>NC_055705.1:13118183-15828183 GCF_017639745.1 Melanotaenia boesemani
CGTGCACCTAAGAAAACAGAGTGGACCAACACCAGCAGATGACATGGCAACCCAAACCATCACTGACTGTGGAAACTTTACACTCCACCTCAAGCAACGTGGATTCTGTGCCTCTCCTCTCTTCCTCCAGACTCCGGGAGCTTGATTTTAAAAGGACATGCAAAATTTACTTTCATCAGAGAACATAACTGTGGACCGCTCAGCAGCTGTCCAGTCCTTTTTGTCTTTAGCTCAGGCGAGACGCTTCTGACGCTGTCTCTTGTTCAAGAATGGCTTGACACAAGGAACGCGACAGCTGAAACCCATGTCTTTCATAAGTCTGTGCGTGATGGTTCCTGAAGCACTGACTCCAGCTGTAGTCCACTCCTTGTAAAATAAATAAACTTTTTCATTATATTCTAATTTTATGACAAGTGTCTGTACATGGAAAAGGTTAGAAATAGAACTTTTTGTCACCATGGAAAAAACTATGTGTCATGAGGAGTCAGGTGCACCGAGGTGAGTCCAACCAGATCTAGCCAGAACTGTTCAACCTTGTGCACCAGCTTGGGGTCCTTCCCTGCCAGAAAGGTGACTTTCCATTCCCTAGAGCTAGCTTCTGCAGCTGAGGAGCAGACCGCCAGGGTCCCTGCCTTCGACTGCCATCCAGCTTGCAATGCACCCGACCCCTACGACCCCTTCTGTGGGTGGAGAGCCTCCATGGGCAAAAGCCCAGCCACCAGGCGTTCGCCTCCCTGCCTCACCTCCAGGCCTGGCTCCAGACAGGGACCCCAGTGACCCGCATCCAGGCAAGCCTGGATCCATTGTTTTTATTCATCATAGGGGTCATTTAAGCTGTGCTTTCTCTGGTCCCTCCCCTAGAGACCTGTTTGCCATGGGTGGCCCTACCAGGGGCCTAACCCTGAACCTATAGTTTCTAAATCTAATCTAGTAATATTTCAGCCTTTAGCCTATTAGGAAATTGCAACATTTCCTCATGTTTCTTGTTTTCAAGTCACATGGCAACCAGCAAAGTAGAGCCTATCAGGTTGACAGCCACATTTTCAAACAAGTGTATTTTAGCCAATATTGGGATCAATTTGTAACTCTACCCAGATGTTTTTGTCTAAATCTATACAGAAACTCAACTACAGAAGTGGTTGAGTGAAGTGCTGTAGTTTTACTGATGGAAAGTTTGTCACAATCTTGTGGCACACAAAGGCCCATAGTTTGAGGTACCATGCTTAACAGTCCATCCAGCCATGCTTTCATCCTTCAGTGGGAGCATGTAGATGTTAAATAGAAGAGGCCTCGGGAAGGAACCTTGGGGAACTCCACATGTAATTCTTGTCTGCTCAGATGTAAAATTACCTACTGACATGAAGTACTTTCTGTTCTCTAAATAAGATGTAAACCAGTGTAGTGCAGTGCCAGAGAGGCCCACCCAGTTCTCCAGTTGTTTGAGTAATATATTGTGGTCGACTGTATCAAATGCAGCACTGAGATCCAGTAAGACTAAGACTGACAATTTTCCATCATCTATATTTAAACATATGTCATAATGACTTTGGTAAGAGCACCTCAGTGCTGTGGTGCTGTCTAAAACCTGACTGGAAGACATCGCAGCAGTTATTTTGTGTTAAACAGTCGTTTAGCTTATAAAAAATGGCTTTTTTGATGATCTTACTTAGAAAAGGAAGATTTGAGATCGGCCTGTAGTTGCTCATTTGTGTTTTGTCTAGATTGTCCCTTCTTAGCAGCGGTTTGATTACAGCTGCTTTTAGAAGTTCTGGGAAGAAACCTGAAATTAAAGATAAGTTAACAATCTGTAACAGATCTGGCTCCAGAGTCTTTGAGACCTTTTTGAAAAAACCTGTGGGCAGGATGTCCAAACAGCAAGAGGAGTTCAGCTGACATAAGATGTCGCCCAGGTCTTTGCTGTTAATTGGATTAAACAGTGTCATGTTGTTTAAACTGGTTTTCAATGGAAACAGTATGTCTGTTGAACCTGCTGTTGATAAACCAACTGCTTTTCAGATAATCTGGATTTTTTTCTGTGAAGAATTTGGCAAACTCCTTGTAGGCCTTGGTGGAATAAAGTTCAGGTGCTACTAATACAGGAGGGTTTGTTATCCTGTCAACAATAGTGAATAAGACCCGAGCATTACGATAGTTTTTGCTATTAATGTCAGAGAAATAGGATGTCCTTGAGAGTATGAGAGTGAAGTTTCTCTTTATACATGTCAAAATGAACCTGTAGATTTGTTTTTCTCCATCTGCCCTTGGCTTTCCTACACTCTTTTCCCATTTTTCACCAGTGTGGTCAATGACGGAATCCCCTGATAGGGCAGGTGTTAAAGAGAAGACCTGGTTAAACATCCTGCATGTGTTTTCAGTTATACACCGTTTTGTGTTCACCTCTATTGAGACATTGTGTGAACAGGAACTATACTCTCAAAGAAAACACAATAATGATCAGACAGGCCCACATTGCACACAGTAAATAAAGAGAAGATGTGAAGGATGGAAAGTTATTATGATCTTTTAACAAATGGAGTTGTGTCTGTGCACTGAAAGGTGGTTCATAGGATTTCGGATGCTGATGCTGTGCATGTCAGACACAATAACAGCTACCTGTACATGTTCACAGATTATAAGTTTGGCTCAGTTTTTAGCACATAAAAACTCACGTGAGCTTTTTATGACACTAGCTTTCTGAATCTTTTCTTGTAATTCACATATACCAAACAGAAGTGGATCAGGGCCACGTCTGCTTACACACAAGATGACATCACAGTATCTGCTAGAAACGTTATCACTCCAGTTGCATCTACAGTGTCAACAATACAAACTTTTTATTTATCAGTCCAGAAAAAAAGAAGTTCTGCAGATCAGATTTTAGTCCATTTTGGTTCAAAAGAAATGACTCATGTTCCATTTAGTGGTTCAAGTTGGTATTACACTAAACTGTTCTTTGACCATATGACTTTGCTGTACTGGGCAGGCTGTAGTCGTCTTTCAACCAGAAAGTCGATGAATCGACTCCAGGCTTTTCATGACTACATGTCGAAGTGTCCTTGGGCAAGACACCTAACCCCACATTGCCTCCCGATGTGCCTTTCGGGGTATGAGAGTGTGTGAATATGTGAATGTGGTATGTAGTGGTAAAGCTTTGAGTGGTCAAGCTGACTGCAAAAGTGCTATATAAGTACAAGTCCATTTACCATATGTCTGCTGCACAGTACATGAGGTATTGCTTTAAATATGAAACCACAGGTATCACTTTTTCCTGATCTATTTTTTTTTAATGTTTTGAACTTTTTTTTTTTTTTTTAAAAAAACACTTTGAATTTAATGTGTTTCTAAACTTGATTTGCTGTTTAATCCAGTACATTAAACTTTTCCAATCTTTTATCATGTTTGAGCATGATTGCACCATTGCATTCAAAATAAAACTTTTCTTTTTATTTTAAATTTGCAAATATTGATTGATCTCATATTCAGTGTCTCACATGTAGTCTATGTATTTTATTTAGCCAAAAAAGCTCTTTTAAAACTGTTTACATAGCATTGTTTTTTTGTCTGTAAATTTTAGGTGCTGTCCACTTTTTTTCTTATTTTTAAAGATGTAAAAATCTTGTATTATAGTGTTGAGAAATTATGAACAAGCAAACAAACAAGCAAATACTGGAATAGAAGCTTTAACACACAAGTATCATCTTAGCCAGGATACTTTTCTACTACTTTTGACTTTTTTTCAGTCCATTTCTATCTTGTTGCAAAAGTGAATTAATTTGTAAGGGTATGCATCACCTTCTTTAACCCCTAGAGGGAGCTATAAGCTTGGAAACGGGATTGGGTTTAATTTACATACCCTGCTTGGGTATGTAAGGTCAGCACTGAGAATTGACAGATTGTGGAAAATTCTTGTGCCATCTCTCATTTCTTTCAATCTCTCCAAGAAATTGGGAAAACAATTGTTGTAATTTAATGAGACAGGCACAAAGATAAATGTAGATACAGTATATAAGACAAAAATGGAGTTCAAACACTGCCAAGTAGTCTTCAGGAATAGTTCTCCAGACTTTGTAAAGGACTATTTGGATGTTTGCTGCCTTTTGTTCCATTCTCTGTCAAGATGAGCCCACATTGCTTGAATTATTTTCACATCCAGGCTTTGGTGGAAGATTCAACATTCCTTGTGTAGTTTGGTGTTTTCTCCCCCTTCCCTTCCTTAGGAATAGTTTCTTGCCAGCCACTCTTCCATGAAGAGCATTTCTAATGAGAGACAAACAGTACAGTAGATGGATCAAGTGAAGGATAAAATGAATCTTGTCCCGTGTCAGCAAGAACTTCACTTTCTGTTACTGTTCATCTTCCGTAGATGTTGAGTCTGTTCATTTACCTTGTTTCATTCCCAGGAGACACATCCCGGTTTTTAAGACCTTCAGAAAGCCTGGATCCTTGGAAACAAAATTAAAAAAATAAGTATAAAAAAAAAATTGAAATATTTTTAAATTCTTTATTATTTTACTAGTTTTTACATTTTCTCTGCCCTTTTTATTTAAAAATGTTCTGCCATTTTACTATTTATCACTTATAGAACTGCACTGTAAATACTATCACAATTTGCAATAATAAAAAAAAGAAATAAAACACAGATTTTTTTGCACAGTACTATGCCTTTCATCCTTTTTACCAAAGTAAATTTAAATTCTTTAAATAAACTTCAGAATTAAATATATTGGAAGCAGAACTTAACTGTTCTTACTTGGAAAAATATTTTACTGAGGAGTAGACATTTGGTCCAAGTTATGGACGATTTGTTGAACCTTAATCTTTAGATAAGAAATATTTCAGGTTCTAAATTAATAGGAAGCTTATCAAATGCTTTAAACATTTTTTTCCTTTCATATAAATGTCTTATTTACAGATGACATATTTTTATTTTAATTAAAGTCCAAGGATGTTGATTAACTACTTCTTTTAGCTAAACTGAACTGAACTTGTTGGAAAAATCTTAATGGATGAGCTTAAATAAATAGTTAAAATTGTAGTTAGTAAAATGTTAAATAAAAATTAAAAGCCTCATATAATGTGTGCTTTTACTGATTTAAATATTTAAGTTTGTCTAAAATTGGGTTTTTTTTTAACAGTTGAGTTATTGAATCTGTTCTTTTATCTTTGGTTTGGATTTCATGGGTGGAAATGTATACAAATGTACAGATGTTAAGCTTCTTTGCCATCTGTACTGTCTTCATGCCTGTGTATGGAAAATGGCATCACTCTGTTAAAACAGGTTAAATCTACTTCGGTAGGTAATGTACAGCTAACCTGCTGCCTTCCTCTCTGTGTTTCAGTCTGGTCAAGGCTTAAGCTGATTGTTGGATTGGAGATCGAAAGAAAAGCTGACCGAACTACACAGGTGATGACCCCGACTTCTTATCTGTCCTCCCTCCCTCTATCCGGTAGCTCCGCTCCAGATATACCCTATTTCATTTTTCATCATTTTCACCCACCTCCCCCTCCTCTGCTGCTTTGTCCGAGATGAAGATTTGGGTCTTGCTCATCCATTCGGCCCTGTTTGGCCTCCCTAATTCAATTTTTCCAATCTTTCTAATCTAAAGATTTCGTTTTCATTTTTCTAATACTATCAAGGCCAGAGGGAATGGGTGGGGGTGGGGGGGTCTGCTGGTAGGGACACAGCTTGTACACAATTTATGAAAATTACAACCTTGTTTTATTCCTTATCTGATAAGAAACTTCTTTGACCTCCCCGTCTTTGCCCTCATGTTTCAATTACTTCTCTGCTATGTCACTTTGGCTATTCTACTTATTTTATACATTACCCATTCCTCTTTACCTCCTTTTTTTTCTTTTCTTTGTTTTTTCTTTCTGTCTTTTATCCCCCCTTGACTCAGACCCGAAGTCCTAAATCATGACAAGTATGTTTCTCTGGGAGGGGCAGCAGAGCGTATGGGGAAATAGTTAAATCCATGATGGATTACGACGTCCAGATTGTCATTTTGAATTAAAGAAAATGATAAGGAATATATGAAAAAGAAATTTAAAAACAATCATAAGTAGATTTAGTTCTCAAGGAGAAACTGTGTTATAATGACAAGAGAGTGGGGGTTGGTGGTCCTCCATTCAATCTCTGAATATGGGCTCAGCGTGTCACCTTAAAGCCTTTTGCTGGTAAATTCAGCCAAGCTTAACTGCATCCACTCAGTTTAGGCTCTCATCAGGAAAGCAGTGGACGGCCATCTTGTTTGTCAGTTTGGGTCCTTGTCCTCCTCCTTCAACCATCTGAAGAGAAAAGTAGCTTCATTATAGCTGACTGTTTACATGCCTGTGTGTGTGAGGCAACAAATGTTTGCTAACTTCATTACATTCTCTACTTGTATTTACCTGCTCAACACTTGGAGTTCTCTTTCTGTTCGCTTTCTTTTCTCTTTATAATGCTCCAAATGATCGGATAAGTAGCCAAACTGTCTTACTTAAAAAAAAAAATTAGATTTTTCCTGAAAATGGATATAACTTTATTCATCCCACAATGGAAAATGTACATGCAAGGCCTTTCCAGAAAGAAGCATTGTCTGAACTGCCACATTCTTAAGCTCTATTATTCATTTGTAGCGCTTTACCTGGTTTGTAAGTTGTCCATGCGCCCCCTGATTCCACAATATTTGATGGCTTTTGATGGATACACACCTCCCTTTTTTATCCCTTTATTAAACAAAAGTGTTGATTGTAGCTGGTTAAATGAGCTTGAGAGAAAGAAGACAATGCATGATAGTTTTAACTTAATGTTGTGGGTTGAGAGAGGAATTTTATTCATGTTTTAAGTGATTAAAGTTATTTTCTTTTGTATTTGGTAAATCTTTGAAAATGTCCTAATAAAATTTTAATTTAATGAAAAAGTTTTTCTTGTTGAATACAGTGATGAACGGACCTCCTGATCCATAAAAAGTCTATTAGTCATATTACCGGCCTGTTGCCAGTTAACCAGTGTAGTTGTTTTTCAGTCTTAATTTAAACTTGTTGCAACATTTCCAAAAATGTTGCATCCATCATATTCAATATGTGTGCATGCAATCTGAAGATGGAAGGGGAAGAGAGGGGGTGAGGATGAGAAAGGGTCAGATTACTGGAGGAAGACTCTGTGGTCTGTAGGGAGATTATGTCCTCGGGCCACCGAATGCTTAAACTCAGATTATATTTATAAAACAATTTTGGAATTTGTAATTCCTGGCATGTGTTCTTACTTTGAGTTCTGTGCTGGATGTCATCTTTTAAATTTGGTCTTAAGCAGTAAGAATGTTGAGCTCACATCTGTTTACTTATCAGCTGGTGAAAAAATGATCTTTTTTTAAACGAAGGATTTGTGTTTTTTTTCTATTATGCAGTACAAAAACATATGAGGATTGCAGCAAAGCTGGAAAAACGTTTATATGATGGGGATTGTTCGAAGAATTTTGAACTTTTCCCTTTTGTCTTGTTCATGCACAATGTTCATCAAACAAGGGATTAAATGACAAATAGAACAGAATAGCTTACATCGTGGTTTAATGCCTATTATAGACTTTAAATTACAGAGAACTACCTGCTGCCCTGCCTATTGAAAAGGCACTTCTGTGACTAATTTCTACAGGTAAGAGTTTTATAATTTGAACAAATATATTAATGTGGTCAGTTGAGGCTTTCTTATATTTCAGTTTATTAGGAGAAAAATAAATCTGAACCAATCCCAGGAATTTGCCATGAAGTGCAACAGTCTGCAGTGACCCTAAAAGCCACTACTACTGTAATCTTCCAAATATTTTCATTACGTTATTGTCATCATAAGGTTTTCTCTTTTATCCTAATCAAACGCTCAGATTATCTGTCTGAAACAATGCTTTTTGTCTGTCCCATGTTATGTTACCTTTTTCTTTGTCTTTTGTTTTTCTTCTATACATTTGGACTGCCAAGGGAAAGGCAGGGGGCAGTGCAAGAGTAGTACATGCACTATAAGAGTCTTTGAATAGGAAAAACCCTGGCACACACATGAACTGTGGCAAATTTCTTCTAAGTGTGTTTTTATCGAAAAAGACATTGAACATTTTTTTAAAATTTTTTTTGAGCCTGTGACAAACATGTCAGTTTTTACTAAAAAGATTTACGGGTTATTTACAGTTAAAATATAAAAAGTAATTAGGTTAATGAACCTGGTCTGCACCTATTGATGCAAAATATTTGATCATTCTTCTGTACAAGCTGAATGTGCAAAGGTTACAGGATTTTTTTAAACTCATTTTTCTCCACATAATTTGGTTATAAAATGTAAACTATAATGAATCTAGAAAATTCCCCAGACTAGGATTTATTCTAGTCTACCCTGACTGATCTGATCACAACGCTAAACAAGTGTTCAGTTAGGAAGTGGATCTTAGTTACCTGCAAATAATCATGTCACCTAAATCACACAGTTAACTGACATCAGCACTGACCTGATCTGTATTTCACTTTGTCGATATCAAACATAATCTAAGAGTAGTGAACAAATTGTTAAATAACTGGTTTTGTGATGAAGAGCTCAATGTTTTGCATCTCTGCCCACAAAAAATGCACGAATCAAAACTTGAAAACTGTGATTTTTTCATCGTTTTTTTGTTTTTGGATCCCCATTAGGATCCTGCAGCTATTCTTCCTGAGGGCTGGCACATAAAATGTAGAACATTTCCAACAATTATAAGCAAACATGAAGATGTAGCATAAAAAAATAAAAAGCCTGTGAATTAAAGTCTGAAATTTAGCAAACTTGCTGTGAGCTGACAGATAAACTGTGATCATCCATGCCCTGTGTGATCCCTGTAATACACAGCAACACATCCTCCACTTACACTTTACTCCACTTAACTCTAGTTTTAAAGAACAAAAATTTGCACAACTCTAAGCTAAACATTTAAGGCAAGGTCCGTTAAAGAAAGTGAGACGAATCCAGAGCTTTGACGCTGCTCCCACTGCTGCTTTTAGCTGCAGAAGTTCCCATCAGAACAGAAGCAGGTTTCCTGTCCTGACAACTAAAATAACCATCACGCATCCAGCAGGTGCAGAAAAACATTTCACTGAAGTTACAAATCAAGGAGATAACATGAGCGTTAGTTTACTGGTAAATGCAGTTGTCTCCTTTTTAATTGTATTTTGTGTGTTTTAACTGGGTAACTTATGTGTTTTTTATATTTGCTGCTGCATTTCTTGGACCAGGACTCCCTTGTAAAAGAGGGTTTTAATCTCAATAGGATTTTTTTTCTGGTTTAATAAATATTAAATATAAAAAAAAGCATATGTGCATGATACTCATGACGAAGGCTAAAAGGGGCTGGAACATTAGTTGTTTGCATATTAATAAGTTATAAAGGTAGTCCTTGTCAAAAGTCAACTTGCTAGGACTGATCTTATTCTGAGGTATAACTGGTGTACAACAAACAGTTCTAATCAAATATCTTCATAACTCTGGAAAGGCCAACATCTGTCCACCATTACTTAAAGTTATGTTGGAACATACATGTTAAATTTCCCAAAATCTTTAAACCATCAAAGGAAACTAATTCCTATGAGAACTGCCCTGGAACAATGGGGATTATATGTTTTACTCAGTATTCAAGACTAAACTATACTTAGTGCCTGCAGTTACAACATAGTGGAGCTGATTGGATTTGCTAGGGGACAATGATTTGTTTCATCTGCATCTTAAGGTATTTCAGTTACTGATCAAAAGGGTGGAGAACAACATTGTTGTTTATACAGAATATTGAACAAAAATGCTCTATTGAGCAGGTATTCAGTGTCTGAAGTTTGCAGAAACTGTAGACTCTTGGTTTGTAGAGTTTGAATATTATAAACATAATAGATCCCATCCATGTGTCAAACCAAAGCTCTTAACTTATTTGAACCCACATATAACCCCTCGCTGTCCCTTTGTTTGCCCCATTGATTCATTTTAATTGCAAATTGGCCACTGTCCATAGGTGTTTGTCGGTGTGTTTTATTTTCTCTGCTCAGTTCATCCAGTACCCAGCTGACCCACCACTGAACCTTGACCACTGGATGTTCAAAGAAGCCTCTCCGGCTTATTTGTACTCGGTCACTGTGTGGACAAACAGGGAAGGCCAGAGATCCTTCCCTCTTAATCTCCTCTCTTTAAAGCTGGTTATCAAAAGTTGTATTTTTTTATATTTTTATCTTTGTTGGAAATTTTCTTGTCTGTGGATCATTGTAACCAGTGACTTTCCTCTGTCATTTTACTTGTTGTTGAGCTTTCACAATGCTCAGTGTGCAGCTTTATTTTTAGTCTCTGTGTATGTTATTGAAGAGGGCTCTTAGGAACCCTGTCCATCTCTTGATAAATGAAATTCCTCACTCTGTTCTCTAGTTCTAAGAATGGCATTACAGATATACTGAGCTTAAGAGACTTAGAATATTAATTCTCTAGTGGCATGCGTTTTTTTTTTTAAACCATCTCTTTCAATCAAACTTGTTTTACAATCAAAATAAAAATATGTGGAAATAAATCTGAAAAACATGGGGTGGAAGGGAATGTGGGGGCTGAGGGTGGGCTAGGGGCGCAGGGATTCTTGACTTTTTTTTTTTTTTTTTTTTTTTTTTTATTTTTTATTGCAGATGCCATTATCACAAGATAAATTATTTGTCTAATCTTCATAAATTAATTTAATATATACATTTTTGTCTTTGTTTTTGTTTGTCTTCCTGATACCAATAATTAATTTAAGACTGTGCGTTGAATGATGCTGAATTTCAGTCTAATACTTGCATTTTCCCATCACACACAGTTACAAACTACACCCTTCATACAGTCCAGGAAACACATAATACCAATCAGTAATTATTCATTAATAACATTGAATGCAACACAGTGTACTTTAATGACATTGAACATGACATTTCTCAGCTGCTGTATTTTAGCTTGACTGGAACATGGTACTTTGTTTTTGACGCACATTATCCATCCGTCTCTCTGATTCAGTGATACTAGTGAGCCAGGAAACTAAATGTTGTGTATTATCCACAACTTACTGAGAAATAGCTTTGATTATTTGTATTGATATTCTAATTTTCCACATGTTGATGACTGTACATTCAACAACATCAGTGTTGAGGTGTGATCTGTAGGCCTCTATACAAATCATTCAAAAACACATCGGCCAGGGGCCAAAATATATACTGTAGACCAGATTAGGACATCTTTAATCTCCATTCCTTTTCACAGATCTTGAGACTTTCTTACCCTGCTGGTGTTGAGCCCATGTGGAAGTGGCATCCTCTGGTGCAGTCAGATTAAACCAATCCACATGGCCTTCAAGCCCCAAGCATGGCTACAGTGGTACCCTAATTTTCATTTTCTGGGATAGATGATTAAGATTGTGTTGCTAATGTTTCAAGGTCTTTGAGGTGCTCTTTGTTTGATCCCTTCCTTGAGACCACTTTGCCTTGGAAGACCCTGATAACTAATGGCCCTGATAACATAGGATCATAAGGGTCCTCAAATCCCTCTACAGAGTTAAGATGGATATTTTATTGTGATGTTTACAGTCAAGTATATAGTGAATGGGATAAAAATCAGCCCATCCAAATCTGAGACCATGGTTCTCAACTAGAAATGGATAGAGATCTCACTTTGGGTCAGTGATGGGTTTCTGCAAGAAGCAGACTTTTAGAATCAGAATCAGGTTTAATGCCAAGTAGGTTCACATGTACATGTACATGTTTTGGTGCGTGGGTGCCAACAAGAGCAGAGAAAAAAGAATTAAATAAAACCACTAAATAGGAAATTCACAACAATAATAAAAAAAAAGCTATGTAAATGTAGTACAATCTGAACAGAGGATGTGCAACTTTCAGATTGTGGCAGCTTTTATATAACTTTAATATAACGTGTTGTCTGGGGAGGGGGGACTGAACCAGTGTCAGAGTCATAGGGGGCTCCTGGGCCATGTTGATGAGGCCGGTTGCAGAGGGGAAGAAACTTTTTTATGGCATGAGGAGAGCATCTCAAAGACTCTGTGACTGGGCTGGGAGGGGTCAGCCACAATCTTTCCTGCACGCCTCAGGGACCTGGTAGATAACAAGTCCTCGAGGGAAGGCCGAATGCAGCCAATCACCTTCTCTGCAGAGCAAATGATATGCTGCAGTCTGCTCTTGTCCTTGGCAGTGGCAGCAGCAGACCAGATGGTGATGGAGAAGGTGAGGATGGACTCAGTGATGGGTGTAGAAGTGTTCTTCTGTGTTCTTTCTGAAATCTACAACCAACTCCACTGTCTTTAGAGCATTGAGCTCCAGGTTGTTCTGACTGCACCAAGACACCAGATAGTCAATCTCCCAACTGTAAGCAGACTTATCCCCACCAGAGATGAGTCCAATGAGGATGGTGTCGTCCGAAAACTTCAGGAACTGGACAGATTGTTGACTGGAGAGAAGAGAAGGGGGGAAAGAACGCCACCCTGAGGGAAACCGATGCTGATAGTCCGAGAGTCAGAGACATGCACTCCCAGCTTCACATGCTGCTTCCTGTCCGACAGGAAGTCTGTGATCTACCTGTAGGTGGTGTCAGACACGTTCAGCTGAGAGAGCTTGTTCTGCAGGAGAGCTGGGATGATGGTGTTGAGTTTTAAGTTTCTGTGATTGCAAGTTGAAGCAAGAAAATGGATAGAAGGATGCAGGCTTTATCATCAGAAATTAGGCCACAATGATCTGCATTTTTGAATGAAACAGTTTGATATTGGGGTCCATCGTTGTTCCAGTGCTTTTGGGGGGGGGTAGATCACAGGATGGATGGATGGATGGATGGATAGATGGATGGATGGTAATCGTAACTATGACAAACAGAGAACACAAGTTTATATTGTAATAATGACTGAATTATGCTGTTCTTTGGCTTGTTCTAAAAACTCGGTACAGGTCAAATAATTTTGTTTCAGCATAAATGAAGAACATTTCAAATAAAAATCTTTTATTATTTTGGCCATTGCAAATTAAACTTTTGTTTTAATTTTGGACCAAAAACTTTGTTTTTGTCTGAATGCAACAGAATCAAAAGAGCAATCATTACCATCATTAGCTGCAGCCCAAAGCTAAATGGTTGTTAAAACTGCATCTTTTTAGGTGATAAACTGCTGATTTGAAAGGATGAAAAATCCCCTTCATTCACAAAAGTCATCAATAGTGTGACACTCTACCTTTGAACAAATACATAGAAATAGTTGATAAATGGGTCCTCCTTTTATTTAACATTAACCAGAGTGGGAGAAACAGAAAAAATGTGAGTCAGTAGATTTTTTTAAAGGACAAAATGTGAAGGGGGGGGTAGGTTGAGTGTGTGTGTGTAGCGTCAGTTGATTGAACCCCTGGTATTCTTGAAAGGCTCTTATTGATGTACTTAATGCCCTTATTGGATGTGAGACATGTGGCTGACACACTCTCTCATGAGTATGTGTGTTCTGGAAAATGCTGGGCGAGTGTCCATCTATAAGCATGTATTAATGTGTATGCAAGTCCTCGTGTCTGCTCTGTGTGAGGTTGTATTGATTACCTCACCAGATATCCTCCTCTTTGCTTGGTTGGATTTTACCCTCACAGGGTGTGTAGTCACTGCTGTCAGGATGTCAAAGTGGAAAGAAAAAAAACATCTTAATTCGAGTGGAAAGTTTGAAAGCTTTGACTTTTAATGGCTCATACAGTTGCTATCAAACTTTAATTACATTATAACCTCTGAAGTCTGAGTTCTGTCCAGTTGTCATGTCTTTGTAGTTGTTTCACAGGACAAAATTTTAACCTGGCAAATAATTTTTTACCTATTTTTTGTTGCTTTGGTGTTGTCTTTGACAATGTGACATTGTTTTAGTGACTTTACACACCCGCCGAGTATGAAATGGCATTAATTGAAAAGCAGTTTCTGCAACAAAGGCCTTTTTTGGTCCTAGCTGCAACAAATATTAAATTATTATATCAACATGAGACAAAAATGGAGAATCAAGGTGAAATAAATGTTGGATTATTTTTTTAGTGATGTACTTTATTTCAGTGTAGAAGGAGATTTCAGTCATTTTGGTGCTGAAAATATGGCATTTTAACATTTCTGTAGTTAAACAAGATAAAGTAATTGCAAAGAGTAATTGTGCTATTCAGATATTAAATGTAGATCATTGTGTCTTTCAAAAACAAAATATCATGTACTTGACATGGAAAACTTCAGTTCATGAAAAAATAAAGAAGTGGTTACCGGTGAATTGGCTCTGACAGCCTTGTGGTTTATTTAGAAGGTGAATCTACCAGAGTAGAAGGGAAAAAATGACCTTGTGGGTCCTTTGTAAATTCCAAAAAACATGACCATAGCGGTGTCCTCTAACCTAACCACACATGACTAAAAATTGGAAGTTTTTGACAAATGTTTTGATTCTGCAATGAAATGAATTTGCCTGGTTATTTTGGTAAATGACTGTAAAGATCTAACAGCTCATTGATGGTCATTGGTTTAAAGAAATACAAACAAACCAGTCCATTCCTCCTATGCAAAACTTATGGGTTTCTTCGATTTGTACAAAATGGGAAGAAATCCTCCCTTTTAATATATCTCATTCTGTCTTGTAAATGTGGCCCCTGAAAGTGGCATCAAGAAAATATATCTTATAAGTAGGGATGGGACTGGCTGATCCCACCCTGGCTTACCTTTAGATATAAATGCCTCTAACCTCCAACTCTAATGAAGAGTTGGAAGGAAAACATTTAAAAAGTTAAAAGTTCTGTAACATGTTGTAGACTCTTAATCATAGAACAGTGGCTGCTGTTTAAAATAGTTGACAATTTAACTTTAGGTCTGTACATTTTGGGCACTGATGATTTCTATTTCTATTTTCCAACTGTTTTGGAATTGAAATGCAATTAAATTCTATTTTTCCAGACCAGGGGTATTCAACAAAAATTTAAAGAGGTCCAGTTAGAGATAAATGTTTGGAGTCAAGGTCCGGCAGATCATGGTGTGAGTGTGCATATGTGTACTGTATATATATATGTGTGTGTGTGTATGTATGTATTACACTTTATAGTATAAAGCATATATACTGTATATTTGATGTATCAATGTTAAAGGTATGAGAGTAGGTGATGACGTCATTTTAAATTCTCAACTAGCTGATGACATTTGTATTTTTCTTAAAGATGAAACCCAAGTCAGGAGCATTCTGACAGAAGTGGATCTGTTTTCAAAAACTTCTCCATATCAACTTGGAAAAGAGTGAAATACTTCCTATTCATGACTTTGACAAAGCTGTTATCAGTGGAATTAAAGTCAAGCAGTTGGTGAATTATCTTGGAATATCTATTAAAAAGTCAGCAAAGAAAAGACTGGATGACAGCTTTACTCTATAACTATAGAAAACTAAGGCCATTTTTAACAGAAGGCTTTAGAGGGATCTCCATGTAACCGACCACTTCCTCCTCTCATTCAACATCTCCCTCTACCTCTCTGCATTCATGCTTTCACGGCTCATCTCGTTTTGGAATATTATGGACATTAACATTGATAGCCTCTGCTCCAATACTGATAATATTCTGATATCAGACAGTCTTTTCACCCCTGAACAGCTTGCATCACACTAATGAAG
Organism: Melanotaenia boesemani; assembly: GCF_017639745.1. Taxonomy (NCBI): domain Eukaryota; kingdom Metazoa; phylum Chordata; class Actinopteri; order Atheriniformes; family Melanotaeniidae; genus Melanotaenia; species Melanotaenia boesemani. Next base: position 13,133,825 of record NC_055705.1, read on the forward strand.
GCAAAAGCAATACTTTAACTGGTAAAAAATTTTTTCCAGCCACCTGACTCCCTACCCACCTATCTGTACTCAACTGACACGTGTAATTCTTTAATGCAGTTTTTTAACAATGAAATCCACAACATCCACCAACAACTGTCCAAATATCCACTGCCTCTCTCTCCACTTGAACCTCCCCCACATTGTCAACTTTTTCCAACTTTTTACTCTGATGCTGCTGAAATCTCCGCCCTCATCAGGAAATCCAAACCCTCCAATGTCAGCTTGATCCTCTCCCCACATCTCTGGTCAAATCCTGCCTCTCTTCTATCTCTAACCTACCCTTCATGTCCAACATTCTTGAAAAAACAGTCGCCTCCCAATTACACTTTCATTTAACTCAGAATTCCCTCTATGAGCTTTTCCAGTCTGGTTTCTGTTCCCATCATTGCACCAGAACAGCCCTTCTGAAAATCACAGTCTCCTCGTTGCAGCTGACTCTGGCCTACTCCCCACCCTCATCTGACTTTGACACCATTTCACACTCCATCTTCCTCAGTAGACTCTCATTCATTGGCATCACCCACACCCTCTTCCACTGGTTTCATTTATATCTCACAGGCCACACTCTGCATTTGAGTTTATACAGCTCAGATCTTTCAGATCCAGCCCCTCTCCAGTCACTACAGGTGTTCCCCAGGGCTCTTTCCTGGGGTCTCTTCTTTTTATTATCTTCTCCTTGGCAATGTTTTTTACAAATTCAATATCCACTTTCATAGCTTAACGGATGACACTCAACTCTACCTTTCCAGCAAACCAGATTCCATACACCCACCCTTCTCCCTGGTTCACCACAAACTTCTTGAAACTTAACAGTGGAAAAGCTGAGCTCCTTCTCATTGGCACGAAATCATTATTGCTTTTCCCTCACCAAATGGTGGAAGGTGGCATTACAACTGATCTTCTTATGATGATGGTAAGATATCTTTTGTGTTAAGAGGGTTACTACATATAACTGACAGTTTATGCCTCTACGTTTTGATATCTATTACCAACATAAATTGAGCAAAACATCAACCTAACCTGCAGTGTGAAAGCAGCCATGTGTTAACACCTGCTGGTAAATTTGGCTTGCAAGTGCAGCACCCTGCTAGCAGATAGCATCCTAGGTGACTGCCTATGACATGCATAGAAAAGACCGGCACTGGAGAGAAGGTTTGTTGCAAGGAATAACTGAGGTCTTTTGGAGATGTGAGATCAGGACAAACTTACTACCTGGCAACACTGTACTAAAAGTTATTTCAGTAGAATTGAAAAAAATTTTTATGGTATGAGCTTAAAAAGTCTTTTTAATAGCAGATAGCTTCATGGTTGGCTTCACGGATATGCTATTCTTATTGTAATAGTTTTATGTAAGCGCAATATGTTAATTTTGCCATTTTGTTTTTAGCTACCATTACCTGGCATAGGAGTTACTTGGAATTAGAATATTATTTTGGTTAGAGCTGCAATATTTTGTTCTTACCAAATGACTGTCACTGGTAAACATGCCAGGTTTACCCTTCATATTAATTGTTCTTATGACCACTAGAGGTCACGTGTCCTTTGAACATAGTTACAGAGGTGTACCTGCATGCTCATGTGCCACATAGGTGTGTTTTTGGGAGGAAGACAGTGTTTGAAATGACTTTGAGATGGGTGACAACAGATTATCAAAGATATCTCTAGTCAGTCTCCCTCCCCATAACAATGCATAACCATCTGTTTTTTTTGTTAGACATAACATATGCAGACATCATCCATTATCATCCAATCCAATGACCTTTACATCAGTCCTTTTCCTACCATCATCACTATGGCTTTCTCTCCCCTCTGTTCTTCCATGTTATCCTTTAATGTCCTGCTCTCACCCTCCCTTTAATACCTTTGCATGAAGAAAAAAAAGTGCAGTCTTAGCATTTCATTTTCATAAAGTAAGCTGATATTTGGGAAGGTGGGGGGGACAGAGATGCCAGCCAGTGTTACAGTGCATGCGTGTTTGCCAGGAGAAAATTGCACTGAAGCACCAATGAACATCTGGCCTATGTGCCAATGATTGGATGGGGAAGTTCCTCAGGATATAACACTTGAAAATGTCTTGGCATGTTCATGACAACAGCAGTGCAGTTTGTGCTGCTTGTGTGTGCAAGAACATGTATTATATTTGTGAAGCGTGCATGAGGGATGATTAAATTGATTGTGTGAGTGAGTTTATGCTAATAGTATTCTTTTGTTGGTGTGTGAGTGGTGATTGTGCAATGCTTGTCTGTAAAATTCGGTTCTTGTGTGTGTGTTGGGAGCTTTTACTTCCCACCATTAGCTCTAAACCTTTTTTTTAGCAGGCTGCTGATTCTTCCCTTGATTACTATTTAGACTTCTGCTTGTTTACCGAGCGCCATCTCTCCATTGTTTTATCTGTCCATTATTCTTCTTCCTCTGGAATTTTATTTTCTTTGCCTGTGGTTCATAATACGGTAGGTTCATCCAGAGGCCAGATGATGTTTGTCTTTTTATCTACACTTACCCTTCTTTTCTGTTTTTCTTCCATGTCAGAATTAATATTTTCAGTTACATCCATAACATCTAACGGGCTGCATGGCTTTATACACCACTGATTGCACATGTGTCTTTTGGGCTCATGCGTGCCCGTAAGGGGAGGCAGTGGCCCTCACCAGCAACGTCCACCCAGTGGAGGAGGTGAGCGGCAGGCCGTGGAAGATGTAGCGGGGTTGTTAAAAGTGTTGTTAAGAGAGCGGCTGGCAGCTGTTCCTGACAGGTTGGGGATGGAAGGACAGATGGTGTTTGATTAGCGAACAGACCGCTGATGGAAGTAGATATGGAGGCGCGAATGAGGGAGGGGGAAATGGATTTCAGTTCAAAAGGAAGGTAAGGAGTAGATAGATGGCTGGACTTAAAGATTCATGGGTAGATGATGGAAATCTAACAAAATGACAATAAAAGATTCATCAATTAATGTAGAGATTTTTTACTTGATGAAAGTAGAACTATGATCATTTCAGTGAAGGAATGACACTTTTTGAATCTAGAGGAAAAAAATTGGTATAAAAAGTTCAAAAATGTGCCAAAAAATCAAAGGTTTATTAGAAAAGAATGTCTAAGGCAGAAAGGAGGCTGAATTTGGGGGGGAAATGGAAAACATCTTGATGTAGAAACAAATTCAGTTCATGTTGGGAGAAGTAAAAGTGCTGTTAGGGCAGCTGTTCAAAATAACAATTAGCTTAATTCATCTGGGTGCAGTCTTAAAGAACTGATGCAAATAAACCTGCAGAGCTGGCTGATTAAAGTCTGTTCAACAAGCTAACAATGATTGCTGTAGCCAGTGATACTCCGATTCACTCATGTGTTTATTTGAATAATGCTTTTGAGTCAGAGTGTTAAAGGAATAATTAGAGCTGAGTTTAGCTTTTTAACAGGTCAGTCTGAGGTCAAACAGCGTGCTGAGGTTCTACTCCGGCTTAATGAAAACACATTTGATACGTTATCAAGCAGTGATGGGAGCCTCTGTTTAGCAGGTGCTCCAGGACTTACTGTTCGGACAGTGGAAAACAATAGTCTGATCTCAGTTACATCTTCTTTATTGGCAAGTTTAGAGTTAGATAAATGTTATTTGTGCTAAATGCAGTGATAATTATGATAAATATGATCGGTGATTAATGGAATGGAAGAGGTTTCTGCTCGTGCTTATCTTACAAATAAATTCTATATACTGCAGCTGTGACTGATCATTAGTGTGTAATTTGGCAGAATATTTTGACAAATTACATTGTTTGGTTTAGATGGCAAAAAGTAGACAAAAAGAACCCATAGAGAATTGTTATACTTTTTAAATAAAAAAGGGCAACACATCTTATATTTACAATGCTGCAACTGTTAAAGCTACTAGTCTTGCTAAACCTGTTAAGGCCCGACCCATGAAAAAATGGTAAGAAAAGTCAAATTTTTTAAATATAAAGTCTATATTTGGCCCTGTAACAAAATGTAACAAAAAAAATAAATACTTTTTTGGGGGGGATATCTACCATTTATTACCATGTGATATATTAAAAATATTATAATATAGTTTTCTGCTTCTGTATCTATTAGGGGACAGAAGACAAGTATCAGATTGTGTTCAACAGGATTTTGAGCAAAGTAAATACTATAAATTGAAGCAAAATGTCTCAGAAACTGTATGTGACAAATAAGTCACATCAAGTTCTTATGGGTTAAAGAGTGACTTAAATACCTTTTTTTTCAGCTTTGTTAGAAAGTGTGGAGAGGCTTCCTCCGTATTTATACAAATTTAATTGGATACTGAAACTGGTCTCTTTGGCCCCAGTATAAACAAAGAAAACTGAGGAATCCAGTTTAGAATGCTGTTGGTCCAATAAGCAGACATTCCTTAGTTGGTTGCTAAAAAAAGGAAGCTGAAATTAAAAAATCCATCCAGTTACGAACATGGATCGTCATATTTCTATTAGAGGAACTTGATCTGATCTCTTTACAAAGAAATGGCCCCAACCAAATTTTCTGTAGAATTAATTTTATCTCTGAAAACACAGTTTTCACTATCTCTTCATGCATCTATTGTATATGTTTCTTTTAGGGCTGTCTTTCAAAATATTTAATTTAATATTAAATATTTAATTGTGATTAATTGCATGGGTGTCATGAATTTACTCGCAAATTGTTTTTTTTTATCTGTTACTAAATGTGCCATAACATGATATTTATTATGTTTTTAATACTCCAGCAAGCAGTTTGATACAACCGATTACAGTGTGTGCAGAATTATTAGGCAAGTGAGTATTTTGATCACATCATCCTCTTTATGCATGTTGTTCTACTCCAACCGGTACAGGCTTGAAAGCCTACTACCAATTAAGCATATCAGGTGATGTGCATCTCTGTAATGAGAAGGGGTGTGGTCTAATGACATCAACACCCTATATCAGGTGTGCATAATTATTAGGCAACTTCCATTCCTTTGGCAAAATGGGTCAGAAGAGAGATTTGACGGACTCTGAAAAGTCAAAAATAGTGAGATGTCTTGCAGAGGGATGCAGCACTCTTAAAATTGCCAAGCTTTTGAGGCGTGATCATCCAACAATCAAGTGTTTCATTCAAAATAGTCAACAGGGTCGCAAGAAGTGTGTTGAAAAAACAAGGCGCAAAATAACTGCCCATGAACTGAGGAAAATCAAGCGTGAAGCTGTCAAGATGCCATTGGCCACCAGTTTTGCCATATTTCAGAGCTGCAACATCATTGGAGTGCCAAGAAGCACAAGGTGTGCAATACTCAGGGACATGGCCAAGGTAAGGAAGGCTGAAAAACGACCACCACTGAACAAGACACACAAGATAAAACGTCAAGACTGGGCCAAGAAATATCATAAGACTTATTTTTTTTTAAGGTTTTATGGACTGATGAAATGAGAGTGAGTCTTGATGGGCCAGATGGATGGGCCCGTGGCTGGAGCAGTACAGGGCAGAGAGTTCCACTCCAACTCAGACGCCAGCAAGGTGGAGGTGGGGTACTGGTATGGGCTGGTATCATCAAAGATGAGCTTGTGGGACCTTTTCGGGTTGAGGATGGAGTCAAGCTCAACTCCCAGTCCTACTGCCAGTTTCTGGAAGACACCTTCTTCAAGCAGTGGTACAGGAAGAAGTCAGCATCGTTCAAGAAAAACATGATTTTCATGCAGGACAATGCTCCATCACACGCATCCAAGTACTCCACTGCGTGGCTGGCCAGAAAAGGTCTAAAAGAAGAAAAAATAATGACATGGCCTCCTTGTTCACCTGATCTTAACCCCATAGAGAACCTGTGGTCCCTCATCAAATGTGAGATCTACAGGGAGGGAAAACAGTACACCTCTCTGAACAGTGTCTGGGAGGCTGTGGTTGCTGCTGCACGCAATGTTGATCGTGAACAGATCAAGACACTGACAGAATCTATGTATGGCAGGCTTTTGAGTGTCCTCGCAAAGAAAGGTCGTTATATTGGTCACTGATTTGTTTTTGTTTTGTTTTTGAATGCCAGAAATGTATATTTGTAAATTTTGAGTTGTTATATTGGTTTCCCTGGTGAAAATAAGTGAAATGGGTATATATTTGGTTTTTGTTAAGTTGCCTAATAATTATGCACAGTAAATGTCACCTGCACACACAGATATCCTCCTAAGATACTAAAACAAAAAAAAAAAATCCACTCCAACTTCCAAAAATATTCAGCTTTGATATTTATGAGTCTTTTGTGTTCATTGCGAACATAGTTGTTGTTCTATAATAAAATGAATCCTCAAAATTCAACTTGCCTAATAATTCTGCACACCCTGTATAGAATATAGAAGTTTTTTTTGCTACTTTTACTTGAGTTTAAATCACTTTGTATCATACACAGATACATTTACACACACGTTATATCACTTCTGACAGCCTCGCCTTAATTTAGAAACATATATACAGGAGTATATAGCCTGTAAAGCTCTAGAACCAATTTCAAGTTCTTTAGTTTATCCAGATGTTAAAAGGTGCCTGTAGATTAGCAGGACATCTCCTTCATGCACGTTTTTTCTTTTTTTTTTTTTTTTTTTTTTTTTTTTTTTGGAGAAGGAGGAAGTCTCTTTGAATCAGCTGTTTTCTTGCAAAGTAGCATTTGAGACGGCCACCGCTAGTCACCAACAGCATAACTGTCTGGTGACACTGGACTGAAGCTTTTTAAAGAAAGTCTTTTAATAGGTTACTTCACAACATCACAGTAAGTTTTTGTCCTTCCCACAGTTTGACTCTGCTGAAGGTTATTTATTTCATTCCCAAATTTTAAAATATTTAGGGTGATCATCACCACCAGCAGTTAAGCTCTCCAGGTTTGTGTGATAAGGACAAACCAAGACTGCATACCCAGACATGAAGAAAAACTCATTGTTTTCCAAGTCACTGTTTGGGTTATGAACAATGTTAAATATTCATCAAGAGAGTTTTGACCATTTTGACATGTCATCCACAGAACGACTGTTAAAACCAGACAATTGTAGATTGGTGAAAATAGCAAAGCAAAGGCAATATCATAGAGACCTGCCGTGATTTTAACAGTTTAAACTGTACTTCTTAAGGAACGTTATTAGTTCAAAAAGAACAAATATGATGTTCTTAACCTCAAACTAAAAGACTTCAAGTATGTGAGTAAATCTGCTGTGAACATCATTACAGCAAACATATAGTCAAGTGTCTACAAGGAAATCAAAGCATGCAGAAAGCTGAGAGCCTCCCCAGAGAGGATGTTCACCCTGCTGCCTTTTGCTGCTGAGTTCAGAGCAGTTCTCTCCACAGGTTGTCAGACCACTGAATTCATCCTTTGTAATTTGTCATTTACTCATGACTTAAACCTTTAGTTATAACTGTAGCTTGATTCAGCTGTGCATTGAGTATTAATAAAGTATGCTTTTTAGCTTTGGTCAGTTCTTTTGATAAAGAACCAGAATGATAATCAGAAGTGTGAAGCAAAGCCTTGGAGCTGTCAGTCTTTCAGCACAATACAAGAGAGGCATGACCCTTGTATTTTGGTTAGCTGTCAATTTAATTAATTTGACAGCCAACCAGCCAACTTTCAATCCCACTACCACATGCATGCCGATGCTTTAAAAAAACACATCGGCTTACAAAGAAATGTGCCACGAAATAATCTCTAGTTTATTGGCTGCTTCTTATTTAACTAAAGTTAAAGCCATATAAGTAGCAGAAGGAATTATTAATTCTTAAGTAGTAGTGAGGCATTTAAAACAGGAAACTCTGCAGTCTACATCAGGTGAGTTGAACCTTCAATGAGCTGGATGCTGCTGTAGACAAACAACTCTGCTATATATGACAGTTAAGTAGTTTATTTCTTAAGTAATAAGCAGGTTTGTCTTTATGTTCAGGATGAGAAGTCCCTAAGTGGCTTTATACTGTCAGATGCTAATATTCTGAGACATACTACACTGTGGTCTTTCTTCATTATCCACCACTGACCATTCCCATTGCTTGATCATTACCCGGTCATGCCCAGGGCAAGATTTGCCTTATCATATTTTGTTGTTTTTTTTTGGTAGTTGAAATCTCTGTTGTTGATTCATCATTGTTTGCCCATTAGTACTTTCACAAATTTGTCCATGTTTCGCTAGCAGTGCAAAAACTATAAGTTTTATTTAGTCCTTGAGCCATACTTTTGATGTACAGTGTTATGAAATTAGGACAAAATAGGATATAGGTGCCAAGGATTAATTGGAGTTGTGCAAAACGAGAAATAATGCATTTACCTTCATTTAAACTCTGATGCCTGAAAGTGTCAAGTTTGCAGTGGCATAGATTTATACTTACCTAAAATAAAGATAAAGATTAAGACATTATCCATTTACAATTCACAAAAAAAACAAAAAAAACAATTCACTTACGAAGGATTTTCAGTCCGTCTTGGCAGAAATTATTTATCTTGTGTTGAATAATTTGGAAGAAAGCAAAAAAAAAAAAGTTATTTATTCCTCTGTTAAATTATTTTAAAATTTTTTTTGCATTATTTGCTTTGACTAGTCTCCCTCAGAGCTCGTTAAATGCATTATTACCGAGCCGCAGCTTAACAGAATTACCAACTTGCTTATTGTGCTGTTATTACTGCTGGCGTTCTGGCAGTATTTTGGTTGTTTGTGTGAGCAGAGAAAGGAGAGACACATTGAGTGCTGGCACTTTATTTCATGCTGGTGATTGTTGTTGGCGTAGTGAGATGCCAGTTGGTGTTTGGCGCCAACTCACAGAGGGCACAATGTGTGTTTGTGTGTGTTGGAGAGGTAAGTGATGTTAGAGGAGGATAGATAAAATTATATCCGTGAGACGGGAAGCAAAGAGGAGGCAGGAGAGGTAAGAAGGGGGAGGAGAGAGTAATATCGGTGATGGAGAGGATGAGGAGAGGAGGGATAGAGGAGAAGGATGGTAGGGCAATGAGGGCAGGCAGGCCTTGTCTTTGTGTGTATGAGTGTGAACCTGTACCTATGTTTTTGTGTGTGTGTGTCTGTCCCTGTGTCTTTGTACTAGCTAATCTAGGCGTCAGCAGCTTTTTGAGGCTTTGTGCTGACAATAATCACACAGCGCTCCTCTTTTCAATTCATCAGCAACAACAACAAGGGATCACATGTCCCCTATACAGAATCCAGAGAGGGAGAGGGCCTGGATGGTGTTAAAGTGGCCATCATGTTGCCTGGTTACAGCTTGGGTTGATGGTGAGTTGGTGTGTGTGGACAGACACACCAGAGGAAAGTAGGCTCACATACCTAGAAATAACCCAACCTTCTTTTTTTCATCAAAGAATAATTTATTTCATGTTGCAGTGTGATGGGTAAACAATGAGTAAACCACTGGTCAAATCTGTAGCAAGCATGAATAATAATCATTATCAGAATAACATTAATAGGAATAATTATTTCTGTTATAAATAACAATATCAGAGTGATCCGAGTACTTATTACATCTATACAAGCTACAAATATCAGCATTTTGTTGTTTTGTCATCTTTTTTTTCTTTTTAACTGTTAAAACTTCACACATGACCTGGTTGGTGCAGCTGCCCCTCCAGCCAATCAGAGCACAGACAAATATTTAGAAAAAAAAAAACACATTTCTGAACAGTTCAGGTTTCATTTTAGGACCACTCCAAGGATGAAAAGGGCATCAAAATCTTGAGTGTGTGTATAAGGCCATTCAATACTTCTGGCTGAGCGTGTGCATTAAGAATAAAACACTGCTGTGAAGCAATCTAATCTCAAGTCTGTGCAGTCTTTATTCATGTATAAATAACAAACACACAATGTTTCCAAAATTACTCCAGCCTTATTCATGGCGTTCGCTGACAAACCAGTACTAGTTTAGTTTAATGTTCTCTGTGACTGTGAGGACAAAGCTTTGAGGAACAGCATGATCTTTTCATTGGCCTGGTCCCGTTCATTGCAACATCATGTAGTTTCTGACGCACAACAGCTACTTTGTGCAAACCATTGTTGTCATTGTTTGAATGGGCAAAAATTGCTGCAAAGTCTCCAAACACCTGGAATGCTTTTAACATTACAGTGATTATAGACTCGTACTATTACCATCATGCTAAACCTGAATGCAAGGTAATATTTTGTTATTGATTGCAGGCTAAATACAGAGCAAATGGTCCCCTGCTGTGTTATGAGTTTCATCTAAACCAATTGGTTCTTTAAAAAAAAAAATCTTTGCAACTTTGCTTATAAAACTATTAGAATATCCATGTTTTTTTACTCACATGTTTATAATTCCAGTCATCATGTGTTAATAAAAATGGGGGCTGATTTTGACAACATAAGAAGAGGCTGTTCCCAGATTTAAAGACTTGCTTTAGAAACAAAAATCCAGCAGTAGTTTAAAATGAGATGACTCTGTGATCTACTAATATATGACTGAAGTCAATAAATAATATTAAAACAAACATTTCACTGATGGACTTTTCAAAATTGAAAAATGAGACAGATATTTTCAGTTGATATGAGAGAAGTTAAAACAATGAATTAGCAAAGATTTGTCTCCGATGCTCTGGATGCACGAGCTTGGAGGGGCAGCCAGGGAGGGATGGGGCAGGAGGAGCCACATAGTCAAAACAAACACTCAATACAGTAAAAGGACAGTGAAGTAAAAAGTGAGGGAAAATGAATGGGATTCATCAACAAGTCTCTCTTTTGCCCAGCTTCTCTGGCTTCTGTTAAGGATGAGGGAATGCTACTGTGCTTTCCTATTTAAGCATATGTGTGTGTTTGTGCACATGTGTGAGTGTGTGTGTATTTGGGGGTTCACAGAAGAGAGGATGTAAGCTTATACAAAGGAGAAAAAAAATACAGAAACATCACTTCTTTTTTTTTTTTTTTCAAAAAACGTCCATGTAACTTAAAAACATCCACGATAAAAAGACTTTTTTTTATATATTATCTTCTGTTTTGTTAGTTCACTCCCGACTTCAAGTCAAAAGCTGAAGAATCCTCCTCATCACCGCTTTTTTTCCTCTTAAGAAAGATGAAAAAGTCTGGATTCTTTAGGAGAAAGAGACGACAGGGTTTTCAGCACGGAGGAACTTTTCAGTAAGTGCAAAGAGGTTTAATTTCTCAGTTTTGCTTTTCATTTATAAAAGTCTCAACATAATGAATGAACTTGAGCGTATCAGACTGAGTCTGAGCCCTTTGTTTCATTCAAGAGGAATATCTTTTCATTATAAAACATCTTGGGGGCAGTGTTGACTTTAAAAGATGAAAACCTCTCCAGCATCCTCCAAATAGAACCACTTCAAAACTCTGCATCATGTTATCAAGGTCAAACGCCTTCAAAAGCATTTCATCTCGATCTAGTCTATATCTGCACCTTTGGAGGCATTTTCTCACAGTCTTCTCATGGTCCTTGGAGGTTTATCATGTTTGCTTTGTTTCCTCACATGTCCTAGTCAGTCATGAAGGAGCTCTTGGAGACAGTTGGGGGATTTGAACACCTCAGGGACCTCGCTGTCCAGTTTGCAAATCACTTTGTAGATGGCCTTCTTCCAGGATGGGTCAGCATCCTTTCCAGCCACAATGGCATTGAAGAACTCTCGAAGAGTCACCTGGGCCACCTCAAGAAATCGTTCAGGAACCTGAAAGAGAAAAGGGGAAGATGTAAAAAGAGGAACTTTATTTATTCATTGCATGTTTTTAGATAAGTTAAAAAATACACCCCTTCTGTTTAAGAAAACATTTTTACATTAGAAAACCTTATTTACTGCAGCTCAAAACGCCAAACATTGCAGCCGTTTCTGACTGTAATATCTAATTGCAAAAGCACGGACTGTTATATCAGCGTTCACTGTGCTGGGGAGGCTTTCCAACAGTGATGCTGGGAACGATGTAAGAGGCTTTTCACCTGTCAGTATCTAACACACTAAAACTGTGTAAACAATTTTTTCATAGTCCTAATTGTAAGATGGCACAGCTGCACATGAATAGAATTGGGACTTGCCCAAACAAAGTGCACATAGGTCTGTGCTGTGGTGGCATGAGGGCTTTTCCTATCCCAAACTAAAGAAAAGTTTCTGTCCAAACAATGACTGCGCAAATTAAGACCCGTCTTTGGAAAATTACATCCAGATACTGAAACATGAAATGAAACTTTACTATATATATGTATAAATAACGTTTTTTTCTTTTTCATTTCTTGGTATTTTATGAATAAATGTCTTCCACAGAAAATAAGTGCAGCCTAAGGCAGCAACTGATGGTAAATGGGAATAAAAACGAGACAGTTTTTTTTTCTTAATCAGTAGGAGCTGGCTTGGATTTTCCTTCAGTTTGGTGGCTAAACGCAGTACTGTGTCAGAAAGGTCCCAACAGGACAGGAAAAGCAGAACAAAAGCATCATTTAAATGTAAAAACCCAGTAATGAGATCAAATGTTTTTGGAAAACTGTGTGACTGAAAGTGATTGGGAATTAGCTGTGGGTGTGTTTCAGGTGTCCTTAGACTACTATTCCTGTAACCAAGTTCTTCTTCAGAACTTCCCTATAGGTACTTCCCCTTTCTTAAGAGGCTCTGGCTGATTGTGTGTGTTTGGTGTGACAGTTTCCGATGCACGCACACACACACATACACATTTCACATTAAGACAGTCAGTGGCAGGTGAACAGCTGTCTGTGATCTGTCAGACTTTGCATGAATATGAGCAAGAAAGGAGGGATTGCAGAGATCACATTGCCCTTACTGAAACAGGCATAACTATAGAGGCATCACAAGGATTTGTGTGTTTATAAGTGTGTGTGGGTTTTAATGATGTATGTGTGTGTTTGACAGCAGTACAATGGCACACACATACATGCACACATTTTTTTTCTGCCCTTTCTCCCGGGGGCAAGATCATCCAAAGACACCAAACAACCTGACTATGATTCCCCCTCTTCCTCCCTGTCGTTTTTTTTTTTTTTTCTTTTTTCTTATTTGGCTCTTTTTCTTGCATGCAGATGTGCAGACACACACTGCTGACTCCTCCCGTCTAAATACATCCGCCTTTACACCCAAACAAACTCACACACATGTAGAGGACAGCGAGGGCCGTCTGGGTGTAACCCCTTCATGCGTGGCAGGACGTGGCAAGGTTAGCTGCCACCAGAACAAATGAATCGCTCCACGCACACATATACACATGCAGTCACACGCAGACTTGCACACACAACTTAAATGATTCCCTGGACTCTCATATACTCTGTCTATCCTTTCTCTCTTTTTAGCAGGCCTCTGGAGAGCACTGTTATTTCAATGAGGCCCTCTGTCATTGTCTTAGTGTCGACACTGTACAAACACACAACACACATGCTCTCTCGCAGACATAGGATTCAACTTTCCAGGTGTTGTCTACAAGTCTACACAGCTACCCTTCAAGAAGTTCTGTTACAGAAGGTTTTTACAGTCTTGGCATTTTCTGTGGCCGCTTGTCCACTTCTTCTCTTACCTATAAATAGGAGCAGACAGCTGCTGCTGCATTCAGACACTACATACATACAGTGGTGCTTAACAGTTATTTTATCCACAGTTTTTATTGTTACGCACCAAATCTGCTGCTTTTGGCATTCAGCAAAGTAATCAACATCTCTTTTCACAGCACTGACCTAAAACTTGCGATGGACTGCTGACCTGTCCAGGGTGTGCCCTGCCTCTGGCGTGTTAAATGCTGGGATAGGTTCCCGCTTACCCACGACCCGTGTTGGACAAAGAGGTCCAGATAATGAATGAATGACCTAAAATTTTTTGTTAGAAATCTCTGTGTGTATATCCACCTAGACAAGAACGGACTGCAGCTGTAACTATATAATAATCCTATCCACAGAATGTAATTAAATGTCTGTTGGTAAACAGCTGTTTAAACAGCCACGTTGGACCCATTGTAGCTCCTATGTGAATATTCAACAAAGCTCAGCTTAATACAAGGTTGTTTACTGTTAGACTGAACAATTGAAGTCTTAAATATAGTTCTTGTACTTATATTATTTATGAATTACTTGTAAACTCTCAAACCCGGTGATTAGGAAAGAATTGCTCTGATTTGACTTCCTTGGGGTGCTAATGAGAGCTGGTTTGTCATGGGGTTTGATAACTTCTGCAACTGCACTGATAGAAACTGCACTGAAAATCCTTGTGAGAGAGGAGGTGGGAGGTAGTTTTGCACACAACTGTATATGTGTACATACTTTTATAGTTTGTCCTGACCTATAAGGAGCACCACAGCCAGCATTAAAGTAGCTTAAATTAATTAAAGATCAAAATATTTTCAACCGCATATTTCTGAGGTTAAACAATCTCCTAGAAAATGTGCAATTTCTTCAATTACAATCAGACATTATAATAAAAATAAATAAATAAATTAAATAAATAAATACTGTAGTTTAGCATCTGTCACCTGCAGTTCTTGCACATGTTTGGCTAACCTGACACCTAAACCATTGCATCATCTGATTTGTTCTTGCCACATTTACCTTCTTTTATCAATATTTCTATAATGTTTTATCTTTAGGGGATGGGAGGAATGGTCACAGTAGTAATGAGGAGAGTTGTTACCTTTTAACAAAAATGGAGGAAAAAAAAAGATTTAATCGTTAGACCTCAGCCGGTGCCTAAGACATATTCCTGTAATCTTTAAAAGGCTGCAGCACACAGAGAAAGCCCCAAAGTCAAGATCCTGGTTAATGGTTGCTGTGAAACTGCCCACTGGGACAAATAAAAGTTGAAACCCGAGCTTGATCTTGAAGATGAATGTGCCTTTGAGACATCCTCTCCCTCCTGGCATAAACCCCTCATCTTTTTGTTGTTCAAATCTTAAAACAAGATAAAACCTTTCCTTTTTATAATTTCTAAAGCTCCTATTTAAGAATATGTTCTCACAGACTTTAATATTCTTTAGATGTTTGACCTATTCCCTGTGAGACCTGTGTCGCATTGTTAAATCTCGTTTAACACAGATATTCTTACACATATTCATTTAGTTTTCATCAGTCTCATATTTGTGATTCTGAATCTGCACAGAGCTGTGAAATAAAAGCTGGACAAAAAGAGACTGAAAGACCTTGACCTAGAATCGTCCTGGTTGGTGTCTTTGTGTCACTGCCTTGTTCAGTATGATGATTAGTGTGTTTTTAACATGTTTCAGGGTGACGCGTGTCATCACTGCAGCAATGAGACGACTCAAAGTGCTGAAGCAAGACCGCAAAGAGGACACCGCTGACTCGCACAGAGGTAGGGAAAACACAAGCCGAAAGGATGAAGTAAAGCGGAGAGGATATTGTGTGTCCGGTTGGGGTGTTATTTCAACTAGACAGACACACACTTACGTCCAGATGCCCAGATTTGTCTGGCCATTGTAAATCAGTCCAATAAAGAGATCTAAATTAGGCCATCATCAATACAGATGGGCCTGTTTTCTGGGCGAGTGTGATTAACTCCTGGCCAGGATCTCGATCTAGATGGATCTAGTTGCCAGGAGAGAGACAGAAAGAGGGAGGAATGGGAAAAGTGGGAAAGAAAAAGAAAGATAAAAGGTCGCAAAGACACTTTGTTTCCAGTAAACATAATTCGCATGATTGCTCGGTTTGGTGGGTAAATATTGGATGAAGGGAAGCTCAATTACTCCCTCTTCACACACACACACACATACGCATACAAAGGACAAGAGACTGTAAATCTCTAAATCGCTGCCCAACAAAGAGGCCTACTGGGATGCCCTCCCTCCTGTTTTTCCTCCTCCTGCTCTCATCCACTCAGTCCCTTCATCATCATGATCTCTTCTTAGAAATTTTGCCTTATGAGAAACTATAAGACTATTTTCCCTACGTCACAAAGTCATCCCACTCACTTAAAGATATTTAAAGTGCAAAGTTTTTAGTGTACTAATGGAAATTGTTTTCCGGAAATGTCACCTGCATTAAGGCCCTTTTAACCACTTTTGCTATAGCTGATACATTTACTGTTTGTCCTCAGTCATATTTCACTGTGACAAGCTCTTTTCATTTACTTCACTAACTGTATCACTTTTTCTTGCTTTTGTCATCTGCATCTCTGTCTTACTAAAATGAGCCTTTCTCTCTAAACACAAAGCAACATTAACATGTTGTACAATGATGATGGATTTTAATGCATTTACATGGTTTAGAATTTTAGTTTTTTATTTATTTTTTAATAATACTGTGCAAAAGTCTTGAACCACCCTTTTAATTCTTTATATGCCACCAGGAAACAAGAAATGTGTGCAGAAGTTGTACATTAATAATGAGCTTAAAAGTCAACATTTACTTTGAACTTCTATTGTTCAATACATCTTGAACACTCTTTGTCAAGGGGTCTTGTAATTTCTGTAAGTAGTCTTCAGGAATAGTTCTCCAGGCTTCTCAAAGGACTTTTCCTTCATCACTCCATAAAACCTGTTGCCCCTTATTTTCAGTCCAGTTCTTACGTTATTTGGCATACCTCAGCCTTTTTTACCCATTTCCCTCCCTTAAGTCTCATCAGAAATGGAATCTGTGGAAGAGAAGCTGCCAATAAGCTTTTCTTTGGTGAACAGCATGGATCAGCTGAAGGTCCAGATGCAACTATCAGGTCCTATGTCAGATATTTGCTGGATTTTTTTCTACTTTTCTTAAGCACATCGGTTTCAAATACTGTTCACTGTTAAAAGCAGTCAAATAGAGAAAAAAAAAGCCAGTGTCAAGGAAAAACTTAGAAAGAAGTTGGAAGAGCTTCCCTAGGACCACTTTTAAAGATTACAGGAAACCCTGGCTTCTTGGAAGCTACATGTAAAGAGGTTTACACACTAATTTACTTTAAACAACTGATTTTACTACTCAATCTTCTACATTTACATAATGCTTTGTTAGCATGAGTGCTGATGGTGGCAGCAGTCAAAAAGGAAACACCTGCATAGATGCAAACCTGAAACTGCAGAAACAGTGTCACACTTAGCAACAGTGACGTCTGGTTCACTAATTTAGTTTTTTTTTTTTTTTTTTCTTAACAAAACAGGCCACACGCACAAAAGGGCAGGGTTGCACTAAAAATAATTTTAGGATAAAGAAGAGCCCCTCAAAAGTAGGTTACTTCTTTATGAATATACTGTCCAGTTTTTACACATTCAAAGTAACAAAGAAGCCTCAAAGTACTTACTGTAATACTGACAGCATCTTAGTTAAGTGTCTTTCTTTATATACATTCATTTTTTTTTTTTTGGTTATCATGGAGATTTTTTTTTCTGAGACAGTTGCATACAAAAGAAACCCTCAACAAGCAGAGAAATGAGTCTGAATCCAAACACTTTGTTTACCGTCTTATTCAGTTCTTGTTCTCTGGAGAGAAATGAAGGTCTTTGCCTACAGATATTCCACTTTTAAGACCTTTCTCTTCACTGTACACTTATTTAATTCAAATCACTCAAGCGTTAGAGGCTTGATAATATCTAATACTGCCTTTCCCTTTAAATTCGAACTGTAATGGGATACTGATAATTATTGTCCACTATCCTCCTTGGTTTGCACCTAAACCTTACTATGTCAACCTCTTCTTTTCTGCGATTCTCCTTTCTTCTGAATTATAGTCACTCTTCTTTCTCTCTAAAGAGTTACTGTTTTTTTCTTTTAGAACTGTCACCTAGAGGCTGATGGACATCTCAACTTTGTGTCTTTCCATGCAAGTTTTTATCTGCATACCTGAAGCTTTTCCTTTGAATCTTCAATATGCTAACATTATGTTTAATTCTCAAACTGTACAAAACACTGAGATTGTTAGCAGTTCTCTCTGTTTTACATAAGTTCTGCTGATGCTCAAGCTGTTAACTCAGATTTGGCTTTGGGAGTTATTTTTAGTGTTTTAATGGATGTATGTTTCATTTTCCATTTGATCTTTGTTGCTCCTCTTAATTTCACATAAAATACAACAGAAACTTTTTTTTTTTCTATTTTTTCCACTCATTTGCTCTGTGACCTTGAGGGCTGCTCTGCTGCTGGTCAGTAGAGGGTTTCTCAGCCACTGAGACACAACACTAGACTGTTTCTTGTGCTGCTCCTTTTGTGGATCGTGCAAATGCTATATGTGAGTGAGTGAGGGAGTAAACACTCAAGCATCTGCTTCCTTTTTCCTTCTTTTCTCTATCACTCTCTGGCTTTCGCTGCTATCAGACCTGGTTTAGTCAAACAACCCTAGCAGGAAAATACACTCACACCACACACAATAACAACTTTTTAAAAATTTTTTTGTCATAGTGATGATGGTGTCTAAGCGTTTATACTATATTAAGTTCCCCAACTATCCCTAAATCCTCTAAATTTACCCTAAATGTGCTAAATATGCTCACATACCACAGTGCTAGCTTTTAGTTTCTTACTTTATTTCAATTTTATGAAGAAAAAAGAATAACACTTACTACTGATTGCTATTTTAGTGCCATTTATTTGTTTATGTTCTCTATTTTTTCCGCTGTAACCTGTTTCTGAAAACACTAAGAATGTACACCTCTCCTGCCAGCACAGTCTCATGAGAAAATATATACAGTTGTAGATACCAACAGTAAAGGTTATAAAATGTGAGCTAGGTACATCTCCCTATACTGTTGCTTAATGCAGGGCAGCATCAACATGACACACCATGACCCATGAGGACGAACTGTGTGTTTTTAACTCCTACTCCTAACATTCCTTGAAAGCGTTCTGTGGGATTGTACTAGTGGTTGCTTGCAGCTTTCCTCCCACCTTCCTCATAAGTAGTGAGATTTTGGGCTTTATTATCACTACATGAAGAGAAATATTGAAATACTTAATCTAGACATTGTGACTACTGGAGTTGTAAACTACTTCTTTAAACATAATAGTAAAAAAAAAAAAAAAAAAAAAAAATACACTTTTTAATCCTAAATGCTAAACGGAGAACAACTAAACTTCTTGGTTCTTTAAGGTTTTCAGGTCAAACTCATTTATGGGAAGTTTTAGGTTTATAAGCTGTTATAGAGACACTTGTATGTGTCTGATCAACTTTTCCATTCTGTAGGTGGACAAAAAAAGCAGTTCAGTTCTGTTTAAGTACTTGAAGTTAGTGTCCTAGATGACTAAAAGTCTGAACCATCAAATTTTAGCCTTTGTCAAACTGCAGCATGTAGATCTGATTGCTTGTGCACATGAAGGTGTGCTCTTTTCCCCTGTCAACACCTGCCATGCTTGCTCTCATGTTGCCGACAGTCCATAGCTGTCCTCAGCTTGTTTAATATTAGCAGGACAACCGTTTCGACTGTTAATCATTTGAACCACAAGCTACTTTACTGTATGTCATTCCTCTGGACAGCCAGGGAATTCAGTTCTGCACCATACGTACTGCACATAAATAACACAAACAATAACCTTCTGGTAGGCTGCTCTTTGACACAGTCACCCATATTTGCAGCAAGCAGATAGCAGCCATTCCAACATGAAGCAGGATATGCAGCACTGGAAAGATCAACCACTTTGACAGTTGTCTTTGGCAGCACAAATACAGTGTGATAAATAATCAGCTGTTTGAGGGAGATGAATGCTTTTCATGCCTGTCTTAATATTATCTATGAATTTAGTGTGAAATGAAAGGTAGAAGTGGAGACTGGAGGTTCCTCCAGGACATCAGCAATATGTTTCCTTTTCAGCTGCTCTTTTGTCAATCAGTCACTGATCTCACTGTCACCAGGACACTGACAATAAAGTTTCTCTTTGTTCACACTGCATGTGACTAAGAGGAAGGGTCTGCGTCCTGAGATTGCGCCTGTGTGTTTGTCTGTTCTCACTATGTCATCAGTGTGGGTATTTTCACTTTGTGTGTCTCCGTATCTCAGCCTGCTGTACTTTGTGCATCCCTGCTCACACACGTGCTGCGCTTCCTTGGATTTGTGTGTGCGCTCAGTGCTTCCTTCTGTATGTGCTTATGTGTGTCACCCATAGAGGACAATAGCCTGGGTCATCTGACTGAGAGGCTCCAGACCACTAGTATCACATGATAGAGGCTGAAGGCCACGTCTTTGTTACCAGGCCTATTGTTAAAGCTAAGGAGACAGCTGGGGCAGGGGAAGGGAATCATTGCATGCACAACACACTCACACTTACAGCAAGGCCATACACAGGCACACATGAACACACACATTCATACGCCGCCCCCTCGTGACTCCAATCAGGCTCGGTGACAAAGATGATGCCTTCGTCTTCTCAACTGGAATACTAAGACACACACACACACACACTGCAAGCAGATAGCTATAATTATAGTGACAGAAACTGGCAGGTGGCATTGTCTGAAGCATACCGCTCTCTGTCAACCAGAAGCAAGCGAGAAAAGACAGAGAAGAAAACTTGATTACTTAGTGCTCATTGTTAAGGTCACAGAGTGAAAGCAGCTTCAATAGTGTGTGTTCACATAGATTATAGGC
Source organism: Melanotaenia boesemani (assembly GCF_017639745.1). Classification (NCBI taxonomy): domain Eukaryota; kingdom Metazoa; phylum Chordata; class Actinopteri; order Atheriniformes; family Melanotaeniidae; genus Melanotaenia; species Melanotaenia boesemani. The sequence continues at coordinate 13,154,317 of NC_055705.1, forward strand.
TGGTGAGTGTATTTAACTTTGCTAAAAATAATAAATAAACTCACTAAATATGTCTGCACAAAAGGAATTGGTGTGTTTTTAGGCCATTCAGTGGTCAGACTAAGGATTTGAGACTTGGTCTTCTTCAAATGTTAGAAATGAAACTTTTTCAGGTCTTTTCTTTATCTTCACTCTGTGTATCAATAGTGGACAGCTAACAATATGTTGCATGCCAGTGTCAGGTGTCAGAGTCTTAAGCTATGTGCTGCCTATCCGCCCACCCCCACTGACTCAAAGATTTAGCAAAGTTTGCAACAAACTCTTTTATATCTGATACAATAGATGAAGTAGTCTGCTTTAACTGCCACTGAGGGCTTTTATACTAACTAAAAAGTCCTTGATGTTTACTGTAAGACATTTTATTATTACTTTCCTTTTAAAGGAGAGATTTTTGGTGTCACATGATGCTGTAAAATTATGTTTGGATGTTTTCTCAATATATTTCAGGAGGACAGATTTAATTCTAGGAAACACTTGGAGTATTAAAAACTCATGTTTTTAATTAGCAGTGGTTTTCTAGGGTTTCTGAAGGTCTTTAAAAGTTTTTCACTCATTTTCAGTCCAATCCTGGTACCTGACCATTTGTTTGTTAAAACGCTTAACATGGACCTTTGAGTCATTCAGTTAAAAGGTATACGTATAACTCAAGATTAATCAGTTTAGTACCTACACATAACTAAGAACTTTGCAAATACACTTTAAGGATCTTTAGGAACTTTTGGAACAGCCCACACACATACTTTTCTTTAGTTGCATTTAATACATATAAAATTGTTGCACCAACAAAATAAGCTGTTATCAGAAAGCTTGGCATATTTCTCCAAAGTGTGGAATGATTGCTGTATTTTCCTGCCTTCCTTTTGGTATAGAAAGAATGAGGGGTGGTTCATGGCTTTTGCACAATATTATAATTACTGTGACTTTAAAGATGCATAAATTGCCCAAGCTCATAATTCAGAATGAGCGAGATGATCGAGCTGGAGAAAGAGGGATGTAGAGGAAAAGAAAAGCAGGACAGCTGCAGTCTTTGAAGTTCACCTCCTTTCAAAAGGCTGATCCATTACTCCAAGTGAGCACACATGTGTGAGTATATGTGTGTGTGTGCCTTCTGGGTAGGTTATGACTAGAGGAGGCGAGGACAACAGAGAAACTGAGTAGTGATAACTAACAATAGAAGAAGAAGAAACAAACAATGTGAATGTACCAAAACAGACCGATCTTTTATACTTTGACACACACATGCATCTTAAAGGCACTTCTTCTTTTATTCTCTATGAGAAGAGAGAATCTGAAAGAAATCCCACTTTCAGAGATGATTCCTGGGAGTCGAGTTCAACCCCCGTTTGAGTGGGTTCGCATAAAGAGGAAGCGGAAAAGATGAGTCAATAGATGAATAAGGAGAGTGAAAGGATGACAAAGAATCTAAAATGGCGGAGAAAGACATGAGAAGTTCAGCCTTTCATGAAGAACACAGCTTATGAAACCAGATAGCCCTGAAATGTGAGTGTGTGACCACTCCATGCCCTCCAGGTGTGTAAATGTGTGTGTGTGTGTGTGTTTCTCAAAGTCAAAGGGCAGATTTTGGAAGCAGCCACACCTACCCTTCAAGAGAGGGGATCTCTGCACTTTCAAATGAACACAAATGAGTATCTGTGTGTATGTGTGTGTCAACATATATGTGTGTGAATGCGTGAGGCACAGCTGTGCCGTCATTTGGTGCTGACAGAGCCAGCGAGGATCCTTGAACTGGAAAGATGAGAACATCCTCTAGAAGGCTTTATAAAAATGTCTCATTGTCCCTCCTCACCCGTACACACACTCTCACACACATGCAACAAAATATGACAGCTTTGTCCCTCTCCCCACTTCAGGCCTCTATTCTTCCTCTTCACATTTACATTAATGTGTGTTTAAGGTGTGGAAGAATGTACATGTGCTTCGGCATACTCAAGCCTCTAAGTTGTAGGTAGACTTACAGCAAAAACCTCAATCAGTGTGACAAAAACACTCAGGCACGTCAATGCTGCTGGCATGTTTAAGCAACAACACATCAATCTGTTCATTGTATAAAAAAATAAATGAAAAAGAAAGAGGAAACGTTCCTCTCCCTCTTGGCAGAAGCTAGAGCCTGACACCTTTCCCTGGCTGTCCTGGCAAAGAAATTGTCTCTCAGTCCCTTTTTGTTTTCCCACTTTTTTTTGAAGATGAGACTATTCCCGATTTTCTTTCCCTTTCTCCAGCCTCCTCCCTTTCTTTTCCCTCCTCATTAATTAGTGGGCAGCGCTGCAATTAGCACAAAATAGTTTCAGAGATGACTGAGAGGAGGAGAGAGGAGACTGTAAGGAGGGAGAGATGGAGAGACAGAGGTAAACAAGAAAGAAGAGTTGAAAGAATGTGGCTGAAGAGGAAGGAGGAGGAGGTAATTAATGAGGCTGCTATAATTATTGGGGCCTGTTTACGCCAACTTTGGAAGACAACACACACACAAACTCCCGACGAATTATTCTCACCTTTCTACAGCGATAACTGATTAAATGCTGGCCATGTATGTTCACTAATGACAAGCTTTTCTTTCTCTCAACCGTCGGAAGCTGAGGAGACTTCATTGGTTTAACCAGGAATACAAAACCAGACAAACTCAGATTAAAATGTAAATATTTTAAATGTGTTTGGGTATAAATCTACAATTTATTCTTTAAAAAACATTGAAGCAAGATTGCTAGAAAAGTAAACCAGAGCCCCCATCTTCCCGACAAAAGACAAACAAGCCTGATGCATTTTGGAAACAAGTCCTGTGGAGTAGTGACATAAAAGTAAAACTTCTGTGGCTGGAATTGGCAAAAAATATGTTAGATAGTTCATGGAAAGAAGATCTCTCCAACTGGTAAGGATGGAAGTTGAACAGTTATGCTCTGGGCTTGTGTTGTGACCAGTGGCAATGAGCATGTGACTGGTAAAAGGACAAATGGGTTCAAAATTTCTAGAAGCAAACATCACACTGTCTTTGGAGGGAGGGATAAAAAAATTAAATGAAAAGAAGAAGGCGTCTTTAAGATGAAAACTATCCTAAAGAAATGTCAAACAACCCCAAAACAACCTTTGGATTCAAAAGAGAAGTGCCCATAAACAAAGAACGAGAGGCCTTTTGCAGATAGAATGAATATAAGTGTTTACAAGCTGTGATACTCATCAAAGTGCAAGGTTCCCAAACCTTTTCTCTGACCTTTTACAGTTTCAATCTGGCTGGTACAGAAGAAGAAAGTAATGAAGGTGTGCAATAGCAGAAGGACAGCTGAGGGTTGTAAAAGATGAAGCTAATAAGAGAAAAGAGAGAACAAAGGCAAATGGAAGAAAGCAGTGACAAAGAGTTAGTATCAATAGAGGACACATTCAGCAGGAAGAGGGGAAGCAAGGATAGGGAACAAGGAAAGAGCAAAATAAGGAGGAAGGAGAGGAGAGGTGTGATGGGGGACAAACCAAGGTGGAACTCTGATGATGCTAAATTTGGCAAAAGGAGAAGACTTAGATGTGTGTGTATGCTAGGAGACTTGCTGAATCGGCCGTGGTTCCAGTTTCATGCTTCTGAGTTTGTTGGAGGGGGAGAAAGATGGAGAGAGGATGGGAAGGAGAAGGAGAGAGGGTCCCTAGCCAGTAATGTTCCCTCAGGGCGGACAGATGAAAGGAAGGAGGGAGGTGAAGGGAGAGGAGGAGGCACGAGGAAAGGGGAACAAAGTCGAGAAGGAAAGGTGTATATACCTTTAATTTATCAAACACACACAACCTTTCAGATGTCCTTATCAGCATCTACTGATTACAATTATATGTTGTAGCAGTGCAAATTAGACCTTTAGCTCCGAGTATTTGTATCGATTTCTACCTTTCAGTCAGCCATTAGTTCACATTCATTACAGGTTTTCTTAAGACATTGAATGATTTCAGTTGAGGTTGCCTTCAACTTTGGAGAAATCAAGCCTGTATATAAAACATTTACTACAAACTGATGTTGAAAATGAGCAGCTATGAAGTCTCAGACATTAAAGGCTCATCAAAAGGTGCATTTTGACCAGCAACAACCAGAACTCATTCACTTCAGGGCCTGTTTCAAGGATCTAAAGCAATAATACAGCCCTGGTTCTTGGTGTATTTCCAATCAGGTCTAAAGTACATAGAAAATTCACCAAATGAAGCAAATGGAAGAATGACATGTATCCTGAGAGGAGTGTCAGGTCTGCTGCGGTTCAGAGTGGTCAAACCAGGAAGCGCACTTCAACTATATTTCCTCAATTTCATAACGTTACACATTTCTGTTGTGTTCTGTATTTGTGTTTTAGGACATAACTGCTGAGAAAAAGTCTTCATAAAGGATGAAAGCTGCAAAAATATCTGAATCCACATTTTCAGAGATAAGGTGGCGACCAGGACAGAATGGCAGAAATAAAATGCTAGGAATACTCAGCCAATCAGGAAAGTTCCCACCCTGAAGGTTACTTTTCATCTTTAAAGTAGTACTAGTAGTAATTTCCCCCCCCCCAAACCTTTTCATCCCTGGTCCCTTAGGTAGAAATCCAGAATATGACCTAAAATACCTCAGTACCTGGAAAAGGCTCTTGCTGTCCAAATGCAGCTGAATGCACAACCAAGTAACAGATGATAAAAGGTGAAAATTAATTACCCAACCTCAGAGAAATAAAGTTGAACAAAAGTGTGAGCATTCATGGTTTAAAGGCTATCGAGTGTACGAGACTTTCATGGCTCTTATTTTCCCAATTCTGTTTGCACCCCTAAAAATAACCCTCCTGATCACTGACCAAAGTAAACACACATCAATTATTTGCATGTGTGTGTGCCCGTTTCCTGTACATGCTTTTTACATACACACCTGTGAAAAGCTACCTGACTCTTAATATGCAAACTATGCAAAGCATTTGCTATTCATTCCTCCATGAAGGATACCAGGATCCTCAGTGTGGGTTTGTGTCTACGCGCGACTGTGTGGGTGTGTGGTGTCGGTAGATCTTACTCTTTATGCATTTAAGCATCTCTCTAAGCAAAAACGACAAGACTGCGTGTCAGCGAGAGGGTGTGTGCTAATGGCTATCTAAATGCTGCTGATGTTACGTTGTGTAGTTTAGGGGCCCTCAGGTCCCCTCAGACCAATACAGAGAGGGAAAGAGTGAAGGAGGAAATGTGACTTCTGCAAATCGCTTTGACAAGGACACCCATGCCTTCAGCAGCGTCCTCTTTCGCCTCATCGAACACACACACACACACACACACGTACTGCGACATCCACACCTCAGCAGAATCATGAGGTGATTGTTGCGCTGCGAACAGCTGACTTAATAGAGGACATTTATGTTAGTGTTGGGCACTGAAGCTAACTGACTAACCGTTAGGGGAATATAGGCATCCTAATTTAAATCTAAATATCTAGAATAATTAAGAAGTTAAAGCAAACTTATTAAAATGAAAATTGCGTACTGATTGATCCGTAGTCAAAGTAAAAGACAAACATGTAAGTCTTGAGTCAAACAAATCTATTGCTTTGAGAAGGTTTTGCAAACAGTCTTACACAGAGATAATTTACATCCCATACCCCAACCGTAAGCCCCCTCTCTGGCACAGCTTACCTCAAAGTCGTTGGCCTTGTTGTAGTGCATGTTGAGGGCTCTGAAAAGTTCTGCGTCTCTGCTCACTGTCAGCTCCTCAGTAGCGGTCACCCCTTCATTGATGGCTTGCCGTGCGAACTTCTCCATCTGAATGTAGTAGAACTCCCTGAAGTTGCTGAACCATTTTATCAGCTGGGAGGTGATGCACCGGTTGAACTGTAGAAGAACATCATAAATACATACACTTAAAACTGAGTTTTACTTAAGTAATGCATGTACCAATTAGGTTTTGCAGGCTGTGTTACGTGCAGCTGTTGACAACTTGATAGATTTGTGCTTGAAGACTTTCCCACAGAGGAAAAACTTCTCAATTCCCACTAAAAACATACAACTTCATACAGCTAATACATGTCTGTGACCTGGTATTGTTGACTGTGAGATTATTGAGGATATCTTAAAACCAGTGAGTGATGAGAGACGCTCAATGTTTCATCTTAAATTGATGGATATTACATAACTGGATTTTTTTTTTCAGGATTATTAAAAAACATCTCTTAGGAATAAATTTTAATGTCAGAGTAAGCCTGCTGAATGTTTGCTGCTGTATCATGTATCATGTCACAACCTGATGTTTGCTTTGGGGTTTATTTGCATGACAGCATGTCATCCGATTTGCCTTGAACTGGGCCTCTGTATGACTGTTTATGGCACAGCATCCATAAAGGAATTTGCTTTTTGTTTTGCAGCATGGATTTTACATGCAAATCATGTTCTTGTTTCCTTATGGGAGAACAAAAATCAACTCTGCTCTGCGACAAAATAATATGAAATATTGTTGCACACAGACATGTTTTATACATTTTAATGTAAAACAGAATAATGCTGAATGAAAGGCAAATACCCATTACCCAGCGGTAAAAGTAAATTGTGTTAATTGCTGTAGATTGATTTATAAGTGTTTATTTCTGGCAAAAAAATCTAAACATTTTCTTGTGCTTCTTGGTTTGCACATAATGCACGTGGGTTAATACATTTAGAGTACAATGAACCACAGAAATCAATCCCACAGTTTAACTAATGCACACATGGTAAAAAAAAATACAAACAAATCCATTTATCTACCTCATTACCCACTAAACACAGTCTCCACCTCGATGGTCTAATTGGAAAAGGGAAAAGGAAAAGAGGGGGGAGAAGAACCCTCTTAATCAAACAAGTGTCCAATCAAGGTGTCCTAAATATTTTAAAAGGCCTTATCTTTTTTCTAAATACTATATTTTAAAAATAAGAACTTCTTTTGAAATTTGAAGATTTCAACACTCAACTCCAGAAATGCTGTTATATTTTGTAATGTGCGAAAAACAAATGGAAGTTCTTGCTTGAAAGTGAGTATTTGGTATGATCTTAATTCCTTAACACAGCCTGAAACGTCTTAGTCAAGTTTTCTTTTATTTTTTTTAAGTAGTCTTCAGGAATAGTTCCCCAAGCTTTTCAAAGGAGACTTCAAAGCTCTGTGGATGTTGGCTGCCTTTTGTTCTGTTCTATCAAGATGATCCTACTCTGCTTTAATAATGTTGAGGTCTAGGTTCATCTCTCCATCAGACCTGTTCCCACTGATTTTTAGTCCAGCTCTTGAGCCATGTGTCATACCACAGCCCCCTAATGCCCCCATCCTTCCATGGAGACCATTTTAATGTGTCACTTCTACATTTGTCCCTTTGCCCTCCACATGTCCAGTTTCCTAACACCCTGCATACTTTTCTTTTCACCTGTGTCCAACATTTGACAATCAAAATTTAAAGTATTTAACCACCTTGTTTATGCTGTATAAACTATCAGATGTTGTGGAGTGTATTCTGTGTTTTGGGAACTTACACCAACGCAGACTGAGCTTAGTATTTAAAGGCATTTATTGCTGGAGGTTTTGAATAAATGATTTGAAGTACATCCAGTACACTATCTGTGTGTGAGACATCTAGATGGCCTTTTGGTTTTTCAGCTCTCTTTGAGAAGACACAAAACATTAAAAAAATAAACAGTCATTGCCGGCCCAGTGAAAGTGTATGCGTGTGTTTGTGTGTGTGCTCGGCGAAGGGGAAAAACGGCTTTGACACGGAGATTAAGCTCTGTATTGTTACAAGACATTGTCTCACAGGAATGAGGGATGAGGGAGAGAGATGGGGGAAGAAAGGCAGACTGGGCAATGCAGAGAGAGGTAGCAAGGGAAGAGGAATGCACGGAGGGAGAGATGAGTGGAGGGAAACAGATATTTTTTCAGGAGCAGTCAGAGGGGGTGACATAATGGAGCATAAGTGGGGGGTGGGAGGGTTGCATGCGAGTCTGCTGGGGTTGGTTTTACAAAGAGGAGAGGCAGGAGGGGAAAGTGTGCTGGAGGGGGGTTGACCCACAAAAGAGTTGCATGAAAGGGACATGATAACTCAGCATTTAACAAACACAAGAAAGATGTCAGCTGCACATCAATAAAACAAACAGCAACTGTTACTGACATGCAAACACCACATGTGCTAATTTCACATGCAGCAATTAGCAGAGTTTATATGTAGTAAGCTAGATTTCAATTAGGCCCGACCTGTACATGAGTTGTTGCGAAGTTGTTTTAATACGTAAAAGTGTTAATGAAAAGTATAACTCTCACATTTAAAATCAGTGTGCATCTGGCTGTTGTGTTCCTATTAATGCAATGTGGGACTGCTTCAGTGGGGCTGCGGATGAAACTCTTTCTGTTTCCATTTAAGACAGAAGTTAGCTAGATTTAAATTATTTTCTTGACCACAAAGAAAGACTTCAGTGGGATTTTTCCCAAACAGTGTGCAACTTTCACCAGGTGGTTAAACCACTACATAGCAAAGCTCAACTGCACTCCTAGCTTCTTTACTTTTTTCCCCTTAGATGGGACTTGGTGGGCAGAAATACACGAAAGAACAAAACCAAACTGAAAGGCTTCACAGTGCAATGTTGTTCTTGTAATCTGCGCCATTATTTATTGGGTCCAATCAGCTAATCCCACTCACATTGTGCAGGTATTATCTGCTAGAACGAGGTAGAGTACTCTGCAAAAAGTCTTAAATCACTCCTCTCTTTTTTTATATTTTGCTTCCAAGAAGCCATATTGTAATCTTTTAATGTGGTCTTGAGTAGTAGTTCTCCAGTATTTCTGAGCATTGGCTGTATTTTGTTTGCTAAGCCATTTAACCGACCAATTAATCATCAAAAAAGCACCAAAATCAAGGAAAGAACAAGTGTTGTTGACACATAATACACATCTTGCAATTTTTAAAGTTTAGTTTTGTTTCATCACTAGCAACCTGTTATAAAGACATAATCTGTTTCCTTTTGTTTACGTGCGTCTAGAAAATAGACATAAAAGCCAAACATAAAATCATATTTTGGCACCAACAAGGCAATTTATTAGTTAAAACCTTGATATATCAGCAGGGTGTTCAGGAGAAAACCAGACAAGTGGAGAACCAAACAAAGAAGTGGCACTCCAAAAGAAATAGTAATAATAATAAATAAATAAATAAAACTCAGCAGCAGATGAACAGCATCTGAAAATGATAACAAATAAGAAAAATATCCCAAAAAAGGACTGACAAGAGACCTGAGAGGTTTCATAAATGGTCGGTATGAAAGAGAAGCTGCCAAGAAGCCATTCCTAAGAAGGGGAAACAGTGGGAAAAGGCTGAGAACTGGACTAAAAATAAGGGGCAACAGGTCTTATGGAGTGAGGAATCCCCCCAGAGCCTGGACCTCAACATTATTGAAGCAGTGTGGGATCATCTTAACAGAGTACAGAACAAAACCATCCAACATCCAAAACAAAGCTTTGGAAAGTCCATGAGGAAGCCTGGAGAAATATTGCTGAAGACTATTTAAAGAATTTACTGAAAGGTAATAAGACAACAATACAAGTTCAATTTTATTATCTATTTTAAAACAACAAAATGAAAACAATTCAGGAGGGACATCTAATAGTCTCACAAAGCTCATCACAATCAGCACAAAACAAAAAGGAAATAAAAGGAAAAAATAACAAAAGACAAAAAGATAATGGAAATGGTAACAAGGCAAAATGCTGAGTTCAAGGAATGCCATTTTCTGTTTATAATGAAAAGGGGGAAAGAGTGTCAGAGGGTGTCAGGGTGGCCTGATTCCCCTCTCCTCTTGATGGTGGGTGTTGTCAGCACCCCTAGGCCACATCGGGACGACAAACACTCACATCCTTTAAGAATCTGCCCACTTCAACTAAAATCGTCACAGCTCTGCACATTTTTTAAAGGACGACTTGAAAGTGCAAAATCAACAGAAATCTAGGAATTGTGTTACAGTATCTGAAAGTGTTTCTGTGGATCCTGGAGGAATAGCTGCTGTAACTTTTACATAAAGCTTTAAGCTGGGCACACACAAAGATTAATGGGCTGTTTTTATCCCATTTTTTCCCTTTTATGACCCTGGACGGTAAAGGCCTGAGTTTTTTAAGATAATCCTATATGGTTATCTTGTGGTCGGAGGTGTTAAGAACAAATTTGTCCCCACAATCGGCTGTGAAATGGGTCGTAGCTAGCGCAAGTATTAAACTTGTTCAATATTTACAGCTTCACGGGTGTGGGGAAAGCCGATGACTCCAGCTAACTGACTGGGGAATAAGGAAGGATATAAAGTCCGGGTTCATACTGTCTCCAGGCTTTTTTCCAAAGTATTTTCTTTTTTTAAGTTAGTACTTTTTTGTTAACATCTCAAGACCACCATCATTCCCTCATCTTGTATGTCCTCTTCCACGCTGGATGCTGTGTTTTCCGGTTGTTGCCATGGTTCTTCTTTGTTTTTCTTGGATCACATTTGATCACGTGAGATTTCTGGCTCGTAGGACTAGATTCTAGATGGTCTGCGGGACAGAATCGTTATGTGTCTGGTGTTCTGTGCAGAGATTATCGGAGCATACAACTAACAGTACAATAAAAAATATTTAATGTCTGGTTTTTTAACTTTATGTGTGGGGTCTTAAACAGAAAAAAAATCTCTTCAGACTTAGAAAATCTGTATGTGTGTACCCAAATTTAGGTGATTTCTACTTAATTTGACTAACGCCACTAGTAATGTGCAGTATCTCCAGCTAATATGGGAACTTGTGTACTATTACAAGGAGAAACCTTATCCATCTTTAATGTTTTTGTACTTGATATCTTCCATTAATGTGATAGCTAACTTTAAGTCCATTTACATGAACGTCCGGCTTTAATCATGAAAGCTTATTGATCATCCAAAGCCCTAAGAGATTTTAACACTTAAACCTGGTGATGCCTTAACTCTAGATAAATCAATATCGACAAGCTGTAACGTGTTCATATCCTAACAACGCCAAATTGGCCTTGTAACTCATTGTGTAGCTAATTGACAAGACGAGTGTGCAGCGGGTTGGACACTAATTGATTCCTACTGAGAAGGCTGTGTAGAGATGCCATTTCAGCCTCTCAAGGCAGAAATCCCTTGCAGCTTCACGCTCAGTGTGTGCATGTGTATCAGTGAGCGAGAGCAAAAACCGTCAGCTGGCAGAAAACTTGCGAGCGAGAGTGTGTGTGAGTTAGAAGGAGCTCCCCGAGCCAGCGAGCATCTAATTAATCCTCCTCCAGTCTTAACGAGGTCTTAATTACTCTCACTGACTCTCTCAAGGCGAGACATCAGCAACCTCAGCGTCTCGTGCTAGCATGTATGATTGTCTGGTCAGAAGGCAAGAGGTTTCACCACGCAATTAAGACTCCTTGTGTACATGTGTTTGTGTGTGCTTGCTCATCTGTGCCTAAAACAGTTGTCAGCTCAACCCACTTCCCACACCGAGCAAGGAGGCCATTGTGTGTAAGAGGCTCATCTTTAAGAACCAGTTTCCCATAGACAAAGTCCATTCAAGTCCAATTAGGGGAAACCATTCAAGGGCCTAATTCCCTTACAGTGAATCTCCCTGATCCTGCTAACACATGCTACTTATTGTTCCCATGGAAGGAGGGGTGGGTGAGGGGGAGGGGGTAAGAGTAATAGAGAGGGTGAGAGAAAGAAAAAGAGAGAGACACTGACCCGGATTTTGGAAATATGGTAATGATGAGGGTAATGAATGCAGTGGGACAATGAAACAGGACACACATATAGACAGACAGCAACAGGGTGCTCTACATCTCTAGTCTTACACACACACAAACACACACACGCGTGCGCGTTAGAAAAGCCTTGAAAAGAACAGCTTCATTCATCACAAATAGGATTATACATGATTCATTTTTTTTATTAAGCACAGTAATATCTGCAGAGTTCCTCCCACTCATAAATATGCCAGATTAAATAGGATTATGACTCAATTAAAACTAAAATTTACTATAAACCGTTATTTGCATAAAACATGAATTACAATGAAGCTTTATTTTCTTAAAAGATGAAGCTGTGGATATTCTTAATGAAGTGCTCCTGCTAACTATCATCTGTAGTGTTGTCTAGAAAACACTGAGTCATCACACTGCCTGGCACATGCTTTTATGAGAATAAACGTACAAATTGGAGTTTGTTTTAAATCGATCCAGCATGCTGTGAAATTGCTGTTTATAATACAATTTACCTATATTCAAAAATGTGTGATCCATCACTATTTGAGTAATAATATATTGACCATTCCAATACATTTTACAAATTGAACAGTGAATCTTACACAGCGGTGTTTCGTGTTGCATAAACAGAGAGAAAAGTATAAATTATGGCTCGTCAAGCTGCTCAAAGATTGAAATCTTAAACCTTTAGAATGTTAAAGAACTGTCAAATAAATTAAGATAAGCTAAAGTAATCAAATCTTTTATCAAAATGTTTTTTTTAATTTTATAGTGTGACATTTTAACAGTACATTGCTTCAGCCATTTAACCTCAGACCATAAATTCCAGTAGAAAGATGCTTTCAGTCCAGTAAATCACACTGTTTGTGGTTCTGGCTGCAGTTACGGAACGAGGCTGCAACACCTTCCATCTGCTGAGCTAAGTAGCCAGCCAAAGCACTGCAAACATCTCCTAATCTAAATCCGTGTTTGTCGAGATTGAAGAGATTAATTGAATATCTGTTTGGGGATAAACCCACCGATTGGAGACTAGATTAATTTTTAAAGCTAATATCAATCTCCAAAACATAAACTCACAAACTGAGCCTGAGCATTTACTCATTAATTCTTATTTATTTGCCAAACTAACCCTCAAAGCCAGGAAATGATATTAATGACACAAATATTCACCATATTACTAAGATAATTTAAATTATGACTTGAGCTGATTATAAAATATCATCATTATCAGAACATAAGTTTTAAACTGTTTAGTGTTTCCTTCTGTCCATGTTTAAAGTTTACAAGATCCCTTACAAGTGAGTTTGAAGATGTACGTTACCGGTAGTGGTTTATTAAGTGAATATAGAGTATTTATAGCAATGTTAAAGCTCTGAAATTGGCTTTTGATAACTTTAATTTACACATTTTAAAGGAATAAAAGATGAATGAGTAATCTGTGCTAGCCTTTTTTTAAATGATTTATTTTTGAATATGCAGCATAATGCTGATTTTTTGAGATATCATCTGAAGGGGCTTTATGTGAGAGGACACATCAGAGCTGATCCTGATTATTCTAATGAATCAAACTAAATATTTCTAGTTGTAAGAACACATGGAACCAGATTTTGGTGTGTGAAAATGGCTTATTCTGTAATTAATTAGACGATAAATTGCCATCCTCTACGGTTTAGTGTATCTCTGATTTGTGACCTGATGTAACACATGTAGAATAGGGATGGAGAGATTCACCGATTTGAATCAGTGGTCTGAGACAGACAGTTTTAATTACCAATAAAAAAAGTATATATTTTTTATTAATTATTTAGAGTTTTTTAGAAATAAAACAAGCCTCAGTCTCTACCATATTAAACTGCATCTTCTTTTTAAGCTAGATTAATGGGTTTGCTTTATAAAAAAAAAACAAAGTATCAAATACATCCTTCACAGAGAGAGGACAAAGTAATTGTGTTGTTATTTAGAAACCAGATGTAGGCTTGTAAATTTGTTTTGTGTTAAATCATTTGAAAATGCAGTCAAAACATTAATGAATCGCATCACATTGTGCCGATACGATGCGATGAATCGTATCGCATCGTATCGACAAGAGGCTTCACTGTGTTGTTTTTTTTATTGTTTTTTTTTTATTTTAGTTAGTTTTCCAGAAAAACACCCATGTTTTAAAAGCCTTTTTCTAAGAAACCAAAGGTCATAATAGGTCAATCAGTGACGATGTAGGGAGCACCTGTGATTTTCCTTTAGAAAGAATTATAGTATTGTATAGTTTAGTATAAAAAAGTGGCACAATTCATCATTTTGTTGTTTAATTTTCACATTAGCTTTTTCTTTTAAATCACTTAATGGACACTTAGTTAATGACATATCAGACTCTCTCTCTCTCTCTCTGGCAGCAGGTAGGCTTAGCAACCTTGTGTTTGCCTAGCAACCTGGTGTCCCGGCGACCCTTGTTACCATGGCAGCCAATGAGGATGTGGCACTGCCACGAGGAAGTGGTCGCTACACATATAAGCCAAAGGGCAGCTGGTGTCTGCGCGTGTGTGTATGTGGCTGCTCATTTGAATATAGCGTCCTGAATCTGTCGAGGAGCCGTATGCTCCTTTGCAAAACCCGTAGCAGCCTGCAAACACAAAACAATCTGTCTTTGTTTTAAAGCTGTTATTCTGTTGTCATCCCTTTCATTTGTTTGCCCCCTCCTCCCTTGCATCGCTTCTGATTTTATCCAAACATACACTCACATTCACACAAACTGTCATCTTTTTTGTTTTAAACTTTTTCTTGACATTTAGTTCTTATTTTCCCTTTTTTTCTTTTTTAGATTATTCTTCTTCGTACTTTTCGTAAATTTTCTGTCTGTGTTTAAAGAAAATAAAGTTCATGTTACTGAGAGTGACAGTGAATGCATCAATGTATATGCATGTGTTCTGGGTGAAAGAAGTACAAAGGTTTAGGTCATGGAGAGTGTGTGTCTGTGTTGGGGGAGAAGGTCTTACCGCATGTGATGTGAGAGGGAAAGTGGGCGTTATCCACCGCCTCACACACTCACCCACCCCTTCCAACCCCAGGCCGATTAAGGCCAGAAACTCTAATTATGCTAAAAAGACGTGACAGACTGGAGCACCCATCTGTGCTGTAGGGTCTCATCACACACACACACACACACAACCTCTCACATATACAGAATAATAAAGTAATATCTTACAATGAAAAGCATAAAAGTTTCAGATAAGCACGACACTACCTGGCAGTGAATGTTGGCGATAATGATAAGCAATAAAAACCCAGCTGTAACCAAATGTTTCCCACAAAAGTGCATACCTGTTTGTTCATCTGCCCCATCTGCTGATGAAAATATACTGATGTGGTTTAGAGAACCGATACTAAAGATGCCTTTGCTTTATGTTCATGTTTGTCCTCACTATGACTGCAATACCTTTTAAATTGCTGGACCTCTCAAGACAGGGTATGAGTCACTTTTTCCTGCTCCTGTGTTCTTCTCCTGTGTACATGCTTGTCAGAGATTTTGTGTTTATGAGCAAGAATTATCAAAATGCAAACCTGACCTTTTCTATGTCTAGTTTTGAGTAACTTCCTGTACATTAAATCATTCTCAGCCAGATTTGCCTCTTAATGTGCTCTGGTGTCATTAAACCTCAAGCTGTATCTTTTATTATTTAAAAAATAAAAGGCTTTCAAAAAAGGATTAACTGGCAGGAGGATAAAAGTGAAAGGAGTCTTACCTTTACATCAGAGAAGTACATTTTGAGCATGTTAGAGGAAGGGTACCGCGTGTAGAAGAACATCAGCTTGGCTTTCTTCAGATGGTTTGGAGACAAGCCCTCCTGAATCTGAGTAATAACATGTAAGGAGCCAACAGGCTATTAAGTTAACAAAACCTTTAGAGTGACACAGGGAGGGGAAGCTCTCCAAGTCAGCCCACATTATCAGCCTCATTTTAACATTGAGAAAAATGCTCTTGCTTCACCACTTCAACAAACACAGTTATTACGTGCAGTATAATAGCAGTGCCTGTAGCTATCGTTTGACATATGAGTTCTACATTTAGATCTCATCGTTCAGAAATGTGGTGCTGACATCTCAGACGGATCAGTTTACAATCCGCATGCACCCTTTTGTTGGAAAGTGAAGTGAGTCGGCACTCGCTTCAGTTTAACCACAGCTTCTGGTGTTATGCACTGCACTAGTTGGTTAAATCAGACGTTTAGGTTTATCGCAAGCACGGAGCTGTCCTGTACGACTCCAGTGATGAAATGACCAGAGACCTTAATGCAGCTAGAGAAAATTGCCAGATGAATATTGGGAACCATGTCTTGTTGAGGGCGTGGCACTTTTTACCCAAAGCAAAAACAAATACAAGCACCTGCTGGCTTTTGATCAAATCCCACAATCCCTCCTGCTCCGTAGTGCCCGTCCCACTGTCTCAACAACGAAAATGATAATTGTGGAGGCCTCGAATGCAGGGGTGCCAAAAGTGTGTGTGTCCAGCAGTGTGTGTGTGTGTCAACAGCTGTGCCCCACCACGCTGCCATTTCCCCACCACATTAACAGCCCTATAATCTATCAGAGAAGATGAGGCAATCAATGAAGCCCCCTGCAAGGTCAATTAGCACACAGAGTAACACACACACACGCATACAAGTAAACCCCAGGGGCCGTGTACGGCTGGAAAGAGGGAAAGAGTAGCATCAGCAATTGGGTGTGAAGAAAAAGAAAGAAGGGGCAGCTTGAAGGCATTGGGTGGAGGAGAAATCTAAAATGTTTCTTTAGCTTTTCTTTTCCTCATAACAGCTTTTTCTTTACATTTGGATGAATTATTTGGACACAAATACAGTCAAAAGTGTTTTCAGTTTGCTCTTATCTTTAAATTTCAAATATATGAGTTTAAACAGTACCCACCTTTAACATTTTTCTAATTATTTTTACTGTTGTCCAAAATTTAAACGTGTTCACAGCACATAAAACTAATTAAACAAAATGTACAAAAAAAGAGTGTCATCCATCATTCATTTAGCAGTAGATACATCGAGTCACCAAACAATAACACGATCACTTAGTTAACATTAATACCAACCTGTCACTACCTGTGTTTGTGTGTGTGTGTGTGTGTATCAGATAAAACACTGTGTTCAGGTTTTGCAGCCTGTCTTGTTTTCTGTGAACAAACACATACAAAACCACACAAACATGACTCACAGTAAACACGTGTGAATTAATATCATTATGAATAAAAAGCAAATGATGCGTTTGTTTTCGTGTAAAAGTACCTCAAGTGAGTCAGTGAATAAACAATGCAACTGGTGACGTTCTGTTCTTAGTCTTCCATTGCTCTTCCTTCTCCTTCCCTTCTTCCTATTGGCTCATGTTCTTCCTAATGCATATCTGTCAAAGCGTCTGTGAGTGTGTGCTGCAGGGCTCACTGTATCAGCTGTAACTTGACCTTGTAACCAGGTGTGTATGTATGTGTGAGTCTGAAAGGGAGTGGTAGACTGAGAGGAAAAGACGGGGGTTGGAGGAATAAATTCATAAATGGAGGACATCTGCTCAGCTCAATACAAAGGATTAAAGATACACAGACCTGAGTGTATGTGTGAAAGAGAGCAAAATATTTCAGGTGAACAATGAGTGGAAAAACAACTTAAACTTAAAGGTTTCCTTGAAGCCTTACAGCCACTCAACAACATCTCAGCTAAGTGTATGTTTTAAACTAGAGATTTAAATAAAATAAATGTTTTAATTAATTTATATAGTATGATTAGGCTTTTTAGCTTCAGGTAGTATATGGAACTAATCCTTGAAAAAAGAAAGCAAAGCTACCAGCAATGGCTGTGTCTTTGTTCCAACATGCATCTTTCAACAAACCTGAATTCTTGCAAAACTACACTAAGTCCAGGAGGTTAAAAAATTGTCATTTTTGCATTAATGACTATCTTTATTTTGAGCAGTAAAATATGAAACAAAAAGTAAAATACAAACAAAATGCCTGCAACCTGCAACGCGTTGTGCCAAGCTGCACCATTATGTTCTGTACTCTGAAGTAGAAAGAAAAAAGGCTGTCAGGTTGCGAAAAGGCAATGAGATTTTTAGTTGAGAGTTTTAGAGCACAAGTCAACCATTTAAAATGACTTTTCTCTGACTCAGAGATGGTTTTTCCACTGAATTATAGAAAATGGATAAAAACAGCATATCCTCGCAATTAAACTTTTTCTGTCTTCCGCTCACTTTAATTATAATTTGTTCAGATTATCTAAAATATGACAATCAGGTGAAGTCATTATTTATAATAATAATAATGGAATATTTATCTTTTTTTTAACTACAAAAAAGAGATTGCCTGTTTTTTTTATGTGTGGTCACTATCTTTGAAATACTAATGTCTGGTTTTCAAAGATCTTTTTTTTCCCTATATCAAATAAATGGCGGAGCATTTTGGAATTAAACAGCTCAACAAGATCAAGAGATGTGTCAAATATTTCTTGTTTTTTAAATAAAGCAACATCTAAATTAGCTTTGAAGATGACACTGTGATCAAATACTCATTGCAGCTGCAAGGAGTCCCTGTTTGTCAGGTTCAAAGTCTTATTTTTCTTTTCACTTTGTTGTTCAAACGTGCATGTTTTGTGCACACTTGTTTGTGTTCATGTGTGAGTCAAAGTCTAGTGGCCGGGAGAAGCCCTCTCCATATGAAAGGCTAGGAACGAAAAGATAAACGGCTACCTGCAAACACCTGTCTACAAACACACACACTGTGGAAAGGAGCATGAGTTTTTGCATGCTAGCGAGAGTGTGTGTGTGCACCACGAAAGGAAGCAAAATACACACAGCTGCCAAGCAACTGAGAGCGAAGGCCAACAAATGAAAGTGAGTAGGAGTTTTCCAAAACACGAGGGGGGAGGAGAGACAGAAGAGTTAAAAATGATAAAGAGGAAACCGTGTACGTTTTAAATATTACCCTTCTCTTTATGTTTGCCTGCAGCGCTGATACACACACATTTAGAAAGCTGCCATCAATGAAGCCAAACATTTGCCTGCTCCTCTACCGTTTGCTTTGAAATATGATTAGCTTTGAGCTCCTGTGAACAAGGTCTCACCTCACACACACATGCACACAGACAAAGTGAAATATGATTTGCTTTGAGCGTTTATGTACAAAGTCTTTGTGATGAAAGAGAGCCTAACAGCACAAGAGTGTCTCAGACAGTGGGAGCAGTGTGTGTGTTGAAGAGGGAGCTCACGAGCCTTTCTCAGCACCTTTAAACGCCACAACCTGCTGCACCGACTTAAAAGAGCTTGAGAGAACAGCGTGCGACCTGTTTAATCTTCCCCCTCTTGCAAGACCCGGCGCACCCTTTTCATCTTCCCCACTTACAGAGGATACAAGAGCCTCAGAGCAGGAACCAATTAATGCAGATTAATTGATATTAAAGACTTTGTGTCACTTTGCCTCTTGCTGCTGCCTCACTGATGCCGCACTGTTTGACTGTATGAAAAATGTGACTTGTGGACCACAGTAAATAATATGCAGAATTATGGCATGAATACTTTGTTCCATCCTTTAATTAGCTAATCCACTGTAATGTATTACTCTTTATTATTGTTATTATTGAGGTGAATGTGAAATGTTTTATAGCTTACTAACGTAAACTTTTTACTGAACTTCGTGTAATTTTACTGCATTTCATTATCATTCTGTTTATTTTTGTCTTTCCACCTGTGAAAGTTTGCCATGTGGAACTGCTCTGTTCATATTTTGCACACTCCAAAGTTTGATTGTTCTGATTAGAAATATTACAAACGTCGCTTAGGCTGAGTATTGTTGGCTTTGATGCAATAATTGTTCAAAACCAGGTCAGAAATAGTATTTAGTTCAGACACAGTCAAATTCTTATGGTACTTTCTTCACCCAAGCTTAACCCAAGAGTCAAAACTTGATATTTATTTTTCTTCTTTTAGATCAAGAGTTAAAGGATTACTTTTTTATGTTTTGAGTGTTTGCAATTTTTAAAAAAGCACACATACTATTTCACACAGAAATATGGCAAACCTTACAGTGTTAAGGATACGGTGGTGCCTGAGTAGGGCGATATGTCGGCCATATCTTGCAGATCCCCACACTCAGACTTAATGAGGGATAGCGACAAACCCTCTGGCCCATGTTGGCTTGGAGAGCTCTGCCTGTGGTGATGGTGACCCATATGGCCTCCTCCAAGGGATGCCATTTTGGTTCGGATACTGACACTTTCCCGGGTTATGTCCATGGAATCTGGGGAGGACCGGTGGTGGTCCTTTGGCCCTGGAGGATAGCCGGCTCCCCCATGTGAACCCAGGGGGCTCTGAAAGGGATAACCCATGAGGGGAAGAGGGAATGGGTGGCGAAAAGATGGAGGGCTAAACCCAAGTGAAGCTGTGAGGGGAGATGGGTGAAGAGAGGGATGGTGAGGTGGTGGAGGTGGAGGAAGAGAAGGGTTGCCGTTCTCTCCGTTGCTTCCTCCGCTCTTGCGCACCACCAGCGGCAGTGCCTCTGTTTGATCGTTGGGTGTCGGCACACCGCTCAGTCTGCCACTTAAACCACCAAATGAATCCAGTGGGCTTGGGACAATTACGTCTGCAAAGCAGTGCAACCTCTGGTTGGAGGAGTGGTAGTTGGGGGTGGGACTAGCATCACCATTCAAACTAAGTGCCAAGGTGCCACCACCAAAGCGTGAATCTGGGGTAAGAGGGGGCAGGGGGCCGAAAGGTGGTGGACAGGAAGTGGATGAGTTGGATGAAGAGGAGGGTGCAGCTGGTGTACTGCTTTGGCAGCCATGATGGTGATTGGTGGTCTGCTTGGGCGAGGAGAATCCCTTGACAACGGTGTCGACGACCTGTGACACTGCACAGTTCAGTTCCTGCTTCAGAGTCTCAGCTAACTGCCTTCCTCCTCCTCCTGCTGTTCTCCTCTTCATCATTCTTTCTCCATTCCGCTCCTCTTCCTCCCTGCTGTCCACATCCTCTTCCATTTCTCCATCTATTAAGGCCTGCTCACGAAGGAGAGCTCTAGCCCGATCCAGGAACAGACCTGGGTCTAGCTCGGATAGGTCATCATGGCTGTGCCGCCCTCTGTCTCTGGGCCTCTCCTCCAGACCATCAGAGCGAATACTGTCCTCTGACAAGTTGCCATCCTCCTCTCTTTCCCCACTTCGGTCAGCTTCTCCACTCTCACCGTTTTCTTCCTCTTCCTCTGTTTCTGAGTCGTAGATCTGGTAGAACTTTTCTTGAAGTTGACGCAGTTGTTTCTGAACAAAGGAGAAAGACTGTTAACAAAATATACCATTAGGATGTGTTACATAAATTAGCTTCCTATATCATAGGAACATATTAAGGTGAACCGGGGTAGACAAAGTACATGATTGATTATTTTTAACTTTTGTGCTGTACAGACTTTTTTTGTCCTGTTGTACTGTTTTGTATCCCTGCCATTAAAACACCACAGTTGGATTTCTTTATCAGCTTCTTCTTGTCTCTGGATATTTAAACTATAGGACTGCACCCTTGAGAAATCAGTTTCATCAACTCTCATTTAAGCTGTAAAAATACAACGAAGAGGAAGATTTGGCTAATTTTTGTGGTGCATGTTGGCAACGAATGCCATCAAAAACTGCTCACTGCTACCAACCTGCATGTCTTCCAGCTGCAGTTTGAGCTGCCTTCTCTCTTCCTGTCTCTGCTCCTGCCTGGAACACACCAGTTGGGTGAAGCTGTGTTGCTGCTGTGGCAGACGCTGCTTTCTCTTATTCTCCCTGTAAACCTCCCCAACAGTGACCACACCGCCCCGTGAACCTGGAGAGCTCAGCAGGGAAGAAGGGCATTCGCTGCGGCTGCTGGTGTTGTGGCTGCTGTTGTCTCCTCTGTGGTCATTGCTGTTGCTGCTGTTTTCATTCTCACGGTTGCTTTCTTGGTTGCGGTCGCTGGCATTGGGCCGGACCAACGGAGAGTGACTCATGCCACGGATAATGTTTTCCACACGGGCTCGCTTGGCACGGAGATGCTCATCCGACAGTCGGTCCATGTCAAAAGAGGAGAGGGGGAGGGGCTGAGTAGGGGCATGGGAGTTGTGGTTTGAAGGTGGCACGGGCCGCCCGAAGGAGGAGGAGGAGGTCGGAGGGGCCAGAGGAGGCCCAGGAGAAAGGCAGTCAGATGGGCTGTCTCTGTCACGGGAAGAATTGCTACAAGCGTCCTCAGCATGGATCTCTGAGCCTCCACTCGACAAAGCTCCACTACCCTGTGATGAAACACAAAAGCACTGAATTTATAAAGTTAATTTATCGACTGAAGTAGTTAATAGATTCTTAAATAAAGACTGAATATTAGTGGCTTGTATGTTTTGGTAAATTAGTGAAATAGCTTCTCAGTGTTGACTGAAACAGTTGATCATTGGTACTGAAATCTGCTGGTGATTAACTGGCTACATTTTTACCACTAACTACCCGTGTGTGTGTGTTGGTGTGTACCTGAAAGCCTGAGTCAATCCCTCCATTTTTTCCCATATTATTCTTCAATAGCTGGGAGATGATTGTAGCGCCAGGGAAAGGCATTATGGCATCTTCGTAGGAGTTGGCCCTCTTCAGCAGCTTCCTCAGAACATTTGACTTCTCTCCATCACTGTTGGTTCCCCCATGGCTGTGGCTGACCAATGAGCAGTCTCCATCCTGATCGGGGCCGTGTGATTGGTTCATTCTGTCGAGCAGCGTCTCCCTGTTGCGGGTAAATATTGTGCTACCCACAGTCCTTTTCACCCCGATGTCAACACGCCGGCGCTTGGTCTGTCTGGTTAGGAGGGTGGTGCTGTCATGATCAGGCATCACGCAGGGCAGCTAAACAGGCATGATGCAGGGGTCCTCACAGACACACACAAGATACGCGGAGCTGTCTGTTCAACAAGAAAAAAGGAAACACATGCTGATATGTTTAGTTACTTTAATGACTGTTAAAATATAGTTGATCTATAGAAAGATATGTTTTAGATTAAAACATACAAACTAAAATCAAAGATTACTGGCTTTCAGTAACTATAATCCCCCACAGATTATGTGCATTCATGTTTTGAAGTAGTAGAAGTAGACGGTATCTGATGGATAAAACTCACCAAGTTAATCAAACCAATATGCAACTTACAAGTAAAAGGTAGTCACTTTTATTGATTGCACACAGAAAAATACAAAAAAAAAGACTAAATGCTGTTCTTCACCAAAAGCCAAGGGAACCACTGCAAGAAACAGCACACCCTTTAAAACAGTTCAAGGAGATACTCCCATAGAGAAGTAACACCTGCTTGTAATAACCAGAATTATTTCCCATTTCCTCTGAGCCTCCTGAGGGCTAACCTTGATTTCTGCATCTTGTGAGGAGCTGTGAAGAATCGTCAGGTTCTCTCTTATTGTCAGAAGCATTTCACTTCACTCTGAAGACAAAAAACTGTTTTCCCTGCTGTATTGTGCAAGTCCTCCCTTTTACTGCTTTGTTATATGAGAAATGAATTCTTATCTTACATTTGGGAAACAGTGGATTTTGATTTTGTTGAATGTTATTTATTTTGGATAGAAAGCATTTTCTTATAAACGCTGTTTCTTGCCAAGTTTTCAGTCACTGCATGTTGAAGCTTTCTTCTGCTGCCATCACTGTAGAAAGGCCAAATCTCATCTGAAATGCTTAAAAATACCCAAATGCATCACTGGTAAGCTACACAATCAAAGCTTGGTATCTTCAGGAAGTGACAAGTTTAATAGTTATTCTCATTTACTTTTCAGGTAGCCTCTATTTTTAAATTTTGAAGACCAAACAAAATAAAAGAAATGATAAAATTCTTCAGGAAGTGTGACTTAAAATATTCCCCTGGCTCTTTTCATTCAGGGAAATAGTGCAAGTTAAAGCCTGCTTGCATTCATCCCTGCACGCACATGCACACAGGCAACGTTTTCCATGTTACATGTTTGCATCTGCTTTTCATGGTCTTTACTAGAAAATGTATTCCCAAATTAAAGTTGCTTCCTGCAACAGTTTTGCAGTCCTATGACCAGAGTTGAGCTTCTTCAGTTGAGTTAAAAACTGAAAGCCATAAAATGTCACCCCCCACACACACACACACACACACACTGAATCCATCATGTGAATGAGATTCGTTTGCAGTACTCAATAACAGCCGAAAAAACAGACACTTCTTTTTTTTGTCGCACAACTGTTGGCAAATAAAATACGTACAAGAGTTACTATGAATATGATGCTGAATTTTACTGTCGTAAACAAGAGGCGTTCAGGAAAAAAATAAAAAATAAACAAAACTCTGTCCCTCATCACGGTGCTGGGCAGTGACCCAGATACACTCACTCAAACATACTATGCATGCATGCATACACACATTGCTCCCTGTTTGCATTATCTGTTCCTCAACATTATTCTGTGCAGAGGTCTGGCGCTCACACATGGAGAGTTTAGGTTTGTGTGGCCCAAAGAGCTTTTTGGTTATTTTTAAATAAGCCTCTTCTGTAAAAACTAATCAGTGCAGAAGCAGCATGTCTCATCAAGCCAAAGATCAAAATGCCTTTCCATTTTTTTAAAAAAATTACACTCAAAAACAGCAACAAAAAAATGAAAAAGATTTGTTTTATGTGAGAATTTAAAAGACACTGGACAAACTTTTGAGCCTCTTTTAAAGGTGAGTTTTAAAAGGAGATGTGATAGTGTGTGTGTGTGGTTTTTTTGGATCAAAACTGAAACTTTTGTTTTGAGTTTGGTAACGCAAGAATAACTTTTTCCTGCAATACAGAACTGAAATGGGAAGTACCTGATTAATAACTGTAGCTATTAGATTTAACATTTAAAATGAATGCCAGGATGGTGAGTCAAGACTGAATTAGCTTATCTTTGTTAAATGACAATAGAACAATTCAGTGAAACTTCAAGAGATATTTTGTCTTTTTGTTAGTTTGTTTAAAAAAACTGAAGATTTTGTCTATAACAGTTTTTTTTTTTTTACTTTGATTTCTTGGACAGGTGAAGCTTTGGAAGCTGAACATTGAAATGGATGATTGTCGCTGTGTGCGCACAGAGCGCAGAGCACCGCTGTCCACTCTTGTTACTTTCACGCACTGCTTTCTTGACGGCTGATTTCGAGAAATGTTTGACATTTTCAAATCAACAAACTATCCAGGCTTATGACAGGGCACCGACAGCCCTCTAGAAACGGGATAATCGACCTCACAGGCACACTAAACACACACCATTTATTCTGTGAAGTTTCACAGATTTCTTTAAGTAGAACCCAACCCTAACGAATGGAGAGAGACAAACAGTCTTGTAAACGCATTTTTCACCCGAGTACTCAATTTGCTTTAATTGCAAAGCTAAGGGTGTTTCTAAACGCCATCGCTTTATTGAATGAGTTGTAATCATTGGCTGATTTTAAAGCTGCCATAAAATCTGAAAGCAGAACAGGTGCGCGCATCAGTCCGAGTGAAACCAAACACTAAAGACTTCATTTAAAGCACGACAGAAAACAAAATGTGAAGTTTTGTCAGTGTCTTACAGTTTGGACAGACGACAAAAGTAGTTTAAGACAAGCGCAGGTGAAGTCAACAGGAGCAGGGCTTTTTGGAAAATGGTCCAAGACTAAACTAAACCATCTGGATCAGTGACGGGGATGGACAGAGTCCATAAACTGGAGACAGAGGAAGTTGACTTAAACCGAGGACATACGATGCACTCAGACAAATATGACCCCACGAGCAGCAGCAGAAGCCGTGGCATAAAAATCATTTGTACTTACTTCTCTCTCGAGCGTTTCCCCAAGTCAGTCTGTCGAAGAAAGGGCGAACACAAGAGACAGATCCGCACTCGTCTTTGAGATACTACGGCAAAGTGGAGACGTATGCAGAGCGTGCGTGCGCGCGGGCGTGAGTGGGTGGGTGGGGAGGGAGACACAGAGAGGGAAGCTATAGAGAAAGTGTGTATGAGAGAGAGAGAGAGCATTAGGAGAGGCAGGGAGAGGGGGAGAGAGTTTGCTCTTGTGCGCCGCTCTGCTCCCGGTATGGGAAATGTTTAGTATCGAGCGCACTCGTTCCGTCCTGCACTCTTGTTTCGTCGTGAATCCCTCTTTTCTCCCTCTGACCGACTGCAAGATACTCAGTATAAGAAACAAGAAGAGACGCACGTGAAGAATACGTGAAGACGCTGCGTCATCGGCCCTGGAGTGAGGTAACAGCTCCACCTAACCAATAAGGAAGAGGAACGGGAACAGTGGATTTTATTTAAGGAGCCAACTAAAAACGATGCTCTGCTAGAGCGGAGAAGCAGAGAGGAGAGAGGACCAGAGGAGAATACAGACGGTAAACTGGAGTCAGTTTAGCCGTTGAACTTTTTTCTTCTTCTTCTTTTAGTAACAGCTACAAAAGTCCGTGCAGATTGACTTGATTGTTTTACTGGAGCCGGACCTTTAGGCTTTTCATTGGCCCCTTAACTGATTGCATTTGTTTCACTAGAGAAGGAGAGTTGGCTTCACCAGAGTGTGTTCCAAAAATAAAACAAATAAGTACATTTACACCTTTGCCAACTCGGTGATGCTTATGTGATTTAAGCAATTGATTAAATTGATTGGTCAGTTTGTTCAATGCTGCGCAACTCTGTAACTACGTTTTGAATAAACACTGGCTTTAATTAATTTACTCGCTATCACTCATTCTTACTGATTTATTCGCATGTTACGCAGGTTTTAAGAATAAAAGGAGACAACCACGCGCCCCGACACGACGCTTATCTGTGAATGCACCTGGAAAACTTTCTTTAAGATTATAAATAAATAAAATAAATGAAGACGGGAGGGTAACGGGTCTCTTATTCAGAGACCGTAGGTAGGTCAGACAGCCCCTGAAATTCAGGAAACTAAACTTTGCTCAAGGACACTTCAGCAGAACGGAGTTTCTGGTCTGAGGGTTGTCTGATCTAGCAGATCACTGCTCGCCCGTCTGCAGACAGTGCTGGTAATAAAAACATAAATAAATGAGAAAACACCGGATTGAAATCTATGAACACAATCAGGCGCCCTGCTGATCAAGCAGCAATTTCACCAAAACTAAAAGTTCTCACTAACGTCTCTATAAAATGTTTCAATTCTGTACCTAATTAGACCCAATTTTAAAAAAAGATTAAAAGTTTGGGGCCCACTGCTGTGCCGAGGAAACGTCACGTTCCGACACTGTCGCAGCGAGTTGATGTTGTCCAGTTTTTTTTGTGGACGGGACGAAGATGAACTCATGAAAATCAGAAATAAATAACACATCATTTATTTTATTAAGCAATATTTTTCACATAGCAGGAGTCAAATTCTGTCTCGCTTAATTTGTTTAAAAGAGAATGAGGATTTTTAATTTTCTGGCCGCAAATAAAGAACTTCTCAGAGCAGATAAAACACATTTACAGAATTTTAACAATGATAATCTAAACTATTTTTGTTTTAAATAGCAGGTTTAATGAGAATCAAACTGCAGACATCACACAAATGACTTCACTTTTTATGCGGAGGTATGCCAGTGTGACTCGTGTGTGTGCGCGCGCCGTTAATATTAGTGTGTTATTTAATTTATTTAAAAAATCTCTTTGTTCATCTTGTGCCAAATATGCTAAGTCAGCACAGAAAAGCCATTCCTACATAGTTTATTTTCATTAATAGAATCGACATTTTACAGCAAACTGTTTTCTGCTTTCTCTTATCTCTTAAGCTCATCTGACATCACTTCCTGCACATGTAAGAACATTTTCAGTCATTTAAACAGCAGCGGTACTATGTGGTTTGATTTTATACAAAGTACAGATATTTCCACCCAGGAGACCGAGATGCGTTTGCTGGCCATGCATGGACAACCCGGCCCTTTTTTCTTTCTTTTTCTTTCCCTTTATTTTTTAAAATTATTATTATTATTTAAATGATCAGTCTAGTTTGATGGCACTCCACACGCTTTGACCTATTTGAGCGACGATTAAATTGTTTAAATTAACAGGAGAAAAAAAATGGACTAAATAAGGGCTGAAAATCTCAAGTGTATGCTTGATATTTGTGTAAAAAAATTGTGTTTTCTTATTAATCTGGTGGCAGCTGCTGCAAATACCTGCAGCTGTTGATTTAATGAAAATTAAAGCTTTAATGTTCAACTTTTTGAGGCCACTGTATTTACTTATCTTATGTGGCGATGACCTCTTTCACAGTGTTGTGTGTGTAAGTGTGTGTGTAAGTGAGTGAGTGCATGTGGGATAGTCACCATCACACAAAAACACTTGCACACAAAAGCAATGTTTAAATTGTGTAATCTGTGAAGGACAAAGTGTGTGTGTTTGAGTTAGAATCCATGATCCTGAACAAGTCCTACAATTTATTCAGTGCAACTCAGCACCAATGTAGTGTGACCTAACAACGCAGATCACCACAAGACACTTTTTAATCATCTGCCCGTTGCTCATTTTGTAGGATTTAACCAAAGAAACAAAAAGACAGTCCAAACAAGTTGTAGTCAAACTGCACAATATGCATAAGCAGGTAAAAAAAGGGACTCATGCTTGTCATTGCAATGAAATCTCACAACAACCCTCATTTCAAACAACAGACTTGAAACAAATGAGAGTAAATGAGGGTGTTTCAAGGAGCAACTTGGAGCACTTTGAAGCTGAATCACATGTTTGAGACAAGTCAGAAACATGAGAAAATCCTGACAAGACTGGCTGCCTAGGTTGGCCATTGATAAGTCATTTACTTCAGGGGCAGATATAACAGATTTCTTTGTGACACAAAACAGGAACCAGCATTATCTTGTAAGTCTTGAGCAGTTTATTCCAGTTCCACTTTTCTGTTTCAACCATAAACCGAAGAGGACACGCACATGGTCTATCAGAGCTAGTGCTTTTTGTCTTAACTCTTTGATCCATTTATGTACAGAAGGAAATACTGAACTTCTTGTGTCATGAAAACCCTGGGTCCAATTATGCTTTGGAAGGTCCCTAAATGAGTGAAATGATTCAAAAGTATCTGGCAGCCATGAGAAGAACAAGTTCTCAAAAAAAAGGAAAGGCTTTAATGCTTATTTTATCTCCCAATTCAGTAACAGAAACAAAGGAGATGAGATTATTCTGTGCCCCCAATATCTTCCAACAGCAACATTCAAGTGTCACTTGATTATTACAGACATGACTGGGATTCCTGAAGTAAATATGAGGGCAAGAGGATGAGTGTAAGCAACCTGGCAACACCGTTCATGGTTTTTGGTCTTTTTCTTTACTTTGTAAATAATCACCCCTGTATATATATTTATGTTATATCCTATAAAAACTGAAAGAGAAATCATAAGGCAAGGTGCTACCTGAACTTTTTGTGGAATATTGTTTAAATATTTGTAGTTAGACCCCATTTTCTGTAAAGTTCAGGAAGAAATGCTTTAGTAAAGGCTATAGAAACTTTTTCCATAGGGAGTATAGAGCAGCCATTACCAAAGCTGCATCTTGAGTTTTAGCTAATTTAGCTAAAACATCGTATTCTTTTTTCTTCCAAATAATGCTTCAGTCATCAAAAGTTCACATGGCTAAAAGGCTGGGGTCTCCTGTAAGGACTCTTTCACAGAGATATGGGTTTTGCAAAAGCAAGTAAAAACTCTGGCTCATCATCCTGCTGAAAAAATACTCAAAGAGGGAATAATGAAAATAGAAGGGGCTGAGAGAGGGAATAATGGTGGGGCCTGTGACTGATGGAGGTCTGGAGGTAAAGACACATGGATGCAGGTTTCTCATTCTGTCTTTTTCTCTGTCTGTCCCTTCTCCCTCTTTTTCTTTTTCCTTCTCTCTGCTCTGTCTCCATCAAGATGCCATTATTCAGGACATTAGCGAGGAAGAGCTAAAAGCCCTCACTGTTGAGGAGGGTTCCAGGGTCCTCTCTGAGAGCTCTGATGCACACACACACACACACACACACACACACACACACATACACTTTGACGACAGAAGTACCATATAGTATAGGTGAAGAGGTAAGATGAGGTAAAAGAAAAAAAGGGCTTGCAGACATTACCAGGTGCCGAGGCTCCTCTGCTCTCCTCTGTGACCAAAAACATGGACATTAGCTGACACAAAGAAAAATGAACACTCAATGAGGCAACACAGTGAGGTGTACTGAGCATGCTCCGTGTCCTCAAATGTTTATTTATGCTTGTGAACTTTGATACTCATGATCTGCTCTCTTGCTTCATTTATCCTGATACCCTCATAATGCATGGGCTGATATAGAAATATTGAGGACTGCTGCAACTTATTTGAACAAGTTAGAAAAGGCTGACATGCAGAGTTCTGCAACAACTGGTAACGCGTCATTTAAAGCACAACTGAAAATCTTCTGCTGGATTTTTCATTCTTCGACCAAGTAGTCAGTTCAATACAGTCACTTCAGACTGTGTTGCAGTTATTTTCATCCACAGAGCTCAATGCACCAAAGAATAAAGAGTTATAGTTGTTTTCCATTATATTCTTACATTTGCATTGTGTTTTTTTAGCATTGGCAAAAATGTTTAAGGTAAGAGGTAATGGTTAGTTGTCTTAAGAAACTGAGTTTGACCTGCATCCCACCCAACATTTAAAGTCCTGTGTAACTTCTTAGTAGTTACGTTAAAGTTTCCTACCTTTCGTTTCTTAATCTTGAGTACCTCTAGTTTAGCTTTGCACCCATGACAATTCCATATAGTTGTAATTATTTCAGTTTGAGGGAGAGATTCCTGGAGGGAAGAGGATTTGGCTAAAGTGTCCTCTGATTGGTTGACCTCCTGGCTTGCTTCGGGGCAGTATTATTTAAATGCTGTGGTTAGGAAACTACTTTTTTTTTTTTTTTAAACTTTGAAACTGTTACTCTGAAGCTGTCAGAAGTTGGATCAAGTAGTTGGGATATCATTACCAGCCATAAATGTACAAGGTGATTTTAAAAGTTGTTGTAGTGGTTTTAAATTTGATTGTATTAGTTGAAGTTCAGTGGTGATAAAAAATAGAGAGAAATGTTCTCAGTCATGATAAAAGATGTGGCAGAATAGGAGGTGGTCTTATTATTAGCGAATACATTATTATTGTAGGTGTTACTGACTTTTTCATTCCTCTTTTATACATTTTTTTATACCTTGTTTTTATTCTATTCTTTTCAGGAGATGATTAATCTTTCACGAGTTTGAACAATGACAGTAAAGATTTGAGTTCAAGTGAAAAAAACAAAACAAAGCATGGTGTTATTACTAAATTGCAGCTAGCATGACATGAGTAGTGTATCTGTTGTGGAAACCTTGACACAACTTCTTTTATTTTTTGCAATTAATTTCCACATTCGACTCTTTCCAAACTTTTCCTAATTATTTCAATTTCTGAGCACAGGGAAATGGAGGATTTTCATAATTTACTCTCCTCGTAACCCTTCTCTCTTCTTTTTCCTCCCACCACAATTACTTTAGTACAAAAACATTCAAATTATTCATCTGCTCCTTTTTTCAATTTACCATTCTTTCTTTCAGTTCCTGTAATTCATGTTTTTTTTCTTTTTAACAGACCTAAGCTCCACTTTGCTCATGTATTTATTCATGCTTTTCTGCCTCTGATGGGCAACATGGATGAAGTTGAATAGAGGCTGTGTGTATGTGTCCACTCCTATATGTGTTTATGCATGCAGCTTTGCTGTAGACCTTCTCCATTGTGCTGATTCTAAGAGAAGGTCTTAATCTAGCCATTGCCATTACCACTACTGAGACCTCCATATCCCCTTTTGCCCCAATGTTGTGCCCAGCCATGAAGGCCCTACAGTGGGCAGGCTGGCAAGCCAGATCAGGGTCTTGGGTCTTGTGCTTGGCCTGGATCCCTGGTTCTCAACCTCCAGTACCAATGCCCCCCAAAGCCCCACAACCAAGCCTCAATACTGGCCTGACTTGGCCCCAAAGCCGCCTTCCTGGCTCAAGGCCTGGGTGTATGGAGTGATGGAGAGAGGGAAGAAAGCCTGTAGCTGGATGTGCAGTGGAGTGAGGAGAGGTGGAGAGGCTAACAATGCTATCAGAGAGCTGGCGTCCATCTCTCAAAAGAACACACAGACACATACAGTCCTGTTTGTCTTTATTTATCACGGCTCTTCACACACTGATCACAACAAAGGGCAAAAGCAGAATAAGAGAGGGCCAGAGGAGAGAGGAGAAAACAGAGAAAAGTGGCAGAAAACAAAGAGAAACACAGATGAAGGGATCCTTGAAAAGATTGATTAGGCAAAACAAATGGTAACGGCAAAGACAAAACTGGGATGCAGCAGAGTTAAATTAAGAAGAGTGAAGATGAAGAAGTAACGTGTAGAAGGAATAGATTAGTAGAATTGGCAGGATACAATATGAATAAAAGAGGGGGAAAAGGCAGCAGTGTTTCTCAGCAGTCTGTTGGCCGAAGCCTCTGTAACATTGTCAGGCCTCCTGGATCCCCATGGAAACAAAAATCAACATGTTTGCTAGAAATGCTTTCATTAACACCCTGTAGCTGAGCCAAAAAAGCGCAATGAGGGAAGAGGACATGCTGAATTAAAAAAAAAAAAGAGAGAAAAGACCAACACAAATAATGCAAACAAACAAAGGATAAAAGACTAAATAAAAAACACCAAATACAAACTTGGTAAAAGGAGTTTTCCTCTTTTTTTTTCCCTCCATTTCCCCATCTACTCACTGACCCGTGTCATTTTGTACACAAAGTGACAGGCAGACTTTGAGGCAACACATTTGAGTGGCCATCACTTTGGGGATCAAACTATACCCAGTTTAATAATGTTGCCATGTTTGCACGGGGTATTATAATGATAGCCTTTGGCACATTAGAATAAGCTTTGGACAGGGACAGTAGCTTAAACAAACAGTTTGACTTTGTTGACATTTTTATTTAATGAAACTCACACAAGATAGAAATTAATTAAACTTTGAGTATTTTGATTTTTTTTTTTAACCTTATGTGCATTTACCCCTTTTTTGCAAAAAAAATTAAATAAAGTATAATGTTAATAGTATGAAGAAAATGGCTTAATTATGGTTTTCTTGTATTTGATGTACAAATATAATTGAATGTGTTAAAGTGGTAACATTCAATCCAAGTTGAATTTAATCAAGCAAAAAGAAAGTACAGCATCTGTGCACGTGTCTTCCCTACCGTAAGCTAAACTAACACACACACGTACACACTGAGCTTTGGCATCACAACAATCAATTAAATTTCGTCTTCTTCTTTCCTTTAATTAAAATTGAATTACAGAGGTTTGCCTCCCATCCCTTTAACTGAGCACATAAGGGAATGCCTGAGGGTGAATGAAGTTATTTTGGGTAAGTCATGGCAAGTAATAGGGTCTGTTAGGTTATTAAGCACAGTAACACACACACACACACACACCAAGAGACATGCATGCACA
This sequence comes from Melanotaenia boesemani, assembly GCF_017639745.1. Taxonomy (NCBI): domain Eukaryota; kingdom Metazoa; phylum Chordata; class Actinopteri; order Atheriniformes; family Melanotaeniidae; genus Melanotaenia; species Melanotaenia boesemani. The sequence continues at coordinate 13,187,553 of NC_055705.1, forward strand.
TATAAAATGCACATATAAACTGAAGTAACATGGTAATTAAATGATAACGCTCAGTCAAGCTGAAGTAAATATGCTGTGACTCTAAAAATCATAACTGCAAAGATTGTCACTACAATATGTTTTTGTGTTTGAACCATTAATACTTCTTGTAGGTTTCTAAAGTTAGTATTTCAAACAATGCCTCATATTTAATATTTTATTTTGGTCATATCCCAAAGAATTCAATGTAATTTGTGCAATAATATTATAACATCACATTGCTCAGAATTAAAAGCAGCACTGACTGTACCTAACTGAAGTTGCTTTATTACCTCAGATTAGGCTGAGGTTATATTTTCGGTGTCTATCTGTCCATCAGCAACATAACTCAAAAAGTAATTGATGGATTTGGATTAAATTTTTAGGAAATCTCCAAAATGGAATAAAGGAACAAGTACAGTATACAGCATACAGCCTGATTAAACAGTGCATTGGGTGGTCTTCAGATCAAGACTAACGACCCCATGTCAGCCGTCTTTTCAGGTCACTCACTTATTAAACATATTTAAATGCTCCATGTCCTTTATCAGTACCATCTAGACACTGAGGGCAGCTGATATAATGTGAAGTGACAAGGCATTCCTGTTTCTTCTTATGCATGAAGACCAAAGGTTCTGGAAGGAAGTAAAAGTAGAATGATGCAATACTACACGGCACGATATGACACGACATGACACATCAGATAAGGCAAGACAAGACTTGACACAACATCACATGGCACGACTATAGATGGATTTGGGAATAAAAAGAATATTGATTGAACAACATATGCATGTCACACATGCTTGTACCGGTGAGAGGGTTTAACACCTGATCTTTTCCTGCATTTTTGTTCAAATGTCATTCTCTTCTCTGTGCCTATGCAGTGCAGCATGGCTGCTTCCTCCTATGACATGACACCAATACAATACAACACAAAATGATATGACACAGCGCAACACTATATGATACAATATGACACAGCACGATACGACACAGCACGACACAATACAATATGACACAGCACGATACGACACAGCACGACATGATATAATACAATATGACACAGCACGATACGACACAGCACGACACAATACAATATGACACAGCACGATACGACACAGCACGACATGATATAATACAATATGACACAGCACGATACGACACAGCACGACATGATATAATACAATATGACACAGCACGATACGACACAGCACGACATGATATAATACAATATGACACAGCATGACACAATACAATACAATATGACACAACACAATACGACAGCACGACACGATACAATACAATATGACACAGCACGATACAACACAGCATGATGCGATACAGTACAATATGACACAACACGACACAACACAGCACGATACAATACAATGTGACACGAGATATCATGCTTTATTGTACCCCTGGAAAGGTTATTTTAAGCACAGGTGGTGTGACATCCACTGTCTTCTCAAAGATAACCAATAGACATTACAAAGATAAATATAAATGCCATAAAAAATTAAATAGATACCTAAAACAGCAAAAGAACAATTGAAAAAAAAAAAGAAAAAAAAAAAAGATTCCATGTGTTATAAGAAGCAGCATCAGTATTTAATACCCACAAAACAAGCTATTTTACTAGACATGCCGCAAGAGACTCATCCAGTCTTGAGATATTATTTAAAATTTAGACTGGGGTTGAAACAAACGTACTTTGTAAAAAGTTTATATTATGGAGGGAGGTATGGAGTAATACTAAGAACTCATTAACCGGAATAAAGGTTGAGTGATGGGTCTGACAAAACTTTCTGTTCCTGTCTGAGTTCAGGCTGCCCAAGTATAGATTGAACGGGGAAGTTTTCATTCCTTCCAAGAACCAGATAAAAAGTACAGTCTGTAAGTAAACCTGGCTGATCTCTTAACCGTGAATTGAGTGGTTCCAAACTGCCCAAAGGTCCAGCACCAGCTCCTTGGTAACCCCCAGGCCTCATGTGAGAGCATATAAATATATATATTTTAGGTAATTTTATGCCTCTTCATCAAATTGAAAATAGAATAAACTTCTTCTGCAACTATGAACTGAAGATGCCTCTGTTACTGCTCTAGATCACTAATCCCTCATTTGCAATATTAATGGCTTGAGTTACCTTTCACCCCTGGAATGTATACTACACTATTGCTTTTAACTAGATTTTATGTTGTTACTCTGTGTCAGCAGATACTCTGAATGTAGGTATTAAAGACTGAAAAAGACTAATGGGATCTAATTAATCCATCAGAAGGTTTGTTGGAATTCTCACCAGCTTCAGCAGGAGATGGAGACAGACTGAATGAACAGGGTGGATTACTAGAGAAGGAAAAATGGAGGGACAGGAGATATTTCTGGGGAATATTCACATTTCATATAAGAACAGAGGGAGAAAAACATGTTTGAAGGAGTATTTGATTTGAAGGTGGACACGCAGGATGTACTAGATGTGTATAGATGGAAATGCAAATCAAAAGTGAAAAGAAGTCAGGAATGAGGATGGATGGAGTTTTGTGAAAATAAAGAATGACAGAGCAGGGACAATGAGTTTTAAATAAATACTGGAAAAGAGACAGAAGAAAACATGTAAGAGAGAAAAAGGCTAGTAAAGTGACCAAAAACTAAAAACGAGCTAGGAACAAGAAGAAAGACTGGACAAATGAAAGGCAGGGGCCTGCGCCAAGCTGTGATTCCCAGTGAGAGTTAGCTCTTCATCCCCCGGTGAACCCGGCCCTCCAGTAGAACAAAGTCAACTCACACTGCACTCGTTTTTCAGCCGTTTTTCATCTCTTCTTTTTGTCTACATGCAAGGGAGCTTCCTGGCTACCTGTTTTTCTCTTTTTTCTCTGACACAGTGTGATAAACCTCACAACCTACACCTTTACACACCTGAACAGATAATACACACACCTTGTCTTTGACACACTAACAAATATATACTTATTTGTCAGTATTCCCAGTGTGATACTTATATCTTTTCTTTTGTAGTAGCTACTCTGGTTAATGTTTAGACTTAAACTGTACAATAACACCCCAAACTGCCCCCCCCTCATCTGCACCTCGGTCCACCTCTCTCCCTGGTGCAGGTTGAGAGGTGGTGTGCTGACTCCGCCACCTGCTGTCTGATAGCATATAAACAAACTAAACACTTATTTCCTCCTGAGCCGTACCCCATAATCACAGCACCAGTAAAACCTCACACTCCATTTACCTTCAGTGCAGGTGACTGCCTGGGCACTATGTGTGTGTGTGTGTGTGCTTATATGGGAAATAAAGAACTTTTGAGACTATGAAGGAAGTGAAATTGTTGAAAGAGGAAAAGCAATGGAAAGATTAACAGAAATGGTAAGAAAGAAACTGAACAGCACTTCTTTTAAGCTACTTTTTATTATTTTAAATGTTGTTGAAGGGTTGTACAAGAATTCTTGAAGACCTCTCTCTCTCACTCTAAACCAGTTAATGGAAACAATCCTTATTAATATTTTCTATGAAAACACATTTCAGATGTTTAGCTTAAAGTTCAGCCTCCTAACACACCTTAATTGCTGTTGAATAGTCATGCAAGTTGCTTTGGGGTTTATGATAAACTCTGAGAGTATACATATTCATTTTTGTCTAGAAATGAAATGATTTACTATTGTAACTGTATTTTCTCTCTGCTGCCTCTTTAACTGAAAGAGCTCAAATAAATGCAGCCATGTTCTAAAAAGCCATGTAGCGGAATGACTTGAATCCAGATACTGTAGTGAAAATGAGCACATTCACATATGGAAGATGTTGCTGTATTACAGAGTTATCACAGAGATGGATTGACCTGCCGCTCACCTCTCCATCTTGTTTGTGTACTGGTTTATTTGTTGGAAAAAGCAACAACAACAACAACCAGCCTCTGTAATTATTCCTCAGTGCTGCTTCGCTCACTGTAATTATACACCCGTACGTGTGTGTGTGTGTTTCATCTATGTATGCATGTGATAGTAGATGTTGAATACATGTGTTTATGTGTGCGTGTGGGTCTGGGAATGTCAACAACAATTACACACCTACACTGACCAGAAAGAGAAAGAAAATTAGGCAGATGAAGAGAAAGAGGGATGAAGGGGCAACAAGCTGGGGTCTTTGTTGCTTAAATGGCAGTGATTCACCATCAGGTTGCTCATTTAGTTTAAGTGAGCAGCTCCTTTGCCGGTGTGTTTCTGTGTTTTGGTGTAACTGTGTTTACACGAAATGAGGGAGTGAGTGTGTGAAATAAAGATGAGACGATGTAACACACAGGAAGAGAGAGAACGGAAAGGTGCAACACAGGGTATGTGTGCCTGGCTCTTTTTCCTTTTGCATCCTATTGGTAGCGTCAAAACCTGACAGTACACTCAAACTTTGTGGACTTCTGTGTGTGTGTGTGTGTGTGTGTGCCTTTGTTTGTTTGCATGCATGAATATATTTTTGCATTTGTGAAAAAGCTCCCTTCATGCAAAAATGTTTGAGTTTTTGGTTTGTCTAATTTCCAATCTGTCATAACTACTCTCTATGGGAATGTTTCAACTGCACCTCTGGCCTTTTTCAGGAAACGTTTTTCTGTAATTTTGCTTTACCTTGTTGGTTGCAGCGTAATCACACGTCTGTGAAAACACCTCATTTAACAACAGACTCAGTAAGGGATTCAAAATGATTATCATTTTAAGCATCTGATGGTAATGACTACCAGTCTTTAGATTTAATGTTTTTTTATGAATGTTGCAGCAGAGTAAGCCCCTCCAACATGACGCAGAAGTGATATGAAAACACTTAGACTTCATAATAAGTGACAATCATGTTTTTTTTTGCTTTACCAAAAGTTCTTGTTTAGCAATCAAACCTCTGAAAAATATTTTCTTGTCATTCCTCTTTCTTCAGGTAAGTTCTGTTGAGGTGTTCCCCTGCCCCTTCCAGCTGAGTCTGATCAATTATTAATGTCTAAACACAGTCTCTAAGGATCTGTCATCAATTATTAATGCCTGACAATCTCTTTCTTTCTCTCCAATGATCTCCTTCTGCGTTGCCCCTCATACTTCCCATCATCCCTCCTCAGATCTATCCATCCCAGTTTCCATCTGATCAACCGTCTGGAGAAAAGCTAATAACAGGTGTGTCTTCCTCCCTCCTCATGTCAGCTCCTCCTCCTCCTTCTCTCCTGCTATCTTCAATCTGTCTCTGATTTCTTCTGGGTCATCAGGCCTTTTTACAAGGTGTTAAGTGTGTTTGTGTGTGTGGGAGTTTGTGTAAGAGCATGTGTGGACCACCTGGGTAAGGTGGCAACCTGCTAAATATGTGCTTGAAGACGTGTCTTACTTCTTCAGACAATTAACTTGCATATGAACACACTTCACTAATTCACCTGTAATGTGTGTTTACTCACATGTGGCCGCTGGGCTGGTTTTAGTGTGCATCATTCAACACATTTTTAAGGGTTTTGTTCATAACTTAAGTATTAAAGATCATAGTACCATATAAACAGAAATGTAATCTCTGAGCATTATTACGTATGAGTTTGCAACAAGTCTTGGTTGATTCATGGCTCAGAAGAAAAAGAGAAAAAAAAAAAAAACACACTAGCACTAACTAAACCTTCTTAGTGAGGCGCACAAGAGAATTAAACAAGGGGTTATTTGACCAGTTTTTTCTTTGTTTTTATTTATCTAACTTTATTTATATTTACCCTTGACCCTTCTGATATGGCAACAAGTCCTCCAGTTCAAAAGTTGGTGTGTTCACATAATTTAATATATGGTACTGCCTCCTAAAGGTGTCTCAAAGGAAATGCATGTCATTGATGTGGAGACATTATAATTGATGCCATTGAAAAGTGTTTCCTTAAAAGGGTAGTTCACCCAAAAATGTGTTTTTTGAGCCGTTAACTACACAGTATTACTTAATTGTTATGAAAACCACATATACTGTTGTTGTGGGTAAAAAATGGCTCATAATGCCATCTACAGGGTAATACCAGGCTTAGTTTTGAAATTTTTAAAAGCCCCACAGTCCCCTCCCTCCAGATGCAGATAGATGGGTCCTCGCCTTGCAGACATAGAAAACCAGGCCCACCAACACATATGAAGGGATGTGAACTTATATGGTGTAGATTTGCTAGTTTCAGTCTTCTATTCTTTCACTGTTTCTGATCAAATGTTCCTGCAGTGGGACAGATTTGTGCTTTTGAGGGGTGTAAAAGTAACACCAGACTTTATTCGTTACCTGCTGATCCTTATCTGCCGACAGACAGCAGCTCACATATAGCAGCAGCAACTTCCAGCAGCACTTCCTGCAGCTGCCACAACCTGCCACGAGTCTCCACAGCTTTCCAGAGCTGCTGGAGCTGCTGACAGGTCAGCGTAACAGCGCTAACGGCTCAGAATGATACGGTTCAGGACCACATTGTTCATGTGTAGCTGAGGAGATTCTGGAGGGGAAAAGTCTTCCACCTCAAAGACACCTGTGGCGTAGCTGCTTTGTGAATCTCGCGTTGCATCTTTCCAGTGAGCTGAGCTGCTGTCTGTCAATCATTTCTGGCTGCATATCCCGACCCGCCCCCTCTCTGCTCCCTGATCACCCCACACCTCCCACCCCAACCCTTGCAGTTTCAGGCATTTTTCAAATTCGGCAGTGGGTGGAGTTACGCAAAAAGAAGGTAGTGTAGTTACACTTTAAAGCAACTCTATAAATGTTTCTGACCTCAAAATTGTGTGCTTCTGACTTGTTTTGATGGCACACTGACATTTATTATGCAATGAAGCCAATGAATTCCTGGATAAAACATTGTTGCCCTCCAAGGTCCCTAGGCTGAGAAATTGCTTTTTTTTTTTTTTTTTTTTTTTTTTAAATCTACGAATTAATCTAAAAACACTTTATTGAAGTACTTTGACCCTACCTGATTACACAATTTTGGTTACAACTATAATAGATTTTTACAATGTGACTGTCACCCTCATTGATTGCGTCTTGTTGGTTGCCTTGGTTACGTGTAAAAACCACATGAGAAATAAATTGGATTTTGCTGAAATCTTGGTTAGTATAGGAATGGGAACTTAATTGTTAGTTAGAAAACACTTGTGGTCACAATTAATATATATCTTTTTACAAACAGCCACCTTCATTTACACCACTTTTACACTTTATCTGCAATTTCTCCCATGGCCACTAGAGGTTGCATACTTTAAATTTAAATTTAAACCATTTTGGCATGCATAAACACATTTCAGACGAGGATTTATTGAGGAGGAAGAGAGTCTTGATGAAGAGTGCTGCAGCTTTGTCCTTGTGGCAGAGAAAAATCTAAATATACAGACGTGGTTAATGATCGGTTAATGACAGAAAAACTCAAAATTGTCACAGAAATAACTTGAATCTGACAAAGTAATAATAAATTCTATGAAATTTAACCAATGAAAGTCAGACATTGCTTTTTAGCCATGCTTCAACACAATTATTTTAAAAAAGTAAATTCATGAAACAGGCCTAGACAAAAATGATGGTACCCTTAACTTAATATTTTGTTGCACAACCTTTTGAGGCAATCACTGCAATCAAAGGATTCCTGTAACTGTCAATGAGACTTCTGCACCTCTCAGCAGGTATTTTGGTCCACTCCTCACAAGCAAACTCCTCCAGTTGTCTCAGGTTTGAAGGGTGCCTTTTCCAGACAGCATGTTTCAGCTCCTTCCAAAACTGCTCAATAGGATTTAGGTCAGGGCTCATTGAAGCCACTTTAGAATAGTCCAGTGTTTTCCTCTTAGCCATTCTTGGGTGTTTTTAGCTGTGTGTTCTGGATCATTGTCCTGTTGCAAGACCCATGACCTGCGACTGAGACCAAGCTTTCTGACACTGGCCAGCACATTTCTCTCTAGAATTCCTGGATAGTCTTGAGATTTCATTGTACCTGCACAGATTCAAGACACCCTGTGCAGCCCCAGAACATAACAGAGCCTCCTCCATTTTTCACATTAGGGACAGTGTTCTTTTCTTGATATGCTTAATTTTTCCGTCTGTAAACATAGAGCTGATGTGCCTTGTCAAAAAGTTCCATTTTTGTCTCATCTGTCCATAGGACATTCTCCCAGAAGCTTTGTGGCTTGTCAACATGTAGTTTGGCTTTTTTATGGTTTGTTTTCAACAATGTTGTCCTCCTTGGTCGTCTCCCATTAAGTCCACTTTGGCTCAAACAACGACAGATGGTGCGATCTGACACTGATGTTCCTTGAGCTTGAAGTTCACCTTTTTCGGGGCTCTTTTGTTACCATTTGTATTATCCGTCTCTTTGATTAGTCATCAGTTTTCCTCCTGCGGCCACCTCCAGGGAGGTTGGCTACAGTCCCATGGATCTTAAATTTCTGAATAATATGTGCAACTGTAGTCACAGGAACATCAAACTGCTTGGAGATGGTCTTATAGCCTTTAACTTTAACATGCTTGTCTATAATTTTCTTTCTAATCTCCTGAGACAACTCTTTCCTTTGCTTCCTCTGGTCCATGGTGAGTGTGGTACACACCATGTCACCAAACAGCACAGTGACTACCTGTAGCCTATATATAGGCCCACTGACTGATTACAAGTTGTAGACACCTGTGATGCTAATTAGTGGACACACTTTGGATTAACATGTCCCTTTGGTCACTTCATTTTCAGTCTTTTTTTTAGGGGTACCATCATTTTTGTCCAGGCCTGTTTCATACAGTAAGTTTATTTTTTTTAAATAATTCTGTTGAAGCATGGTTGAAAAGCAATGTCTGACTTTCATTGATAAAATTTCATAGAATCTGTATTTATTATTACTTTTGTGAGATTCAAGTTATTTCTGTTAACAGAGTTTTTCTTTCATTAACCGAAGGGTACCAACAATTTTGTCCATGTCTGTACATATTCTGTATAATAAGGTTTTAAAGCCCAAAAATAGGACATGGCGATCCACTTGGCAAGAAAAAACTCAAAGGGCTTGGAAAGTATTTAAAAAATACTAACGTTAGCAACATCAAATATCTCATGTTTGGTCTGTTGTACATTGCTACGTTTCATATCGTCAGCATTCTGCAGCTGTGTGTTTCACCTTGAACACATAAGTACTAGATGTTAAAGTTTGATGTAGACAAAAAGCTTGTAGGAAAGTTTAAAATGTCCAACTTTAATAACTTTTAAATAACGAATAAAGAAGGAGTAAGTTAGCCTTGTACACTGAATCACTCTTGACATCCCCTGAGAAAAGATTGAACAGGAAACATTTTTAGCTGTGAAGGAACTACAGAGTTTCCCCAATTGAAGATGTTTGCTGCAAATAAATTCACACAGACATGATGAAGCACAAAACCAGGAAAGTAAAGTAAGAGGACAACCTAAGTACAAAGTGGTGGGACTCCATGTGTGTGTGCATGTAGCAGGAACAGACGGTGTTGTGGCCTTTTGCTGGCACATGAGTGTACTCAGGTGCAAGGATGTGCATATGTGTGTGCGGTGACAGTTATTTTTTCCTCAGGTGCATCAAGGAAGGGAGTCTTGGGTGTTGTTTTTTTGGCAGAGATTCTAGGATTGTTTTTCTGAAAGTCTGTAATTACTGTTCCAGCAAGTCTTTGCCAGACATAAAAGAATCAGACAATCACCTTCTAGCACACACTCTGACATACATACACATATATTTTAGGATTACAGACTTTTCACTGTCAGTTAAACATAACACAAAGCTCCTGAAGATGGTCATCATCCAGTTTTCAGCCTTGTTTCTACATACAACATCTTTTTCACCTGGGGTAGTTTTGAGTCCATAAACATAGTATTTTGAATTAATCTCTATTTATTACATGTGACATGTGGATAATCTCCTCATTCTTGAAAGATTCTTATCACAAAACACTTTTCTTTTACTTTAATTAGTTGTCAGTCTGCTTTGATATCCTTGTGAACTTTATAAATACCACATATTCAACACACAGCATTTCCGCTTAATTAAAATGATTAAAAAACTACCATCTAATCCATCAACACATTGTTTATAGCTCACACTCTACAAATGTTTGTGTGCTCCACAAATCAAGAAGATAACTGTGTAATGATTGCATAGCAAGCATGTCCTTAAGATACACAAACACACACACACCCCCTCACATATATCCATACTGACAAACAAGCGTCCTTAAGACAGGCAAAGCTTATCAATAGCAGTTAATTAAATTCTTGTGTATATTAATGAAAGACTTGCTGTTTATATTGTGTGTGTGTTCTCTGCTTGTTTGCTTTCTTTAATGAAAAGATTTCACCTTGCAGCAGCATTGGTTGTAGGAAATGTTTGTTTGTATAGGTAAAATTTGTATTTTCAGTATGTTCTGTTTTATAGCTACAGAAAAAATACAAATTTGACAACAGAAAGATAATTTTACGTTGAGGTAATTAAAAATAACAGAAAGGATTACTGATGGCAAGAAAACTGCACAAATGAAAGCTTTTTAAAAGTTGACCTGAATAACAAAACCTGTATGTGGATGTGTTTACATGAACATGCGTCAGTGTAATTGAGCTTTGTCCCAGCACTCTTGCTTTGGTTTTGAATTTCTTTCATTCTTATATATCTTACTAATTTTATTTCCACTTTGAAAAAATTTAATAAAAACTCTACATGGACAAGAATGTGAAGAATGTAAATCCCCACAAGCTAGCCGGTGTGTATGCTGACATCTTCAACATGTCCTTATCCCAGGCTGTTGTCCCCTGTATCTTCAAAACGTCCACTATCATACCAGTCCCCAAAAGACCTGACACACCAAACTTAAACGACTTCAGGCCAGTGGCACTAACACCAGTTGCCATGAAGTGCTTAGAAAAGCTCGTCCTTACCCACATCAACAACATAGTCCCGGACACTATCGACCCCTTCCAGTTTGCTTATCGCCCTAACCGATCAGTGAACGACGAGGTGGCAATAGCCCTTCACTACATCCTGCAGCACCTGGAGAGCAGCAGGACGTATGCCAGGATGCTCTTCCTGGACTACAGTTCTGCATTTAACACCATCCGCACAGGCAGGCTGACTGAGAAGCTGGCAGACCTTGGAGTCCCTACTCCCACCTGCAATTGGATTCTGGACTTTCTGACTGAAAGACCACAGGTGGTGAAGATGGGAGGGCGGGTGTCTGCTAAGCTCACAGTCAGCACGGGATCTCCGCAGGGCTGCTGCCTCAGCCCCAAACTCTTCACCCTGTATACACATGACTGTGTCTCATCCCAGGACAGTACCATCGTCATCAAATATGCTGATGACATCACTGTCCTGGGCCTCATCAAGGCGGGAGACGAGTCAGGATACAGGGCCCTGGTCAACAACATCGCTGTCTATGGAGAGGAGAATGACCTCATCCTCAACACAGACAAGACGAAAGAAATATGTCTGGACTTCAGGAAGAACCCTCCCCTTCTACAGCCTCTTTTCATCAGAGGGACTAAGGTGGAGAGGGCAGACAGCTACAGATTCCTAGGACTGCAGGTAACATCTGACCTGAACTGGACTCGTAACACCACAGCCACAGTGAAAAAAGCCCAGAAAAGACTTTATTTCATTAGACTGCTCAGGAAAGCTGGTCTGAACCATCGCCCTCTCACCCAGGCCTACAGAGGACTGATAGAGAGCATCCTCACCGCAGGCATCACTGTCTGGTATGGAAATACCACACAGGCAGAGAGGAAGGCTCTGCAAAGAGTCATAAAGACTGCGGAGAGGATTATAGGCACAAAACTTCCTTCCATGGACTGTATGTACGAGCAGCGCTGTCAGAAAAGAGCAGAGGGAATCATCAGAGACTCACTCCATTCCGCTCACCCTCTGCTCAGACACAAACACTGCGCGTACAACCTCAGACACAGCAGAGCGGACAGTATCAAAACTCACAGGACTCGCTTGTTCAACAGCTTCTTCCCAGCCACAGTCAGACTGATGTCAAAACAAAACTACTGAACTTATGCAAAATGCACCATCTCACTTTAATTACATGTGCATGTGCAATATCTGATCTGCACTATCATCACCTGTGAAACAGGATGATGTTTTTTTTATCCCCTCATGTATCATGTGCAGTTCTTCTGATCAGTGTTCAGTTGCTTGAGAATTTCATGTGCAATATTCTACCTCTCATGTGCAATATTCTCCCTCTCCCCCTACCCACTCCTCTATCTCACAATACCTTCTGCTCTTGTACAGCGCTGTATAGTGTATAATAGTATGGCTACATACTATATTTTTATATATATATTTTTTGTATTTATACATTTTTTGCTATAGTTTATTTTCTAATGTGTACAGTGTTCTTTTATTCTTATTCTTGATTCATCTTTTCTCTCCTACTACTTAAAACTGTGACTCTGAAAGAGCCCTGCACAAGAATTCCAATGTACCTTGACTTTTTGGTTTTATGTACAAATGGCAAATAAAGAACTTTGAACTTTGAATTATGCATTTAGGAATCTTGCCAAGTACTTCATAAATGACTTGACCTGCAGTGACACCTAATTCCTATTTAGTAATTTACATCTGGTCAGAAACCCCTGGACTGATTGCTGCAACACTATTGTTGGAACAGCAGAGCAGAAGAGACATAGAGACTGACCAGAGTCATCAGAACTGCAAAGAGGATCATTGGTGTCCTGCTGTCTTCACAGCTGGACATCTACAACCAGAGATGCACATGCAGGGGACGCTGCATTATCAGACTCCAGTAATCCCTCTTATAATCTTTTCTCTCTGATGCAGTGAGGAAGGAGATACTGGAGCGTTTATGTGAGGATCTAGCAGCTTCTTCCAAGCTGCGATCAGATTACTAAATGAACAAAAAGTCACGGCTTTTATCCCAAGTGTTCATATCATTTCAGTACTTATCACCTGTTTACTTTAAGTGACCAAATGTCTTGTTTTAACATAAATGCTCCTTTTAGTCTATTTAAAAATTTTTTTTTAAACTTTTTCAAATGCATAAACAGCATGTTGTTTTTACAGAATTTAACTACTGTTATGTAATTAAAAAACAAAACATGACATAAAATGTCAAAAACAATCCCAAATCTTGATCATTTACTGAATGAAGCCAAGAAATTTTCAAAACTGTCCTCTTTTAATTAATTAAATTAATGCATTTATTCATCTCAGCAGATTAAAGCCTTTCCCCACTGTGTAGCTGTTGGTATTTCAGTGGTGCTCTGTGGGCTAAAACTTACCTGTCCAGTATATATCTATTGGAATGAGCAAATGCATGTGTACCATGTAGGGATGGTATTACAGTGTATCCTGCAGACTGCACTTCTAATATGACTCCAAGATTATCAAGTTAATTTTTTTTTTTCTTTCTACTTTTAGGGGCTTCCACAAATATTTCAGTTCATACCTTTTAATTAGTTGCATGAATCCATACAAAATTAGGACATGACAATAAAATTGAATATTTTCATGGACTAATGTGGTTTGTTATCTGAATTTCTTTAAATTTCACAAACTGAACTTAAGAGTAGGAGCCACGTCTCCCTGGCGGGGCTGCAGGGGTTGCTAGCGGGACCTAAAAAAATAAAATAATACAATAATTAAGCAGCAATTTTGGCAGTCGACCCGTTCTATATCCTCTTAAGGGTCTGGGAGGGGGCATGGGGACATGTGGGGACTCAACCAATCCACATGTGCTTTGTGGACTTGAAGAAAGCAGTCAACCATGTCCCCCGGGGAGTCCTGTAGGGGGTGGTCTGGGAGTATGGAGTGCCGAACCCCCTTTGTACGAGCTGTCCGGTCACCGTACGACCGGTGCTAGAGCTTGGTCCACATTGCCAGCAGTAAATCGGATTTGTTTCCATTCAAGGTTGGACTCCAAGACTGTCCTTTGTCTCCGATTCTGTTCATAAATTTTATGGACAAAATTTCTAGGCACAGCTAAGGTGTTGAGGGGATCTGGTTTGGTGGCCTCAGGATTGGATCTCTGCTCTTTGCGGATGATGTGGTTCTGTTGGCTTCATCGGGCCGTGATCTTCAGCTCTCACTGGAGCGATTCGCAGCCGAGTTTGAAGCAGCTGGGATGAGAATGGGATTGGTGCGATGTCTGCAGTGATGCAGACTCTGCTTCAGTCTGTCGTGGTCAAGAAGGCAAAGCTCTCGATATACTGGTCAGTCTATGTTCCTACAGTCACCTATGGTCATGAGCTGTGGGTAGTGACCAAAAGAATGAGATCGTGAATACAAGCGGCTGAAATGAGTTTTCTCCGCAGGGTGGCCGGGCTCTCTTTTAGAGATAGGGTGAGAAGCTCAGCAATCCGGGAGGGGCTCAGGTCTTCCCCGGGGCCTCTTCCTGGGAAAAATGGATGGATGGAAGGAAATGGATATATGGTTGGAAGTTTGGCATGATAACATCATAATCAGGGCAGACCTGGTGGTTATCAGGCTGCTCTGCTCCTCGGGCTAGCGTGTAGGAAGCTGCGCAAACTGGACAGGATTTTTGACAACAAATAGACCAAAAAAGCAGAACAACAGCCCTGTCATGGAGGAGTCTGCTGCAAAAAAACCTAAGTACTAACTAAAATACTAAAATATGATGCAGCATACACTTGATATGGCTTTACAGCAGAGGTGTCCAAGTCCAAGGTTTTCAGACATGTTGACATAGAAGTATATCGCAAAAGTGTAAAAACTTTTTTTTTTTTTTTACATTTACACATCACCAGAGGTTTGATTTCTTTTGTTCTGTTCTGATCTGTCAACAGTTTGTTGAAAAGTTTATTATTCAGTGGGAATGTACAGTGCTGAAAAAATGTTTAACAATTTTCTTATGCTAAAAATATAAATAATGATTGAATAGTGATAAAAACATGAAAATACATTCTAAAAGATGATGTTTCTTTACATATTTTGTAGCATTGTCTGTGGGTTTGAGGATCCCCGGCAAGAAGGTAATGATGTTTGGGGGGCCTTGGCATGGAAAAGTTTTGGGAACCCCTGGTTTAAAGAATCAAAACCAAATTTCACTCACATATAATTTGATACATATACTTTAAATGTTTAATCTGAATTTAACTGCATGTTTTTTAATGCTACTTGCAAAATAAGAAAAGTGATGAATTTTTATTATTATTATTATTATTAGTGTAAAAAATTTTTTTAAATATATTAACAGTTTCCTGGTCTTTTTAAATGTTTTTTAGTCATATAAAGGGCAGAAATATCATGATGAGGATGAAAATGTGTCAATATTTCCTCTCAGTCCACTTGTTATTTCCTCTCTCGCCTCATCCTGCTCCTCCCGTTGTATTTCTTCATCTGCGACTCAACACCATCTGTTCATCTTGCACTGAGAAGGAACTCACTATCCTTTCTGGCTCTTTTATGTTCTCTCTTTTTAACTCATCCTCCGATACTGTGACCTGGACTCGTGCCCTTGGCTCTAAGCTGTTAGAAAGTGAGAGCTTCGCTTTAAACCAGCAACCTCATTGGCCTCAGAACGGCTTTGACATAATCGAGGAAAATTGGCCAGTTTTTTATTTTATTTTATTTTTATAAAGCCATAATATGAGGAAACGCCTCCAAATAATACATTTTTACATTTAACTTATGTTATTATCTCTTTTTACTGTTCTTCCATGTAACCACCCTCCTTCTTATCCTTTCAACCCCCCTCTAATATCTCCTGCCTTCCCCTCCATTTCCCTTCCACCCTGCTCCATCTCTGGGGCATATGTCAAGAGGAAGCAAGCATCTGCTCCTTGAGAGGGGTTTTGTGTCCTGCACTCTGCTGGTCTGTGCCAGAAGTCCATCAGTTGCACAGTGGCAGTATGGCGATGTAGTGCCTGGCAAGAAAGTGGGACATGGACCTAGAGAGAAGCTCTGCTTGATTTGATTTGGGAGTCTGTATCTTGGTGAGAGCCTCGGTAGATTTCCATGTAGCACAGCTACTGTGTACAACGGGTGCACCAAGGTAGTGAAAGGAATTTAAATGAAAGGCTAAATGTGAAAAGCAAGGAATTAAGGCCCATCAGGAACAAAAGATGCAATTGTGAATGTTACAAGCCAGCAGATGAAGGTAAACTCTTAACTCTTAAAACTCCACTGGTGCCCCTATAGGTGCTATGGCTGATATTGTCAACAATTCATCAGGAACTATAATGTGTAACTCTGTGGGGTAAATTGTGATTGATAGCTTACACTTTAGGTGATCTACGGACGTTTTCCAGGCATGTATATCCCATCCAGGAGGTCTACAATCATGCCCCAAAATGTAGTGTTTATTCAGTGACTCTGTATGTTAAATCCATAATGAATGTTAACATAATTATTAATCACATTCTCATAATAAAACAGGTTGTTATCACTACCATGTTGTTAAAAGACCTTTATTTTGACCCAGAAATTAAATGAAAAATTCATCCCAGAGGGAAATTTCAAGTAGCATGTTTTTCTTTTTTTTTATAAATAAATACATTTTAAAAAAAGAAAGGTAATTGAAAGATAAAAGAGATGTTGCTTTGTTCGGGAAGATGATGACTGCTGGCATTAATGATCTCCGGTACCTTTCTGTCTTGTAGTGGAGTTGAAGAAGTCTCTTACTGGATGCTTTGTTGTTTATTTACTGTGTTGTGTCGAGGATGTGAGGAATCTTCCATTATGTTCAGCAGCTTGTGCAACATTCTTTTCTGGAAAGTCAACTCCAGCAGCTCCAAATTTATCCCCAGTACAGAACCAGCCTTATTGATCATTGTGTTTTAAGTCTCTTGCAGTCTCTGAAAGAGGCAGCAGATGTGGCAAAGCTGATTGCACTTTTCACAACAAACCTATAGAAGATATGCAACATCTTGGTGCAGATAGTGAATGATCTCAGCTTCCTTAAGTCTGCTCTGTCCTTTTGTGTAGATGCCTCTGTTTTGCATTTCCAGTCTAGTCTGTTGTCTAGCTCAACTCAGGGGTACATGCATTCCTCCACCACCTCTTCTCCAACGATGTAAACAGTGTTTTGTTTACTCCTCTTCCTCCTGAAGTCAACAGTCATCTCTTTTGTTTGTGTTTAAGATGAGGTGATTGTTTCTGCACCATCTCACAAACTGACTGACCAGTTCTCTGTACTCAGCTTTTTGTTCATCACTGATACACCCCACAACTGCAGAGTCAGAGTATTTCTGTAGATGACAGGACTCAGAGTTGTATTGGAAGTCTGAGGTGTACATTGTGAAGAGAAATGGTGAGAATACAGTCCCTTGTGGTCCTCCAGTGCTGCTGACCATCTCAGACACACACCCTTTCAGTCTTACCAACTGTGGTCTGTTTTTTAGGTGGTTGTAGAGGTATCCACCTGGAGCTTCTACCATAACAGAGCAGGCTGAATTGTATTAAAAGCATTTGAAAATAACATGATCCGCAAAGTGCTGCCTGATTGGTCCAGATGAAAATGGAGTCTCTGCAGCAGGTAGATGATGGCATCTTCAACCCCAAGCCCATCATGATAAGCAAACTGGTTGCTGCTGAACAATGGGCTTGTAGGTGGAGGTGAGAAAAACCAGATTAAGGTCTGATCTCCCTAAAGGAAGCAGGGCAAATGAGCTGCATGAAATAAGTCCAACATCTGAAAAAATGTTGGAATGTTGGTAATGTTGCAGAGAAGGAGACAACACCGGAGTCTCCAGAGATGGCAATGATGCGTTAGGACGCCATATTTGTAACCTAGCAACAGCGAATGAAGCCACTTCCTGTCAGGCTTTCCACCAATTAGATAGTTGAAATGGACAGTAACGTCTAATCAGGAGCAGCCAAAGATCAACAAGTGACCAGAAAGTGTTATGACTGTTTGAAAAGAATAAAAATAATGGTCTTCTGTGGCTGGAATAAATCCAAGAAGACATTTTGATGCAAAAACAAGTGAGTTGGAGTTGTTTTTATAAGGATAGTAGGTAAATAGTAGCATAAATAACTTTAAATAGAAAAAAACATCCAGAGGAAAATGTGTAAATATTGTTAACCTCATAGCATAATTGCCTAAGTCATATTTTAAGGTTTTCAGTAATGATGATGCATGATGAATCAGCAGTGTTTTGACAGCAGAACTAGAATTTCTGTTTTGTGTTTATTTCAGCATCAGTATTTTTGTCCTGAAAGCCAAGACTTGAGAGAAGGATATGCAGATGACACAAGACTTAGTCACTGTTGATGTGTGTTATTTCTACAAAATACGATGAGCAATAAATTTATTTATTTTTATTTTTTTTGTGGGTGATGCCCTTTATGTATTGATACATTCATTTTACATTATCCTATTTATCGTAATCCTATGATTCTGTCCTTAAAACAATAATGTCTATATGTTGATTGAGTTGACGTTCTGCATGGCTTTTTACCAAAACAAACCAAAAAAAAAAAAACCATCAGACCAAAAATGGCAGGAATGGCTAAGAGTTTTAAAGGTTAAATATGGAGACCAAGTGAAGGATTGTGTTAAACCGCCAAGTGTGAAGCAGGTGAAATCTTGAGAAAAAGCTGATTCTTTAAGATAGATGTTTGACTCAAGTGGAGGAGGCATTTATTCAGCCAGATGTAACTATTCTTCCATTACAAGCATCATCACCATGAACAGTAAAAATAATAATAAACTTCTGTTTTATTGTTCTCATATTATTAATTGCTGGCTTTTAGATCACTCCATAGGGTTGAGCAATAGCAGCATGAGCTAAATCAGTAGGAAGTGAGAGTGATAAAGTGTGTTACTATCAGAGCAGGGAGTTTTTGGGAAGCAGTAGCCTTCGAGTTAATTTCAAGCTAAGGCTTGTTTTTCTCTGAGTAAAATGCTTTTACGCATGTGTGTAAAATGCTCAAGGATACAGAAGACTTTGGTTTTTTTTTGTTTTTTTTAAGGTGTCAGAAAGTTAACAAATCTCCGGACATTCTTTTTCCAGGATATCAGCCTCTGGTTATTATGTTGATCATCCATTTAAATTAGCAGAAATGTCTTGGCATTTATTTATTTATTTATTTGTTTATATTTTAGATAAAAGCTTACAAATGAAACATAAATCTTGTCATTTAATGCATTATACCAGATTACATCTCCTTGCAAAAAGGAGGAAATCACTCCATTAGAAGAACATCCATCCAGTTTTTTTTTTGTTTGTTTTTTAAATTAAAGAAAAATACAGATACAAGGCAAAACCATTGGTGTTTTTTTTTTCTTTTAATTTTTAAAGAAATCTTGTGAAGCCACCAGAGCTGTTAGCAGTAAACTCAGCTATAAAGCATGTACATTCAAAATCTTTGTCATGCATACATTTGCAGCTCTGTATTTTTACACCAAATGAGAAAATCATTTATTAAAAAACACAAATAGATAACACTGATGTTTGATAAATATCTGTAGAGTGTTTAATGTTTCTAGACAGTTTTTCCCTAAGTTGAACACATCTTTTTTTTTTATCCACAGCTTTGATATTTAAACAGTATAATTAACGTTTTTTATTTATTTGAGTAAAGATGTGTGATCTCCTTTTTCTTTACTTTTTTCTTTCCAATGTGAGTGCATTGTATACTATACATTTGATAAATTTTCATCATATCACAGATCACTTTACATTGAACAAATGCAACATGTGATTACATGTCTGTATAAAGATGAACACATATAAAGAAGGCACTTCAGTCTCTCAAACTTATTCTGAGAAATAAATGTATCTTGATTGTAAATTGCATTTTAAAAATCCTTGTTCCTCAAATTTGTGCCATTGTTTTGCTTTTATAACATTTTATCCACTTTTATTGAACATAAACACTGATGAATTTATACGCTTTTAAAAAGTAGGAATAAAAAATGCCTATTCAAATACAGCCACACAAGCACGAACACAAAATGCACTTTAAGGCCTCTTTGCTCCCCAATTTAGTGCAAGAATAAACAACAGCGAGGGAAAAGAAAAGAGTAAATGTGTCATTAATAAAAAGAAAGACGAGCTAATTGTGTTGCATGCTCTGTAAAAATCAAAAATCCATTAGTGAGACGGAAAAGGACGCTGAATATGGCTTTTTATAAAACAGATGATGTCTCACAAAAGAAGAAAACTAAGACCGCTTTTACCTTTAATTTGGTCCTATATCCTTGATTTAAGATGGTCTTCTTGTGCGCCTCATTTTGTGTGTGTGTTTAGGTGTATGTGTGTTATTGTTGTACTCTGCTTAATGCATGCCAATGAGTCAGGCAACTTTATCTAATCTCCATAAATGGCCATACAGTTCAGAAAGGTCACCCACACACACATACATGCACACACACACACAAGAGAGAGAGCATAAGGAGACGATAATTGAGAGAAATTAGAAGAAATGATGGAAGGGACTGGTCAAAGTAAAGAGAAATGAGAGAGACTGAATGGACTCTAAGGTGAAACAATTAGTTCTGTCATTTAGTATGTGCTCTGCTTTTCAAGCTCAGAAAGGTCATTGTGCTCTTACAAAGGAGATGTCATTTTCCTACGCAGTCTAATAAGGGACAACATTTCTTGAAAATCTTTTCTCAGAAAGCAATGTAGAGGGAGTTCATACCAGGGTTTGAAGTTCCATGTGTGCTAACAACATGAACTATGGCTCTTTTGTCCCAGGAAGCCATAAGAGGGTTGCAAGATATTCTGAAACTGATGGAGCTTAATGAGATTCAGTCATTTCTGATTTTACCATCTACATACTTTCTCTAATATGTTTTCAAAATGTTATTTTATCTGATATTAAGGTTGGTCTGCTCATTTCCACAAATTGTTGATGAACAGAAATATAACCCCTATTCTAAAAATTTTGGGATCCTTTGTACAATTTAAAAAAACAGAATTCAAAGATATAAACCTATATTTTATTCCCAATAACACATAAACACAAGGGTATAGGTTTGATTTGTAAAAAGGTGGTTTACAGATTCTCCTGGAATTATTTTGCTGCACTTATTTGCTTTTTTTTTTTTTTTTTTTACTTACCCAACAAAACAAATATGTCTTTGTAGCAAGCATTACTAACTCTTACATCATCACTTAGGAACACGTGGCAGCCATGATATGTATGTAGATGCGTCGTTAACAGTTTACAGTATAAAGAATATCCCAGCCTTCCGGCCAGATATGGATCAGACTTACTGTCAGATGTTTTTTTTCCAGCAACTTCCATTTGCTTGTGGATGTAGTGGGCTGGAGGCAGTGTGTAGAAATCTGTACTTCTTTGCAAACTCCCTGAATTCTCCATTGCTGTTCTGGGGACCACTGTCAATGACGGAATGCCATGTCTGGTAAACACACACTTTAGGTGATTGATGACAGATTGTGCAGATGTGCTGGACAGTTGTGCAATCTCAGGGTAGTTGAAATAATAATCTATCACCAAATAATGGTCCTTGCCCTATCAGGTGAAACCATGCGGCAACCTCCACCTGTAAAATGTGAAGCCTATGCAGAAGTGCAAAAAATTGAAGTTCACCCCTCATCTGCTAGAGGCTGGCTTCAAAACAGAGTCAATCCCCATAGACTCCCATGTTAAAATACCAACTTAACAGCAGAAACAAACATGTTTAAAGCCTAATACAAAAAACATTTTAGGATTAATAGGTCAAGTTTATCTTCATGACAACTGAGGGGGGGGTGGATTTTTTTCTAACTCATCGGTTGGATGTTATTTAACCTTGAAATTCGGCATAATTAGTGACATGTCCTTTTGATTGACAGATATGCAATATCCACGGCAAGAAGGGAGCGTGCAGCACAGCCGTGGTTTTTAGCCGGCTAACAGCGCGCCTTAGCTTTAGCCCGCATACCTCCGTTAGCTGGTTAGCTACCGTTAGCTCCGGGTTAGCGCGGTTAGCTATTAGCGACAAGCAGCTCGGAGTTTGATGGTTGTCAATCATCCACCCCACATTCACAGTCCCCCTCTCATCTCCACTTTTTTGCCCACTTTTTTGTTTTTTTAAGGGAATAACGACATGCATGATGCTGCCAAGATGGCGATGGTGGGAACCGCCCAATGAGCTTCAATTCAGCTCTTCAGAAACCTACGGGTGACATCATGGAGGCTCCTTCCATCTTTTATATACAGTCTATGGGTGAAACAGATCAGTTCCTGCCTTTTGCCATGGCTCTGAAGGCATGTCTGTAATCAGCATTGCCTCGTCAGTTGTTTGTATCAGAGTGTGACACATGCCACATTTTCCTATCATCTTTTCAACGTGTGGTAATACTTGGACAGCAGACTGCTTCTCTGGCTCTTCTTTTACATTCTCCTATTACAAGGTGTCCCTCATGAATCCTGTGATGCATGTCCTGGTAAGGGATGTTCCGATACCATTTTTTCTGTCCGATACCGATACCTGGGGTTTAGGTATCTGTCGATACTGAGTACCAATCTGATACCTGTTATTTTATTAAGAGGTCTATGTAATTTATAATTTAAATACATTATATTTATTGTAGATTTTGATGTATGATATTGTTGCTGTCATTCAATGGCCTAGCATAGGTTAAAGTAAAATACATTAAATGTATATATGAGATTAATCGCAGCATACAAATGAATTAATCATGATTAATCACCGTTCATGACTATGCCTAAAATATGCCCATTTTTATTGTACTGCATCAACAGAAAGACCCAATGCTTACAAATATTAAATGTTAACTAACCTTTACTTGGGGTTTTTAATTTCACTTTTTAACATTACATTATCACTTTAGTTCTAATAACAAATTCAATATTTCATAAAGTCTAGACCTTAACAAAAAGGTCTCATTGGTGCCCCCCTTTTCCTGGCCAGTGCCCCTACCTGGCCCCCCATCAAAACTTTGCTAGACTCGCCCCTGCATAGCTGAAGTATAAATCCTTTCCACCACGTGTCACCTACTACTGACAGGTAGGTAGGCAAGGTTCCTTCTTTGATTAATATCACAGAACCTTTTTATAATTTTGTTCACCACTTTCATGACCCCTAAATAAAGTGTTCCCTTGTAGGAAATCTCCTCAGACAGCTGTGATAGGTGAGATGTGAAATTTAACAGACTGTAGATTATATTTTATTCCTCTTTTTACTGTGTGTATATGTGCATGTCTTTATGAGTGGGAACGTGCAGGGACTATTGGGACTGTCTTTCTTTATTGTTTCTAGCTCTAGTGTTTTTGATTTTGCTGTCTTTTTACTTTGATTTTTGATCTCTGCACAAAACCTGGCAAGGGTGGTCTCAGGGGTGGGCCATGCGTATGCTCTAACTTTTGATTGTACGTGTGGTGATGGCATTACCCTTTGTCTCTCTGAGGCCATCTGGCTTTGGCACTTTTGGGAAAATTTATTAAATTACATGCTTACACATGTATAATAGAAAACCCTGTGTAATGCTTATATTTTTTTTAATTAAACTCCAGCTAAATGCAACAACTCAAAGGGGGGAAAGCATTCAATTATTTAATTAAGATCATAAATTAATTTTATTCCCTTTATATATCTTTATGCATATTTTTATGTACAGTAGATCAGATGTTTTAACACCAAAGCCACACACCCGGAAACAGCATTTTACTAAATACGAACAGTTTTCCAGTAGAAACCTGTAGCTTTCTGAGATGTGAAGCCAACTTTAATGTTTCTCTATTTATTCTTTAGCTCTTCTTGCTTGCACATCTGAAAGCTGAGAACAAGAAGACTAATTTGTGGGTTTATTTGATTTTAAATCTCAAATCAATATCATATAAACAATAGATGCACCACCTCTGATGTAAAAATAGGTGTGACCAACTAATTATTAATCTTATATGAATCATTCAATAAAGAAGATGAAGATGGAGATGAAGAAATTATATTATAGGGTTATAATATAATTATAATATTTTAGTATGTTGTAGTAGTTTATCTTTATTTTACGAAATCACTATCAACCATATTGTTCCAGAGGGTGATCGCTGTTATTTTATCTTTCTGTCTTGCATCTGCTTGAAGAAGCCTCTGACTGAACACACCGTGTTGTTTCCACAGTGCTTTCTGCAGAGAATGTGAGGAATTGTCCATTATGTTGAGCAATCAGTACCTCCAGAACAGTCCCTAGCACAGAGCCAGCCTTCCTGATTTTTAAAAGTTAATAACAAACTTGTTAACAGTTCAATGTTATGTCAGCAGATCTTTTCCTTTACCATGACGTCCAAGTTATAAAACACTTCCTCTTAGCTTTCTGCTACCTTTGCTGTCTCAATCGGCTCCTTTAGACTTAAAGGATATTTTCTTGCAACCATGTCTCTGTGAAACACATAATACTACATTTTCTGTATCCCAGAAGAAGAAGAAACAGAAGAAGCAGCTTACTCAAGTACTCAAGCTAAACTAAAGTACCTGACTATAATCTTTACTTCTTGCCCCTTGCTAATTTAGCATAGAGTTGAAATTCACAGATCGGAATAATTTTTGGGCATTAAAATTCTTTTGTTAATGCCCATTACCGACATTACCAAACATTACCGACACAAGCATGTTGAGCAGGTACCAGCTCCGGTCCTGGAGGGCTGCTGTCCTGCAGGTTTTCAATATATCCCTAAAGAAGGGGTGTCCAAAGAAGGGGTTTGGAAACTGCATATACTTGACAACAGATTATGTCTGCCATGTAATGCTTTTAATGTCTTATGTAAAGCACTTTGAATTATTTTTGTGTGTGAAAGTAGCAATGGCATCTCTTTATTTTCAAAAATTCTGTATATACTGTAGAAATGTACTGGAAGCCACAGATTAGTCCTTAAATTCTTTTATATTTAGGCTGTTGTGATTTACACTAAAAAGAAAATATACTCTAGCTAAGTTAGTTATATTAAATAAGGTCAAGTTCTTGTTTTGTTCCATAGTTGTGATGATCTGATGTGAACCGCTATGATATGATATAAACTGAAACCTAAAATGCTTGCTGTCCAGTACAATATATTTGTATATTTTATTTCTCGTATGAAAACAACCAAACACAAAGTTAGTTTTGGCCTGTAGCTCATATAGGAGTAAAGCTTAGGTAGATGGAGACAGAGTGCAGATGATAAAAGGTGAACACGATAAAGGGAAGGAGAGACAACATGGCTGGAGGTTTATTTTGGTGTGAAGCGTGCTGCCAATTGGGGTGAATAATAGATGTGAGGGAGCAGAGGATAAAAAGGGGAGAGGAGGTAGGGTTGGATAGATGGATGGCAGGCAGGGATGAAATGCCCCCCCTGTCTTGTTACCATTCAGCTCTCTATTTATCTAATTTTCCTTGTGATTAAGGATGAACAAAAAGGGCTTAATTAACTGATGTCAAGTTGTCAGGAACTTTTTCTGTTCATGTTTTACAGTGTTAAGCTACTGCTAAACCATTTTGACAATGTTCTCTAGGATAACTTTTCTCAGCTTTCAGAGGTTTGTAATTCTTCATCCCCATTACATAACACGTTTTTTGCTTTTGCATATTTGAATCCATCTTGAAGCATTTAAAGACTGATGCAAACTCATTTTGATGTCATTTTGCACACAGCAGCCACAGTGAAAGAGGATCAGCATCAGGCTGCTCAAGAGGACTAGGTTGAACCCCCGCCCTTTCATCCAGGCCTAAAAGAGAGCATGCTCACGACAGGCACAACCATCAGGTTAACACCACGCAAGCAAAAAGGAGAGCTCTCTAAAAAGTTACAAAGACTGCAGAGTGGATTTTTGGGTCTGCACTTCTTTCTGTGGACACCTTATGTACACAATGCTGCAGGAAAAGAGCAGAGAATACAATAGGAGGGGCTCATTTCTTGCTCGGACAACATCCACAGCTGATTCAGGGTTAAAGGATTTGAGTGTAGAGTTATTTTATAATTTGTATTTTTTCAGTTTTCTGTGTATTATGTCTAGTATTTATATTTCTGCCATTTTCTACTGATTTTTGCCTTGTTTTTATTTGCCTCTGTATTTTTTAAAGAAGCCATACTTGTTCAGTGTTTTAATTATACTGCCATGAACTTAAACATTTAACATCTAAACCGAGATGTGTATAGTTTGAGATTTAGTCTTTAAGTTTTTGCATTTTACTTCAAGCTAAACCTGCCAAGGCATCTCCTCCTGGGAAGATTGACAGCCATCTTCCCTTGTAACATTTCGCATTTCCTGTTGTACTGAAATATAAAATGTTTGGAGTATATTAACATGTTGCAATGATTCACAGTCAGAGAAATTGTTGATTATAAATCTGCAAGTTGCCAGCTTACTGACAAAAATAAGCAAAGTAAACTCAAAATAAGGTTACATTTAAGTTGGTGTGGCTGTCTGTTTGTCTATTAGCAACAAAACCCAAACGTTATGAATCGATTTTGATTAATTTTTCAGGAAATCTCAGAAATTAAATAAGGAACAAGTGATTAGATTTCCGCAGTGATCCGATCTGGAGCACCTTCTACATTCAGAAACTTTTTAAAGGATTCTTTACTGTAGGGATAAAGGGATATTTTTTCCATTAGAGCTTCTATCTCAAAACTAATGCCCACAATCATTGGCAAAAAGATGTTTATTCTTCTCCCATTGCTTCAGACACTAAATCCCTTTTACCTCACTCTCTGAGCTGCCTCTGCAACAAGCTTTTCCTTATTTCCCCCCTCTTTTTAGCATGGCACAAATGTGCTGTTATTTAGTTGCTGCCACATGATCTGGCAGGGTAAAGCAAAGGGGTGTGGTGGCAGGCTGGAAACCAAAGTTTTACAACCCTAACGCACTCAAAAGGAGTGCTGGTGTAATTCAAGCACATACTAGAAAGTTTCACACATTTCTGTGGCGTTACTTTCATATTACAACCTGTCGGATTCCTCTGAACAGCTGATCAGAAATCAGATTTTTCCAAATTGTATGTATATGTTCTTTGGCCCAACTTAAACAGATATCCATATCAAATTGTTCCAGACCAGCAAACTCTTGAAATGTCTGCTTTTAAAGAGGTGCTCATGCTTTGCTGATGATTGAATCAATTGCATGTAATTTGGACTATCTGGTTGCGATACCGTCATATGGAAGCTGTAAAAATTAGCTTAGTTTTCCACACATTGCTTCTGCATTTTGACGTAAGGCTTAATAAAAGCCATTATTATTTGTTTATCTGAAGCAATAATTCCATAATTTAAATTGTATTTGTTCTATTCTACTTTGGACCACCATCTTAAATGCCTGAACAGGCGTTTAGAGATATTTCAGGCATGAGAGCATAGTCACTATGAAGAGCAAGTTCTCTGTGAGAAAGAAAGCTCTGACTGACCTAAAGACATTGCGCTGCATTGACCTAAACATCCATCCATTTCTAAGTAAATGTGCGCACAAATAGCAGCGCACAGAGTCAGGAAAACACACAAACTTCGAACTGTGATCAAGAGAACAATGTTGCGTTCTGCACAGGGATCCTTTCTGTCTTTCACCTTTTCTCTCTCAGTCTTTTATCTTTCTCTTTCATCCCTCATTGAATCCCACCGGACCCCGGGCCTGAGCAGCTGAGCTCTTCCTCTGCTCCAGTTGGAAACACACATAGCAATTTTCATTAACGCTTCGCACAAACATACCCTCAACACTTCATGCACTGCCTCCGATTAATTTTTTTGTCTCATTTGTTTGATCAAGACCCTTAAGAGTGTGTTCAAATGCTGACCTTGAGACATAGAAGATGAGCTACTTGAACTCAGGCTGAAGAGAGGTGCATCCACTGAGCGAGGGAACCTTGTGGAGAAGCGACAACATACTTTTCTAGGAGATGGGAGGCAGGTACTTGAGGGAAAATTAAATATTTCCAAGGATGCTTTTGGTGCATTCAGAAAAAATTGAGTTTTGTGTCTAATACGTGTACATTGAAGTAGCTGTGTTGACTCATCCTTGAATTTTTTTTTTCTTTTAGCTTTTTTGTTTATGGTATATTCATTTATATTAAAGAAACACCATCTGGGAGCATTATTAGAAAATTGTATTTTTATGTCTTCTCAGCAACTTTCAATTCCACTGTTTTTGATGAATAGATAAAAGATCTTCGTCTTAAACCTGAAAAATGAAAATGATAATTGAAATATTTGCAGTCCAAAATCAAAACAAACTCCAGTCAATGGAGCCAAGCTCACAAATCATAATAATATATCATTTTTTACTTGATTCAGTAATTGTAACAGGGTTTTTCATCACTTTTCTTTTGTGTTTCTGGCAGTTTCCATAATGTGAATGCTTTTTATTCAGGAAGTCTGAAAGCTGTTTTAAACCAAGCTTCAAATGGTTGATATGTATTGTCCATCCATCCATCCATCCATCCATCCATCCATCCATCCATCCATCCATCCATTTATTTTCTGCTTATCCGGAGTCGGATTGCAGGGACAGCTGCCTAAGCAGGGAAGCCCAGACTTCCCTCTTCTTGGCCATATTTGCCAGCTCATCTGAGGGGATCCTGAGGCGTTCCCAGGCCAGCTGAGAGATGTACTCCCTCCAGGAGACCCCAGGGAGGAAACCCCTCACTATAGAGGTGTTCAGGAGGCATCCTGACCAGATGCCTGAGCCACCTCATCTGGTTCCCCTCGATGCAGAGAGCAGCGACTCTACTCTGAGCCCCTCCCGGATCACTGAGTTTCTAAGGAAAGGGCTACCCTGCGGAGGAAACTAATTTTGGCCGCTTGTATTCGCAAAGTCGCTCTTTCAGTCTCTACCCACAGCTCGTGGCCATAGGTGAGGGTAAGAATCTAGATCGACAGGGAAATCGAGAACCTCGCATTCGGCTCAGCTCCTTCTTCACCACAACAGACAGATGCGGAGTCCACATCACTGCAGATGCCGCACCAATCCGCCTGTCGATCTCCCGCTTCATCCTTCCCTCACTCGTGAACAAGACCCCAAGATACTTGAAGTTCTCCACTTGGGGCAGGACCTCAGTCCCCACCCAGAGAAAAGACTCCACCCATTTCTGGCTGAGGACCATGGTCTCGGATTTTGCAATGTTGATTCTCATCCCAAACACTTCATACTCGGCTGCAAATTGCTGGAAATCACACCCGGAAGCAGCCTGACGCCAACAGAATCATCTGTATAGCAGTGACCCAATCCTGAGGCCTTGTGGGATAGATGTCAGCTTACTGGTGATAATGCCTATGTTGAAGTCAAAGGTCCAAACTTCTTAGCAGTTTTGTGCATGCACACTTCTCCCTTTCTGCAGGCTTGCTATATTTTTAGTATAAAAAGCCAAAATAACCATTAATGTTTTCATTCTCTTATGTCACCCCGTGTTTCATTTGAATATTTTTTCAAATAGTTTCAAGGCATTGATTTGCAGTGAACAATTCAAATGAATTTTAGTATTGATGCTTGGCCCTGATTTTAAAAGTCAAGGGACTTCCAGCCCTCCTATGACTTGTTTAATGACAATTAAAAAAAAAAAAAAATACAGCAACAAACTGGCAAAGACAGTTAATCAGGCAGACACGCACACATGCACAGGTACAAAGATGAAAGAATCAATCATTCAAAACTTTCTCAAAAACCACAGGTTGTGTCACAGAGGGAGTGAAGGGATGAAAGGCGAGGGAAAGTGCGAATGAAAGAGAGAGGCAGAGCGGCAGGGTGACTGAGTGGCAGCGCAGATCGCTTGCCAAGCCACTGTCTCTGGCTCTTAAAGAGCAAACACACAGAAACACACTCAGAGAAATACACTTCTGCAATGTGTTTATATGCAGGTGTGATATGTACGATAGATGTGTTTTTTTAAGGGGGTGGGTGGGGTAAATCAAATAATATTTAGCAGAAAATACTAATTAATTGTGCATTGAATGTTTTCAAGATTTACTCATATAAACATGCAGACACATATCAGATGAAACTTTAAACTTTCTATAAACTGTACCCACTTGGTTACCGTGACAGCGAGGGCGTGCCACTCAGACAACTGAGTGACATGCACACACAAAGTTCCACACACAGTAGCACACAGTGGGCGACATTGTAGAAGTGACTGCGGGTGCCCACATCAAAATGCAGGTTGGAGGTTTGACATTCCTGGAGGCTGTGTCCGTCTAGCCAGTTAGGCGGAGGACAGCCAATAACACACACACTCTCTCTCATACACACACACACACACACACAAGCACTACCCTGACTATCTGATGAGGCTAATGCTGATTCAAGTCAATAGCGGAAAAAAAAAAAAAAAAAGATTTTAAGTGTTCCCCTTCTCACCTGTGAATGTGTGTGTTCATGTGTATGTGTGCTGGATGTATACAGTTTAAATGTATGTGCTTTTCCTAGATGGTTGTCTCTCCTTGTGTGAGTGTGTGTGTGTGTGTGTGTGTGTGTGTCCTAAAACAGTAATGAAGGCAGTCTGAGAGATTATCACAGTTGGGCGCTTACAGACCTCAAGGTTAAAGGAGCACAAAGGCGCAGCTGAAACAGTGTGTTGGGTAACACGCAACACACAATTGTGTGCATGTCTTTGTGTATGTGTACACGAGGATGTGTGTATTTATCTGTAAGTGAGTGGTCTGGGTTGTAAGATCTGAGTATGAGACAGAGTGGGATTAAGCAAATCAGCTCTGTTCTTGATGGCAAAAAGTGGAATAACATTATTCAACTACAAAGTGAATACAAATTTTCAGGGGTTTAAGATTATAAAATGAGTTGTGTTATAATTGTGCTTCTAGTCTGTGAAAGGGGAAACAAATCTTAGATGCACTGATAAGCAGATCAGTAAGATTCTAAATTGATTTATGAATGTAAAAAAATATTTTCTGAATGTAAATCAATTAGCTGATGGAGATGGAAATCAAAAGTAGGTAACTTGGACCCAGATAATTTATAGCACGCACAAGATCACATACTGCATTAAAAGCTAGTATGTGGATGCACTTTGGCTTCTATGAACTTGAACTAAAAAGCCTTCTGAAAAACACAATAAATATGAGGAACCAGAGCACATGCTTCCAACTCGGGGAGGATGAAAAAACACAAAGCTTGGAAAGAGCAAAGCAAACTGCAAACTGTTACGTTTTGCCAAGGATTTGCATCTGTATTGAGTGATAGAACCGGGACTTATGCACTGTGCTGAACTTTGAAGCTGAGGTACAATGTTCGCTCTAGACAGTTTATTGACTGTGATCCCCAAACCCTACAACATATCGAAAGAAGAGATTGGAAGCAAATCAATTATGGATTGTTACAAATATTTTGCTTCAAAATACACACACACACACACACACACACACACACTCATATACATACATATATATATTAATATATGTATGTATGTATATAACTAACTGATCGGTTTCATAGTTCTGAGTTATATTCAATAGATGATTTGAAGTCTGAATTATGCTGGTTGGAATTCAGGGTCATTGTAATTATAGACATGTTCTAATTGTATGCCAGTAATCCCACAGCAGACAGCAAAACTGAAAGAAACTTAGAAAATTACAAAGCCAAAATTACTGTAGAGGACAATATTGGGGCCTAATTGTGTTAACAACAGCTCACTTGCACAGTTTACAGTGAGTCAGTATGTGTAACACCAACAAGTCTACACATGATTTTAATCACTAAGTGACAAGCATGCAGTTGCATATATCCTTTGCTAAAAGGTAACTTGTGTTTCATTAAGAGCCTGAAGTGTGAAACTAAAACTTACTCAGTTTATGTTCCGGCTTCCTTAAGGCTAAACTAGACACTATTTTATGGTTATGGAGAAATCTCTTCTTTATGCTTAAAGTGTTTCCTTTGGTGTTTATGTCTGTTTAGTCAACCTTGCCAAATGGCCTCTGAAGTTTTTAATGTCGCTCATTCAATTAAAGTTTGAAAAGAGCTAAACCTGGGGGGGGCAATAAGTCACTTATTGGTATTATCCTGCTCTGCTAATTACTGAAGCAATGAACTTTAATTAATATTGCGGCTTGGTGTGTTAAAGCATGCAAATGTGCATCAGTGAGGGTTCATGTGTGTGCCTTTTTATGCACTTGTGGCTAACTCTCCTTTATCTCAAGCAATCTCCCTTGAACACACGTTCATATACACACATGAGGCAGTGGCTGACATTTTGCAGTGTCTCGGTTCACGTGAGAGAGGCTGACACTGTGAACCGACAAAGACTAGCAGTGCTGTTAGCATTAGCATAATTATCTCCCTTATCAGGAGCAGTGAAGACCAGATCCAACAACAGAAATGACAACGATGACAAAACACACAGCTCAGTTGTCTTCTGTTCCTCAAAGGACAAGCTTGATTTTAAATGTTAGCAAATTCTGGTCTGAGGATTTTTAGATTCATGTTTTAGTTATTTTTTGTTTAGCTTTCTTAGAAAATGTGTGTGACTGGTTGGGACCATTAAAAAATTCAATTACAGTAGATTTATCACTGAAGGAGCAAGTAAATTCTACTTCAGGCTGTAGTGGCTGCTTATAACGCTTGTTAACGCTGGCCTAAAAAAGATCTTTGTCCACTAAAACTAAAAGTAAAACAACAAAAAAATAACATTATAGGTGCAATTAGTCTAAAAGGTCCGTTGCCTGACACCTATGTGTATGTTATGCTACCTACTGGGCTTTGCCTTGAGCTAGTGGCGTCCTTCACTTCCCTTTGCCCAGAGCTTTGCTACAGCCACGACTGCTGTGAGGCAGTCAGAGAAACTTCCATCACTGAAAAAGCCGCCCTGATGGGAACAGTGGCTTCTTAGACGTACAAAAATATTTTGATTTTCACCTGTCCTTTATGTGCTCGGGTGATGATTTTTTCAGCAATGTGAAATATTTAGAGTTTTGTGGTGTCTTGAGTTTCAAATAGTCAAATATGTCATTTATTTATTATCCTATTATTACCACCAGACAGCACACAGTGGTAAAAACAGGATTGGATGATTGATATACACATGCAGGAGGGAGGGATTTACCCAGATTATAGATGGGGCAATTCTGATTAAACTGATTTGAAAACGATGACGAGAGCTCCCCTGCTGTTAAGTAAGTAGACCTTTAACGCAAACTGAAGGCAACTTCTACCTTCCTTCCTTGTGAAGACAGAATTCTCCAGCCCAAAAAGGGGTGATAGCTAAAACTCTATGCAACAAGGGAAACTGGAAGACTATGGAGTGAACATAGTTTACATCATGTTTATAAATTGGTCTACAATTTCTTCACTCTACATGTTAATTGATTTGGCCTAATGAAGATGATAAATATGAAGAGATTGTGGGGCCGTCCCCACGACGCCGGACTGCATCAAAACCGCAAAAGTATTTCAACAAACCACTCTTTCATCCACACAAAGCCAGGGATTAGCCTCCATGAAACCGACCATGTCTGAAGTCAGGAACCAAAGTGGATCGGTACTGCGTACCGCTGCACAACTCGAGGATATGACGTTAATATGATGAACACTCGTCGATTCCCAATCCACCCTTCCTCAAGTTTTTTATGCTTTGTAGTCAAGCATTTTTTGAAGAAGAAGCTCAGCTTCTTCATTAGTCCAAATAAATGTTTCTTTTTTGCCTCGCAGTGAATCCTCTGCTATCTTCGCTTCTCTGCTTCCGATGTGAACTTCCTGCAACACGCAGTGAGCCTTTATCTGCTCTGTTTTGCTCTAGTTTTGGAGTGTTACTCTTTAGCGCTCCCCACAGCCTTGTAGTATGTACTACAGCGGTGTCGTGGGGATGTTGAAGCCTTTCTCCTAGTTTTCGCCACCATTTTCACACCTGAACCAGCTTCCGTACCATGTGGACATAGACTGTGTGTCTTCATCGGTACATTTGTTTTTAAACACGGGGATACCTATAATGACCACGATATACAGTTTTATGTATACAATTGATAATATGACTTGAGAAGTGAAAGCATGAAGGAGAGCAGTCCCATGACACTGCCAACAATAAATAAAAGTAATTCATTTGCATAATCAACATCATAACAGGTAAACTGTACTTTTATGTCTAAAACATGTTGCATGTGCTCGAACTCTGGTGGATTATTGCTGGTATGAAGTCAATGTGGTGTATGTAAATTGTAAAAAAGTGCTTTCAAAATGTTCAATTTCTTTTAAAAACAATTTATTAGCTCTAAAACTAAAAATGCAAAGTTGCACATAATGAATTATCTTTCATTTGTTGTATGTTATATTGATATTTACTACTGCAAATGCATGTGATTGCCCTTTAATTATTAATAAGTAACATCCACAGTCCAGTGTATCACTGCAGATCTGACACCAGTACTGAAACTGCAACACCTTATAGTACTACCAAAATTATAAATTAACCATAATTGTTTAATAGAGCACATTTAATACAACTACCAATTTTATTCAAACTACAAATATGAAAGAAATCAGTACTAGTGTTAGACTAGTGTCACATGGAAGTAGCTCAAATGGAGCTTGGGACCAGATTAATTTTTCTAGAACATAAAAATACAGCTTTCACAATTTCTAGCTGGTTCTGTTTTGGCACAATCAGTTGTTTTAAAATCTAAATAAACAAAATAATTTGCTATCTTTGTAGTTCATCTGAATTTTTCTTGTTGTTGAGAAATGATGTTAGAGTTTATTGGCCCTGCTGTTTCAAATTCCTGAAGCCACCGGTTGATCAGAAGTCATTCACTAATGAACCTTGAGCAAAAAATAAAACTGATGTTTACTGCAGTCAATTACATTTTTATAATATTTCTTCAGTAGAAGAATTCATGATCTGTAAGCCAAGTTCAATAGCCTGTAAACATTATTAAAATTCACATTTTTCCCTCCTTTTTCTATTTCCCCTCTTTACCTTCCCTCATCCCACTCTTCACTTTCATCCTTTCCCTCTGATAGACTCCCTCTGATTCCCACCCACCTGTCTCTCTGTCCTCCCTCCTACCATCTTTTTGTCCCTCTCTGATCGTTTCATGTGTCCTGATCTCACCTTGCGCGTTTGAAGCCCAAAGAGCAGGCGGAAGGTGGTTCTGGACCACACCACTAAAGCCCCCCGACACATCTGAGAGGGAGAAGATGGATGAGAGGTTGGTGGATAGATAAATGAACAAAATAAATAGCTATTGCTGCAGGAAGACAAAGAAACAAGAGACAGGTATGTGGACTGCCTTTCATGTATGTCTTTAATGCCAATCATCTGCAGATGTCACCAGCCGTTCTTTCCAGCCAAGCACACACACACACACACACACACACACACACACAATGCTTGTTCAGTCACCTTGCCACAGGCTGTGTCCTCTTGCTTCAAGCCGGCACTGTTTGAGTGTATTGAGTTGCTTCAATCAATGGTTAATTGTGCATGTGTGTGTGTGGTTAGCACAGAAACTGTGTATTCCTCCACACTTTCCCCGTGAGTTATATGACAATATACACACAGTAAAGCAAATAAATTCAGTCAGGGACAAGTACAAAACAGAGTTCTGTTTCCCCAAAATAAAAAGCCAATGTAGAACTGTACAGCATCTAAATGAGCATTACTTACTTTGTGTGTGTGTGTGACGTCCAAATTTCAGTGAAATCAGAGGGTATTCCAAAACATACATACCCCACCCACACAGGCACATTTTGCTGTATCCTTGCGGATGCAGCTGCTAACTGATCCTACACCTGCCCCTGACCTTTGACCCAGGAAGTAAACGTTATTTCACCTCGTGTCTGACCTGAACAGGAAGTGATGTTCACGACTGTTGCTGCTAAACTTTAGTCTGAGCTTTCTCGCTCTGAATATCCAAAGCTTTTGGATGCACATTGTGTTGTATACCACTAAAAACCAGTTCCCCTGTGTTACCTGAGGGGGCCACCAACCTTTCTGCAGGTTTTAAGACAACGCTTGCGTTTCCTTTGTTGAAACCACAAGGCAAGGCTTGGCTTTCAGCCTGCAAGTGCTAGTGGAGTGCATTCATGTGAACACACCCGTGTAGCTTAGGTGTGGTGTGTATCCTTGTACTTTGTTAAACATCAGGAAGAGTAAATCTGTCATCTCCCATTATACAGATCTTCTATGAGGAAATCACTGGGAGTTGTGTTCAGTAATGTCTACGTGGAAACTGTCTTCAAGAAACAAATACACAGCAAACTTTTTTGGGGTTTTAAAGCTACAAAACAGCCATTTGCAAGAAAGAGTTATTTGTTGTTTAGACTTTTTAAAAATTGCTAAAGAAGTAGAGAAATGTGAGTTTGTTGTGCTGAGCCTGAGAGTGTGGAATTTCTGAGCAAACACATTTGCCGTCTACCAGGATTTTCCTGTGTCATTAAGCATTGACGTGCAAGATCCTGAAATTAAGAATAGGGCAAGAGACACGCCTCAACAGCTTTCTCTTTTTTTTTTTTTTTTTTATGAAGGGCTAAGAAAACCAGAGAAATTATTTTTGTGATTCAGTTAACTTGGTTGTAAAGGTCAGAAATTAGTTTCTTCGAATGTTTTGTGAACATGAAAGCATATAATTATCATTTGTTGACATTTGAGCTATCTATAAGAACTAAAATAATTTACTTAGACCCCAAGTTTAATTCTTTTGTTCTTTATTTTTGTTTACAGGATTTTTTTTTTATTGCATATGAAACATAAAACCTTAAATATTTCTCAGATAAATGCATTTTATTATATTTATTTCACAAATGTAATAGGAATTTCATTTATTTTTATCACTGTGCATCTTTCCAGTATCAAGACTGATAAATAAAACAGAACATATCAAATAACAGGAAGTAAGGAGACTCAAATGTAAAGCTTTATTTGGTAGAAATTCAGATTTTTTTCAGATTAAATTGTATTGCTGGCATTGCATTAATACAGGCGGGGGAAGTGATCATCAAAGCAGTGCCTTGTTTTTTTTCGTTACACAACAAACAAACTGTAATTATATACCACCAAGAGCACTGCAATCATCTACAGAAACTTTATTCAAGATTTCCTGCTAAGTGTCAGTTAAAGGAAATAAAAGATGTTGAATTTTTTTAGTGATGTCCCAAAGCTGTGAAATTCACTGTCAATAAATCAGGAATGCCTGTGCACTAAATACTTTTGGGAAAAAAAAAAGCTCAAAACATCAATTTTTATGCTTTAATTTTCAATAACCCTTTAACTCTACACAAATGCACAACTGCAAACTTTTAACATGCACATGTTACATTATTTTTTTTATTTTTTTTTGTATTTCCACAATGTCTCCATTATCTTTGGACAACATCATGATGTATATAAATGATGTTTTGAAAGCACTCTGTGCTTCTTTTTTTCCTTGCATGTGCTTTCTTTTAAATAAGAGAACATGCTTTATAAATAGATATCTATACTTACTTGTACTTGAGTGAAGATGAGTATTTTTGCAATCTGTTTGTTTTATCTAAGTCAAATGAACTTAGCTTCATCCAGCTGTCTAAGCATGGAGTTGTTGAACTACAGAAACAATACTTATGACAAAACATTAATTTAACTGCTGCTGTAGCAGGATTAAGCTGAAGCAGAACCTTTAAGATTGCACACATCGTGGTAATAGCTTAAAATTTATGAAGTGCACACTTTTTTTTTATTGCTATTATTTCTGTTTCTGTTATTTTTAATCTTCTATGTTGAAATTTTTGGAGACAGGAAAATAAAATGATTAAACTGTGTGGTGTGTTATAAGGGCATAGAGGTTTATACTTCTGCCATCTCCTTTTCAAACAACAGGAGAAGGAAATTTGAAGGTGTAAATGTTGTAAAATGTTAGAACATGATTGAAATTAAAGTATCTAAACTAAAAGTGCTCCCTAGCAGTCTAAGAGCTTGCCTGTCATTCTTGCTCTATCAAACTAATTATATGAATCAAAGGGCTCAGTAAGATGAAGCAAGATGGAACTAATGGAACTGGGCATCATTTAATGTGCATATCAGGATATCTGAATATGGCCCCAGGTGTTTAAAGAAACTAGATAGATTTTTTTCTTTTTATATTAATAAATATGTGATTCATTCAGAAACACTTAAGCACAGAAGCTCCTGTAGTTCCTAAAAAGATGTAAGGTTTCAATTATTCTTATTGTTCCACTCTTTGTCTGTCAGGAGTTTTGTAGCTTACAAACAGAATTATTTTGGTTGCTGTTAAAGCACAGTAGATCTGTCTGAATGACCTTTTAATTTCAGGCACTTTGTGTTGGTGTGTAGCCTCTTTGTGTGATGACAATTTTCATGGCTGTGAGGGGTTTATGCACAGATGGATACACACTGCATCACAGCTCACATAACAGTCGTTCACTTTATTCCATTTCCTGTGGAAAACCCTCTATGCTTTTAAACTGCTCGTCCTAAAGGTGAAACAGGGGTCGCTCGGTAGAGGTGTCCTGCTATGCATCCCTGTTCACGCCTAAGTTAAGAGGCTGGACTTTTCTTCCATACAGAAAACTAGCTTGTGCTGGATTGTAGCTCTGGTGGAAAGAAATGTGTCACTGCTCTTTTTTTAACCTTGTTTCAGAAACAAAGGTTGGCATTAAGTTGGAGTGGAGCTCTTCTACATGAAGGCTGAGGATCTTCTTGTTTTGTCTTGCTCTCACACGCTGAGTTAAATACATAATTTGAAAATGAGAAATTTTGAAAAACCAACATCACTTAAGGATTATGTTTTTTCTATCTCTTCCATGCAAAATATCCTGAAACAACTAAAGGAATCTGAAGGAATATAACTAAACATATTTAGTTGCTTTGTAGATCTTAATCTTATTAATATGGCTTTCATCATCTTAAACTCCCAAAGAAAACACATGTAACCTTTTCTTGCCCTTTCTTCTTCATTTTTTGTTATAAATTAAAACGTCAGCAGCTGGTTCTTTGTCCATTTTTAACCTCTGCACCCCATGCAACCACAATTGCATGTGGACATGCAAGACAGACACAAATTGGTTGGTCTACATACCAACAAGCATCAGTATACACCCTTTGGGGTTAAATCTCATCAGAATGCATTTGTTTTTACTTGGGGAAGACTTTTTAAAAAATCTTGAAACAGACTACAAGAAATATTAATCTGATACTATGCTAAAGGGAAATCCAACAAAATCTCTCTTTAAATTAGTTATAAACGTATAAAAACTGTCAAGTATCCAGTCTTGCTTTACGTCTTTGGCACCAGCTTGCAGGAGTGGTGCAGTGGCTGCTGCCGATGGAGCAGAAAAACACTGAGCTTCTCTTCTGCTTGTCTGATCAGCAGGGTGGAACTGAGACACCTGGAAAAGCTCCAAAGGAAACACACACATCAACGCTCAGCATCCACTGGAATGAGTGGCTAATGTGTAATGAAGAAGAAAATGCACATCTGCATGTAGCTGCTTTGACAGAGGCATGAAGAGGAGGTAAAGTGTGGCTCAGCTGCTAAAGTTAAACTATTAAAAAGAGAAATAATCTGCCCAATCTTAGCATCTTAAATCTTAAAGCATGCCGCAAAATTGTCTCTTTCACTTGCTTGTGATAGAAATGTCACAATGAAGCTACAGTGAAAAGTAAAGCGCTTTGTAGAACCACTCGAGTTTAAAGGCACATAAACAGAATACAGACCATTTGTTCTTATCAATCAGGCAGCAAAAAGACTAATGTGGCTTTTAGCAGCTCATAACATATTACTATAAGTTGTTTTTTATATATATATTAATGTATATAGTATTTATGTAAAAGAAGAACATGCAGATTCACCTAATTCCTGAAAAGCAGACTGTCTGCTTTTGCATTATGAACATTGTAAGACTTTAGATATTAACTGGAAGGAATTAAAAAAAAGACATAAGACAAAGACCAAAACAAATCCACCAAACATAATGTGAGATTATACTATACCACTTTATGAGCGCAGAAAAAAGGGCAGAAGATTATAAAGAGCAGATTTAGAAGATTTAAGAGAAAGATGCGAGGAAACAGAGAATGAGTGATAGATGGGAGAAAGAAGGGATAATAAAGAAAGACATCTGTAGCAGTTGTAAAGATGTGGATTTGCTGTCTTAATACAGTTACAATTCTCCCAAGAGCACCAGAGGATTAGATATGGTCATTTCATCAGACAGGGGAGCGGACGGGTGGAGGATTAGGAAAAGGCTAAAAGACTAGTGGAAAAAAATGATGATAAGAAAGTGAGATGGACGAGGGGATTGAGGGATAGACTGGAGGAGGACATCGGAAATCACTTGGGCTCTTAGCTTTTATGAAATTGGACTAAGTCTTTACAATCAGGGACTATTTAGGAGTTGATTTTTATATGCAGAGCAATTTACTAACACAATGGGCGGTCCCTGAACGGCACAGTCGTCAGGAGTACAGGCAAATGAAGCTTGTGAGAACCCAAATGGCCTCGGGAGCTCTGGAAAGAAAGAAATAAAGAAACATAGGGCATTCTTCTAGCCATGGTCATCGTCAAACCAGCTGTCCCACCATAGAGAACCAGGGCACACACACACTTAACACAGAGCCTGCTTAAAACAAATAAATCTCCCAACTTTTCGTGTAACAGATTATGTTTATTGCAATGTTTGATAAAAAAGAAGCTGAAATCAGACATATTAAGGTGTCATCAATCAAAACGTCTCATCTAAGATTTTTTTCTTTTTTAAGCAATTTTTTCTAATTTGCTTTCTGATTTGAGCTATTTATTTGTTTTAACTTCAAGCTGCAGTGCAAGTGATAAATGGTGGCTTGCCCATCTGCTTTTTGTGTTACTTGAAACACAAATTAAAGAAAAAAAGGAAAAGAATGTCACAGAAAAAGGAAGGGAAGTTGATGTTGGAACAAGCAAAAAGAAGCAGAAATGGAAAAACTGAAAGAGCGAGGGGAAGGCTCGGTACCCTCAGACATATGGCTGTCTCCTTCTTGATTACACTTCAGCTGGTTGGAAGATTACCAGCTCTGTCTGTGCATATGTGTGTGTATTGTATCTGTGTGTCCTGCATATGCTCGAGTGTGTGAGTGTCCAAGACCTCACACTGTATCCCGCTAAAGATTGCTTGATACTACTTGTGTGTGTGTGTGAAACACATACTGAAGATTACAAGGCTCTCCTAGAGTGTTTTTGCTTGTCTCACTGCACTTGCTGTGCTTACGCACATGATAAAGTGTGTACTTATGTGTGTGCTACTTCAGCTGGTCTTGGGTGGATTATGGGCATATTGAGTGGTGTGTGTGTGTGTGTTTCTTAAAACCAAGATTACTCCAAGTGATCCCCTGGGTCATAGAGAAGATGAGAAGTAGGATCAGATAGCTTCTGGTTTTCTTTAATCTCAAATACTCTGTTACACCATGAGCGTGTGTATTTGTAGTCTGAATTCCTGCAATCTCTATTTTTTAATGTGTGTGTGCCTGCCTGCCTGTTTGTTCATGTGTGTGGTCTCATCTGGCTGGAGTTTTCTTGGAAGGAAGCATGTCCATATGCTACAAGAAGGCTGCCTGTGACCTCACACCAGGACCCTGCTGTAGTCTGCCACTATCCACAAGGAGGGCAAGAGACATAGACGTACTGAGAAAGAGAGAGAAGCAAATGAAATGGAGTGGTGGGCAGAAAGAGGGAGGAACAGAGACGGTACAGGTGAGAGATAACTGCAAAGAGAGAAGACTGTAGATAATATACACAAAATAAAAGTCAGTGAATCCCTTGTCAAGTGTGACAACATGTTCATGTTTATCAGGAAACCAGAAAAAATTTAACTCAAAAGCTGAAATCACAGGATGCAAAAATGAAAGTGAAATACCAGTCATTTGGGTAACCCAGACGACTGAGGAGATGTTTGTTGCAGAGGGGGAAAACGGCATCCAACATTAATGCTGTAAAAGGGTGTACTTTACCCCCCTTTTTTTCCTAACTCTAACCAAGTGGCTTTGGTACTTAAACCTTACCAACAAGCAACTGAAAAAGTAAAAAAAAAAACATTTCTACTCCAGCATCATGATTCAAACTTAGATCTCCTAGGTGCCCAGCACATTTAAATGTCATGCAGTAGGGCTTCTGCCTAAACATCAGTTTATAATGACATTGGAGTAAGAACTTGAGCAAAGAGGAGGATTCTCCGAGAAATGTGCCTGCACTAGTAGTTCACTTTATCTTCAGAAACACCTGATAAATGAGGCGCTCCAGTTTGCTCCTTCTACCTCGTTCATTGTGTTACAATTAATATTTCTTTCTGTATTTTTGTTTGGTTGTAAATATATTTCAGCATGTTCCCATTCTCATGTGTGTACAAGCTAGGTCTGCTTACATTGTGGGAAGGGTGAGCGTAAGAGAAACAAAATCACAGAGCAGGAGATTCAAATGTTTAATTCAGATGGACACTAATAGGTCAAGGTTTGTTTTTTGTGTGTGTGTTTTAAGCATGCAGCAACATCATTCATTCATTATAACTGACGTCTAAGGAAATGCGTCTTGTAGAAGACACAAATAGCCTGAGGGCGATGAAAGAAGAATAATAAGCAAAAGTCTGCATATATGTGTGTTTGTCTGATGATTCTCATGCAAGAACACCCACCCTCCCCCCAATCAAAATCTGTTTAATTATCCACATATTCAAAAATACTATTTATGTCTACAGGACTGTATGAATGAGAGTGATAATCCATGTCATCAACACACATTGCCAGTGGCATGTTCTGACTGAGGACAGCACTGCTCTTTTTTTTTCCAGTGTCTGGGTGTTTTCTGTTCTAATATTTAATGTTTCAAGCAATAAATAACGATTTAACTGCTTACCTGTCATCTGAGCCTGAGAAAGTTTTGCAGAAAATGTGCTTTTGAAAGAAACAACACAAAATGCAACATATTTTAGAAAACATACAATAATAAAAATGCAGCAAAACAACAATTTAGCTGCTTCCCAGTTCAGTTCTGCGCTCTTCGAAGTGCAGATTTGTCTGCACCTCTGAATTCACCCAGAATTCATTGGGCACAAGATGACGGTGAATGAGCAACAAAGCTTCGAAGAGTACATTTTTTGTTTACTTTACTTTAGTAGAAATGTGACAAAACAAAATACATTAAAAACATGTTTGTTGAATGGTTTGTTAAACATTAAAATTGTTTAAAATATTAGAGATTTCTGAGTTTTTAAGGGGTTAATAAACACTCTTCTGTTGTCAAAAAATCCAGATTGCCTCATATAGCCTTCTTTTTAACATTATTTAGTTATAAAAGTATGATAGAACCAATTCGATCAATGTTAACGTTCACCAAAGTTTCCTATGAAATGCAAAACCTAGAAAATTTCAGAGGTTAAAGTGATACAGATGTTATTTAGCAATAATTAATCATGTTGATGTAATTGTAAATTAATATCATAATAATAATATATAATTATATTTAAATTAATTCATTTTAATATAATGATTATTATAAATTTGTATAATTATATCACTCTATAATATTAACGTTATCATATAAATGTATTATATAAATATTTACCTGCTGGTGGGCTCACAGTTCATATCAATAATTATAACACAAAATTTGCTCAGTGGTCAACACGGCGGCTGTGAACCGCTCTCACAG
Organism: Melanotaenia boesemani; assembly: GCF_017639745.1. Taxonomy (NCBI): domain Eukaryota; kingdom Metazoa; phylum Chordata; class Actinopteri; order Atheriniformes; family Melanotaeniidae; genus Melanotaenia; species Melanotaenia boesemani. Next base: position 13,231,056 of record NC_055705.1, read on the forward strand.
CCGGCACGTTGTCTTGACCAAACCATGATGACAAAACCTCTCACTAGCGATGTGTGGAGTCCATACTTTGATATCAGCCAGTCAAAGTTCTGGATTTGATACCTTTGGGAGGATCAAAAACCATACTGCTGATACGAAACATGCCCTCTTTTAGGAATTAAAACTGCATGTGAAGCCCAGCCACAGTTTTTTTTCTTCTGTGTCACATGATTATAGCAGCCTATCATATGTCTTAATGATGATGATGCTGCTGTTAGGGATGATGAAGTTTTGTTTTGATATTTCCTGGTTTAATGAATGTTATTGCTCGTTATGTTTCATTAACTTTATCATACTACTATTAAATGTATATATTATTTTCCATATATATTATTTTTCATTTAATACATTTGAATAATCTTATTTTAATCTGTAGTTTAATTATTTTATTTATATTTATTATTTATTTGTTTTTTTTTTTTTATTTATTGTATTTTTGTTTAATTTACTCATCAGTATAATTATTGTTTAAAAAAATTCTTTTAAGTACTGATGTTATTGAGTTTATATTTCATATTGCCCTTGTAATAAAGATATTAGTGCACACTGTAAAATCATGATTTTCTTTTAAGGGCCAAGAAGTATCGATATCGATGAAAAAGTATCATAATAGTGGTATTGTATCGACAGGAAAAATGTTGGTATCGCCCATCTCTAGCTCTCACACTAACAAAACTACAGTTCTCAGACATACTTTTAAACCCCCACTGCTGTGCTTAAGAGAAGTTTCTGCAAACATCACTGCACTCAAACTTTCCTTCCTCCCAGCTCTGGGACAGTGAGCTGGCTGAGGACAGGAAAAAGTTCCCACAAAAGGGCCCTGTGGGATACTAGGTAGATGTATGGAGCGTGCAATATCCTGTTTGTGTTTGTGGCGGTGCTGGTCAATAATCTGGGAGAGCAAGGGGAAAAACTCAAGCATGAGTGCACTGCCATGAAATCTTTAGTAAAATATTTGCACAATGGCCACTGTGGATGAGCGAGATAACCTCTGAGCTTGAATTTGATCCTCCTGCACTGAAAACAGCAACTAAGCTTTCTCATCATGCCACCACCTCAATCCCTTGCTGTTTTTATTTTGAATATATTCATGTTTTATAAAAAAAAAAAACCTTGTGTGTTTTTCTCAGCTTAGCATCAGTGATGGACAAACATCAACCTGTATAAAGCCAGTTCATGTGTGTGTAGGTGTGTTTGCATGCCCATCAAATATAAAACCCTCACAGTGTTGTGTGACTTGCTGTAAAACAGTGTGCACTGATGATATAAAGAACAGAAAGAAGCAAATGAATGAAAGTGAATACAGGAATTGGAAAGGACAAAAGAAAAAAGGTGAACTGAGAAATGACATGAAGACAAAGAATGAAAGGATAAGTAGGTGTTCAGTGGAAAGGTGAAAAGCAAGGTGTCATGAAGGGGGTGGATGGAGGGATTGGATGCAGGAAGGGGGCTCTTGGCAGAGCACAGTGATAATCCGGTGCCTGTGTGAATGATTAGCATATATGCTAAACACTTCAATTCTATCAGCTAACACTGAGAATCTGAGATAACTAACACAGGACATGCACCACCCTCCAACTCTGTCTCTGACTTTCTGTCTTCTGTTTCCTGCTTTTGCTGCTTTTTTTATTTTACCCTCTTACATTTTTCTCCATTTGGCTTTAATTTCCCTTTAATGTGCCTCCTCTAGTGTTGCTCTGTGCCTTCCCCATTTTTTCTTTTCACTGTTTCATATCCAGCTTTCTTGTTTTTCTTTCTCAGCTTTTTAGTCTGTGTTTGCATCAAATAGTTTTTAATGACTTACAATGATGTTGTGAACTCCTTCAAAGTTCAGGTAACACAAAAAAATAGTTTATTTAAATTTCCCATGTTCATTTTTATCCTTTTTTAGATTATCTGACTTGTCCCTCTCATTCATAACTCTTTAATATTTATCTGTTATCTGGGAGAAATGCATAAAGTAGAGAATCATACTTTTAAGGCAGTGCTGCCTGAGGGGCTGATGATCATAAACATGCAGTTTTGACCTTTGGCCCTTTAGAAATAGCACAGAGATTCCTTCTCATTCTCTGAATCTTTTAATGAAATCATACACAGTTGGTGGGACCTTTAAAGTCTTTGCAATCTTATGTTGAGGAATATAGCAGATGAGTTTATGAAAATTACACAATGTCCCAAATTTTTGGGAATTGGGGTTTCATATCAAAGCCAGTGTTAAGGCATAACGGGATTATTTTCATTGGGAAAAATTCTAAATGTCTAACAGTTCTATTTAACTGTCTTTTTTTTTTAGGGGTTTACTCAGAGCCCAAACAGAAAAACAGAAAGGCTTTAACTCTGCTTTGCTGAAACAGTTAAAATCCACCAGTTTAGGAACCATCTGCTTTCTCCGTGCCATACGGTGCTGGGAACTCCGTGAGAGTAACTGGGGACTGGACAGCTCCCTTAGGGACAACGTACCTTCATGGACTTTTTATGAGGCTGCATTCACAGTTATGATGAGAAAAACTGATTAATGGCTATCTGGCAGTCTCTTTGTAATTCCTTCATCATCTGTAGATGCTTGGACTTCACAGTCAGCATGTTCCTCCATGTTTTGCTTTATTGTTACAGCCTTAATTCAGATGCTTTGCATCTTTTTCTTTGTTTACACTGTTTTGAATAAAAACTGGTAACTGTCCTCTTTTAAAGCACATAAAGCCCCAATGGAAACTTTACAGATCAGTTCACAGAGATGCCACTTCCCAGTCTGGCAGCACTGCGGTTATAGTTATCTACTGTTACAAATGCCAATACTTTGGGACGTCTTGCATAGATAACAAGCCGTAAATTTCTGGGTCCAGATCTTCATGTTTGCTGTGTGAATGTAGATAAATTTAGAAGAGATGATCAGAAGCTAGATTGATATAGGCAATAAGCAATGGTTCTGACTGTTCACCTCTATGCAGCCACTGCAAGCTGATATGTGATTAATAGATTTGAAGGCATCTATAACAGATCGTTTTTCAATAAACAAAAGTCAAAGGACTAAGTTTGCATATGCCTATAGTACCTTTATTTTAAATCCTCATGATACAAATCACTACTGCTTCATCATATTTATCCACAGATGCCACCCAACTTCTTTCTTGTCTGCATTTGATAAAGCATTTAACTGGATTCAGTTTGGAAACTATGGGTGCTGCGTGAGTCATCCACATTTTAAAACCATTTTTCAGAATATTTTAAACTCAGAGACCATTAAAATCATTTGTAACACAGCTTTTTTTCCCCATTGATGGGCCCAATATTGTGACTGTAGAGCAAGACAGATCATTAATAAAGGCCTTGAACAGCCTTAAACTTAAAGCTTCTCATTCCTGTTTTATAATGATAGATTTGTGAATCAAAGGGATTTGGTTTTATTAAATATTAGGAAAAAATAAGCGATTTTGTAGTAGAGTGTGACATTTGTTCATTCAGGAAAAGTAACAGGAAAGATTTCTTTCTTTCTTATGGTCTTAAATTTTTCTTGCTCTTTTCTTCCTCCATGTCTTGTATGTTTTAAATAGCATCTGTTTTTCAGCATCAGCTACAGTAGGTGTGGGGGCTCCCAGTGCTCATGGCCTTCCAGACTGACACTTCCCTCCCATCTTTTATTCAGCTGCTGCCCAGCCAAGGGCTCTTCCAGACGGACTGTGCCTTCAGGCGAGCCCCGGGCCTCGCAGCCCAACAAGGCCTCTCGAGTGAAGTTCTACTCTCAGCCGTTGCCCCTGGACACACACACTTCTACACACATTGACAGAGTGATGTATTAAAACCCACTCACATAAGCATGCAACACACACTACAGCAGTATCCGGAGGGCCATCCGCACTCGTCACATCACCTTTTGTTTTTATTCATACACACAATTATTCATTTATTGTTGCTGTTTTATTCATTTACACAGAGATGCAGAAGACATAAACTGACAGCCGTTTGAGGTGAGAAGTGGTCATTTCATGGATTTCGTCTTTGCTAATGACGTGAGTGCGTTCCTCAGAAGGATAATAGCTGATCAACTTTTTAAGGGTTAAAGCAGGGTCAGGTGGTCACAGGAGGGTTACTGTGAGCCATATTTGTGCTGATGATTAGATACAAAATTGTGTTTATGTGATACCATTTGACATGTTTTCCTTTTCCAATCTCTCTGAGGGTTTGCGGACAAAGGCAGATGCATCCGTGCAGTATTTTCTGCATCCACATGTGAGACAGGCAGGCTGCTTAGACTTGGACAAGCTCCAAACAGGAAGACTTCATCTGTGGTGTTGAGAAATACTTCCAGGTTAACGCAAGGTCAGTAGAGGGACGACGGGAAGTGTTAGGCTGACAGCTGCGTCCATCTATTTTGCTGACACACATGTGTAAAGAGAAAAAAATAAGTACACACACACACAGTCACACTGGTGGTGCCCAGGGAAGTAAGGAACCCCTTTACATGCGTCCTGTTTTCACTCCATGGCACAAAACCAGAGCACTAAAAAAAAAAAAAAAACAGACAAAGAAGGGAAAGTGAAGCAAATAATGTCAGATTAAAAACATTAATAAAACTAAGTATAGACAGTGTAAATGTCATCTCCTAGGGAAACGCTTTTTTAGTTTTATATAGTTTTCTCATCGTGTGTAATAAGAAAATGTTGATACCTTTACCTGATTGTGTGTGTCTGTGTGCGTGTGCCTGTGTCGTCTTGAGGATAGGTGCGACTACATGACGGCCATTGTGTTCAAGTGAGCATATGGTTTCTGACACGTCTCTTTCTAGTGCCATACTGTCTGTCTATACGGCACAATGGCAGCCAAGACAGCAGTCCTTTCTACTGCGACTGAATGCCTGTTTGAAGGAAAACATGGAAGAGCATTAGTGGAAGTTTATTCCCTGGCTTATCTTTTTGGACTCCATGGATGAAGACGGTTTTAAAAAGTGGATATGCTTTAAAGGGGAGGAAAGTTTGTATCTCCAACTTACTTTTTCTTGATTTCTATTTATACTTGCTGGAACTGAGTTATTCTCAGTGGGAATTTGAGATCAGGGGAATAATACCTTCCAAGTGACTCAGTAAGTCAAACAGAAAAGGAGGAGAATTTTCTTTCTTATTGTTTAATGGGGGCATTGGATTGAAAATCCTGGAAATGGGATTGTTTTACACGTTATGAGCAGTGATCCAAAGGGGATTTCAGATCCTGTTACTAAGAAATTACCTCCTTACCTTATTTGAAATTTTATTGTTTTAAAGTGAGCAAGTATTCTAAAAATATATTTGGTACAGACACACATGATGGAAATATAATAATTTGTTTTAAAGAAATAATTTTATATGGCATGACTCAGTTTGAAACAATTTTCAATTTAAATTTTGGCACACACAGGTAGCAAAAGAAGCCCAGGAAAATGTATAATTCATAAACAAATGAAAATATTTTTTTTTCCAACTTTTAAAGTCCAAAAGGGCTAATTGGTATGATCACTCTGAGACATTGGAGGGGTTGGGGGTACTGTTTACCCAGAAATAAAAAGGGTTTTTCATGTTACTTCTTAAAAAATATTCAAATTAGTTGATGTTTTAATGCAATATATCCTGGGCGAATCAGTGGTTGAAAGACAGAATTTTCCTCAGCAACAATGATGGATGTTCTCTAAAGCCCCACCACCCCTTTAAAAAGGTGTAAAATGGTTTAGTCCACACCCAATCATTCAATGAAGATATACATAAGGTAATCTGATAGTCAGAGGAGCAGGAGGCAGGAAAAAGTCATGTCAAGGTGAGCTTGTGTTAGCAGTTAAGTTATTCAATTTATAAGTAATCATAAGTAATCAAACTGTTTGATGGATCTTAGCAACACTTTTCAACAAGTAGCTTTTTTATTGAATGTTAGACTATACGTGTCTGTATCTGTTATCTGGCCATTTAATTTTTATTATACTGGCAGTTAGCCATTTTCCTAAGATAAAGGTTAAACTAAGATTGTATTAATTATCTTATACCATGGAAAAAATGGGCATGAGAGATATTGATCAAGGGAGCATGGGAGTCCACCAATATGGCTTACACAAGTTTTCATGCTACATTTCTGCTACAACCAGTCGACTCATTGTGGACATAAATGAAGATGGCTAGGTTCAATTATTTTTTTTAAAATGTTATTTTTAAAGAACAAGATGATTATAAAACATATTTGATGAAAAAGAAATGTGTGCAACAGTTTAATTTGGTTTGGATTTTTTTAAAAATTCAATCAGGGTCAAAATTATCAGGAGATCTAAGATTTGGCTGAATGTCTTACTGTTACTCTAGTTGAATATCTGACCAATCTTTAGAGGTAAATTGACAGTGTTTAGTTAATTATTTTAGTTTTCTGGCACAAATAGTTTTTTAAGCACCATAAACACATATGATGCATTTAAGAGCAACACTTTGGCAATGCTGTTCCAAGAGGTTAATGTTAGGCTGCTTTATCCATCCCAAAACCAGCTCTGATGTGTGTTTAATTCTGTGTTCCTGACAGTGTGAAGTTATATTAAAGAATTTTGCGGTAGTCGTTTTTTATTACATAATCTAGTTTCATTAGCTGTAAAACGCCTTGATAATATAATACTACCACCACCATGCTTAACAGTTGGTACATTGTCGTTGTGGTTATGTGCCTCACCTTTACTCCAAATACATCTCATTACTGTGGCCAAATGTCTCTGAATATTTCTCTTTTCACCCATAAAACCTCTCATGTACGCCTTGATCAGCAGCAAACCTGAATGTACAGCTAGCATGACAGCTTACAGTGAAACTGGTGTTAAAGAAGCTTCCAGTTCATGTGGTTTCTCTTTTTTTTTCTTCTTTTTTTTCTATTGAGAGCGACAGTTTCATTTTTTTAAATCCTGTATTTATTTATTTATGCAAGCATGCATGCCAGATTTATGTTGTTCAATCATTGTGTCCAATAAAGGGAGTGGTTTAAAGACAGAGAGCCCAGTACTGCTGCTTCCTTACACGAGCACTTGCGTAAACACTGTATAAGAACTGATAACTGTTGTGCTAACAATGATTTGAAGTAAAATGACACAGCAGCTGGTTAGACAGGAGAAAGGAAGGACATGAAAGAGAAGATAAAAGGTGAGGGAACAAGCACATGTCCCAGAGGATGGAATGAACAAACAAATGGGGTAATCCTCTGCGAAAGAGGAGAAAAGAGAGGGGGATGAGTGTAGAAGAAGAGAAAAACATTGTTTGATTGCAGTTCTTCTTAAAAGGTGACACTCTTGACGCAACAAAGAATGTCCCTGTAGAGCAAACATGTACATTTGCTGAAGTCAAACTCTCCAGGGAGGCAGCTGAGGATGTGACAATGGCTGATAAAACTTCGAAATGAGAGTTTATGAAGCGGTGATGAATAAACCTGAGCCAGGGAAAGGGGGATGAAACAGTGAATAGAATATGTGCAAAGGAAGATGGCGATAGTAAGACGGGAAGGGAGAGAGAGCTCTCAGGATGTAGTGTGTGTCTTGGAAATGCTTAGGTTGGATCATTGTTTAAAGATGGTCACAAGGGAGGTACAATAAAGAACTGAAGGAAAAGAAATGAAGAGGGGATAAGGATGCTTGCCTCAAGATGTTTTCTAGATTGACTCACTAAACCAAACATGTTAGCACAAGAATTATTTATTTATTTACTTATTTATTATCATTTAAAAATGTCTTTATAAAATGTTAAATTGGATTCTGGAGAGCTATGGGGCTTTATTATAATTATTTTTATATGGCCATATTTTGCTGTCGTATAAATGCATAGACCTACTTCCATCCTTCCTCTCTGTACTGGACATAAAAAAAAACTGGTCTCTCATCAGGCTGGCCTCCCCTGCTATTGTGCAAGATGCTCTTCCAGTAGGAGGCTGTGCCACCTCTTGACTTCATTTTTTAGCCCTTTGTCAAAGAACAGCACCCTGCTGTGTAAAGGAGAAAGAGGACCAGCCAGAGAAAGATGGAGAGCAGAGACGGATGAGAAGAGGTTTTGTTGCTCCTGCTGTAAATCAGAGAGTAGTTTATCATCAAAAGATACACATGTCAAAATCAACACCTCCTTCACCCTTAAACACACTCCAACACACAGTCGTTTGGCTCTTTCACACATAATATAACTCAAATCTGTCCCCACACCAGCCACACACAGCATCCCTTGGCATTGTCTTTGCTCCATCACCTGCTGTTTCCTTCTGATCCTCCTCTCTTTCCATCAGTCACTCAGTCTCATGCTCTCAACACCACCTTCATCCATCACTCCTTCCTCTCTTCTCAACCTCCCTTCCTTTTGTCTCAATCCTCCAGTTTTACCCTCAATCCATCAGTTGGTACAGTGGTGGTGTTTTGACAAGGGCATGGTCATAGGCTAGACTATACATCATTACTATAAACTAACCCCCCTCCCCACACACACACCGCTTCGACTCCCACCATTACCATCTGATTACTTGGTAAATTGGTTGGAAATGTGGAAATACAGAATAGTTAATACCTCAAATAAATTATATGCTTATTGTGTTATATAGTATTTTTTTAATTGATAAATTACTTAAATGAATTTAAAAATGTAGAAAATAAGATAATAAAATAAATGGTGTGAGGATACACTTCAGTCAGTACAAATCAACACCTGTCCCTTCACTTTGACCAGTGTCTTGTTTAATAGGGCCTAGAAGTATACACCCACACACACACACACAACTTAACTGGTGTCCTGTGATACAGATAAACTATACTGCTGTATGTTATACTGCTAGATAGTAACATAAAAGCTCAGTTCTAGAGAAAAGTTGTTTAAATGTCCTGAGAATAATAACTATTTTTACAAACCTTTCAGGGTCACCTAAAAAAACAATTTCAGGCTGAATATGATTTTTTCCTTGGAACTATAAAGCTGTAGCTCTAAACCTCTATTAAATCATCATTATTGACCATCATATCCTCAAAGATTATATCTACAATGGCCAAGTAAAATAAAGTGAAGCAGAACTAAATTAGAGATGTTCTAGTACACTCAGTTTAGCTGAGGTCTCCAAAATGACCATTTTGGCAGTGTTTGGTCAGCTGTTCTTAACATTCCCCCAAATAGGAACCACAGGTTTTAGAAAGGTTAAGATCATAACTTTTATTTACTGTACATCCCTTCTCTTTCTAAAGCCTTCCACTTTTTTTGTCCTCCATGTGTCCAGTTTCCTCAATTTTTAAGGGCAGACTGTACTCTATGCTATGATGTACTAAGTTTCCATTTAAGAAATATGTGAGATGTATTTTACTAGTACAAAAATATATTTTATGGCTCTCAAATTGTGTTATCTGGTGTTTTTTGTAAAAGTAACTTAAGAAATGGGAACAAATTCTGTTTTATTTTGCAACAGGCTGATAATAAAGTACTTGAAGTTGCACAAAGGTAAATGCATTATAGTTAGGTAATGCTTACAGTTATTCAGGATTGATTAAATCAAGAATCATGTGTTAAGAAATCTAGTTGTTGATGTTTTTGTTCTCCAGTTAATTGTCAAGGTTTTCACTGTCGCAGATAACTTGTTTAGACGCCAATCTCACAAAACTCATTCAAAGAGACAGCTAGAGAAGGAGCTTGAGTAATTACCATCCTCTTCCTCTCAAGAGCTCTCTCTTCATCGCTCTCTCATCCCTCCTTCACGCCTCTAATTCACCCCAATCTCCTTCTGCCCTCGCTCCTCTCCTCGCCCCGCTCCTTCCCTCCCATCAGCCATCTCACCCATCACCTCCTTAATCTCCCCCTCTCTGTCTCCTCTCATTTCCTCCATCACCCCTTTGCCCCCAGCAGTTTTCTGAGGATGCTCTTCTAACACACACACACACACACACACACACACACACAAACCTGCACCTGCAGTGTGGAAACGCACATTATTCATGAGTGTATTTATGCATATGCAGAGACAAGTGCAAACACAAAAGTGTGTTTGTAAAAAAGTTGTTTGGAAGAAAACACACAAACACATATAAGAGAAAACTCAAGTCTCTACCTGCGCACACGCATACACACGCACACACAAGCAAATAAGATAATGAAAGATGATTAGGGGCAAGAAGGGGGTGGCAGCGAAGACATAACCTCATGACTCAAGTAACCACTCAGAACGCAGTGTTCGTACGAACTACTCCAACCTTTCCATAAGAGCTTGATTGCTTGCTGGAGGAGCGTTATATGTGTATTTGGATGTATATGTGTTTGAGAGAAAGAGAAAGGGAGAAAGACAGAATGAGACAAGAGGTAGAGAGTGAAGTTGTCTTGTACCACATCCACCCCCTCCTCCTCTCAGCAGAGTGCAGTACTTAGCAGAAATCCTTGATGGAAGCGATCAGCCGGTTTAAATTCTCCTGGAGAGACCACTAGAAGAAGAATACAGAAACTGATTAGAAATGGAGTTCTGTTTGTGTGTGTAACAGTGTTTGCGTGTCATCTTAAGAGCGCCGGCCAAAGTAGCTCAGGGACAAATTAGTGGGAGTTTGGCCATGTGTCATGACTGTTGCAAAGTTCAGTCAGAAAAAATCTAATATTTCTCTGTTGCAATTGCTTGACTCTGATATCGAAAGACTCAAACAAAGCAGCGTCCCTTCTTTCAATTTCAGTTATTATCCACAGCACAACAAGAGGAATTATGCATAAAAAATAAGCAGCTCAGATGTTGCTCAAGGTTTTGCTGAAACATTGCCAGAAAATTACATGAAGGAAGGAGAAATGGAATTATTAAAAACCTTCAAGGCAACCATTATTTCCTATTCATTTCAACACTGTGAAAGTCAGTTTGCTAAGAACTGAAGCTCGAATAAAAAAAAAACTAATTCATCACAGCAAATATTTAATCAACTTTATCATTTGTCAAAGCAGTGAAATTGTTTTGAAAACTGCGGTATGTCACCTCCGCACCAAACAGACTTTTAGCAACCTTAAATAGACTTTTGTTGTATTATAAATTGAAGACACGGTAATTATTTTAATGAGGAAATCGTCAGCAAAAAAGTATCTGTGGTATTCGTACTGTCTGTAGATGCTCAGTGCTGAGGAATTAACATCTTCTTCTTGAGATCTCCCTATACAGGGGGCATCATGAGATGTGTGCAGTACAGAAGATCTTTGCACACGCTAGGAAGCACCTATCCTAACATTGACTAGGAGCAACTCGCCTAAAAGACTACTAAACATTGGCATTCAAATCGAACACAGTTTAAACTTCAACCAATAAAATAGGAATGCAACAAAACCATGAGAACACCACTGTCCACTTGACAGCTTCTGCTAATTTCTCCACTTCAAGTAAACCACACAAACAAGGTGTCACATGAAAGCAGAGACTCTGCTGATTACAAAAATGTCTATTCTCATCACTGTGGGGCAAAAACTACATGAGCTATTAGCCAAAATCAATAAATCATGTCTTGCTTTTTGTTGTTCCAAACTCTGCTCATGTGTTCTCCTATGACTCTACCTTTTATAATGAAGTATTCACTTTTTCTATGATGCACTATCCTGGTTTCACTTCTTTCTAGATCCTCATCATGTTTCTAAAGTACATTTGGGGGTTATCTCTCAATTCTCCTGACTGACCAGTGGTAAAGGTGTCCATCATCAACATCAACTGAAAGGTTCATGAGATATTAACTCTGACACAGTAACGGATGTCTTGATTCTGACACGTCTGTAGTAATTTCACATCTCAGCTTTCTTTGGAGGCCAAGATTATACATACGCTTGTAGTTGTGAAGATGTACTTCCTTTATTTTGGGTAACTCTTTACAAAAACAACAGGCTTCGTAACGAAGACATTGAATCGAAATGAGAAAAGGTAAGTAACCAGCTTCCTTTGATGTTTGTGAACACTGTGAGATGAAAGTCCACTTAATTTAATCATTTTCTTGTTGCAGCATTGTTCCAAAACAGTATGTAGCTTTAAATTTAATGACTCATCAATTGAGCATATGAGCCAACGCACTTTGAGTCATAATTCTGCATGTAAATACAATATAAAACAAAGCATAAATGTGGTTTATGGTGGTTTTGTCAGACGATGTATTTTCTCACTGTCTCCTTGTGTACCCTGAGATGGGTTAACTCTGCTGTCCCGCTGGTCTGATAAGTATCGAGCAATGTATTGCAGAATAGGTCAAAATTAAAATACAAAGCATCACTAGAAGTGAAGAATGAGCAAAAGGGCAGTGAGAAGAAACAGATAACAAGAAGTTAGAATAGCGGAGGAGAGACAAGGTGAGAAGACAGCAGGCAAGAAAGAAGGATGGCATGAGAGATAGAGGAGAGATGAGAGAAGTGATAACACGATGGACGCCTGAAGGACGCGTGTACTTCGATAACAGATACCATCAGAGAAGATGCTATCGCCTCTCCTATCGCTCAGCAGCACACACTGTTAATGGACAGCAAATAGAGCGAAAGCCTTGCATGTGTGTACAGTATATGTATGTGTGTTTTCTATTTGCCTGTTTAGAAATGGTTCCTTTAATGGTGGTGGCACATACAGCTTGTCTGTGCCGACTCATGAGCCTCTTCTCTCTCACCATTTCACTTTTAATTCACACTACATCTGTCTTTTTCCTGCTGAACCCGCTTTCAAGCCATTATGTGGCTATTATATCACAAATGACTCATTCCAGAGAACAAGGGAATGAGTGAAAGAGCGAGAGGGGGGAGAATTATTTAATTGAATGAAATCATTTCTCCAAGTTGGCAAACTGGTTCAAGTGTTATTAAGTTGTTCACGGGCTTGCATTAGCTCTCAGTCTCTCTCTGAAAATGTCAGTGCTGGCGGGTAACAAAAGAAAATTGTTAGTGGCTAGATGTGTTTGGGGGCTCGTCAGACCCTTTCACACTGAGATGCACACACAAACACATGCTCACACACAAACACATACACACACATGCACATCCATCAGCCAATCATGTGGACAGATGGGTCATCAGCTCTCTAATTGTGTGATTGGCTAAAATCAGCAGCAGAGGATGCACCGGGCGGCTAGATGACACATTAGGTTTCTTTCCATGTAAACAGGGGATGCATACGTGTGTGTACAAGTGTGTGCATTTGCTCAGCATGCACGATAATAAGGGCATGTTGTGAATGGCAAAATTAGACTTTCAGGGATGAAGAAAAAGAAAAGCAAAAAAAAAAAAAGAAAGCTGGAAAGGAGTATTCCAACCTCCACAGTGTAACATAAATTGATAGATAGCAGTGGTATGTGTGTGTGCAGTTATATTTTGTCTGCATAGAAAACGGGCCAAAACACATTAGAGCACATCTGTCCACTCCATAGCCACTCCTGATACCCCTCATTCCTATTCTGAAGAGGACTCTCCCTTTGTCCATCCAAACATTTTGTTTAATGAATTAATCTGTTGAGTGTCTTTACATTATAAAAAAGATGTAAGTCACATGAAGCTAAAACCTTTTCTCTGATTCTGGTCCAGGCAGCTACTGAGGTTTTCTCATTATTATTATTATTATTATTATTATTATTATTATTATTATATGTAAATTGTGCTTTACAAAAAAAGTATTCTTAGGTGTAGATATAGTTTAAATTATTTTGTGTCATTGCATATTTATGCATGTGGCTCCGGTTGACCTTGTAAATACTGTACATATTGATAATCATTAGATCATTTGTTTAACTGGATTTTTAACGCTTTCTAATCCAAGACCTGTTCTTTCTGAGGCTGTTTAGACCAGGGGCCTATTGCACAAAACCAAGAAAAGGGATAATATTATATATATATATATATATATATATATATATATATATATATATATATATATATATATATATATATATATATATATGAATGAAAATGTGTGTGTGTGTGTGTGTGTTAAAAGTGATTATTAATGGAGGTTGTGTGACTCACCTTGTGATAGTGACAGATTGCAGAGGTCCAAAAGATGGACCATGCCAGGCCACTTTGCCACAACATTTCTGATCAGCCAGTCAGCTTTGCAGGCCATCTGAAGTTATACGATGTTGACTATTTAACCAATCAATGCACATCACAAGCAATGTACAGTGTTCCTTATCTGACAATATCAAAAAGTCACGTTCACCTGAACAATACTGTGAAAGATTTTTTTCTATTCACCCCTCATGGGCATCTGAGGTGGATTTTATTTTGATGTGGGTGCAGTCTGGTGCACCGATGGCACTAGGGAAATCTGTAACACAAAGCAAAGAGTATCCTACCATGATTGTTAACACTTGCAACTTGTATTTCCTCTTATATGCAATCTTATAAAATCCTCTTTGATGTCACATGTGGTTAGGGAAGAAGATAAAGACATCTGATAGAACTTTCATAGCCAGACACACACTTACATAATTTCACTCACATCTTCTGTCTGTTTTACCTGTAATTTCAACAGAATCATAATCAGAGGACAACCACGTTTTCAAAAATATTAATTAACTGTATTGATTGTATTTGTGATGGTTTTAGCAGAGTAATGTGTGTGTAGACTGCGTTTGTGAGAGAGAGCATGTTTAGATGTGTGTGTGCTTTGATTGGTTTTTGTGAGAAACTTTAGTGTGTGACCACTTGTGTTTGTAAGATGCAAAAACTGTTGTTTTTCTTTTTTTGTGTGAAGCACTTTGTGCTGCAATCCTTCATGAAAAGTGCAATATAAATAAAGTTACCTTTGATTTTGTATTTGTGCACTACTTAAACATTAAGGTTGTCTGTAATATTTTGCTACGCTTTCCCTTTTAGTTTTATAACCGTGGAGGTGTTTCCCTTCTTTTATTTTAACCTTGACTTCTTCATACACTTCTAAGAGGATTTCCTGTCCCATGGAGAGAAATACGTCTATCTTGTTGCCATGATAGATCAGTGATTCTGTGACAAATCGCGAGGGTCTATTAAAGAAGGCGTGAGCACACACTGATCCAGGATTGGTTTCACCTGGCTTGATGAATCCATGTCCACTCATCCCGGCTTGCTTTTGTGCAACAGTTTAAGCCTGGACACTCTTGTTTTGGATTCAATGAACCCAGTTTATTTATCATGGATATCTGAATCCTACTTTTGTGTAATGGGTCCCTGGTCCTTCACGCAAATACAACCCCATTGTTCATGCCGCCTATCACAACCTTGAATTACTACCTTTTGTCATTATGAGACCAGATCCATGTTATCTGATTTCTATGAGTATGAAAATCATGCTTGAAAAATGTTTTCCGGTCCATGTCATCTAATCAAGTAACTTTAAGACTAATCAAACAAAGAAGTGAAGTGAGAAAAGCATCTTAGTAAAGTATTTTCATGTTATTTAGAAACCACAGGCAGGAGTTAAATTGGGTTGGGGCTGGCACATAAGCCGGTACTTCATCAAAGCACAGAAACATGCAACTCTTGTTCCCGAGGGTTCCCGAGCGCTGGGCAGCATCGATTCGCTAACACTCTGTTCTTGTTCTTCTCCTCTTCAACTTTTTCTCAGAAGTAGCCTGCTCCAAAACAGATTTTCTTTTCCAAATATAGGCACCTTTTCTGCCATAATGTCCCTTACATTTAAGTGTGTACCATATTTTGATATAGTAAGCTAGCCAAGCTCAGGGTCTCGCTTCGTTGCCTCCAAAAGTGCTCCAAGCCTCTGAGAGCAAGCGATGGTTACACAAAAAGGGATGCAGAGGGGTTAAGTGACAAATGGCAGTTCAATTTGATAGACATATCACCAACAAACAGGTCAGTTAAATGACTGGATGGTATTTTTTCAGTCCTGTCCCTTCCACAGGTGAGTATTTGTTTTTGTGTGTGTTGGAGCATTTAATTAATTGGCTGTAATCAGGGTGTGAAGGGGTAAACAGTATAGTAAAAAAAATGCTCCTGAAAAACATCTACCCTACCTTTATTGTACATTCTTGTGTAAATATGTAAGATTATAGCCAATGACTAATTTCCATCTTTTGTCCCTAGGGAGGTTGATGGACTTAGAACAAGGAAGTACAATGACATTATAAACAGACAACATTTAACAATATGTGATTTAGTTTTTTACTCCGAGTTTCTAGACGCAGTGTTAGAGACCACCTGCACATACAAGTCCGATGGGGAATGGGCTGCCTTTGCTAATTTAGCATGTCACTTTAAAATGTGTGCATGGCCAAGTTCTACAGTGTAAAATGTTGTTCAGCTAAGAAGGGAAGAGGGAATAAAGCAGACGCTCCTGAAGCGTTCCAACAGAGTGGTAAACTTCCACAAAAGATGCTCCAGTTCATCTTTCTAGCCAGTCTCCATATGTCATGAGAAATTCTGAAAAAATCGCTAGCTAAAATGTTGTAACCATGCGTGACCATGAAGAGGTGAAGGAAGACGTGGGAATCTCCAGCTTGGGTTGTTTTCCTCTTATGCCGCAGCTTGTTGAGCATGACGGGTTTAGCCACGCTTTCACTAATGCACGTAAACTTGTGGAGCATTTTTGCATCTTCAAACTGAACTAAAAGTTGTTGCTAATCAGCTCCTTGAATACATTCCTGCCAGACTGAACAGCAGCCTACACACACACACACACACACACACACATTTAAAAGGCTCTTCCTTGAAATTATTGATTTTTCTTTGTGGATGTTAATTTCTTACAAGGGCCTTTTAACAAAGAACTATGTTGTCCAGTTAATGGTTGTGTATGTGCATGTAAGCTTGTGTCTACGTTTGCAAATAATGTGTCTGCTCGTATCTCTCCACGGTCAATCTTCTTGTTTTTGCTTTTTATTCCGCTGTTAATTCCTCTCTTATGCTCCCTCTGCCTTGTGCCTTTATTTCAGATGTTTAATTTATATGCTGTTATGTCTAATTCAATGTTTCTGTCTTTCTCTTTCTCACTCCCCGTGTAGCCCAATAATTGAAGTGTACTGATATATAATTACCATGCATATTTACCTCAAGTCCCATCTCGGTGAATAGGAAGCTTCTCCTCCTCCTTTGTGGCTGCGCATTATCAAATGTTATTATTTGCATCCTGTTCAGCTTCTCAGCTGTTCGCTCATTAAGTCCTTAGCTTTGAGAAAATTAATGACCCCGGATGCAAATTAAAAAAGGGGGAAAAACAGAAACATTGAGAGTATCACACACTGAACATGCTGTATGTTAGAGACGTTGCGTTGCAAATGATCAGATATTTCATGATCAGAAATCTGATAAAATCTTAAGATTTCATCCATAATGTCTGCTTTCAACAGTGAAACTATTCACACAACTTCATGTTCTCTTCAGTCTGATCATAACAACTAGTTAAAAAGCCCTTAAACATGGAGTCCTAGACAAATAGAAACGTACTAACCTTGGTTTGGTCCTAAATAGACTGAGCTGGGTCTTTATGCAAATTATTGCCATTTTATAAAGAATCACAAATAACAGAAAAAGAATTAATAATTAACCTTTTCTTCATTTTCTTTTCTTATTCAGTTGAAATATGTCAACTTTTAATCATGTTTTGCCAATGTTTTAAAGCTTCTTAAAAAATTACTTGATTGCCCTTCAATCATGGAGGTCTTGTTTTTTAAAACCTATTTTTCATGTAATGGCTGAAAAGATAAATTATTTTCACTTGAAAACAGTGAGTCTCAGAGATAAACAGCAACATTTTTATTTATTTTTTTCTCCACATATTGTTTCTTAAAAGAAAAAAAATGCATCAGATGCTTCTTTGAATTTTTCTAACCTTCTTGTTTTAATAATGTCACGGTGTAATTACAAGTCTGGATCCCTCTTAAAATTTCTTAAGACTATACAAACTGAAATACAAAAAAAGTTTGTATTTGAGATTATAATTAAAATTCTGCTATCTATCTAGCTTTGCTTAAATTTGAAGCACTTCATTTCATTCCTCTCAGTCTTTCTTTTGTTAGTGTTAACGACAGAGTGACTGCCAAAGCCAGTAGTGAGTGAATTTTTCCTTGTGGGAGACCTTCAACCCAGAGTTGCAACCAAAGGCAGGACAACCCTTTCCAGGGCAGCTTTGCCACCAATAAAGTGTTAACTTTGCAACTCGCTTCTGAACTATTAATCTCTTACAAGTAATGAGTGACCTAAACTTGCTAAGAGATTAATTACAGCTCCTGGTTTGTCTGGAGGCAGCTGCATGAAGAAAATCAGACCACTGTTGGCTTTTTCAAAACTTTTCATCAACTCGTGATGCTAGAAGGGAAATATTAATGGAAGAAAACCTATAAGAGGTTGAAATTGAGCACATCATGGCCTTTCAGTCATGATACACTTTTTAAACCATAGCCAAGCCCACTGAGGGGGATTAGCTCTTGGTGTGTGTCCCATAGGCAATTATATTTTTCAGTACAGCCTTGAGAACACCAGAAGCAGCAGCTATCAAACCTGTGGCAATTGGAGGAAAACAGTGGCACTTGTCTTCAAGCTGCGACACCACAAGGGATCCCCCAAAGAGCACAGGGGGTCCCTGAGGCTTTGAACAATAGAGCCATTGTGATTATTGTCTACAAATTGTCCTTATTTTAAGGAAAAAAGGTAAGGCTGTATGTTGTTCAATTTACTTTGGCTTTATTAAAGGACATGACTCAACCAGAATACATTATATATGGTGAGAATCTCACTTTTGAAAGCCTAAAACCAAACATGGTTTCAGCACAGGGTGGAGCAGGGGGTCCATGGCATTTTATTATATGCATGAAGGGGGTCCCCAAGGAAAAAAGGTTGGGAACCACTGATCTACACCATGATGTTGCTTCAGTGTGCCCAAATAAGTTTGCAGACATAGCGATCTCTCTTGGATTTATCAATCACTTCTTCTTCCTTTAGCTGACAATGATCTGAAGCAAAGTTAATGGATCATTTACATTACATCAAACCTGATCTGGATCATTTTTCATCGTCTTTAACAGCCTCAATGATTGTCGAGGCTGCTGTAGATATCCAAAAGTTCTTCAAACAAAGGTAAGGTTGGAGATCAGGGATACGAAGTCAGGGCTGTACCCCACTACAGTGTGCAACTGTGTACTATGTAACTACACAGCCATGTTCAACTGTGAATACCACGTATTCTTGTTCTCCTTTCTTCACTTATGAAATAAGGTATCAATAAAAGTGATAGTAATAAGATAGAAGCTGAAAGAAGTGAGAAGGCCTTTCCGAACTAATTTCATATACTATGTAATTTTGCCTCAGTCAAATGCTTTTAAAGATTTGAGACAGAGATCTAAATTGACATCTAACCAACTAACTTCCTTTTTTTCTCCAGCATCAAGCATTTAATGACAAACATAATGAATACAAGATAAACTGTACTGGAAAAAATCGATGGTCTTGTTTGAAACATGTGTGTGGTCATACTGGAATACACCTGGAAACTGTGAGGATAACTCTGCGACTCATTGATCTGGTAGTGAAACTATCCTTGTTTTTAATGGCAGATTGATGGAACCTGCATTTGCTTTTCTTATTTTCTGTTGGGGAAAAGTGAGAGCAAAAGTAAGAGCACTGTAAAATTGCTGCTACATGGCTCCGTTTTGCTTGAGCCTCACTGCAGAAAAATATCTGACAAGGAGGCTGCCATATTTTAACCCTACTCCAGAAGTCAGCTGACCTTGACCCAGTTCCACGACAGGTTCCAGAAAAATAGGAAGGGTCAGGTTGGATATTTAGAAACGCAAAAATTGCATACCAACCCAGACTTGAAACAGTATAAAATTTGTGATACAACCCAAAAGGGTGGAGCTTGACACATTGCAGTCTGTTGATTGGTCAAAAGAATCGTCACTTACTGTGCGCTACAAACAAAGTGGCAACAGCACCATGTATAAATATACCATGTATTTTTTGTTGTTTAAAACCACATGCCAAGAACAAAGAACATAAACTGCTGGGTGTCAGCAATTCTCGCTCGTTGTTTCTGTGTAGCATAACAGAATTAAAAATGAGGTGATATGACAGCGTGAGATAAAGGAAGTGACAAAGCGTAACAGGATGGAAAGATTATGTGCTAACAGCACATAATCACATCATCTTCTTCCTTTTAGCAGAGGAATAAGAGGTAGAAAAGAGAAGATTTTCCTTATTAACCACAAATTTCCTTTTTGAAGAAAATCAGTTATCCATGACATCATTTATTGGGCGCGTATGCGACACAAAGCATTCTGTGTGTTTTTGACTCTTCCTGTCCTTATAGGACTATATTGAATTGGCAGGTTGTAGATTTTGTTTTCAGAAAATTCATAATGGAAGCATGTATAGATGCTGCATTTCTGGCTTTATGTACTGATATGTAAATGAACATTACATACTTGTCATGCCTGCTACTCCTGCACCAGTACGCTCTGCTTCACCAGAATTCTGATCACCGGTTCTAGGACTTCACCTCCCAGGACTCATCTGTTCCAGCTCATCGGACTTCACCTGCCTCTATCCTCATCAACCTAACAAGTCACACCTGTTCTCCGGCCTACTTAAACCCCTCAGCACACCACAGAACTTTGTATTGTCTTGTCACACCTTTGGTCTGTTAGAAGTTCCATTAAAATCCTTCTCTCTCAACCAGCCTGCGCTTGTGTCCGACTTTCAGCCGATCCAATCTTACAATACTGCAGTATTTGTACATGATTATTTGCCTCATATCTCTCAGATGTGTCTCTGAGTGTGTACATAGGACTCTATCCTTGTTTGTTTTTTGTTTTTCTTCCTCTTACTGCGGGAGTATTTTCTTTTTTTAATTATTGCAATTATTCTCAGCACATGCTCTTCTTGTTGCAGTAATTATCTGGATGGTTGTATTCAATGTTTAACAAGGAAAGGCTCATTGTGCCTACATTTTTATTTGTAGGTATTATGGTCCAACTTGTTTCCTTTAAAGTATCCCTTATTAATTTTGAAACAATGGTCACAACATGACAGCATCTCAGTTTTGAGGTCAGTCATGTATAAATATTGAAACCTAACAGAGAGGATGTTACCTTGTAGTGAAAGATAATACCAGCACTTCCATCAGTGAAGCAGATATCCACTCTCAGTTTAGCTGATACCACAACTGATTAAATTTTTTAAAAAGCCTTTTGGAGACCCCTTGATAAGGTTAAAAGTACGCTCTTCCGTTTTGGAGTATTCTTTTCACAAAGAAGATAAAGTCGAATTCCTTAAAATTAAAACACTGGCATTGACATGGTTACAATCGATTTAATGAAACCTCAAAGTGACCGGCTATCCATTCAGCTCTGGAAAACCAGTGCATGTATATGCTGATATGACTATATGCAGCCAAAACGATGGCATGTGACAAAAACATGTGACAACAAAGCAAAGTTGAACCTTGAAGAGAGTTAAACACAGTGACAATGGGAACTAAAACCAACTGCAAAGGTTAAAAAAAGGCAACAAAAGATGATAAATAAAAAAAAAAAATCTTAAGAAAATAAGAAAAAATACAAGGTATTAAAGGAAAAAATAGAGATGGCAGGATTTTAATTTTTGTATGAATATAAAATAAAATTATAAAATTATGAATACATGAAAGATCAGAAAACTAAAGCTACTGAAAACTTTGGTCAAGGAAAACTAAGGGTCATTATTCAATTAAAAGGTATGACAATAATAACCCTGATTCTAAACTTACCCAAACCACAGTACCCTTGGTTTTCCATCCACTTCACCATATACAATGCCAGTGAATATTAATCAGTATGCAGACTGATTGCATATGAAGGTGACATGTTCTTTGGTTTTGAATAATTCACCTCATATTAGTCTTGTATATATATTTTCTGCCACATTGTTCAGTCAGATGTAGACTTATTATGGAAACTAGTTTTGAAGGAGAAATCTAAGAGAACCATTTCATTTCAAGAGGCATACGTGTGTAGGTACTACTGTCTAGAGGCCAACAGGTGGAGACTTGATGCCCTCGACCCTGCACTGCATCAAACTTGAACAGAAAGTCACAAAATCACTTGCACAACCTCTTGACCCTGTGAATACATGTATTCCACCACCCATAAACAATACAACCTCTTCCTCATTCGCTGAGAATCGAAGGAAGCCGCTGCTTTTGTTGCTTTTGTTTGATCACCTCAGCCATTTTAAGAGTAGAAAAAGAAGAATAATTCTTTAGAATGAAGACATTAGAAAAGGTTTTAGTGAGTAGGAGGGCAAAAGAGGAGATGAAAAAGAGAAACAAGGTTGAGTAGTGAGTGGCAAAGATGCAGAAAAGCATAAGACAAAGAATGAAAAGCTCCGCAGAAATGAATACATACTCCAAGGAAGCAGAAATACAGTGAGTGTTCAGTTTTGTTTGGGAAAGGTACTGAGAGGCAGTCAGACTGCATACATCTCCATACTGATTATGCAGCGTCTATTGTCCTGTGGTTTGCTAATTATTGCAATGCACAGTGCCTTGCTTTTCAGAAACCATTATAAAGCTCTTGATAAAAAGTCTGACCTCTTTCTGTCTGACAGACTTGTTCGTTCTTACAATGACAGAAAGGGGAAAGGGGAGACGAGAATAACAAGGGAGAGAGGGTGGGTTGTCTTACGTGGCCTCGAAGAAATGGAGGAAGGACAATTGAGGAGTGGAGAGAGGTTGAATAGTTCAGTAAAATTGAGTTTTATTAAAATACCAGAGAGAAATGAGCAGATGAAACCTTGAAGAAAGATGTTGCAAATTAAAAAAGAAATGGGTCAGAAAAACCTTGTGCAAAGCATACATGTTATTTATTGCCATCTTTGTATGAGACCTAAAGTCCCCTCACAGGAAGTAGTTTTTACACAACCTGCAAAGCTGCAATATGCCACAATGGACTCTACTACTCTTTTGGGCGAAATCTGGGTTAGTAAGTATATGCTAGGATCACTTTGGGGTTTTAAGCATGACTTAATTTGGGTTCTAACTAGAGCGAGGGGTTAGGACTTTTGGGTCCGTGTACATCACGGCCAACCGATTTTCTTTTTGAGGTTAAAAAAAACAAAATCGGGAAACGGCTCATTTCCCGATGACCAATAAAAAAACGAGAAACGGAAAATAGGAAATGACTCGTTTTTCGTTTTTGATTTTCAAAATGAAAATCGGAAAATAAAGAAACAAATTGTTATCTATATTCCGACAGTGTGTCTTTAGATGAAAATTTAAAATCAGAAAACGACGGTAATTTTTTATTTTCAATCTTGGATTTATTGTTGATTACTTTTAAGACCGTGACCCGGAAGCTGTCCCCGCAAAACACAAGTGAAGAAGAAAAATTTCGCTTATCGGTCGTGGCTCGCGGGAATTTATTGCGATTAATTTAGATTAATGTGGATGAAACTTCAATACGAAAACAATGGCGCTGCACGAGTTTGCAGATTTTATAAGAGAAAAAAGAACTAGTGGAATGAAGTGTGACGATATCGCCGCCGCTTTATGTCATCAGTTTGGAACCGCAAGGCGGGGTTTTTCTGAGAGAAATGTCAGAAGGTGGTGCGCTGAGCAGGGACTTGTCAAAGACTTCTGTCCTGACAGCCGACTGGAAATCGAAATTGCACAAAGCATTTCTGAGGTATTTATTATTATTATTATTATTATTATTATTATTAATATATCTGCGTAGCCTACATATTTTTATTCATAATAAAATACACTGTTGCTTCACCTGTCAGTAATTGTTAGAACTAATAAACACCTGTAGAGTGATATTCGCTCTTGCTTTTTCATGATTCCTATTAGGCCTACACATTCAGTGAATAGTTCCATGTTTTAAGTTACTACACTTTTTCCAGACTGGATCCTCCTTTGGTCGTAAAATGATGACAGGATATCTGTCTGCTAAGGGGTTAAAAGCTGCTGAGGGCAGAGTGGGAAGAATACTGCGGAGCATTCATCAACCCTACCACATCTCGAGGCAGCAGGTAGAGAATAAACAGACAGAATGAAGTACCACTGATGTAAAAATGTAGAAATGTTTAGCCTTTCAATAATTTAAATCTTCTGTTTTATTTTAGGGAGCCCGAAATCTAAACCCTGTTCCCTACAATGCAGAATACATGGGTCACAAGCTGCATGTTGATCAAAACGAAAAGCTGGTTATGTTTGGAGTGACCCATGTAATGGCAATAGATGGTTTCAGCAAGAAAATTGTCAGTCATTCCACTATGCCGATAAAGAATAACCTCATCATATATGAGGACGTTTACAGGTAAAATGTTTAATGTTGGTTCACAGGATCCACAACAAAAAATGCACATTGATAAAACTATGACAAATGACAATTAATTATATATATTCGTTATAGTCAGTTTATTTGTTAATTAAATCAAACCATACATTCATTCATCAGTTTAACTATAGTCTGTTAAGTTTGGACAGAGACTTATCTTTGAATGTTACTTTAAAATCCTCAAATCTCAACAACTGTTGTTTTCTATTTAACTCCTGTGTGGTGCTTTTGTGTTATTTTTTTTTTTAGATCTGCTGTGCTCTCTTTTGGACTGTGGGACCAGATGAGAGTAGACTGCGGTACAGAGTTTTATCTTTCTTTATTCATCCAGGAAAAGCTGGCAGAACACAGACACAATCGTCAAAGGCTGCCCTATGTTCAGACACCTTCTACACGAGTAATAACTGTTTTTCAAACCTAATTCAAATGCCTTGGCACATGTCTCATGTGAGTACATAAACTGACTAAACTCCCTAAATCTTTGAATCTTTCAAAGAACCATGTGATAGAGAGAATGTGGTCAGAGGTGAATGCCAGAGTCAACTATCCATTAAAGGCAGCTTTGGTCCAGCTGGTGGACATGGATGAACTTGACATGGAGGACAACACATCCAGATATTGTGTGTCAAATCTGACATGTCAGATGGCAGGAATTGGGATTACAAATGTTGTTGATGCATGGAATGCACACAGGATCCCAGGTATGTTTTCTTCCACAAATAACAGATATTCCCTTGTAAAAAATAGGCTTGGATGTCATGTTAAAAAAAAAGGAAAATGTGTGTGTATATATACATATATATATATATATATATATATATATATATATATGAGAGAGATACACACACATTGTAAGAGGTACACATATTTTATATATGTACAAATCTAATTTCATTAAAAATCTGGTTATAAGGCAAATAAAGTAACTAGATGAGAAGGCAAATATCACCTCATGTTCCTCACAATGGATGAAGTGGTATTTATCTATATGGACTTCAAAAGTAATTTGGCAATCATTATTCCATCTAATATTTGATTGGTATAACTGGTATAGTGACTGTCTAATCACTGAAGAAGTTCCAGCCTTTTGTCTGCCCTCAGTAACTTTGCATTATGCTTATTTTCAACATTTTGGGGTTCTGTTTTCACCATTAAGCCGCCTTCACTATCATGTGTTTGTAGGGAAGGGAATACCAAATGACCTGGCAAAGGAAGGGTGTCCTGCAAAAGTCCCTGAGGACCTTCTGCCTCTTGGAGCTGCTGCAGCTGATCTGTATCAACAGGAAACTGGATCAGCTTTGAAAAGGGAATCAGTTTTTGGATGTGATCCTTTCCGCTCAGAAGACAGCAAACAACAGACTGAAACTGAGTTTGGTTCTCACTTTGACTTAAAATCACTATATCAAAATGTGGTGCATAATAACTATGGACCTTTCCAAGATGCTGTCAGATCTCTTATTGACACCACCAGAAGATATATTTGAGCTGAGACCCCAGTCTTACATGTGCTTCGAATCAGTCGTCAATAAAAAAAACTGTTCTGTTCACAAAAGTTTTATTAACGGTAAACGCTGTTACAGTGCGAAACACTTCACATAATTTCAGTTACAACCATGTCACTGTTTTAGTGCAATAAACAATTTTCAAGTAACTTTCAGGGTTGTTGTTTTTTTTTTTACGTATCCAGTAAACAAATTCAGTTTGTGCTTTAAAGTGCAAAGCTGATGAACTGCAGCTCACCTAAAACATGTAGTTAGATAGTACACCAAAATATTGCTTTCTAGAACCACAAATATGCTGTTGTGATCTGAAATATGAAGGAACATAGCATCAAACTTGATGTATTTGAAGAAAAACAGAACGGTTTAAGCTCTTTGGCAACATTTTCCATGAGAAAATAAATTATCCTTCTATCATCAACTATTCTGTGTTTGTCTCTTTGAAGAAGGCCACAACAGCATTAAGACCTTTGACCTGGTGTACCTTGAACTCAAACTCGTCTGCTCTGCATTTCAGACAGTAGTCTGTATTTAACAGCCACTGCTCCACACATGTTCGGCATCCCAGCAGAGACTGACAGCATGTGGAAAACATTGGCTCCGCCATTAGACCTGGATAGGTTTAAGTAAACAAAAACACAATTATTGGATCATGTATAAACATCAAACTGTACTACATGTCTTTATCAAATAGTTACTTAT
Source organism: Melanotaenia boesemani (assembly GCF_017639745.1). NCBI lineage: Eukaryota > Metazoa > Chordata > Actinopteri > Atheriniformes > Melanotaeniidae > Melanotaenia > Melanotaenia boesemani. The sequence goes on from NC_055705.1 coordinate 13,257,519, forward strand.
GGTTACAAATTGTGTGTTTTTTAAACCTTTACAAACAAGACAGCTCAGGGCATCCATAACATGGGGCAGGCGGTCATCTTGTCTGGCTGCTGTGCTTTTAACTTTTGCAAGGTCAGCCAGAAGGTTTATTGTGCCAGTGACATCTTGGAGGGTCTCAGAAGCTTGTTTTAGTTGATCAATTTTTCTAATGACCTCTTGTAAGCTCCCATTTTCCTCAGACCTTCGCCTGTAAAGTTTGAATCATACTTTTTCAGCACGTTATGACACATTTTTTTCAGTTGTATGACATTTGAAATAAATTTGAGTTCTGCTAGTTTTTTGACAAATAATCATGAAACAATTCATAACTACCATTCAGAACCTTTTATTTTGGTAAAGCCCTACTAATTATTAAAAAAAAATAACAAAAACAAAGAATATATATGTCAGTGACATAGTAAATGGAGTATAAAATTGTATTATGCTATTTATATAGATGTGGGCCTTCACATCAATGTCATTACCTCGTTTTAGCTCTTCGACCATTTTGGAACTCCAAAAATTCATCTTCAAAGATGGCATAGAGTTTTCTGGAGTTTTGTTTCCAGTAACTGGAGCCTTTTGGAGTCAGAAAAAAATTCATATTTACAATCATTTCAGCCTAAACTAATAAAAACATAACTAGTGATAACACAACTTACTTCTTGTACCCTCTGAGTCCACAATTTCGTTTCCTTGGCTGTCTGCAAGGGTAATGGCCTCAACACAGCCCAACGCCTCCTTTACTTTTTCTGTCATCCGTTCAACTGTTGCATCAGATTCCATGAAGCGAATGACCACGGTCCTGGCAGCTGTTAATTTGTCATTCACAATTTCTGCAATGTGTATCGACCTAGGATGAAGTTTTTTTTATTAATATTTTTGTCATATCTTTTTAGCCTAACAAAAGTTTCTTATCAAATACCTTTGGAACACTCTTGTTGCAAAGCTGGATCGTGAAGTTGAAGCTTGTGGTGTTTCAGTGGGTGCAGAAGAAGACGAGGGTCTGCGTGTAAAGCTAAAGGGAACAGAAAGAGGGGCTCTGCTTGGTGGGATCTGAACTTGTTCTGAATCTCCGTGGACCTCATAATGACCACGGTTTTGGAGACTGAGGGTGGAGAAATTTCCAGAAGGATCTGGAAATATCGCTGTGTTCATGTCATCTGTAATATACAGACTACCACAACTGACCTGTCAAATTGAAGAGAATAAATAAAAACAAAGAAAACATTTTAAAAAAAAATCTGTCTCACACACATACTACAGCTAACCAGAACACATTTATACCTTTTGAATACACATTTCTTTAAAAGTATACCTACCTTTGATATATATGTACGAAATAAGAAAAATGCATATTATATATATTTATATATATATATATATATATATATATATATATATATATATGTATATATATAGATATATATGTATATATACATACACACATATATATATATACATACATACACATATATATATATACATACATACACACATATATATACATACATACACACATATATATATATACACATATATATATATATATATATATATATGTATATGTGTGTATGTATATATATATATATATATATATATATATATATGTGTGTATATATGTATGTGTGTGTGTGTGTGTGTGTGTATTTTATTCATGTAACTGTATTATAAAGATGCTTCAACATACATAAACAAAAACGTATGTTTAGCTAACCACACGCAGAAAACAACTTTCATTTCAAAACTTAAATCATATGCATTTAAAGATTTGCATACCTGGAAAATTCTGCATATCTTGTCCACTGACATGTCACTGCCATTCAGCGTAACTCGTTTTCCTCCTCGAAAGAGAACAAAACTTTCCACATCCATTCCTCAGTACATTTGCAACAACTGTTGATGTTCTGTGAGGCCGCGTAACGTGCGGGGACAGCTTCCGGGTCACGGTCTTAAAAGTAATCAACAATAAATCCAAGATTGAAAATAAAAAATTACCGTCGTTTTCTGATTTTAAATTTTCATCTAAAGACACACTGTCGGAATATAGATAACAATTTGTTTCTTTATTTTCCGATTTTCATTTTGAAAATCAAAAACGAAAAACGAGTCATTTCCTATTTTCCGTTTCTCGTTTTTTTATTGGTCATCGGGAAATGAGCCGTTTCCCGATTTTGTTTTTTTTAACCTCAAAAAGAAAATCGGTTGGCCGTGATGTACACGGACCCTTTTGGTCTAAAAATACCGTGCAGGTTTTTCATGGCCAGAATGCAAGTATGCAAAAACCAAATATGTACCCAGCATGTAAGCACGTTGGCATTTGCCATATAGTATTAAAAACGAAGTCATTCACTAATATAATAAGCCTCAAGTTATTAAAGTTCATTATTATCTCTATCGCTTTGTCCATTAAGGGTCACAGGAAAGCTGGAGCCTAACCCAGCAATTAACAGTTAGGCAGAGTAGACCCTGGACAGGTCACCAGTCCATTGCAGGGCCAACATAAAGACAAACAACCATTTACGCTCACAATCACTCCTAAGGAGAATTTCAAGTGACCAGTTAACCTAACATGCATGTCTTTGGATGGTGGGAGGAAGCCGTAGTACCCGGAGAGAACCCACGCATACACGGGGACAGCATGCAAACATACAGAAAGGCCACCAGTTCGAACTGCCTCCCAGCCAAGGCTTGATGCACCGACCTTCTTGCTGTGAGGCTGTGGTGCTCTGCGTGGTCGGTCAGGTCGTCTGCAAGTGATTTAGGACCAGGCTCTCCACAAACATGCTGTGCGCATCGGGAGAAGGGTTACCATCCTTGTCACAAACAGCTCTCCGCACCAGCCGGAGCTGGCTATCCGAGATCAGCCGAAGCTCTGTGGTACTTTAGTATTGTTACGTCTAGGTAGGATTCTGACTAAGAGGCGTTCAGTCATAACCCCACAGGTGGTAGCATCGCACCATTGGCTCCTCAGCCAAGCACATACACCAAATGTTTGAACCTGTGGTTCCTCTTGTACTGAGCAGGATTACTATTGCAACAACACATCATCAGTAGGATAAACTAACCTGTCTCACAACGGTCTAATCCCAGCTCACATTCCCTGTTAGTGGGTGAACAATCCAGTGCTTGGTGAATTCTGCTTCACAATGACAGGAAGCACCGACATTGAAGGATCAAAAAGCGACATCACTATGAACACTTGACAACCACAAGCCAGTTATCTCTGTGGTAACTTTTCTGACACCTCCTACTTAAAACTCTAAAAGTCAGAAGGATTGTGAGGCCCCGCTTTCATGGTCTGTATTCATACTGAAAATCATGATCAAGAGAGCTTTTGCCCTTTTGCTCTACGAGAGGTTTCTGTCCTCCCTGAGTTCATCTTAGGACACCTGCATTACTGTTTGACAGGTGTACCGCCCCAGTCAAACTCCTCACCTGCTACTGTCCCTGAAGCAGGTCACATCTGGTGAATGCTTGATACCAGAAACGAGAGCCTGCTCGGAGCTCGCCTCCCCTCCTCACTTGGTAAGTGAAAAAATGATAAGTTATTTAAGTTATTTGATCATTTTCCTAAAATGCGCCTATGGTTTTCTGACTTTTTTAGTTTTTTTTTGTATTGCAGAACATGACGACAAAGTGAGTACTGTTAAACAAAAGCCAAAGATTTATTCTTTCACATATTTTTTATTTAACCTGTAAGAGCCTGACATTTTGCTTCAATTTATGGTATAAACTTTGCTCAAAATCCTATTGAACACAATCTGACACTTGTCTTCTGTCCCCTAATAGATACCCAGAAGCAGAAAACCATAATATTTTTTTATATATCACATGGTAATTAATGGTAGATATTCCCCCCCAAAAATTTTTTTGTTACATTTTGTTAAAGAGCCAAATAAAGACCTTATATTAAAAAAATGGACTTTTATTACCATTTTTTCATGGGTTTGGCTTTAACAGGTTAATGTTTGTAGTTTCTTCAAAGAATATTTGCAAATATTTTTTTGTTTTGGATTTCTTTTAAAAAAAAATTCCATCCAGGAAGTACATACCTTCATTTTCTGTGAGGCCGAGTAGATATTTGTTATTAATAATAGACTTTGTTTCACATGTTTTTTGCTTCTTTCTTTTGGTTTAGACATCAAAAATTATTTCTCAATTTTAAAGTGTCACAGAAAAGACTGTAACTTTAAATTAGTTTTAGTAAACATTCACTTTGGACTTGACTTGCTCAGATGTTGTGGTGAGGTTCAGGAAACACTGCAAGGTGGTTTGGGTTAGGAAAGTTTCATGTCTTAAATTAAACTGAACTTTTTTGTAGATAACACCAGCAGGTCATTTACTCAATCTGGGTTGTTTCTTGTACACCTCCCCTGAATGTACAGTGACATTTTACTCTAAAGGGCCCACTGTGGCCACATCTATAGTTAGTTATAGTCAGGCAACTCACTATTTAACTTTATAGTTCAGTTAGATATTGGAGTAAATGCTGAACAATATCTTCTTTTTTTAACCGGAGCATACTGGTGAATGCTGGGGTGGAGGGGCTCAAAACAAAAGCAAGCAATATGCAGTGTGCAGCTTGGAGGGGTATAGCTGATATGTAGCATGAATGTTTGAGGTAGGGCACGTGGGATGCAGGTGTTTCTTTATTTCAGACAACTTAAGAGTTGATGGATAAAAGCTTTATTGAGCATTGTAGAACTTTAATTCCACCACTCAATGCATGTGCATGTTATTTAATTAATTAAATATTGGAGGGAATGCTGAACAATATTTTCTCTTTTACACATAGTGCTGTGGGTTTCGTTGGGATGCAGGCAGCTCATAAGTTACTTAAGATGAAGGACCTGTGGCTGCATTATCACACTAGTAGTTAAACTGTTGCCCTGCAATACACAACCAACAACGATAAAAGATTTCACAAAGAGCTGGAGTTATCACACTTAATATGGCACTACCCGGGTTGTCCAGACCAGAGCCCACCTCTGTTACCACTACCTCCTTGAAGAGGTCATAATGTATTCTTGCTTACTCTGAGGTTGTAGCTTGTAAATGCAGAACGTCAGTATTGTGTCAGTATTGTATTTTTAAGCTGTAACTTTAGGATCAGCCTCTAAAATAATATAGTATTCTGTTACTAATGATCATAACCAAATGTTGAATACAAAAAAAAAAAAAAAAAAGCCTAATTTTAATGCTGGTGAGGTTTATTTTCTATCCCTGTTCCCACTCCCTTTCTGTATCTCTTCTCATCTCCACCAGATTTACCTGTTTCCCACCAACAGTAATTATAAATAGATGAAACAAGACAGTTTCTCTCCCAGTATTCAACACGGTGTGATGTACTTTTACATTCTCTATGAAAGTGTTTCCAATTCCTTGCTCTCACTTAAAAGTGGAGCAAAATCTATATTAAAAATGCTAATCTTGCCAAATTTCTTAAAGAGTTGTGCATAATTTTATTCTTAAAGCTCCTTAGAAACCTTTAAAAAACTATTAGGATTCTCAATTAAATTTGACATCAACATTGAAGGATCATCAGGGTTAGGAAAGTAATTTTACAGTTAGCTGAACTTACGAAAGATTTGTTCTTCAGGATTGTATGAGGGGGTAAGGAGCTGATAAGACTAGTGTAAATAACTTGAGACCAGCTTTCTGTTAAGTGTTTAATTATACTGTATTTGTAAAACAAACTAAATGGGAAGGCCTGCTCTTACAGATGTGCCACAAATTAGTCCATTTAGACCAATGTGAGCACTAAGCATTGTTCTCTACCCAAGGCAGTGTTTGCTTGACAGAGACTAAAAGGGAGGGGGAGATAATAGTATTGTTGGAAATGGATGTGAAAGGCATAAAATTGGGTGTTATTAGGCCTACAAAGCTTTAGTGCATACTTTACATTGATACAATGGAGGGAAAAACAGGGCAGGGAGATTTTGGAAAGGTGAAAGTATCAGAAATTGTGGAACCAATGTAAGATTTTTTTCCCCCTCATAGAAGCCCACAAGAATATTCTGTGTTACTTTTTCTAATACTCCTTGGTCACTAAATACTGTACAAGTCTTTATAGGAACTTGGCTGATTGGAAAAAGTGGTATTGAAATAACCTTCTTGAAATAATGTTTTTAGGACACTGACAAGTTTTTTATTTCTTTTTTTTTTTTTTTTTTGTCAAGCATTTAAGAAATGAGTCAATGCAAAGTCAATCAAAATGATCCAACAAGGTATATTTTATTGGTTGCTTAATCTGAAGACAAATCTGGGCAGATACTGGAATTAGAAAGTTCTCATTTCTGTGTTGGTGTCCCCCATTTATTTATGGCTTTTAAAACAAGTGCTTTTGAGAATTATAAAACTGAATGCAGAAAAAGTAATTTTTTTTTTTTTATCAAAGACCATGCCTTTTGAGACCTTAAAGTTTCCATCTCTGTTTTGAGCAGATGACTGAGGCAGAAAAGAGCTGAGAATAGAAAAGATGTTGTTCCAAATAACGAAAATAGATTGTCAATCTATACTCTCAGTGACTAAAACAGTTGTCAGGTTTCCCTTTAAATATTTACTGCATGGATGATTATGTTTTACCTGGCAACACGTTATTTAACCCTAACTGATGCAGTGAGTAGCTTCTCATTTTTAAAACAACCATGTTGAAATATGTGGTCGTGGGAGAGATGTTAATCTGTTTCAAAGGGTCACATTACTGGCATTTCAAGAAAAGAAAATGGTGGGGAACCATCACCTTCAAGGAAGAAATGTGGTTGAAAATAAGGATTTAATGTAATCAACGATCACTTAAACATTTGATGAAATCAGATCAACAAAACAGTAGTTTTGTGAAGGGAATGAAGGGATTAAACAGCTGTGGAGCCTTAAGAAAACCAATTATCAATGAGGCTAATTAGAAAAAAAAGGCTTCAGTTTGTTAGGGAGCATGAAGATTGGACTCCAGAGCAATAGTAGAAGGTCATGTGGTCTAATGAGTCAAGATTTACTTTTCCACTTTTACTTTTCCAGGGTGATAAGCACATCTGGGTAAGAAGAGAGGAGGATGAAGTGATGCAGCCATTATGTCAAGTGCCTACTGTACAAGCCTGTGGGGGCAGTGCTATGATCTGGTGTTGCTACAGCTGATCAGGTCAAGGTTCAGCAGCATTATGGGCCCAAAGAATAAGGTCAGCTAATACCTGAATATACTGGATGAGCAGGTTATTCTATCAGTGGAGTTTTTCTTCTCTAATGGCATGGGTATATTCCAAGATGGCAATGCCAGGATTCATTGGGCTCAAATTGTGAAAGAGTGGTTCAGGAAGGCATCATTTTAATGGCCATACCATTCAAGACACCAAGATCTGGACCTCTGTTCTATTGTGTACTAAAAACAACATGGTCATCTGAGTAGACTAATGAGTAGTAATGTCCGGGTCAGTACTGCAATATTGATTCCTCCTATAGCAACTATCAGTAGTCTTGAACTGATTCTCATAGTAAATCTCATTCTCATATTATTGAGTATCATTAACGTGGACACAGTAGGAAGAAACTATATAATAGTCAGGAACTACTACTTCTGCTTGACATAGTCATATTCAATTCAATATAGCTTTATTTGTGTAGCGCCAATTTAACAACAAAGTCCTCTCAGAGCACCTTACAGACCAAATCAATTCAAACCAATTCATTATAATCCAATCGGAACTGATACAAGCTAATTAAAAAAATGTTTGTGAAATAAGGTAGCGTGAGGGTCTAGCATCAGAATGTAATGTAAAACTAAGCCCCCATCCCCCTTATTTTGTTTAAATGTGCATTAATAAATATGTATTTTTGATAAAAGTAATTAAATAAAAATACTACAATACTACAAGAAAAAAACTGATTTAGTCAGGTTAGGTTTCCTTCAGAGTAGAAGTAGATTGCATTGTCCAGGTGTCATTAAAATGAAATAAAATAAACCAGTTTTTGCGAGCTTAAAATAAAAAAAAAAAGAAAAAGAAATAAACGTAAAAGAAATATTGAATAGATAAAAATATCAATCACTCATAGGCTTATATACAGTATATGTCTGGCCCTATTTCATCCAGCGTTGACTACTGGCAACACACACATATACGCACACACACATATATATCATATATATATACATATATTCACAAAAGAAAATAAAGACAGACATGACTAATGAAGGGATAACTGAGGTGTCAAAAAGGAAAAGGGGTGTGTGGTTGACAGTATGATGATAGAGGAGGGTTTGGGAAGTAATCAAGAAGATGGTGAAAAAATGTAAGATGCAAATAGGGAAGAGAAGGAGGAATAGGAATAGACAAGGAAAATAAGTGAGCACTGCTGAGAAGGTGACAGAGGTAGGAGGAGAACAAAACAAAGTTTTGTTTAAAAGATTTGAAAAAACTACAAGGCACACACATTAGTTATAACACCTCTTCAGATCAGGGCATGGTCACGGCTTTGGAATATATGAATAGTAATTGATTGGAGCAAGAGCAGTACATAATGGCCAGTGTGGCTCCTTCACCACCCACTAATCTACTGAGGAGAATATCCGTAGGTGTGTGTTTTTTGTGTCTTAAGTATCAGTCTCCAGTCTGTTAGCGGAGTGAATGCAAGCTGTTTGACAGGCAGATATTAGGCCGTCATGGCCAACATGAATAAAAGAGACTCAGATAGCAAGAAACATAAAACAGTCATTAATGTACGCACTCGTTTTCCTCTAGAGTAGACAAAGACACACACACACACACACACATGCTCACATCGCCACACTTGCTAACAGACAGACACAGAGGCTAGGGGTGAACAGAGCATCTTTCCAGCTGGAGTGGGAAAAAAGTGAGGAAAAGAAAAAGTAAATTTGAATGTTCATGTTGGGTGTGAGGGATGCTGTGAGTAAACCAATGTAAAGCAAAGGCAGACACAAACAGTCGCTGGAGAAAGTGTGGTGCAGCTACAGTAAACTAGGCATAAGTGAAAAAGATAAAACTATGGATGAGTCTTTGCTATCCACTTCCCTCCTGAATATAGAAGAAGTTCCACCTGGGTCACTATAGCTTGTGTTAGATTATTTATACAGTTAATGTTGCTAATCACACTGGATTTGGTTTGGAAAGATATTCCATAAAAACAAGCTGATGTAAAGTATGACTATTATATTAAAAAACAACCCATTTTATTAAAATTATGGGGCCGAATGCCTTTTATAAAGACCTTTTCCACCACGCAACCTGGTGTTTACAAAGTAAGTACCTAGCACTTTCTTCTCTTCAGACACACACAATTTTAAAGCAATTTAAGTCAAATATGAGGACGAAGAAATGGAAGAAAGCAATAGAATTTAACATGAAACTGATTTATAGGCTTTTGATTTCTATTTTTATTTATTTATTTATTTATTTTTTTGGGAAATATGCTTCCTTAGATGCTATAAGTATATCTGTGGCCATAAAGGTGGCTGCTCTGGCTTTGTTAGTAAACCTTTCTAAGAATTTGTGATAGTTGGTTCATGCAGAGCTTTATGTTTCATTGTGCTGTGTCATTGCCCTGTCACCTTCATGTAAGGTGTTTCAATTGTTTTTAGCTGTATTTGTTGAGCTGTACTTACATGGCTTATTGCTTCTATTACTTTTTCTGTTCAGTAATTTTTGGTGTTGTTTGTTGCTCCTGACCACCAAACTGAGATTTCCTTTAAACCATTCAGTTTTACATTCAATAAAACTGTAAAACAGCAACTTTTTATTTGCTGTTGCTTCCATTGTTGTGCAAATTACCTTTATATGTGCAAATTATTCATTTAGAGAAGTGCCTGCTTGCATTAATGGTTAAAAATGTGAGTAGAAAGCTCCATCTGTGCTTCAGGGCCAATTAAAGCCAGCAGACTTAACCAAAACTGTGAAACTGTGAGAAGTTTGTGATATTCTATTTAATTACAATGAGTGACCCCCTTCATGTGTTCAGTCATTTGTCAGTGTTGTCGTAAAATTATTTATTAAATCAGCTTTTACAGGTCAGTTAAAAAATCATCTTCTATTCCTCACAGTACAAAGCAAACAGAACCCGCATTTCATTGTAAATTGAGCTGCTGTCTTTGTTGTTATTCTTTAATATGACTTGAGGCAGTCACCTGTCACTGCACACTGACGGCAGCAGTCTGCTAAATCATGCATGCTGGGAACAGTGACCAGCAACGTGAACAACAGCAAAAGTTTTGTATCCGTTCCTCCTGAGGATTCAAGGTTCTCAATGTGGTAGTAAATAAAACAGAAAGAAAATTCTTCATGTGTGCACACTTAGTGAATAATAACCATTTTGTATTATTAGTGCATGTGATTTTTTTTTAATTATTTATTTTTTATCGACCTTCTCCTCACATGTAATATGCACCGTATTTGTTGGTCTATCAGCCAGTGAAGGACAGTAATGATGCAGAACAGGAGCAAAAGAAGGTAAAGCGGAAGCATTCACAAAAGCAAACAGACCACAAGGAGAAAATGAAACATGAGCTGAGCTCTGAGGAGAAGGCCAGAGAAACTATTTAGACTGATACACACATCAAGATTGTAAATCAGAGGGAATAGTGCTGTGGTCCCATCAGCTGTAATCTAATCGTTACTTCCGTATATTTGTTTGAAATACTTTTATTGGTGGTAACTAATCAGGAGAGCTTATCGAACTTTTCTTTTTTAAGAAAGGAGCGTAGAGGGGAATTTTGTGATATAGATCCAGATTAAATCATAAAAGCTACCTGATAACAGATTCAAGTTTACTGTTCACCTAAGGGAAGACAGCCCTCTGTCTTTTTCTCTTTTTGTGTATGTGTGTGCGTATGAGCTTGTTGTACAAGCTGAGTGGTGAAGAAAATCCGAGGTTGGTCACTTTTTATTGTTTTACCAAAAGTTCGTTAAAATCTCTTCAACAAACACGAAATTATCTAAAATGAGTGAGGGAGCTTGAATTTGTGAACAGCAGCTTTGATACAAACTCTGCTGATAATATCAGGTAAGCTGTCCTTAAACACTCAATTTTAAGGCATAACATGATTGTGTTCATGTGCACAGTTGTGTCCATTTTCTTTCTAACTTTATTCAAGTTAGGTTTTATCTGTTGTTCAGCTCAACTGTCCATGTAAATGTGCTGATTATCCACAATAAAAATAAACAGACAAGTACATTAACACCTCCAGAACATAAGTATGATCCTTCATATTGTTTTTCAAAGGTTGCAGTACAATTCTGGACTCTGTATTCACTGTATTTGCTTTCCCTGTGAATCACTGAGATGCTGTTAACTAACCTGCACTTCAACATTTTCATAGTTTCATGTCTTAAAAATAAAGGATTAACTGTTAACTACTGTGGGCTCAAGCAGTCCGTTTGTGCAAGTCAAACCTGTTTTTGGTTGCAATGTGTCTGCTCTGTAAACTCCAGGTGCTTGGAACAGTTTGGCAGCAAATACAGTAAACTAACAGCCCGTCATATTATGGAGACATGCTGTAAAATATATTCTCTGTTTCACAGATGGACAAAATGAAGCTTTTTTTTATTTAATCAATGCATCAGAAATGAAACTGTGGTTGGTATTGACATAGCCTTTATGGGAGTAAGTTGACCTACAGTTGCATCCTGTCTCATGAAAAATGAACTGGCAGTAATAAATAATACAAATTTTACTTTCCCATTGATATATGCACCATCTTATTCAGTGATGAGGGGGTTTTCAATACGAACTAGAGAGGACTAATCATAATTTTAAAAGGATAACACCAAATTACATTGATTTATGTTAATTGTAGTGAAATAAGATAAGACTCATGTGTCATACTGGTCTCTGGATAAGTCGAAATTTAAACTAATAAAAAAAATATAAATTATTATTATGCTGGTTTTGATATTTCTACAAAATAATCAATGTGAATGACAGTGAATATGAATTTTTTAATACTCAAAAATGATATTGGGTTTGATCCCTCAAAATTCCAAATTTATCTTGCCTAATAGTTTCAAAGCATTACATTACTTAACACAGGAGATTATTTTTCTAGAAACAAATTAAATGTTTTTTCTACAGATCAAGTTCCATTTTAACATAGGAATCTTTCTTTGACATCACCTTAATACTTCTCTCATTCTTTGTTTTTGCCTGGATCTCATTCGAGGATACCAGGTTTGCCTCCCATAGTGGCTGTTTGGAAGTGTACTGTCTACCCTCATACACCTTCCTTCAAGGATGCCCCACAGGTTCTTCATAAGGTTTAAGGTCGTACCATGGTATTAGCTACACACCATGAGTTTTCTCTCCCCTTCTAACCATAGCAGCCAAAGATCAATTGCATTTTTTGCAGCATTGGACGGTGTGTTGTCTTCACTGTAGAAGACTGGGTTCTTCCGAATGGTCAGGAAATGGTCAGTTAGAAACTGCATGCATGTTACAGAGGTAATTTTGACACCCTAAGGCACCCTAAAGGGGCCTGCCAACACACTCCCCATTATTCCAGCCCAAAACATCACTCCAACTAGAAACCAGCAGCTTCAAATATCTGCTTGCTGCTCATCAGAGGCTGCTCTTTTAATATGATGCATTTGCTTGACAGAGACTTTACTTGATATGCACAAACTTGTTAATGACTCACACACAAACTTTATGATCTCGCTGAAGTTTTTATGAAATATTTTCACTTCGGGGGGGAGTGGTAGCCTATTGGTAACAGAGGTGGACTTGGGTCTGGGGAACCCAGGTTTGATTCGCCGGCATATAGGTGAACCACTGTGGGCCCTTAACCACTCCCGACTGCTCCCCAGGTGCTGAAACATGGCAACCCACTGCTCTCTAGTCTATCTGGAGATGGTTCAAATGCAGAGCTGATTTAATAAAGAAAAATTAGAATCTTTATTTGCAGAAAGATGCTTATTTTCCCCCATACTTCATGAAAACAATGACTTGCTTTATGATGTAGAATAACCTCCTTACATAGTTTTCTTCTAATTAAGCTGACCAAGGGAAACTAATTATCAAACCTTTCTGAGATTGTTCTCAACGATCTGAACAGGCAGGTGAAACAACACAAACAAAATCTTCCACAGAAAAACTAAAATCTATTTATTTCAAAAAGAGATCCTACACGCAGAATTATTTGGAGTACAGTACATGTGAGGGGAAATAAAAACATTAACAACATGGTAAGAGGTTTTCATATTGTGGAATCTATTTAAGCATGTCATTAACCTCTCAAACAAGGCAACAAACATGTGATAGAACCTGTAAAAGATAAATTCTGAAATACAGTCCTGTTGTGAGAGCAAGTTGCCCTTTTGACTCACAAAACTCCCTTTTAGTATGTCTGCCCTCCAAAATCCTGCCCTCTGCAACCCACCTACTTACTGTATATCTGTCCATCTGTGAATAAGGGCCTATCTGAGGTGGACTGCAGGGTACTTAAGGCTATATGCAGCTAATTCAAGATATGTGGAATTGAGGGGAGATATGACATGAGTGGAGAGAGGGAAGAAAAGAAGATGACAACAGAAGAAGCGGGAAAGAGAAAAGAGATGAAGATGGAAAGAGAAAGAAAGAGACATCTTGGCAAAGCTTTCAGATAAATGTAGAAATGATAAATAGAAGCGCGCAAGGACAGAAAATGTATATGGAGTGGGTAGGATGTGTGTGTGATTCTGGTGGGTGTGCTTGTTTGTACTCATGCTTGTGTGTGTGAGTGACTTTGAGGTGCAGTCCTTGGCACACAGATGCCCCTCCATTATCTGCCTGTCTTCGTCCGCTCAACCTACTCTGCCTCAGGCAACTCTCTACTTTAAAGAGCTGTCCAAATGATACACACACACACTCATGCAAACACACCCCAGTGCACGCACACACTCAGGCTCTTCCTCGCTCCACGTTCCAGTGGGGCAGAGTGGTTTGGCATGGAAGTGCTTGGCTAACAGCTTGCAAGAGTAAGGTGACATTTCTCTGTATCCACAGCAGTGTGTGTGTGTGTGTGTGTGTATTTGAGCATGCATATGTGTAATTTGTGAGCAGAAAACCAGCAGGTGCATCTCTGGAAGTTTTCATATTTAAGCTTTCGCATCCAAGTTTTGAAATTTTACTTTAACCGACATTTAGTGTGTGTGCATAGTCTGTACTTTTATACAGTTAGCATAATGGTGTGTGTGTGTGTGCGTGTGGAGGAAGGTGGTTTTATGGTGTAAAACAAAACAACTTAACCAAGAAAGCAATATGTGAGACAACACAGCAACAGAATGGAAATTGGGGGTAAAGAAACCAAACATAGACTAAACCACTCTAGTTTTTTGTCTCCGTGATTTACATTGCTACTGGATAATGTCCCATTTATTTCTTAATGACATATTTATATTGTCTATTGGGAAGGCATTTCCCTTGAGTTTGGAGCAAGAAAGCTCTTCAGTCTTTTTCATGCTCATATAGGTTCAGATATAAAAGTTCTAAGATATTAAGGTTGCCATAAGCACACAACATACTTATCATGACTGGGGTTTAGGTTGTTACAGCTACTCCTGAAGAAAGCACCACTTATAAAGGGTATTGGATGGATTTATTGTATCCACACATTTACACTTAAAGTCTAACTGCAACTCCAGCCTGGGTAAAGGTTGCATTTAGACTGCAGGATTCTAATGGATTATTTTTTTTTAAAAAAAGAAGCTTCTTTTGCTGTATATGTTTAGAAATGTGAGGTCAGCTTAATGTAAATTGTATGTTTCAGTTTTTGCCTCTCAAAGGAGATCAAGCTCATGATTAAGTTCCTGTTAAGGGGACAGAAAACAAGGTGATCGGTCCAGATATTGCAAATCTCAGCATGGCAAATTTACGCCTAATGAATAAAAAGTGCAAAGCTTTGCGTGTGTGTGTCTTTGTGTGTATCTCTGTGCTCGTATCAACAAATCAACAGTACACCTTGAAGACACAACAGATAAGGGATGAGATTGTCTCACCTTGGGATGCACACTGTGTCTGAACATCATGAGCACACACATACACACTGTGAAAACACAGCTCATTACATGAAAGGATAATACAGACTTATAGTCTGATTCATGCACGTTGGTGTAACAATGTTGAATAAGTGAAAGTTGCAGCTTGTAATGTGATGCCGCTGGCTGTTTTTATGAAAGAAAACAACTTTAAATATTAAGGAAATGGCCAAGACAACACAATCAGTCTCACTGAACACAGACAATGAGCACCAACTGTGTATTTATCTTATTTTTTCTTTCTGTGTGACATAACATACACATATTTTGTGTATCTCGCTGTGTCTGCTCTCCTCATTAGATGTGTTTGCTCCACATCTCCCATGCCCGCAAGTAAAGTCTTGTAGTGCTGCTAAAACACGCCTCATTTAGCCTGCATTTACCTGATTAGCTGTTTTTATTTGATATAATAATTACCATGTCTGTGTCTATGTTAGGCACTGGAATAGTCTATGTTATTTCTGTGTGTGTGTGTGTGTGTGTGTGTAAGTGTGCAGTGATTATGTGAGCTATTAGCAGCTAAGTGGACTGGAGTCTGGCAGTGTGCCCAGTCGTTTCCCTCCTGAGGCGACTAGCACGTCTTAAGATGGAAAGAAGGAGCAACGTTCTGTCAATGTTTGGTTTCTGCTCCGTGTGTGAGCGTGTGTGTCTCAACATGTTTATTCTTAAGATTTGAAGTGGAGAGATTTTCTTTTTTTGCTCAAAATATGACTTTTCTAGCATTGTTATTCAGTTTTTGAAGGTTGTAAATTGACATTTTATTCACTGACGTCTTATAAACTGCTACATTTGCATCATCTTTAGCCAACGCTGTCCTAGGGGTGCAACAATAAATCAATCTACATAAATACATTCAGTCAAAGACCAATGATTGTAGCACTTTGGTTATTATAACTATGCCCAAATAATATTTAGTTTGAGACTCTAAATAGAACTAAGTTTACACTGTACCCTTAATATTTCAGCTTTTAATCTGATGTGAACATTTTTTCCATATCTGAATGAGCCAAGGATTATAATTTTATTGCTTTTAATGATTTCATATGCATTAAATCAACATGCGATATAGTCTCATATTAATCATTAACCCCTGAATCAAAGATAATAAAAACAGAAATGTGGCAGAATTTGTGACATTGACAAATATTGAATTGCTATCCACTGAAATTTTCTAATATACAGTAACAGTCAAGGGGTTTGGACACACCTACCCAGTGAAATTTAATGGGAAGGTATGTCCAAATTGGTAAAAACTTGAGATTTACAGCCTTAATTATTACCCACAATGAGAAGCACCGTTAAAACTAACTGTGGTACATTATAGTGCTTGTCATAACTAGAAACATAGCGGTTTCCTGTCTTTGAAGTATTTGTTTTCTTTAAAAGGCTAAACACGTGGTCTGATGCAGGAATTATTAAAAATCTAATTTGACTTTTGTTATTTATTTTTATCTATTCTATTAAAATATTTAGTATGTAATAAGTAATATGTTGTCACATTTACATAATTAAATATTCTGCATCATTTTCTTGTCCTGTTTATCACTGAGGCAAACTCGGTAATTAAAATGAATGTGCTATATATATGTATATATATATATATATATATATATATATATATATATATATATATATATATCATTCCCATTAAAGGGATACATGAAAACAGCCTTTAAATAGGTGTCCACTGTAGTGGACACGGTGCGTTAAAGGGTTAGGCTGCATTCACAGTTAGATCTGGTCAGAACTAAATGAAAACTCCTTCAGATATCTGCTTCCAGGTTCTCTGGAAGGCTCGATAATAACAGAAATATCATCTTGATAAATATCTAATTCCTGTTCTCTCTCTTTGCTCCTGTTACACACACGCACATGCACACTTATGCATGATCCTCAATATACTTGCATGGATCCGCTTCTACGGTAAAGGAGAGGATAGAAGTGACCTTGGTCCAGCCTGGGGGGCTTCAGCAGATGGAAAGAGGGGCAGAGGGCTCTGGCATGTTAGTCTGCACCACACACACACATTCACACTCATATGGACAAATGCTCAAGCTGGCAGGGTGACATTGTGTGTGTCTCTGCAGGGTTGGCCTTTCGTTCCGACACAATAGTTGTGTTTAGGGGGAAATCCACGCAGGAACATCCCAATTTGGGAATGCCGGAGTTTTCATATAGATATTAATTATCTTTTACAAGAAAACTTTTCATCTTTGTTCTGTTTTACATAGAAGTTTAGACATCTGTGAACACGCAGCGTTGCTATTCCTTTGAACACTAATGTGCACACACGCAATGAGTCTGTTGTTGTTTTTTTGTTTATTTCTTTCAACAGATGTCCATCAGAGAAGAAATAAAAGTTGCCATTCAAAATAGTTTGGGTGACAGAAGAATTCATAAAAGACCATTTGGTCTCGCTAATATGGAATATTTATATAGGACCATTTCTAAGGAGCCTGAACGAAGAGGTGGGGGAAATGTGCGAGTACATATGTCCCTCCAGATTGGGGCAGCACATTAAAACAAAACAGCAGTTAACGAGATGGGGAGGATCGAGAGGCTAGAATGTGGAAGGAAGGAACATTTGTGAAGCTACGACTTGTTGGAAGGGAAGTGCTGCCTGTCCACCTGTCTGCAAGGCTGCCAGCTGCACCACACAGTCACACACAAATGTGCACACGCATATGGCCGGTAATGCACGAACAAAAACATCAACACATGTAGACAGATTTACTAAGTGCACAAAAGCTTTATGTTTAGTCAAATATTGAGATAAAGATCCAGATTTGACCTTTTTTTCTGAGACAATGTGAGCTGGAATGAAATAGGCTTTGGTTTAAAATGTATTAATGAAGGAAGTCAGCTTGTGCATGTGTTGGACTTTTAATTAGTGACAAACTGACGAATTTGCACCACTGATTAGTTTAACTCTGTTTTGACAAAGCCGACATCTAAGAAAAACAGACTTAGAGAGTAAGCTGTGTCCCACTGACTGATTTTACTGTAACAAGAGTTACAGAGGCATGAGGCTGGTTGCATTTAAGTTGCACTGCCGCTTCATCATTGTTGCAGCTATTCAAAGTATCCTTAGTATTTTTTTTACAAAAATTTCAGATGTATCTTGCTGCCACAGTAAATTGTTTTCTAATCCCAGAACTATTAAAAAAACTGCATTTTATGCAGTTTAATGGGATTTTAATATGGGCATTTTATTGTATTTTAATCACTTTTTTAATTGTTTCTATAAATGGGCTTTTTTACAGGCAAACAGATATATCTATAATTTAATTTCATTTATATCATATAAATATAAATATATAATTTTATTTTTGTTTTAACTCCGGTGTTTTCCTCACAGGGATCCTCCACGCCAGGGGTTTTACCTGCTCGGTCTGGGGGTTGTTGTCGCGTTGATTGCCCTTGTCTGGTTGGCTGGGGCCCTGCACTGCAGCCTTATGGCTGTGGTGTGGGCCCCGGTCTGCCCTGATCGGGGTGGCTGCCACAGCGGCGGCCCAATGTAGGACGTAGGTGGACTGGCTCCTGGTGTGGATGGATCCCCATAATATTGTTTCCTCCCAGCAGCATCACACCAGGTATTTATTTATTACTTTTATTATTTTATACCAGTGACAGGGTTGGCGGGTGGTTGCGTTGTGTGTGTGTGTGTGTGTGTGTGTCTGTGTGCGACCGCGTGAAAGATCATAATGAGTGTTTTTAACTTTCAGGTAAATTCAGTTTTGATGTGTAAAAGCTTGTTTAGTTTTCAACATGCATGAATTGAATTGTGCTTAAATTTCTTAATCTTGTGAAGCACTTTGTATTGCCTTTGGCATGAAAAGGGCTTTAATAAAGTTTGATTTGATTTGATCTGATAAAAGATCAGGTACAAGTATCGTTCATGTGGTATCATTTACTATGGCACTAAAGGATCTGCCATGTTGACTCACTCTCAACAACATAAGATTGTTGTTTGTTAGCAATAAATTGGAAAATAGATGCTGTAATTACCTTCTAGCTCACTATGTTCTGGCTAAATTGTAGTTAGAAAAAGTCTTTAATGCCCAAATCTTTATCTTGTGTATTATTAGTGCTTGCTCGAGTGTTCAGATCTTTTGTTCTGCTGCTGTATTTAGTCAAAATCTTAGTCAGCCCACTTTAAACTGTACCATTTACAAGTTAATTGTATATTTCTTTTGATCCAGGTCTCCACATACTGAAGTAATGACATTTTTAATGTTAAATTCAGGTCCAGATGTCTGTCTGTTCATTTTTACACCCTTAATTACAGCCTTTATCTTTATCTAAACATGTTTACCTTGGTAGCATTGCTAATGATTCTCCAAACAACTTTCAGTACAGGAGTATTTGCAGAAATAAGACACAAGCATGTTCAAGTGTGGTAAAGATGTGACCTTTTACCGATTCTGTCACACATGTGGGAAACTGCCAAAACATGTGAAATCTACTTGGTTAATCTGATTGCTTGAAGTTCAGTCATGACAGTAAAAGTGCAGAATGTAGTGGGACAAGTCTCCCCTGTGTGCAATCAGACTAATTAGAGCATGCCAAAAATGTATAAGAGGCAGGTGGCAGTCATCGTCACTGCAATCCCTGAACCCTTTTAAGTGGCTCGCTGTGTCACAGGTTTGAGTCTCCTCTTCCCTTCAGTTTCAGGCACTTCTCTGACATTAGGTTAATTATTGCTTCACCTGCATTCTACATTTTCCTCATGTGGTTTATGGTTATGCTTATCGCTTGTATGTTCCTTTTGTATTAGGAGCACGTTAAAAGGTGGAAAAGTGTCAGTGTCACCTGTTTAAGTGGCCAGAAGAGTGGCTGATTTGGTATGGATGGGGTTTATCTAACATCCTCATATTACAGTAATTCCCTGCTAAAATGATCTCACAGTCTGTAGGCCTGGATTGTTGCTGTCGCTAACAGTGCTGGTGTAGGCCGCAGGAACACTGCTGTTCTGTCCTTTTATTCAGCAGCGACAAGTGTTTTTATGTTTCATTTAGCTTTTTTCTCTGCAGTTAATAACTTCTTTTTCATGTGCTGTGAACTTCTGCTCTTCTTGGTTTGGTTTGGGTGGCACTTATGCTCGGTTGACCTGCCCCACCCCCACTTGTAAGCCTTAGCTGCTATTTTTAATCTTGTTTGCTGATTTTAAATTTTAAATTTAATAATACATTTTACATGTTTTTGGATGGAACAATTATAACCTGTGTGTCTCTTCCCAAAGTGGTAAATAGTATATCTTGGGTGAAAGGTGATGTTGTCGCAGCCTTTATGTTAAAGGCCTTTGGTGGCCTAGGTTTGGGTTTCCTCGTAGGCCTGCTCGCCACACTAAGGAATACACTTTTAAGACCTCTGGAATCCACTTGAATTTGAAAAAAAAAAAAACCTTCCCTCGTGTACATAAATGTGTGTGTGTATATTAATATTCAAGGCTGAATTTGTCCTTGACCACATCTGTGCTTTCCTGTGGCTTTCTGCTGAATCATATTCAATGCTACGTTTATTGCTGAAAGACCTCAATTAGCCAGATGAGAGACCTTGTAATGCTGTTCGATACATGCACATCAACATACATTATCCTAATAAGATCCTATGATTCTCTTTTTCTTTTTTTTTTTTTTTTTGCAGTTACTGCCATCAGAGTAAGTGTTCAGCAGGAGAAAGGAAGCTTTTGAGTCTGTGTGTGCGTATAAAGACGGGGAGTTTGGATGTAAACATGAGTCATTATGGGGTCATATATCTCATTACAATTAGGGGTAAAAGAAAACAAAGGCAGGCCACATACAAATACATGTTTATGAACACACAGGCAGGGCCACTGAGGACTCAGTTAGCCAAGAGTGGATCTGTGCAGAGATGTCTTCCAGATGAATAGGTGGTAATGAGCGTGTAGTGGAACTGATTCCACCCCACTTTCCTCCTCCCCTCCCACCTCCTTCTCATCATACCAGCCCTCCCCCCCAACCCCCGATTCTCCCTCCTTTTTCTCAGGGCTCAGGTGTGCAACACATGGCACTTTTTCCATCCTTGTTCTCACACCGACTTAATCTAGAAGCTCTTTTCTCTCCTGTTCTTTTTTTTGCTTGCATCTGCTGCACTTATCCCAAAACTTTTCCTCATTCGACTCTTTCAAAAGGCTGTCAATCGCTCACATACCGGTCAGCATGCATGAGTGGAAACTCGGACACACCTGCACACCTACAACTTGTAAAGACAGTGCAGTCAACCACACAGTCCGCTCATGCTCACATAAAGGCAATTTATGGAGAACTAAATCTAATCTTTTGACAGTGCTGGGGGGATATTTCAGCTTTGCTTATTCAAATAGTCCTCCTTCTTCTTTTGTGTACCTCAGCGTTTCAACAAGACCCCAGGAGTAACATTCTCAACAATGACAACAACTAAAGGTACAATCTGAGCTCGACTAAAGAGAGTAGGTCAGGATAAAAGAAGCTAGGTGGTTGCGTGCTTTTTTTATGTACACTGTGGCAGATGAACTGCTTTAATAGAAAAAAAAGGGGCTTAAAACGTAGAAAAATCTTTACTTTTTCTGCCATTTTCACATTCAAATTTCATGACCAACCTTTTCTGTTTATTAAATTTCTTAACACATGCTTCCATATGCTTGTCTATTTTTTTTTCCTCACACACAGAAGCACACACACTCAGGCTCATCCAGGGCAGACCCTGGGGGACGCAGGCACTTGAAGGAGTGACTGCCTAATGAGGGAGAAAATCTGTTTTACAGTAGGACAGGAGGCGCAGCAGCAATCAAAACAGACTGTATTTACATTACACATGCACTAATTAAAGATGTAATTGACATCAACAAGGAAACGTCAGTACGACCCATTTAATTGTTAGACATTTATCAAAATCACTGAAAATTCAGCAGGTTAGAAAAATGTGGAAGGGAGGTGAGATAGATTACCATTTTAATTTTTTTTAAATAAGCAGTGTTAATTATTCAAATTTGAAAGAATATCCCTTTAGAGTAAATCCAAAATACTTTCTCTCTGTACTTGTTTCTGCCCTGTTACTCAGCAGGTAGCCTCATTACTGTGTAAGTATATCCGGTCTTTCTGTGTTCAATATGGATATGCAAAAAACTCATAAGATAGTCGATATTTGACTCTTGTTTTGGCCCCTTTCTTATATCTAATTATTTGGCTTAATTTAACTTGATTATTTCTTTTGATTTAATAATCTAGGCAAGAAACTATTGGGGAAAAAAGTCATGATTTGGGTTAGACTGCACCATCATTAGAAAGCTCAAATCACACATCACACCCAACCATAGCGTCTCACACTGGGTCTCTGAAACTGTCTGCAGCAACTTGTGGACAGAAAGGGAAGAGCATGATTGATATTTCGTCTGTAGTCAAGACAAATGGAAATGTATTCTCTGCCCTGCTGTATGGTGGAGATGTCCAAAGCTGCAAACTTGCATGAAGAGGGTACAGTATAATTCCATCCCTTCATCTCTACTGGTGACATGCCGGTCGTTTGGTAGGTAAATGTTACTGGACCAGTAAGTTCTTACTTTTAGTCCACTGCTTTCACATGGAGAGGAGAGTCTTTTGAATTTGAGAGTGCGAAGGGAAGCAACATTAGAAAGGCCTGGATGATAACTATTTATTGGCTGAGATCCCTGTAAGCACATATTTTATAAACAAGGTGAGCCTCCACACTTTTGAGGCGAAGCTCATTGCTGCAACAGCTAGCTTCAGCTAAAGATGTCACTTTGTGGAAAATTGAAAGAACTTTAGAATGTGCAAGAATTTACAAAAAGCACTCAGCCAATTAACTTTTCGCATTAGGTGATGCTGTAACTTTGTGTAATTTAATGGCAGCGCTTCCTTCACCAATGATTGCTGTTATTGGTCTGTGAGCAAGTGTCTCTACAGAGCACGACAACAGCTACTGTTAATGTGCTTTGCTTGCAAAATACTCCTTTCTTTACAGCAGGACTTCTGCAGTACTGCATTAATAATAGCATTGTTTGTTAGCACAGGAGAGGAGACACCCCCTTATAAATGTAGTTATCCAGGGATTATGAGGGAGTGTGTTTTCTGATAAAGAATCCGTGTTTTGGTTTGGGATCTGTGAGGGATTCAGCGTGTGATCAGCATGACTGGCTTCTGTGAAAAACAGACAGTGAGACAGAAACATCTCTAAAGGTTAATACACCAAGATGTCACAATATTAAAAAATGATGTTAAATGAGTTGAGTTAAGTTCAAACTGTTTGTACAGGACTAAATTTATTTCAGAAAGCAAAACTGGATCTTCCCTTTTTGTTCTTAGTGCCAAAAAAAATGAAAGGATGTAGGAAAAAGGTATGATTTGTTAGTCACAGGATGGAGGGATATTATGCTTGTGTGACAGCGTGTGGGGGTTGATAAAGGAGGGAGGGGGCCTGCTGTGTTTGGGTTTGGGATCAGAGTGGAGACCAATGTGTGAACAGCACTCCATAAAGCACACAGATTATCAGGTCAACACACACACAGACATACTTACTGAATTGAACAATAGAGGACCCACTGAACTCTCTCTCTCACACACACACACATATATGCAAGCTGAGAGCAAGAGATGCCATCGGATAAGCGCTGTCAGGCGGGATGAATATAATACGCTGCAGAAGGATCTCAGCAGAACTGGAGGATAACATTTTTATTTTCATTAAAACATTTACAAACAATAGGTTTGAGTCATTTTTCCAAGAGAAGTCAAGATAAGCAACATTTCTACTTTATGTTCTTGTTTGCAGAGAAAATGTTTTAAATTTAAAAAAGCATGTACAAATATTAAAATATATCTATTTATAATAAACCATTTGCTCACAGATTTTCTTTTAAAGACCCTTTAATAATACTGTTGCTCTGCAAATCAGATGAATGCTGGATGGAGCTCATTAAGAACCAGTGAACGACTGACTGAACATGTCCCCACCTACTGGCCAAACGTGGCAACTACAGCACAGCCTAAGCACCTCACCAGGCATTAAAAATTACAAATACACTACTGAGCAGTAAAGTATTTCTGTAAGCATCCTTGTTTTATTTCTGTCTTCTAAATCTATTACTGATCTAAATTTTAGTCATATCAAAAATTCTGTAAATAATGAGACAAAGAAAAAATGGAGTGTTTATTATAAACAACAGCAGCACAGTCTGTTGAAAATGATATTAATAACAGGAATAACGTTCATTCATGAATGTCTGTTATTAAGTAATTATCACCCACCAGAAGGAATGTTGTGTACATTAACAAGAACTTGATTTGTTTCAGTTTTAATATAGTAAATAAAAATGTGCATCTAATTTTGTGGATTAATTTACGAAGTGTTCTGAAACATTAGCAAATTTGAATAATTTGTGTCTTAGCTAAAACATATGGACCCCCAAGGTTTTAAGTGGTTTTCCAGATGTGCATTGGCTTTCAGTCTTATTTGCAATTTTTATTTATTTACCATTTTATTTTATTCTTATTTTCTTGCACAGTAAATTAGAAGCAATGTTTGATACTAAGAAAATGCAACCACTTTGATGAAAATAAGATATGTTTCTTGTGTGTCTCTGAAAACAAGCATTTATCTAATTGTCTAAAATGTGAATTGGCATAACAGCAAACAACATAAGTCTGATTACCAGATATCTGGATTAGTTCGGAGCACATTCTTACTGGTTCGGTGATGAGAAACGATGAACAGCAAGCAGTACCTGATCTACAGAAATCTGTAGCTCTGGAAGTGCATCTAATGTTTGGTGTTTTGTCTCAATGAACCATCTTAACCATGTTTCTTTTTTCTTTGACTATTATTTTATAAAATACAAAAATTTTGACTTCTTGTGAGAACAATAAATAAAGAAATAGATAAAAGAAATCATCACAATTCTTTTAGTTTTAAATTTACAGACTAAACCCGGTACTTTTATGCTAAGTGTGTATATGTATGTGTGTGTGTGTGCGTTGTGGAGACAGATGGATGTGATTTTGGCACAGAATCAGAGACAACATCAAAACAGATCTAAACACACACACACACACGTGCAAACATGCCCAGCTCTGCATTGTGCTTACTTGTACGACTGCCCACTTAGGTGTTTATGTTATGCAGTGTGTTTGTGCTTAGGTGTGTGTCTGCATGTGCATTCGGCCTTTTCACCGTCCTGTTAAGTCAGACCCACATCTCTGTGATGACAAACAGCCAAAGAGCGACTCCCCTCTGTGAAACACACACACACATATCACTCACAAACAGCCAATAATGCTTTGTGCATTTGGGATTTTATTGTGTGTATTTGTGTGTACATTTTCAAAATTACCCAACAATCCAAACAGGTTTTCCTGTTGCCTCTTTCAGCCTCAGCAGAGGACAGAAGCAACAGCTGCAATTAGCCCTTTGTGGCTAAAACCCAGCCTGATTAGACGTCTCGTTAGGCATCGTTAAGGCTTTTACTAACAGGGCGCATAGATAATGAGCCTGCCCACTGAACGACCAAGATACTAATCATAGGATAAAACGCCTACGCATTTAATTGGAGGCAGGAGCACAGAAGAGGAGAAAGGAGACCCTTTAAAGAGAGAAGCAGAATAGCAAGTGTGAAAAAAAGAGGATGGAGCGGAGGCGCACATGATGGCAGATTGTAACCAATAACTAAACTTTGTCAGGTTGATCATATCACTCATGTGTGAAAAGCTTAAGCCTTCAATGCCTGTCGATTTTATTGCTTTCAAATCTGTGAAAGTACATACTTCTCTTAAGCTTGAATTATTTTGTTTGCCTAAGTTTAAGTGCTGTAATTCTCAAACCTTCTCAGCAGGTGGAAGTTTGTAAATAATAGGAGGTGAAAGATAATGAAATAATGAAAGGAAAGATAATCCGCCGTATCTTCTTGTCTATCTCTGACTGAATCTTCTTGGCTTGATTCTTTGCTCATGAACGCATCACTTTTAAAAGAATTATAGATGTTGCAGTCGACATAAAAAGAAATAAAGAAAGCAGTCGTTTTGGGGCTACTACACATTAATTTCCACTTAACACAGAGGCCATATTGCTGCTGACACAGGGTCAGCCACTACCTCCACAACAGTGCCCAAAAGCATGCTGGGAATTTCTTATATTCAGTCAAATCACAGGTTAAAATTTGACGTTTAACAGGGCTCATCACCCTCTACCCACCAAAACAGCTTGTTCAAATGTGCATTACGGCATCAAAGCTACGAGAGTGTGTTCTCAGGGCAGCGCTCAAGTGTGTAGCAGCATTTGGACTAATGCAAATGAACTTGCGAGCTGCAGTGAGTATTAATTCGACACATGCTCTCACCTCTGTCACCCTTACCTTGTGTTATTATTACCAGGCACACACTGAGGTATGGTCACACATGCTCCTCCTGCAGAAAAGCACAAAAGCATTAGCATATTTTTCCGATGAAAAACAATGTGAACTTATAAGCGCAGAACAGACGTATGCAAATGACCGAAGCAATTTACCAAAACAAAGCTGGCACTACTGTCATGTGAAGTAAAGGGAACGTTAACTGGAGGTTGTCTGTGTGTTGATGTGCATGTAAAATCATTGGATATGGCCTGAAATTGAGGCTCAAGAGATCAACCATTATACTTCTACAACTTCAGCTGCACCTTACAGTACATTATGAATCTTTATTAAACAATTTTTTTTACATTACATAATGCTTTCTATATTTTCTTTGGCATCCAAGGAAAAAATGGTTTTTTAAGTTGCTCTTGGCACAGTCCAAATGTAACAAAAATGATGGTAAGAATGTCTGATTGACGTTGAGAGAGAGAAAAATGCAGCTGAAAAAGGGCTGGACAGACTATAGTTGACTTGGCAATGAAGGTGAGAACACTGGGAAAGGCTAAACATGAAAAACTGGGAGCTAGAAGGTCAGCCAGCAGCTCAAATGGAAGACATTTACAGCTTCAACAAGATCGTATGCACGCACGCACACAAATATAAATATATCTGAGCCAATGTCTTTGCTGGAATAATTGCACAAGCGAACACATCTGGTGCACTTCGAGATGGAGTTCTGGCTCAATGCAGACATGGTAATGAGTGTGTGTTTGTGTACAGAGGGGTTACTGTGTCCACTCCAAATGCCACCGTAGTGCTTCACAGGGTTCAGCTCCTCTTACTATCACTCAGAGAATAATATGAAATGGCTTCATCAGTAAAAAGCTGCTCTTTATTAGTAACATTTTACCCTATTGTTCATTTTTTTTCTAGCAGCAAAAGATCAACTTTGTTGTTTTTTTTTCTCTTTTATCGTCATTATATAATCGCCAGATACTTAAACAAGCAGGCAACTGATCAATTTTCTGTAGTTGCTTCTGCTTTTGTGTGTGCAACTGTTTAGGATTCAGTTGTATCTTAGAACAAAATAACACCTGCAGAATAAGTGATCAGATTTTTGCTGTACATTTTCTATAAATGTCATTTGTTGATATGAAAACTTGTATATTTAAGTATATTTAAAAAGTCTATTGCACTATTGTGTGCTGAAGGTAACATGTAGGGTAAGAAGGACTACAAAAGATATATAAATATTTATATATATTTTTTTGAAAAAGGACAGTTGCCACTTAGAGCTGCAGAATTTTGGAAGCAGCTTCAATAGATTTTAATTTGTGGTTGCAATCCAGACATGAGCTCACAAAGCAAATTAATACAATTAAGGATTTACAGCTTTTGTAACTTTGCTCTATTTTTGGATGTTAAGGCCACTGATGCTGGCATATGTAATTGATATAGTAAAGAAGGATTTGACAGTAATAAAATAATTGGAAAAATCTGCATTTTGCTATGTGGTGTTGCCTGTGTGCAATGGTCTTAACAACTAAAAACACTAATGATATGCAGAAAGTAGCTGGAATGGCCACTAAAAAATGTCCAGTTGTCATGGAGACAGAGGCACTCAAACAGCACCTCACACCGAAGGGAAGGTCATTGTAAACACGATAGAGTCAAATTGGCAGACATGCCACAACCCTCTGTCACTTCCCCTCACGGCTACGAGACAAAACAGGTCTCTGCTGGTCAGAAAGTTTGGTAAACGATTTAAAAGAAACATCAGGCCCAATTGCAGGATTGTACCAATGACATGACGAACAGGATTCAAACTTCTTGAGGGTATGTATGTGTATATATAATTTAACATGGAAATTAATTTTGTGAAAAATATTAGTTCATTTTGAATTTGATGTGCCTCAAAAATATTGGAAAAGGACCAGGTGCTGGATCTTTTGGAGAAGAATATTGTCCCGTTCGTATCTGATAAAGGATTCTAGCTCATGCAGTGATTTCAATGACAGAATCATCCATGCTTGCATAAAAATGTCTTCAGATTTTCAAAATCTGTTGATGATATTAGGGACTGTAGATAGGGGAATATTTAAAGTCTGTACTACAGAGAAACTCTGCCTCTCTAAGGTGCTCTTGTTCCATGTTAGAGGTAGGCAACTTCGGTCCTAGAGTGCTGAAGTCCTGCAAGTTTTACATATTTCCATGTTTCATGAACCCTAAATCAAATTTATGAGTCACTGTGCAGAACTTGATAAGCTGTTGGATTCATTTCATTTGAATCAGGTGTGTTAGAGTTTTGTCTGTTTCTTAATGTTGTTAGTGTTTATTTAATTAATTCATTCATTCATTTTCTGTATTGCTTCGTCCAATTAAAGGTCGTCTAGAGCCTAGTGAGGTCACCAGTCCATCGCAGGGCCAACACAGAGAGACAAACAACTACTCACACTCACTCCTAGGGAGAATTTAGAGTGACCAGTTAACCTAACATGCATGATATCAGACAGTGGGAGGACACCAGATTACCCTGAGAGAACCCACGCATACACGGGGGAGAACATGCAAACTCCACACAGAAAGGCCAATATTCCAACCCTTCCCCAGCTGAAGCTCAAACCAGCAACCTTCTTGCTGTGAGGCTGTGGTGCTAACCCCCACACCACCGTGCATCCTAGTGTGTGTATGTCTCCAGTAAATCCCTGTGAATTGTTGGCCAGTCATGCTTCACATAATTCGCCTTGCCTAACTCTGCATTATTAGATTGAATTATAGGTTGGAAAAAAAGTTTCTCTATAAAATACCAGGCTATTGTTTATTTAGAAAATAATTTACATATAGCAAATTATTTCCCTTTAACTTTCCTGCTTTAGTGTAACTTCTGAAAGGAAATCAGCAACTTTCCTTTTGTTTAACTTCTGTTTACAGGCTAAGTAATAGACCTTTAAACTAAATATTTTATCTTCCTGGCCTGTTCCCTCTTAAAACAAGTAAGCCATTCAGATATCATACAAAAGATTTTCTTTTAAATCCTAAATATTTCTTTAGAAAATGTATGTTTACCTGGTATATACGGGACTTGTTAGGATTAAAGCAGCCATACAGTTGATTAGCATTAATACTAAATGCTACATGCCATATATTTGTGGCGACTGGGAACTGGCCTGGAGCCAGTAAGTAGACACATTGGCTGTGAAGGCTCCCACCTCCTTTGCTGTGCAGGCCTGGAAGGCATCTTAAAGTGCAGTCATTATCCAGCCACTTGTGTAGGTGCTCTTGCAAGAAATCTTGTCAGGCAGATACCTGCTTTCTAATTAGCCAGCCTCGCACACATTTGCTCAAGGGGAAGAAATGACAAGCACAGTCAGTGCATGTGCAACGTAGTGAGTCAGACCATGGCTTGGTGTGTGTGTCTGTGTGTGTAAAGGAGTGTGTGAGTGTGCTAATAATGACCTGAGGCTCAACCTGCTGTTGCGAACACTAACTTGTGACTCTATGCCTTTGTTCGCCCTGTAACATCTGGTTCTGACCGAAGGCTGTGGCTGTGAGTGTGTGTGCGTTTGAAAAGCATTCAAGCTGAATGGGCCATTGCTCAAAGAGTGTGTGTGCAAGTGTGTGTGGTTACTGAGGCAAGCACAGCAAGGACTAAGTCGTGAAGAGTTGATCATCATCGTGGAAACCTCTGAGGGAAAAAGGCCTGAAAGCCCCTTCTGTCAGCTGGGCTCTGAAATGCTTCCCCTCGACTGCCTTCACACACACACCGACACACACACACATGCACACACACATACAGTCCCTCCGGAGCACCAGATTAAGGTCTGAGTGAGTGTAAGCAGAACAATACCCCAGTGTGTGTTTGTGGAGCCGTGGCTAATTGTGTTCATTTGCTGCTCAAGTTGAGACGGCTAGGACACTGGAGGGGTGTGTGTGTGTGTTTCTGCATACGTGTGTGACAGTGAGAGAAAACAAGGGTGGGAACAAAAAAGAGGGATAGGGGGAGGGTGGGACAAGGACAGATGAGCAAATGTGTGTGAATGTTTGTGTTTTTTTGCAAGGGAATGAGAAGTGCAATGTGAGGCCATGCAGGTAATCCTCATTATGAAGTGGAAGTGTTCATTTGTGAGGTGAGGTGAGTATTTAAGAGAGCACTATTTTCTCGTCATACATCTGCCTGGCCTTGCTCACATTACACACTAAGATGCACTTGCTTCAGTCCTTGGAAACAAACACATTTGCAAACACATGCTCTGTGGCGTTTCGCATGAATTCACCTCTCATGCTTGCATAGCACTTAGAAAAATTAAACCCCTATTTGCCTTAATCTTTCACCAACACATGCTTGTGTCAGAGAGCACAAAAGTTACTTTATTTTAAAACTTTCTGAGATGCTTGCTGAGATGCAGTGTTTCTTTATGACACTGTTGACACAATCAGTGGGGAAACCTTTTTTTTGTCAGGCTACACATTGTGTCAGAGATTAATTATGCTAATGATAATCAAAGATGAGTTTATGACACTTTTATTAAATATTCTTTGAATTTCCCAAGGTTCTAGTGTTGTGAAAAGAGTGGTTAGTATGAATCAAGGCGCATGAAGGTTGAATCAGCACTATGGACAGGAAGTAGCTAATATCTATCATAAATTTAATCACACAAACCTGCAAAATGTGAAGAAATTTAAAATATTTGCAAATCAAGAAATCTCTTTCAGCTGAATAAAGCTTTTGTTACATCATGCAGCTCATTGTGGTAAATCTGCTGAGCACTGGTTATCCAACACTAAATGCCAGATTAATAGATGGGCTGTGTTTTTTCTGCTCACCATATCAGCTTAACTTGCTTGTCTCAGTAAATTTGTTTCTGTTTGTTACTTTTCAATTTTGTTGAGAAATTTTCTATTAACAATGAATAATTAGACATTTTGAAGTCAATAATCTCATGTTTTTATATAAGGCCTCTGTGCAAAGAAACCAGGGACAAGGCCTGCAAATCAGTACTGACTAGAAGTCTTATGTTCTATACAAGTGTGGCACGGCTTTATGTTGTCCCTGTCAACAAGAAATCTGTATGCATATGAAGCCATATATTTTTGTGCTCTGTTTAGTTACAGAGATAAGGTCTTATCACACAGGATCAGAGTTTTGCAATTTTAAGACGCAAAGTGGGAGCTGCAGAGACTTTGCTGCCTTGGGAACTCATGGAGTCCCATTCGTCCTTTTTACTAGTATCAATCCACAATCTTCTGCAGTTTTTGGCAAAGAGATCTGATCCTCTGTAAATGTTGAACAACTTCCATCCATCGTCTCTAGGGTTGCCACAGTTAACTCCTTTGTTATCTCCGCTTAGGAGCTCGGCTCTGCCAAATAAACTGAGATGAGCGCTGCCCATCTAAATAGAAAGTATGCTGAACAAAAACCAAAATATTTGCATCAATCCACATTTCTGTTAAGTAATATTTGTGCAGTCACTTTGTATTTGCAAAATAATAAAAAAAATACTGCTAAATCTGCTTTAATATCATTTTATTCTACACAAAACACCTGTTTTCAAATGTAAGAACCTTTCGCTTTATCAATCTGGTCATAATTTCAAATGAAAACCTGTTGCAAATTGTGAAAAAATAAACTTTGTACTAAAACTACTTTAAATCAAAACAGTCTGGATTATTAGCCAAATCTGCTGGCCCACACACACACACACACACACACACACATATACACACACACACATATACACACACACAGACAATAAGCTCACATTTTTGTTTGAGCTCATTAAATACATTTCTGAGTAGATAATTTTAGATTAAACCTCTACTAATCGTGTTTCTTTTGATATATCTCTGCTTTTGAATTTTCAGGTCTGATTTCAGGCATTGACCAAAACCCCAATTGTTTTACCTTTTTCATGAGGGAATGAAGTGACGCTGCTTGTCTTTAAAAACAGAACAATAGAGGTCAATTGTTGGTACAGTAGTCCCAGTGAGGGAAAATATGAAACAGAGAGGCAAATCAATGGCAAATAATGTCACCTTAGAAGGTCATACCTGGACCTTTTGGCTTTTGTCAATACAATCACATGCATGTGCATACACACACAATAATTACAGCAAAATAATAAAATGCACGCAAGCCATCTGACGCCTTTATAACATTTCTAATGATAAAACGACATGAACACACGCAAACTGGAATAATAAACTTGAACTTTGTTTCTCTGTGTTTCCCTCACATGAAAACTCTGCAGGCTACTAAGCGGTATTAAACCTCCCTGCCTGGCCACGCTGTGGTTTCCTTGACGCTAAGTGTCCCTTTCTCCTCCCTGCCCGGGGTGAGCAAAGGAGAAAATAAACAACTAAAGAGACAAACAGCAAGAGCCACTTAGAGCCACTTAAAGCCAAGGCTCCTTCCCACAGCGAAGCACTTCCCTAGGGCTACTGATGTCCTTCTGCCACGGTGGGAGACAGAAAGAGCCGAAAGATCGAGTGAGATGGAACATGAGTCTGAGAAAAGAGACAAGGATGGAGGAATAAAGGGAAGGCTGGCCAAGAACAATTTTAGAGCTTAGGAAGAATAAGAAATGGAAGAAGAACGCTGGAAGGATATGGCTCAATATCTGTCACTTTTTTCTCTTCTTAACACACCGGGCCTCCCAGAAGGCGAAGAAGAGTCACCCTTATGAGCAGTGGCAGTTACCTGTGGAGAGGAGACACCCATCTGAGTATAGCCTTCCAAATTAGTTAAGACACACACCCATTCCTGCTGTGTGGCTCAAAAGAAATACCAAACTTTCAGCTTTTTAATCACTGTGAAGAATGTGATTTTCCTGGTAAAGTTGCTGCTTGGATATCCTTCAGCTCTTTGCTTTAATCTACAATTTTCCTGCTTTTCATCTTCTTGATAAAAGGGTGAAATTTCTGAGTTGTTTTTTTTTTGTTGTTGTTTTTTTTTTTTTTTTTTTTTTACTTTTCAACTGATTTTATTATGGGAACATGTTTCCCGTTGATTATTTTTTGACCCTGGCTAAAAATATTTTCTGGTTAATTTTAAGAAAAATGTTTTTATTTTGATTTTCTGCCTCATTTGATCCGGTCAATGTAAGGTAGTTTCCCAAACACCCAAGGCCATTTTACAGTTAAAATAAACTTAAACAAGTCATTTGAAATGTGCAAAATAAAACCCATAAATAAATTACACAGATGAAATTATTGGTAAAGGTGTGGGCTTTAAGAGTGGATTTAAAATAGGTTAAAGACTCAATGGTAGAAAGTTGATCATGGAAGAGGCGAGGGCTCTTTAGCTGAAAGCTCTTAACCCCATCGTGCACAGACGAAGTGGAGAACTGGAAAGAAGAGGGTCTGAGAGTTTGCACAGGAATGTAAGAATGATGGAATTCAGAAAGATGTGCAGGAGCAAGATTATGGAGATCTTTCACTGTAAAGAGGAGAATTTCTAACTCAATGGACTTTTTGACAATAGGAATGATTGGTAGCTGAGAGGAAGCAAAAATATTGTTGATTTTATATTTTTAATTCCTTTAAAATGCACTGCAAAAGATAAGAAGTTCAGTACCCTTATGTACTTATCAGCTATTCATCTCTTCCCTGTCTTCTTCCACTGTCGTCCTCATTTTATTTTATTTTCATTTTCTCTCTGTATTCAACCTTGTTTTCTCCATTTGGCCTCCCCTACTCGTTCCCTCTCCCTTCCCTTTCTGTCCCCCTGACTGTGATCCCAAAGGTCACTTCTCCCCTGAGAGCCCTGTTTACCTGAACCACTCCCCACTTTTTGACATTCACCTACTTGGAGACAGAGGGTGAAAAGGGAAGAAAAAATTCAGCTATTCTTGTCTTGGAGGATTGCTGCTTTTCAAAAATGAAATGTCAGTTTTCTCCCAAAAGCTTTAATCAGCACCACATGACACAATAGTGTACAATAGAGCCTAAAATCCTTTCCTACTTGGCCCCTTCAGGTGTTATGCACATTAAGACAACTAGATTTTTTTTTTTTTTTACATAGACAGGGAATTCTTGAGGTTTGTCCAAAAAGCTCTAAGAAAAGAAAAATTACAAGTGATCCCAGCAATAAATATTTCAAAATATTGTCATGTGATGCCTTCATATTAAGATAACTGAAAATCCTTTATTGGGTTTAAAAGTCTCTGGATTATGAGGGGCCACTTTAAAAAGGCCTCAGGATATTTAGGATGTCAGGTGTGTGTACATTACACCTCTGCATCTCTATCCATTACCAATTTATTAGCTTTCACTCGCCGTTTGTGTCTTGGAAAAACGTTTTTCTCCTTTTCCTTGAATTCACCTCTTGTGTAAAAACACGTGAACATGGATATTTTCAGATAATAGTTTTAACATTGCTGTTCCTTTCTCTCACCTAGTGTATTTGATGTGAGCGTGTATGCTTTGCTCCCATTTACATGGTTAACAGTGTGTGTTTATGTTGAGTGTTATGCATGCTGATGGTGACCCAGACCCCCACAGAGCCTCTCACCCCTAAGGCTCTCCCCTCCCAGTGTTAGGGCAGCAGGATGGGGTCAAACAGACAAATCTGCACCCCTGCTCCATAGAGGCCTGCCCACGGCCATCAGTGTCCATTACCAGCAGGCATGGGCACATCACGGCTTGGGGAATTTTATATTACACTCACACAGATACCTTTTTTTAAGCATTAGAGCATGTAAACAATTGAGCAGGCATAATGAAATAATACATTTCCATATTTACTCACATACATAGTTAACCTGTCAAATTTTCATGGTTACAAATATAATTCTACAAATATGCAGACACACACATATGCACAAAAATGTTAAAGTCCACACAAAAACAAACCCACCTGACAGTGAATCAGGCCTCCAGCAGCTTGCGACTGAGGTCCTTACTTCAAACAGACATTCTCAGAGGGGATGACCTTCTGGGAGTCTGTGGGGTGTGTGTGCATGTGTATCTTTGCATGTATGCATTTATCAAAACTCTGAATTATAAGCACAACATTTCATGTGGCAGTAATTTTGTATTAAATTTGCTTCCAATAGTTCTCCCCTTAGTTGGGAAGGTGCGTGTTTATATTAGTGGTGAAGGTATGGGTTCAGAGCAGTGCTATTGGCTCCTTCTGACTTGTCTCAGTCACACACCACGATGTCCACACAGATGTAGGCTACCTACCAAACAGATGCAAGTTAAATGGTTATAAACGAGCTTCTGGATGAGCCAGCACAAGTTTTTATGGCCGGTAATGTCTATTTAATAGAAACATCCGGAGCAGCAGCCCTCCCCATCTGTCTGTGAGAGATACAGAAGTGATAGTGGTAGAAAAAAATGGGAAAGAGGTATGAAAGGGTTCACAGGGACGGATCAAATGGCAGGGAAGAAATATAGTTAGAGCCAGTGGAAAGAAGATTGAGTCATCACTGTATCCTTGGTTGCTCTCTGTTCAGTTCTTGGCTTTTGCCACTTGTGTATCTGAATGTCAGCTGTGGCTGGCTAACAAGCTTCACCCTCAGCAGCCTATTATCTAGAGCATGGCAGCTGGCCCATACCTGCAAGGTGTGTGTGTGTGATTCAGAGCGTGACAGCTGTGTCATACCTGCAAGCATCTTCAGGACACTCTTTTCGTCTGTAATGGAGCAGAAGGGGGGGATTGTGGTGCAGATGAAGGAGAAAACTGATACTCCCCCCTCCTCTTTTTATCTCCATCTCCTCCACACATGCAAGGAAGGCAGCTTGGACGATTCCTGTCGCCTCCTTAGAGGACAGTGAGGAGACTGGATGCCAAGGGCCATACACACATGCACACACACATACAGTAGGACAATACACGCATGCCCGCATGAATGAATGCATATGTTCAGCAGATGCACAAGAATGTCAAGGACATTTCCTGCCCATTCGCTTCACATGATGATGTTTTATAGAAAAAAAAATTAAAAAGGCAATTAATAACCAATAGTTAAGGGGAAAAGAAAAATCTGATTTCAAAACATTTAGCTTTAAATTGAACATCCAAAATGTACCCCAAAAGTTAGGATATGTGTTTTTTTACCAGGAGAGAGTTAGGATTCAAATTTGATACACAATTATCCTATATCCTATATGATCACTTTTGACCTTACTATAGCTCTAATGGTGAGAGGCAATTGCCAAACTTATGGCTTGAAAATGGTAGTTCTTATCATAGTAACAACCTTCAGCATTTCTGACCCTGTAATGCCTCAAACTTTGTTTTCTGCCCCTATTAGGAAATACTTTAGTATCAAAATATTTGAATTCTGGTGTTGCATCCACTTTGTGTAAGTCTTTCCACAAATAAAAACTGAAAGTTTCAATGCATATTTTCATTATAACGAAGCCTTGATCTTTATTCAGACCACACAAGTTGCAGATGGATTACTCGTGGACTGTAAACTGCTAATAACAAGAGTAAATAAGTGCATCTCACTAACATTTAAAAGTGGCTTAATGAGACATGCTGCTAAGTATGCAGCTTTATTAGCAACATCCTTGTCCTCTTTTTCTTGTCTTTGCTCTCTGTGACCAGAAGAAGTTCTTCTGCACTGCTGCTCTTCCATCCATCCTTTCAAGCAGAAAACCTGCGCACTCACACAGACGGACACTCGTCCCACCTACCATCACACACCTCCGATGCACATACACAGACACACACCTACTTAACACCCTCCAACCACAAGCGTACACACTCACCACAGGCCACACCAGCGGAGGCCTTAGGGCTCAGCCATCTGCTGTCCACTCAGCCCCCCCACTCCCCCCTCTGTAGTGCCCACCTTCCCAACATATGCAGCCCTTGCCCTGGGTAAGGTGGCAGGGGCACTGGCCTTGGCCCTGGCCAAGAGAGGGGTGAAGGAGCACATATGTAGCCCAGACGGTGTGTGAGAGAAAGAAAGGGAGGGGGTTGAGACACTGAGACAAATCAAGGACTAGATAGCTCTCCTTCAATCACTACATCTATTGCTCTGTCTCATCCATATGGACTGTTACTTGTGAGTTCACAGCATCTCAATGGCCACCAAGGTCGCACCCTGCAAAGGGCTTGTGAGGCCTCAAGCAAGGCAGCTGAAAACAGAGCAGTGAGAGGGAGACAGGAGCGGGAGGGGGGTTGGCATTGCCACTGACACACCTCCTTTTTTTTTGCACCCCTTTTTCCTAACCTTCATTTCCTATGTCTGTCTCTTTTCTCTGTTAAATCTTGCCTCAGGGTATACTCCACCACAAAAGGCAGAAAAAATGAGCGTGGCACTTTCATCCTCCCATCATCCCCTCTATCCATCTACCCAACCTTCTGTCTTGCTAGGATGTGTGCATGTGTGTGCGCAAGACAAGCGATATGACAGCAGCAGTGGACGTTTTGTTTCAACGCTAACATTAATTACATTGACTATTCCAAAGTCGTCCATATTTCATGAGCGTTCTTTTGCATGCACAGGCGATGCACCACTTTCCTATTCTCTTTAGTCTTCCAGAGTCTCTTTACACGTTCCAGGAAACCCAGTGCTCATGTCAGTATCAGGTAGAGCTGGAAATCCAACAGGGACCTGCGCCAAAAGTACCTTGGAAAGTTGACAAAATACAGTTGTAATAGTCGCACCATCACTGGGGTTTCTGCAGTTGTCCAAACTAGTTTAAATTGTTTAGTAGAAGTTTTACAAACTCTAACTATAAATGCAAAAATAACACAGAAAAGCACAACAAATGCATTCATTCTAAAGGTTCAAATGAAAAAAAAGTCTTTTTAGATTTACTATACAGAAGCTTTTTTTGATGGATTTTGATGGATTTTTTATGTCAGTTAGTGGACAATAAATGTAGTTTCCTCATTAAACCTTGGCCTGAAAACTAGATTGGTCAGAGACAAATTCTAATGGCTCTGCAAAATTTTATCATCCCTATAAAGTAAACTGGAGCTCTTCATAACCTATAAGTTTTATTAACTCTAAATTACAATTCTTATTCAATAACACTGTAAAGTGTTATGTAAAAATAACAATATGAAACAAACAAAGCACGTGAATACATTAATATATGAAAATTATTATTTTTTTATACATTTTAATCTAATTTAGTGCTTTATAGTTTGAATAATTATAGAGAAATAAAATAGCGTCACTAATAAGAAAGCTTTATAAATTCTTTGACTTCTTAAACCTTACCCGAATACCAGCAGCTATTAGATTCTCAAAGAAGCTACCCTAATGCTTTCAAACAAAAAATAATGGATACCCAAGAAGTAATGGAAGTTTAGAAGAAAGCTTAGTGTTTTAAAGTAGATGATTCCTCAGCTGGCAATGTTATTAATAAACTGTGGTTAACAGGGACATAAGAGATCAAGCTGAGATCTGATTTTCCTTTCCAGCAAAGGTCCTTGTGGTCCCAACCTAAATATCATAGAAAATCTGTAAATAGATTTAAAAGGAACAATGACTTTGACCCAATTTGCTGTCTTTTCAAGAGAAATTAGCAAAAACAACTCAAACAAGAATAGAAACTCTCATTTGGTCTGTAATACTTATCAAAAAGGCCCTGCAAATTACTGATCATGCTGACTGTCCAAGCTCCGGATTTACATCCGTTTAAGCTTTTGAATTCAGTTCAAGGAACCTAATTCATCTGTTTGGATTAGGATGCAAAGCATGAGGATGAATTCAGTTCACAAACCGAACAACACAAAAATACCAATGTAACATACCATCAGTTCACACTATTAAGATGGCAAAAAATAACAATAATAGAATTTTAATTTAATTTAATTTAATTTAATTTAATTTAATTTAATTTAATTTAATTTAATTTAATTTTTATCCATTTATTTACACATTTTTTTCATTTTTTTTTTTTTTTTTAAGTCAGCTACATCTTCTAATGTTAGTTGCCTAACAAGGAAAGCATTAAGATGAACAGGATGATCTTGTGTGAACCATGTCTGTGAAAAAACATTGTGGCTTTCGATGGCTTGATTTTCATTATGTGGACCAACTGACTGTTTTATGCCAAAAGCAGTATGACCAAAAACTGAAGTTCCCACATGAACAGCGTAGCTCTGTAGATACAATCTAAAGTCTCACTCTGATTAAAAAAACTGATAAAAATTAAAAAAAAAAAAAATTAAGCATACAAATCTGAAGAATATTAAGCTGTCACACTCGTGTGGGTTATAAAGACGTGCGGGAGGGGAATGTGTGTGTATGTGTGTGGGAATTTGTGAGTGTGCTGCTGCTTCTGATGCATCAGTGATTAAATAAATCATGGTAACCTTTCCTGTAACCTTTCCCCCCCCTCCCCAGTCCCTGTCTGACCTTACAAGACCCACACACATTAAAGACTCCTTTCTTCTCCTTCGCCCCCTCGCCTCCTCCCCACCTCTTTCTACTAAAACTCCTCCTCTGTCTTCATCTGTTTTAAATAACTTTCTCTCTTCCCTCGTTTCTTCTAAGTGGCCAACCCAGTCTCACCAGAACATGTGGAACAGATACTGTACATTTGTTTACATCTCCAAACAAAAGTAGGGTCACTCCATGATTAGAAATTAGGTTCATCTCCTTTGCGCATTGTTTTGTGAAAGCAGAGCTCATATGTGATGAAATTTTTGCCTTGAATATTAAAATATATAATCCCTTTGTGTGGAATAGGTCTCTAACTCTGGTGTGTTGTGAGGGAAAGGTGCTCAATTTTTGAGCCAAAAAATAAAAAAATGTAAAACTTAATTGTTGTAAAAGTATGAAGTTGTAATGACAGGATTACATGTTTGTGTCACACATAGTTTCAAGTACCTGCACTTGCAATAATCTCTTAGCCATTGAGATGCAGCTTAGCTATTAAAAAGCAAAACATAAAAATAAAAACTGTGTAAATAACTGCATAAATGGTTTAGTCTGGAGTTTAAATGTGTCATTAGTTGCATTTACATGGAGCACTTTTCCAATCAAATGTCCAATCAGAATAAAAATGCATCATGTAAACATGTCAGCTGATCCGATCAGCTTTGATCGGAAAAAATGTTCAATCTGATCAAGAAGGATGGTTTAAATCTTTTCACGATTTGAACAGCAGGAAAAAATTAGCCATATGTTTACTCATTCTGATGGTTTATGTGGTGTATGTTGTTTCTGCGCATGCTTAAACCACGTGGTGGTTACGAGACGAGAGTTTCAGGTAAAACATGAAAAAGGACAGCAGCCAAACAGAACGGGACTGAGGCAGATAGGAAACTGAAAGAGTTAAGGTTTATTGAGCATTTTAATGGTCAAAAGGTTCAAAATTAAAAAAAGAAAAGAAAAAAGCATCCTCTTCCGACCTAGTAGGCACTGTGCATGTCAAACGATCGTATTAAATCTGTCCATCATGAGCTACAACTAATCCGATCACTTTATCTATATACATTTAATAATATTTATTTATATTTATATATCCACTAGATACACAAGGGATGGTGGAGATGTTTAGATAGGGAAAGATGGTGAATGGTGAGTCTGCAGAGACGTAGCTGGATGGAAGAATCTCCTCTGAGATGGACATTTAAGCAAAAGATGTAAAAGGGAGGAAGGCAAGGATGTGTAGATATTGACTTGACAACAGGGATACCAGAGGAATTATTAAAATGGAGGATCAACTGAGTAAGGATTTATTTCAGAATGATCAGAGAATAAAGTGGAGAGAGGAAAGGTTAGGGGCTAACTGTTCAGACAAAGGAAAAGCAGATGCCTTGGGGAACAATGGAGAAAGGAACATCCAGAAAAACATGAAGAAACTCCTACATTTCCTTAACTTTTCTTCTAGATCGTTCTTGTCTTCTTCCAGCTCTTTTATGCTTACAGAGATGCTTCTAGTTAGATTTTAGTTTCTACCACAAGTCCAAAAATTAGCATTAAACTCTTTTAGGCTGTGAGTTTGTTATGCTTTAGAGACTTTGCTGTGCTGTTCTTCAGAGTGAGCAAAGTTTTCAACACTGGACTCCATGACCAATGAGACGAGATTGCAGCTGTCCATATGTGTCAAACTGTATTTGGTATTTCTGTTTCTATTTCTGTTGAGCAGAACCACTGACTCAAAGAAAATGATCAAGAAGGCTCTGGCTCTGTGCTGGGGACAACTCTTGGGGCTGATTGTACAGAGAAGGATGCTGCACAAGTTGTTGAACATAATGGACAATTCTTCACACCCTCTACACGACACAGTGAGGAAAGAAGAAAGTGTGCTTAGTGAGAAACTTCTTCAGGTCTTTCTGTAACAATGAACGGTACAGGAGATAATTGTGAGATCATCATTAGCCCAAAGAACTTAATAACTATTAATAACTTCTAATTACAAGAAAAATTACAAGATGATCATTTCCCTTTACCCTTTTCCATTTAATTTCTTATTTAATTATTATGTTTTCAATGTGTTTTTACTTAATTCTATGTACTCATCCAGCCTATTGTTCATGGCAGTTTCCTTAGTTCCTCCTGAGTTTGCTTTGTATTGAGTCTTTCATTCAGAACATAATAATGTATTGCTTTGTGACTTAAGGTCACAGAATATGCAGTCTATGCTGTCAGGGTGAGCTGGGGTAGAAGTGGGTTAATGGAATATCTAATTATAAGATCATAAACATGGACGTTTGTGAATTTGTTCCAAAAATGCTCAACTAGCTCTGCAGAAATGAATCCCAACAAATATTATCTCCTGTTTAGCCACACCAGACATGCTCTCCAGTCAGTGTACCTCTGCCCCTGGAAATGACGGTGTGTTGCTTTTTTTAAAATAACCGGTATACCCTCCATACTTGAGAGAGGCGTGTGGAGGAAAAGTTAGTCCCCCCCACCCCTAAATAAAGAAAATATGTACACAATGTAGAGCTCAGCCTGAGTTATCGGGTATCAGTTATGTTATTCAAAGATATAAATTAAGATTTAGCCCTTTTTTGTTCAGGTAAAGGCCTTTCAGGGCAGTCTTCCTAACACCACATTACAATGAAGAAAAAACTAACCAAAATTTCACTGCTTTAAGATGACCTGGTTACTATAGTTCTGTTAGGACTGGCTACCAGCTGCAGAAATCACATTACAAATTAGCAATCTGAGAGCACTCAAAAGTGAAGCAATTTTCACTCTGTTCCTCACTTTGATAAGCAAATCTAATTCCCGAAAATGTGGGGCAATATGTAAAATGTGAATAAAACAGAATGCAAATCTCATATATCAGTATTTTTTTCACAATAGAACCAAAAATATATATGTGGAAGTGAGCCTTATCATAATGGAAATATCAATTAAAGTTAAATCATAACCTTTTTTTTAAAGCTAATAAGGCATCTAAACCTCACTAAACATTGTTTTACCTCAACCTAACCAAACGGTGTGAAAATCAAAATTGTGTGTTGAATAAAAACCTGAAATCTTTGTCCTGCTCTGTGTTGATTTTGAAGCCCTTTGATGACTTTAACTACAGAAGCTCCTGGACAACTAATGGACAGAAAGTATTGCTTATTCACGTTTGTTTGATAGCTGTGACAAGACAGTGCCAGCTGCAAAATGGATGGATAATATTTAATATTCTGAGGGAACCACAGACCTTTAACTATTTAAAGCAGACTGGGGTTGCACAAAAATCTAAAAAAAAAGTGTCTGCGATGTCTACTTTCTGATTGAAAGTGCAAACTGTGATCCTTATTCAAATTTAACAGTGAATATAATGTGCCTCTAAAGATTTATTTATTTGTAGAGCTTATTTTGTATTAACACAGGACTTTTCAGTGATTTAACACTGCAAGCACACAGTAAGTTGGTTTACTTGGAATTGTCCTACATTCACTCTTAAGAATACTATCTGAATCTGGTCA
This sequence comes from Melanotaenia boesemani, assembly GCF_017639745.1. Lineage (NCBI taxonomy): Eukaryota > Metazoa > Chordata > Actinopteri > Atheriniformes > Melanotaeniidae > Melanotaenia > Melanotaenia boesemani. The sequence continues at coordinate 13,300,753 of NC_055705.1, forward strand.
TTGTTTTTTAACATGTTTGGTAACAAAATAATCCCAGCTAGAAACGTTATCAGTGCCAGCCACCGGCTGACATGAAGCTAGTCGTTACAATATGTTTATAATTGTTATATGTGGCAGTATATAAAATAGACCTTATTTAATCATTGAAAAATATATCAATCGATCAATCTTTATTTATAGATCACTTTTCCATACATAGAAATCCAATGCTAAGTGCTTTACATTAAAAACAAAATGGAAAAATAAAACCCCCTTTACCCATCAAGTCTCCCAGACCACAAACACACAAGTCACACATGAACACAACATATTCACATGCACACACATAAACACACACACACAAACGTGTAAACGTCCAGCTCACATTTTCTCCAAATCTGTATTCAGTCTTTTAATTATGAAATAGCATTCAAATAAAAATGTGAAAAGTTTTTTACCACCTCATGAATGCTAGCTGCTCTTTTCTGGGGATGTTCTGTACAATGCAAACATCTTAAAGTAGCACTATGTAACTTTCTAACCCTAAAATAAGTGTTACCCTAACACAGAGACATTTATCATGTACATTTCTAGAGTTGTCGTTGCCTTGCAGCATCCCAAGAAACTTATCAACTTATTTTTGCTATGTCACACATTAGCAACTGGGTATCAACAGACTGGCCGCTTTGAATGTGCACCATGGCTAATTTATAAAAAAATAAAATAAAAGCAAGAGGACATTATTGGAGAAAGAGAGGAAAAGAAAGAAAAAGGGACAGAGTAAAAGGTAAGAGAAAGTCAACATTGGACTGACTTTTATTGACTGGGAGAGCTCACAGTACTAGTAGGATGCAAGATGGGTGCCAAATTAGCTGTCATTAGAAAATCTGCCAAAGCAGTGCTTCTTTAATGCTGACTTTGTCACTTGTTCATGCTTCAAAATTATCTTTGATGTTTACCCCTTAGAACACCTTGTACTCAAAGCTATCTCCTTCAACAAAGCAGCAATTTTTTTAGCAGTTTTATTCAGTTAGAAGCGGTTTTATTCTTCTAACTCCAACTACGTCGCTTCCTGCAGATATCTGTTTGCCCAGTTTCCTTTCAAAAGTCCAACCTCGAAGCCCACGTGAACAAAAAACAAAAAGGTTCAACTGTTCTGCTTCTTTACCATTAATCTGTGTGTAGTTGTCTGTGTGTGTTTGTATGTGTGATCTTTAAGATCTGCAGGTTCAAACGGCAACTCTCACCACGCCTTGCCACTGAACTCACCAAGAGGTCGTTGAGACTCCACAATATGCGCAAATGTCTGTGCACCAGTGTGTATGTGCTGACTCCCTGATCTCCTGCTCTAATACCCTGAGGACCTTTGGTTCCTTAACTATAGGAGGTCCAAGCAACCAACCCATACACCCACATAAAAAATACACACCACACACGTATCTTCAGAGGATATCAAAGATTAGACATCAATCATTCACATCTCTTGAAGTCTTGAAGAACGAAAATCTCATATGAAATGTCAGCACACGCCTGGAGAGCCACAACAAAATCAATACACAATGACGAAGGTAATGAGGAAGATGTCAACAGAGAAAATAAAGCTGGTAAATATGAGCAGATGGAAAACAGTGCAGATTTTTTTAACATAATCTTGCAGATAGGACCTACATTTCACTTCCAATACAAACCTAACTTTTTAATTAACTTCTATCAAGTAAAAAAAATAAATAAAAATTTAATGACACTGCCTACAGATATGTTTCCCTTGGTTATACTAACAGCTATAGCAATCTGCTTTTCTTTTTTTTTCTTTTTTTTTCTGTTTTTGTTTGTCACCATAGCACTTTTCAGCCCATTGTTCCATGTTTATTTGCCAGCTTGGCAATTCTAAAAGTCTCTGTAGTTAGGTTTAGGCAAATGTTTTTTTACTTTTACCTTTAGTTTTGTTAGGTTTAGGTAAAGCAAATACAAAACACAGACATCTATGCTAAACAAAGTGACAGGTGCTGGGCCAAATAAGCCTAATGGAGCTGTACATTGTAACTGTATCTTCTTTGTGTTACCTGGAAAGCAATAAAGTATCTATTAGTGGCGTCCTGCGGTGTGCAGGTCTGTTTGACTTTAAATAGTTAAGTTTAGGAATTGTCATAAGATGCTAATTTTTCCCAGCCATTGATGATTTTTCAATCTGGTTCAACCCTTATGTGCTTAATGTGGGACAGAGATTGGTACTCTTACTCATTGTTATTGGTCATCATAAACTGGAAAATCTTTTTGAAATTGAAGAAAATATAAATACTTAATTGAAAAGTAAAGATGGACCTCTTATTCTAGGGCTCCCAATCAGAAATGCAACGTCTGAAAGTGAGAGACTTTATTCTATTTTGACTTATGGTGTTTTTTTTGTAAAAAAAAAATAATATACATATTGTTAGAAAAGATGAGCCATTATAACTGCAAGGAAAAGATTATGGTTTGGATAGTATTCACAATACATAAAAATAAAACGGCACTGTAAAGCATGTTGTTTAAAAAGTTCCATGAACTTAAAAAAGTAAGGCAACCAGCTGCAAAGCTTTTTTGAGTAAATTAAACTAAGTGTTCTTGTGTTGTCTGAATCTAAATAAGAGGTTAAAGCGTAAAATCTTAAATTTAACAAAGTTAGGATAAATATTCAGGTTTACTCATGTCTTTGACCTGAAACAACTCACGTTGTTAAGCTGAGAAAAAATAGTACTCTCATGTTTGTCCAACCTGATATTTTGATTTAAATTTTTTGTTGTTGTTAAGTTATTGCAAAAATGTTTTGCGGCTGGTTGCCTGACTTTTTAAAAAGTTTTCTCAACCATTTATTTTTTTGCTGGGACGTCTGTATTTTATCCATTTTCTGTACTCACTCGTGGGGGAGGCGAAGCTTATCCCAGCAGCTAGTCACTGGTCACCAGTCCATCAAAGAGACACATACAATCATTCACACTCAAACAGGTATAGGTTCATGAAAACCTTTTAAAAGACCTCAGAAGTGTACTTAATGTCCTTTGGGTATTCTAGGTTTAGAGCATAAGTGAAGCGAACCTGTACCCACTTCACAGCCACTGTGGTTTGGAAATAGCCTGCGATAATGTTGTAATGTTGGTGGTCTGCACCGTTGCCTCAGAGCAAGAAGGTTCCTGGTTCAAGCCTCAGCTTTTCTGTGTGGAGTCTGTGTGTGTGATTCTGTTTCTGTGATGGACTGATAACCTGTCCAGGGTGCATTCCTGCCTCTCACCCAGTAGCTGCTGGGATAGGCTCCACCTCCACAACCTTTCATTGGAATAAGCAAGATGGATGAATGGAATACTGACATTCCATGTAAAGAATGGCAACCAGCTGCAAAGCATTTCTGCACAGAATGAAAAAAAATCAAAACACTAAGTAAGACAAACTTGAAACTACTAACTTGTGAATAAAAGTTGATTAAACCTTTTCAGGAAAATTTTAACTTAGGATTCTACTTTGAGTTACCCTCTTAATTTAGGTTCACACAACACCAAAATTTATGATGTTTAGCCCAAATTTGTGCCTCAGTCTTACTTCTTTTCAGTGCTCCTCCACACATGCATTGGGATGCAATGTAGCAGGACTGTTTTCATAAAGCCTTCATAAAGTTTCATAACTCATTTGCAGATGTTGGAATCATAGATTCACTTCTCTGTAGCTGGTTTGAACTTCAGTGCAGTTCTGTGTTGCTGAACTTTGCTTGGCCCAGAGTGCTGAGTAACTGATTGTGATAGGAACAGGGAGACTTATCTCTGAATGCTTGGTGTTTGGATACGTATGATGTCAGACCAGTTTTCGTTATGCTTTCTAGGCTGCATTTACAGATAAGCTTTTGGATCTGGAGAAGGTAGAGACGTATGCAGGTAGCAAACAAGACACAATTGAAATTGGAGCAAGTGAAAGCATATGCTTGTGTTTGTTCAGATGTCTTTTTGTGCACGTGTGTGTGTATGTGTGTTATGTTCTTCTCTGCTGAACTTACTTTTAGCTCATCGTACTCCCTAAGCAATGACCGGAGCAGTAAGCCCCCCCTGTCCAAGCACTTGGAAACCAGAGTGAGGCGAGGAAAATGAGTGGATGGATTGGAAAGAAAGGGAGCGATGCGACTGGGGAGAAAGAGGATGGAGCGCAAAGAAAGAAAGGACAGGAGAAGAGCGGAGGCAAAAAGAGGCAGACAGAGCAGCAGCACATGGAACGGCTCAAAACGGAAAGTACTGACGAACGAATGGAACCAAACGAAAGGAGGAGAAGTATTGGATTGAGGGATGAGAGGGAAGGCGAGGCCACCTCTTCTTCTCCCTCTCCTCTCCTCATCCCTTTTCTTCTCCCCCCCTCGTGAGAATGTGTGTGTTTTCTTCCTCGTCAGATCTGCCACACTTTCATTCGCACACAAAGACGGGACGTTCCTGGCACGGTCGGATGTGAAGGAGCTGGCAGAAGTATGTGTGAGTGTTTGTGAGTGTGTGTATGCGAGAAAGACACTGGCTCACCTGCCTGGCAGAGAGCGATGCCTGTTAGAGGATGGCCTGTCTGTCTGAGATGTCCCACTTAACACTGTCACACACACATAATACATCCCCTCTGTCTTTGCTGTCTAACATATTCATATATATGCCACATCTGTCTGTGTGTGGATGTTTTATATTTCAATATTTTATGTTAGAGTTGTTTCAGATTAACTTTGACATGCCAAACTAGTTTATTATGCATACCAAAAATGTCCCACGGTGTTTGGCACCGGGACATTGGCAGTGGGTCCGTGGGGTCCTGCAGCTTCCTTAGTCAGGCTCCACAGCTCAAACTTGTTCCTGGGTGTTCCCTAGATGATCGATCCGTCATTTGGCAAGTTCCACGACGAGGTCAAGTAGCATTGTCTTGCTTGGGTTCAGCTGCTGCCATTTTTAGTCTGCTGTATTTCCTTGCAGAATTTAGCATTTTTTCATTTATTACTGCTTTTTAAAACAGTGTCTATAAATGCAGACTAACGATATAAAGATATTGATTTCAATGGAAATTAGAGAAACACTGATATATAAAGATAAAACTGTTGTCCTTCACTGTGGCCCATCTACGTAAATTTAAAATGAAGTAAAGGGAAAATAAAATTACACAAACTGTGTGAGAACAGAAGTTAAAATGCAGCGACATGGCTCGGTGACTTGTGGAAAGCAAACTACTTCACAGAAGGTTCTAAAGTTAAACTTGCTCTGAAGTTGCCGTAGACCAGTATCAGGTGTAAGCTGGTCTAAAAGGAGTAAAAAGTGAGGACATGACACAGGACCTGTGCAAAAAAGATAGATGTGTTTGACCTCTTGGCATCCACAAGAGCTGTTTTGCAACAAAATACAACAAAAGACTGAAGAACAAATTAATGCGGCACATTTTTTTACACAACTGAGTAGAAACAGTAAATGTTGATATGACAGCCATTACATTTCCATTTTTCTTCTTTTTTCTTTGAGTTTACAATAAAAAAAAAAAACTAATTAAAAAAAGAAAAAAAAAATTGGCTAAAAAGTCAAATTGCTGCCCAACAGCTGCAACAGGATGCGCTTCTCTGCCAGAGGGAAAATGTGTCCATGCTAAAGAAATTGGAAGGGTCTGCAATGCGACACAAACAAACAATAAACACGGAGACAAGCAAGTCGACAAACACACGAATACACATACACATACAGCGACTGGCAATGCTGCAATTAGCTTGTTTTAAAGGAAACAAATAACAGTAATTTGAACAGAACAGCATCCATAACAATTCACCCCTGGGGGGATCAGCAATTTGAACACACATAAACACACACTGGAGAGCAGCACACATTCATACAGAGGAGTACACACATGCAAGAACACAAAAACACATGGTTGGGTATGTACATGCAGTCACATCCAAATACAACAGAGATGCACAAGATACACATGCATGCTCACACACACACACTAGCACACATGCACACACACTTCCATTAAGTGTACTTGAGAGCAGCAGAGAGGGTCAGCTCAGTGTCTGAGTTATTACGCTACTTTGTTCTGCCTCAGTGGGGAGGCTGCACCATGTTCACACACACACATACACACACAGAGAATTATTATCAGCCAGTAACACTCAAGGTGCAAATATAAAAGGGTTGCTTTGATAATGGATTGAAAGAGACAAATAAAAGAATGGGTAAAAAAAAAAAGGATGAATAAATGGAGAGAGAAAGTGGTCCCCGTTTCTTTGCGTGCATGCAGAAGTTTGCAGCTGCCTGGCAAAGCCGGACTCCCTCTTTCTGTCCCCACCTCTCTGTCCATCTATCCATGGCTGCACAACAATGGTCTGAAACATCTGCGGCTACCAGGTAATTACAGCAGAGCCGAAACAGTGGGATGTGCCGCTCCGGCGTGCTACGACACCCCACAATTAGCCCCACATCTCCATCTCCCCTCGCTCTGTCGCTCCCCTGATGACCAGTGTATTATCTCTCTTAAGAGACCTGAGAGACATAGCAAAGTGGAGAGAGAAAATAGACAGTTGAGTGGTCTCTGAGAGACACATGTAGTGAGAGAAGAGGACAGCTACATCACAAAAACTGTCCATCTGAATGAGAATGAATTGGCCTTTGGATAGTTTTTAGCAATAATTTCACACAAATGTGTGTTTATTTTGCTTCTCTTCAGCTTGTTTGTGATTTATAAATGTTTGTGAGCATCTGATGAGCAGACCCTCCCTGCAGCACACTTCCACACCTGTTTCCATTCTCACGCAGCCCTGGAGCATTCAATGAATACTTACAAAGTGGTAACTTTTCACTAAACATTACTTTAATTTCCCTTTAATTCATTTTGCCTGTCCTACAGTCATGCTTTACTAAGTTAACAGCAGAATTTGCTCAAAATAAACTGTATCAACTCAAAAATCTTGTATTTTTTTTAAATGGCAAGCTCATAAAGGTGTATAACCAGATCTGTTTATTTAAGCCTCTCTGATCTATGTTAAAGCAGCATATAATGTTTGTCTAAAAATACCTCCAAAAACAGCAGAACCAGCATTGTTCTGGTTTATCTGAGATGAAGAGCCGTAAAAGCTGCTTATAATCTCCAAGTTGCGGTTTTGCTGGTTTGTTTGCTCGGTTTCAGATTCATATTGTATCTCATGACTTTTGTGGCCGAGTAAAGTTTAGTTGGATGCAATCAGATTGTTCTAACTTTATTTGGTTGGTTGTATCATCTGAATGTGTTGCTCTTACTCTCCAAAATGTGGTTTCACAATCAGGAGAAGAAACTGGGTACTCTGAAGCTGGGTGAGAAATTAAAATCCCAGTTAAACTTTTCCATGGGGGAAACTTTCCTTCCTTTCGCACATCCCATGTCTTCATTCCATGTTTGATTAGTAGATTCATGACCAATTGTTTGTGGTTATGGATTAGCACCCTCACAGCTTGTGTGTGTGTGTGTGTGTGTTTCTGACTGTGGGTGCAGTTTAAAACGTGAACTGTCTTTTTTTTCTTTTCTTAGTCCAGGAGTCCCCGTCAGGACCCCTAGGCTTCCCTGTGCCCGCCTGCCAAAAAACGTCTGCATCTCCTGGACCCCCTTGAGGCACGGGACAGCCAAATGTCACTTGGACCCTCTACAGAGTAGTGAGAGGAGGACAGGAAGAGGCCAGTGGGAGAAAGGGGAGGAAGGAGAAAGAAGGGGGGGGAGTCGGTAAAGTGAATGAGAGGGAGACAAAAGTTAAAAAGGGTATCCCAAGAGAGTGCCCACAGAGTGCGAGACGCAACCGGAATGATAAGAGTGAGAATGACTTATAATCAAATACTGAATTCTAGTTGTGAAAACAAAAAGGGATTTTAATACCAGGAGGCAGTAGTCAAACCATTTGTAGTAGACTTTAGCTTTTATTGATGCACATATAGAAGTTTTTTATACTTTAGTTGTTGTGCTAAACTTTAGGCACCAACATGCATCATTTCATGGAAGAAGATTTTTAAAAAAAAAGTTAATTTTATTCAGTCATTCTTTTTAATTCGTCTTTTTATTCAGTTCTTAAAAATCATAAATGTTTTCCTGCACCAAAAAAATTATATTTTACAAGTTTATGTTAATTTCACAGAAACATGAAAGTAACCCAACCTGAAATTTTAAATGTGCATTGTAGCAGGTTAGCATGGTTAGCATGTACACCACCATGTATCCATAGACATCCATGTTATTTTAGCTTAAGTTCATCTTCACAGCGATGAACATAAGCTTTTAGTGCTTATTACCTTTTTTCCATGTATTCAGAACTTCATCTCCACATATAAAAACCTACATTTCAACCACTTTCTGTGATATATCTATGAACAGTCAGTGGGAAAAAATAACCTTTTCAAAATGTTATAAAGGTGACCTATTTGTTATTTCTTTTTTTTCTCCACAAATTACTTTCTTTTATGTTGTTTCTTTCCTTTTGCAAATCTCCTCCATTCATCTCTGCCCATCCATCCCTGTATGCAATGTGTGTGTCTCTTGTTCCCTGTCCTTGCATGGAGGACAAATGGACAAGATGTCCAGCTCCCTCACACACTTATCCATGCACCTGACAGAAAAAGATATAAATCTAATCCTTTTTTTAATTGAAAACAGTTAGCTTAAGCATATGAGTGTGTGTCTGTATGTGAGGTGTGAATGAAGGAATAAAATGTCTCTTATTCTGGGTCACAGCTGCTGAGATAAAAACACACACACACAGACTTGCAACCTCTTTCTTTAACCCTAATTCCCAAAAGGCCCACCCACCCACACATAGTGTCTTTTTTACATGTCCCCTGTGTGTAATAACACTTCTGGATACGTAGTATTGAAGAGTAATGTACAAGGAGCATGAATGCACGTGAATACTGATAATAAAAGTGTCCTTTTTGCTTTAATTCCAGATTTCATACAACATTTCTGCACTGATTATGGGTCAAGTCCTCAGAGAAAAAGAGACTTTAGAATGAAAAACAGTGTGAAATAATGAGATTATGCATAAAAGACCCAAACTAGAGATCAAATTGTGTGCAGCTCTTGTGGTTAAATCAGCTTAACTGATAGTTTTTTTGTTTGATTTTCTGAAATCACTTTAAGTCCCAGAGTGTGACGTCTTCTCAGTCAGACTGTGCCTGTTGAAATGCTGGAATAATGCTGCATTATGAAGGCAGGAAACTTCGAAGTGACAGTAAAACAGGGCGTGTAAATAAACAAGCTGTCGTTCATTTACAATCCAAATACATAATTCAAGCAGCCATGCGCATGAGAGAAGGATGAACTGGCTTTAACCAGTAGCCAGCTCTCCAAACAGCACTTACACAGCAATTACTGACAAGAGATAGGTGTATGTGTGTATCTACTACGTTAATGGCTGTATGGAGGCAACAGTCTAAATGTTTTCATCTGCAACATTTTATCCTGGTTCACCTCACTCTGCCACTGTCACGCAGCAAACACACACTTAAACACGAGCTCACAAAGCAGGGAAAAGACAGGGCGGGATGGATGGGAGAGAGAAATGAAAGCAAAGCAGGGAGAAGATCATTTGTAAGCATTGGTTTGTGTTTTCAAAAAACATTATCAAGATTTTTTTTTTTTTATCTGTCTGCTTCTTTTTAATAATTTAAATAAAGGGAAGGGTTTTTTTGTTTGTTTGGTTGTTTTCTTTTAATATCTCAGGTAATGTTTAAACTAAAGGAGTGAAAGCAGATTATAAACTATTATAATCTGCCTTTTTTAATATAAATATTTCTATAAACTATCAGTGCAAAAAATATCTGATATGATCTTTTTTCATGAGATTCCTGACAATAAGCAAAAAAAGGAACATAATATGGAATTACTTAAAGTGCACTGGCAAATTATTTATTTTAGGTCTTTAAACTGCTTTTTTCTACAGTTATTGAGATAAATGGGTTACTAACAAAGATTAAAGCTGGTTAATTTTCATGTGCTCCCTCATACATTTATCAAGATAAAACCCTTCTTAGAGGTTAAATAAAGACATGTGTTTACACATACAGTAAATGTAATTTCATGCTGGGAATCTACTGTATTTTGAAAGTTAAATTTATCATCTATTTGCAATGGTCAAGTTGATCCATGGGTTGCAGCCAAACTTCTACTGCAGCATCATTTCTGAAGTTGAAATTGTATCAAATATGGATGGTTTATGTTTTACAAACTTTTAAAGCTATATAATATTTGATATCTAAAGGACACTCATTTGGGCATTTACTTCTCTTGATCAATCAACAAGAAGTCCAGGGTTTAGTTGCCAGTTGAATAAATTATCCAGTATAGATTAACATTTTTTTCTATCTTCCAATTGACTTTTACCTTCACTGTCAGTAGAAGTGAATAAAAGTAACAATTAGTCCAACTATTCAAGACCGTGACTGAAATAGCATCGCAGACAAACGCCATCACACACACACACACACACACACACACACACACACACACACACACACACACACACACACACTGCTGTCCTCATTCAGCTCTAAATATTAAAAAAAAATTCTATTGAAAACTTGAGTAATGCTTTGGAATCCTGTTAATCATTTTTCATGTATTTTGAATTTATGAAAACATGCAGTGTGTAAAATACATATTTCATGGCTATTAATTAAGAGACGGGAGAAAAGAAAGCTCAGGTTTAGATGTTCACTTATCGCCTCCTTGTGGTTATTTGGCAGCACTGCACCCGGCTCACAGTTGAGTTTCTCGCCTTAAAGAAAAAAACCAACCTCTGAAATGTTCCATTAAAAAGATATCATTTGGATTTTATTATTATTATTATTATTATTATTATTATTATTATTATTATTATTATTACTGTGGCTCCTAATACTGTGTAAAGAGTCAGAGTTGATTGAACGAATGCAGCTGTTCTGGATTGGAAAACTCAAGAGTTGCCCCACATTTTAAATAACACCCCCTCCATTGTTGGGTCCAGTTCGACTTCGTGCTGAAGAACTCTACACAGCAAGTGAGAGACATCTTTAAAATAGCTAAAACCTTTTACGTATTACATTGCTATTTTTATGCTCTAAATATCAATAATATATAAAACAACATACTACGTTTTACCCAAACCTCATATTTAAATGTTTTTATAACTTGTAACTTTTGGGCACTTAGCTATTTGGAACACGGCCCAGGGCTGTTGCGTCTCACCAAAACAGGAAGTTTCCACACTTCATAGCTGCAGGCTAGTTAGCTAGCCTGCGAGTTACCTACGAAAATTGCTATGATTTAGAAAATGTTCTAACGTCTTGGACAACCTTCGCTTACGCAGGTATTATAGGATTTGTACTAAAGCATTTGTTTGTAAATAGGTTTATTGGCTTGTGCTTGTGCCAAGTAACTTCAGTGTTGTATGTGGAGTTTAAAGATTAGCCGACAAGCTAGGTGTTGAGCTAACGTTAGCTGCTGACAGTTTAGGTCTGGCTCTTATATCTGGAAACACGCTTTACCTTTCCAGCCTGTTTGATTATTAGACAGCGCCGTAACATGAAGTTATGGAGGAACGAAAGCTAAAGAGAAAGAGTCCCAGGTCCTCAACTAACACTGCGGCTCCGACTGGTAACTCTGGCCGGAAGAATAGCGCTTCCTCCGGTGGAAAGCATGTGGGCTACAGCCATAACACGGGGACTCACTCCAGCCAAAAGAGCAAGAGTCGGAGGTAGCATCTCCAGCTCATGTTATCTCACCGAGGAAGGGATAATTTGATGTTTCTGCTGTTTATCCAGTTATCTTGAATGCACTTCTTCCGTTTTCCCTTTTTTTCCTCAGGGGAGTAAGAGACAAACCTAGAAATCAGCTGGGTGCGGGTGGTAAAACCAGTCGGAGCCAAGGACAGGCAGCACCTATCGTCCAACACTCGTTTCTGACCGACGTCTCAGATGTGCAGGAGATGGAGAATGGCCTACTTAGTCTCCTCAACGACTTCCACTCAGGGAAACTACAGGCGTTTGGTAATTTAATCAACTCACCACAGAGCAGATTTACTATTACAAATAGCTGCAGATAAACTCAATCCTGTGCATTTATAGAGAGCCATGTTTAAAAAGCAGATTTTTTTTAAAGATGACTTACAAATTCTGAGGGAATATTGTATTTCAAGACTAAATATAGCAAAGGCATGCTTGCTGAAGGTGGTTCTGGTGTTTGTTTTTGTCTCAGGCAATGAATGCTCCATTGACCAGATGGAGCATGTGAGAGAGATGCAGGAGAAGCTGGCACGTTTGCACTTTGACCTCTACGGTGAGGTGGATGAAATGCCTGAAGATCAGAAGAAAATGGCCTGTGACACCAACATGGACAAGTTACTTCTAAACGTAAGGCTGTTGTTAATTAGAGTCTTTGTCATTGCATTTATACCATTATATGTTAAAGTTTGCTTTACTTTTACTCTATAACACCTTATGATGCCTGATCAGATTCAGTTCTAATAACTCTGAATGTTTATCTGTATGCAACTACTCTGCTCCAGAATTGTTGGTGATATAACATATTAAATTGACAAGCCTGTTGCATGTTCTATCTTTGATCCTGGTGAGGATTTAGCTGCTTATCCTACTGAAAGTGCTAAGCTCTTAGAGTTTAGTCAGCTTGTTACATGTTGAACAGGATAAAGGTTTACAGGTTATTTATAATGATTTGTGAATGACACAAACTGCTTGTGTATTTTAACATTAAATATCAATCTTATCCGCAGCTTGAGGAGCTGAGTTCATCTATGTATCCTTTTGATGCTGAAAGTTTTCAGTGGACAATATTAATCCTTACTTGCTTATAAGAAGCTTGATTGTAAAATTCTTGTTAACTAACCAGTTTAAAAATCTTTTTTTTCTTAACCCTGCACCTCCAGTCAGAAACTGAATCTAGCCGACGCTCAAGAAATCCCGAGGACATCCAGCATGTGATTTTCTTTTTTTTTTTTTTTTCCCTCTCCTTCTTTTACCTCTTTTGAATCCACAGTTTGTTTTCTGCCACCTGGAGGTGGAGTAATAGACGAGGTGGAGGTGAAACAAGTTTTGTGGGTGTGTTTTAACAGAAACGGCAACAACAACAAAGCTGTCCACCAGCAGTCCCTGTCTGCAGGAAGCTGTATGTACTTTAACATGGCATACATGCACCAGCTGCAAAATCTGAGTAGAAAATAATATATTGTTTTCTTACTAAACCTAAAAAGAAAAAAACCGCAGTAATTAACTTACTTATGATTGAATGTTATCCTCTCTGGTGATATGTCAGGTACATTATATTGTTTTATGTGGTTGGAAAGAGGTTTAATATCCGATATTTGTTGGGTATGATCAGTACATCATATGATTACATATTAGCTTTGGTGAATCTATCATCTTTTTGTGTATTTACTAATATCCAAATAATACATTTGCAAAACATTGCTAACCAAAGTATTCAAATCAGTGAGTGTTTCACAAACTAAAGACCCCAAGCTTGACTTTTAAAGCTATAGAAAGAAATATTTTTGTAACTATCTCAACATACAGCTTTAATCACTAGCATAGCTCCAGTTATGACCCAAATACAGAAATATAGCTCTATTAAAGTTAATGCCCAGTACATTATAAACAGTATGTTACTCCAGTTTGAGATTTTTGTCTATGATTTCTTGCTTCATATGTGTGGCCTGATTCCACCTCCAAAACATTGTTCGCTGTTGAATATGTTTGCACAAATCCTTGAAACGTAAAACACGCTGCACATTATTACAGGCGTGTTGGTTGGACGCTGGGAAAAAGACTGAATTATCCAAATGTTGACCAAGCAACCATGCCTTAATTTTTAACTAACTTGTTTTTGCCTTATTGGTTCATAACTTTTAAGTGACTGGTTATAATTTTAACTTTTATTACAAGTTTAATAATCATTTGATGCTGCTTTGATTGTAAAACAGGTAATTATGTCATATCTTATTTCAACAAGTGTTGGGGTTGTGGGACGTTATACTGTTAACTTTTCTGATTTTATTTTTATTGACTTAATAAATGTTTTACCAAATGTGAGTTTCTGAGCTATCATTATCATTATTATTATTATTATTATTATTATTAGATTTTTTTAGAAAGGATGCCGAGAAGGCTCGTGTTAGGAAGAAAGTTGATCAATAGTCTAATACAAATTAGCTGTCTTCTCAACCTCTTGTTCTTTCTGGTTCCGTTATTACATGAATTAATTTCCATTTTAACTTTGTTGAAGCTACATTTATGCTGTTATATGAGAAAGCTTCAGAAAATACTGCTGGATGCAGTTTGTGAGATGATGCAGAAAAAAAATCACCTCATCTTGAACAGAAAAAGGTGATTGTATTTTAGGAGGACCAGGAGTTAATAAAGCACTTTGAATCCTGGGAGAGGAGATGGAGGTGGTAATGGACTACAAATAGTTTGAAGGGACGGAGCAGACTTCTTGAGGAAGCTGAGATGAGGCGGTCTCTGTGGACATGGGTGGGGTGGCTCCTGATGTGGATGGATCTCCATGATATTGTTTCCTCACAGCAGCATCAAGCCAGATATTTATTACCTTTAGTATTTTATACCTACATTCAGCTTAGAGACAGAAATTAAGGAGTCATGCTTTGTGTGTGTTTGTATACATGTGTGAAAGACTTTAATGAGTGTTTTTATTATTAATTGTGTAATCTATTTTGCTGTGTGTAAAGGCTTGTTTTATATTTTAATAGGCATGAATTGATTTTTTTTTTTTCATGTAAAGCACTTTAGCATGAAAATCACTTTATAAATAAAGTTTGGTTTAATTTGATTTGAGATCCTTTAATGTCTGTACCAAGATGTTGCATATCTTCTACAAGTCTGGTTTTGTGCTGGGGACAACCCTGGAGCAGCTGAAGCTGGCTTCTGAACTTAATGGACACCTGCAAATAATTCACATCCTCCACACTTTTGTGTGGAAACATGAGTGTGTTCAGTCAGAGGCTTCTTCAGTACCTTACACTGCAAGACAGAAGGGTACAGGAGAAAATTGCTTTGCTGCTCTTACCCTCTGAAACAAGACAGAAAATTATACATACACACACACACACATAAATATATATATATACCATTAAAGCATTAGTCTCCCTTCTTGGATTAAGAAAGAATCTTTTTCATTTCATATTTTTTTATACTTTTTTCAAATAACTGATCATTTGGCAAATCCAGAGCCTCTTGTCAAATATTATGACACCGATATCTTTTTTGTAATTTAAATTTAGTCATTGGAAAGCTCATTACATTTGAAGACATCCTGTTAATTATTCATGTTCAGGATGACGGGATGGGCTGTGAAGGAATGCCCTCATCCCTTTGTTGATGCGTCTCTAAGGTTACAGTCTGCAGAGAGAAGAACTGCTGCGACCTGTTTCTAGGAATTTGCTCAGAAGGAAGCTATGTGACGGTATTATTTTGGAGTTTGTCGTTAAGTCGAGGCTGCATGGAGACGGGTCTGAAATCCGCCCCTCACTCGGTGAAGCGGTGGCAGCTGAACGGGACAGAGTATGAGTCCCAACGAGTCCCCAACCTGCGGTCCGAGACCCGCTTCAGCAGCTGGACCCCCCTTAACAACAAGAAACACAACCTACAGGTCAGAGGGATTTTTTTCTTTAATTTGTTTTATAACAGTATAACCTTTACGCATGCGTAATTGGTTTGGAATTACTCCATACATTTTTTTTTAAATCATGGTTGTGGTAAAAGCTAGACACTGCTGCTATGCTAATATTAAAAATAAAGAAGTAGAGGTTTAGTCAGCATTATTGGCTTATAAGTTAAACTTGACCCACCCTCTGTAAGAGTGGCTAAGAGTAATTATTTCCTTAATACTGCAATGTTTTTTCCATTATTCTGCGTTCTGTTTTGCATAACTATATTAGTGATTTACCATCCAGTAAATATCTTTTAGCTGTACCTTAAACTTCATTCAGTTTATTTCTTTTTAACTGAAAGCTTTATATGATGATGCTGTCCTCCCAAGTTCAAATATCTTCTCCACTGCTACCATACATTTCTGATTAAATGTGTTTCTTATTTATAACTGCTCAAAAGAAAAGTATGTTCATTGATTCCACAGAATAACAAAATAAGAGAGAGATAAGAAGAAGAAAAAGAAAAGTTCATATACTCTGATGTCTATTCCCAAATGTTCTCCCAGTTATTTGAGGAACGAGTGAACCTTGTGCTGCACTGGTTTGATCTGTGGACTGACATGCAAAGAAAACACCTGCTGCATTCACTGCTCACACGTTGCACTAAGTCGCAGCTTAAGTAAGACTTTATAAAGTTTTCTGTGTGTTTATATTGTGGTAATTCTTAGCCTGAACTTATACACACTAAAACAGATTTTAATTAAAAATATCTAACAATCTGAGCAGGTACTGCAAGGATTTGCTGATTGAGACTGTTCCAGTGACTCGAGTGGACTTCACAGCAGTTCTTCCTCGGTTTTTGTCCCTGTATATCATGTCCTTTCTGTCCCCTCTGGACCTGAGCAGGGCCGCCCAAGTCAGCTGGTACTGGAGGGTCTTAGCAGAGCAGGTGAGTGGTCTACACAACACATTTAAAATTGTATTTGTCTGCTGTTTCTTTTAAAAAAAAAGGGTTCAAAGCCTCTAAACCCTCTCTGCAGGATTGCCTTTGGGCAGGCCGATGCATCAGAAGAGGCTGGTTCCTTCCCTACACTCCTGGAGAAAATGAGTTTGGAGCATGGAAGAACCACTACATCTCCTGCGTCTCCACACTGGACCTGCTAACTCCACGGGAGGCAACTGAGCTGTACGGGACCCTCAACCAACAAAGCACGGATCCAGCAGAGGAGGAAGAAGAGAAGAAGAAGGAGAAGAGGATCAGGCAGAAAATCAGAGACAAGCTTCAGGAAGAGAGGAGTGAGTGAAACCAAAAGATGACAAGGATGAGGGTGTCGTTAATGTTCTTTGATTTTTCTTTTATTTATTTATTTCCCTCTGGAATTTATAATGATATATATATATATATATATATATATATATATATATATATATACATATATATCTTTTTTTTTTTTTCATTTAATTTCATTTCATTTCACTTCCATTGGCATTGCAAGGCTGATCCTTGTGGGGCTGGTGATTCCTCAGGCAACAGAGCTCTCATTGTCATGGCCCTAGAACTTAGCATAAAGGTGGAATCACAAAATATAAGTAAGCCAGTTTTGCCCACTGGAAGCAGTTACCTTAAGTTGATGTTATTTATAAGAAACATGGATGCCTTGCAGCTGTATCACCCTCAAAACGTACTGCATGTGGTTTTTGAAGAGCAGAAAGATTAGCAGAATCAAGAGCTACCAATCTGTTATATTTGCAGGACTTTCTATCCGAACAAGAAGAGCTTGGGGCAGCAATGCAAAACCAAAAGGAGCCATCGCTGGAGGGACCTTCTCAGGGGTAACATTTACCTCTTGGCCTTCCCTTTCCTGGCCTCCAAGGATGGTTGGGTCTTCCAGTCTCAGCCTGGACAAGGGACAACCTATAAATGCAACTCAGGTCCAGGGGAGAGTCCAGACCACCAGCGTTGGCAGGTAATTGTCTGCCTGTAAAGTGAAATGTAAGCCAGTATCAAAGCTTTGTTTTATATGTAATACTGTTAGTATTTTATATAAGATTATATTCAATAGTTCACTGTGTTGCTTTCTGAAAGATACTTTTGATTTATTGGTAATCTTGCTATGTTTTTCCTATGTCAGTTTAAAATTCTGCACATAAGAAGCTAAGACATCTAGCTCAAACTATAAACTTGAAACATAATGTATTGTTTTCTGTCATCAAACTTCATGCAAAAACAAAAAAAAGAAGAAAATTTCCCAAGCTACTGGTATTCTTTGTCAGACATTGCTGTTTTTTCTAGGGTTTGCATGTATGTACTAATGCATGTTATGTGTATTTCCTTCCAGTGAAAAACTGCCCAAAGCCAGAGGAATGTTATCCTCCTTTATCCACAGACCTGCACTCCCACACACATACTCACCCCATCATCAATCATCATCTTCCCTCCTAATGCTCATCTCCAACAGGATTCCTGCCTATGAGGTACTAGGGAAAAAAATCTTCACTTGTTTTTATCATAAGGAGGGAAACCAAAATGCAACAGAATAGGGTTTGAAATGAAGTTGTCTAAAGGGAAGCTTTCACAGATATTTCTCCCTGTTTAATCTTTCTATCTATAACTTAGCTGGTGCTGAGTGGTGTGAAAGCCGGAGTAATTGTGGTCCTGTATAACCACAGAGGGACTCTTTCAGCTCTGCTAACCCAGGTGGAGAGGGTTACTTCAGGGCAGCCAGTCCAGAGGGTTGGCCTGCTCGCTCCAGGAGGAACAGAGGAAATTCATCTGCTTCATGGTAAGACCTAATTATCCTGTTTTACTGCTAACTGGAACCTCCACTGATAGCACTTAAGTACAAATCTATTTCATGGCCTATTGTAATGTGAAGGTACCAAAAGCCTGTAGCTACCTTAACGACTTGCCAATAATAGTTTTAATTCATCTTAAATTAATTTTAAATTATGTCTGGATACCCCAGATCTGCAAGTAAAAGTTTTAGCTCAACTCATCCCTGTGCTGCTTATCTGGAACCTCATCAGAAAGGAAACAGAGCAGAGGTCCTCATACCTCCTTCTCCCCAGCCACCTCCTCCTCTTTCAGGGGAAAACAAGGTGTTACCAAGCTAGCTGAGAGATATAATCTCTCCAGTGAGTCCTCCTGATAGGGCATGACTAAAACACTTACCTCAGGAGGCGTCCAGAAGACATCCTGACATATGCCCAAACTACATCAAGTGGTTCATTTCCAAGCAGAGGAACAGTGACTTGGCTCAGAGCTTCTCCTGCACCTCATCCAGGGTGTCCCCAGCCACCCTATGGACAGTCAATCCACCTGTGTCACATTATGTTCCAACCCTGCTTGTGAACAGTTCTATGAGATACTTGAGCTCCTTCACCTGAGGCAGCATCTCATTTCCAGCCCAACGTGGGCAAGCCATAGAAACCATAGAATCAAACCATAGAAATAGACTTCAGTGTGCCCCATTTTAATCAGGTTTCAAACTGATTGTATAAAAAAGTTGATCTTTTTTACACAACCTATTCTCTCACCTCACCAATATATTGAAATGAACCTAAATCTTGAAAATGACTTTGAATACCTTTGAATACCAGGTATGACTTGTTTGACTTGTTTTGACACATTTATATAGGGAAAAGAGTTTCCACACCAGCTCACAAAATCATCCACAACCTGCCCATGTGCTGTCTCACCATCCTCAAGATGCCTAACGATGGCCGTGTCGTCAGCAAATATTTGAATATATCTATTATTAACATTACTGCGACACTCGTCAGTGCATAGAGTGTATAAAAGTGGAGAGAGACAACAACCCTGTGGAGAACCTGTGGAAGATGGGAGCTCATTAGAAAATGTACCATTCACCTTCACACACTGGGACCTATTAGTGTGAAGGTGAATGCAGAGGTGCCAGCAATTGCAGGTCCTTTAATGGCCACTTGAGGCCAGTTCTAAAACAAACTTAGACCTAAAGCAGGGTTATTCAACTCCAGTCCTTAAGGCCACTGTCCTACAGGTTTTAGCTGTTTCCCTGCTCTGCTTGCACTCTCCCAGTGGATCGTAAACAGGCTTGTTCAGAACCTGATCATAAGGTGTTGAAGAGATCTGCTTCGTCTGAATCAGGTGTGTTGAAGTTAATATTAATTAGCCCTTTAAGCAGAGTGTCTTCATGCTCTCATCAGATCACTTGCACTCAACTCCTGGCTGCATTAACTCAAGATGGCGATGGCTCCCCATAAAAATCTTTTCTTTAAACCAATGAATGGAATCACACTGACCTCTTTCATCTTTTTTAATCACTTAACAAAAAGAAGAACTTTGTTGTACAACCTTCTTTTTAAATGTGTCATGAACTATAAATGGTTTGAAAACTGAAAAATGATTCTCAAAATGACAATGTTTTTATTTCCTCGTCTACTGATCCAATCATTTGTTTAACCCTGAACCTGTTAGGGATCAGCCTATCAGAAAGGACCCTGCTGACACCTGATCACAGAGAATTCTGGGAAAAACTCTGCAGCTGGGTGGTACCAACTCAAGAAGGAGGCGGGATTGATATCTTCTGCTCACTGGCTGCATCTGGTAGCACATATGCTGACATACATACACACACTACTGTCTTGTTTACATTTCCCCATAAAGACAAACTCACTGACTGTCTCTTGCTACCTGTGTGTCCCCTCCACACAGCATCGGGTGTGACTCTCATCCGCAGTCTTTCTACTCTTACTGGTCTGGAGGTTCGGGCACCGGTGGGTCTTGCCACTGGAAGTTTCCAAAACAGTGAGTAACCCATTTTTTAGATGTATGGCGCACTTCATACTTAACAATTTAGTAAACTTTTGTCCCTATGTAGTCCTTAGTGAATGGTCTAGTGGTGATGTACGTACTGGACTCTGGGACCAGCAGCCAGCAGCTCCGGCGCTGCAGTATGTGTGTGACAGTGTGCTGCAGGGCTGGTGCAGACAAGCTCAGTGGATGGAGGAGGCTCTGGATGACCTGAGGAGCTCCCTACAGCCACAGCTCCAACAGGCCAGCCTGCAGGCCAGAGGCCGAGCTCTGGGTAGGTTTCACTTACCTGTTGAGTGAGATGCAGACATTCAGAGCTGGACTAGTGTCAGATTTAAATATTTGTGTAATCTGAGGACTCTGATCTCTCTAAAGAACGTGCTTATACATTTATAGGTTATTTTCTGTGGGAGAAAATCGGCCTAGACAAACTTTGTGTGTCCAAAGAGCTAAGTGAGGCGCTGACAGAAGGACTTACTGCTCTCACTGAACAGCAAGAGGTGTGAAGGGATTTTTAAGATGAAAAAATGTTGTCAAATAGAAAACAAAAGATGAACTGAGGTGGCCTTCCATTTTTAAGTGTGTACTTTATCTGTGCTCACACACTTTAAGACCAGACCTCTGGAGTTTCTCTCCACCTTCCTGACAAGATGGAGTAAAAAGGACGAGGGAGAAGAAAGTTATGAAGAGGACAAACAGACACAGAAAGCAGCAGAGCAGCATAGTTTGCACACATCCCTCAGCCCAATACCTAAGCTACCGCAGGTGTGTACTCTTTAAACTTTTCTAATCAGAGAAGACTGTGAGGGAACTTTTGACCAACTGTTCTTTTCTGTCTTTAGACAGCGTTAGATTGGAGGGGTGCAGTCGTAAGAGAGCTGCACCACAGCGAATGTCTTTATCTGGGGAGGCTGAGCTCCATCCTGAAGGTATAACCTGGATTTTTAACGTGATATTCATTCAATTCTAACATCACAACTCGTAAAAATGTTCCACTTATTATATACGACTGTCTGGACAACATCTGGGGATTATTTACTATTTGGAAGGGGTCCAATTCGTCTCAAGATGTAGAGTTTGTGATATATTTAAACCAATAATGCGCTATCTTTACCATGCTATATTTTTTGTTCTCATCTGTGAAATCCTCACAGTTTTCATCTTTTGTTTTGTCGTCCACTTTACCTTAAGTGCCAGTATCTACAAACTGTATTTCACTCATGTGAATGTCTTTGTATTGAAGGTGTACCAGGAGCCTCTTACAGCAGCTTTAAATTCCAACAGAACCATCCTCAGCTTTGCTGACATCCAGATTGTCTTCATCCCTGTTACAGTAATACTGCAGCTTAACAGGTACACACACCGTTTGTCTGTATGTGTTGTGCTCCCTGACTGTCCTTCTGTGTCCATGAATTAGCAGATGTGTTTTTGTGTGTACGTTGCAGGGTGTTTGAGGCAGATTTACAGACCAGGCTGCAGCAGTGGGGTGCAGAGCAGTGTGTTGGAGATGTGTTTGTGAAGCTCTGCTCAAAACTGAGAGTCTACACCAACTACCTAAACAACTACACCACTGCCCTCTGCACCATTGATAAGGTAAAGTCAGTGGTTTGTGCAGAGGAGGCTGTTAAAATTAGAATTTGTGAAGAATATGTAATTATTATAGGTAAAATATGACAGCAGAGGAAAACTGCTTGTTGGTTAGATCAGTGAGTTATATTTCTTCAAAGCTCAACTTTAAATTTGTTCCATTTAGATATGATATTAACGATGTACATGTAAGTTTTCTGAAGAATTTACTGATGTCAATTTTCATTTTACTGACTATTCTCTGTCATAAATTATTGAAACAAACTTAGACAAACTTTTTAGTGCAAATCAGAACCAATCATGTTTGCAAATTTTCAGCATCACTGACTGAACACCCAGTAGCATTACCAACACACACCTCAACAGGTTTGCTTATAGAATAAATGTAGCATAAATAACTCAGCTGAGAATCTGAATTAATAATCAGAAATGCATGGTATTTAAAATTTGCAGATATCCTCATGTTTCTCACAGTCTTCCAAAAAACTGAAACGTTCTCTGAGAATGAATGAAAAGGAAAATAACAGCTCCAGTTTGTGTGGAAAAGATATAATCTATGTTGTAAATTCTAGCTTTATAATTTTTTTTTAGCCATTTAATTGTGCTGTGTCTTTCTCAGTGCAGAGAAGCTAGGCCAGCTTTTCGGGCTTTCCTAAAGATGGCAGACAGGACACTTGCAACCCACATGCTGAGGTATTTGCACACGTACACAGTCATATTTATCTATAGCTACAAAAAATATGCACTGATTAAATTGCAATGAGCATGTGTGTGTTTGTAAAGCCTGCAGGAGCTACTGCTGTGTCCAGTGTGGAGAATACAGGAGTATGTGACTCTGCTTCAAGCTCTCTGTTTGCATACACACCCTGGTCACCCTGACTTCACACACCTCTGCTCTGCCCTCAAAAAAATGCTCCAATTTATCCAGTTCATGCAAAAGGTAAAACACACACACTTAAATCGTATTTTTATTTATCAGACTTGGATTTACTCCTGAACAGTAGCTTAAGTTAACGTTTCCTCCTGTTTCAGTTAAAGAGCAACTCGGAAAAAGACAAGCTGATGGAGGAAACACAGCAAATGATCCGGGGCTGCCCGGTAAGAAAACAGCTCTAGAGCCCTCTGATTTTTTTCTTTAGCTCAAACCATCCATGCTGGAGTGTTTTAATTGTATGATGGTGTATGTTTTGTATGTGTTCAGAGCCTTAGTGAAGGAAACCGGCAGCTGATAATAACTCAGGATGCTGTGTTGCTCAGGAGCCCAGATGAGCGAATCCCAGAGTCGCTAAGGTAACAGCTTAGCTTTTTGTCTTTATGTGGATGTTCCCTGTTTAAATGGAGGAATTTCTTTCAGATATTTGCTTGTTTTGTATTTACGAGGCCATCTAATTGCACTTACACGCCAAACTGTGCTTATTTTTTCAGTAATAAATTGTACGTTTTTAACTTTGCATTCCTTTTGTCTTTGTGCATGATTAGGACCTATGAGCAGGTGTCCGATGTGGGCCTGTTCCTGTTTAATGATGCTTTGGTGTTGACGCAGAGAAACGTGCGCCACACACCTTTTACGCTGTCTCACCAGAGCACACATACATTCTTGGCCTCTGTGGCTCTCCCCAGCCTGACTGTCAGAGAGATTATCCATTCACGCTGTAAGTATATACCATAAACACGCTTTGAGCCTCCATCACTCAGCTATTTAACTTTTCATCTGAATACTGACCAGCTTTCTCTGCAGATGTGCGTCATGCCTTTGTTCTAGAGGGTCCTCGTCGTTACTGGGTTTGTGCCACAAAGCGAGGTGAAGAGAGAGAGCACTTCCTGTCTGTGCTGCGTTCAGCCATAAATTCTGCTCTGACTGGACCTCAGTGACGATACACCTGCAAAAAATGTGGAGGTTTGGACAGAAAGATAGATAGACTAGGATTTATAGTTGTTTACACGATATATCATAAAGTTGCTGTCTTATTTGGGTAGGAATATACAGCATCAAATCTTATACAAACAAGCCTCAGAGCTGTTTGCTTCTTCATAAATGGGTCATAAACAGTTTTCCAGAACCTATTTAAAGATTTCTGTACAGGTAAAGATGGTTGTCAAAGTTTAACGTCTCTCCTAGAGTCTAATAAAAAGCAGCATTTAGGGCTATGTGTGTTAGCTTAAAGTTTAATAGATTGATTTCAGGCAGCTCATTTCTTACCATATTATATTGCCATGGTAACCTAGACCCAATCCTACTTCCTACCCTTTCCCCTACTCCTGTTGTTTCAGTATTAGATGCCACTGTCCTTTCAGGGTTAGGCCTTATGGTATCCCCCAGGTTCTGAAAAGAGAAACATTAACGCATGTAAAACCCCTGCTCAATAACTCAGTCATCTCAGATTTCAGTTCTCTTGTAAAAATGTAAAAGACACAAAAGGATCATGTGCAGAAAAAAACCTTTTAACCCATTTATCATTTTGTGTAATGTTGAATTAAAAAAACAAAATTAAATAAACTTTTATTCAAGTGAATTCATTTCACACTTTTTAGCCACGGTGTTATAGATTTTGTTGGTGTTTGGACTTAATTTGCCTTATAGACCCATTACAGCAAAAACATGGGTTGCTAATGAAAAAATAACTGAATAGTCTGACGCATCATAAGAACTTAACAGTCATTTAATGAAAATCACGCTCTCATTTATAGTCTATTTGTTCTTGGTTGAGTTGGCAGTGATATTAAAGCCCATTGATTTTTACATAGGGAGGTTTTCCTTGTTAGCTTTGGCTGCAGTTTTCGCTGTTTTCAGTCTGTGTCCTGCAGTTAAATTCCTCATTTCTTCAGAATTACATTTTGTTGTTCTTATGAGATATATGCAGCTTCAGATCCAAGTTTGCGACCAATCATCTGGAGCCAAAACTGTCTTTTTAAACGAATGCAAACATAGAGAGTCTGCAAACTTTGACTGAACTTGGCTGATAAAACAGCAATGTGACAACACCTGAAAAATATGGAAGTATGTTATTGTGTTTTTTATTTTATCACAAAGATGTATAGCAACACAGCACTGCACATACATCTTAATAACTTCTACTAACATTTTTTTAAGGAGCAATTCAAATAAACATGTTAAGCTAAAATAGTTTCTGATTTGTTTGTGCCAATTTCAGACGAAATTCAGGAATAACCTGTCCAGTCCTCTTTGATCACTTCCTGTCTTTTTGTGAAACATGTTTGTCAAACACGCTACACACACCTGCAGTAAACTGAGCATATTACGGTCACAGCCTATAAAAAAATGACTTGTACAAAACTCTTAACAGAAATGTGCAGCATTTACGTATTTATCTCTTTGTGTATTTAACTTTTCTAAATGCATAAGAAACATTTCTCTTATTTAAAGTATAAAAAGTCTTTATTGATAAAGAAAAATAACACAAATATCACATTTTTTTTAGAGAGAATCACAATGAAGAAGCTGCATTACAATGCATGAGACATACACTTATGTACATTATTGCCACTGTTTTTAAAAAATAATCATGTGCCCCATCCCTAGAAATGGATAAATAGTTGTTTCATTATCTGTATCTCACAACAGATACCGTCATTAGAGATGAATAGAAATACTCACAGAACAAACAACAACATGACCATATAACACATTTATTGTTATAATGTCTCTGTTTCATCGATGTTGATCACAGTGACGTCCTGACACAAATCTGTCAGGGCAGATGATATATCTCAGTTTTCAGTCAGTTATATAATGAATCTATATTTTAAATTGCATTTTAAAATGCTTCCATAGACACACTGAACAAAATACTTACACAATACACCTGCTGCATTTTGCAATTCTCAGAACAGCAGACGAAGATTTGGTAAAAGTGGAACAGGTAGTTTTTATGCCAAACACAGAAAAAAAAAAAAAAAGATCTTATTCTTCTAGATTTTTCTTTTTGTAATATTTGGATTTTTTTGGTGCAGGTATGCTCTAAATGAGCCTCTGACTCAGAAGATGTCACAGTCTTCTGTTCACGAGGTTTGGGTTGTTGTTGTGTGATGCAGGTGTGTGTGCAGACTGATCTCTCCCAGCGGTTACATGAACATGCTGCAGCTGACTTCTGCTGTGCAGTCCCAGGTTTGCCGCTGTGTTTGTGCCTTTTTGGGAGCTGAAACCCTTCGGTTTGGGGATTCTTGTCGGTCCTGGACGTCGGAATGCTTCTAGAGGTATCTGTGGGAGAAATATGGATGCACAATCAGAAATCAGAAACACACCCCAGAGAAAATGATGAAGATAAGGGGTTGTGTGATGATAAACCGAAGTAGCTAAATAGAGATCCGTTGCAATGTTAACAGTGACCACAAGATGGCACCAAATCATTTTTTTATTAACCTTTTACTACAGAAAGCTCCTCTTTAATGTTTTTAAATAAACATTTTAATACTTATGAGATGGCAAAGTTATGTGATTATTAAAAAAAAATGTTTTTAACTTAGCAATTACAATCAAAATGCATAGTTTTACTTCAAAACTGTTGGTCAGGGACCAGCACATTTTCTGAAGAGAACATTTAAAAAGAGGAAACTCAAAATGAGTGTTATTGTCTACTGCATAGAAAGCTTTTGATGGGGGTTTCTTTAAAGATTTCCATCTTCAGGATGAAAAACTTTTTTTGTTTTTTTTATCCCTCATATTGTCCCAGTTCATCCTGACGCCAACACCGCCATCATGCTGTTGCTTAGAAACGAGTTTTTGGTTGTTCCTGCAAAGCAAACCTCAAACACGACAAGGAACTCTCATGAGCAACGACGTTTTTCTCGTTTCTTTTAAACAACTTACTGCTCCACTTACTGTGCAAGCACTTTTTAATCAGTTTGTTTACATGTGGAGCAGCACGCCGAGATGCTGAGGCACATCACTTTTGGAGCACTTGAAACGATTTCCTGTTTACAGTAACAGATAAAATGTTTGCATTATAGGAAATCAGAGCACCAGCAATAGACATTCCTAATTTACTGATGCTGAAAAACAGTGCCTATGCTTTCATGGGCCACTGCTTTCAAGTTATCACATAATTGGCACATCGCATAATCACAGCTTCTTCCTTTTCCTTTTCATACAGTTCTGTATGTACACCACCTCAAATAACCCTTCTGACTTAATATTCTTGCATCATCTGACCTATTTGGGTGTCTTCTTTTACATTTTGAGCAGGGGAGTTAATTCCCTTTGACAGAATGTGTCATCGATCTGGTCTACATTTCTGCAAATGAGTAAAACTAAAACTCAGTATTTCCATGAGTTTCATCACATGACTGAACATAATTTCCCAGACAGCCCCACTGAAACCTCTCGGTGGGAACAGAGCAAAAAGCTTACATGTTGTCATGTGGGCTGTGAGATTTAGAGAATTAACTAAAATTTATAGGAAAGTATATCCATAAATATTCATATGGGGGTATAAATTCCAGCTTCAGTGGAATTAATGGGCCAGAAAATCCAAATGAGCTCCACGTCATGGGAGTGTTGTTGATTTTACTCTAAAAGACTTTAAAGTGTGGGTTGTTCTCTCATATATCAGCGGTGCAGAAGGAATACTTCTTCTGCCTCTTGCTTTGCTATATCGGCACAGCTGTTGCTGTAGCAACCAAACACAAGCTTTGTTTTGGTGCTTGTCTTGCAGTGGGGGCGAGGCCGCTCTCACTGCGTCCTCATGAGCCCTTTTGTTTTCACAAAGCCGCTGCTTATTGTCCTGAAGTTTTATTAAGCCCATCGCTCAAGGTGAGCACATTTCTCTGTACTTACTGGCATCGTGGGCTAAAATAAGGATATCCGCTCTGGCTTGCCGAGCGAGGTGATTAGAATTTCCTGACTTCTGGATTCAAATCAGTAGCTGATTTTTTAAAATAGATTCAGGATGTTTGGTGTTTTCTAAAAACACGAACAGAAGGGAGAATCAGTGAGGTCATTTGAGATAGTTACCCTCCCAGAAAGTCACTTTATTCTTGTTTTATCAGTCTAGGCTTGAACACAGTGTTCAGATTGATCTGTCTTGGTTCAATACGTTGAGCTAAGTTTATGAATCACATCAACCTTAAGTGAGTCAGGGGTTAATGAGGGTGCAGACAGTAATCACAGCTGCTGGATGCTTTCTTAAGTGGTGTTCTAATGAATAGCATCTTGTTTAGCTGCTGCATCACTTCACCGCAACCAGACAGTTTTAGATTTGCTTTCCACAGCTGTTCACTCATTCGACTTCATGCTTCATTGAATTATCTCCTCACTGTCTGGTGTGGGTTGGAGCCAGGTTTTGCTTTGTACCTTTGTGTACCTTGACAGTATTGCTTTAGTAATTAGTGCTACTGGAATATTTTAGTGTTTGATTTCATGAATATAGAAATGTTTACGGATCTGAACATAAGATGAAAAGAAGTGTTTTAACCTGGAGAAGGGACACTGGGAAGGTGTATGGACATAATTCCCAAAGATTTACTCTATTTCTTTAGTTTTTCTCCATTCATTCTTTCATCAAGCTGAATTTCAAAGAGTATATCTATTCTTACAAAAAAATGTCCTATTTTAAGTGTGGTTTTTATTAACTTTTATTTAGACTTGAATTCTTACTTTTGCACTCATATGTGAAACTGCAGTGCAAGAAAACCCCTTTCAGTGGTTCTTTTCCTCCCCTCTGAGATGTTTTTGACATCACATGTATTGTGACTTTATTAAGTGTGTGTCAACAGATAAAATCTTTACTACTTTTTCATCTCTGTCCCATGTGCTTTTTTTCCTGGTCAGGAGTATCTCTCTCTGACTTTTGCACAGTTAATTTAAACAAAATGCATGTATGTCTCCGCAAGCACATAAGCCCTTTTTCTAGGAATGCATATACATGGAAGACCTTTAGTAAGCCCTGCAGATGACTCATTTCATAAGACATGATTCATGAGAAAGAGTTAAATTAAACACATGGTTTGAGTTACTCTTCAGTGAACAGTAAGACTCATGCAAGAACACTGGGTTTGACTATCATCAAATACATTACTGAGTCTGAGACCCAAACATCATATCAAGTTTTCTAAAGGGGGCTATTCCATGTTTACACTATGTTTCTGTGGGTGTAATATTCAGTTGCTTGGCTTATATCTTTGATTAAAAGAAAAAATGTCGGAGATTGGGGGCAGATTCTCCAGCATTTAAGGTTTTGCTTGAAAGCCAACCCACTTATATGAAACATTGTAATCTCTATATTACTGAGCCACAGATAAGAACAATCCTGATGTTTCTCAGGAAATGAGCTCCAACCTTAAAACCGAGAGGTTTCTGTTTAAACTCTTTGAGGAAAATTGAGTTTCTATTTTCATATTCTTTTGAATGCAGAAGAACATCCTGCAAGTCTTTTTGTTTTGTTGGATTTCAGCTCAGCTTGAGTCTTTTTTATTCATAAGATACAGACATAGTAACACCAGCCTCTTGAAACTGTGCGAGCTGCTATTTTAGCTCTTTATATAGTATTTGTGTCTTAATGAAGGACATCTGATCATTACAAACCTCCATGTAAGTCTGAATTATCATGATGCAATTTATTTACGAAGGCAGGAAGAAAGCTGAAGTTTGTATATTTTAACTCTTTGTTTCAGCCATATATTGTTGCAAGTACAGTGAGGTTTTAATGGTGCATCAGCGACAGGTTTAAAGGTTTTAAGCTGAGTTTCCATTAAATCATTTCACTCCAAGTTCACATTACAGTGCTGTTCATTTTCGGTCACTGGGTTTTTGTGCTTTGGCTGTAGGAAGAAACTATGACGTCAACCTATGATTTTCAGTAAAAAAAACAAAAACATGTGAGAAAAAAAAACTTTTTTTTCTCTCTCTCTGTCAGTAGATATGAGTCCAAAGGTTTTTCAGATCACTTCCATCTGCAAAGTATTTTTATGCTCAAATATGACAATGCTAGCAGTAATATTTTAAAAACAAACTAATGTGAACACATTGGATTGAAATCATGTAAAAAGTTACTATGCATGCACCAAAATCAAACAGTTGATTTCAATCTAATAGTTTTCCTTGAGATTAATTCAAAACATGCTGGATTTAGTGAATAAATGAAATCGGCAAGCATGGATGACAAACTAAAACATAAAATTTTTTTGCACACTTTAATTCTCAGAAAAATCAAACAACTTAATTGTAAAGCAGTATGTGGAATATAAAGTATAAAACTGACATGGAACATCAGTGTGAACAGCCTGACTACTAAATGGCAATTGTGCCATTGTGTACAATACAGTAAGTGCACTTAAGTTAGAACCTGGTGTTACGTCAGATTAAAAACAAATTTCTACTGCTCTAATTTTTTTTTTTTTTTCATGCAGACAAACAGATTTTCTTGAATTCTTGTTATACAACACCAAGCAAACCAACCAAAACACAAAGAAAAACATTCAACTGTTTAAGCACATAAATGAAGTAAAACAGACAAGTATCAGGATGTAGAGTGTTGGATCTTATGAGCAGGATTTAGAACAAAGGATGGGATGGAGTTTTGGGGATCATCGGGTCAGTCGTAAGCACTACTTACTGTAATCTGTGATGGCCTTTGGATTGGGGTGGAGGTGGGCTTAATCATGATGCTACTTGTAATTTTGCTGCTGCCTTTAGCAGCAGGAGTACTGCAGTTGGCAAGCACCTGAGTCCTTTGCTCCTGGAGTCCAGGTGTGCTGCATGGACTCAGTGTTTGCGACGGAGTGCTGATGCTCTGGATGAACGGGCTCCCTAAGTGAATGTGGATTTTGTTATCCTCCGTGGTGATGACATTTGGCCCCGAGCTGTTGGACCGCTGCACCTGCCAGCTGCTTTGCCTTTCCGGGCTCACGCGGAAGACGGCATGCCCTCCGACAACCTCCACCGACTCCGTGGAGAGGGATCGCTCCGGGGTACCTGTTGTCACGGATACAATTTGTATGGGTGACATGGCTCGGTCTGGTGTTATAGAGCCACAGGAGTCTGGGGTCATTGCTCTGGAGTATGTAGCCATAGTGAACGGTGACAGGGCTCTATCTGGGGAACATGGCTCATCCGAGATGGAGGAGCACTTGGATTTAGTAGTAGGGGAAATGGATTTAGCATTGGGGGATATGGAAGCATTCTGGATGATGGTAATTCTTTGCTTGGGTGGACCTCCACTTGTGGGTATGACAGCAGTGCTGGTGAATGACTGGGTGCTTTCTGTGGTTGGACTGGTGATCTCTAGCGTTGCCGTGTTGTGTCCGTGGTCAGGAGTCACCTTAATGTGTAGAGGCTGCCCAGGGCTGTGGGTCAATACAACATCTCCAGGCTGGACGTGGGTGCCGTTCTGTCGCGGCTGCATTTTGCCGTTAACGTGATGAGGGGGGTCTTTGCATTTAAGGAAAGGTCCCCGTGCTCGTTTCATGTTGTTGTTCAGATTATTGACATTGTTGATAAGTGAAGGGCTGCATTTGCTGAGCTGAACCTCATTGCTGTAATTTGTGTTATCTTCAGGCTCGTTCTCATCGTACAGCTTCCCATTAACCACAGCACGCTCCATTGTATTAAAGCTGGGTGGTGTGAGGTCCAGTGGTTCTGTCTGAACCTCCTTGGAAGACACATGCAGGTCTGAAAAGCGCCTTCCATTCATTCCTGGGCGCAGACTTTTGCTAAATCGTCTGTATCTTTCAAGTTCTCGAGTGAGCGTCTCCATTTCCCGGGCTAATTCTTTATTCCGGACCTCCTGTTGGGTCAGCTTTCTTTGTAGTGTAGAGTGGTCAGTTTTCATGCGACAGATTGACTCCTCTGTTCCCATGTATTCATGAATCTTCTCTTTCAGTGCTGCCACCTCTCTGGACAAATGACTAGATTTTGCTTCTTCCTCCTTCAAGCGTTTATAAAGAACATGCTCTTGGTTGCACTCTTTCTTTTCAGCCAGTTGGTATTTAGAAAGCTCTTTTCTGGAAATTTCCAGCTCCTCCATCAGGGCTTTAGCTTTCTCTTGTTCATTGGTAAATCTTTTCTCCAGTGATTCAAATTCCTCTGTCTTTAATAAATCTCCTTCTACCACTTTCATGTCCTTTAATTTGCGTCGGAGGCGTTCAACTTCCTGTGTCAAATCTTTCACCTTGTTATCTTCCTGCTGGAAGCGGTTAGCAATAGGTGTTTTCATGTGCTCCTCTTTAGCTTTACTTCTGAGGTGTTCTCTCTCGATGGTCTCAAGTGATTGCAACCGTTTCTTCATCATATTGATCTTGGACTCTAAATCGTTGCTCTTCTCCTGCTCAGCTCTCAACTTGGTCTTCAAATCATCCCTTTCCTTCGTAGCGGTGCACATTTTTTCCTCCAGCTCCGCCTTTGATCTCAGTGCTTTCTTGCTCTCTTCAATTAGCTTCTCAGTGACTGATGTAACTTTGTCTTGTTCAGCATGAAGCTTTCCAGTGCTGTTCTGCACCTTGTTCTCCATTTGCTTTAGCTTCTCTGCCATTGCCTTTCTCTCATCCACAAGCATGACTGTCAGAGTCTTCAGCTTGGTCAGATCTTCCTTCAGAGTCATCTCGGTCTTTGCCAGCTGGCTTTCAGCAGCCTCCAGCTCTTTGACTCTGACTTTCAAGACCTCAAGCTCGCTGCTCAGAACCTTTGACACCATCCTCTCCTTCTCCAAGTTGCTCTTCAGCGAGCCGCATTCCTGTTTGCTCTTGCTGAATGCATCTTCTAGCTTTTCCAATTCTATAATTCTGTGGTTCAGTTTATCCACTTCAGTTTTCAAGTTCTGGCTCTGCTTGGACTCTTTCTCCAGCTTCTTGTTGAGGTCCCTGCAGTGGTCCTCCATTCTGATTAACTCTTCATCCTTTCCCTCCATTTCAAGTACTCGTTTCCGTAATTCTTCAAGCTCTGACATGAGGCTGGAGTTTCCGCACTCTCCACGGCTGATTTTGTCTCTCAGCTCCTGCAGCTCCTCCTCAGCTCTGCGCAAGGTCTTGTTGGTCTCCTCCAGCTCATCAAGCTGCCTGCTGAGAGCCGACAGCTTCTGGCGCAGCTGCCTGTTCTGGGCGTCCTCACTGGTCAATTTGGCAGTCATGGCGTCTTGTTCCTGATGATATCGACCGGTTTGGTCACGCAGCTCAGCCTCCAGACGAAAAACCTTTTGCTCCTCTTCCTGCAGACGAGCATTAGCTGAGCTCAGCTCTTCCTGAGCTTGTGAGGAACTGGCACTCAGTTCTTGGACCTTTGCTGTTTGTTGGTTCAGCTGCTCTGTGAGACGCTGCTGTTCATCCACAACCATCAACGCAAAGGACTTGAGTTTTGTCAGCTCTTCCTTTAGACTTGCTATCTTTTTGTTGTTTTCTTGATCTTTTCGTTCTTGGAAGGCCTTTTCCTGATCAATTAACAGCTTTAACCTGTAAAAAGAGGGGGAAAAGGGTAAACATGATCATCAAGAAATGTGATTCAGAATGAGCAGTTTGCATGTAGAAAAACCATTAAAACAAATTTTTTACTTGAACTGCATAGTCTATTTACTTTTTTTTTTTTTTTGTATCTATTAACTTCAATTTAATTCTGGAGCGATGGTAAACCCAATGCACAAGGCGTCTTTATTGGCTTATATATGAAAGAAACTCTACACCCCCAACACTGTCATTACCCACAGGACCCACTTCTCCAAGTACTGACACATCATAAACACTGTTATTTTCCCTACATTTTTAAGGAGGACTAAAGTTTTTATGTCATGGAAAATTTAACACGTCATAAAAAAAGCAGCACTTTATGGTCATAGTCTGAAATACCTGTGCCTTTTTTGTTTTGTTTCTCTGTTTCCACCTAATTCTCATGGTTTAGAAACCTGAATTATGACTGTAAATACTTGACTGTCCCTAAATTTTTAAAGTTTTCGTTGTGGTTCAGGGTTTGGCATGAAAACCTGTTAAGTCTGCTCTCAAATACGTGCAGAAAATGACATTCAATGAAATGTTGATGCTTACAAAATTGTTAAGAAAGGATGTTTCTGTCCAGGATATAAGCTGTTTATTAAAGTAGTTAATGTTCATGTAAAGTGCATGAGAATGGATAAAGACAGAGTTTAGAATCAGATAGGTAGAAGAAAGATAAGCTTTCTTATCAGAAACATGATGTAAGCACAGTTTTTCTGCTGATGAAGAGCATGTGATCAAAAATTTAAAAATAATCTGTCAAAACTAATATGAACTACAGAAATCTGTGGTAAGCATATGGGATATTTATATTTTTAGGTAAATTAATTTCATATTTCTGTACATATTATCCATAAAGCAGTCAATATGTGCCACTTGACATGAAATACAGTGTGTAGTCTGGGCCAGGGCGTCTATACACATCAGAACAACGTGTCTACATCTCCAGGGGGAAGCAGCTGCCAGGCATTTCCACACAGATGTCCCACTGGCATGGCACAATCCTTTAATTAAGGGGTTCCTCGACTACTAGCTTTCCCTCCCCCTTACCAAAACCACCCCTACCTCCCCTCCATGTTTTTTTTTTCTTTTTTTTCCACCCTTCTCTCTCTTATACATTTAAAGGAATTCCCCTTGCTCCCAAACTCAATTACAGTCCCACAGAGTTTATACAGAAATCCCCCACACATACAAACTTTCAGGGATCACTAATTCCACATGCACACTGGGGTTGTCAGCCATGATGTAAGCGTGTTACGGTGGGGCGGGTCACTATGGAGCACTGGAGGGTAGCTGCCAAGTGGGATGCGTTTAACTAGATCCATGTGTTGCAATTAGACAGAACACTCAGAAATAAGTATAATAAAGATATAAATAATCAGGAAGAATTCATGATTAGTGTTTGAGTGGCCTTTTTCCCTTGATTTAGTTTATTAATTCAAAATGCAATAAATTAATAAAAAGTTTGACTTTATGATCAGTGCGTCTACCATTTGTAAATTAACACAATGTTTTCCTGCAGCTTGCACAATTTTGTTGTAGTACTTGCCCATTCATTCATTTAATGCTACAATGTCATATGTTTTATTTTGGAATAGCGCTCATGCTTGCATACTTTTTACTAAGCTGATATTTTGCATGAATTCTTATTCCTAACCTAATGTTCCTACATTTTATTAGAGCTCCTTTTTTTATGGCTCATATTCCAGTATTTTGAGCTATCATCTTTTTAGCATCTCTTTAAACCAAAAAATCCCTTCGGAAATGTATTATTTCATGCTCTGTGACCATTTCAGGGGCTCAGATTTGTTTGTCTTGTTTTAGTTTAGCTTTTAGAGGTGTTAATTGATAAAAACTCAAAGACCCGGGAGTGTTTGTCGTAGTTGTCTAATCGAGGGACATTTTTTTTCCCTTGTGTGGATTGTGTATGTAGAAACACTGAGTTGCTAAGCAAAACCTTTAAAACAGGCAGACATCTCTCTTGCAGACTGGCCTGTTGTCTGTAATCACTATTTACTCAATCTCTTATCTCAGTCCCTGCTGTTTTTCTGTTGATGTCATCAGCCAAAATAGAAAGAAAAATACACTTTGTCCACAAGCAGGGCTGGAAACTCTGCTGATCTCTTGTTTTTTTAAAAACTTTAAGTCCTGAGCTGGACATTAGTCCTGTGAACTGCACACTGGAGCAATGATAAAACTTAAATCACCTCAAGCCCTCAGTTGGACTTAACTTCTGAGTCCTGATGTACTTTGTGCTGCAGAAAGGCACTTTGGTTCATATGTTTCTCCTCCACGAACTCAGTTGAATACATTTAGTCAGCAGATCCACATCTGAGATCATTTTTGTTGATAGATATAATTCAGAACAGACTTTTTTTCATGTTCTCTAGAAGTGACAACATGCAGAAATGTTCCTGCAGTTGACCCTTAACTAATGCAGGAAACCACACATAAATGAGTAGTATTAGCTTGACTGGGCAGTTTTTGCTGTGTATTGTAAG
Organism: Melanotaenia boesemani; assembly: GCF_017639745.1. Taxonomy (NCBI): domain Eukaryota; kingdom Metazoa; phylum Chordata; class Actinopteri; order Atheriniformes; family Melanotaeniidae; genus Melanotaenia; species Melanotaenia boesemani. Next base: position 13,336,691 of record NC_055705.1, read on the forward strand.
TCAGCTGAATCATGTGTGGTCTAAATAATTCAGCTGCTCTCTAAAGCTTCTGCCCATGTTCTCGATTATTTCAGCATTATGAGAAATGAACCTGGCTTCCCTGCATGTTTTATACGAATGCATTGTAACTTATTGCACAATAAACCTGGTCACATTTCAAGACCACCACTGTCACAGTGCACCTTACCACCCACTGTGCAGCCTGTTCTGATTTCTCCCCAAGACGGATGCATGATCACCTCTGTGAGTTGTTAATGTCATGGAAAAATGGCTTACACAGTTTGATTTGTTGCTAATGTGGATTCCGGATTGTTTCTGTCTTTGTTTCAAGTATATTTGATCCTTTTCCTCAAATGAAAGCTAACATAAATAAAATTAAAATGGAAAAGGAAGCATCCAGTTGGGAGCAGTCACTCCAGCACACATTATAGCTTTACTAAGGGCTTCCCTCTGTTTAAGTGACTCCCGAGGCTGGAAACTATGGCTCACCCGCTGCTTAAGGTTGCGCTACATGTTCCATATGTCGTGGCTGCTGCGCCATTTCCTCCCCACAAGTGATTAGGTCATGTATGTACAGATGGATTTGTCCTGTAACTACCCTGGCTCGAAGAGGCTTGTGGATGGTGGGCCCAATGCCCTCGTATGGGACAGAGTTTGGGTTGATTGATGCTGTGCTGTATTTAAAGTCCACGCCTGCTAAGTGATGTGCCCCCAGAGTGCAATCAAAATGTGTAAAATATGTCCCTCTGATATTTATTAACTACCTGGTAGTGGGTGAATGGATAAAAGAGTGGTGTGTTACCAAAAGAAGCCTGAAATACTCTGTTAAGGTAAAAGAATAAATTATTTTATTTTTCCATAATGTTGTATTTACATTATGTAAATGCTGCCGTAAACGTTTAGTTTTTTAGGAACCATCATTAAATCTTTCCTTACTTAAAATACGGCTGCAGCCTATAAATTAATAAATACATTTCTTGTAATTTTACTGGTATTATTACAGGTAATGAAATTTATTAATTCATGGGTCCACCGTGACTTGGAAAAGCTTGAATTTTAGTGTACTTCCAAGTCATTAGGTTTGCACTGACCTGGAAGTAAATTTTATGACTTAAAACTTACCTAAGACAAAATTACACAGTGGCTCTTTATTGCAAAATAGTTGACTCAGTGTCTTAAATAAAAGTAAAATACAGAATTATGTTTTTACAGTTCATGTAAAGAAACAAATCATAAATTTCCTGTTGATGACAACAATCTAAATTAATTAAATGTGCCATTGTGGGGTTTGGTTAAAAACAAGGTATTTCACATGTAACTTACATTACAGTCTTGTTGCTTCCCATAACATTAGATAAAATCATACATGTGTTAATATTTTTTAATATATTGTGTCAAATTGTTACCTTTTTTCCAGTTATATCTCCATAATTTGTAATGGGACATGCTAAACAACAATTTACTAAGATTTAAGGACCGGAAATCAAAGTCTTACAGAATTAACTATAGTCTAAAATATCTTTAATAATGTTTGATCAAACCTGACATCTAAATCAAACCTTTCCTGACACTGGAAGAGCTGCTACTTTAATTTCTGATCATTTCATCATAACTTTTTTCAGAATTGCTACATGAATCTGCAAAACATAGTACAATATGCCCCCAAACATCCAGATTTATTTACATAAAAAAAAAACCTATGTTTTAAAGATTTAATTTGCTAGCATTTCAAACATAACTAATAAAAAACAATATCACTCTGAAGTCAAAAATACATCTTAAAATGTACAACATAGCATGACAAACTACACGGGAACATCAGCGCGAACTGATGTTACCCTGAACACCCGTCTGTCCAAGCTTGTGACGATACTAACAACTCTTTTAGAAGTTTTGGTTGTTTTTCCCCATGAATACAAAGTTTTGTGTTCAGTATGCCTACCTGTGGCTTTCCCAGGTTTTATCGCTGTATGCTCATTATCTTGCCGTTCAACACCCGACCCTCAACTCTTCCTCTCACTCTCTGAGTAGCTGTAATGTGGGCATTCCTGCAGTCAGACCAAACAATAAGGGATGTGCTCCCTGCCTATGGACCATTACATCATCATGCCCTTATATGGAGCTTTGCATTGCAGCAACTTGCAAGAAGGGGGTGTGCTTGCTCACATGTGTGGCTGTGTGCTGTACTCATGTCTATGTGAGAAGCTGTTTAACTAAAGGCAGAGGTAAAGAAGAGGGAAAGGTATTTCTTTACGTATGTAATGTGTGAAATATCTGCCAGGTCTGTCACTGCTCTGGAGGGAGGGCAGTAGGTGAAGAGAGATGAGAGGTTCGAGTTACATCATTTCCTTCTGGCCTTTGTCAAATTAAGTCATTTATTGAAACAAAAAGGAAGAGAAAATAATCAGCTCGCAAAGTTAATAAAAACAGACTTGAATGAGGATTTGTTACTGAGAACAGTGGTTCTCTCATGAAATGTACATGTCCTGCTCTCACTGAAAATATATCTTTATATTTAGACAGTTTTACTAACAAGGCTTGGTAGTAGTTCTGTTGCTACTATCCAGGTTTTATTAGTGCCTGTTTAGACCAATGCAGGGATTTCAGGACAACCAACGTGATGTTTTATGGAAACTAAGGCTTTGCTTTCAGACATGTTGGAGTGGTGAAGAAATTCAATGTTTTTCTGCACATAAGTGCATATTTAGTTGCCAAGAGCTGACTTGATCTCCTAACTCTGACAAGCTAAAATAGAAAGTGTAATTATTTAGCCAGGAGCCATTTGTGCTTGAAGTTGTTTACCATGCTTGCAAACATATTTGCAGAGAGTTGGATACGACAACAAGGCCATGTCTGTTAATTAAAAAGGCCATACTGTGCTCATTTAGCCTTTCATCCTTTATTTTTATAAGAGGTCTAGAATAGTTTTACATGTATTAAATGAAAAAAAGGACAATAAATGACAAGAGCACTGATGCTAATCATGTTTACAGGTGACAGTTTCTACATGCTCTGGCCCAGGCCTAGGCATGTTGTGTTTTTTGGCTGGTGGTTTGGGTCACTCGCTTTCTATTCATCCATCCATCCACTTGAGAAGTTTAGTCTTTTGCCAGCTTTGCAGATGTTATTTGATTTTACTCTTGGAAACTCTTTAGTGTGTGTTAATCCTCAGATTAGCTTCTGACATTTGTATCAAGATTAATTGGTAAAGCCTCTTAAATAGAATACTGGGCCAGGAACAGGAAAAACAACTGGCTTAGTGTATTTATTTTGTTAGGTTGACCTTTAAATAACATCTCCTAACTGCTGCTTTTAGTTTGTATGTGTCTGTGTTTTTTGTTTGCACTGATTTAATAAATGACTTTTCCTTTACCAGCTTATCCTGATTTTAATGTTACATCATTTTCTAGTTAAACTCATGCACAAATGAACTTCTGAAGGACTTTATTTGTTTAAAGAGGTCATTTTAGATCTAAATTTTCATTATTTTCATTAAAACACTTTTAATTCTCTAACATTTTTTGACATTGTAAATTGAATGAACATTTTTTTAAAGAATATTCGAAATATTCCGGCAATAACAGGAATGTGTGAATTGTACACAGCTTTGCATGATTTCTGCAAACTGAGACCAGCTGTCATACAGGCTTTACCAGCATCTCCACATCTTCTACCTGTGGGTATAAAAGTGGATTAAAGCTAATGTGTCCACAAACAAAAGCATAAATTCTCACACCACATTGTAATCATAGCTTAAGCCAGCACACATTTCTCTTTATCAGTAGCACATTGTTCACATTACAATGCTGCTTTCAATGCTTTCTTTATCAGATTGCTCTGACCTGACTCATAAATTTCTCAGTATAGTTAGTGACTAAATCCATATTTAAAACAACACCGTGCGTCACCTATTGTCATACAAGGAGCAAATTTTGTGGTGATCTTACTTGCTCAGCTGTCATTGTCTCTATTGTTCTATGAAAAATGTGCCCTGTTTATCAAACAAAAGGACTCATAACCCTGCATGGTGCAGGAATATTTGAGCAAGTAGGACAGCGAGAGCTTGTGTTTAGTGTAAGTGATGATGTGTGGCATGCTATTCGATGGCAAATTAGTCACATGTACAAAAGAGTTTGTAAAAATGCAAAGTATACTCTGTCAGTACAGGCTTCAGGGGCTTTGTCACAGTTATAAATGATTCCAGTGGTGAATAACAAGGACAGGAGTCGTCTTGTATCCTCCCCGCTAAATTAAATATGTCATGACTTCACAATGGCTGAGGTCACTGTTGCTAAACATTATGAGCCTTGCCAACCAAGCTGATAGAAACAGATATGCTGGATTACATTAAAGCAACACTAAAGTAGAAAAGTTCTGCAGAAACAACAGCAGAATATTGACAGCTTGTGGCTGTCTCATGGATTAAATTAGACCAAATTAGAGACTGACATGCTTTGGAAGTAATGGATAGAAAAAGAAGGGTCTTTTACCACAGCTGATTCGGTTTACTGTCCTATTTATGCTGTCAGTGATGTCTGGCTTTACAGGATGAAACGACATGTCAGACTTACTGTATATTAATGAGGCTGATTTGTTACAGAGTCAGCAAAGCAGAAATATCTAATCTTTGCCCAGCAGTGCACTCGAGCAACACTACATTTAGTGAGTTCTCATATAACAGCTGCCAGCATCACACTGTGACTCAAAGTCTGTTCATTATTGGCTGATGGAGCATCGCTCTTGAGCCGTGGCTGAAGCCAGACTCAACTCTACTTCTAACAGAGGTAAGGCCCAAAATGTGACTAAATGGCTTATGTAAGAAATTGGAATTAATCAGAGTTTTGAGAAGGAGAGGAGACAGTTGTTGGAGAACAATGAATGAGGCTGTGTGGATAGCTAGTGGATGTACTGTAGAAGCCAAAGGTAGCATGAACTTCCTCATGCTGCCTGTTCAAACACACAACTGTTGATTTTAAGTCTTAAACTTTTTCTTTATTACAGACAAGGGAGATGCAGCACCAAATAACTATTGTCACACATGACAAGTAAAGTCTGGAAGATCAGCAGCTAGAGGAGTTAGGATCATAACCACAATTATTTGTCACTCCATGTGAAATTAAACAAACATCTAGCAAGATGTTTCCTGAAAATGTTTTTAAGTCTTCAAAGCAATATTTTAAAACGTTGCCACAAGGGCCATGAGAATTGGACCTAATCATGCACACTTGGCTACAAGAAGGTTGGTTTGACTTTAGTATCACAACTCAAAATTTAGCTCCAGCTCTCAACTATGATGTATTCTAGTTTTATGTCATTTCCCATTTCTCTGCAACAAACAATTTGCTCTTGGAATAAACAGCTCGGTCATCCAAAATTGGTTTCTATTTCTGGATCTGGACACATTCAGAGCCGTGAGTACTTTACACTTGAAACAGATGTTGGAGATCAAACAGAAGAGGAGGCCACATGAACATGTTTGCTGTGACAAGCCTCTGCCAAATGACAAATAGTGGAGAGATGAAAATGCGTTGTGTAACCACTAAGGAATAGCTAGAGCTCTGACAATGCTCAGAAGAATGTAGAGGTTGTGGATTTTGTTTAAGAAGTGTGTGCAGTTTGTGGAAGCTGTTGTTAAACCCAAACTTACAGTCGTCAGGCATTTCAACATGTTCTGTAGAAAGAGATTGTGTGGAAATTTCTGCTATTTACCACTGATAAAAATAAAAAAAAGGAATGTTTTTATCTGCCGTTTGAAGCAGTTAATGGTTTAAGATAGAAGAGACTCGTGACTTGACACTGTGGCCGGCCTTTAAAGGCTGCACTGAGTGATTCAAGTATAATGCTATGTGACAAAAGAAAATGCTGCTTAAGGACATCCATGTGGCTTAGTGGTTCACATGCACAGCATACATATTGCATTTAAAGCAGCTAGCATCATCATAACATGAATGATGCACACATTATCCATTTGAGAAGGTAAATAATTATGGCTCAGAAACAGGAAGTCACCTGCCCATAAGACTTATGCTCATAAAACTTCTTTATGCACATTAAAGACATCTATATATGGGGTAAGAAACACTGTATAAATACATACTACTGACCTGCTGTTGTGACTGAATCTCTCGCTCTTTGCAAAGATGATTAAACTAAACTTGTGCTTCAGAATTCAGTTTTAATCCTCTCAAAGACACAGAAAAAGCAAAGACGGAATTTCCATGAGTCATCTTGGTATTTTATAACTTATTTTTATATAACCATGCAATGAGGAGAACAGAGAATCTATCAGAACACTGCCTCAGACAGACCTTGTTCTTAATATTAACATAATGCACAACTCTTAACAAATAAATTTAACTAAACTTGGCACAAAAAGTAAGGCCATTTTTTCTTTAATTTTGGTGGATTATTTCCCCGTTCCTTGGCCTTATCATACTGCAAACCTTGGCTACAAATTCTAAGAAGACTGCTTACGGTTCCTGCTAAGTGGTGTTCGTAAAGAAATTATCTTCCTGTGATGTCATTTCTTGAGAAGCCCACTTTGAAGCCTGACTTTATGTGGAACTTGTCCCACAATTTGGACATAGTACTTGGGCTCACTTCATGTAAACTTGGTTTTGCTGAACACTAGCTTGAAGTTTCCCTAAGGCATAGTCCAGGGGTGCCCAAGTCCAGTCCTGAAGAGCTGCAACTTTTCCATGCATACCTTCTCCAACTTACCTGAGAAAGGTAAATGGCTCGTTAGCAGGCCTCTGCAGAGCTGAATAACATGCGGATGAGGAAATTCAGCCATTTGATTCAGGTGTGTTGGATAAAGGGTGCATCTAAAAGTTGCAGGGTGGTAGCTCTCAGGGACCGGACTTGGGCACCCCTGGCATAGGCCATGTCCAGATTAGTCAAAGGTGGCATACTGGAGCAGACATCGACTGACAACTGTAGCAGGGTTCATGCTCACAGGTGATGTTAATCAGGCTCCAATCAGGCATCTGATTGGTGCCACCTGGGGTACCAGAAGCTTAAAATAAGAGTCAATGGCAGAATAAGCTGTTTGACAAAGGCAAAGATGATTTTACAAGTTTTCTGTGGATGCAACTCTGCTGCTCATCCCACATGTGCATTTTCCTTACAAATATGGCATCGTTTAAAGGGGAACTAAGCACTTTTCAGTTGTGTAATTAATGGCTAAGAAGCATTGTTACAACAACAATAATCCAACAAACACTTACTGTGTGTAGAAGTTTACTGTATATGCTTTTTTTCTGCAGGTTTTAGGAATCTGGTAAACTGTCTGAATGCAGCTGAACCAGACACTCAAGACACATAGTCATCCTCTGCAGTCGGTGTGATGTTGTGTTGTCTGCTGTGTATCATACTAATCGCCTCTCTGCAGCCATCGTGGATGTGGTCTGGTCTTGCAGCTCTGTCTGACACACACATGCTTGTGTGATACACACAGCCCAGGGGCTGATTACCTGACATATATGCATGACATCATTGGTTTGTAATCAAATCCATATGTCTCCTTTCCTCCTCCTGCTTCTCCTCTTGGAGTTTGTCTCTGGAATTTTCTCCCTCTTTTATCCACCCATGACTTTATCTTTATGTTTTCATCCTATTTGTATTTCTTTTAATCCCTGACCTGACATTTTCCTCTCTGTCTTGGTCTTCCCAGGTTCCTCTGTCTCTATCCATCTCCTCCGTTGCTTTTTCTTCTGCCTGTGTCTCATTTCTGATCTCACTCCCGGCCCCAGCATGAGTTCTGCTGTTAAAATGGAACATGATTTTCTTTGCCATCTCATGGATGTTTGTTGGCCTTTTATGGCCAAAATAAGCTTTTATGGCCAATTTCTGGCTGAAAACCTCTTGTGTTGATGATATAATGTAGAGTCGAAATAATCCTAAAGGCATATTAGGTTTCACCTTTTGACCTGTTATACTCTTTCAACAAACTTAATCATTTCATCACTTTTTTTGTAGTTGTTTCTTTAACTGTTGGTGGCATACAATGAAGCCTTTATTGTACTGGGTTTAAGTACATGTGCTTGTATCTGTTTCCCCAACTGGAGAGTCGGGGCAGATAATAACTTTGTTTGACGTCTTTTATTTCCTTCAACAAAAGAGGTGACAGGAGGGAATTAAAACACCGAATTCATGTCTTTTTAAAACAAAGCAATTTTAGTATTTCATGCTTTTCCTTTCCTGCAGATTTTTCAGTCTGTGTGTGCTCATTTTACACTACCGTTCAAAAGTTTGGGGTCACTTCTCGATTGAATCCCATGGCAAAGTGACCCCAAACTTTTGAACGGTAGTGTATTTTTTTTCAGCTGATTTTTCATTCTCATCCCTCAACCTATACACCATTATTCACTATGATAAACTGAGTGTTTTCAGAAACTGATATAATATAAACTATTTATAGAAGTATTTATATGCTACACTTTGTACTTTTGGCTGATGTGAGATTGATATAATAAATTTAAAAGTAATTTATAAACAAACTTATTAAAGGTTTTTTCAAGTTTAAACAGCTTCAGTAAGGGAGACTTTTGCTTCCCCAGTTTTCCTGGCAGCTTGTTTTGGGTTGTTGTTTCTCACCAGCAGAGTTTCGTGTCAGTGCTGGTTCCCAGACCTAATTATAAACCGGCTGTTGTGTACAGACCGGGAAAGGTTTGTTTCGAACTGGAACCAAAAAGTAGTGGTATTTCTTTACAAACATCAATACTGGGTAAGGCCTGAATGGATAACAATGGAGCTGAATGTAGTGTCGCATGTCCATCTTTCAAACTACTGGGCAGGAAGATGGGTCATCGACCAGCAAACCAGCTAACCGGGGTGCAGAATTCAGTCACCGCAACAACCACAACCAAAGAAAAAGCCGACTGAGAAACATCCTCCATTCCTGTGCTTTCCACAAATGAAGACAGCAGGTTGATTACAACTAAAGTTGTTTAAATACTGGAATAACTAATTTTGCATTAAACCTGCATGTCACTGCTTCGTTATATTGCCTGGCAACCAATTTCACTTTGGAAGGCTAGATTTATGTATACTTGTGGGAGAATAATCATAGCTTATAATGGAGCCTGACGACTTAATCATCCACATTGATGACCAAATATTTGTTTGTTTATTTCCACAGAGTAAAGTAGATCCATTTTGGTTAAATTGGTGTAAACGTGGGCCAGTTTTCCAGAATATACCAATATACCAGCTGTGCCAAATTTTCTCCTATAAGGAGGATGCATATTTATATTGATAAAATAAGCAGATTTTCTTCCACATTGTCAGGCATTCATTGTTGTGCCTTTGGGCCAAATCTCAGCAGACTGTAAAGAATAATTTCTCTGTGACTTAGACATCATAAATGCCTGACTCATAATGTTCTGTACTGTTGGTGGTTCATCTTTTAAAATTTCTCATCTTCATGGAAGAACTGAGGATTCATCGTTACCGTTGGCTTGTTGATTACCTATCTTACCAAGGTTTGACAGGAGTCTGATAGAGTAAAGGACAACTTTCCTAATTTTTGTGTGGACCTTCTTTTGGCTTGTTTTTCTTAGCCAGCTTCATCAGAACAAATAGTTCCCTTCACTCAAGTGCATGATAACACATCATCCCACCATGGAGTGATTTAAGATTATAGGCAGAAATCAGTCATGGAGCTTTAGATTGAAGGGCTACACAACCCAGAGAGGCTGTAATTTGCAGACTAACAGCAGCTATTGCATAACAAAAGATTGCACTTAGTGAGAAAATCAAGAGAGGTGTGTACAAGCGTTAGTGTTTGTGTGAACACGGGCGACAGGGCAGGCGTGCGTCTTCTGCCTTCAATTGGTACAGCTGATAATCATTACCTCTTGAACACTTTGGACTTTGATGTAAATCGCAAACACTTAAGGAGGATGTTGCTCTCGTTGTTTGCACAGACGTGGTGGATTTCAAAGCCTTGGGGCCACACACCAACCACCAGACGTTACACTGGCAGAGCAGCAACATGGCACCAGCTGGTTTTACATAATGAATCGTGCACTGCAAACACAGGTCGGATTGGTAGGAGGTGCGGCCTGTGCATTTAGACAAGTTATCGTACCATCTTTTGTATTTCTTATTTTTCTAAACTCTCTAGTCTTTCTATTCAGTCCCTCAAGAAACTGCAGGAGTACCACTGGGATACACACACCCCCTGGTTTTGGCCTTACGAAACATACAAAACCCATTAAGGTAATTCGAGTTTCTGAACAAGAGTCCTGTTATTAAACTTACAAAAAAGCATGGTTGTTGTTCCATAAGTCTTTAGACACAATACTCTCACTGACAACAGGTCAACAGTAGAATATGTGTATTGCAACTTAGTAGAAAATTCCCAGGAAGTAGGGATGTAATGTACACATGCTCACAATAATCTGTCCAGCTGTGTCAGGTGAGTAGCGTGGATGTACTTCAAGATGGTCTTTGATGGTTTCCAAATGGATTTGTTTTGATCTTAAATAGTCCATGGAGACATAAAAGAACCAATCATCAACCAGATTTTAAGGAGCATTGAAATAATCCCTGCCATGTCTCCCACCTGTGTGCATCACTCTGTTAATCTGTTGATTTGCACCATCAAAGCTATGTTTGCACATCTGTCTCACCCAGCTTCCACAGGGGTGACTATTTTTCAAAGTAATTAATAAGTAGGAAGAAGGTGCCACTTAACCAAGAGTCCAATCACTACCTGGCTAATCCCTTAATGTTTGCCTTCCCAGAGGCAGCATTCACATCCCAGTTAGTTAAGATAACCACACTTTATAGCACTGGTATGGACTGTGTTAAAAGGGCGCTCTTGAGCTTCTTGGTCAACCTGGAAAATTTACACCATAACCGCACCAGTTATTTATTTATAAGTCATTCCAACTGAATTCAGTATACTTTTCGCTGAGTGAATATAAGCATAGCTTTCCATTTAACCGCCTACTCTGTCTGACAGACACTCTCATAACAGCTGCGGATAACAAACTTTTGTTGAGTATGAGGCCTACAGCAGAGAAAATTCTCAAGTCTGCCATCAGGGCAGTGAAGCAAACTCCCACTTAGATACTCAATCTCCAACTTACAAACACTCTCCAGCATCTTTAAACACAGGAAATGAGTTTCCTAATCGAGCCATCATTACACAACCGTTTTGATTTTGGGAAATAAATGATCCAAAACCTCTATGAAAAACACTTCACTTATGAAGATGTCATCACATTGTTATTTCTATATTGGCCAAAAAAAAGAGGACATCCAAAGGCTGTCACACATTAGGAACAGTGGAAATTTAAGGGGCTTGGAAAGAAGTTGCAAAGCAGTGTTTGTAGTGTATGACTGAGAGAGTTTTCACTTGACATGAGAACACAGTTTTGACATTTTGGGCCTTACTGTATTTAAACTGCTGAATAAATTGTGTCTGTGTAAGCTAGCTGACTCAGAGGAGTCATCCTTCTAGCCATCAAGATGTCACACAACAGTGATTGTGAGTAGTTTGATAATATATATACCAGAGGAAGTCCATATTAGCTCCCAGCATTGCAGAGTTGGGCTTAACTATGAATAACTCAATTCCTCTCCGGTGTATGTGTGTTAGCGCAAGACAGGAGTCCCTGTAACCAGTAAGTAGGCAAATCTGTTACACATTCCTGTTGATCAGTCAAGCTTATTTCTCTGTTGTCTTCATTTTATTTTCCTTTCATCACTCCTCCTCATTTCTCCATCATTTTTTCATTACCTCTGCATCCATCTGTCCCTCTTCATGTCTCCACACACTTTCTGTGGACGACACACCCCTAAAACTCTCCAGATGTCCTCATTCATCATTTTCTGAGCCCTCTCATAAGACTTTGGCTCTTTTTGCTTAAAAAAAATGGGAGCAAGACCTCAGATGACACATTATTCAGAATTAATATCTAGCATGTGAGGGGATTAGAGTGATTACAAAGGAGTAACAGATAAGCTGTAATATTTGTTGTGGGATTTTTATCAGATTAGGAATAGTCACTTCTTCATAATGTAGTGTAATGTGTGTGTTTGCAGGAAGAAAGTAGGGATACGTTTGTGTTTGAATATGTGTACTGCTTTTCGGAATCCTGTTAAAATACCAGAGCAAATTTAATATAACTCACACGTATTGTCTAAAGTGTTTAAAGCTGTTGCTGGTTTGCATTGCTAATTTTTTCTTCTTTTTACCATGTAGAAATCAGACGCAAAAGCTGGTCTGATCTGATCTTAGAAAATAAATTTTAAACCTGAGTTTCTATTTCCTGGTCAAATGAATGTTAAATAAATAGAATTTTAAGAATATAATTTATCATTCATCTTATTTCAGATTTATAGAAATAAAATGTCAAAAGAAGCAAGTTATAATAATTAACAGTAAAAAATAATGAGTGGAAATGGTATATTTCCCATCATTTAGTGGTTTGTGCTTTAATCAAAGAAAACTTTATTCACATTAGAGAGAAAAAACAAAAACCTTACGAAATGCATCTACCGTGGCAAAGATTAAAATGGTGTTAATCACCAGATGTTTTCAGTTAGACAAAGACTCGTGTGACTGATCAGTTTCTTACCAGATATTTCCAGATTTAAGTAATTCCTAAAGAAGTCTCTAAATTTTCTTGACAATCTACTTCAGTATTATTCTCTTTATCTCCTTGAAATGTTGTTTACTGGCGAAGAGTTGAGGATGATAGCCTTGCCATCAGGCAAACTAATAACTTATCTTTAGCTTCAGAGTTCTACTGATATCTAATGTGACCTTTCTGGTGTTAGGAGACTTCAGCAGCCACTACCGATTATAACAACTTCCTTTACATAGTTTATTACATCTCTTTTCCCGTCTATATCTGTTCTATCTGGCCCTTCTGCTGTCCTTTTAGCATTTCCATGTCAGATGCCCCCACTTGGGATCCTCCCACTTGTTGCTTGCTTCTTTGTGTCCAGCAGGAATGCAAATGATAGTCGTCTGGGATGCAGGGTGTGACACTGGAATTTGCTGAGATGGACTTTTGATTGTGTGTTGGAGAGTGTATTAAAATGACACCACTCCCTTCACAGGTCAATCACCTGGGGATGAAACGCAGGCTGAGAGGCAGTTAAGGGTCCTGAGCACAACGTCTTTCCATTGTCTGCTCGCTTCCTGTTCAAGCTTTCGTGATCTCCATTACTTGGCAGCTTGCCTCAGATGGTTTCATATTTAAAGTGAAGAGAAACAGACTGTAGCTGACACATCACTGCTGCCGTTTCTCATGGGACTTTGCATGTTTCTGCATGTGTGTTTGTTTAACATTTTTTGGCCTTTACTAGAGTAGAAATTATAATAATGTGCTTCAGGGCAAATGTATTAATTACAACCCTAAAACAAAGTTTCATCAAAATATTACATGGCGGCCTACCAGCAGTCAGCTAATCCTCTCTGTTCACAGCTTCCAGCTGTTAGCGAAAAGTGTGAGAGGAGCAAACAGCAACAAGGCCTTGCTGAACTGAAAATTTCAGTTATTTTTGCTAAAAAAAATCCATAAAGTGCATACAACAGAACTGACAACATGCCAAATGATTCCAAACTCTGTTCCGCACAACAATAAATACTTCATGAAATACTTAATTTATTAAAAATATAGACCCACATTTTTTGCACAAGACTGAAACAAGTGATCGTCTCTAAGAAAAACAGAGTGATTTACAAGTAGCTTAACTACATGAACAAGGTTATAAACTAACACCAGAACTTTGTCTTACCATGGGAATGAATTAACAAAAGAACTTAAAAAGAAATATCATAGATTTTCCAAAGATTACAAAGGATACATGAATGTTATTGACCAACCAAAAGTCAGTAGAAACACATTTCTAGTCAGAACACTGGAACCATAAACACCGGAGGAGGACGACAATTTAGACTAGATTTCTGTGAGAGCTCAGACACTCTAAAGGGGATGGCAAGATGTCAGTGGATAGCGTCCAAGAAAAAAAAAAGTTTGTTCTTTGGCATAAAACTTCAAGGTTAACTTTCATCTGCCTGAGGAATATCAAATGAGACAACCATTGTGAATGCAGAAGGCAGCAGTAAAGCATGGAGGTGGGAGTTTGATGATATGGTGCCACATTATAGATGATATCATGTGTGCCTGTGTAATGAAATAATGTCTCAAGATGAAGCTTAGATCATAAATACTTAGCAGAGAGGGAAGATTCAGGTTTAAAAACTGCTTGTGGGTCACCTGTAAAGGACTTTTAATCTCATGTAATTTGAAGTGACTGTAAAATGTCCTGATAATCTGAAAGGTTGCAGCCAGTTAGCACAGTCTAAAACATATCTAAGAGAAATTAATCTAAATGTTTCTGTGCTAAAGCCAGCAAACTGATATCTTTCCAGAGTTCTTTTGCTGTACATTTTATCAAGCAACCCTGTTTAAACAGGTCAGATTTTCACACATGGGCCGTGATCTTATGCCATGCCCAACCATAAAATTTGAAACCTCTCAGCTAAGTAGGGAGTAAAGGGGAATGTAAGGGAGCTGTGTTACTGTACAGCCTTGCTGTTTCAGGTCTCTTGGCTACATTAGGCTCCCTGTGGCAGAAAACGCTTATAATGTTGATGAAGTGCACCGGCGGGATAACTCTGTGCATGTTGAGGGGCTGCCTGAAAGGCTTGGATCAGCAGAGTTATTAATGAACAGGCTGAATGCTGGATTTTAGCCGTCTCTACTCAGGGTGATGTCACCGTCTGGATAGACACGACTAGTCTCACCTCAGTGACTGAACACAACAGATGGCTCACATCTGGAGGGAATCCAGGGAGGCATTTTAGCACTGAGGGCTATGAGGTTTAGCTTTGTCCACTGAGTTCCAGTGATGATGAGGATTGATGGTGATTTTATGTTCTTTTAGTGCAATTAGCTCTGGCAGCAAGCCTAACCTTGAAAAGTTTTACAAGACTTTTAAAAACTCTGAAAAACATCTGTCGGCAAAGTTACATGAGATTTTTTTCTTTGATTGTTTTGCCTGTTTTTTTAAAAAACGCATGATCATTTTATAGCCGTATCTTTCATGGTAATGTTTAAATATTTCCAAAAAATGCTGCTAAAACAGTAACATTTCGCAATTTTCAATGAAAAATATAATAAAGTTTGAAATGTATATTAATAATTTTAAATTTTGTTCTAACAAAATGTAAAAAAAAAAAGAAAAAAAAGAAAAAAAATGGCATACAAGACGGGGATAAAAAATAATTCTTGTTGTCAACAGGTCCAAAAATTTGATTATTATTAGTTTTTTTTAAGAAAAAGAGTACTCCAAAGAGGCTTTTGGAAGTGGAAACCACACCACAGGTAAAAAGGTTGATCATTTAAAAAAAGATATTAGGAGTTTTTATCCAAAGTACACACAACAAAAAAACCTCTAAAAACCATCATCATCATCATTGAACACAGTTTGTTAGTGAATCCTAAAGTGAAAGTTTAAATTCTACTGTGTAAATAAAAAAGCCTAAGCTATGAAATAAAAACTTTCCTGTGGTCTGATGAATCAAAGTTTTAAATTCTTTTTTGAAAGTCCACATCTGTTCATCCAGGCTAAAGAGCAGAGGGATCATCTGGACTGTTCAAAACCAGCATCTGTGATGGCACATAGCTTGGATAGCCTGCACATCTGTGAAGCCACCATCAGTGGTGACTGATATATGCAGGTTTTGTAATAACACATGCTGTCTATCAAACATTTTTTCAGAGAAGTTCAGAAGGATGCTCACCTGACCTGCCTGCAGTCCACATCTGTCACTCAATGTAAAATACCACAAAGGAGAGACCCCAAACTGTTGAGCAGCCTATATCTAAAACCAAGCAAGAATAGGGGTTAAAAAAAAACTGCTTTAAAACTTCTGGGCCTCCCAATGTTGTATATGGTTACATAGGTGCTGTTGAAGGAGAGGAGATGAACATGATGGAAACATACCGCTGTTGGAATGCTACCTTGTATTTTGTATTAGTTTCTGTATATGTTGTCAATTTTGTGTTTTGATAATTGGCGGATGACTGCATTCATTTGAATTGTTTTGGAGATGAAGCGATAAAGTAAATCCAAACTACTTTAAAATTGCTTATAAAACACATTAAATATGTTAATAATATATCTTTTTTTAGACTATGTTTTAGACTCCAGGATCCTGAGTCTGTTGGAATCTGATAGATTTTGTAATCATTATCAATTATCTTTTGATTTGAAACCAAGCGAAAAATATAATTTTACCCCTCAAAACAAAACAAGAAGACATCTGTCATAAAAAGTGCAACATTAAAGTATAAACTGAGCCCCAAAAACTGGACAAGGCCCAATGAAGGAAAAAGAACGCCTGCTAAGTCAGATTCTTTTTCCTCCAGGTTATTTTAGGGCTGGGTTGGCCGTCACATACAGCTTCTTGAAATGTAAGCTCATAATTTTCTTTGTTGGGGGAAAAAAAATGTGCGCCTTAGGAATGAGCTAATGCTATACTTACATTAAATTAGAGAGATTCAGGCATAGCGTTTATTCAGTGTTTGCTTTTTGTCCAGACCGCAGATACCACACCTTCTCTTTGGCATGTTTAAACTCTACAAGAACCCTTCTTAAATAGTTGGATTCTTTTAAGGGGATGGGGATATGCTCTGCCTTGGCACTGAAGCATTGTACTGCTTATAGATTGATGTTAAAACAAAATATGAGTGTCTTTCTGGGGGAGTGAGATAAGAAGTTGGGTATTTATTAAGGTAAGTAGACTACAGAAACCAGAACAAATAAAGCATAAAACATTTTATGTAGCCGTCAGCTCTTTGCAGGGGTAATATCCAGCCTTACTTGTCTTCGTGCTGATATGGATACTTCCTCTTCCACTACACTAAACTATCAGAGGCTCCTGAAACTGGAGAGACCTTGTAAACCATTTTTCCACTCTTTAGTCATACCCCAACCCGCCTACTCACCCCCACCTCCGCTGCCAGTAGGATTTTCTCAATGTCAAGCTCAGAAACATTTGTCTTGAGATATCCGCCTGTGGACGTTGACAAAAGTCTGATTTCATTGCTCTAATCTGTTCTGGTGAGGCTCACAAGCCATCTTGAAGCTTGCCGCAGCCTCATCCAAAATATTATCAGCGGACGTCTTAATCCCTCAGAGTTACATGGGTATTGCAGAGTGTGGTGGCTGTTTATGGCTCATTGAGGAAGCAGGTCCTGACCGGGTCAACACAACATCGATCCAGGAGATTTTTCAGTAAACTAAACTACATAATTTAATTTTGGAGGAAGACTGTGTAATTGCGGTTTTGGACTTGCATCACATGGACTGTGGAAGAGTGTGGCTCAGGGTTTTGGTTGGAAGGTGGTGGACGTTTTGCCGTTATGACTCTGCTGCTTTAAAGAAATACTTAAATTTTGTGGGTAATAACCACGGATGATTGTTCTTGTTGCACCGGTGTTGTAATCAGAAAGCACTGTTCTCAGACTTTTGTTTCCTGTTAAATCATGCATCATATTGGGAGTTAAATCGCATATTATTAGTGCTTTTTCAGTATCTTTGTGGGCTTATTAAAGTACATTACACACATTCATATGTTTTATTAATAAACTTGAAATATGGGTAAAACAATCCCTTCTATTGAGGAGAAAAAGGTGGGGTCTGAAAAGACTATGTTTATCCTTGTATTTCAACCCAGAAACAGCACACTGCCAGCTATCCTCCAGTCTTATAACCTTACAGGAAAAAGTTCTCATCAATCATCTCCAGCACCTTGCATCAGATCTGCAAGCAGGGAATTTAAAACCCACAGGCGGCTCTTATTTCTTGGTTTCTGGGGTTTCATGTCAAAGCCCAGGATGAACTGGGATAGGGTGGTCCCTCTGACAGCTCGCTATTGTTCCTCGCCAAAGACCCAATCCCAAAAGCTTTAAATTTTAGGTTTCCATATCACAGCTTGACAACTGACCACCTTAGTCTCGACAGGTCCTTTCTGAACCCAACATGCAGCCTTGAGATTTCTTTCATTGCCAGTAGTAACCAAAAACATAGATGTCTCTATGCTACGTAAGAATTTACAATGTAGGAAACCTGACATCTTTAAATACCCTTAAAAAACTCCTGAACACAAGAAAGTAAAACTCTTCAAATCTAAAGAGAATCCAGTAAGCATCCCTGATTAACAGTTATCACCTCTGAAGCAGATGCTTCCTAAAATCCTGCCAAAACTTACAAGAACCTTTTTTTTTTATTTTAAATGAATCCCATAAAAATTAGTGAGTGGTGTAATGCATGGCAAAATATTTGGATAAGTCATTAGGAGGAATGTATGTATTTTTTTTGGTGTAGCAGTGTTTTCTTAGCCTTGATTATGCAAAATCTGTAGGAAAACAAGGTAATTCTGCCCCAGCCAGATAAGACACTATAATATCCTCCTTTATTTACATAGCAATGTATCTGTCATCAAAATGAGTCACATTAGGTCCAACACAGTTCTTTTAAATCAAATTTTGGATTATTTACAGCATAGAAAAATGTAGTAAACATAACTGATCATCAAAAGAGTGTTTATGCTACCACTGAGGAGCAACAGGTTCTTCTTATTAGGAAGTTTATGAGGCTGGATTCATGTCAGAGCGGCTCAGACCTCTTACCATTTAAAAATGTTGAAAACATATTTTCACTAACTTTTAGACCCAGCTGAGTAGCTTATCTTAAGTTTTTCTTAACATGCAAGAACTGCTTATTATTTTACCTATTTATTGATTTCATTGTATTTAATCTATTTCTTTTAAATATTGTACTTTTAATTTTAACATTTTGATTAGTCTTAGAGATTGTTTAGTTTTATGCATATCTAGAGTTGTGCAGCACTTTGGACATTTTTAAATGACTTTTTTGTTCATATTGGATCATTAATCTGGTCATCAGATTATACACAAACTTCCAAGCTTATTTTCATGAAACCTCCTGGAGTAGAGGATTATTAGAACTCCTTTCATTTTGGTGCAGATCCCAAACAGTTAACAGGGCATTTTCCCTCTTGATTCAGAGTTCCTCTCTAGTTATAATCTGTGTTATTTATAAAAGTGGATGGAAGACATTCTTATACTCTGATTAAAAGCAACAGGTGCTGTAAAAATACCTTAGCACAAGTAAGAGTTCCGTATTGAAAGCCTTACTTAAATATGACCTTAAAACCCCCAAATCAGGGGATGTTAAACCTAATCTAAAAGCTAACTTTGAGCCATTGAAGCATCTCACAGATCTCATTCTCAGACTCTGGCTCTATTTTGCTCTTTGCTTGAAGCAGCTGAGGATAATCTGGAAGTTTGCTCGCTCAATATATTGCAGAGCGAGAACTAACATGCAGCCAGTTTGGCCTCTGCAGCACAAACATGAGCTCAAGTTTTAAGTGACCCTCTCGCAAAATGCCGTATATTCACATAGAAATTCCTCAGGTTTTACAATGTTTTTTTTCCTCAATAAATGGACAACTTCAACATCTTGTTGGTTTAATCTACCAAAAGAAAACTGGCATGCTAAACCCATAACTCAAAAACCCTCTCCGGTCCTGACTCACATCAATATGACTGATCAAGATGACTGATACAGTCTCACAAGTAGATTTTATTACACTATTTGTTTTTGCACAGCAACAAAATTGGATATGTTTTGGTCCTTTTCCATTCTCAGAATATCCAGATTTAATCCATAGCATTGCATTGCTTGTATAGATACAGCTGATTGCATGTTATTTTCTGTTGTTTGATCAGTGATGTCATCTCTGCTCTGATTTTACTGCCACCAAATGTTTATTTCAAGGGCAAAAGGAGCATTTGTTCATTTTTTACATTATTAACTTGTTTTTAAAGCCAAATGCCACAGCAATGTTGCGGGAACATATTGGTTTTAAGCCAAATGAAAAGGGAGAGCCCATTAATTTGGTGGTAGCCAGCAGTGCTGATACCCCTGATCAGAAAAGCCCTCTTTGGATCCACCACCCCAGTCAATTCACCCAACGTGGAGTAAAAACTACAGCTGCAGGTCAGAAACAAGCTGTTGCCAAAATTTTCCAATGAAATATAAACATATCAATATATGAAGGTGTGTTTTGATTGACACAATAATGTGGTTTGTAGTCCCAGACATGTAAAAAAAAAAAAAAAAAAGCAGCATTTAAATAAATGTTGCAAAAGTTTAATATGCAGCATGAATTACCAGGAAAAAAATAACAGAAAAATTTGGAATTCTCCAGAATTTAACTTTTACTTGTTTATTTACAAAGCCTCAAAAGAAAATATGTATGGTTCTAATGTATATTCAAGCTATAAAGTTTATTCTTTATAAAGTAAATGTGTATTATTACATTATGATTAGGTTTAGGCTGTGATAGTAATATAAAAATGAACATATAATTATCACATGACTATTAATGAGCTCTTGCACAGAAAACAGGCCACATTTTTGAGAACTTAACAGCTTACTTGCCTTACTGAAAATATGTAATAATAAAATTACAATCCATTTATAACTGTCTACAGCTACCTTTTTTTTATTATAAACACTATATTAATTGCTGTCTATAACACAACATTGACAATGGTAAATAGAAAAAAACAAAATAAAAAAAATACAACAACAGTGATTTACTTCCTCTATTAACACAATTCATCATGACCACATCCAGATAGCCCATTCACCACAATGAGACATTTCAGTTAACAGACGCAGGCAGGCTCTTTCCTTCCTCCATATTTCACTCACTATCTTGACTCTGGCTTGGCCGGGAGCGCAGGCTCCGACCTATTGTTCAGGCACTGCAGCTGCCAACTAAAAGGACATAAAGTTTCACGCCACCGCTTCCTTCCAGCCTGACAGGACGGGAGGGAAAAATGGTTTTCCTCTGCCATGTTTTGCCAAGCTATAACTCAAGATGGTGTCTGCTAGAAAACAAATGTGAGACGAGGCTAAATTAGCATTGTCGCTTGCAGGTAAAAGTATCCTCTACAAAGTCGGCCTTTGGAGTTTCTCTATTGCCTCTTGCAGTTCAGTTTCCTCTTCATTTGTCTCCAGAGCTGGCAAAGGCCATGCACGGTTCACAGCAAGCGTAGAAATGTCATGCTAAGTCTACATAAGCTGGATATTCTTCTCTCTTCCCTTGACCCCCCGTTCCTCCACCCTCGGTGCTATTTCCCTTCACAAATAGAAGATTAGCTCATGCATCACTCCTGCAGATTCCCAGTCACTGTGATCATCTATCAAGCTCTGTTCAGTTTGATTACACTGTTTCTGCTCTGTCCTAACCCTGACCGAGTTTAAATGTAACAAACAAGCTGTGGAAATGCTTCAGTAACCTAAACTCTTATTTAGAGAGTCATTAATGTGTCCTGTCAGGTGATGAGGTACAGAACGATACATAATTCAGTTGTTTTGTTTTTTTTTGTTTTTTTTAATGCAGATAACTTACAAGCATGCCCTCCATGTATTTGGTACCAAGCTACTGCTAATAGCTAATGTTAACGTGTGAAATAATTTTTTGTGACTTGCAGACTCAGAGATCATCTGATGAAGGGAGAGAAAGAGGGAGAGGGAGAGGAAAACAGTATGACTTCTGTGAAGAGTAACAACTGAAAACTGTTGCAACGGAGCTTTTCTATTGTAGGCTAACTAACAAATTAGCCGTTTCTGCTGTTTTTGAAAGCAAGTAACAGTAAATGATCAGACTTAAACGGGAGGATAAAGTAGTTGCCTGCCCTGTTTCTTACGTAAGGCTAAAATAAACTTCACTGTTAGATTGAATCAACTTATCTATCCAGCAGAAAAACTGCAACGTCCGTATCAGTTTTAAGTCCCTCTCCTTCATCAATTGCCTCAATCTGGTAAACGCTCCACCGATGTGCACTCTCATTTTCTTTTATTTCTTTTTCTTTTCTTGGCTATTTTTTCCTCTGTCTCACAGGGCAAAGAGTATGGATGGTCCTCTATTTCAATGTAAACTGAATAAACTTTGCTTGCCCACCCTCCCAGAAACACGCAGGGATTTGCATGCAACACGTGTAAGGCTGACAAGTTTGTCCCCTTTCGGCTATCGTATTCCAACATGGTGCAACATGGCAGCCTCCAGTTGGGTGCGCCGCCACCTATGTATTTATAAACAACTCAGTCTTAGCTAAGAGAACACTTTCATTTAGATGCGATTCTGATTATATTTTGGTAAAATACGTATTTATGAAAGCAATACTTGATTTTTGATAACAAAAAGCCAAATAAGTTACACACTAGGGCTTAAAGGTCAATTTCTCTTTTGTAAGAAGTCTAAAAATGGTTGGAAAAGTACAAGCAGCAAGTCTGGAGGCCTTGTGGTTTGTGAGGTCTAATCGCTGCATTCTGTCGGGGGAGATGTAATCACATTACTTCATACAGTGACAAGTTGCTGGCTCTGATTACCAACCCCCAGCTTACACATGCAGTGAAGTAACATTTTGACAGTCATACACACACAATTTATGGTCAAAGTGCAGAGATGATGCATCTTTTCTTTTCAACATCCCTGCACTGCACATCTGCAGAGCATAGATGCTGAATTTTTTCACTCTATTTTCAATAATCAACATCATCTGCAGCAAATGCAAACTTAGATCTTGAGCTCATATTGTTACCCCTTCAGTGATGGGCTTTGTTAGAGATAATCGAAGTGCAGTTTTTTCTGACCTCATATTTTGTGTATCAGACTTTTACAGAGCTACATAGCCAAGTAATATCAATTTTATCCAAGATCAGTTTAATTCTTTGAAGAACATCTAATTCCTTTGACCAAAAATCTGCAAAAAAATTCACCTTTAAATTGCAGAAATGATTATTATTCCAATAAATCACTTATGCAAGAGTACTTGTGTCCTACAGTGGAGATGAAGTTTTTTCATTTTAAAACTTTTGGGGGAAATGAAAAAAGAAGGCTGAGTAGTCTTATTACCATCAGCATTTTTAAAGCAGATTAAGAAAAGCGAGCCTAAGGTCTCGAGGGCTATTGAAAAAATCTGGTTGTTATCTGGCCAAAGCAGAGAAGGCAATGTTCGTTAACCAGCCTGAATCAGGTCAGTAGCCCTTCAGATTTTCCTTCGATGTGGGAGTGATGCAAACATCAGTGAAGTGAGGAGCAAGAGAATAAATAGAGCAAAGTGTGGCCTCATCCACCTGAAATTTCCATTCCATTTATAACACCAGATCATAACCACTTTTCATCTGTTTTTCTTCAACTTTTGCAGCATTTGCTTGATTTTTACTTTTAGCTTTTACTGTCCGGAAGCAATGGAAGTTACACAGTTCTGTATATGTCAGTATCCTAAGCGCTGAAGCCATATTTGATATGTAAAGCAGTGATCACTAAAGCACAGCACAAGGCTTTAAAACTCTTATCTGATTTATTTATCTGAGTTACATTTAAATTCATTGATCCTATACTTTGATTTTAATATATCTCCAGTGTTACATTGTAAGGTTCTCACTTGAGGTGAATGAGCTCAGCCCAGTCAGTAACGAGTACATGTTTGGGGTTTTAGGAGCTCAAAGAGTAAGAAATTTTCCTTAGACAAATGTATTAGGCCTGAGTGTAGGAATAATTATTAATTTTACTGTTTCAAAAACTACTTCTGCAGCCTGATCTCACAGAAATATGTGAAATATGCACCAAAAAAAATGTGGCAATGTGTTGACATTACATTCTGGACGACACACTGGTTTACTTGGATTGTCATTCCTGAGTGGCAGCATTGTTCCACTAACATTTCTTCTGCATTTGTGACCGAGTATTTTTTAACATCTAAACCAAACTATGTGCATTCATTCAAAATTTACCCATGTACTTTTGAACTCTTAATCATAGCCATTAGGGGGCTGGAGTAAAAAGAAAAAGAGTGATCACAAACGTACAGCAGAAGTAGAAAAGTGAAGAAAAGATTATGCAAGACAGGGTTTAAACCAGTGATCTCTTTCTTTATGGGTGAGAGTTTTGCAATAAAACATAAATTCTTCCTTTTCCCTTACATGGAACTGTTGTCCTTGTCTAAAGTAGCAGGGATGTGGACATCATTATGTTGCATCAGAGGTGAAAACATCATTAGTTGCACTACAGGACTTGAATAAAAGGACTGTTATAACATCATAGTCTACACAACCCATTTCTTTCCAAATTGGAACAAGTTTATCTAACATTAGGAACACCTTATTAGCTCTTGATAATATTCTCAAGCTGAAGACTCAGTTATTACTGTCCCATTTCTAAAGCTATTCATGAATGGATCAACACTATGATGCATGATTAGAACATATTTTCAAACTTTTCAGCTCCAGACCAGATGAAGGTTTGGCACCCAAAAGAAATGTAATTTAAGCTTGAATTAATCACTTAGTTGCACATCTGTTGGCTGCACAAGCAGACATTCCATCAAAATGTTGAGTCATTTGCTCAGGAAGCAACAATGTAGAGACACATTTGGACACAAGGCCGAGTGTGTTTTCTAAATGACTGCAGGTCGTGTGCGTGGTTTTTAGGGTGTTGCTGAATGTGTCGTATTTGTGCGATTGCTGACCTTGACATGGTGGGGCTTTAGTGTCTACAACTGCAAATATTTCACTAACACATGTAGAGGAATGACTTTCCTTCCCATAAAAGGAAATGTTTGACATGGTCTGTCACAGAATTCACTGTGGAGATGTTTTTGTAGGATTCAAAGACTTACCAGACAGCTTCTGGACAGATTTCTGAACATCTCTGATTTCAAACTATCATCCATCATATAAAAACTCATACCAGCTTTGAACAGGAATGTTCAAAATGTTCTGTGCTGAGAGATCTTTGTAAGACTGAAACATTTGTGGGAGGAATACAGGTGTGCTTCTCCTCAGAGTCCGAAAAGATGTAATGGTCTTTGCTAAGAGCTTAGCCATCACATATCAGCTGCAGCTGATGAATGAGGCAGATTTCTGCGTCCTTGCTATCGACTTTGAGACTACTGATAAAATCTTAATGATACATAGGTGCAGAAGGAGCCTACTCGTGTGCACAAAGTATGCGTGTATGTACTGTGCTGCAGCTGCTCAACAACTTCCTAAACATGCTTTCATTTGTACAAAACAAAGTTACTGTTATTTTTTTCTTCCTCCAAAGGTCATAAGCTGCCTCTGAAGTGAACTTGCAGAGGCACGAACAGCAATCATTAATATCCAAAAATCCCACCTCGTAAAAAATCAAAAACCTTGTTTCAAAGAGCAGGGCAGGTCTGGATAATAAGCGTCTCTGCGATGATGATGATGAGGGCATTGCTGAGGAATGTTCTCAATCTGATCCACATGGTTGATGTCATCATGGCTACAGTTAAGTCAACCAGATGGCATGAACATATACTGCATGCCCTGTAAATTGCTAAGAGGTGGAGGAAGGTTATGTGTCATAAGTTTTGCAGCTACTGTTCTTCTGTGAGTATGAAAATCTGAATAGCATCAATAATCAATTATTGGGCCTGTAAGCTACTTGAAGACACTTTTATTCAATCATCATCTGAGTGAGTTGTCTTTATTTAATTCTCCTAAAACTTGGTTTCACTGTGGTTGCAAAAAAGCTGTGATTGCATATATCTGTAGCTATAAATGCAAATAAAATTAATATTAAAGTTGCACTATGTAACTTTCTGACCTGTAAATGATGTGTTCTGGCTCGTTTTTAATTGCACAGTGACATTTATTTGATACATTCCTGGAGCCGTTTAGAAGCTTAGAAGTGGCTTAGAAGCCACTCTACACAGCTTTGTGTTCCAGCCTAGAATATCACATTACAGCTGAGTTTCGCTTTTCGCACCGCGTCACATGCTAGCAACTGGATATCAACACACTAGCTCTTTAAATTGCACACTAAGACTGATTAAGCAAAAAGACCCAAGAGGACATTATTGGAGGAAGAAGCAAAGAGAAAGAGAGAAAGGGACAGAGCAAGAGATAGGAGTCAAAAATTAGATTGACTTTCACTCATTGGAGAAAGCTCAGAGTACAGGTAGGATGCAAGATTGATGTTAAATTAATTGTCTTTAGGAGGTGCCTTACAAAGAAAATCTGCAAGTTCAGTAGTGTGTCTTTAATAGAAACTTCAGAAATTGTTGTTAATTTGCTCATAGTCACAGTTTAGATGTCTTAATTTTATGTCATATTTCCTGAAAATGCAACATAATGATAAGGATTTGAGGATCAGCGATCAGAAGCACTGATACAGAACCAGAAAAGTTCTACAGACAACGCGACAGAACACATCCATTTATTTATCATTGCCCTGATTTCGTAGGATATGTGTGAATATCCGTGCATTATTTTTTGTAAGAAATTATGCAAACCATATGTGAGAGCACCCTACCTAAATCCACCAAACCATATCACTTATATATCCAATGCCAAGAAATTCTGTTCATAAAAGGAATTAAAACAAGTAGTGATCAAAGGTAGTCCTGGCAGAGTCCAGCCTTGCCCGCAATGCGGACCAAGCTTTAACAACGATTTTTAAATCTCTTAAAACAATATTTTATTCACTGTATGCATCTCAAATCAAGATTTTGTTCACTGCTTTGCTTCTAAAACTGAATATGGTAACAAAGGGTTACTATGTCATTTTGTCTCAGTTTACAAACAAAAGGAAACATTTTCCTCTGATTAAACGCCTCTAATATCAGGCCCTGCAAGTTGAACAACACCTCCTCCTTATAGTGATGCAACAGTCTGCTTGTTTGCTCTCAACAGATAAGAGTTTCATAACCTTCGATCAAAGACTCATGGATAAAAATGTGTCCTTTAACTCTTCTCAACGTAGCACTCCCATATTACTACTGTAGCTCCAAAAGGGTGCCTTTTTCTTCACCAGCATGGCTTTTACTGCCCACTTAGAGCAGGACTTGGTGTTGCACTTTGCCGTTTCTATCACTCAATATCACAACGTTCCTGACCTTTAAAACAGGCTTTGGTAACAGTGAGACTTTAAATTTTAGTGAATTGAACTTGAAGACCCCTCCCTCTATGCTGTGCTTCACCTCCGAAGGAACCTGTTTTGCATTCACAGGCTTAAAAATGGTAGCAACACCAGACAGATTATTTCTGGCTCTAAATGTTTGTTCAGAGCCAGAACATGGAGGAGCCAGAGTCATCTGTTTCTTTTTCCTTTTTTTCATAGACTGTCCCTTTAAGTTCTGCTTATAAGTACACTAATTATACTACTTATACATACTTATGTGACAAGAAATTGTTAAAAAGTGGTCGGTTCAGGTTTTCTGAATTGAGGTGGCCAGTTTAAACTCTGGCACCAGATGCTGTATGTTCACTTGATCTCCCACAAAACCTAAAATAAAAAGAACATGAAAACTAAATAGCAGCATGTTAGCGTTAAAACCTTTGAACCACAAAAATTAGACTTTTTACCCCTCTTATGCCTTTAGTTTAAAATGATCCCAGACCTGCTTGCTTTGTAACCATGAGGTTGCCATGTGCATTTTACTGACATTACATCACAGGACTTCCTGGTTTTAATGTTTTGTAAGAGCTGCTGTCATCTGGAGGCATCATGAAAAGATAGCATATTTCTGTCGGCTTCTTTGTGTACATTCCACTAACATCCCTCGGTAAGCTTTTTTTGTTTCTTGTGAGGCTACACATGAAACCAGAGGGTACACGTGCTCGTAAAATTCGCTCCCTGCCCTCTCTTCAAAAGAACAAAGGCAAGCAAATGGCTTGTCAAGGCCGTGCGTCTTGCTTTGTGCATGTATGTGTGTGTATCTGTGAGGTGAAGTCATGTTTAAAGTAACATCTGTTGATGGTTAGGATGCCGCTCTCGCTCTCACACCCCTGCTGCTACAGCAGTATCCAGCGTGCAATGAGGTCATCATTCGTGGACTGTTGCTCTGCCGACAATCAGAGAGGAACCAGGTTCATCCCCCCCCCCCCCCCCCCCCCCCCCGGCAAGGATTTACAGGCTTTTTAAGGATTTCTAGGAGAAGGTCAAGCACAAGCTACCTGCCAAGAGAGGGATCAAAAAAAAGAACCAGGAGATGAGTTTGTTAAAAAAGTGTGTATGCATTTAGTGGAAGAAAGAGGAAGAAAAAGGTTTATCCATTTCTAAATTCTGCTCCACGTTACCTCAGGTTGTGACTCCAACTTGCTCTTTTCCAGGGCTCAGTAAAAATAAATGTTAACAGGAGTGAAATGAAATCCCTGGGCAATGTGCTGTCTTTTATTCTGAACCTGTCGAACCATGGCAGCCACTTTCAAAACACACAGTGCTGTTACAGCTCTCTGTGAACAAGTGATAAGTGGGTTTTCCTTCTAGAAGTCAAAGATTTTTCTTTTTTTTTTTTTTTTTTTCTTCAGTTTTTCAAGCCGCCTGTAATAATGTTTTGGAAGGAGTACAGAGTTGAACAGAAGCTGTTGAACAATCACTGCGTTTTGTGTCTGGGTGAAAGACTACAAGTCGTTTACTCAAGTTCCTCAGGGATTCCCGCTTTCTTCCTGCCTCAGAGGGCCTCGATGACAGGTCTACCTTTACATCTGTAGAGGGTCACTGGATTGTTAGTTTGCAGAAATATATTTTCTCAGCTTCTTGTTTTGACTTTTCCAGTAATGAGCACTGGGAGTTTTTAGAATATATGTGAGATATATTTGATTTATTTCAAATTCGGACTAATTTCATCATGTTGTCCATCACTTCTATGAGTCACGATAACATTGTGCACTCACAAGTGATTGTTAAGATCACTGACACAATCTTAAAATTTGTCCCTAACAAACACTTTCAGTAATAACTCTATATGTTAGAGTAGGATGTTAAAGATTAATGACTCTAATGTCTTGACAGTACATGGTACATGAGCTAGCAGAAAACAGTTAGCATGTGGAGTCATGGTTAAAACAGAGTGTGACGTATAGGAGAGTGAATCTAATAAAGTTTTTGTTTTACCTGAAAAAAATATATATTATCTGTTCAGGTGAAAAGGGAAGTAGTTTCTACATTAGTCACTAAGAGCATTAAATGAATAAAATAAAGCCAGTAAAGGTTGTGGAAAGTTTGTACATTCAACAACACAGTAGATAGTTGTAGTGGACAGTATGCATTTAAAAATGAGCAAAACTTCCAACTCTAAAAATGATATACACAAAAAAAAAAAAAATTATATTGATAGTAGCGACTAACTGAGGGCTGAATAGGAGGATTCAAGCAACTTTAAATAAGTTTCCAACCTTAAAACTCTGTTCCATTACCCCTAGAATCGCGCAAAAGCTAAATATCGCAATAAAAAACTGGTAATGGAAACACCTACATTTTGAAAAAAACTCTCAAATATCACTAAAAAGTTTTTACGCTCTCATGAGGTGGTTTTTCAGACGTGTCAATTTAGAAGTATATTGCAAAAGTATAATGGAAACACTTTTCTCGCATATATGCCTCACTGGACGTGACGTAGCGGGTCACGTGACTAGTTCATTTCAAATAAATATGGCACAGTCTGAGTAGACGCAAGAGGAGACGGAAATCTTTTTACAAATAATTAGAAAAATAAATATATAAACTTCATCCTTGATAGCAAACAACAGCAAAATGCAGGAGTTTTACACAGATTTAGAAATCCCTATGCTCTTTAAAGTGGAGTCTCCCAGGACGAGATTTTACCAGAATAGCGGCTAATGCACTAAACGCTATTCAGTGGAAACACCTGCAAATTGCAATTGCACTTAGTCGAAATGTTAGAAATATCACTTTTATTTTGCAAAAAACTGTAATGGAAACGCAGCTAATGACATTCATTATGCTCGATCCTGGAACCGTCATTGTCCTGGAGCATCCCGAGGCTGAGAAACCACAACTTTGTGTTCCCGCCCTGAGCATCGCTCAACAGCTGCATTTTGCTTCATAGCAACACGTCACACTTCAACAACTGGATATCAACACATAGGCCGTTTTGAACACACCAATGCAAGAGGACATTATCAGAGAAAGTGAGGAAAAGAAAGATAAAGGGACAGAGCCAGAAAAAAGACCAGAGTCGGTACTGTGTGATGAGTCGTCCCCCACCCCCACCCCCTGCGTCCCCCCACGCCTTTCTTAATTGGAATAAGGGTACCAATCTAAGCAAATGAGTAAAGACCATGTTATGGCAAACATTCAGCAAAATGAGCTGTTTTACGACCAGATTGTGCTGAATGAAAAAAGGCCCCCACGCTCACATCAACATGTAGCGATGTAGCGTAACTCATAATCATCCGAATGGCGGTAAATGTCTCATGTGTGGACCGTTTGGACCAGCAGAATAGAATGAGGTGAGGACACAACAGAAATCCATTTAACCTAAAAACTTTACATATTACACGTATTTACAGCCACAGAAACAAAACTGCAGACTCCTACAGCGCTTTTACTCGCTTCCAAGAACATACACTACATCTACTGATGAACTTATGGCTGTAAAAATACATGTTTTACAGGTATTTCTAAAGTAATCTGGCATATTATTGAGCATGTGGTGTGATTGATTCTTCTCAGAGCCATTAGGTTAGCTTTCTTATTTCTTTATTTTTTCCCTTTCAGTTGTATAAATCTTTCAGCTTTTCTCATACAGTAATTAGCCCAAGCCTGGACACGATACTATTTATCATGGCAGCGAGTCTTTCCCGACATGCTCGGTGACACAGCACAGACCGTCATCACACCGCCCTTCAGTCCAACTCAAACACTCTGCCCTGGCTTAAATGCAATGATGTGATTGCTCCAAATAGGTCACGGGCCGTTGTTCAGCTCCGTTTCCGTTGTGAAACTAATTGCTGAGTGTGTCTTTGTGTGTGTTGTGAGTTCATGGGTTAGCGCACGCACACTGTGCATGTTGTGTTCGTGTGTGTATGTTGATATGTGATATTGCTATGGAAGCAGTAAACAGAATCCCGCTCAGTAACTCTGTATGTGACATTTACTGGAGAAATAAGTCAGACATGTTTCGGCTTCCAGTCGCCTCAGTGACTGGCAACATTAAACAGCTCTTCTTAATAATTCATCCCAGGTTCTGCTCACATTACAACATTTTATGGATCATAGTTTCACCATCGGAGGCGTTAAAACCTCTACAACAAACCTTTGCAGTCATTCCAAATAGCTGTAAAGCTGAGAGTAAAACAGTGTAAATACCTAATGTGATATAGAAAAAAATCTAATGTGATAATTCATCCTAAGAGGAAAATAAACCCATGCACCAAATTGTCTGGTAATCCATTCAATAACTTCCATGATATTTCACTCAGAAGTACAAATATGACATTGTAGATTTAAAAAAAGAAAGTCAGAATATCGTCAACATGCTTTAAAAGCAATGTATAGAAACAATAAGTGGCTGCACCAAATTGCTTCCCATTCCAACCACCTGAAGTTGAAATATTTAAGTTTGGATCAAACTGTAACACTGACCAACATTGTAATGCAGCAAGCTTTAGAAAACACAGGACCAAGTCCCGGGGGAGTTCTGACCTCAGACTGTTCTGACATGCTCTTATTAACTCAGTCAGCTTAAATAATTACATCATAACTCATATCACAAATCCACAGAATCAACTATTTAATCTTCAAGTGTTTTGCGTTCTGAGCTGCACAGACATGCAGGCTTCAGTTTTCTAGGGACAAGGTTTTTCACTCCACTTCACAAGTACTCATAGTGCTGCTATAAAGACGAGCTGTAAATTTAAAACCTGGTTGTGTATTTAAGTTTTGAAAAACTACAAATAATTCAGCTTCCCACCCAAACTGATGGGCTCATCTACAGAAAAAACTCTTGGTTTGCTCCAGATTTCAGTTTTCAATAAGAGGTGATAATAAAATTGAAGTTACCATGGAAACGATGATGAAAATTTGGACTTTAGTTATTTGTAAGGTTATTTTGAGTCTAGCAGGACTGGCTAACTGGAGTTGGAAAAAAGATTTCAGGGAATCATATTTGCTCTAAACTGCCTTTGAGCAAGGCACTCACAATCTCAAGATTATTGAAGGTCTGCTTTCTTTAACCTCAACAACAGGAACATAGCAGAAGACTAAAACGTGATGACACTGCTAAAATTACTCAAGAAAGAAAATGCTGACATTTGCTCCTAGCTACACTTTTTATACCACAGGGATGCAAATGCAGTTAGAAATGACAGATGCTACTTAAATACTTAAATACTGTCATCTTGACACTGAAAAAATTCATATTTTGAGTTGGATTGGTGCACAGATCAGCAAGGATGGTCAGTAATGTTAGATAACATCCATTTTTAGCTCTTCACATACAGCCACTTCTGATAGTGCTTCGAGGAAAAGTGCAAATTTTTAGAAAAACGAGGGAACAGCACATCAGATGCACATAAATGGCCAAAATCCAAAACTGGAAAAAGTCCCTAAAGCTCTCTCCAGATATAAAATGAGATTTTTAATTTATTTTTAATTTTAAAAAAAAGAGAGAGATTTCTGTATTTGCCACCTGATTATACAGCAGGACTCCATCACTCCAAGAAGGCTAACTGCATTAAGAAACTCCCCCAACCCTGATTTATATCATTTGATGGAAAACTGGAAGCTAATCTCACACACAGCCTGATTTATTGTACTGATTTTAAAAACTGACCTCTCACGCTCCTGCTCCAGCAGGTTGGTGAACTCGTCACTCTTCTTCATGAACTCTCCATGGTTCCTCTTCTCGTCCTCCAGCTTGTACAAAGCCTGTTTGTGTGCTTGCTCCACCATCAGCAGCTGCTCCAGCATCCGCCGGTGGGTCTCCCTCTGCTTCTCTACTAACTTATCCAGCTGCATCAGCAGAACATAAAAAAAGATCTCACGTTAGAACTGAATTGTGTTACCTAAATTTTGGATGTCATTATACTTTGACTGAAAGTTGGCGTTACCTCTGCCATGGGTTTCTCATAGATGTCTTCCTGGAAGACATCAGTCTTGCCCTGGATGGCATCCCTCTGCAGGGCTTGCAGGACTTTCTGTGGTGTGACGAAACCATATTTGGCCTCCAGCAGAGCCAAGTCAATTTTCTCTGCCTTCAGCACTGTTATCACTTCATCTCTAGCCTGCAATGGGAAAAGAAAGTGAGTTTGGTTTTGAAATGCAGGAATAATTTATTGAAGACTACATGCAGGAACAGGAGTCCAAGCTAATGCTCTGACAAAGAGGAACTCAAGCAGGAGTACTAGTTGTTTGGGGTTGAGGTTTAGTTGAGTTATCTAACACATTTAAGCTCATTAGATTTTGTTTAATAAACAGAAACACCTTCAGGAAATTCCTGAATCTGGGGCCAGAATGACAGGAAGTAGCATGAGCTGTTTGCTGTCCGTTAACACAGGCTTTTTGTCAGTTTAGCTTCCTCTGCCCAATGACTCAGTACGTCGGGTGACTGGGGTCATTGCCATGTCTGCTGGCCATCAGCTGCTATAGTTAAATGCTTCCAAGGTTTAATCCAAGCTGGCACAGTCACCTTTCCAGATTAAGTTACCTGTAGCTCTCCTTCCAGCAAGCTAAGTAGAAAGACGAGGTCATCTCGGGAAAGGTCCCTGCCCTTCTCCCTTCGACCGCCCTTTGCAGCACTGCTGCCACTACTGCTCCCACTCCCACCAGTACTGGAGCTGTTCTTGGCTGTCTTGTGGTTCCGGCGAATGGTGCCTGTGTCGTCGGGAGGCTCTCGGTGCCGGCTGCGACGCTCTGGTCTTCCTGAGGGCTCCTCTCGTTCTGTGGATCGCTTGCGTGTGTCCGCCTGGTGCTGCTGAGCCAGCTTGGCCTTGGCTACATCCTCCAGACTGTTGCTGCGGGACCGCATGTTCCTCTACCTGTTCATTGGATAGAAAATGGAAGGATAAAAGTGTTTGTTTATACCTAAGGATGTACACACATTCCTTTATTTGTATTGTCTTGTGCATTTTTAATCTCAGCTTCAAGTCAAGATGGACACGAATTAAAGAAATGTTGTTTATTCCATTACTATCACTTTTTATTGTGTTGGTGCAGCCAGTATGTTCAGTTTAGTGATGTCCCAGTTTAAAGTATCACAGTTTGCAAGTACTTGTTCTTGTTTGTGGGATTTTTATAAATTTTTCTAGAAAGGATTCTAGTTTTACAAGGTTTTGGGGCTGCATTACATGTGTTTTAGGCGGCTGTGACCAAACCATTAGCTTCGGTGTTTGGGATGAGTCTCCTGTTGTAGAAGCTATTTTTAGCTTTTCCACAGATTGTGTGATGTTGACCTCCAGATTCTTGTTCACATTTAATTCAATAAATTATTTCTTCTACCACTAAAATGTTCCTTTTGCCACAGAAAGCTATTCTTATAATAGTGCAGAAGTAACATGAATTAGTATGACTACCTTACTTTAAAAAAATACTTTCATCTGTAACTTCCTTCCTTTTAGAAATTAGCTCATCGTCCACTTGTTCATTATTGAGGTGCATAATGTCAATTATTTATGTACATTATTATCAGTGAATGATTGCTCACACACACACACACAAACACAAAAAAAATTGTGACTTGTTTTTATTTTATATAGGTTGTCGGGGCTATTTTCAGACAGTATGGTTGCTGCCTCTACTAAACACTCCATGACTCCTTTAATCAGTGGTATCCTGCTTCACCCAACAAGCATTTAGTTAAAAACAGAACAAAATAGGAAAAAACATGCAAGGATTTGGAAAAGCACAGGAACTCAGAAAAATACTCCACCGTGGCACAAAAATGAAGGCTGTTCATTTGCCATGTGTACATTGTGGGCACATATCGTCATTCCATGCTGTGTTGTGAGACAGAACGTTTTTAGACCAACAAATTACCCAGAGCGACCTGATGTCATTCACAGCAGATGATCTTTCAAATTTTGGTTAAAAAAAAAAAAAAAATAGTCTGCCAGAAGATTTAGATTCAGGATCTCTAACATCCAGTCCTCATAGACCACTGTCCTGCAGGATTTAGATGCATCCATGCTCCAACAAAGCTGATTAAAAATAAATTAACAGCTTCTTGTCAGGTTTAACACAATGCTCCCTTTGTTGAAGCAAGGACAGTGGCCCTTGAGGGTTGAAGTTTTGAGATCCTTGATTACATGTTTGACTCACTGTGGTTTCACCTATTTTATCTGATTTGCATATTATACTGTAGGTGGTCTGATGTGATTAGGTTTAACAGGGTTAACATCAGGTAGATGTTTTATGTGCAATGAATAAAACCTGTTGTGATGTGTTTATGTTGGACCTGTACACTGTGCATTTGTCACATCTGGTTTATTAATGAGCCATTCGGGGACACGGCTATGATAAACTGAACTGTGATGCACAGATGAATGCTGTAAGCTGCACACTCAGGCTAAAGAGCTATAAGCTCATTTGCCAAGTAATTTATTACCTCTTCAGGGTTTATGCTCAGCTAAAGTAAATACATCCAAAAGACAAACTGAAACAAAAGCATGTTGAGACTCACTTCTGAGTGTAAAAAATCCACCCAAAGACATTACATCATCATCTATCAGGGCTCAACTCCTGTGAAAGTGTTTCCAAATAAGTCAGCTCAAAAGTGGCTGTTCCAGTCAACGGCCATATTTCGCAACTGTGTCCTTTTTTTAATTTATTTGTAACTCAGGGATGATGTATAGATTAAAAATCAAGCTTTTTTAAAGGCTCAGGCTCTACGCAGATGAGGTGATACACTCAGATATTGTGGTTAGAGTTTAAAAAATAAAGAAAGCAGATTATTTTTAATAATAAAAAGTGATTAAAATATCTCACCTTCTATTATTTAAACATTACTCTGATCTTCTTTAGCCACAAATATTAACCATGAACTTCACTGTTATGTAAAGTGAAAATTAACTGAAATTATTTAAATGAAAAATGTATGCGTTTGTTCCAGGATTGCTCCAGGAAAAAATAAATTCATATGAATTTTGCCTGAGACGGCCTAATTGGCACATCGATGCAATGTGTTGGAGACTCCTGTAGAGTGTGTCCAGCCTCTGTGTGAGGCCCTCTGACAGTTTATTAGTAAGAAAGATGGCTGGGTGATTGCATTGTGCTCAGTCCAGGCAAGGCGCCACATGATTCAGGGCTGAGGTAATTCCCTGCAGTCAAAGACAGACTCCACATCAGCTTACTCAGAGATTTGGGCTACAGGCGATAGAAAGAACTTCTTGAAATAAGTGCACAAGTGTGCATGTGTTGGTACAGACTTGGGGAATGAACATGTTTTTCCTGTACAAAAAGTGAAAGATACAGTACAGTTTGTCCGGAGGGTCATAAGGGCAGTAACCTCTCTAATAAGCAAGATCCTTTCTGATGAAATGCAGCTATTAATCACTGCACAACTGCAGCTTGTTTAAACCAACGCACACTCATACTGTACTTTACATCCACAATAAGCTTAAGAGTGCGGATTTGAGCCGAGATTGTGCAA
Organism: Melanotaenia boesemani; assembly: GCF_017639745.1. NCBI lineage: Eukaryota > Metazoa > Chordata > Actinopteri > Atheriniformes > Melanotaeniidae > Melanotaenia > Melanotaenia boesemani. Next base: position 13,373,179 of record NC_055705.1, read on the forward strand.
CAAATCCAGGGGTCATAGACATGTAATGCAGGCCCCACTGGGATTCCTACACGTGCAAGTATCACGTATCTGCAAAATCTCCAAGATGGATCAGAAATATATCACATAGTTCATAAAAAAGTTCACTGAGGGGACGGGAAAGGGCTCCAAATCAGTCAAATAAATGAGTTTTTTAGCTTGGTGTTGTATCTCTGCTGAGCGATGGGTCCAGGCTTTTGTGATCTGTGTTATTGGTTTTAGGAAACTTGGATGAAATCAGAACTGGAGACACTAGCCAGCTGTGCTGATATGTATTCTTGGACAGATGTAAGAAGAATTTGTTGAACTGTAGTTACACTGTTAAAAAGCACATTTTTGTCATTATCCAAATACTATGATTCCACTCAAGGATTTTTCCTTTAAACATTTGAATTAACTAAAACCCTAAATTACACCTAATATGCTAAACTTATTACATTAATATAATGAGCCTTTAATATCAAGCTTTTGCAAATCTTTACGTCCAAAACAAAGTTGTTAAACATTAAAAAAAAGACGACAAACTGTTCATTCTGATCAAATAGACATAAGATAATTTACAACTGAATCCAGAGTTAATTATTGTTAGCGATTATACCTTGAAATCCCGTCATCTGCTTGCAATTTTAACACCGAATGCACACTTTGAAAACGAGCACTTATAAAAGATGGCTGGGAATTTTTTCCAGGTTTTTAATTCACTATAAATGCTCACATACATTCCTTTGGTCTTTAAGACCATATTGTCAGTGTTGTCAGCATAGAGAGCGTGTGAATACAAAACCATTAAAAGACATCTGATTAGATACCATTTGTGGAAAGAGACCTCAAATACCCCTTTGGGAACCACCTTAACCCGATAAATAAATCCGTTTTTGAAAATCTTTGATCAACTGATAAAACAAACGTCTTTTTAATAGGAAATGTAATCAAAATGTCAACATTTTAGATGAAGTCAGAGCATTTTCCCAGTTGTCAACCCCCAGTAGTCATGTTTGTACCTGCGATTCTCACGTCATGACAATACATCATGATTTCCATCTGTTATAGAACCTACAATAACGGCATGAATGAGTAGGTGTGTGACATGTGTGAAACTGCCCAGGGATGACTTAACCGGGGCTTTGTCCTCTTACTAATCCCATCCAACCAGTGCCAGAGCAGTTTGAATAAACTACACTTGTTTTTCATTCTGGGAGCATTGATCAGTGCCAGAAGGTGATGTTTTGATGAACAGGTGCTCAGATCTTATGCAACAGGCTTGGCTGCTTAGTTTGGTTTTGGCAATGATGACACAGTGCTGAGAGGAATCTCTCAAGTACAACTATGATCAGACTCAAAGGGAGAATTAATAAAAGTTTTGACCAGTCCCAGCATGTTTTCCTGTTGTTCTCCCATTTATATACAGCACTTCTTGAGTATCACAGGTGGAGAAAATAGAGATATTCGTTCTCCATCAAAGTAGCTTCAGGGCTTGTTCAGACCCTGTTCTTTGGTTTTGACAGTCAGGAATGCCAGCTAGTATAACATCTTATGGTGTTGTAAATAAAACTTTATTTTCACCAATAACATGAAAAGAGCAAATCAGAGCAGCATCGTTTTTGACACTGTGATTCTCTAGAAATTTACGAAACAAAGGGAGCTTCAAGAAATATGACTTGAAGTGGGTTCAGCATTGTCATACCAACAAACTCAGGATGCTGAAAAGGTGTAAATCTATTAAAGCAAATATTTTCTTTAAAGTATGTGGAGTCTGATGGCTTTGACAAACTTTCTGGTTTCTGCTTTTATTTCTCATGTTGGACCAGATTTGAGTTCATTCAGTTTGTAAGTAAAGCAACAAGAACAAAAGCATACTTATAGAAATACATTCTCAAACCTACTCCACACCCACCCACTTTTTTAAAATTTTCATTTTCACGATGACTGAGACACATAACAGCAAGAAATTTTCTTACCAAGAAATCAAATTCTGTTTTTTGATAGCTAAATATTGACCTAAATCAAATCATATCTTGTGGTGCATACACCTAACCATCCTTGATGGGCTGGCGACCAATCCAAGGTGTACCTTGCCTCTCTACTGCTGATTCCTGGGATAGACTCCACCCCCCTGCAACCCTGAATTGGACTAAGCGTTATAGAAAATGAATAAACGAAAGAACCTAACCATGCAGTTATTTAGCCACGACTAAATCAAACACAAACTAAACCTGAATGTTCTCACCAAGCAATGACAGAGCTGACTGAATGAAAAGTAAAATTTCCCACTGAAAAAACCTGCAAAATGATAATTCCACTCAAAGAATGTTTGAGGCACTTGGGTTAAGATTATTACATTCTTGCCTTTCCTTCCTCCAAATGGGCTTGTTTTGGCTCTTACATGCCCTCAACTAAATGAAGGAATCTGTGCTTGGCACACAGATTCTCTAACTAACTCTCCTTTGGCCTTGTTTTAGAATATAAACACGCAATTCCAACAGAACATGTCATCATACATTCTTAAAACCATTTGCTTTGTACGGTGGCCAGGAAGTCCAAAACAATATTACATTGAGTGAAACACTTTTACATTTTCGCGATACAAATTTACATCCAGTGAAACACTTTTACAAGTTTACCGAAACACAATTACAAAGATAGTACACCAAAATCTGTGATCCAGCAGAATCTATGACCACAGGGGGGCGATAGTGTACATTTCTCTGCATGTACGTCTTAGAACTCAAGCAAAGTCTTGAATACTTATTGAAAACACATTTCTGATCGCTATCAGAATGTGCTACTTTACTGTACCTGCATTTTAATAAACTCAGACTTCAATAAAAGTGATTGCAAGACTTTGCGTGTCTTCTAAGATTTTGGTGAAGAGGGCTCCCTGCAGTCACAGATTCTGATGAGTCACAGATTTTGAGGAAATTGTGTTTTGGTAAACTTGTAAAAGTATTTAACTGGATGTAAATGTGTATTGCGAAAATGCAAAAGTAATATCGATGTACTATTGTTTTGCACTTCTCAGCCACCATAGCTTTGAGATGAGGTTGCTGACTACATTAGAAATATGTAGGACTTAGACCTCAGAGGGACAAGTATTAGATAGTTTCCCTAATTAAAAGTAAACAAAAATTATCCCATGACTATGATGAAACAAAAGAATTCTTGTTTTATTAAGCGAAGATTTATATTTATTTTTTAAACTGAGACCATTTATGGCAAACACTGCCTCACTTTGCCACCTTGTAGCATGCTAGCAAGCTAGCTTAGTAGCTTCACTCAAAATGTAGCAAAGCTGTTTTACTAAAGTTTCTAGTGACATCTACGGAGCACCGAGATTGTGTACAAACATTTACATACATTTAAATAGCTTTTAAAACATTTTGCTTCTAGTCAAAGTGACTGGTTGACCAACAATCAGGCCAAACTTCCCATTCATATAGCCACATTCATGGTGTGGCCAAAAATGATGAATATTAATGAAAACAGTCTTTTTTTTGTCTTTAATTTTTTTTCCTCTTCCTCCCTGAGGTCCTTCCATTACCACATGCTCTCATTAAGCAGTGAGGACAATGTCCGAAGCCAAAAGTAAAGCTGTTACTGGAAACAGTTGGCAGTTTGGGTTCGTCTAGCAGAGACCACCAAGGTTTCTTCAACAAGCTACCAGGTCAAAAAAGGCTCACTCATTTAGATTTTACCAAGCCAGACAGCCAGACAGCAGCTCATAAACCCACACAAAGTTGTATATAATGACCATCAAGTAATTTTTATCACACATTTGAGCCCTTCAACAAGCAGTTAAGCTTATTATTTTGGATATTTTCTTTGACTGCTGGGACTCACAACCTAAATTAGCATTGCATTCCGCCACACATAGAAAATCTTTTCCAAATGTTACACAACTTGTCAATAAGCTTTAAAATGAACCAAACCGTGTAGATCAAGATCCTTTACAATGAGTGCCTGCTGTCCCTTTAGCCAAAAATAAAAAAGATAGCTTTTTAGTGATGACTTCACTTTTTATGAGAGGTGGAAGTAAAGCAGAAGAGCGGCTGTTAAAGTCAAGAGGGTGAAAGGTGAGGAAGCAGGTGTGCCACAGAGCAAACTTTTTCTTCTTACACGCACAAACGCAAACAGCAGCCTGTGTGGCAGGCGGGCAGAAATGCACAGAACATATGCATGCATGTACACACCCTTTGCTGCACAGGGACACACAAATTAGAGTAAATTCCTGTGGGCTGACATCATGCAGCTGTCAATATGATTGAGGGGAAGAGAAACGCAGATCAAAAGAGAGTGGAGAAAGGAGAGAGCAGGGAGGGGAAAGATGGAAGAGCAGCAGTTTATCCTTGGGAGGATCTTCTGGTAGTCTGCAGCTTTGTATACAAAGCCTGACCTAAATCACCACTTAAGATAATTTCAAAAGGTGTCTTTGGTGTTTGAATTCACAAAAAGTGTAAAGTGCTTTCAGGTGGCAGGAGTAGGTCCTGTAACGTAATTCCATCTTTTCCAAATCCCACTGGGTGAACTCAGACATGCAAAGTGTTTCCAAAAATAAAGTTTTTTCTAAAGTTTTGACACTGAAGTTTTTCATTCAGCAGAAAAAGAATGGCTTCTTGTGAGGTTAAAGGATTAACAATTTTATGTTAGGAAAAGTGTGTGTTTTTTCCTTGTATCTTTTTTTATATGCAGAAATACCTAAAAGGTTGTATGTGGGAGCTGTTGTTCTTCCTCAAACAGCAGTAGCATAGCTAGTCAGTTAATATAGTGCTGCTTGAAAGCTGAAGATAACGGCCATTTATTGCTGGGTTTCAATCTTGTCCTACAGAGATTCCTTTGGATCCTGTAAATCTATTAGTGATATTATACAGAGAAGATAAACTATCTTGGCATTAACTTCAAAGCAAACATTTTTCTAGCAAAAGAAAACAGTATCTTAGCTTTAACCTTTAATAATTTGTTCTACCTTCTGTAAATAGTATGTTTTAGAGAGAGGTATTCAAGAAAACCAGCATGTTATCCCAGATTATCAACACACTCCTTGTAAATCTGGTCAGGAAGGGACAAACTGAGATTTCAATCACTATTTTGTGTAACACACCAGGAATTCTTTGCAGCAGAGGCAAGTCTTACTCTCAGTAGACCAAAAATAAGTCAGTGACCTGTGGAAAAAATGGCAGGTTAAAGAGAAAGGCAGGGGGTAATGTGTCGCAAAATCCTGTTTTAAAATGCTTCTTTTGATCCCAGCACAGGCAGTCATGCAGTAAGTATCAAAAAAATCTGTTTTCAGTTGGGGGCGAACCACAGAGTCTGAGTCATATAAAAACAGATCATATGTTCCTAATTTTTTTACACTTTTCAATTGTTTCTCCAGATAACATGCATGTTGAATTGCATCAAGTACTGTGCTGCATTGTCAGAAATTAAAATATCCAGTCTCAAGTTTGTTTTGCATGAACTGATTCTAGGCTAATATGACTAACTGGTGCAAATGCAACACATGGATTAGAGCATACATTATTTAGTATGAAATCTATTAAGAACAAAGTTTTTCTCAGATATTCCAGGAGAATATTGCACATTGAGAGCTAAAGGTCAAAAGTCCTGAGAGCAAGAATCACCACTGTTGGCTCAGAGGAAAGGTCAGATTTTTTTATTTATTTATTAGTTTAAGAACGTGTGTTGTACATTTTCATGATTTGATGCTGCAGGATTGTTCTGTACTGTTACAGATCAGTCGTAATCCTCAAACAGACACATTGTGTGTGAATGTTTCCACTATTAATCTTTAAGTTGTAATAAAGCTGCAGAGCCAGAGAGCACTTTGACAGTTTTAGACAAACACTTTGGAAAAGGTGTTGTGCCTCTTGAAAGTACTTTTTCCATTGTAAAATATAAATATACTTTCAGTGTTTTATTCATATTGCTTCATTTAAAGTGTTATTGTAACGTGTAAAATGGATCAGCGGTGCTAATAACACCCAAAGAATGACTGCAGAAAGTAGCACGCTGTGCCGGAGGGGTTTCCGTCATCAAGCCAAAGGAAACCAGTTAAATGTTTACAAACAGAAAGTCGGTTACCACAGCAACAGGTAGAGATCAGCGCTTGGGGCTCGAGGTTGGATGAGATGCCATAAACCAGTCGGAGATGTTTCCTGCAAGCATTAGAGCTGCTGGACTGTGAAGCAACAAGAGAAGCAGTTTGGGAATTCCTCAGCACTGAAGTCGTCCGCAGCTCAGACCATAACTCCTCCAGAACGGATGGTCAGGCAGGCAAACAGAGATGTTTCAGCTCATGTGGAGGCGGGCTGTTATTTAAAGCTGGAGGATACAGTATATGACAGTGCCTCACTGCCACAGGGCTGTTAAAATGCCAGTTCGGGAGAAAAAGAACACAGCTCCACTTTTTTTTCTGCTCTCCACTAGATGATGCAACCTCTGGAAATCTTAGAACTTGTCAGAGTCTGTTACACTTTGATCTTGACACATTTTCAGTGCAAGCTTTCCAGACAAGCCTCATATTCAGTAACAATGTGGTTCCTCCTTAGATTTCTAAAGATGGAGAACAGATGATGGTGGATAACACTGACTGTACCCATTCAGACAGCGGCTGTCTTCAGACATTGTAATATGCATCTTTTAGTTCTAATTTGGTATCACTTCTTATTTGGGTGAAGAAAAATGAACAGCAGAAAAGCACTTTTTACTCACTAGGGGGTGCCATGTTGCCAATAAAGCTGAAACCATTGGAGCTCTCATCAGTCAGTATTCTAAATCCGAAAAAAACAACATGAACGCAACAGTTTTTTTGGCAGCTAAATTTAGCAAAATTTGAACTTTTACTGGTTAAAAGATATGTAATATAGCTTAAAAATGAATGAACAAAGGGCATGTTGCTTTTAAAGTTTAGTTTAGAAATATTTTGTACAAAATTAATCAATTTAAACAATTTTTTTCAAGTTGCTATTTTTTTTATTGGACATTTTCTTCCTTTTTATCTGCTGAAGACAGCTCACTACTGTACTAGTTGTTTTTATTTGTTTTTTATTTTCTGTTTTAGGAGTGTACCTGTGTCTGTTTCCTTTTTATTCATTTGTTTTTATTCTCGGTGTAGGGTTTTAATGTTTTTATTGTTCTATTTTATTTTATTTCCATTTTTTATGTACAGCTCTTTGGTCAGCCACATTGTTGTTTTTAAGGTGCTTTATAAATAAAGATGGTATGGTACTGCTTCTCCCTGATGATTTTCCTTTGTTTTTCATGTCAGAAAATACACAAATCTCTTTATATTGCCTGAGCTTATCCAGGACACACAACAAAAGCTGTGAGAACTGCAGTGTTGGTTTGTTTTTGGGGGAAATAGGAGGAGGATGGAAAATTGATGGGATTCATGCACGCTCTGCCAGGTTTACAGGATGCATTTTGAAACACAAAAACAGGCCTTGGATTCTTTATTTTACAAACATTTTACTTGCTGACTGAAATGTTAACATTTTTGTTTGAGCAACGGTGCATGAGAATATCTTTATTGTGACCTCATAGATGCTTCAAATGGAGCATTTTACAGTATGTGATTTTATTTTTAATTGTCTGGGTCCTCGCTGTATATTAGAGCTTCTTTCTTTCCCTCCCTGCTAAGAGGGTCACATTTAATGTGGTCAAACTGGTAAGAACAAAAATAGAGTGGCACACAGAGGTTTTGTGTCCTCTTGCGTCCAGAATTAAGACCAAAATGGCTTTTTAATAGTGCCCGTCGTGCTCTATTTATTCAAACATCAGGACAACAGAGTATGATGCACATAAAGTCAGCTACATAACATTACTGCTGCTCAAAAACTGGCGCTATGTTTAGCCAAACCAACTAATACATGTTTTAAACACGCTAAACATATTTAATATCCTGTATCAGCTTGCTTTCTTTGGCAGGTCCTTGATGTTCAGTGTCATCAGACTGTAATCTTGTCTGTTCTGGAGCAGGTGATTATGAGAGAGACGGGTGATGTGGTTTAAGTTGGCCGGGAGCTGCTGGGTGGTGGCAGTATCACAGCACTGGATGTCACACTGAACAAAGCAGAAGTGAGGGGTCATCCAGTTCAGTGAAAGGCTGGTTGGTATGGGCTTAATTTTTTTACCTATTTCTGCTGTCACCGTCAAGATTTTATAAGTTAAATGTTTTGGTTTTACAGCACTCACTTAGCCTAATATGTCACATTTCATTTTCTGTGTAAGCCTGAAGGACAACAACTCTGCACTTTGGAGACCTCATAGATTGTCTCTGATAGTCTAGCTGGATTAATAAGGGGTTTGCATGACATAAATCCAATATTCTAGCAGGCTAGCTTTAACTTGAACATACAAAGGAGCAGAGCCGCATAACCTGCAGAAATACGTTTTTAGCTGAGTCATAACTAGAGTAAGCACTCAGTGTTTACATTATCAGTCTATTCCAGGGTCATAATTTTATTTTGGGGACATACAAGAATAGATTAAAATGCTTCTATAATATTGTAAATTGGAGCACCTCCTGTTAAAGTTACATTTGGCTGCCCTGTGGGTCCAGTCTGATCTGATTATTGTAGATGAGGCACCTGCTCATTCTTTATTATTTAAACTAAGCCTGGACTACAAATTAGATGTTTCAGGCCATTCACAATTAATGTGTATTGTGGAAAGAATAATTTCCTTTGTTGTGGACTTTTTTCATGCATTAAAAAGTTATACAGCACGATAAGCTCTTAAACGGACCTTGTTGAGATATAAAGCTCTCTTTGCAGATAAAAAAATATGTTGTCTTTTAAATTGTGGCAGATTTTCTCTTATTTTCGCAACTGTTTCTGCAGAAACATCCATCTCTACTCCTCTAAACTTAGTGTAACAAGTGTAACAAAAAAGCGTAACAAAAAAATAAATTGAATTTCTCACAGAAGTTGCAGGCAATCCTCCATCTGAAGAGATAAATTAAACAAATTTACATCCTATTTGCATCCCAACTACGCTAAACCAGTCAGAGCTGCTAATTTTGTTCTGTTACATTAACTAGTTGACTTTGTTTGACATTCGCTGGTGGTGCTATCTGTATTTGGTTCACAACCGACAGATCTAATCGAGTCTGTTTCAGAATATCCCCAGCTATGGCAACATTTTAAAAACACCCACATCTCTTCCCACCTTTAAAATCTGATCCTCTGCTTCTGCTTGCCTCGCTCCCCTACTGAGGGGTCCTGTTCGCCCAGCATGAAGGAGCAGCTCCAGACAGATCCGATGGTAAGGAGGTGTGAATAACTGAAATATCCTGTCACCACAAGGGCCACCGGTGATGAAGACAGATCACCTACTGTACTGTACAAGCACCAACATGAGCTTCCCTGCATAATCCAAAATATGCAATCCACACATGTAAACAACACTCCAACCTCAAGCAGAAAATAAGCTGCCAAACCTAGTCTTTTCCATCAAGTAGTGTCATGAAAACACAAAATAGCATCACTCTTCTGGAGCCAATCAGTCTTCCGGGATTTGATACACAAATACAACTTAAAATGGAAAATGGCTGCAGCTTTTATAGGTAAAAATGTCATTTTCTACTAAATTCTAAATCAGGGGTGGTCAACTTTGGTCTTCGAGAGCCACAATCCTGCAGGTTTTCCATGTTTCCCTGCTCCAACACACCTGACTTAAACTAATGAGTCATTGTGCAGATCTTTATAGGCTGTTGGATCCATCTCATTTGAGTCAGGTGTGTTGGAGCAGGGACACTTGGAAAACCTGCAGGATTGTGGCTCTCGAAGACTGACGTTGGCCACCCCTGTTCTAAAACAAAATAATGCAGCTGTAGATTTTAAGTTGGTCCATTCTTCTTCTCTATTTGTTTGATTCTGGTTTTAGCATTTTTGAGTATATATTCATATAGTTCACTTTTTGTTATCTTCTTTTAATCAGAACATAAGTATTTCAATATCAAACCAGGTGTTATGTCCATTTTCAGTATGAAAGACAGTTGTTTCATGACCTTTTTGTTTTACTCTGATCAACCAGCAGATGGCACCACATTTTTATTTTTAAGAAATGACACTTTGAAGTTTTTAGTGTTGACCATGCTAACTACCATCTGTAATAATGTCCACATATAGTTTTGATTTTTTTTTTCTTTGTTTGTTTGTTTGTTTGTTTTTTGTTGTTTTTTTTTGCATAGGTTATCTGGGGTAGTGATGGAGTATCTGGAAACACAACAGTTTTCACTGTCAAATATCTTTCAGAAAAGGGTGGCTGGAGTCAAAGGAGTTCATCAGCTGGTCAGCAAGCTTTCACTTTGAAGAAATTGCATCTGTGCTCACATTAGCCTGTCTCACATCCCAGTATATAAATGATAACATCTAAGATGTGTATATTTCCATTGTAGCTGTTCAGTCCTAGCACCTAGCAAACCAAAGTTTGAAGCCAACATTTACACGTAGAGTTATGGAACATTCAGCTCAGGAGGCATATGAGGACAGAAAAAAAGACAGGTACAGTTAGTATTGGCATGCCTGCATTCATTCATGCATGCATTCCCAGTCTGTCCATCCATCTGTGTAGTGACTGAGGATTTACAGTAGAGGATTACAGGGTCACAGCATTCATCAGCTGATGTACAGGCTGTCACTTTAGTGCACACATAACGCCACTGATTGAAAGATTTACTCAGCTGTGCACGGCGTGTTTCATGTATCAGTATCAGTCAAGTTAGCATTGATTCATGTGTCTGCTCAAAGACTTAAGAGAAGAGTAATTTTGGTATATGACATTTGCTATAGAGCGAATATTGCAAATTAAATCATGTTTTAATCCCTGCTGATCTCTGTAGGTGGTGACGTTATCAGTTGCTTTACATTCACATGTCCATGAACCCAGCTCCAATACTTTTCTCGTCACTAAACACTAGCAGACCAAATGACACTCCCTTCAACCTCAGCTGTTCTCTGTGCAAATGCTAGCATGCTAAAGTGCTAAATTAAGCCAATGAACATGGCACATACTTGCTTTGCAAAACATGAAGATTAGTATTGTCATTGTAAGCATATTGGAATATTGATGTTTGCATTTAGCACAAAGCACCACTGAGCCTTAACATGACCTCAAAGATGTGCTAAAATACTTGTGAACATGTTGTATAATGACTGTCATGAAATTATAAAGCTGTCTAATTATGTTTTATCAAGGGAAACTCAGTTTTTCACATGTTTTAAGTGACTAGTGCAACACATGAGGTGAAGTCACAGTTCAGCAAGTATAGTTATGGTATATATCTCATGCAATAAAAACATTTCTGACCTTTTTAAATGTGCTGTTAGTGACGTAGAGCTGCCTCTCTCCTCCACTTTATTCATGTGCCCGGGTTTAACTACAAATAATCATTACCAGAGCCAGTCCCTGAAGAAATGAAGGTCCTTTCAAAAAGGCCCACACATGTCAAATAAATATAGATTCAAGAGGAAAAAAAAGAAAAAAAAGCTTGAATTTTGCTCATTATCTCTCAGTTAATGGCTGTTGTGCCTAGTCATTTTTGCCTATAAAGCAAACTTTCTAACAGCCCACAAATCCCAAGCTAAAATTAGGGGTCATCCAATCCCCAGCACAGTAGAGGTGAGGAAAAGGCAGGACCTGATTCAGGAACTGTACTGTAGTCAGCTACATTTACCCTTTAGCATCCAAGGTTTGATTTTCCATGTGTTAAAGCTATTTTCCAGTCTGAATCGCAAAGTAGAGTGGAGCTTGTCCTTGAGATGTTGCACATTTATCCATCAGTATATTCCAAAAGTTTTAACATTAATAACTTTAATTTTATGAATGATGGCAAGCATGTATGTCTAGGAAAAATATTGTTTCTTGAAATTTTGCTTTGTCTCTTGTTAATATGCTAAAGTATGTTATTAACTTAGAATGAGCTACTTCTATTTGTTGGAGAGAAAATGAACATATAATAGCAGAGATATGCAGAGGAAAAGTGCAGAAAGCAATGACAAAGAAAATGGAGGCTTCAGAGGTTGTAGATGCTAAAGTTGTAAAGGTACACAATGAGCATCATATTCATCATGTAATGCAAGAACCAGCAAGGAAGTATGAATGGATTTCATTTAGAAGCAAAAACATGAAATGTTAAAGCAATTTTAAGATAGGCAAAGACAAAAAAGGAATATTAAATTCAACATAGCCTGAATCAACAATGATGTTAGGCTTACTGCATGTTGCAAAACAAAGCTGGAGCATTCAGTGGAGAGTTGTATCTGTGTGATCATGGGTGTGTCTGAGAATTAGTAAAAAGTCAGGTAAGCAATTTATTTTTGCCTTCATTTGAAGTACTAATGGATTAAAAATTAATTGGATCTCTCAATACCAAGAACATTGACTATTTACTCAAAATTTATGGATTTATATCATATTATTCTTAACAGTGACATTACAAACGCATTACATATTAGGTAGTGTGTACTGGGGACAGAAATCTCCTGAAATAACTTCAGACAGGAAGCCAGTCTTTGTGGATACAACCTTTGTATTTAACCTCTACAATGTACTTAAAAGCTACACTTTCCTTCAGTTAGTCTCTACAGGTCTCCTTCATTATCAGTTGCCCAGCAACCTTTAATAAACTATGCTACTGGTCATACTTTATACTGTTTTGCAAGCCGTTTGTCCATGTTGTAGCTAATGAACAGCCTCTGTGAAATCATGCCCCTGACGGCCTTAAAAGAAGCTAACCAGTAATAAATGTTGTCTTGAAAAATCAGAGTTGTTGCATGTTGAGGGTCCTGAATCTTAACTGGCTCATTGTGATTGGGGATCAGGATCCTATTCAGCAGAAGGTATGACTCAAGCGGAAGAGAGGTGATTTTAGTGATACTTGACTGATAGGTAATCCATTTATGGATCCCACTGTGATCTGTGACTTTTCTTAATATGGTGCCTCACAAGTGGATTTTTCTTAAAAGAAAAATCAATGAAAGACTTTAACATGAGTAGAACTTTAAAGTCAACCATTATACTCAAGTAAAAGTGAGAGAATGCCAACTCAAGCAGGCTACCTTGAACTATGCTTTTTTACTGTTGTTTTGGTACTAACATTAAATTCTCATCTGAGTATTTTATCTAATATTTTATTATATGGTAAGCTATCTTTTCAAGGAAAAGATGTGAGATGTAAAAGTCAGCGTTAACAAAACCTTGAGTGCTCAACCATATTTTTTTACTTCTGGTAGTAGTTTATTTTGCTTTTTATTTCCTATTTTTTTTCCTCGTCCTGAATGTAGTATTGTATTTGAGTATTTCCTTTATTGTAACGTTGCTCTGTCTTATAACTTCTATTGGACGGACCGATACATCAAAATATTGCCACTCCTAGATTTTAATGTAGAAATGTAATATAAGTTAAAAAAATCAATGTTGATGATGTGAAACCAGCTGATGATGCAAACAATGACCCAAAAAATGACTAATTTATATTAAATTCATAAAGATTAAAGTTAGAAGCCTCTTCTTAAAAATAAGAAGTATAGCTTTAGATTTTTTTTTCAATTCAAAAAATAAGTTTGTACAGATTTTTTATTATTATTTAAAGGTCCCATATTATGCAAAATTCACTTTTTAATGGTTTTGGAACAGTCATACTGGTCCCCCCGCATGTGTAGGAGACCCGTAAGTGTGAAACTCTTTCAGGCGCTCTCTCTCCCCCCTGCTCCACCTCTAGGGAAGTAAGCGCTGAAATGAGCTTGTTTGAAAGCGTGTACGTTATGACGTCATAAGGGACAATAACCACTCCCCACAGAGCGATGGACCCGTCTACCGGCTCTCAAAGCCCGCCCTCTAAAAATCACCTAGCGCCCAGTGTTTTTCCCTCTTCGGCAACCCTCGTTAGCGGACATGGCTAAGCGACAGAAGCACTGTTCTGTTTGTGGCTGCATAAATGAACACGAAAACATTTTTTTACTTCCATCCACTGAACCCACGAGGACTGAGTGGATTAATTTTATTTTTGGAGGAAATGTACCCGGAAAACTTCCAAAGGTTTTGCATGTCTGTGGCCAGCATTTCAAAGAGGACTGTTTCCACAACACGGGGGCATGGAAAGCAGGCTTCGCCAACCGTTTGAAGCTGAAGCCAGGTTCAATACCAACTGTCCGTGACACAGCTGGAGAGGTAAGAGCTGGCAGTTATTTTATCGTTTCGGCCTTATTAGTCTGATAGCTTGAAAATATATTAACCTGTCAATCACCTCATGACGGGCGATGCGATGGGCGGAGCCAACAGCTGAGCTGCTCCACCAGGGTTCCGCCCACCATAAACGGCACATTTCTGAAGCTGCTAAAAAGAGGGAGGTGAAGAGAAGCCGCTGCACTCAAACTGAGGGTCGATTTGTCCATACCATGGCGGAAATATTTCATTTAGATATTAATGAATGGTCTCAGATTGGGAATAAAGTGTATAATATGGGACCTTTAATTCATTCATTTTTTTATACTTTTCATTTACATTTTCTGTAGTCCAATTGTCTATAATTCAAGGAAATTCAGGGTCGCGGGAAAGCTTATGGCAGCGATAGCCTGGTGGTTACAGAGTCGGGCTTGGGTTTGGAGAACCTGGGTTCTTACCCTGAGCAGCAACTAAGGTAAACCGCTGTGGGCCTGTGAGCAAGGCCCTTAACCCCCATCTGCTCCCCAGGCGCTGTAATCTGGCAGCCCACTGCTTCTAGCAGCTAGGATGGGTTAAATGCAGAGAACAAAAATCAATAAAGTAGAATAAATAAAATAAAATAAAAAATAAAAGAAGTTAGTGCCTATCCCAGCAATTAGCAGGCAAGATGCAGCTGGTTTGGTTTGGTTTTTATTCATATCTATTATACTGAATTAAAGAATCTCAATTAATCTGCTGTAGGTGAAAAGTTGAACTGCATCCTACTTAATAAAATAATGTTCCAGAAAAATAATGCATTTTTTTTACTTCTTTCTCTTGCTTGGTTAATAAGTAGTGACTGTGCTACATGCAAGCAGCAAACTAATACTTAACAATGAGCTGAGTCATGCTTTCTTTAGAAAATAAATCTCTACTTTCAGCACTGTAGTCTGTCGCCCTTTTGGAACGTTATTTTGTACCATTTTAAAATGAGTCATCAATGCAGATAAAAAAACATTTAATTTATGTAACCTTATTCACATGGTTTGTATTTATGTTAGATTTAGTCCAGTAGATGTGTTAGTTAGTTTTAGTATTGTGCGATACACTGAGGTCTCTGTAAATCCCTGATTCAGAAGAGTAAGATGACTTTGCACTTTCAGAAAAAATGGCAAAGTCACAAATTCTGAAGCAGTATTGTGGATTTGGCTCCACTGCTCCGGTTATGAGTCATCTTAAAAGATTGGTATGGTGTACCCTCCATCACCCTACATGGAACTTATCCTATACAGACATTGCAGCTGATGAACACAATCCCATTTTTTTACAGAATGTTCCCATTTAGGTCTTTTCCCCAAACTAAAATGACTAAATGAATTGTCATAGGGAGTTACACAAGCATTCCTTAACTCTGTAACCACTGCCCTTTCCTCCTCTGTTCCTTTTTGTTCTTAGTGTCACTTCTATTTTATAGGAGGTAGTAGGGAAAATGTTAGTGGGTCATCAGAAAATAGCCTGATAATTGACCCTGTCATGCAGTGAATGCAAAAACCATGCAAAGTCCCAGAGCCACGTTAAGCCCCCTCATCTCAGCTGGGTTCATATCTATAGCAACAGCCAACACAGAGAGGGGCAACAATGGAGGCTTAAGCTCAAACCAAAGCACTCACAGCTGGCTTCCTTGCTGTGTTAATTTTTTTTTCTCCTGTGCATATTTAGGATCCTGGCTCCACCTGTGTCACTTTATCCAATCATGTTACATATGCCAAGTATTTCACAACCAAAGCTGAGTCCCCGGTGGGATACAGAACAGAAATAGCAACAATATGTGAACTGGTTCACTTTGACGTTGGTATGATGGAGAGTTCTATAAAGATGTTGGCATAGACTCACATAAAAACAATGGCATAGAGGGAGAAAGTAACCTGCATTAGCCATGTTTAGACAGTCAAATTAGAAGAAGCCGTCTAAATTGTTAAAGACAAAAAAAAAAGCAAATCAGAGTAAAAACAGATTTTGAAGAAGAAGAAAATCTATTTCCATTTCTTACAATGGATTTCCTGTTGTACGTTATGGTGTTTACTTTTAGTCTAATTCATTAAGCAGGACTATTATTTCTTACCCTCGTTTTCACTCCATGTCTCTGTATATTTGTAGCCTGGCCCTTTTTCTCTCTAAGTAACTATATAGCGTCCTCTTGACAGGTTATGGTCAGTCAAAGATCATGGTTTGGCTTATTTGATTGGTTACAGTTACAGATAACAACTCAGTGAATACCCTTTTATGTTTTTTTGCATTAGTAAAAACAACATATTTGTGTTGCCTGGTAATTTGTGGTATTTGCAGAACTGCTAATAACTGCTGTGGTCTTGATTGTGTTCGTGGTCCTAACGATTTCTGCTGCATCATGGAAAGGACAGGCCCTGTTAAAGAGCCTACAGTGGAATCTGACTATAGCAGGGCCTCATTGTATATTTAACACAGAACACAAAGTACTGTAGGGACTAAATAAAGTAGAGGTGATGACGCACCATTAAATCCCAGCAATGAAGCTGACTGACATCGAAAACACCAGGAAGTGAGGAGACAGTCAGGGTTACAGATCTAGTCAGAAGTTAAATACAGTGCTTATTAGATGTGTCTTGAAGTAGGCTTGATGATATTTATAGCATGTTATAGTGAATGAAAAGTTGTACCACTGTATGTTTGGCATCTTTAAGTATCATAGTAAACAGAAAATATAGTATCATTTTTCTTGAACAATAATATTCGAGATAAATGAGCTGAAAAGTAGCCAAATCATTATTTTATATATATATAAACAGTCATACAACAAGTGAATTTCTTTTATTATTCATGTTTCAGCATCTCCAAAGATTTAATTTGAGTTTTGTGTTGAAACATCAATGCGACCGGTTTTATTTGACAGGAGCAGATTGTCTAAATTTGCAAATATAAAACTCAGACCTTGCAAAAATAAAAATAATTTAAACTGTTTGTCTGAGCAAGTTATTGGTTTCGATTGAGTACGTTGGTGCATTTAAAGAAAAATGCTGAGTTTTGTGGTTTCCTTTTTGATTTCATCATGTTTCACACTTAAATTCAGAGCCTTCAGCAAACATCTCCTGCTGGTAGTTTTGAATGCGGCACAGGCAGTCATCTGTCAGTAATGCTCCATGGTGTACCGATGCAGCATTCCTCACTTTTACACATCCACTATGTCTGCTTCAGCAAATTTCACCGTAACCACATGGTCCAATGCACTATTGAAGATATGTATGTGAATTATTGATACACCTGGAGTGAAGTTTTCTGATGCGATGCACCTGCAACAAATGAAATACAGTAAGTAATGTAAAGCTAACTCAAGATTTCAAAATAGTGACCCTTTAACTCTGGAATAAAGATGACTAAGACACATTCCTTTTCTTCTTTCACTCCGTTTTTACAGCCATCTGTCATTGAGACTTTTAAGTTTGTCTGTCTTCACTCGGCTTCTGCGAAAGCACACTCCAACGGATCTTTCAGTGCCAACCCTCTGGACAAACTGATCTCAGCTTACCTATTTTGACTGAGCTTGACAGCAGAAAGCTGCAGGTCAAGCTGTGAGTAATAGAGAGGGCCTAATGGTGGACAACATCAGTCTTTCTCTCTTGGTATATATAGTGGCCTTTTCCCAGAGCTCTGAGCAGTTGGGTTCTGTGAGAGAAACTGGATCCCTACAGATGAAACAAGTTACAGCTCCTGCAGCCAAACCCCATGTGTTTCCCCTAACCCACGTGCTGCTTGGACTGGTCGACCCTCTTCAGCCTTTTAGTGCATTTATTCAGCTACAAAATGTGAAAGCATCACAATTCTGACCCTTTTTTTAACAAGTCCTGCAAATCTAAAAGTCAAATGTTGGAATTGTTGACTTGTGCCACAACACTCCATTGCTGTTTTTCCTTTGGGAACCATCGTTTCTGTGCAAAGACATCCAATTTTATTTTCCACCTGGACCAGAAGTCAATGCAGAAAGATGTCTCTGGCAACTTTAAGCATCCTGGATAAACAATGAACTGGTGCATTTCTATTTGATTATTGAAGTTGTTAGATTGAGGTTTTAAAGCAGCATATTTTTCTCAAACTATGAGGTTTTTTATCAAATCAAATGAAATTTTAGTACTTTTCATACAGTAGTAGCACAACATGCTTTACGTGCTAAAAACAACAAGGTTTGCATAATATAAAGAATATAAAACAATTAAAACTCATACTAACTCTTTCTATCATGCACACACATACACACACACACACACACACACACACACACACACACACACACACACACACAGCCAAAGCCCCCTTATATTTTTTCTAGTTTATTTCAATATTTAAATACAAAACATTTAATTAAGTTATTTATGCATTTAATAAACTTTTCTTAGAATTTCTTTAAGAGGATCCAAACATTACAGATGTTTTCTGCATCTGCGGCTAACTTTCTTTGTTGTTTTGTTAAGAAATTCTTCGGTTTTCCCATGACTGTTTTATGTTTGGTTGCTAGATGCCTGTTTAATACTGAAGGCTTTAATGCTTCAGTTAGCTCAATTACAAAATTCTACTGAATGAATTTTAGTGTTGTGCAATATTTTTGCCTATTAGGGGAGGTTTGGGACAAATTTTATCTTATTTTGTCTTTTGAAATACTTCATAACTCTCACCACAAGCTAGCGGCTAGCTGAGTCTTCCAATTACAGACACATTACCGCCACAAAGTGGTGGGAAGCCATATTGCAACTGAGCTTCTCATGGACAACAGTATTATTTCTTGCGTCTTCATTTGATAGGTTATGCGGTCCTGCAGCCTTCACAGCCCATGGGTACAAAACGGCCCTCCAAGTAGCACTGGAGGACCAAGCATGGGCCATGGCCCCATGGGTAATCAATATTCTAGAGGGTACAGAGGTGGGCGTGAGTCTAGAGCAGTGATTCCCAATCCTGGTCATCAAGACCCACTGATTCAACTTAAATGGATCTCTGACAAGCTTCGCACAAGTCTATTACCAAGCCATTAATTTGAGTCATATGTGTTGAGCAGAGAAACAAAAGTCTTCAGGACAGTGGGTCTTGAGGAGTGGAATTGGGGATCCCTGACCTGGAGAACCTGGGTTCAAGTCCTTGGTGTGCCAACAGAGGTGAACCCCTGTGAACCCCTGTGAGCCCCTGAGCAAGGCCCTGCTCCTCAGGTATCAGAACATAGCAGGCCAGTGCTCTCTAGTAAATCTAAAGATGAGTCAAATGTAGAGTCTAATTTCCCAATTGGTTCTCACCTGCTCTAAATTTGTTTAAGGCTACATGTTGGTAATTACCCTAACTTTGATTTTATCAAAGGAAACGATGTTTGTAGTGAGAAGCAGCTAATGAAGGCATACAACCAAGCATGCTTTTAACACGGGGTGTGCGAGGGGTTAATGGATTTTTGTAGTTGCATGATGGGGGTCCTCAGGGAAAATAGGTTGGGAACCACAAGTCAATACACTTATCTCTAACCAGAAAAAGAACTTGTTACTCTGGTAATAGAATGAAGTTGCTCTCACGGTTGAATAAGACACCAATGTCAAATGACACTGTTGTGTTTCTCTGTGATACCAATGAGTTCTGACAGTGGCATAACCTGATGCCTGAAATGAGACCTGATTGAGCAGGAATAATTCCACCTTAAAATCTTTTTATTACTTTATTTCTGTATTGTTGGAGTGAATTATTATTTCATCATTTCCTCAGTTTTTTCATACAGTAATATCCAAGCCAAGCTAATATCCAAGCTTAAATATTTCAATAAAACATGATACGCTTTGCTCACAGTTCACCTCTAGAACTGGTCTCACAGGAAGTTGTCTAAAGAATTTGAATGACCATAACTTGAACCTTGTTTCATTTCCATTCAGATCCAAAAGTGTAATGTCATCCTTTTTATTGATTCATATAAGGAAACACTTATTTCTCTTGGCGTCTCTCCAGCGCAGAGATAAAAATGTCCTGCTCAAGGACGCTTCAGCAGAACTTTGGTGACAACACATGTCAACAAGACAAAATGACACTTATGACCTATGACTTTTCACCAACATCTCATTTCTTGCATCTGTTTAAGTGTAAAAGAAAGTACACTTTCACATATCAGGACATAATAAAAAAAAAACAGCTGATCTTACCAGGTTTTTAAAATGTCTGTGAATAAAACATTAGCTAATTGACAACATGTGATAAATTATACTGTTATTATATATCTAACTAAAACAAATGCCACAAATCCATCCTTAGTACCTCCACTTCAATTAAAATGGTAACCAGTAATCAAATAAACTTGATTTAATTGACCATCAGAAAGTGAATTTTGACAGTTTACTGGTCTAAACTATTCAGGACTGTGTTAAAACAATGCCAGTGAGGAAAGAAAGACACCAGCACTGATTTTAGAGAAGCAATTTTTGCTGCCTATCAACCTGGGAAAGATGACAAGGTCATTTTCAAACTCTTTGACGCCGATCATAATTTATTGAGAAAGATTATTATATAAGCAGAAAACATTTAGGACAGCTGCCAATCTTCCCAAATTGAATGTTCTTGCAGATTCATCTTATACTAACTGTCAAGCATGGTGGTGGAGGGCTGATAATCTGGGCTTGTTTTGCAGCCACAGGACTTGGACACCTTGCAGTAACTGAGTAGTGGTGTAACAATACATCTATGCATCGAAACTGATAAACATCAATCACACGTTAACGAAGTAATCATTTATGAGAAGTGCAGGAACTGAATCATACAACAGGTCGATAATCCAAACACAGTAGCAAACCTGCAACAGAACGACAAAGAAAAAGAAAACTATCAAGGTGTTGCAATGATCCAAAGGCTTAGACCTCACCCTAACTTTAATGCTTGAATAAACAAAATGTCAATAAACTGAAGCAACATTGTGGGCTAAAATTCCTCCAAAACAACAATCTCACCCTGAAAACTTTTTTTTTTAAAGTCAGTGTTGTCAAAGTGGTTCTACAAACTCTTAAAACCCTGAGATGTACTTAGTTTTTAACACATCGCCTTTGCTTTTTGGTTTAGTCTTGTTAAATAAATAATGCCATAGCTGTAATAAAGTGTGTTGTTGCTCATCTGAAGATCTAATTTTAAACCCTGGTGAGATTTACTCATGTCCTGATGCATAAAACCTTAGATTTGAAAGCCGGTGTTTAATAATATGAGGTGAGAATGACATCTTCTTTATTTGTCATAAGCTTTCCCCTCACAGCACAGTCCTGCTTGGATTAGACTTTTCCACTTATTAGAAAAGCCTAGTTTTAACTTAAACCCAACAGAGCGGAAACAAAATTAAGGCCAAACCTAGCACATCTTTGATTTATGTTAAATAATCATCACTCATTGATCTTAGTGGGGTATAAACCAACAATCTCTTCTATTGATGAATCAAACACCGATAAACCCTCTGAGCAGGCCCGCTAATCCAAGCTACAGCTGGTAAAGCTCAAGGTGCCAGGAGGTTTGGCTTAATACGTGTGTAGTTTAATGACCCCTGTCCCACTACCCTCAAACTGTCAATCACCCCTGAAAGCGAAGCAGTTTGCAGTTTGCTGCAGAAAAAGCAGCATTGTTGTCGACTCATTTACACACTGAATATCCTTAGAGATTTTCTAAACACATTTTCAGCTCTGTATGTCTTAATTTGATTAATGCAATAACATATTTTCATCTTATAATGCTAATGTTTTTAACTGAACACATTGTTTACCTCCTTTCTAAGTAAACATTTAAAGAATGCTGAAATTAGAGGTAAAAAAAAAGATTATATATGCATTAGTTAAAAAATTCTTATTAAAAATTATAGGAATTCAACCATGCATTTCCCTTAAAATTTCCCACATCTTATAGTAAATTAATATGTTTCTAATTTAACTGCGCACACTTCTAATTTTTTTTTCTTTTTTTTTGTATTATTATTTATGTAACTATTTTATGGATTATTATTTATACTTCTTTGGTATTAGCCTCAGAGTTTTTGAAGTCACTCATGTTTTCTTAGCTTTTGAGTGAGCTAGATGGTCTGTTGAAATCTGAACTTTTTCCTTTGTGACTCTAATGAGTCTGTTAAAGGTTTTAGCTCAGCACTGCCTCTGTTCATTCCCACATCATGATGCTACCATCACCATGTTTGAGTATAGGGATGGTATTCTTGATGGATAGTGCCTGGTTTACTTTGCTAATACAGTTGTAGACTTTTGTAAAATATACTTCGAATGACTTTCTTCTTCAGATTGATTCTTGCAGTATTATGAGTAGTTATATATATGAAATAGTAGTATATATAGTAGTATATATTATATATTAGCAATAGGACCACAAACGTCACCAAAGCTCACCTTTGTGTGGTTTTCCATTAAGTAAATTAACGAAATTCTTCCTTTTTCTGTGTTGTCATAGAGCAGATTAGTGATAGAAAAAAGTTTCATTCAGTCTGCAACGTGAAATGTGGAAAAGACGCTTTGCAACATTCACCCTAAACTTCAGCTCACATGAACTTACAAACACTGTTCACTCTAAACTTGCAGATTACTGCTGTAGCTCCAGAAGGCTCGGTCTCGCTATCATATGTGGTTAAGTAGATTAACCTGTCACTCCTAGTCGTATGCAAATCCCTGAGCCTTTTAAAGCTGCATCTGGAAGGAGTGTACTGGGGTGTCCTTCTGTCAGCCACGATATTTATTCACAGGAGGGAGGTTTGTGGGAGCTGAGAAGGAATGTTTCAACACCTGTTGATTCATTTTATGTTTATTGTGGGCTGTTAAATGTGAGAGAAAATGGAGAAAAAAGACAACTATTTTCTAGAGTTCAGAGTGGTAAATCTGAGTTTGTAGCACTGTTGGTTTTTAATGCAACTATAAATGTCAGCCATGGGCCTTTCAGCATTCAGAACACATGAGCAACTGCAAAGCATAGTATTTGGTGATGGCCTCTGAGGGCTTTGTTAATCCCTTTATTATTAACATCTCTGTTATTGTGCTGACCACCACATACCGTCATATCATCAAACCAGAACAGGAGACCTACTCTGAGCATGTGTTAATCGCTTTGGCATTTTTAATGCAAAGCAGAAATTCATAATTAAACTTGGCCAAAGTGAAGAAGCTTTCTTGGCCTGACATTTGACTGTTGTCTATCGCTCCCACTACCCCAAGTGTGTTTCCAAACTGAGCCCCTGAGTGCAGGCCTGGTAACCTGACCTCCTCCCTCCCTCTGGTCATCCTCTGTGCACTCAGTTACTGTATGACTCTGTTGCGGGTTCTCATGGACACGTTGCCCTTTGGAAATTCCCTGACTGCAATCGATACGGCCCGCCGTGCAACACCGGTGTCCACGCAAGGTGGTATCACTGCACAGAAGCTGATGAATTATCACCATCAGCTTTGATGTGGTAGGCAAATTGACCATAGGGTGTGCTGCCACTGCCAGGGTAATATCATGTTTTGTACTCATAAGCAAATTCAGTGGAAAATGGTGGGTTATTTACCTCAAGACTGCAAAACAAAAGTATGACTTTGAGCTCAAATGTGGTGCTTCTTGCAAAAATACATAAAGTCCAAATGAGAGACAAAATTAGACCCTTATCAAAAAGTTCACAGCTTTTGTCGACTGGTCAAATGAATACAATCTAATTGGATCAAGTTAAGATCAGCAGGAATTCAGTGTGACCCCCTGAGACACTGGTCTCCTCCGGCCCTTAATCTCTATATCTGTCCAATTAGCAACAACCTTGTGCTAAAGCTGTCACAATGCAGATTACTACCCACTAAGTGACTGTTTGGAGAAGAAAATCCACTGAAGTTCAAAGCATCTGCACAGTTGTCTGTGTCTGTGCAGGAACACAGCCTAACAGAATAAAATTAGGAAAGTGAGTCAAGCCCAATTAAATAGAGTTTAAAATATGTACATGATGTACAGTGTTAATAGCTTGATTTTTTTTTATTTTTTTTTATCAAAAATTATTAGGAGAAATTGCATATCATACAGACCTCCACAGAGCAACACCCCTGCAGCCCCTTGCATTTGCATATATAACTCTAAAGGAAAGACATTGGGTTGATGCACACTACACACATCTCCAGACACACACGCTCACCACCCTTTTCCAGCCGAGCTCCTGTCTTACCTCTGACAACGACGCTGTAGCCCACTATGCTGCTGTGCCTCTGCAGTGGCTTCCTTCAGCCTGCCTGTTCAGATCAAGTGTTATCCTCAACGCAGCAACAGCGAGCGTCCCTTCTCTCTCCTCCGTCACGTCCTTGGCCAGCCTCTCCTACAATCCAGGTGGATGTGATGATGTGTCTCCTGATAGACTGAGAAAGCTGCTGCTGCTGCTGTGAGTGTGATGATGTCTGTGGCTGGTGACTGTGAAGACAGACTGTGTGTGTGTGTGTGTGCTTGTGAGGAGGAGGAGGAGGGGGAGCGGAGGGGGAGAGACAAGACCTGCCATGCAGATATCAGCCCTGTTGCGGTTAAATTTAAACCACCCTCCCCTCTGACACCTCTAGCTGTGGCTGCCCTTCCTTTGACGGTACCATATGGACCCTGACATAAGACTGAACACTTGGGAGTCTGTGATTATCCCTGGCGAGAGAACAAGCAAGGTGGATGATATCAGGGTGAAACAAGTAACATGTAGACAATTCATGCTGTTGCTGTTGTTATTAAACGTGGTGCAAAAACTTAAGCATCCGATTCATGTTATTACCTCTAGATGCAAAGTTTTAAATCTGCATCCAACTTGAATCACATTGAAGCTAATCCAGATTCAAGGTGCTGAAATCAAAGCAGCTACCTGATGTTGTAAACCAACTTATTTGATATACATCCGGCTCAGGTGACATTACATGGTGTAATTCATTAAATAATAATGCGCTTTCCCTTTAACAAAAGCCCTTTAAGTGATTTTTGGGAGAGGGTGGGGTTGCACCAAAAATAGGCACCTGATACTTCAAGTGTCAACTCCTTTGCTGCCTTTAAAAAACAAACCAGGTTCTTTCTGATGCAGTAGTTGAGTCCATGTCTTTGTTTCAGCCGACATCAGAGCTGTAATATAGAATCATGGCCACTGTTCAGCCCTCAATGGCATGCAGGGCAAGAAAAGATGTCAGAGCTGACTTTGTGGATGTGAGTGAATAATTCTGTCTTTATATATATATATATATATATATGTGTGTGTGTGTGTGTGTGTGTGTGTGTGTGTGTGTGTGTGTGTGTGTGTGTGTGTGTCATCCGTCCTTCAGCTGTCGCCGGTTCATCTCTTTGACATGCTGCTATAAATCAGCTTGCTAGCTCTGTTTTCTTTCACCTCTATTTACTCAGGTGTGATGTGTGCATATGCGTCATGGCAGCCTATTATGAGTTCTTCACTTTCTTACACACGTCTGGTGATCTGAGTTGCACAAAGAATAAAAATCACATTTTCTGCCCTCTGATTTCTTTTGTCCAGAAATAAAAAGAAAAAACTCTTTAATGCTCCCTCAGCCCACAATAAGATAATTCTGCAGCTCATGTCTCTATAACAGTTTACATCTAAGGCTTGTAGATTGAACTATACAGATACGAAGTTGTTCCATGAGACGAAAATATGTATAAAACTTTGAAAACACATTTTGTAAAGCCTGCAGTGGAAAGAAAGGAGGTGACTCAGCAGTTCTACGTTTTGATGCACAAACAAGGCCTTAGTGTTAAAAACAATAAAACATGTCATAAACTCAAATACTGGTGAATGTAGGGACTAATGGTACATCATTTTCAGACTTTTATTTTAAATATATTTAATTTCTTTAAAATGCAGCCCTTTCTGATTTACACGTGAGCCCACATGCAGCACAATATCATGCAAATGAAGATTTAAAGGTAAATTCAGACTTTTTGAGCATGCTTAATGTAACAGATAAACACATAATGGTTCACATTTTCTAAAACCAATATTTTTACAAGCGAGAAAGTAAAAAGAACCGATGAAAATGGAATATTTATCCTATTTTTGCTCAAAACCATGAACTGTTGGTCCAAGCAGGTGAAGCATGGCTGGTCAAACACATGTCAGTCATGTCTGCTTGTAACCAGGGGCTGGTTTTGTATAGTCAAAAATCTTTCAACCAGATTTTTAAAACTATTTATTTTATACATTGTAATGAAATGGTAAACTACCAGACATTCCCCTTGTTACCTATTAGCATGTAAAAACAGTGTTTGCACCACAGCTGAACAAACATGACAATAAAGTGACAAAAAGAAGTGCAGCTGGAGAAGGAATGAAAGGTTTTCTGGTATTTGTGTGCACCACCTGAAATGATGACCCCATAGGCATGCTT
Source organism: Melanotaenia boesemani (assembly GCF_017639745.1). NCBI lineage: Eukaryota > Metazoa > Chordata > Actinopteri > Atheriniformes > Melanotaeniidae > Melanotaenia > Melanotaenia boesemani. The sequence continues at coordinate 13,399,731 of NC_055705.1, forward strand.
GATGATGCAACAATACCATACAAGAGTCAAATTTGTCTAAGTTTTGTCCCCCAAGGTGACAAAAGCTGAACCACATTTAGCTCATATCTTGCAGAAGATGTTCAAATGAGCCTCTTCTTTGGTCATCCAGACGTTTGGATCTTATCTTTGATGCATGTGTGACTCAATGCAACCACTGACTCATGAATCTGCAGCCATCCCTCAGAGCCCAATCAGATGGCTTTACTGATTCTTTTAAGAGGTGTATTTCCACTGGTACCGATGGAAGGTGGTTATGTACAAAGCCTCATGTGTATTCATTGCCCCTCACTTTGCAAACAAACAGCAGGTTTGTCTTCATTGTTGACTGTACATACATCATTGTTATTGGCTAATTCAGCATAATGACTGACCCCAGTTCTGTTTGTTGTCAATATACTGACTTATGATGTTAATTGCGTGTTAAGAGATTGTGATTGGTTATTGATTTAGTGTCTACTGCAGACAACAGTGACTCAAAAATCATCAGTAATTATTATTTATTTATGCAGATAATCTTATCGAATCTAATCAGTTTTACTTTCAAAAGAGAATTGTTTCCAAGAATTTGGAAGCTCTATCAAGTATTTTAAAGACTTTGTCATAAATCTACTGTCTGCATGTGTGTGTAAACTTCATGTATAGAAGACAAATCTGCAATATCCGTTTTAGCTCAACTATCGAAATATTAAATAGAAGTGTGTGACTGACACTGAGTAAATGAATGAGTCATTATTTACCTGAGTGTGTGAATCAGTGTAACTCTATTCCGCAGTAACTTTACACTGCTCACTAATCACAAACATTTCCAAATTAACCTGACTGACAGCTCTGAGGTGGCATGACAGAAAGTGCAGGCCCCCTAAGTTTCCACCAGGCCATTTCTCATCATACGCAGACAGCCATGTGTGTGCACGTGTGCTTGTGTGTCACTGTCATTGTATGTATTCATGTGTACATACAAGAAAAGGACAAATCTGCGCTAAAGAAAATAGTTTATTTTGTTATTATGAGTTTCCGAGTGAATTAATGCTCTTTTTTGTACCAAAAGCAAACCAACTCTCAACCCCTCTACAACCCATCAGTCAGTACGCTTATCTAAAGTGTTTAATAAAATAGTGTCACTTCTTCTGCAAGACGATCATCATCATATGCTCTGAACAGCTACTGTTTTATTGAAAAAATGTCACCCAGCCTAACTAGCAATCATCTGATAACTTGCATGTTTAAAGTCTGAATTTATTTCATGTTTTCTGCTTTGAATTGGAAAATCAGTTTTAAAGACTATAAGAAAGAAAATCTCAATTAGTTTATAAATAAAATCTAAATCCTAATTCATGAGCTATGGCAAGATTAACTGAATGGAATTAAACTTCTCTTTTGTGTTCTTATTTAATCGATTTAATGTGAAAAAAAACGTAATAAGTCAACATAATTGACACAGTGAAATTAATCTTGCTACACTAGTGCTTTTGTGACAAATATAAATATAAACAGTCTCATGATGACTCTACAGAAAACTGCTATAAATTGCATGCAAAAGCTAAATTTTCTCCACCTTTATATCCACAATGGGACAAATCCATTTTCCATTAGTCTCTCAGTGAGTCGGAGCACCTGTCCCAGCTGTTTTATAACCTGTCTGCTTGGCCTACATGTCAGAGTAGCTGTAAACGGCCTTTTTGGGGCACTTTCAGCAGCACCGGAGAGCTGTTGCAGAACACAAACACCAGCATGCTTTCAGAAAGTGCACTCTAAATAGTGTCCTAGAAAAAAAAGCTGAAGCTGTTGCTGTATTTATCAATGATGAGGGCTCACTTGGGGTTTTTGTTTGAAAAGCATGAGGAATTTTGCCCAACATTACACATTGCACCACTTAGGAGGTCCTGATTTCAGACTAAAGCAAACCTGCAGTACCACTGAAGCCCTGCTTTAAACTGACACAGAAACCTAAACCAGAGAGGAATTATCAGTATGAGAAAGATGAGAAAATTCATTTTTTATTTGATTTTTATTGAGAGGATGATTTGTTAGCTGCAATGCAAAACCATGCAAATGTTTTCCACTGTGCTTTGCCAAGGCAGTCATTAAGACTCAAACACACTCTGACCCTCTTCCTCAGCATTATGGGAGTGCGCTGTTAAAAACAGAGGTATTTACGACTCAGCGCTCTCCTCTAGTTCCTGGAGCTCCACTAAGCATGTGGCACTGGCAGTGTGACACCACCAGCTCAGTTTAAAGATAGACAGGGCGTTGGTTCCGCCTATTTTGTGTCAGGGTCTGCACACCTGCTTGTCTGTCTGTCTTGAAAGGTTGAAGCACGACTGGATATTTTCTAAGATAACTTAGTCAGCATGTGTGAAATCTTGATAAAGGAAGATACAACCCCTTTTTTCTAGAATAAATTCAATTTGCGTCTTAAAGTCTACAAATGTGTGTGCTCTTTTATTTTTAATCTATTCAAAATTGAATAAAACTGAATATTTGTTTATTTGTTTTAGCAATACAAACTCAAATTGTGCTTGTACTGTTCTCAAAGGTTGAAGTGATGGTTTGTACATATTAAACTCAAAATAGTTATTTAAAAAAAAATCCAAATATGCTTTAAAAAATCCCATAAAACCTTTAGAGAATAACTTAAGGGATAATATGTCTTTAAAATGTGTTTCAGTTAAAGTATAGAGTAAAACAAATGGGAATATTTGCCTCAAAATCATTAATGGTGCTGTTTGGTAGCATTATCACACCAAAACTAAATAGTGTTTCTATTAGCATTTTTATCTTAAATGTGTATTTTTGCCAAGTGTATGAACTTTCACTGTTTAACCAAAGCAAAAACTGCAAACTGCTGATAAAAGTGTTGCATCTGTTCTCCTACATGAAGTAAAACACTGCTTGGGCTCTTTCGCCATCTAGTGGTTGAAAGTAGATCTGCAGCCAGCTCTGAGGCCACGGCTAATAATGATAAACACACAGCTGATTTTCAGGGAAAATGATGTTAAAACTCTCCTGCAAACAGATGTGAATTTCTGGTGGATTTAGAAGAACAAAATGTGCAGGTACATGCTTAGTAGCTTTTTGATCAAAGTTCATATTTTGGCCAAAATGGGACACTTGGTTAAGGTTATCTTGTAACACAGACTGGTACGCAGTGGTCTATACAGTACATTTGCATTCATTGTCTTGACAAGTTTGATGATTTTTGAACTACCTGGAAATTTCCCCATAACATAAAGGTTCATTTGTAGCTGTTTTTTTGCTGCACTGCACGATTTATACTGTTTGTTAACTTCTGAAAAGCAGATGAACGGGTATCAATTGACTGCAAATGACTTGGAATTCACAAAAAAAGATGAAAGAAGACCAACTTCTTGCAAAATAAAAAAAAAACAGTAAAAGTAATCCTGACATTTTTCAAAATGATCACAGCTGCTTTGTCAGCTTTGTGGCTAGAAGTGATGAAGGTCTTTAGGGAAACTTGGAAGAGGTGCAGAGACTGCAGTAAAATGAAACAGTGTCCTTGGAGCTGGTATCAAATCAAGGGAGATGGAACAGCTGAGCTCAAGATTAGTTTCTCTGAATTACAATGAACATGAAAGGCTTTACAATGGAGGATGACAAAACTCTTGCAGAACGATTACTCAGTCCGGTTGGTGGTAGCTAACAGTGTTGGGAAAGTTCAATTTCTACATTAACTAGTACAAAATTCAGTTCACACATTTTGAACTAAGTTCACAGTTCTAAAAATGAACTAGTTCATAGTTCTTTTTTCCCAATATGTTGCTACGAGTTATTAACCTCAGAATACTGGCATGTCAACCCTTATAGCCAGCTGCAGCTTTCACTTCTACAGCATAAAAACATGAGGAAAAACTTGCAGAGTTTAACAATGAGGAATTATTAAACTATCTGAGGTAGGGACCAGGCTAAGGTAGGAAACAAATGTATCTCAAAGTGCAAAACATTTAAACATGATTTGTCTTTTCATTAAGTTACTTTACAATTTTTGTAAATGTATTTTTTCTGACTTGTTTGTCCATAGAAAAGTTGTAGAACTTGGGTCATAAAAGTGCAATATTCAGCCCAAATGAACAAGTAAAAAAAAACAAAACAAAGACATGTCAAGTTTATGAAAGCTTTCTCTTTCCTCAAAGGCTGCAGGTTTTCCAGCTGCGGCTGGGAGATGAAGACAACAGAGCTGCTGCTGCTACTATTTAGTTTTGGGTGGTAGAGGATCTGCTTCAGCACGCCAAGTCTTTAGATAGTTTTTATTGACATTTAGTTCACATTCCTTGGAAGGCGAGCCGGGTAGCTTTATTTCAATATGCTGTTTCAGGTTTGCTGTTGACGTTGTTGATGTCCGGAGTTGCTTCTTGACACCCGGTAGGCAAAGTTTACACAAAAAGGCCAGATTTCTCCCTCCTAGATCATCACCGACCTTTTCAAAAAATTATTTGAAGTGATCATAAGAAGGTGCTGTATTAATCATTGATCATTGGTGCTGCTGCTGCTGCCTACATTAGATTTTGCCACCATGTTGATAACACATGCGCGGTGTTTTTCACCTAAGGCTTGTTTACAATGTGTTTTAGGCGGGATTTTACCTGGAAGGCTTCATAAAAATTTGGCACTCTCTTGAACAAAGTTTAATTGTGAAAGAACGACGTTCTGTGAAAGAGCGTGCTCACAATAACGCTCATCAGGCAAAAATGTTCATGAACGATCGCTCAATGAAATTGTTTAGGCACAACACTGGTAGCTAAGGCATAGCCTAATGCTAAATGCATCCATTACTAACGTATTCCAGTGCAGGGTTGTGAGGTGACTGAAGTCTGTCCCAGCCCAAATTATTGAATTTCCCTTTGGGATTAATAAAGTATTTTTCATTCATTCATTTCATTCAGCTACAGGTCACCAGTCCATCACAGGGCCCTGCAAAATAAAAAAGAAATCAGCTAATCTAGGTTTGTTTTTTTTTAGTAACCAAAACAGGAGACACTTTAGCAGGTTGTTAGCCTGGGCATGCTAGCTGCCATGATAGGCATGCTAATGCCTGGTCGACAGTGTATGGTCTAATTGGTAGTAGAGGCTGACATTTTTTCAGAAATCCCATGGGTCACGGGATTCCCGTGGGATTCCCACGGGATGGGCATCAATTTTACTATTAATCACATGATTGGGACAGTTCAGGGTAAAAAGTTAACGGGATAAAACACAGGCACTGCCATTTTGTTGTTTTCGCTAAATAAACATACACTGTAACCAAGTATAAAAGAACTACACTACCCAGAAGCCAACACTGCTTTCCGGCCGCTGCTTCCGCGCTGGAATTGAAATAAGAAAAGGAACACAAAGTTAGAAGTAATGACGTGTTTATTAGGTTGGCAGAACTGGTTAGAAAAGGCGGACATATTAATGAACTTCACGAGACTCAAGTGTCAACACAGTGTATGCCACTTGTAAAACATGTTTAGTTAATGACATTTAGAAATGAGTGAAATACAACTTTATATGTTCTGTTTGGGTTTATTTAACTTTGGTAGACATGGCGTGAACCATGTACTGTTTTATTGTTGTTCCCTTTATTTTTTACTGTAACTGACCTCCGAAAAAAACTGGAAACACTTAGCAGCTGGTCTAAAAAAGAAGGGGGAGAACATTTCATCAAATTCAATGTATTGCCTAAAGACTAAATAATTTTTTATTTTATTTTTTTTCTTCTTCTTCTTCTTCTTCTTCTTTTTTGGTATCGGGAGTAATTTTATCAGGATTGGGATTTTTTCTGTGGTAGTGGGATGGGACAGGAGTGAAAATGCATTCCCATGTCACCCTCTAATTGGTAGCTGCCTAAGACATGCAAGTTACCACAAATATTAAATGACTCAGTTACCAACACTGACTTTGGCCAGATCACTAGCAGGACTCCCACTACAAGTATATTTAACTTTGGCATACTGTTGATTGGTTTTAATTGCATTAAATGGACCTTCATTATAAGCTGTAAAATCAATCACATGATGCATGTGCCACAATGCCATAATGGGAATAATTAGGCTCCAGCCTGACTTGATAGTAGATTGTTAAAATTTCAGTTTAGTTGCCAAATGTTTTCCACAAAATTTCAAATTTGGTTAAATTAGAAAGCAGATGGTTTTATCTGATATTGAGGACTATCTCTGGCCTTGGCTGTCATAGGTTTTTTAAACTAATTTTTAACAGATTTTGCTGATTTACATTTTTAAAAAAAACATCAAACCCGAGCATGAAGCATGAACAGATTACCCGCTTAGTTTTATTTACGCTGCTTTGGTAGAATCAGAAAAAAGAGGAGAAAAAAATAATGGGTTTGGAAAAACACTTATTTGTATCAGGGTTAGATCTAACAGGATGTGAGAGATTCTGTAACTTCCTGCACAGACAGAGGGGTCCTGCAAACTGTTCAGCTGCACCACAGCTTTTTTTTTTTTTTTTTTTTTTCACTTTCCAAGCAATGACCTGTTGGTGCCAAACGAGCCTAATGTGGCCCCAAGGGTTCCCAAACAAACATCAGCAAAGATTTGAGGGAATGTGCTGCAAATAAGGTTTAAAAAACAACCATCCATTTTATGCAGGGTTGCCATGGGATTCAGGCAGGATCCAACCTGATCAGGGTGCCAATAAGTATAAAACACAACCTTTTGGACTGAGAGAACTGCTGACGTGGGGAAATGTGTCTTTTTCTGTTGCAACAAAAGTATACTTAAGTGGTAGGAAATTTTGAGAAAGGTGTATAACTTATGTTACAAATTAAGTTATTTTATGTTTTCACAAACTGAGTGAACTCCAGAAACTTCAGTATTCTCTTCAGTTTCTAAAACTTCCTGGAAACTGATAATTATAATGTAATAGATCTGCAATTGTGAATGTTTTAATTCTGTGTCTGAAATCTTTACAACTCCAATACCTGTTTTGGGTTTTTTTAATCAGGCTTCAGGTGGAAACGAGTCAATGAAGAGCTGCTTCATCCCTTTACAGTTTAGCTCTTGGGATTTTTGGTTGCCTTAGCAGTGTAACCTTGTCTATCTTCCAGTTCAATCTGAGAAGGGAGGGGAAAAAAATAAGCAACATTCACTGCTCATGATTCTGGAAAAAAAGAAAAGCACTGACATTTGGAATGCTTTGAGGCACCTTCTCAGGTTACAAATTGAGTTTGAACTGACAGACTTCCATCATTTGCCAGGATTTACTGCACAAACGACTCCAGTCTCAGCAACTGTACTAACATTTCTCTCAAAAGTTGTTAAAATTTTCCACGTTGGGTCCTGATTCTTGACACTTCCTGCAGTCTTGGATGCTCATTTACAGCCTGATTCTAATCCTCACAGACTGAGAAGAGATTTCCACTTTTCACCCTCACAGCTAAACACACATGCAAGCTCACACAGCCTCAAATGGAGACATTTTTTGTCCGATGGTCAAACACAATGACCCAGCCAAGACCAAAGTAATATAAGCCAGGGTGGGTATGATGGATCTATATCCTTTTATTAAGTTTAATAGTCTCATTTTTAATAAAATCAGCTTTCCTCTCCATCAAATCTAGTGATGGTTTCCTCTTTTACTTTCTCATTTCTGCATTATTTCTGTTTCTTTCCCCATGGCTCTGTGTTTCTCCAAGTTTTACTGCTTGCCAAGTCTGAAACCCTGAGCTGTTTTTGAGATTCGAGGCATGGGAACTTTACCTCAAATACGTCAATTTCAGAAATTAGATCTTGTTTACAGACTGTCTGAGCAGACAGCCGGGATTATGGCCCAAAGAATTGTGAGTCACACAAATTGCTAATGTATTTTGCCTTTTGGCTCAATGAGCTTTTCTCTGTTTTTAGGCATTTTCGGATAACGAAAAGTTGCTAAATAGGATTTTATATAGATGCATGAAAAAAGTTTTTAGTAAGTGTGCCAGTTCAATTCCTGGTTGCACTAATTTGACTTCCTCAGAGAAATCTGTTTCCGTTAGCTGCCACAAGAGGGCAGTGTTATGGATGTTAACCCAACTGGAGCAGTCTATTCTTTCTGATAGGTTCTGTAATATTTATTTCTCATATAACCTGAATAAGGAGAAGCTAGTATTATTTAATACCTTTAAGTCAAGTTCTCAATCTCATGCATCAGCAAAAGTCATTTATTAATATGATAGGAAAAAATAGGACAATGAAATTCTAGATTGGTAAGGTGGAGAAGTACAAAGAAACTAAACTGGTAAAATACAATGGTTTATTTATTTAGTTATCTATTTAAATCAAACTATAAATGCTTGATAGGTGCAACCGCTATGAATTGTTGGTGAAAACTTTTAAAGGTTTTACCAAAACCCTCCTAAAACAAAGTAAAGGAAAGTTTGGCTCAGTGGAATATTTTCTCTGTTTGTTATTTACCTGCTCATTTATATTTTGGTATATTATCAGATGCAAATGTTGAAACAAAACTAATGGTGATGTATAAATAATGCACAGCAATCAACTTCTAAATCCTTGTGTCAGGCCAAAGAGTCGTTCGACTGATGACTGACTTTACTGTGACAAAGTTGCTTAGTTCCAGGCTCTGCGTGCTGTCCCGAACCACATGCCTTCTCTTGTAATGCTTTTGTTTTGCTTGGAGTCTGAGGCAAGACGGTACATAAAGCTCTTCCAAAGAAAACCCTGTAAAAATAAATTAGTGAGAACGAGGGCTGAGTTTCGAGGAGGTGAGGCCTGTGACACATGTATGAGCGGCTGTGCCAAGTCTGGTAAGACAGGAACACATTAGTGCATCCAAATCTGGAGCCGAAGTGTGAATCCTGCGGCCTCCATCTTGTGCCAGTTGAACTGAAATTTCAAACCAAGAGAGCACTTCACAAGAGAGTGTGTCTCTTTGATGTGGCATCTGACTCGAATATACTGTAGACCTTAAAAACAGAGTAGCATTATCATGTGTACCGAACCTCTGGGTCATATTTTCTATTATTATTATTATTATTATTGTCGTAGAACTGATGTGTTTTTTTGTTTTTGTTTTTTTGGAGGAATCAAAAACAATGGAAGGAAGGGTGTGTAAACAGCAGAAATGTGAAACAAGGAGGGGGTTGAAGAGATCTTCTGCTGCATCCTGAAGCGATCATGTTAAATTATTTGAAACAGAAAACAGTAGAAACTACATACACTAATACATTAAAAAAATAAATAAAAACTTTGCTTTTAATCACACAGCTGCCTCATGTGTCCAGCATCTGTTCAGACCATCATTGCTGCATGTATCCAAAAAACAGTATGCAGCAGGCCAGTGGAGGCAAAAGTTACTGTATGTCCAACATCTTAATCTAAATTTCTTGCAAATTATTGATGACTTTCTAATTATGGCCTAACAAAATTTAAATAAATTTACATTTTAAATAACCATATGGTGGCTTTTCTGTTGGTAAAAATATTGACCACACTTGTTTTTGCACATATATTGAATATATTGTCACATTGGTAGTGCGCTCTTTTTTCTATACTCATGTTTTTGTCTGGTTGTAGTGACATAAAGTGGCAAAATTGCAGCTACGTCAATTCTGTAAATCTAATGGAGCACTCTATCTTGTTTGTTATAATGTTTTATGCACATTTAAAAGAGCTTTTTTAAAAGTCAGACTGCATTTCATGCCAACAGAACCTCAAAAATAAATCAATTTCAATACTGAATATTTTAAGTGCAAGAGAATCATGGAGGACTCTCAAGATTAACAGTTAAAACATTTGTATCTTCTTGTTACTCAAACATCATGCACTCCAGAGTAAATATAGCTTCATTTTGACTACCACTGCACACAGTGTGCAGACAAATTTGGATTTATTTGCAGTAAACTTCAACAGCCCTCCATCATAGTTGTATTCTCAGTCAACATAGTCTCTTTGTACGAGTCCATCAAAGCTGGACAAATATGGTCCAGACATAGCCGGCCTGCTGAGGCGACACAGGCACTCTGCAAAGACCAACAGTAGCATTGTTTGCCTTTCCTTTCCTGGCCTGGCTTAGCTCATATTATTGCTCTGTTGCTGTTTTGACTAGCTCGCATTTTATCGAGTCTCATCTCTTCAACACTGCGGACACACGATGTTCCAACACACTGGGATGCTGGAAATGGATCAGTACGGTGTGAGGTTGGTCAAGATTATGTAAAACTGATATGAGAGCTGAAATCTTTTGGAGTATCCAAACTTGCTCTAATTTTGCTTAAAACATTGACAGAATTTTTAATCTTCTGGAGTCCAGTTCATCCTCTAACAGAAATTTACTGTTGCTGTATTTATTTATCCAAAATATTAAATAATTCTTCCAGTGAACTGCGGTGCTTTCAACCCTGTTTCTGTTGAAATTCATGTGTTAATTTACACACAAGATTAACAGGTGGAAAATAAAAAAACTAAATGCTACACACTGAGGTTCAGTTTGTACATAACGTCCTAAAGGTGGAATAGACACAACTGTAATCCAAAAAGAAATACAGGCTCCAATAGAGGCATGTTTCCATTGTTAACTTTTAAAGAAGCCATCACAACACTCGGCCTGTGCAGCCGAAGAAGGCCGGATCAGTTTACTCTGCTCCTCAAAGGAATGCTGGGAATTTTTTGCACTGTCTGATTTGGCTTTTGCTGCTTCTGACCGGCTTACTTTAGCTTAGCTGTTTCTGGATGCGCACACGAATACAGATCTATGAATTCAGGAGTCTTGACTGTAAAGAAACTTGTGCATCTGTGTTTAATGTTGCTTCCTGTAAAGAGGTGGAACTAGTTTGTTTGTGTCATGTCTGAGTGTTGGATTTTAAACCCATAATCAACAGAATCTGGGATCAACATCCAGTTTCCAGCGCTGGCAGGCGAGGCGTAAAAGTGAACCAATTTTAAAGATATTAATGCTAATAGATTGCCAAGTACAGAAATAAAGCAGGGCTTTGTGGTTTTATCTGACACACAAACAGAGAGGAATTTAGTTCTTCTCCACGGCGAAATGTAAAAAAAGGTATTTCTGTTTTACATCACACATTCACAAATGTTCCTGAGAACCCATGACAAGAATCTCTAATGATTGCTTCACATCACAGGGTCGAAATAGTTGTGGTTTGATGCTATTTATAGTTCAAAGCATATAAAGTACATGGCAAACTACTCATAGAAGAGGTGGCTGTAAATCTTCACCCACCCACCACTGGGTGACCTGCATGATGGGAAGAAAAGAAATCCATCATTCATGTGAAAATGATCTCTTAATTTTTCTGGACAGGCTCGACAGGCATGTTTTATTGGCGAATCGCAGAAGTTTTCCTCTTGGGCCATTTTTTGAGCCAGTAATGTTTCACACTTTCAACTGCAGTTGCCATTCCTGACTTTAAAATAACATGAGAGCAAATTTTCAGACCATTAGCATAACAGCTAGAGAACTACATTTATTTATATAGCACATTTACACGAAAGGCAACCTAATGGGTTTTACATTATCAAAAGAGACGGAAAAGAGAATGCATACTGTGAGTTATGACACAAACAGACGTCAACAGGAAATACATCATCATCTTCATCATGAGCAGACTTTAGGTTTTCTGATTATTTGTTCCAGATATTAGGAGCTTACAAACAAAATGCTGATTCTCTTTGTTTAGTCTTATGTCTCAGGATAAAAAGCAAACTTGACCCCAGATGATCTTAAAGGTCAAGAGGTGATTTTTATAGAGAAACCTGTAAAAACTCCATTACAGCGGTCAAGCTGGTTGAAAAGCATGAAGAACTTTTTCTAAATCATGATAAGTCTTTCTGACTAGATCCATTGATTTTAACATTGCTGACTGAAGCATCTTTTGATGCTCATCTTTGTTTTCAAAAACACTGATTTTAGATTTATCTATATTTAGCTGAAGAGAAGCCACATCCAAGTATTGATTCAGCATAGACACACACTTAAGCTTTGTATGGGACTATAGTGGCTATCTGTAGTGACTCTTTATGGCTTATTTTTTTTTAAAAATAGCGGTTCATGGCAACATAAAAAACTGTGATGATGATTATTGTTTTTTATTTGCATAATTCATAGTACAGAAGATATAAAATTGGACTCTTTCATCTGTATTTCTTTTAGTCCCCCAGCTGAGGGGATGATATGCATAATGAAGAAGTTAAGGTGGATGATTTGGTCAATAAAATTCCATAATCCAAACTACAGTAAATTGGAATTATTTGAGTTTGTATAATTTAAATAAACTCAATAAATGTGAGAATTTTGTTAGTTCATGAGGATGTGGAAGACACTTGATGTAATTAAATGCATGTAGTCGCAAACCTTTATGTAGAAACATGTTAACAAAAACCAATATAGTTAAAGTATATAGTTATAGTTAAAGAGTTAATATAGTTAATATTTTCTTTTAAAGCTGTTTAAAATGCAGTGTAGTTAAAAAGAACAAAAAAATAGACAGACAGAAGGAGAAGTGGCTAAGGTGCTTAAGCTAACTACAGAGGTAAACTTGTGTTTTATGCCGAGTTAAAGCAAAGGTTTCCAACTGGAGTTGATCCCTGATACTAACCAACATGCTGTACATCTAACCTAGGATGGATTCGGTGAGTTTTCTGTTAGTTTAAATTTAATTTGAATTTACAATTTCTAGTAAAATTTGTAGTAATAGTATTTTTTAATAGTAATACTATTAAATGAATAATAAAATTAGTTTTACTGTTAAGTAAAATTAAATAGTGAAATTACACTGCAGCCTTGTGCACTATTGTTAAAGCCGTAAAAAGTTGTTGCGTTAATAACTTTATTTTGACCCAATGTATTGTTGTTAAATTACTTGTGATTTATTTTTCTGACATTATAAGTCTGCATTTGGTGTAAAGAGACTCTTGTTCTAATGTAATTTTAATGGAACACCTGAAAGCTGCGGCCTCATTAAGTTTACCAACCTCATAGACATTTTCTTTTTGTTAATGGGGATTTTATATTTCTGCGTTTAAGTTTAATTGACTTTTCTGCAGGCCAGGTTTGTTTTTATGGAGAGTTTAGGTGGACGGCTGGGCCTGGTTTCCCCTTTCCTGCATGTGCGCACAGAGCAGACAGTGCACACAAAGTGGCATTGGATGGTGATGGTGCGTTCCAGTTGTCCTCAGAACTCAGGATTCCAAGGAATTTTTGCCGAAAATGACTAAATGATCTGGTTTTTCCAAACACCAAACTCGTCTTTCAAGATTCCAGATTTAAAGATGGCTGCGCTCATTACCACTTGTAGTCCATTGTTGTTTTTAATAAAAAAAAATGTATTATATATTTTGTTTCCGCATTTAGTGTAAACAGCTACGAGTTGTGGTTTATTAATAATTATCACCAAAAATTGGCTGCTGTTCTCATAGTGCACATTTTTACAATGGGTTTGTGATTTACTACAAGAAGTTTGCACGTCCCGAAGATCCTAGCAGCTATGTTGTTGGTGGTTTTATGCCCCTGGTAGAGTCTCCCATGGCAAACAGGTCTCTAGGTGAAGGACCAGAGTAAACACGGCTCAAATACTCCTATGATACAGTACAACAGTCCATCATGAAAATTTAAGGGAACGACTCAAAATCTACAATAATTCTGAAAAACAGGCAAGAAAACTCTACTTCTCAAACCTCATCACAGATAACAAAAATAACCCAAAGTTCTTTTTATAAAACCCTTGATATTTAAATAAACACAAATTATAGCAAGTCCACTTTGCCAGCATCAGACGCAAAGACTTTGTTGACCAAATTTAGAAATAAGATCAATGCAATTAGGTTCAGTCTTCAATCTCAACAAAAGTTGATTTTATGAGATCTGAAGAATTGTTTTTATCAGAGGAAACACTGGAGAGTTTTGTCCTGGTTGAAAACATTTTAAAAACATCATGGTTTCATTGAGCCTCATATTTTGAACATAGTAAACTACTCTCTTCAGATGGGTGTCTTCTACGCCACCTTAAAAATGGCAGTGGTGAGGCCCCTTCTAATTTAGAGTAATTTAGATCCAAACATTCTTGATAATGACCGACTTGTATCCATCTTACCGTTTTTAAGCAAAATGACAACAAAAAAAAAGGGGGGGGGTTATTCAATTGCATTTTTGAATAAACACAATATTTTAGAAAAATATCAAACTGGTTTTAGGACAAACCACAATCACCAAGACAGCCCTTTTACAGATTGTTAATGACCTTAGCTTTAACTCATATTTGCAGAAATTTTCTGTTCTGGTTCTACTGGCTCTGAGTGCCGCATTTGATACAGTAGAATACAAGATTTTATTAAACAGACTCCAAAGTCTAGTGGGCCTCTCGGGTACTTTTCTTAAATGGTTTTATTCCAATCTCACAGATCGACAATTTTTTTTCTAAGTATGGATACATGCTCCTCAGGAATCCATTAAAAAATAAAATGTTGGGTTCCAAAAGAATAATTTTTAGGTCCAATACTTTTTAATCTGTACATGTTGCCTCTTTCAGATGTCACCAGGACACACGGCATTGATTTTCACAGCTATGCTGATGATACACAGCTTTACATAGGATGCTTGTCAGGCCCAAATGTGTTGTGAAGGTCTGCTAGGAATATCTGGCGAAGTCCCCTGTCAGAAAAGTGTCAACTCCCATCTCCGGCAGAGCTTCAACCATGTCCCAAGAGAGGCAGGGGGCATTGAGTCTGAGTGGGCTGGGTTTCGTGCCGCAGTTGTTGAGGTGACCAACCGGAGCGATGGCTGTAAGGTTGTCTGTGCTTGTCGTGGTGGAAATCCATGAACTCATTGATGGACACCAGCATTGAGAGATGCTGTCAAACTGAAGAAGGAGTCCTATCTAGCATTTTTGGCCTGTGGGACTCCGGAATTCGGGAAGTTGTGGACTGGTGGAAGGAATACTTCAAAGACCTGCTCAATCCCACTAACTTGTCTTCCGATGAGGAAGCAGTCGGGAACCCTGGCATGGGCTCTTCTATCTCTGGGTCACTGAGGTGATTAAAAAGCTCCTCAGTGGGAGGTCCCCAGGGGTGGAAGAGGTCTACCCAGTGTTCCTTAAGGCTCTGGATGCTGTAGGGCTGTCTTAGGTGACATACCTCTGCAGCATCGCATGGACATCGGGGAAAGTGCATCTGGACTGGCAGACTGGGTGATTGTCCCCCTCTTTAAAAAGGTGGACCAGAGGGTGTGCTCCACTACAGGGAGATCACACTCCTCAGCCTTCCTTCTAAAGTCTATTCAAGGGTCCTGGAGAGAAGATCCCGTCAGATAGTCGAATTTCGGATCGAGGAGGAGCAGTGTGGTTTTCGTCCTGTTTATGGAACAGTGGACCGGCTCTACACCCTCTTCAGGGTCTTAGAGGGGTCATGGGAGGTCACCCAACCAGTCTCCATGTGCATTGTGGACTTGGAGAATGCGTTTGACCGTGTCCCCGTAGAATCCTGAAGGGGTTACTCCAGGTGTATGGAGTGCCGGATCCCTTTGTATGAGCTGCCTGTTCCCTGTACGACCGGTGCCAGAGCTTGGTCCGCCTTGCCGGACGTAAGCCAGAATAATTTCCAGTGAGGGTTGGACTCCACCAAGGCTGCCCTTTGTCACCTATTCTGTTCATAACTTATGGACAGAACTGTGTGGAGAAAGATGTTGAGGGGATCCAATTTGGTGGCCTCAGGATTGGGTCTCTGTTTTTTGCAGGGACAAATTTTAACACCTTTCAGTTGGGCCCTTAGGCAAGACCCTTTACGCTACTGCCTAACCACCTTCATATGTCGCTTTGAATTGTCTGGTAAATGACTGTAGAGCAAAGCAGTATTGTGCACCAACCCACATTCATCTCAATTTTCACATACTTGTTTTATTTTGATTCAGCTTTCAGACATTCATTTGTTTAACCTTTTCTTTAGAGTACACCTGACTTATTGACTTATTGTGTTAATAACAACTTGTTTAAACTTGAATTGCAATCACTAAATATGTTTTGGAAATGAGTGTTGTATTTTAATGTATAAACCTAACCTAAATGAAAATGAGTCAGAATAGTGTAAAATAATAGCATAAACGTATAATTAGAATGAATAGCAAAGATTTCTGCTCAATTTTGGAAATGAAGGCCTTCACCCAAGGTTTCAGTGAGACAAAGCCTTCTTTAGAGCAAATAATCCTTTAAAGATTTGTTAATCTTATTTTTAGCCATATTAAGGTCAATTGAGTGTGGGAATGGAGAGTTTAACACTTGTTCAGTGTTCAAAGCCAATATTTATTTGATCTCCTGGACACAGGGTTCTATTGCAACCTAATTCCAGTATCCACGCTGTGCTGCTCTCCTACTATTCCCAAAATAACGGCTGTTAAACTCTTTTAATCCCTCAACTATGTTCCGCTTCATGCTGTGTGGGTCCATCCATAATTACATTGCTAAAAGAATTACTGGCTCAGGCCTTAAAAGAATCATTTCCTTGTGTTTTAAACCGATAATACTGAAATTATTATAGTTCTTGCTCATTTTAAAGTAATCAATCTTATAAATGAGAAATAATTTGCATTGCCTGGTGAGTTTACACTTGGTCAGTAATATTGTTTTCTTCCCCAGAACCGTGTTAACATCTCTAATGTTCTGTGAAAGCCAGCTAGAACAATTGTGAACCATCTTCAAAGAAGGCATTTCCACATGCAAAATTCTAAGAAAAATGAAGGCAATGGGACTAAGAAGCTGCTTTGGTGCTTCTTATCAACCACTTTTCAGTAAGGCTAATAAAAAGGACTTTAATTAGCTAAGCATAAAGACTGAATTTTTGAGCAGTGGAAAGAGATTATATTGTATACCGTATTTACCGTGTTCTTAAATGGTGGATTCATTAACATGAGTGCTGAATGAAGAGCTCATGCTATTATGTCTTGTGTCTGTTGTATGAGCCTGTGGGGGCAGCATTGTGATCCAGGGCTGCTTCTGTGCAGTTCAGAGAGAATATGACATTTTCACACATGGATTGGCCACAGAGTTCAGACTTTAACACCTTTAAGAATCTTCCAGAAATGCTGGAGAAGACTTTATGCAGCTGCCAACTCTCCTATCAAAAATAAAAGATATTAGAAACAAAAAATAATAATTCATG
Source organism: Melanotaenia boesemani (assembly GCF_017639745.1). NCBI lineage: Eukaryota > Metazoa > Chordata > Actinopteri > Atheriniformes > Melanotaeniidae > Melanotaenia > Melanotaenia boesemani. The sequence continues at coordinate 13,416,869 of NC_055705.1, forward strand.
CAACTCTAGATTGAAATAAATGTTGAAACACTGGATAAGCTTCTCAAAACAATGTCATATTACATATGCTGACGGTTACACACAGGAGCTGCAGTTTGATTTTCATCATGTGCAAAACAGTGAAGGGTGTAACATCACAACCACAGACACTCTTTAGCATGCTTGAAGTTTCTTAACAGTGAGTTATCAAAATAAACTGTATTTAAGCAGAGGAAAAGCACTGTTAGAAAATAAAGCTTAAAACCTAAAAAGACAAAATGAGTTTCTCTAGATTATCAAGTAAAAGAAGTATTTCAAGAATTATTTTAAGATGGACTACAAACACACTAATCACAAGGGTCAAATCTAACTTGTGACTGTATAATAACATAAAGTACTGATGTAGCATTTTAAGAGAGATAGAACCGCTTTTTAAATGAAAAGTGTAAAACAAGAGAACAGCATCTAGTGGATATTAGAGGTATAGCACAATAAGGTATTTATCTGACTAAATATACATTATTTAAAAGACATTAAACAGAATAAGAGATGTTTAAAATCTTTAATAGCCAAAATAAAATAACAGAAATTAAACAACAGAATATGTGAAAAATAAAAGTTACTATAAAGAAAAGAAATAGGATGAAGTAATAACTTTATTCCTGCCCCCTTTTCTAATCATAGTTTACTCTTTACTTTGTTTAACGCTTTGCTGTTGTCAGAATATTCACTCAATTGTTGGTTTTCAAAGAATGAGAAAAAAATTAATATCCAGATATGTTAACATACATATACATACACACATATATATACATACACACATATATAGACTATATATATATATATATATATATATATACATACACGCACATATATAGACTATATATATATATATATATATATATATATATATATGCATACACACATACATACATTACTTAAAGATATATGAAAAATGAACAAAGGCAAAACAAATACAGTTATAGCTCTATCTGTAGTTGTATACCTATTTATGTTATTATACACCTACACATATATAGCACATATACATTCACACATATACCCCATATATGTACATGTACATTTGCATTTCTACATACTCATACATACCTATATATACATATTCATTCACACATATTGCTATATGTGCATAGTTAATTTTGTGGGTTTACATGTTTTCTTTATTTATACTTTTGGAAAACCGTTTTTTTTTTTTTTGTTTGTTTTTTGTTTTTTGTTTTGTTTTTTCTTAAATTGGATTATGTTTTGATAGTGTCTGAGTTCTTCCTGAAGATTACCCCCTCATTTAATGACATATACTGTAAGCCACATGCTCTTTATAGTTGTTTTTTAGATTAAATTGTCCTGCAGATTATAATCCCCATCGTGTTAAAAAAAAACATCTTTTGTTTATGGTCAGGTTTTTTGTTTTTTTTTTTGTTTTTTTTGGTTGTTTGTTTGTTTGTTTTTTACATTATTATTGGAGTTTGTAACTCCACCAAATCAATTAATTTTAGTGTTTTTAACATCCAAAATAGTAAAATTGTATGTTCCTGACATCCAACTTTGCAGACAATCCTTACTGCTTTTTTTCTGTTGTACGGTTGCAGAGAATTCTTTAAAGTGTTTCCCCATAGCTCAACTCAACAATTCAAATATGGCTAAATAAGTGAACAGAACAGAATATAAACTGATCCAGAAAATTAATTTATTAGGTGATTTCATGAATATGCACTTTTTTTCAAGAAAAATTAGCAAACATTACAGTAGATTGGTGAGATTTTTTTTTTTTTTTTTTTTTTTAGAGGCTTTGAAGGACACATGTTGGCATTTTTAAATGTATTTAATCAAGTGATTAATTTTTAGTGTTTCTTGTTTAAAGACTTAGTTTTAAAGGGTTTTAGAGATCTCTTAAAGCGTCTCCATTTACGTGGCTCATTTTCCACTTGTCCTGTAACTTGCATTCTCTTCCACCAGGTTAAAACTTCAGCCAGAAACAAAACCAAATAAACAGGCAAAGATTCGGCAGTTTTTTTTGTTTTGTTTTTTTTCTTAATCCACCTTAAATTTCTAAATTTTCTTCTTGCCATCAAACCCCGGGGATTTCCAGTACACTCAAAGCCAACCCTAGATCCAAGGGCAGCAGGAATGAAATGCAAACCAAAGCTTTTTGGCTCTAGTTTATAGTCAAATAAATCAAACATTTGATAGGGACTCTCTCTACTTTCTCATACACGTCTTGACAGGCTTTGCATTACATTCATGTTCAAGGCTGATGAAGTGCACTCAGATGACAGCATAGCTGACAAAATGTGTATGTAAGTGGGGAAAATAACCACAATTCTGTACTCAAGTATAACTATTTTTCTCTCCATTGTAAATGGATGTTTTTATGACCATAAATTTGGTGTATATGTTATTTAAGACTGTAAATTCTGTAATTTCATCCAACGGGTTCAAGTCAAAGTCACAAAGATATGAGGGGCATGATAAAATCAGGCGTTGGCAAGTACAACCCCAATTCCAAAAATGTTGGACGCTGTAAACAAAACAATGTAATCCATATTTTACTTCCAATAGAACATTAACATAATCATATGCTGAAACTGACATTTTACCATTTCATGGAAAATATTAGCCAATTTTAAATTTGACGGTAGCAACACATCTTAGAAAAGTTGAGGAATGGTGGTGTTTACTGTTGTGTAGCATTACCAAGTGAGGACGCCAGTTTTTAGTTTTAGGAGAGGAATGTTGCCTCATTCTGGTCTGATGCAGGATTGTAGAGCCTAGTTTCTAATGAGCAGTTTGGTCCTGGGCCGGTACAGCTCGGACGTTTTAGAATGGAACAACAAACATGACACTACAAACAGCAACGGAGGCCAATCAGCAGTTCGTTTTTGTTCTGCTTGGCTTTTGTACAGCCAGACGTTACTGCTGTTTGAAGGCATCCTTTTCTTATTATCTTTCCAACATCCAACTGAACCATGAACTGAACAGTAATGTTGTGTTTGTTTCGTGCTTGCTGTTGTCCTGTGGAGTGATGTTTTTCTGCCAGCCAATCAATGGATTTTATCGTTGGATGCCAGTAGCTCCGCCTTAACCGTACCAAAGCATTTTACTATGGACCAACAACTGAAGGGGATCCATAAATGGTGTGGTATGGTTCAGTTGTATGGACCCCTTTTATAATGGAAACACACAAAATAGCATACCGGACCGCACCAAACCACCTAGTGGAGACGGGGGCTTAGCTGCTGGGCTTTCTTGGCTGGACTGCAGGCAGGCCAGTTTAGTATTCAAGCTCTTATCCTATGAAGCCATGCTGTTAGGATACAGTATGTGGTTTAGCATTGTCCTGCTGAAATATGCAAGGCCTTCCCTGAATGGTAATATATGTTGCTCCTAGACATCAATGTACTTTTTAGCATTGATGGAGCCTTCATAGATTTGTAAGCAGCCCATAGCATCTGTGGTTTCCATAATTTCCATTATTATTATTATTATTATTATTATTATTATTATTATTATTATTATTATTATTTTAAATTAGCTTTGACCCTCAAAAGATGACATCTTTACTGGATCTTTTTAACATGTGACTTCTTCTTTACATGATAAAGATTTAACCTGCAGTTGTGTATAACAACTATGTTTTCACACATAGTGATTTCTGGAAGTGTTCCTGTATCCATGCAGTGATCTCCAGTGTCATCTTGTGGCTTCGTTGTATGCGCACAGAGATTCTATTTTTTTTCTCAGAGTTTTTTAATAATATCATGTACTGTAGAAGCCAGGATCTTTGTTTTGTTATGTTTTTTTTCACCACCAATATGTTCAATATGTTCATAGTACCCACTAAAATCACTTGTAAATTACTGACATACCATGTGCATATTGTTAAATTATTATTTGTTATATCTGCACTACTGCTTTTTTGCTTTTTTTTTTTTTTTTTTTTTTTTTTTTTGCACTTCTGGTTAGATGCTAAACTGCATTTCATTGTACTATACCTGTACTTGTGCAATAACAATAAAGTTCAATCTAATCTAATCTAATATAAAGTGTTATGTGTGTTTTGTCTTAACCCCTAAAAGCTCTTTTCTTCATAACTGACTGAAAGTACACCAAAAGCAGCCTATTTTCCTGGTACCTTTAAACTAATTACTGTCTGCTCGAGTGAATTTATTTTTAAAAGGTTTTTTGAATCCGGTTATTCAGGTTTTTGTGTTTGTGTATTTTTTGCGAGCGAATGTACATTGTGAGCATCAGGCAGCGTGTAGGAGCTGATGACTGACATACTGCAGAGAAGCAGAAAAAGTAAACAGTTCTGGATCGTATTCACCAATCTCATAGGTGTAATTACTCTAATTCTGTTGTGGCTAACCATTATACTGCTGGCCAGAGGCATAGGGACAGAAAAACTGTGCACAATTACTCCATTGATGGAGACTTTTTCAGTCTGTAAAAACAGTTTTTTATGTCTTCTGTGGCTCTGGAGGAGATCTGTCGTGCCTAGGACAGTAAAATAAATAAACTTAATGTCATCTGGATTATCTTAAGTAATGTTTGGAGAGTTTGAATTATTAAAAGAAACTGTTTTGCAATCCATAAAGACCCTCTCTCCTGTATTCATACTGTGAAACCCTGTCAATGTTTTTCAGCCAGTGAGAAACTGTTCTGGATTTAGCATTGCTGGAAAATCTATGTTTACACCCACTTAGAGTGCTTTCTCCTTCATATTAAATTCTGCCTCATCCTGTCTTCTTCATTAATCCACTGGCCCAGTGTTGTCAACACTACTCCACATTTCACTGCTAGAAAACCTTTAGAAAGTGAATTTTGCATAATATGGGACCTTTAAATAAGCCATGTTTATCCAAACTCTGGTTTGGACTAGTTAGCTTGACTCTTTGGATCTCTGCTAGGTTTATATTATCTGAACATATCACAGATGTTTTCAGGGCTTAAACTGTTCTGAAATTTGTAAATGATCAGACAGGTTTTAAACTCTATTCTGTGACTGACTGGAAACCAGTGTAAAGATTTCAAAACTGGTGTGATGTGTTCAGATCTCTAAGTCCTGGTTAAAACTCTAGCAGCAACATCTGGATAAGCTGTAGATGTTTAAAGGGGATATATATAATATATACATATATATATATATATATATATATATATATATATATAAATCCACATTTTTTCCCTTTAAATACATGTTTTTGTGCAATATTAGTGTTAATCAATGCAGAAAATTTAAATACATTCCCTCCTGATGCTGTGTATGTATCTTTATATTCTTTTTGGGTCATATTTTTTCAGTCTGTTTAGTTTTCTCTGTTTTCTATTACATTTTCTTATCTATTACATCACAGTATTTGTTGTGGGTCTGCTAAATAAGGTCATGAACTTATGGTTATCCAATTTTGTGAATCTACTATTTTTTTATTTTATTTTATTTATTTATTTATTTTTTCTCGAAGCGATTCTGTAGTCCACATTTAGTTATGCCGAAGTTACCAGTAGTCAAGTCAAAATGTGCAGTTGTTGGGTGTATTAACAAACACAAGCCTCTTCGAAGTGCCAGGTTGGATTTAATTTTTCACAGAAATGTACTGACATCAGTGGGGAAAGTCCTTTTTGTTTGCATGAAGTACTTCAAGGATGAGTGCTTCAGCAACCTCTGTCAGTATTAAGATGGATTTGCAGAAAGACTGCATCTGAATGAGGGGTCAGTTCCTTCTCTCTATGGAAACTGCGGACACAGCAAAGTGGTAAGCTCCAAATAAGGCTAAAATTACATCAAGCTTTATTTTAGACATGCATTTTGTGTGTTGATATGATGTACCGGCCGTTGTTTTGAAAGTATTAGCATTGTGCGTTCTGCTTCTGTTAGTGCTGTACTGTGTGCTAACTTTTAGCTTCCTACCTAAGGATATAACTGTACTGTGTGCTTTGAATAAAATGATTTGGCTTTGTTTTTGGCTGTTTTGTGTAATGGAACACATGATCCAAATGCATTCAGTGACTTTCATGATGCTTGTATTAGCTAACTCCTTAACAATGTCGAGGCCTTGTTTATCTTATTCATATTGTAGTAGTGTGGCAAAAGTAGTGTTGGGGATGGGGGGACAACAGCTGGTAGAGACGGCACACTAACACAGTAAGTCCATTGGGCTATGAATCCGAGCGAGTGGCCATGGCTTGTGGTGTCCCCCAGAGGTCAGTCCTTGGACCTCTTCTGTTCAACTTGTATATGCTCCCTTTGGGTAAAATATTACAGAACTATAGCATTAATTATCAAAGTTATGCAGATGATACACAACTTTATGTGTCTCTGTCACCAGATGACTGCAGTCCAATAGACTTAATGTGTCAGTATCTGGAGCAAATAAACACCTGGATGAGGGAGAATTTCCTACAATTAAATGAAGACAAAACTAAAATTTTTCTGTTTGGCAGCAAAGAGAAGAGGGTCAGCATTGGAAAACACCTGAAGACTCGGGCTCTTAAAATCACCAACCAAGTTCGTAACCTGGGAGTGTTGATAGACTCAGATCTGACTTTCAGCAGCCACATCAAAGCTGTCACTAAGACAGCTTTTTACCAGCTCAGAAACATCAACAGAATTAAAAGTCTAGTCTCCCAGAAAGACCAAGAGAAACTCCTCCATGCATTCATCTGCAGTAGGCTGGATTACTGTAATGGTCTTTTAACAGGACTTCCTAAAAAGAGCATTAAACATCTGCAGCTCAGCCAGAACGCTGCTGCTAGAGTTTTAACCAGGACTAAGAGATCTGAACACATCACACCAGTTTTAAAATCTTTACACTGGCTTCCAGTCAGTCACAGAATAGATTTTAAAACCCTTCTGCTTGTTTACAAATCCCAGAATGGTTTAGGCCCAGAATACATCTGTGATATGTTCAGAGAATATAAACCTAGCAGAGCTCTTAGATCCAAAGACTCTGGTCAACTAGTCCAGACCAGAGTCCAGACTAAACATGGAAAAGCAGCATTTAGCTGTTATGCTGCAAACAAGTGGAACAAACTGCCAGTGGAGATTAAACTTTCCCCAAATGTACAAATTTTTAAATCCAGGTTAAAAACATTTCTTTTCTCATGCGCCTATGCATGAAATCTGCACGGTAACTTTTTTTAACTTATCTTGTTTTTAATCACTTTATTGTAATTTATTATTTTATTATGATTATGTGTTGATGCCTTTTACTATTCTAAATATCTGTAATGTCTTTGTTTTAAGTAAAGCACTTTGAATTGTCCTGTACATGAAATGTGCTATACAAATAAACTGCCTTGCCTTGCCTTGCCTAATATTTGACCCAAAGTGAGCATATACAAGTTAACAGAAGAGATCCAAGGACTGACCCATGGTGGACAAGTCATGACCACTCACTCCAATACATAGCCGTGATCAAAATAATTTCTGGCTTTTTAAATAGAACCTAAACTGGTTAAGAACTTCTCCCAGTTTTTCAGCCTGTGCAACCAGATTCTGTGATCTACAGTATCCCCTTGAAAGCCACAAAAAATTTGTTTAGAGTTTATTGGACTTGAACGCCATGGATTCTCTGAACTTATCATTTGAAGACGCAAGAGATGTTACCTGTTATCCATGAAAAGCTCTGTTGCAATGCAACTTCCCACCACTTGGTTGCAGTAATGTGTCAATAAGTTGCTCAGCAAACTCTAATAAGCAGAAGAAGACACTTAACTAGTCGCTAGCCGGTAGTAAAAGTTCTGAAGAAATATTTAAAAAGGAAAAATTAAAACAACCCCCATAATAAAATGGTTAAGAACTCCTGCATTAGATATTAGAATATACATAATTTCTCATCAATTTAAGTCCAAGTTTAATGATTGGATCAACTGGAGTATCAGATTTTCCTGATCCCATGGAGTTTGAGGCATGTTTTCCATACTAACAGAAAGATGATAGTATCTTCTAAGTGATTTAAGAACAAACCAGATCAACCCCAGATATTATTGGGTTTATTGTTTATATTAAAAAATGCAAGTAGGAATTAGCCCAATTATTTATTTATTTATTTTAATAAAAGGCAAATTTATTTATATAGCACATTTCATACACAAAGCAACAAAACGTGCTGCCGTGTAAAGTCACAGTTCCGTTTATCCATCCATCGTTTGGGATGGTGTGACTGATTCAGGGAAATATAGACCATTAATGTCTATCCCTCAGGATACAGGAAACTGGGTGTACCAATGTGGATTAATAACCGCACATCTGGAAACATTTTTCACAAAAAGATCATTGCTAACAAAAGTAAGTAAAATTGCACTCAAGTCCCCACCTGTATGAAAGCATTTCCAATCATTCACCACAGCCAATAAGATACACTTGTTAATTATTCCTGGTCTGCTGAAGCCAGACAGTTGCATCATACTTAGGAAAACATTTGAGTGGGAAAGACCTACAGGATGTCTGCCATCCACACTGCTTTCCATGCACATTCTTCACATTGATGTTTTAACTTTACAACTTTACAGACAAAGCAAAAAAGGGGGTCTTATAGCAAAAAGTCGAAGGCGTCTTTTCACAGTTTCTGCCTTCCCTCATACTAAAAAAAACCACAGGAAATGTTGGTAAATGCAGTTAGAGCCAAACGATCCTTTTCCTGTGGTATCACGTGGAACTGGAGTGCTTTGGCTTGCTCAGTAATTGGCCTGACATCACCAAAGGAAAACACATGCTGACAAAATGAATAAACAATACTCTATTACTTCTCCAACATTAAGTGTTTTAACTAGCATTAAGTTTTCACAAGCTGTCCCTCATAGCCGGCTACAGTGACTGGAATCCTACTGTGAGATATTAATAATAATATTTAACTTTGAGACCAATTTAAATACTTGAAAACACAGCTCCGGTTTTTGTGAAGGCTCTTTCATTGAAAAGCTCACAAATATATTTGTGAAAACATTTATGCTGTATTTTCTATCTTGGGCACATATTTCATCCAGAAAGGCAGATAAAACTTTGCACACACAGTGGTGCATGAAAGTGTGAATTATGGGAATATATAAATAAAACTTATTTGAGATAAATGTTCAGTGGGTAGTAAAGTTATTTGAAGCACCTGTATTAGCAATTAATTTAATGGTAAAAAGAGAGCCTTGTGAGTTGACAATGGGCTTTATGTAACTTGCTCGTCACACATGTTTATCATTGCACAGAAAAAGTAGATTTCCATGGACCTGAGAAAAGGTGTTGTTAATGCTTAACACGCTGGAATAGCTTATAAACAAGTCTCTAAAGAGTTTGAACTCCACTAATCCACAGTCAGTGTTCAAATGCAGGAAATTCAAAACAGTTGCTACCTCCAAGAGTAGTCAACCATTACCTCAAGAAGGCACATATTGAACCTTTTCTCTAACATGGTGTGGCTCTGCTCAACTTGACTTTTGCTTAAACCTCAGCCATGTGTCTCAGTGAGCTGTATCAACACTGAACAGTGACATAAAAACACTGTGTGGTCCATATGACAATAATCTTTATAACAGCTAAAATCCTTTGCATTTGTCATTGTTCTTTAAGGAAAAAGACTTTTTGAAATTAGTTCCCAGTTAACAAATCTTTGGGTATGTATTTTGTTACCCTCCAATGATTCAGGAGAGCCAGATTTGAGGTGAAAATTTTGTGAATTAGTCTTTTTAATTCAGAATTGTAACATAGAGAAACATCCTCTGGTAACTAAAAACACACAGATTAATGTTACTTTTTAAAATTATTATTATTTAACATTTTCAAATTGCAGTCAGTCTTCATTCGGATTTTTCTAATTAGGTTTGACAACTTTAAATTAAAATGAGATTTAAAAAAAGGTATTGTTGGACATGCAGTCAGAAATCACACCTGAAAAGATTTATTTTTGTTGCAGTTTTATATAGATATATTTGTCTAATTTTAGATTGAAACCTGATGATGTTTTATGTTCAATTTAGACAGAAATATAGAAAATCCCTAAAGGTTCACAAACTTCCAAAGACCACAATCTGTCATTTCCAAAACCTTTTTAAATCCCCTCACTTGTTGCCCTCGCAGTCCCCCTGCCAAACTCCCATAGATGGAGAGGAACATTCGAGTTGCAGCCTCAGCTCAAAGCAGGCTCCGAGACGACTGGATTAACAGCCAGACAGAAAAATTCAGAGGTGGCCATGAGGGAGCAAACAGCTCGTCACCGCAATAAGTAACCAGTTCCAGCAGGAATCAGAGGCTTTGCTTGTTTCACTGAGGAAGTACTGCAGACAGAGATGACTGATGTAGAACCTTTACTTTGTGCACCAGATGTATATTGTGATTGCGAACATGCACATAGTTCAGCCTGATCACATTGGAGCCATTTGGTTTTGTGCCCTGCAGCTGAAACTGATATTTAGTTTGGATTGTTTCATGTAATGACATCATGTTACTGTAGTCAGGAGCAGCGTCTGTTGACAACTGAGCCAAAATCTTACACCACGAAGTACAGAAAGCAGAACCAGATCATTCAAGTGCATCCCCATCAAACCTGGCAAGTCACATTTTTTTCCCTTTGAGTTTCTTATGTCTCCCTATAGTTAAGTTGTATTTGGTAGGTTGAAGGATGATTAATTACTAACTTTAATGACTTGACAAGCAAAGTGTAGTAACAACTAGTTCAGCATCTAGCTTTCAACCTGTCTCTTCCCTGAGCTCTTCCTAGCCAATAATAGTCAGCCTAATGTTGACTCTTGTCTTATTTCTTGGTCTGTCTCAGTCTATCTTTTTTGTCCTTTCTTCCTTTGATAATTTCCTTTTGCATTTCTTTGATGAATCAGCCATGGTGCATGGTCTTAAGGGTCAGTGTTAGTGATGGACCAATCCACTTTTTGGGGGATTCCAATCTGATTCCAATATCTAAAATGCCGATACCAAATTGATTGACATTATTACATATTTACATTATTATAATAATCATCATTATTGCTGTTGTTATTGTGTAAAGTTTTTAGGCTGCAGTAAACCACATATCAGTTCTTAATAACAGTGCAACTAATAAACAACTTTAATCCTATTTAAAAGTTTTCCAAAATAATTCATGAGAAAAATGTTCTAAGTTAACAGAAGACCATGTCTGTAGCTGCTTCATAATCTTAATCCAGGATGTACTGAAATAATCTACAACATTAGAAAGTCTGATGGCCCTGCAGACAGATTGCAGTCTGTAGTATCGGCTCAGAGAGTTGGTTTCTTCTGAAGAGGATTTCAGATCATAGAGGCTGATGTTTAAACTGTCCAGAGCATATTCATGCAGCCGATTAGCAAGAACTTTATTTCAATTTGAAGATCCACCAAACGTCCCTATGCTAGTTGCATATGTTTAAAATTTTCCACTTATTTTCAATAATACAATTTTCCACAGTGAAACCATGGCAACCACTGAGCTGTGAAATAACTCAACTAAATGCAGGTACGGCCAAGAGAATCCAAGCTGAGGATTCCCATGTCTTCTTTCAACGTCTTCATGTGAATCGCTTTGTCACGCAGGGTTACAACAGTTTAGCTAGCAGACTTTTCCAGAATTTTCCTTGAAAAAGAGAAGTTGATTGGCCAGAATGATGAACTGGAGCAACTTTTCTGTGGGCTAATCCCTTTTGTGTTCATGTTATCTGGAAGTTTACCTCGCCACTGGAATGCTTCAGGAGGGTTTGCTGCACTATTTTCTCTTCCCTTTTTATCTGAACAACGTTTTACCCTGGAATGCTTGACTGTGCACACATTTCAAGTTGCTGTCTTGCTTTTTTTTATTTCTAGACTAAAATATCTCCAAATTAGTCACATGCTAAAGTGCTAAAGGAAACTCAATACTATGCAATATTTTGCAGATAAAGATTATATTTCTCTGCAATATTTTATATTATTCTATCTTTTATTTTTATATTTTATTATACCTGTTGCATTTTACCAAAATTTGCACACCCTAATGTTTCCCCATTTGAAGCTGCTGGAACTGACATTGATATTGGATCTAATCGGTCCTAACTCTAGTTTAATTACTAGCATGTGACGTAGTGCGTGAAGCAAAGATAATTTTTAAAGTGATACAGCATCATAGGCAATGATGGTTCCAGAAATGTACATAATAAATGTTACTGTGCCATCAAAACAAGTCAAATACATCCTTTTAAGGTTTGAAAGTTACATGGCACTACTTTAAAATAAGTTTATATTTAGATATATAAATCTCAAAAGAAAATTGTGCAATATAAATTATTCATGAAAAGATTAATAAGCAATAAAATTGAATAAAGAATCATTTGACAAACTGTTGTGCCGACAGAGCTAAAGTCGTCTTCGCCTTGACATTTTCTACATGGGGAGAGTTCGGAGAAGAGACAGGATGCAAGATGGATGCCAAATTAACCTTTGCTTTACAGGCGCAACCAAGTGCAAAATCTGACAAAGTTCAGTAGAAGTATGACAGTCTTTGCTGGATTACTGCATTAATAGAGCATTTTTTTTGTACAAATAAGCAAACTTTTGTCTCTTGACTAATCAAATATCTCTCAAATCATTCAATTTAATAGTTAGACAGTGAAGATTACACCTTTGTTTGGCAGTAAAGTAAAGAAAAATAATTCTTTCTAAAAAAAGAAAAAAAAGAATAAGAATAAGCAAGTGAGACTGGGTTGGGATGTGTTTTTGGTTTCGAGTGTGATGCCCACAGGATGGTGCCAGTTAGGAAAATTACTTGAGAAAACATTGAATCTGTTGTAGGGGCCTTGGTCATTAATCCCACATCACAATTTTCTACAGAACATACGAACTGGGTACCAAGCACAAATCAAATTCATGCTGCTCTTGTTGGTTTTACTTGTGACTCTGCTGCCAAAACCTGTTCAAAGGAATCTGATTGGGGAGCAGGAAACATGGAGTAATAAGAGTAATTTCCAAGGTTGCCAGAGATTTTTGTATTACTACAGCAACTTGGGCTTGAGATCTGAGTGGCAGGCTAATAACTGCATGAACAGGAATTCAGCATGCAGACAGGTATGAGGTCAGTGTTTCCATGGAGCAGACTGCTTCTTGTTTTCTGCAGGGAAAACCAATCTCTACTCTCTGGCTTTAAATTGAGAGTGATTACTCAAAGATGATCAATGAAAAATAAACAGATTCAGCTTTTGGCATTTCATGTAAAAGTAATAATAGAATTGGATGGGTTTTAAAAAAAACTGAGTGTGTGATATTCTTTTTCTGTCTATGTTAACTAAACATTGAGTAAATTTATAACTCATTGCAAATTACTTTAACAAGCAGGAATTTGCACTGTAAAACCAACTGAAAGTCAACCATGAAATCAGTAAGGGGGGGACCTAAAATGTTTTCTTTATAAGCAATCCTGTATGGGAACACGTCAAAGGACCAAAATAGTAACACAAGGAATAAGTCCTTAAATCTGAAACAGCTGTTAATGGTGTGCGTGTTTTGCCCTCTGCTTCTGGTTGTTGCTTTGATGCAAGGAAGAGTTTTTACATTTATATTTACATTTAATCATTTACAAACACTTCATCTGTTATCTGTCTATCGTACTAACTATGTAAAGCTATCATATAAGTATGGAGCAAAATCTCTGAGGAATTTTTCCACCACCTGGGCTGTATTTAATAACTAGCTGGAACAAGAAAAAGCTGTCTTAAAGAGTTTAAGTTGAAGATGTAGTTATTTATTCTTGTGCATATGTCAACGACACCAGATGTGCAGGTTCATCCGGTGGGAATGATGGCTACAGTTATATCAGTATCATCTGCATAGCAGTGATATGAAAAGCCATGCAAGTGGATGACCGGACCTAAAGGGATGTTGAATATAACAAAGACAAGTGGACACAATACCAAGCATTGGGGCACCATGATACAGAAGTGATGGGAAGTCGGTCCTTGTTCTGGCATTTCGAAAGCGCACCTGTTGAGTTATTCATGTCTCAGGAATCACTGCCAGTAAGTTGACATAACTTACCATATCAATGGCTGCAGTGAGGTCTGGTAAGATGAGAATGGGCTGCATTTTAGGGAGCATTCATATCAGGATAGTCCAATTAAACCGGAGACTTGGTTCAATTGGGAGGGGAATTATGAAAAATTTAGAACCTTCATTTGGTTTGCTTTCACACTGCACCTGACTCAAGTGAACCAAACCACCTGATATTCCCCAAAACCACCACTGACCAAAAAGAAGAAGAAGAAAATCGGACTCATTGATTGGCCAGGACAACTCATTCACTGGAAGTAAACAATAGAGCAAATTTCCACATTTCTGCAGTCTTGAGGTTTCTGTTTTTATTTTGGTGTTCAAACCTGATACCGTTTTCATAATTATCTGTTTACAATGAGCAGAAGGCGAGGCAGCGAGCTGTCTGGCATGTATGGCACGTTCCATGTCACTTCCTCTCTTCGATTAACTAGATGATTTTTTTGCTTTCACACCGCACTGCAAGTGTACGGAGACCCTGAGTTGTTAAAAAGACCAGGATTTGCTTCTTTGGTCCCCACCAGAATGCAAGTTAGGTTCACCCTACTCCAAATGAACTTTACTAAACGGTGGAAGTGGGCAAGGGTTTGTTTAAACCAGAATTAATGGTACAAGTGTCAATGTGCCCTTATAAACCTTTTGGACCTCTATTACAGACAGTAAAGCCATCTCAGTTTAATTTGAAAGCCAGACTGATTTGGATCAAGAAATTTATTATACCCAAAGGAGGTCTGAGAGCAGTTTGAAAACAGCCCTTATGATAGAAATGATTAATGAGACTTAACTTGGTCCGTGCTCAGAGTAAGCTTTTTTACCTGAGGCTCTTTGAATACAGCTGGAGATGTGCCTGAGGTCAACTTAAATACTTATTACATGAATGTAGAGACAATAGCAAGAGCAAAGGCTTGTAGGGTCTTTATGGGAATCAAGTCCAGCTAACATAAAGTAGAATGACTATATGTCAGATGTTTTGATACCTTGTTTTCTCAGTGAAAATGTGCTGTGAGAGGGCTCCCAAAGAGAGGACTGACATGTGTAGATGGTAAAGCTTTAACCAATGCAGGATGACAGTCACTTTGTGAATAAGGGAATTAAATACTGATTGGCATTACCTTCTCCGTAGTGAAACTGGCAAAGTTGTCAGCAGGAGGTTTGTAATTTAAGTACATGGAGGAGAACTGAGTAATGTTTTGAAAGTGAGAAACTATTTTCAAGCATTGGTGGTCAAGCTTAAGTTTTCATTAATAAGCAGTTTTGTCAGAACTGCTGGATGTGAAGGAGGATAGACGTGATTGATAGGTAATGTGATTGTAGGATTAAAGACAGAAGCTTAATATTTTCTGCATTTTCTGCAAAAGGCTCAAGATAAAAGTTACATGTGAGGTCAAACATAAACTGGGCTGGACTGCCTTAACTTAGCTTATCTCTTCTCATTTAATCTCTCATCTTAAATTTCTTTGGTGTTCAAAGAGAAACAATCCCTCTCATGGTGCAAACTTTCATCTTGTGATGAATATCAGAGCAGTATAGTCCATTTTTCTTCTGTAAAATATCTTACTGTTATGACTTAGTGAGAAATGATCATTTTTTTTCAGCACCATTAATTAATAAGCTCAACAGCTGCAAATAGTTAGTACAGTTTTAATTAAGGCTGAGATTTTGTGGATTAGAATTCAACTTGCCAAAGAGATTTATGTGACTCAATATATTAATTTTCATGAGTTTGGTCATTTTCTGACTCCTAGTTACTGTACTACTAGTTTGATGATATCCATAGACATATCTGCATAGGAGTATCCACAATTTATGTGCAGCAGCTTTCTGGTTTTGTTAGTATTCTGTTTGTCTCATGAAGTACCTGAAATCCGATCTTATCAACTGAGTGGAATTAGTTTGTAAATCAAAGTCTTTCAAGATGGGTGAGGAAATTTAAAAAACTGCTCTTTGCTTGTTTTTTAAGTAAACTTTTCTGCTTATGAATCATGCAATCCTATAAGCCTCTACTCAAATTTTGTTGTGTCACCTGAAGCCTGCCTGGTACAACTGATACTAAGACTGGATTTACATAGAGTTGGAACCAATTTAATTTTAGAAAAGTTTAAAGTAAAGACTAAATAATTTCCAGAGAACTAAAAAAAGGCTGTAATATTTATGCCAGGCCCGTAAGTGGTGCTGTAGCACAGCCACAGAAATACACCAAAACAGAGAATAAGATATGGAACCTTAAACTTGTGTGTTACAAAGAAACATACAAAGATGGCAGAGAATCAAGCTAAAATGAAGACATTTGTTTGGATTTATTATTATTTAATTTTATTTTTATTTTTATTATTAATATTATTTATTTATTTTTACAGATTTTGATTCTACAGCACAAACAACTCTGTAATCTGCCATTGTTGTTGTTGTTGTTAGTGTTTGCACATGTGGTTTAGGGGAAAAGTGGGGCTATGGCTTGATCAGTTTAGGACAGATGTGTAGGGGTTGTAAAATGGGAAAAAAAACTGTAGTGTTGTATTCACTTTGGGACCTGTTTTTTTTTAAAAAAATCAGTGTTTTCTGACTCCCAAAAACACTTGTTTCATGTGTACAAAACATCCTAATGACAGAACTCACGTCTGTGTGGACATGGCCTGATAGAAATGTGAATCTATTACGGTTATGATCTCACAAATCTTTTGACCCCTTTGACTCAGACTTCTGAGTTTATCTCCAGTGTTAGACTACTGTCTTTTCACCATGTTGCTTTTCCTAAATTTTCAGTATTTTCCCTTTGTTGTTTCTAGTTCTTTGTGTCTGATAGAATGTTTTTATTTTGGATTATTTTTCCTGAGAAACTTTTGTAAACCAACTGCAGAAAAGCACTTAAGTGAGATGACCCGGAAGTAGCTGAGGAACAGCCACAATAAGAACTTATGGATTTCCCTCAATACTAATGACAGGTTTTTTTTTCTTTTTTGTGTCCTTTTGCATAGGAAAAACGGAGCTATCCATTATGATAAGAGAGAGATAAAATAGTGAAAGCATATTTACTTTTGTTGAGTATTCTTTCTATATTTTATTATGTTATTGTGTGACTATTATTTATATATAATATATCCTCTGAAATTATTTAACTATGATATATTAGCCAAATTTGATGTGCTTTCTGTTCATTTAACAATTCTAGTTTCAGTGTTGTAGACTCACACTACAGCTCATTGTAAGTCCTACTGCCTTTCCTTAACCCCAAGATGTTTCATTGTCAAGGAAAGTGCTTAGAAAAATAAGGAGATCTTTTCTTTTTCTTCTTTTTCTTTTTCTTTTGTTTTTAACTATTTGATCAATTAAACTTAGCCTAATGCCCAAAGTTGACATGATTTAGTCTTAAACACAGCTTCTCAACACCCTGCCCTTGACATAGCATCATTTAGTCTCTTCCATCGCATTTCAATAAGCTGGGAATGACACCACAATTTTAGTCTTCTTTTAGGTGACAAATGCTTAGATAAGCATTGTCTGCAGTTTTCACAAGCAAATTGGCTGAGTGGAGGTTAAAAACCAATAACTCTTCAGAGAATTGGACATTTAACCAATTTCAGCATCTTCCACAGTAAGTGAAACTTGTGGTGAAATTGTTTTATCAACTACAATGAATCTACTGTAGTTCCCACAATAACCTCTTCTCTCAGCTAGAGTTTGACCTCAGCAAACGCTTCCAACCAGAGTAAGACTCTGCCCTTAAATCTTCCCGCATGCAAAGAATGCACAAAGAGGTCCAAGTCAAACGAGAATCTTCCTCCTCGTGATATATAGTTGTGCAGCTGGTTGGGTTTCCTCTTTCCCCCTCGCTTTTTTCTGTATGTAGCCTTTAATGCTGCAAACATAAAATTCAGTGGTAGTTTCTCTCTCACACAGATCCTGTTTTCCTCCCTCCGTCCCCTCACATGTACAAATCTATTGCGCCTCTTTTCTCAGCTTGTTCAGCTCCACCCACCTGTAGATAAAAGCCAAAGCTTTACCGGGGCTGCTTTACAGCGTCTGTCCCAAACTGGTCAAAGATCTGTGATACTCCCACTCTGCAGCAGCAGTAGGAACAGCACTCAAAGGTAGGCCATGTGTCAACACTTGCCCAGCAGGATTTGATTATGCATACAGTTAGTAGACTTTGTAGGCATGAATTTAGCTTATTGCACAATTGTTAAACTGCAAGACTGTATTATTTTCCTTTTTGCTTTTGCTTGATTGAACTCTTGGAACAATCCAAGTCATTTTCGAGACT
This sequence comes from Melanotaenia boesemani, assembly GCF_017639745.1. Classification (NCBI taxonomy): domain Eukaryota; kingdom Metazoa; phylum Chordata; class Actinopteri; order Atheriniformes; family Melanotaeniidae; genus Melanotaenia; species Melanotaenia boesemani. Next base: position 13,435,141 of record NC_055705.1, read on the forward strand.
GCACGTGATATAAAAGAGCATGAAAACAGAAGCAAAGCAAGTGCCATTTCACAGCCCTCACTGCTGCAAAGCCTCTGTTGACAGAAGTCTGTGCAGATAATATCTGAAAGTTTTCCCAATGCAAAGAGAAAAAGAAATCCAGGAGATACACCTGGGATGAATAACTCTGGCTTATGCTTGTTAAAATAAATGCACTGTGCAGCATCTTGACAGGATTAAGCACCAGTTAATGGAATGTCTTGACATTTTAGAGATATTTTGTTGCATGTCTGTCAGCTCACCAGTAAAAGTGGAAGCCTTTTTTTTAAGTTAGGGTTTTAGGAAGAAAGGTATTAGATTTTAAAGCTGGTTATGCGTTAGTTTTAAATTCCCCATATAAACAGTAGGAAACAGGATTAAAATAACAGAGAGAAGCAGACTTTCTGGCTCTATGAAATGAGTCAGATGGAAATTTGGGGTGTTTTTTGCAATGCAGCGGTTAACAATCTGCAGTGCTCTGACTCAAGATTAAAATAGCTTTGATATGGAGATATTTCAAAATGACTAACCCCAAAGCAGCCAGACTTATCACCTCTTTTACCCGTTCACTGAACTTGAATAAAAAATCACTGACAAGGATTAATGACAACAATAAACACAGCTAAAATCCAGCTGATGGACTTTGTTCAGCACCTTTTTTTTGTTTTGTTTTTGCTGCAGGAAGAGTTTGCAAAAGTATGAAACCAGATATGAACTAGTGCCAGCAGACAAAAGTGCTTGTTGCTAATGACCTTCACAGGCCTTACTGATTAATAGCTTCTAAACAGCTTTTTAATAAAACTTAACCGAGATAGCAGAAAGTTGTGGCATTTTTTATGACGCTGGGAGAAAGTAGATTTTCTCTTAATGCGTGTGGCTCATAATTGCAGTGAAAAGAAGTCCAAAGAGATCATGTTTTTCCTCCATTAGAAGTAAAGCTGAAAGAGGAAAGGAAAATGAGGTAAAAACAGCTTATGTGTTTACGGGCTATATGAGTACTTTAAGATTCTTATTATAATTCTTAATCCATTGGAAAGATCGCTGGCACCCACAAGATATTATGTATGTTTGTCAGTGCTAAGCAGCAGGAAGGAAGTAACACACAACTCAACAAGACAACAAACACAACAAGAGAAGATAATAAACCATTTACCCAAAGCAGCATCATGTGCAGACTGGACTTCTCAGCATGCTTTTATGCTGATTTGTTTCGGTTTTATAGGTCTGTATGCTCTTTACAAACTGGCACAAAGAAGAAACTTTGGAAGCTCGGCTCAGATCTGAGATCAGTGTGCAGCAACCTTATCTGTTGGGGTGGGGGATCAAGCAGGTCCTCACAAATATGGTCACTGCAAGTAAGACCATGTTGTCTCTTTGAGGTTATGTGTGTGTTTAAGGGTGCATCCAACTGCCCTCGGGCTGTTGGATGTGAAGTCTGAGTTTTGGCTTCAGATAAGCATCACCTTTCCAAGTTTTTACTAAACACTGCTGTCCACTTACACATAACGTCTTATATGCTCTTATAAACAATGAGCTTGACTAGAATTAACCATAGATTTGACATACTGTATAGTAATCATAACTCTTCAAGCAAACTGCAGAGTAAAACTGCAGCTTTAGGATGTATGATCCGAAAGGTGTTTGGTGTTAATGCTGATCTTTACTAATTATCCATTTTCTAATGCCAGACAAACATCCCAAGTACTGTCTTACAAAACAACATCTCTCTCTTCAGTATTACCTCTACTTGTCGCTACTCTGCACGCTCAAAAGCAGCAGCCCATGCTGAAACGTTTGTCTGCAGGTTCGGCACTGACATATAAAGACTAAAGAAAATAAGATTACAATAAAAATAATAAAAACATAAAGGACAGCCATGTATATAACATGTTTCCCTTGGTAGAGCAAATCTGTCAAGCAGAATATGGCACACGGACCATCGGTCTGTATGTTAGGATGCTGGACAGGACAGGGTAAAAAAAAAGAAAAAAGCAGCAGCCCATGAGCTGCTTGCACATGCTCAGTATTTGTCTTTGTGGTGTGTTTTCAAAGGCTGCAGACTTTGTAAGAAACTGTAAGAAAATTCTCTCACTTTTGTCTCTTTTTTTAGATCTTTGCAGATGTAAATTTAGTCTGACTGGACAGATGTTGCCTTTAAATTATTTAGATCGTGTTTTAGCTAGATGACTTTGCTGTTATAAAATCATGTTAATACATCAGGACAACGGCCTCGAAATGCTTTAGTTGTGACTGCAGGTTGACACATTGTCCTATTTTGTCGCCTTATAACAGAAACAGAAGAGAAAATTGAGAATTTGCCTGTATTACCATACAGTGCATGTGAGGACAGAGAGTAGGAGACGAGCAAACAGATGTAAAGAGGCACGAAGCGGAATATAAATGTCTCATGATGTGGAGACGATACGCTATGTTTGCTTTAAGTTTAAGATTCGAAAAAAGGAGCAAATAAAGTTATATGTTTAAATCAGTAGCTCTGTTAATGTGCCCGGAGTGTTTTTCTCTCATTTTCCTTCACTGTTCTCACCTACCGAGCAGGAAGTGTTTACGTAGCTCGGAGGGAATGTGTCTCTTGATCCTGCAGATGTAGTCTCTGTGATTTCAGCTCATGTGTTCAAACATCCTCGCTACCGTGCAGACTACTGCAGTTTCAGATGTTTAAACTTTATTTAAATTAGTTTTATTAATAAGATTTATTGCAAAGTATCTGCCATCTAAACTCCACAGCAGATAGAATTGTAGGACTTATTATCCCTCATAAATACTCTGCTGCAAAAACATGTGGACAGTAGGGAAAGGGAGGATCGTATTCATGTTTTAAGAGGAATTTTTTTTTATGGTGCTACTGTGTTACTCGTTAATTTTCTTGGGAATGTCATCATATCACATTCCCGTCAGTGGATGACTTATGTACACATGTTGCAAAAAGCCATAAAAGATCAGTAAAGACTATTTTATGAACTCAATAAATTGAAATGTGATTTAAAAAGTAGAATTTTTTAACGGCCTGTGCATATGCATCTTCAGAAGGGAACTGTTAGCTAATAACTCAGAGAGATTCTCTTTTAAAGCAACATATAACATCTGCACATTAATCTTTAAAACATCAGACTTCTCCCGGCATCAAAATTGCATCAGTTGCTGCTCACTGGCACAGTTTCACATGCCCACGCGTGGTTTATTTTAGATGTTCTGTGTGTTTAAATTGGAAGAACACTAATCTTACTATGCTGGAAATGTGCATTTTTTGCAGCCCAGTCACAAAGTAAAACATCCAATGCTGTTCAGTTTCATGATACATGAAATAAGAATGAATAAACATCTTTTTTTTTTCTTTTTTTTTGTTTGTAATACATGATCAGCAACTTTTTCATCTTACAGTTGGATTTTTGTCTTTGTTTTCTGTGTCTTTGTTGCAAGGATGCAGCAGATGCAGAAAGATAGTTTATTAGACCCACTACATTTTCCTCAACACATAGTGTTTAATGCTTCAACTTAGTGAGGGGATTTAAGATTGTAAGTTTCTGATGTCCAACCTCATAGTAGTAACTCAATAGTCACCTTTTCCAGCTCTTCCTAAGGAATACTGGAGGCAGTACATGACCAAAACACCTCATCTGGCTCCTTTGACTGAAAGGCAATAGCAACTGCCAGTTTCAAACTGGCCCACGAGAGTAGCAGGAAAGTTCCTGGTGGCCTGAGCCTGACAAGCCTGCTTGATAAAAAATTATAATAATGGCAATAATAATAAAAAATCGGTGACTGGTGGCTTATAGTTGTATGTGAATGTTGGTCTAATATTGAATATTGAGCTTTGGGGATTAATTAGCCTGGGTGTGTGCACTTCCATGTGAGCATACGTGTGCAGTGTATGAATTCGGGCGGCCTGGGTGAGTGTATGACTCCCAGCCTGACTTTTTTCCCAGTACGGCCCTGTTGTGGACACACATTTGGTGACTTCCTTCCTGCTGTCTGCTGTGCTCTCAGGCCCTGCACACAGCCATTTTTTACATACACATAGATACACATAGATGGACATATGTGCAGTCCTCCAAAAACTGCAGGTAACACCACACATTGGTTGAAAGCTAATGTTGAATGAAGTAACAAAAATGCTAAAACTTTGAAACACAAGTCAAAAAGAAAACCATACATTGGATAATCTTTATAATTTAAGATTGAATTTCAGCATTAAGCAGAACTTTTCTTACTTTGTTTTCTGTCCTCTCCACAACAGAGCAAAGTTAAAGAGTATCAGCTCAACCAAGAGCAGTCCACATCCTCGGTTGTTCCACATCTTCCTGGTAAATGTCAAAACATGTGGATATGTGTTTGCAGAAGCCATACCAAGCACTCACACAGACTTATGTCTGAGCCTGAAGAGTAAGGCAAAGAATATGGCTGCTTTTAAACCTCATGTTTTTATTTTGGCAACAAGCTCCACTTGCTTGTTTACTACACTTGTTACCAGAGGATTCCAATAGGTAGCACATTAGAAAATTCGGACCAGATAGAGCTGTAAAACAAGGGATAAATATAGCAACAATAGAGGAGGTTAGTTCTTAAATGGGATGTAAGGCTCTAAAACAAGCACACCGTGTCTTGTCTTAGAAACCCTCTGTCATTTTTATCGTTTGTAAAAATGACAGAAAGACCTCAGACCTTAATTTGGTCAAATTAGTCCCGAAACTGTCCCTAAATGTTACTCACATACTGTGAACAAAGCATTAATTTCAGAGGATGCGTACAAATGAAGCTTCAAATAAATGCTAAATACTTGAGGCAGCCATGATAAACATGTAATCTAAAGCAAATATATTTACAGCCTAAGGTCACCAAATCTTTGGCAGAAGCTCATTTCGGCCACTTGTATTTGTGAGCTCATTTTTTTAGTCTTGGTTGGGATGAAGATCAGCTGACAAATCAAGAAGTCTGCCTTTAAGCTCATCTTCACCATGATAGACCAGAACAGCACCCATGTCAATGCAAATCAGTCATCCGCCTAATATGTTATACTCCTCCACCTAGAGAAACTGTCTCAAAGCTCAAAGTGTCCTTGAGGATGAATTCCTTTTTGTTGTTGTTGTTGTTTTTTTGTTTGTTTTGTTTTTTTTATCATTTAAAACTTAGGAAAAATATAAAGTCCATCCATCCAGCTATTAGCGAAGAGGCAGCGTCCACCCTGAACTAGCCTCCAGTCCCTTGCAGTCACATTGAATCTTCATTTTTCATTCAATCCCCCATTCTGAGGGTCGTTGTAACAGTGAAAAGGAAAAAAACTCATATTAAACAACAGGAAACCCCCCAACAGAACCAGGCTGGGGCAGCTATCCTGCTCTGCAGAATATTTGCATGAAGAGTTAATAAAAGTTCTTGTTCTGTAGAAATTAATCTTGTATCTGCTAGATAATTTGTGCTTTCATTAATATGAGTGTTGCATTTTGCTGTTGTATGAGGTTGAGGTGGAGGTACATATTTAGCGGTGCTTTCCAGTATCTGGGTCAGCCCCCCTCCATCAGGTCACAAAATAAATCCAGCTATGCACATTTTCTAGACTTTACTTTAACTTGCTGTTCTGTGAAATTTAATTTGACCTTTTTGAGCCTCCACTAGCTTTTTAAATGAAACCATGTGGCCACTATTTAGCAGAGCAGCCAAACACAGCATTTCCATCAATAACAAGTGGGAACGCTGCAACTTCTTTAAAATCTTTGCAATCTTTGGGAATTTATCTTTAAGAGCATGGAAGTATATATTATTTATATATGAAATCCTATCCTGTCGAGCACTAAACCTTCACATACATGTTATAATATAAAAAAATATATATTTTTCCCCACAGAAAAGTAATTGAAGTCCGGAATAGCCAGTGTCCTTCAAAAGTATGCAGTACTTTAGCTGATGTGGGTAGTTCCTTTAATAATAATAGGTCAGAAAAAAGGGAAGGGAGCCATCATGTGGATTCTTGCACAGTATGGGTTGTTCAATTCTTATTTGCACAATTTACAAAATATATTTATGCAGCTGCAAACTGCAGAATTCATTCAGTCGAGCCTGTGGTTTTAGCATAGTGTAACTTATCAGATCTGGTGTTTGGCCAAACATTGTTATTGCGTATGAAAATATTCATTCACTAGGAGATTGTCCCATTTAAGAGCCAGTGCAAATATGAAAAAGAGAATGGAAAAAACCAGAAACATGGCTAAACCAACCTTAATCTGATGCTCAAACCAAGGACTTGGAAAAGTCTGAAAAGCCTCACAAGTGTCTCCTTCCCGCTGTGTATGATAATGGAGCATGTCATGCAAAATAAACTATAAACTTCTATAAAAGTATGTAAGAGCTTGATTTCTGACTTGCTATTAGCTGCCATCCACAGACATCAGATACTCTGTTTTGACAGAACTCAAGTGCTAATAGTAAAATAATTCTCGGTGCGATCTTTGCCTGAGATGAAAATTGTGGACAGACATTTGGTGACTTGTGGTTCTCAGAACAGTGGGAGAGGAAAAAAATCTGTCAGTAAAATGGGTGAAGAGGTCAGACAGTGTGGGAATGACAAAGAGGTGTAATTTATGTGCATGTACGTATTTGTGTGTCAAAGGTTAGTGGAGCAGGAGGAAGCAGAACACACTTGTGGGTGTTGCTTCCCTTCATGGTCACTAGACTATTTAGAGAATCAGTTTAAATGTATTACCGTCTTTTCCATCCAGCTAAAGATCACCTGACCCCCTCGTCTGTCCTGGCAAATGTGACGCTGTGGACGCCCTGGACGGCGAATCAGGGCCTTGCTCTGCAAATACATGGAGTAGGTGTGAAGGAATGCTGAAAGTTGCGTGGAGAGGAAGCGAAGTGGACAAAGCGGTCATGCTCATTTTGCTTCATTTTCCGTTTACTGTGAGGAAAAAATAAATTTTGTCATTTTCGATCAAGAACTGCAGGAATGTGATGATTGACTGATTGATTTTGGTTTCTTGACGATTGAGCCAGCATTAATTACCTGGAAAGAGACAGCAGAAGGCAAAGGAAACAGCATCATGTCCAGAATATGATAAGTAGGACTCAGTGGTTTGTGATTATAACAGGGTGAGATGCCGTTGTTGCTATGTGGGCTGCAGATGGAAAACAGAAGGTTTGATGCATGAAACTAGTTACACACGCACAAAAAGAAGATTTAAAAAGAGTCCAAAAGAAGAAAAGTTTTTATTGGCATAATTAAGCCTTCATTTGCAATTGAAACTGTGGTCATTTCTCTATCCAGCATGTGGGAAATAAGTAAAAACAGACAGATAGGATATTTGATTGATTAAAAAATGGAGTTTGCTGCCCTCTGTTGAACGTTTGCCTCACTACCAGCATATTTTAATCTCATATTTACATACAGAAAATGTGTTTTGGCTTTATCAATCCTGTGAATTCAGAAATTCCAAACACACCTGCTGCTTCAGCGCTCCCAATTCTGAATCACTGAAGAGGTGGTGTGTTTTTCATATGAAGGTGTAATAATACTGTGCTTCAGCTCACATGCATTAAGGCAAAGAGTTACACTCACACACACAGGTGCATTTCCCAGATGTCTTCTTGGCGCTTACAGCACGCTGCTGTCAGCTGGTTGTTGCATTCCTTAGTCGACAGTGACAAAATAGTTGCATGTTTTTTGCATCATTTGAAAATGCAAGCGTAAGGGGGCTTGTTTTTTATTTAAGGCTACCTCCTGGGGCATAAACTGCTGAAATATTGTCATCATAAAAACCTCTGCACAGTGTGCAAAAATGACTTTGGTGTGATCTGTATTTGAACCAAAGTGTCTGACTTTTGGCGCCCTTCTTATTGGTAAAAAAAAAAGAACCTGCTTTAATTTGCTGAACACAATAGCCAGGCTCAAACTAAATCAGTTAAGACTGGCACCCTTGCCTGTAAGCAGTGACTTCATCATTTGTTTATCAAGCAATAGACTCCCCCATCTGCAATGTGTCAGGAGGAAAACACAGAAGAGGAATGGAAATTTGATCATTTTCAAAGCAGGAGGTGATAAAAGACTTGTGGCTCATCACCAAGTACAGCCAGCTGCGGCTGTAAATGTTGGCGAAGGCGTTCAGAGAAAGCAGCAACCCCTGGGCTGAGTGGTTTCTGTTGCATGGGATTGTCATCAAGCGAGGCATGTGGAGGTGCCTGAAGAGTTTCTTTTATTAAAGCTGAGGTCATTCATAAAATATTAATGGGATTAAACATCACCAAACAAGGGGGGGAAGAGCGATTCTTGCATTTACTTTGATGTGTCTTTCCAGACAGTTTGAACCAAAGATATTAAATGTTTTGTCTCATCTGCTTCATTTTTATTTTATATTCATTTTCCATTTCTGGCCTGAAGTACATTCCAAAAAAGATAGGACACTAAAACTTTCATCACTTTGTAATGTTGCTGTTCTTTCTCACAACCTTTTTTTAAACCAATGAGCTCCTCTGGTTAGGCCCCGCCATATTAAATCATTTAAATAATTGTTTCAAGTCCAGTGGTCAGAAAGAAGAGTTTCTTATTTCACCTGGTGTGGAGCAATGAATGATGTGTCATTTATTGGCCTGTTGTAAGATTTACAACATCAGTTTCAGCTTGGGAAAATAAATGAGGTTACGTTTAATAGTTTTGATGAATAAAATAAATAGTAGTAAGAATAAGATTTAAATTAAATAGCTGTAAAAGGGAGTAGGTGTTCAGATGCTGTAAAATGAAGCTGGGTTGGACTCTATTTGCCTTCAGAACATCCTTAACTTTTTGTGTCATTGCTTCAACAAGGTGTTGGAAACATTCCTCAGACATTTTGCTCAATTTTGACTTGACAGCATCACACAGTTGCTGCAGGCTTGTCTGCTGCACATGAATTATATTATTATCTCCCGTTCCACCACATCCCAAAGCTGCTCTAGTGAACTGAGATCTGGTGATTGTTTTGAACAAATTCTGATCCTAGCATCTGAATGTGGAGCTGAAATGGTGACTCGGCAGACTAGACAACATTTTTCTATCTTCTATTGTCTATTTTGGTGAGTCTGTGTGAATTTGTGCTTAATTTTCCTGTTCTCAGCTGACAGGAGTGGCACCAAGTGTGGCCTTGTGCTGCTCTAGCCCATCTGCTTCAAGGTTTCTTGTGTTGTGCATTCAGAGATGCATTCTTCATACCTTGGTTGGAACCAGTGGTTATTTGTTAGTTAGTATTGCCTTTCTATTATCTCCAACCAGTCTGCACATTCTCCTCTGACCTCCGACCTGAACAAGGCAGTTTTATCCAGACAGCAGCTGCTGCCATTCTCTGTAAACCTTAGAGACGGTTGTGTGCTGAAACCCCAGCAGATCAGCAGTTTCTGAAATGTACACAGGTTTTTGTATCGTTAGATTAGTCTTTTAGACATTGTTTACAGTATTTCTTGGAAAATTTGAAACTACATAGAAAAGCTTAGTAAATCTCCCCCACATCTACATGTTTACAAATCAGTTTGTAATTACTGGAACAATATGACCATGAAGAGTTCCTGGAATTTAGTTGATATTTTCAAAAGTCTCATGAGAGGAAAATGCACTGACTTAACCACAGGCTGTGTGGTGGGGGGATGAAACTAAAACAAGATGATTCAGGAGGTCATTTTATTTGCCTAACAGAATAATCAAGTAGAAAAGTGTAATAATTATAATTTATAATTAAATTTTTATCGCATTTTAAGTCTGTGGTCCAGACTCTTTAATTGCCGTCCCATTACTTTCTCTGGGAACCAAAAGATGACTAATGGCTGATAATCAAAGCCTCTTTATGCCATATTTGTTTTCACATGAAAAAGGCACAAAAGTTCCAGTGGAAATATTAATGTGGTTTGTGAATGCTATGATCTTTAAAAGTAATGTTTGCTCATCTAAGGCTTCAAGGCACATTAAATATAATTAAGGCGGGTGGTGTGGATCCCTCAAGCCCAGAGAGGTTCTTCTAAAACTAATTAAAATGATAATACTGGTCTTATTCACACAAGATCAAGAGGAGAAATTAGGTAAACATATTAGCTGTTTTTTTTTTTTTAAATCATAACCTGAGACTTTAAAGACAGCATTTGTTTCGTAAATTGCCTGACTTGTAGTTGTTTAGCCATGAATGGTATTGACGAAACTTCTGATCCAATATTTCTGTTAATCAGAATCACATGTTGAGAAGTTTCCTCCATGATTATAATCCCTTCACGGCCTGAGTTGTCTGGGATGTAATGCTACACTTGACTGTCATACCAGGGAGCTAAGTTCAAGCCTCTCTGACCCATATTCTACAACAACTTTAGACATTTTAGTGTTAGTTGCAGTTGACTGGGGTTAATGATAGAAAGTCGACTCTGTCGCTCATGCTAATGGAACAGGATGCTTTTTTTTTTCTTTTCTTTTTTTTTTTTTTGCATTTTGTCAGTAGGCGATGAAGACAAGTCCGTTTTGTGTGTTTGTCTTCTGCAGAGACTATCACTTCCTTTGAAGTCTAGGAGGTTTTGACTAATATGTTAATCAATTTAATGTCCCAATGAGTGTGTCATGTTCAATTTATAAACTCAGAATTTAAGCATCAATTTCTGGTTGATTTTATAGCTGATAAGACAAAAATGTTTACCACATTTCCTCCTGCGGTTTTGGAAAACATGAAAAACAAATGGCAGAGTCTGGCCTGGATAGCGTATGTCATTAAACCACTTTTTTCTACTTTAGTCGGACGAGAAGCTGTTTTTAATTTAAGCTTTCAAACGTAATGTAATTTCTTTTGGATTTCTTTGTTCCTGATTTGTAGATTAAACTACTGCCCTCTGGGAGGCGTTTCTGGCAGCTAAAATCTAGGACAAACGGACTAAAACAGAGTTTCTGTGCAAAGTTTCTGATATTTTTCAAACCTTACATTTACAATTTTTATCTTCAGGTTCAAGTTATTTTCTGTGCTATTTTTAAAATACAAATTTGGCCCTAACTCAAGTCTGAAGTAAAAAAAAAAAAAGTAGTGACTAGCTGTGGTCATGTGTGTCCTGGTTGGGGGGGACAGCTGCTCCTGGCCTGTCCTGCCCTGGGGGGCCTTCCGAAGGAACAGGGGTGCCTACTGCCACCAGCAGCTCATCCTCTGGAGGGACATCACCCTTCCCTCTAGTCTTACATCCCCTTTCCCCTCTCCTTCCCCGCTCTCTTACACACACACACGTAGGGTCTTGGGAGGCGTGCACGTTGTGCCAGGTGGAGCGGAGGGGGCCATCTAACTGGTCTCCTTGGCTGCACCCTGTGGCAGCTCACCTCTCAGTTTTAATTATACTTGGACATCAAAACACAAGAACATAACACAAGCAACTTTTGGGGGGCTTGCCATGTAGTACATGGCAGATCTGCTCGGGTGGCCTCGTTCCCAGTACGACGTGGTTACTGCCCCTCAATTTTAATCGCAAACAACACACAAACAGTTATAAACAGGGAAGGTGAGGGCAATGGGGTCCTTTCACACCCCTAAACCACCACCTAAACCAAAAACATGGCAAAAACCAGAACATAAACCGCGAATCATGGCAGTATTCTTAAATGTGGAGTCTGTTTCCTCAGTCTCTAGAATCTAAATTATTAGCAGAGAAAAACTGACCAGAAATATTTAAATGTGATTGTCTTAAAGGTGAATGTGTGAAGGACTTTGTGAGTGTCAGATAACAATATAGATAGGATTCTTTAAATTTAAATTGTGTTTCATAGGATGGATAGATCAGCATGTTTGCAGTGACTATTATAGCTTCATTTTGTCTACAGTAACTCTTAGCACTCAGCACTGAACATTTCTGATTGGTTGAGGATTCCCAGCATCTCTCTGTCTCAGTCAGAAACAGCTTTGTAGAAATGTGTAAAAAAAAAAAACTGATTTTGAGATAATGAAACTTCAGCATGCATCGTCCTTTCTCACATTTTGTCACTATGAATAACTTCAGGGCTATACGTGCCTCTGCTCATCTTAGATGTTATAGGAGACAATGGCACATAAAATGAAATGTAAGAATTTGCTAAATTAATGAAATAACTATCACAACAAGACTTTTTGCATCTTAGATCTACTTTCAAAACAAGGCTCATATTCGAAAGCTGTCTGCAACCATCACATACTTATTCTCCAGTGATGTGATGAACAAACATGTCCGCCTTATTTTAAATCATAGACCTTCAGATAGTCGCCTCTGTCCATGGTGCTAGTTCTTCTAAATACATTGTATATATGATTACTCAGAAGACTGTCTGTGATATGACAAAAGTCAAATAATGTCAGCCAAGTGGCAGATTATACAAACCACACAGATTTATTGAGCTGACAGGCGTATTTCACAGGGCCCAACAGGACTGCAGCCTGACGCCTGGCTGGATCCTGTGCTGTCCCACTGATGCTGTGGAAAAGACAGAAGGAAGATACCTAAAGAGGAGGGGGAGTAGAGAACACTGGTGAAGGAGGGGCAGGCCAGAAGGATCAACATTCTTCATTTATTTACCATGGTAAGAAGATTTTCCTACTTATATCATAAACCATTAAAACGTTTAAGTAGATCCATATCCAGGGTAATAACTACAAATAGGATAAAGATCAAAATTACACTTTTAACTCTTCCTTTAAAAAAAAGAAAAGAAAAAAACAAGCAAAAAGTAAGCATTTTGTATTTCAAAGTATATCACAATGATGATGTTTCCTTTCTAAGACTTTTTATTGAATTTAAAGTGGTCTCACTTGTTAAGCAAGAAAAATTTTTACGTACAGATTACTACAATTAAAACTTGATACTTTCCAGCTATTTTTCCCACACGTCTGAAAATAGCTGTTGTTTTCTCCTCTCCTTGATTTGCTTTTTTAACCCCAGATTGATGTCAAAGTATTTTCAGATCCAAGTATTTACACATTAATAATCATCATTATATCCACAAAAGAAGCAAGCCAGTGTGACTAAGTCATTTAAAAGCAAAAGTAATGAGGGACTTAACTTCAGTCTAAGCCTGAACATCTTCCCAGGGAGCACCACATGAATTGTTAGGAGAGGTTTGCCCCCTCGTCTATTGACCTGTTTCTGCCTTTCTTGGGAGTCTACTTGACTCTCCTCTCCCTTCCTTACTTATCCTGTTGCCTTTGCCACCATCTCCCCATGATACCTGAAAGACAGCAAAGAAAATCCTGCCTACCCCTTGACCATTGGTCCATCAACCCAATGGACTTGAGCAGGCAGTAATCATTCTGGCAGATGCAGGTTTCAGGATAAAATTATATAATTCCCCTTGCCATAACATGCAATAACACACAACATATAAAAATCATGGAATAAAAGAAAACATTAATAAAAAAAGAAAAAGAAAAAACAAGCACTAAAACATGTAATTGTATAATAAAAACTCTTTTTTGAATTTTGTGTGACTAAAACACACAAAATCCAACAAATAAAAACCACTATAATTATAATTATAATTCTGCTCTTTCAAGTTTAATAAGTACAACTGGCCATACATATATGTGCATTGCATGCTTATTGCATAGATAAGGACCTATACTTTCAAATATCCCATAAAGAGTCAGCCAAATAAAGCTTAGTTTGGCCCTTTTTTCTGTAATTGCTCCAAAAAATGTAAGCAAGTTGTACTTTAATTATTGCCGCTTTCCGACATCTTTGATCTCTATGGTTCTGTTTCAGAACACACAAATACCACAGCTGAGGAAAACATACACTCATCCATCCATGTTTATTTTCACACAGTGCTGTTGGCAGGACTTAGCACATCACTCTGGCACAGATTTGTTTGAAGGATTAAGGATCATATTCAAAACTGACCACTTTCTTGTGGAGCCTCTTACTTGTATTATGTGTGTTTGTGTGTGTGTGTAATTCACTTTCAGGTAAACAAAGGGAAGGAAGTTCAAAAAGAATATTCCTCACAGACATCTTATACATGAGTTTCTATGCAGCATCGTGATTTATTCCACCTTGCATGGTAGAACCAAGCTCCAAAATAGGGGTAACATGGTGGTTTATTTTACCAAAGATTAAAGGAAATTATTCTGGATTTTAAAGAGATTGCATCCTTTTACTAAAAATAAAAGATTGTGGATTCTGGTCAGTAAAAGAAGAGGTTGAGTTCCTACAAGTCCCAAAAGCAGAGAAGTCTCTCCAGTGTTCACTTTGTGTCTCAAAATGCTAAATTCTGATCCTGTGTCATCAGAATTATTTTTTAAAACTATGCACAGAACTACATAGTAAGATCTGCTTGTTTACAGATTCCCTCTGTTATAAACACGCAGTGCCATTCTCATTAATGTGTTTCAGACCATGCAGCTTGGAAAGGCACAGTCAATGGGCCATCAACATATGTAATTTGTAGAGTAATAATAAAGGAATGTTGAATCAAATAAGCTAAAATTGAGAAATCCCAACAACATTCCTGACCATGAAAGGTTTTAAGTGTCTTCTACAGTAGGTGTCAGTTCAATATAACTTTATCAGGTTGTAAAGTGTAATTTGTTCCAAACATTTGTGCATTTCAAGCCCAGTGAAACGATCATCAACACCATGCTGCTAGTATTGTTAAAAAATGAGAGCAGAGACACACTGCAGTTGAAAAACCAGGTAACATCATTAAGAAATCCATCCATGTTCTATACTGCTTATTCCAATTCAGGGTAATTCAGAAATGTTTGATAAATTTTTTTGTATCTATATCAACACTATGAATTATGATTTTATGATTGAATTAGCAAATGAAGGTCTATTACAGGATGTTTTTTCTAATCCTATGACTACCAACTGTTTTGCCACCTGGTTGCATGCACATTCAGTAACCTTTTTAAGCGAGAAACCCCTCTATAATTATGAATAAATGCAAACCATAAGATGTAACTTTTTCTTTTTTTCTTCTTCTTTCCCACTCTAGAAAATGGTGGAAATGCCCAACAAGTTTAACTACCAGTTTATCTTAGTGTTCCAGCTATGTTTGTTACACCTGGCTCATGGTGGAGCGTATTATGGACAGAAACAACCACCTCAACAGCACCAGCCTTTACCACAGTATAATGATGGGTTTCCTCAGCAACAATTTCTGGGAAACGAGATGCCGCACTCACCTTACGGCAAAGA
Organism: Melanotaenia boesemani; assembly: GCF_017639745.1. NCBI lineage: Eukaryota > Metazoa > Chordata > Actinopteri > Atheriniformes > Melanotaeniidae > Melanotaenia > Melanotaenia boesemani. The sequence continues at coordinate 13,450,315 of NC_055705.1, forward strand.
AGGACCATTGCTGCCTCAGTATGGAAAAGAGTTTCCTCAACTCCCTTTGCAAGTGGTCAAGCAGAGACCACTAACAGATGGAAAAGGTAAGTTTGATTTACAGCACATAAAATATATGTTTATTGTGCCTGGCCATGAGGCATCCCTAAACATGAATGAGTAGTTTTCAACCTAAAACATGGTATACCTATTACTGATTAAAGGCCACCATAACTAAACCACCATTAAGCCTCACGAGTACTCCAGTTATCTATTTTCTATGCACAGTAACTTAAATGCTGGATCTGTAACCTATACAAGTTCAATAACAAGTACCATTACTGTAACAAAATAATTTACATTTTTTTAAATGTTCTTGCAACTGGTGAGTACCTTGAATATAACATAACATAGTTTGACATCTTATTGATATCTGACGTTTCAGTTAAGTTGATGGTCATTTGTCACTTCCTGTTGTTTACAGGGCAAACTTTTCCCAGAGGAGCTAAAGGTCCGCCTCTACTTGTTCCTGGTGGAGAGGGTGTAAGAGAAGGCCCACAAGGAATTCAGGGTCCCCCAGGGCCATCAGGGCCACCAGGACCACAAGGCCCACCTGGGCTTCCAGGGCAGGGAATGCCGGGTCCACAAGGAAAACCAGGCCCTCCTGGTCCTCAGGGCTACAAAGGAAATGGAAAACCAGGAATGCCAGGAATGCCAGGAAAACCAGGAGGACCAGGAATACCAGGACCAAAAGGTGACCTTGGTCCAAGTGGTGGAGAAGGGCCGACTGGACAACCAGGGCTTCCAGGGCTCCCAGGTCCAGTAGGACTCCCTGGGATTTCAAAGCTAGGAGGTCAAGGGCTGCCAGGATTGCTAGGCCCACCAGGAGAGGCTGGTTATCAAGGTCTACCTGGCATTCGTGGGCCTCCAGGCCCAATGGGAGAGAAAGGACTTGGTCTACCCGGTTTTCCAGGTTTAAAAGGACCCGGAGGACCACCAGGTCCACCTGGACAAGCAGGCCTCCCTGGTGTCAGTAAACCTGGTCTTAATGGTCTGCCTGGACAACCAGGGATACCAGGAAAACTAGGTCCTCCTGGGGAACCAGGGTTAGTAGGGCCACCTGGTGAAAGAGGCACACCAGGACAACCAGGCTTACCAGGAATTGGAAAACCAGGGAAAGATGGTTTCAGAGGACAACCAGGGCTCTCTGGAGGGAAAGGGGAACCAGGACCACCTGGTTTAACTGGGCCTCCAGGGTTGCCAGGTTATGGCAACCCAGGATTTCCGGGACACAAGGGTCATAAGGGATATGCTGGTGTGCCGGGACCACCAGGTCCAAAAGGTGATAAAGGTCATGCAGGTCTTCCAGGTGTTGTTGGTCCCTCTGGTATAAGTGGAATGCCAGGCCCACCAGGTCCAATTGGGCCTCCTGGTAGCCTTGGCTTCCCAGGACTGAAAGGAGAGGATGGTGCTGGAGGCCAAAAAGGAAATCCAGGATTAAAGGGTCAAATAGGGCCTCCAGGTCTACCAGGACAGCCTGGTAGGTCAGGAGAGGGTGGACAACCTGGACCACGAGGTTTACAAGGGCCCATTGGCCCCAAAGGAGAAGCTGGTATTAGAGGTTTACCTGGTTCCCCTGGTGCTGCAGGACTACAAGGACCAAGAGGAGAGGGAGGAGAATCTGGAGCTAAAGGCCAACAGGGACCACAGGGTATTCCTGGACTTACAGGACCAGGTGGACCCATTGGACCTCCTGGGATTCCAGGGCAAAAGGGCAACACAGGGCCACCCGGTAACCCTGGTTATCCTGGTGAGGGAAATCCTGGACCCTCTGGCCAAATTGGTCCTCAAGGTAGTCCTGGTCCCAGCGGCCCTCCTGGACTTCCAGGGCTACCAGGACAACCTGGGCCACCTGGTCCTCCTGGACTGCCTGCTGTATCTCCTGACCTTGTACAAATCCTCCCACACAGTGGCCCTTACAATGGCCAAAATTACAAGAAACCAGTAAACAGAGGTGAGATTAGTGGAACAGGCCTGGAGATGCCTGCATTTGCAGCAAAGCTCACAAATCCATTCCCTCTCGTCGGTTCTCCCATCATCTTTGATAAACTCCTGTACAACAGCAATCAAGACTACAACCTCCAAAATGGTATTTTCACCTGCAGCATACCAGGGATCTACTATTTTGCCTACCATGTCCACTGCAAAGGAGGTAATGTTTGGGTAGCACTGATGAAGAATAACGAGCCAGTAATGTACACTTATGATGAGGTCAAAAAGGGCTTGTTGGATCAGGCTTCAGGGAGTGCTGTACTCCCGTTACGGAAAGGAGACTCTGTGCATCTACAGCTACCATCAGACCAGGCAGCAGGACTTTATGCTGGTCAGTATGTCCACTCCACATTTTCTGGATACTTATTGTACTCAATGTAATAACTTTTAAATATTGATAATAATGACACATTGATGGTAAATTTACCATAAAGACTGTAAAACTACTTCAGACTCAAGACATAATTAAGGCAAAGTAAAGTTTACAATAAGTGATAGCACAATAACCATTCTACTTTGCACCAACATTCTTACATCTGTTACAAGCTTTATGTAGGAAGCATATATTCTTGTACTGGCTCTCAGTTAGAAAAAGTAAATGCCAAAAAGCATTCCAACTATCAAATATCATTTTAACATGTTTACATTGTACATATATTGTATTCATTCTCAACAATGTATCAGTGTTCATGATAAGGTAGTAATAGCAGCTGGAAACTTAATGGTGCAGACCTTCATTTACAAGGCCAGGTTAGCTTTCTTAGCTATCTTTCTGTTATTAACTTTATTCTGGGCACATAAACCCATTATCAGACTGATTAAGCAATGCATTTACTTACAATTATAACATTATGTATTTGCAGTCATTGTGTGTTTTTTTAGGTTTGTTTTTTTTGCATCACTTGGAGCATTCAGCATTTTAGTATAACAAAATCTACAGTTTCTGGCCTGATCATCCGTAAAATAATTATTAAGTGAATATTATATATAATTAAAAACCACATGATCCTCCACAACAGAACAAAAAAAACATTTGAAAACAAAAATACTTTCAAGTGATCTATCTTTACATTTTTGCTCTTTAACACCTTGGTGTCATAAATTTGTTTGTATTGAATATGAATTATTTTGAAAGCGTTTGTCATTGTTCTCTGTAATTTATTTTTTCGACTACTGATTACTTAGATTTGTGTTTTGTTTTTTTAACAGTGAATCATTGAAAAATACCAACACAACATAGACAGTCTGTGACAAAAAAACATTCAAAGATATGTCCATGAACGTACACTTAGCAGCAAAAATATGTCTTTTTTTTGTGTGCCTTGCTTAAACTGTGGGTGTGTCATTTAGAAATTAAATTTTGAAATGTTTCCTTTTTTTCTCAGACAATGGCGCGGATAATTAAATAGAAACTGTGCCCAAAGTATGTGAATTTATTTTCTTTTTTTTATTATTATTTTTTAATTTGATTTTTAAAAAAAATAATAATAAAAAATTAGTCTTAAATTTTATGTTTTCATACTTTTGCTTTTAAATACTTATACAACATACAGTTGATGTCAGAGAGTGATACCACTTACATTACATAAGGGTAAGTCTTAGTCTTCTGTGATGCATCTGCACAACTGCTCGGCCTCCATTTAATTGTATTTGATCAGTGGAGATAAAAGAAAACACCTGATCAGTTCACTGAGGTCAATTATCCAAGGTCCAAACGTTAAACGGTTTCATCACTTTTCTCTGTATTTTTAATGTCACATATATTTGTTAAAACCATTCATTTCATTAAAGGGACATATCAAAAATTTTGAAAAGTATCTTTACTTTGTTCTATGAGTAAAACAAATACAACATCCAGTCATGTAATAGAGCATGTCTGCATTGTTTTACAGTAAATTCAATTAATATTTTTAACTTCTTCAACAGATAATGTATGTCTGAAGTTAATTTTGACTCCTTTGAGTATTTTCCTGCACCATCTGCTCATCAGCTCTATGGCTCTAAGGAATGTAACATCAATAAAAAGTTTGTCATAAGTCTCAGAATAAATTATTTACACCAACAAAAAAATGTTTTGACAGAACAAAAATGTAAAACTCAAGTGATTTGTGCAAAACTATTAAAATGCAGGACATTAGCAGGTTAATATAAGTGTGAGCTTAGCATGGATGCAGGTCAGTATATTCATTCAGTAAGATTCATGCACATCTACTTGCTTTATTTCTGTTTCTATACATCTGTACACTCAAAGATATTTGAGTGCTGCAGTGAATGGGTTGGTGTAATCAAACTTTTGGCTTTTGCTGTACATGACGTACATATTTGACTGTAAAACAAACCTCATAAATCCTCATTTATGTTTGGATAAAATCGGTTAAACACCTGGAAATCCAACAAGTTTTACAAACACTCTGACCTATATTTGCAAAGTAGCTAATGTAGGACTAAATGCTCAGAACTGAGGAACTTTGTTAAACCGTGGTGATTCTTGGATTGTCTATTCTGGTCCCAGTATGCTGCAAGTTTCACAAAACTGGACTTAGAGCTTCTGAACTGGACTTTAGCAAAGTGGCAGATGATGGTCTGGTCTTAGAGGAGACTTTTAAATAATTAAAATTTTACTAAGTAAAAGTTAACGTGAGTCTATTTCAAAGAGCTACAGCTTTCACGTGTGGTTTAATAATGTTGTGTGTGTGTTATTTTTTTTTTTTAATTAACTAAACAGAGACATAGAACTCCTCTGTTGGTATATTTTTCTCCCCCTCCACAATACAATGCATTGGAATATTCTGCTTCCTGTTTACCAGTGTGGACTGTCATCTGCAGCAGTTTAGATGAGTTAAACCACATGCAGCAAACATTTAGGTAACTGCACTTTGATCAGTCACTGATAAGGAATTTGAGTCTATATATCAAACCAACCAAATGCAAATTTCTTTATTTTTTGTACCAAGTTATTATGCATTATATTATTTATTACTATGGAGATTAATACAAATTTCAAGTCACATTATGTGTAAAAAAAAAATCAGTTTATTGGCTAGGTTGTGTATAATATTACTATAATACAAAATGTTATCTACAGAGGTAAAAATGTCAGAAAAAGTTGGGGTGCAATTGAAAATGATAATAAAGAAACTAAAATCTACTTTTATTTGTTTGAAAAACAGCATTAATCCAAGATATTTAATTGGTTTTTCCTTTACAGTAAAATACTTAATTATCCATTAAACTAAACATGAATAAAGGAAGGACAATAGATGTAAGGATTATTAGATAAGAAGTAGTAGTTGTGAAAATGTCAGAAATTAATTTCACAAAGAAGTCTAGAACAATAGCACTATTTTCAATTTTTATAAAAGCAAGTATCTGTAAAAGAAAAGCGAAATGTCTAAATGAAGATGTACAATTTTTTTTCTCTGGACATTCAAATTTAGTTATTACATCACTATGTGTAACCCTCTTTTGCCTTTAAGACATTATCAGATAAGTCATTTAACTTTCATTAGCATTAGAGACAAATTAATTTATACAGGATATATTAAAAATGTTTGAAATATCCGAATGCAGCTAAAAGACTAGCATATTTGTGGGTTAGAAGAACCCAAATACCAACATAATGTCAGGCTCAGCAGCTCTGAATTCTTTGGATGATGGATATAGTTATGACTAGATTTTAAAGAAAATGGGCACCTTATATATATATATATATATATATATATATATATATATATATATATATATATATATATATAATTGTAGTTTACTCGAGTTACCAAATAAGACACTTTCCATGCATGCGTTTTGTCTGCTAAATATGATTCAGGATAGCTAAGGGGAAAGAGCCAGTGGTCACTACAGAGCTGACTGGTCAGAGAAGACGAGAAAGAGACCAATCACAAGTTAAGACGTCATTTCAGCCCGCCCCTTCATTCATCTTTCCTATCCTTTTCTATGAGCTGGTCAACCAGCTGTACCTTAGACGTTGTTAACCTACATTTTTCTAAATAAATGGTTTTTTTAAACATCAGAACATAAAAAGGTAAGTGCCAAGATTTACAAGTTGACATTTCAAACTCAGTTCCTCATTATTTCCAATCCTGTGTGCCGCTTACAGTGACTAGCAGTTAGCTTTAAAAAAAAAAAGGCTTTAACAAGCTAACGCTCAACAATACTATGGTATGCCTATTATAACCTACTTAATACAGCCGATCATACCATAAGGGATAGCACCAGATATAAAACGAAACCTTTTTTATATACTTATTTTATATGTTTAAGTATTTATTTTGTCCGACGAGATAAATCGTCATGTAGAAAATGTGGTTGCAAAATGCTACTCATGCTAACTTAGCAACGCTAGCAACAGCCACCAGCAGCTGTTCAGCTTATATATTTAAGGTACAACAGTAATATTACATATATTTGAAGTGTCATCTAACTGTGTATTTTCAAATTGAAAATTTGTGCTTGAATATATCCTTTTACCAACAAGCTATCGTTTTAACCTAATTTAGGAAGGTTGCTCCAGATTTGGCAGCAAAGGAGAAATAACAGGAAACTCTAACTTTACTTTGAGACAGAAACGTTGCCTTTCACTAAACAGTTTCCTGGTTGCCATGTCCACGTTGATAAATTAAGTCCCTGAGCTATTTTATAATAGGCCATTTATATGATTTTACAGAAACTCTACTGATGCCATTATCAATGCTGTTTTTTTATTTTTTGCACATGCAAAGTGACTTTAAACTGAGCATTTTTCCCTGCAGACATGGCTTCACGAGCAGGTCCGCGAGCGGCAGGCACAGATGGCAGTGACTTTGCACACCGAGAGCGAGTTGCTTCTCACTATCAGATGAGGTAGTTATTTATTTAGTACATTAACAGTTGAATATAATATCCAAATTCACTATGTGTGTCTTATTTTTTATTTTTTGTCCCATTGAACCTTTATTTTCCATCTGCTGCAGCGTTGCCTTAAAATCTGAAATCCGTAAACTCAACATCGTCCATTTGCTGATTTGGGTGCTGATGGCAGCTCAGGTGAGGACAAACCTTTGGAAATGTATTTTTATGTTGTGGTCAGCTCTATAACAGTATTGTCTTTTCCGCCTCAGGTCACCGTGAGCCAGCTGAACCTGGTGTCTCACAAAGTAGTGGCCTCTCCATACCAGTGGGAGTACCCCTACCTCCTGAGCATAGTTCCAACAGTTTTCAGCTTCTTGGCTTTGCCTCGGAATAACATCAGCTACCTGGTTATTTCCATGATCAGCGCCGGGCTCTTCTGCGTGGCCCCGCTGATCTATGGCGGCATGGAGATGTTCCCAGTGGCTCAGCAGCTGTATCGCCATGGCAAGGCATACCGGTTCATCTTTGGCTTCTCCGCTGTGTCTGTGATGTACCTCGTCGTCGTCATTGCTGTGCAGGTGCATGCATGGCAGATCTACTACAGCAAGAAGCTGCTGGACCAGTGGTTCACCAGCACACAGGAGAAGAAGAAGAAATGAATTCAGCTTCAGCATGCCAAGACTGACCATCACGGTGGACAAAGAGGATCTTAGAACTGAAGTTTGTTTGGAAAACCAAGAGAAGAGACTCAAAGAAGCTGCTGTTGAGCATCTTTTTCTATATTTATACTTGACAGTGATGATTTCATTGTTGGTGAAAAATCAGTCTTTGGATATCCTTTGATTACTTTCATGCTGTACATAAAATTTCCTGCCATTTCATTATTACCAAAAAACAACGTTTTTCTTTGAAACTCATTATTGTGGGTATAGACAGTGAATCCTGGAAGAAAACTGGTGGTATGTAAAATATTTTTAACAAATGACACTGAACTGAGAATAAACAAGGGATTTAATTTGCCATGGTACAAGTTAACATGATTAAACATTACAAAGTACATTTTAATTTCTTAATAAACTACAGTTAACATGTTTTTTCTGCATACTACATTAATACATGATTATTTACAAAATGTGTAATATCTGAATCTCGGCTGCATCACTTACAAACAGAATGTAATCAGACTGTCTAATTTCTCAACTCAGCATCTTAATTTTATAAATTTGACACACAAAACAAATTAAAAAGGTAAAGCTTAGTTTAAAAAATATTTAAAAATAATAAAGAAATTATTCCTCCTTTTTTTTTAACCTGTATGTAATCATCCTCCATCATTAAACCACAAGAATAACTGAAAACCCCAAGAAAAAAAAACTTTTTCTAAGAATTACATGGTAACAAACAATCAGTATGTTTCACTGAAACAACCAGCATCTGCCTTGTTTGGCAAATATTAATATCATAGACTCGACTGTCTAACTGACAGTGTTCTTAAACTTCACTTAAGCGCAAAAGCATTTCCCTTTGAGGATCTGACGCACCTGGGAAAAAAAGAGAATCAAAATGTTATTCAGTCATTACATAGGACCATGGACAGTCTTTCATTTATAAAATGGTTTTGTAACAAGAATCTTAAAAAACATTTTGTAGTCATTGAGAATTTTAACATCTGAATTATCTGAATTCATAAACCCTCCTGTTGTCTTTTGGGGTCAGTTTGACCCGTCTGGAAATATTGAGTTTTCATCATTTTTATTAAAACAGTCCAAAAATACTGGAGGGTGTTAAATACTATGGTCTTCATTACACCTCATTCATGTCAGATTTAAGGTGTGACGAAGAATTAGTTCACAATTTATACTAAATACTAATGAATAAGAGGTGAACTACGCAGAGTAATTTTGACCCCAGAGGTACAAGGTGTAGCATTACGAGGGTTCGTATAAAAAGAGTCTGAGTGCACGTTGCCTGGAAACTACTTCATTTACAACTCCAGTCAAGTCTATCAGCTACCACAGAAGTAATTTTGCTTTTTCAAGTCAATGATTGACTTTTTTAGTGTTAATACATCACATATATTTTATATGCAAACTCCCAAAAGTCATAAAAATCCAATGATAGAAGTTCTATAGAGAAGTTTTGAGGATAAAAGCTGCCGCTTCTGAGTGGATTTGTTCCCCACACCTTCAGTACATGGTTAACATACATTTTCAGGGTTTACCAGTTTCATAATAAACATCAGGGAGGTCCTTTATAAAAGTCTGCAAATATGTAGAGTCTCACATTGCATAACTGTTAAAATGTCTGCATCAGGGCCTTCATTCAGTTGGCTATCTGACAGCGGGGTGGCCCCAAGCCCCACTAAGCAGGAAAGGGACTCAAAGTCAGGATTTCAGACCTTACCTTTTCCCCAATGGGTCCTTCAGACACCAGTTGACACGGCAGCTCATTCTCGAAATTTCTGGTCCCCGGATCTGCTCCTTTCCTCATCAGCAACTTCACAGCTTCCACTTGAGTCTTGTGATTTTGCAAAGAGCTGACGATGTGCAGAGCCGTGTTTCCACTGAATGTCTGAAACAAAAAGAAGCTTCAGCTGTCAAAACAAACCTCTGAGACCAAATCAGCAAGAGGGAATAATGAAATAGCAAGTTAAATAAAATAAAATAAACTTTCATAACTCATTAACTGATTGTTTCTTGTACTTTATTCCATCGAAGTTACAAACCTTTATGTTTACAACAGCCAGTGATGTTGACTTGTCAAGAAAAATGTGAAGCAGCTCCAAATTTCCCTCCTCAGCTGCCATGTGAAGACAAGTCCGTCCACTTTTCAGATCCTGTGGACATAAAAACATGACGTAAGTTTATGTCTGAACACCTAGAATTCCCATCCATTAGTTGTATTATTCACCTTTGTCCCACAGGAGGCGCCCATGTGCATCAGAGTCTTAATGCACTCCACATACATGAGTTTCTTCTGTGTGAACTCCATCATCATATATGAACAGGGATTTTCCAGACACCTCATCTCTTTAACAACGGCGTTGTGAGACATGACCGCAGCATGAAGTGGAGTCAAACCTGTAAAAAGCAGGATTTAATCACAAAACCATTTAAGCTATGTGAAGACCACATCAGGTTTTCACTTATCAGACACACACTCACCTTCATAGTTGAATATTTCAATGTCGGGTTGTTGGTCAGTCCCCGTTAGGGCCCTACAGATGCTCTGCAGAAAGAATCAAAGGGAAAGTTTGCTGTTTGGGAAAGGAGCCAAAGGTTTCTGATTAACATTAACAGGCTTTTGTGTTTAACCCAAAAACAGTTACCAATTAACAAGTCAGCTAAGCTCCATCCCTTTTACAGGAACACTGTCACAGATGATCTGCTTTTCTTTTCCACACTCAAATAATGATTTAACCCACCAATGTGCCACTGAATCACTACAAAGTAATCAATATATAAAGTTAAATAACTTCTTCACTGTTATATCCTTATTTATCTTTAAATTGAAAACAACTTAAAATATGTGCAAATACTCATGTTCATGTGAGAAAACATGTCCTAATAACAACTTATTGTTTGGTAAGCCTTCTCAAGTTGCCACAAAAGTACAAACCAGGCTGTTCTACAGCAGCTATTAAGAGCTTCAGGCGTGACATGTTTTATGAGTTCACGTTTAAATTCCCAGTGCTAACAGATTAAAGCTGAACTAAACAATAACTAATTCAAACAGGCGGCTGCTTTGCTTAAAATAAGCTAAGGTGTACACCTGAGGGGCATTTTAGATGCTTTCATGATAAAATAATATGTCAAACAAAGTAATTCAATGTGGTCTATCATTTTTTAAGACCCACAACTCAAATTAAGACCTAATAAATCATATAAAATGAATACCACAGCGCATAAAACTTTTTTATGCACTGATTACCCCGTACAAAACAAATACCTAAAAGTTATCTTGATCATCTGTCCCGCCGAGCCTTTACCCTTTTGAAGTGAAGCTCTCAAAGAGTTTCTCTGGATCGACGGCTCACATTTGCATTACAGGATAGCAGCTAACACAAGCAGAGCAGTGTTTTCTGTCTGCTTATTTCCCGTTTCAGTCTGACAGATCACGCAATCAGCTCCTGCTTATTCCACAGCAGGCCAGCTAAGACCAACGACAAAGATTGAGTACACAAGCTTCAACATGCACAGAACAACACATTCACGTAGCTGAAATGAGAGCAGCTAAAACATGACAGACGCTACCGGATCTCTAAGACTAGGTTGTGCAATGCAGAAAGATAATTTTCAAATGGCTGCAGCGCAATATAATATTAAACAAAAAAAATAAATAAATCACTAACTGTTCGAATAATTTGCACAACAGAACTTTTGGCTTTTGTCTGGAGTCTGTCTGTCACATCCTTATTAAACCAACAATGATAAGACTTTATGTTGGTTATGCTGCACTTTTTCTTATCTATTTTAAGATCACATAAATGTTTTTATTTCTTTGATGAATCCAATCACCCTGTAAAGTAACCAACCAGAACAAATCACCAGGCAAAAGGACTTTCTTCTCATATTTATGAATAACTTTTGCATCAGTGTCTATAAACAGTTACTAAGGAGAGGACATTGTAATCCTTGTAGTTCTTTCTATGTTAGAGGAAATGTTTCATATGCTGATGCTGCACTACAGACAATTAAACTGTATTTCTTCAGGTAAATCTTTGAATTTGTTTTTAAATTGTAGATAAGAGCTCAAAAAGCCTTGTTAGCATAGCACTCTGTTACTGAATTAAACAGCTTTTATCCATTTTTATTACATTCTTTACTTTTTCCACTGCTCACTTGCTTGTCAGTGAAATGCTTTATACAATTAAAATGGTTCATTTAAATGGATTTGATGATCATCTAAAGATAGTATTTGCCTATTTTTCTAATATATTTGTTTTTTTTTGGTTTGTTTTGTCCAATTTTGCTGCACTTCTGCACCTCAAAGACATTTTATTTTTAAGCATTAAGGCTGAAATGGCAGCCACCCCTAATGTTTTATCAAGGCCATTAAACCGTACACTGCTTGAAGCAGTAGCAGTCAATGTTACCTGAAGACTTTGAAAATGGCCTTTCTCTGCACACACATGCAGAGGAGAGCGACCCCACAGGTCTCTGGTGCTGATCTGTGCTCCGTGAGTCAGGAGGTCGTAAACGATTAAGTGCTGATTGCTGGCAGCCGCGATCTGGAGAGCCGTCTGGGCACAAATAATACGAGTCAGCCGAGAGGGATGCACATACAGTAAGGATGAATCTTGTAAAAGCATCTGCACCTGTCCGTTGTGTTCTTTCATCTCCAAAGAGCCGCATCTTGCCATTTTTGCAGCAAGCACATAAGCGAGAGCTCGTCTGCCTTGAGCTACTGCTATGTGAAGAAATCTGACAGGGAAGGAAAGATAGTTAAAGGTTTGACATGAGGCATTCACTTTATTGAACTTTTTTTTAAATGTCTTACTTCCTTGTATGTCAAATATTCCAACAGTTTAAACTGTGGTCAAGCATGAACTTCTACATAAGAAGCCTTGTGGTTTTGGCTTCAGGGCAAATACCAGGCGTCTTAAACTGAATGTAGTGACAAATTTAATGGGAATGTCAGATGCAGCCGATACTTCCGACGAAACACTCTGAATGTATAAATCTGAGTTAATTCTGTCCTGCTCAATGATAAGTTGTGGCTTTGGAGCAGTAACATGCAGATGTTACTCATCAATCGAGCTGCTAATGCAGTTGTTAGCTTGATGTCATCGTAGCTATTCTGTTGTTCTGTCAAGTGCAAAAATAAACTTCAAGCTGCTCCCTTCCTCCAGCTAAAGCTAGAGGACAAACTTAATCTTTAAGTTTTCTTTTGTTGCGTTTACATTGTGAATAACTTAAGAATTACTGATATCTAGTGGTATAGAGAGGCATAGCAATGACCTCAAATAGCAAGTACAATTGTGAACAGACGGTGGCCAAAATTCTTTCAAACATCTTATCCTTTAGAACATGACATGTTCCTATCAATGAACTTTATGTTACATGTTGCACCTTCAAAGGGAAATAAAAGCACATATTTGGGTCAGCGTAAAGAAAAAAGTGTGTTAAATATTAACATATTTATTCCACCTTAAAAGAATTAGCTACAGCTGGTTTAAAAATAGCCTGTACTTTGGCCTCTTGGTTTTCTTGTTATTAGGGTGTATACCCTTCAAAGGATTTTGCTTTGTTGCTCATTTTAAAAATGACTTATCACATTACCAGTCTTTTCCTCTTTTCTAAAAGGCTCATATTTCTCATTCTTTTACACCTTATCATTTCTGTCTATTGTTTAAGTTTCCATTACTTTAAGCTTTTCCTCCTGGGCTCTCTAGGTCTTTATTTCACAGGGGTCTGAGCAGGTTAAAGGGTGATCTGCGAATATTCCAAGGGTTTGAGTTTTTGATTTTTCATATTAGAAAAATACATATTCAGAGCAGCTTTGATCCTAAAAGTTGAGAATTACTTGTATAAAACATGATTTATTTCATCCATCCATACATACGTGTCACCATCTGAGTCCTGCTTGTTCAGCAGCTCAGCAGAAAGTCCTCCAACGTTCTGCACTTCTTGTTGTATTTGCCAATGAAATAAAGTCATTTTGACTTCAGAAGTTGGAGAATTTTGTTGCTGCAGAGGTGGTTGCTGCAACATATCTTGAATTTGTTGCAGGACCATGTTTTCAGCTGCAGAGGAAAAACCAGCAGGGGTATTTGGGTGTCCTGGCGCTGGAAGGTTAGACAGATGAGGACTCATCTCTGGAGCAAAATCTTCAGTTTTTGCACGTTTGAGTTTAGGCTCCAAGATCCCTGTCTGAAAGAGAATCAAATGCAAGTCAACACATAGCACATTAATAAAACCCCACCAAGCATCTACTTTTTTCTTTGGGTGAAAAAATCTAAATGTTCCACAAACATCAAGGCAAAAAACTGGGCTAAATGTGGCTGTAAAGTAAGTTTAGTAAATATCTAGACCAATTTGAAGCCATTATTTAAACCTTCACATTTAGACCAGATCTCACCAGAATTGGCAGGCCTCAGTCGGACATATTTACAACAGGTTTGGTGATAAGATGGCTCAATAAGCTCTACATTATTTTGGATAAAGGTGTTATAAATTTAGCTAGAGATAAATTATGCTAGGCATTGTGTCTAGGCTACAACAAGACTGTTGAAATCAAGTCTAGTCCTCACTAGAATCTGTCGTATGCAGTCTAATTTGTATTAAACAGCCTTATGATCTCTACACTCATCAGGAAAACATGTCTTGCTTTCAGTTTTATATCAGTCCTTCCTCATACTGTAGTGACTCAAATTTTCCCCTGACAATAAAAATAGTCATGAACAGGTTGCCCTTTTTACAGATGGGTGTATTTGGACAGAACCATTATATAACGTCACCTGCTTTAGCCAAGCTCATACTTACCTGACACCTCAATCTTAGCAGGTCTTTCACTGTGATCTTCTTTTGAACAGCTTGGAAGAATCCTGGTGTTTTGGAATCAGCCATGAAATCATCTGAAAGGAAAAAAAATAAAAAGTAGCAACAGTGATTCATTTTTAAAGTAACTTTACAGTGTTACTGTACTTTTACAGAATAATGCTGTATACTGGATAAGAGAGTAAGGAGCTGTAGGTTTTATGAACATAATAATACAACTTTTAATAAAGTATCTTCTTTGAGTTGCAAATCAGAAAAAAATCTGCCATTTAGGCTTACTTTCACTTTACTTTTTACTTCCACGCGTCTTTTGCTTCGCCAAAGTTGTTAAGGAGGCTTGTTTCAGATAGAAGAGATACAGCTGCTCTGTCTCCATTATAAGAAAATGCCCACTAGCTTTTGCTAAATATTTGGAAAAGACTAACACAAAACATGAATTAAGGAGGTAATTAAAAATCAGAAACAGTGATGAGGAAGTGTTTATGCTCTCACATAGGTCCCTCAGGTTTCCAGTGAATAACAGCTGACACCTTACAGCTGTCATATGATGCTTCTGAGGCAAAATGCAAATGAAATAGTCTAAATAAAGAAGATTAAATTATCCTTTTAGAGCCACAATTACCCTAACGTCCTCTTAATAATAAGCTGTAGTGGTTTTTAATTCAGTCATGAAAATGAATGGAGATTGGAGTTTATTTTGGTCTAATAAATAACCAATACATTATATCAATCTCACTTTACAGTCTAAACACAAGCAGCCAAAACAGTAAAGCTTGATACCATTTCTGATTACAGTAAACCTATTTGTCTGCACTTGTAATTAATCCGTTAAAGCAACAACACACTTCCTCTGTTAACGTGGAAATAAAATCATTGTCAGGTGTGCGTGTGAGGGACAGATGCAGACTAGAAACACCTAAAGAAACGGAGTAAAACGGCTTTAACAGGCTGTGTTCTCTCTCGGACCATGCAAACGCAAAAGTACTGCATACTAACGCAAAAGAAGAATAAAAAATAAAAAAATCCATGACCCCTGGGGGAGCTCCGTAATAACTTCTGTCATTTTTAATCACTTTTTTAAAAAGGTAACTCACTACATATAATGTAGAGCAATAAAAGGGATTTTTTTAAGGATTTCAACTCCTTTTTTTTTACTCTTTTTATTACCTGTTATAGGCGATTAGTATTTCTTATGCGGCTTTTTTCTACTTCGTAGGCTGAAAAAGATACTAAACTGATTAGGATCTCGACTTTAAATGTAACATGACCACTCAGGGGAGAAATACTAACTCTATACAACTTTCTAAGGCTTTGTATTTTCTTTACTTTTTTTTTTATTGTCCATGTTAGATGGGATATAACTTGTAATTAGGTAATAAATGAGTTGAGAAAAAGTTGTACTTAACAAAAATATGAAGGTTCATTTAAACCGCGGGGTTATTAAGACAGAAGTATTTAATCGTGTCAGATAAATGTCTCGTTTTGGACTCTTGAAATAAAATATTCAAGAACACTTGGCTAGTTAAGTTAATATTTCTTTCTTTTCTTTATTTTGTATTTTATTTGTCAAGAATATAGTGTATAAAACTGACCTTCATTGCTGTAGACGAAGTTGGTAACCGATGATAAGACGTGGCCTCGGCTCTCATTCCCTTTTTGATCCAGCATGTTTACCAAGTCCTCCAACGACTTCCTTCTCCCACACACACCAGCCTGAGGGAAGTTGGGTGGGTAACACAGGTTGTCAGCCCGCATTAGTATCGGGGTTGTGGTTATAAATCTGATAAGGCAGCACTCACCTGTTCCACTGTCACGCAAGCTCAGAAACGACGAATTGACACCCAACTGCCGCACCTGGCGCAACTTCCTGATTGTCAGGTGAATCTGTTATCCATTTCCAAATATAAATATTTGGCATTTTATAAGCATTACATTTTTATCCCAGTGGAGAAAACTGGATTGACTTCAGGTTTATACGTGCAGAAATTAAGTTCAAAGTCCCACTCAAGATTATAAACATGCACGAGGTCGAAATCCCTCACTGGAAACATGCTAGTCTATATAAAGTCAATTAATTCATGCAAAAGGCAATGCAATTAAAATGCTATGTTAAATCTTTTTTTTAACGCCTATTGGATCAGTTTAGTCTGTTTTCCTGATAGACAAACATGGTGGTGACGATCTGTTCACATGCAAATATGCTTTATGACGGCCTTTCAGTTCACAAATTACTTAACAGCCTTTTAAATTAAATTACTGTCTAGTTAAGTGTCTATTTTCTTATCCACGTTGAAAACTGAAACACTGATATTAACAAAGAGACTTACTTGTTAAGCGCCCCACCACATCTGCAGCTGGGAGAGCCAACACATGAAATAGAAATGTAAGAACAAGTTAGTTAACTCCTCCCTCCTTACAGTTCCTGTTTGTTGGGTTTCCCACCTTCCCTCCCTTTCCCCAGAGAAAAGACAGGGCTGTGCTGAAAATACAGTGCAAGTGAGGAAAGAAGTCCTAAATGTTAAAGATAAATAAAACTGAGCAGACATATTTCCAGTGGGATTAAAAACAGCAGCCTGGAAAATAGAATAAGTTCAGTTTATTTTACTGAGATGGAAACTGAGCAAACTTGTACATCTTTTATCTCACTGACCTACAAACACATTGGTTTATAATGGAAGAACAGGCAGAGCTGTTAAAAACTGCTTTCCATTTCACATTTGCTTTTCCTTTTTTTGGGTCTATAAAGTGTTTATACTGCAACAAAATACTTCATTTCACTGCTGTAGAGGACTTTAATAAATAATTGCATGACTTTACAAAACAAATGCAAAATCATTTCATCAGCAAACCATGTTCCGACTTCACGCCTCACTGAAATCCAAACAGAACAAATTTTTGTTTTGGAGCCACACAGAAGACAAACACGATGCATCACTGGCAGTAGTATAATACTGACATTTGTGTACCTTCAACTTCAAGTTAAACATTTCCAGCCTAAGTTCTTAAAATTTCATGAAGCTCTTTTTAATTTAAGTGCAACTGATCTGCTTTTTTGTAAATAATTTTACTGCTGTATGAAGAATGCTTGGATCTTATTCGCTTGCAAAGGTGCAGGAACAATATAACAGGATCTGATCAATATATACTTTTACTACATAATGAAAACATTTAACCCATACATTTTGAATTTACATCAAGACAGGCTTAAAATCTGTTTTTTTTTGTGCATAGTTAATGAAAGAATCTCGTGATAATTGCCCTTTTTTCATGTTTGTAAAACGCACAATACTTTTTGTTTTTAAATATAAAAATACAAGTACACAGAGCTTTACTTTTACTACAAGAAGCCAGTTTTATCAAATGAGTTCCTTCCCTTGTTTTCATATCAGAACAGACTGTTTTAGTGACATAGTCCCAGGAATTTAAATATGTACAGTTTTAGTTTTGTTAGCAAACAGTGACACAGAGAAAAAAAAAAAAAAAAAAAGTATAAAGTGCTCTATGAGAAGTTTTTGTGGCTCAAATAGGGTCTTTAACAGCAAAACATCAGTGATGTGACAAGAGATGTAAATTACACCGTATGCTTCAACAACATCTGAACACACATTTGTTTCTACATAAATAAGCTCAAAATTAATTTTCATTAAAAAATGAAAAAAAAAAAAAATAGGAAACACTGCATGTGTGGCTTAAACTCGCTTCTGGCATGCCAGTGTGTTTTTGTTTGTTATTTTTATGTCACAGACAAATAAAGTTAGGATACAAAGCGAAGCTAGTCCTGTTAGTTCATCCTGTTCTCATTCCTGTTCTTCATTCTTCTGGAATGGTTTCCGGTTCGAGTGCAATGAGAGTTCCAGCGGTGGTCCAGCATTTGTTCCCACTTTCCTCGTTACTTTACAACCTCCAGGAGTCCGGGACTAGTTTTGACCTGAAGGGGACAGAACGACAACAAAGCAGAGTTAAAAATTAATCAAGTTACAACACTGAAATTACTCAGTTCCTAACTTATTCTAAGACCAGTTTAAAGATATGAAACAAACCGTATCAGTATGATAGGGAACGGTACTGGTTTAAATGATAGCTTAGAAAAAAAAGTGAGCTAATTTCATCTTGAAATGGGAGTTTTTCCTGGTAAAGAATTTTTATATCTGCATTTTTGGGATCATTTTCTTTCCATAAAGCAGATAAAATGACAAAAATTAAGCACAAGTATGTATTGGCAACCCTGTCCTTCACACAGTGGTTACATGAGCTGAAGAAGACACTAACCGGTTATATATTTCGCACCGATTAACATCAACATGCTGCCCATGATGTAAAAGCCCAGAGGGACACTGCTGAAGATACTGGTTTCACCTGTTGATCATCATAAAGATTCACACAGACATGAAAATCAAGTCACTGTAGTGCAAGTGATCCACTCAAAGAAAACCATAATTTATCCAAATATTTGTCTCTTTTGAAACTTTACTTATTAATTAAAGTTTACAGAATAAAGAAACTCCTCTATGTATTTATCCCAAAACACAACAGTAAAGTTATTACTGGGTAAAAGCTTTTGCCATTTAAACTGAGAGTCCTTCTCTTTTCTACTCAGCTGTTTAATGTCAGCATGCCGAGATCTACAAAGCTCCATGAAGCCTTTAGGTGTGCATGCCAATCAAAATTGGAATCTGTTGCAAATCCATTTTAAATATAATAAACCAAAAAAAATGTTTTTGACAACTAGAAGCCAATTCAGCCAAAGATCTTTGGTACAAAGTCAACAAGAGCTTCAAATATGTAATCACATGACCTGCAGATGACTGTGTCAAAGTGCATGTGTCCAATCAAAGATTAAAGTGAATGAGAAGCATACGAGATTAAAAGCCTTTTCTTGTATTAAAGACAAACTACAGTAAAAAAGCAAAAGAAAACACAGGAAATGGTGCAGATGAAAAAACCTCACCCCTCCTCTGAAGCACAGTGGTGTAAGTGTTATGATATGGGGTTTGCTTCATGGTCTAGACAACATGAGGTCAGATTTGTATTAAAAAGTGTTTGAGGATAATATTAGGCAACCAGTCAGGAACTTTAACATTCTAAACTACCAACCAGGAATTAAATGTGTGAACTTGTCCTTTAATATCAGGTAACATGATCAGCTACCAATCAGGTTTACAGTTTCCTGCATACCGTTTCCATTAATTACAGGCTGCGTGGTCTCCCAGTTCATCGATTTCTCAACCGCCTTCTTCCACCGCGCGTAGCGAAACTCGCTCTCTGTACAAAACAAAGAAAACCCCTTTTTAGCTTAAAAGAAAACAGAGAACATCACCGTCCAGCCTTTTGGCTGCGGCAACTCTTCGCACCTTCGGGGTTGATCTGAGGCTCAAACTTCTCTGACGTGACTTCACTCAGGTCCTCGGGGTTCAGGCTCCACACGCTCACCCCCTCTGCTGCACCCGCCGCCATCGCTGCACCAAGAGCTGTGGTCTCAGGCATGGATGGTTTCACTAAATATAACAAGACAGTCTTTACTGTCAATTATGACACAATCTTATTGCTTTGGAAGTATAAATCTATGCTACTGGTGCCAAAAACAGCCATTTTAGAGACAGGTAATGTCTCAAGAACTGAACCATAAACATTCTTTACAGTGCTAACAGAGAACTTCTAATATGCTAACAAAAAATCTAAATAAAATGACAGAATATCAGGCTACACTTAAAAGCTCCTGAATGCAAGAAAGGCCAGTAAAGATAGAATTTGATTGCTTAACATCAGATAAGAACGTACAAGGCAAGAGAGCGAGCAGACAGTTGCAATACCAGTTTGGCCACTCTCAGAGTTTGCAAACCGTTTCCAGATGACTGCTGCCAGTCTCACTTTTGTTTCAGATCATATAAATGGGCACCAAAGTTTTGAAAGCAGAAATATCACTCTTACCAACAGGGATACAAAGAATATCAGCCTGCAGCTGCATCAGCAACCTGTTGGATGTCATTCCTCCGTCCACCTGAAGCTGAGTTAGAGGGATGCCACTGTCCTGGTTCATAGCATCCAGTATCTAAATCCGGACAAACAAGAGTTATTACATAAAAACTTCCTTATAATGAAGAATTATTATGTAAAAACAGTAATAAGGCTAATGTTTTTCCTGGCTACATGATTGTTTGCATTTTAAAGTGAAAAAAAAAAAACATTTATCAGCTACTTCTAAGTTCTCACCTCTCGTGTCTGGAAACACACAGCTTCCAGTGCAGCAAATGCCAGGTGACTCTTATTTGTAAACTGAGTTAACCCGCAAATGATCCTGTGACACACAGAAACTTTAAGACTGGGTGATTCAATCATTTAAGGATGTTTACTACACTTCAGAGGAGCTGTTGGCCATACCCTCTGGCACTGGGCTCCCAGTAGGGCGCGTAAAGACCCGAAAATGCAGGAACAAAATAACAACCGTAGGAGGTTCCGACTGATGCAGCCAACTTCTCTGCAGGCGGGAAAAAGCAGGAAAGATCAGACAACTGTCAAGCTAATTTATTGTGACACCAACTATGGCCTTCTGAGCAGTTGTTGCACCCAATATTCTAGAGATAAAATGTTGCCACATTCCAGAGGAAGATGCTCATTTTGATGCGTTTGCAAGGCATACCTAGCTCTTCTGATGACCCGATGATCCCAAGATTGTCCTGCAGCCAGCGAACCACAGCTCCAGCAATGGCCACAGAGCCCTGTGCAGGTAGCAGGAATAAAAGCTGTTAACAGACACATCTGCACATCATGTATCGGCTGTCAGTGCAGCTACATGTTTAAAGTCGCAGAGGAGAAACTGCTTACATGATGCCAACATGTTTGCATGATCTCATTATATTTAATACGCCGTACCTCCAGTGCATAACAGGCAGGTTTGTCCCGACCAAGTTTGTAGGCAACGGTGGTCAGCAGACCGTGATCAGACATTACAGGCTGCAAATTGACAGAAACAACATGAACTGAGGTTGTTGTATTATTTTCTGCTTTAAAACACACGTCTGCAGTAATGCACCTTGGCTCCAGTGTTCCTCAGGAGAAAGCAGCCCGTCCCATAACTGAAACACAGGAGTCAAACGTTAGCTTAAACAAAGCGGATAAATATTTAGACAAAAAAATTCAACAAAACACAAAGCAACCTACGTGTTCTTAGCCTGCCCGTCCTGAAAACACATCTGTCCAACTAGAGCTGCTGATTGATCTCCAAGGCACTGTTTTAACATGAGATGAAAAGCAGATTAACCCTCATGAACATGCAAGTCTAGATAGGAGCACAGAAGCAAAGGAAAAGGGAGACTTACACCTGAGATGGGAATTCCTGATAGAGCCCCGGATTTCTGGAAAAAGTCAGAACATGTTAACAGAGTGTTGACGTATTTCTTGTGTTCCTTCTCTAATCTGATATGCTTCTAGTTTGAAAATATGTTTACTCTGACAAAAGTCATAAATAGAGTAAAGGTTAGAAATGTCAGGGCAGACGAACCCTTATACATCTAAGTATAATTCTAGATATCTGCTGCAAAAATATCCAAATAGCAGTAATTTAATGGAAATCAGTGCAGAAAAAGTCACTATGAGCAACCACATCACCATGTCAACATTATTTGACTTGAAGCCAAATAACAAAAGAAAAGTTTGACTTCTACCTGTAGATTTTTACATAAAGCATAATGTGACAATGACAACACAGTAAGGGAAAACAAAAGGGATTTAAACCAGTAAAAAAAAAAACTACATAAAACAAATGTCTTCACTCCCATGTGCAACTTTAGTTAGATATTTAGAGACAAAACATACAGCAAGTATAGCAAACGGTGCCCAAAGAGTGAAGAGATTTAGGAGTTGTGTTGCAGAGGAAGATGTTCTGACTGGGAGGCACCAATGACAAGCAGCTGGGCAGCATGCCACCACAGAAGCAATGTGGATCAGGCACCACCCAGTACATTTCCAATACAGCCCATAATGTAAATGTTTAAATCACTGGGAATTAAAAAAAATAATAATAAAAAATAAATAAATAAAAAAAAATCTACTATGTAGATGTTATGCCCCTGGTGGCCATTTGGGGGCAGTAGAACAAAGTTTTCTTTCTAATGTAAAAAATACAGCAAAATACAGCATCATATTTTATCCTAGAAAAAGCATTTCTGGTTCTATTTTTAGCTGAATAGATAAACAGTAAAAATGGTCCAAATCTGACCTGTTTATACATGAACCTGCTACTGAATTAGCCTTCATCTGAAGCTTGGAAATGCACTGCAGTATGGTGTGCTGGGGGATGGGTTACTTTAGCATGATTAGGTAAATAGTGACGGCGAGTGTCACTTACCCGGCTAGAACATATTTTCTACCAGTGAGAGAAGAGAGACAACGGCACACACAAAAAAAAATGCCTAAAAGGATTTCTCAGTCAACTTTCATGCAATTTAACAGCCTGAAAGCACGCTAACCACAAGATTAAATACAAACAAAACAAACCTCTCTTATGTTTTTAATGGCCTGCTGTGTGAGACATTCCACTCTTTGAACAAAACACTAGAGTCACACTAGACACAGCAATAAAATTATTAGGATAAAAACTTCACCTAAACACTTATTTTGGTAGAATTATATAGAGATAAGACAAGTTTATTCAAACTTACCATGAGACCATATATTTCTGATGAACTCCTCACTCTGGGCAAGATCTCCATGGGAATGCCAAAATATCTGAAGGAGAATAAAAAAAGGGGAAAAAAAAGGAATAGTTTGTTAATAAAGTTCACATATTATGCTAAATATTCATCTACTTAGGCAGCTTAAGTGATAAAGAGTTTTTAAACTCCTTTTTTAACCTTGTAATATTCAAGTCCTCCCTTTATAATCTCAGATTCAAGGTCAGCTGTTCCATTCATTCAGTATGGAAGTTTTTGGCAAAGCTGGAGTCTTGTTTCACCTTCTTACTTGCCACGGTAAAGATTTTTAATAAATATTTCTCCCATTTGGTTTAGGTCAAATTTTCCCAGGTAAAAGGTTCAAGTAGATTCAATATGGTGGTATGGGTGAGCACCAGAAGACATTAAAGGCTGAATAATTAGGATTTTTTCTGTAAAAATAATTTAAAATGTTCTCATTTGTTGCGAGGGATAAAGGGAAGCTTCCCTATAAACAATCTGTCTCCTACATCAACAATGTCTTTGTCAAGTTTTTCTCCTTCAAAATAAGAGCTCCGTGCCAGAATAACTTGGGTGCAATGTGTTGCGCTTTCCTACTTCCTGGTTCCTTATCCAATCATATGCGACTCCCCATGGTTGCCTAACAACAGCCAGCGTTTGGTATTTTATGTCGGCAAAAGAGCAGCAGCGTGCAGGTATGGAAGCTAGTAAAAGAAGCGGGTCAGAAATAGGTTCAGAAAAACCTAAAAAGCCTCGGCATCCTGCTAAAAAAGCAAACGACCAAAAACGGAATAAAACGAGGATCAATATTGGAGAATCTTTTGCAAGGTGGAGAAGTATGAGTTGGGAAAGTTCTGACAGGAAAGCACCAGAATTTTGCTTAAATTAACCGAAAAATTTATCTTGATTTACAATGATTTTAGTCCAATTTATTTCTCGGCACACATTAAATTAATTTCTGTGACTGTATGGATGTATTAGTGGAGTGCATTTGTTGTTGTAAACAAATGTAATGATGTTTGGGCCAAGTGAATAGTGTGTTTGTCCTTATAAACTTATGAAATTACAATAAAATTAATTTATTAAGTGAGACTAAGGGAAAACTGCTGCTGCGTGGCATTTGTTGATTAATGTAGCCTTTGTTTACAATCTGTTTTATGCTAACATAAATTAGCATGTGAAATTAGCGCTAGCATTGCAAAGCATAGCAACTTACTGTGTGTGTGAATCATCATCGCTCGTCATCATGATGTTTACTGTATAAACTGTATATAAAGAACCTTCCTCTTACAAACCGGCAATTTACGTGAAACTCTCCGAGGGGGAGGGGGGAGGGACGCTCTCCGTGTTTTTTCTCTTTTACCTGCAGTTCTGATTTGAAACACTATGTGTCAATGCTACTTATTTTGCCTTTAAAGTAGTTTAAGACTCAATGAAAACATCACCAAAAGCTGTTCTGCACCAGCCTGTCTGGATTGTTTGGAGTTATGAAAAAACTAACACAGTTTTTCCTCCCAAAAAAACATCTTTCCACATATCTGAGGCTATGCTAGTAATATTTACTAGTATTTATTCTAATTGTCAGTTCTGCAGGAGTTTGCAAATTGTTTAACCATTTTACCTTTATATAATTTATTGTGTAGCCCTTTTAAACCAATAATGTACCTCTAGAATTTTCTAATTACCTTTCTATAATGTTTAGAGTCGTATGACTGGATAAACAAAAAAGTAGTGTCTGAGTTCAGGGAACAGGTAGAAATCTTAATGAGCCAGCCCATGTTTATCTGACGTAGATTTACAGTTTATATTCTTGGTCATCCACCAACAGGTGCAGTGCTGTAACTCCCTGCCTCCCACTAAATAAATCTTCTATTAATTCAAACTTGGAATTTTTATTTTTCTTTCATTTGTTATAATAAAAAGATATTCTGAAAGTATTCTGTGACCTTGCAAATATGACTAAATATCTAAAGATAATTAAAATATATATTTTCTATTTAATTTTAATAAAGCAAAACATTTATTTTTCTGGAAATTTACTTTACAATGTTGATGACTCATCCTCGATGAGAAGGCATACAGTAACTTTGCATCTAATGAAGGGTTTTTGTTAAAGCTTTGCATTTCTACAGAGCTATCAGAGTAGTGTGTGGTTCTTGATCAGCCCACTGGAGTTGACCAATCAGGACAGCCTGGGCTTATTTGAAGGAAGTAGTACTGCTAGCTTCTGTACCACACAAAACACAACCCAGTTCTCTTTAAGTTTTACATGATTAGTTTTTTGTAAAGTAATCTCAAACAGATTTAAAAACAGCCATACTTGCAAAGTTCTGGGTCCCAGTCCATGGTGTGAATGTTAAACAGCATGGTTCTGCTGGCATTGGTCACATCTGTGCAATGGACCCCACCTGACTTTCCCCCTGTCAAACACTGTTAGAGAATCATCAGAAACACAGAGAATCTAGTCACTCTTTCTAAAAATCTGGACCTACAGCATGTCAATGGCATCTAATAAACCACTGAGGCAGGAAATCTGATTACCCAGATGAGCCAGGAGTCCACAGTCCCAAACATGGCCCGGTGAGACACGACAGCTTCGTGGACCTCGTCCACATTGTCCATCAACCAGCGGAGTTTCACCGCGCTGAAGTAAGTGCTGATTGGGAGCCCTGTCTTATGCTTCAGAAAGAAAAAAAAGGGAAACTTAAGTTTAAAATACAGCCCTTAAATGAATAAACTTACAGAAAAAAAATTTATGAAAGACTCACTTTCAGATGGTTCTTATTCCTTCCTGGAGTTTTATTAATAAGACGCTCAACCGTTGACTGAGTGCGCAGGTCCAGCCACACTGAATAAAACCACAGCAGTTATCCTAAAGTCAGACCACAACATCTTATCTGCAGTAGCAACTACATCTGTAGATGTAACTCTAAACCGAAAGCTGGGCTGTACTAATGCTAATAAATGTAAATGATATTTAAATACAGGCAAATAATTAAAAATAGAGTATGTATTCACGACTGTACCGATTGCATTGTAGAGGGGCTCTCCTGTTTCTTTGTCCCAAACAAGTGTGGTCTCCCTTTGGTTGGTCACTCCAATTGCTGAACAAATAGAAGCAACAGAAATGGTTGGCATCTCTTTGAAATACAACCCTTTTTCTAAAACAGTGTGAACACATAAATCGTTAAAAAAATAGAATGCAAATCATCTAAACCCTAGATTTAACGGAAAACAAAGTCAACACAAAGACTGGAGGAAGGCTATAATATTACCTGAAGCACTGGCAATGTGAGCTACCATTGATTTATAAAACATAGAAAGTGGCTGCATACGGCAGTCAGCATTTCTAATGAACTCAGTGACTAAACTTAACCTTTTTTTTTACAGCAAGCTCTTCTTAAGGTGAAATTAAAATATTTAGATAAACAATATTTGCATGATGGCTGTCCAGCCTGCAGAAGACGACTCATAAACATGTCTATGATTGGATGAAAGGACTCTAGAAGCTACACAGTAAATGGCTTTATTTCTAAATAGTGATCAGTAAACATAATTTCTGAAAAACCTGTAAAGATATGAGCAAGTAACAGCTGATTTTGAGGACCAGATGCATGGCTGCAATAAATAAACAGGGAACAGGTGCTTCTGTCCTGGATTCAATTACCCGTAAGGCTGGTATATACCAACATTTGAGGTTAACAGATGGGAAAGTTGATCCAGAACTGCTTACAGTATCATGAGTGAGCAAAAGAGAAAGCCCCTGTTCTCAATACCTTTAATGTTTGAGATGTCTATGTTGAGCTGTGTGAGTTTTTCACACGTCCGCTCCATGCACTCGTACACCGACTGCAGAATTTCTTTTGGATCCTCTTCAACCCATCTGAGCAGCAGGACAAAGAAAGAAAAACATGAATCAGAGAAGGTAACAAATAAACGGAACACTACCGTTTATTTTGCCTCACCCTTCTTTAGGGAAGCTCTGTTTGATTTCCACCTGATGATGGCTGAGCAGCTCTGCTGTTTTGGAATTAAACACCTTCAAAACAACAAAGGAGACACATCTTTAATAATCAGAAACACTGTAGAGGAGAGTAATCAGAGGAAGCCCACGGTTAAAATTACTTCTGCATGTCATGTGTCACTGAGCTGAAACATCAGAACTACAAAATGGGAAAAAAAGGATATAAAACTATGTTGCAAAACTAACAAGAAAAAAAACACATTTCTATCTAAAAATTCTGACAATTTCTTAACGTTTTTATTTTCTTTTGTGACTATAATCCAAATAATCAAGGATTATGCAATAAAGTTAATAATATAATGATTAGCATAAATGTTCAAAACTCAAAAGCAATGGCTAAATATATATATTTGGCATTATATAGCCAAACAGTATTAAACAGGCTCAGACAGGCTTATTTCCATATATCTAATAAAGGTCATTACAGTCATTGAACACTTTTCTTACATTAAAGTAGCAATACACAACTTTCCACAATTATTCAGCAGCATCCCGAAGCTAAGAAACCAAAACATTTGCAATTCACAAGTTTTTGGTCCTTAGAGGGAAAAAAGAGAGATAAGACAAGAGACAACACTGGACTGAGTTTTAAGGAATGGAAAGAGCTCAGAAAAGAGACAGGACGCAGGACGAATGACATATTAGCCTTCACTAGGGGGCGTCAAAGTTCAGAACTGGGGCTTTAAAGAGTTAAAGGCTCATAGATAAGCTCCTGACTTTCCTGACACAACTACAGTGGGTACGGAAAGTATTCTTACCCCTTTAAATTTTTCAATCTTTGTTTTATTGCAGCCATTTGCTAAAATCAAAGAAGTTCATTTTATTTCCCATTAATGTACAGTCAGCACCCCATCTTGACAGAAAAAAACAGAAATGTAGAATTTTTTGCAAATTTATTAAAAAAGAAAAACTGAAATATCACATGGTCATAAGTAATCAGACTCGTTGCTGTGATATTTAACTCACATTTCTTCTGATCTTCCTTGAGATGGTTCTACTCCTTCATTGGAGTCCAGCTGTGCTTAATTAAACTGATTGGATGTGATTAGGAAAGGCACACCTGTACCTGTCTATATAAGACCTTACAGCTCACAGTGCATGTCAGAGCAAATGAGAATCATGAAGTCAAAGAAACTGCCCAACGAGCACAGAGACAGAATTGTGGCAAGGCACATATCTGGCCAAGGTTACAAAAGAATTCCTGCAGCACTCAAGGTTCCTAAGATAACAGTGGCCTCCATAATCCTTAAATGGAAGAAGTTTGGGACCACCAGACCTCTTCCTTGACCTGGCAATCCAGCCAAACTGAGCACTCGTGAGAGAAGAGCCT
This sequence comes from Melanotaenia boesemani, assembly GCF_017639745.1. Lineage (NCBI taxonomy): Eukaryota > Metazoa > Chordata > Actinopteri > Atheriniformes > Melanotaeniidae > Melanotaenia > Melanotaenia boesemani. The sequence goes on from NC_055705.1 coordinate 13,478,716, forward strand.
TGGTCAGAAGAACCCAAAGATCACTGTGGCTGAGCTCCAGAGATGCAGAAGGGAGATGGAAGAAAGTTCCACAAAGTCAACTATCACTACAGCCCTCCACCAGTCGGGGCTTTATGGCAGAGTGGCTCGACGGAAACCTCTCCTCAGTGCAAGACATATGAAAGCCCGCATAGTTTGCCAAAAAATGCATGAAGGACTCCCAGACTATGAGAAATAAGATTCTCTGGTCTGATGAGACCAAGATTGAACTTTTTGGTGTTATTTCTAAGCGGTATGTGTGGAGAAAACCAGGCACTGCTCATCACCTGCCCAGTACAATCCCAACAGTGAAACATGGTGGTGGCAGCATCATGCTATGGGGGTGGTTTTTGTTTTTGTTTTTTTTTTTTTGCTGCAGGGAAAGGATGACTGGTTGCAATTGAAAAGATGAATGCGGCCATGTACAGAGATATCCTGGAAGAAAATCTCTTCCAAAGTGCTCAGGACCTCAGACTGGGCTGAAGGTTCACCTTCCAACAAGACAATGACCCTAAGCACACAGCTAAAATAAATCCTATGTACTTATTATAAAAAGCTACAGCAGGGAACAAAGTAGTTTTAGATCTTGCAAACTACTAAAATCATGCTGTATGTCAGGATTTATTCCCTCCCTGAATTTAAGTCATCTGCACAGATGACAGCATGTTGGCACCTGGTTGTGTCTCAAGTCTAATAAGAGTAGATTAACCTCACAGCGTTAACACTTCTTTAAATAATCCGCACTAACAGAGCATTTGGTTCATTTTAATTTAACCAAACCGATCAAGTGTCCACACAGCCTTATTCAACTAGCGTATCAAGTCCAAACATCCTGATTTCAAAAGGCATTCAAAGGAGGCAAAGAAACACACAAATATTCGGCCTTGAGATGTGAATGCTTTTGAAATTTTGTCACTGTCCTTAAAAATATTTTAGTAATATCAATTCTCCCTATTACGAAATTATAAGCAGTCTACAAGTAAATGACAGGTTAAGTTCATTTACTGTAAACATCATCATGGAAATTCCCCAAAATTTTGATTTTTCTTATACATTATTTGAATTTTCATTTATCATATAGTAAAAATAAAATTAAAACTCCTACTTTAAGTATTTCCAGCACAGAAGTCTAAACATGGGTAAAAACAATGTTTGATATTCTTGTTACATTTTCCTGACACAACAGGTTTAACATTTCACTGAGGGGATTATGGTTATATCTTTTAATCGCTTCCCAAATCAGATAACGCCCTGTCTGAAATAATCCAGAAGTAATCTGTTCAATGGAAAAAATGATCCCAAAGGAAATCAAGCCATAGATGAGAAGAAACTCCTCAATGAAAACATTAAGCAAATTATTCCTGCACTCAAAATATTAGGAAACCTTGTTTTAAAAGTAGAATTTTGGGATATAGATTTTTATTTTTATAGAAAACAGTAATTTTTGTGCAGAAAATGTAACTAATAGATATCTGTTAAATACAAATATTTAGACACAATTCAAATTTTATTGATCGGATTTAAAAGAAGCCCTAGTATTACAGGAGTTAAAACATTTGTTTCTATTGTAGGACAGCTGAGACCTTGGGCTACTGCTACCTTAAGGAACTAAAAGAGAATATATGTTGGGAGATGCTTTACAGCCCAAAGCAACACAGCAACTACATTTTAACTACACTAAACTGCGTGTATAAACCACCACTATGCTAAAAAAAACTACCAGCTTAATGATAAAGACAGAAGCTCTGCTGTTCACTCAAGGACACAGCTGACAGTAACATGAGCCAGATATTAAATATAACACTGTTGGCCCAGTCCGTGTGTGTGGGGCGGGGTGGGGTGGTATCTCCAGTCCCTTTGCGGTTTGTCTTACCAAAAACCGAGTAGAGCTCGTGCCCTGATCGATAGCAGCAACCAGTGGCCCAAGTGTTATCCGGTGTGAGGACGCGGCCATGGTGCCGTTCATGGGCGACCACGGGAGCTTCGGCGTGGAGCTGGACAGGAAACCGATTATCTCCACCGGCAACGCTGATCAGGAGCGACCAAAGGCAGACGAACGGTCGGTCGCGGCTTTCAGACGTAACGTTACGTAGCATAATGATGACGAAACCGTTTGCAAGGCTTTGCAAACAATGGGGAAAATACATTTCACCCTGCAGCACCCACTCAGTTAAATTTTTGTAATGTTTAATTTAATTTAATATCACTTTATTTCTTCAATCCAGACATATCAAAATTATTGTACGAAACATAATACATACCAAAACAAACAACAAAAAACAATCTTTAACACTATCATGAAATTATACATATACATCCACCGATAAAAAGATATACATTTAAACATACAGAACCCCAAATCTATAGAAAGGAATGAATCTTTATATAGACAAACCATCAGTTTTATCGTAGTTTCTTCATCAATATTGGCTGTTTAATTTCAGGCATCATATTTGGTGGTTTTATGACAGATATTCTCACCATGGAGACGGTTGGTGAGATGATGTATGAATTATGATCTAGAACATGGTAATGATTATTTAGAACAACATATAGAAGTGTATTACATGCTGCATTTACTGACCCTTGGACATCTGACGTTTACCCAAGAGAAGGTCCCTTAACACAAATATATCCAGTTAACATGTCTGAAAAGACTTAGGGAGACGTTTAAGCAAGGCAAGGTAAGTTTATTTGTATACCACATTTCATGTACAAGACAATTCAAAGTGCTTTACATGAAACATTAAAAGCAATACAGTGGGGTGCAGGACGCAACAAGTGCATTAAGCACATTTAATAAGTTAAATGAAAATTGCAAAGAATTTAACAATTGTTTGGCAGCAAACAGAAAAGTGTTTAACCCTGATTTCAAACCGCTGATGGTTTCAGTAGACCTACAGTTTTCTGGGAATATGTTCCACAAGTGAGAAGCATAAAAGCTGAACGCTGCCTCTGCATGTTTAGTTCTGACTCTGGGAACAGAAAGTAGTTTTAACCTGATGATGTGAGGGATCTGGTTGGTCATAATCAACCAGAAGATCCTGAATGTAATTTGGTCCTAAACTATTCAGTGCCTTGTAAACTAACAGTAGGATTTTTAAATCAATTGGTCACTTCTGTAGTGGTTGTATGAGAGTTATAAAATAGATTTATTCTATACATTTTAATTCATGTAGTAAATATCAATTAACCCTGTAAGAGGAACACAGGACCCAAAATAATAACAATAAAAAAAAAGTCTTTGTTCCCATACCGGGAGTCGAACCCGGGCCGCCTGGGTGAAAACCAGGAATCCTAACCGCTAGACCATATGGGACCATGCGAACAGCGTGGCCCTGTGATCTATACATGACGTATTTCTTCAAGTAGCAAAGGTTCATTGTGTTGTAAGTTGTATACAGACGCAACACAAAGGGACCGCACAAACGCATCGATAGGAGGCCCTCATCCATTTAATCCGTTGCATGTCAGGTGGATTCCTCGTCTTAAATTCTTGACTACTGATCTAATTATTGTAACCTTAAAACAGCTCAACACTAAGTTGAATTTAATAACTTTAAAGACCTTCATTCACTTTTAAAATTCAAAATGTCATTTTTAAGAGGGTGTAGCTGTGGGTTATGTCAAGTGGCATATACATGGGCAGAACCTATGAGGATTTTTCTGCCTGCCTCCAAGCTAAGATATAGTTCTCTGTTCTCCTCCAGGGAGCACAAACACATTAAAACTATATAATAATTTCATTATTAATAAACTATTATCAAAATCCATTGGCTGACCTTATTACAAACTTGGAAAACAAAATGTGTTTTTACCACAACATTTAAAATATTTCTGCACCTGCCAGAGCGATCTTCAGTTTGGCGACCGTAGATGACGTAATCACAAATGGCCAGTGTTGTCATTCTTAAAATGTGGGAAGCGGTTTTCTTTTTATGTTGCTTGTTTTAATGGTTTTGTCGTGTTTAGTCCATTAACATTACAATGTAAGTAATTAAAACAAACGTGGGGTTTTATTTGTATGCTGCAAGACACAGGCTAACTGGCTAAATTAAGCTGTGCGCCTTAATTTCACCAGTTAGCTACGTTAGCTGTGTATGCTAAAGGCAGGCGACTCATTCGTGGTTTGATCTTTAATATTATTTTTGTGCATTTTTTAAGGGCTGACTACTGGAAGTCGCAACCGAGAAAATTCTGCCAGTATTGTAAGTGCTGGATTGCAGATAACAAGCCTGTAAGTAGAACAGAGTATACGGCTTATGCTACTGGGGACCGTATTCACCCATATTTAAAGCAATCTCGTAAATTGTTCTACAGAGCGTAGAATTCCACGAAAGAGGCAAGAATCACAAAGAAAATGTGGCTGCCAAAATTTCAGAGGTATGGATAATTATTTTACTTTTTTATTTTTATTTTAAAACAGTATATAGTACACCCCCAAAGATAGTTTGCAAACGTTTTGCTTACACTTGAGGTGAATCCACTGTGAATGATGCAATTCTGAGAACTAACCCGTTTACTCTGTAGAACTGTCTTTTAATAAATTCAAAATCAGCACTGTGAACAACATCATTCAAGTGGGTAGGAATTATTTATTCACTTTGCACAAGACTAAAGTGAGTGACATGATTTAGTCTAAGAGTTTTCTAGAGTAAACAAATAAAACTTTTTGACATCTGAACTGAATCAAGTTCACAGAAGAGCTGTTAAAGTCAAATATGAGCTTAAATGAAAGTTGCTTTTATTTAGAGGAGCCAGAAGGTGGTGGGTGTTATGATTTTCTATCAGGATTTACACATATCTTGCATATATTCACCTTCTTCTGAACTCAACCCTCATGTTATAAAAGCCTAATGCATTTCTCAAAAACATTATTACAATATCACAGAGTGTTATAAACAATCTACAGCATTTCAGCTATAACATCCTTACATCAGATAATGTCTGCGTACATCACACAGAGATGCATGCTGGGACTGAAGCACCATTATTTAAGTAATTCGCTCCTTCCCTTTACGACCAGTTGTTGTTTGGATGCATTTAGTTTGTTTGGCTTAAAACTGCCACATCTAGTGGAAAAGGGAAATAATAATGGATATAAAAAAAACAGAGAGAGAGTATATGAACCTTTTTTGGAGTATGAATGACTGATCTGCTCATGAAAATGCCAGTTGAAAATTCAATCCCCATTTTTTGGCTAACTTATTCATACAATAAATTTAATAAATTACTTCCAGATACATTTAACCATGTTGTTATTTTATGGAGTCACATATAGTAGATTGTGTTTAACCACTGATAAGAAAATAGTGTTTTACCATTGGAACTCTTTAAAATGTGATTTTTAACATGCAGTGGACAGACATGCCTAATATTTGGTTGTGAGGAATAAAAGTGAATTGAGTTATGATTTTGAAGGTAGACCTTACAGTTTGAGCATAAAAATATTATCACGCAGTTGTAAGTCAGGGTCTGTGTAAACAAAAGTCAGCCTCAGAGCAAAAAAGAACAAAACCTACTGTGTAAGCAAACACCATCAACATAAAGAGTGTGTTTACATATGCACATACCTGTAAATTTATTTTGCCTTCCACTCTCGATAACTGGGATCATACAGCAGTTAAATGTTTTATCCAGGAATCTTAACATGCTGCACACATGATCAGAAATCTGGATATATTAATAACCACATAGACAGAAATATAGACAACAAGGTTTTTCTCGTTTCTTGTAAACAACCCATCCAGAAGACGATTAAATACAGAATATTAAGTTGCATATGAAAGACTCAGGCTTCAGTACTAACAACTAAAAAGGTCCCTGTTTTGGCATCATTTTCAGGACTGGCAGGAGAGATAAGCTCCAGACATTAACACAGTGATTGCAAAGCTCTCTTCTAATTGGCCACTTACCGATGCCACTCATCTCACCCTATCTTTCTCGATGCAGATTAAAAAGAAGAGCATTGACAAGGCGAAGCAGGAGGAGCGGATGTCCAAACAGTTTGCAGCAATGGAGGAGGCGGCACTGAAAGCCTATGAGGAAGATCTGAAGAGGATGGAAAGGGAATCACAAGGTGATATTTTAATGACATGGAAAATAATCCTTTTACCTGTTCAGGAGGAAACCTCTGCTGTTTCACAATAACATGAAGTGTTTTTGTGTTAGGATTAAGTTCTCCAACTCCAGCTCCAGCAAAACCACATCCACAACCTCAAGTAAGACCTCAGCCCAAGAAACAAGAAAAGAAAAGAGAGAAAGCAAAGAAGAAATCCAGAGGAAAACCAGAACAGACACAGGTTTGGGTGGAAGGCCTGACAGATGATGGAAACACGTACTTTTACAACACAATAACTGGAGGTGAGGAAACTCCTCTTGCCTCTGCCGCAGACATCTATTTGATAACGTCATGTAAATGGTCAGTCTGACTCATTTAATCTCAGTTGTGCTATGTTTGTATTCTAACAGAGTCTCAGTGGGACAAACCAGCTGGTTTCCAGGGAGAAAGTTCAGCCTCTGCACAGTCTGAACAGCCTGAGGTTAATCAGTCTTTACTTTCTAAGCATTTTATGATTCATTACATTAATACCACGTATTTTGCTTTTATTTATATTTGTTATTGTTGTACTTCTGTTTAGAGTTCCTCAGGCTCTGTTTGGATGGAAGCTGTCAGTCCTGATGGTTTTACATATTACTACAACACAGAAACAGGAGGTGGATGTGTTTTTGTGATTACCTCTTAATTAATTCTAGGTTGTTAATCCTGTTGCTTATACAGATAACAGCCAGTAATCATGTTTATTCTTCCTCACCTCTCAGAGTCCAGCTGGGAGAAACCAGCAGACTTTCCTTCTAATGAAGCACCTGAATCCAACAAAGAAGGAGAGAGCCAGGACGAGCCTTCAGCTCCTGAGCCGGAGCCACTCTCAGGAGGAGAGGAGAGCTCCAAGGAGGCATCTGAGGAGGCACAAGCTCCTGAAGACGCTAGTCAGCAGCCCAAAGTCCCAAAGATCAGCTTCAGAGTGAGAGCAGTCTCTAAATGAGGAGACATTGATATCAATGTTAACTGCAGCTGTTTTAAATTTGACAAATCTGTTGATGATGGTTTTGTTTTTAGAAAAGAAAAGCCGAGGCTGAGCCTGCAGAAAAACTAGAAGAAGAAAAAGTGTGTGATGATGTTTCTAAGGAGGAAGAGAAAGAGACAAAAAAAGAGGAGGAAGCCCAAAACACAGCAACTGAACCTGAGAAAACAGAGGAAAAGCCCACATCAGGGGGGAGACAGGCCAAAAGACCAAAAGCTGCCAATCCATATGGAGTCTGGGAGCAGATAAAGGAAGAAGTAGATCCATAGTAAATGCCTCGTCTATGATTTAACACATCAATGTGTTGACAGTTACAGCTGAAAGGTACTAGTTGCTCTTTTTTTCTACTTTCCAGTACAAAGGTGGACTTACAGTTGCCCCAGGTTGAGGAAGGCACCACCAGCGCTCAAGCCGACCTCCCTCCAGAGCCAAAACCAAAGTTCAGGGAACGGGTCATCACCTCCATCGGAGATGAAAGTGGACCTGCTTCTTTCAGGAAAAACAAGACACAGAACGGCAAATCCAGAAGCCTTCGACAGAGAGACAACGATGACTGACACGAGCACAAAAACATCCAAGCTAGAATTCAGCAGATTTAGACTTTAACAGAAATAATTTTCTCCAGGAACTTTTCCAAGAGCCATTTTAAATTTATTGAAAGACTTGTATTTGTCTCACATATTATTTGGTGTTCTAACATTTTATAGTCAAAGTGTCTGAGAAACTACTTTTTTTGTTTTTTTAAGCGCATAGATGTCATCTGATAGTCAATGCTCTTTTTTTGTACTGATTTCTGCCATAACATAGTGTCTCAACATACTATGATAGTTTCATTTATGTGAAGGTTTTTCTTCCTGGGTCTGGTATGACCAGATCTAACCACACAGATCAATTCAAATGATTGTTTTTTGTATTTCCAGATCTTTATATTTTTACTTAAGTCATAGAAAATTACACAAACAGCCCTGCATCATCTGTTAATAATCACTCCTAGACATGATCTCAATGAATGACTGCCCTGGCACTGACTAAATGTTTTGGTGGTAAAAAATAAATAAATTTATGAGCTATAGAAATAATACTGTGGGTTTTGGGCCAGTTGGCACACACATGCAGGGTGTGACATGCTCTTGGTTAAAAGTGTGTGTATAAAGCTGATAGATGGCTTCGCCACACCCTGGTTGGCAAAGAACCATGAAAGTGGTTCAATAAACAATAAACAGCAGTGAAGACTTTCTACACTTAGTGAAAAAAATTAAGCTTTACTCTTTTTGGTTAATTATTTTGTGGTAAAAGGTCCAAACTCAACTAACAAATCATTGTGCAGAGCTGGTAGTCTTAGTTTTAAAATTTGCATTGTTATTTAGAGAACAAAAAAAAGACACAATCTGTAAGTTAAGTTTTATTACAAAAACCTCTTAATTCTGAGTCAAAGTTGCACTTTTTGGAGTGTGACTATTGCACAAGCATGAATTGCACCATTAATGCTGAACATGTGATATGCAGCTTGAGAGTCAGTCTGCAAACTGTCCCGTCTCAGGTCGCGTCAGACTGCTGTTGCTGGTCTCCACCACCTCCATCACAGCTTCCCGTTCAGCGTGTTCAGCTACGTCAGAAATCAGCTCGTTGAGGGCCTCCCCTCCTCTCATAAACTCCTGAACACAGACAGTTTAAAGGTGCAGCATGCCCATTATGAAACGCTTGCTGGTTGTAAATTAAGGCTTTAAATCTAACCTTAATGTCTCTGGTGACATATCCAGTGCGGTGATCTGTGACACGATCCTGGCTGAAGTTGTAGGTACGAATCCTTTCTGACTGAGCGCGTGTGCCCACCTGGGATTGAGTCCAGGGTTAGAAACTAAGAAGGCTTGAGTATTAATCAGATATTTTACTGCTTCTCTCACCTGCTGCTTTCGTGCCATGTGCCTCAGCTCGGTCTCTTTACCCATCATGCTTTGGTAGAGTCTCGCCCTCAGCACACGCATGGCGGTGTCTCTGTTCTGCAGCTGAGAGCGAGTCTGCTGGCATTCAGCCGTTATACCTGTTGGAATAAGATAATGATAAAAAGACGGCATCAAAGCCAGACGTTTAAATCTATTATTTTTTTTACCAGTCGGAAGATGAACTATTCGCACAGCGCTGTCTGTCGTGTTGACACTTTGGCCTCCGGCACCTCGCGATCTGAACGTGTCAATTCGAAGATCCTTTGGGTCAATGTGGACATCAAACTACAAACAGAACAAAAAAAAGATGTTTAATCCTGAAGAATGCAGGCTAATAATAAACTGAAAAGACGGGAGCAGTGTGCACCTCTACTGGCTGCGGCAGGATCACGACTGTCATAGTTCCTGTGTGAATACGCTGCATTCTGGAGGAGAGGCCCACCTCAGGGATCCTTTGCACCCGGTGCGTCCCTCCTTCATGCTTCAGATGTTTATACACGTTCTCTCCGGCTATCCTCACCGCTGCATGGTGCAATCCTCCTGAAACACAGTCCATGCTGTTGTTTCCGAATGGAAAACTTAATAAAACTATCTATCATATAAAACTACTATATATGTACATAAGTGTTATACCTGCACTGTATTCAGCTGAAATTAGAGTTTTAAAATTAGTAAAATTTTGCATTCTGTTTTATTTTTTAGAGGATGGCATGAATTACCATAGTCTGCAGGCATGTAGTTCAAAACTTCGAAGTCCCAGTTCTTGTAGTAGGCAAAACCCTGGTACATGTCAAACATTTCTCTGGTGAATTGCTGACAGATGTCACCTGAAACCAGACATTTGATTTTTAGAAAAAGAACTGGGAATCTGCAAAGTGAGTATCCAATTCAAAGCAAGTGGTGAGAAAATAAATACTTTCCTTCGTACCTCCTGTTGTTCGTCCTGATACAACTTCTAACACAACATCACTTGAGTCAAGAGGGTCACTGGGGATAAGAGCTTTTATCAGCTGGAGAGAAAAAGAGCCTCAATATTAGTTTATTAGTTTATGTTTTTTAAACACAATAAAAGAAAATGCATAAAAAGGAAGAAAAAAATGGAAGGAGGTTTTTGGCTCTGTAAATGTAATTGATTTAGAAACCTTTAACTTTATATCACTTATACACAATTTGCAGTTTATTGTCTTAATACTACTCTAAAATGTTTAAGTCTTTCTATTTTAATATTAATTCAGAAATTTTCTTAGATTAACAATTGCCATGAATTATTAATTTTGTTTTGCTTTCATTCAATGTTAGTTTATAACAACAAACTGCTGCAATTAATTTGTATTATGTGCAGATAATATGGTTTTCTGATTTTTTTAATTAACATATATTATTACAATATGAAATAAACAGAAATGGGCCCCATACTGATCCCTGGGAGACCCAACAGGTAACATTCTGTATATTAGATTTTGGATCTTGTAATTGCACATATTGTTTCCTGTCTTTTAAATAACTGCTTGCCCAGATGTATGCCATTCCTCTATAATTCTGTACCTTTGTCAAGTTAACATCAATAATCTACATTATCTAAAGCTTTCTTTAAATCTTAAAATATCCATATTGCCTGTTTCCATGAGACGTATGTGATGCTTTCAAAGTTACCAGAACATGACTTACATCTTTTCTTAAGGCCAAAATTTTGTTTGATATTTCTGCCTCTTCATCTTTCAGCAGCTGGATCAGATGCTCATCCTCGTCTTTGGTGTTAGCTGAATCTGCAAACAGGAGCGGGAAGCAGAGCGTTTGCATTCTTAGATAATTACATGTTAATACAGCAAAATGTGATTATTTACAGCTGCAAACAGAAGATCAATGTTATGTCTAATTAAAAAGGGACATTGTTTGCACTGGTGAATAAACACAGATCTCTTTGTGGTGTTTATACTAACTTCATATTTGTTATGTTTATTTATTTAAAAAAAAAACTATAAATCTCACTCACTGTGTATAATTGAAAGGATTTCTTCAAGGTCTTTCTTGGCTTGTTCAATACTTCTGAACACATTTGCCAGAGGCAGCAGCTCTGTGTGTTTCTTCATCAGTGCTTTCCTATCTAGCTCATTGAGGTACCCACGGTGTAACTTATTACTGATGTCCCTGAATTCCTCTATGAGCTGATGAAGATATCTCTTAACGGAGTCGTTCTTGTACAAATCCCCTAGATCACCGTGAACGAAGCGTTTGGGGACTATTTTACCCCAGTGCTGCACCTGTGTCACCTTAGCATATTTCAGTCTGCTGTGTCCCATCAGTGTAGTCCATCCCCCTCTTTCTCCTCTACTCTGTGAAACTACATGGTTACACAATCTAAACCAGCGACGAACGAGCATTTGACTTAAGTTACTGTGCAGAGTGAAGTTAAATAAAACTCTCACGTGTTGTTCAAGAGCAAAATGACAACAAACGGACCATTTCCGCTGTAAGCTAACAGATGTACCGGATGTAGTTTCGAGTTGGAGACTAAAGGAACGCTGGGAATTGTAGTCTTACTCAGTTGACGCCCTAAAACTGTAGAATACTCATGTTATTTAATTACTTACTTACGTTCGTACACATTCATTAATTCATTCATTTATACGTCATTAATCTTTTATAGTCTCATGTGGTGGTACAAAGTTGCAAAACATAACAACACCAAAAAGTTTTTTTTTTTTTTTTTTTTTTGTTTGTTTAATTGTGCTTTCTTACGAAATAGTATATGTTTGTTTGTTTGGTTTTGTGTAATGTTCTCAGATTTTTTTTTCTGTGTTTTGCGTTTTGTTATTAAAATGTGTTTTGTTTTTGTGTTCAAATGAGCTCTTGCATTATTACCAGTTATTCAATTAGCTGGCTTCTAGGTTCTGCATTAGCATTAGCGTAAAACCGAGAGTTTTATACCAGCTACTGTTGCTAAAAAAATTATGTCTACCTTTACTGACCACAGATACGGTGAGAGGTTATCAGCCAACTAATAGTTAAATGTTGAAAGAAAAAATTAAGCGAAAATGAAAATAAAGTGCCGGAATTTGTGTCGAAAACATAAACTCGTTAGCATAAACTTGTTAGCTAGTTGTCTTGACGAATTATTAGCTAATTAGCTTGTACATGCTTACTAGCATTATAAACTATACAAAATTTGGGGGACATGGTTGAGTTGAGTAGGCTTAAACTTTCTCTCTAATTTTTACAAGCTTATTACTTAACGTGACAGCTTTAGTTGGTTGTTACTTTACAAGCTAAAGTTTATGGTTAACAAAAGATATAAAGAGCTAACTACTATTTTAACACCCTCACCAAGAAAGAATCACTGTTTGATTTTCACAATAATAAGAGTCAATTTTTTTAACAAATGGTTGTCATTAGAGTTAATATAATTACAATAATTAGACTATAAAACTTGAAACCGTAATGCACAGGCAGGATTACTACTACAAATCCATTCCTACATTTATTATACTGTATCGATCCATTCTTTTCGCTTATTCCAATGTAGTACACAAGGGATGGAGGGTGCTAGCCAAGTGGCAGGGTACACCCAGGACAGGATATCCATCATAAGACCAACACAGAGAGTCAAACAACCCTCCACACTCACTAATAAAGAGTTTTAAATGTCATGATGCATTGTTCTGTACAAAGCAACAAATGACTGTAATAATCACTACATTTACAAACAAGAAACTTATAGTGATAATAAACTGATAGTAAGGATTCTCATTATAAGCATCTTTGATTTTGTTTCCTTTTTTCTCATGTATTTGTCAGAATATCAGGAAAGTAATGGGCTTTCGTTAACCAAAGCAGTGGAGGATGTCAGTCAACATGGCTACGCCCAGATGAAGGCCCTGAAAGAGAAACAGAGAACATTCAGCATCCTGCAGGTTTACATATTTAGGAAGCTGTAGAACTGGTCATTATTAATATTTGTAATGTATTCAATGTATTTTTATTGTGACTACATTAATCTGGCATATATAATAAGGCGATCACCTGTCATTCAATACTAATATTGTCGTTTTCAGGAAGCTCTTGTAGATGTTGAGAAGGAAGGTGAGACTTCCAAGCAGGAGCTAAGATCTAAAGAGAGGGAAGTTCTGATGCTTGAATGTGAGGTGGAGCATCTGGAGAGACAAACTAAAGTCCTCCATGATCACTGTTTATCTATTAGCAAGGAAATCACAGAACTGCAGGTTCTTATTTGTGAGGAGGAGGAGAACACTCGCCTGGTGGTGGGAAGGTTTGTCACTTATCGAAGGAAGATGGAGGATCACAGAGCAGCTGTGTTGCATGCTATGAGCCAGACGGAGGCTCATAAAGAGCTGGAGAGGAAGAAGGTGATGGTCCAGATGCTGACTCAGAAGAGAGATCAGCTGAGGGAGGAGAATCCAAATGGAAACACGACAAGGATGGCGAAGGTGAGAAAAAAAATGCAACAAATAACCTTGAACTATCTTGGTTTCTGTTCTTTTGTCTGCAGCATAAAATCCAAATCTGACATGTTGTTTTCTTAGGCTGTTTTCTCATAAATCTACAGTTTGCATGATAATTTTACTTTTATAAATTTCTTTACTTACAGAGAGAAATTGATGCTTTAAAGAAAGACATCTCTGAAAGGAAGACAACCATAGCTGAGAGGAGAGAGCAGCTGAGGAATGAGTGTGAGACTCACACCCAGTTAAAGAAAGACATAGAGGTGTGGCAAAATAAGCTGTTTTTAAATGTTTCATTATACTGTCACAACTATATAGATAAAACTGCTAAATAAATCTTTCATATAAATTGTGAAATCATGTGTTTTACCCTGACTGGGAGCATATAAGAGACCACCATTTTGCCTCCTCCCTCTGATTCAGATTCAGAACAGGCGCCATGAAGCCATCATCAAGCGCCTCCGTTGCCAAGTCAGCAGAGCTCAGGCCGTCCACAGGTAAAGCTAACGCAAAAGCATCACTAGAGCTTGTAGTATCTATATTTATATCACACAGAAGCTGCTGTAAAAGACATAAAACTAGGAAGACATGGAAGAAGATAAGGGGCACAATCTTCACATTTGTTGTTATTTAATAACTAATAAAGCTGCTTCAAAACACATTAAATGTATTTGAGCTGTGTCTGCTTTACAGGGAGACGTCGGATGATGTCTATCACCTGCAGAGGCAGCTAGCTGAGCTCAAGAGGCGGCGAGAGTCATCACAAGACTCAACGGTCAGTGATCATTAAACTGTGGTGTCAGGCTTGTTGACTCTAGATCACCTGTTCTGTTACGAGGATAAAAGTAGGCCTTCACAATTTTGATAGTTCAGGAAAGGTTTGTTGTTGTTACTACAGTTAAAAAACAGGGGGCAGCATTGTCTGTTTAATATATGCTTTTGGCTGTTCATTACTTCAGCTGTAATATATACTGGGTTCACACCAAATATGAATGTATTAAAGTACAATTTTCTTCAAAAGAAATCTTAAAAGAGTTAATCTATTTATAGAAAAGCAGATGCTGATGAAAAATGCTCAACATTGCCAGAGCGCTTTCACTTTCTCTGTGAATCAGGGATGACATGAGCATGTTGGATGAGATTTCGGGTCAGGGGATGACAGTGAACCAGTTCATCCACAACAGTGTCCCATGCAAAACAAAAGCCAAGTGTCCACTGTGACCGTCGATGCGATGGCGGCTGTTTTGGTACGCACTGTTCCAGCTTCTGCTTCATTGGTTGGCTTGACAGTCGCGAGATGACAGTCCCACTGTTGGCTAACGAGGGAGTGACTGTACTGTGCTACTTCAGCCATAACTCCAAACTAATTAAACAATGAAACTGCCTTTTCAAGAAATTAGTGCACATCAGAGTGATTTCCATCAGACTCTGAGAAAAGTTATAACTTGTGATTGAAAGGGTGTGCCCTTGATGTCAGTGTTCCCCTAGATGAAATGGCTTCTTGCCAGCTGTGCAGCAGTAAATCAGCTGTTCAGCTTTAAAAAAAAAGGCAATATTTCAATCACAGTGTCTTTTTAAGATATTTATTTTTAAAAATCACACAAAATTAAGAGTGAGAATGTATTTTTCCAATCTTTATATACAAGTTATCCATCGTTTTCAGTATATTGTGTCTTCCGATAATGGCCATCTTTACGGTCAGCCACAAAACAAGTAAAAGAACAATTTAACTTTGCTTATGTATCTTTTAACTGCAATGTGGAGATCTGGTTTTACTATTTGGACGTTAAAAAGCTAACATCTAAAGATAGGATTCAGCCATAAATTGCAGTTTAAGGGACCATTTCCTTTAAACTGCGCTATGGGAATGTATGTCTACAGTAAAGCTATGCAGCTCGGTCTGACTGACCTCATTTAAATGTTTGGCCTGACAGCGACTAGATCTGTCCTGTTCACGCTGCTCTGCTTTGGGCCTCTTCTCCCCAAACTGTCCAAAACATCCTCTTACAAAGGACAAGCTGGTATAAACAGATGCATACTGCATTGAATTTACAGCTCAGTCCCTCCTTTGTGCATTCAGTTTGTGCAATGCAAGCACATCTCTGCACACCCATACCAGAAATTACTTCTCATAATACTGATAATAAAATGTCCCAGTATGGCAAACGGAGAGTTGTTTGAAGAAATGAATGGTAATGCAAGTTTTAATACTATGAATATTACGAGTCTTTTAGGAAATGCTGCTCATGTGCACACACTCCAAGCTAATTAATCCTAGTTAATTAGAGAGTATTTCAACACCAGCCCTCTGCAACACACAGCCTTGACATATTAGTCCACTTCAGCTTCTACAAAATGAAGTTTATGGGTCAGGCCATTTTTAGTCCCTCAGAAGTATCATCCTATAAAATCATTACCCTGCAGAGAAAGAAGAAAGACTTATCTAAGAATCTGTGTTCAACACTTCAGGAAGCATCTCCTTGATCTGCTCACCTTGTGATGGCCTTTTCATGAAAAGCTGTGCTAGTAGAAATGTGCAAGCTTTCACACTGATTGATGTGTGCTAGGATAATCCAGTGCTCATAAATGATGCCCCTCTACAAAAACAAACAAACAAAAAAAAACTAAGTGGTCCAAACAGGTGAAAGTGGAAGAGTATCTACTGAATACAGGAACAATGCAATGAAGGGAAACAGCATATTAAACTGCACAAAATTAAATAAAATCAAGTTTAAAGCAGGCACTGAAAAATATTAATACCTTCAAACTATGGCTGCCTCTACAAAAATCATCAAAATTGTTTTTGACACCACACAGGAGCAGACAGGTTGAGACTGTTGCATAATGCAGAAACACATGAACTCCAGCAGGTGTTTTGGACTGCTAATGCTCAGCTATAAATATGTTAAAAAAGCAAACCAGTGTAACAACCTATAATTTCATATTACAATTTGTTTCACGTAGTGACAGCTTTACCATCCTCCCACTGGCTGCACTATATACCATGCATGTTTAAGTGTGTGCACATTTCTAGCTGTTTGAACCTCCTCTCGCCAGCTGCCCGTGTTAGTTACGTTAAGGCAGGAAAAATAGTTATGTGCATGCCTCGAGTGTTGGACCGTATATAATTAAATTCTTGGAATCTTACTACTGTGGGTTGAGGCATGCTTACTGCTGAAACATAACGGTATAAAACAGTTGAGGCACTGTGGGAGTGTTTGTGTATGTCCACCGGTACCCTGTAAAAACTAGCTCATCTGCCCCTGCTTTGAGTCTCATTTTATCATTTTTATCTCACAGATAGAATCAGTGTCTACTGCACACGTGCAAGTGTGCAGGTGAGCTCTGGAACATCCTCCTGAAAAGAATTCAGTTAAATAAGAAAAAAAAAAGAAAATATTTCAGATAGTCATCTTGAGAAGAAAATTTTATGCCCTACTTAAGCGTTGTCGCTCATCTTCGTGCTTTCAGATACTTACCATCCCATGGCATTATACCTTTTACAATAACAAGTCATGTGACTGCTTGCTCAGACTGTTTTCACAATGTACGTCAGAGGATTCTTCTAAGAAGTCTAAGTTATAATTCCCAGTTTTGGTTTGCAAAACAATTCAGGAAACTCTGTTGTTGGCTTTCTTGGAAACAGATCAGCTCCATTATAAATTTTTTCTCTTAGGTATGGTTGCATCATATCGTATGTTTCCATTAACTCATTCACTACTGCTCTGGTGTTCTATTTTACAACATGACTTTAAAGCTATATTGTGATTAGCTTTTCTAAGCAAAAAGGCTGGAAATATGAGGAAGCTGTTCTCTGGTTTTTGTGGCATCCTCAGCAAGGTTCACTATATTAATAAAGCCCCTGTAAACCCAAGTAAAAGTCTGCTGTTATCTTCAGTAGTATGTGATTTACAATTTACATGCTAATTTTTAACACAACACTATAAATTTTCATCAAGAGGTCTTTTCTCATCATTAGTAACTTCTGCTGGTTTTATAAGGTGTAAAACAG
This sequence comes from Melanotaenia boesemani, assembly GCF_017639745.1. NCBI lineage: Eukaryota > Metazoa > Chordata > Actinopteri > Atheriniformes > Melanotaeniidae > Melanotaenia > Melanotaenia boesemani. Next base: position 13,496,234 of record NC_055705.1, read on the forward strand.
TATTGTTGAACCTAAGAGGTGTTCCTAAATAGATTTTCTTAATATTAATCTTTGTGCAACTCCTGGTTTGAAAACTTTGATGCTATTCTAAGCTAGCCAGCTGCACCTTAGGGTACAGATATCAATCTACTCATCCATTGCTTATCAAGATAGAACATTTCCTTAAACATATTCATCAGGTTCTTCATTATATCTGTTTTCCCAGACTTTGATTTAATGAAAATAAAGCAAATGCTACACAGTTTTAGTTTGTTGCTGCTGCAGCTAGCCTGTCAAATGTTTAAAAAAAGATAAGAGTTTGCAGAATCTTTCCATCATATAGGGCAGTAGGTACCTACTGTATTGTACCAGCTTGACTCCAGTTGGTTCGTATAGGGAATTCTTATGTTGAAAACCCACAAAATGACATGGAGTAAAGTAACTAGTAAAGTAATCTAATTAGGTACTATTGATTCCTGACATTAACCAAGTAGTTTTATGCATAAATCTCACATGACAACAACAAGATCAGATGCTCTGGACTCAGTCTTGAGGCCAAAAAGTGTCCACAAAACAAAATCTTGTAAAACCGCTTGACATCATGAAGAAGATGCAAAGATTTACACTCAAGCCACTTTATTAGGTACACCCGTTCAACTATTTGTTAACTCAAATAGTTAATCAGCCAATCACCTGGCAGCATCTAAATGCATTTAGTCATGTGGACATGGTGAAGACGACTTGCTTAAGTTCAAACTGAGCATCAGAATGAGGAAGAAAGGAGTGACTTTGGTTGTTGATGCCATTGATCTCATGGGATTTTCCACACACAACTGTCTCTAGGATTTGTGGAGAATGGTCTGAAAAGAGAAAATATCCAGAGAGCTGTAGTTGTCTGGATGAAAATGTGTTATTGATGTCAGATGTCAGAGACGAATGGGGCTAGTTGGAAATGATAGAAGGGAAACAGTAACTCAACTTTTCTGATGAATACTTCCAGCAGGAAATGCACCATGTCACAAAGCTCAAATCATCTCCAAATGGTTTCTTGAACATGACAAAGAGTTCACTGTACTCCAATGGCCTCCACAGTCACCAGATCTCAATCCAATAGAGCAGTGGTTTCTAACCTGGGATCCCTGACCCCCAAGGGGTTCCCTTAAAGAACAAAGGGGGTCCCCGAAGCTTTGATTGTTCAGAGCCAGTGGGAATAAAATTAATGTCCACACAGAGACGAGTTTAGAGGTATGTGCTTACTTTTTTTTTTTTGGTTGTTTTGTTTTGTTTTGTTTTGTTTTGTTTTGTTTTGTTTTGTTTTTTTTTTTGTTGTTTTGTTTTTTTTTTACTGACATGGAACCAGTATTTTGGGAGCCTAAAAACAAACCTTTGGTCCCAAAGTGAATAAATAAGGCTCATCAAAATCTTATATATAACAATATTTTGAAAAATATACTTTTTTAAAAAGCCACTTATTAGGCCACATCTTGTGCATCCAATCAAGTTTTGTCCATGCACTGTGGTTTAGTCAATCCCAGTAAGTTCCTGCTCCATTTAATTAATGAAACATGCCAGAGAAATACCACAGTGCAAATGATTTTTCCCTATTTTGCTTAAAAAACCGTAAAGCTATATGTTGATAATTCTCTTTACTTTGGTTTTATTAAAGGACAGGACAGGACTCAGCCAGAATGCATAATTTATGCCAGTTGCATGAAGTGGATTTAAAGGGAAAAAGGTTCTTTAGGGTGTGGTGGGACAGGAGATTGTGTGAAGCTATCATGTTAATATGGAGCAATGAAGAATCTATGCCATGAAGAATGAAGGTAGTTCTGAAGGCAAAATGGGGTCCAACCTGGTACTAACACGGTGTACCTAATAAAGTGAGTGTATCTCAGATATTGTCAGGCTATGCCATGTAGTCAAGGAATGGCATCCTCTGTAGTTTTAATGTAATTAAACCTTTTTAAATGCTGCTGAGGGGAAAAAAACAGATTATGTTTTACTTTCTTTGTTTATTTCATTGGGACAGTGCTGGTTATTGAATACCAAAAAGTATGATGTAAACATGCTTAATTATAGCAAAGAATGCTAATTTCCACCTTTGGTCCCAAAGCAGGTAAGAAGATAGAATAAAAATGACACCATATAAAAAGAGATAAAATAAAATGTAAATAAACATACAAAAGAAACACTTAAACAAAGCAAGAATTAAGAATTATCACAGGTTTGATGTTTTTTTTTAGCCTTTTTTTCTTTTTAGATGAGCCTAAAGGATGGTTTATGTGGAACACTTTCTTATAATGCTTTTCCAGAATAGACATATTTTTAACAGCAGAACAGCATAGCCTGTCCAAAATGACAACATATCAATGGTACCACAAGGTCCCCTCTCATAGTGGCTCTGGTACCACTATCAGATTCCTGTTTAAAATAATCATTTTAAGGATAGTAAAGTGTAAAAATAATGGTTCCACTTCTACCGCTGTAACTCCAAAACACATTTAGCCTCTTATTTCTCCTCATTTATTTATATTTTCACATCTAAGTACACAAAAACGTTTTGTTCAATGTTAACGGATGATGTTACATGACCCTTAACATCTTTTCAAGAAGTCCTCTTCCAGGATCGGGATCTGGCTCCCCGACATGAGCTGGTGAATTATGGGTGGAATATGATGCACACACAATAACTCCCACTAAAACAAGAAAGTGGGATGCATGGCCGGATTATCCAATGGGCATTGTGGTCACAGGCCCAGGGGCCCACAATAGTAAAGCAAAATGTCTTTTGTTCAGAGGATCCGCTTGCCAGCAGGCATGCAGGCAAATGCTCGGACCCACCAGCCAGTAGGACTGAGTTTGCAATGACAGTGGTTGACCAGTGGAGAACTCCCTAAAGGCACCCCACCTGCACAACTGGCGAGAGAGCAGGTTTTATCAAACTGAGGAGAAGTTATCTGTCTGTCAATGAGGAAAGAAAGAAGAAAAACAGGACAGTGGTAAGTAGTGCAGATAATTTATCTCAGAAGCTAATTTAGCTCCGCCCCCCACACCACCACTTGCAGAGGCCCCTGGGCAACACTCTGCTGGGCCCAGGGGCCTCTGCAGTTTTAATCCAACCCTGGTGGGATGAGCTCCAAGAACCAGAAATACACTTGATGAGTATTCTGGAGGGGCTGTAGGGTTGTTTGTTATTCTCATCCCAACTACACCCTTGGTAAACCATTACTAGGTTTCTGTGTATAGCTTATACCAAGAAGACACACAACTCAGTCCTTTGAAACAAGAACATCACCTACAAGGCTGTATTTTTTTTCTAAAGTAGAATGAGAATATTTGTTTAAGCTAAAAATATCCAGAGAAACCTGTATTTCACTGCTGCTGGTGATTGGTGATTGACATACCTCCAGACAACACCTTACCATCTTCATAAGTATAGCTCAACTTCCAGAAAATTTATTTAGCTCTTTTTGTTTGTTTAAGTATTTACTGGCGCCAGCCCTGTTTCACAAAGCAGTAATCCTGACTGATGAGAACAAACCACATCATTGCAGGGAGAATAAGTATATGCTGCATGTGCGTGAGTAAGCAAATTGCAAAGTAATGAGGAGGGAATATCCCTCAGAAGGGAGGGCTGAGCTCACAGGGGAAACCACTGTGCTTTGCTGGCTTCTGATTGCTCCCATTGGTTCTTATTACACTAAACAGCTTTTGCCCAGTTTACTGACACCTGCTAACTTTTAAACCAGTTCAAATTATCCCACATGCTCCTGTTATATGTAAATACTGAAATATACATTAACAGCTGTCAGAAAGTGGCTCATTTATGATCAGAAAAATGTTCTTTTTAAACTTTATGGGAAAAAAGGCCTTATAGGCAACTTTCAGAGGCATCTTATTGATTGTTTCTTGTATTTAAAGACTGGGCTGTGTGCTTCTTGGTATACGTTATACACAGAAACCAGGAAATGGTTTACTGGGTGTGTGGATGGGAACCAGACTCAGGAATGTTTTGACTTGCAAAGATAAAAAAAATTGAATACGGCTGACTGTGACTTTTGTGTCAGGAATATTTGATGAATCCACTGAAGAGGTTGATGTGGTAGAATTAGCTTGCTTGACTCCAGGAAAAAGGCCTGACCAAAAATAGATGTGATAAAAGAGAACTTTAACCCTCAAGCAGTTGGTGATGGAGCCCCACCCTGCTTTGTGCCTGAGCTACACAAACAAACACGCTTGTACACACACTTTTATCTCCTGGTATCCATGATAGGACACTTTCTGTAAAACAAAACTTATGCAACATTCAATAACTCAAGCTTGCATCAGAAACACAGGAGGGTGGCATGTACAAGTATGACCACTCACATCCACACGGATGAAAGAAATTACAAACATATATATATATATATATATATATCCACAAGAGTCCTGGGAGCTTGAGGGTCCTACGCAGTATCTTAGTTGTTCCTAGAACTGAGCTCTTCTAGATGAATATGTCTGATGTTTCTCCAAATATCTGTTGAAGCCTCTTCTCCAGTGTGGGGGACACGGCCCCCAGTGCGCCGATGACCACTGGTACTGATTGTTGCCTTCACCTTCCAGGCTTTCTCCAGTTCTTCCTTAAGTCCTTGGGATTTCTCCAGTTTCTCATGTTCCTTTCTCCTGATATTTCCATTGTTGAGGAAAGCTACATCGATCACTACGGCTGGTTGGTTGGCCACCAACATTTTGTTGGTCTGTATCTTGAAGTCTGACAGGATCTTGAAGCCTTTCTGTATTTATCAGCTGGGATACACAGAGACCATGGTTAAATATGTAAATAGGACCTAAATTGGCGTAAGCATTAAGGCAGTGTTTTAGAAATGTTAAAAAAAAAAGCGAAATTTACTTTATTTTATGTAAAGTTGTCTAATTTGGTTCTCTCAGGGTTCATTTAGTTAGACCAAAATGAATAATTAACTCTTCACATACACAATTTTAAGCATGACCATATTTGTAATTAGTTTTCTTTAAAACAAAACCACAAATAGCATTTACAAGATGGACTCCTGTCTAAAAAATAATTAGTGCAGGAGCATCTCTCCAAGTAATCCCTCTCAGTCATATCGTATTACCCAGTAAAAGTGTTTATCGGGTTGGACAGAGGGTGTGCAAACGCCTGGAAATTTGAGCATGGAGGTTATAAAAATATGGTGATCATTTCAAACTGCTTTCATATATAAATATATACAGTGTTATATACTGCTGTTAGCAGAAAATGGACTCATACATTAAAAAGGCTAAAAATATCTTTTTGCAAACAGAAAGAAGGATATAGATTTCCCTGATTAGATTTCAGAAAATTGACATGTACATTTTTTTTATTTATGCCTATGTATAAATAAAAACTTCTGTAAAGTCTTTATTAAAATGTTTAACTTTCACTCCTAACAGGCAAATCAGACCGTAATGAAAAAATAATACTTACATTTCTTAAATAAAAACTAACCATAGATTTGACATTGTAAATTAGCCCCATGAAATTTACAAAACTGTGTTTGCCCCTGAAATCTTAAGGAAAACAAAGCAGCATAAATGTCAAATGGTAAAGTTAAGTACATCAGAGTTGGACATAGATACAACAACCAGTTAAATAAATGTAAATTATTTCCACCACTGCCCACCTGAGTGTCTCCCACAGCAGTTTTGAGATGATAGAAATCTACATCAGCGTTTGGTATTTTCTTTTTTGGGATATTGCAGCAGGTGTAGTTCATGTCACACTCCTGTACTGTACGCAAAATAATGTATGACTCTTGTTTTTCTTCTATTGTACTGACAAGCCTTGTCTGTCAAATTTAGATCTGTTGTTGTAAATGTGTAATTTATGCGGTTATTGTTTAAAATATTGAACAAAGCCAGTGAATCTTTTCTTTTGTGCAGTGCTTTGTGTCATGCTGCTACTAATCTTCCTTGTGGTTTCATCTGATGAGGTTTCAAGAAGAGTACATGGCGACCCAGTTAAAAGGACAGCCTGATGCAGATGCCTGATTTGATGTCCTTATAAGAAAGGGTCCAAACTGCAGAGCATGCTAATAGCCCACTGTTTATATTTTGATGCAAGGTTGTAAAGCCAAACCGGATAGCCGCACATCTTAAACACACCACTCATAAATAGCCTGGGAAATACACAGTGCTGTGCTGGGCGCAGATGGTTTAAATAGCATGCATGCACACGGGACTGAAACAGCATCATAAAACTGCAGCACAAGAGATGAGGAGGCTGGATCTTGCTCTCCCGCAACCAGAAAGTAGGGCAGCTAGGGGGAGCAGTAGGGAGTCCCAGGTCCTCCATTACAACACAAGGACATGTGTGCGTGCAAGCAGGAGGAGGGAGCATTGCCTTAGCTTGTCTCCTCTGCGTATCCTAATTGCAGCAGCAGGGCAGTAAATTATGAATGAAACTGAGAGGGGAGCATTGGTGGGAAGGAACTGGACCCCAAGTATCTCTATTCGCCACAGCTTCTTTTCCTCTCCAGCATGTACAGATGGAAAGGCTTTGCCTCGTACTGTACAGACCGTTTCCTATTTATTCCCCCTTTGCAGGCCCACTGCAACAACAGCTGCAGTTTTTATTTCTGCACTACGTTTCTTTTGACGTGTTTTTCAAGATCAGCAGTGGGAATTGTGAAAGAAAACATCATCATTAACTACTCTGTACCAAAAATGTTCCAAATTAAATTGGTCAGATGGTAAAGATGGAAAAGATTCCCACGACATTACTAATGAGAATTTATAACCTCACACAACTTAGGATGCATTTTCTGAAATATCATAAACCACTGAGCATAGTTATTAGCTTACTTTAATTAATTTTAGCCCAATATTTGAAGAAATTATTATACTATGTCCTTAGGAAGGATGTCTTTTTCAATCAGTTCTACTTCCTCTACTACCCTCTTTTTTTCTCCACACTTAAGGCAAAGCAAGGCAGTTTATTTATATAGCACATTTCATGTACAGGACAATTCAAAGTGCTTTACATAAAACAAAGACATTACAGATATTTAGAATAGTAAAAGGCATCAACACATAATCAACACATAATCACAATAAAATAATAAATTACATTAAAATGATTAAAAGCAAGATAAGTTAAAAAAGTTACCGTGCAGACTTCATGCATAGGCGCATGAGAAATGAAATGTTTATAACCTAGATTTAAAAATGTCTACATTTGGGGAAAGTTTAATCTCCACTGGCAGTTTGTTCCATTTGTTTGCAGCATAACAGCTAAATGCTGCTTCTCCATGTTTAGTCTGGACTCTGGTCTGGACTAGTTTGGATCTAAGAGCTCTGCTAGGTTTATATTCTCTGAACATATCACAGATGTATGCTGGGCCTAAACCATTCTGGGATTTGTAAACAAGCAGAAGGGTTTTAAAATCTATTCTGTGACTGACTGGAAGCCAGTGTAAAGATTTTAAAACTGGTGTGATGTGTTCAGATCTCTTAGTCCTGGTTAAAACTCTAGCAGCAGCGTTTTGGATGAGCTGCAGATGTTTAATGCTCTTTTTAGGAAGTCCTGTTAAAAGACCATTACAGTAATCCAGCCTCCTGCAGATGAATGCATGGATGAGTTTCTCTTGGTCTTTCTGGGAGACTAGACTTTTAATTCTGTTGATGTTTCTGAGCTGGTAAAAAGCTGTCTTAGTGACAGCTTTGATGTGGCTGCTGAAAGTCAGATCTGAGTCTATCAACACTCCCAGGTTACGAACTTGGTTGGTGATTTTAAGAGCCCGAGTCTCCAGGTGTTTGCCAATGCTTAAGAAAAACTTTAGCAGCTTTTTTGTTTTGGAACAACAAACAGACTACAGCTCTCCCTTTTATACTTACCGTATGAACGTGGAGGGCTCAAACTGTTATAAAGCTTTATTACTGTGCTGAGGTTCCAGCTTGGCTTGAAAAAGAAAAAAAATACATTAGAACTTTCTTTGTACCTTTACCTTTATTCGTCGTAAGCCAAGATACATAGCGTACACAGAATCCAATTCTCAGAAACACTATACCAGTTTGGCTTGAAGCCCAGGATTTATTAAATGACACTCCCAAACTTTCATGTTTTACACCTTTTCTGGGAAACGATTGCTTCAGAGCAGAAATGTGTGATATGGGATATAAACACTGGATAGAGAAAGGGCTTAGCAAAATCAAAGATTTAGATTTATCCTTACAATAATTAATTGATAAGTACAACTTTCACAGGAAGCACTTTTTTAAGTATTTGCTAATTAGGAGCTTTTTATATTCCCAAATATTAATTAAAATGACCATGGAGGTTAGCTGTGCAAGTTTTATGATATATTTTTTATCAGGCTCCAAATAAAACTAGTTCATATCTGTCTGCATGGGAAAGGATCTTTGACTGCAGGAGACTGGAAGGAGGTCATAGAGCTTATTTCTAAACTGGCAGAAATTGCTGTCCCAGTGGAGGCTAAAATATGTCTATTACACATATACCCTGGAGATTTTTCAGCAAATATAAGTAAATGCAAACTAATCAATTTTTGCTTATTGCAAGCCAAGTGTGTAATCACTTTAAAATGGAAGAAAACTTAAAGACTTAACTTTAGACAATGGATTAGGGGGATGTCTAGAAGTCTGGCTCTAGAAAATTGAACTTATATAGTAAAAGGAAACATTGAGGATTTCTATGAGATGTGCATGCACTGCTTTCATTTTATGAAACACATTAATGTGTAAATACCTGGAATTGGATTTAGATATATTTCCCTGTATTATTTAATATTTGTGCAAACTTATTTTTCCTTTTTCTGAGCATTGAATTAAGAAGGGAGGCATATTTTGTTATCAGAAAGTTTGTTGTGCTTTTTTATATACATACAAATGATTAAAAAATATTGTATTTTTTCAGCCTCATGTACTTTGTTGACTTTGAAAAGTTAGCATGCTAATAGGCTAAACTAAATTCGCCTATTAGCATAGTCATTGGGAGCAGTTTAGCATGCATTTAACTAAGCTTTCCACCATTGTAACGTTTCATTCAAACAACATATTTGAATAATTAATTCAGCTTTGTACCAGTCCTTTAAGTATGTTTGCTGTATTCCCACTTTTCATGCTCACTTTTCCTGTATGCTAATATAGCTAGATTCCCAGCAAAGCTGCTCTCATCCATGTATGTTTCTGTCAGTGAGTGAAAATGAGTCTCCAGCTGTGACTGAAAAGTAAGTCTTTTTAAGGCTGTTCTCTGGAAAAAAGAAACAAAAAAAAGAAAAAAAAACAGCTGCATTATGTGACAAAAATCACCACATAAATTAAAAAAATCTCCATGGTTATTTCTACAATGATCACCCAGAGAGGAATTTTAAAGTGACAGAATGTTTAACATTTTCTCACAGTGAAGAAATTTGCTCTTTCAGGGCAGTAAACCCTGAAAATGCTGGATGTGTCAGTCCCCTCTTTATGCAAACGTAATACAATTTAAGCTGGTTTCACGATGTGAGACCGTAAAAGTGTGGCGTGACAGCATGAATTGTATGAGTCCTGATACGTAATGTCAAATGATATGAAAAATAAAGGTTGAAATTAAAATGTCCACTATTTCTAAAACAATTCAAACACACCAGCACCATGTAGAGCAACAAAATGCCTTTCATAATCCTCCTCCTCCAGGAAATGTAGCCTACTGGAAGAGCCTAAAGAGGTGGGGCCGAGACCATTTCAACTGCTAAAGATATTACATAACGGTACTTATGTAATGTGTATGTAAAACATAATCAATTACATATATATATAGAGAGAGACTCTTGTAAACACTTGTGTTAATCATGTAAATCAGTGTTGTTTCTGTTAACCTAGCAGTTGTTTGCTAGGTGAACAGGAATGGGACACATGAAGCCTGCAGTATATTTAATTATTGTTATCTGCCTTCCCTCCCTTTAGAGAAAGTAATCCCCTCAAACGAACTGTTTTACAAGCTTCACTGTCACGTCTTCATCAACTGGGCTTCTGTGTAAGTCGTCTTTAAAAATGCTCTGTTGTGAAAGTGACAACCTACATACAGCAACCAAGACCAAAGCGTTGGGGAATAAAACTGTAAAGGCACAGGGATAGTTGTTTAAAATACATCAGATCTACAGCGTTTAGCACATTCTGCCCACACACTGCAGTTTCGTGACTTAAGCTGAAACACTGACCCTTCCTCTGCTTGTGCTTGTCTCTTGATGGTTATTGTGTGTGCACAATATCTGAGCATGTGTGAGTTGGGCAAAGCTTCAATTCCCACATTTCTAAAGTTACAAACACAGTGATTGTGTGAGTGTTGGATCAAGGTGAGAAACAAAATCTTTTCTGAAAATATTTTGATGATACAGGCTACGTGATTCAGTCTGAATCTGGTTTCCAAAGTTTTCTAGAGCCATCAACAGCAGCAAATAATGCATAAATTATTCAAATGTTTATTAATGATGGGAAACAGTCTGAGTTTGCACACTTCAATGACAAAAAATTCACTCTTTTGATATTTTATCTATTTTGTTGCATTGCAACGTGTAATTTCACTGGGTGGATATTATGTTTTTATTAAATAAGCTTACACAAAAAAAAAAAAACAAAAGAAATGTCTAAGGGAAACTTAAAAAAAATGCATTCAAACCAAAAAAGTCAGTATTTTATAGAGTCCTCTACCGCAACAATTGCAACCTTACAGTACATTTATGTTTGTGGACATCTACCCAAAAATGACTAAGCCCATTCCAGCACATTTCAAAATATTTCCCTGAAACCATTTTATTGTTTCTTTAGCTGTATGCTTTGGGTGATTGTCTTACTGGAAGGTGAACTTCTGTCCTAGTTTTGATTCTCCAGAAGACTGAAACCAGATGTCTTAAAGAATTTCCTTGCATTTACCACGGCTCGCCTTTCTTTCAATTCTGACTGACTTCCCATGCCCTCCATATGACAAACAACCCCACAGCATGATGCTGCCACCTCCATGCTTAACTGTGAGACAAGGGTAATGAGTTTGTGTCACCTTTGGCAGTTTCCTTATTGGTCAAAATGTTCAGTTTCAGTCTGTTGAGGTTGATTTTAATTTAAAACATGTGATGTCATCTACTTAAATATATGAAGCTAATACTGCCAATACTTACTCAAGATGATTAAAGAACAAGGTTGATGTAGTAGACAGAAGAACAACGCACAGACAGCTAACGATGCCCTTAGTGATAACTGTGTATATGCTGAGATCCTCATTTTCTTGTGCTATAAATGATGTAACTGAGAGGCGTCTGAACTGCTTTCTGTCATGTATGTTCGCTGATTGATCAGTTTGATAAATCTCAGAAAGAAAATTTGCTTGGCTTGAGAGTCATTCACTGAGTCTCAACGAATAACTTCCTCCATCATTTCATTCCAGAATTCCCAGTTTTTCACATTTACTATACCCCTAAATATGGATCGTGTGCACATAACAAATCCAACAAACTGCAGGCTTCAAGTGTCCCATTCCTGACACCCATAAGTAAAGCAGCTTTGCACCTGTCCTGTTAGAGCAGAACATAAAATCTGTTTGGTTCCACAGATGGGCATGCCTTAAACAATGCAAAGAATGGAAATGTGCATTCAAGCCGGGCACTTAAAATCTCAAGCATGCCACATGTGTGTGAAAGCATGCTAGAGGGCTGTAAACTCCATGTACAGACTGTACTGGAACACACTGTTCTTCTCAAAGCCAAAATTCAGCTAAAGGGAGGAGGGATGGTGGTGGACGGGGTCACCAAGTTGTGCTGCCCACAGTAGATTTAAACTAAATATTACTGCACCATACAGTATGTGCATTTGATAGTTTTTTAATACACACACACATATTAAATAATAATGATTTAAGTCATTGATATTTTCAATATGTCTCTTTTTGCCTCTTTTCACCTTTCAAGACAACAGACTTCTGCAAAAGTTGTACCTTGTTTTCCTTGTTTCTGATTAGGTATTCCCCTTGGGCTGATTTATTTATACAAATAAAATATATATGTATATATGTGTCAAGTCAAAATGTTTTACAAAACATCATGAGAGAATATTCACATTCATTCCTCATTATCATTGCAACTTTAGGAACATTATCTCTACACACTGTCACTCAGTTTTATTCAGTTTAGCTTTGATACATACAATAAAAATAAATAAAAAACATTTTAAAAAGGCCTGAGAAACTATCTGGACAATCTTTGTTGGTTATGTCAGGATATTGCAAACTAAGCTGAAAGCCTGGGGCATCTTTGCATGAGCTTTATGGTGGGTTATAAATTGAAGGAGTAAGGAAAAGATTTTGAGACATGTGAGAAGGTTTTTTAAAATATAAAAAACGCAGATGTAATACTTCTGATGGTGTCAAACCTTGACCATGTCTACATACCTAAGTACATGGAGCTGCTGCCATGTGATTGAGTGATTAGCTATTTGTATTAACAAGCAAATCGACATACCAAATGTACCTAATAAAGTGGCCGCAAGTGTACAGTTATGTCATATTGTAAGACCAAAATTAAATGACAAATGTGAAAAAAAATAATGAAATGAGTCAGTTTCAAGTGCTGTTAAGCCGTCAAAAATCCAATGCCTTCCAAACATTTTATCACACCATCCTGATGGAGAATATTCCAAAGTTTTGGACGAAGTGGATTCTTAAAACCACTTCAATCATTGCAGCCGTGACACACTTCCAAGCTGCATGCTCAGCTTAGCTAGTCCAGCAAAATAACATCTTTTCTGCCATCGTATAACATCTGAGTCAGTCAATTTATGCTGATTTAAAATTTATTTATCGCAGATAAGTTACTTATGGGATTCTTAAAACCGGCTTAATCCGTTAAGACCTGACGAACAGTTTTTCTATATTAAACCAAGATTGTTATTTTTAAAGGTTGTTTTAGTCAGATGGGTGTGTTCACATTCACCCGAAATGACTCCAGAAGTGAGCTGAACAGTTCAGGTTTGAAATGCCTAAAATAAAGCTGCACAAATTACATTACCGCTAAAGATAAAGGCTTATTTCTATTATTATTCAGTATGTTGCAAGATGCAGTAAACCTCTGCTGGAGTACTGCTGGGTCAGTACAGAGCTGCCACTGTGGGTGTAGCTCAGGTTTCAGGCTGTGACACATTTGTTTTTAGTCTAACACTCCAGGATACACACACAGGTTGTGATAGTTGTGTCATTCTGAAGCTACTGTATGCCATGATAATGTTTTCTGGTTGGTAAGATTTTCATCATCAGAAGCACTGCAGCTGGACATATCTGCACAGACCGAACCACAGACAGCAGCCGAAATACGAACAATAAACATATTCAGCCTCAGCTTTCCGCTTCGCAGCCAAGCAGAGCAGCTGGAGCCGGATGCTCTCAGAGATCAGATTTGTAAAATGAATAACGAGGACTTTAAACATAGCACAAAATGACATGCCACCCCTCCTTGTCTCAGTATCTACAGAGCTTTCCTCAACTGGCATTCACCGAGGTACAATCTTTTTTTGTATAGAAACTATGAAAATCTACTATCTCAACCACTTCTATGTAATTATTTAGCAATTTTATCCAGGATTTTTTTACTTTTGCTTTCACTTACTGCCAGCTTTAGCCACCAAATCAACTTATTGTAACGTCCAGCAACGTAAATCATATCCTTTAAAACTAAATAGCGAACTGAAAACAATCGAAAATCGAAATAACAGATGCATAAACAAATGAATGAGCTGGTTAACCTAAAAAAAAACAGGCCTTAGGTCTTCACACTCTTTACATGCCTACAGAAGTCTTTTCATTTTTTTGTATTATTTTCAGAAAAGATCAGGGGAAAATACAGCTTTTATACACAGTACACAGTCCCTGAACATGTGACGTGATGAATACAAAGCTTTCACCCTGTATGTATCCATGGTTGGAAAACATCGGCCTTAAACGTATTAAAACTTTGGTTTTAAAGTGTTTATTCAAGTGACAGGATTAGTGATAAAACTGATTTCCACCATTATGGCTATGTTGCAGGCTCAAAAACTGTACTGTGACTATGTTTTCCACTTTTTCTATGTTTCTTTTTGGCTATACAGACACACAACTATGATGATGTATGTAGTTGATGATGCTGTTTACATGCAGCATCTCTACATGACACTGGTCACATACATACTGTGGATTTGCTTACTTTAAAGGAGGAAGAGGGCCAGTGGATGGAGTTGTGACAGTCATGGTCACTATGATCATTGATCTTCATCCTAAAGAGTCGGTGTTGCTACTAGAAAATGACACAACTTCACTTTGAGAACCCATCCATCCATTTTCTATACCACTTATTCCAATTTAGGGTTGTGGGAAAGCTGGAGCCTATCCCAGCAAAGGATGAATTTAGTAATTTATGCCTACGTCACTCGTGCATGCTCATAACTGCTTCTGCCAGTCAGAAAGCTAAGCAGTGATTTGAAATATGCAGTGGGTCTTTCTTTACCGAGGGAATTAGAGCGATTCTGGACAGTTATAGTGTATTTGACTGTTCAAATCGACAAGGCAAGAAGGCAAACAGGGAATGCGTTTTTATCGGTTTCCTGTAAAGCAACACAAGCGAACAGCCTGTAATATGGCGATCGGCCTGTTAAATTGCCTTGACAGTGCTGACTTAGTCTGTGTTTGTCCATGTGATGTTACTAAAGGCCGGAGGGACGGAGAAGCAAGAGAAAGCAGCCTGAAGAGGAGACAGCGTAAGTAAGTGGATAAGGTCAGCACTGCATAACCGGTTTTTGGGTAATTTTGCAAAGTGCAAACACACTGAGCAAAAAAAAAAAACCGCCACCATTTTGTAGAATATGTCGAAGTAACTTATAATGTTAATGTTGTTAAAAGAGCTAGCTCCGAGTCAGATTGTAGCCTCTTTAGCTCTCGCAGTGCTCTTCACTTATAGTAATAAAATACCAGGCCAGTGTTACTTCGGGTTATGTCCCTTTCTTTGTCTGATAACTTCTTTGCCACAACCATAGTTTTTTTAGATGTAATATTGGATCCTTGTCGTCTGCAGGTGAACGTTTCGTTCCGCTTTGAAAATATGAGCTGCTATTGCTCACTTGCTCCAGTCTGTTATAGGGAGGGGAGGATTATATACAATGACTTCAAACTTGATTCGGACTCATGACATGAGACTTTACGAGTTTTCTTCTCAATCTTTTCTAGGTCTGGTCGCCTGTCTACTGTAAACGATTTATTTTTCCCAGACGTAACACTGACATGACGTTACACAAACACGGATGGATACACATGCACAAACAGTGAAAATCAGAAGAGACTGTTGCCTGTTTCATCATAACTTTTGAGAATAATAACTTCAAACACGGGATAATTTGTATAAAAAGGTAAACAAAACTTTAATAATACAAAAGTTTTTGTGAGGAAACATAACTGAATGTTTAATGAGTGCAAAAGCTAAGAAATTATGAGGATGTGCAAAATTATTCATTCATTCATTATCTGTCCCGCTCTGTACCTTTTTAAAAAAGCTTGATTTCTGCCTCCATCTCATGCAACAGCTAATCAGGATCAGCTGGTGGTGATTGTTTCCAACTGAGAGTCACATGTCTTTTGATTGGTTTTCACTGGTTTCAGTTAGGTGCATCAACTTTATATACAGCAGACTGATTGAATTGATGTATAAAAATAATTTGACTTTTGCAGGTATCACATGTTTGACTGTCAGCGGACACCATTTTCAGGACTCTGTCCAACAGAGTAACATGTCTCTGATGCTGCAGTAACACTGCAGATGAATAGGGTGTATAATTATATTTTAACGCCATCCTCTGTTAGACAGCACATTCCTCCGTCCCTCCTCTCTTATGTTTGTGAGGCTCCTCTTTTCTTGCCTCTGCTTGTAGTTTCTTCCTGCTGATGTTGCCTTCACGTGTTACAGACTAAAAAACGTGACGCAGGTTGAAGGAGGGCAGAATTTAAAGAAACACTCTCTTACTGTGACCAGTAGAAGAAATTGCGTGCCTCCTTAATAAAAAAAAAAAGGATTGTGGATGTGGGAGGGATGTGGAGGGGAGAAGTGAAGGACATTAAGAGGAAGAAAGAGACAGCTGCTGATTTATTTTCCTGTCTTGAACATTGGAAATAAACAGGAAGCATCACAGTGATAAAGGCTGCCCTCGGACTGTGTGTTTACAGCCGTGTACATGTGTGTTCTTGAAATCTTTGTACCAGACATGAGTTCAAGGACACGCAAGATGCATTGAAAGTGTATGAAGGGTAGTTTTTTGTCTGTCTGACCTAGATCAGCAAAACACACTGTGCAGAAGAGGCTCTAGTAACTCTCTGCTAAAATGGAGGAAAGCTGATTTCAGAACAAATGTGCTTTTTGGAAAAGTGTCTTTGCTGTGTCAGATTATCTGCACACTGAACACGCCCACACTGCAGCTCTACAAACACAGAGTGGGATTTGTGAGTTCCTGTGAGGGGCTTTGGATGTTCACGCAGACAGACAGATGTCAACCAGATGATGATTCTAGCTGCTTATTACCTCATTTATACAAAACGTCCAGCATCCAGGCTTGATGATGGGTCAGGTTTTCATGGATCTTTGATTCTTTTGAGTGGGCTTCAGGTTTTGCCCACTGTTTGTACAAACACTAACGTACAAAAACACTGGGCTGGTTCACTTCTCTTCTCTTATCTCAGTTTTGTACTGATGGTCAGTGCAGACAGGGATCTTCCAAGCTGTGGTTATTTTTGCTGTGGTTTTTGTCATGTAATTGTGTCACATAAGGGCTAGACGTCTCTTTCCTGCCTTCTGAAGTCTGAGTGCTGAGCCGTGTCCATGCAGAGGCAGCGGAAGGATGCATTTAATGCTCATGCTGGCATTGTGACAGCAGTGCGTGCCCTCTGATTGTTGCTGCTCAGCACAAAGACGGCCAGAGAGCAAACTCTCTGCACTTCATTTCATCAAACAATGGACGTCGGGCTCCAGGAAGTTACAAACTAGTTGCTACAGAAGCAATTACAGTCAGTACAGTGAACATTTGAAGGGGCCCCCACTTGTCTTTCCACACGAAAACACCCAAACTGAGTAAAATAACACACTATGAAGATAGTTTTTGTTGTTTTGCATCTTCAGATTTTGTGTATTTCGGGTTTGTTTTTTTATTCTGATAATTATTTTTCATTTTGCATAATAAGTGGCTCTTTGTGGTAAATGTGGATTTCATGTCTCTGTTTTGTGCAATGTTTTTTGCCTTATTCTTATCTTGCATCTATGTGTGCCATCCTGTGCCACCCTGTGCATTATTTGGATGATTTTCTGTCTTGTATGACCTATTTTTGCTTCCTTAAACAGCTATTTTGTGTTTATTTTTTGTGCTTTAGTGGTCATATTGCAATTCTTTGTGGTTGGTGCTCACATTTACACCTAATTTGCGTTATTATGTCTCAGTTTGGTCAACTTGCATTCATTCTATGTCTCTTTGTAGTCATTTTGCATCTATTAATGGGGGTTTCCTATTTAACTTCCCTTACTTTGGACCACATTTAATCTCTTTTGTGTCTCATTTTGGTCTTTCTGTCTGTAAGTCACCATATTGCATCTGTTTTTGGTTGTGTTGTCTTTTGCAGCACCAGACAAAAGTGTGGGCACACATACTCATTCGTTAATTTTAATATATACGTCTAACATTGTGGTCATCCAGCATACCTCTGTGGTCATTATATGTGATTATTGTGTGTGTAATTTTGGAGGAATTTACATGATACATCATGCATGACTGTGTTTAAATTTATGGGCATAAGACTGAAACAGATCTTACATAAAGACATAAATGAGGTTGAATTCTGGTCAAGCTGGTGAGAACAGTTTGTTATGGCAACTTGACAACAATAAAAACAAAGCATAATATGTCATAAATCTGTCAGTAATGTAATTAGAGGAGGCCTAGAGTATCAGCATCACATTGAAATGTCACACTGTTAGATTTAAGATAAGCTGTCATGACACCTTTATGTATGTGATATGAAAGCTTTCTTTGTTTTCAATATGAAAGTGTAGCTTAAAATGAGCCCTATAGAAGACAGTAAATAAAGTAAACAGCATCAGTTCAGCAGCGTAGAGGACAAAACTTAACTGATCCGTCCTATGGGTGTATTTTTGTCTCAGGTGATGCCGGCAGGAGCTGCTGGATGACAAACATCCACAAATCCAATCAAGATCAAGGCAGAGCTGCTAATGTTACTGTAACTTCTGATGGTATGCAGCGCCAGCTTTAACCTTGACGTGTTAGTCGTGAGTAGGGCTTTCTATGAGCGTATCGGGTAACCACAAACTAATGATGTGTTCACTGACCTTGAAGGTAATGTTACGTTCATTAGGAAGGGCATATGCTCATTGGATGGACATGCAAACACTTTCAGCTTTTGTTAGAGCCAATAGTCATTTCATTTCATTTGATCTTCTTTCATTGTGCATGTTTTTGATCTTTTATTAGCTTTTTACCGTAGAAGACTTGGATACATGCATAAATACATATTTGAACTAGAAGCACTCAAAGAGGGCAGACCTCCTAGCAAAATTATCCCTATCTCCCTATGGGCAGGTGCAAACCTACTTCGCAACACGCTGGTCACGTGACCATGGACAGCTTGCAGGTGACACCAAACCCCCATCATACCAGCATCCATGTTGAAGTGTGCAACCTGTCAAAGTTTTTATTTTTCTCCATTGGTTTTTGATAGAAAAATATCCATAATGTCCTACAGTTGTCAAAGCTAGAAAAATGAGGGGAAGCTAGTGGCAGTAGGACTGAATAAATGCCTGTATGTCTATCCACCATCACATTGTGAAGCAGCTGCTAACAAGAAACACTGAGAACGTCACAAAAAACACCAACAGACGTTTGTTGTTGTTACTGTAACCAGACATTTTGTGGTATTTTCGGCATCTATACAAAAACAATCATAGGTTTTAAAGAGTAATTTAATAATAAATGTTTTGCTCACCAGTCACAAAATGATGAACAAATTGTCAAATATTTCAAAGGACTCCAATGTGTACCATCAGCATTAACACACTTAACAGCCGCTAGCTAGTTACCACATCTCCCTGGGCTTTTTTTCGGTAGTTTGAAGAACACCTCTTGTTGTCTGTGGAACATCTTTGTTTATGGAAACCAACCACAACACAACTTTTTGGCATGTTTAAAGGAAACTCTGCGAAAATCAAAGAAAAATCATAGAGGATCGACGCTGAAGATCCAATGGTGTTACGCTTTAGCAACCTTTACTTTTCCCCGGCAAAAGTTAGCTGATGTTCCCAGATGTTTGCACCTGCCCTGCACTTGGAAAGAATCCTTAAAACAATTGCTGGCTCCAGATAGTGATCCGGATCACCCCCAAAATCTAATCAATTCTTTCTTATTACATTTAGGAGATTTCCTGAAAATCTAATCAAAATCCGTCCATTACTTTTTGAGTTATTTTGCTAACAGACAGACAGACAAACCAACGCTGCCAGAAGCATAACCTCCGCCTTAATGAAAAATTTTACTTTTTTACATAAAAACCATGAATTAGAAAAAAATTGTATGTGGAATGCAGCACAAATAAATAAATTATGAAATTGTGCAAAAAATAAATGGAATATTTCTGTTCCTTTTAATCTACTTCAGATATCAGATTAACAGATTTTGCTAAGCTATTATCTCCATTTTCATTGTTACATTTCGAAGTTAACTTTTTTATTGAGTAAACCACTGTGGAACAAATCCACGTGTCACAGCCTCAGTGTGTGCCAAGTCTGGCTTGTTTATATTTGGATGCCTTTTCCAGGCGTTGGTTAACAGAAAATTTGTAATAAAATGTAATAAAATTAGAAAATTGATGAATTAAAAGAGCATGGACTGATGGCTGATAAAAAACTGTGGATTTTTGTCAAGATTTTATCTCAAAGTAGGTCAGCAGTGACGCAGATGGCATCTTGTGGACAAAGTATAGTTAAACTGTTAGATTTTTCTCTCTGCTGTTGTTTTGACACACATCAACCCAGCAGATACAGCTAATTCTCATTAACAAAAACCTCCTTCAAGCTCACTTCTGATAAACTGGAGCAGCATGTGCCACAAACAGCCTGATTAAAAGAAAAGCTCCTCTATTGTTGTTGCCTGTCCTGCTGTATCAGTTCAACAGTGATGTTTTGGCTGAGTCTGTCAGCCAAAACAAACAAGTAGTCAAAGTGAAGTGCACTCAAGTTGAATCCAAAGGTCATCAAGAGACATTTGTGTTTGTCTGTACAAAAGTTAAACTTTCTCCAGCAGCTTTAATGAAGCAGGTCATAGTGAACTCCACATATTTGTTTATTATATTCTAGATTTATTGGCTGGAGAATGATGTAAATGCGTGTGAACTCTTTTACTGTTTTGAATCCATTACAAACTGTCTGCCAGGCACCTAACACTCAGGAATGCAGCTGCTTTCTCACAGTGGTGCGCCTCAAAAACAGAAAAACCAGTCCATCCAGATTTACATTAAACATAAACACCACACAAACAACTTAGTGAGGAAAAATCATTAGCAGCTGAGCAGACAGTATAGCGTCACCATAAAATGCATGACTTTGTGTCTTATAGTAAAGTTAACCCATTCACCTCACTAGCTTGCAGAGGCTTTGACAACTTTCAGGGGCAGGGGAAGGTGCTGAGGGGAGGAAAAGTGGAGGATAAAAGAGGGATATAATCCCCCATAATCCCCGACTCTACCCAGCAGGGTACAAGCTACTTGCCGCCCTCGCCGTGCTTCTGTCTGCGGTCTGTTTCGAGATTTCAGAAGCCTCTCGCCTGACTGTGGGGCACGTGCCTCTGAGAAATGTGACCTTGTGCAGAGGAACCAGAACAGGATCATATGGAAAATACACATAAATACACAGTAAGCATAAAACTGTCAAGCCTGGGAAAGTTAGTGATTATAGTCAGGCTTATCTGCCTGTTGATACTTTATGGCGATTGATTCTGCTTCCAGCGCTGTAAATATACTTTCTACAACCAATTTTTAGCACTAGGATTCAACAACAAACAGCTGGAAATCACCTCCATGTTTAAAGCAGACGTAACAAAATGACTCACAGCCACAAAGCATGTTGCTTTAAAACAGATTAGGGCTTGAGTTTTGCTAAAATTAGCACAATGTGCCAATTTCCTGTCTCAGAACCTAAAATACCTGGGAGAGAGAGTTGCTTTTCACAAGCAGGAAACCCACTGCAGTGACGTGAAAGCAGCATGCATGGGTTTATCAGACAGGACCAGACATGCTGCACTTACCTTTCATCCAGCACTTATCTGATAACACCACAAATACAGCACCGGATGGTTTTCATCTGGATTATCTGCAGGACATCACAGCAACATTGCTGACACGTGCAAAAATTTGGTTTATGATCAACAGAACAGCATTAGTTTCAAGTTTACAGAAAAAACAGGTCAGTTTTGCAGGTGCAGATCAATGAGGGAAACATTAAACGACACAACAAACACAAATTTAACAAATTAAAACATCTAAAAGTTTTTTTTTTCTTTTTTGTTTAGAAAAACACATTATGTGAACAAAAAATTAAATAAAACACACAAAATAGACAAGACAACATTGCACAAAACAAAATGGAAACAAAATATTTCTAATACCACCAAGAAAAAAAACAAAAAAATTGCCATATTATTACAAAAAAGAAATTACAAATATCAAAAGGAGACAAAGTTATTTGCATAACGAAAGCATGAGAAAATATTTTTTAAACATTTCTTAAAAGACAAAGTTTAACAAGAAAAAAAAACACAAAAAAGACCATAAAACATTTTTTTACAAAGAAAAAAACAATATTCTTTTAAAATTATTTATTACCATTTTTCTTTAAAACCCTTTTATGCAACATTTCTCACATACAATAGCTAGCTAGCTAGATAGCTAACTAGCTAACTAGCTAGCTAGCTACTTAGATAGATAGATAGATAGATAGATAGATAGATAGATAGATAGATAGATAGATAGATAGATAGATAGATAGATAGATAGATAGATAGATAGATAGATAGATAGATAGAAAGAAAATAATTAATTAAAAATTTATGTAAATCTTGTGAAATCAAGAGGCCTAAAAAGAGAAGACATATAAAATTAACGTAAAATACAATAGAATTAAGCAAATGGGTCCATAAAGAGACAAAGACACTCTAAACCTATGTTATTAATAATACTAATAAAAATTGATACAGGAAAAAGGAGTTTATGAAGTTCAGAAAACTTCAGACAAAGACAAGCTTCTTCTTCTAGCTGTGCAGGTCAAAGAGCTCATACTGTATGTTGTGTCTCTTTTTTTGTCTGTCACACTCTTTTGGAGCCCTGCTTCGTGTTCGCACCTCCTCTCAGCTGCTTCCCAAAACATATACAAACACATGACCCAGATACCGGAGCGACTACAGTGAGAGTGGTACTAACACCAGTCATTAATCAGGAATGTCCACACTGGGTTTCTCCTATTGGCCTCACATGGAGCATCAGGTGACCCACTGTGTATGTTTTGGGCGTAAGCGGCCGTGCAGCGGTGACAGCAGCTGACTTGGATTGAGAGTGGACACTGATTGGGTGCACGTGTGTTTAACAGAGAGCTCCACTGAAGACTGATCAGATATGTGCGTAAGGAATCAAAGCGGTTGTAATAAATGGGGTAGAACATTAGATTAATATGTTTGTACAGTCTCACTGTCTGACCCCACAAATTTAGATGAATAAACCTGGTAACTGGTGTGTATCAGGTGGTAGCTACACAGCAGAGTTTCATGAGTCCTCTGGCTGTGTGGTCAGCTGTTTTACATCAGATTTCTTCTCTTAGGTCAGCTGCAAAAATCTGCCCTTAGCCTTTGTATATTTGTTGCTCTTAACAGGTTTTTCTTTCCATTTGTGTACAAACATGAAGTGCATTTCAGATGCTCGGGACACTAGATGGGCTAATCCCTGCCTAGAGTCTTGGGAGGCCCACAGAGGGTGGAGGCCTACTTACTACCAGTCTGGACATTTAGGGTTTAACCAGCAGGCCACCTGCTTTCTCAGCATAAGGAATACATCAACAGCACAGAGGGAGGTCCGCTCAGGGGGGTGTAAAGAGGATTTTTGGGGTCGATTTTGGGGCAGAATGGTCTTTGCATGTCTGGAAACAATGGGTCAAAAGTGAAGTGGCCAACAACATTTTCTTATGTGCAAAAAAAAAAAAGAAAAAAAAAACTAGTTTGAACTTAAAGATCTCTCTGTTCAATGTAAACAGTTTTTCCTCGGCTTCCAAACATCAGTAGCGACACAAATAGATCAACTTAATCCACATGTGATCCCCCTGCCCTCAGTACATCCTGTCCCTACGTCGGCTTCCCTGAGGAAAACACCTTTTGTCAATGACATGGGATTTGCGAAAGTGCCATCTGTAGAGCAGGAGCTGCGTCATCACATGGTGTCTGATAAACCGGGGCCAGCCAGAGAACCACAACCAAGTCAAGATCTGGAATCAGGTCTGACCTGATTTTATTCCTCATAACATTCCAGACTTACTGCTGTAAAAATGTAAATAAACTGTTTTTATCACAGTGAATTAAAGATATTAGGTTTCGCCTGCATAAAGTAAGAAGCGTCTCCAGTCTGAACTGGAGGAAATGTGTAGCCTAGAAAAAGCTGCTAAAAATACCCCCACACTGGAGGGACAGTACCTTGAGGTTACAATTTGGCCTTGAAATTAAACATCAGTTGCTGAAGTGTTAGCTTGGCCAGGCTGTCGGCTTCCAGAGCTTTCTGACACACATCATGGTATCTATAAGGATGCTGTTTGCTCAGCCGTCATTTCTTCATTTGAAGGAGAGCTGCTGGTACATTAAAGATGCCTCAAGTAACATACAAATCTCTTCTAGTTGTTTTCAATCTCTGTTATGTGGTCTGATTTAAAATTGGATTACCATAAACATGGGATAAAAACTTCTCCAATCAACCAAAATACACAAATACCATATCCTCCTGGGCTTAAATCTTATTTATAACCAGCATTAATCCTCTAAAACAACAATACTAAAATAAACTATGCCTTCATAAATAAGGGTCAATTGTAGGTTAAATGGTTTTATTAGCTCATTAACATAAACATGAATTAAAGACTGATTTATAGCTTAGCTATAAATACCACTAAAGGTTTATTATCAAATGTGAAGTAGCAGCTGTTTGTATATTATCATGTAATGACCTTGGTTTCCATATATTATTCTGGATTGTTAATAAAAAATAAACCTATGCATAAATATAGGATATACTGAAGCATCTGTGAGCTTTAAATTGAGATTAAAAGATTAAGGGATGGTAATCCCAACAAAAACTGTACATTAATACAGTAGAAACATGACTGCACAACTATAAATCCCCAGATTAAAATAGTTTCTGTATGTGGGTTTGCAAGTTGTTTCTAATAGAAAAATAAAGAAAAAAAAATGAATGTGAGCTTTATAATTGATACAAAAATATCCCTAATAATTTTAACCATAATAAGAATTTATTTTCCCTCAGGTTTCCTGTAATCCATGTTACACCCTAATCTTGATCTGACTTGTCTCTGAAATGAAGACCACCTGCTTCAAAAAATCTCTCTAAGATTCCTGAAGCTTGTTAAGATACTAAATCAACCAAATGTCTGCCACGCGTATCTCTGAATCAAGCATCGTCTCCAGCTCCTCAGCTTGACGTCGTCTTGTTCGCCTGCTGCGCGCTCCCGCGTCTTCTACCAGCATGCAGGTGCACGTGATGGGCGGAGCCACCATAGGACAACTATAAGAGGCTCGTCGTATGTAACCAATAGCAGGCTTTCATGTGTATGCTGTTTACATGACGCCCCGCCTCCGTGCATGTCTAATTAGGTCTGGTGAGTTAACTGGGAGAACTGTGGTTAAACTGGCGAGGAAATACAAATGTAAAAAAAAAAAAGTAATACTTTAGCTCAACCTGCATGTTCACCTGCCTTTGCTTACTAGCAGCCATGTTTTTCGAATTATTTAATCAATATTTATGACTAAGATTCAAATTGTACCCTTACATGTGACGAGAAAACTTGCTGAGCATGCAAAGCTCAAATCATCATAAAATTAAATAAAAAATCAAAACAGTCCAGTTTTTTTATTTTTTTTTTATTTTCAGGTGCAACTGTCTAGTGCAATTGTAACGTCACATTTGTGATGGGCTTGAAGGAACATGCACAAAACATCCCACATACTTATGCTAGGCATTTTCCTTTCCTTATGCCAAGTGTCTCATTATTGTGTTGAGAGCTCCAGTCGCACTATGAGCAACTCCCACACTTGGCTGTACAAAATAGAAAAAAAAAAACAACAAAAAAAACATAAAAAAAAAAACATTGTCATTTACATAAAAAAAAAATCTACACACTTCTCAAAGTGGTGAAAGAGTCCAGATAGTTTGAGTTAGTGAGTCTGAAGAGTTCACGTACAGTACAAAGCCGTGTGTCACTGCAGGAGAGACAGCATCTTAGTGTGGAGGTAAAAGATCCTCTTCTGTTCCCACCCTGAGTTACGACATCACAGGTAGTTCAAAACCTGGCAAAACCATAGATATATATACAAACTAAACAGAACAATGTAAAAAACAAGCTCTATATATGTATCTATGGTTAGAAACCAGGCACTTGGCAGAGTTGAATTGGAAATCTTTCATCTGTACAAAGTTTATTACCTACAGTCAGTCATGTCCTATGTAATCTGATTTCTGTTATTTAACAGACCAGTTGGACATTTATAACAGGAATAAAACAGAAACAGACAAAAGCACACCTTTCCCAGCCCTCCCTAAAAAATATAAAATAAAAAAAAAGCAAAAGAAAAGGAGAACACTGATTCCTAGCATGAATGTTTAATGCTCCATCCAAGAAGGAAGGGAGGAGTGCATCAAGGGTGGGGACATGGATTTCAGAAAGAACACAGAGATCTCAAAGTGAACAAAGAGGCGCAGCTAATGCAGATATTGTCCCACACCAAGACCGTCGTAGTCTGCAGATCCTGTGAGGATCCAGAGCCACGAACCTCCCATTCCAGATGGGTCTGCCAATTCTTTTTGTTTGTCTATTAAAAGTCTGTCCACGTCATATTGGAGAAAGTGCAAAGAGGATGGGGAGGAAGAAAACGCTGTGCGGGTGGAGGAGGTGAGGTGGGAATTAGGCGAGGCAATGGCACACTTTTCCACGGGGCGTACGTCGAGGGATTTGACTGCACTGACGAGAGCTAGCTCCTCCCGGAGCGATGCAAGTGTCGACTGCCCGTTCCTGTCAGCTCTGTCCTGCCCCTCATCACCACGACGACGATTGTCTGAAGCTGGTAATAGAAGTTGCAGACAAAGCGGGGACACACACACAAACACACACACCGGTGCAACTCTAAAGTCTTTCAGTTAAATTAATGTGCAACAAAAGAAAGTTGTTTCCGGTTAAGTTGAAGTGTGCGCTCCTCCAAACGGTGGCATAGTTGGTCTTGATGATGCTGAAGTCCATTCACAGTATGGCGAAACTCCCTCCTCCTCCTCATCTTCTGTCTTCCATCCCCCCTGTCCTTCATCCTCAGGGGGCTCTCCAGTGTGTAGCTCCTGTGTTACGCCGACATGCCGGAGTTGTGTGTGGAAGAAGGGGCTTGGCCGCTTCCGGACAGGACCGGAGGCTGGGCAGTGCTGGTCGGGGATCCGCCGGTCTGGACCTGCGCCTGGAACTGAGCCATTTGCTCGGGACTGGCCAAGGTCTTGAGCAGGTTGTTCTCCTGCTCCAGCTGAGTGTTGCGCTCGATCAGCTCTTTGATCTGCTCCTTCAGCACCTCCACCTCCTCACGCACGGCGTACATCAGGTGGCTCTTCACCAAGTCCTGAAGATGGCGGGAGGAAGGAGACAGAGTTAGCTAAATAATGCAGCACTTTCCCTCCATGTTTCATCACTTCACTGAGGAGACATCTTGCTCAAACTGCACATACAGCAGACTCCCTACAGCACAACAACAGATACATGCAATTGGAAATTAATTTATTTGGTAATTGGACATTTTTAATGTTCACTATTAAACTAATTTGCTTCCAGCTTTTCTGTCCTTTCTTTTTAGGAAAATTAAAGATTTTTAAAGGTTTCTGACTGTTTGATAATGTGTGAGATTTCAGATTTCTTGATTAGACATGTGCACTTCAAATTTATCAAGAAAATTATCCCCAGCTTAATCAATGAAATGTTTAAAAATTAAAAAGGTAATGAAAACATCCTTATAAATTATCATTTTTCAATTTTCAAATATTGACTCTTGCATCTAAATTGAGGATGTGCCAGTTTTCTTTGTTTCATGCAAATTCGAAATGAATATTTAAAGTTTCAGCTCACTTTTGTCTTTTTTTCCACCACTATTTTACCACTTAACATAAAACTCTTACTCATTGTATAATTTGCCAACAATAGGTGATTTCTGACTGGAATCACTAACGGTGACAGAAAAAAAAACCTTAAAGAAAAACGTATCACATTGTATCACAACATCACTTTAACAGATGACTGAGTTTATAAACCAGAACAACAAAAACAGCTTTATAGTCAAGATTATTCTCATGATGATGCCCCAGTAGAGCCAGCCTGCTGTAGGGGGATTTGCTTAATAATCTGAGCATCCCTCTTCAGTGAAACCGCCCCTCCATCAACCTCCTCCTCCTCCTCCTGCCCCAGCTAGGGAACAAAATGTTCCTGCACCGGAGTGGGAGGAGCCAATCACTGGTCGAGTTATTTATACTGCGTGAAGGGGAGGCTGCTGCTTGCCTAGCAACACAGCATGGAGAGGCTGAGAGAGGGAGAGAGAGAGAGAGCTGTGCACGAGAAAGGGAGGGAGGAGGTTAGCGTGTGAACCTCAGCTTGGTCCACATAAAGTTGCTAACAAGCTGGAGGGTCATCGGTCAAAATCGTGATAGAGCTGGAAGCTCCTGTTGCCTCCACAGAAGCAGGTGCAGACATGCTGGACTTGTTTTTAACGCAGCTGCAGCTTCATTTCCAGCTTTTCATTCATTCATTCATTCACACAATCACGGCTCAGAAACACTCGTTTATTAACTCCCTTCTTTCTGAGATTCCCTCTAAATAATGGCCTCAAAACATAACTCAAAAGGCTATCAAAAAGGAAATAACAGAAGCGGGACCAGCCGCTATAGCAGTACAAGTCCACCCAATGTTTGGGTTACATAACACCGGAGGGAGCACATATATGTGCAGCCTATTTACAAACACGCTCGGTGTGTAAAGGTGTAGGAAAACAGTCTCTTACCATTGCTTGTTCAATCTTGTTATCAATGGCCACCACACTTGCACCCGAAGAGCTGGAAGACAGAAAGAAAATGTGCTGTTAGTCCGGCTGGATGATGTAATATTGGCTGAACACTGCGGCTGATTTGGAGGCATTTGATGGAAATGTGTCTTCCGTTCACGTTATTTAATCTGACGTTGTACCAAAAGACACAAAAAGCTGAGGTATTTCGTATTTGCGAGACTGTCATAAGCAGAAAAAAATGACTAAGCCGTTTGAGATATCACGATTAGTGCGTGCAACAAAGCAAACCAAATGGAGGTCAACACATCGAGCTTTTTTAGCACTGATGCGGTTGAATTAATGAGCTACACAACCAGTAGAAACATTACCTATTGTCAACCCTGACTGATGCACTCTCCTTCCCAAGCACAGAGGACAGAAATGATATCGAGAAATTCCTCAGTTGACAAACGCCAAGGTCCATCGCCACTGTGTAACACTGGGAATTCATGCTATCTCGCCCATTAAAACCCCTGAAGGCGATTCATTGGCTGTAAAAACTGGAAATCCAGCGGTATAAAAGTAGAAAAAATCGCGCATTATTGGTGCTTCCCGCGGTGAGTCTGCTCGCGGGCCGACCGAGCTGCTCCCAGCCCGGACAGAGCACACAATAGACTGAAGCGGCGGGCAGCTACTCCGCGCTCTTCGGCTCCGTCTCTGGATAATTAATGCAGGAAAACAGCTCCTGCTGCCTCGCGATTGGTAGAGAAGTGAGCTTATTAGCATAATGGCCGCGTCTGATTGGAGGAGCGCTTGCTCATTATAATAATTCCTCCAGCATCTCTCTACCTGCTGCACTGTCCTATATAACGCCCACACCCAGTTTTCAGGCAGAACGACAAACTCCCTCGACTAAAAAAAAGGGGCAATCCTTGAGGTTAAGAGCGTAAATTTAGCATTTAACTGTCTATTTTTATTATCTAGAATTAAAATGGAAATATAGACATTTATTGAGCGGATTAATCCTCATATGAGTCTGGCAGGTGATAGTAAAACTTTGGCCACAAATCGTTAAATGAAGAAATGTCTCCCCCTGCTGGTCAGAAGATGTAACACTCTCACAGCAGGACACAGACGTAATGTAATTTAAGAAAGCTTTCCCAGTCGCCCATGGATTGACCCTGCAGTAAAAACCGCCCTTAAAGCTGCCAAGACGTCAAAGATGAACTAACAAAAACACAAAGTCTGAGGAGTCATGGCAGAAGATGAAGAGTCAGATTGTAGAAACAGTAGATGCTCAACTTTATCTGATTTAGGGGCTGCTCAACAGACGAATATAAGAACAGTAGGTTCTGTACAATAAAACAAGACCACCCTCTTGCCTTATTACTGAACAGAAAATTAATAGAAACTTATAGTTACCCTCCTTCTCAACATATTCTTGTAACTGAGCATTTTAGTCTTTGCAGGAATGAAAGATAAGTAGAAAAAACAAAGCTAAAAAGGAAATACCTATTATTTAATAGTAAATGAATGAAACAAACTTTTGTGCATGAAGTTGTGGACTATTGTAACTATGGAAACAAAAAAAAGGAAGCACATTGTGTATACACAGCTAAGGTCAAGATAAAACAGTTCCCTCTTCGAGCATCCATAATTTATTAAAATGAACCTCTAACTGCTGTTCACTCCCAACTTATATAGACTTTCATTGAGGAAGCTCCTCTCAGACACCTGCTCTTGCTGTAAGCACCTTAGCTGCATTATATCCCTCCCTTTCTTGGATGTGTAGTGTTGCAGAGTTCAGTCAGAGGCTTGTGTATCGCCATGTGGGAACATGATCCCTTTGAGGAAGATCTCACCCTAACACCAGTAACCTGCCAGTATATTGTTGTGTTTTAATCCTGCAGGTCAGTCACTGACTCATTTAAAAGGTAACTTCTGTTTTTGTTGTCTTCCTAAGGTGCAGCCACATGTTGTTGAGATGCATGTTTCATGAAGAAACAGTTGAAAAGAAATATTACAAACCATAGAGTAAGACAAAAATTAAGGGTTTGGTGCAGGAAAAATGGGTTTCATGTTGGAGATACTAAACATATTTTTGATTCTTTGTGTTTGGGACACTGAAGTTTCTTTTAATCATAAGTGGATATTTTCTGGAACTTCACAATTATTTTTGTCAGTTGAGATTTGGAGGGAAAAATTCAATTAAAAGTTAACAGTGTCAACGAATCTCTCGTACAGACAAGCAAAATGTGCATAGATGTGTAAAAGCAGGAACATGGTGTCCTCGAACGCAGCCCTTTTAGGGTAGCTGAGCAGGAGTTGGAACATGCTGATGTGCCTTAATGCCCTGTTGCACACAGGAGGCGGGCGCTAACTGAAACCGCAGGTGTCAAGTCTAATAAAAATGTTTGATCTGAAATTAAAAAACTGACACCTGAACGCCATCAAAACATCAACAACTGCCAGACATGTCACAACAAAGCCCTCTGACGTCTCTGTTTACCCCCATCCCGACGTGACAACACCACAGCCATTGTTACCTCTTCAGATGCTTCTCCAGCTCCCAGAAGAGCAGCTTTAGGGCCATGGCGTCCGGGCCCCGTGCTGCTCCGGCCAGCCCTTTCTCTCTCATTGAGGCTAAGAACACACACTCCGACTGAGCAGAGGCCCACCACCCCCGACCCAAAACAAACGCCACTACCACCAGTGCGCCCTCTGGCCTGGATCCCCTGCTCCCCCTAAAGTGAGGGGGCTTCACATAGGGGAGCCTGAGCAACAATGGAGCCCAGGATGGAGCTATGTAGGACGGGGATGGGAGAGGGAATGTGTGTGTGTGTACAGCGGGAGCGCGCGTTTGTGTGTTAAGTCCTCGTGATTGCCTCCTTACTAAGCCTGGATCACATATAGACTGTGTGATGATTGGATGCATGAGAGCAGACATAGGAGGGCGGGTGGTGATGTCACTGCATAAGGAGTCACATCACCATCCATTCTGTGATTATGTAAACTGTCAGGAGATATCAAGGGTGATTCATCCAATCGGATGAGCTACTTTTGACCACACACCCTGCAAGCTCGCTCCTGGTCGACGACAAGCCACTCCCTTCGATCTCCAGCCTCTTCCTCCTTCAGATTATTAAAGTGATTGTGATGAAAGGTGGATGCATCTGCCTTGAACACTCCCAAACATCCACCTTCTGCAGCTCTCACTCCACCAGGACTGTGGCTCTCCTCAGGTTATTGAGGAAAATGCTGCACCGAACACGCCTGCAGCCATCCCGTCACTCCTCATTAGTAGATGCACACTGGACACACAGTGTGGGCTTCCAACAAGAACACACCTAACATCTACCTTCATGCTGGTTACCAAACAGGCGCATGCACAGTCTGCAAAACAGTCTGAACAAAGAGGATCAAAAAAAGATGGTAAGCTAGATAGCAGATCAGACAAAGACCTCATGCAGAGCCTAGAAATGCTGAGCAGCCACACTGGAAGTCAGCAGGAAAAAGAGCAGCATCAGTTGAGTTGAGGGGGAAAAAAGAAGAAGAGAAGAACAAAGAAGAGGCAACCCTGCTCCAAGATGGCAAGGACATGACGGGGCAACAAAATGGCGGCGAGGAGTGCCCTCAAGCAAACTCGCCTGCGGTGAAATTAACCTCATTAGGTGTAGGTCACATATTCTTTTCTTCACTGGAAATTTTACTAACACATATAACAGCAAGAGACCCCAAAACAAGAGCGGGGGAGCGCTGGGAATGGACAGTACTGGAAATTCATAATGATCAAGTTGAACTTTCCAACTAAAACATACAAGCACTTCATACATGTCTGTACACCGTGTACCGACTGGTCTGGGGTCAGGGTGCGCATGCTCGCTTAAAACAAAAGGCTTGAAAACACTGAAAACAGTCTGAGAGGAAGCCTTTGCTGATGTGGAGACGCTTTACTTTTAGCCAATGGCTGAAGAGACCTGACCTGGCCAATGATGGCAGTCCTTCACGTCATGACATCACAGATGGGATGTTTTCCTTTATCCACATACATCCCAAGCTCATGTGTACAGCCTGTACAAAAGGCTGACCCATAAATCAGCTAAACTAAATGTTAAAGGTCAATGTATGGTTAGCCTGGGAGCAAAATAATGTAAATTTAATGACAAACTTTGGTCTCCTTTATAGATTGTTGTTTTTCCAACAAGCTTTAATCTGATGGGGTTCATTTTAACCCCATTTAGAGCCCCAAAAGCTCCCAGCCAACATGGCTAACAACCTCTCCATCAATCTTGGGAAGTTCTCAAATTTAAAACAAATAATGGCGACTTACTTCAAATTCACCTCCACTAAAATAGTTTTTGTAGCAAAAATGGTGGCGGGGTGCATCTCCACCACACCCAGCAGAGCTTACATAAGGGTGGAAGTGCAGCCACAGTGACACAGAAAGAAAAGAACAGATGGTGTTTACGTTGTGGTTAAAAATATAAACTTGAACTATGTTTGAAAAATGTGACGCCTATATTTAAAGCTAAAATTTGTATTTTGAGACTCAGAGTTTCAATATATCCATAGAAACCATTGCAGGAGCTGAAGGCTTAAAACTTTAAATCTTTAAGTCAGGGGATCATGACAGGGATGGTTAAAGCAGCGGGGCTTACATGTACTGTAAAGTTGGACAATTAAAGGACACACATAAATATTATAACAAGCGGAGAAAATATCTTCAAGCTTGTTATGTTCTGCACGCATCGACATAAAAGACTCTCTTGTGTATTTGCTGCACATTTATGGTCTCCCTCCTTTTATCTGGGCTCACTCACACAAAAGCATCCAGCTGAGTGTAAGTAATGCTTGTGTTAGTAAGAAAGGCTGCAGTGCAGTACAGAAAAAGAGCCAACCAGGAACACATTTAAGGGTTTGATAACATCTTACAGTAATTAAAAATGTGATTGGGGACTCTCTGGTATCATACAACACAATGTGAACCAAGAAACTATTTCAAGACACACTTACAGGACCAAAAGTGTTCCTTTCCTTGCATCCTTTATTTACCCCGTCAGTCTGTATGTTGCACTGTGATTTGCTTGTCTCCTTATGCATCACATCTCTCTTAGCAGTTGGGAGGCATTCGTGCCCATGTGTGTGCATGTGTGTCTGAGGCTACGTTAGACTGGCGAAATCCGGTTTGAGAGGCTTTTAACACTGGCCTCTACAAAGCAGAGAACCAAGGCAGATTACGCACCCACACTCAAAGAAAGAAAGTGTGTTTTTACCAGTTTAGAGAACGACTGGCTAGTATCTACAAACAACATTTTCATAATTACATAATAGAATATTGAAATGCAGGTATTTTAGAGTTGAAGGGGTATTCTAAGAAAGCATAAAAAAAAACTCTTCCCAGCTGTGTATAATTGCCACTGATTTGTGCCCAAACAGACAAAACAAAGAGGAAAAATCTGCCTTAAACTGAAACAGGTCTCATATCACAGACTTCCGAGCTGAAGGCTCCGTGGAACGTAAGTGAATCCGTCTGCTATGCACGCAACTACTTACATAACCTCTCTGTGCCATATGAGCCATGAAATAGAGAGAAGGCAGGGCGAAGGAACCAAACACCCTCTGAGAGCCTACATCACCACAGCTTTACTCACAGTGGAGACATGCTTTGTCATCCTGATGGATGAGGTATTAACCTTCAGCAGTCTCACACATTCTCCATCATCTAGGAAGTTATGACATTTATATCATGGACAAAAATAACAAAGTTTTCAGCCTCTTCATTTAGCAAGGGATGCATGCTACATTAAAAACACTAAATAAATCATGATAACTAAATTCTATTTAACGCAAGCACACAAAAATCCATTTTCAGCCCGTATACTCACTGCAATCCAAGCTTAGAAATAAATACAAACATTACACAACCGACTGACAGCATGAAGCGTCACTCGCAGTCACATGGACCTGCAGTGTTTTGTTTTAAGCTCTGAAGGCTCTCTGTCAGTGTAAACACAGCCAGAAAGCAGACTATTTAAATAGTGAGAACCTGCACAGCAGAGGTCCTGAACCTTTGCTTGAGGCTCTCAGCAGTGTGCGGCTTCATGTGGGCATCTGATTGTGTTTCAACAATGAGAAAGGTCGAGGCTCTGACACCACACAATCACAAGTGGCTTAAAACTAATACATTACTTTTATTTTACTGTTACCAAGAAAAAAAAGGTCTATTTCAGAGGTAGGGGAGATAAATGTTCTTCTTCAGCAAGTACAGCAGCAGTTATGTTAATGTATACGTTGGAAATTCTACTTCAAAGGACGTCAAAGAACAAATTGAAGAAAGTGACAAGACTAACACCCGCGTGATGTCCTGGGGCTGAGCGTGACAAGCCCCAGACCAATGCTGCTTCGATTTCTCTACTGGTAACTGACAAAATAAGCAGCTGCAGCGCCCTGCAGAAAAATTCATGGTTGACTCAAACTACAGCATCAGAGTCAGGGAAAATAGCAAAAAAGATACTTGAACTCTTCCACTCAGGCTGGCTGTGCATGCCACTGCACATGTATGCAATTTAATATTTATTTTTTGGTCGTACTGGACACCATAGACCATTTATAATTGCATCATTTCTTTCTTTTCGATTCAACAGGAACTCACAGAAAATATAAAAAATTGGGAATTAACACGTCTTTTGAAGCAATCTTTTAAGAAATAAAATCCTTTCTATAAAACCTTCTGACATTTATAATAAACTATTTAAGAAATAACAGATTTACAATGTTTGACATGTAACTAAAGATGTCACAATAATTCAGTTAATTGTGGTGCTTAACGTCATGGTTAATTAATCGTAAAGATTCCTCAATATCGTCTCTTTCCGTAAAAGATCATGTTTGAGCCATCATGACGGGTCAGCGCAGCTTGTGCACTGAACAAAATCAAAATTATTTATATATGAAAGGGGTCATAAATGAGGATAAAGTGGTTTTTGGGGGATTTGGTTCGCTGCTGTGACACCTTCATGCCAAAGCTGGATTTTTAACAGAGCATGAGTAATAACTTTGTGTTTTTTTTTTAATGCATTAATATGTAACTTTGCCAACGCCTGCTGTCTCAGCTATGTTAAAGAACATGGAGACCAAACACGTGTTGACATAACTTCATGTGCTTACACACTATGGCAAGTCATTCTGACATTTATTCCTCTCTGTTGTTCTATTGGTAAATCACCACAATATGATTCTTCCTGGTCAAAATTATATTCCTATTATAGATATCCGCAATCACATTTTTGCTTGGAAAAGCTGAATTTTGAGATATTTAAAATTAAAAATGTACTAGTAAGAACCAGGATTCAGATATCTGCTAATGTTTACAATGTTTAAGTGTTTTAACAAATATCAGCTTGACCAGATATGTATTTCAGATATCTAAAAAAGCATTCTTACAAGGATAAACTCTAATTTCATATCTCCATAAGCCAGTTGTTACTACTCATAATTTTCCTTTTTGATATCAAAAATGAAAACAGTTTAACTATCTACAAGATAATTTTGACATCAAAAATATATCTTTACTGGTAAAAATGTCATTACAGATATAAACTACTGATTATATAACTAATTCAAATTAAATTTCAGAAATGTGAAGTTGTAATAATTACAATTATAGATCCTATAAACTTATTATTGTTATTGACAGAATGATGGGACGCCATTTTAACAAACTGGCTTCACATTTCTATTATAGAAAACATTAAAGTATTCTTCCCAGTCACAATCACAATATTGCCAGTAGGAATAAAATTTTAAGTGATCTAAAATTAAAATTGTACTAGTAGGAACTAAGATTTAAATCTACAAGTCTTTACAAATTTAAAGTGGTTGTTTTAATATAACTTGTATTTCAGATATCTTTAATAAAATTCGTTCCTAGTGAAAATGAACATTCCAGATATCTAAAATAACATTCTTCCTGTTTTAAATTAATATTTCAGATATTCAGAATATCATTCTTACAAGGACAAATGACGTCACTTTCCCATTCATGTGTATTGGTTTACTTCTGGATATCCAAAATGACATTCCTCCTATCTAAAATAAACATTCTGGATGTCTAAAGAATCATTTTAGATCTCCATAATCTAATTGTTACTAGTAATAATTTCTATTTCAGATATAAAAGAAAATAAAAAAACAGTGACATAACTTTTAGTTGTAGGAAGTCATATTTAAGGCTTTTGTAAATTCCATTCCGGCTCTCCGTGCTTGCTGCAAGCAGTAAATGTGTTGCCGGTAACCATCACAAACTGAATGAGCCCTCAGTCTGGGAATCTGTGGCGACAGAGACTCTTCAGAGAATCTAACATTTGCTATCTACAGACACAATGAACTGAAAAGCGGTTTGGCTGAACTTGGAGCGCTAACAACAGATCATTTTCAGCGAGAGGAAGATTGTCATTTCTTCGTAAGATGAGTTAGTTCGGGTAAATCCTCACAAAGGTTTTGGTCTCTTATAAAGTTTATCCGCTTACATTTCTGGACTAAATTTCTGTTGGGGATTTTTTTTTAAGTTTTATTTGTCTATTGCTGTTACACGTTGGCTTGTCTTAAGTATGAAATGTTGCACTCATCGTTATATTCCTTGTGCTTGTTAGGGTGAAGAGGCAGACTGGATATTGATGTTACCAGACAGCACATAAGACTTTCTTGTGAAGCAAAAAATGGCAAAATACTGGGATGTATCTTGTCATTTTTGTATAAGAAGTCAAAGATGATGGGCATACCCATAAGTAGACTGTCTGGCTACATGACGATCAGCTGCAAGAGCACATGAGGTGGCCAATACCTCACGTTCTGGGAATGAGGCTGGTCTTTAAATGCATATTTGTGTATGCCCATCTCTGTCTTGTGAGAGTAATTGTATTTTTTTTCTTTTCGTTTATTCTTTCGTTTTTGTATATTTCAGATGATGAGGGTGCTGCTGTGAGCACAGGGTGTGATTGTCACACACGGTGCACAAGGTTTTGTCAAGGACAAACGCCATTGCTGCTGCAAGAAGGTGGAGCCGGACTGTAGCAAGGCGGGTTTACCATGCACCTTACCCCAACAGTTTGTGGCATATTGATGGAAACAAGCAATTATCAGGTTAAGTATTTAACATCACACTTTTTAAAATAAGTCAGTTTTACATTTTCAGGTTAAATAATACTTAATAATAATAATAATTTGTGTTGATTTAAAACAATCCACATAATTGGAACCACTTGTATAAAAACAAACAAAAACATAAAGAGAATTTGTACAAATTAAACATAAATAAATCTTATTGTCCTCCAATAAGATTTTTAAGAGTTTTTTTAAACTCAAACCTGTCCACAAAGCCTTTTTCATTACAAGAAACTGTCTTCAAGTACGTGGAAAGAAGTTCACTTTTATTTAAGTATTTATAAACACAACTTGGATGACTAAGAGTCTAAGAGCAGGTTGACATCAGGATCAGCTCTTATTTCAAGCGGGATCACACCTGTAATGCTTTTAAATTTTTGTTTTCTAATAAACTAAATCAACACAGTGGCTTTTAGTATCATTTCTAGCAATAAATATGTTTATTATTTTGTCTTTATCAAGGTGGTTAATGTTCATTTTTAGCAAAAATTTATCAAATCTTTCAAATATTTGCTTTGCCTGCAATGCTAATTACTTTATTTATATTTTTACTTATGATAATCATATTAGAAATATAAAAGTAACATATTTCAGTAAAAATGTTACAAACATTGATTTCCTTTGTAACTCACTATTTCTGAGCATCACTGTATTTGTCTCTATGTAATTGGCTCTATTATTATATCAAGTTCTAATTTTATTTTGTGCTCCTGGTGCCATCACTGGACACTGATTACCCACCTCAGCTGCAGCGCAGACAATCAAGCAACATCTGTACTTTCTCAGTTTTTAAAAGCAACATCTTTCTATGGACTACCATCAAGAATCAGATCAGACTATGATGATGAAAACCTGTTTGTTCTCTTATTTATGCGTCTTGTTCAAGGACTTGAACACAGAGGTTCCCAATCCTCGAACTGAACGCCTTTGGCGTGATGTTTGTTTGCATGTGCTGCAGCATTTTACATTTTACTGTTTGGAGGACTAAGAGAATCTTAACCCAGGTAACGATATCCACAGACTCTCTTTACATACTGTTATCTGTCTGAGATTCAAGAGGCTGGAACATTTCAGACCGGCTTGGAACCACCATGGATTGCAAACAGAAAATAATCGCACACCAACTCAACTTTGCAGAGGGAATGCTCACAAACACTGAAACACAGCTGTCAACTATGTGTTTTGGGAATATCCCTACAGCAGCCAAAACATTGAGGCTGTCCTAGCTCAGCATGGCATGCAGACGAAGCCAATACTTGACGATGACGACTTCCCAGCTGTGTCTGTAGAGCCACCTCAACTCGGGAACAGCAAGCATCAGTGCTCAATGCAATCCATCACATTTCTGATCCTAATATAAAATATCAGGCCTGCTGAACTGCAGTTATCAGTATTTTACAAACTCTAGCATGAAACACAAAAAGTCTTGTAACAAAGTAATTTCCACTTTCTGTTGGTATAGCTGGACAAGGTCATCGCATACATGTTAGGCTTTCTTGCCAGCTGCAATCATCTGTTTCCTAAAGTCTCCACCATGATCTCCAGAGATAGGATCAAGTTTACTGTAAATGTGCTGAAGTAGGTCAACAGATAAACTGCAAATTATACAAATTGGCCCAACTTGTACCTAAAACTTAATGCAAATCAAATGTATAGCTCTTAACTTTAGCAGCAAGGACACACAAGGGTAAGAAAGTTTTCCAGGTAATGGATTAAGGCACCCAGAAACAAACTTGGATCAAACAGGATAATTTTATTGTCTATGTGGCAACAACAGGTAATCCCTTTCAAAAAATTTAAGGGCTACAACACTTAGTATAGGTAAAAAATAACTGATGCACATGTATACAAAAGAACCTATTATTTGACTGGGGTGAAGAGTGTATGTGAAGAGTATGGTGTGAACAGATGAGAGGTCAGGAATTATCAGGAGAGGATAGGCTGGGTCTTAAACAATGGTACACATAAATGGAAAGATATATCAGTTGTAATAAACTTTCAAATACGCAAGTGAGGATGCAGTACTGACGAAAAAATCTCCATGTGATAAAACTTTATCCAGTGTAGAATAAGGGATCTAAATTGAAATATGTCTGGTCTAATAAAGGCAACACTACAGGCTGACCAGGGACAGATGGAAGAAAAGTTAAAAAAAAAGTCACTATTTCTGGAATAAAGAGCATAGAAACAAGATTGAAAACATTTATGAGTTAATAATGCTTTGTTTTCTTAAAAACATGTTAAAGATAAATAATGAGAAGCAGATAGTAAATATAAAGCTTGAAATGGGAAAACGGGGCCTTCTGTAAACATTAGGGGAAAAAAAAGTTAAAAGGTCTGGCTTCACAGATCACAAACTAATTTCTTTTTTTAAACATCCAGAATATTTATTTTAGATATACGGAATGTCATTTTGGATATATGGAAGTATAAGCCAAATACACATGAACAGAGAAAGTGACGTCCCAGTAAGAATGATATTCAGAATATCTGAAATGTTCATTTTAATTAGGAAGAATCTCATTTTAGGTATCTGCACACCGGTGAGCCCAACATTTCACAGGTCTGTGTGAAGGCCTTTTATCACCTCTCTGCGTTTCCTGTTATCATTCCCACCATGACAAAATGCCAGGAAAAGGGATTGATCTTCCCCTCCGATTGGCTCTGATCTGCAGTTGTATACCATGTTGTGTATTTGTTTTAAATTAAGACCAGCGGACATTAGACATCCGGTAAAGTGAAGAACGACACAGGCCAGAATCGGGAAACTGGATTAAGCTGTAAAACGTGGAATATGGTGAAATTTCCTAACATGTGCTTGTTATCTTTTTCACAGATCCTGAGCTAAATTAAGCAGAAAAGCTGGATGAGAAACGCTACGCAGCTTAAGAAAATTTGGAAAAGCTAAATCTGTTTCTGGTGAAGCATTAAGAGTGTGAATATACTGGCTGATCAACATTGCCAGAAAACGAGTGTGTTTGACCTGCACCTGGATGCTGTGCTGGAGAAGATCCGTGGAAAATAATCATGCTCGACAAAACTACTAAAACCAGAGGCTGCCATGTACAGTATTTAAAAACAAAACACCAAAAACCCTGGATGCTTCTGGCTGTTTGAGCAGCCATAAACGTGACATAAAGCCAAAGAGAAGCTGCCTTTCACACATTTCAAGTCCACAAAGATAATTGTTTTGAAAAAGACAAACATAAATCCAAAGGAGGGGAATTTGCTAGATGCAGCACCTCATAAGCTATTTATATAAGTTTCAAAGATATAAGATATTAAGATATAAGTTTTAAATGTTTAGCTTTATTCAGTTCAGTAAAGCGATTACCTTAACTTTATATTTTAATTTTATTTTTTTACCATTCATGCTTCAAGTAAAGACAAACTAGGGCTGGGCGACATGAACCACATCTTATATCTCGATATTTTTTACCTGAATCACAATATACGATATATATATCTCGATATTTATTTATTTTTCTTTGGTCAAGTAACCAAAGAGGCAGCTCTAATTTACAGCCTTCAGTGCTAAATATACTTTTATTAAGGATCAGCAGCACATGTGCGTTAAAACATGTGTTTAAAGTACCTTTATATTAAATTAAATGCTCCTAAAACAAAATAAATTAAAAATACCTTTCAATTACCATAACAAAAATACTGCAAAATGCAAAAGATGCTTTTAACTCAAAACAAGCCATCTCGATATAAACGATATTCCTTCCTTCTATTTTGCGTCTGATAGTCTCGATATATTTGAAATTCTCGATATATTGCCAAGCCGAGACAACCGTATTATTGTTCACAATAACTGAAATAACCAACAATATCTATGTGTAATGATCAAAAGACAATCCCTAAAATGTATTAAAATAAGCTGCTGAGAGTGACACTGGGAAAACTGGGGTGCACCTAAATATTTTGCTGGTGAACCCAAATTAAAATTTTTTTGGTTATATCTTAATGCGAAACACTTCTTGTTCTTTCTGAAAAAAATACTATATATTAACTATATTATTTACTTATGTATGAAAAATGTGTTGTCATGTTTGAAGGAAGTCAGCGAGTTTTCTCTTTATCAAAGTGTAACTACACTAATACAGATATCAGATTTTTTCTTTACGTTTTAAATAAAAAGATAAAATCCGTTAAGAATGAATCAGGTTAGCTAATTTTTGGAGACCAAATGCATTTTAAGCAATATGGCTAAAATATTACTGCCATTATCATGTTGCTGTTAAATGATGTTAACTTATAAAAAATGCACAGTATAAACTCACTGAATCTGAACAGCTGATTTTAGGTAATCCTAAAATCCAAAAAATGAATATACACATAAAGAAATAGCAGCCACAGACATAAAATAGCAGATTTATATTAGATACTTGAGCAAAAAAACACACTACAGGCAGTAAAAGCGTGTTTACATAATGTACCAAAGAACTATGATAAAGTCAAATTGTAAATTAATCAAGTTATATTTGCTTCTATGATATAGAGAGCGATATTTTCCCAACACATTTTTGGCACAAAAGCTTCAGTGGCAGGATGACAAATATGATTTTTCTCTCTTGTTACATCAAGGCATGTGTTTTCAAAAGATATGCCTGAGGGTGAAGGTAGAAATGGAAATGACAGGGGAGAGAAACACCACCAGTTAACTTTAGAAATGCTTCTTCTTTTCCTTCTCACGTATTTCATTCACGCTTACAGGCTGAAAACAAGAAGCAGCTCAGAAAACTTTAAACGCATGCCATTTCACACACCATAAACCACCTTGACAGCTGATGCAGAAAACAGGCTCCTATTGAGGAACACAGAAAGGCATGGACACATGTTACATCTCCTCAAGCCTGTGACTCTGCAAAAACACGCAGCTCTGCACGAGAGCACAAGGCAAGCAAACGTGACACCCGGCTACTTGGCTCTGCTGCCCCCAAAACTCCTTTCTTTATCGACTAAAACTGATCCGGTCGCAGCTGGTAAATACTTTGATGTGGCTGCAAGATTTTTCTAAATGTGGGAAAGGGCTTGAAGCTTTTAATTTCACCACAAGTAGGTTTAAAAATATTTCTTTGCTTGTCTTACTTTAGGGCTGGGCGATATATATATCTTATATCTCAATATTTTTTACCTGAATCACGATATACGATATATATCTCAATATTTAT
The DNA here is from genome assembly GCF_017639745.1 of Melanotaenia boesemani. Classification (NCBI taxonomy): domain Eukaryota; kingdom Metazoa; phylum Chordata; class Actinopteri; order Atheriniformes; family Melanotaeniidae; genus Melanotaenia; species Melanotaenia boesemani. The sequence continues at coordinate 13,538,917 of NC_055705.1, forward strand.
TTTTTTGGTCAAGCAACCAAAGAGACAGTTCTAATTTACAGCCTTCAGTGCTAAATATACTTTTATAAAGGTTCAGCAGCACATGTGTGTTAAAACAGCTGACTGAAATTAAAGTACCTTTATATTAAATTAAATGCTCCAAAAACAAAATAAATTAAAAATACTTCAATTATAACAAAAATACTGCAAACGGCAAAAGAAAAGATGCTTTTAACTCAAAACAAGCTATCTCAATATAAACGATATTCCCTCCTTTTATATTGTGTCTGATAACGTCTCGATATATTTGAAAATCTCGATTTATTGCCCAGCCCTGTCTTACATGCATAAATAATGAGCTGCTAGAAGGCAGGACAAAGACTTAAAAAGGGCAGGAACTATTCTTTTTCTTATCCTTGAGTAATCTTTTGAAAATATCTTTATTTATAGAACGAAGGGGAAAATAAATCTGAACATTTTAATGGACACAAAATAGACAAACATTTTCCCCATGATTAATACTAATATGAATTAACATGTATTTATAACCTTTTGTGTATTATTATTTTACCTGCAAATAAGCACAATTATTGCATCTCAAACCCTGCAAGAGTCCATTTTAAATCAACCACTATCTGACTGCAGAGGTTTCCAACAGTAAGCAGAGATGCTCTGTGTTTTCATAAAAAAAAGAGGTTTCAAAACCCCTCATTAGTTCCTCCTTCATTCATCGCGTGCAAGATGGATATTTCCATTTACCCACAAGACATGCTATAGGTCAGTGACTCTCAAAGCACATTACAGTTACATAAACCCCTGTCATCTAAGCTGGAAGGATTTATGGGCCCAGGCTGCCACCTTGTGGAAAAATTGCCGGTATAACAGCATCAGAGAAGGGAATGGTATGTTAATGCCTCTGCTGGAGAATAAATACATATGAAGTCTAATTATCAGATTACATACCAACCTTCAGGCATGATTTATTGCTCTAGAACAAACAGGAGACACCGCCCAGTGGATTAAAGGCAATGCTGGTGAATGGTTTCATAAAACCTCTGTCCAACTTAAACATTGGACAGAGCAAAGAAAGGGATTAGAAGTTAAAATAGTTCATTTTCAATAAATGATTGCCTACAAAAGAGAGGTGGAAGCATTTGTCAGCTGGTGTGATGCAAACTTTTTTAAATTGAACGTAGAGAAAACAAAAGAGCTCATTATTGATTTTAGGAGGAAGAAAGAGGAGTCCTCATTAACTTTTATTAAGGGTCATGAAATAGAGGTGGTGTTGTTCTGGACGATAACTTAAATTTTAAAAAGAACACGGAGGTGGGTCTTCAAAACGGCTCAGACAAGACTCTTCTTTCTGAGAAAACTCTTGATCTTTTAATGTAAGCAGAAACCTTCTTTCTGTGTTTTATCAGGGAATTTTAGCCAGTGTTATTTTCTATGCTGTGTTGTGTTGGGGAAGCAGCATTTGTGCAGATGACAAAAACAGGATTAAGAAGTTGATTTAAAAAAGCTGGGGCTGTGATTGGCATCACCCCTGACTCTCTGGACCTCAACCCTGGCAAAAAGAACTGGGTCCAAATTGAAAACAATTTGATTCCTTGAAAACCATCCTCTACATGATGTTTTTAATCGTCTCAAAAGCTCTTTTAGTGACTGTCTTGTTATGCTTCAGTGTTCTACTGAACGCTTCAGAAGGTCTTTTGTTCCTGTAGCTGTCAGATTTTTTTAATGACCACCTGAATATATACACATATTTTTTTGTATATTTACACATTTAAAGGTCTATTTCATGTTTTTCGTCATTGTCTATGTATGAGATGTGTGGTGGCAAAGAAATTTCCCCTTTTAGTGGATGAATAAATCTAGTCTTAATTATGGTGAAAGGTGGACTCATCTGTGGAGTTTTTTCTTTTTCCAAGGAATCTACCAAAATTTAAGTTAAATTCAATATATGAAATCTCAAAACTACTCTAAATTTATCTAAAACGTGTATCAACATTCTCAGATGGGCAAAGGAAACCTCTATTTGCCAAAAGCTACACTGGAAATTAATCTTAAAACCTAAAAATTAACTTTGAATATTATAATGCACAAGTTTTAGGACAGTATGCAAACGATGAAACACTTAAAGTAAGAGCAGCACATCCACCTGCGAAACGCTCTTCCTTGATAACAAGCTCAGATGTTGCTCCAGAAACATAAAAAAATCCGTTCTAAGAAAAAGCCAACTTTATTTTACTAAAAATGACATTTAACCTAAAAGCCGGGAAATTGTTTATTATTTTTTTTATATGTGAACAGCGTTGTCATACACACAAAACTCTTATCAAGGGCTGGGTGCTCATGAGCAATGGAGCAATAATTTATATTAGGTATGTTGTGACTCAAATCTTAGTGTTCGACAGTTATACCATCACCTTAAGCAACCTGAATTGTGTACAAGGTTATGCCTCTACAGGTTTGACAGGAAGCCTTGGGGATCATCTGTACCTGGCACTCAATTAAAAGCATAGTTTATCTTTCAAAATCAAAAATTCCCTAGAGCAACTTTCCCATCAAGTGCCTCCCCTCAACCTTAAAGAAGCTCCGTTTTCTAAGGTGAGCTAATTTAAAAACAGGTGTGTCAGTTTATACTTAAATCATGAGTCACCATAACCAAATACAGCAGTACATATTAGTGTTAAAAGACAAGCCACATAAAAACAGCCACAAGCAGAACCAACCGCACAGACATGGAGAAGCTGCTTAGTTAAATGCCTAACGTCTGCAGCAACAGGCTAAACTAAAGAAGCAGCTCGGAAAAACCAAACAAGCTCTACAAAAGTGTCATTCAAACTGGATTAAAAGGACTTGAAATGTCAATCAAACTGGAAAACCAAGCCGTCATTGTTCTAGCATTTGCTGGCTCAAGTTGCAGCAAGAATCCAAAAGTTCAAATCTCTAATTTGTCTCTGATGCTGGTAAATATGAAGACTAAGTATTAGAAGCTCAAAATAATTAAAAATCCCTCAGCTTCTTCTCACTTCAGCAAAGCACAAAGCTTCTTCTGGAAGAGGACTCTTAACAGTCAAGGCATGCTTTGCTAAATACAATAGAGCACTGACTATCTTACATCTGCTTTAGGCTTGCCTGTTGACTTTTAAAAGCAGGTTTGATTGACTGACTATCCTTCTACTATGCATTCAAACTGTGAATTTATAACTCAACTCTTTCATCTGACTCATGTGCTGCCAAATATTTGGATTTCCCTTACAATGCCCATAAAATACAACGCCATCCAGATGAAATGCTGCTGAAGAGAAACACTACAAGCAGGTTTTATGAGCAAACAATCAGTAGATTACACTGCTCACCTTTACAGCTCCAAAGGATGAAGTCATACACATAAATAATCCCTATAAAATGCACTACGTGCAATAGTGAAAAGCTTATTACCTCAGCATGTTTTCCCTTCAAAAGAACACTCTTGTGCTTAAAATTAATAACAAATCTGAAAATTAAGATTCTTGAGGTATAATTAAGGTTTTAGCTCTTTAAAAGTGACTTTTTAATACAACATATGTATCCAGTGCTTTAAGAGTTCTCTGCAAACTGGATGTAAAATCACTTTTCAACAAGCCTGTTTGCATACAGGAAAAAAAAGCATCCAGATACGACACAAATGGCAGGTGCAGAATCTGCTGGAGGTGTGTGTTTATATATGTGAAGGTCAGCAGTGATCTCCCTTCCACTGTGAACCGATGCTGGCTGATATCCAAGGATTGAATGATACCAGCATTGACCTGTGGGACTGTAATTCTGCCTGAGGAGGCACCAGGTCCTGTGGAGAGCTTTGATTAATATCAACGCCCTTATTGACAGATATGAGAAGCAGCAGGAAGGTGAAGCAAAACAAGCAGATTCTTGCAAAAACCGAAACACCCTCACCTCCCTGCTTTACAGCCAAGGAGCAGTTGTGCACAAGGTCTTACTAGATCAGGTGCTTTTAAAGCCCTCACAGCTTTGGCAGAGGCTTTTAAACACATGAGCGTTCCTGCAGGAATCAGGCTGCCGACACCTTTAACCTTTTCATTGTTCACTTTATTATACAAGATTAGCTAAAAGTAAGAACTTTCACCCTACTCTTGCTTACTCCTTTAATAAGGGTGTAACCACCTCATGATTAGAGTAAACTTCCCTTTGGCATGTTCATCAACAGAAAGGAAGCACAACACAGTGTGCAAGCATAATATATTACAAGTAGAAAAAACATACTAGAAATAGTCTGGGGAGGAGAAATAATGCACTGAGGCCTACTGGAGGAAAGAAACAGAGAAAAAAAGTGACAGTAAGAGAAACCTAGAGGCTGATCACAACTTTACAATAAACAAAGAAGACACTGACAGCGCGACTGTCTGCTGAAACAGAACAGAGGCCGATTCATGTCCTGTAAGCTGGCTGACACACGGGTAGATAGATGGAAACACACTTGCAGAGGCCATTGGAAATGCATGCAGTCTTAAAGGGGTAACACCAACTGGATTACAAAAGCCTCCAAACAGACACAGTCCTGCTCTGTTTGAGTAACCGTTACGTCAATATTAAGTCTGCAGTTGTTGCATCCTCCATCTCCCCATTCCTTGAGCTCAAAGTAAGAATAAAAGACAAATACAGTAACGCTCATCAATAACCTGTAATTAAGAGAGTCGATTTCTACTCATCTGTGTGCTTATAGCTAAACTGTTAATTTAGCCATTTTACTGGCAATATTGAGTGGAAAGTTTCTGACAAAAAAAGCTCCAATTTCTAAGAAAACATTTTGTACTTCAGCTATAGGTGTTAAGATGAAGCTGAAAGTTGTGACCAGAAATTTCTCTATACCCTGCAGGCATTAATGTAGCATACACAACATGTATCTCCTGCTTCACCGGCACCAAAGGCCACACAGTGGAAACACTGGGCTGTTATCCATTTCTCTGCAGTTGGAGTTTATCAGATTTATTCAACACAACTTCTAATCCTGCTCAGACTCTGACAGACATGGAAAGTTTTTCCAGGGCATCGACCCAATTTAGACCAGCCATGCATATTTAAAGATTACCTGAAACTGGGAAAACAGCGTTGGAGCAGGAAAAATATATTCAATTTAATACTTTTAACTATAAATAAGCACAATAAAATGACTTATTAGTTAGTATTAAAAGATGAAACCCACGTAGTGGAAGGGAGAAAAGCTGAGCAACTAATGATGGACATCATGAAACAAAATTACGTAAAAAAATATGAGCACTGAAATAAAAGTGATCGTCAAGGGGGGTCAACAAGGACAGATCATCTGCTGAATCACCACGTTCCTCAGTGACTCTGCAGTACTGCTTGCTTCTAAGCCGGACACTGATGTTTTACACCAGCCATGTCCAGTGAGCTGTTTTTAACTCAATGTCTTTTGAGAGCTGTCAGGGGGACCTCAGGGGATCGAGCAAATGTGACATTGGGCTTTTAGATCAGAACTGCACAAGAAAATGAGGCCAATAGCAGCAGGCTATTGCCTGCAGAGCTGAGGTTACAGTAAACAAACTATTTACAAAGCTCCAAAATAAATTTGTTTTAATTATGTAGCACACAAGTGATCTTACTCGGCATTTTTACCATTATTATCACATGAACTTCTCTTTGATCAACAATGTAACAAGAACTTACTTTAACTTTTTGTTTCCTTAAAAAACAACAAAGTTTACATCATGATAAACAGTTGAAGTTAAACAGGACCTCAATTCTCACCTGTCCTCCTCTCCTTCAGCATGCTGACTCCTCAGGCCTGCAGCAGCAGCAGCTACCATGAAGGCACTGGCCTCAGCTGACATCCCCATGTGGGCCAGAGATCCAACAGCACTGCTGCTCTCCGAAGCCCTCTCACCACCTGCTGCTGCCCCAAGCCGGGGCAGACCCAGCAGGCCCTGGTGTTGGAACAGAAGCTTCTGGGCATCCTCCAGTTGGGTTTTTATGGAACTCCCTCCTCCAGGGACATGGGTGAGGCTGGCGCCCGAAGTAAGGAGGGGTTGAAGGTCAGCTTGCAGTGCGGTCAGAGGCATATAGGGGGTCCCATGGGTGGGCGCTGCGGGGACTGTGCCAGCAGGGGGAGGTTGGATTTGTGGCTGTGGTTGAAGTGGAACTGGAAGTGCCTGAGGCTGGGGTGTAGCATAAGCTGCAGGAGGGGCTCCTTGACCCTGAAGTGGAAGCTGTTGAGAAATGCTAATTGGTTGCCGTGCTGGGACCACCGGTACTGATGTGATGGAGACTCCTGTTGTAACATGGGGAAGCGGAGGCTGGACTTGGGTCTGGAAGGGAGCAGTGGGCTGGATAAAGTCTGGCTGTCTCACACTTTCTGGAGCTATGGCTCCCCCTGCTTGGAGCTGAGGTGTGGGGTAACCACCCTGGAGATGAGCCTTTTGGGGGTCTACAGCATAGGGAAGCTGTTGGGGTATAACTGGAAGAGGCTGACTTGCACCAGCCTGCAGGGTCACCTGTGGTGTTGGTGTAGGAATAGGAACAGGAACCACTGGTTTCTGCAAGTGAGTCACTCCAACAACCTCTTGTGGTGCAACATAGCTCAGAGGAGTAGTCTGTGTCAGGGCCTGTGGTGGGCTCTGCATGGTTTGTGGACTGGTGAAGTCCTGGCTTGGTGGCTGATAGGGCTGCAGTGTATGAGGTGGCTGTAAAGCAGGTACACCTGGACTAACCCCGGCATTACCTGCCTCAGTCTCTGCAGCCACATCTGCAGCTTTCAGTGCCTCAGGCAGAGCTGGATGAGGAACCTCCTTTTCATAATACTCTGTACATGTCCATCTTCCCTTGCGAATTGGCTCAGAGTTCGTGTCCAGCTTGACCACCCTAAAACGAGACCCAGTAGCTGTTTGAGTATGGGTGTGAGTGCTGTGAGCAGAAGCAGGAGGGCCTGTTCCTCCCCCAGCAGAAGCCACTTGCCCACTTACATTAGCGTTTTCCATAACAGAAGGCCCCAAGGGTGGGACTGCAGCGGCAGGGACAGCAGACACACTTGAAATGTTCACACTGCCTTGTACATGTGCATCACTAGCTGTCCCACCAATAACAGGAGCTACTTGTTGACCCACCACCCCTGCAGCTTTTGGATTATCCAACACAGGTGGTCTCTGGGACTGGCTGGGCACAGCTTTAGAAACCATAGTTGGGCTGGAGCTGGCTAATGGTGCAATGGGAAGAGTGGGTAAGAATGGTTCATGTCCTCCCAAACTATCAGAGTGATGATGGGGGGGCTTGCTGTGTTGCTGATGACAATATTGTTGATGCACAGTCCCATTTACCAAAGAGGAGTGCTGCTGAGCCCCCTGAGGGACAGTGTGAGGTTGAAGAGGCTCATTGGGTGACACGAGTCCAGGTGTGTCAACCCCGTGGAGACTGTTCAACGTCTCATCAGAGGAGCTTCTCTCTGGTACACCTGTGTCTGTGGCTTTAGATGCCGAGACATCCAGCATATCAGAGGAGGAGAGGTCTTCAGTGTGTGATTCATCCATATCATCATAGCTCTCAGTATCATCAGCTAAACTGTTGTTGCCGCTGACGTTGATCTGAGCAGAGGTGACACTTGTTATCTGGAAACCACTTTTCTTCTTCACCTGAGCTCCGGTCACTTGGGACTGGTGATGAAGTGCTGGAGAAGAGGATCCTGGCTGGCTTGGATTGTCCTCAACCGCACTGCCACCGGCTGCAGAGGACGAAGACGCGCCACTGCTGCCTCTCCTGTAGTGGTAGGCCGTTTTGCGACTCCCGCTCCCGGGCGGGTCTCCGGAGAAGTCCTGGTGGTGCATCTTTACCGTGAGGAAGTTTTCTCGAAACCAAGAAATGGCAGACGGTTATTGTCGCTACCTACCTACTAGCTAACACAGATGCTAGCTAGCTGGGTCAGCTGCAGTACCGCGATACTAACGAGCCATAAGTGACAAGTCATATGATTTATGTCCTTTAAAAAATTCACGCTAGACGTTCCCAGTTTGTGATGATACTGAAACGCTAGCTTATCGGTGGCTTTCCTCTTCTTAACACAATTATTAATCCAGCATCGGGACAATCTAAAACACTGTATTTAATGTAGCAAATAAAATAAACTATGACTGCGAATTTGAGCTAGCCGCAAGCTGTTGGGTCGGCAGTAGCGATTAGCTACGCTCTTTTAGAACTTTGTGTACCTTTATACTTCTAATTACAAATAACTACCGGGCAACACTGTGATAAATGACCAAATAGAAACAATTTTATCTCCGAATGCCACTTTTCAAAGTGAGCGTGGAAGCCTCTTAGCTGGCCGTGTATGTCGCAGGAAATCAGTCGGCGCATCCATTTCTCTCCCGGACGACGAGTCTTCTTTCCCCACCGAGGGAAGAAAGAAACAAAAAAAGATCCCTGCTAAAAGTACACACCGTCTACTGTCGATAGACAATGCTGTCTAAATAGTAGTCGTCTTTATAATGGCAAAAAGTGCTCGATAAGTCCATTTCGGTGTCTCACCGCGTCCGTGTTTGCTGTATCATTGCCGGTGAGAAGCAGCAGCAGTAACGGGCTGTCAGTCTCGCAGGGAGGAGGAACGCAAACATAGCCACTGCGCATGCGTAGGACTGCCCTTTTTTTTCTTCCCCTCACCGATGCAGCATTCAAGTCCTACATTTTGGTCGTATTTAACAGAATTATTAAAAGAAAAAAAAAACTTATTCAAACTTCCCCCCACATAAATAGATTATATTGTTGTACTTATTAAAAACTTTTCTGAATAAAAAAAGCAATAAAAACAAAACAAAAAAACAAACTCATGTTCAATTCAATTAAAAGAATTAACACAAAAGAGAGAAAAAATAAATGTTGTACAACATTTACTCAGCACGTAAATGCAGCATTGAAGCTGTGGGCTGTGTTTATTTTTCTTTGGTAACCCACTGTTTGGGAAGTGCTACTATAAACGGGCTTTATAAACAACATTGATTTATGCCTTTAACCCTGTTTTAAGCAAACACATTTTCCTTGTTTATTAGCTATTGTTAAATTATAATTAATGTAGTAAAGAATTAGCAAAAAATATCCCCAGCATATAATCAGACTAAGAATGAATTCCAATTTTTCCGATAGCAAAAAAATAGATGCTTAAATGTCCACATTAATTTTCATGGACTTAAATTACCTTATTAAATTATTAAAAAAAACAAACAAAAAAAAACATCCTTTTTCTGCCTCTGGGTCTTATGTATGCACAGGCTTAAGGTTCTATACAACCTTCCCTCTATTGATTTTAGACATTTTGAGACATGTTTTTCAAAGCTACTATTCCTAAACAATTCAGATGTATGTGTAGGGGAAGGTGAGCTCTGAGGAAGTTCCAGTGACAAGCTGCTTCCAATGGAGAAGAGTAAAGAGAAATACAAAAGAGAATTTCTGTTAGTGCTCAAAATTAGCATCTAGACCATGCTGGAACTGATAAGGCTGATACTACAATGTCTACTTCTACATTCATTTCAAAGTCAAAAGTAAAAAAAACAAAAACCTCAAAGATGTGACTTTTTAATTCAACATATAAAGTATTATATGCAGTATGCATAGTATCAAAAATATGATAATATATATATAAAAAATATATTATGAAGATCAAGATGATTGTGTGTGTGGAGTTTTTATTGCTCAGGGAAAGAAACTGAATCTAGAAGTCTGGGTTTTAATTGACCAGTAGCCCCTGCGTAACGTGCTGGGTAAGATCAGTTTTTAAGGAGATACTTGAGAGACTTGGTAAACTCTCCCAAGGCAGAGGACCATCAGCAATCCTCTGGAGTTCCTTCGTTTCCTTTCTAAACAGATTATCGCTCACAATGGATTGTAATTGAGAAAGTTTCTACGAAAACCAGACCAAAGTCGCTTGACATCCGTTGTGACCTCGTTAGTTTAGTGGTTAGTATCCCCGCCTGTCACCTCCAGGCCAGCCATGTATAGGTGGAACAGAGTGACAGCCAGTCAAATGGCAGCATTTATGTCGCTGTCCACGGTCCTGAACCTGAATGTGTTTTTACCCTATTTTACAAGTAATGGTTTGAATCCCACGTATGACAACCTTATACTTCTTTATTAAAGCAGATGTTTTGACTCTGTAAATGAAAATTCTAGATGCTAAATTAATTTAAATTAATGTTATTTTACAACAAGTTCCAAACTTAAAACAAACATTCCTTTCATCAGTTATTACGAAGTACGAATACAAATGACTAAAGATAAGACTTAAGATGTAACAAAAAATATTGTAATATTTTGCTGGTAGTAGTTTGTCACTCATTAAGTCCATGCCTTCTGCTTAAATATTGAGTACTCATAATGAAATGATTGTATCTCAGTAACCCCAAGGTCTATTTGAATACATTAGGAAAAGGAATATTTGTTAGACAAGGCAAGACAGTTTATTTGTATATTTATGTGTTTATTTGTGAATGAGGGAAAGGTTGTCAATGACTGAACGATTGAGAAAGGGTGTAAAGGGGATAAATCAATATCAACGTGTATTCATATTAATAAAAAAATAAAACAAGTGTATAAACACAGTTTTGCAGTAAAAATAAACACATTTCCAGATATTTACAATAAAAAATATTAGATAATGAATGAAGCAAATGGTTGTAAGCAAAAGAAAACTTAAAACTTATGTAAAGCACTCTATATAATTGAACATGTATGTAAATATAAACATGTCCATGACAAAATAACTCGATTACCTTCAATAACTCAATACTACGTAAAATCTTTTACATGAACAGAAAAAACCCTTAAATGAGAATAAAATATATACAGTCTGATTATTTTCTTTCTTCCACCCATCTCTTTTTCTCGAGGTCATAAAATACAGACTTCTGGAATTCTTTCCAGATCATTTCTTTCTCCATGCCCTGGCCACGATACAAGGCAAGGGATTGTGGTCCTCCATGCTTCCCAGTTGTCGTGTTCTCCAGGGATGGTGTGACGGAGACCGGTGGTTCCATCACCACCACAAGTCTTGCAAATATTATTTGGAATGATTGGCAGATAGGACCACACAGATTAATTAACTGAATTAATTATTTTATTGAATGTTAAAACAGAGAAAAGTGTTTATTTGTTTGCAGAGGGGGACTGGCCATCCTGCCTGTGGAAAAGAGAACTTAAATTAGTATTTTAACATTTAACAACATTTTGATACTCATTTTTACTTTGATCTGTGTCTAATTGTGTAAAGCTATAGGCTCAAGAAGGAAATGGCAATACTCACCTCTTGTCTTCATTGCAGGGCAGGAGAGGTAAAAGAGGGAAGTAGGCCTAATTTCCTGTTTAAGAGTTTTCGGAACAAACCATGTCAACGAAGAGGGGTGGGAAGTAGTTTATTGTGTTTGCATTGCATTGTACTGTACAGTATGGCAAAACATTGCAAGGTTACATTTCATGCACAAGACAATCCAAAAAGCTTTATATAAAAATAGTAAATGCATTACAGATGGTGCAGAAGACGCATTGAAAAGTAAAAGAATGAAAAACACAGTTTAAAATTAAAATAAAAAAGAGAACAGAGACACAGTGCAGACTTAAACTTTTAAATAGGACTTTGTGGTGCCCTTAATGTGGTTTTCAAATTTTAGGTCTGAGTCCATCCCTACATTCAGATTTCTGGTCTGGTTGGTAGTTTTTCTACTGTGCTACTTGTATGTCAGTGTGAATGTATGAAGGAAACAGTCTCACCTCTCCACCCATTGGTGACCAGCCTTGTCCACGCCAGAATCTGCGTACCTCTTGGCCAAACCCTGATACATGGGCTGCAAGGACTTATCTGTCTCAGATTGAACCATCACCCACAACACTATCATCCAGTTCTCATTCATGATGGCGTAGCTGGACATGACCCTAGAGGCCAGTGTGACTTTTCGTGCAACTTTCCTCGTGTGGTCTGATCTGAAGACCTTTCCAAATGTGCTCTGGAGGAGCTTTGAGATGGCTGGCTTCTGACATTTAAACTCATCAAGCAGACAGGTGTCAGGTAGTAGCTGGACACAGAGACGTCGCGCCAACCATTGGGGTCATCAAAAGGCCCAAAGTCCCTTGGTGTGTTGTCCTTCCTGACAAACTGGCTGATAGTCCTCTGCTGCCCATACCTGCCTGCCTCTGCGTCTTGGACATTTTCAATAGCATGCAAGTAGGCCAGGTGAGTTCGTTCATACTTGAGATGTATGAGCTCATTTATCTGGTTTGCCATGTCTGCAGGAGACTTGCCGGTTCACCGCAGCTCGTCCATGACAGACCTACAGATGGCCTTTTTGTAGGTCACAAAAGCAGGCAGAATGTTGGTGAAGCGCTTAGGCAACTTCTCCAGCCAGCATGGGTTGTCTGCAAATTACTCGTGATCTGCCCACATCAGATGACACCACCTGTGGATGGGTACAGCCATTGAGGCAGGGCAGGATGTAGTTGTTCCGTAGCCTCACCGTGATATCACTCTCTGGCTTCCAAAGGAAAAACAGATGCAGCTGGAAAACGTTTGGTGAAGGCAGGTCAGCCACTGTATCCATGAGCTCTGGTTGGGGAGGGAGACTCCACAGTGAGATGGTGTTCCCTGGATTACGCACTGTGCCTGACCCAGGCCACAGCCCAAGGTCTTGAAGCTCCATCTTCATCCACAGCTTTTGTTGTGGAGAACTGCTGCCCTGTTCCAGCTGCCCATGTCATGGTCAGGTGGGGGAACAACAGCTTGTGGATGTGCCGATGGAGCTATTATATAAAACAATAAAGATATAACACAAAAAAGGTATTAGACTCAAAAGATCTAAATATGTTTCAAAGACAGAGTGGAAAATACTCAGTTCTTACCATCTTCACTGGTATCCTCTATAACAAGTTCTCTCTTTGCAGAGGAGGCAGCAGTGCTTGTGCTGGAACCTGAAAAACAAATGCAATCCTTCTGTTATGTATATGGGATGAGAACATCAGTCAAGAAAATTATACTGGCTTCTAAAAACTGTGGGTTGATCGGATGTTCTACTGAATGTCAGTAGAGGTACCTGTGACTGACTCAGGCCAGTTTGGTTCAACCCCTTCCTTTGTAAGGAATGCCAGCTGTGGTGGTAGAGGCACAGTGGCTCTTTGCTTTAAAGTTGTTGAGGCTAGAACCAAAATAAGGTAAATAAATAATCATATTTCACTTTATATCACAATACTGACCCTACATTTGATTACACAAGGAAGAAATGAGCTTTTACCATCAGCTGTTCATGTCCGTGGTTCAGTTTCAGTGACTGCAGGAGGTCTGGACAGCACTGCAGCTGGGGCTACAGAGAAAAAATAAGTTATTCCAGTGTGTCCAAATGCTGGCGTTAGTAGGAACTCAAACAGCAGCAATAGTCAAAGCTTCTCAGTTTTTCTTTTATGCCTAATTCCAGCAGACGCAAGGAAAAGATCCTTTAACCTTTTTAATTAGTATTGGCTCTAAGCAGGAGAAACAATATGACCTCATGAACAAGCATGCATTTTAGTGTTAGTACCTGACATTTATACAGAAAAGAAATGGTTTTACCTACCCTCGTTGTGTTTGAAATCTGATCATCACTGCTGGGATCAATTCATAGCCTTTATGGCAATCAATTCATGGGCCGTAAGGCAACTGGGGCAACGGTAGCATGCCAAACTGAAACAGGAACTTGGCTGGAACGTAGCCAGAATGTAACCAGAACGCATAAACAAACACCAAGAAAACCATAAGTTATGCCTTAGTTTAGGAGGGATGTTCGTCTTGTGAGGGAATCCCACTCCAGTCCTTAAACCTTTTATTTAAAAGAAAACCTGGTTTCATTTGGAATATGATTTTACCACAACTTAGAGAACTGTAGAGAACACAAAGAACATGTACATGTACATGTGCATGGGTTTCCGTAGTGTAGTGGTTATCACGTTCGCCTAACACGCGAAAGGTCCCCGGTTCGAAACCGGGCGGAAACAGATTTTATCTTTTAGCTGATACAGGAAGGGCACACAGCACACCTACACTACATGTGCTCTACTAAAAATTAAAACAAAACTTTTGATAAAAACATTGGTGACATTAAAGCCCAATTAGTTTTCAGAATGATCCAGAAGCTCATGCTCATGTGCCTGCTCAATCAATTAGAAAACAAAAGAGAAACCAAAGAGAGTTTCTATGTAAAACAAACCAAAGTTGCTTGACATTTGTTGTAGTATTGATATCATGAGATCACCATCTATTTGTTGTCATCAGCTCCTCGTTAGTATAGTGGTCAGTATCCCCGCCTGTCACGCGGGAGACCGGGGTTCAATTCCCCGACGGGGAGAAAGCATATTTTTTGGCTTCTGTCAGGGGCCCTGTGAGTAGGCTCATTTGGTGGAAAAGTAATAAAGATCATTGGGGATGTTTAGAACATCTCCTCGTTAGTATAGTGGTGAGTATCCCCGCCTGTCACGCGGGAGACCGGGGTTCGATTCCCCGACGGGGAGTGTTTAAGCTTTTTGCTAATGTTCCTTTTAAAAGGAATAGTGTGAATTTAATGCAGAAGCCAGGCACAATTGCTTTAATCACACTTCTGTGAGCTCATCCGCAGATTAGGAGGATCAAGGCTTCACAATGCTGATGTGCACCAAGAGATCAACGAGACCATAAAATTAAGTCTATGAGCATGTCATGTCAAAGACTGCCGAATCCAACACTAAACTGGATAAGAACAAAGAACAATAACAAAAAGAGATAGCTGAAAAAGACGAAGGATAAAAGTGTAGCGCCCAACGTGGGGCTCGAACCCACGACCCTGAGATTAAGAGTCTCATGCTCTACCGACTGAGCTAGCCGGGCTATACATAAAAACCTGACACATCTCAACAGATATTACCGATTTCCGTCCTACTGACATTGGGAACACAGACTGTGTAAAACACTCTCTTTTTCACAGCTGAGGACCATGGTCTCGGATTTGGAGGTGCTGATTCTCATTCCAGCCGCTTCACATTCGGCTGCTAATCGCTCCAGTGAGAGCTGAAGATCAAGGCCCGATGAAGCCAACAGGACCACGTCATCCGCATAGGGCAGAGACCCAATCCTGAGGCCAGAATCGGTGACAAAGGGCAGCCTTGGCGGAGTCCAACCCGCACTGGAAACGATTCTGATTTATTTCTGGAAATTCGGACCAAGCTCTAACACCGGTCGTACAGGGACCGGACAGGTCATACAAGCGAGTCCGGCACTCCATACTCCCGTAGTACCCACACAGGAGTCCCCGGCGGACACGGTCGAATGCCTTCTCCAAGTCCACAAAGCACATGTAGATTGGCTGAGCAAACTCCCATGCCCCTTCAAAGACCCTGAAGAGGGTGTTGAGCTGGTCCACTGTTCCACAACCGCGATGAAAACAACACTGCTCCTCCTCAATCCGAGGTTTGACTATCCAATGGACCCTCCTCTCCAGCACCCCTGAATAGACCTTACCAGGGAGGCTGAGGAGTGTGATCCCCTGTAGTTGGAGCACACCCTCCGGTCCCCCTTTTTGAACAGGGGGACCACCACCCCAGTCTGCCACTCCAGGGGAACTGTCTCCGATGATGGAGCACTACTTTCCCCTCCTGAGCCGCCGGATGTTGGACCAGAATCTCCTCGAAGCCGTCCATAAGTCATTCTCCATGGCCTCTCCAAACTCCTCCCATCCCTGAGTTTTTGCCTTAGCCGAAGCTGCATTCCGCTTAGCCTGCCAATACCCATCAGCTGCCTCTGGAGTCCCACAGGCCAAAAAGGCCTGACAGGACTCCTTCTTCAGCTTGACGGCATCCCTCACTGCTGGTGTCCACCATCGAGTTAGGGTGTTACCCCCACAACAGGCACCGAGAACCTTGCGGCCACAATTGCAGCTGGCCGCCTCAACAATAGAGGCACGGAACACAGCCGACTCAGACTCAATGTCCCCCGCCTCACCCGGGACATGGTTGAAGTTCTGCCAGAGATGGCAGTTGAAACTCTTTCTGACAGGGGACTCCGCCAGACATTCCCAGCAGACCCTCACAACATGCTTCTGCCATCTGCCAGGGCTGACCGGCATCCTCCCCAATCAACTGAGCCAACTCACCACCAGGTGGTGATCAGTTGACTGCTCCGCCCCTCTCTTCACCCGAGTGTCCAAGACATGCGGCTGCAAGTCCGACGATACAACTACAAAGTCGATCATCGAACTGCGGCCTAGAGTGTCCTGGTGCCAAGTGCACATGTGGACATGCTTATGCCTGAACAAGGTGTTCGTTATGGACAATCCATGACGAGCACAGAAGTCCAGCAACAAATCACTACTCGGATTCAGATCAGGGGGACCATTCCTCCCAATCACGCCCCTCCAGGTCTCGCTGTCATTGCCCATGTGGGCATTGAAGTCCCCCAGCAGAACGAGGGAGTCCCCGGAAGGAGTGCTTTCCACACCCCCTCAAAGGACTCCAAAAAGGGTGGGTACTCTGAACTGCTATTTGGTACTGCTATTTGGTGCGTAAGCACAAACAACAGTCAGGACCCATCCCCCCACCTGAAGGCGGAGGGAGGCTACCCTTTCATCCACCGGGGTTATCGATAACTGGGCTCTGAGAAGTGTCTGCCTGCAAACAGCCTACTTTCCAGATGATCACAAAAGTGAGGCAATTGCTGAGGGGTTAAAAGATGCTCTGAGCTCCTGGAACCTTACTGAAAAAGAACTCGTCTGTATGACAACGGACAGCGGCACCAACATTGTCAAAGCTCTGAAAGACATCGGATGGCCAAATCTTCAGTGCTTTGGACATAAACTACACAATGCCATAGGTAAGAGTCTAATTTGTGTGTAGTATACCTATTTTGTATGTGATAAATGTATCATTATGTAACCTACATATGAAATGTCATACGGCTACATCAGTAAAATGCCGTAATCTGAAGAAATAATGTTTTGACATATTGATCACCATGTTTACTGATGCCCTGTCTGGTGAGGCTTACGTCAGTGTTTCCTATATTAAACAGGTACTCCATTTGTTCAAAACTAGACTCCTACAGCCAGAGGAGGAAGACACTGATCTCACCAAAACAATAAAAAAAAACATACAGCGGTACCTTAATGATAAATACAGCGACCATGTGAAGGATTAACTTTTGGACATGGCCTCATTGATGGACCCCAGGTTCCGGACAACATACATTAATCCAGACAGGGCTGAACTCATGTCTCTGCCTGCTGAAACAAGTGCACCCCAACAGCTTCCTGGTCCAGCTGTGCATGTGTGCAGAGAAGAACAGGCTCCACCCAATAAGAAAATGACTTTGGCTGCCTTCTTCAAAAAAAGAGTGTGCCAGTGCCATCGCCTCAACAATCAGAGGCTGTGAAAATAGAGACAGAGCTGGCAACCTACCTGTTGACACCTGAGGCAGACCCAGAAACTGATCCACTTCAATGGTGGAAGCACCATGAACTGAACTTTCCAAGGCTCAGTAAACTGGCCAAGAAATACCTCTCTGTCCCTGCAACAAGTGCCCCATCAGAGAGGGTTTTCAGTGTGGGAGGGGGCATTGTCACATGCCACAGGGCATGTCTGAAGCCAGATGCAGTAGACAGGCTTGTCTTCCTTGCCAAAAATGTGTAGTTTAAACAAAAGACAGCAAGAATGTAATAATGAATGTATGTTTGAAATATAGCTTTGATTTTGTTAACATTCAGGGATTTCTTAAAATAGTGTTTTGTATAAAAGAGGTCAATTTTATTGAAACACAGGTTAAGTGTAATGAAACTTTTTTTTTATTACCTCATTCCCAAAATGGGAAATTGTTTTGGTTATTTATTGTCAAAATACTTTAAAAAGAGTAACTATTTTTCTTCCAAGAGGAGGCACTTTTATTTTTTAATTAGTTTTTTATGCTAGAATAAAGTTACAAAAGTGAAGTGAGGCCTATTCTTAAATGTATGCTCAAAACTTAAAAACTAGCTCAGCAAAACTAGCAGTTTTTCTGAGCTACCTAAAACTGATAGTGTGCTATTCCCACCAAAATATCTATTCTATTTATGTATTTGTTTTTTAAACTTATTTTCATCTTGTTCTTTCAGTCACTACCTACAGCTTGTGACCATAGGTGAGGGCAAGAACGTAGATAGACTGTTAAATTGAGAGCTTTGTTTTTTGGCTCAACTCTTTTTTTACCACAACAGACAGAGTCCACATCACTGCAGACATTTCACCAATCCGCCTGTCAATCTCATGCTCTATCCTTTCTTCACTTGTGAACAAGATCTCAAGATACTTTAACTCCTCCACTTGGGTGAGGACCTAATTCCTGACCTGGAGAGGACAATCCACCCTTTTCCAACTGCGGACCATGGTCTTGGATTTGGAGGTGCTGATTCTGCCAAGAGAGCCCTACAGCATCTAGAGCCTTAAGGGACTCCAGGCAGATTTCGTCCATCCCTGGGGCCCTGCCACCGAGGAGCCTTAGCAACCTCAACCACAGAGATAGAAGAGCCTACAACAGGGTCCCCCGACTCTGCTTCCTCGTTGAAAGGCGTGTGACTACAGTTTCTCGCTCAGACCAAAAATGTTTCATTTTTTATAAATGATTATACTACTAAAAACATTAAAACATTTGCCCCGTGTGAGGCTCGAACTCACGACCTTCAGATTATGAGACTGACGCGCTGCCTACTGCGCCAACGAGGCTCTGGCCACACATACCACCGGACACTTTTAGATGGGAAACGTTAACGGTATCATCTCTTGGCATGCTGATGTTGTGATGTACACCTGGAACAAAAACAACAAAAGCTGCAACATGTGCTCAAAAACTGCTCCAGCACAAATCCAAAACTATAGAATGAAATGATTTTTGGGTTATCAAGATGCCATTTCTATGTGGAAAAAACAGACAAAGAAAGAAGAAGTTCAGCAAACTGACCAAAACACTTTCCTGTGTAGATTCTTTAGTCCTTGAAAACAATAAAGTAAAAACAACCTTTGCATTGGCCGGGAATCGAACCCGGGCCTCCCGCGTGGCAGGCGAGAATTCTACCACTGAACCACCAATGCATAAAAAACCCACCACCATCCCCAGATCTTGTGAGCTGATCAAGTACATGGGCATGTTTTGCCAAGGACAGTTGCTTCCAAGAGTGAACTGTATAACGGAAGATGGCGCATTCATCTCCTCGTTAGTATAGTGGTGAGTATCCCCGCCTGTCACGCGGGAGACCGGGGTTCAATTCCCCGACGGGGAGTGTTCAAACCTTTTGGCATGCTGGTGTTGTGATGTACACCTGGAACAAAATCAACAAAAGCTGCAACATGAGCTCAAAAACTGCTCCAAGCACAAATCCAAAACTATAGAATGAAATGATTTTTGGGTTATCAAGATGCCATTTCTATGTGGAAAAAACAGACAAAGAAAGAAGAAGTTCAGCAAACTGACCAAAACACTTTCCTGTGTAGATTCTTTAGTCCTTGAAAACAATAAAGTAAAAACAACCTTTGCATTGGCCGGGAATCGAACCCGGGCCTCCCGCGTGGCAGGCGAGAATTCTACCACTGAACCACCAATGCATAAAAAACCCACCACCATCCCCAGATCTTGTGAGCTGATCAAGTACATGGGCATGTTTTGCCAAGGACAGTTGCTTCCAAGAGTGAACTGTATAACGGAAGATGGCGCATTCATCTCCTCGTTAGTATAGTGGTGAGTATCCCCGCCTGTCACGCGGGAGACCGGGGTTCAATTCCCCGACGGGGAGTGTTCAAACCTTTTGGCATGCTGGTGTTGTGATGTACACCTGGAACAAAATCAACAAAAGCTGCAACATGAGCTCAAAAACTGCTCCAAGCACAAATCCAAAACTATAGAATGAAATGATTTTTGGGTTATCAAGATGCCATTTCTATGTGGAAAAAACAGACAAAGAAAGAAGAAGTTCAGCAAACTGACCAAAACACTTTCCTGTGTAGATTCTTTAGTCCTTGAAAACAATAAAGAAAAGAAGACCTTTGCATTGGCCGGGAATTGAACCCGGGCCTCCCGCGCGGGCATCGAGTATTATTTAGCTAAACGGCCCTAAACCGTTTCCCATTCATTCTCTATGGTAGTCCTAAACCACTACGGATGCAATATATACTTGGCCACTATGCCTTCGTGGCGCTGTTTCTCCCCCCCGGCCGTTATTCAAGCTTCTTTGACAAGTTTTTGACAGAGCAAGATTTGAATACTTTTTTGTGTGTTTTTTGTTTTTATTGCACTGCGCAGAACCGATGCACTGCTAACTTACAACAGGCAGGCATTACTGGACATTGCTAGATCGCACAAGTTTGAGTTAAGTGGATTTTTACCACCAGATCTGCAACTCATTGTGCGCCTGCGCGACCACCACCACCACCAGGAAGGCCCCAGCACACCGTACTCAAGCGAGCCAGCTGACCCGAGGAGAGTGCTTCGGAGACGGCGTCGCAAGAGAGGAAAGAGGGGAGGGCTCCATGCAAGGCTTAAGACCCGTGCCAGCTGAGCTGACAGACATTCTCACTTCCATATTCAACCTCTCCCTTACCCAGAGAACTGTTCCCTCCTGCTTCAAGACCACCACCATTGTCCCTCTTCCCAAGAAGTTCCCCCCCACCTGCCTGAATGACTACAGGCCAGTAGCACTCACTCCAATCATTATGAAGTGCTTCGAGAGAGTGATGCTGACAGACTATCTGACAGATAGTCACATTAAATAATTGTGTTTTTTAAAATAATGTATAATCATTTAATCTAGAATCTGTATCATAAAATACAAGATTACAGTGTTAATTAAATGTAGTCGTCAGCCCCCGACCACCCCCCCACCCCCCCCCCCCCCACCTAATGCTTTGCCCTTAAATTCACCCCTCCTCCACCTCAAGCTTTGCTCACATATTCACACCTTTACCCCTCCTCCACCTCCTGCTTTAGTACTCACACCTTAACACTAGGAAACCCAGGAATTTCTATAACCCCCCAGAAAACCCAGAACCTTCCCAAAAGGCCCTTCGTCCAAACCGAACGACTCTGGCAGCCACAATTAACATCTTTTCATTTGCAAATGCAGCCATTACCTGAGGATTCAGCAGGGGGCAGGACTCTGCTCAATTCTGTGCACAAACACTCTCCATCAAAACTAAAGGAACTTGAGCTGTTTTGTAAGGATGAAATTTGCATGCAGCCTTTTGTGTTGAGGGGTATATATTGCTGCACGCTTGCTTCACCTTGAATACACAGAAGGAAAAATGCAGAGACACAAGCCCGTGTGACTCAGAAGTGTTATTCGTGTGTTGTCGGAGGTGCGGACCCACTTGCAGGCAGTCGAGGCAGGAGACAGGTCGGTGCAGATAAAGGAATTTATTAGACTCAACTCAGGGACAGGAAACACACGGTACAGGTGCAGGAACCACACACAAGGATCTGACAAGGCAAAACTGAATACCAACAGGATTTATAGACAGAGGGAGTAACAAGGCGCAGGTCACGTGAATGACAAATCAAACCAGGTGGGGTAACGAGCTAGGAACAGAAACCAGAGCACATGAGGGAAAACGGGAAAACAGAACTGGGCATGACAAAAACCCAGAAACCCAAACTATAATCAGAACCTAATAAAGCAAGAAACACAAAAACCCAGTAACCATAACAGAATCCTAACAAGAAGACGAAGAGATACACCTTCAGGTGGATTCAGACTCTGAGCAGTCTTCAGGTAAGCTTTCCCAAAAATACTATTTTCATCCCATGATTACTTAGTACTCAAACCATGAGACTGTTGTAAACCTTAGAGTTAACCAATGAAAAGAGAAACTAAAACATAAAAAATTAACATAATGTAAAGGAAGATATAAAGTAAAGATGCCTTGAATTGTCTTGTAAAAGAAAATAAATATATTGTCTGCCTCTTCATTGTATATGGTGTTTTCATAGAGAAATAAGAAATGTTTGTCGTGTATACAGTTAGAACTAAAAACAAATTCTTCCTGTTTGAGTGAATCTCCCAAGTTGTAAAATCAATCAATCGACTGAGGAATAGGGTATAGGATCTATAATTTGATTTGGTAATTAAAAAAAAAGATTAACTAATTTCTATGTGTTTACGTGCAGATGAGGAGACTTCCACTCTTCCTCCAGAAAAGAGAGCTCGGTTGGAGGGTGAGCTGACAGAAATCGCTAAAGATGGTACAGAGTGACAGAACAGCTGGGGACACATCTCCATTTCACTCCAATAGAAGCATACAACGCAGATAGAGAGCCAACAGCTAAGGCCAAGAGAAGTATTGGGAGTCGTCTTCAGAGCTTCCTGTTTCATTACGCTCGACATTCTTCGAAGGATTCAGCAATGGACAAATCAGCATGCACGGCAAACGGAGCAAGTGGATTGGTTCATGGACCTCCCAGAACTGAAGGCATTTATTGCAGTCATAATCTTGCGGGGGGTAACCCATGTTCCATCCCTACGTGACAGCTGGTCCGCCAATCTGGGAAACCCACACATCATTGCTACTATGGCCCGAAACCGCTTCCAAAACATCATGCAACATCTACGCTTTGATGACATGTTCCCACGCAGCCAGAGAGCAGAGATTGATAGGTTTGCGGCAATTTCGGATGTTTGGGGATCTTTCGTCAATAACTGCATCTCATCCTACAACCCTGGTCGACACATCACCATCGACAAACAACTCTTCCCATCAAAGACTCGCTGCACTTTCCTGCAGTACATTGTAAGTAAACCTGACAAGTTTGGCATCAAGTTTTGGGTAGCCTGTGACTTGAAATCAAAGTACATTTGCAACGTCCTCCCATATCTTGGAAAGGACCCCAGTCGTCCAAGTGGAGAGAGGCTGTCTGAGAGTGTTGTCATGAAGCTGATGGAGCCATTAATGGACAAGGGCAGAACTGTAACCACAGACAATTTCTTCACATCTCTTGTCTCTTGCACAACGCCTGCGTAGCCGTAGAACCTCCATCCTCGGCACCGTCAACAAGATTTGCCGCGAAATTCCACAGTCAACTAGACAGAAGGACCAGGCTGAATTCACCACACGAGTGTTTTCCACCCCTGAAACAACCCTGACAGTATATGCGCCAAAACGAAAGAAGATGGTCTACGTCCTCAGTAGCATGCACACAGTGATTGAGAATGAAGATACCCCCAAAAAATAGCCAAACACTGTGACAAAGTACAACACCACAAAGTGCGGAGTGGATGTGATGGACCAGATGGTGCGTGAGTACAGTGTGCGAGCACCAACATGGAGATGGCCAGTCGCCGTGTTCTACAATATGATCGACATGGCAGCACTGAATGCTCATATTGTGCATAAGGCATGCACTGGAGTGCAGGAGAGACGGGTGGACTTCCTGATTGAGCTGGCGAAAGAGTTGGCCAAGTCTCATGTGAGCACGAAGAAGGCACACAAGGAGGAAGTGCGTCTGCAGCAACCTCTCACACCTAGCCCTGGGAAAAGAGCCAAGTGTCAGGTCAAGCAACAATGCATACAGAATTCTGCCTCTGTGAGATGTTTTCGCTGCTACAAGTACACCTGTGGCAAATGCAAGAAGGAGACACCATGGGAGTGACAAGCATGTTGTGACACTGACACTGCAGATGGACTGCAGGAGCACTAAAATGCCAGCTCATGTCACTATTTCCTAATGTAAATATGTACAAATATTTGGAGTTCTTTTATTACGTCCATTTTTCATTTGTTTTGTATTTTAATGACAAAAATAAAATGCTTTGGAAAAAAAATGACAGGTATCTTTGTACATTTGTCATGTTGACATTTCAGTCCTCCTTACTTAGAAACTAATTTTTCAGGTCATTTTAAGACCCTTGGCTGTAAAACCAGGACACGCTTCCATTTTTAAAATTAAAAATTATTTAAATTTTTTGTGCCATAACATGTTATAAAGTTGGCAAAGTTGGTGAAAATTCTGAAAAAAACTATTTTTTTTCTTGTGCATGAAACGAAAAGGATTTTTCTTTAGAAATATCAATCAATCTTTGTGGTATATCATTTGAAAACGTAAGCTATACATTTTTTTCTTTTTATTTCAGCAATACATCATAAATGTAAAGAAACAAATGCCATTTCAAGAGCTTGGAGACTCTTCATCTGATCCTCCTGCCCTGGAATGTGGTCTGACCAGTATGCCAATAATGTGGCAGCTTATTGCTAAAGGTGTTATGTGCCCCCCAGGGTTCACCAGTAATGGCCTTTTTTACAAAACAAAGGCAGCTATTCGCACCTAAGACAGAATGTTGGCTGAAATCTGTGCTCCCACTTGGCCCCCCTCTGGGCTTTGTCCATCAAAATCCCATTTGGGAAGCCTCTGGGTTTTCTATTGTTAAAGCCTGCCGCACACGAGAGCTATCTACTGAGCTAAAAGTCATTTGAGACTGTTTTCTCAGCAGAGAGCTCGACGTGTGCGCCTAATTTTCGCCGAACTTTCTACCTCGCGAGGCCTTGAGGTGAAAACCAAACACGTTTGATATTTTTTGCCTCGCGAGGCAAAAAACTCACCGTGTGCGTACTACGAAAGTTACGTGCTGAGGGCAGAAATTCAAGTGACCAATCAAGAAGCGCCCTCCGCTCACATGATTCGCTCACATGGTTCCAAGATGGCGACCCACAGCGAAGTTGTCAATGACTACATTCTGGAAGATAAATTGGTTGAAATGTTTATATGTCGTCACCTTGTCAGACTTTAAAAACAGGGACAAGCGCGAGCAGGCATTCAAGGAAATAGCAGCAAGATTGGACCAGACAGGTACGAACTGTGCAACTTCATGTGTACCAGCTAGGTTTTCCAACTGCCCCGTATTAGCCGGGAGCTTGAAACATCCTGTGTAAGGTGTTATATGACTGTAATTTGACTTGCCGAACTACACTTGCACATATACGAAAAATACATGCCAGTTGGCATTACAATTAACACTGACCATGGTATAAATATCAATAATCCTATCCAGACCACTCATACTTGCTTGTGGAAATAGGCTATACTCATATATAGAATGGTCTGTATTTCCTGTGATGATTGTAATTCTGCATAGATAGATTGGGTAAATTGACTGTTAAGTCTTGGATGGTATACAATTTAGGGAATGGGAACACTTGGCCAAAATACACACCCCATCAGCCCAAGACCACCACCAATGTTTAACCACCAGCCACAGTCATTTCATCCCCGACATGAGTGGGTCGGTCCCAAACAAGCACACAACCCTGTTTACCAAAATCATGTCTCAGGTGACAACGACCAAGTGTATGAAACACTGTAATATTTTCATTGCAAATATTGTGTACACATACAAAGTTTATATTTTTTACTTTGAGTTTTTGTGTGTGTGTGTCAGTGCCACTTCACAGCCTCCTCACCAGTGAGTGTCAGTGTGCATGTATTATTTTCCTCACCTCAAAAACATTAAAATCTTATGAGCTTTACAAAGACACAGGATCAAAATCTTAACCAGAAATTACAATGAATCAAGATCACCTTTTACAATATAAACCACAATTGTCATACCAAGGGAAGGAAAGCATAATGTAGTTGTGATGGCCTGCTTTTTCTAACAAAATTGACATAATTCTTTTTGGTAGAGCTAGCTACATATAAACATAGTAAACTAGGGCCAGCCACAGTCATCCTGCATGCAATGTAATTTACATTGTAAAAAACATACCTGTAGCCAGGAATCTGAGCGTGATGGCAAGCCTCTCTCCGGGACTGATACTCTGTCGCATCGTGGTATCAACTTTGCGGATCGATGGACCCACCGTTTCCAACACCCTCTTGAAGGATTCTCTGTCCAGGCGGTGGTATTGCCGGAAGGATTCTGGGTCTTCGAGTCGCATCTCTTGGAGAAGATTAGCATAAACTCCTTGCCCTGTCCTCTTTTGCAGCCATGACCTCACCCATGTTCTCCTAACTTTAGAACGCCGGCGATGGCGGCGCCTCATCAACAGAAGGAGTAGCAATATTTTTTTTTTAAATCACTAACACAGATAAAGATGAAGAAGAAGGTGTCTTTCTTCCCTGGAAGACGACAAGTTGTTTTCCGCAAGGGACCTCTTGGCTTTCTCCTCCAGTCGCCATCACCTGAGGCAAAACATCTAAAAGATGAACCAATCCTCCAAGACAAGTCAGCACCCATGAAGGTATTTTTATTTGTTTTGAAAAAAAAAACAAAAAAAACAACAACAGCGGAGTTATTTAAAAGGAACCACTTACTATTAGTTAATTGTATGGGTTTATGTTCTCTGTCTTTATACTTTTTTTTAATTGACATTTCTTTAATTTTTTCTTAAACTGGATAATGTTCAGACATTGTTTGAAATGTTATTATTCTTATTATTCCATAATTTCACACCACAAGGCACATGAGTTTCATAGTTTCATCTCACGCAAAATCGCCAGATTACATTTTACTCACAGATTATATTCCTCTTATAATAAAATAATTATTTCAATGTGGTCAGATAGTATTTTATGACTAGTTTTATACATGATTATTATTGCTGTTTGTAACCCCCACCAAAATCAATTAATTCTAAAGCTTTTAGCTGCAAAAATAGTACAGTTGTATTTATATCTTTATTTTATCTGTAATTCGGTAATTAGTGTTTGTCTCCTCTTTTGAACAGTATGACTTTTGCTATTTTTACAGGAGGACCTTGTGCGGCAGAACGCACTGGCGGTGGTCCGGCAGAGAGGTGGAGACGCTTCAGATGCGACCGAGGTGCTGGGAGACTACATCCTCCAGTTTGGAAAATACAAGGGAAAGTCTTTCAGGTGGCTTCTGGAGAACGATGTTGGGTACACGTTGTACCTCATCAGAAATGTCCAGAAGGAAGAGGAAGCAGGTATTTGCAAGACTGAGGGGCATGCCAAAGACAGTTTATCAAGCTTTGTGAGCTATGCTCAGTTTTGCTGAAGTAAGCTCTCTTCTGAGCTATGAAGAGAGTTCAGCAAGTGATGCAGCAGGTGATGCAGCGGCCTCTCCTGAGGAAGAGCAGCTGGTTGGCTTTGGGTCCCGGAGCAAAAGCACTTGGAGGGAAATTTGGGACAGCAGAGGTGATGGATATGCAGACTTCATCATTAAGAAAAGCTGTTATCCAGGGACACGGATGCACAAGCTGCAGCAGTACCTGTGCAGAAAGCAGCAGTCTTCCTCTGCTCCATCTATGACTGAAAATGTCAGAGCGGGACCTTTGGGTAACTTAACTTTACTAATTTATTTTGGGGGGGGGGGGGGGGGGGGTTGAAGTGAATGATTCATGTTACACTGATCCACCAGTTCCTCTTTTTTAATCTTTCTCTACACCAAAGTAATGGATGAAGACTTAGAGCTGGAAAGCGCTATGTTAAACATCTCACCCTCCAACCACGGGCATCAACAGCTGGTGGTAAAAGCTCATTTCTTCCTTGTGTAATCAAACGTAGGGTCAGTATTGTGATATAAAGTGAAATATGATTATTTATTTACCTTATTTTGGTTCTAGCCTCAGCAGCTATAAAGCAAAGAGCCACTGTGCCTCTACCACCACAGCTGGCATTCCTTGCAAAGGAAGGGGTTGAACCAAACCGGCCTGAGTCAGTCAAAGGTGCCTCTACTGACACATCTGATCAACACATTTTCTTGACTGATGTTCTCGTTACATATACATAACAGAAGGATTGCATTTGTTTTTCAGGTCCCAGCACAAGCACTGCTGCCTCCTCTGCAAAGAGAGAACTTGTTATAGAGGATACCAGTGAAGATGGTAAGAAGAAGAATGGTAAGAGTATTTTTCCACTCTGTCTTTGAAACATAATTACATCTTTTGAGTCTAATACCTTTCTTATGTTATATCTTTATTGTTTTATATAATAGCTCCATCGGCACAGCCACAAGCTGTTGTTCCCCTGCCTGACTATGACATGGGCAGCTGGAACTGTTCTCCACAACAAAAGCTGTGGATGAAGATGGAGCTTAAAGACCTTGGGCTGTGGCCTGGGTCAGGCACAGTGCGTAATCCAGGGAACACCATCTCACTGTGGAGTCTCCCTCCCCAACCAGAGCTCATGGATACAGTGGCTGACCTGCCTTCACCAAACTTTTTCCAGCTGCATCCGTTTTTCCTTTGGAAGCCAGAGAGTGATTTTATGGTGAGGCTACGGAACAACTACATCCTGCCCTGCCTCAATGGCTGTACCCATCCACAGGTGGTGTCATCTGGTGTGGGCAGACCACGAGTAATTGATGGCACCAGCAGGCAGTACTACATCCTGGCTTCACGGCTCCGTTGCAGGGCCTGTCAGAGGCGCTGGTTTGCAGACGTGCTGGCTGGAGAAGTTGCCGAAGCGCTTCACCAACGTTCTGCCTGCTGTTGTGACCTACAAAAAGGCCATCTGTAGGTCTGTCATGGACGAGCTGCGGTGAACCGGCAAGTCTCCTGCAGACATGGCAAACCAGATAAATGAGCTCATACATCTCAAGTATGAACGAGCTCACCTGGCCTACTTGCATGCTATTGAAAATGTCCAAGACGCAGAGGCAGGCAGGTATGGGCAGCAGAGGACTATCAGCCAGTTTTGTCAGGAAGGACAACACACCACGGGACTTTGGGCCTTTTGATGACCCCAATGGTTGGCGCGACGTCTCTGTGTCCAGCTACTACCTGACAGACTGTGTGCTTGATGAGTTTAAACGTCAGAAGCCAGCCATCTCAAACTCCTCCAGGGCACATTTGGGCAGGTCTTCAGATCAGACCACACGAAGAAAGTTGCACGAAAAGTCACACTGGCCTCTGGGGTCATGTCCAGCTACGCCATCATGAATGAGAACTGGATGATAGTGTTGTGGGTGATGGTTCAGTCTGAGACAGATAAGTCCTTGCAGCCCATGTATCAGGGTTTGGCCAAGAGGTACGCAGATTCTGGCGTGGACAAGGCTGGTCACCTTGTGTCTAGTACATGAAATGTGACCTTGCAAGGTTTTGTCATACTGTACAGTACAATGCAATGCAAACACAATATCTGAATTGTTCTGGAATTTTTTTCTTCCTCAGGCATTGCTGTGCTCCTTTCAGGATCCAGGACTCCATCCCTGGAGAACACGACAACTGGGAAGCATGGAAGACCACAATCCCTCCATTGTGGCCTGGGCCACTTCTGGACCATTTCACAACACCTGTGCCTCCCGCTCCCATTACAACAGCAATATTGTCATGAAGCTGGACCTTTTTCACTGCATGAGGCGATTTTCCAGTGCCTGTATCTCGGAGCATCACCCCCTGTACAGTTCCTTCTGCCAGATGCTTTCTGCGGCCTTCAGCATTGTGGACCAGGAGGATTTGAAAAGGTTTCAGGAAGCCTACAAGTTCTGTGGGATCCATCCAGCCACTCCAACAAAGCAACACATCCGTGAGCATTGTAGGACACGGATCCCACCACCCACTGAGCTTCTTGACAGAGTGGAAAAAGTCCTGAGACACTTTCATCTGGCCACAGACCCAGACAATGTCCCTTTGTTCAAGTCATCAATGCTGAAGACCTGGCGTATCCAGAGAGTCCATATGTTCCGCAGCTGCCTGATTGACCCAGAACTGTCAGAGGGAATCATGTACAGGAATGGTGGAATGATCCAGCTCAACCATGTGCCTGGTGAGGGTGCCAAAGTGCCGATTTGGATCCCGGTCCGAGGCACCTCACAGCAGGGGGGCTAACACTTCCACCAAACCCAGTGGATCACTGGCACACAGGTATCCACCGAGCTTTTCAAGGCTCAGGGTATGACTGGTGTAGCCCGATGGAACTAACAGCGGTTGGTAGACCTCAAGCAGCCATCCCTGGTCCTGCCGGCCGTGTTTGATCCAGCTCTCATTGCTGAGATAAACTCTGCTTCCAGACGAGTGACTGGACAGGCAAAATACCCTGCGCTTCGCCTCTCAGACAGGGACCACAGGTCCAGATCCTGCTCCAACCCGTCCAGCTCCAACCCATCCTGCTCCTGCTCCAGCCCCTCCTGTTCCTGCTCCAACCCGTCCTGCTCCATTAGCTAGAGTTACGGCTTCCTCTTCCAGCTGGGCTCCACCCTCTCAAATGTTGTCTCCTCGTGTCGCCGTCCAAAAACAAGAGGACACACCAGAGTCAACTCAGAAGCTTCCAGCTGTGATGGGTAAGTAGATATAACATATAGTTGTACATTGTGTTAATATGTCTTAATAGCATCTAAATCATCCCTCTTTTCTTTGTGTACTAGAAATTTCACCTCCCCAGCACCTTCCACTATAGTCATCGCCAAGGAGTGCTCGCACTGGGCCCATCAAAACAGGTGGACGTGTTTTTGTGCTGGACCACACCCGCTGGACACCACCCATGGTTGCAGCCATTGATCGGTTATTGCAGAAGCATCGCGGGAAGAAGGACCTGCTGAAGCTGGTAGATCATGAATATGCAGAACTGGTCCATCTGTCTGCATCTGATCCAAATAGCATGTTACACCCCACCACCAAGATGCACATATCGCGATATGTCAGCAACCGTGCGAAGATGCTCAATGCCAAATTGTCGCTAAACATTAGTCTAGAGAAACTCCAGGAGACACAGCAGTTGTGGCATTCCCTGACAGCAGGAAGTGACACAACCAGCGTTCCTGTAGTTACCATGGAGCCAGCTCTGTTTAATCCACCCACCCCTTTGACAGAGGAGTCCGTAGAGAGGATTGTGGAGGGCATCTTGGTGAGGCAGCAGCAGTATCGGCAGCAGCAGGAGCAGGAACAGAAGAAAAGGCAAACTAAGACCTGTCTCGCCTGTGGACAGCCCAAGTCTCGCTATGAGACAGATGGATCATCCATCCACTTTTTTTATCAACAGGGGCCAGTCCGCTATTTCTACTGTTCCCAGAAAGTTCATCAGCTGTTTGCTGCTGAGGGCCTTTCAGACTCCAAGATGCCCTTTGAAAAGTTTGCCCAGACTGAGTTCTTTCAGAGGGAGCTGGAAGCCACAAAGCAGCAGGGGAGGAGCGGTTAGAGAAGAAGAGGAAGAGGCCCGAGACAAGCCAACGGCCCTGCCGACTTTGAAATGATTTTTGGGTTATCAAGATGCCATTTCTGTGTGGAAAAAACAGCCAAAGAAAGAAGAAGTTCAGCAAACTGACCAAAATACTTTCCTGTGTGAATTCTTTAGTCCTTGAAAACAATAAAGAAAAGAAGACCTTTGCATTGGCCGGGAATCGAACCCGGGCCTCCCGCGTGGCAGGCGAGAATTCTACCACTGAACCACCAATGCATACAAACACACGACCACCCCCAGATCTTGTGAGCTGATCAAGTACACAGGCATGTTTTATGTCAAAGACGCATGCAACTGTATAACGGAAGGTGGAGCATTCACCTCCTCGTTAGTATAGTGGTGAGTATCCCCGCCTGTCACGCGGGAGACCGGGGTTCAATTCCCCGACGGGGAGTGTTTAAACCTTTTGGCTTCTGTTCCTTTTATAAAAAATGTCACCAAAACTCCCTACTGAATAAAGACAAACCAGAATTTAAAGCTGGAAATGTTTTACTTTGGGTAATGGGATAACGGGAATAACGTGAACTTAATTCAGAAGTGTCACTTTAGTCGCCTATAACAATATAACAAAAATAACTGTAACACACGAAGATAAAAGTATGGAAAGGCAAAAGGCAATATATCTTTAGATAAATTATATATATATATATATATATATATATATATATATATATTTTACACATATAAAAGAGTAAAAGGAATAACATGGAATAACAGTGCAAATCAAACAAGTATTTAAAGTGTTTAAAGTGACTGGCATGGAAGTGATCCACATATTGCAGCATATTGTCCCAAAGTGCAGTGCAGTCTGAGTGTGTCTGCCTGTCTGCAGGAGTTTAGTGTTCAGTCTATGGATGGGGGGTGGGGGGTGGGGGGAGATGGGGTGATGGATTTCACAGCTCTGGGGAAGAAGCTGTGTTTCAGTCTGTTGGTGTGGGCTTTGATGTTTCTGTATCTCTTTCCAGAGGGAAGAGGTACAAACAGTTTGTGTCCTGGGTGGGTGGGGTCTGCAGCTATACGACTGGCCCTTCTCTGGACCCGGCTGTCGTATATTGAGTCCAGGAGCGGGAGAGGACTCCCTACAATCCCCTGTGCTGTTTTCACCACCCGGGCCACGACCTTCCTGTCGTGTGCAGTGCAGCTCCCGTACCACACTGTTGCACTCAGACAGAGAATGCTCTCTATGGTGGCTCTGTAGAAGTTTGTCAGAAGCTGAGAGGAGAGTCCAGTCCTTTTGAGCTTCCTGAGGAAGAAGAGCCTTTGTTTGGCCCCCTTCACCAGGTGCGATGTGTGTGCGGACCAAGTGAGGTCAGATGTAATGTGGATGCCCAGGAACTTGATGTTGTCCACCCGCTCCACCTCCTCCCCATGGATGAGGACAGGGGTGTGTTCCATCTTCCTGGATCTCCTAAAGTCCACAATGACCTCCTTGGTCTTGCTGGTGTTCAGAACAAGGTTGTTGTCTGAACACCATCCTGTCAGGTGCTGGATCTCCTCTCTGTAGAGGGTCTCATTGTTGTCCGATATGAGACCCACCACAGTGGTGTCATCTGCAAACTTCAGAACCATGTTTGTGGGATGAATAGCAAAACAGTCATGTGTGAATAGGGTGAAGAGGGCCGAGCTAAGCACACATCCCTGTGGTGTGCCTGTGCTCAGGAACCGTGTGGATGATGTGCAGTCCCCAATCCTCACCACCTGAGGCCTATTTGTGAGGAAGTCCCTGATCCAGAAGCATAGGGGGTTGGACAGTCTGAGGTTGTGGAGTTTCAGTGTCAGCTTGTCAGGGATCACCGTGTTGAAAGCCGAACTGAAGTCCACAAATAACATCCTGACGTAGGTGTTAGGATGCTCCAGGTGGGTCAGAGCCGTGTACAGTGCCAGTGAGACTGCATCCTCTGTCGATCGGTTCTCCCTGTAGGCAAACTGATATCTGTCCAGAGTAGCAGGAATGACGTCCTTGATGTGACTTAAGACGATCCTCTCAAAGCACTTCATGATTACTGGTGTGAGAGCGACCGGGCGGTAGTCATTGAGGCAGGTGACAGCAGATTTTTTCGGCACAGGCACAATGATAGAGGATTTGAGGCACACAGGAACTGAAGTAAGCTGCAAGGACAGGTTGAAAATGTCCAGAAAAACTCCAGCCAGCTGTTGTGCACACAGCTTCAGAACCCGACCTGATACCTTGTCTGGTCCTGCTGCTTTGCTAGTGCTGATCCTCCTCAGGGTGGAGCTAACCTGGTGTTGCTGCAGGACGAGAGGCTGCTCCTCACGCTGTGGAAGATAAACGGTCTCTCTGCTGCCAGGTGTGTCGAAGCGTGCAAAGAAACTGTTTAAGGTGTCAGGTAGGGTGGGGTCATGGCTGATCTGCTGGTTGCTATTCCTGTAGTCTGTTAAGGTTTTGATGCCTCTCCACATTTCACGCGAGTTGTTGTCAGTGAAATTTGCAGAGATATTTACTATGTGGGAACTGTTTTAGAAGAACTGTGGTTTTGATTTGTGTGGATAAAACACCCAAAAGATAAACAAGTTAAGCAACTTGACTGTACCTCATCCCTGTTTGGATAGGGGCTAAGAACAATAATGAAAAGAGATAGCTGAAAAAGAGAAAGGATAAAAGTGTAGCGCCCAACGTGGGGCTCGAACCCACGACCCTGAGATTAAGAGTCTCATGCTCTACCGACTGAGCTAGCCGGGCTATACATCCCAGACCACCAGGAGAGATCAGATTTTAGACGACGGACTACCATCTTATCAACATAAACACGTGTGTGTGTGGTGTGGTGTGGTGTGGTGTGTAGTGTATATATATATATATATATATATATATATATATATATAAATATATAAATATAAATATAAATAAAACACTTTGACCAAAAGTAGCTTAAATTACCCTACAAAGGGTAGGGGGTTAGGGTTAGCTGATGATGACCAAAGGGGGCAAAAACACATGCCCCGTGTGAGGCTCGAACTCACGACCTTCAGATTATGAGACTGACGCGCTGCCTACTGCGCCAACGAGGCTGCGTACACCTAAAAAAAAGGAAGGTTTTTGAGTGGGAGCTAGAATGGTGGTTGAATATCTTCACGTAGCACAGCTCCTTTTCAACTGGGCAATAAACTAATGGCAGAACTTGCCAAGATTTTCCAATTTGTAATATAACTGTAGTAAGGGCCATTACACAGAGAGGCAACATTCAACTTCATGTTTTCTTTCTTTTCTTTTTTTTTTTTTTTTTTTTTTTGTCGCAGTTTACTACAATTCCCACCAGAGGGCGTTAAAGCTTCTCTCTCCCACCGCGAAGAACAAAACGCGTCCCCTGGTTTTTTTTCCCCTGCCACAATTATATTAAAACGTTGGTTTGTAGATGGAGCATTATCTTCTACACAACATTTAATCACACACAACCCACTTAGCTCAATGCAAAAGAAGTGAACACGCAGAACACGGTTAATGAAAACCTCACAGAACAACTTCTCAACGTGCGCACAACTAAACATTTAAGCCACGCGACCCCAAACGTTTGTCAAATTTTATCTATCAATAACAATAATAATAATAATAATAATAATAATAATAATAAAAGTTCAGCTACTGAAAAGCAAATATTAAACTTCGGTAAATAGCAAGTAACAGACTAACTAGCAAGCTATACGTCAACGGTTTAGCTTGTTGAAGCTTGAACGCTGGACGTGAAATTAGCCTGAATTATTAAACGCATCTCTGTGCACATTCCATAGACTAAATTCACACAAGCGAAATATTTTTGGTATGATAATATGACAGTAATTTTGCAAGGACTTAACACATTTTTGGATATTTTCCCTCCTACCGTGTGCGGCACTGGTGCATCGACGACAACGGCAGGAAAACGTCCACTCCGCGTCTCGTCCTTGTGGAAACTTGTAGAAAAACATTTTTCAAGCATTCTCCAAAAGTTTAGGCAGAAAACTGCATAAAATACGAGTACTTTAGGCTGCTGCGTCACCAAGTTCAGTCGACGACCACCGACCTCGAGACACTGAGGCGCCTTCAATTAAGGAGCAGCTAGCTAGCCAACGGATGGAGGGCGCGCGAACGTGAAACTTGGTCACGCGCTGCGTTCATGCGAAAATAAAAACTTAAGGGCTACCAGCTGTGGGACAACATAATACCTTATTAACTCATGTGTAAACACAATTAAGTGCATATAAAGTCCACGTTTACCAGGAAAAAACAACATTCAGAATGAAAGCCATATTTAATAATTTAATTCCATCATGCATAAACCATATAGAAAATATTTTACATCAATGACAATAAAAAGACATTTCAAGATGCTTAAAAAGCAGGTATCACACATCACTGAAGGCTCACAAGTGATAATTGGGTTATTCTGATGAGTTAGTACAGTTTTAAGTATTGTGTAGATAAAAAAAACACAATAAAAGTCTAAAAGTTTGTAAGAAAAAATGTGTTACATACAACACAGCTTTACTTCTACCTTTAGTTTTGCTTTTGTCTTGCAAGTGGGTGTTTATGCCTGATTAGACATCAGGATTTGAAGTTGGTGGCCCCCGACAAAAATGGGGGCAGAAATACACAACAAGTTGGCTGACAAACAGAAGAGAAACATCCATTTCTTAAAAATGGCACTAAGTTCTTTCTTTAAAAAAAAAGTGGGAAAGATATGGCAAATACACTCCTTCATATCACAGGTTATAAACATCATAGCGCATGTAACACTGATTCATCACAGCAGTGTCATCAAAACATTACAGCAAAAAAACCACCATCTCTGTCAGCTGGGAGGCTCATGTTTTGAGAGTTTATGAAAACAAAACAGTCCTTTGCTTATGTTTAATCATAATGGAGCTCCCATAGTTTCACAGTTGGATTAAACACAATCAGCTGGCTGAAACTACCTTCTGTGTCATAAAATATAAAAATTAAAATAACCCAAACACCTTGAAGTTGTTAGTGTTTCATTTAGCCAGGTGAGCTCAGTTAGTACTGATCATGAAATCTGCTCAAAAACACTGCTTAATTACAATACTGCTTTATACAAAAGACAACCCAAAACAGACGCAACATCCTGCACTTACTCATATGTTTGTGTCTCGAGTCACTTGTGACACATCCCTCTCCTCATCACCTGCCACCGGTGTGAATATAAACCCATTCCTGGCTGCACTTTGCTGGGTATATTTAAGTCAAGCTAAATAAAAGACGGCAGGTGAAGAAGATGGGCACCACAGGAATGACAGACAGTGAGGAAAATACTTATTTTAGCTCCACTGTGTGTAACTACACAGCAACAAAACTGAGAATCAAAACTAAATCAAAGCTAAAGAAGACATGAAAATAAAAGGTTGACAGTTTTTTCTATTTAAACATCTGAACTCCAGGTTCGCTGTTGGTGGTAGATGCTGTGCAGTTATAGTTCAGCAGCAGCTGTAAAGGAAAAGAATAAAAGAATAAAAACAATAGGTCCAAATCACTTTTGAGGAATGAGGATGTGCTATTAGTGAGTCACTTCTTTCATTCATTCATCTTGCCGTCTACTGCTATGAAGCCAGTGCTGCTTCTTTTCTAGAGGATTAAATATTAACATCCAAGCAGGTCAGAAAGTCTCAGGTATCGTGTTTCTCCTTTTTTTTCCCCACATGAGAACAAAGCATTCACGCAACATCGAGTCATTTTTTTCATAGGAAGGTTGGTTTCCATCTCCTCTTCTTAGAACAACACGTCTTCGTTCTTGATGAGCGTTTCCACGACCAGTCTCTGGTATCGGATGTCGTTGAGCGCCGTCATTGCGTCCAGCCCGGGGGCCCTCATCAGCGTCGGGCCGAAGACGATGCCCAGGTTCTCACTGGACATGAGATTATCCTTCTCATACTGGGTGACTCTGGATGTGCAGTGTACAAAGCAGAAAGGGTAAAGTGAGCCACAGCAGCAAGCATCATGATGCAGGTGAAAAAACGTTTGTGTTCAGACCTTTTGAGATGAGCCATGAGGTATCGCAGAGTCTCGCAGTGAGCTGGAGGTAGCAATTTCAAGGCCTCATGGAGAGACTCCAGTCGTTTTTCTGGGTCTGTAATTTCTTCCACACAAAAACAGAGGTGGAGCCATAAGTTTCCCCAAAACTAAGCAAAACACACTGAACCACAACATTAAACTCAACACCCACTTGCAGCTTCTATGAAGCGAGGGTAGGCATCGTATGTAATGAGGGGGATAGGCAGCTCTCTGAAGTAAAGCTTCAGGGCTCCGGTGATGATGTTGATGTCCTCGTAAGCGTTTGAGGAAATATCTGCTTTTTCTCCATCTGTGGAGGAAATCGGCACAAAACATAAAACAAGCAGAAGAAATGATCCCAATCAGAGTTTGTCTAAGAAAAGAGCAGCACTCACCTCTGTCAAAGGCCAGCTTCACATCCTCTATCAGCTCACTGAAGCCGGAGATTCTATACAACCCCTCTGACTGAAGACCTGGAGAAACAGAATTTTGAGTCATTAATACTGTACTTTTCTGACTGATTTCCAGATAACTGACTAATCATTACCACAGATTCCTCTAGACTAATATTTCTAACGTTGTATAGGTGCACTGGTATGTTTTCCACAATCATGACGTCCACACGCTATACGCTTGGTTTTCTTTCTTAGCAGAATTGCTCCAAGTTTCAAGGCTGATTTACATGAAAATGTTCCCAGAGGTGGCTGATGGCCTGACTTGGAAGTTATTGTTATCACGTAATGACCTTTTACTTACTTTTCTGTACAAGACAACCAGCCTTTTCCCCAAAAAAAACGAATGTAAAAACTCATCAAATCCTTCTCAAACCTGCTTTTTTAAACCAATCAGCTTCCTTGTATTTTGACACACTCATGCTAATGCTAATGGTTTTCTTTCTGTTAAGTAAATCATGCTGCAGTAGGAATCGTTATAAAAGACAAAAACCAGACAGATTTGGTACGAAACAGTGACTGATGGGAGAAGACAGACTAGTGGATGAATTTAGCTGACTGTCAACTTCTATCATGTCGGGGGTGGCATCTAATTGATCTCATGTATTAGTTTGAGTCTGATCTCGAAGCAGAATCAATATAATCTTGTCTGTGGCAGCTCCCCAGAGACCAATCAGGTCCTCTGTGGGAAAAACTGGTGCTGTCTATCAATGCAGGTTCACACATGGGATGCAATCTGCTGGTGTATATCTTTTTAAATTAAAGAGACCGAGGCACTTGAAGATACCTGCAGTTTGCAAACACACAACGGGTTCGCAGCTGTTCTTCCTTTTCTCTGCAGTAAACAAAACTTAAAAGCTTATAAAAAAATTAGATAACAGCTGACTCACATTTACATTGTCCTGCTCTCTTTGTCTCACCTCTAGCCTCGATTTCCTGTATGCACATGTCAACTACCATCGGCCGTTTGGTGTTGTGGGCTTTAACCAGCGTGGTCAGGTCGCAGCTGTACACCTTCTTCACATGCCGAAGGTCTGGCTGGCAGTCGTTCGGTACCACTTTGGAGCACTGCTTATGAACGTTCAGGCCACAGTCTGAGAGTAAAATAGATCATTTCACATCAGTTTCATTCGTAGCCTGAAAGTTGCTTTTTTATGCGTCTTCTGGGGAAACTTGGAGCAGCCATTTTTATATATTTTCTTCGAACTTAACTTATAACAGTTGGATTGGATTTAAAGGTGGGTGTTGCAGAGTCACCCACACAGATACAGTGTGTTCTTTGGCACAGGCAGACTCTTAACGTTTCAAATCTATGAAACACTTCAGATGAGTCAACAGCAAAGTGACTAACTTTAGTCTGCTGTCTCAGTTTAACAGAGAGAGGGGGGTGGAAGACATCACATGCAGTCAAACAGGAGGATAAAAGCACTAGTGCATTCAATTAAATAATAATTAATAAGGATTATGATGTGTGAATACCTGCACATTTCACTCCCTGAGCGATGAGACCCCACATGAAGTTGGCACAGTACTCGCACCAGTGGGGACCCCTGAATGTATGAACCTGGTCAGAGACACACGGACACAAGAGAGGAAATCCAGTGTTCAAATTTGCCAGAAATATTCAACAAAATAACTACAAGGAAAAAAAAGAATGACTTCATGTGCCAATATGCTCGTGTTTGAAGAGAACTAGCCCTGGAAATGGAGAGAAAATCATTCACACAATGCAGACTGGCTCGGGGAATACCTGAACACCAGCAGTAACAGTCAGACACCTAAAGAAGGACGATGGTGATGAAAGAAAAGTGTGTGTTGTGTCTAATAAAATGCTGATAACCTCCACCCTTTCACAGGGCTCTTTCTGTGTGTGTCTGTATCCACATTTCTCCAGCGCTCAGGATGCCGTAGCGCTGACCTTAACGCTCCTGACTAACGGCTCTTTGTACTGTGGAAATCTAGGAATGGAAGACCTTGCAGATCATGCGTTTCTGTGTGTCTCTTAATACTCTGCGTTCTCTGAGGTGAAGCTGAATGAAACCCGGTGAGCTGAATCAGCAATTCTAGCAGCACATGCTTGCATTCAGGGAAGCTGAGGGGTCGCTCACCTTGAAGTTGTGAACCTTCTCGTACTTGGGTGCCAGGTCGCTTTCCCTCAAAGTGGCCCGTCGCACCAGCGATGTGAGCTGTGAAAGGGCAAAAGATCTGATTGGTTGCCAGAAGGTGGAAGCAGGGGAGGAGGGTTTAGAGGGAGCTGGCGGACGGTTGAGATGGACTCCGGAGCCGAGCTGATATGTGCCGGCCTCTGAGGTGCTACAGACTGGCAGGGAGGGAACTGAACCAGCGCTGGCATTTAAACCGAGAGCAGCAGTGAACAAAGAGCCCTTCGGACTCGTCTCCTTTTTTCCTCGCCTGCGCGGCTGTTTTTTACCTTTTTTAACAATGTATGACTCTTGGCTTGGCATTGTGGGACCTGTGGATGTGGCGTGGGTTTATGTCAGAGAAAGCAAGTCAAGCTGACAGAGAGAAAAAAAAACAAAAATTGTCTTGTAAACAAATCCAAAAGTGATCAATGAAAATTAGACTCCCAAATCTCCATCTGACAACATCCCAAACCAGCTCTCCTTTTTCAGTCCAATCAAATTAGAGATGCATAATGATGGCGCTCCGCTTCACAACAAAAACAAAAACAAAACAAAAAGATTTTCCCTTAAAGAAAACAAAAACAAACGCAAATAGAGTCAATTTAAAATCTGTCCCGGGATACAAAACTTCCAATAAATAGATGTTCAGTTGGTGGAAGCTGCCTGGACGATGCGACAGAGATCTGCTCTGTCTTGTAGGTGAGCGCCTCAGCCCACATGGCTCTGTGCTAATCTGCTTCCCATCCTCTACACATTCACCAGGCAGAGGCAGCGGAGGAGGAGAGAGGAGGAGACAAGCAGAAGAGGGGGGGACAGGAGGGGAGGCCGAGCTACGGTGCGGTAATGGATGAATTTAACAGGTCGCAATGAGAGGGGAATGAGCCAATGAGGGAGAAGAGTTGTTGTTCGCCACCAGTTCTGCCACCTCAACCGTCCCTGGAGGAATAGAGCGAGAGAATGAGCTGAGAAACCAGCCATTGTTTTATTCATTCCTCCACACTTTGTTCCTCTCCTCCTTTTGTAGTTTTCCTCCAGCATCGGTTTTTCACCCTAAGTCTGTCCACCAAACACCTGCAGGTCTCCTTTAAGTGCGTCGCTCTGTTATTTAACAACATTTCAAGTAAAAAGTGCCCTTAAGAGGCAGCATAATAGTTAAGTGCCGCCTCTGCGTGCGGCGAATGTCTGATCTTTGATATGTGTCGTTCATTTTTAAGCTGCTTTAACTGTCTGCAAACAAGAAGAGTATTAAATCCCATCACTATAGAAGAGATCAACAAGCTTTAAGCTTTTATTTTTTATATTTTTCACATACAAATGGTTCAGCTAATACTGTTTTATGATTATTTTTAAAGTAGATTTGACCAAATTCCAATTATTTCATTAAAACAGGCAACAGCATCTTTAGTGTGATTAAGACAGTTTGTGTGGATGATTGATTGTGGATATTTAATGGCTGTTTTCATTTTGCCAGATGGTGGGGGAGGTGGAGAACTGCTTGCAGAAGATTTAAACCGAAAAACAAAAAGGAACAAAACAAAGAGGGAGAACAAACAGATGGTTACAGAAGCTCATAAACCGATGGGAATATATTATATGTGCTAAATTTCTTATCATTTTCATGACTTTTTGAGAAATCCCTTTTTGTGCCGTTTTCCTCCAAACAACCAAGTGAAATCGATCCTATACAGGCCTTCTAAAAATCATCACCTGATCCTTTACTTATCACCCTCACAGGGGCTTTAAAACTGCATTTAAGTCATCACCGAAGGGGTCAGGTGTGTGAATGTGATGAAATCATGTTTCTCCTGGTGCTTCTTTTCCTTGCAGAGAGCTACCTCTGGTCTCAATGTCACAGCCGCAGTGCTTTGTCTGCAAATCCACCCAATTACGAATGCACACACGTACACAAGACAACCCCCAACTCCACATGTTCACACACACGGACAGTGATGTATGACGTGCAGTGGAGGTGGTCATGCACTGCAGGTCAAACGAGGCCTCGGGAGCCTCGGCAGCAGTGCAGAAGTACAACAAACTGACTGCACCGCGTCTCACTTGCATTGTGGAAACCGTGTTTACGTTTTCATACTTTTCTGAGGGTTCTGCAGGCCCACCGGGAGAACCGTGTGCTCATTTTATGCTGCTCTACACAAAACTTCACAACTCCAAATTTCATCTCTGCCCTTAGGAAAAGTTTTTGTCAAAGCTAAATAAAAACAAATGAGGTAACAACAAACTTGAATCACAAATAATTCGTAAGCAGCTTTTTTTAAGAAAGCAGCTTTCTGCAGGCAAACCGCTGTTATGTAATTTTACTGCAGAGCCCTTGGCTGGAGGCCATCTCTCCTCTGCATCCTCCTCCTTCCACAACTCTGATCCCTCCATGCTGCTGCTGCATTTATAGCAGCTGTCCTCACACTTATGATTATCTGAATCCTCTGCAGGGGTTTCTTATCGCTTCAGGCTCCCGCAGCATGGTTTATAAAATCTTATTTTGAGATGCTGCACATTCACAAAGTCTATAATTAGCATCTTCTGAAAGTACTGTTTTGGTATTGTTACATAAGGCTCATTTATGCAGGTACAGTCCTGTGACTAAGAAATGGATCGATGCAAGTTATTTACTGCACCGCCTCCGGAATAAATCCACAGAACCTCCACTTAAAATGACTCACTTCTTATGAGCTGAACAAAAAAAATCATGTTTCTTATATAAGTTGCCTGTATTTGCATACATTTACATATACTGCAAAAGTTTAACTTGTCCTCACCCTCTCCTCTGTACTGCAGTCATTTTTGATGGGGGCGGGTCCATCGGGTGTTTCCGGGCTGTGCGGCAGGTGCTTTTTCAGGGTGGGCTCCTGGTTGAGTGTGGTGTAGCCTACATGCTCGTAGATCGGGTTTATGGTCATCTTAGCAATGTACTCTGCTGCCTGATAGAAGAGAGACACTGTGAATGTGATGGAGTTTTAATGTTTCGGGGACGGATCCCATGCACACACACACACACCTTCGTCTCAATATAGAGTGTGATAAGGCCGTCGGTCACCAGGTCATGGATGGACTCAAACCTCTTCTCTCCGACAAAGTGTTTCCCATCATGATAGAGACGAAAGTTTCTCGTCTGGTTCCCAAACCTGGGATGTGACAGAGGAAGAGAAGTCAAACACTGTAACGGTACTAAAAATGTTGTTAGCAGTAACGCTAGCATCATGCTCAAATGATCACTTCAATAAACTCACTGCTATGCTGAACTCTATCCATCAAGTTTCAATCATTTCAAAATGTCAGTAATCTGATATTAACCCTCTACTGCAAACAATTTGATGGTACATGCTGAAAATGATTCAGTGATTTGGATCATTTTTATTTATTTTATTTTTCAGTCATCTAGTCAGGTTCAGGT
This sequence comes from Melanotaenia boesemani, assembly GCF_017639745.1. NCBI lineage: Eukaryota > Metazoa > Chordata > Actinopteri > Atheriniformes > Melanotaeniidae > Melanotaenia > Melanotaenia boesemani. The sequence continues at coordinate 13,582,022 of NC_055705.1, forward strand.
TTGTATTATCCCGTGTTGTCGTGTCATTCCAATGTTACGAGACATTTCTGTCATTCTGTGTGGAAACTACATTTTACACTTCATATATATCATTTCTGCTGTTCCTGTGCACCCAGGAACCCTTATATGTTTGCCTTGTTCTCACATAATGTTTGCAGGTGTGATGCATGGTCCAAATCAGGGGTATGACACCTCAGTCCTCGAGAGCTGCAGTCCTGCAGGTTTTAGATGTTCCCTGTTTCAACATGCCTGATTCAAACCAACTGCCGGACGGCAGCTCTCTAGCTGCAGACCGCTGGTCTGAGTACACATCCTGATTTGGAATGGGAGCAGTAGATCTGTTTCTTCCTTTTTGTCCTCATACTTTTGGTAAACTCTACAACTAGTTTTCTCTTTCTTTTTTGGATTTGCACAGACTTTGTGCAGTTTGGAATTGAAATCATACAAGTGCATGTGGTTGCTTGGTCATCCAATGCAACAATATTAAAACTTTATTTTCTGTCAGAATGTGTAAAACTTAATAGGAATAAAAATATGTTTACATTTACAGCTGGTTTTGTACATTAAATAAAATATTATTAGTCCCCCTCCTCTGTCACTTTAAAAAAGGCAGAAAATAAATGGCACCAACAGGCAGATTGAAGTGGGCCAACACATCATCTGCTCCTTGGTGGATCACAGTGAAACCGATCCAAGATAAAGCAGCACAAGTAAATCATTAACCCAAAACCCAACCTTTCCTTTTCCACCACCCAGACTGGGACTCTAGTTTATGAAGGGTTATTTATGGAAGGTAATTATAAAGACAGGGACAAGAGAAGCAATGAAAGGGAGAGAAAGTTGTGCAGGTGGAAGAATGACATGACTATGAATAGACCAACTGACCTGAAACCAAATTCAAATTAAGTCATGTGCTCATTTAAAAGTGTGACACCAACTCAAAGGAAACAGTGGCTCACACGAGTAAAACCAACCACTGACAAATAAAAAAGGCTTCACAGATCAGCTCTGAGAACTCTGAAGGAAAGTAATTCCCCTACAAAGAGCAAGACAATCATTTTCAGCCTCTAAACAAATGCAACTTTCACATCTCATGAGGAGAGATGAGGCGATGAAGAAACATTGAGATGAGCTCCAGTGAGCAGCTTAAAGTTTGACTTCACACCTCACAGCATCTGTCTACACCCTCAGACTGACTTCACACTGCAGCATAAGCCCTCATTTCAATGTGTGCCAAGTATAGACAGAGGTGTTGAAGTCAAGCAGCAGATCCTGGAAAGTTTCAGTGAGGCAGCAAGATGTGCTAAAATGCAATTACTTTATAAGTGGGGCTCTGAATGCTTGTTCGTCAGGCAATAACTCGTTGTCTTTCAGGTGGGGCTGAAAGAGCTTTTCACATTTAGACATTAAATACATGTCAAATGTCTGAAAAGAATTAGCCCCAAAAAACTAAAAACGATACCTTAGAGCCAGTGTGTACGTTCCTGGCTGTCTCTGACTCTCTCTGATGAGGTAGCTGCCTTCGGACTGACTCAGTAACTGGTCAGCATCCTCCCTTGAAATCATCCCATGGTACCTGGATGTAAAATAGGCATGTTATTAAGTTTAATTAAGAAATCAGACACAAGCAGTAATAGGTTGAAACTCCTGTTTAAAATGTAGGGACCCATATTAATCACTAATATAAAGAAAAGCAACTTACTCTCTCCCATAGTATTTAGGTCTGTTTTCCACCTGTAAGCAAAAAAAAATAAATAAATCTTACATGTGTGCACAATCAGGCTCTCCATGCAAGCTTAAACTCTTATAAAATTAGTTCTTTTACAGATTATCATACTAATACATTAAATGAAAAATAACTATTTAAAAAGAAATGACCTTTTTTGAGACTTTACGTAGCCATTTTATTCACTAGCACATACACCTTACTTAATGGATGCACAGAATGCTGCATGAGTCACATGAAAGCCCAAGATTGTGGTGTTCCCTACAAAACTGCTGTCAAGCCAATAAATCAACACAGACCCCACAAACAGCAGTGAATATTAATTTAGGTGCTGTGTGCACAAGAAAGCCTCGCACACACAAATGGGACATAATGCAAATGATCATTAGAGGAGGTATGCATCTTCTCTCGGCCATCAGTCATGCATGTGCACCTCTGGACACCTACCAACTGCTGAGGCTTCTCCAGAACCACACATGAAGCACACCGACTAACAGCAGCTAAATGCTCAACAGACATCCTTGACTGCACAAGGCTGCTGAACTAGAAGGAAACTATTTTTATTTCCTTCAGCCAGAACGCTGTCTTTTGAGAGAAATGATGAAATAAAGTAAAGAAGAGTGAAACTAGATTTTTCTTTTCCTTACTTTTAAAGGTCTGGCAGAGCCTGAAAGCAGGTGAAACATTTATTCAAGGAGATTTCTGGTAATTTGCAGTTAAAGTTGAAGTTTGTAGTTGTTACAGGCTGGACAGCAGACAATTATGTATTTTTCTAAAGATTATGTCAAAACATTATGAATAAACATTGTAAATTTGCAGTGGTTTTACCTAAAAGCATGAAAAAACAATGTGCTTATTAATACTCTGGACTTCTTCTGCCTAGGAAGTGGGTCAGGAGCAGCTTTTACTCCTTTTACTGAACTCTGTCAATATTTTCTGTTCCTACTGTGTGTGACAAGTATAATGATGTGCCGTGAGAACCTTCTGCAGTGATTCGTTTAATCTCAGGGTTGCCCTTGTGTGTTTTTTATGTTAAGCTGACTGTTTTACTGTAACAGACGACCGTCCCCTCTCCTCGATGCCACAAATTAAGACGTACCAGCCACAGACAGATGCTTATCGGTGCGTTATTAAATCCCATAAGGCTCAACTCCCAGCACACAACTTGAAACTGCTGGTTTAAAAGAAGGAGGATGATGGAGAGGGGGGTTAACTCTGTCTGCTGGCAGACTGCTCACTTTAACTAGGTCAGCATAAACCCCACCAAGGCCAGGCATCAAAGCCAACAGCTGCTCATTTAGCATCTATGTAAACACGTCCCACCACCACACCGTGATAGGACTGTCTCTTCACAAAAACACCAGACGCACAATCCACACATCTTTAATCCCCCTCTTGGATTCCCACAAACTGTGTTTCCCCATCACGCACACACACATCTGGTGGTTGCCTCCCATATGAGCAGATGTGCTGATGTGTGGTATTTAGAGGACATCAGCAACAAGCCATCCCATCAGAATGCCCTTGGCTTGGACAAAGCCTCAACCAACTCAACCTCTTTAACCATTAGCAAAGATACACAGATGTTCAAATAGCTCTTATGAAAATAACAAAGCTCTAAAAGGTCCCATTTTAAGTCAACAGGAATCCAATCGAGGGAATAACTGGACTTCTTTTTCTATTTTAAGAGGAAGAAGATAAGCTAGTAAACTAAATTAAATGGTTTTCTGAGCTCTCTTGTGTTGTGCAGGATTCGACTTGAATGTGATCTTTCAGGCGACATCATCTCTGATCAGTCCTACACAGAGTTTACTTCCTGTTGATTCTTACCACTTTCACCAGCTGCTGACAGCAGGAGCGTAAAATACATGTGAAGACGCAGAAACAAAACATCAACCTTAAACCTGACTTCCTCCGGATGCTTCTATAAGTTTACATTTTCTTACGTCAGTGTGCACTGTAGCTGGGTGGAGCACCCACAACTTTGTTGTACTTGCCACTGTGTAGTAACAGTAAAGCTTATTCTATTCTATATATATATATATATATATATATATATATATATATATATATATATATATATATATATATATATATTCCTTTAATGTTATTTTATTTAAATACAATGAAATTTCTGCTCGATTCTATTGTTTCATAGATCCATGTCATTAAATTGGCATTTAAAGGGTAAAAATCCTTATTATTCAGTATTTTGTAGTTATTAGGACTTAAGAGTCAATCAAAAGATTAAACTTCAAAAAGCAGAAAAATATTAAGAATTTCTATTATTTTTTTATAGCAGTTTTTTAAAGTGGACATTTTTGTCCTTAATGACTTAAGAAGAATAAATTTTAAATCTGATGCTGCACAAGAAATAATAAAGCATCAAAGTCCATATTTTAGCTCAGACGGATTTTTAAAAACAAATCTCCCAGCCAACAAAAATGTCTTTCATAGCAGTCATTGGGAATTGCACTTTAAGGTCCTGAGAGACTGAAGAGGGTAGTCATTTTTTTTCAATATTGTATTGATCTTTTGGAAAAAAATGTAAGTCCAAAACGTATGCACACGCGCAGCCAAAATGCTGGCCAGATGAAGAGGAAAAAAATGTCCACAGTGATGCATTAAGATAAAACAGATCATATTCCCACGTATTTACCATCTAGTCTTACTTTTTCTGTGAATTATAAAGAATACGTGTGGATGAGCTATAAACAAATGCCCATTCTGTTTTCTTCAGCTTCGTCTATCACAGAAGGATCCCGTGGAGCCTCATGAACTTCATGATATACTGGAAGGCAGGCTGAAGCACAGCAGAGAGGGAGGGAAGGGGCCTATGTGCTGTTTTCCTTCAGGTTTTCAAGCAAAATCCTAATAAGGACATCATGACTTACAAAAACTACAAAAAATTAAAAATATATATATATATAAATAAATAAATAAATACTATATATATATATATATATATATATATATATATATGCACTGCCTCTAGCACCACATGACAGCACCTGGGTCCACCTGGACTCACAGCAGTCTGACTACCACTTAATGATGACACCCCATCTTGTTTGAATTCATGCTTGTGTTGTTCTTCCTCTCAAATGTAAGTCGCTTTAGAATAGAATAGGATAGAGTAATAAGTGGACATAAATTCAAGCTGACGTCCAAATGTAATACTTCTTACGGCGAATGTTCTACACCAAAGTAAATCTGTACGTGTATCCTATAAATCTGCATCAAAATAAAACAGATTCTCTCGTTAAATTTAAACATCGGACAGGAAAATGTTGTTTTTGTTTTGATTTCTTGATGCAAGATCTGAGGATTTGCTTGTTAAAAAGAAGGATTTTAAAAGAAACTGACATCTACACTCCACAAGCCACCAAAATGAACATGCATTTGATCAAAATCCACATAACACAAGCTTTCAGTCCTATATTATATGATATATTTTGAGTTCTTTGCATATAAGATAACTTGCCCACATCATGCATTTGATTCGATGATTCAACACAGGATCTGTAAGGAATAGCAGGAGACATGAGCAGACACTGTCTGGCTGAGAGAAAGTGTGTTCTCACCTCACAGGTGCAGGTGACTCTGCGTGGGTGAGGCGCCTCCTGTTGGAGCTGGTACACTGCCAATGACAACATTTAATTAACACATGCATGTAATGATTTGTATGTAGGAGCAGAAAGAACTAAACAATGGGTACAAGAGAAAACATTGTGAGGGAAATAACATTCATTATTATGTCATGATACTTACAATAGGACTTCCACACTGGTGGCCTGTATTCATCATGATCTGCAGACAGAAAAGTACAATGTATTTAACAGCTGTTCAAACCCATTTCCCTTTGCCACAGTGCCACCTAGTGGAGAAAATAAAACAGTGCTCCTTGTCTGAAGTTTGAGATAATCCATCAACCAGATAAGGTCAAATCAGGATGCACTACTTTCATTTTCTATCTGCTGGTCTGCCTAGTCAACAACAAACCATATCTAACCCGGGGGTTAGCGTCATAAAGAAACACTACCAAACGCCAGCTTAGGAGATGAGGTTTGGGGAAAAGATCTGAGACAAACACATGACTTTCATGGCTAAAGCACAGAAATAAAAGGAATTGTCACTTTTATTATTGCTTCAGTTGTATCAACTCACTAAAAAACAGTTGAAATTTTTTGTGTGCAAGTACGTTGGACTATGAGACTGATGGATGACAAGCTAGCACAATGACCAAGTGGCTAAATAAACACATCCAGTCACTGCTGCATAAATGCTGTAAAAGATTAATTCATTAGTCATTTATCCAGTGCTGCAGAAAGGATATAAATGAGTTATGTTTGGTTTTCCTCCATTTACATAAGGTTTCACTGTCGCTCCCTCTGGCCAGCATGAAATTAACTGTATACAGATAACAACATAACAGCTTGTTCAGTTGTTGCAGAGACAAAAAAAATCAATATCAATACTAATAAATGTGATTAAAATGGATGTACTACAGCCTCACTCTTCCCCTATCTGGAGTTTGACTGAACTCTATTAAAAATGAAGCACTGATTACTTTGAAAGTTTTCAACATACTGACTTAAAATGTTTACGTTCTTCTATCTATTATAGTTTGCTTAAGATGTTCTTATCCCAATACAATAACTGCAAAACTGATTCATATAATAGAAAGATGTATAAAAGTCTATCCTTTGGCCAGCGTCTTGAAAATTTTTCCATCTTCTCTCCATGTATACAAGTAACACCCGTGCTTCCTGCCTTGGTGTACTCATGCTCGCTCCACAACCCTTATCTCTTCAACACTCGTAGTCTCAGTATCCTGTCTTCAAAATAACTCCAAATCCTCCCCGGCAAGAGTCTCACCCTCCCTCTCAAGACAACACAGCCACAAAAGTTAGAAAAACTAACAAGAGAGCAGACATAACAAACGCTCTGTTGAACCTCAGTACTTCCAAAATCCTACACTGTTACTGTAATGCTGCAGAAATTTTAAATCTTACATTAAAATGAATGAGGGAATACGCTAAAAAAGTAGAAACTGTGGCTTCTTGAAATACATCCAACATAAATAAAAGAAACTAAATAAAAATTCATCATGAAACAAACCAAAAAAAAGGCTCATTATAAAATAAATAAATACAATTTGCCTTGTTTTTGTTTTGCTGACATTGCTTTGGAGGAGGACCCTGACTGAGGACCCTAAAAGCAAAGTAATTAAAACGTGCCTAAGTCTGGGTACTTTTTCCTCATATAGAGGATATGAGCAGCAACACCTGCCTCAGCACTGCACAACTTTGTCATAGTCCCAGCATTTCTAACCTCTCGCAGTAGTTTTAAAAGACAGCAGAGGGAAATGATCAAATAACTAATAGGAACAAGGCAGATTTTAACTTCCCACCCCAGCCACAAGCTAATAGAACATTAAAAATGTGAAGTAGACATCCACATCTTGAACAACTGTCTTCATGTGAGGTGCAACGCTGCTTACCAAAGACATTTAAGGCCATCTTGATCCCCAAATGAGATGTGATGCTGAACAATTAACCAGCAGATTCTAATTTCCACCCAAATGGATCCACTTATTTCAAATCCTGACAAGGAAAAGACACAGAAAAAAATGAGCATCTGGATAACCTGAGGAACGTGAAAACAGCTCAGCATCGTTGAACAATAACTGGTCAGACTATGAGCAAGCTAACGTTAGCTGACTTCACCACCGTTACTTCAATTGGCACACTGAACCGAGGATAAAACGGAACTAAATATGACCCACTCTGTAACGAAAACATTTACTGTGACTTAAAGTCGAAGTGCACCGACACGAAAACAAAGTTTCAGGCCAGTTTGGGAATGTAACGGTTAGCTATTGATACGTAGTACTCACATTCACATCCCATTCTACATTGTAGTCGCCATCTTGCTGAGTCACGTGGGCAGTCTCGTCTTCTCTCCAGGGTAACTATGGCAACTGACCCTTCTGATGCTACTTCTTGGTTAGTGCCCCGTAGTTAAGTGGTTCTCAAACTGGGAGTCGGGACCCCCATGAGGTTCGCAAGATCATTTCAGGGGGTTGCCAGATAATTGTAAACAATATAGAAATTTATCAAATAAATTTGGGATCTTTACCCAAATTTAGCTGATTTTGGGCATGTAGGTGTCATATCACAGCAGCGAACCATTTTATCATCCGTATTTATAGAAATGCTAACAGTTTTTCAGTCTTAGAAGATGGCTTTAGGATAAACCGTTTGATACATCACTAGGTCGTCGCGTGGGGGTCGCGAACACCAACGTATGTTATCTTGTGGGTCGTGGCTCAAAAAGTTTGAGAACTACAGGTTTAGTCAACAGAGACCTTTCTGTTCTTGGTAAAGAAAGACATGCACACGTGGTTAAAATATTTTGTCACGTGTTAATATACTATTTTATTAAATAAATGAATGCTGTTAGGTTTTTAAAGAGAGAAAAACACATGAATGAAACTAAGCTTCAGGAATGGGTCCGTTTTCGTCGTTTTGTTGCATTTCTGATACAAATCAGAATAACAAGCACACTGCGGAGTTAGTTGACGTTTGAAATATTGAACCACTCACCGGGACGTCAGGCCGGTTAGCTCAGTTGGTTAGAGCGTGGTGCTAATAACGCCAAGGTCGCGGGTTCGATCCCCGTACGGGCCATTCATGTTTTTTTCTGTAAATTACGAGGGAAGCTCGGGTATCTCACAGCGATGCAGGGCACATCCTGGAGCGGTCGCCGACCAATCTTGTCATTATTAACCATAACGGAATTTTGAAGGGTATCTCGGCTTATCTCACATATATATATATATATATATATATATATATATATATATATATATAAATATATAAAATAAAAACTACGGCTGGGCTATTCTTTTCAGCTCTCGGCAAGAAGCTGTTTTTAAGAAGTCTTTTTATGGTGTTTTTAATGTTCAGCACCATAAACCTGTAAGGAGGCAATGCGTCAGACCACCCTCTGCACCCGGGCGGTGTAGATGGGTCCAGATCTGGTAGAAGGTGGCCCTGAGGTGTCCACACCACCCTGGCTAAGTTCCTCTTGTCCTGTGCTGTGCAGCTGCTATACCACAACATATGTGGTTTTGGCTGCTTTTTCCTCTCATTTTCAGTTCAGTCCTTGCACTTGACCATTTCCAACCATAAAAATGCATTTGACTCAAGATAACACGGGTTGACATACATTAAATATTCATTTTAAAGGTGGTTCTTGATGAAAACCAGATGTAACTCCATATAGTGTGAAATTTGGTCTTAAAATATTTAAGAAACTGGACTAATGGATGACAAAAGAAGAAGTGTGGGGTTTAAAAATCCACATCAGATTAAATGCACTTTAACGTGATGAAATAGGAAAAAGGAATATTAAGCTCACCTGACAGGACCTGAGCAATGGTATGTGATCTATCTACCATTCACTGAAACCTCATCAGCAGTGGTCTCTGTGGAAGGATGGCTGTGAAAAAGCCATTTACGGAAACAGGGTAGAGAGCCTGATGTATGTCAAATGACACAAGAACTGATTTGCACACCAGTGACAGGTCTTATGAAGTGATGAATGCCCCCCAGAGCCCATAGATCCACATTATTGATGCAGGGTGGGATCACCATGACAGCAAATTCAACAAAAGGCTGTCAACTTCCATAGAAGAGCTTTGAAATGCCCTTTAAGGAGTCTGGAGAACTATTCGATAATAAGAAATTAAAATAAAACTAGTCTAAGAATTACTTCATATTATTTATTTATTTTTTATTATCGATTTATTTAAAATCTAAAGGAAGAAACTCAGAATTTCCCACACGTCCAACACGGCTCACTTCCCCAAACCGCCACGAGGTGCCGCTGTTTCGCCGCCCAGGCTGCACTTTCTCCCTGCCCGACGCGCCGGTGCGCTCAGTCAGAGCTGGAGGCGGTGTGTTGCTCTTTATTGTTCCAGTAGAAAGCTCTCTCCGTGGCTGGCCACATTTGTCTCAATGGCTGCCGTGCAGAAACCACGTCCCGCCTGAGAGGGAGCGGTCCATCTGCGAGGAGAGGACCCCCGAACCCAAACTACAGCGCCCTGTGGGATTTACCGTCTACTAGAGAATAAATAGGCTCTTTCTAAGGGGGGTCAGTCTGTGGATCCAGGAGAAAGACCGGGTAAGGTAAACATGCTACACCGACTTTGAAGCGAGATTACACGTAGTCTCGCTTGCTTTCCCCGTGTATGGCACGTTTAGATGCAGATTTGTAGTTTTATTAAAAGATTTGCACCACTTTTGAGAGGAAAGGAAAGGTTTGGGCTTTTTTAAGCAACAGTGCGTGTTGTCGATGAGTCAGATCGTATGAATCTAAGCTCGCCTCCACTGCAACCAGTCTGTTCATTTTACTAATCGGCTGAGCTTTAGGGGGTCCAGCTGAGCTTCTTTTACTGTAAGCTTAATAGTAGTAGCCTCCTCCAGTAAATGCTACACATCTCTATTTTACTTAAATCTATTAAAGCAGTTTTAGCTGCTTTGCTTGTGGTTGTTTTAGGGCGTCTCTCGTGTGCTCTGCTTTCTTGCATTAATAATTCCTTTCCAGCAAGGTTTACAACAGCAAGAGCTCGTTGTCCTGCTAAATGCACATTAATCTAGAGCAAAGCGCGTGTACTGTATCCACACATGCTTTTGTACACACCGCAGACAGTCTTGCAAGTGGGCAGGCTGCCTTACTTACTGTAACCTACTGACATCTTTGCTCTGGCCTAAAGGATTACTCTCCTAACCTACATTCTGTGGATTGCTCTTTGCCAACTGTAAACGGAATGAGTATGTCTTTACATCGGGCTGCATCTATTTTATTTCACCTAACAAAGCTGCCCTGGGGAGGTCTCCACCCTGCACCTTTCTAGGTGACGCCACAAGCTTTTTTTCTCATTGATCTTTGAAGGATACATGCCTCTTTTTGCATCCCCTCCTCCCTTCAGCGTGGGGTCAGAGGATAGGGTCAGCACCCAAAATCAGCATCGTCTTGTTCTTGGTCAGTGGAGCTTCTCATCACTTGATATTTCTGTTGGTTGTTTGCATTTGCAGCCAGTGCCTTACAGTGGAGTTAGTGTTATACTATTTATTAGGCCTCACAAAAGAGATTCTCCTGAGGGCAGTTCAGCAGCTAAATCGGTGAGTGAGGAGAGGAGTGTCACCTTGATATAAATGTGGTCAGCCATTGCCTGAATGCTATGTTAGAGCCTTGATCCTGCTCTCGTCTGTGCTCGTCAGCATGTAGCTGATGGGTCTGGGTTTCATTTTACAGTTGAGTCATGAAGGATATAGTCAGTTTTAATGTATAACTAATACAAACAAGGGAGGGAGTCCTTTTTAAGGTTTGTTCTGTCCCAGCCTTTTGCATTATTTGTAAGCATGAGGCTCCATGCAAGCAAAAATCTCAGAAAACACAACTAAGATTTCAGAAAGCAGTTCTGAAACATCGCACACTGTGACAGAGCAACAAAACAAGAAAATTATATTTTGAAAAGAAAACAAATAAAGCAGGATAAATTACATTTCCCCAAAATGCACCAAAGGTTCAGAAAACAGGACATTTCAGAAAGCAAAGAATCTGAATTTGTGACACTTTAGAAAACAATATTTTAGAAAATTTAACATCTCTGGGGGGAAAAAATGTGATGACATAAAAAATGCTTTTAAAAAAAGCACATTGCAGAATGCGATGAAAGCTGAAAACATGACATTTGAAAAATCAAAATAAAATATTTGTTTTCTAAAACGCTGTTGTGCTTTCTGTTTCATTTTAGAAATTGTAACCGCTCAGGAATAAGATCCGGATCCGGTTTGCCCAATCGTAATGATGTCTCCAGTTAATCCACATATTCCTGCTCCTGTCTACCAGCAATAATCTTTTAGATATACTTAAAGGAAAATCCTTGTAAAATGCGAAACTGAATGTCTTCAAGGTCGGGACCAAATAAGAAATCCACCCACATTTTAAAAACCTACTACAAAGAAATTACTGGCATCCATTAATAGTTACTGAGAGCAGTTTTTAGTTGCAGCTAAACCCCATAGAAACAATGATGAAGCTAATGAAAAGAGATAAATCTCCGCTTTAAAAACTCAAAACGTGTGTGTCTATAACATCCCTTTCAGTTAGTTTCATGTTTTGCAATCACAGCATAGCTTCTGTTTTTCTTTTTAAAGCCTCCATCTTGAACATCGCCGTCAAACTCACAGATATAGTATCTGTCATAAAATAAAGTTTCTAGTTCTTTACCACAAAAGGATGACATCCTGATGAGTAATCTGGATGACTTTTAAGCTTGCTCTGCACATGCTCTCCTCACACTTGCATCCGATTCCCAGAGCCTGGCGTTCCTCCTGCAGACTCTTGGGAAACTTTCAGCCAACACCAGTTCAAAGGCTTCTCAAGAGGCCTCGGTGAGTTAAATCCCGCCGCTGGACGCTCCCACAGTAGCTTCCTTTGTGCCGGCTGTGTGACCAGCTCGCTCTGTATTCCGCTCTTGCACAACTAACCCCATGTATAAATCCTTACAGCCTCTACTGAAGAGAGGAAGAAACCTCTGAAAATTTCCACCCTGCAGATTTAATTGATTGTGACATTGATCCCAAGGTCTTAAATCAGTCCAGACAACATTTATGGGTTCATTTGTGATGGAAAAACTCATGGAAACACTCTTGGGGAAACTGAGCTATGTTTTACTGCTCAGTAAGCTCCTCGTTGATGAGTTTTTATTGAAAGAATAAAGATGAATTAAGCCAGATTCTGTTTGTGTTTGCCAGTACCTGCTAGTTAGTGAATGATTACATACACTAAATGCTATAAAACTGGTTTCTTGCTCACTTGCTTTGCTTTAAAGGATGACAGAGGGAGAAACAAGTAGGTGTTTCAAGAGCAGAATATTAAGCACTCCTTCAGTACAGACTCGGTTTCTGTTCTCCAGTCAGATACTCTCCCAAAACAAGCCGATACTGACCTACCAGCGAGCTTTTATTTCAGTGCTTTGGGGAAGTAGCACACAACAACAAACTGGTGTTCCCACATGTGTAATGAGTAACTTGAATGTCAGGTCTCTTTATTGTCAGGTCACTTCCTTGGCAAGGTTCCAGTTCCCAGTTTCAGCTTTTATCCCAGTGAACAGAGGAAAGAAGCTGTGCATGCAGGTGGAGGGATTGGTTAGGATCGCTGTGTTTGTTGTGTGTCTTTCTTTTTAGCCACTTTGCTGAACATTACAGTAACAGTGGAGGGGAATAAGAGGAAATGGAAAAGACGCTTACTTTGATCATTTAAGTTGTCTGTTGTATTGAGTTCATTCACCCTGAAGTCAGCAGAAGTGGAGCTTCTTCTTAAGACATTAATACAACCGTCTCAACTATTAGATGTTAAAAAACAGCGGGACAAATCAAAAAAAATTTGATTGACCAGGATGTAAACAGATTCTAATGCATTTAATTGCATCAGTTTTTTTGCTTTGTAATTCTTTGGTTGTCCACATCCAGTTCCTTCAGTCTGTTCCTCGTTTTTGTGCTTTTTAACTTTGCAACTTTAAGCTTGTTGAGGAAGAAAGAGTTTCCAGGAGCTTGATGGATGCCATAAGTCTTATTTGCTGTTAAAAGGCCCTAAAATCACAAAACTAAAACTTAACATGGCATGAAATAAACAGAAAAACACTCCGTAATTAAACAGCCCCAAGTAAAAAAACAAACAAACAAACAAACAAACAAAAAATGCCCTAAAAATGACAATTTCAGACAATAACAAACACGGCTGAGGAGCTGATGATGATAATGTGTATTCTGAGGAAGAAACGTAAGAGGAGGCAACGCAGTGGACGGTGGTGGTCTGTGTGGCCTTAAAGCCATTGCGGCTTCTTCTTCTTTATTACTTTTACATGTTGTTCTTAAGTGGCACAACTCTGCCCCCTCATGGTTTCTAGTGGTATTGTTCCATTTGCTATGTTTACGCATCCACACGCTCTCTGAAACCGATGGAAATAAACAGGTAAATGATGCAGAAGATGCATACCCATTTAACATTGAGCATAAGAAGCTTTAGATAGGTCCATATTTTATTCACACGTTCCGATCCCACATGTTTCACCATTAATGTGGCTAAAATCAGTCTGTCACAATTTCTAATTGGCCAAAATGAAACTGGAATGATGTCCCATTTATATGCATGTATGCAGATTTTCCTTTGGTTTCAGTCATTATACTAACTGTATTCTGAGTCTGCATGTTGTGTTTGCAGTAGATTCCAGTTTCAGTGGGTTCAAGGTGGGAAACTGTATTTTCCAACCTGCCCCATCTTCCTGAGACACTGGATTTGCCCTTTAACCTACATGGAACATGTTAAATGGAGTCTGGTCGCCTCTTCTCCATAAACAACCCTATTAATCCCTAAATATTTACAGCAGTCTGTTTATCTGGATGCTGGGTTAATGGTGAAGAAGGATCCATGGCTACAACTCCCTAATCTGTAAGTTGCTTACTGATCACTGATTGGTTTAGTGATTCATTGACAGGACTCTGTGTGAGTAAAACTAACTGAACTGAAGCCAAGTTTCACCTCCTGGATCTCTTGATCTTCACAAGTGTGTTTGTACATCAGCAAAGCAGCGTGCAACCTTCCCGACTCTTCTAACACATTCCTCGGCCCTGATGTCACCAGCTGTCTGAGAGGGGATATTTATTGTCTGAGGTTGAGGTTTATCAAGCGTGGGATGGAGGTGGGGGGGCACTGAAAGTTTGTGTGCAAGGAAGAGAGGGGGTTTGTGTTTTGTCAGTCCGTATGATCTGGCCTACTTGTGAAGCTTTGATTCATGCCTGGGCAGGCCCTAACCTCAGCTCTGTTTGTAAATCCCACCTGCATGTGGTTGCAGCCGGAGGAATGAGTGTCTGGGAAGGTGTGAGACACGTCTGTCTGCGTCTTTGTCCAGGACCAAAGCTCAGCTGTCATGATATGTGGCACTGCCCGAGTCTTTTTTTATACGACTTAACCGATTACAAAATCACCACTGAAAATCTCACTCTAGTGTGGTTTCAACGTTGTGCAAGGCCAATTTAACCCAGACTCAAGAAATGTGGGAATATTTTTTGACACATTTCTTGAACCAATTAAAAGTTGGGAGTTTCCGTCCAAGAAAGGAAACAACACTTCAAAACATTGATGGAGAAGTTTAAGCAGCTTTAATTCTTATTAAATATGCGCAAGAATAATTTGAAATATTGTAAAAAAGGACTTTGGGAGTGCTTTGGAAGGAAATTCTGCATGCAAATTTACTAGCAAACCAGGAATATTGAAGCAAGTTTGTAATAAAGCTTGGATGCAAAAAGAAACACCCGATTCCCTACTATGTATTAAAACAAACTAAAATATCCCAAAGCCTCAAACACAAAGACAAACTTTTGCTCTTTCCTCTCTCCACCAGACGTGAACATAGGTCCCTGCAGCTCGACAGCCTCTCATTATAAGCATGGTCGAACCAGCCGACAGGCCATCCACAGCCGGGCAGAGGCTGGGCGCCCCTGAAAGTTTTGGCGTGTCCACCCTGGAGCCAGGCATGCGCCCTCCAACCCAGCCCCCGGGACGGCAAGTGTCTATAAGGGTTCAGATGCTCGATGACACACAGGAAGTCTTCCAGATTTCGGTAAGTAATGTCTTTATTCAGGCTGGTTTACTTTGTAATGGGAGGATTTTTGGGTGCTGTCTTTAATTGTTTTTTCATCTGTGATAGGGTCACCTTGAAACACTTCTATTTTTTTTTAAGTCTACCTAATATGTACGCATGCATTAACTGCTACAAATCTGCTGGAAAAACACGGAAAAAGTTTATCACTGAGAATAGTCAAATGTTTTTTCCTTCACATGATCCATCGATGGCTTCATTCACCTTTAGACTTATCTCAAATCTCCACTTCCTGGAGATACACAGGAAGAAGGACAGAAGCCAGCTTCCTGTCTGAGCACACCACACCTACAAACCCCTGATCCTGCTTCGCAGACTGAATTCTGACTCTGCCTTATAGTCTGTACAAGCAGCATCTGCTTCTCTTCGCTCTGATTTAACATTGACTGCTTCCTCACCTATTACATACTTGCTCATATGGCTTGTATATAATAGTTGGTCCTCCATCTGCCACCAGCTTTCTATTTCTAATTGCTGCCTGCCTCTAACCACATTTAACCAGTCGCCAACATAACTGTGTTTAGCTTGTATTCACCGTGCAGGTTTTAAGAGCACATGCATGGGTTTTTAAATCTAGCTTGTGCATGTCAATAGAGAGTGTTTTTACAAGAGTGTGTGTGTGCATCGTAATGCTGTTTAGAGAGAGGCTTCCTCTGAGACGCAGCACTGCCAGCGGCTTTAATGACATCGGCGCTGCCACCGCGCATCGGCTTGTCGTCTCTGGGTGGGAAGAGTCTTGAATTTCTGATTTGCTGTCTCCCGCGAGCTGACTCAGAGTCTTGTTTCCTGCCCTGCTCAGCAATGCGCATGCCTTTAGAAAACCAGTCTGCTGTATTATCAGTTTGGGGGAGTTTTTGCGACAGTAATTTAGAAAGAATCCAGTGTTCAACTGCGTCGTTGAGCATCCAGAGCTGTAATTGGCTCTTGTGAAAATGCCAAGAATGTACATGGCTGCTAGTGCTTGAGGATGTGTGGCTTAGAAAACAGTTTAACGAAGGGCTGGGAGCCGTTGTCTGAGCGAAGACTGTCCTTTAATTTGGTTTCTTTTCTAACTGAAGCAAAAACCATGTCTGCAGAACAGCAGTTGTTCTGATGAGAGGAATCTCTGCTGTTTCCAATCCTCAGCACCTTTCAGGCACAAGTACAGTGGGATGATATCTGCCGAACATATTTAGATGACCACATGAGAGCAGAGCACATCAGCTAATAGTTTGGGTGGGAATTGTTTGTTTGTTGTTTGCTGTGACATGAGCTAAATGTGAACCTTCAGTAACAATTATGAAAGCAAAGGAGCGAAAATGCAGGAGAGAGGGGTTGGAAACCCAATTAATGCAATTAATGCAGCCCCTGTGGTGCTTAATACAGATAAGTGAACCACTGTGTGTTCAGTTGTCTCACCTAATCTGCCTGGTTCTGGTACAATGCTTTCCAGTGTATTTGCACTGTAGATGTAGTCTAACGTGTGAATCAAGATAAGCCTGCAGCTTACACCAGCGTTGGCATTGGATCGGGCATTTTTGTCACTACATTAACAAAAAGCAGCTCATTAACCAGCTTGTTATTTTAAAACCTCAGGCAGGATGCTACAGAGCAGCTGCAGTCAGTTTTAATCTTCAAATCATCATTATTATTTGTTTTTATACATTTCAAGTAACATGTTGTGTTGATGTGAAGCTGATTCAGAGCACATGGGAACTGACACAAACACCAACATGTTATCTTCTGGGTTATCTTGCTTTATACACAGTGCTGCATAGCTCCAAAATCTTTTGTTGTGCTTTTTATTTACACATCTTTTATATATTTTAGATGTACAATTGTCCCCTCGCCTTCACTGATCTTTGAAGACATGTTACTAAGATGTTTTATTAATGAAAAGTGGCCTCTTTCTGTGGAGAGATGCATAAAATGTGCAGTTTATTATGATCTTAGCCACATGCAAATGGCAGCGCCTATACCTGTAAATGCATTTATCAGGAATCTTTGCAGTATTTATTAATTTTTAATGAGTTCTGCTTTGATGGTAATTCATTGCAGCAAGTAGATAATACAAAATGTTTGATGCTCAGTCAGCTGAGTCAAATTTGCATGAAACTGGAAGCATCGGTCACATCATGGGGCTGTTTACTCGGTTTCTTTATAGAGTCTCTGTTGCTCACTGTGGAGAACTGACTCATTCTTTAAAGTTATTGTACAATGGAGAATAACTTTAAGACTTCAGTCCTTTGCAGGGGTTGATTATATGAGCAAGTTGGGTTAATAAATTCTGCTCCAATTATGAATTATTGAATTTCTGACTTTCCGTTGGGATTGTAAACACTGTTCAGTGTAATGATTGGACTCAGTCAATTAGCTCTTCCTGTGAAGGGGAATGCAGGCTCTGTTAGATCAAATGGAGATAAAACTGCTGTTTTTAAAGGCATCAGGTCATTATATTATTAAAAACTTCTCACAGAATGACACAGCAAACAGGTTATTAATCTCCAGTATGAAACAGAAGTATTTATTTGGAGATACTACTCTTCTTTGTCATCGTATTCTTTTCTTCTTCCTCAGGCCAGAGCTTTGACTGTGCATTTCATTAATAAAACATTGTGACATGACTTTGGCACTTACTTTCTGAGTGACTACTGTTGATACACACACACACACACACACATCCTTGTCTTATTGTCTTTCTAAGGACCAAGTTGTGAAAACTTCTTGGGTCCAGCAATGTGGTCCCTACAATGATGTTGGACCCAAATGAGAATAGTGGCTTTCTTTCTTTTAAATCCAGTGAATGTTGTAAATTAAATATATACACATTTGCACCCATGCTTGGAGGCTTCATTATTAATGTGGAGTTGGGGAAGCACCGTGGAGGCGTGTGTTCACTCCCACCTGCTAAATAATTGAAGGTGGAATGGATGTGCTTATTGTGTTTATGTGTGCATGTTTGTATTACCTCAATGGGACTTCTCCCAGTAGAAACACTGACCTTGTCATGACCAGTAATTCTTTCGGTATGAGAATAAATTAAGGTATCACTTCAGGAATCATGAGAATGAAAATGAATGAAGCCTCCTGGTAAGGATTGCTAGGGAAGCTTGTGTGTGTGTGTTTGCATGCATGATTAATAAAGGCGGATGTTTGTTACTCATTTTCTTTGAGTTGCATCAGTTTCAGTGTGAATTCACTGTGAATGAGACCATTCACAAAGCCATTTGTGGATTCTTTCGCCAAAAGTCAGGCTATAACTGCATTTGTTTCCAGTGTTTAATGGAGATGCATGCACCAAGTGGCTTTCAAAAGACAAATTCAGGCCTTCTTTTCATGTGTACACTTTTGACCCAGTCTTTTGATTGTTTCCTCGCATGTCATAAAGTGACATTTCTTGAATGGCTTGCAACTAAAGCCTCCTGTTTCATATTGTGTCAGGTTAGCTTGAGGTCTTTGTATCACTAATCCTTAGCTGAAAATAATCCCCAACAAAGACGTTTTTAATCTGTTATTACACAGTATTTCCTACTGTTGTCTGTAATAGGAACAAACAGATTTGAGGAAGCTTGAAGGTAATTTGATTGTGCAAGTCTGAACCAGCAGTTTTGGATGAGCAAGAAACTGTGTTTTGTCAACATCGACTCAACACACCTGTCTTTTTTTACTTTCTTTTGACTGGTTTTTAAATTTGCATATGGTTTCTAGCATTCACCCTCATGATGTAGTTGAATCTTGCTACATGCAGGCATAATTTATTATGCCCCTCTTATTCCCTGGAGATCAGTTCAGCCTCTCTGTGGACCTCCCCTTAGAAAGAAATCTCATTTGTCTGTGTCATCATTTTGGGACATCATATGGTTTAAAACGTGGACAAATGAATCTTTCACCCTTTCCTCCATCTTACTTTGCCTCTTTCATTGTGACAGAGATGATCTACTGTTGACTGTGCTGTAATTTCTCTCTGATCTGTCCATTACTGGTGCCCGATTGGTTGTCCAGCGGACTTACTTGACCTTAATCCTTGTAAGACCAATATATCCACACCAAGATTGACTTCTTCAGTGGATGACGCGAGCTTTAAAATCGCACCATCTGACAGCAGGAGTGAGAGAAAGAGAAAGGTGTGCGGTTTTGCGTGAGCTGTGCGTTTTCTGGTGCAACAAGATCACTGACAGTTTTAGCTGCATGATTGGATTGTGGCTTCATGATGTGGATCACTCCTGACCTGAGGATAAAATAGAGCTCCAGAAAGATATGTAGCTCCAGAAGGGGGGAGGGTTATAAGGATTAAGATGATAGATCTGCTTTATAGACAACATAATTTGAAGGAGTAGCAGTCCTCAAGGCCTATGATAAATAAGCGACAAGTCCTCTGCCATGTTTTGCAGGAACACACACAAAAACACACTTTTTTTTTTTAGCATCAATGTGGAGTTGACATTTTAAATGGATGGGCTTTTGTGCTGTCTGTTGCCTGGGGAATAAATGTGGCAAGCAGATATGAAAAGAGAGAGAGAGAGAGAGAGAGAATACCATTTAAAGTGGATTGTAATGAACAGAGGAAGCCTTTAAGTTATTATATTTATTTTCCTTTTTAAAAAATAGTGTTTCCTGTTAGTTTGAATACATGTATTTACCTGTTTAATTATATATGGGCCAAATAGCTGATTCCAGAGTTCTTTATTTTTCAAAAAGCCCATTTGTGGGCCAACTATGTGTTATCCCCCTCCACAACCAAGGCACGAGATCCTCATTGTTGTGCTCCCACCACTACTGGCCCTATAAAGAGTAGAGGGAATTGGTTTTGCAAGCTTTTATTCATGAATTACCATGCAAAGAATCAGATGGTTATAATCTTAGATGGTTTAAAGTTAGTTTTTACAGCTCAGAGTAGTTCAGGGTGCAGAAACAGAACTTTGATTGTTTGCCACAGGGTTCAAATCATAACCTCAATGAGAATCTTTGTGATGTGCATGGAGAAAACTTAATGTAGCTGTCCAATTCACTAATAATCACTAGTAGATCTTAGCTTAAAGTTAATGCAACTCTGGACAGGAATCAATGTTGACATTGCATCCAGCTGTGATTAAAGTTAACATATTTATGTTACAGAACACAATGTGGGACGTCTGACTTTTCAACCTTTGTCAAGACAATGCACAATTTTCAGCTAAGAAATTCTAGGGCTAAGGCTGTTTTTTTTGTTTTTTTTTCTATGTGGTATGTGAATAAAGAACAACAGATATCAAGACAACCAGAAGACTCTTCACTGTTTGCTAAGAGGCCTCTCTGCTGTGGACTCAGACACTTTCATAAAGAACATCCTCTGCCGTCATGTTGTTTTGATCTGGTTTGGTTATCTAAACGCACATGCACATAATGAAGTAGCCAGCTGGATTTGAGCTGTCATGGAAGAAACTGTGTTTGCACAGTATTTTGCCATGAAGCCCATTTAAATTCAGCCATTTTTTCCCTGTTTAGATTGGAAAGAGAAGAAAGACACGAGAAAATGACACAAGAGAAAATCTGCTTTAAAATTTTTAACTAAACTGGTTGTGTTTCTTTATAGTTGGCAGGAGTCCTGCGAACTAGGTCGCAGCGGTTTGAGTGTGTGGGCTGAGCCAAGGTGATATTTAAAGAGAGTAAAGTGTAGTTATTTCAGGGTGAGGCTCAAATGCTGGCTCTGTGATTTCTGAGTTTATGACCTCTCTTCTCCTTCTTGCGGAGCTAACAAAGCTTCGGCAGCTTAATTTATCTTGTTATGCAGAGATCTGCTATGTGCGGGCAAAAATCCTCACAGATTTCTTCATAATCTTTGCTGTAACGCATTAAAATGATATAGATGCCATTTAGATGGCTCATGGTGGCTGTTTTAAGGCACGTCATATAGATTTGAGTGTTTACATGCATGAACGCAAATACATGGAGTGGATGTTTGTGTGTCATAACCTTAATTACAGTCCTGCTGTAATAGATATTTAATCAGATTTGTAGATGGAATATCCTCTCCTTAATTACTGTCTCACAGATGACACAACATGTCATAGTAACCTATGATGCTTGCCAGTTAAATCAGTCTTCAATCTTATAATCCAGCTAATTAATTCCCATCATGGGTTTTTAACTTTTATTTTTTTTATATTGAGAATATACAATAACTGGGCACTTGCTAGTACTGAGTTGGATCCATTTTCCCTTCAGAACTGTGTTGATTCTTCATGCCCCATATTGACATGATGTCAGCCACGCATCCACGACGAGAATCTCCTGTTCCAACACATCGTAAAGATCAAGGTTCAAGGTTTCTTTATTAATACCTGTGGTTAGATTTGTCTTGCAGAAACAATAGTAGCATTTGGAATTCCCTAACAAAACAAAAGCATACATTGAACCTGACAGAGAGGTTCTTGATCCAGTGACAAAAACAAAAAGTGCTTAGTGTTCCGCTATTCATCAATATAACAGCAAGGACAGGTAAAAAATTAAAATATAATAAATAAGATAAAAATAATAGATAGATAATAAAAAAATAAAATATAAAAGATAAAATAAATAAATACCTGTAGAGAATTAAAAACAATCTCTTGGATAAAAACTAGTGAAAGAACAGAGAGGGAAGATGCTTAAATTCACCCTGTAGAGGATGGGAGTCATTATTAAGAATTGATAAAGCCATTGTTTGTACCTGTTTAGTGTACAGGGAGGCTGGACAAGACTGTGACTCACCAATCGTGGAACTGAACCATCTCACTATTTGGTTCAGTGAGCTCTTCTCTGTAACAGAGGTCTGACCAAACCATACCATCAAGCAAAACGATAAAACAGAGTCAAGATTGCTCAGTTAATGTGGAGACGATGGCCCTTTTAGCAAACAGATTTGCAGTTTTTTCGTCAGTTATGGTCACCGGGTCTTTATATGATAGCACTTGCTCTATTTTCTGAACCTTTAATTAAAGGTTCCATGCCTGTCTTGTTGTTTTCTAATATCAATAACCATATATTTTATTTTAGGTATGTTCAGTTGGAGGCAGGATTCTGCTCGCCACTGTACAAGGTCGTCAATAACTGGGACATGACTGGTTTCATTCTCTTTAAGTAAGCGGACAATAACAGAGTCATCTGCTTACTTAATGATGGCCCTGTTTTCACATCTGCTCTGACGCATGTTTGTATAGTGGATGAATAATAAAGGTGACAGCACACACCCTCATGGAAAAGCTGTGGATGAGAACACTGGGTCAGACAAGACCCCATTTATTCTCACTCTTTCTAACCTGTCAGTTAAAAAAGTCTAAAATTAGCCCATCGTCATGTTCTAGAAAGCAGGTGGAGATGAGCTTTGTGACATGGTGCTTTATCCTGCTGGAAGTAACCTCAGAAAATGGATACACAGTGTCAGCAGTTGGGGTACTAATGCCCCATTTCCACTAAGCGGTTTAGTTTGGGCCAGTACGGTCTGGTACACTATTTAGTGTGTTTCCATTATAAAATGGGCCCATACAACTGAACCATACCGCACCATTTGTGGACCCCCTTCAGTTGTAGGTCCATAGGAAAAGGATATGGTATGGTTAGGATAGGGATGAGATGATACCGATACTAGCATCGGAACTACTCGCCGATCCTACCAAAAGTAAGGGGATCGGTATAAACGAGTATTTCTGTCTAAACACCATCCGTTACCATGGAAATTAATCATATTTTTTTTCTTTCCTGCCCAACATGACCACACTGACGCACAGGAAGTTATACAATCTTGTGAGACCGTTGTCTTGAGTTGGTAGGCGGAGACGCAGCTGAACCCGAGTTGCTGTTGTGCTAACATTTAGCATTAATGGTATATTAGTAATTTGGCATCATTACTCATTAGAAAATCCTGCTAGCAAAACAGCAACATGCCTCATATGAAGGGCTGAAGTTTCCAGAGGCGACATGAACGCTGCCAGATTTACCAGCTGAGACTTTAAAAAGCATTTTGGTTGAAATCATGTGACGGAGCAGGAGTTTGTTGACTTAAAGGAAATGCACAACGAACTACAACAATAACAAACATTGGCAAATGCTTTTAAGAATCACGAAGAATCTGCAGTAGAAAGCCACCGTAATAACAAACGTCTTAGAATTTATTGTCCTGGATTAACAGCCCCTGTTCTTTGTGGAAAACGTTCCCATACGTCAAGTTTCAAGATAGATTTTAATAGACATTCTTTGATCCGAGTTTATTTACTCAGTAATTTAAACAGTTCTGTGGCCTTCATGGATTTCACATGTTAATAAAACATGAATTATAGGAATAAATATTAGGGCTTTCAGAAATAACGTGTTAACAGCAGTAACTCATTTATGTCATTAAGTTAGTTAATTTTTTAACCGGAATTAACGCTCCCTCATCCCTCACGCTTTTCCTAGTGAGAGGGTCCAACACTCGTACTTTCATTTAAAGAAAAAAAAAGAAAAAGATGTTTCCTGCAGTTCTGTACTAATATGCTCCTTCTCCTCCTCTCTCCTGGTGTTCTATGATTGGCTGTTGGTGACCAACTTAATCGGCTTCTCTGGTGCTAGCTCTGTCTTTCTTGTTGCGCATGTTTATTATTCATCTGAGAAGGAGGAAACTTGTGATTCCTGGTTCATATATTTAACCCAAAGTATTGTTCTTGGACGCGCTAGCAATAGCAAAAATGTATCAGTCTCATGTCCATCAGATCCACGTCACTGTCACTGAAGCTGAAGAATCAAATAGAATTTATGGAGCTCTTAATAAAATAACACTGGTATCGGATCTGTACTCTGTATCGGCAGATACCCAAACCCCAGGTATCGGAATTGGTATCAGATAGAAAAAAAAGCCACCGGGTCATCCCAGGGTTAAGACTGATTTTTTTGTCCACCACTGATTTGTGGACAGTAACACGTCACTGCCCATGACGAAAGCAAGCGCAAAACAAACACAACGCTGCCATTCAGTTCATGGCTCATTGGAATGTTGGAAAGATAATAGGAAAAGGATGCCTGCAAACTGCAGTAACGTCTGGTTGTACAGTGAGGTATGCATCGTTCGTACAAAGATCCAAAAGCCAAGCAGAGCAAAAACAAGCTGCTAAACAGCCTCCATTGTAGTTTGTAGCATCATGTTTGTTGTCGTCGCACTAGTGTGACGCCACGCTAGGCATTTGGTCTAGGGCTGCAACAATTAGTTGACAATAGTGGACAATAAAAATAGTCGACAACGAATTTACCCGTCGGCTATTGTCTAAAAAAGAAAAAAAAACTGAAAACCTACAGAGTGAGACATCGTCTTCTTAGCTTTCTCTGCTGAGAGTAGCACGTGCACAATAAAGTCCGTCAGGGGAAACATATGGTGGCCAACCAGGGAACAAAGCAACAGCAGAGGACATCAAAAGTCAGGGATAACTTTATGTTAAACTTACAAAATAAATTAAATACATGTGAGGTTTGTAAAGTGGACTTTGTGTACCACGGAAGTACGTCTGCAATGCTCGAACACTTAAAGAGGAGGAACATCAGACTTGCATAACAACCTCATGCAAGATTTCAAAGCTGAAAGTGAAATAAGATCTGTTTAATAATCATGAGATACATAATCCAATCGGTCGACTAGTTGTTTTAATTGTCAATGACTAATCGACTATCAGAATAGTCATTAGTTGGAGCCCTAATTTGGTCTAAACACTGCCTGCCCAGTGGCGGTCCCACTTGCAATGGGAACCGAATCGCAAGGTGGAAACAAGGCACAAGGGACCCAAAGTTTGCTAAGGAAATATCCCCCATACCATTACACCACAAAGTTCATGTCCGCTTTAATTTATTGGAATTTTTTATTTTTTTTTTAAATTATTTTATTTATAGGTGTCTTTAATTCACCATTTGGTTGGCATTTAATGAATTTGTTACATGATAATTTTATAAAATAAAGAAAGTAATAGCTCCACAATGAGGTGTTAAAAAAGGCCAAACACTTTCGGTGCAGACTTAAATTTTTGTAAATGTGTAAATTCATATCAGATAGAACAATATAGAATAGTTGTACAGGTTGATAAACAGTTAACACTTGAAATAAGCATTTCAAATAATCTTTAAAATACCATATTGAGACAGAATAATAACAGAGCTAATGTGAGCTTAGTTTGCTAGATAGCTGCAAATAGTCATTTTTTTTCTTACTCATTTTATGGTAATTTTCCAGAAATAAGAGGTCTACTTTTGTTTACTTAGCCATAAAATGAAAGACTTTCACTTTTCTTTTAGGATGACTACTAACTTTTAAAATCTTCTTTATTTAACTCGTTAAGGTCCGACCCATGAAAATATGGTAAAAGTCCAAATTTTTTAATATGAGGTCTTTATTTGGCCCTTTAACAAAATGTAACAAAAAAATTAACATTTTTTGGGGGGGGATATCTACCATTTATTACCATGTGGTTTTCTGCTTCTGGGTATTTATTAGGGGACAGAAGACAAGTATCAGATTGTGTTCAACAGGATTTTGAGCAAAGTTTATACCATAAATTGAAGCAATATGTCAAACTGTATGTGACAAATATGTCACATCGGGCTCTTAGGGGTTAAAAAAACATACAGTATATAGTTTGTTAGCATTATCATTGTAAAATAATGGATGGCAGTGCTTAGCTAAAGTTAATTTATAGTGTCATATTGGCCAAAAGTTAAAGAAAGAAGTATACATTTTTTTATTTCTGTAATTACCCCAGTTGTAGGAAATTACAAGACTTGTTTGAGTCTCATACTGAAGCAATGTTCTGTATTATGCAATGGTTGGCATTTGCTGTCTCATTCCTGTGGTCCACACAGAAGAAGACGACCACAAAGAAGGGCTTCTGACTGTGAATGGGCTCACTTTTAAACTACTTCTTCTTTGTGCTGCTGCTTCGTCTTTGACCTGCCAGAAGTGCAAATGCAGATAATTTTCCCATGGGGATCAGCGAAGCAGCATCCTGTTAGAGCTTCAAACTGATGATGATGTTGCACTTTTTTCTGTTTTCTCACCATTCCTAAAAGCAAGTGGGAGCATGAATTCTGTAACTTTGCTGTCGAGGTAAGTTTGTGCACGTGGAGCCACGTGGAAACGTTTAAACATGCTAAGTTCAAAGACAGGGCCATAGACAGAGCTGCCCTCAAGCACTGAAGGAAGGAATGATATGGGACAGCGAGATTATTGCTTGTGAGTGTAAGACTGTTCCTGATGGAGAGACAATTACTGAGAGATTCTTTCTAAATGGGAACAGAGCAGGGAGGGGGTTAGAAAAGAAATGAGAAGGGCCCCACTGAGGGACGAAAAGGAGATGTGGTGTTGCACTCACAATAGTGGAAAAAGAGACACACATCCGTCTCCCACAGAAGCCAGTGAATGAGCAAACACTGCCGCTCTGCTTGGCTGCAGATCACGTGACTGCAGTGAATGAGGTCCCCAGTGAGGAGGCTGAACATTGGAAGAGCTGGGCCTCTTTGAGGGTAATCACTGTACCCCAGGCTGTGTGTGCTGCACAAAACCACCACACCAATTAAATAGTTATTGTGGATTAAAGTGTTGGTTTGGAGCAGCTTGCAGTAACTGTTGAGGTGGGCTTGTGGTGAAGCTTTCACTGCTGTTTGCACAAGCTGATCTGGTTGTTTTAGCCTTGAATATAAAATGGTAATTTAAATTTGTGTTTGACAGGTGATGTGGTGTTTTTATGCTTAACAGCTATTCCCCTAAGTTCATAGGAGAATAATATATGTAGTAAAGACCCAGTGACAAGAGCTTCAGTCTCACAATTAACATCACAATAAATGTAGGTACTTCAGCTTAAAAACAACCAGCAACATGTCATATGCCTAAAGAAAACTAAGAAATAAGAGCAGCAGCTGTACAGTAGATAAAAAAATCATCCTTAACAGCAAGGCAGGAGGCAGGTGAGGAGGACGGAGCTGGTTAACATTCAGTGGAACTTCAGCTTATCTTCTGCCTTTCTGCTATGAAAAACTCATCAGTGACAGGGTGTCAAACGTATGGTCTGAGGGCCAACACCGGCCCACCACAGGGTCCAGTCCACACATAGACTGATGAGGCACAGCACCACAGAATGAACTCCAAGCACCACAGATCCTGCCCCTCTTTTCCTTGATGCTGTCAAAAGGGTGAAATCAGAGTATTTTAAGAAACGTCTTTTTTAGCTTTACTGGTGACTCACAGGCACTCAATGTGCATCAACATCACTGATACATGCACACACACCAACAGCTGATCCAGCAGCGGGATATTTGGCATACAGAAGGCGGTCGACACATCTAAAGTTAGTATAATACACTACACTCAAACATGCCAAAAATGATTGTAACTCAGAAAAGGTAATGGAAGCCTTATGAACTAAAGGTTATTAATATTGAACATCCTGCACCCTAAGTTAGCATATAATGTTGGTAATGCAGCAAACAGTGTGATTAAGATGAAATAAGGCTAGGCTACGGTAGGCTGTATGACCATACAGGGATGTCGTACAGGAGGATTTCATGGTGAGAGGGTCCAACACTCTGCCTTTTTTCTGCTGTGTTTTTCTTTATTTGTTTTATTGCTGCCACTGTGGTGCACATCTGCCTCCTCCCTCCCTGTTCAGCTGATCGCTTTTTCTGCCACAGGTTCCATCTCTTTTGTTTATCATTGAGCTCGTCTTGAGGAGGAGGAAGCTAGCAGGATGCTGACGCGAAACATTATCCGGTTTTAATTAGATATCCTATTGTTTGCATTTATTTATTATTATTTTTATTGTTAGCTGAGGTTTGCAGGAGCCACAGCAGTGAAATCTGCTGGTTATAATACAGCCAGATGGACCCGGTTCAGATATGAACGGCATGATAAAACAAGGGATGTCTGCTCTAAACCATCGGTTTACATTTTAAAAGCCGAGAATGTGGTGAATGGAAATTATGAACAGGTTCTGAAATGTAAATCAGAGCAGGTGGTTGACAGGTAGTAGAAGGGGTTTATATCCAGGGGCGGGCCTAGAAAAGTCTTGATGAGGGGGCCAGGGGCCCTCATCAGGAAAAGGGTGGCACAAATTAGATTGTTTTTTAAGACCAAGATATTAGAAAATAATTTACAGATTATTACAGCGTAAGCAGTCATCAGATGTTAAATGTGTAAAAACAAACAGCCAATGACATTTTTCATTGTTGACGTAGAACACATAGAAGTGCATTACATGCTGCACTCACTGACACTCGGGAAATCTGAAGTTTACCTAAGTGAGGGTCAGTTTACACTTAATATTCATTGCCCCCATGCCTTTCAATGCAGATAATAACCCTTTTACCTATTTTAGTAAAATACCCATTTTAAAAGGGTGTTTGATCGTTTCCCACTGCACACACTTTGCATACACCCCGATGACCGACTGGCACGACACCACCCCTCGATTCCCTCACGGGCGCCAGGGGAGCGCCACAAACTGCTGCCTGGTCTGAGGGAAACATTGCTGCAGGATAAATCTGGTAAATGTGAAGACATTTAGTTTTTCAGCTCTATATACCTATGATTAAATGTTTTGTGATGTTTTTAGATTCACTGAAATTTTTAAGATGTAAATGTTAAACTGAGGCAAAATATTCATCTCAAGAATTTTTTTGGTTCATATTGTTTTGTGAAAGCATAGTTGATTAAAATGAAAAACATTTTGATAAAATACTTGTATTTCTCTGTGGAGTTCTTGTTATTTTTAGGTTTTATGTTGTTGTTTTACTGGTCCGGTCCATTTAAGATCAGCTTGTGCTGAATGTGGCCCTTGAACTAAAATTAATTTGACCACCCTGATCTTTCTGTTTGATTCAGCTGGATAGTCTCATTCTCTCTGAAACCTGCTTTTGCTTTAGTACTACTCTTAATTTCTGTTTCTGCCAGCTGCTGGATGAATGTTACTGGTTAGTAATATAACCTGTCTGTAATAATCCTGTCCACAAGAAATGTTCATGTTTAGGAATTGGTTCAGAAGTCTTGGAAAATATGAACAGCGCTCATGAACATGCTCATTTTAACATCTTCATGCTCGTATGATGAGTCAAAGCAAAAGACTTTGCTCAGGTAAAAACAGGTTTGTAGAGGCTGAAGCTCGTGACTCCAGCTGCCTCTGCTGCTGTAAATCTTACTTGATGCTCAGGGGGAATATTTACTTTCTGTCAGGGTTTTCCCTTGGCATGAGTGATAAAGTTACCGGTACTGTGGGTTGTCTTGTAGTTGGACGGCTTAATTTCCCTGGAGAAGTACGTCACATTCCAGAGAATCAAATAGGACCAGCTAAAGCTAATCTTGTGGTCACTATAGAGAAGTGTGTCTTGACTGATGTGAAGGAAATTAACAAAACATTTCAAAGGGGTCTGAAAACTCTCTGCTGTACCTTTGGATGGATTATATAATTAAGTGATTCCTTATTGTGAGAATTTGGCATGCTATGAGTTAGACCCGCAGCTGAGAAGCAAACTAAAAGTAAAAGAAAAAGTAAATTTCTCTGTGCTTCAAAGCATTTCTTTGCCATCGAGTGTCTGAAGTCAATCGAATGCTGTTTAAAATAGACAACTATGACACTTAAATAGTCTTATATTGGTCTTAAAATAATTCATTTGGTAAAATCTTGCAGCTTGACAAACATTTTTTACGTTTCGTTCCTCAGCTTAGAGTAGAAATATCCAACCTCCCCAGGAGAGTTAAGTGTGTCTTCTTATCCAACTTTTTCAGGGCTGTTTGTTGTCAGGAGCAGGTCCTCTAACTTCAGTTTGAAGTGTGTGTGTGGTAGCATGCAGCTCCAGAAGTGTTTCTTAATCTCGTTTTTCGCTCCCTCCTCGTCTCTGCCTGGATGTTTTCCAGAAGCCTCTGAAGAATTCGATGGCGTCTTCCCTGCTGTGTTCCCGACTTGATTCCCTGAGAAACTTGCAGAAGAATGTTGCCTGAACTCTGATGTTAAAGAAAAAGTAGATTTTATTTTCAGTTTTTTCTTGACTTGAAGTTTTTTTTCTTCCTTCTATCAAACCATTTTGTCATGCTCCAGGCCCAATGTGCAGCATCAGCTGGGAATTTCTGGTATTGCACCCCTTGATGCTTGAGTCTGTGCTCTTTGTCTGTGATTTATGTGTCATTTTTCTTATTTTAAAATGGATCGAGTGAGCTTTTGGTTTCTTTTAGCTTATTTGGGAGGATTTAATTTGTGAATTTGAGTGGCTGAGTAGAATTTTGTTTATATTATTGAGCTGTTTAGCTGAGATTATAAAGTCAAGCTGTTTAATCTGTGGTTTCCACGCCCTTTTATTCCTCTAAAAATCAACCCTTTTTAGCAACACATGCATAAACATGGACGTAAACTACAACATATGCCAGGCTTAGCATCTGTGACTTGCTTGTAATGGCTGCAGCTTGGCTCAGAGGTTAGATAGGGTAACGGACCAAATGCTCCTAAAATAACTCCTGGAAGAAAAAGTAAACATTTTGAGATTATTTTTCTTTTGGTATCTTGGTTTTTGAGCCCTAAACACTCAAAGGCAGCTCATAGTGCCATAAGAAATTCCAAATAAGCCTTGCAAGATTCACTCCAGTGTTCCCATTTCATCGTCCTTTTCCTCGATGAAGCTCCAGAAGCTTTATGGAAATGAAGCTGCTTCCCTGCCAGATCCGCAGGTCTCATTATTGCATGAAGCGCTGCACAACCTCACCTACAACCACTACACAAGACACTAATTGCCTTTTAATGGTTCTGCATTGTGCATGTATTCCCCACTGCTGTTCACTTTAACTGTCTGCTTGATGTGAGCTGTAACATCCACACGCACACATGCATGTACTAAACAAAGAGATACAATCTTGTCTTTATAGCAGCTGCTTCCATTTTCTTTATGACCCCTTTAGGATTCTTGTTATTCTAGTTTAATTTCCCAGCGCTACCAAGAATTATGTCAGCGCCATTTATTTAGGTATATGTGTCCTTTATCTGTGTCTGGACCCCGAGTCCGTTCCCTGGTGGAAGTATTGAGGAACCAGCTTTGACATCTTTCCAGTGAGTTAAGCTGTTTAACCTAATCTGAGCCAGAGGATGTGATTGGAGGACAGTCGGGGATGGAGGAAGCCTCTCCCAGCTGTCTTTCTCTTTTTTATACAGGAGAAATGGCACTGTCCAGGTCAGTGCTGCATCTGCTTCCGGTGGAAAGGGGTCAGGAGCCCCTGTGGTTCATGTTGCAGAAAGGATAAAGGATAAATGTCTGAATGAAAATATGGTCATAAAAAGCAGCATAATTACACAAAGGACTAAAGTCTGGGACTTTGGCTCATCATTACAGTAAGGCGGGTGCATATCTCTCCAGTAATGTTTAACTGGAAGGTTTGTGTCAAGCTATCGTTCATATATAGACAAAAAAAAAAAAAAAACCCAAAAAAACCAATCACTCAGACAGCCTACCTAGATAGGAAACGTCTGCCAGTAGCTGACAATTGAAATGGACATCCCAGAAATATCCAGAATAATTGGATGCGATTTCTGGAAGGCTTTGGCCATCATTAAGCAATCCCAGCAAGCTGCAGCGAAAACACACTGACATTTTCTTTCGTCTGACACAAGCTGAGCAGTTGCTGGGTGAACGCTGCTCGGTGGGGCTGAGGAACACCAGCGGGGGATCTTTGTGATCCGTCTTCTCATTTGACAGGCGATACAATTGCTTTAGGCAGCAGCATCAATTTTAAAGCTGGACTAAACCAGCAATGTGGCAGTTACTTTAGCTAAATGCTGCTAAACCTGATTTTATGCAGCACTGTCCTCAGTCCTTTCAGGGGAACAAAACAATTGTGAGCTGGCGATTAAACATGGCAGGACACATTATTCTGAGCCTCGGGGAGCAGTCTCCAATCTGCTGTTGCTGATCGTCTAATAGCCGGGCAAACTTTAGTCCTCCCTGGAGCTGCTGGAGGCTTCTGTCCTTGTGCTTTTGTGCATGTTGCTGTAACTTGATCTGCGGCTCCTCTGTTGAGTTTTGGTCCAGCGGTGTGTAGTTTAGTAGCAGGACGCAGCATGCTCTCTGGTATGAAAAGTTTCATGATAAGACTGACCATGAAGGGAACAAAAATACGCAGTTACAGCTCAAATTGTTGCACCGTCCAAATACCTAAAAACTCTTTTTCTTTTTCAGTGCTCAGTATATTTTCTGTTCCAGAAAGGGTCGTTTTTCCTAAAAAGAACCCTGCTGGAATTCATAGCAGGACACTGAAGGAAGGAACTGAACAGCTTTGAGTTGTTTTTTTTTCTCCCCACGTCTTTCTTCCTGTGGAGAGTTCTTATCATCAGTCTCACCCATCTGGTTTCCATCGCTGTTGACATCAGTCAGCGAGCAGGACTAGAGAGAGAAACACCTTTTAAAACATGCCCTGTAGAGCACCAATTTGCCTTAAGACAATTTCACTTGCTTCCTTTTTTTAAAAGTTTGATGCATTTTTGATGCATGATCATTTTAAAAAAAATGTCAGGTTGAGGTTTTTGTTTGTTTATGGACCATTTGCATCGGTGACGCTCTGTAAACCCCCTGCTCACCACGGCAGATGGTGAGGCTATTTTACTTGGCCGTGAAAGAAGCTGAACAAAGAGGAGAATGAAGGAAGATATTGGAAGATGAATAAAATGAGACTATGTTATGGTAAATGGATGAATGTAGCATTAGTTAAACTCAAAGGCCAGTCAGACTATTTAACCACCAACCTGCTTGGTTGCTTCATATGATTGATGCATTTTCATTAACAGCTCATCTCTAACATAAGGAAAGCTTCGGAGGCTTGGAGGAGTGCTAATAATGGAGAACGTAGGCCGAGGAGAGAAAGCCACATCAAATATATTGAAGTTTTCTTAGCTGTTAGCCTCCAGGGGCCAAAGAAGGCTGGACAAAAACAAAAAAAAAGCCAAAGCTTTGTTTTACTGCGTCCCAGTTAAGCCAGTTTCTTGACTTGCAGCATGAGCGAAATGTTGGTTTAAAAGGATCTAGGAAGTAAGAGAGGAAGTGTGTTTAAGCTGGCGGATGATTCTGCTGGGTAACGGCGAGGGTTTCTTTTGGCGAGAAAAGACAGGCTTGCTGACGGCTTCCTGGCAAGTGTCCCTGATGGGCAAACGGCCCAACTGGGGGGCCAGGACGGTGACAGAGTAATTTCAAAGGAAATCCAGAACGCATAAAGGGAAGCTCACATCTTCTCTACTTACTAAGCAAGTTGTGTTAGTGATTTAAAACTGTGTTTGGAGCAGTTCAGGCTGGGTTTATTGTCAGTTATCCACCACATTCAACCTGCTGACCATGATGGATCATTTTATATTTTCTTGTGACATGGCTACTCTATAATTTGTGTTTAATTTGATTTAAAAAAGGGGTCTGAGTCATTTCATGAAAGGTAAACAGAAAGAGGAAACAGCTGCTAACAGGCTCTCTGGACTTTCTTTGAGATTCTCACATGTAAAACAAAAAAAAGAAAAAAAAAAAACATATTTTCCTTCTCAGTTCTGCTCCATCAATCAAAATGTGTTGTTTTAATTATTCTGCGTCACAGACAAGAATATTGAATTTGGAGAGGACATTATGTTTGATGTTATGCACGTCTGGAGCCTTGAAGACTTTGTTGGATGCCGGTTGCCAGATTCCTGCACAATTCAGTTCGGATGGGCAGTAAAACCTCTCCGCTCCCTTCTAATTATCTTCGGAGAGATGGGTCCTTGCTGGTGTAAAGCTCAAAGGGGCTGCTGTGTGAAACTTGACGCTGCTTTTGCACACTGACCAATAAAGTTGTTTTTGGACTCTGTGAACTTGTTTGCTTGCATGTTTAAAAATACCTTACTGCAAACACTTTCAGGCAAAGTGTTTCATTTTTCTAAAACACTGTCACACATCTACAGTAGATGAAGGGTGAAATCGCACTCTGAGATACGGTTCGATTAAAATGTAAATGTCTATAACTGGGTTTTTGGCCGACTAAAAAGCCTCATTGATGGAGGCTGCTGAAAGAAGCGATTGTGATTTGAGGTGAAAGGACCTCAGTCTGGGCTCTGCAGGGACTGATCTGCTCCCCTTCAGCTGGAAGAGCTCAACACACTTACACACAAGATATTTTTAGTCTAAAAAATGTCAAACTCAGAGCTTGTGAATATGTGCAGAAGTGTGTGTGGTGTGTGCAGTAATTAACTCTTATCATTGTCCATTCATCCATCATGTTTGCCCTCAGCTAGCTGATCCTTTCACACAGTGACGCCAAGGTGAAGGAAAGTTGTGCTAACAGGCTGTGAAGTTTCATTTCCTTAAACTTAAAGAGCTCCTATTATAATTTCTTGAGTTTCTCTCTTTTATTCAGTGTTTTTTCAGCTTTTTGCTCATATAAAAGGTCTGCAGACTGACAGTCATCCAGCAGAGTTATTCTCTCCCACAGAAAACTCAGCTCCTAATCTCCCTGAAATGATTCATTTGTAATCGGGCCTTTTCTGTTGTTACATAGTGACATCTCTATGCAACATAATTACATAACCACTCCCTTGTGGCTAGTTTGACATGCCAGGAGCAATGAGTTGCCACCTCAACTTTAGAGTTGCAGGAACTAAGACAAGCGTGCAAACATATTTGGGTAGACCCTGAAAATTAAATAACAACCTACTAAATCAGCATAATAGTGGCTCTTTAAACCTCCTAAAGTTGCACTTTATTTACCTGTTTAATTCTTAAACTGCTCATTTTAGTTTAAAGCCCCACTACTTAGAGATTTTGTCATAAAGTCGCCCCCTAAAGACGGCTGATTCAGCACCAGCTTACATCCTGTCTCATCTCTGAGCGCTCTCCTGCTAGTAAAAGTCAGTCAGATGTTGACTCTTGTCTTATTTCTTCTTCGGTCCCTTTCTCTCTTTCTTTTTCTTCTGTCCTCTGATAATGTCCTCTCACAGTTCTTTGAGGGATCAGCAACTGTGAGCATTCAAAACGGCCGGTTTGTTGATATCCAGTTTCCAATGTGTGGCGCTGCAGCGTAAACAAAAAGCAGCTGTAACGGGAAGCCCAGGCCAGATAACAAAAGACAAAAACAAAACCTAGTGAAGTGTGGTTTCTAAATTTGGGGCGCTGCTGGACAACGACACCTCCAGGAATTTAAATGATAAATGTCAGTGTGCCATTAGAGTCATAAAACGGAAAGTTTTGTAGTGTTGCTCTAAGTGAACTAATGCCACTAAACTTGTCTTGATGATAATAATATATTGAATGCTATAAGCTAATTTGCTATTGGTCAGACTTTTCCTAAACAAACCTTATTTCCTAACTTTAATTTTTCCCATGTATGGAGCTTTTTAAGTATCACATCCATTACAAAAACCCTGAGTCTGCTGTTATAGTTTACATTTAGCAAGATCATCAGTTTTGTTTCTCATCATTTCATATGCTTCCTAACAGTTTCAGTCCCATTCAGGTATTTTATTGCGTGACTGGCAGCTTGCTGTTTGGACAGAAAACCAACTCCTAACAGGTTCTTAACAATGCCGGCGTTCAGATGCAGCTTGGCTTCAGTCGCACGGCCAGATGGAGGAAATATTGCTGTCTGAAGGTGTTTAATCTGTGCTCACACCAGTAAAAAGATCTAACCTGACCAGTTCAGTCCCGTGTTGATATAACTGGTACTTATATTTAAAGATTTCCCCAAAACATTCCCTTCTGCATTCCACTTTGGTTTACTTTACTTGAAAGCGATATAGGGTATATCCCCAGCGCAGGCTCACAGGCTTTTTTAGTTATTGGAGAAGGGTTTGTTATTGGAGGAAATTGCTTCTCCTCTAAATATATTTGGAATTCATCTTGAGATTTTTTTTCTCTCCAAGACCTGTTACACCCTTTTCCCAGATATTACACATCTTATTGCTTGTGTCTGAGTTGCATACGTGTCTAGTTCCCTGCTTTGGTGCAAAATTCATTCAGACTATTAATGACAAGCCAAAACTCTTACAAATCGTATCTATGGCTACCAGCCTGCCTCTTCTCTCAGCGTCTGTGTTTGTTACCAAACCGCCAAACCCAGCCTCGTTCTGCATGCCAGAAACCTGGAACTCGTATTGTTGACGTTGGACATTTAGTGGAGGAGATTCCATGCAGGTTTTTGTTAATGAAGCTTATTTGAAGGGAAAACTGCAGCTCAGAAGCACACAGACAAACCAGGCCAGTCATTCAGGTTGAGAAGAACAATCAATAGAATTAATGGAACTAATGTAATTATGGGTATAGCTTGAGATCCTCCTGTTCTCCCTCTTCCTCTGCTCTTGTCCCTTCTTAACCTCCTTTAAACCAAGATTACCACCACCCGGACCTGGATTCTGTGTAAACTACACACATCCATAAGCCTCATATGTAACAGCGACATCTGTCTCTTTATCGGTGCCCTGATAAAAACGTACGCAAGACGTAATTTGTTAGTTTGTTTCCTCGATCTAAGACAGCAGCTTGTGTCCATCTGCAGAACATACACGCGTGTGCATGTGTCTGGATGGGTGGGCGAACACGGTGTGGGTGTGTCCTGACAGGACAGATTGAAGACACATGCGGTAGCCAGATGGTGTGAGACTTGGCTCCCACTTTAGCCAGCGCTGGTCTGATTCCTCTCACCTCACCACCTTTCTTTTCTCCTCTCTGACCGTATGTGTGTGGTTCACAACAGCGGTGTCGGTAAAAGCTTTAGCATGTCTTCCATCACTTAGCACATTGGGCAATGAATGCCGCTGCAGATTCATTCACATATTTAAATGTTAAACTTTGAAATAAAGCATCTAGCGTTCAAAGATCCTAGGATTTGGATATGAATTTATTTATTTACCATATTCTTATATGACGGCTTTACTTCTGACCACAGTGAGGCAAAAAAAGGGAGATGTGGTGAAACTGTTATTCACATCTAGTAGTCAAGCTGGAAATTTCCAATGCCCTCCACCATCATGTACTCTCACCGGGCACTTTATTAGGTACACCTGTCCACTTTATTGTTAACACAAATAACAGCATAAGACCACAATAGGTGTCACTCCTGTCAGCTCAGAACAGGAAACTCAGGCTACATTTCACACAGACTCACCAAAACCGGACAATAGAAGATGGAAAAATGTTGCTGGTCTGACGTGTCTCCATTTCAGCTCCACATTAAGAAGGAAGGGTCAAAATTTGTTGTAGACAAGTTGAAAGTTTTTATTCTTTGGCTTTCAGCCCAGTGTGAGACTGTTCCTGTTTTAGTGTGCAGTGGTTTGTTTTACTTATTGGTTTTATTTGTTTATATTTGTTCTTTTAAAATTGCTTATTGTTTTAAAACCGTTTTTAAAACAATGAACAATTATTTTATTATATTTTATGATATTATTTATTTCCTGGTTGATTTTTGTACTTTGTGTTGCTTTGTCCATTTATGTACAGCACTTTGTTTCAGCTGTGGTTGTTTTAAAGGGCTATATAAATAAAGTTGAGTTGAGTTGAGTTAAAACTCTTACAAAGCAGCTCTTTCTTTGTTGTCCTCTGAGCATTTCTCTTCTTCTAGATGCATTTTTATGCTGGTAATAATTCTGTTACTTTAACAAATGGCACTTCACTCCTTGTGGTCCCCAATTAAATCCCCCTAAAATTATAGCAGAACCTTTGTAAACGATGTGTTCCTGATCTTTAATGTGTGTCCGGCCTTTAAGCGAGTCATAAAGTTATGTTTGTGCTACGTTTTTATTGCTGAGGAGTGTACGCCTTTTATAATAATTCTATTTTATCTCACCCGGAGCCTCTTCTGCTGTTTTCTACAGCCTTGCAAACTGCAGCCATTTAGCTTAAAAGTGCTGACGAGTAAACGACTGGGTTCATTTTGTGTTTGGTTCTCTGTGTTTATTCCAGCTTGCAGATGTTTCTAAAGTTGGGAAAGTCACCACAATACAAAAGAGAAAAGACAAAAGGATGCTTTCTTCCATTAGCACCTCAGGTGAAGCTGCATCATTATTAATGGAGGAGCAGCTGATGCTTGTGAATTGCAGACACACACTCGTATGTCTGGAGGGCATTTTGCTTGTTTCTGAATCCTGCCAGCTGAGCCTCAGCCTCCAGCTCCTTGTTTGATAGAAATATGAAGATTAGGACCTCACATCAAGGTCAGATGTCAGCTATGTTTTATTGATAAGGCTCCTTAGAGAAAAAGAAGCCACTGCTTGAAATTCTGAATGTTTAAGTCTTAATAGCAGATATGGAAGGTAATTGGATTTAAATTGCTCCTCTGCTCTTCTTTTGCAGCAACGCTCGCCTGGTAAGGTGCTTTTTGACCTGGTCTGCGCCCATCTCAACCTGACAGAGGGGGACTATTTTGGACTGGAGTACCAGGACCAGAGAAAGATGACGGTAGGAGTAAAGAAGGTTGCTTCAGCTGTACATTTTAAAGCAGCTGCAGCCAAAAAGAAAAACTTGTTGATGGTTATTTTTTTATTATTTGCTTGGGTCAAAACCAAACCAAGTGCTCAGAGCAAGACCTCCTCCTCTCCTTCCTAAAAGTTAACTTTAGCTATCATCACGAGTGCACTCCGAAGTTGTGTTTAGTCACATGTAATGGAAACACTTCATTTGCCAAAGAAATCTTCAAGAACTGCCTTTTCCTACATCATCCTTTCATCTGCGGCCATTTGGATTTGAAACTCCGCTCTCACCTGGATTTAAGACCACGCATGTGATGAAAGAGAAGCTGCTTCTAATGATCTGCAGGCTGCAGGCTGTGTCTGCGGCTGCTGTGGAACATCCTTTAATGCATACAGTCTAATAATAAAGAGAAGGAGAGGCGCTTCCTGTGCATTTCAGTGCTTCTAGTATGAGAACGGCTGTTTCAGAAGCAGATCTAATGATGTAATGCAAAATAAAGAATGACTGCTGCCATTATTCTTCATCTACACACGAGCTGCACATCCTCAAAATATACTTGATACATGTCAGAAGCTGTTGCAAGAAACATGTCAGGCATTCATATTAAGTGTGTTTACAGTGTACACACCTGATGGTATGTAGCAGGTTTTACACTACTTCACTTTTCCAAAATTTTACCTGTTAGTTTTACGAAGACTGAAAAGATGGCGGGTGCATTTTCAAGGCTTTTTCCTTATTTTTAGTGTCTTAAAGTTGGGATTTTTAGATTAAATTGGGAAACCTGCATGCCACTGCGAATGAGGAGTAGGAACCTAAAAAACGTTTTGATGCTATTTATATGTAAATTTATTTGCATGTCCACTTATGATACATTTTTATTATTATAATTTTTTTATTTTAGAAAGAAAAGCGTTGACATTTAAGTACTAGCCAGAGTTCTTTACTCAAGTCTTTTAAACAAAGGTTACTTATCACAGAAATGGATTTTGACCTGGATTAAATTATTAAAATGTTAGTGGCTGAATTTAAGAATATAAGTGACAGAAGGGCCACTGTAGACTGATTAGCGGGAGGAAATCCTCATGTCTCCACCACTCTGTTCTCCACAGGTGTGGCTGGATCTCCTGAAGCCACTACTGAAGCAGATTAGACGTAAGTAACAAACACACAGTTGTTCTCTGCTGCCGTACCAAACTCATGATGATTCTGCTGCTCCTATAACAGACATCAAGTGGTTGTAAAGGGATATATCTCTTCTCTTTTCTGGTCTCTCTCACTTCCCATTTTTTCTCTCCCTCAGGACCTAAAAACACCATCCTTCGCTTTGTGGTGAAATTCTTCCCTCCTGACCACACGCAGCTCATGGAGGAGCTGACTCGGTAGGTCCTCTCCACGCAGAAACCACACCTATCTGAAGAAGTATTCCTTAAATTAAAAGGCGTGTTGGTTTCCTGTCTGACTCGAATGTTTTCAGCCTGGTTTTTTTTTCCCCTTCTGGAAATATGATGCCGACTCATCTGTCATGGCAGCTAAACAGAGATGCTCGTATGTGACTAGTTTTTGGTACAAGTTAAGAATAAACATGCTTACGATCTGCTGACAGTCCCCTCAGAGCCAAGTGCAATGTTTGTGTCTGAGCACACGTCACCAAAACATAAACGAAGCGGTCTGACCTTCCACATTTTCCCATGATGCTGTGGTTCTCAGCCGCCCAGCTGGATCCACTTGAGATGAACAGGAATCGTTTTTACCACGTGTTGTTTTCATACTCCTCAGTTATGTATCAAGCTGTCATTCATCTTCCATTAAATATGAACTAAACTGCATTGCTTCAGCATGATTAAATCAGTGTGCTGCCTTTCAGAGATTTTAGGGTTAAACTAGCTGCATTTTGTAAGTTTAAACTGACAACTAACAAGTGCTAGAATATCCCAGTGTTTTTCATAGAGATGAGAATAGAGCAATGCAATCTCTAAAGCCTCATTAACTTTATTTGGATGGTAATCTTGCACTTATAAAAAGATTAAATTGGATGTCACTTTAAAAGTGGCTGCGCATCATAAATCACACACCAACACACATGCAGGGTGTCTGAACCTGGAGCTACAGCAAGTCAACTGTTTGTCTTTGTGGTATAATTTAAGCCAAACTATTTTAATGATCTGGTGAAAGTCGCCTTAAATTTTCCTTGTAAGTTCACCCCACTGTCAGACTGTTTAATGCTCAGGGAAACTGGAAAAAAAAACAAAAGCTACATCCTAGACTCTGTAGGCCCCGGTCAGCGTGTTAAATGTTGAAGTTTATGACAGTAAAATTGGAGAAAGATAATACATAATAAACAGCGTAACATCTGGTGACCTCAGCCTGACTGAAATGCTGTGGTAAGACCTTATGAGCATTGTGCATAAATCTTCCAGATTTGTGGTTCTGCAAGCACAGGATGCACTTAGTTTTCTGCACACTGATTCTGCATATTAATTTACTTTTGTTAAATAAATAATGACAGTGGCCTTTTTTTTTTTTTACTTGCTTTTATGTACACATTTGTGTCCTTCAGCACTGTCTGGGTGTACTGAGTTTGTATCAACCTCACAACTCTCCCTCTTTGTCTTGCACCTTTCATCTTGTTTGTCTTGTTTGTGTGCTTCCAGGTACCTGTTTGCCCTGCAGATTAAGCGCGACCTGGCCTGTGGGCGACTCATCTGCAACGACACCAGCGCTGCTCTCATGGTTTCCCACATTATCCAGTGTGAGTACAAGTTTGAAAGCAAAAATGTTATTTTTAATACTATCAAAATAATATATTGTTGGCAAATTGCTCATTTCTTGCCTTATTTGCATATAGAAAATAGAAGTATTGTAATTTCTCTCCCTTCTGATATCGATAAGTTTAGT
The DNA here is from genome assembly GCF_017639745.1 of Melanotaenia boesemani. NCBI lineage: Eukaryota > Metazoa > Chordata > Actinopteri > Atheriniformes > Melanotaeniidae > Melanotaenia > Melanotaenia boesemani. The sequence goes on from NC_055705.1 coordinate 13,623,769, forward strand.
TTGTAGCTTTGTACAAAACATGTGAGCAAATTCCATCAGTCTCAATGTATTTTAATGCCTGTGTACTCTAAATGTAATCAAATTGGAAGAAGAGTCTATCTGATAAATTAAAATTGCATAACTTCCTGTGTTATTGGATTCACTGTGTATTAATTTAGACTCAAGTCTTATCGTCACCCAAAATGCACATAGAAGCCAGAAAATTATGCTTTTTTTAATGGCTGAAAAAGCTAGAAGATTAGTGTGGGAACCAGTATCCTCCCAGGATTTGCTTGTGCAGAGGACTGACTATAAATCACACAAGACATAAATTTCCTCTGGGGACATTTCAGCAGCACAGGCTGGTGCAAGCTGGATATCCCCGGGAAATCAGATTCTGTGTTTTAATAGTTAATATCTTGCTCTACCTGTCTCTATCTGTACACCAGTAGTGTAGGGATTTAGTTTTATTATTGTTTGTTTCCTGGAAAAGGGAAAAGTTTGTTCACTGGAGGAGAGGGGGACTAATTTTGTGTTGAATAAAATGTTTTTTCATATTTTTAATATAATAGAATAATTTTAGAATAGTAGGGAATAGCAATAATGGCTTTAACAGGAAATTGTACTCTGCTACTTATTAAATAATGAATTTAACTTAATTTAGTTGAACGATTACTGAACACTAATAAATAACTTTTTTGTGTTGTATAACTTTATGTGAACATGAAAGTATTGCAATGTAACAAAACCGCGTCCAATGACTTCGAAGTTGCTATTTGCTCAACTTTTTTCTCGACCAATCAGAGCAGGCTGAGGCTTAAAGAGACAGGAGCCCAAATAGAGCATTTCAGACAGACATTATAGCTTTTAAAATTATTCAAAGACACTCCTGAAACAAAATCATGAATAAGTAAATGAGGATGACGTGTGTTGTGTAACACTTGTCAGGATTCAGCTCCCTCCAGGGAGGGGGCGTGGCTCCACGAGGAGCTGCAGACGCACAGAAGTACAGCAGCTCTTCAAGCTATCCGTCTTTTTGATTATAGTGATATTCAGGATATGTGTGCAGCATACAGAATTTACAGATTCCAAACAGAGGCAGGCAGCAGCGCAGCATGCTGGGGGATGTTAGTTTGTTGTCATAGCAACCATCAGTGGTTAGCCTGCGTGTGCTACTGCAGGTGGTACAGTATGTGAGGTTATTGTTGCTGGTATGAAACAGATGGACGCATCATCACACTTCACCTCATCTATACAAGAATAAAAAGAGGAGTAAAACAGTCTATGCATTCCCACTTTCTGTATCTTCCTTTTTTTTTTACTTTGTTCTTCTTTCAACCTCTCCCTTTTTTTACATAACACTTGTTTTTTAATCTTGTCTGCCACCCACGCTTCTATTCCACTCTATGTTTCTTTATTTCTGCTCCAAATAAATATTTAATTCCTGCCCCTTCTTCCCTCCCACTAGCCGAGATTGGAGACTTCGATGAGACACAGAGCTGGCAGCATCTCCTCCACAACAAGTACTTACCTGACCAGGATGCCATCAGGGACAAGATCACAGACTGCCACCGCAAGCATGTGTGAGTTTACACGGCTTCACAAAAAAGCTTTAGATGTTTTGAGTTGGTGACAGATCTGGACTGCAGATATTCAAGTTAGCCATTCGCTTTACACTAAATTAGCATTCATTTCAGGAAGTTTACAACAGTTAAGCTAACAGTAAAGCAGCACCGATTACCCGGAAATATCCGGCAAAGATGATCCTTGCTTGCAAAACAAATTTGAACTGAGCTTTAATCTGCTCTGAACTGTCAGAAGATTGTTTTTCCTACAAACACATGCACGCAAAGCGCTAATGCTTGCATGCTAAATCTCTAAAACAAAGATATTTATCTGTTTATTCCCATTGCACTTTGCAAACATACACCCATTGCACAAATATATAACCCAGAAATGTCACCCCCCTCTGAGCCCTTGGGACCACACACAAACACACACTTACTTATTACATGTCATCACCGTGGTTTTTTCTTTCTGCTGCTTCAGAAATTACATGAGAGATATAAATTTCCTTAAAACTCTCCCCTAACAGCAGATAAAAGCTAGAAACCAAAACTCTGGCTTTTTCAACACCACAAAGCCGTTCTTGCCTCGCTTCAATCCCTCATCCTCCCCTTTCGCCAGCACAGGAAGGAAGGGGCTAATTCAGCAGCTTATACAGGAAACAGGAAGCTATTTTCAGATTTTCTGAGGAAACAAACTTCTTTTGTTGCAGATTTCTTTCCACCCACTGTTGGCTTTTCCATCTGGTCCTGCGGTGTATTTTAAGTCTGACATAGTAACCTGGAATGTGTAGCAGCTACGCACAAATAGAAAAATGACAAATGATTAGAAAGTTCAGGATATTTATTTCCCTAAATGCTACTAATCAGTCACTGGAGAGGAGGAAATCCTTGTTACCATGGTAACATCTTCTGGCGACTGAGAGCATAACTGAAATGATTTTTTTGTTTTTTACAGTGGGCAGACTCCAGCAGAGTCAGACTACCAGCTGCTGGAAATTGCTCGGCGGCTGGAGATGTATGGCGTTCGTCTGCATCCGGCGAAGGACCGAGAGGGCACGAAACTCAGCCTTTCTGTGGCGCACACCGGAGTTCTGGTGTTCCAGGTGAAAAAAACCTCGGATGAATGGAGCCATATTCGAAAACGAGTCCCGCTTACTGCAGTGGCAGTTAGAAAGTTCTTCATTTACAAACAAGAATCTAAATTTTAGAGCAGCTCATTCAGTATTTATACTGTATGAAGGTTATTAGAAATAAGAGAAAATTAGTTGTAATAGTAACTAGAACTTAACTAAATTAGGTCAGAAAGTAAATTCCCTTAAAAAAAACATCACTTTTATCATTTAACATGGTGCGCCCTTCACAAACAGACTGTTTTCCCTTCTGATAGATAAGATCCAGACTGAACCTGCCTGACTTTTAAAGTATTTTGCTGAAATGTAAGTTGGTCCAGAAGCATTTACAAGGCTAAAACATATAGGTTTGAAAAGTGATCCGAGCTGTAAATTCTTTGAATGTTTTTCTTTGTAAACGAGGTTTTATCTTGTAATATCTCTGCTTGCTGAACTCGTGGTGAAGGTTTTGTGTAAAACTTTAACCAAGGCCAGTCCATGTGGTGGTGATTAACTGCATGATGAGGTTTAAATCTAGTGACTATTTTTTTTCTTAATTTTCTCTGAATAATTATTAAAATTTATTCTACACAAATTCATTCCTCTTGGATATTTTTAAAAGTGCTTTTGGCTCAAATGTGGAGCTGATGTGACACTTTGATTTATTTGTTCCTGAGGTTTTATGCTAAGTCTCTGACCAGCTGAATTGTTTTTGCTTCGCTTTGTTTTCATCCAGATGTTTCTGGAATCTTCAGGTAGATTCTTGTTGGAGCTTGAGGAAATAAATATCTTTATTCTTGTGTAACAATCTTATCTTCTGTATTCAGGGCTACACAAAAATTAATGCCTTTAACTGGTCCAAGATTCGCAAGCTGAGCTTCAAGCGTAAAAGGTTCCTAATCAAGCTGAGAGCCGACCCTGGTGTAAGTTTATATATCACCTTGTCTGTAGTTCCTCGACTCACTTTCTTCTGTCCGTACTAATATTTACCTCTGCACCTTCCAGCAGAACGCCCACCATGACACGCTGGAGTTTGCCATGGCCAGCAGGGACTGCTGCAAGGTGTTCTGGAAGATCTGCGTCGAGTATCACGCCTTTTTTAGACTCTTCGAGGAGCCCAAGCCGAAACCCAAGCCCATGCTCTTCACCAGGGGATCCTCATTCCGGTTCAGGTGAGAACAAGAAGGGAAATTTAGTTTTCATTTGTGGTTTGTGTCATATCCAGTACGTAGTTTACAATTAAATTTAAAATGTTAGAGCCAAATGGGAATAATTTATTTATTCATTTACGGCCACTTTTATATTGAGAGGGTTTATATTGACTGTGGACATATGGGATTACAACTGGTTGAAGAGTCTCGTCTTTCTATCTCTCTGCAATGAGATTGCCTCCAGTGATGACACACCTTGTTTTGCCAGTAACAGAAATGCCGCCCCACACCATCATACTGCCTCCACCAAATGCTGTGTGGTGCAGCAATCAGCATAAGGTTTTTCATGGGCGCAACCAACACAACAAAGCCTGTAAATCTGCCACACCCTCTTCTAAAGTGGCTGTTTTAATAAATAATTTCCCCACCGCTATATCATTTCTCCATCATACAGATTTAACCTTCGACTAAAGCAAAATAAAAACATGTAAGACTCGAAATGCAATGAGCATCTACTCTCTTTTTCTTCCACCTGCAGCGGTCGGACCCAGAAGCAGATCATCGACTACGTGAAAGACTCTGAGCTCAAGAAAGTTCCGTTTGAGAGGTGAAGCGACAATATTTGCTCAAATCCTTTCCTGCTGCAGCAGCAATCATTGAACAAGACAGATCCTGCAGTGGCTGCAGCAAGGGCTCGACACAGTAATCAGATTTGGGATTCAGTTAGCTGATTAGCTGCACATGGTTTGACCTCATGTGTTTCCTACTCTATCTGCAGGAAGCACAGTAAGATTCTGTCCGGCAGCCAAATGACCCCTCAGTCTTCTTCCTTCAGATCCCAAGTGCCAAAAGAGGTAATCTTCATCTGCTCTTCATCCATCCTCTGGTTCTTTCTTTGTAACATGTCTTGTTTTGCACACTTGCCGACGTTTGAGTCTGTTTTTTATTAGTGTTTAAATCTGGAGCTTATTAAAACAAAGATGTTGCTGTCTTTAACATCTTCGGGGCCAGATGTTCGCGTTTGTGTTCATTCTCTAAGGTTGTAAATAACAATTTATTCAAAGAGTTTAGATAAATAAGTGTTCTCATCTTTTTTCCCCCGTTTTTTATTTCTTAGAGTGCCATGTCTGTTGCGATAGCTGATGAGCCTGACTCAGCCAGATTGAGCCATGAGGTTAAATCTAATGGCTCAGAGGTGCTGCAGGACTTCACTCCCCCCACCAATGGCTTCCACGAGAACACCCTCAACTCAGACCCGACACGACAGATCCACCACGGCGCAGGATCGGCACCGGACCAGCATCTCCTCAACCCAGGTCCAACCTGCAGGGCAAACAGAGGCAGCAGCTCCTCTATTCCTTACATAGACTGCAGCGACATAGACAGCGAATGTGATGTGACGAAGAGCAGCAGGGTTCCGAGGGGCCACAGCAGTGCAAATGACAGCAATGAGGATGAGCCTTACAGGCACGGGGGTAGTGGGGGTCACAGTGGGGGGAAAGCTGGGAGCCTGTTTGACGTTGTCAATGGGTTCTACCACACCAATCACCAGGGAGTGATGCAGCAGGGTATGGTGGGGCAGCAGCAGCAGCAGCAGGGTGTTATGGGTAATAGAAATGCTATAGATCAATCTCAGAGTCCTAACAAGTTCAACATAAGTCATAAGCTAACAAATGACGACATTCTGTCAAATGGTGGTTCCTTTCATGGCCATCTCCCGCTCCACAGCACGCTGCTGGATGAAATCTTTCAGGGGCGAGACAAGCGTGGTGCCGCAGTTGGTCGGCCGCTGGGAAGTGGGACTCGCAGCCAGTGTTCTAGCCCGGTGATCAGCAGCTTCCACCCTCGTACAAACTCGCTTAATCATGCCGAGATGACAAACGGGCACAGCCACCCGCGCACAGCCTCACGGTGGGATGATGCTGGATATTATTTTAGCAAACGCCCCGGAGCAACCCCAGTGGAAAACACTGCCATCCTTCCATCATCCCACCCCCCAAACCACTATGGCAGCTACTCTCCGATCACCTCAAACCGAACGCCGCCACATTTGGCCAAACCGTTTAACAACAACAACATGAGAAACCGCTCTGATACTGATCCGTTCATTCTCAGCCAGGTGACATCCACCCCAGTCCACCACCATGACCCTAATCGCTTCGGGTTGAACACCCAAGCCCCTTGTTCCGCCCCGATGGAGCGAAGAATGATCATAACAAATGGAAACCACGTTAACCTAATGGTTCCAGGTCAGGTACGCTCCAACACCGTGCAGCGTTTGTTCGGCCAAAAGGGGAAGCCAGGCAACAACAACAATCTAAACCAGCCGGTTCAAATGATAGATGGGTCCACGAGCAGTGGCACCGACACCAGCGACACGGAGTCGGACACCGGCAGCAGCGTGTACAGCCAACCGCTGATGTACGGCAATCCCGCTGCCGTCCGCTCAGTCAGTTCAGTCAACTCTAATGGCGTGAACTCATCCCCGCTGCCGTGTGGCAAGCTTTCATTTGGGAATCTGCAGCTGGATGATGGAGACAATGTGGAGGGGGAGGATCAGGGGTGTTACCGCTTCAATCAGGAAGATATAGGAGGTCGAGTTTTCAGCTGCTGAGCGGGACAGAGGCGTATGATGCACAGTAAAGCAAAGTGAACTAAATGTAGCATGATTAATATTTGAATATCAGAACAGAGGAAGTACATTGTAGTGAATTTACTTCAGATCACCTTTACACATCTTATATAGAACAACACGTATTTTGCAAAGGTTCTTACATATTTTTGGAGTGTGGAAATGTTCACTTTTGACAGAAATGTTCGGTTTTTATGAGTGAATGTAAAGATCTGCCCTACTTTTAGATGAATTGTTAGACTTGATTCTAATCTTTATAATTTTCGTTTTTTCTAAAATAATGTACACAAATCGCTGATCTTACTCTAACTTTACAGCCAGTGGGTCAGCTTTTCTTTGTAAATACCTTAAGTATGAGCTGTATTGTTCTAAGGAATCCCTCCTTTAAAGTGTGCCATAACTTGAGCTGTATATTCAGTTTAGAAATCTAGAAGAAAACTTTCACATTTCACATGTTTTTCTTTAAAAAATATTTTTTAGTATTGATAAAAATTTGTGTCAGTCTATTCTGACTGAATGTTTAGGAGATATTCAGGATCTGCTAGTTGTAGCTACAAACCTAGAGGATTTTTACTTGTTGGCTTTTTAAAGTGTTAAAGTGGAAGAGAAATGAGAGGTTTTGGTGGTACTGGTTATTGGTGAAATGTGACCACTGCCTTTCTGTGGCATTATACACTAATATGACTGTCTGTGTTTCCCTATTTGTAGTTTTTCCCCCCTGAGATCAAACCTTAATAATGATTTGACTTTATGTTGTGCAATAGAGGTTTATGAAGGGATTTTATCGTTCATTTTTGTTGTTGGAGTTGCGCAAGTTAAAATGAGACAGTTTGAGTTTATAGGAATTACTGATCTGAGATACTGTCCCTTCTTACTGTGCAGTGTTTATGGACGTTTTTTTTAAGCTTAGAATGGATTGTAATTAATTACTACATTAGTATAAAACTCTGTTTAATCTGCCAGAAAAGGAATGGTGCAACTGAGGACCGTTCTGCCTTTAACATTCAGTGTCGGTCGAGCTGATGTCCTCCTTCTCTGAGCGCCTTTTTTAAGCTTTCGGGTTCAGTCTGTCTGTTGTGGGTGGCTTGCACTGTGTTTGTGGTAGAGATTCTCTTTTGTATTTACCCTAATTGGAGGACCATGTTTTATTTTATTTTTTTAGTAGAGTTGCATCAGTTAAGCAGTTATCAAGACTTTTTTTATGTTCACATCTCACATTTTCAGCCTTTTTCTGGTTCTTTTTTCTCAGTACACTCAATCAGCAGTACATAAAACTACCCACTTTGTTCTCAGTCCATCCATGGTTATCTGCTTTGCTTGGCTTTGGTCCCTGGCATGCACACAAAACAAGGTATCTCACTGTTATCTTTCACTCTCTGGCTGCTGTTTTCTCACCTGTTACCCTTCTGTTTATTGAAGGCTTCCCATCCCATCTGTCATTTGTCAACTGGCTGGTTGCTCCCTCAATGCACATTTTCTTTGCTCTCACAGCAATCAGACCTGATTGGAACAAGTAGATTAACTAATTAGTAAAAACCTTTAGTCATTGATCAACTTAAAATTGTTCATTTTGATAATTAGCTATTTTGTCAGAATTTTTTGCCATGAGTAAAATACTAAAACAAGACATGAAGGTTTCAAGCTACGAGACTCAACTTGGACTTCCATGTTTAATCACTTTCTGAAATCAAACAGCATTTTCTTTCCTCAGAGCTACTGCTTCCTCTTGAAACAAATGCTTCCTGCTTTGTAAATGCACTGTTTTAATGCATGTATTATGAAAAAGAAAAAAAGGCTTCTAAACACTGTGTTCTCATCGTTTCCTTTTCTTTACTGTGAATGCATGTTAACCAGACAGAAGACTTCCCTGTTTTTTCACTCGGCTCTGTTTTTGCTCACTTTGTCACTGTGTTTCTGCCATGGGGCTTGAAATGGTTGCGAGTGTTTGACATGCATCAGGGTGCAGTAACATAAGCCTTACATGTAATCAAACATGAGCTTCTCTACATTTCTCACTGGGTGTTGCTGGTCTCAGGTCTTATTTGTATCTAAGCCCTCATGATTAATTAACTGCACCATGTCCATTTCAAACATTTAGGAACCGTTTGTGTTAAGCCTCTGGTTTCTGTGCTGTGCATGAGGACAGAACAGGTCAGACTCAACTCCAGTTATTTTTAAACAGAGAATGAGGGCTAAAGTAGACAGACACAAGTAAAGTGAAGCTTAATGCAGTATGTAAGTGCAAAAAAAGATATCTTTGAGAGACATGGCATTTTATTCAGGAAGATGTGAAAGTTTTTGTTGTTAAAGTTTGGGCACATGTATACACATGAAAGCTGGAGTTGAGTCCCAACTGTCTTCCTTTTACTACTTGTCACTTGTTTGGATTTGCAGCCAGTAATTCTTTATAAATCTTAACTTTGATTGCATATCAGAGCCAGTGTTAATCACCTCTGTTGTCTCTTTAATGCTTCTTTTAAACCTTTAATGGCCCCTTTATTGTAAAAGAAAAAGAAAACAAACTCCAATATATTGTATTCATTCTGTAAATTGTTTGTTAATGTTGTTCATCCGGGCCAAACTTGCCAAGTTAACTTTGAAATCAAAAGTTTAAAAATAAGTAAAGTTTCTTCTGTAATAAATACACGTATGTGAAGATATAACAGCGAGAAAATGCTATAGTTGGGTTGCTTTAGTAAATAATGTGATATTTTAGTAAATACAGCAGGGTTGAATGAGAGGGTCCATGTCAGTCTAAGCTAGCTGTTTAATGCTAAACTATAATGACTCATTTCATATTTGTTCAATTTTAACAAATCTAAGCTAGCTATTTGATGCTAATCTGTGCTAACTAGTTTCATATTTACATTTTTTTCATTTTGAACAAACCTAACTAGCGATTTGATGCTAAGCTATGCTAACTGGTTTCATATTTACATTTTTTTCAATTTGAACAAATCTAAGCTAGCTATTTGATGCTAAGGTGTGCTAACTGGTTTCAGTTTTACATTTGTTCAGTTTGAACATATCTTAGCTAGCTATTTGATGCTTATCTGTGCTAACTAGTTTCATATTTACATTTTTCATTTTGAACAAATCTAAACGAGCTATTTGATGCTAAGCTGTGCTAACTGGTTTCATTTTTACTTTTTTTATTTCAATTTGAACAAATCTAAGCTAGCTATTTCATGCTAAGCTTTGCTATCTGGTTACTAATAAATAATAACACAGTGTCAATCTTATCAAGAGAACAAACTAGCATAAATTCAAGTAACTTTTTATTATTTTTTTTTACTTATAGGCTTAAGATGGTAAAAGGTAGTAGGTTTAATAAAACATGATCTGTGCATGTCTAGCTTCCGCTAAAAAGGAAAACATTTTCTGACTTTTCTTTTGATGCTATTACAATTGGTGGCTGCTTAAGTTTGCATGTTCTACTTTTTGGTTTCTTTTCTTTATTTAATATCTCTTATGGTTCACATTAATCCTGCAGCATGCTGTGAAATAATAATACCTGCTATGCAGAGGCCACACTGCTGCCATTTTAACTGAAAAGCTGAAAAAGTGTTTGTACAAAGTAATAATTCCTTCCTTCGCGATTGGAAGAAATTATTTGACTGACAGTTGACTGTATGTTTTCACGATGCACAGATTAATTTTTTTCTGTCACTGTTCTGTCCTACTATTCCTGCACATTAATCGCCAAACATGTTCTAGATATTTATTTGCGGTTTTTCTGAGTTTCTTTTTTTCCTCGTTACCTTTCATCTCTCTTTTTAACAATGTAACTGACTGTGGTGCACTAGTGTCAATAATAAAAAAAATACAAATTTGTATGACAAAGGGACTCCAGAGTTATCTGTAGTGAAAATGGGCCCCTGACACCCACCAGCCATCCTTTCATGTGCCTGGTTTGTGCACCCTACCCGCATCTTGTGTTGTGGTGGTTAGTCTGATAGCCATAGAGAATGTTTTTAAGTGTTGTGCATGTTTGTGTTAGCTTGTCCATTCACCTGTTTGCTCTTGGTGGTTTTTCTATTTGGTGGTAAGTTCTTTTATAGCAACCCCCCTCACAGATCTGCACTCAGTGATTGCCATGGTTTTACCCATGATCCAGTTTGATGTATATCAGTGGATTCTTTGGAAGCTTTGCAACTGGGCAAGTATGCAGTTACAACTTGATACCATGTAGTAAAGATCTAGTGGCTCTAGCTGTAGCGGCAGTATGTTTGCTTCTTCTGTAGTAAAAATGACATTTTCCCAAAGAGTTGCCAGAATCGACCTCCACCTAAAATCACCACAGACTCCTATTAGAAAACTGCTGATTTTAGGTGTCATCTTAAGCAATAATACATTTACATATAATATTCTGTCATTTTAAATGGGAAAATAGTAGAGCTGTATCCGATTAACACCTCATATCTACAACAATACAATAATTGTGTTATTTTTAGAGTACTTACTAATAAACTTGGTAAAATTTCATTTCCTTCTTTGTATGCATTTAACTATCTTAACCATAGAGGTAGAGGTAGATCAGAATACTGTTGGGGAATAGTATGAATGTGGTTTCTTTTAGATCCAATTAATTGTAGGATTTTTGTCCTGTGGCAACTTACTGCAGCATGATAGCCATTGGGGGTGCAGTTTAAGATGATTGTGTAATTGTCTAACATTGAAGTTCATTGCCATTCAGGTTTATTTTGGGGAATATTCATCTACTAAGATTTTTTATTCATGATGTAAGTGCAAAAATATTGCCGTAAATCCAAAAACTTTCCCCAACTGTTGGCATGGAATTATACAAAAAATGAACACCTATTGGCAATGAATTTCATTGTAGTTTTATCTACTGCAACACCCCCCTTATTGTCTCCTCTATTTTTTCCCTTTTCTTCTTCCTTTTCCCACCTTCTTCCATTTTCCTACTAACCACCCTTAGAAAGTCCTGGTTCAGAGAACTCTTCATTGGGAAGTCCCCATGTGGTTGTCAGTGGCAACGGCTCAGTAAATGGACAGAGGACGGGCATCGCTGGTGACCAGGGTGTGAAACAGAGTCCTGGGGGACAGCTGCTTTCACCTCTAACCAGCCCGCTCCTCACAGAGGCTGGATACATCCGCAACGATGATGAGGATGAAGCAAGGAGGAAGGTGAGCATGCAAATTGCCATTTGTTTTCTTTTAACTGCCACAAAATCAAACAAAAAAAAATCCTAACAGTCTGAAGATGCTTAGAAAGAAAAAAAAATCGATCAGCAGTGGATCGATCTGTTCTTTCTGTTTTTGTCCAGAAGTTTCCCACAGACAAGGCCTACTTTATAGCCAAGGAACTGTTGACCACGGAGCGGACGTACCTTAAAGACCTGCAGGTTGTCACAGAGGTAAAGATTTCTGAGTCATGTCTGCAACTTCTTGTTATTTTTTCATTTTTTAAAACAGCAACAACTGGGAAGTACGTCACCGCTTACTGCACACTCATTCCAACATTAAATCTTCATAAAGCCATCTGTCTCCTTAGAGCTGCACACTGGAACATCGAGCCAAAATGGTTTGTTTAATGCAGAAATTTGGAGAAAATGAAGTAATGAAGTAATAAATGAATCGTTTTAAAGGCTTGAAAGCTGGAATGTGGATACCAGTTTTCAGCTAAATTTTACAAAAAGTGACCACAGTTTGGCCTTTTGAAAGTCTATCTGTGATTTTTACTGTGAACTGGAATTGCAAGCCAACAGCAGACATGTGACATTAATATTACATTAGAGCTGTTTCAGCGCACTGTTCCAGCATCCTGGACTTCTCTTATTCCCGTTCTTAAAGTGGACTTTTATATTAATTTAGCTTGGCCCAGAGCTGATTGAGGTTCAGCTTCTGAAGGTTTATGAGTAATTTATTGTGCAGAACAGATGAGAGATGAAAATACAGCTTCCATGTGTGCTGATAAATAACTTAAAAGTGACATCCATCTGTTAGAATTCACTTCCTTTTGCAGCCGAGCAGACTTGTTGTATATTGTTTGCTTGTACAGACCATTAGCTACTGGCTCTTTAGTTTACAAGTAAAGCCAGTAAAATCAACACTCACAGGGCATTTTTAAATACATCTGGAACTCAAATCCTGCAGTGAAAGTGCAGGGTATTTGGGTCAGATTTTGCTCTTATATGATTTAGATTTACTGTCTGCTAACAAACATGCAGGAGTGTAAAGACCACCAATGGGGAAATAGAGGTTTAGGCACCTGCTTAAGAAGTTGACCGTGACCTGTGACCTGATTGTTGAGGGGAAAATGTCTCTCTTCGGGTTTATTTTTCCTCCTCATAATCCTTTTTTCCACTTGCCGGCAGTTTCCACCCTCTTTGATGTGGGTGGAAGGCGTGAGCTGGCGCTTTTTAAAACCTCTTAAATGTTTTCTTTGGGTGGCACAGCTCAGGCCTGAGATCTTACAACCCCTCCCTGTCCCTCTGGTTTTTCCCTGTCACCATCTTTTTCTCCTGCTGAGTCCTTCTGTGAAACAGCTGTCCACTTTAGGTGTCACATTCCTGTGTGATTTACAATGAAGGGAGGATATAACACCTCGGTGTCGGGGGTTGTAGTGTGCTTGTATGGGGTTTGTGTTCATGTCTGCTCTCTGATGGATCTCCACTGTCATGTCTTTTTGAAGACCAGTCCCTCAATCCGGCCTGCTAACCTGGTATTCAGGTGGGATCTTACGTCTGTTTTTGCTGGTCCTCACGTATTTTCCGGGCTCACAGATAAAAACACTGCAGAACCCTGCTCTTTGATTGATTACTGTTTAAATGCATATCTTAATTTAACTTATTATGCATGTTCATTTCTTGTCGTTGTTTGTTTGTGCATGCCTTTGTCAATCTTCCAGTCCTTCCAGAGCATTGCAGGAAAAGATGAGATATTTCCAGACGCTGTTAAGAACCTGATCTCCACCCACTATGATCCGGTCTACAAGTTTCACCAGGGATTCCTAAAAGAGACAGAGCAGCGGCTGGCACAGTGGTGTGTATAATCACAGACTTGGGTTTAAATGTACTTTCTCATAAGTAACATGCAAGATTTTTGGCATGCATTAGGTCTTTTTCTTGTTGTGTGTGTGTCATACAGTCATGATTAGAAAGATCAAACCTTGTCCCAACAATCAGCAGCCACAGGCTCCTCTAACTAGAAATACCAGTTTCTTTAATAAGGATATTTAAAAAGATTTAGCAGATCCTGGAGTGTTGGTAAACTGATCGATTGTTCTACATCAGAGGTTTGCAAAATGATTATCTAAAGAAGCTGCTGATGTCTTTTGAAAACCAGTGCTGGGGATTCATTGAAAAGATCTCTGCATGTATTAAGCCCGGCAGTGGTTTCGTCATGCTTTGGACTTGTGTTGCAGCTTGTATCCCAGTATATATTTTACTGTTAGTGAGGTTCAATAACACATCTAAGCACCAACATATTTTTTATTCATAATCAGATGCAATATTTGGATCCAGTTTTAATCTAAAATGTATATTCTCATGACATACAAGCCAGGTTTTTTATTTTTATTTCAAGAAACCGTGGAAGAATTTAACTTCTTTGAAGCTACATATTAATGTATTTTCCTTAACCTGACTTAAAAGGCTCATTTAAAAGTTTGCTGCAATGCAACAAATGTTTTTAAGCCACGGTTAAAAGCTAAACCTAAATGCTGTAACATCAAAATGAAGGGAATAATGGGATGATTGAAGATTTTCCAGACGTGAGAGAAATTAAACTCTGCCCTGACATCTAGTGGTAAATAAACGCTACTGCATGTCAGTGAACAATATTCTCTCATGTTTTCTCATACAGGGAGGGTCGCTCTAATGCCCACATTAAAGGAGATTATCAGCGAATTGGTGACATTTTACTGAAGAACATTCAGGGTCTGAGGGTAACTGTCCCATACCTCCCTTTATTGTTGGTACAAGATTTGGATTATAGATTTGAACTCTGACTCTTGGTGTCAACTCCTTTGTACGTGCAGCAATTGACTATCCATCTCCAGAAGCATTCAGAGTGTCTAGTGGAACTGGAACGGGCTTGTAGGTAGGTAGCAGAATAAGCTAAAGCCTTTCCAGACATGTCAAAATGTTAGCAGAATTTTGAAAAGGAGGCTGTTCTCGTCTGCCCTCAGGTCCAGTCGGAAGGTGGAGGCCATGTGCAGAGACTTTGAGCAGCAGAGAGTTTGCTACCTGCCCCTCTACATCTTCCTCCTCAGGCCTCTACACCGCTTGTTGCACTACAAACTCATCCTGGAGAGGCTCTGCAAGCACTACCCGCCCACCCACGAGGATTTCAGGGACTGTCGAGGTACCCGCTTGCCTGCTCTTTTTCTGCACCCCTTTTCCATCATGTCTCCTTTTTATAAGCCAACCTCCTCTCTCCAGCTGCCCTGGCAGACATCTCTGAGATGGTTCTGCAGCTTCAGGGCACTATGATGAAGATGGAGAACTTCCAGAAGCTTATAGAGCTCAGGAAAGATCTGACCAGCATCGACAACCTCGCCATCCCTGGGAGGGTTTGAATCTTTTTTAAATTTATTTTTTATTTCCTGAAAATAGTGACTCATCTTTCACCTTTGAAGAGTTTGACCTCCTGTTTCTGTTTCACTTGCAGGAGTTCATCAGGCTCGGCTGCCTCAGCAAACTGTCTGGGAAGGGCCTTCAACAGAGAATGTTCTTCTTGGTATGTCTTTGCACTTGAATTTGGTGTTAATAGTATTAAAAAAGAGGATTTTTTACTATCTTTATTTACTCTCTCCACCAGTTTAGTGATTCCTTAGTGTACACCAGTCGAGGAATGACTCCGTCCAACCAGTTTAAAGTTCATGGCCAGCTGCCTCTCTATGGCATAACGGTACATAATATTATTCCTTCTTTAGCTTGAGCAGCCAAAATGCTGTCATTGCATCATTTTTATTACTAGCTCGCTGATGATGTATGTTTCTTTCAGATCAGAGAAAGTGAGGAGGAATGGGGCGTCCCTCATTCGTTTACATTGTTCGGACAGCGCCAGTCTGTGGTAGTCGCAGCCAGGTACTCACAAACACACACATACACAACAGACTTTATATTTAAAACAAGCTAAAATTAAAGGAAAACAAATTCATCATTAGAAAATGAAGCTCTGAGCTTCTAAGAATAAAACATTTTTAAACGAATGCAGGTCAGCCTCATTAAAGCTGTTTCTTTGTGAGACTTGTGCCAGTTTGATTGTCCTCAAATTTAATTGGACTGTGTGACCTACTTTCCAATCAGTGACTCATTCATGGATCAAAGTTGTAAAACAGACTGTTATTACAGAGTGTTGACACAATTCTAATATATGTGTTGTAGTGATGGGAGTATTTGTCTTCTGTCATCAGCTGTGCTTCAGAGATGGAGCGATGGGTGGAGGACATCAGGATGGCCATTGACTTGGCAGAACAGAGCAGCAGTCCAAATGTTGACCTGCTTTCCACCAGTCCATCTGACAACAGTATGGTTTCTACTGCTAGTTACTGGCTGTTTTTAAACCTTTACACTCCTGCTTGTAGATTGTGAGGATATTTTCTCTCTCTGACCAGACGGGCAGCGGCTGTCAGCAGCATGACAAATCTCAGTGAATTGCCCTCCATATTCTTTCATCATATTTTTAATGTCACCTGATAAATGCAGGGCCAGCCTTCTTTTTTTGTCCTTCAAACACTTGCCACTGCATTTCACAAAAGTCTCCACCTGCTGACCTTTAGTTAGACGTTAGACATGCCCTTTGCATTTCAGTTTAAAAGTATTGCCTTACAAGTAACAACAAAAGGGTGTCCCTCTTCTTTCTGCAGAGGAATCATTATTGAACTATTTCAGCTCAGTTCTTTGTTGTGCATTTGAGGAGCTGCTGTGTTTGAGCTCATGGTAACAGCTCTTGAACTGTGCAATATTACCAACCGTCTGGTCACGTCTCGCTGCAAGCATTAAAAGCATGAAGCATAAGCCAGTCACGTGGAGTTCAACGGTTTAGGATGTGGAAAAGCTTGTTTCTGAGGTAATGCGATCCTGTTTTTCCGTCAGCTGCAGCTCTGACCATGTGCACATTTGCATTAGTGATGTTAAAAGTTTTTGTCTGTTAACAGAGCTATATGTATTCCTGTATTTATTGGCTAGCTTTTAGCTTATACGTAAACAATATTCCAATCTTACTGAATGACAAAACAGTGCTATAAGCTGCACACTTACTGCTACTTTCCTAAAAGAAACTCTTTTTGTTAAAGCTAAGCTAACTGTAGCTAAAGGTTTCGTATCAGCTGGAACACTTAAGGTGAGGCACAGCAAGCAAAACCTGTTTTTTCATCATCTGGTCAATTCTGAAAATTTTTTTCTTCCCGAACGTGTCTTTTTTTCAGACAACTGGAAAGAAAATGATCAAAAATACACATTTTGGGTGTTTATTTAACTATACTTTGTCAGTGCCTTTGAACCATGTGTGGTATCGTTTGAAAGCTCCGTCTCTCCTGAACCACATGATCTTATTCAAACTTGACAATTCCTTTTGTATCAGCAGCTAAACTTGATTTTTATTCTAAGCTAAAATCTCAAATCTATTAATTTAATTGGATATGTCTGTAAATATGTGTAGAAGTTTTTATTTTTTCTTACACTCACCAAACTTTCCAGTTATGGCCTCCCTGTGTTTTTAAAGTTTCTACCTAAAGTTTTTTATTTTTATATCTCGTTCAGTCTGAGCATGGCAGACATTGAGGTTTGTTCAGTGTTTTCTGATTTATGAAGTAATAAATGCAGAGATTCAAAATCCCCTATATAAAAAGTTGTCAAGAAAATTCAGCAACTTTGATCCAGCGTTCAGATTTTTTTCCCCCTGAAATGTTCACATATTAACGCATCTTTGGCTACATAAAACCAGATTTGCATAATTAAACATAACATTTCAGGAAACACAAAATAATAGTTTCATGGAGACACCCGTTATTTATTGTGCACTATTCACTTGTAGTGTCTCTCCTTAATAAACTGGTGTGCTCAGTACGTTGCTTTCATTGTCCTACAGAGCTCTCAGAGGACGGTGGAGCAGAGCAGGAATCAGAGGATGAACTCTGCGGCTCACGCTCATCTCTTGAGCGTCAGGGTCACCGTGGTAACACCACCGTGCACGTCTGTTGGCATCGCAACACAAGCGTGTCCATGGTGGACTTCAGCATTGCCGTGGAGGTACTGCTTGTGTTTATTTCTTAGTCATTTTCTCTCCACACGTCTGTGTTTAGCTCCGTTGGTTCTGTCTTCATCTCATCTGTTGACTCCATCGTTCATCTTTACCTCCATTTATTCATCTGCTCCCACTCACATTAGTAGCAGGCAAGTCTTGATGAGGCCCATTAGCAATCTTGAGGGGCTCTCGCCTCTTCCTTTGCAGAGCATGTAGCCTGTCTTTTAGCTACACCTGCTGGAGTAAAGCAGTACTGCAGCAGCTAAGTACCCATTAACCTGTGCAGGGAGATTTTCCAGACTTTTCACTGGGAATATATGATGCAAATTTGAATATATTATGATATATAATCATTCTGGAAGTTATTATAAGTGCAGGTGGAGGATAATAGCTTTTTCTTTTCCTTTAACATAAAAACGGTGGCCTGGTTGTATTAAGCTGTGTGGTCTTTATTCCTATTTTTGCCTCGTGTTTGCAGAACCAGCTCTCAGGTAACCTGCTGAGGAAGTTTAAGAACAGCAACGGCTGGCAGAAACTCTGGGTGGTCTTCACCAACTTCAGCCTCTTCTTCTACAAGTCATATCAGGTTAGATTTAGATGCATGTGCAGAAATTTCAGAATGCAGCTGCTACATGTCCTTAATAAACAAAGATTATATGTCTGCGTGCAGGATGAATATCCTCTAGCCAGCCTCCCACTGCTGGGCTACTCGGTCACCGTCCCCTTGGAGTCTGAGAATATTCACAAAGATTACGTCTTCAAACTCCAGTTTAAATCCCACGTGTATTACTTCAGATCAGAGAGCGAGTACACCTTTGAACGGTGGGTATTCACTGCAGTTAGTCTTCAATTTTCATTCTAAGTGTAATAAATAACAGATTAATGCCAGACGTCCAATGCCAAATACCAGCATTTGTTCTAATTTCTCATGCAGCTATATTTAATTAAAGCCAACTTCCTTCCTAATTAAACCCATTTACTTTCCAAACTAAGAGACCTTGGCAGCATAATGGGCTGTAAAACTCACCAAGTATGTGCTTGGGCTGATTTTAGCTGAAAATATGCTTTTTTTCAGGTGGATGGAGGTGATCCGCAGTGCAACCTGCTCCACCAGCCGTTCCCTGTCAAGCACAAAGAAAGATCTTTATTGATTAATCCACTTTCCTCTTCGTTTTTACTCATCTGGGTGAAGATCTGTAATTGGGGGCTGCAGAAATATCAGAAAGGACTCACATTAAAGGCTCAGAATCATGTTGCAAGTTGCAGCGGCTCAAATAATCATGAATTAATTCTGAATTCACACTTTTCACACTCAAAGGTCCTTTCACTTCACGTCCCGTGTCCGTCTTGTTACACTTTCTGCACAACTTGTGTCTGAATTGAACTTTTTCTGCGCCAAACTGGAAGTTGCTGGCAGCTGATGCTACTTTTGATTTAATGTCGGCCTTATTTACAGCTGCTCACACGCACAGCAACTTGGTTTACTGTTATAGGATCTTGTGTTTTCATTATATTGCTCTTGAGATTTCTAGTATCCTATATGACGTTTCTGAAAATGGCCTAAAGCAGATTTAAGAAACTTTGTTGAAAGTTGTGTGCATGAGAACACCCTGCATCAGTATATAAAATATATATAAATATATGAAATTTGAAGACTAAATTGTGAAGCCAGTTTGGATACAATTAGAAAAATAATTTTCCTTTTTGTAAGGCGCCTTTTTGTACAGTATTTTGATACACTGTGAAATGTTCTTCTTGTTTTCTTTTTAATTTTAGTCTTGTTTGAGAGGACAAGCTTCCCAAGCCGACAGAGATTTTGATGGTTGACTGCCACTTACTCTCAATTTTCAGTGTTTCTTTAGCTTTTTTGGATTTTTCAGTTTGAAATAAGGATGGAAAACGATATTGTTGGTTTGAAAAATAAATTGGACCAATCAGAAAATTGTCCTGCCTTTTTTTATTTCATTGTCATGGTTACAAAAACCCTTAAGAGGATTAGGGACACCACATTGCACTTTGAGGTAAAGTTGGTCCATTTACAGGAAAGATGAAATCCGGTTAGCCTTCTGTCCTGCAGTGTATCTGCACCATATTAACACAGATGGATGTAAATGAAAAGCTTTGTGCGGTCGATCCTTATCAAGTAAATCAGGCAAATTCCAGAGAAATTCAACAGCAGTACCACAGACGTGGGAAACTTCCACTATCTTTTAATTTCACAGAAACAACTGTTTTATCTAAAGACACAACAGCAGTTCTCTTTGTTTGTTTGCCAAGAAATTATAAAAAAAAAAGAATCAGTGATATTGTTAAAAACTTACAAGCTAGAAAAGCAGTCCAGTGAATTGAGTTGAGCTATTTTTTACTCTCTGCCACAGAGGCTGAATTTCCTGAAGCGAGTTGCTTAGTTAAGCCGGAGTTAACTTAAAGAACATTTCTAGTGCTAATGAGAAACCATGTAAGACATGCGGAAGATTAACCATTGCCCTTGGAAAATATTCACAGTGGAACATCTCTCAATGTGAGGTGTTTCATTAAAAACCTGTAAATAATTACATCTCACCACTTAGTGATTAAATCACAACTCGCAGAACCTTTTTAATTCATGGCCCGCTTCTCCTCTCCAATTTATAAAGTTAATAGGAGTTTGCAAAGTCATAAAACTGTGCTCCAAATACTAATCTTTGCCAGCCTCACCAATCATTCACTATTCACTGAAACGGGTTAAAATTGGTCTTGATCTTCATTTGCACCGTTATAGCAGAATGTTTAATCCATTTATCTTAAATAAAGGAGGAAAAATGTTATATTATGATATTTAACTTTAAAGTCAAGCTTTAAAAGAATCAGATATTTGGAGATGAGCTTCAGGAATGTTTTCTTGTTCCTGGGTTTGGGCTGTTTTTAAAAATAAATTTCATACTACAGTATTTACTCCAACGTTGAGACTTCCTGGTTTGTTCTGAATAGTCTTTTAAGTGATTCAAAATCATAACAATAGGTTAAAATCCATCTTAACTATATTCTACTCTCTTTTCTGCCTCTAGAAGAATTTATTTGTCTTAATTCTTAATGTTTCCTGATGTGAAGACCTTATAGTGTGACTACGTGAAACAATGAGGGTATTAGTGTGCTCTCCACAATAAATGGAGGCTCATTTGCACAGAGGTACAAGTCAGGTGATCACTTTTTTATGTCAGTGCAGCAAGCTTCATCAGTCTCGAGCTTCTCTGGTCACATAATTGAGGCCATGATCTCCGTACGAGTCGTAGCTCTCATAGCTGGGCAGCGTGGGCCACTCAGACTGGTAGGTTGTGGTGCTGTACATAAAAGCCTCTGCGATGCTTCCTGGCGACGGCTTCTCCTCTCCGTCCGTCTTTCCCATCCACTCCTTCACCTCCAGTTCGACCATAGTCCGCTGGTACATGGTGGGGACGCTCTCAAAGTCGTCCAGGAATTTCAGCATCTGGTCGTCCACTTTGTAGATCTCCCCATGGACTCTGTGGCCCTGTCCGGGGAGGTTGAGGAGAAAAGGGATGTTGAACTTGCCAGCAATCACTAACGGGTATTTCTGGGTGGTGAATGCAGAGGCCAGGAACTCTGCTTTTCCATTTCTGCTTTCAAACAGTCGAGAGTAGTTGGGCTGCCCCTTCTTCAAGGTGCCATAAACAAAGACCCGAGCCATGAGGAAGGTAAACACCTGGGAAACGGAAAAGAACATTTTTATCTCTGTAGATTGGCTGCTATGTGCTGGTTTAGTGGCAGCAAGCCTGAGTAGTGTGCTGTTTTATGGTTTCTGTAGTGTTTTGTACATTTTTTCCTGTGGTTTTTTTTTTATGTTCCCCTCATGTACAATGCGTACTGCCTCTGATGGAGCAGTGTACACAGTGTTGGAGCTGGCGAGGCTGGGACACGATCTAAAACATCAAATTCCAACTGCACTGAGGAGGCCATTCTGTGGATGTAGAGCTGGAGTTAAGAAAGAGGCTAAGATGAGAAATAAGTAGTGGAAGTACGAGCCTTTTCTGCCCTGCATTCTTATGGGAAATGTCAGCTCGCTCCTGAACAAGTGTAATGAACCAGAGATGCTTGAGGAACCAACGGCTGAACAACACCACACTGGACCAGATCTTTCAGGAAGAGGTCACCAGAGGCCAGGGATGCACTGAGAGACTGTGATGTACTGCTGGGGGATGGACAGGAGTGTCGACACCATCACAGACTACATCCATTTCTGTAGGGACACTGTGATTCTGGCTAGGTTTGTACGGTGCTATACTAACAATAAACCGACGCTCACCAGTGACATGAAGGGCCTCCTGAACCAGAAGAAGATGGCAATGCAGGAAGGAGATGAGGAAATGCAGAGCGGGTAACAAAAGCTTATAAAGACTTAGAGGCACACTAAGGTCGAGTACAGGAGAAAGGTAGAAAGACAGCTGGAGAACAAAGACATTATGGAGTTGTGGAGAGGAATGAACTGTCAGTCTGTGGAAGAAGATGCAGACAAAGCCAACACAACTCCATTTCTCGAGATATGTTGGTTTTACTGTTTTATAACGTATCTCTTTGACATGAAGGTACGCCATTTCTACATTTTTATGGTCTTGTATTGTACTTTGTATTAATAACAGCTCAATGATGAATCCTCTTTCAGTCACGGTTAGGCGGATGAGACGTGACGCTTTTTTTTTTACTATGTTACGGTACTTTAATGTCACCCAGAACTGCCACGCAAATAAAAAGGGGTCCTTCTCACGTTATAACGTGATAGTTTATTGTAAAAACGTAAAACGTAGCACGTGACAGGTTTTTTGGTGGGGGCGGGCGGGCGACAGCTCTACGCTTCCGTAGTTGATTGACAAACAGTAACAAAACCATATTTAAACACCACACAGTAGCTATTCTAGCTACCAGCCATACGGTTTATGTCAATGGCGAACATTTTCTACAAATTAATGCAAATGAATGTAGTGGTCTTACCTTGTATGAGGGAGAAATGTTGTCACCTGTGTACCGGCCGCCCGGACATATGACGCATGCGCAGAAGGTATTAGGCCCGAAACAAGATGGCGCTAAAGAGGCGGAGATGATGACAGTTTAAAGCAAGTTTATTCGGATAGCACATTTCAAGTACGAGACAACTTAGTACTTTACATAAAACATAAAAAAAAACATTAAAAGTATTACATTAAAAGCAAAGTGCAAAAGAAACCTTAAAAAGTACATTAAAATAGAAGAATGAAAACAAACCAAAAATGATAAAACAAACTACATAGAAGTACACAACAGAACACATGCAGTACATGCATGCATGTATGAATACATACATACATGTATCATATCATATGAGATGTAAATAATAAACATCACCTTTGTTTTTGTTAAAAATAACAGCATCATAGCAAGCAGAATGGTGGTCTGCTGCTGTGTTGTGCTAAACCAAATTGCTTTGCCAAGAGGAGCTTTTTGGATATAAGGCCCCTCATCATCACTGCTAATGTAAGAAACAGTAGAAGAAGCCTAGTTCAGCTGGAAACTGTGTATCAGAGCATTATAATGATTAAATCAGAATAAAATAAATGCTTGTTATTTTATGTGTTTCAAATATTTACTGTTGCTCTATAATAAAGAAGACAGCCAATATAGAAAACAGAATAAACATAATGAAATAATATGTATTCTTAAATGTACTTTGAATATTCCCACCACTAATTAGGCATTTGTTTTAAAAGCAGAGTTGTACATAAAGGTAGCTAAACATTTTTTTCTGTGTTTAGCCATCTATCATTTACACAGTTGGCTCCATTAAAATCCACTTAACATAAAAGAAATAATAGATGGCAAGACAATTTGAATATTTTCACAGCAGAGGAGGACATTAAAAAGAAAGAATTGTATTAACAGTCATTTATGAGGATCAGCACCTCTTGGCGCCAGAAACAGTTGCCGCTGTCCTCTGAGTAACCACACTGGATCATAGCAAACAAATAAAGATTATTGCTGCAGCATTAATGGTGCCGCAGACTAACCTCATAAAGATAAAGCTGAAGTTGTCTCAAGGGGAGATAATGTTGCTCTTGCCGACTCTTTTTAAGACGGTTCCTTGATATGATTGTACCCCTGTGACTCACTGGTGAAGGTTTGTTGTTGCTGAGATGATTTGGGACTGTATCTTATAAAACCCAGGCCAAGGAAGCTAGACAGATCCAATAAAGTTCCACTTTTGCAGAATGAAGGAAGTCTGGTGATGAAATCAGGAATGATTTGCCATTTCTTTCAAGCTGGCTATAACTTAGTCTGACTTTTAGTCTTTTTCTATCAGCTAGACTTGGTTCATTTTAGTACACAGGATAGTATCATAATCCAATAAAGAAATATAATTCTACATAAAAAGTATATTAAGAAAAGTTGGACATGCACATGGTCTGTGCATGCCAGTTATAGACAGTGTCTCATATACTTTCATTTGATCTTCTCAGTTTCAGTGGCAGTTCTAAAAGCTCCAAGAGACAGAACTAGTCCATGCTCTGATTTTCTTTCAAATTTAGCCCCCCCCCCCCCCCCCCCCCCCCTATTTTTTTTTTTTTTCTTTTTGATTAACTCTAATATTTAGGTGACATCTGGCCCATAACACAGAGGCCATGGCCCGAATAAAGCCCTGGCTCGCGACTTTTGGGCAAAGTCTAGCCTACATTAATGTTTTATTCATTTGTTATTATAAATATTCTACTGAATGCTCTCCAAGTGATAAACACAATAAATAAACTTAAAATCCTATTATTAACATGAGCATAAACACGTAATCCATGTTTCTTACGTGTTCGTGTCTAGCTTTACTCTAGTAGATTACACCTGTAGTTTCTCTGTTTCCCTCAAGAGTCGGTCTTTCCCTCGAGCTCCCATCGACCAGAGCCCTCGATATACTTAGAGTTGCGACATCCGTTGAGTTCGCATTGGCGATGACCGCAGTCTGATCGAGAAGGTCTGATCTGATGTTTGGAGCTATTGAACGTTTCCAGAAACCCGGAAGTGCGCCGCCATTTTTGTACACGGGAGTCACGGGGAGAGTGTCGCAACTCTGAGTATATCGAGGGCTCTGCCGTCGGCGTACTGGGAGCGTGCTGTGTTGACTACGGGACGTGACGCAAGCACGTCCGCAGCCTAGCAGCAGAAAAGACGGCGTAAACAAAGCAGGCAGCTAAAAGTCAGCTAATGCAAAGTGAACGATGTGTCGTGAGTAAAATACTTAATGGGGGTTTACTGGGTTGTATATGAACACCTGTTATTGGCGGGTACAACTCTTGTTCCTACGTGAAAGGACTCGCTCGTGCGCCGTGATTGACACAAACGAGTTGACAAGATACCGTTATTGCTAGCTACATTAGCTTGAGCTAAACTTAAGTAACGGGATTTTGTCGTTAAGGAAACATTTGTTTACTAAGTCAGTGTTAACCGATACGGTTTAGCGACTGTCCCTTAATTCATTGACGTTCGTTTGGTCGGGCGTTGTAAAAGCTGTTAGCATAGACATTGTTAGGAGTTCGTCATGTAGGAATTTTTATTAGGAATCGCTGAGCTGGTTAAACACGGCTGGCTAGTGGAGGAACTCCTGGGTAGATGACCACTTGTTTGCAGTCATCTGGAGTGCGATGTTCAGTCTGATGGCGAATTGCTGCAACTGGCTGAAACGCTGGCGAGAGCCTGCAAGGTGAGTGAAATCATAAAACGGTTCCAAAACTTGAAAATAGTCTATATTGAACACTGTGGCTTCCAACACCACAGGGCGTTGTGATAATGGAGAAATATTAAAATCTGATGGCATATTTTGGCCATGTATTTATCATTTACAGATAATGTTAGAGCTGGTATTGTGATTTTATTAATTGACATCTTTGTAGTATTTATTGACTTTGTATTTTGGCATCATGACCAGAGCATCTGTGTTTTTGGGCTGTTAATCAAACATTGATATAATTGACAATGATTCGAGAAAAATTAAGCAGAGTTTAAGCCAATTTAAGATAACCAACTTGCGGTTGATTATTTGCTATGGTATTTGACTTTATTTTCTGAAATGAACATTATATGCTGCTAATTTATTCTGTTAAGTGTTATTTTTAATTAATAAATCTAGTCCACAATCTACAATGATGTTATTGTTCTTATTAATTGTAGAAATAAATTGACGCATTTTTATTTGTGAACAGCTGCACTGCAAACACATTTCAGAATAGATTTGTGAGAGCAAGCAGCGGATACAAATAAAATATAAAGAGGTTAAATAATAGTACTTCTGACTTAATTTCTGCTGTTTTTTTCTGCTCCTTTGTTGTTATCATCAGCCATTTGTTGTTTATTTATCAGACAGAAAAGAAAGCAAAAACAATAGTGTGAAATCAGCTGCTCTGGCTCAATATAATCTCACTAAAGCATTTTATGTTTTAAATAGTAACGTTCCTTTTGGGGCGGTCTATAATGAGAAGTGGTTTGTGACTGGGTGCAAAACACATGAGACTTGAGTGTGTAAACCAGCCAGACCAGCACAAAATGATCAACAGAGCTTATCTCACGTGGTACCTGTGTGAGGCATCTGATCCTTTGGACTTAGTCAGAAATCCTCACCTAATCCTGCAGCCAGGTCAGTTCAGTAGGTCCCTTCCATTTGACCTGTTGGTGTTGGTGGTTTGCAGCCGCAGCCACGGAGCGTTATGGGTTAGCGGGCAGAGGCTTGTCTTTTGGAGGTGTACCGTGTAAGGCTGCTCTGATGAAGGCCACTTGGCTCCAGAGGACAGTTGGATGGATTGTACGGTTGATGTCTTTTAGGCGCAAGTGTCAAAGTTAAGTATGCAGCTAGGAGACAAAGACTGAGTGTTTATGTGTACACTAGAGCTCTATCTGTTTGTTTACTCACTAGATGCCACCTTTTTGTTTTTATTTTTGCCTACTGTTTGTTTCATGGACTAAAGATCAACAAGGTTTCTGTTACGATGAGAGGAAAAGGCACTGCCTGAAAAAAGGGATGCAGATTGCAACATATCCCGCTGGTCTTAAACGTGGTTGTAGATTGTAATAGCAGCTATATTTTACATTTGAAATTATCATAATTTTTCATATTTTTGACTGATGCATTTGGCTGAATGCAGTCATATAAAACAGCAACAATCCCCTTTTTTTAAGCAAATTTTTGGAGCAAATTTTACTTTGCATTCAGAAAAGTTTTTGGAAAAAGTATTTAAATTTCCATCCAAATAATAAGATTTTAGACTGAGTCGCCGGCCGGCATCTTACCATGTTGCTGGCTTGGTGTGGGCTGTATCTGCTTTTTTTGCTTGTGGTCACTATAAAAATGCTTTAAATGTTCATAGCAGCTAACACCACGACATGGAGCTGTTTTATGACACACACACAAAAAAAGGATTTAAAAGTAAAAAAAAAATCTTTGTTTTATTTATCTATTTTGAAATATATGTACAATGGCACATTTAATAGAGAGCAGAAGACGGAAAGATCTGTTTGCCCCCTTTTTATTCAGCCAAAAGTTTTTAATAGTACAGGTAAACAAACTGGAGCTAAAAGGCCTTGTCATTATGTGTTTTATTTGTGGTACTTCATCAAGTCAGTTTTGGTGACGCCCTCTTTCCATGCTGCATGTCTGATTGAGTTGGTCATTGAGATTATTAACTGGCTTATCTGTGCCCTAAAATGCGTCATGAGAGCTAATGCCACTTGGTCATGTCTTCATTTCTTCCTATTTTGTCCTACAGAAAAGTGACCCTGGTGATGGTAGGCCTTGATAATGCAGGGAAGACGGCAACAGTGAGAGGAATCCAGGGAGGTAAGGATCCTCTATGAGTTAATAATGATTTGCCAGTTTGTCATATTTACTCTGTTTATTGCTTGTCTTCCTCTTCTGTTTCGTTGTTCTTCTAAATATTTGAAATCACATTTGAATACTTGCAGTGATGCATTGCAGATTTAATATTTAATCATAATTAATATGATTTGAAGTAAGAGCTGTGTTACAGAAGTTTTCTCTTTCTTTCTGGCAGACAATCCCCAGGATGTTGCTCCCACTGTGGGCTTTTCCAAAGTTGACTTGAAGCAGGGCAAGTTTGAGGTGACCATCTTTGACCTCGGTGGTGGGAAGAGAATCCGGGGCATTTGGAAAAACTATTACTCGGAGTCACACGGCGTGGTGTTCGTGGTGGACTCAAGCGATGTCCAGCGGATCCAGGAGACGCGAGAGACCATGGCGGAGGTTCTCCAGCACCCGCGCATTGCTGGGAAGCCCGTGCTAGTGTGAGTGTAAAAACAGAACGACTACTGAAAGCTTTTTAGAAAACTGAGATGCTGCTCTGCTGAAATGTACGTAGTCCAGTGTTGGGTGCTTGCACTGCATGTTGATTCCTGGAGGCATCAGTTTAATCTGTAATCAGGACACAAACACAGGCTGGGGAGCTGAGAATTTAGAGAAGACGTTTTGGTATGCAAAGTGTTCTAATCAGCAATCAGCACAGGCACATTTCCATAAGATTTCCAGGCAAGTAACTATACACATCATCCTGGTAACTGTCTTTGGAATGACTTCTATTCTGTCTTCCCTGACTGGTTGCAAAAATTCTTAGTTTTCTCTTTTTTTTTTTTTTCCTCTTATCAGGCTTGCCAACAAGCAAGACCAGGAGGGAGCGCTAGCTGAAGCAGACATCATTGAGAACTTGTCATTAGAGAAGCTTGTTAATGAGAACAAGTGTCTCTGTCAGATTGTAAGTGTTTCTGCACCTGTTGTGAAGCCACATCTGAACGTAAATAAAGGCATGTTTTGGCTATGTATATAAATAAAGTTGGACTTGGTTTAACTGAGAAAAATTTCTTCCTATTAGCTTGAAGTTTGCTTCCAATTAAATATAACAATCTGCTCTGAATACGTTCCTCCTGCAGGAACCGTGCTCTGCCGTTTTAGGCTATGGAAAAAAAGTCGACAAGTCCATCAAGAAGGGCCTGAGCTGGCTACTCAACAACATTGCCAAAGACTATGAGGCTATTACTGAGCGCGTGCAGAAGGACACAGCCGAGCAGCGCGCTTTAGAGGAGCAGGACAAGAAAGAGAGGGCAGAGAGGGTACGGCGGATACGAGAGGAGAGGTGAGGCTATGAGGCAAAGATGGAGGATAGAAGAAGATCCCAGGGATCGATCTATACCCAAATAAAAGAAGCAGTAGGTCAACATTTTTCCTGTCCACAGAGAACGTCAAGAGCGCGAGGAAGCAGAGCGAGAAGGCAGATCGATTCAAGAGGAGGAGCCCAACGACGACAACATCCAGAGCCCCTTCCAGCCCATAGGAACTGTGATTTCTAAGGTGCATAGCCATGTGTACGCAGCATGTGGTGCACTGTTTATTACGGAGAGCTTTGAGTTGGTGCTGAAGCTGAAGAATGATATTTTTTCATGTTGTTTCCAGAATGAAGACAAAGAAAAGCTGCAGGAGGGCAGGCCTAACAGCCCGAAGGGTGGGGCGGACACAGAAGAAGAGGAATACGAAGACAATGGTGAAGAGCCAGATGACACGAGACAAACAGCAGAAAACACTAGTTCAGGTGAGTCTTTTTATAGAGAGAAACTCAACACATTAATGAAAGGATTACATCAAAATAAGAGGAAAGGAAACTTATTTCTTCAGCCATTTATTGCAGCTGTAACATATGATCCTTTATCAGCTCACGTCTGAGTTGCTCTTGTATTTTTGCCCAAACAGGTGAGCAAAGCAAAAAGAAGACAAGTAAGCTCCACCTGAAGAGAAAACACAGGGTGGACCCTCTGAGGACGGAGGACGGGCCGGCAGAGAGCCCCACCCCTCCACCTCCTCCAGGTCAGTGTGTTCCTCATAACAAGGCCTCATCATGTGGTGGAAAGGCTGCACCTGTCTCCTGAAATCAATAACTAAAAGTACGTTTGAGACGCAGCCCTGTTTTCTAGCCTCTCTCAGTGTACCGGCTCTGTTCAGCGGTTCATTGAACAGTCAGCTTAATTTAACTGGTTACTCTTGGCTTTAAGCCGTAGCCAGCCTCCACATTAAGTTTAGGTACCAACATAGATGAAATTAAACCAGATTAATGCAAGCTTCAGCGTGGAATTGAAGAAAGATTACATTTTCTTTCTCAAGGAAAGTAGAGTACAACTTTGTTTTATTACACTGTAAAATTCTTTTTAATATAGTGCTTCAGAGTACAGTACTGTATCCTAGTTTCTGCTGCCTATATTGTCCAGTTTGTTTTGTGATTTGGTGTATTTTTATTTATTTTTTGCTAATCCTTCTTAGTAACTTCAGATTCTCCAACAGTCAGATCATCATCAGCTGGTATGGAGACGGAGCCTGAGCATGTCTGTGTTTCTCTAAATCTTCCACATTTATCCTCATCGGTTCTTTTGCTGTGTTTTTTTCTAGTGGGATGGGCCACACCTAAAGTCTCTAGACTGCCTAAACTAGAGCCACTTGGGGACTCTAAACATTCTGGTAAAGCTGCCTGCAGAATCCAGTTGTGCTCACTGTTAACCACAAGTTAAAGTCCCTCATCAGCATCTGCATCAGCTCCTGTGTCTCACTAACTGTCCGTGTATGGATGAACTCACTCTGTAACTGTTAATGCAGAGTGTCCGTGTTTCCTCCACGCTTCCACACACTGGACTGAATTTTCATGCGTCTCTTCTTTTGTAGATTTATCATATATTACAGCTGCTCTAGTGATGGTAGCAGCACTACATTTGTTTCTCCTGGCAGCAGGTTTGCTGGAGTGTTTCCCAGCGATGCTGGTACATCTCTGTGTGGAGTTGCAGGGGAAACACTGACCTCTGTCTGCCTTAAGATGTGTGCTGACTGTTAATTAGTATCAGACTCATCCTCTTCTTTTCCTCCTGCATCTCACCAGGCATGTGCTTGAATGTGTGTGTATCCCTCCTGGTTGCAGACATCTTAATCAGCTCAAATGCCTGTTTGTGTATTCATGCTCTTTTTTCCCTCCAGTCTACACATCTTAACAACATCTGTGCAGCTTCTCTAATTTGCTGCCACCATCTTGAATCTAAGATAGCGCATTAATGGACAGTTTCTATTTTTTTCAGGACTCATTGGATGTCGTTCATTAACGTAGCCAAACCTTTTCTCCTCCTCTCCCTTCTACAGAGATTTACAAGAAGCCTCTCCCACCGCTGGCGAATAGGCCTCGGCCTAACGGCGACGCTCACGATGTCATTGTTTAAACCCTCTTTTACTGATCGAGGTTGGTTTCCTGACCAATCACGGCTCTCTCTCCTTTGCTTTCTGTCTCAAGCGAGTGGTGTGTAGACAACCAAACTAAACGGCTGTCCGCCAGCGCTGAAGTTCAGAGGACAAAGTAGCGACAAGACGTCCTGCTCAGAAGTCGTGATTTCACAGACTGGCATGATTGAATGTGAACTGCTTAAACTCTCGGACAGGTTCCGTCATCACTCAACAAAAAGCACTTTTAGTGCTGAACCTTTGTGTTTTTATTCATAATATCAGTATTACAAAGTTTGGACTACATGCGCCCAACTTAAATACTTAATTGACAAAGAATGTAAATAATATATATGTGTCTGTTACTGAAAACATTTTTTATTTGTATCAGATCGCCATAAAAAAAAAATCATAATGTGTCTGACTTTTTTTTTTCTTTTTGTACTTTGAGATTCAGTGCAGCCATGTTAGTGGTCTTATGAGGCTTTGCACAACACAGTGCTTGATTTGACCCTTTTAAAGTAAACATTCAGCATTTTTTATTTGTCTTCAGATTAAACTAATGAGTACTACACTACAGTACACTGAAAGTGTAAAGTACATTACGGTTGCCAATCATCGGTTTGTGCTGAAACACTAAAATTGTCATGACAAGAAAAATGCAAATCGGTTCATTTTAGTCTCCAACCAGCATCAATTTATAGGATTTTGGGTGAATTTGGGCTACAGATTTTTACACATTCTGCTGTTTACACTAAGCATTTGTTTTTAAAAGTGATATTTCCAGATGTGCGCCCATTTTATATTATATAGCTATAACTGCGTCTCAGACAAACCTGTTTCTGTACATGTTTCAGTAGTTTGCAGGTGGAGTAAAGGGAAATATTCCCACTGTGAAGAGCCAGAGAAGAATTAGGTGCAGTTTTTCGTAGCAACTTGAAATATCACTTTAAAACCACAGCACTGTTTTTCAGATCTGTACTGGGACATTTTACTCTTGCTAATGCATAGATGTTGGAAGAATATTTTTTCTACTGTTTGAATTTTATAACAGCACAATTAAAGATGTTTTCAATATGTTGTGGGTCATGAGGATAATTTTGTGTGTTGAGAGTACTCTTCCATCACGGCCAGCTGCAGCTAGGCTGTGACTGTGGGCTGGTTGCTGTGGAGTGTTTGTTGTGTTATTTTTGGCTCCACATGAGCATCATTTGGTTGAGCACCCAGTCTCTGATTAGCATATACACCTGTGTATGTTTGTCACCACTGATATTTATTATGTATTTTTGGTAAAAGCTTCTACACTAAGTGGAATTTCTTTTAATCATATTTACTATAATGAGGCATTTAAACCCTGACACTAGCACGCAGTAGTATCCAGGTTGTTAGAAAAGCCTGCAGGGAAATGAAAAAGGTGGGAGTATCAAAGAAAAGCGTATTTTGAGAGTTATCGACTGCTCCCAGTAGTGTCTGTGTAATCGCTACCTAGCAACAGTAACTAGGCACACCTGTTGGAGCTGAAACCTAACTAGCCTCAGCTTTGTGCATGACCTTTCAAGCACAGCTAGTTTTTCTCAATACATTTAAACTATTTGAAATCTTGCGCAGAACTTGAGCTGCGGATTAAACTGGTAAGGTAAGGCATGGTGTAATAATGCTATCTGGGAAATTAACCTTTGCCATGAAGCTAGAGACGTAGCAGCAGGGAAGCTGTCAGGCACGAGCTACATAAATCTAAAGATTAAGCTTTATGTGCTTTTCCCTTCGGGGATTGCACCTACATAGAACTCATTCTATCCACCACTATTTTATCCTCTTCATTTTTTCAGTTTGACTTAATAAGAATATCATTCTCCAGTGGTGTGAAGTAACGGGTACGCTTTTTGTTAGCAGTCGCCACAGTGAAGTCAGGTACAGGGGTAGTGTGCCCAAAAATGTGTTTTGTTCCAGGTAAGATGCAAAGTGAGATTCACAAAGCAGCTACGCCACAGAGCGTCTTTTAGGTGGAAGACTTTCCCCTCCTGAATCTCCTCAGCTACACATGAAGCAGGTGGTCCTGAACGTATCAGTGTGAGCCATTAGCGCTGTTAGCTGGCCTGTCAGCAGCTCCAGCAGCTCTGGAAAGCTGTGGAGACTCGCTGTAGGTTGTGGCAGCTGCAGGAAGTGCAGCTGGAAGTTGCCTCTGCTACGATTTGAGCTGCTGTCTGTCGACAGATGAGGATCAGCAGGTAAAGAATAAAGTCCGGTGTTACTTTTACACCCTCAGAAGCACAGATCCGTCCCATTGCAGGAATATTTTTTATCAGAAACTGAGAAAGAATAGAAGTCTGAAACTGGCAGATCTACACCACATAAGTTCACAGCCCTTCAAATACGTTGGTGGGCGTGGTTTTCTATGCCTGTAACGTGAGGCCCCGCCTACCTGCATCTGGAGCGAGGGGCTGTGGGTTAAGATTTTCTCTGAAGTAGATGACCTTTGTGTCACAAAAAAACAACCTGGTTTTGCTCTGAAGAGGGTGTTACAAGCCTTTTTTTTTTACACACAAAATCCTGTTTTTAAAATAAAAAAAATATATTAATTTTAACAGTATACGTGATTTTCATCACAGTTAAGTAATACTGTGTTGTTTACAGCTCAAAAAACACATTTTTGGGTGCACTGCCCTTTTTAATGAGTTCTGCCATTGACTGGCGACCTGACCAGGGTAGGCCACAGCTTACTCGCAACCCTGAATTGATGTTAGGAGAATATGATGACGAGTTTAAGTTGTGATTTGTGCACATGTCTAAAGGCTAGAGATGTGACGTTCATGAACGTTCATTTGTGAGCCATTCTTTTTATATACAAATTTTTGACACTGCCTTCATCAAATCAAATCAAATCAAACTTTATTTATAAAACGCTTTTCATGCCATAGGCAACACAAAGTTCTTTATATGATTAAAAACCTAAGAATAAAAACACTCAATGAAATCTTTCACACAGTCATACGCACACACGTATACACACACACACCAAGCCCAATCCCCCCCCCCTTCCAGCTAAAAATGACTGACTTAATGAATAAATAAATGAATAAATAAGTAAATAAGAAGTAGTACATTTGAGTAAAATGAAATAAGATAAATAAAATGTGACATCATAGAAGTCTGATGTCCAACACGCTCCGTTCATGTGAAGCATCTGTGGGCAGAGAGTATTGTTTGGTAAACAAATACTGTGAGTTCTATCCAAAACATTTACTAGAATTTGCACTGACTGCTCAGGTTTATCCTTTTTATCTATATTTTTCCTATAATTACTTAATCTTGTATAGTAGATTTTATATAGGTACATATTTTGATTGTTTGTCATTCTTATATAATGTGAAATTTTGTAAGATATTGTGAGAACGAGCCAGTCTTTTGAATGGCTCTTTGAAAGGAACGGCTCCTCAAGATCCGGCTCCCTTCAAAGAGCCATAAATCCCATCTCTACTAAAGGCTGTTACATACTCTGCAAGCAAGGAAAACTTTTATCTTGTTCTCACATCTGCGAGAACAAAACTGCGGACGTAGTTGGAGACATCTTGCAGTTTGTTCTTGACATCGGCCGAACCGAACTTTCTTCTCGTGGGGCTCCGAGAAACACTTTGTGATTGGTCGGACGCTTGAGGTGGGCGTGGTTAACGCGGATAAGAATTAAGCGAAAAGTCCGCTCCCAACAGTTTTAATGAACAGCTGATCAAGGTGGTGAGAGTACGTAAATATATACAACACGTGGTCTTTAAAGACGCAACTCCGTCCTTCCTTTTCTTCTTTTTTAAAAGTTTCTTTTTAGATATCAACTGACCCGGTCAATTGTTGATTGCACATAAAAATCAGACCCCACTTCACGAAGTACTCGTGAAGTATGAACTGACCGGACCAATAAAAACTTTTTTCTTGTTCTTGCAGCCCTGAGAACAAGTAATTGTGGCGTACGTAACAAGCTTTACTCTGTGTAAAGATACTCATGTTGATTAACCCAACTCAAAGCAGCTGGTTTGGTTATCAGTTTGTCAACACATAATTTTAGCTCAGAGTTTTGAATGAGTTTGTTGAACCCACTTTCTAGAACAAGACTCAGTTCAATGTACTCTACAACTCTTTTACAGGAGTCTGTTATATTTAAAATCTTGCACAGTTCCTTGGGGTGCTGCTGATTTTGTTAGAACATTTTTCTCATGACAAAACAGACCAAAGTCCAATTTTGTTCAGTTAAATCACAAATGGAGGCCTTTTTGTGATTTAACTTATTGTGTAAGTCACTAGCCGCCTTTTTGTGACACAAAACATCCTTTCCTGTCTTGGAAGTTTGCTGGAATGCATTTAGGTCCTTTAACAAAAACATTGGTAACTAAACAAAAAGTACATAAGGAGATTTAAGGGATTAAAATAGAAAATTAAAACGCTTAATCACAAAAAATGAGATTGCCCTTGCAGAATGACTTCAGAGAATGCCAGCATAACGAGGTTTACAATTGAAAGGATCCTTAAGGATGCAAGTGTGTCTGCTGTACTTGCTCCATAAGACAGAACATTTCTGCATAAATGCCAACCCTTGCATCATAATTTCCAACTCCAGAGAACATTAATAAGACACCATATTACTGCAGAGAAGCTATGGACTGGGGATTCTGTAATTAGATGTTTGACAAGGTTAAAAGAAAATAACGATGCATAATAGATAGGAAAATATTTTGGGAATGTACTGCTTTCTTGTGATCTTTTACTAAATGTCACTGATAGGGTGACGAAAAAACTCATTTCTATCTCTGCTGTCGCGAATTAAACAGTAGATGATGGAAATCTGTCATTTGTAAATGTAAGCTGTGCTTTAAAGAATGACTTTAATCATATTATCCATCGTTTTAGAGAAGGTGAGAGTATTTACTATTTTAGCATTCAATTTATTTTTTGGAGACAAGGTTTTTTCCAATTGGCCAAATTACATTACATTAGTGATCACTTTCGCACTGAGTAAAGGGAAGCAAACGTCCAGCCTTTGTGTGGTTTGTAATTGCAGTTAGCTCTGTTAGTTTGTTGTACACCGAAATGAAA
Source organism: Melanotaenia boesemani (assembly GCF_017639745.1). Lineage (NCBI taxonomy): Eukaryota > Metazoa > Chordata > Actinopteri > Atheriniformes > Melanotaeniidae > Melanotaenia > Melanotaenia boesemani. The sequence goes on from NC_055705.1 coordinate 13,659,762, forward strand.
AGCTTCAATCGGAAAGCATAAAATTAACTTTAACTTCTTGGGAGGGCGGGGCACCCCCTCAGGCACGTCAACACGGTTGCCATCTTGGGCCGGGGTTTCAGATCCGGTCAGATCAGTCAGACTGTGTCAGACTGTGTGTGTGAAACCAAAATGCCAGATTTTTGTGCTGCATACGGATGTTCCTGTGAAAGAAACACCGAAACCAAGAAACAAGGGATAATATTTTACAAGCAAGAAGTGGTGTTATTTTATTTAACTATTATGAACTTGTTTATTTGATGTATTTCGTAAGCTAACAGAAATGAAACCGGCTTATGTCAGGACAAGAAAATAAAACATGTTGTTGTTAGTAAGGGGATGATTACAGTAAGATTTTTTTAAGTGGCATTTAGCAATCAGCCACTTCATATAATTGTGCTATGTGGGTCATTTTAACATTATTAAATCAGTTTCATGGCGCTTACATGAAGTTTAACTGCTGACCTGCAGCTACAGAAGAACTGAGAACTGAACGATGTTCAGATGGATGTTTTGCATGTTTCCAGAAGATAAAAGGAGGAGGCAGCATGGGTAGCAGCACTCAGGAGGAGAGACTTTGTACGGAAGTACTGTTCAGTTGTCTGCAGCCGTCATTTTAACCCAGAGGACTTTAACAGGACTGGACAGTCCACTGGTTTAAAGGAAGGAGTGATGCCACCCATTTTTTATTTTCCTGACCGTCCCTGCAAAGTTAGTGTCATGACAATTTCTCATGTAATCCAAATATTTCACTAATGGAGTCCCCTCTAAATGATTATAAAATACACTATTAGAAATGCTTTGTTTTGAATGGAACCTTCAGTTCTTACTCTTACAAATTTCTCTGGTCTTGAATTCTCATTTTATTTTCTTTGACGTGTTAAAAAAATGTCTGTTTTATGTTGGTGTTGTGTTCTTTGGTACTTTTATCAGGTTCATTACTTGTTGGGCTCGTCACATCAGAGGTAAATTTAGGTTTTTTTGTATGAAAATGGAGAGAGGAACACACGTAACTTTGAGGTATTTCATTTTGGGCTTATTTTGGTAAATGTTTAATTTAGGAAATCCTTTTTTTTAATGAGTGTCCTTCATTCCTTTATTTTTTATTTATATTTTATATTATTCATATTATAAATATAACTCCATATATGAACAGCACCATTATTATTTCTCTGAGGATTGTAGAAAAATTGAGTATGCATGTGGGTGTGTCTGTGAGTGTATGATTTAAAATAAAAATAATAAAAATAATGATCTGTTGTATCATAAATATGTGACATTTCTAATAAACCAAACCGATTAAAAAGTGTATGAAACTTCAGCTAGTTGTGGTGATTTTAATTGTTGATAGACCTCTGCCTCTATTGACTAATGCTGTAAGTAGATGCGGCTTACCCCGGCCCAAGATGGCGGTCGCTTTGACGCATCGTTCCTATTTACAGCAGCGTCAGAGGCGACATCTATGCACCCCCGTAATATGATGGTAAGGGAAACACTGTGCAGTGACTGATGTTTGCTTAGTCATCTCTACTAATTTGTCAGAGTAAAGTGGTAAGAAGAGTCCTACCTCCAACTAAACATATCTAAAACAAAATATTTGTTTATTATTATTTAATAAAACAGCAAGACCGGCATGAAGTCCCTTTAATTAAAGGTCAGAAAATAGAGCAAGTGCAGTCTTATAAATACCTTGGGACCACAACTGATGAAGAATTGAACTATGAAAAGTGCAAATCTGTCTGCAAATAGGGCCATCGGCACCTTTACTGCCTCAGAAAACTGGCATTCCCACACTGACTGAGCAATCTTGTTTTTTTTCTTTTGAGTTTATTGTTTTGCTTGTTGCCATGGTTCAGTCACACCTCTATTACAAAGAAGAGCTCGTTGAACCAAACTGTGAGATGGTCCAGCCTCCCTGTACACTAAACAGGTACAGAGGATGGCTTCATCTGCTTCTGCTTCTTCTTCTGCTTTGTCCTTATCTTCTTCTTCTGCTGCTACTACTACTTCTTCTCCTCTTCATCTGCTGCTGCTTCTGCTTTGATTGTTCCGTTTGAAGTCTAAATGTTTTTGCCATGTAGGGGTTCTCTTTGCAATATTAATATTGCAATAACAAAAACTTCAATAGATCATGCAACTCTGATGGAATGCTTGAACAAAGCTACCCAACAGATTTAATTTTATTTCTATATTCCATTTAAGAGCACACTTTACATATATTTAAAAAAAACAAAACAAAACAAGCCATCTGGGGATTGGGACTTAATTTTCTTTCTGTTGCTATCGGCTCTGTACAAAACAAAAACTTTGGTGTACACATATTCAACATAGTATCATACTGAGCTTATTTCAACCAAAAGGTGAAGCAGATCTAAATCAAACCTTGTTAATTTCATGATAAGTGAGAGACTTATGATGTGGCTAGTTTTAATTTATTGTACAGCATATGCTGTCTTGTTTGAAATGGGACGTCAGGTGCTCTGAAAGGGTATTACACATATTTCTGTTCAGACCACTGAAATATTTCATGGCTTGTGCAGATCTCCTCAATCAAAGCGCATTCACATTTATTTCCTTTGTTTACCTCAAATAAATATGCATCTGTGGCTGAACACATAAAACGTATCACTTCCAGTGTTGTGTTGCAGAGCTTCTTGTTTGGGGGTGACCTGCAGCAGAAAGCACTAAAGGTTTAAAACATGAGAGCTTTTGTAAGCGGGGAATAGGTTGAATCACTGTTGTGTTAAATCACTCAGATCACTCAGCAGCATAGAGCAGCAAAAGAGCCATGAACTGAGATGAAATCTTTCTGTACAGTTGCCAGTAGGGCTACTATTCATTTGAAAATGTTGCTGGCAGTGAGGTGGATTTGGCCACATACAGTATAACCCTGTGGGGCTGCAGTCTTTTTTCTCTCTCATATGGCAGTGTTAATAACATCGGGTAATATTGCTGCTGGCAGTGAGGGAATTGTTCGCTACAGTGCTTGTTGACTCTTGACTTCCTGAACACGTTACATTTACACACATATGGCTGGAGGATGCATTTACACTACCTCTATTTATGAATATACGTAGATCAGCCAAGTGGCTGCATTTCATGCATTCTTTTTTATTTTTCTCGAGTACAGTAATTAGATCCCTGTAAACAATTATCATGTCAAGGAAATATTTCTGTGACAAAACCGTAGATTTATTTAACAAATTCTTCATAATGACTGTAACCTCTACTGAACCTCTGAATAGCAAGTTATGAGTGTATAAAAATGCATTTACCACGAGGCAACCTTCAGTTCCACAGCCAACCCACCATATCTATTTGTCTGTCCGTCCATAAATTATATAAAATAAATAACATTTTTTCTAATTCATTTTTTGTATATGATGTGTATGTGTATACCAAAGGGAGTCAAACATTTTTTGCTAACCACTATGTTTTCAGAGACTCATTGTTATGCATTACAGCCAGGGTGTACTGACAGTTTATGCAAATATGTTACTTTATGAAAGTCACTGTTATTTAAAACTAGCTGGAGCTACAGCTGAACTCGCCTTCTGTGTTCTTTAAGACTCGATTAAGAGAGAGAGAGAAAAAAAAACATAGAATCACATAAAGGACAGGGCCAGCATGGCATGGCTGGATTGGGTTGGTCGTCATGGGGACGGAGCACCACTCAGGCCTCGCCACCAGCAGGTTTGCACCCGGAACCAGTTCAATGTTTCACACATCTGATTAGGACTGTTAACACATTAGTTAGATTAGGGTGGGGCTATAACAACAATAGTAATAAAAATAATGTTTCTATTATTTTTTGGTAGGAATAGTGGCAGTAATTGTAATTTTGTTATTCATTTTTCTTCTGTTTGCCTTAAATGTTTTATTATTTTTTATTAATACACTATATTTTTATATTATTGCCACAAGGTATATGGAGCACCTTTTACACCAACACACACATTTCTTTAATAAAGAAACGCAACCAATTTATTTATTTTGCCATCAGAATTAGTAATGTTCAGTTTCTTTCTTTTCATGGTTCTTTTTATCACAGATGGACACTGCACAATTGCAATGTTTATACACACTGTTATTTAACTTTTTGCACAGTTGTTGAAAGAAAAAACAAGTTGGTAAGATTGTGAGCTTAGCTGTTAATTCTAGTGATGTTGTGGTTAATTTTCCCACCTGTGCTGCTGTCGTCAACAAGCTGTTTCTTCAGAGGAGGCACACTAGCTGATGCAGGTAACTATACCAGAAAGAAAATTGGAAAAACAGCTCAGCCTCACCGGAGTCGTTGCTAAATAGTATCAGATTCTTGAGAGCGCAGCCTGTTTTCCCCTCTGTGTCCTCCTGTCTGCCAGCTAAAGCCACACAGCAATTAGATCTGGAGGAGAGAGGGACCTCCCAAAGAAAATGTTTCAGAGCAAAGTTGCAGCTGGCTGGAAGTTGTTTTCTTTGATAAATTGCTAATAACAGCATTGTTCTCTCTGGAGTGTTGGTTCCCGGTACCACAGGCTCCTGTTAACAAAAAATGACCAGAATATACACAAGAACATCTCCTTCATTTAATCTGTAACAGGATAATGTGAGGCGTGTTATTAAAAGTGAGAGGTTATATAATTAGATCATGTTGCCTCCCCTCTTTGTCTGCAGTGAGATGCATTTTTAGTCAGTAGCTAGCTTCTTATTAAAACTCTGTTTCTAGTCTTCTAAAAAAAAAAAAGTTAAGAGAAGATGTAACCCACACTAATGCCCTCATGTGCTACAACACCTACACACAGCAACAATAACCAAGTTCCTATGTGTTCATGTGCTTCCAGGTGCTACTTCAGACCACACTGCAAGAGCACCTTCACTTAGGTTTTATGTTTTCTGTTTTAGTTAAATATTTGTAGCTTATTCTTCAAAGGTTCATGTTGTATTCTTTATTCCGCTGCATCTATTCAAAAGCCATTCCTTGTTTTCTTCAATAAAGACTATTTATGAAATTTAATAGGCAAGAAAATACATTTCCCAGTGGTGTTGCCCTGGATTAGGTGTTGGTTTGCAGCCTATAGAGGTAATATTTACTGTCATCTGCATAAAACAATCAAAGATTAAAGAGCTTTGACTACTGAGATTTAAAAAGATGGGTATGTAAAGTGCTTGTCTTCATTCTGTTTGTAGTTTTATTTTAGGTAAAGTATATGATGTCTTATTTGATGAATTTTACTTTGCTTTAAGCATAAGAGAGAAAAATATTCACGGCACTCAAACCCCTAAGCAGCCACAGCATTGGCACCCAAAGGCTACCTATCACACCTTGGATAAATCCAACAGAAGCTCAAATCTATAAATAATCTATATAATAAGTAAACAAAAAGACATTCAGTGTCTCTGTCAAGGACGAGTGGGCAGCTGGATGCACCGATGGCATGCAGAGTTCAATCCTGTAGCCATCAGTCTGCAGATGCACTGATCTTTGTAATCCTGGGAATATGTTATTCGAGATTTTTGCTGAACTGCAGCCTGAAAATGTGCTCCCACGTGTTAATATTGATGAGATATTTACAACAGTGCTGCATATCTGAGCCAAAAAGATACCTGCAAACATTCGTATCTGTGAACTTTATCATTTAGCCAAATCTAGACCCAAATAAATATCTGGCATTTGTTCAAAATGTTTCCCCCAAGCTGTTTTTATATATTTTTTTTTCCTTCATTGCTGCCTTATCATTTATCTTGCACAACAATACTGGCTGGTGATCACTGCAGGAGCTCTTCCTCTCTTCCTTCACCATTAAATGAGACACTGAAGAAGACAAATAATGCACATCTGAAAGAGGGTACTGCATTAGGACGCTAGGTCGTCACTGTACACCTTGTCTGCCTTTTTACATGATATGCCGGTGTCATGAGATCAACAGAAATGGGTCATGTGTGTTACCTTGCATTATCAGTGATTGATTTCCTTTGCATGTCAGTAGAAAACTTGTGGGTTAAATAAAAACAAAATGATGAACAAGTTGTGATCTGGGTTATTGCTTGTGCATCAGTCTTTAAAATGAATTAAAAGGGTAATTGCTGCATGCTGGAGGGGGTTAGACAGCAGTCACTGCTCCTCACTGTGCATGCATCTCTTATTGCCTGCAGAGGGCATTGCAGCTCCAGTAATCTGCGCCACATAAGAGGCACAGAGAGTTGGGGATGCTTCGGGACCAATATGAGACTTGCCATTCATCTGGGCTGAATGGCATCTTTTAGTTTGTTCCTAGGGTCAGCCAAGCGTCTGACCTAAGCCTGCTGATGATAAAAGAACAAAATGTGGCTGAGAAGAGGCTAAATCCTCAGTGCTCAACTAGGGAACGGAAGCTGGTTTAACTCTAGAACACCAAGCTTTCATCTGATAATGGATCCAGTGTAATGGCTCATTATGTAACTGCTCAGAAAAGAGAGAGGGAGGGGAAAGTGAATCATGTGATGAGCAGTTTTGTACCGGTGCCATCACCGAAGAGCCGCTAGCTGCACAGCGACATGTCAAGTGTCCATGAAGTTAGTCAATATTTGATAAATCAATAAAAGGGTAAATACTACAAGAAGTAGATTTGGATTTAAATATGTGGTTGAGGCCAAGTACATTTATTTTTTTTTGTAAAAATTTTTTGATTTGTTTATTTTTTACAGAAGCTGATAGTCATTTGGCCAAATATTTAAAACTGAGCGTGATCTCAATATCACAAAGCTTGTAGTCACATATGATTTTTCTCATGATCTTGACAAATCTGCCTTTTTATTTTCTCGATGACTTCCTACTGAACAAAACGAGATAATCAGTTTTGTTTTCTTGATCACAGTGCAGTTAAAAAATGAGTAGTTGGCAACTAATTTACCAGGTACTTGCCTCAGTTCTCTCAACAGTGAGTTAAAATATACTTGTGTTATCCTATATGTGCTTGGAAACGGCTTTCCATAACTCTAAGAAGTAGCTATTTGTTTTATCATAGATTTTAAAAATAATAAGTGCTATAAAACTGTTTTGTTAAACTTTTTGTTGACTCATTATTTTGAAATAATGAATGAAAATTTGGTTGTTCTCAGCTTTCATGCCTTCTTTTCTCCCACTTTTCACTAACTCTTATATTCAGAGGAAGTAGTGTGATTATCTTGGGTCAGATAAATCAGCAGGAGTTACAGGTGTTGGTGCTGGACTGGATAATCCAGCCTCCTTCCCTTCAACTAAGTATAAAAGATGATGGTAAAAACATCATGTGGTGTTAGTATTTAGACATGAGAGTGATTAGTGACCCTTTACGAGGTATAACTTGTAATGATGGTTGATTTTGGTCTCTTGTTCAGGTAAATTTAACCATTGTGTGCTAAACTACTTTTTGGGGCTCTTTTGCTTTTGTGACCTGCTGCCTGGAAGCTGCTGTATTTGTTCCCCCTGTGTCTGGTTGATTTAAATCAGGGCTTCTCAAATTGGTCCTATGAGGACCAAAGACCTGCAGGTTTTCAGTGTATCTCTGCTACAACACACCTGACTCAATAACAGACTAGAGATATAGCAGAGATCCATTTCATTAGAATAAGGTGTGTTGCAGGATAGTGGGCCTTGAGGACCAGGGTTGAGCACCACTGTGTTAAATGATTTCTAAGAAACTTAATGGAGGTGTCACACACTCCTGCTGTGCTTTAATGTAAATTTTGTCTTAGTTAGCTGCGCTTGTGAAAGTTTGAATAAAAAGCCTGCCTGGTTGAACTTGCATGGGTTTTCCTCTCATCGCTGCAGCTCAGCGTGCTAGATTTTGAATCTCTGTTAAGCCCTGTTTGTGGCTTTTTTTTCTTTTCTAAGCTCTGTTCAGTCCCCACTTTTTGTTGTAGCCCATGAGCAAAGTAGAACACAAACACTGGAGTTCATCTTTTTTCCTTTTTAAACATTTGTTTTAAGTGTTTGTTATGCTCCTAGTCCATGCAGAAAGCTCATGATTTGTCTTTTTTGGTGTAAAGTTCAAAGTGTGTTGAACTAAAACAAATAATTGCAGCTACTAAAATGTTAAGATTTTCCTCATTTACTTGGTTTGAAATAGTTTTTTAAAATGTCACCTGTAGACTTTAATAAGAAATACAAGACAGTTTATTCAGTGAACAGCTCACCTTCTTTGGCAGAAGTTCTTCTTAAAGTGACATTCTCAAACAATTAATAGCTCAAAAGCTCTGATATTCAGGTTTTTATTTAACACAAGGGAACAAGGAATTTTGCAAAACGGGACTGGTGTCACATTGTTGAAACTAGAAAGCTTAGAGCTGCTGGCTCATGAGATTCAAGCTTGATTCAACGAACGCAATTTGCATGCATTGGTGTAGATGAATACAGTTAATGTAAACGAAGGAATTGCCTTGCAAAGCACTTGAGCCAAAGCCCTTGCTATCTTTTGTTCATATCTATTAATGCACTCTGTTAATGGTGGACCTATTTCAGTGTCATATTATAATGCAATTTGTGATCCAGTAGCCTCATTCCCTTCTGCAAGTTCTGTTCTAAAACAATGGACTTGCATGCCAGATGCACTCTACTGTTAGTCAATTCATTTCCCTCAGTATCTTCTTTTGCTACTGCAATAGCACTGATACAGGCACAATGCAAAAGCTTGATTGAGGTCGGTGAGATATAAAAAGTAGAGGTTAACAAATGGCAGGAGGAGATGCAGAGAGGCAGAAAAAGAGGGAGATTAGAGGGGAAAAGGCTATGAGAGATAGGAGTGAGCATAAGAAAAGCAGATAAGGGATAATGAGGTGTTCACGTGGAGGAGTGATAGAGAAAAGAAAGGGAAAAGGTGCAAATAATTGGTGACTGGAATCTGAGGAAGAGACACGAGATAAAGGTGAATAAGGAGTCGAGGAGGGTTGTGCTATCTCTGGCCTGGCTCAGCAAAACAGTGGTTGAGAGTGTGAGAGGCGATAGAGGGGAGTCACACGGAGAGAGTAACAGGATTGTGAGAAAGCTTGACATGGATGAAACTATTGGCCTTTGACAGGACAGGATGGTGTGAGGGTGGCAATAAGGAAGACAGGAGCCAGCAGTGAGGAGGCAGGAAAACAGGAAATATCTGTGTTTAAGGTGGTTTTAGTTGCTTTAGAAGGATGAACTACAAAACAAAAACACTGCCTTTGGTTGGGTCAGAAACAGCAGACCTGCCTGGATTGGCTCAAAACCACCTGATAAAGGATTGACAAGACCTGGTCTGTGCTAAAATACCAGAAATTCTCTCTACACCTGACTGGATGAACGGGACACTCACCAGACTGGTGTTGAGCTTAGCATCAGTGCCTGTAGTTAGTTAGCTGCTACAAGGGAGTAAAATTTATCCCCATGGCCATTCTGCTTATTTCTTCTGTCTTAAGAGTCTTTAGATTGTTTAGAGATTTGACTCTCTCCAACTATTGATTAACAAAGAAAAGTATTTTTTATGATGCATCTAATTTTTCATCATCAATAATTTTTAGGAGTGATGGCGCTGTTTTGAGGAGGTTCACTCGGTTTCCGAGAGAATGAGTGCCATCATTTGTTCATGTAAACACAAGCTGTGTTGTATTGCTTATTCATTGATTCCAGCCTTATGGTAAGTTGTTCTGGCTTATTTCTTCTATTAACAGAAACTACTCATTGCCATGTTGTCTTGCCAACAAGATTTTCCCTCTAAATGCCTCTATCTTTTTAACCTGCTGTTTGTTGGCAGCCTTCAAGCACGTTAGTGGACTCCTGTCTTCCTGGGACTTCTTTACCCTTCTGTCTCTCTGTGTTCTTCCACAGCAGTTTGATTGTAACTAGAAATAATTTATTGTCCACAGTCTTTCATTTATTTATTTTTACATTTATTGGATGTTACATGTGAAACTCAAATTTAGAGTATAGTGTAAAAAAAGGAAGCAGCACGCCTGGACAAACTGGTGAGGAAGGCAAGCTCTGTCACTGGCACAGAGCTGGAAAGCCTGACAGGAGCTGTCATGATGAACAGGAGCCTGTTCAGCCTGTTCATCACTGACAGTCCAAATCATCCACTGCACAGCGCCATCTCCAGGCAGAGGACCAGCTTCAGTGACAGACTGCTGTCACTGTCCTCTATGGAGGTCAATCCTCGCCCAGGCCATACGGCTCCCCAGTGCCTCTAAGGGAGATCGATAACACAAAACATAGCTCTGGACTCACTTCACATTCACACCACACACCTTGGACACACACAGTTTATCACAGACACACACCCATCTATATGTTGGACTCAAGAGTGTACAAACCGACTGTTGCACAGCTATATGTCACACGCTGCACCTTGGAACCAGAAGTGCAATATTTTACGTTTTTACTCTATACTGTATTTTTATATTTTACTCTTGCTCTTGCTTTTTATTGAAACTTGCATGCTTCTGTGTTTCCACCTTTCAAGTTGCTGAAACTGTGAATTTCTCTTTCAGATTAGTAAAGTATCGTTTGTCTATTTTATATAGACTCATTATGAGCAAAGTGAGATATTTTAAGCATTTCTTTGTTATAATGATTATGGCTTACTGCTTATGAAAAACCCAAAAATCATAATCTAAAAATTAGAATGGTTTAAAAAGGTTCAAGGTTGTAGCCTCTAAAGCAGAGCTACTCAATTCGGTCCTACGAGGGCCGCAATCCAGCAGGTTTTCCATGTATCCCTGCACCAACACACCTGAGTCAAATTAGGTGGCTCTAACAGCCAATCAGGTTCTACACAATGACTCATTAATTTGACTTAGGTGTGTTGGTGCAGGGATACATGGAAAACCTGCTGGATTGCGGCCCTCGTAGGACCAAATTGAGTAGCCCTGCTCTAAAGCCTGGTACACACATAACCATTTTTTTATTCTTATGAGATTTTTTAACTGGTCGAGACCTCACACGTGAAGATAAAAAAAAATGAGTTTTGATCGTAGTGTGTGTGGTGTGCTCCGAAAATGTAATCACAGAACACATGACGATGCTGTCCAGCAACTCATCTACAATCTAGTCCTCCGAGCCGGACAAACGTCGAAACGTTGAAGAACTATAGAAGAAGAACTATAGTAACAACCGGAAAACACAACACAGCATGGAAGAGAATATACAGGACGAGGGAATGATGGAGGTCTTGGGAATATTGTTAACAGAAAAAGCCAGAACTGACAAAAATAACAGACTGGAGACGGCGTGAACACAGACTTTATTTTCTTCCTTGTTCCCCAGCCAGCTCGCTCTCTGATTGGCTACATTCTGTACCACATCACCATCCACACAGGCAGAATGCAAGAGTCATTGGCATACTTCAGAAATTGGCTCTGAAATATTAAACATGTTCAATGTTCCCATTTGTCGGCTACGACCTGTTTCAGAGCGGATTATCGGGACAAATCAACTCGTTACCACAGACCACATGATAGTTGGACAGGCAAATCTCACCATGATTGTGCGTTGGCTGTCCGAGGTTGAGAAGAGGCAATATCAGGACAAAAACAGCCTAAAAATCATTGTGTGTGTACCAGGCTTAAGTGCAACACTCTAATAAGCTAGTTAATCCAAAACACCTGCAGAGGACTCCTGAGCATCTAAATGGTCTCAGTCTATTTCAGTAGAATCCACCATCATGGGGAAGGTTGCAGAAAACCATCACTGACTCCCTCCACAAGGAGGGAAAGCCTTGAAAGGTAAGCTGGATGCTCTCAAAGTGCTGCATCAGAGCACATGAATAAAACGTTGAGTGGAAGGAAAAAGTGGAACAACCAGCAGGATGAAGCAGCTGGAGAGGATATTCAGGACAAGGCTGATCAGAAATGTGGGGGAGTTTCACAAGCTCTGGACTAAGGCTGGAGCTAGAGCTTCCAGAACCACCACACAGACGGATCCTGGACCTGGACTTCACATGTTGTTTTCCTCTTGTCACTTTGGTCCTGAACAAAATGTGTCATCAGAAGCGTCTTATCTGGGCTAAAGAAAAAATGAGCTGGTCTGTTGAGCAGTGGTCCAAAGTGGTCTTTTCTGATGAGAGAGGAAACAATCCAAGACCCTTAAAGTGAGGCGTGAAATTTCCACAGTGGGTGGTGATGTGGGAGCCATGTCATCTGGTGCTGGTCCACTGGGCTTCATTAAATCCAGAGTCCATGCAGCATCTACCAGGAGATTTTAGAGCCCTTCATGCTTCCTTCAGCAGAAAGGCTTTTTGGAGACGCTGACTTTATTTTCCAGCAGGACTTGGCAACTGCCCACACTGCCACAAGAACCAGAACCTGGTTCAAGGACCAAGGATTACTGGGCTGGACTGGCCTGCAGACTCTCCTGATCTGAACTCTGTAGAAAATCTATGAGGCATTTCCAAGAGAAAGATGAGACATGAGATGCAGAAGAGCTGAAGGACTGAAGCATTCTGGTCTTCATTCCACCCAGCAGGACCACAGGCTGGTAACATTCACGCCGCATGGAGGCAGGAGTCCATGTAGAAGGACTCAAACCAAGACCTGGGTTCATATGCAGGACTAGACTCTTCAGATGGTCCATATTTCTGTATTCAAAATCCTTTCTTTTAATTTATTTTTTTTATTTTTATTTTTAAGTAATAATCTAATTTATTATGATTTTGGGTTTTCAAAAAGCTGTAAGCACCATAATAATCAAAATTATAACAAATAAATGCTGGAAATATCTCACTTTGCATATAAGTCTGTATAATATATTAGTTTACCTTTTTAAGTTCAATGACTGAAATACATTTTTGTGCAATATTCAATTTTTTTTTAGTTTCACCTGTATTTCTTCTTAGTTTCTGTTCCTGTGCTGCTTCTTTTCTCTCTTTTTGTGGAAAGTTTTTCTAAATTTTATGCATGTTTTAAGCAAGGAGTGTCTTATTCCCAGGTAAATCTGTTTAAATAATGATGCCCTGACTTAACTTAAAACACACATTAATTCTATTTTTTTGCTGATTTGCTTTAAAATTAAAAAATGTTTAAAATTACCATCACATTTGGTTAAAGCTTGATGTATGAGCTCTCACCCTACATAGCATCTCTACATTTAATACAGTTTGTCAGTGCTGCACAGGTTTAATTAAAGCTTAGCTGTAGGTATTTCAATATGCATTGGGCTCAGCCAGAGATGAATGAAAATATTAATCTGTTCAGCCAGCAATATTGCAGTTTTATTCCATGTCAAGATTCAGGGATGATCAGTGAAGATGAAAAGAAATTGTGGCTGTGTTTTTCCTCATATGATTGTGACTTTGTGTAATATGTGTTAGCAGGACAGGAGAAGTGTTGAGAAATCCATGTAGCTGGAAGAAATGTTGAGCAAAAAAAATGACAAATTCATGCCGGCTAGGCTGGACTTCAAGGTGTTTGTACACACGTTTTTTTTTTTTTGTTTAAATTTTTTTTTAATGGTTTTCACTCTAAAATGATAATCAGAAATAAGCTTTTTTCTAACCAACATATTTTCTTAATCTTTTGGTTGTGTGTGTTTCTGGTGTATATTTTCATCTCTGTGCAACACACAAACATACACACTATACTGAGACATTTCCAAGAATGATTTTGACACTTCTCAGACACAGAGGATACTGCTCCTGGGGAAAAGACTGATCCAACTGATCCTTGCAGTCGGCTGTAATTACTTGCAAGCAGACGGTGGAGGGTAGGAATGCCAAAAGAAATCATTAGGGAGCTGTCAGCTTCTTACAATGTCCTGATGCCAGTCCTATTTGGGCTCAGCGAGGCTACAACATTGTCTTTTTTGGGTATTGATTTGCAGCCTTGATGATGCAAGTATGAGAATAGAGTAGAACACTTAGAGCAATGAGGAACACAGTGTAGAGTTGGTACTGAAAGGCCTGTCAACTATTATTTGGCTTTTAGGTTATGAAACGTTTTAAAGCAGTTAATTTATTTTGTCATTGTGTAATTCAGTTACTTTTAAAGCATTAGACATTTGAACATACCACCGTATCTCTTTCTTTCTGCTCCTTAAATTATTGATGATGTGACTACAAGCTAATGTTGCTATGTCCTGTAAAAACTGCTTTACTTTAGCTAGATTTCCACTTGTAAAGTTATTTTGACGGACTCCTTTTAGCTGGCTATATCACTGCAAAGTTAAATTATTTTAAATTTAATAGGATTTCAATAAGTCTGCTGAAATTTCTACAATTCTATGGCCATGCTAATATCTTCGGATGGGCTAAGCTAACCGATAGAACATTAGCAGTGTAGATAATTCAACAGCAGAAAAAAAAAAGTTACGTTCATTTCATATTTTACAACACAAGAAGTGATCATATGGCATTGCAATAAAATCTTGTATTTTCCAACAAGACTTTCAGTCTATACAACCTTTATAGGTTGTTTCATAAGACACATGGGGATGTCCTTAACGTTTGACAAATAGTAGCCTTATTGGTTGTTTCTTACGCCCTAAAAATGTAACTTTCATAAGTTTTTCCATTTTGTAGCAAACACCAATATCAAGCGTTTCCTTTAACAGGCCACAAATAGTCTTAAAGCAATACTAGTTTCTGACCTTAAAATTTTATACTTGTTTGATGACACACCGACATTTATCATGCGGGTTATAAGAGCCGTCATTGCCACGCAGTGCCCAGAGGACGAGAAATCGCACTTCGCAAAATTTTTTCCAGCTTGGGGGATCACATAACAGCTGTTTTATGTCATTGTGTCACACACCAGCAGCTGGATATCAACACTCTGGCTGCTTTGAACATGCAGCTTGGCTGATTTAATAAAGAAAGGCAAGTGGACATCATCAGAAGAAGCGAGGAAAAGAAAGAGAGGGTGACAGAGCAAAAGATGAGACAAGAATCAACATTGGACTGACTTTTACTGCGTAGAGAGAGCTCAGAGAGGAGACAGGATTCAAGATGAATTGGCCTTTGTTAGGGGGTGCCACAGTACCAAAATCTACCTAGATTCGGTAGTGCTACTATAAAGACTCATTTATGCTCGATGCAGATGGACGCAGCTTGAACAAACAGAACAAAACTTCCAGAAACTGCGGGGGTGGTGTATAGCTAACATGCGACCAGCGAAAGGAACAAACCAGAGAAGAAGAGGAGGAAGAAGAGGATAACTGCAGAGATGGCAGCTTTGACGAAAGGGTGCGTGAGTGCTTCTTTAACATTGCCAAGGTTGTGTTGGGAGTTGGAAACAACTTTATAGTTGTGCATTACCACCACCAAACGGAGTCCGAGTCGGATGTCAAAAAGTGAACTCTGAACTCAGCACTGCCTACTAGTGGATGAACTGACTTAACAACCTTGGCAATGTTAAAGACGCATGGAAGTATGAGGGCAGCAACAGATGACAACGTTTAAAACAGATATACCTATTTTTTCTTTCCATTCAGGTTGTGTTTTAGACAGTGAAACCACAGCATGTTACTAAAACACTTCTTCTCTGGTTAGGCTGAAGAAAATACTTAATGATACACATTAGCCAGTTGTCATTATTTGGAGTTTTATATTGAGTACAGCTCTTCTTCCAACCACAAAACATCCTTTTTCACAGCAGACATTTTGACTCAATATAGCAAAACAAGAACAGCTGAATTAAGTGGGACTATATTCCACTAAGAGGAGCTTCTTTTTTGTGTTTGTCCTACAGGGAACCAGCATGAACAGGTGCAGAAGTGGAATGCAGCCCTTGTGAATACACCCAACCTTGTGCTTCTATTTCAACTCAAAATCTTGGCCATGAAAAAGGGTGTAATATAGGTTGTTTTGGAAGGAGGACAGCCCCTCATTTTCAGAAAAAGAGAAACTGGACAAAATTATTCAATGTTTTGTTGCCTTACAGCTGGATGTTTGGATTAAAGTGCAGTTAAAAGTGAGATCCCAGCCCAACACACAAGTTTTACCAGTGACATCATCTCCTCTTATTTTATCCCTGACACATTTTGGCCATCACAGGTGAAGTTAAATACTCTTTATATGAAAGAAACTAATAACGAAAGATATTTGATTAGCTGAGCTCTCTCTAAATTGCTAGCTAAAGCCAACACATGCACCTTTAACTTAAACAAGCTATTTGATTGACTTCCTATTTCGAGTTTAATTTTCCGAGTTTGGTGCAAGGCATTGCATTGCATGTATTTATTCCCAGAGCAAGTGCACATAAATGAAAAGCATCAAGACTACACGTCAGTGAGCTACCATATTACCAGTTTGGTAACTTTGACATTACTCTGTATTTGACTCACTTGACAGCAAACACATCATTAGTTGAAGAAGTCATACTAAGATGGAGAATGTTTTATTAATAACTACGGCTAAAACTTTTTTCAACATCTATATTTAATTTAAAATATTTTCATTTGCTTGAAGGCCTGTGAATGTAAGCATCCATTGACCATCAAAAGTACATGCACATATAAAGCAGTCACATAAAAAACTCACCTACTGCATGCCTGTATATGCTGCCACTCACCTGTATCTGCATGGAAAGGTTGATTTTGTTATGTCGGGCCCTGCGTCCCACCTGTCACTGCATCCTGAGCACGGATGATCGGCACATGACATTTCCACTAACCAGAGTGGCTGCATGGTCTGTAACGGGGGTCAGGTAATGTTGGAGCAAATGAAATGGTCAATCCCTGATATTACGCCCTCTGCCACATCCAATAACTCTCTCAAAGGCTCAAATAATTCCCTGGGTCGTTATAAAAAAAAAAAAAGCAGACAGATCTATGTGCTACAGCCACCAAATGTCAGTGGATATTGTGCTCGTGGAGTTATTTCTGCACGTGGACAATGTTCAGCATTTAAGCCACTCGGTTAGATAGCAGTGTGTTTTATGGTGTGTGTGATACCTTGACATTTTCAAGCCTTGGCTCTTGCATAAAATGACAACTTTTAACAAGATTGCATGGCTATTTCTGTGTGCATTTTAGATAAAATTATATCATTCTTTGCAGAAAAACAAATGACCAACTTAAAATCCAAATGCCAGAGAGAAAGTGTGGCAGATAAAACTGAGATGTTTATTTGGCTCATGAATAGGAAAAAAAAAAAACAGTTCAGTTTCTTTTTCACTGGCAATGACTGTGCCTCTCTGAAAACATACCTATATCCTTATATTGCTTTTTCAAAGTCAACCGTTGGTTTAACACTGTGTTTTTAATGCATCACAGAGAAGGGGGGGGGGGGGGGGGGGGTGTCTTTGTGAAAGTAGGCCATTGGGAAGACTGATAGATAGCATTATCCCAAACGGGCCATTATGTGAGAGCCGTGAATCATAAACAAATGACATAATGACCACAAGGTGGTGTAGGAGTGGAGGGGAAGATGGGTATTCTATCTGGATACACTAAGTGCTGCAGTTAGCATGCTCAAAGGAGGCGTTGAAGGGTGGCCAAGCTAGTCCACTCCTTCTGCTCTTTAACACCTAACGCTGTTCATCAGGGTTACCTATTTTTGTCTCACCATTTTGCTCTTTTTTTCCCTTCATTTTCTGGCAAATGAATACAAACACAACCCATCTTCTGTCTTTGTAGTGTCAGTCAAAAAGCGGTCATTCGTCTGTGATCTATGTTGATGACATTGACTTGCGAGCACCTGCAGTCCTACAAGCTCAGTTTACAGTGACCTTAGCCATGACCTCATCTCACGCCGCTGGCTTCCATTGGTATGACCGTTTATCATGAAGGATCCTCAAACTGGCCTCTGACAATGGGTTCCACATCACAAATGAGTAAATCAACAGCTACATACATACAGAAATATACTGTACAAATAGCTGTAATTACCTGGAGAGAGGAAGGCACAATTAATCATAATAATGTGTTGTGCCTGGGTGGTGGAGCTGTTGTAGGAACCATCCCATTATCTAAAGGTTTAGGAATCTGTACAAGGTATTTTCTAGCATGATGGGGCAGTAAACACACATGTTTAGTCATACTCAAAAATGGGCTGCGGGTCCCTGACGGCTCTTTTCCAACAATTAAGAAAAATGAAAAAGCATTTGCTAAAAGAAAAACATCTACACCCTTCACATGATATATTTTATTGATAATGAACAATTTGAATAGTAATCTACTATTTAACACCATTCTGTGATGGGTGTACTAAACAGAAAAATGAACAATGAATAATGATTTTTTACTGCAATGATACTGAATGCAGTGTTTGGCCGATTCACTAATTTTAATAAATTGCAGGCTTTTTTATTCTGTTTGAAAGATAATAGCTGTGCACATTATTTTATGTATAATAAATGTAGCTACAACTGTGGGAGACTAAATCCAGTTGGTAATCCAGAGCTCTAGACTGTGACCAAACAGCTGCAATTTGCGACTAAAATGTGAGACAGTGCGAACAAATTTTTTATCTACCCTACAATGGCGACCGATACATTTTCCGGCCTTTTTCTTGTGGTAGTTATAACTGAATTTATTTTGTCGCTAACAAACTTCTGTTCCCTTCTTCAGCCCAGTAGTTCACAGTAAGGCGCAAATTAGTTGCTGGTTTGCCTCAAACTAACTTCAATACGAGAAAAGGAGACAAACACCAACAATAAAGACGACAGCCAATGTGCGTGTGAGCGGGGACGAACGACCACCGTGATTGGCTTATGTGTGAAAAGAGGCGGGACTTTGTCGCTATATTTAGCGAGCTTTCAGACCCCTTTAGCGGCTTTTTATAAGCGACTATGAAGTTCAACAACTAGCATATGTCAAAACCCGATATTTTCTTCCCGAAAAGATAAACATGTTACATTTTGAAAATGAGACAATTATATTTAATTGAAAATATTGGCTCATTTTAAAATTGATGGCAGCAACACATTTAAAATGAAACTGGAACAGGTTGATGTTTATTGTTGTGTAGCATCCCCTCTTCTTCTCAAAGCAAATTTTATTTATCTGTCTGGTCAGGTTTGGTCTGGTCTCTCTCTCTCACACACACACACACACACACACTTATACACACTAAAGCACAAAGATAAGGGCAGGCCGGTGTCCACCCTGCAACTACGGGGCTTTGAAGAGGATTCCCATGAGGACACCACTAGAGCTAAAAAAACAAAACAAAACAACACAAAACAAACAAACAAAAAAACATTAAAAAATAAAATCAAATATAAAAAAAAAAAAAAAAACTAAAATCAAATTAGAGCAACATATATAAAAGTGCATAATATACAAGAGTTCATGGACAAAAATGAAAAGGATAAAAACATAACGGAAAAAGCTACAAAATCGAATAATTTAGTGAAAAATAAATCAAATTAATAATAAAATGGACTAAAACAAAACATTTAACAATTGTTTTAATAACTGGAAGTGAGGAGACCAGTTTCTGGAGTTTTAGGAGAGGAATGTTGTCCCATTCTGGTCTGATGCAGGACTCTAGCTGCTTTACAGTCCTGGACCTTGGTTGCTGGATTTCTGCTTCCATGATGCTCCAGATGTTGTGTACTGGTGAAAGGTCTGGACTGCAGGCAGGCCAGTTCAGCAGCCGGACTCTTCTGCTGCTGTGATGGATGCAGGATGTGGCTAAGATGTCTGTTTGGGAGCAGATGTTGCTCTAAAACCTCCATGTACTTATACACAAATGTGACTTTTTGATTTGTCCCTGGTGCACAAAGAAACCTCCTAATTTTTAAATTCTTTGTAAGATTTGCAAATCATTGCATCTAGTTTTTATTTACATTTTACACAGGATCCCAAAGTTTTTTTAGTTTGGAGGTTGTAATAATAATCAAAATAATAATTAACGTTCTGTGTTCCCCTTTAAATATTACATCTCAACCCCTTAAACCTTAAACAAATGAGACACTGATGATACACAGTGATACTCAGCCTCTCCTTCACTTTAATATGATGCTGTAACCAGAAACAAGGTTCTCTGGTTTGCTTGTAAGACTTGAGTTGATTTCTGTTTCTCAATCTAAGCCTCAGCTGCCAGCCCAGCAGTGGTTTGTAAGTCAATCAACGCCACACCCAGGAAGGATGGACGTTTCTGTTCTAAACAATTGTTCTAGCACAGTATTTCCTATCCACTTTTGAAACTGATTAGAAAAATCAAATGTAGTCATCATTAATACATTGTTCTTCAATATTAAAATCCCGAATCTGCTTTCAAAATGAGCCACGGCTGAATTTCAGGCCGTTTGCAAGTCTCACACAGGCTTCAAAGGCTTCACCAAGCCCCACACTGAAAAAGACTTTGAATTTATTCATTTCTTCTTCTTGTGTCTTCCTGTGGTCACAGCCAATTTCAGCCTGCATATCCAGTTCTGTTAGAGTAATGTTCTCCATGTCAGAAATATATCCTGAGCTGCAGGTGTTTCATATCATCAGGACCCCCCACCGACCTCAACTTCACAACACGAGTTTTAGTGTTTCCTTCTAGTTTTGTCTTCTTGGCGGTGTGTAGAAATCGACTGAACTCAAGTTATTAAAACTGTGATTGAGTTTGAAACTTTTGAAGGCAGAGTGCCATATCAGCAGCCGGAAAACTGTTGGAACTATTACTGAGTTTAAAAGTAGAACTAATTCTCAGAAACATCATTAGACAGTGGCATTACAGAAGGAATATATAGAGAACACGCTTCTTTTTTTCCCCTTCAATCCGCAGTAATGTGTGCTCAACTTGACTGAAACCAACCATTAGAGACTGTTTTATTCAGGTGAGGTGAACAGGGATCAATAGCAATGTTGCCACATAGAAGAAAACAACCTCCACACACCACTAAACAAAAAGCCCCAAAGGAAAAGAGTGAATTGTATCACTGTTGTAATACACCAGTCAGCTAAAACATTAAACCCACCTGCCTAGTCGTATGCATGCCGCCCCCAGGCTGGCAAAACATGTCTGACCCATTGGGGTGTGGACACAGCAACATTGGTGACATCTTCCAGCTTTTACTGTGGATGAACTGGGAGAAAGTTTCACTACAGCTAAATGTTATTTACTTGTCAGTCTTTATACTGAGATGTATAAATGTCAACTTATGTGTGTCTATATTTCTGCATTAAATGCATTAAATTTCTCTTAACCACATTAGAGGGCTAACATGTTTGTTCAAAATAAACATATTCTGTTCGTTAAAATAGAATAAAATATGCCCAGACTTCCTGGTCAACCTTATTTGGTCATTTTTGGGGGTTTACCTGCAAATTAGGAACAACTGGCACATGCTTTTAATTGAATCCTTTTAATCAATCTAAAAACAAAGATGCAAACAATTTTTTACGCTTTAATAACTTGAGTTCAGTTTTCTAAAAATGTTTCTCAAGAACTGAAATAAGACATTTCTCTCTATATAAAAAACCCTTAAATACATTTTAGGCTGTGTGCTTGGTTCACAGATGAGACCAAAACAAAAACGAGTTTTTCCAGCCATCCAAATCAGAAGCTTCTATTTTGATTCTAAACATAGAATAAAACTTGTACAGGAAGAAATTGGTTCCAAGCCATTACAGCTCCCATCAAGTCGGTGTAAAGAAAGGCCTGTAAGTAAAATTTTAGGACAAACTTTCTGCTCAATGTAAAATGATCTCCTCCCAAAAACACTCAGAAAAATGTGATATTCAACACAGCAGCTCTTCTTGTCTCTGAGAAGAAGAGCTAAAACATATACCAGGCTGTGGTCAATTTCCAAATTACAACTTTTAGGTAAAGTGCATCTAAAATTGCATTTAAAACAGTTGCAATAAGCTCCACCCTTAAACAAAACTCAGCACGCGCACTTTAGTTCACATTTCTGATCAACAAATTGTCAGTGTGCCGATCCTGTGCTTTGATTGAAATTTGCTGTTGCACCAGATTGCCAATTACAACAAGTGTGTGATTACACTGATCGCTTTCAAAATGACCACCTCTGAATGTGCTGTCGCTCTCACACATTTAATTAAACCAATCAGAGAGTAATGTTTGCCTCTCAACTCATCACACACACAGAGCCTCTCTTTCAGCTGGCTCACACATGTAAAAGCTTGTTGTGAATCAACACATCAGTTTAAAGTGGACTTTTTAATACAGAATAAAAAAAAACAGAGAAACAGACAAAAACTGACTTTTAAAAAAAGTTACTAAATCGTTTTCAAAGCTAAACTTCATCTTAGAGTTTACTTCTGCAGGAAGAAAACAGTCTGTGTTCATACAAACAACTAAAAACCGGAATAAATAAAAACAAGTCGTTGTGCATAATAAAGGTTGAGGATACGCCGAACACCTCGTGAGGGCTGTGACAGGTCCTCAAAAACAGTAACTCTTGTTCCATTTTTACACTGGTCAATGAAAGAATAATTTAACAATATTTAAAGAAGATACCTCAAAATGTGCAGTTGTGCTCATACGTTTGCATATTTAGTTTGGATTTTTTTATGGCCATTCAGTGAATATGGATAAGAGAACAAAAACCTTTCTTTTATTCACGGTTTGTAGTTAGGTGAAACCATTCTTTGTAAAACAGTTGTGTTTGCCCTTTTTAATAATAAGAACAGAAACTACACAAATGACCCAGATCAAAGGTTTACATACTCTGGAAGTTTGGGCCTGATAACATACACACATGGCTTGAAATGCCTCCTAAAGGTAACCTTACCTGTGATGTGTTTGCTTGTAATTAGTGTGTGTGTATAAAACATCAGTTTCTCAGCTCCAGACAGACTCCTGCATGTTTCATCCATTGCTGCACTGGCACTGCTGGGCTCTAAAGAAATCCATGAAGAAAGCAGAAGAACTATGAAAGGATCTGTGGAAGAAAGGAGTTGAACTTTATAAAAGGCAAAAACGATATAAAAATTATATCCAAGGAATTGAGAATGCCAATCAATAGTGTTCAAAGAGGTGGAAAATGAGGGAAACCAAGATACAGTCAGACAGAACAACAAAAACTTCCAGAAAAATGGCTCAGGATGCAAAACCACCCAACAAATAGCTTCAGCTAACATGCACGACTCTGAAACAAAGTGGTGTGGCTGTTTGAAGATACACAATAAAAACAGGCTGCAAGGCGGCAAGAAGCCCACTTAATACAAACAACGCAAAGATGTACGGAGGACCGAAATGGCAAAAATCAAAAATAAATAGAGAAATATAAAAATGGCTCAAACAAATTGATATGGCAATAAATTATACAAAAAAAAAAAAAAAAAAAAAAAAAAAAACAAATTTAAAAATAGTTTTTCAATTAAAAAATCTATAAAATGTGAGAAATTCATATAAATGTAATTTTTACCAGTTTTAATTTAACTTCGTTTCAATGCTCCTGTTTATTTACTTTTACATGAAAATAATTTATTTGGTACTTCTAAAATTTCTTTCCTCCTTTATTTGTATGCCTATATTTATTACTGTAATATTTCCTTTTTGATTTTCCTATCCTGAAAATGTTTTATTACATGTGACATTTTATGTATTTAATCATTTATTTACACTTTTTATTTAGTTACATTAACATCCTATTTTTTTTATCCAATCTTGCATTTTGTTCCTCTGTTTATTTCTCTAAGTGTATTTATTTGTTTCCTTTTTACATTTCTGTATGGATTTCTGCCTCATTTTGTAAATAAGGGGGGCGGTCTTTCAAGATGTGTCTTGACATTTAACTACTTGAATTCTGCATAACTTGGTTGTAACCAGTGGTTAATTGCATTTCTGTTGCCTGTCTATCATCTCCAACCAGTCTGCCCATTCTCCTCTGACATCAGCGAGGTATTTTGATTCAGGCAACTGATGCTCACAGGATATTTTCTCTTTTCAGACCATTCTCTGTAAACTTTAAGGCCTATTTATGCTCCCTTACATATGTAAACAGCAACGTCTGTTTCAAATGCTGTCATATGCTGCCGTCCTCATACTTACATGCATCTTTTACATGGTTAAGTTAATTCCTCCACTAGTGGGCAGTGCTAAGTTCAGAGTTCACTCTGACCGGTGGTAATACATCGCTATAAAGTTTTTTTAAACTGCACAAAATGCCGCAAATGCATGTTATATTTCTTCCGCACACATACTCGCACAGTTTCTACAGTTGTTGTGCTTGTCCTCATTCTTCTTTTGCTTTTTTGTTCCCTTCCTGATCTTCTTCTTCTTTGGTTTGTTTCTTTTGCTGGTAGCATGTCAGCTATTCTGCCCCCGTCATTTCTGGTAGTATTTCTCCGTATTCTGTGACAAGTGACGGATAGCTAAGCTCCCTGAAAACGGACCAAGTTACGTGTGAAACTGATGCAGAAAATGGACGAAACCGTCCGTATGTGTATCTGTCTTCTAAGTTGAGCATAAATGGCCTTTAACCCCTTACAATGCAGACGGACCGGTCCTGGTACATGACTACTAATCAACAACATTGCAGCCATGTGTGCAAGCCCCTCCGTCTTGAATGCCCACAATATACACATCAAATGAAAGCTCAAAGTCTTGTCTTTCTGATGATATAAACTATTTTGACACATAACAACCACAGCGCTAACACTAAAGCCTTTTTTACAGAAAAGCAGAATTTAAATGTTGACTTTCCTTACCTTTGAGGGCTCTCTATAGGTCAAACATCAATATTTCCCATCAAGATTGGTCTCATTCTGTCCATACAGGTTAGGCGAGGACAAAAAAAAATTTTCTGTGTGTTCTAAAGTGTATAACTTTTTTTTATCAGTAATACTTACAGTGATTCTGATTGCTGTGGGTGAAATTAGAGAGTGTTACCTTTACAAAGAGCCCAAGCCTGTACTTACAATCCAGAGGGTTCAATAACAGCAGTAATTCTAATTTGGAGAGGTCATATTACAGGCGTTTTTGCCAAAATGACCCCGCTTGATAAGGGGTTAAAGATGGTTGTGTGTGAAAATCCCAGCAGATCAGCAGTTTTTGAAATACAACTAGCTTCAAAGTAAATTGAGTAAGAATCCCCTTCTTCCTCATTCTGATGCTCAGTTTGAACTTTAGGTTGTCTTGACCATTTCTACATGCCTAAAAGCATTGGCAAAGATTGTCTGATTAGCTCAATGAACATGTGCAGAGGGAAGCCAGTATCAATCTACAACAACAAATCCTGTGATCATCTAGGGGTAGGGGTTGTTTCCTCACCTAATCAGTCTTTGTAGGGATGTGTAAGACCCGGCATTAATTCTTCTCTTCTGGCAAGCCCATGTATTCTCGTGCATGTGCACCATATGCGAAAGCCACTGTCTGCAGGCTGAGGGAATAATGCCTTTGGTTAGATGAGCTATCGTTGTGTACTGTGGGTCATTAGGTGCAGCAAAGTTTATGAGATGGAGGTCGGTAAGCAGAGATGTGCCCTCTGCTTGTTATTTGGAAATATTTAAAAACATATTAAAAGCCATTACCAACAATGAAATTAAAAGTAAATGAATTAAAAGGTGATCACAAAAATAAAGTTTTGTTTAAAATAGACACTTGAATACATCAAGGTCATTTTAGATGACAGAAGGAACGCCTTTGCTCTACAATGCCTTTGTCAGAATACATGTCAAACAAGAAATGATCGATGTTTTGAATTTATTGAATTAATCAATAATTTAATAATAACTGGCATCTTTAAGGCAGGGAGGGTTTTACAAAAATTGTTGTGGAGAAATAGTGTCTTCAGAAATAAATGCAATAAATAAAACAAACAAATGTACCCTATACCCAGTTATTGGTGATCATACCGAAGGACGTCTGACGCCTCTAAATATTTATCATAGCCAACCATGAACTTCTAAGCACATTCTAAGGGAATATTTCTACTTTCCCTCAACTTAATACTGTACTGTATGTTGCTTCATTTCATTTACAGTTTTAATGTCATTAGCTTTAATTTTCTAATTTAAAACAGAAGCTTTAAAAGTATAGAGGACAGAATTATTAACACATTTGTCCTTATACTGGTAATGGAGCTCCAGGTTACCTTGATAAGTACATAAATAATAGTAACACACTATTACATGGATCATTTGACATCTCTACTGTTCATGGAGCATGTAATAAGCACTAAATGTTCTTTTACATTTTATTTGGTTTCACACCTGAGCAACCAGAGCAAGCGCATACTGGAAATGTCTTATTGCATAGTAACAGCTGTACGACCACAGAAGAAGAAAAGCAAGTCTTGAACATGACACAATACTTTCAGTGCTTTACCACACCAGCGTTATTCAATTTTGATCTTTTTCATACTGTTGCCATGGCAATCTCTGTAAAAGGTGTCAAGCTCCTTTTAGGAGGAGATGGTCTGTACCACTGCCACTTGTGTTTTCTATTGACATCTATTACTTTTATTTCCACTTTTATCTGCTGTCCAGCAACTGGAGCGTGCAGCGATCACTTAGGTGAGGCGACCTGTCCGTGAGGTCGTAGGGACACTTCCAAAAAGGGTTTGATCATTTTCTCTCAAGTTCTTGTTTTTCTTTAACATAAAACTTGCATTAAAAATAAAATGAACATAACTGCTGTGTTTGTGCATGTGTGTGGATGTCTGTGTGACAGTGGTAATTTTTAAGTTGCTATGTTGCTTCCTTTGGTGTGAAGGCTTGTTTTACTTTAATATGCATAAATAGTTTTTACCATGTAAAGCACTTTGTGTTGCTTTTTGGCAGAAAAAGTGCTTTATAAATAAAATTTATTTGATTTGAAAATCAAATATTTATGAGAAAGAAGGATGAAATGTTCAGGATGTACTAACTAAAAGGTAAAAAAATCAGCAGGATGAATTTAAAGCTGTGAAGCTGCTTCCTTCTAAACACAGAAGGAACAATATGTGATGAATATCAGCATCAGGTGAAAAAACAGAAAGCAGGATTAAGAAATATTCACAATCTGCACAATAACTTCCATCCATGCACCTTCAGTGCTTCATTATCCAGATTTCTGGCCTAGAATTTCTCTAACCTTTCATTCTTAGTTTGACTGTTTAGCTTCACCTCTGCACCTGCAGCTTCCGCTGCCGGGAGTTAAGGGGTTAACATCTCGTTTCCGGGTGTAGCGTCAGGTCTGTAGATGTAACTATAAACATGTGTGGTATCCACAAGAGTCCAGAATCTCAGCTACCAGCTCAGTAAAACCATTTCTATCACCAACAAACACAGTTAAGACAACAATTCAAAGACCAGGTACACAAAGTCTGAAAACTATGTAAACTTAGATGATGTCTCCCGGTCTCCACCCGAAGGCATGAACACGGACAAATGACTCCTCTACTGAAAGAACACATCTTACACATTCCACAACTGTAAGTTTCATCTTGCTTTGACCAAGATTCACCAAACCAGAGGCAAAAGAAGGCCTAATTAATGCTTCACGTTTTTAGAATCTAGTCATAAAATGTCTTACCTTTGCTGTCTTGCCTCAAAACCTATATCCACCAGGATAAAACCACCGTCTAAAAGTCACAATGTTCTGCCCATCTGCATGGGTTTTGACGGACAAAGAGAAATGTTGGTTCTTTTTCTTCTTTCTTGAATGCCAGACAGAAAACGTCTCTTCATGTTAATAAAGCTGCTCTCTCCTGATTACATCAGATGCTGCAGCAGGAGCAGACATGGAGGAGGAGACATGGACTGCAGCCTCTGCATGTGGCCAGTTTGGAAGTTTGGGAAAAAAACCCTGCATTAACGCGTTAACGTTCCCAACCCTCGTTGTTTTTGACATAAATCTGTGTGGGACATGAGGTTAGCATGACTTCACGCTCCCGCTGAGTTCTTCTGGATACAATAAAATAATTTATAAATCTTGATCCGTTGTCATCTGTGGTTTGCACAAACCGGAGAAACTTTGCACTTCAATTTGACAAATCGCTGTCATTTATCTCGTATATAAAACCACTGGTCTGCTTCATTCATCTCCGTAATATCGGCAAACGGAGGGCCATGGTTTCCCATGTTGATATGGAAATGCTAATCCACGCCTTCATTTCATCCCCTCGACTACTGTAACACCATATTTTCATCATTTTTAACAAATCTGTTTTTTACCATTTACAACCCATTCAGAATGCCGCTGCTAAGCTACTCACAAACAGATTTCCCCATGTCACCACTTTGCTCTGCTTCCTACACTGGTTTCCTGTGAGAGGATCCAGGCGAAGATACTCATCATCACATACAGACCCTACATGGACAAGCACTAGCTCAAGGTGTCTGGTAGGGTCCTGTCTGAGGAGTCTGCTGGTTTCTGCATGTTCTTAAAGCCAGTTTAGGTTGACATGTTGCTCAATGTGGTTTGTAGTTTCTCTCTCTTTTTGTGATGCATATTAGCAGCTCCGGACTGGTCCATGGGAGGAGAGGAACAGCTCCCAGTGTCCTGGACCCTAAGTGGCCTAACTGGCCTGCCATCATGTCGTCATGATGCACTGCATTGGTACAACGGATTGGCCTGTCTGATACTGTCTCGCCTCCAGACAAAAAAATTTGCTCTATTTAGTTGTTACCAATAATGCTGATTTTTTTTTTTTTAATAATCAACATGAGTAAAGCACACAGAGGTAGAACAGCTGAGAGGCAGAAGAATGTGGTGGCACAAATGGACTTAGATAAGAGGGAGAAGAGGGGAAAAATCACACTAGAATGAGACGGGAAATGCTGGAAACTCTGGTTTTGTCAAAATTATTTATATCTGAGCACACGATGATCACTAGCTGCTGGACTGGTGGCTGATAATTTTGTGTGAATGTTGATCTACATGGAATAATGAGCTGTGGTGATTACTTAGCCTGTACACTTCAGGTATATAGATGCAGTATATGAGTTTGAGTGGCCTGGGTGAGTGTATGACTCCTGGCCTGATGTTTGTTCCAGTCCAGCCCTGCATATTTAGACTTTGGGGCAACAACTTTTCCCATAATTTAATAGAAAGGGATATGAATCATAGTCTATTTAGTTTAAACTGAACAATCTCAGCACATTCTCATTGACAAGAACATTCCACATTTTCCAAAGCCTGCAACCAGGTAACTTAAAAAAAAATATATCTACTATAAATCATGTAACTCTCTTTCATCTGTTTCCTTTACATGTCTGCTTTTGTTGATGGGCTAAAAGGAATACAGTGTCAATGACAGTCTTGCAGGTGTGATTAGGTGTAAATATTGGACTTGATCAGCCTCCAGCGCACAGACATGAGTGGTATTGATTTTCTCATTTAACACCTGCCATAATCCTTAAACACTGTGCAACTTTCAGCCCCTTTAATTTAAAGCAGAATATCACTTTTATCAGTTCTACAGCCCAGTAAATCACAGATTGTGGAACATTTGGTTTTATTAAAATGCCACCTTTTAAAGAAATCTGTTTCCCATAAGCAGTTAAAAGCCTGCTAAAAGATTATTTCACTCTTATTTCAACCTGCTCCTCATTTATTCTACATTTTCAATCACAAATAATGGAATATGTGTTATAGTGTGTGAAATCCTTTTATAAAATCAAGCTGAAATGTTCTTGATAAATCACCTGAGCAGAGAGGCACGTTTGTGTTTTATAGCTATGAAGTGTTCCCACCAATCAGTACAAAGTAATGAGCTGTATTACTATAAAACAAGAGCTGTATTGTATAAATTATGGAGCTTTTTTACACTGGTGATATCCCCTTGATGTGTAACTGGAAAAATGAAAATCTTTAAAACTTCAAGACTGTTGTAAAAGCAGATTTTCAAATCTTTTCTTGTGCTCTAAAAACTGTAATGGATGCTGCTTCTTCTTATATATCAGCCACCATCGTTATTTTCAACAAAGCAGCCTGGCTAAAAATTTAAACCCCTCACTTTGTTATCTATGAGACATCTTTCCTCTTTTTTTTTATTATTATTTTTAAACACCGGGTAAAGGAAATTGCAAAAGATTTTCATCACTTTTGTTGAGCTTGTGTTAAATAAATGCTTATAAAGAAGCTGGTCCATAGAAACAAACAAGTGGAAAAGTACCGGTGACATTTTTAACAAAGAGCAGAGAATTATGACATGCTGTTAGAAAGTAATGAAGGGTTCTTTTTCAAACTTTGAAGTGGAAACAAGTGAAATTACGTTAAATGTCAAAGCAGGCGGTGCAGCATTAACACTTCTAGATGTGAAAGACGATGATGGTTTTGAGTTTTGACTCGTCTGTTTTCACAGGCATTCAGCCCCTTTAAACAAAAACTGATGGGGAGAATTGTTTGTACTTATAATTTATATAAATACACTAAGCACAAAAAGTAAACATATGTATGCTTGGTAAATTATTACTCATCTTTAATAATATTATTAGGTGTTGTATTACACATTGTTGGAAAGCCTGATTAGTGGCCTTTACAACGAGGTATTACTTGTAAGGATTGGGCTTCTGTGGAATGAGTAACATGCCTAAATATATGGTAAATATCTTAAAATACCCTGTAGTATGCTCCTGTTGGTATTTACTCATGTTTTGAGATTCAAGTGCTGCCAGGTGTGTGCCACTCACAAATTTGCCACCTGATAGGCTGAAAATTGAGCTTTCATGCCAGAGTGACCAAAGCAACCACGCTGCTTGGTTCCTGGTTGAGTGGACGCTGACACGACTCGCTGCCGCAGCTGTCTGGTCATTTTGAAAGTGTTTGAGGTGCTTTTATGGTTTGAACTGTGTTTTTCACTTTTGCTGGACTGAAGTATTTATGATTCAGTTGTTGTTGACATCAGTCCACCTCCTGGAACTCAGCGTCCCTGATCATTCTGGCCGTTGCTATCGCTACGTACAATATCAGGTCTTTTCCTTTTAAATCTGTTCTGCACTCGTCTGGTTGCCATTCTGCCGTCATCATCCTGTGGTAGCTGCTGAGATTTTTTGACTCTATTGGCACCTGTCATGAATATCCACTGCCTGTGCTACACCACCACACGGACATAGCTTTCCTCATCCACTGGAGATACACCCATCGTGGGTCATGCATGAGGACTCCAAAGCAAAAAACTCTGCCCATGCTGTTGATCGGCATGCTTAACATCCGCTCACTCACGGGCAAGAGGCATCTCATCCTGAATCTCTTCACTACGTTTAATTTTTCAAATGACGGAGAAATGTGACCTGTTGACCAGTTCGAGGAGGAGGTGCACAGCTGTTGCAGCTGTCTGTGGATCTTCTTCACGCCACTGATGTCCCTGACAGCGTGAAATGAGTTAAGTGTTTTTCACCCAATTCACCAAAAACCAAGAGGAGAATATTGCAGGGGGAGTTTGGCACATCTTTTGGGGCTACCACAGTTCCACAGTCGCTTCCTTACAAGTTGTACATCGTTGTAAAGGTGAAGCTTTCCAGTGATGTATAATGCAACATGGTATTAAAGTGGAGAAGTAATTTACCATAAATACATATACATTTACTTTTCGTATTAATGACATCTTGACAACATTTTTATTCCTACATTATGAATTATTTTGCAAGCGCATTTTATTTTATTTTACTTCATTTTTCTCCTTAATCATCACACGATAAGCAAACATCTTATTCTTAACATTTACAAGAGTGAATCACTGCTGATGAGATACTCTAAATGTTCTTGTTAAATTTGTTCGAGACGCAAATATCTGAGTCACGACATTCAAACTCTGACATATGAAGCAAAGTCAATTCTGCTTTTCAGCTCCAAGTGCCAAGTCCTGTAAGCAGCCAGCTGGTGCTTCAAGAGTTGCCTGAAACTTTCTGAGCCAACTGGACTACTTTGGCTTTGTTGCACAGACGAGCCAAAACACGCATCTGATAACTGCAGCCAACAAAACAAAAACTGAGGAGACCAAAATCTAAAATGACAATTATCATGACTTACAGCCTGTTGGTGGAATATAAATGAGGCTCCCCTCCCCCATTTGGTTTTCTTTGGTCAATATTTTTTGCTGTATCATAAAATGTCCAAATGAAGTCTTGAACGAGAACTTTGAATGGGACCTCCAGGTGAAATTATGTGGAAGGAGATACAGTTTGAAGCTGAGTATGAATGAAGAAGATTTAAATGTTATGTCCATCGAAATCTGTTAAAATTTTACCGAGAACTGTTTTAATAAATCAGCCCTAAAGGTAAAGTTCAAACTTTGTCTCTGGGTGAATTCTTGTGGAAAGAGAAAGTTTATGTGTGGAGGAGGTTTGAAGGTTCTTTCCATAACCAATGTTTTTTTTAGTGTCCTCATTCGAGGACATCACATATTTTTATACACCATGATACTAAATTCTGTCCAACTGGAACCACTTACACTGCCATTTGGTGGTGTCAGAACAAATTACATTTCTATCTAGATAATATATAATAAAACAAGTATAATCAGAAAAAAAATGTATAATTATAAATGATAAATATCTATTTACTGGTTCCTCCTAACCCTAAATAGCTAGAAGAAATCTAAAACTCATTTTTAGTTTAATATTTCTGAAATTATGAAAGATATGGTTTACTTTTATGGACCCATCTTCTGAATAAGCTGCATCTTTTAGGGTTTGAATGATTTTAGTATGTTGACGTTTACATAAATTATTGAATTTGAAGCATTTGAATGCATTCACTCTGATAGTCTCAGCAGTGGAAGAGCAACATAAAGAATCCAAATTGTTTGTGACAAAAGCCTCATTTGGCTTCAAAATGGAGAGCCTAACACCCCAGTCGTGTGCACAACTCAAACCTGCAGGATGTGTGAAGAATTAGCTGAAAGCTCCAGAGCATGCTGGGATCCTTTCAACACTGCAGACGAGGCACGAATGTGACTCACAACAAGACCATGTAATCGCTTAGGTTGCTAGTCAACACAGTCTAACAGGTAGCCTGGTGCCCAATTAGCTCCAAAGCAAAGTCTAGGCCTCCCCCAAGTCTTTTCCCAAAGGCCAACCAAACAATGTTCATTGTAACACTGTGTAATGCTCAAGTTTTTGTCCGGCCTGGTGCTGTCTTACAGTTTATAACCTACACTACTTTCTCCACATGTGGACAAATGTTTACATTATTCTATTTTTCTGATGACTGAGCCCCTTCTTTCAAACCTACAGTAACTGTGAGGCTCTCAGAGTGGATTGTGAACAGTAAGATGTTTATTTTCTACAAAACATGTTGAAATGTTTATTTGCATTTATCGGATGAAGTGAAGAAAATGAGTAAATGCATGGATATGCAAATGAAGGATTTAACATGCACCAATTTGCATATAAACCCAACATAAAATGCAGTAAAGTGTGCAAATATGCACTTTGGATATTCTTTCTTTTAGTCTTGCAGAAGGCAAGATAAGGAAGCAAAGTAGTTCAACATCTTGCAACAGAAAATTAGTTTTCCTTCTATTATCTGAAGCTTTGTGACATTCAACACTTGTGCATCTGGACACAGAACATTCCTTCCAAGGCTGTCCTTCCATCCCCTGCACATCTTTGCCAAGAAATTGTTGCTTAAGTGAGCTGTGAAAGATATTTGCCGTCAGCATTACTGGTTCTGGTGTGTCAATAACAGTCAGAAAGACACATCCTAAGATGCATCTGTAGTTTCCTGAACTTCAAAAAAGGAAGCTAAAGGAGCACCAAGTGTGTTGAAAACTGACACCAAAGGCTCTGTGAGTGTATGATGAGTCAGGAGTGAGATGTCACCCAAACCTGGAAATGTGTAAGGCCATCTCAGACCTTTATCACCCACAGTTATAAGCAATCATTCATTTTATTATCATTTCTCAGCCAGAAGCTGCTGCAAGCTGCTGTTTGTTGAGTGTCTCAGTCAGAGCTTCCTAACACAGGAAGCAGAGTTCACACTGTAGTCTGAACTTGAGGTTAGAGGTCAGTGTCTCATTCTCCATCCTGTAGCCAGAACTACAAGTAATTTATCATTTCATGGAACTGCAGTGTACACAAGCACTGCAGCAGCTTTTGGCTTCATTGTGTAAATTTGATGTAATAACCAAGGTTTTTATCCTGCTATAATTTTTTAGCCATCCTAGATGTGTGTCATGAGAGAGCGACCATGTCAAGCAGTTCTCTTGGGTTCAGACTGAAATGTCTCAACATCCATTGCCATTAGGAACAGCATGTTCTCCACTGAGTGCATTCCTCCAACATTAGCTGCCTTTCCACTGCAGTGAGTTTACCTTGAACTGTGAGAGCATTTTGATGAAAGCCATGTGGTTTTTTTGTTAGTTGAGCCTGGTGAACTTTAGAGTGTAGATGATGAGTCTGTTATTACTGAGTTTTGGTTTCTTAAGCCCCCTTTATGCTCTCTCATGTATATAAGTAACAACGTTTGTATCAAACGTTGTCATACGTCGCCGTCCTCATTCTTCCATCTGTGTTTTGTGTTCCCATGGTTAAGTCAACTCCTCCACTTGTGGGCAGTGCTAAGTTTAGAGTTTACTCCTGCAAGCCGATGTCAGTTTCAGATGTGGTGGTAATGCTACGTTGCTATAAAGTTTTTCCAACCCCCAACACGCCCTTAACATTCCCATATAGTCTTTCTTCAAAAGCTTGCACAATTTCTACATTTGTTGTGCTCATCTTCATTCTTTTTCTGCTTTGTTGTTCCCTTCCTGATCCTCTTCTTCTCTGATTTGTTTCCTTTGCTGGTTGCATGTCAGCTATTCTGCTCAGGACTGCCTCCACGATTTCTGGTGGTATTGCTACGTCTTCTGCATCAAGCGACGGATAGCTAAGCTCCCTGAAAACGGACCAAATTCTGTGCGTGAGTGATGCAGAAAACAGACAAAACTGTTTGTCCCTCTGTGTATCCGTCTCCTGCGCTGAAATATTCCAGTTTTATTTTCACTGAACGTGAAGTTCAAAGTGATCTATCACATCCTCATTCACCTAAATATGTATGTATATGTCCAATTGGATTGTCTTTGCACATTTTTCGTTTAGGATTCTTTGCATTTAATTTCCTCTATGTGTGTGTGTTTAATATTTATACACTTGTAAATTTAAGTTATTTGTGGTGTTTACTTATTTATATTTATTGTAGCCACACTATCTGCTTTCAGGTTTTGGTAAATAAGTGAGATTAGCTATTAATGTTTTATGTCTAGGATCATCTGTTGTACAATCAGTATTAAAATTTCTGATTCCAGTATTGCCCAACTACAGCTTATTTTAAATTTATATATATATATTTTATTTTAGAGTTGCATAGAAGTGAAAAAAAAAAAGCTTTAATGGGCTTATTTAAATTCTGCATTTAAAAGTGCTGATTTCCAGCAAAAGTAAACTGCCCGGTAGCAAAGTTTTTCACCATGTACCTTTACTACCATTTGTTAAGCATTATTTACAGCTTCAAGTCCTAAAAAGTTGGGATGCTGTGTTGACAGAGGATCAACAAAAGTAACTGGCACCAATCAAAAACAACTGGAGGACCACTGACAACTAGTAAACTGGGTATAAAAGGAACATTTCAGAGAGGCAGAGTCCCTCAGATGTAAAAGATAGGCAGAGGTTTACCAATCTGAGACAATCTGGGTGAAAGAATTGTGGAACTGTTTCAGAAAAATATTCCTCAATGTAAAATTGTGAAGACTGAATATTTCATACAGTGTATAATATCACCAAAGATTCAGAAATCAGAGGGAATCTCTGTGCGCATGGGACAAGGCCCACAGTGAAACAGGATGCTGCTGATCTTTAGGCCCTCAGTCAGCACTGAATTAAAAATAGACTTGAGTCTCCACTGTAAATCACTACATATGCTCAGTAAAACTTCCAGAAATCAATGTCTGTAAACACAGTTCATCCATGAAATCAACAAACGCAGGTTAAAGTTTGATTATGCAAAGAAGAACTCAGATGTGAACACGATCAGGAAAATGCTGGCTGTCCTGTCTGACTAAATCTCATTTAAAATGATGTGAGGCAAAGTGAAAAACTATTGCCTATTGTGAGATAAAAAAATGGTTTACTGTAATGAAAAGTTTATTGTTATCTTACCTCACAGACCCACCAACACAGTCGTATTTCCACATCAAAGTAAATTCTATTCTATTCTATTCTATTCTACAGTCATTTAGCAGACGCTTTTATCCAAAGTGACTTACATTTGAGAGGAA
The DNA here is from genome assembly GCF_017639745.1 of Melanotaenia boesemani. NCBI lineage: Eukaryota > Metazoa > Chordata > Actinopteri > Atheriniformes > Melanotaeniidae > Melanotaenia > Melanotaenia boesemani. The sequence goes on from NC_055705.1 coordinate 13,695,756, forward strand.
GAACAACACAAGTAAAAATTCAAAGAAGATGGGACGTCATCATTAATTGGTAGTCAGACTGCTGGGAGTCCAGGTGGACCCAGGTGCTGTCATGTAGTGCGAGAGACAGTGCATTTTTTTTTGGTTTTTAGTTTTTTGTAAGTCATTTTGTTTAAATATAAGATAACGATTTCATCACACAACATCATCTTGGGCATAAGTGCACGCGGCTTATTCAGTACTTGGTTGAGGCAAAGAGCTTGACAAATCTTTCTAACTCATTCTGAGTAGAAGATTTAAGCTAAATGCGGAAATGCTCCTTAAACAACTGAGTCTTTAGCTTGCTTTTAAAAGTTGAGTCGAGCAACCGAGGCAACATGGAAAGATCAGCTGGTTGTCTACCATGACACCAAGTTTCCTGGTAGAAGACGTATGCACAAGCATGATAGAGTCAAGTGGCATGCTTATCTGTGACGGTAAGGAAGGATTGGCTGGAAAGACAATAAGCTCAGTCTTGGACGGATTTAGCTAAAGGTGGCGATCCTTCATCCATGAGGAGATATCAGCAAGGCATGCTGATATTCGCATTGAGACGGTTGTGTCGTCAGGTGGGAAAGAAAGGAAAAGCTGAGTGTCATCTGCATAGCAGTGGTAGGAGAAACCATGAGAGTTAATGACTGCACCGAGTGAGGAAGTATATAGTGAAAAGAGAAGAGGGCCAAGCACCGAGCCCTGAGGCACCCCTGTTGTCAGCCCATGTGATCTGGACACGCCCCCCTGCCAAAATACTCTGAAGGATCTTCCTGTGAGGTAGGACATAAACCACGAGAGGACAGAGCCTGAGATACTAAGCTCCGTGTGTGGAAAACAGTATATGATGGTTGACCGTGTCAATGGCAGCAGACAGGTCCAGCAGTATAAGGATTGAGGATTAACCAGATGATCTGGGAAGCCGTAGGGAATCAGTAACTGACAGGAGAGCAGTTTCAGTAGAGTGGCCTTGCCTAAAGCCAGGCTGATATGGATCAAACAGGTTGTTGTCTTGGAGGAACTGTGAGACCTGACTGAAGATGGCACGCTCTAGTAGTAGTACCGGCCGGTAGTTTTCAACCTGGGCTGGGTTGAGTGTGGGTTTCTTCACCAGCGGGGTAACCCGAGCTTGCTTGAAGGCAGAGGGAAAGACACCGGATTTAAGAGAGGAGGTGATAATATGGGTTACTGCAGGTTTGATTGTAGGTAAAATGCTCTGCAGGATGTCAGAGGTAAAAGGATCAAGAGGACAGGTCGTGGGTTTTGAGTTGACTAGAAGTTTAGAGACTTCGTCCTCATTTAGAGAGCGGAAAGAACATAAAGAAGTGATAATGTTTTTAATGATCCTCACTAATGAGAGAAGAAGAAGATTTTTTTATTTGTCATTATACACAGTGCAGAACACAGGTACAACGAAATTTGTTTCCAGTACAACCCGTCCGAGACTAGACAGCAACAACATGTAGACACAACAGGAACAGGCATACTGAGGCAGCAGCCACTTGGGGAGAGAGAGTGGGGAGGAGGGAGAGAGAAGAAAAAAGCGTCTGCCTTCATCGAGAGCCAGAAGTATGAGGGCGTAGTGTGTGCTCCTTACACCCCTTTTTTAAACATTTTTTAAAACGAAACAATTACAATGGTGGTGAAAAAAACAGGACTGAGGACTGAAAACATCTAAAAAAAAATTATCCCTCACTGCTGACTAACTGATTTTCTGCTTTGTTTCTTAATTGTTAAGCATTGCTCTGAAGAATAAATGAAAATAAATGTCCTGGTGAACTGGGCTGTTTATGCCAAATTCTTTTCTATTAAACTAAAATATTTAAAAATTTTCAGCCTTATTATTCCTCTGCAATTTTCTTCTCCTGAGTTTTAGCTTCATTCAGACCCTCCTTCTCTCATCATTTAATACACCTTGGTTAAAACTGTTCAGGAGTTTTTAAAAACAAAACATTTAACTCAGGAAAAGAAACCACATTTGTTTCAACACAGATCAGAACAATGAGCTCATTTGTATGCAGTGAAATACTAAAGTGAATCTTGCATTCAGGTCATCAAACATTCAAACAGAATGTAACTGTGTGTAAAGAATGAACTTGCAAGCTTCTAAATTAAATGGTATAGTTTTCCCTTACACATCTTCCCCACAGACCTAACTCTGCAGAGAATCTGATCCAGATCAGACGGAACCGGAGAGGATTGAGTTTAGGAATGAAGGAATTTTTCTTCACTCTCCTTCAAACCTGATGCTGATTCTCTTTTAAATGGTTGGCAGCCATTTATGTCTTTCACTCTGCTGGCACAGCTAATGAGATTCTTTTATCTGTAGCATGATCTGTGAAACTTACAAACAATATTTCCACTCCAGTTTAGGTCGAGGCAATTTATTTTTATTCCTAAGGTTCCCAGCAGGCTTCCATGAAATACTGCGTCTGTTGTAACTGCTATGTATAATTTCACTCATCAGTCTGACTGACAGTAGCGTACTGTCACATTTTGATCAAATACAGAATGTTCTTCTAAATGAAGAAGCAGCAAAAAAGTAGGAAAGTAGGAAACATCAAGGCAAAAGGCTCTTGAACAAGGTTAAAGCAAGAAGGGTGGCTGACAGAGTCTGACTGGTCCCCTGTGGGTTTTAACAGAGTGGGGTGATAAGAGGCTGGCTTGTAAGTTATAGATGGATGAGCAGGCCTTACGGTTACATGCCCTGGATGATGCATTGACTTTATGTTAGGAAGCATATCAAATGGCCACAATAATAAGAAGAGCAACCACAATGAAAAAGAAAACTGAGATGCACAGCAAGCATAGAAGAGATGGGAAATGATCTAAATGAAGTAATGGTCTGACAGATATAAAAAAAACAACCATATTAGGGCAAAAAGTGGCTACTAAAAGAATCATAGCCAGAGCCAATCAACTACAAAAACAGCAAGCGCAACAACTGTCAGATGTCATAAATAAAAAGCTTCATAAAAGTACTACAGAGATGCAAAGCAACATCAACCCCCCTGAAAAACAAGCAAACAAACCCATTACAGAGGGGTTCAACTCAAGGTTGAACTCAAAACCCTCTCATATCACCTCGTCTCCTCACCTGGTCAACGTCAGACGTTAAATCACATCCACATCCACTGTTGCATCACTCTACTTGTTACCTTGTAGACGCACATGCAGGAATATTTAAAACCATGCCAGGTTTTCCCCTGCAAAACTGCTCCCACCTGAACAAAGTTAACCTCTCTGTTGCATGCTTTTCCCTGAAGACAACGCAAAACCCAGCTCCCTGCATGTCATCTACTCCTCCAAGTAGAATAAACTGGAGCAACTTTCTGCCATAAAAGTGTCATATTAGTAAAACTAAACTGTATTAAATTCTGTTGCTGTTCAGGGATAAATGTGAGTTTAATATTTGATCCTATATTATAAACTTGCCCCTGCTTAGTCCCCTCTGACAGCGCTAAAAGGACACTCATTCATTTTCTGATCTTTGACCCCTCTATTACACATAACCTTTCCTGTTAGCCACAAATCAAATTCCTTCACAAGAGGCTGCGTTTTCTAATTGTTCCTTCTCATTTGGACTTTTTAAACCTGCGACGGATCAAAGCCGCGCAGGCGCACGCATTCATTGTAAAATCACTAATTCTGTGTGACATGTTGTCCGGCTTTACCACTTGGTGTGTGTCACAAATGGAAAAAAGAGCTTTGCTGAAGATGGAGAGTTGCTTCCTATTAAGGTGCCCTGGTCCTTTAGCAGTCTGCTCTGACTCTGAAGCAATGATCCATGACACAAATGATTCATGAGAGCGTGACATGTAATGTTTTATATTGCTGCAATGAAACTTTTATAAATGTCACCAAAAAAAGGACAGCAGGACTCCCAGGCGGAGCAGCGCTTTCATAGATGTGGATAGCAGAGCGTGGTCATGGACTGGGTGCATCCAGGCAAATTATTAATCACTGATTGCTATTATCTGCAGGGATTTTTTATTTAACCCATTATGATATGGAATGACATTTGCATAGTTTTTTTTTTTCTTTTAAAGCTTGAAGTGATCTACAGGTTGCATCAATGTTTTCACCTTGGTGCTCATCATCGTGCTGTATGATTTTACTGAAACTCCGTCTTTTAATATTGCTTTTTTATACATAAACATAGGAATTATGTGTGTTTTTTTAAAGGTCTATTTTTGTGAAAATACTTTTGTTACAGCACAAAAAGCTGGATGCACACACTGTCTCTTGAAATAAAAGGACGCTTCATTTCTAAGAGCTGATGAGTCACAGATTGACTTCATGAACTCTCAATGCTCAAGTGTTCCCTTCCAATTGAGCCATCTTTAATTATATCACCAACAGTTGTTATTTATTTTACCAGGAAATGCGCTCACATCCCTGCACAATCTCCCAAAGGCAAATTCCCAGCATCGACAGAAGTTGGTCTGCCTGCCTCTGACAGCACAGAAGAGCAGCTCCAGTTTTCTCCTTTTGATGATTTCTTGGCTCTGCTGCTCATGTTTGCAAATCCAGGCTAAGATGACAAACTAACGCCTAAGTTTTGCTTAAGATGAATTTCATTTCACTCCATTATGTTTCCTGAATATATTTATCCAGTCTTAGACAGTCTTTGTGTTACAGTGGTTTTTAACAACAAGGTTTTTGTTGGTAATTAAAGTCTAACTTTCTACACTCATGTCATTTTTATATTTAAATGCTGCAGACAGAATTAAACAACTTTGAGCAAAGTTCTGCCAGAAATCTTTGGTTTAATCCCATCATCACTGGGTATGTTTGAATGCCCACCTCAAGCAAAAACAGATCTTACAGTTGTCTCCTTGACCACAACTGTTTCATCAACATAGTCTCGAGGTCTGTTACCTGCAGTGCCATGAGCTGGACTGTATTGTCGGTGGTGGAAACATCATTTGTTTTTGCCAAGATATTCAATAAGTGCATCTCCAATTATTTATAATTAATGTGTCATTTGTGAGCAAGGTCGTGATGACAATGGTAATTATAAACCTCATTTCACTAGAAAGGATCTTTGAAGTGTCTTAGAGCGGTGACTGGAGCAACTTTAAAACTTCCTCTGGAGTCAGAGTAGTGACATTAGATCTTGTTTTTTTTAAGATTTTATTAATACTGAGAGGGGAAAAAGACTCAGTTAAACAGAACAACAGACAAATTTAATAAAGTATATCTAATAAAACCCTCCTTAAAACTAATGCAGGGAAATACACTGTTTTTTTTAAGAATATGAGAGCAACTGGATGTGAAGTAAAAAAATGGCATCCAAGAATATGACAGTAGCAAAGTAAAAAGTAAATGTTTTAGCATTGATCATACCCCTTTTGTAACTTCAAGCCCTCACCCTGGAGTAATTATACTTAGCTGGCAGGAAATGAGAAAAATTGACAGAAAACTTAAACTGGGATCACCTTGTCGCCACCCAAAGCCCACCTTACTTCCTTTAACAGTCTACCAGAAATATGGGTAGGGTAAGTTTTTCCATAATAAATTAGTGTCACGATCCATGGTTGTAAATTGTGAGATGGAAACATGTCCCCAGGAGTTAAGTTACGCAACATTTGCATGTTGTAAGAGTGTAACCATGTAGATTATGTCTCTGACCATGTATTTTGAAGCATGTAGACCTAACTATGCACATTAACCATGATCTAATAATATTTAACACATATAAAATGTTTTACAGCTGAGTGAACACCAACAACACTTGAAAAGTGGACGCCATCATGTATGGAGACGTATGAATTAAGACTTAGGCTCTTAAAGTTTTGTACTGTGGATGTGATGCTGCCTGGAGTGGATCTTAAAGCTTGTTTAAGCAGCAATTGACAAGTTTGTGCTTCTGAGTTGTCTTTTACGTACACCAACCTTGGCTATGTACTTTTCTACAGCTTTGAACTTCACAACCTTGGCTTCCAGTCTTGTATAACACACATCTTTTGCTTTACAGTACAACGTCACACACTAACAACTGGATAATACATTCACACTCCACCTGCACGTGGATAAACACACCCAGAGAAAACATCTATGGCCCTGAGCCTTGGCACTGGCTCTCCACAGGGCAGTGCACTGAGCCCCCCTGGTCTATGCCGTTTACACCCATGACTGCTCTCCTTGCCCACCACAGCAACACCACTCTGCAGATGACACCACAGTGGGCCTTACATCTGGAGGAGATGAACCCTGCCTACCAGCACGAGCTGCTGACAGGGTGGTTCAGGGAGAATAACCTGCTTCTGAACACCAAAGAGCTGATAATAGCTTTCAGGAGGAAACCAACATCCAAGTATTAATCATTAGTTAGTTCTGGTTTCTGGGAGTCCACTTTGAGGAGAATTTGAACTGGAGCTTGAACACATCCGAGCTATTGAAAAAGGCCCAGCCGAGACAGATCAACCCAGAAACTGCTGCTGTTCTTTTAAAGGTGATCTGTAGAGAGCATAATGACATATGTGTGTGTGGTAGACTTTAGACCAGTCGTTCTCAAATTGGGGGGCGGGGCAACATGACAGGGGGGCCACATGAGATTGGGAAAATGTAGCAGACAAGACTTGGAAACATTCGGGTCCACACTCCAGACCACTTGGTGGCAGTAATGCAATTGTTTTTGCCAACTTACAAAAAATATAAAGAAGAAGAAAAAGAACTGTGCAACAGAGATCGGGGTTTACTGAATGCATCACAGGGAGAAAAGAAAGAGAGAGAAGAAAGAGAGATGTGGACAAACCATAGACTGTATATAAAAGCTAGACGGAGCCTCCATGACTTCACCCGTAGGTTTCTGAAGAGCAAAAGTGAAGCTCGTTGGGTGTTCCCACCATCGCTATCTTGGTAGCGTTACGCGTGTCGTTAGTCCTGGAAAATCCAAAAATGGGCAAAGATGTGGAGCTGAGAGGGGGACTGTGAAGGTGGGGGTGGATGATTGACACCCATGAAACTCCGAGATGCCTGTAGCTAAGAGCTACCTGAGGTAACCCCGAGCAACGATAGCTAACCAGCTAAGCTAAGGCACGTTGTTAGCCGGCTAAAAACCGCGTTTGTGTTACATTCTCCCTTCTTTCCGTGGATATTGGAGACCTGTCAATCAAAAGGACACACCCCTAATTATGCAGAATTTCAATATATATATATATGCTGCATCTTTGATCACACATTCTCAACCAGTAAAATGAAACGTACAAAGCTGCTGCTGGCTGATCCCGCACTGGGTTACCGTCAGATATTAATGTTTATTAATGATGAGTGTGGACGTAAATATTTAAAAAGTTAGAAGTGTTGTGATATGTTGCAGACTCCAATTGAAAAAACAAATTACACTTAATAAAATTAAACTTGAAAAACAAAGAAAATATTGACAGAATATAATTTCATTATTTTTTTGCTGTTCTAACCATTTTTAGGTTGTCTTTTCATCCACTTTTGGCTTTCTCACGACATCCCTCTCCACGGTAGCCTCCATTACAACTAGATATACTAGTGATGGGATGTTCGGCTCTTTTGGCTCCCGAACGGCTCTTAATTTAGCATCGTCTATTGCCACATAATTTACATTAACTTCTTAAAAATGAATGGTAAATGTATATTTTTACATTATTTATCATCTATTCTAATTTAAAGTTTAATTTTAATTTGCCACATTGTTTATAATTGGTGCAATAAAAATACATGTTTTGAATGATAATGATAATGATAATAATCATGATTACAATATTGATCAAAATAATCATGATTATTATTTTGGTCATAATCGTGCAGCCCTAATATACATAAATGCCTGGTCCCCTCACTCTGTATATGAGGACGGGGGCGAGCCCTGGGAATGTTTATTCCTCTAGAGGGGGCCACGTTAGAAAAAGTTTGAGAACCACAGCTTTAGACTAACATACAAATAATTTTCTCTCATGTCAAAAAGTTTGATCAATGTTTGCCAATTTCATACTAAATTTTTAGAAGTTAACATCCTTTCTAGAGGCTCTCTCCTGGATTGTTGCACATGGCAGTGTAATGCAGAGTGTGAATTATGTAGCATATTAATGTCACAAGCTTGCTACAAGGAAATGCTTCAAAAATGTAAATAAAAAACAAATAATCCAAGAAAAGAAAAAAACTTTAAAACAAACTTTGTTTCTTGCCAATAAAACACCTTGCTTCACATTTTTTATTGTTTCTGTGTTTTCGCCAGCCTCTTTACTGGGTCTTCAAATTCACATTCACATTTTTACAACAGTGGTCTTCCAACCACAGCTGTAGGGGGCACCAAAGATCAACAGAACCTTCTAGAGGGGCTCGAAAGGAAACACCTGAAGCTGAAACTTCCTCTGATCTGGAGACAAAACAAATAATTTCACAAAACAAATAACGAAACCGTAAATTCAACCACAAAAAACAGTGAAATTTCCCAAAATCCACAAACGAAAACTTGACATAAAATAACAGCAAACACAAACAGAATGGTAACTGTCAGAAACACAGGGAACAGGTTTTATGTAACGTCATGGTTTTAGGCTTTCTGGTTTGTGAAATGTCACCACACTTACAAAAAAACAAGTTTCTCACATCCTTTCTGTCATTCCTGAAATATCATCGGGCATGGATCCTCTTACTGTTGACGCAGAGCTGCAGAATCACCTGTGTCGACACACAAGACACAATCATTATATATTTATGCCTCAGCAACATTTCCGCCAGCGTTTGCTCAGCAAGCATTTCAGATCAGGAGTTTCAGGTCAGCGTGTAACTTCTCAGCTTCCAATGTTTCCTCTGAAGGCTAAATTTAGCTTTGTAATAAAGGTTTAATTAAGGATCGATGAAAACTGTTCAGTTCAGTAAACATTTGCCAAAATGAAATTAACACTGTTTCCAAGTTGTAAGAAAAAAAAAAAGAGTGAAGCTCTACTGTATAAGAGCGAGAAAATAGTCAGCTTGTATATTATCGACTAGACATAAAACACTTCTCTCATTTTCATAATGTGCAATCAGTGGATAGAAGCCAGAGTTTGACTTTCCTAAATTCCCACTTCTGTAAGCAGTGTGGTCTCACCCACACTAACCAACACCTCTTTAATAATTCAGAGACCTGGGCCAGTGAAACTCAGCTGAAATATTAATGAAATAACACAAGTATCTATATTCAAGCAATTAGCTTGAGTCCTGTCAACTCTCCAGAGCGGCTTCCGCTGTGGGGGGGTTTATTTTAGCTGTTTAAATGCTTGAAAAAAATGCAGGTCTGCTGCATTAAACTGAGCCAGTACGTCACAACTAGACTGAACTCTCAGCTTTAATTATTAGTTTACCTTCCAAAACATACTATTTAGCCTTTTAGTTGTTTTTTTTTTTTTTTTTTGCTGCTGCAAGAATGAAAATCCTTCCACCTGATCCCCATCTGCTGCAGCTGTGCAGCAAACTCAAAGCAACGTAGATTAGATTCTGCTGCCCATAAAAACTCTGCTGAGGAGCTTTGTAATTCATAGAAGTTCTTGTAACTTTAGGTAATTCCTCACAGCAGCTAATTTTTCTGTTCAAGAGGAATCATTTGCTTACGTTTTTCTTTTAAAACATTTAACTTCAGTACTTCAGTAACGCCACTACAAACACTGGTAAAGTTTTGGCTATAAAAGTCCAGAGTTTACAGAGTTTTTGTGCAAAATAGATTCAAACTCTTGATTCTTCTACCAAAGGCTAGCCTGCTATTATGTCTGTTCAGCATTCCTCTCTCAAGCACTCCCTGGTGCAATCTGCTCTGAAAGTGCTTGGTTACCAGTGTTATTTCCACACACAGCCAGCACTTTGTCCCAGTCACACCGACCAAGCGATGGTGGAAGAACCCAACTTCTTATTAGCTTCAGGAAGGCTGAGGTATTCATTCTTCCAGGACTTTCATTGTTTTGCTCTGAGTACCAGTAGGGAGGAATTCCATCATGTTCCTTGACGTGTTATTGCTAAGATAAATGTCTCCTCTGCTGAGTGGCACTTTCAAACTCCAGCAGATTATTTGTTAGACTTGTAAACATCACAGCACAGGTATGCCGACAGTCGACACTGAAACAAGCTCATCATCTTCGTTCTGCTTCCCTCATATTCATGTGAATAGTGCTGAATGAAATCAGAGTTCTTTCACAATGGAGAGCAACACTTGCAGGTGGAGAAATGTGAGACGTTGGAAGATTAGTTTGTTAGAAATGTGGAAATCCATTGATTGAAGTCAAATAACCATAAAGTGCTCAAGACTCCCTGTTTCTTGCATAGTTTGGTTAAGAAGCAATGACTAAACTGTCAAACTGACATATGTAACACCTATAGAAAATCAATATGTTGTGCTCGGTGTCATAGAATAATAAATGCATGGGAAACATGATTAAATATACGGATGTTCAAGGGCCAATAAACAGCATGTGTGGTTGGATTCAGAATAACATGGTGAGCTTTGATATTCTACAGCCACAGGTTCCACTTGTTAAATGTAGATCAGAACAATTTCTTCCACAGAGTCTTAACTGACTGATTGGTCTGTGCATCCACAGACTTAGAAAGCTTTGAGCTTTTCTTGTTTATGTCTAATAAACTGTAAAAATAACAGTCCTCTGGATGTGAGGGCTCATTTCCAGTTTGCTCTCTGAGTAACCGGCAGTTCGGGCTATATTTTATTTTATTTTATTTCATTTCATTTCTTTTTTTTGTCATGCCTCTGTTTATGGATGATCTGATTCCTGACATGGCGAAGGGTCAGCCTGGATGGTTTCTGACTGGCAGGTAGAAAAAAAAGACAAAAATGATGAGCTTAAAGCAAGAATCTAAAACTCAAAAGCAGAAATACTTCACTCTAACTCAGAAAACTACATAATTTAAACAGTTTTCGGAGAAGCACCATCTAGCCACAGGCGCCTTTGCAAACATTTTTCATTTGACACAATCTGCCAGTCAAACAGAGGTCACCTTCAGACAGATTCCTTACCAGGCCTGTGGAGTCCCCACTGGGCTGCAACCATCCTGCCCTTGGCTCCAAATGTCAGCTTGTAGCCAAAAATACTGGAGCAATATATTTTTTTAATGATGTGCAACTGAGAATGATTAAAAACGAATGAGTCCAGGAATCCTCACACACCCATGTTGGGAATGATTAACTCTTTTGAACATCAGTTGTTTTTGATAAGCTTTATTTTGCTGAGTCCTGAAAAACCTTGCTTAGGGCAGTGTCAGTCATTTTACACTTGCTGATCCTCCTCTTCCTAAGCGGATTCGGGGGATGTTTTGACGCTCTGCCAGTGATAAGGTTGACCCGGTCATCTCACAGCAAGCTTCTACACAACACTGTCTTTTATTTTGAGAATAAGACAACACGCTCAGTCCTTATTGGATTCTCTGACACGGACTGTGTAACAGCAACAGCACAGAAGAGGAAGACTATGTGTTGACATTTTCTCAGAGGATATTCAAAAAAAGAGCTGCGAGGCTTTTCTTTGTTGAAGCAACAACAGCTACTATTGACAGATCACAAAAAAGTTAAGTCTTAAACATTTGTGACACGTTTTTTTAGTTTAATGATTCATCCATGAATAACTGCATCGTATCGACACTCAGCTTTGCCTTCCTCCTCCTCTCCAGCTTTCATCAGCATCTATTCTTTCAGAAGGTTCTTCAACCTACATTGTCTGAGCTGTCACAAATGTAATGAATTGCTAGCGTTCCTTCAGCAACGTTTGTCTCTCAGCCACGAACAACCAGAAGGCCTGCAAATTGGGCCAGTCATTTCTTCTGCGTTCAGCAATCATAGTGCACGTTCCTCTGTGCTTCTAAAGTATATTTAGTTCAAAAGCAAATAGAAAAAAAGCAGCTCTTCTGTGCCTAACAGCAGGTCCTTTGAGAAAGTGACACTAATAATGGACTTGTGTTGAGATGTCTGCCAGCTGAATGAAATGATTTCTTTGCAAAGAAACACGTTTTCTGCTTTTTGAATGCAGCCCCAACACCATTTAATTTGCTCCGTTGTGACCACTGAAAAGGCATCAATTTGCAACACAGAGAGGAGATTTTTAATTTAGAAGTCGTCAAATCAAGAGTTTGCCAAAGCAACATCAAACTTAACCCTCTGAAAAGTTTAAGACATGAGAATAACCTCACAGATGCTCCTCAGGAATAAGGGGCTATCAAAATCAAACAATGGCTGAAGCAAGGCAACACATCTTCACCAGTTCAGTTTATAAACACTCTTCAGGCAGAACTGAAAAATCCTCCAGAATCAGGCTAAAATGTTTTCATAAAGCACACTGAAAACAACCAAAGTTGGCTAAAGTGAGACTTATGTAGCACTTATCTAGTCATGTGTTGACCACTTAAAGCACTTTTCACACTGCATGTTACCCATTCATACACACTCATACGGCACTTCTATTGTTATATACTATGAGCTTTTTCTTTGTCACACACATTCATATCCCGATAAACACATCAGGAGGCAACGTGGGGTTCAGTGTCTTGCCCAAGGACACTTTGACATGTTGTCAGGGGAAGCCTGGAATCAATCCACCAACTTTCCTGTTGGCAGACGAATGCTCTTCCTTTCTGAGCTACAGCCAACACATTAGTGGCAGCTGATGTGTTGAATCAGAAATCTGTGTCTCTGTCATTGTGGACACACACATTTCCTAGTTTATCAAAAAAAAAAAAAAAAAAAAAAAAAAGGATAAAGATTGATGAAGTTTAAAGTCGAATGCAGGAAAGGTGGTGGTGAAACGGTACCAGTTAAACACCTTAGGACAAGACTGTTTTGGGTTATTATGAAACAGATTTTTTGGGGGTTTGCAGGGGTTGCCCCTTTAGAAAAGTGACTGATATGTTTTTCTTTCCCATTAGCAAAACATGCAAAACAGAGGCCAACAAAGTGTAGGAATTTAGTGTGTTCATTCTGTATATTTTATTAGCTTTTTTCTCCGTGCTTGATTAAGGTTACTAGGTTAGAAGAACATTTTAAACCCAAATTCAGGCATTTGCTTGACATTGGAAATCTCAGCAGAGTCTGATTTCTAGACAAACTCAACACAAAAGAGCATAGACAGCTAGTAACTGTGGAGGTTTAAATATGGAAATGTAAATGAATGCATCATATTTGTTTTCTCTTGCCCAAACAGATAACTACACAAGACTTTCCATTTGCCTAAACAGAGAGTTGACTTTCTCCGGAAGCATAAAACATTCATGAAATGAACTAGTTCTCCGGGGAGGTGGGCAACAATCATTATCAAGCCCTGCATGGTTTAGGTCTACATTATTGTTTTGGTAGCCTGACATCACCAGAAAGATGTCAACAGAGCTTAAGTTCTGCATTTTTTGACTGAATTGATTGTTAAAACCCCCAAACTTTAACAGAAGTTGTAATGTCATGGAAGATGATGATTCTTTAGAGTTCATGCAGCGAGCTACAGTGGTACTCAGTAACTAGTATTCAGTTACTACAAAGTCAAAATGGTTTACTTTTTTCTTCTTTTTGAAAATATATTTCACTGTTTCTGCTTTCTAACAAAATTAAGGTCATAGATGTTTGTTTTACCTTGACTTGTTTGAACTGACGGCTGTTGTCTTCCTCAGAAGTGTCATCTGACTGCAGTGATGTGTCTTTTGTTAGCTGTTATTCCAAGGCAAGGCCAACCTGACAGACCTGACAGATCCACCAGGATCAAGAAAAATCAGCCATATCAGTTCATTGCAAAAGAAACGACAACATCATGCACCCGAAAGACCCAAAAATCATTGCAGCCGAGACAAACAAACACAAAAGAGGGATTAAGGAAGCAATAGAAATAAGAAAGTAGGCCAAGAACACCATCAACAGGGATGAGGGAGCTTTTGTATTGCTCTCACACACCTTGGACTCTCTCTTCTGTAGACCATCGTGGGGGTGTGGTCAACCTGGTGGATCTGTCGGGGTGGCCACGCCCAGGAATAACTGCTAATCAACAACACATCACAGCTGACGAAGACTGCAGGTAAAATCTGTCAGGGTACAAACATCTATGCTCTTAATTTTATTTGAAAGAAGAAAAAGTTAAATATACTCAATTACTGTCGTTGCAGGTTGAGGCTTAATAATTAAAAAAAAAAACATTCTCTCACACAGTATATGCATAAAAAAGCAGGAAATAGTCAAGAGATTGGATTCAATTAAAGAAACAGACAAACCCAGCATAGATTTTTGCACTTTGTTTCTGTGACTACAGTCAAGTTAAGCAGATAAATGTGGTAAATTTCACAGAAAGCCTGTGTCCTTGGTGGGCAAAGCGTGTCTTCGACTTTCACCATGCTGATTGATGGTGGCGGATGCTAATTCCATGGCAAACGATGCTATTATTCAGGGGCTCAAATTAAATTACTTCATCCATTGGATCTGCTTAACATTTTCCCCATGGAGGGTTTAGCAAACAATGTAATCTCGCCTACTTACTTACAGGTTGTGTTTGTCATGCCTCATCTTTCACTCCCTCCCTGTAGATGTTTTGATTGCAGCATTGTTTGAAAGATAACTGTTTTTACATGAAGCCTTTTGTGGTGAATGTGTGCAGAGACACACTCATACAGTCAAACAAGCCAATACCTAAAAGTTATCTGGTAAAACTGCAGCTATGACAGCAGTTTGATGTTTTGTCCAAATGCAGCTATGTTTTGTGTAAGGTAATTTTCAAACTACTTTTATATATTTGTTTATCCATTGTATATCACTGAATGTATTTTATAAGCTAGGCATGTAAATGCTAAATAATAAAAACACAATTATTTGTGCTATGTCTCAGTAAGATGTGTTGCAGTCTTAAATCAAAATCTACTCTTTTACAAATACAGTAATATGCAAAAAAATTACACAGCTGTGAAAGATGTAGGAAAGTAAGAATGCTTTTATAAATATGCATTTTAAGTGTTTTTTTAAATGAATTTACTAAATTAAAAATGAGATAATAGATAAATTCTCATTGAAATCAAGCTGGTGTGACTAACCTTTGCCATGAAACCAGCGTCAGTTGTCTAAAGGGGCACTTTCACTAAGTAAGGGGTTATATAGAAGTATAGCCATGTATGATGAACCAGTTATACTAAACAGGCACAAATGAATATAATTTTAATGTATGGGCTGAAATGCAGTGAGGAACTGAAGGAGAGACAGCTGTGAAGGAGCCCTAAATTGTGTGAGGAACAGCCCAAATCTGCCACCAAGGTAATGTTGTGGGAGATGGCTCAGATGGCTTCATGCCACAGGTCCTACTCCATGACAAGACTAAGCACAGCAACATGACACAAGGTGGTGAAACCACATCAGCAAAGTCTCTTTAGGCGAATGTTTCAGAGCAGACTGAAAGTTTCAAGGTGTGTTGCTCAAGCTCAGTTGGTGGGAAAATTTGCAGTTTGTTCAGTGAATGGCTAAAAAGTGGTGCAATAATGAATGCAGACAACAGTGAAGGATGGAGGATGTTCCTTGAAGCTCCATTCATTCATTTTCCATCGCTTATCTGAGGTTGGATTTCAGGGACAGCGGCTTAAGCAGGGAAGCCCAGACTTCACTATTGTTCTTCTTCCAGCTCATCTGGGTAGATCCCGAGGTGTTCCCTGACCAGCTGAGAGACATAGTCCCTCAGATGTGTTCTGAGCTTCCTCCTCACAGGATGTGATCAGAACAGCTCTTGAGGGAGGCATCCAAGGGCCTACTTAGAGCCCCTCCCAGATGACCAAGCTCCTCATCCTAAGGAAGGGTTAGGAAACTCATTTCAGCCAATTGTAATCCACCTGTCAATCTCCTGCTTGATTATCCTGCGCTTGTAAACAAGACCCCAAGATACCTGAGCTCCTCCACTCAGGACAGGACCTCACTCCTTACCCAAAGGACACCCTCACACTTGCATTTCTACACATAGAGTTCCGTGTTTCGTCAGACTTAATGGTGTCCTCGGTGTTGGGAAACATCGGCGGATGCAATCATGGTGAAGTCCGGCCCAAAATTTATTTAGCAGCAGGACATGTACCTCAAACATACAGGCTACATCATTAAGTTTTTTAAAGTTTTTAAATGCATCATTGGGTCGAGGAGAATGTTTTTTTTTTTTTTGCTTTTTGACACTTCAATTAATAATGTTTTAATGATAGTGGGAGAAGATTTGTATGCCTAATTTTGTAGCTGCAAGGGGTTTTGAAATCAGTCAGAATCAAGAGGGTTAGCAAATGTTTTAGATACATATGATATAAAGCAGAGCCGTGCAGAGACAAGGTTCTGTACTCTTGATGCATGATACAGCAACACCCGTTAAGGCCTATTACTGTGTGAAGTCAATTTTCCACGGGAGCCTTGGCATTGAGATCACAGAATGAACTCCAATACAATCCAGAGACGCGTGACAGAGGTACAACTTTTAACATCATGGATGGCAGAGTCCCTGCATGCCCTCTGGCAGCTGATGCGCTCCACTTGAGCAAGTTGGTTAAAATGTGGAGTGAAAATGTTGAGCTATGTTTGCGTTTAACAGGCTTACTTTATTAGCTCCCAAATACGTTAAAATCCATGGACAGACAGGAATTTACCCACAGCTGGGAAGAGGATCCTGTCTTATTCTATGTTGAAACATGCAGCTTGAAAACCTTAGACATCTTCAGAAATTCATGCACATAATAAAAGTGGATAAAGAGAACTTAACTGACCACATGATACAAAATATTATATTTGGTCATGTATCTATTGAGGGAAATGGTCCGGTATTACATATTATGTAATATGTGTGTGTGGTATGTAAACCTTTAGTGAATGTAAAGGCTAAACTAGAGTCAAGGGTTTCAATCCGTGGGATGATGAGGTGTGAGTGGGTGCTCTGTTGTAAAGAACTAGGTAAATCAATGTTCTATTTCCACAACAAGTGAATTGGGAGAGCTCTGAAAAGGAGTTTATGTTATTCAAGCTGTGAAATGTTACAAAATCAAATTCAAGATCTTTATTGCACAAAACAAGAGCTCAATGTTACCAGAAAACAAATGGAAATGTTTGCCTTTGGGAACCGTGATCCATGAATAGTAAAACGTGTAGCCCTTAACCATTTATTTACTCCTAAAAGAAGTATCAATAGTGAAAGGAAAAATTAAGTGGCGAACTAGGTTATCTGGCATGTGAATTAGTGAAATAATGTCTCATAGTTTACCTCTTTCCTCCCCCTTTGTTGTCAAGTCATCAAATGATGTAGAATTTAGAGACATTGCATGATGTAGGGCAAGAACCTCCACTAGTGGACTTACTGCTCCAAAAATGTCAAAGCAGAGTGGACTCAGCCTTTTGATGGTGACAACACATCTGTGACTGCCAACCATCATGTTTAAAAAATGCTCTAAAAATGCTCCATTAGCTAAAGTAGCTTATTTTAAGTACATGTAGCTATCATTTGCTTGGAATTTGGTCTAAACACACAATGAGAACACATCTGTGAAACATGGTGGTGGTAGTGTTATGATTTGGGCTTGTTTTTTTCTGCACTTGGATAAGGATGGCTTATTATCACTGAATGAAAACAAAAATAATCAAACAAGTCATTTTGATAAAAATGATGAAATAAGAAAGAATTTAAAGTCAAAGACTGATCCACTTATCTATTAATATCTCTAATCTATGTCATGAATGGACCTTAAACAAGCAGTTGATAGGAAGACACCCACAGACATGACAGAGTTGAGGCTGTTCTGTGTGGAAGAGTTAGCTAATTCAAAGCAGGTGGTACTTACTGGATATTGTAGTTGTACTTGCTGCTGAACAAAGTAATTAGAACACATTTTGAAAGTAAAGATTGACAGAAATTGACCTCTTGACGCCTGGTGTTGCAAACTTGCTACAAACCACTTCTGGCCTTTTTTTTTAAATTGATTGCTTTTTATATGATTTTATTTGATTAACTGACTGATTTAATTTACTATTTTTAAGTAATTATTTTAACATTTGTCATGTATTATTTATCATTATTAATTTATCTAATATTGTGTTTAATTTTATTCCAGCTTTTTAGTTTTCTCCCGTTTTTCACTGTATATTTAGCTTTTATAGAATTGTTAATAAATTGAGGTATTAAGGTATTAATATGTCAGTTTATATAACTTGGTCAATGTTGAATTAAAACCTTACAGAACAGCCCATGTTAAATTAGATATCTAAAATAAGTTGTCCAGTATTTTTCCTTGGATGCAAATAACTAAAGTAAAAAAAAGAAGAGAAATAAAAAGCCTCTCTGCAGGTTGTTTCGCTCTAAGGAAAGCCAACAGATCTGAAAGCAGGAACGCAGACACGACCACAAACAAAGCTGACAGGATTCAGCTGTAATGTTTGTGTCACCACTCCTTCAGTCGCTCTCAGCTCCGTGGCTGCTCATCTGCCAGTGAACCTGCAGGGCCTATTTGGTTACAGAGTGTTCAAGAGTGATGAGCTGGGACGCTTGAATACACCCCCAGAAACCAGTTGTCTTCCCTCCAAAATAGGAATCCCAGAGCGAGAGGCAGCCTGTCAGATCCATCAATGCTGGGATAATCCCAGAGAAGAGACAGCATTTTTATTAGCCTGTGTCTCACACCAGAACCAAAACCACCAGTCTGAGGCTGATGCCTCTTTTTTCGCTCTTATTTCAATTTGACACTTTCCTTCACTTTCAGCTTTCTTTGCTGTCTACAGGTGGAGAAAAGAGAGCTATTCTAAGATGAAGTCTTCCCACCTGGGCTGATAAGGGTCTTGGAACATACATCATCACTTTGGAATCTCATTGCTTTGACTTGGAAATGGATATCATTGCAATCAGATGCATAATATTCTACTTTTTTTATGGAGGCAAGAACAGAAATACTCTCAATCACTGCTGACAATGCCTATGAGGAGTAATAGAGGCCCTTTCATTTTAAACGCAACCATATAGTCCCAAAATTGATTTCATCCTGTCACAGTGACAGCTTTTATTCATCTTCTGTGGTCCAGCAAACTCTTACTTTGGACTTGGTCTTTTTAGATGAGCTTCACAACTGGACTTGTTAATGTGTAACATCTGGCACTTTCACTCTCGGCTAATTAGTCAGTGTCTATGAAGCACAGGGAGCATTTACCTGGAGCAGAAGTCGCCCACTTCCACTTTGCAAATGACAGAACTTTATAAAACCTTAAGAGATGAATGTTTGAATATATGATTACTGGTTCCTCGTCCCAAAGGGAAAGACATTTTGACTGGTTGATTCTACATAAGCATTTGGTAGCTTGCAGATATTTTACTGTGTGCACTCTGTACCTTTGAGTTATGGAGCTCTACTAACATGTCATGCTTGACATTATTTCTTAAGAATCATAGTAAATAAGCCATTTTTTCTTTCAAAGTTGCACAAAAGGGTCCATTAGAAAAAGAGCAATTACACGCAGTTACAAAAACTGTGCTTATATCAGCATCTAATTACTTTTCTAAATATATTGTTTCATCAACTTAAAATTGGTACACGTTTCAGTCGTGTGCAACAAAAAGATGAAGAGAAAAAATAAATTCAGGGAATCCAAAGGCAGAAAACAGTTATTCATTGAACTTTTTGCAGATTTAATCACAGAATAAGGACAAAGGTCCCCATTGTGACCCAGAAATGCTTATTTAGCATTCATTATTCGAACCGGAAAACAGGCGTGGGGGAGCCTGCTTGCCCTGGCGGAACGTTTTCGGCTGGATATGTGATGGATTCCTGGGGAGCGTGGAAAGTCATGTGTCTGTCGATTCTTTCTGTCGAGGACGTGGAGGACATCTATACATTCGGTTTCATGATAACTGGGTTTCTGCTGTTAGGAGCGGGCGGTTTCCTGGCATATCGCAAAATTCGGACACTGTCGGCAGTCACTGGCAAGCTGCCGGATTTCTGTGCTGGTGTGTGCCGAGCTACGAACAATCAGGCTGTGGCGGTACAGGAGCTGAATCGTAAACTGGAGGCTATTCCAGTTCTGGATGGCAAACTGGTTGCGCTTTCTGGGCTTGTACGTGAGGTGGTCACCAACTTGGAGAAGTTGTCAGCTCGGCTGGATGGAAATTGACCCAAAATTCGGATCATTGGGAGTCGCCAGTGGGACCACTGAGAGACTTAAGGCAGACGAAACAGCTCTGGCCTGAACCAAAACAAATGCTGTTATCAAATTTGGCTCCCTGTGCTGGCCTTGAATGGCTGGCTGAAAGCTCCCTGGAATGTTTTGTTGATGGACGCTCAGTCCCCCACCCTCCCCTCACCCTCTTCACGGGCGATGGACTTCAACCTGGATCAGCCCTCAAGGATGCCCCACTATCATCAGGTGGCAGAGACTGTGAGGGAGAACTGGGGCAAAGTTCATATGCTCACTTCTACGCACACACACGCACCACACTCAAGTACACGACTACAGATACACCTCCCCGTTATTCACTGCCTTGCTGTCCTTCCACCTCCTTCCACTCCCGGGCAGTGGGTTCATTGGACGCGCTCTGAGAATGCAGCTGCGTCTGCACTTGCTGCGATGGGAGTCCCCCCCTCTCCCCCCCCCCCGCCACGTGTTTCTCATGTTGTGATTGTCTGAGTTATGTTTTTGTATGTACTGAGGAGTGTTTTTTTGTATCTCAATAATGGGCCCTTAGGCCCAGTGTGGAGATGCCTATTTTTTATCCTCTCAGCTACATCTTACTCCCTAATGTTCCTTTCACCTATATCTAAGACAAGGAGCGCTGTAGAAATGGCTGCTCCGTCAGTGTATGCCTGTTCTGTTTGTGTCATCATATGTTGTTTTGTCTAGTCTTGGATGGGTTGTACTGAAAACATGAATTTCCCTGCAAAGGGATTAATAAAGTATTTTTCATTTCATTTCATTCATTTCATTTCATTTATAAATGATTATTTTGCTAGATAATGGCTAGATATCCTCAATGTCACTAGACATAATTGTTTTTTTAAGTGGCAAAAATAAAAATATATTTGATTGGGTCCTTGTGTTTCTAAGTGTTTTCCTTTTGGATAGTGTCTCTCACTGGATCCTTGTAGCTGTTTTATTTTCATGGCTATTTTTCTTGTGCTTTTGCTTATTTTATTGTATTTTTTTCTTGTAATTTCTGGGTTACCTTGCAAATCTTGATCTTGAAATGCCCTCAACATTTTCCAGAGAGCTTTGTGTTTGCAGGTTTGTAAGTTTGTTTCGGGTTGTTTGCTGTTAGTTTGCTCCACTGCTTTTTCTCAGGGGGTCTGCTCTGAATCCTTCAGCGAGTCTCAAACACACTATGTGAAATATGCTTGAGTGAAATAGCCATCACATGACTGGAGTTTCTTGTTATAAATCTACAATCAGCCACCCAAATTCCCCATCAGTGTCTGAGATTATACTGACTTAAAAGCAACTATTTAGTTATGTTTTCTCTTTTTATCCTTGAGCAATGTTAAATCACAGCATTAAGAATCTACAAGGTCTGACACGATACAATTTTCTCTCCTATCCATGTATAGATTTTATTTTTATTAAATGATTAGTGTGGCAATGTCCAAAATTCATTTTGTAAATGAAAACAAAAATGATCTAAAAGCAAAATATGGTATAAATCTAAAAATAAGAACTTATATAATAGCTTATACATGTTTTTTTTCCAAATTTAATAATAAATGAAACATTCACCTAATTACACACCACTGGAAATTACTTTAATCTTGTTTATGTGGGTAAACCATAAAGTCTTATTTTATTTCATTGGTTTTTCCGCTGGATTTGTTGATGGTATACTGAATATATATATATGAATATATAAAGTACATTAAAAAATATACGTTTTTATGCCGTAGCTCTCATTTTATCAACTGTAGATTTTACAGTGTTCACCTTCTCTCTTTGTCTGTCTTAATGGCTTTTTAATGAGCATTTCAGAGGATCCAGGAAAGGTTGCACTGGACTTGCTTGACTCACGCTGAACAGATGGGATCCTGGGAAGGTGAAATAAAAGAGTTTATTGATCCAGCAGCTTAATTAAACAAGACTCAGTGTCAGTACTTGGACCACATAGTGGCTAGATCTCTCAGCATCTGGTATGAACCTAACAGGCACAGCAGCTCTAACAACTCAGAACCCATAACAACTACACATCATTTATTTTATACATACACTTACACACAAAGTCGAGCCCATACAAAGCTGTAGGCTCAGGAAAGTAGCTGAACAGGGAAGAGAGCGACACCAGCTTTACCTAAACCTCCTGAAGGATTACAGGATATCTTGTTGCAGAAACAGACTTTTTGAGAGCATGCTGCAGTGTTCACCTCTGGATTGCTCTGACTTCTGGTTGTGCATTTTGATTTGGTTGCTTGGTATCTTTCCAACATTTTCTAAGGAGTCAGCACTAAAAGAGAGATGCAATTCCAAAGAGATCTCAAAAGGAGGAGCGGAGGATTTTCAACTTTTCCACACAAAAATATGCTAACATGGTGCTTTTGAAGGAAGTCGCACACACCTGAGCAGGCCAGTGTCGAAGCTGGGCTGCGTTCCGGCAGGCTGTCACCGGGAGACTGATGGAGGATGGCAGGCGGGCATTTAGGGAGGAGCCCGTCTGTTCCACGGTGTGGCAGAGCCAGCCGCCATCCATCTCCATTATACACATCCACATGCCACTGGGCAGGGGACAACTCCTCTGAGAGTGACCAGACGAGGAGAGGGAAGGGAGGTGGGATGGGTGCAGAGCAGGAGGGAGGGAGTGAATGTTGTTCCCAGCTCGTGCTCCTCCTCAGATTATACGTGTCACACTAGTGTAAATCACTGGTGGAGAAAGAGGAGCAGTCAGTAGAGGGACATGATGTGAATTCATATTTCAAGGCGGACTCAGCCCTCTGTCACCTCTTTATTTCAGTGTTTTATTGATTTCTTTTTTTTAGTTAGCTTACAGGAGACATGTTTCATTTATTTGTCTCTTCCTGCAAGGGTCTAGGTCTAGGTGGAAAAAAAAGGCAGATTCTGTACGACAAGTTAAACTCCAAAACACTTACACTTTAAAATTTCCCTCCAGCCAAATTTTAACATTTAAAATGATATTTTTTTTATAGAAAAAGTAGACAGTGAGACATGACAACTGCCATCGTAATTCCAGTTAAAGCACCGAGGCTTTACTTAGTTTTCAGGTGCTTCTTCTGCATATTAATATTATTTTTTAAATGTTATGTTGTGTTGGAGAAAGCCTTAAAAATGCACAGGTAATAGAGACCAGGTACTTTCCACACTAATAACCTTTTACCTAAGGTTTTCAACACGTCTTTGTTGATTTTGTCAGTGAGAACAAACAACTTCTCTCAAAGTCAAGATATTTATTTTTCAAATAATTGGAAATGTTACAGAATTCTGGGTTCTGAGACTATCTCACCCTCTCTGGTTATAGAGGAAGGAGCTCTGCTGCTGATAGCCAAGATCAGAACCCGGCTGCTTTCCCTGAACCCAGTAATTGCACCTTGTCTAAACTAAACAGTGATTGGATGCTATAACTAACTAGTCAGCTGTTGCAAGGCAGATTTTTCTGCATCTTTGATTGTCAGTCTCGGCCGTCTGCTTTGGCTCCATCTGAGGGGCTGGTTTCCTGTTTCTGCAAAAAACAGAAGTACGGCCAGTGTGTTATTTTCCCCCAACTTTCAAAGCTGCAATTAAATATTTTAATTAATGTCATGCACAAGCTGTACATTCAAAGACAGATTTAAAATAATATCTAACAGTTGTGATATGAAACAGGGTCGATCTTGTTTCTCACATGATTGTGACACAAAAACACTTCTTTCAGTGAATCTTTGCATTAGAAAACAATACTATATCTTGATTTATTAAAACTAAAAGATGATTATGATAAATAAATAAATGTGCAAAATCTGTAAACTTTTTTAAAAGTGCATAAACTTGTGAGGAAATTTTGCCATATTTGGCTTCTTTTACTGACAAAACCCCTGCATGGACCACTGACTTTAAACACAAAAATCTTTCAGTTTTTCTGCAGATGGTCTTGACAATTCTATGAATGTAGTATTTTCACCATGTTTTATCTGATATGAGTGAATTGAATAAGCTGAGACAGAAATTGATTTTATATATTTATACACAATAAAAGGTTTTATTTTTTAAAACATGCATTGCTTTGGAAGTTTCCAGCAAAAGCCACAATAATAAAAGTGGAACCATCAATAGTTTTCCAACTGTGAAATTTCTTTATAACATCAAAGTACTGAAACGTGGATTTTAATAGCTGTGATGCTGCTGCTTCTGATGCTGTCAGGCAGCTCTTTGGTCATCATCACAGTCGGAAAGAAACTTTAAATCACAGATAACAGAATAAAAACGTCACTTATTAGGGCTCTGTCACACTCATGAAGAGCCAAATGCCACTGCTTTGTCAGGCCCGCTTGGTATCAGGCTGTGATCGTTCACTTCGGTGCTTTTTTTCTGCTTTTTTCAAAATAGAGG
This sequence comes from Melanotaenia boesemani, assembly GCF_017639745.1. Lineage (NCBI taxonomy): Eukaryota > Metazoa > Chordata > Actinopteri > Atheriniformes > Melanotaeniidae > Melanotaenia > Melanotaenia boesemani. The sequence goes on from NC_055705.1 coordinate 13,720,249, forward strand.
TTTTACTATTAAAAGGTCAAACAATGATCTTTGGGAGTCAGACAAAGCTTGTGTGGCCATTCAGTTTTCAGTCCCACAGGTTGCCTCTTGGTTTGATTCCAGCGATGGGTTTCTGTCGCTGGTATTTAATTTGACTACGCTCCCCTTTCCAATGGATAAGACAATGGTTCAGCATCTGGCTGAGACCGGCTGTTAGCCCTCACTGTAAAATCTAACAAGTATGTGAGGTAGTGGATGAAACTTAATGTTCACAAAAATCCAGGCAGATGCTGCACCACGACAAATGTCTGTGGACATTAAATCAAGTTCCAGCTGCAAAGCAAGAACAAGTTTGAGTTCATCAACTGCTTAAAGTACCGTAAACTAGTTTTCTAGTTTACATGGAACTGATCACTCTGATTGGTTAAGCCCCGAACCCCACACCCCACCCCCCCCTCTGCTCTCACATCTTCAGACACAAGTTAGTTTTGGCACAAATATCTCGCAAGGAATGAGCCAAAAGTCAGGCCACAGTTTTATCACGCTGTGACTGGCGAGAGCACATTTGTGACTTGCAGCAGCAGATTCAGGAAGTTGTAATCGCTAAGTTGAGTTTGTAAAGCAAAATGAACACTTGAAAAAAAATTTAATTACAAGTAAACTATGGAAGATAAATTGTCAGATGGACTATTTTTTCTCTGTAACTTTAAATTCAGTTCACGTGTGTGTGAGTTTTCTTTACAGGAGAAAATTTTGACATACAAGTTCAGATTTTTGATGCGCAACTTCTCACATTGTATTCTACAAGTTTTCACATCAAATCTACAAGTTTGTTCATTTTGGCACATTTTTACTTTCATAGGAAACGCACCTGATGAAAACCTGCAGGACAGCAGCCCTCAAAGACCCGAGTTTGACATCCTTGGTCTAGTCCTACTGAATGAGTGTTAAAAAAATCTTTGGAAGGATATGGCTTTTTCAGTCTCTTTGTTTTGTATCCCTTTTGGCTTGGATAATGAGCTGAAACAGTCAGGTTTAAATTGTTTTCTCTGCATTTAGGAACCTTTAATCAATTTAAGTTAGTTGGTTTAAATTAGTATTAAGTTTATGTTTTATTTTTAGCTTGATGTGAGTAACATCCCTCCCTCTTTGTTTTTCTGTTGGTTTTTTTTGTGCATTGACCACGGCTGTCAATAAACTTCCAAAACTCCATGTCAGCATCTTTTTTAATGTAACCTCCCGCAGTCGTGGGCGTTAACACCTCTCTTTGCTGTCGTGCAATGCTGCAGATGTGAATTTTTTTTGTCTCTAAATCCAACCATCTTAACCTTCTCCCCTTTCCTTTTTTTGCAGATTACAACATTATGAGAAATAGACACAAGAGAGGCTGATGTTACAAGCAGAGTCCTGCCAGCTGGTGTGTAATCACTGTTTTAACCTCCCTTTTGGTCATTAATCATAGTCAACACAAGCCAGCAGGGTAAGTGATCCTCCAGCCTCTGTAACTGCACGCAGCCTCACCTTTTCATGTGAGCTGTTGAGCGTAAGGCCTGAGACGAGCAGCTAATCGGGGAGCCTGCCATGACATAGCTGTGGGCCTGGATAAAGGGTATTTATTTAAATAAGTAGTAATTTAAAAAGTCAGTTAGTATTAATTTAAATGTGTTTGAAGGGCCAAGCCTTGCCAGGGGCTGAATGTCTACTATTTAAAAATAGAGATGAATAAAGCTCAAGAACACCACACTCTGTGACCTTTTTCAGTCTTTTTGTTTTCTAAATGATCTTTTTTTTTAACAGTTATAACCAATAAATAAGAGTATATGTAGTGTATATTTAAATTTTTTATTTATTATTTTTTTTTCCAACAAAAGGAAGAAAAGGTCAGTTTTACCCTTTAGGCTAAATCAGTGAATTATGTGGTAGTTATTCTTGGTATAATTGTTATAATTATTTTTTTTGGAAATCATGTATTAATTGGAAACATTTGTTGTTGCAGGCAGTGTGTTTGGGGAGGTGCTATGTTTGTGTATTGCAGGGTTATATTGGGATGGATGCCAGACACACTTTGGTTATGTTTAGGAAAAGATTGGGGTTTTGGCAAGTAGTTTAGTTTATTTCAATTATAGTTTTCCTGCATCGGGAAGTAAAAACAAAAATATTGCAAAGAAATAAGAGTCATAGTTTTATTTATGACTTTTAAACCCCCCTCCCCCCCAAGACTTTTTAAAGCCATGTTGAAATTTTTAAATATTTCTCAGTTTGCTGATCATGAGCCATTGATAGCAATCACAGCATAGAAACACCAGTTATAATTGCTAACAAGCTTTCTGCTTGTCTTCTCTGGATTTTTTTGTAACAGTCTTCATCAAATCTGTGTGAGATTAAGGCCGTACAGGATTATCTTGTTAATAAGTCCAATTATGACCAAAGACTTTCCTCTTTGTCTAAAAAACATTGTGGAGAGGCAGTATGAGCATTTCCATGCCTGTTTCTGGTCCATGCCTCGTGCAGTGTCCACCCCAGTGTCAGCCTTGGCATGTTGCATCCAGAACTGCAGATTTATTAGGATGGCCTTTAAAATCAGCCTCCAAATGCAGCCGTTGTTTGTGTGTTCAGATCACACATGCTGAGATTATTAGAACTCTCTCAGAATCAGGTGGAAATCATCAAAAGCTGGAACCCATTCAGCTGCTAAGGCAACATGACAGATGATGGATGATTTGAAAGCTTAAATCCAAGCTCACATAGGTAGCATCCTCTCTTGTCCGCACAATAGTTCACAAGCTTTTCTGAAGTCTGTAACTGGAGGATTTCACAAGACACACTTATGAACTCCAACCACAGAACTTGGTCTTTGGTCATAAACAAGAAATATTTTGAGACAATACAAGAGGTTAGTGCTAGTGTTTGGTTTATGCTGTAACTGTGCATATTGAAAGAGCTTGCCGTTTTTATTTTATTCTATTTAACCTTTATTTGTACAGGTAGTCCCACTGACACATCTCATTTGTTAAAGAGACAAAAAATTACACTTACATACAGTTCCAACAACACAGTATATAAATAACGTTCACATAAAGGTGTTAAACAGTAATTAGTTGCATATTTAAGCATATCCACCTAATTAAAAGTGTTTATATTACCAGCTTAATTATCCTAATAACAAGACAGACATGGGTGAAGGTGGAGGACCCAAATGCAGGACAAAATATCAGGAGGTACAAGTTAAAGTAAACCCAAGGCTTTGTTTACAGAGGGAGCTGAACAAAAGACAATTTATAAATGATTGACTAAATAAATAATTTAAAGAACTGAGAAAGAGAAATAATTTGCGTGATAAACACAATGATTTGAACAAAGAAAACCTGGCAGATTATAAACTGAGGAACAGCTGAGTAAGACTGAACAGGTGGATGGTAATTAGGAAACAAAGTGCAGGTATGGCAAGGGCAAGAGTTTAGCTTATTGAAATACACAAAGGAACAACTTTGCCAAGCAAAATATGATGCGAGGCTCACAAAACCAACTCATCAGAACATGAGATTTACAACAGCAAAGAGCCAACACTAACGAAATACAAGCAAAAACCCACAGACCGTAACATTTCCAAAATATTTCCATAATTAACATAAATCAGAATTTAAAGTATCTCCAGATTCAAGATTCATGTGCCAAACACACTTGGACCAATGTTTGTAGAACTCGTTGCAGAGCCATTAAAAGGTGGCTAATGCCCCACATTTTCCACAGTTTTGTTTCTTTTTCTGAGTTTTGCACAAATGTTGCTGCTCTGGTCGCTCTTTGGTCCTCTCTGCGTCCACGCTGCGCTGCCTCCTCCCTCCTTTGTTGTTCCTTGAATCATCACACCAGCTGGCCGCTATAGGCTGATCGACTTTTCTGTAAGTAGCAAGTACCGACTGTCTTGTGTTTATTTATCGTTTATTCACCCAAAGGTATTAATTTTGTTTAAGTGCTAGCAAAAGTTAGCTAAATTTAGCCATCTCACATTCATGTCAGTCATGTCATTATCATGTGAGGCTTAAGGATGAGAAATATTGACCAAATATTGATATATTTATATCACTTTTCAGTATTCACTGAGGTTTTCTGGTGTGACAGCTGTAAAATCTGCTCTATGAAGATGGATCAGTTTCAGCTAGATACTGAGTGAAACACAAAAACTCAGGATGGATGCTGCTACATACAAGTGAGTGTCCCCATAAGAATCAACATGTATGTTTTTTTATGGGCACAGAGCTGGTGTCATGCATTAATTTCTACTCAATAAGAGCTACTGCGAGATGAGCTGCAGCCTCATAAAATGCCACAAACTCCTTGAGCTGCAGTTGTAAGTAAAGCAAAAAGCCGTCAGCTGTTGTTGCAGCACCCTCTACCCCCTGTTGCTCCCACTAACAGTTGTAAAGTATGAAGTGCATTAGTGAGATAACACCTCTATTACTTTTAACAATATTGCTGTTCCTCAGTGGCGGGCTGCTGTTGATTGTTAGTCACACTTATCAACTGCAGGGAAGCGCAACTTCAAAAGGCGCTCTGATCTGAGCCGAGCAGTCAGCCATTAGAGAGGAAACAACATATTAGCTCTGCTATGTTTGATGGCTCCGTCTTCCAACTTAGAAAGACAGTGTGAAATTAGAATAAACTGATTTGGTACAGACCTTGAGAGTTCAACCTCAGGACAGCCACAAAGGTTTTTATTTTCTTGCATCTCCATTTGTTAAAGTAGATTGTTCTTACTGTGTTGTTGTGCTCTTTACAAAGGCACCCTCATCTGCAAACATCTCATTCTAGTTGGTTGTACCGACAGTATTTTTGCTTTAGTTTTTTTTTAACTTCTTTAAACAGCAATAAATTATCTACATGAATGTGTAAATCTCTATGAATTGTCACCCTGGAGGAATACTTACTGTTAATGTGTAAAGAAAAAGATTCGTCACTCTCTACAAAGTAAGACAAGAAGCCATTTTTAGCTGTTGGGAGAGATTGTGTCACCAAGACAGTAAAACAGTAAAACATGCATTAAGTAATTAATTAATTATAGGTCTGGTTTTCTGCTTGAAATAATGTCCCATAAGATAATTTTTTATCTAACAATCTAAAATAACCAAATCAAATTTAGTTCAGAGAAAAAAAATACATAAAAACCCCCCATTGTTTTATTTTGTTCATTTCCTTTGGTAGAACATTCAGCTATAACATTTAAATGGGTAGTGCACCCTAAAATATGATTTTGAGCTCTAAACAATGTTTATTGGCTTTATTGCTATAAAAACCTATGCGGTCGAGATGTATTATTTTTCACTAATACCGATATTATAGTTTTTCTAACTGTCTAGAGTGTGTATGCCGACAAAACTGATAAATGCTAAGTGTTTTAATGTTTCCTTTTTTTTCCATATCGTAGCAAACAGAATGATGGTCTAACTGCTGTGTTGTGCCGAACAAATTTGCTTTGCCACGTGGAGCTTTATGGATATAAGGCTGCTCTTGATAATTTGATTTTTTAATTTTTTTTTGTTTTATTTATTTTGAATTATGGAATTTATATAATTTTGGTAGACCTGACTGGAGGGGACAGAAAAAAAAAGAGAATAATGAAAAGAAGTGAAAAGGAAAGTAGAAAAACAAAGGAGGGAACAAAGAAACAACAGATAGAAGACAACAACCCTACAATCCAAACTAACACCAGACAACCAGCGACTACACCTGTACAGAAACACAGCAGAGAATTTCCTGTTGTGTTTTTGTACAGGTGTAGCTGTGTATTGTTACTTCCATTACACATTTAAATATGCTTATATCAGAAATGTAGAATATGTGGTCATTTTCAGACCCAATTGAGTCACCTTTTAAGGATGGACACATTGTCACGTGTCCAGTTATCAAGCAACATGCAGCTGTTCAAGTAAATGTGAAGCATTGAAGAAGTAAATGTAAGATGTCCTGTAAATCTTTATCACTCTTCTGCTGTCAAATATCGGTTGAGCTGCACGTTATAGCAAAATCTTGTTGTATGTACTAACGATTCATCTTCAGCCCCCAGCACACCTTAACCTTCTCAGCTTTCATTTTTCTAAATTTCACAGTGGGCGGAGTTACTGAAAATAACAGGGAATACAGTTACACTTTAAGGATAAAACAGCTTAATATTATTGGTAAATTTTATTTAAATGAGCAATAAAAAGAATAAAAGAAGTAGTTTTGCTGCTCAGTGACCAAACTAAGGTAGAGAAACACAGTGTTAATACTTTGGATAATAAGACCCAGTATATTGCCCAGTGTTGCAGCACCTGTCAATCAATGTGCCACTTTTAATTATACTTTTCACGTGCCATATTACACTGTCCTAATTGCCATTAAATTATTCAACATGCAGAAGCAATGTGTGGAAAAGTACACTCTGTTTCCATAGGAATTTAGAAGTAGCAGCCAGATGCTGCAAATCAGAAAGATTTCTGAAAAGAGCACTGCAGCTCAATTTATGTCCTATAGACAGACGTAAACCAACAAGGAGATGTTTAACTATAATGCACAGCAACATGTTTGGTAAAAGACAGGTTGGCTGTGGAGCAGTTTCTGGTCAGCACCAAGTCAAGAGTATTGCCAGCTTTGTGTGTTGGAGGAGTCTGTACCAGTTTGAGATTGAAAGAGTAGATAAGAGCCAGAAAGTCAGTTGCCTGTGGTTTGTCAATGTGAATGTTCATGTCTCCCATGACAATTAGTGGTGTGCCATCATCAGGAATGTCAGAGAGAATCATGTCCATTTCAGAGACAAACTCAGCTATACTGCCACCCGGAGGGCGGTAGATGACCAGAATGTATGCAGCGATGGGTGTAGAGACCTTTACTGCGTGATACTCAAGTGATGAGCAGTTAGCCATAGGACGGACAGAAGTTAAGTTCCACTTTTTAGAAATAAGAATGCCCGTTCCACTCTCTCGTCCAGCTGAGCGAGGTGTTTGGCTAAATTCTGCATTGACAGAAAGGGCAGCTGGTGTAGCTGTGTTTTCTGGACGATCCAGGTTCAGTCAGGGCTAGGACCTGAATGTCAGAGAGATGTATCAATGAACTGATAAATTCTGTTTTGTTAACTGCGGACTGACAGTTCCAGAGACCAAAGGTAACAGAGGGTGTGACTGATGTGCATGCTATTGGAAAGGACAGGTTTTGCGGATTGCGGTGTCTATGGGTGACACGCCTTGGTCTGTACCCATATCTGACAGGGATGGGTTTGAAGCACATGGTGCGTTAAGATAGTTGTGAGGAGTTTTAAGCTTGTGCCTTTGCTCGGTGGACTCGCGCAGGTAGACTCGCAGGTCTTTACCCTCAGTGGTCTTAACCCGACGTGGGCTGACACAAAGGCTGACCCCTCGCTGACGCTTCAGCGCACCATGTGTGGAAAAGTACCTGGAGCTGACAAAGCTGAGCACACTTTGCTTGATTGCACCCGGCTGAAACCGCCTCTATCTGCTTTGCCCTGAGCAGTACACAGTGGGTGTGACCCGCGTCACGGCCTCAACTGGTTGAAGAGAGAAGGTGCTAACGACAGAGCCCCACACCAGCAATGTAAACAATAACCCGAAACCAAGACAGAAACTCAAGCAGTAAACTCACCTAACTGACTGTACCAACCCTGACTGAAATCAGTGCTTGTTCTGCTGAAGTTAAACAAATTCTCTCTTTTATACGGGATTTTCCTCAAAATCACCGCCTCTATCTGCTTTGCCCTGAGCAGTACACAGTGGGTGTGACCCGCGTCACGGCCTCAACTGGTTGAGAGAGAGAAGGTGCTAACGACAGAGCCCCACACCAGCAATGTAAACAATAACCCGAAACCAAGACAGAAACTCAAGCAGTAAACTCACCTAACTGACTGTACCAACCCTGACTGAAATCAGTGCTTGTTCTGCTGAAGTTAAACAAATTCTCTCTTTTATACGGGATTTTCCTCAAAATCACCGCCTCTATCTGCTTTGCCCTGAGCAGTACACAGTGGGTGTGACCCGCGTCACGGCCTCAACTGGTTGAAGAGAGAAGGTGCTAACGACAGAGCCCCACACCAGCAATGTAAACAATAACCGAAACCAAGACAGAAACTCAAGCAGTAAACTCACCTAACTGACTGTACCAACCCTGACTGAAATCAGTGCTTGTTCTGCTGAAGTTAAACAAATTCTCTCTTTTATACGGGATTTTCCTCAAAATCACCGCCTCTATCTGCTTTGCCCTGAGCAGTACACAGTGGGTGTGACCCGCGTCACGGCCTCAACTGGTTGAAGAGAGAAGGTGCTAACGACAGAGCCCCACACCAGCAATGTAAACAATAACCCGAAACCAAGACAGAAACTCAAGCAGTAAACTCACCTAACTGACTGTACCAACCCTGACTGAAATCAGTGCTTGTTCTGCTGAAGTTAACAAATTCTCTCTTTTATACGGGATTTTCCTCAAAATCACCGCCTCTATCTGCTTTGCCCTGAGCAGTACACAGTGGGTGTGACCCGCGTCACGGCCTCAACTGGTTGAAGAGAGAAGGTGCTAACGACAGAGCCCCACACCAGCAATGTAAACAATAACCCGAAACCAAGACAGAAACGCAAGCAGCAGTTTTGACTTAGGCTTTTTTTTTTTAAATGTTAATGTTAATCTGAGATTGTGTTTACCTTCATTTTTAAAACCTGATTATTTTTTTATTATGTCCTAATACATTGAAACTTAGAAATTAAAGAGGGCACACTTTCCATTTCTTATTACCTACAAGTAAGCATCTCTGTCCTGAATATAAAGTTTCACTAGTGGTATACAGTAGAAGTAAGCCTTGAATCCAAGAAGCCACCAACATCCTCTCCTGCTAAGGCTCAGTACTAATTTTGGTAACTCAAGCCACTCTGAGCCCCTGTGAAATAAGAGAGAAGGCTGACATAAGGAGTTAAATTTATAGTAAAGTAAAACCAGACAGAAGTGATAATAAATCAGCACTGTTTCCAAACACAATAGGGCTAAAACAACAGCAATGGCGGTGCACGCGCACGCTGCGGCTTCTCTCTCTTCGAATAAGGCAGTGTTTTTCTGTTCCACGTCATGTGAGTCGCAGTGTTTTTGTACATCTTTATTACATCTTCAAGCTCAGCAGCTCTTGTTGTGGACTTCAGGAGACCACGCCCCCAGCATGCACCTCTGACCATCAATGGTGCTATGGTGGAGAGAGTGAGCAGCACCAAGTTCCGGGTTGTGCACATCACAGAGGACCTCATCTGCACCATCAACACCACATCACTGGACAAGAAAGCCAACCAGCGCTTCTACTTCCTGAAGAAGAAAGCTAGAGCCCCGCCCCCATCATGTGCACCTTCTACAGAGGCACCATGGAGAGCGTCCTGACCAGCGGCATCACCTGTGATACGGTGCCTGCTCCACCTCCTGCAGAAAGACCCTCCAACACATTGTGAGAGCAGCTGAGAAGACCTGCTTCGCCTCCCCTTCCACACACCCACCCTGGACTCTGACGCCCCCCATCAACACTTGAACTTTTTACTCCCTCAGAAACAAGCACACCGCCACTTTAACCAGTTTAACCAGTTTAACCAGACCATAAGCTAACTCAGTCTTCTTTTTGTTGCACTATAATCATAAACATATTGCACCTGCTGTAATTTGCCTTGTCTGTTTATTATTGTGTTTTATTGACCAAGTTATAGTACATGTTTTGTTTGTTTTGTTTATTCGCTTACATTTTTGTATTTCATGCACCAAGGTTTGAGAGAACCATAATTTCAATTCTCTGTCCTGTACATGTTGCAGAATTGACAATAAAGCTGACTTTGACTTTGACTAAAATGCACCTAATAGACATTTTCTCACAAAGTTTTAACAGTTTGTTTATGCTGGATAATGGTTATAATACCATCAAACATGCTTGAATCTTGTCCAATTTTATGTTCTTAACAGGAGTGAAAACTGTATATATTAAACTTCTTTGATCCTTGTCTGTGTTCTGTGTATCACAACATCCAGCTGAGAGGTACTACTTTTCTTCTATCATCCACAAACATAAAAATACTGTATGGATGTGGAGGATGGGTGGGGGGGTTGACTGAGATAAGTGTTTTGGCCCTTGGGGAGCCTAGAAAGAGCTCACTACATTTCATTCACATCTGAAAGATATAAAGAGCATTTCAAACATCAAACAGCTCATTTGTATGTGTTTCCCCTGTTTTCACTTTTAAGCTCCTGGCATGAGATTTATAGATCAATTTCAGCTGTTTCATCAAAGTACCAGCAAGAACCCGACAACAGCAACGATAAAAATGCTTATTTTTCTAAATGTCACACTACTCATTTAGTGGATTAAATGAATTGATGGAGCTATACTTTTTAATTTTACAAGTTTAAGAAAACTATCAGCTTCAAAATATTTTAGGATGCTCTCTCCTAATAAATTGAGAACCTTTGTAATTAGTTGACAAAGATAAATTTAGGTTTGCCGTTTTCTACATCAAAGACACCAAACAACTGATTTATGAGCAAAAGATGTCCCATTGTGATGAAAGTATCTGCTTTCAGTTTCACACAGTACAACTGACACAGAACAAAACCACAGCCTTTATAATGTGGCTCAAGCTTCTCGCTGCATGCACCTTCTTTTTAAACCACATAAATAAAATGAACGCATTTTCCAGCTGAGTTGCATTTAAACCATTTTACATGCCTTTTTGTATATTCCAGTGCAAGAAAGAATGTCTTAAAGTATACGGCATTCTGTAGCTCTGTCCACTGTGGTGCTGGTGGTTTAAAGACACTTAAGAATTTCTGTGGCTTATGCAGAACAAATCTTAAGCAGAAATAGGCTTTTATGTGCCTGAATCATACACATTTGTGGCCAGAAGGGGGTTTTGGGAAGTAACAGTGGAGTGAATGGCCAGGGTCAATGGCTGTTATTGTATTTTGCTTTGAAACTGCTGCATCATTGAGCGCGGGGAACTTGGAAGGGGAGAGACTTGCACTATGTCTCTCAGCATTTCTTATGTTACGGACAGGAATTTCTTTTCTCTTTTAGTTTTTGTCATTTGAGCTTGAGCTCAGTGATTAAAGCACTGATGGCACTGGTTTGATATTGTGGAGAGAAGGTTGAAATACTGACATTTTCCATATCTTCTGCTGGTGGGAATATCTATCTAATTCTATTCTGTAACTCATCTTTGTAATTTTATTAATGAATAATGTTCAGACCACGTTATACACCACAAATGAGGAGAATCTTTGTTGATATAAAAGTTAACATTCTGCACCACCACCCATTCATCTTTTAAACATTGACTGGGATTAAAAAGGTGGATAAATCCTTCAGATTTGAGAGGTGAATTCATTTGATTTGCCTGGTTGCAATAACTCTTTATTTAATAAAAACACTGCCTGCTTTCATCTTTTCTTGCTTCTGTGCATGCTGCTTCCTCCAAATAGCCCATTTATGCTCCCGTAACGTACATAAACAGATATGCTCATTTCAAACATCACTGTTCTCATACTTCCATGCAACCTTTACGTTAATACGGTTATTAGGAATACATCCACCATAGGACAGGGCAGAGTTCAGAGTTCACCTCAGAGTTTCAACGTCAGTTTCAGACAATAACAAACATGGCGTCAGTGGAGATCATGATTATGTACATAAAAAGAGGCAGTACAGTAGATGTAGTAGATCAAAAAAAGCTTTTTTCCTTTCGCAGGTCACATATCAGCTTTATATGCTTAATACTGCCCCCGCAGTTTCCGGTGGTCCTACTCTGTTTGCTCCGTCGGGGTAGGGATAGACAATGGCCCTGAAAACAAACTAAATTATGAATATAAAGGATGCAGAAGATTCATGAAGATTCTGTCTATACGGGCCTTAACTCTTAGCCTTAGCTTGTGCCTTTAAGAACGTACCTATTGTATGCCGCCCACACACCCTTTGACAAACAATTGGCTATTTAAGCATCATGATACTACTCACAACCCAGCACGCCCAATGAAGTATTTTTGTCTGTAGATGTTTGCCATTAGCTTGTTTTTCTCCGGCAGCATTTTAACAAGTCCATTGTGGGGTAGTTCTTTTCACTCCTCTGGATCTCTGGATTCTCATCCATCACCATCATCTGTCTGTGCCCAGTAGGTGACCAGCAGCATGGTCCTAATTTTGGGAGATAATCAGAGTTTCTGGAGAAAAAAAAAAACAAAAAACCTCAGAAGTATGATGCCTTACTCTGATTTTGTTAAGGAGTACTACAGTCAGCAAAGTCGTAACCTGACAAAGTCAAGATAACTGCTTGATAACTGAAATTGTATGTCTAATTTTCTCAGACTAGACTCTGAATGGCACCCTGAATCATACATCCCTAATGAGCACTATAGGCTTTTGCAAGATGTAGTTCCTTTGTTGGAAATAAGAAGTTTAATTCTACCCATTCTTGCCTTTGCATTTGTAGTACCATTTTTCAGAAAATTTTACCTGCTACTCCAAGTTGTATGAGGTCAGAGCAGGCATTAGAGGATACATATTTAAGTTTCATAAAGTCATTATGCCAACAAAAGGATATGTGATAATTTAAGTTAAATCATTACAATACTGTAATTACTTTCATTTTCTTTGGTTTCAGTCAGAAGTTGCCACAAAAAGAGCAAAATAAATCAACAAACTGAACTTGCATTATGTGTGTAGCTTATCAATAAACCACATTTCTGCACTGGGTGAAATGTATGACGATGAAAACAGACACAAGTCAATCCCACATTCCCAGAAATACTGAACAAAACAGCGTCTTTTATTTTGCAAGAGAATGCTGTGCAAGATTTATGTTTTCTTCTGTTTGAGAAACTAAGAATAAAGAAGAGTAAAAAGTGCTGCATCATTTTCTGAATATAAACACATAGTGAGGGTAATTATATAAAAAAAGAGAGATCTTAAAGACAAAGGTGACAAACTGCTGTGTTGTCATCATCAACCAAATACTAATCCCTGTTAGGTTTAAGGATTGCTACATGGAATACTGATGTTCCACTCTTTATGGCTGTTCCGTGTGGACCTTCAGGGCAATAAACAAGATATTTTCATGCATCAACTATAGACTTAGATCCTTCTAAATGCCCCTTTAATTAAAAAAAGTGCAACACTTTTATAAGTTTTAATGTTAAAGTTGAGAAATCCTGACAGGTTTGCAATTACTAAAGTCACTTACTTTAAAAATGTCAGTGCATTTAAGCAGAAACCTGCCAGCTCTGAAATGACCACATCAGAAGCTATTTTAAAGCAAAGTCTGGGCTTAGTCACTGAGAGAAAAATAATGGAATTTAAAGTTTCTAAGATTTTTTTTTTTTTTTGGTCTAAGTCTTCATCCTTAAACCAACTTATTGATCCAGTTTTGCTGTGAGTGCTACTGTTGCAGAATCATTCAAGGACTGATGCAGCCTTGGTGGGTAGCTGACGCAACTTTACGCTCTTCAGCAAGAGAGGTTTTATTGAGACATTGAAGCATTAGTTAAGTTGCCAGCAGCATTTTTTTGGACTCACAGGTAAAGAATTTGTGATTAGAGCAAGAGTCCAGAGGCCCAAAGTCCTTTAGCTATGTCTATTATTTTGGCTTCATCAGCCAAAATCTTGTGGAGATCAAAACAATCTTTGAAGACTGAAATGGTCTTTTGATGTTTTTTTTTTTCTTCTTTTTTTTTTTTAATCTGAATGGCTGAAGGTTAACCGCAAGTCTTTAAACTATGTGGTTAAGAAGAAAAAAAAGCTGTTTTGTTGCCAGATGATGGGGTAGAGTACGACTTCCTTTGCTACTTCTTGCTTTGAGGTCACATGTCAAGAAGCTGTCAGTTTTCATCGAATATAATTCTTATCTCAATCTCAAGTGAATGTTTTTCCTATAAACTAATTAAAATAATCCAAGAACAAACTGCTCTTTAAAGAGAATGTAAAGAATACACATTTTATGGGATTTAGATACACAAATCAGTCATCCATGGAAAGAATTAACTGATCAACTGATTCAAATTTCATTTTCTTCTCTATGAATTTACTACAAATGCAACAGGTAGCACCAGCTTTTGCTAATTTTATGTTCAAATTTCTGAACATGGCTGTATATTCGGTATGGGAAGAAAAGGTCGGTGTCAAGAGGGTTCTTTAGGTTGAAGAAAATCTGAAGGTGTAATGGATTATTAAAATACATTTCAAGGCAGAATTCAGCAATAAAAGCAATTTCCACCAATCATTGATTTTTTCTTTCATTCATCCAGATATAATCAGTGCTCCTTCTCACAAATTCCAGATAAAGAATTCATATCATAGTCATTTAGTTTCACAAGAAAACCTTGATTATAGGGAGGCTGTAGATTAGGTATACTTATTTGGGTCTCTAAACTTTGAGTACTGAAAAGATATTAATCAGAACAACCTTAAAAAAAAAGAAGAAATAAAAAACCCTGCTAGCAAAGGGCTTTATAGAAAAGACTGCCATGTTGTTGCTGCATTTTTCAAATGCAGAAGGAGATAAGTAACATAAGTCTACTCATGTTCATGTCTCAAAGATGCTACATCTTAGTTTCTAAGTCAAGTTTATAAAGCAAACACATCTAATTGTTTCAAAACCCCCCAACCAGTAATGCTCAGCACCAGTCTAAGGCAGATAGGCAGACTTTCCTTTGTCCATGTGAACAAGTATATTAATACAAAGTGCTGCTAGCTCCCAAAGTAGCCTTTACCCTTTTTACACAGCTACAAAGCAGGCTGTGGGGAGAAGTTGATAAGGCTGGAGGTGTTCAGGCTGGTTCCTGGCTGCTTTTCACCATTTACTTGCTCACCCTCATCCTTAGTTCCTGCTCGATCCACAAATTCCAGTTCTGGTGGCTGTCTTCTAGCTCCTAGTTATTTTTTGTTGGTAGGAGGCTGCTGGGCACTGCTTTCCCTTGGCTTGCCTCTTGTGGATTTTGCAAGCTTCTCATTTTATAAAAAAGTCGAAATAGTCGAAATTCCTAAAACAATTACTTTGATTACTGTGATAAAACATTATTTGAACATTGCAGGTAACATGTAAAAACACACCATGGGTCCTTTGTAAAGTTTTGCAAAGATTTTGCACATTATTTTGTTAGAAACTAGCTTGATTATAAATAGTATGACTGAGCTGCTCATGGCAAGCTGGATTTTACCAAAAAATCTATTGGGGAAAAAGCTACTGAATACCTGCAAGTACTTGCTGCCTGAAGATCAGCATTGTACTGAATATGAAAACAAGATGAAGTGTGTGACAAGCAGAAAATGTCCTTCGATCACGGTGTACTTACTTTCTATGCCGGTGTGTACCTCATATAGTTAGCAGCTCATTCTTCAGAGGCCACAAAGTCAGCAACGTCCATCAGAGTAAACCATGCATCATAAAATCATCACCGATAAACAGAAATAATTGCCCTCTCACATTCCCTGTGTTAATTGCCTTTGGACTTTTCATCCTGCAGCTTAGTGCCCTTTATTTTTAAATTATTTATTCATAAGGCAAATCATCATTCTTTACAGTCCTTTTCTCTCACTTTTCTTTTTCCTAAGCTGTCTTGTCAGCCATATCCAGAGATCTAAGATAAGCTGCAAGTAAATTTTCTGTAATTAACACACTGCTTCTCATTTCTGTTATTAAGCAATTACTGTTGAAATCCATGCTGATAGTATGCCCTTGCCCTCCAGTACAGGAAATATTCAAATTACCTCAAGATAAGTCATGCACCTGTATTGCATCTACACACACACACACAAAAAGTAACACACAGTAACATTTCAGCAACACTGAAAACAAATTATCTTGTCATTTTGGCCAATGAGCATCTTCTTCATTCATCTCCTGTTGAACAACAAGCTGCATCAAGTAGGAGGGTGTTTATCTTTTATTAAACATTTTTTTGGCATTACTGTCTTCTCCACGTACTAAATTAATCCACAACCAGATTTGGCATTCTTGCCACCTCTCAGTGACACACACAGCAGCTCAAGTGAATTAAAATAACTAAATAACAATTTATACACCCAGCTGGGGATTACAAGAAATTATAGTTCCAGATTGAGACACTTTAAACCATGTAACTTAAAATAAAGTAAAAAATAGATCCATTTTTTTATTTGTAATGCTACTTTAGCATCATGCTAAATTTTCAAACACAACCCAAGTTATATGTGTGGCTTCCTAAAAATACTCCTTCTGTTACTAAGCTCCAAATTGTTTTACAGCACTGCATTAAAACTCAAAGCCGATCGGCTTTGCGAGTCAAGTATTTCCTTTTCAGTTCTCAACAGTCTCAGACAATCTTAGTCTGGCAGTGTTTGGCTGCAAATACCACAAAAAGAACAAAAGCACAAGTAACAAAAAGAATCCAAATTCAGCCTCCATCTCAGTTTACTCTTTTGGCCACATTTCTGTCTCCTCTGCTTAGAGAGTGGAGACTAAGTAGGAAGCCTTTTCCAGCAAGTCTGAGCTTATCCCTTGTTTTACAGTCAGCCAACTTATTCTAGAAGCAAGAGACGTGATGTGGAGAGAACATTATTCTTTCATTGTGGAACCAGAGGGGAGGCCTCTGGGACAACAGTTGTTTATTATGTTTTTATTATGTGCTCCCTCAGTTTGTGACGTGTAAACAAAAACAGCCCTGGAATATTGCTTTTCTTATGTGTTTTTATGCTGTATTAGTAAGAGTTAAATGCAAACAAGTGCAACATAAATAGGTTATAGCAACACACAATGATGCACAGAAATCACTGCACAAGGCTGTGAAGTTTTCCCAGAGCAAAGAAAGTACACCCTCTTTTAATTCTGTTTTTACACACTGTCATTATATCTTAAAATTAGGTGAATAAACACTTAATGAACAATCACACCATTACGTCATTATTTACTTTAAAAAGCTAAGCAAAAGTGCAGAAGCAGTGTAAGAAGTACTGCACAGCATTCCTAAAGTAACTAGTTACTCAGGAAACTATCTTTTTACTTTTCTTCTTTTATTAATGTTCAAATATGTTCCCTTTAACAGAACCGCAAATCAGTTTAAATGTTCAGTTAATTTTAATGAAACTGAATATTGTATTTGATTAACAGATGAAATGAATACCTAACTGTAAATGACTAACAGCAAGCATTAGTAATACATACTCAGGCTGTATGGATATAATAGCGCCGTCTCCTTCTTTGTCAGTGGAGAGGAGCTCAATGAGATTAGAATTGCTAACAGCGACATGGAGAAGCCCGTTTTTTTCTGGTCGTAATGTCATGTGTCCTTGATCGTTTGTGTGTGTGACTGTGTGTCCATTTTCCCAAGACCGCCTCCATTTTTCTTACCATGATATTTTACTCTTCTTTAGTCAGTAATCATCGTTTATGCATCTGTTTCACCCCCTAAAATCCTGGTCAGATGAAAACAGTGTCAGTGCTGAATTATAGTATGTTAATAGTAGCGTAATTAGCTAGATCATCTGTTATAAAAAAAGCAATGTCGTTATTCCCATCACTGAGCAATAACTTAAAATAATCATTTTCTGTATGAATTTATCAGTCTCGTACATAATTACTGAGGAGTTTTGACCCTCTTCTTTACAACGTTGCTTAAGTATATTGAGGTTTTCGTTGCATTGGTTTATTTACTGCTGTTTTAAGGTTTTGCCACAGAATCTTAGGCTAGGTTCACACTGCAGGCTAAAGTGACCCAAATCCGATTTTAGGCCCGTATGCGACCCGTATCTGATCTTTTCATGACAGTCTGAACGACACAGATCCGATTTTGTCAAATGCGACCCAGGCCACTTGGATATGTGGTCCTAAATCCGATATATCTGATCTTTTGCCATGCGACTTCAGTCTGAACGGCCAGGTCGCATTAATCCGACCTACACGTCATACACAACATTGTTTATAAACTCTTATCTGTAAAGGTGCTCACATCACTCTCCCACCACTCCTGACTGCGACTCCTTACCCACATGTTTCTCTGTACAGACGTTGCTGCCACTGCTCTACAAAATGTCATGGCCAAAAATCTGTCTCTCCTCTTTTGTAATCTCCTCCTTAAAACGATACCATCAGAAATGTGCTGGCTACGGTTGGATAATAAATAAAAAATTGCAACATAAGCTCCACTGTTACCGTCCATGTTTACTTCTGCAAACACGAACACGTCACACGCACGCTCACTGTCACGTCGTAGTGTCTTCTATGCATGCAGAAGGTTCATACAGGAGATCACATACAAGTCGTATTTAATTGGAAACGTGAACGTACTCTCAAAAAAATCGGATTTCACAAAAAAATCCGAATTGAGCATTATGCCCTGCAGTGTGAACCTAGCCTTAGTTGAGTCAAGGTCTGGACTTTCCTCTTTGACATGTTGGTGTCGCACATGTAAATGCTTTAGAGCAACAAATACACTGTGGCAGGACTGTGCAGTTCAAATGTGATGCTGTACTGTCAGCTGTGTCCACTACAGAACTGTTTAGGCCCAGAATCCATCTGTGATATGTTCAGAGAATATAAACCTAGCAGAGCTCTTAGATCCAAAGACTCTGATCTACTAGTCCAGACCAAAGTCCAGGCCAGAGTCTAGACCAAAGTCTAGACCAAAGTCCAGACCAGAGTCCAGGCCAGAGTCCAGGCCAGAGTCCTGTTGGAGAAAACCTTAAAAATGCACAAGTAATAAAGAACAGGTACTTCTTCCCATAGTATTAAAATAGGCAGGTACTAATTTCCCACTTTCCTAATTAATACGGTACTGTTCCACACATTTTCTTTCTACCTTCTTCTTTAGGGTCTTCTCCTGCGTGTTCTTTGGTGGATCAAAATATGACAGACTACTTCTCTCAGTTGACAAATTTATTAATTACAATTGATATGAGAAATGTGCAAATTACAGAGCCCTGGGTCCATATCTATCCCTGGCAAACAGACATAAGAGATGTCCGGCTGCCCACAACAGACAGGACACCTTCTTTCTATCCCTGGACCCTTATATATTACAGCTCCTCCTCCTTTCTATACACAGTTTTACTGACTAATGGTGCAGTTGCAAAAGTAGGGTCAGCTTCAGTCAAGCAGATATCTACCCCCCTTTTTATGACACCCGTCCATTCAGTGGTTTCTTTTGATCTGGAAAACAGGGACAAAGAAAACACACACACACACAAGGTATTTCCTCTGAACTCCGGTTGACCCAGAAATTTCCCTTAGGGGTAACATTCCCCATGTTGTTTTACTAGGAACATCCTGTTAGTCAGTATATGAGCTTAAAGATAAGATATGATTAACAGAGTAAGAATATAAATGAAAATAAGTAACAGACCCAAGCCATCCCTTGATGAGTACCTCAATAAATTTATCTACAATTCCCCCTTTTGACCTCTACAAAGAGGTCAATCCTACTAAATGTAAATCTTACATCACAGAGTCACACTCACTGTCATCATGTCATTAAAAGAGTTTCCACACCTGACTGTTCTTTAAGCTCATTAGAAAGAGACTGCAGACCAGCCAAAGCATGAAAAACAGAGTAATCAGGAGCTGTATTATTAGGAATAAAAATACCACAGGAATCATTGAGCATACACCCCCTTTTTCTGCTAAGAGGAAGTCTAAAGCCATCCTGTTTTGATAAGCCATCAGTGAAGTAGCATCCAATTGCTAGGAAAGACCAGGAAAAGCATCTCTAGTCAACTAGATGGTCAGCCTTTGGAGATTATATTGGATATAATTTATTCTATCCACATTCTTATTTACAGTAATAAACAGGAAAATGGATTCAAAACCAGCTGCAACCTGGTTCATTAATTTATACTCATCCGGAACACCTTGTGGGACTCCCAACGGCATTCATGTAGACAGGAGGATTATGAGTTATGGAGAATTCAGCTGATGTGGATCTCTTATGGCGGGAGAGAAGACTACCAATGTGAGCATGGTTAGTTAAAATAGAAGTGGTAGTCAGGAAAAGAGTAATTGACATGACCAGGAGCCCTGTGCAACTTTACAGCCAATTTCCAGGCATCAGGCAGTGACATCCACAGAACCACCATAGGTCAGCTCAAGCAACATTAATTTACTCATATTGTGCCAATCAGAAACATTAACAGTAGTTAAACAACAAAACAAGGAGATAATACAACCTTAATTCCAGTATCACTGGTTCTAGCTAATAAGGTGTGATTACCTTTAATGGGGGTGAAGACTGGAGGAACAGCTTTAACAGATGCTAAAGGGAAGGAATTTTTCCAAAAACTTACAAGATGCAGTCGGGCTCTGAATCATATGAAATTCCAGGATACAGTCTGTAAACAAAGAATCAGTAGAATCCATAGACGTAAGGTCAACAAGCACACTGATTAAGATAATACCAAGTTTCACCTTTACCCTTTAGTCTGACTGAATGTGACATTACTTCACTCACTTCAAATGGACCCATCACCTGTAAAAGTTTAGCTCAAAGTGTCATAAGAACAATATCATTTTTTGATTTTGAAATACACATATAATTAAAAAGATTTAGTGTTGATTCTTCATCTATAGACAGATCCATGCCATCAGTCCTGCTTTTCAGAAAAAAAAAAATGTGTGTCCTGTTAATCAGAGTTAGCAGCATTATGAAACATCAGCCTTTGTGAAAGAAATAGAAGCAGCATCCTGGAAGAGAACCTGCTGGAAGAAAAAATGTTAAAGGAAACAGTCTGTGCATTGAAGTCAGAGTCAATAAACTTTGTCAAAGTCACGTCACTGGTTCTGCGCAGAAAGGCCAAATCAAAGCAGGTAAATCTGTCCTGCATTTTATAAGGATCCTTAAAATTCATTATATTGTTTTTGGAAAAAATCAATTGTTTTGGAGATCTCTTATCAATACTTTGAACTCCAAGATGACATGGACTTAAAACCAATTTGAATATTCTTACAATATTATGTCCATCAGCCAAATTTGCTCGAGCAGCTTTTTCTCTTTTAATCTTTTACAAATCCCTCTTTTTAAAAGAGAATCAGATTTAAAATATTCATGGATATTCAATAGGTTCTACTTCCTTACTGTACCTCTCTGTATTTATTTTATAGAGCACTTTCCTGTATTATTACAGAAATAATAACCTAAAAATAATATTATCTATATCAACGTACATTTGTGGTATTGTTCTTTTACTCTAATTTACATTCATTCATCACCATTGTCTCTAAATATTTGGAATTTATTTTTGTTACGACCCGATTCCGGGGCATGATTGGGTGTAACAAAAGATGATGCTGGGGACAGATGGTAAAGGTAAAATAAATCCATTTTATTAAAACCCGTGAACGATGAATGAAAACCTGTAACAAAAAAAGTACACAAAATAAACAAGTGCTGGGGTTAAAGGACCTGCTGAAAGAAATATACCAGAACCTAAACCAAAGAAACCACCGAGTGAAAACCAAAAGACTGTACAGAGACTCGGTGAAGCTAAAACCAAACAAAAGAGCAGCAGATCCATAAACTAAAGTGATGGAAGTCACAACCAAAACCAAACACTAATCTAGCCCAACACCAAATCAAAAATAAACACTGTGGCAGAAACACAAACTAAAGTGTAGCAGAGCCTGAACTGAACTTAACTGAGTGCGTAAACTAAGGTGAATCCAAACTAAAAACAGAGCCATCTGAAGTCCCCACATGGGACGCACCACAGCCAGGAATCCTCCTGCTGTGTCCAAATAATGGTCTGCCCCACAAAAGATTCACTGACACGAAGCACAGCGAGCACTCAGTAGGCCTTGCTACCACCAAAATCCGCCATAACTCGGAACGAGGCCACCTGTGCTAAGCAGCCACGTTCCTACCACGAACACACAGGGAAGCGGCCTGTGCCAATCCAGCCTCCCGTCCAGACCGGCCTTGGCGCTTAACAAGCTGCAGCCTGATTGGCCATGCCTGGACCAATCAGAGGAGCGGAGACAGAAGTGTGCCGCCTCCAGCCAATCCAGGCAGTGCTTCCAGATCAGACAATCAGCGGCAGAATGAGCCGCATCTGCCAGCAATGAGAAATGGCCATAAAAATTTTCTTCCAAGCAAATCATTTTTTGATTCATCCGTTTTCAGACAGATTTTGGATCCTTAGTGCACTTGACTGAAATAGATCAGGCCTTAAGTCTATATCCCTAAAAGCTGTTTCAGATTCAATTATTGTTCCATGTAAATTATAAACACAATACCAGGATTATCAAAACCTTAACTTAAGCCAGCTGTTAACAAACTTAAAATAATCAGGACCCAGAGACACACGAACAGTTTTAGTGCAAATCACGCACACACTTTTTCAGGAAATTTTTCAGGAAATTTTGCATCACCACACAGAACCAACCAGGGAAAACTGCAGTATTTATGTGAATGCACATAAGGATCAGTATGTTGGCATTCAAACCTCTGGCAGAAACAGGATTTACTTTCTCCCATTTGTCAAGACGTATGAATGAGAGAAATACCATCTTATCAGATCCTTGAGCAGCAATTAGACGGTAATCTGGAGGAAATATAAATTCATGTGTCAGTGAGTCACCATAATATTGTATCTGAAGGGATCAAATAAAAAATGATTTCCCATCTTGTTTTTATTTTTTATCTATTTTTTGTCAAAGGTGTGAATCAGCGTTGGATGACTGAGGAAATGTTGTTGCCTCCAGCTCACTAAACATATTTTCTTCTTTGTAAATCGTGAAAACAACACAGGGTTAGTAACGTCATGTGGGTCAGTAGCAAGCAGATACTTCATTGCAGTGAGCTTGTGTGTGTGTGTGTGTATGCGTATATGTGTATCTCTTTTCACAGTTTTGAACTAGTCTTATGTGTGTGAAATGTCTAGAAATGAAGCTTTCTTCTGTTTACTCTTTAGCACTTTCTTTCCATAAATGATGTAGATTTATTTATCTTCAGTATATTAACAAAGTTTTGCATCAAACCAATAATTATTTATAGTATGAAATCAGAACAGTCTCACCATCATCGTGTCGACTGGTCACATGACTGCTTCCATCTCCGAGTCAGCTCTGCCGTGGATCAGCCAGATGGCAAACTGCCTTTTTTTATTATGGCCAATGACCCTTTCACCACATGTATATTCTGTCTCTAGTCAGTAGAAATGGATAATCTCATGGCCTCAGGTCCCCAGCACCCACCTCTCTGTTCGCCTCTGCAAAGTCCAGCGACCACGCCTCCATGAAACTGGACTACAGAGCTCACAGTTAGTTTCTTGTCTTGGTTTGGTCTTCTTGTCCTCTGAACAAAGCACATGATCAGGAGCGCTGTGGAGGATGGTGTTCTACCATCCAAAGCAAAGTTTACACGTCCATCAAACATCTGGTTTCAGTCTCTTTGAAACTCAAAGCAGAGGAACTCTGGTGGTAATTGCTGATGATCAGATGTCTTTGTTTCTTCTCTTGAATCATGTAAAGCATTGGGTGGAGCAGGCTGGGGTGGGTATCAGTCTCAGTTCATAGGAGATGGTGGTGATTATTATTCTTTTTTTTTTAGTGGGTCTCTGCTGACTTTTATTCCAACGGATGAGCTGAGTCGAATCAGATTTGCAGCCTGTGAAGAATTTCAAGACAGATAGTCTCAGACAGGGACAAGGGAGAAGGAGGAGAGAAGAAAGGAAAATAGGGTTAATAATTATCCCACAGAGTGTGTGTATGTCTCTCCAAGAAGAGTTGCATATGTTTTCTCTCACAGACTTGATAATGTAAATGTATCTTTAGATGTATGTATATAAGTAAAAAGCACAGTGTGTCTTTCTTTTCAATCAGCTTCTACTTCAGGAAGATTCCTTGTGTATGTATTAAGTTTCTGGAGCGGAGCAAAACATTTCCTCAGACAGATCAAATTATTTTACATTATCTGAATCTTTCCATGCATAAATTTAGCATCTCCTTCTAATTTAGTTTTTACTGAAACAAAAACCTATTTTAATTTCTCATGAGATTTCTCACAACCTATTCAACTTTTCAACCACCAGCGAGGTGTCCACTCTGCCTGTTGCTTTGGAATGTGAGTCTCCAGTCACACACACACACACACTCACACTATTTTGCCTTTTTTTTGTCTTTAACTTGTTGGCACAGAATTGATCTTTTAGAACCTTTTTACTCCGGTTCAAACATTCAAACATTATCTTTAAAACCCACTAGCTCGGTTTTGTCTAACTATAAGATTTTCTTCACGGTGAGGCAATCACACAAACTTATTTCATCACACAATTTATACTCAACTGCTCGCTTGTTGATGGCAGATTTCCTGTCACCATCCGACGCCAGACTCAGAACCCCAGATGACTGGCCTCCCACCTAACATTGAGGTAGAGGTCTTTTTTACAGGTCCCGGACCTGGCTGTGCACAGTCTTCAGTCTCTCGGCGATTCCATACTGGGTTCGGATGAGTATTTAGGATCCGGCTCAAAGAACCAATATGTTAGAAAAATCATTTCCAACATGAAGCAATGCAAAGCTAAACCTTCTACATAAGGAAGAACCACAAAGCATTATTCCTCTCTTTACTTAGTTTCTCTCTTTAAGGTCCCCGACCTTTTCTCTTTCATCTCTTAAGCGTCTACAGAAGATCTGTCATCTTCTGTGGTCAATTTCTTGAAATCCCCAGTCGCATAACACTTTTAAAACTTCTAAATACTACATCCAATCACTCATTCACTCCACACTTAAAATGATACACTTTTCACTTATTCTCTTTTACTCTTATCTGTTTCTCTTTAACTCTTATACTTCTATTCCTTTATTCAGGATCCCAGATCCTTATGGTCCCAGACCATTTACGCGTATTTTCCTTTTACTTCTATTATTCTTCAACTTCTTAAAGCCCCATTTTTCATACCAAAACTAAAACCATCTGTTACCTGATCAGGCACTTAAATTTAAGGTACTCAATGTGGACAATTTTTAGAAAAGGTTTGTCCTTACCTTCATTTATGACCGGTCTTTCAGTGCCTGATCTCGGTAGAGGATGATTATGATTGTCCTTTAAATCCTATTTGGTGTCAGCAGAGAGAAAATTTAGTAAATAAAATTCAAAAACATTTAATAATTATGCCATACCAGATCCATCACGTCGGAGGTCACCAAGTTGTTGGAGAAAACCTTAAAAATGCACAAGTAATAAAGAACAGGTACTTCTTCCCATAGTATTAAAATAGGCAGGTACTAATTTCCCACTTTCCTAATTAATACGGTACTGTTCCACACATTTTCTTTCTACCTTCTTCTTTAGGGTCTTCTCCTGCGTGTTCTTTGGTGGATCAAAATATGACAGACTACTTCTCTCAGTTGACTAATTTATTAATTACAATTGATATGAGAAATGTGCAAATTACAGAGCCCTGGGTCCATATCTATCCCTGGCAAACAGACATAAGAGATGTCCGGCTGCCCACAACAGACAGGACACCTTCTTTCTATCCCTGGACCCTTATATATTACAGCTCCTCCTCCTTTCTATACACAGTTTTACTGACTAATGGTGCAGTTGCAAAAGTAGGGTCAGCTTCAGTCAAGGAGATATCTACCCCCCTTTTTATGACACCCGTCCATTCAGTGGTTTCTTTTGATCTGGAAAACAGGGACAAAGAAAACACACACACACACAAGGTATTTCCTCTGAACTCCGGTTGACCCAGAAATTTCCCTTAGGGGTAACATTCCCCATGTTGTTTTACTAGGAACATCCTGTTAGTCAGTATATGAGCTTAAAGATAAGATATGATTAACAGAGTAAGAATATAAATGAAAATAAGTAACAGACCCAAGCCATCCCTTGATGAGTACCTCAATAAATTTATCTACAGTCCCGGCCAGAGTCCAGACCAGAGTCCAGACCAGAGTCTAGACCAAAGTCTAGACCAAAGTCCAGACTAAATTCCAGGCCAGAGTCCAGACCAGAGTGCTGGCCAGAGTCCAGACTAGAGTTCAGACCAGAGTGCTGGCCAGAGTCCAGACCAGAGTCCAGACCAGAGTCCAGGCCAGAGTCCTGGCCAGAGTTCAGACCAGAGTCCAGGCCAGAGTCCAGACCAAAGTCCAGACCAAAGTCCAGGCCAGAGTCCAGGCCAGAGTCCAGACTAAACATGGAGAAGCAGCATTTATCTGTTATGCTACCAGTGGAGATTAATCTTTCACCAAATGTAAACACTTTAAAATCCAGGTTAAAAACATTTCTTTTCCCAAGCGTCTATGCATGAAATCTACACACTAACTTTTAACTTAACTTGCTTTTAATAATTTCAATTTCATTTATTATTTCACTGTTATTTTTGCTAATCATTGCTGCCTTTTACTACTTTTTAATGCTTTCTTTGCATCATCTGTAATGCTTCAATGTTTTATATAAAGCACTTTAATTAGTCTTGTACATGAAATGTGCTATACAAATACATTTTCCTTGTCTTGCCTTACCCCCATCAAATTTCTCCGAAGGCCTTCACACTCATATTGTCATTCATGTCTGTGTAGACAGCTGCATTATCTGCCATCTTCCATCTGCAACAGTTATGCTCTATTTGCTAGAGAGAGCAATAATATTTACCTTTATTCCCAATGGTGTATTTTGATAATGATGTGATGTTAACATGTTGCTGTAGATTTCATGCTGTTATATTGAGTTTCTCCTTCAAGGTCCCACCCTAGGAACTGAATTCAACAATTACTATGTGATATGTTGATTTCTGGCAAGTCTCAACCTTAGTATCTTTCTTTTACAACAATCAATTCAGACATTCTAAACCCATCTATCAATCATCCCACACTTATTCATTAAACAAGAAATTTAGCAGACAGAAGCAACTTTAGTCTTAAAGACCTGTGTCTCACTAAGATGCTTCTTATAGAGCCCAAATGGTTCAAGTAAGAGGCTTCTTATTGAGAGACAAACGTTCTCTCTGCCATTTTTAATTAGGTATTTTGTTTTCTGTAAATCCATGTCATTAATGTTAAATGAAAATCTGGATTTCCTCACGTAGACACAGAGCTGCAGCTAACCTGCTGTTGACCTGTACAAGTGGACAAAAATAAATGTCCTGTTTGAAAAGAGCACAGACCTCCTGAATCAGAGACGGACAGGATTCATATTTATTGTACCTAAAAGATGTCATCTCAGTGAAACCACGTAGAAAGATGATTTCCTTTTGATGGCGTTTAACATCCTCCATCAGAAATGTCAGGAGTGTAGTTCTTGATCTGTATAATTTCAGATTTCAACTCTGTTGCATCTGCAAAGATTTTATTGTTGAAAAGATCAAGATACCCACAAACAGATCATTTCAGGTTTTTGGAGTATATGCTTATTAAGTACAGCCTTTATTCTAAAATGCAAGCTATTTGTACAAGATACCAGCGTCGTCTGCATGGGTTTTCTCTCTCTCTTGTACACCTCAGAATGTCAGTACTTAAACACCACAGCCACCCCACAACCGTCTTTGTCTCAGAGTGATTAATGGGTGTTCATCGAACCTCACATTCTCATGCATTCAGGTGCTTGATTGATGGGTCTGTATTCTTGACAGATGGGCAGACATGCCATGGCAGAGCACCCCGTCAGGGAGCGACACCTTGGTTCTGCCACCATCAGTGGGTACTTCCTACTTAGAGAAGACAGGGAGAAAGCAATGAGTCAGAAATGAAAGACAGTGAATGTGTCATTTCCATAGTGTAAATATCTCAGATTAAGTCATAAATTGAAATAGTTGACATTTAGTAGAAATATCACAGACGAAACATGAAATAAAACATTACAGGGGACCAACTTCATGTCCTCAGAGGTGTGCTCTCACCTGACCCTTGAACAGAAACTCTGACAGGAAAATCTTTCCCTGATGGCTTCCTGGGGACTTGAATAAAGTGCCTACTGTACAAGAGCAACATCCAGACTCAGACTTGGATTAATTTTAAGTTTTGAACATATTTGGGAGGCAGATAAAGTATGATAAAACAGTCAAGACTCACAATTTTCTTTAAAAAAGAAATTTGTAATAAGGAAACTAGGAAACTTACCAGAGAGCAATAAATGTCTGGCCCAAATATGGCCCGCTTCCGCAATTTGGTTTGGTGAATATTTGGCCTTGACTTATGGCTTCAACTCCACTTCTAAGCTCAGCCACATGGCTACCAGATGTGGCCCACAAGGAACCTGCTGTCCAGGCCGGCTCCTCATGTTTATTTAGGATTATTGTCACTTCTGGTCCACACAACACCTTATCGTCATAATCCATGTCCAAACCAAGAACTGACATCTGGATCATGTGTCCCACAAAACACTTCCTGTAACCCTCATCCAAGCTGGCAACTAACATTTGGACATTTGTTAAATGTTTGTAAACTAGAAGTTACTATTTTTTTATACCCGTACTTAAAAGAAATGGACATTTTGTTTGTAACAATGTCATTAATCACGATTAGTCTCCAAAACTTCATGCGATTATTCACACTTAAAATTTTTTACTGTTTTAACCCAATTTACATCATTACAAACAGGAAGTAAAAATACCTGCAGAGAACTTCATGACACTCATTGATGAAACTTGCACATTCTGCTTTTGTCTTCATTGCCATTCATCATTCCATCTTTCTGAAAACAAGTCTTTTCTCATGGTATGTGGCACCGTCTCCCTAACATCGATCCACACCGGTAAAGCTCACTGTGCTGCATTTGAGCTGCATGTCAGAAGTGGAGAGAGACTCTGTTCAGAGCTGATGTTGCTGAAGTGAAAGCCGTTGTTTCTGCAGGAGAGGCAGACAGAGTCATAAATCATACATCTACTAATGGCAGCTCCAAATGAGCCCTCTCATCAGACAAGACAAGTGCCTTGCTTTCTGTGCTACTTCAGGCTCCACTGTAACATCTGTATGCTCTCAGGCAAATGTGCATGAGATGTGTCGCCCTTGTATTCATTAGGAATTGTCTACTGAGCCCTAACAGTTCAATTTACCACAATTTAGAGCATATCTGAAAAGTTGGTTGTGACAAACAATCAAGAGCAGGGTGTTCTTTGAGATGTTCTGTTGGAAATAATGTTTTTTTAAAGGTCACGTTTTGGTGTTAATGGGGCCTTTGCAAGAATGGCCCTGCTCCTCTTCAGCATGGTGGACGAAAAATCCTTGATTTACAAAAAAGAAAGAATTTCAGACTTTGATTAATCAAACCACAGGGAAGCATTTCACACATTTAGTGATTTCCACTACAAAACCAAGTCTGCTGCAGAGCTGCTTCAGGCAGAGAAGAACACAACTTTTAAATACTGGCATTTCCGACTTTTGTTGTTGTTTTTGAATGTTTGAATCTCTTAATGATTTTATTTACAGTAGGTGAATATACATCAACCATGTAATGATAGTGGCATGCTCTCAAGCTCACTTGTGCCAACATTATCTAGCACCTGATACAACACTCCACTGTGGGACCATAAATTAAAAGCCACTTCATGCAACCATGACATAATTTAATGTATAACCCAAGAAGGGGTTGCTGTCTCTTTTGGATTGCCAAAACCAATGAATGTAGCGGTATTGTTCCATCTGGCAACTGTATAATAGAGTTTGAGCTGGGTTTGCTGGTTCTGTGTGGAGATAGGAACTGAATGGAGGAGAAAGTAATTACTATACCTATCTATGCAACAATGGCTAACCACTTTTGTTGCTCCACTTCAAGAAGCCTGCATCAAGCGCTGCCTGTGTGAGATCACAAAAGGCACCCTCAGCTTTAAAAAGTAAATGTGTCCATCTCCACGTGGTTGTCTACTTTCCTGTCACCAGTGCCATTGTGTCTTTTCTTATTTATGTACCCACTTTAATGCATTAAAAATCTCATTTTAAGATTGTCCATAGGCAAGAAAGGCACCTACTTCAGGTCTGTAGGCATATAAACATGAAAGTAACTGAGAAAAAAGGCATAGCTAAAGAGCGGACAGTAGAAATCTGGTAATAACATCCCTTTACTTTTTAACTTGTCTATAATGTAGTTTCAAGGTTGAAGAAATCATCTCATCCTGCAGCGCTTGTCTTTATAACATTCTCTAGCCCTTAACTAATGTTATATTCTATAATTATACATGCATAAACTCACCACTTCTCAGTACTAAAGGGAAGTGCATTCAGTCTTAATATCTTAATCATTAAATGAGACAGATTTAGTTAGTTATGATCTATAGCTAATAGTGCAGCTTGCAAATCAGAACACCCCAGTGATTTAAAGTGAATAAACATGATGCAAAAACTTAATTTTATCGTATTCACCCAATAATACGGCCAAGTATAGATGTACACAGTAGTTTTCACATTGAAGAGAACAAAACTGTAAATGCACAAGCACACGATCGAACATTTAGATTTTTCTTGCTGAGATCAAACTGCAATATTATCATATATGTAAATCAACATATCAACATCTTGACATTTTAACAGAATTATTGTCAGTACAGTACATTACATCACCCCTAGTTTGAGATGCTTTGCGTAAATTATTCTAAAGTTGTCTTCTACAGTTTGCATCATTAATTATTTGTTCCTTGAAAAATGTCACTGTTAAAAGGATAAAGGAGGAGAGATAGAATGAGGAGCATAATATGGATGATAATGGGGATTAAAACTGTATATCATCTGTGATTAGACCGTACATCGGCTACATTAGAAATAACCTACAGCCCAAGGCCAAACCTCTTGAACTTGGACAATGACTGGGTGGTGTTCAGGTTTTAGCTGTCAGCTCTTGAAAAGGGAAAGAAAGTAAAAGCGACTTGTTTTATAAAGTACTGAGAGTCAGGCTTGTTGGTATTAAACAAGGTAGTAAAGCATCACATAATGCTGGAACTGTAATAGTTTTCTTTCTTGCAATCCTCTGTACATTCAACATCTTAGACTTTTTACACGAATGTATCCATCTAGACTTTTTATAAAAAAGAAGAGACAGCAGCTGCTCTGTAGATCAATTATCTGACATTTCAAAAAGCTCTTTTCATTAAGCCTAATAACGGCAAGTCATCACCATAAACACTCTTTTATTGCTGCTTTGACTTATTACAAGATGGATATCTTAATGCACCAGGTGAATGTGTTTCCACACAGACACAGAATGATAAAGGACTTTTTCCCCAGTGTGCTTTATTTAAACACACTTTTGACAAACCTCATTGGGCTCAATTAAGTCGCATTTTTAAATTTAATTGAGCTTTTCTTTGGAAAACGAACCACACAGCAGAGTCAGTCTTACCTTCTTTCTGTTGCCTGCAAAGTAAAATCAAACATTTATTTAACACAAATGCAGAGAAACATGATGATAATAAAACTATAATCATTTTATTTAGAAACGTAAACAAATGTAGAATTTAGCATCACACTTCAGATGCCGGCATAAAGGCATGTTTAATGTTGTGTTAAATATGCCTTTAGTGAATATTTACTTCATTTCAATTATATTTACAATGATTTGGAGAAGGTAGAAGGTCATTTCAAGCACTTTTGTCAGAATCTTGGCCCATTTTGAACAGATTTCAGATGCAAGTTTCCAACTGTGGTTGTTGTCTGATTCTCCTCGACGTGATGCTTCATACATTTTCAGTAGCAGACAGATCTTGACTGCAGACATCTCAAACACACACTCTGTGTGTATAAAGTCACATGGCTGGAAGTAGAGCAGAATGAAGTCTGATTTTTTTTTCTGCTGAAGTAACCTAGGCCCTTCCTGGAAAAGATATCACCTTGACGGTAGCGTACCTCTCCACAGAGTCAATATGCACCTTAGTGACACTAATGCACCTATATCTCATTATAAATGATGACTTTCGCAATTTGAGCTGAAATGTGAACTCATCTGACCCTAGAATAGGTGTCCGCTATTTTTCTGTCCATGTGAGATGATCGTTTCCAGAGATAAGGGTATTATTTCTGCTGAGTATGATTTTCTGCTAACAGTGTTAGGTAACATTTCTGGTTGCACTGGTTGAAAGGCTCGAGTTATTTTCAATTTTGCATCCAGAATTAATTTAAACTAATCCATGAATACCACAGTTAGGGGTTTATTTGTTAAATATTAGACATTTTAGTTGTGATTTATGCAGTGGTAGTCCAAGCAGAGCAGGGCTTCTGTGTAAGTTACCCAAAAACTAAGTGTGTATCATAATGTTGCTGTGCAGCTGTGCAGCATACAAATTAACTGCGTCATTTCACTTTAAATCTGTTTTTTTTTTTCAAATTCATTCATAAATTCAAATTCATTTTCATATCAGAATAGGAAATCCTAAACCTTAAACATAAGTAAGCAACACCTACACTGTTTTGATGCCCAAAGCTGATAATAAGAAAAACTAAATTCACAAAACAATTTTCTATTTGATAATAAAGTGGGGTTCCTGTCACCCTCAGGCAGGTGTTTGTAATTAGCCGAGGTCCTTGCAGCTTGTTTGCATCTTTGCAGGAACTGGGGATTTTATGTCTTGCTCAAGGCCTCCTCAGTAGGCCAGATACTTTCCAAAAGAATGACCCAAGTCTAGCTCCGTCTTTTGATAGACAAGTCTGTTTACCCACTGGGCTTCAGTGCCACTTCACAGCTTTTTGCCATGCTTGCAACTTGTGTCAAGCAAGAACAGATTTCCTTTCATACACTGGCGACAGCTGCTGAGCTAGCACATGTGCATCATGCTCCTAAGCACAATCTTAGCCACGACAGCAGCGCTGACAGTGCACCAACACAATGGAAACTTGGTGGATCTTTGTGACTCTTTGTGATTGGAAAAAAAAGATATCAAGTGGACCAAAGTACCAAAGTAACAGCAATTTTCAGAAGCTGAGGGGGAATATATTGAGGTCAAGTGAACTTCATTTTCCCCCTTTACATGACGACCGCTCTTGAACATATTCATTATGTCTGAACAACGGCCCTATAACAGCTTGTGGCCTAGTCCTGAATACTGATTTTCTAAGCTCTCATGATGTATTCATGTAATATCTATGTTACATGTGACAGTGATGGGATGGTCTCAACAGGGGGGGGTCGGGGGGGTCAAAATGAAATCCCATTTCCTGTATTTAATAAAATGTAGAGTAGCCCTTGATATTTGTTCTAGTCTTACAAGGCTGTCTAATAAAACTGATAAAACTGCACATCACTGTCAGCAGTGTCACAGGTAATCGTGATGAAACAAACAACTGTGTTTACAGTGCCTGTCACTAAAGAGATCTCACTAAGTTAGAGTATAAAAACAGCCTCCAAGCTTTTAAAAAGAAATAAAATACCAAATAATTGCTCTTATCCTGAGCAGTATGAGCTGTGTTCAGCTATCCCTGAAGTGCCCTCAACACTTCCCCATCACACAACACCCAAACACCCTCAGAGACAAAGTGACAGAGAGCAAAAGGTAGAATGTGTTTGGATGCATGATTTTACAGGCCCAGCTTTAATGTTTGTCTGCGATTCTGCAAAAAGGCATCTCACTCTCGGGGTTTATTGACTGGGGTCTTTCTGCCTCAGTTGAAGTGACCATCAGATCAGCCATCCTTTGCTTCACAGTTTATGAACTTCAAAGCTGCACTGCCAGAAGTGAGCAGATGATGGACTGCAGGGACATTAAAGAGAGATAGAAAAGGAGCCAAGGCTCTTCTAGTTGTTTATTTCTAAATAAAAGGGTGGTGACAAGGCATTCTGTGGAAGGAATATGTGGGCAGCAGTATAATAACACACTAAGCTTGATGAAGCTGAATGAGTGATTCAAAGTGTTACTGATCATTATGCACATTTACAAGGAAAGTGGAAGGCTTGTTTGTTTCTTTAGAGTACTTTAGCTGATGAGTTTTGAGTTTGTTTTTTTCTCTTTAACCTTGTCCTGTCCAGCATAATGGCAAGCCGAATGCTGGTCGGACTGGAAATAAGGGTCTTTTGAATTGAGGAAGAGCAGTGTGGGCTTTGTTCAGGTTGTGGACCAGTGGACCAGCTCTACACCATCTTCAGGATCTTAGAGGGGTCATGGAAGTTTGCCAAACCAGTCTACATGTGCTTTGTGGACATGGAGAAGGCATTCGACTGTGCCCCTTGTAGATTCCTGTGGGCAGTGCTTCCTTGTATGAGCTGTCCAGTCCCTGTACGACTGGTCTGCATTGCTGGCAGGAAGTCGGACTCATTTCCAGCAAGGTTTGGGCTCAAACAAGGGTGTCCTTTGTCACCAATTCTGTTAACAACTTTTATGGACAGAATTTCTAGGTGCAGCTAAAGTGTTGAAGGGATCCAATTTGGTGTGCTCAGGATTGGGTCTCTGCTTTTTGCAGATGATGTGATTCTGTTAACTTCATCGGGCCGTGATCTCCAGCTGGGATGAGAATCAGCACCTCCAAATCCGGAACCATGGTCCTCAGCTAGAAAAGGGTGGAGTGTCCTTTTCAGATCAGTGTAGCGTATTCCAGCCCGTTCGTCAAAGGAAGGATGGTACACATCAAAATTTTCTATTTAATCAACATCTGATGGACTTTTTCTTTCCAAGAAAGAGTGGAATCTGCCTTTGTGTGTGTTTTTTAAAACAGAGTTAAGTTAAAAAAATGTGAAAAAAAAACAAAAAAAACAAAAAAAACAAACAAACAAACAAAAAATGTTTATTGATTTGTGTTCTTGCAACTAGGCAGAAAGCATTGCTCATCCTGGCTTGTTTGGCAGAGCCAAGTTCCTTGACTGAGATGACAAGGTGTTTAAATGTAACAGCCAACAAAAAAATAAGTGAATGGAAATTGTTCAGTATTCTGAGAGCATCTCACCTTTATTAAGAATATGATGATTGTGGATTTTGGACATGTTTTTTCTTTAACATCCTTAAGTCTACAATGTGCCCACTTTGTAACTCAAAGCTGATCCTGTGCCATAAAACATATCTAATGACACAAAGAACATACTGGTATGCATACAGATGTTCTTTTTCCAAACACTTTGACATGTAAACCACATAATGTGTAGAAAATTTCTTTCATTCTTTGTCTACACAGCGTACTGTTGAAAACTGGTTTACTGCGGTAACTTCAGCTCCGAAGTTAGCGTAGCTCAGCACAGACTTTATATATATATATAGATATATATATATATCTATATATATATATCTATATATATATATATCAGGTTTATATATTCATTTTTTAACTAACAAATAACAAAAAGAACAACAACAAAACAACAATGCTAAACTGTCTCCTACAAAAGCTCGTTTTTTGTCTGCTATATATATTTATACAGTGATAGTAATCCTGTTCAGAAGAAACTAAACTTATTTTTTTAATGCCAGTCACTGAATGAATAGAGCATCTTCGTCTGTCAAATCAGTATTTATATTTTACGTGGTTTTCCATCACACCGTCACAATTACCCTGACAGTGTAATTGCCATTTTACCACATATGTCTACAGTAATGATGTCCATTAGTTTGCTTTTGAATAATTTTTTAGAGATTAAATATTATTTAGGGTCCTAACAGCTACAAGCCAGACAAACTTTTAAACCTGTCCAATCAACTACAGTTCATGGAAAGTGCTCTCATAAAACATGATGAATAGGAGATACTGAAAATCCCATCGCCCCAGACCTCTCAATAATAAAACTGGGCAACTCGAGGGAAAAAACTGGAGCAAGGTTTAATAAATATAACTAATAAACACTTGCAATATTCAGAGTTAGGTCCTCGGACACTAAAGTTCTGAATTCAGATTTTTTTATCCTACTTTTTTTTTTTTTTAGGTCTGAATGAATGTACATAGTCTTAAATCTGGATTAACATAATTTCAGACGTTTGTGATCTGGGCCTGTATCTGTATGACACAGCTTGTGTCTGAGTCTTTGTGAAGAAAGATGACCTTTTGAAATGACATTGTAAGATAAAATGACTCTGCTCTAACAGCAAATGTTGTCCCTGATGACCAGTGGCTGATGATCAGCTTGGTCTGAAGCTCTGATCCGAGTTTAGAAATGGCAGAAAACAAACACCTTGTTTATATCAGCATATTAAAAGAAGCCATATCAAGCAGTATAAGGCCCCTTCAAATCCATCTTGACAATCAGTATTATAATTTAATCTGCACAGTCATAACCACCTCAATGAAAAGGGTTTCAAGATGCTAAGAGTTTTTCTTCCTGCATGTTTTGCTGTTAGGTAAAACCTAAGCCACAAAAATACAAGATGAGGTAAACTAGTGAAAGCAGTAATTAACTGTGTACCACATTCCCCTAGATGTCCTTCTACGAATCTCTTTTAGTGTTGATATAAAAAGTTCCAAAAGTAGATTTGAATCTTGAAAGATGGTGGTGAACTAGCAACCAAGCTCAGAAGAGTACTTTTTATTTTTTTATTTTTAACCACACTTTTTTAGAAAAAAGTACATTACTCAGTCGGTGTCAACGTTCACTGAAGTGTCCTGTGAAATGTAAACGGTCATTTAAGAGGTGTAGGTGATTCAACGTCCTACGTTACTGCTCTGGGAAATTCTCATTAGCCAGGTAGGCTGCCCCATTTCATGAATGTTAAGCGCGTTAAGCGGTCTTCGGAGCATCCAGACTACGTAGGACACCTAAGACCCTGAACTGGGACACAGTTCAATACAGGTACTTTGGTTTTTGTTGTGATACATGTTTGTTTTTTTGTTGTTTTTTTTTTTTTTGGGGGGGGGGGGGGGGGGGGGGGGTATTTTTCTTTTTTTTTACAAACTTTGGATGATTGTTAGCTTAGTTTACCTGTAAAAGCTGTAGGAAACTGTTGTGTTTCTGTACAGGTGTAGCAGCTGGTTGTCTGGTGTTAGTTATTAATGGAAGGGTTGTTGCCTTCTATCTGTTTTATCTTTGTCTTCTCTTTTTTCTACTTTCCTTTTTACTTCTGCTCACTATTCTCCTTCTTTTTCTGTCCCCTCCGGTCAGGTCCTGCAAGATTACACAAATCCCTTTCATCCCTACAGATAAAACAAGCTGAAATAGATGCTGCAGATACACAAGTGGCCCTGCTGGGCCTCCATCATCATACAAACCTTGTAGGAGTGAAAATCCTTATGTTTTAAATTGCATTGTTTTGGTCTTATACTTTACATTACACTTCATGTACATGACGAATGACAAACATATTTTATTTTACAGATAAGGGGACATGGCTTTACAGCTCCTTCCAGCTGCGTCAGACAAAGTTGGAAAAAGAACTTTGCTTCCCAGAGGTCTGGAGATTTGCAAGGCTCTTGGTGATGTCCAGCTTGTAAGTTTATAGTAGTAGTAAGTAGTAGTAGTTGTAAGTTAATCGTAGTATCTGACATCTACACATCCTTCTCCAAAGTGATAGTTAGCTTCAAGATTTGTCAGGCTGTTTATCTATTTTATGCTTCGCCTCAGATTTGAAGAAAACATGGTGGAGTACCTGATGCAATGAAAGACTGACTGAAAGATGATGTGTTTTTTTATTATTTGCCATTTATAAATGCTGGTTTGGAATAAAAAGTATTGGGTAATTTTCAACCAATTGCTTGTAGTTTAAAAACCCAAATTTAGGGATTTCTTTTAAATCCAAACCCATAACCTAACCTTACTGGGTTAGAATAACCCATGGTTGGGTTGGTCCATATTTGACACAGCAGCTGGGTTGCAGAACAACCCAAACCCGATTTTTAACCCAGCAGTTTTAAGTGTGTAAGATTAAAAAAATAATAAAGAAAATAAATAATCATATTATCAAGAGGAGCCTTATACTCATAAAGCAGTGTCATTAGTCTTAACTTGGCCGTTCGGGCTGGAGAATACTACTGATAGCTCTTGTATTGTAGAGCTGCACGTCCTTCACGTGGGAACTGAGAAAAATAGCGTGCTGTAACATGCACAGTTTAGCGTAGTTTAGCTCCTTGACTAATGTGATGTTTGTCTGTTTGATGTAAATATTCTATGCTGTTAAGTTGTTCTGGCATTAATTAATTTGAGTTGGAGTTCATGCAGATTGTATGTTGATATGTCTGCTATTCTGTTAATGATATGTACGGATGTTTAATGTGGGTTGGACAAAACTGTTCAAGGAAAGCTCTAGAGGTGCAGGTTAATTAATTACTGCATGAGATGTGCCACAATTATAGTTTGTGCTAAAAGTTGTAATGTATGTTCGAGCAAGTTAGATGCTTCAAAGAAAGACCTGTAAAAGAAA
This sequence comes from Melanotaenia boesemani, assembly GCF_017639745.1. NCBI lineage: Eukaryota > Metazoa > Chordata > Actinopteri > Atheriniformes > Melanotaeniidae > Melanotaenia > Melanotaenia boesemani. The sequence continues at coordinate 13,758,431 of NC_055705.1, forward strand.
ACAGTATACTGTGGGCAAAGACTTTTATTTCTGTTGTACAAGAATGAACCACAAAGTTAAAGTAGCTGTCAGAAATGAATGAAAATATGGCTTATGAGACCTAACAAAATGCATAATATGTTTGTGTTTGCATATGATTGTGAATAAATGCTCAGACTAGAGCCTGCCTGCCGGCAGACCACAGCTCATGCGCGTCTCCCGTTCTTTCCTGCAAAATACAGGACCCATTGGAGGCCTGTAACACTGGACAGGACAATGAGAAATAATACAATTAAATATTACAGCTGAGGAAAGGGTTTGGTCATACTTGAAAAGATGGTTTTCTTATAGGCATCAAAGCGTCAAATCTTTGCAGTATAATAAACTGAAACAGTGACATGTTGTTGTCTTGCATTAGCTGCAAGAAACAACGATTCTGACCCCTCTCATAACGAGTGATGAGCAACGTGGCTCCTGCATTTAGAATAACTGGGTATTTTAGATTTTTGGATGTTTTTGACCTGTTTTTGACCTGCATTATGTTCATACTTTCTTTCAATCCATGGTTTAGTGCACTGCAAGCTTTGAATAAGGGTGCTGACACATGAAAAGAACAACCAGAGCTGTCAAAAAGCAGCATCACACATTAAACATGATTAACAGAAGTGCTGCAGCTTGTAGGTGCGATAGTAGAGAAAAATAGCTACAATAAGTTAAGGTAATATGGCATCAGTGATTTTATCCTACTCTGTTTTATACATATATACAAAATTTCATTTACCACGCTAAACAAAAGGCAAAATTATGCCTGAAAACAAATTAATAAACCTTTTTGTCAGAATAACTTATTTTAAGGAAAATGTTAACAAAACAACAAAGCAAACAAAGAAAGATTGACAGACATGTTCAAATGTCTCAGCACTGTGGTGCTCTTCATGTATTGATTGACAGATGAGCAACATCACTGATATAGATCTTCAGGCATGATAACTGCCTGTTGTCAGTGATAGAAACTGATAGAAACTGAAAATGTTCAAACACAAAAAAAGACATCAACAACAAAAGCAGTGACACAGGTGCAAAGAGGATGTAAACAAAAGGTTAAATAATAAGTTAATCAAACATTTTGACCAGTTTCTTCATATCTAACTTGATTAAAGTTTAAAAATCTTTATACCGTGGTCTGGGTGAATTCTTGATTCTGATTGGCTGTAGGGTGTCCATTAAAAAGTGTTACAGGACACCTTTAAAATATGTTCTGGTCAAATAGCCTTTGCTGTTGTAAATTATTGTACTGGCTAAATGCTAGTTGGTAACTGTGGCAACAGTATCGCGTCAAATTTTTGTCAAAACCAGGGAGAGCAAAATAAACATGCTCGCGCGCAGATTACACTACCATCGCGCAGAAATTCATTTACCGAGAGGACAAAAGATCCTCTCGCGTGACAGACGACCAACTCCCGCGCGCGTGTGGAAGGCCTCGCGCGCGCATTTTACGTTCCGAGCGCGCGAAGCTGGATCAGACGCGCGCGCGTTTCTGTCATGCCGCCCCCGCTTGAGGATGGCTGCGCTCTCGCCAGCGTCTCTGCCCTCGCGGTGACGTTTTCCTCGCGCGGATCAAAATGTGTTTTGACACATGGGGCGGGACAAATCTCCATTCTATAAGCCTTCTCCTGATTGGTCCGCGTACACAGGAAGTTGTGTCAGGAAGACCTTGACTGACAAGACGGCTGGAGCCGGGACAGTTGCGGTGGTTTTGGCATTTTGGCAACGATACTTTGCTTGAGGTAAGTGGAATTCACAGCAGTTCTTCCCGAAAAGTACGGATACTCCTCAGTAAACTATGCCGTTTTCGAATTAACAATTCTACAAGGACAAAAATCAATTCGATAACTTAGAATTGCTTAGGAATATGTAGTTAGCACGAGTAAAATATGTCAATAGACCAAGGTACTTTTTGACAGTTTGTTTTCCTGGTATAAAAGGCACTTGCAGAAACCAAAAACAGACTGTTTTTTCGTTTTTTCGTTTTGTGCAAAAAACGAAAAAACGAGGAAACGGTTCATTTTTCCGTTTTTCGTTTTGCACAATAAAACCCAAAAACCGGAAAACAGTTCGTTTTTTGTTTTTTCGTTTTTGGCCAAGAAATGAAATTACCAATCTATATTTTGTTTCATTTGTGGGCGGGACTTCGAAGCCCGCCGGTGCTGTGCCCTCCAAAATAAGAGTTACTACTCAATGGATGAAGGAACTTTCGTTATGTTGCCTGCCCCCGTATGCACCGATTCTAAATTTAAGTAGGTCTTGTAGGCCCTACACACCTACACGGGGTACAGGAAATAAGCGTTCATTGGCGGTGAGAAAAAAAAAGTGTTTATTTATATTTGGCAGGCAGGATATAGGTGTGTGTGGTGTGCATGGACGAGTCTGTGGAGCTGGAGCTGTGGATCGCGGCAGCAGGTCTTCAGATCAGACTCAGGTTATTCATCCCCGATCTGATCAGCAGTCCCTGCCAGATGGATGCTTTTTCTCCTGCGGTTATCAGCCATCTATGCTGTCTTTTCTTATAGCTAAGGCTGTATCTGTCCGCTGCCCACCCGCTGTGTTCCAGCTCCGGTCGGCTCGATGAGAAGAAAATTGCCTGCTCTCATCAGACAACTGTGCGTGTGATATTTCAAGCTCGTTCACGTGAACACGGGGGCTCGCGACGCGACTCAAAAAAGTTTCAGCATTTTCCAACTTTTGTCGATGTTGCAGGTAGCTACTAAAAGCAATCAGAGAACAGAGACATTTTTACCTGGAGGATCAGATCAGCTGATCATTTATTTTGTCTCTTATTTTTGTGGAAACCAGTGTTTCACTAATCAGACCCCAGGATAACATTCATTAGGAAGCCCTGCAGGCGGACAGGTTTCCCTCCACACTACCACAGCTTGAGCTGTGGAGATTTTTCACCTGGAGATTTTGTGATCCAGGATCAGAGAACAGCTGAAATCAGGATGGTGAATGACTTTTTGTGTCTACACATCAATATCCAAATTAAATAAGCTGTTAAATATCTAAATAATTGACAACAGAGATGTAGCAGTGGTTCAGGCAAGTTTGATAGCATATTGTGCAAGTTCTGCAAAAAACCTCTTAGATTGGCCAAATATATAGCCTATTGCATTGTTAAAGGGTGTTTGTTTTTTTCATGTTAATAAGCGACACAGATAAGCTGGACCACACATCATTTATCTTGACAAGGTATCCTGACAGTTTAGCTTAAATTCATATATCTTTCTCTCTGTGGGCTTTTACTGACACTGTTACACTGTTAAATGTAACATGGTTATCATTGTGACACCAACCAATGTAGGAGCACAACTGTGACTGAATGTTTTTATTAAATAAAAGGTCCCGCATCTCCATTAACGCTGCTCTTCTTTTGTTTGTGATTATAAGTGTAATAGCTGCAGTTTGCCAGCAGAGGGAGTTTGTCCCAAGGTGAGCGCTGGGTGTGGTGGTTTGTTGGGAGGCGCATACTGCTCATATCATAAAAATACAGGGCCTATCTGAGACATGCAGGGCTCGTGACACAGACACTTGGGTTGTTAATTTTAGTCCCCTTCAATCAAGTCACTTTAAGTAGGCTACCTACTGAATCAGTCTCCCTTTTGGACCGGGAAAGTACCGTATTCTAAGCCTTTTTCTCAGCGACTTCCCATGGTGGTGTTTTCCCCGAAATTTACTGTAGGCTATATGTATGTCCTTAAATCATATCTTCTAAGCTGTCAAAGCTTTTGGGAACCCCCTGTTGGCCTGCCTTGAGGGGTCTCATGCCCCAGGATGGGCATCACTGTTGAAGCCTATCTTTATCATGGACCAATACTTTTAACAAAAAGGGTTTTTTTATATTTCATTTTCTCTCTTGAATTTTAATTTGACCAATAAAGGATCTCATTGACATTGTGAGAAGATATGTGTAGATAAAGAGAAATATCTGGTGTGTCAGATCTGAAGCTTAAGCTCCTGTTGTGTGTCAGGGCTAGAGCTTGCTTATTGTTAAACAAAAAATTGTTGTTTTTTTTGTTTTTTGAAGGCTTTTGTTCGTTTTTGGTTAGACAACAACCTGTGCAAGTTTTAGAAATGGATGTACCAGGTTTTGTGTCTAGCCTCAATACTACATGGAGGATGAACTGGAGAAAATAATTATGTTCATGATCATTTACAAGTGTTACATTTGGAATCAGAGTGATGGAAAAACTTTTACTAGTCACATATAGGCAAAGGGTATTATATGAAAAATCCCTAAATCACTGTGTCTTGGCAAACAGTGAATTCGGAGACATGTGGATATGGTTCAAGTTGTTTATGTAATGACTGGCCAACGTTAATTATTATTATTTTGGTTATCTTGATCCCACATGTCAATTATTTGTTGATACACTCTAATAATGCGTGGCCACTGGATAAAATATGGCCATGCCTTTGTATGTCTTGCCAGAACTTTTTTTTTTAAAATTCCCCTCACTGTCAACATTATCAGAGGGCTACCTCAGATTGCCCCTTTTTCAGGTTTGAGCAACTGCCCTTGAAAAGTCCTGAGAACTTGACTGGTTATTATCGCTGCTGTTCACAGCCGATGAGGAAAAGGAGGGGAGAATCCAGGTGAGAGGTCACTGGAGCGAAACATCTCCAAGACTAAGGAACTTTGCTGTGGGCTCAGAGGACAGCTCCCACCTGCCCTGAACCAACCACTCAACATCCAGGGTCAGTTAGTGGAGCAGGTGTAGTCTATCAGATATTTGAGAATAGAAAAAGATGTTGGACTGTCCTTTAACTGACTCTGTTTACAAAAAGGCACAACAGCTCCTTCATTTGCTGAGGAAACTCAGATCATTTCTTGTTAAAAAAGGAGTTTTCTCACCGGTGACAGCCATGAAGTTGAACCTTCCAGATTTTGCGTTTTTCTCTCGGAGATCTGATTGTTTTAAGATTTTTCATGTTCTCGGTCTCATTGCGCTCTCAACTGAGCACTACACGTCTAGCCTATTATGAGAGGCGACTAGAGCTTAAAATGGTAAACTGTCAACCACTTCCACGGAGCGGCACATACTGCTCCAGCAGCGGTAGTTGCCGAGCCTTTCTGTGAACGGCCAGGCAGCTGTGAAATGGTCAAAACAAATCCCATCCGGAAGGGAAGTTTATTCAATATCTGCTGGTATATCATGGGCATGTCGCGAAGCTTCCTGTGGCTTCTTGTAGGCCTACAGTCCCACCACACTTTGTTCATTGTTTGTCCAGGAGGTTCCTCGAAGTAAGAGCAGTAGGCCTATGCAAATATTTCCCCGCACTTCTCTAGACTGACCTTAAGTCCATCAAGTGTTCATTTTTCTTACCCTTCTTTTTTCTCTGCCTCCTTTCACTTTTTAAAGGTTGCCTTGTTGGAGAAAATGTGCTGTTTATTTTGTGTTGAATAAATATTCTATGAAAATATGGCTAAATCTGTAATTTTATTATTATGATATTCTTCAACATGTCTCACCTATTCTTCACTGTCCTAATTTCAGGATTCCATCAAATGTTTTAGGCCTACATTGTTCTGAAGGTTAAGTTGACCAATCAACCTTTTGGTTTCTGCTAAGTATTGTAGAGGAAGGGGACTGGGAAGATGGTGTAATATATATATTACAATATACACAATAATATATACCTATACACGATATAGACAAGTAAGCCTACAAAATACTACACCAACAAGACAAGTGCAGTTGCAACAAGTTTGTTTTTGTTCGTAGGTTTGATCATTTTTCTATCAATACTTGAGCTAGTCAGGTCTCAAATTGCACGAGCTGACTTTTGTCCCAGTTGAGCCCTGCTGTGCATCAAGGCTACTAAATGTTTATCTTAGCACATGTGTTTCATGCAACAAGCAGTTGTTGACAAGTTGGGCTGCCTTCATCAACAGTTCTCCCGCGTGGGCCAGTGTTGATGCAGTCTTTATACTCTTGTCCTCAAAATTAAGTTTGTTGTTTGTTTTTTTAAGTGTCGACAGGGTGGCCATCTTGTGTCAGGGCCTGGGACAGTTGCAGTGAACTGGCTCTCCTAATTCAATAAATTTCATGCCGATTTACAGGAAAACATTGTCTGAAAACTTCAACCTTTTAAAAATTATACGGGGAGGTCAGTTAGCTGCATGATGTCAGACCAATATTGAAATAATCTTCATATCTCAAACACCAAAGCAGCACAAAGGATCAAAGGAGGCGCCTCCCAACAAACCACCACACCCAGCGCTCACCTTGGGACAAACTCCCTCTGCTGGCAAACTGCAGCTATTACACTTATAATCACAAACAAAAGAAGAGCAGCGTTAATGGAGATGCGGGACCTTTTATTTAATAAAAACATTCAGTCACAGTTGTGCTCCTACATTGGTTGGTGTCACAATGATAACCATGTTACATTTAACAGTGTAACAGTGTCAGTAAAAGCCCACAGAGAGAAAGATATATGAATTTAAGCTAAACTGTCAGGATACCTTGTCAAGATAAATGATGTGTGGTCCAGCTTATCTGTGTCGCTTATTAACATGAAAAAAACAAACACCCTTTAACAATGCAATAGGCTATATATTTGGCCAATCTAAGAGGTTTTTTGCAGAACTTGCACAATATGCTATCAAACTTGCCTGAACCACTGCTACATCTCTGTTGTCAATTATTTAGATATTTAACAGCTTATTTAATTTGGATATTGATGTGTAGACACAAAAAGTCATTCACCATCCTGATTTCAGCTGTTCTCTGATCCTGGATCACAAAATCTCCAGGTGAAAAATCTCCACAGCTCAAGCTGTGGTAGTGTGGAGGGAAACCTGTCCGCCTGCAGGGCTTCCTAATGAATGTTATCCTGGGGTCTGATTAGTGAAACACTGGTTTCCACAAAAATAAGAGACAAAATAAATGATCAGCTGATCTGATCCTCCAGGTAAAAATGTCTCTGTTCTCTGATTGCTTTTAGTAGCTACCTGCAACATCGACAAAAGTTGGAAAATGCTGAAACTTTTTTGAGTCGCGTCGCGAGCCCCCGTGTTCACTAGTGAACGAGCTTGAAATATCACACGCACAGTTGTCTGATGAGAGCAGGCAATTTTCTTCTCATCGAGCCGACCGGAGCTGGAACACAGCGGGTGGGCAGCGGACAGATACAGCCTTAGCTATAAGAAAAGACAGCATAGATGGCTGATAACCGCAGGAGAAAAAGCATCCATCTGGCAGGGACTGCTGATCAGATCGGGGATGAATAACCTGAGTCTGATCTGAAGACCTGCTGCCGCGATCCACAGCTCCAGCTCCACAGACTCGTCCATGCACACCACACACACCTATATCCTGCCTGCCAAATATAAATAAACACTTTTTTTTTCTCACCGCCAATGAACGCTTATTTCCTGTACCCCGTGTAGGTGTGTAGGGCCTACAAGACCTACTTAAATTTAGAATCGGTGCATACGGGGGCAGGCAACATAACGAAAGTTCCTTCATCCATTGAGTAGTAACTCTTATTTTGGAGGGCACAGCACCGGCGGGCTTCGAAGTCCCGCCCACAAATGAAACAAAATATAGATTGGTAATTTCATTTCTTGGCCAAAAACGTAAAAAACAAAAAACGAACTGTTTTCCGGTTTTTGGGTTTTATTGTGCAAAACGAAAAACGGAAAAATGAACCGTTTCCTCGTTTTTTCGTTTTTTGCACAAAACGAAAAAAACGAAAAAACAGTCTGTTTTTGGTTTCTGCAAGTGCCTTTTATACCAGGAAAACAAACTGTCAAAAAGTACCTTGGTCTATTGACATATTTTACTCGTGCTAACTACATATTCCTAAGCAATTCTAAGTTATCGAATTGATTTTTGTCCTTGTAGAATTGTTAATTCGAAAACGGCATAGTTTACTGAGGAGTATCCGTACTTTTCGGGAAGAACTGCTGTGAATTCCACTTACCTCAAGCAAAGTATCGTTGCCAAAATGCCAAAACCACCGCAACTGTCCCGGCTCCAGCCGTCTTGTCAGTCAAGGTCTTCCTGACACAACTTCCTGTGTACGCGGACCAATCAGGAGAAGGCTTATAGAATGGAGATTTGTCCCGCCCCATGTGTCAAAACACATTTTGATCCGCGCGAGGAAAACGTCACCGCGAGGGCAGAGACGCTGGCGAGAGCGCAGCCATCCTCAAGCGGGGGCGGCATGACAGAAACGCGCGCGCGTCTGATCCAGCTTCGCGCGCTCGGAACGTAAAATGCGCGCGCGAGGCCTTCCACACGCGCGCGGGAGTTGGTCGTCTGTCACGCGAGAGGATCCTTTGTCCTCTCGGTAAATGAATTTCTGCGCGATGGTAGTGTAATCTGCGCGCGAGCATGTTTATTTTGCTCTCCCTGGTTTTGACAAAAATTTGACGCGATACAACAGAAACATAAATGCCGGGCTGGTGACACGCCAGATCACGTCTGTGATGGCGCATCGCTGTGAAAGCAGCCTGCAGGCTTCACGGATTCTGTCAGTCCAGGAGAGACAAGAGTGGAGCAACTTTTTGTCGTCCCGGAACGTCCCAACCACCAGTGGTCAGGGTCCACAGACGTTAAACCAGCAGCAGTCAGGGTCCACAAACGTTAAACCAGCAGTCGTCAGGGTCCACAAACGTTAAACCAGCAGTGGTCGGGGTCCACAAACGTTAAACCAGCAGCGGTCAGGGTCCACAAACGTTAAACCAGCAGCGGTCAGGGTTCACAAACGTTAAACCAGCAGCGGTCAGGGTTCACAAACGTTAAACCAGCAGCGGTCAGGGTCCACAAACGTTAAACCAGCAGCGGTCAGGGTTCACAAACGTTAAACCAGCAGCGGTCAGGGTCCACAGACGGTAAACCAGCAGCGGTCGGGGTCCACAAACGTTAAACCAGCAGCGGTCAGGGTTCACAAACGTTAAACCAGCAGCGGTCAGGGTCCACAGACGTTAAACCAGCAGCGGTCGGGGTCCACAAACGTTAAACCAACAGCAGTCAGGGTTCACAAACGTTAAACCAGCAGCGGTCAGGGTTCACAAACGTTAAACCAACAGCAGTCAGGGTCCACAAACGTTAAACCAGCAGTAGTCAGTGTCCACAAACGTTAAACCAACAGCAGTCAGGGTCCACAGACGTTAAACCAGCAGTAGTCAGGGTCCACAAACGTTAAACCAACAGCAGTCAGGGTCCACAAATGTTAAACCAGCAGTAGTCAGGGTCCACAAACGTTAAACCAACAGCAGTCAGGGTCCACAGACGTTAAACCAGCAGCAGTCAGGGTCCACAAACGTTAAACCAACAGCAGTCAGGGTCCACAGACGTTAAATCAGCAGTGGTCGGGGTCCACAGACGTTAAATCTCCTTCCTTCAAACACCACTATGGACATGCCAGTATCTTTATGAAATTAAATGATCAACAGCAATGTTTTTGAGCAATGAATTTAATTTTAAATATGTCGTCACCTGTCTTTCTGTCTTGATTACCTTACTTACATACTTGATACAGAGTGAATGGTGGGTAACGTTATAAAAACGATTTAGGATAGACTTACTTGTTGATACACATTTAATGATCAGAGTGAATTTTGGATAATATTTATATAATAAAAATGGTGTAGGAAACGATCTGTGGACTTTGACTGAAACAAAATGTGCCATCATCCTCTGGACACACACGCTGTAAGAGCTGCACCTGCCCTCTGAAATGTGTGTGTCTCGTAACACAACGTTAAGCAATCATCTCCCTTCCCTCCACTGATCAGGTCTAATACAACAGCTGACTGACCAAGCTGCAGGTTCTGTATCAGAGCCGGTTACCTTGGCAACGCGTCACAACTAAATAGTCCACTCAGTCGCTTCTTGTGAATAACTTAGGACTAACAACATTAACATAATAATAATTGATTTAACATTTATTTCTTTCATAAGTGACCATGGTATAAGTGGGATAATGCCCTTCGAGGTGTCCATTATCAGAAATGAATGGACTTCGCGGAGGATGGTTCACCCCTCCACGTCGTCCATTAATTTATGATAATGGACACCTCATCGGGCATTATCCCTTACTTAACTGTTATCTAAAATTAGTCCTCGAAGTCCTCAGGATGATGGCTGCTAGCAGTAAAGATCTTTACCTTTCTGAGATGTGGACTTGACGAAACCTCATACTAAACACACTCTTGTTTCCTCAGTGTTGTGTAGAGGATACAAGGAATAGTCCATTACGTTCTTGTGCAGCATTTTTCTCTGGACAAGCATTTCCGAGGCCTCTAAAGTTGTCCCCAGTACACATCTAACTGAATCTTTTGCAGTTAAAACTCTAGTTTTTACTGCAACTGGGTTCTAAGAACAATGGTCAACATTTCATTCTGCCAACTCGGCTGCTTCAGCACCTTGTGTGTCTGAAAGCGCTGATGGAGGCTTTACTACCTGATATCCCAGACAGATGATTACTGTCTGTGTCAGAGGCTTATGAAGCCTGTAGCTGTATTGCTGTCAAATAGAGCATCTGACTGTCAGTGCCAATACACCAATTACTTCTTGGGTTTTTTACTGTAGATCTACTTCAAAGCCTTCCACCTTCCTGTCCTCCTCTATTTGTCATCATGGAGGATTTGGCTTCTTTATTCTCTGTCTATTTATAATTTGCATCCGTTTTCTTCTCAAACCATTTTCTGTTGTGTTGTCTTTGCTGAGACAGCATTGCTTGCAGATGTTTTGCCACTGCTTCAAGACGATCCATCATGGACAATCTGGATAATCAAATGTCAGTTAGTTTATTTAATAATGCATCCATTTCACTCTGCGGAAGTATGTCTTGTATTTTTCTTTCATGGCATCTTTAACTTTATTTCTTTTTTAACTTGTCCTGTCCAGCATCATAACAAGCAGAATAATGGTCTGTCTGCTGTGTTGTGGTGAAAAAATTTGCTTTGCCAAGAGTAGCTTTATGGATATAAGGCCCCTCTTGATAATAAAGTATTTTTTATTTACTTTTAAATTAGTCTTTTGCTGGATTTACATATTAATGCTGGACCTGAGAAGAGGGGTTGGGGGCAAAATAAAGGAGAGAACAAACAAAAGAGCAAAAGGGAGTGAAGAGAAGAAAAAGGATATAAAGCAACACCACCAGCTATTCAGTCTAAACAGGAAAAACCAGAAAACCAGCTGCTACACCTGAAAGGAAACTAAAAACCACCTGCAGCATCTCCAAGAAAAACAAAGCTGACAATCATCGGGAGCGCCTACAAAAGACAGACAAGATTAAAAACAGATGAATCACAACAAAAACAACAGATACATAAAGAAAAAACATAAACATAACTGTAGTTATTGCTGACTAAACCCACAAGATGACAGTGACTGTCAGGTTAGTAAATGTGGGAGCAAAATATCAGTGATGAATAGTGATCAGGGATCGTGCAAACCCTCCACGATCCTCTGCTCCAACACACCTGATTCAAATCAAATGGATCCAACAGCTTATCAATTTCTGCACAGTGACTCATTAATATTAATTGTTTTTGATTTTTTAAATATTTAATTGTACTTAATTTTATTCCTGTCTTTTTCTTTTTGTTATGTTTTGTCTGATTTCTTTCCATTATTTATTTTATTTTTGTATATTTGTAAAGAAATTCAGGTGTTAAGGGGTTAAATGAATTTGAATGTGGCATGGTTGTCTGGGTTTTTCAGAAACTGCTAATCTACTTGGATTTTCACACACAACCATCTCTAGGGTTTATAAAGAACAGTCTGAAAAAGAGAAAATATCCAGTGAGCAGCAGTTGTCTGGACCAAAATGCCTTGTTGATGTCAGAGGCCAGAGGAGAATGGACAGACTGGTTAGAGATGATAGAAAGGCACTAAGTCAAATAACCACTGGTTACAACCAAGGGATACAGAATATCATCTCGGAATGCACAACATGTTGACCCTTGAAGTAGATGAGCTACAGCAGAAGACCACAGTGGGTGCTTCCTGTCAGCTCAGAACAGGTACAATTCAAAGACTCACTAATATTTGCAATAGAAGATTGAACAAAACATTGATTAGTCTCCACTTCATTGGCAACATTCTGATGAAAGTGATTCTTGTGATTCTCCACTTCCATGATGACAAGAAAAAAAAACAAACAAAAAAAAACCAAAAAAAAAACCCAAAAAAACCCCAAAAAACAACACTGAGACCCTCTGACCGGTTAAACACGTAATGTTTTCATGGTTCAGCAGCACAAATCTGCACTGGGGCTTTTATTTTGAAAAATACTGGAAGCTTTTACACTGCTCCTGTGTCTGATTTCCTGTCTACCCTATCTGAACTGCGGAACTGACGCATTCTGGGTGCATGGAGCGTCATGGGCTCGGTGTGTAAATTTAGCAGCGCGCCGCGACAGCGCGCTTCTGGGACGCAGCTGATTCGTGCAAACAGTATAAAACAAACCATTGACTAAAATGGCTGCGAATAGCAGTGGAGGCTGCAACCTGATGCACACACCCGGTATAAAACAGGGTTAAGGCTGGTGTAATGGTGTGGGGGGTATTTTTTTGTCCCACTTTGGGCCCCTTAGTCCCAACGTAGCCTGGTTTAATCAGCACAGCCTACCTGAGTATTGCTGCTGACCATGTCCATCCCTTTATGACCACAGTGGAGCATCTTCTGATGCTTCTTCCAGCAGGCTAAAGCACCGTGTCACAAAGCTCAGATCATCTTCACCTGCTTTCTAGAACATGACGATGAGTTCACTAAACTCCAACGGCCTCCACAGCCACCAGATCTCAATCCAGTAGAGCAGCTTTGGGATGTGGTGGAACGGCAGATTTTCATCATGGATTCGGCCGACAAACCTGCAGCAACTGCGTGATGCTGTCATGGCATAGATTCAACAAGGTGGGGGAAATCTTCCTCAGAGGTTTTCTCCATATTGACATGACAGCATCACACAGTTGCTGCAGGTTTGTCGGCTGCATCTTATGTTGATTCAGATCTTTAATAAATATTTTTACAGGTTGGTAGTTTAGAGTTTTACTCTGTGGTTTTCTCACAAAATGCACCTCCAGACAAAATTTATCCTGCAGGTTGAAAAAACTGAAGGGTGCACACTGCTACATCCCTACAAAGATACAGTTCGTGACCCTTGGTCTAATAAGATGACCCTTTCAGGATAATCTTTAAGATAATGTTGTACTTTTGGCTTAAAGCCTTTCTCAACATGAGTCTTAGTGTTTACTGCTGTCTGGCACAGTGTGAAACAAATCTGGACTGATGGATTCATTGAACTGGAGAAGTGGGTTAGCAAAGTCATAATTCAGTTAAAGACCCAGTTTAACTGACAGTGTTTATTTTCCTGTCAACATTTACATAAAAAAATATCTTAGTGTCAGAGGAGACAGAGAAAAAATAAATGTTTCTCATTGGTAAAACAGCACTGCATTCAAACAAAAGACAGTCTGACTACTGGAACTGCAGGGCATTTGCTAGCTTTCAACCCACACAGCTGTGTTCCACTTCTTCTTCAGGACTTCATCACCACAGACTGCTTCTTCTTAGGTGATGATTTTAACCTAGTGTGAGTCAAAGTGGCCAATTAAACTCTTTGTGAACTGTTTTCCTTTCCACACTTTTTAGTCTACCCCTGATTTTTTTAGTTAAAATTACTTTTGAGCTGCTCATTCCACATGTGGCCTTGCAATATTGAATTTACAACTGGGTTATATAGTTTTACAGATTACCCACCAGAACAGATCCTAAAACATTGCACTGAGGAACACAGGTACTTATTGATCGAGATGAGTATACCTCTCGGATTGCCAGTGCTGTGTGCAGAGCATATTAAGGCAGAAACTGCACAGCAGATGCAGAAACATTGAGGTTCTTTTTATGTAAAATGCAAGCTGCCATCGATAGCTACACATCCAAAAATGTTTCTACATGCTCTCTAGTTTACCTCTTTTCAGTGATACTAGAAGGATTCTTTGACCAGATGGCTGCAAAGAAGATATGGATTAAATTATTTATTCTGGTTTAAAATGTGTGGGGAAGGTTTCATGTCAAAGTGGAAGGGGGGTGATGTTTATTTCTCAGAATTTAATAATCTGCATCACTGCAGCTAAGTTTTCATGCGTATGTTATAGAAGGCCCTGAAAAGAAACCACTGAGAATTCTGTGGACCCAGAAACTAAGAATTTTGCTTCATTCTGATTAATTTCTGTGCTAATGTTTTAAAGTGGGACATAGCAATCTGCATTAACACTTCCCTGAGACATAACTTATAAAAGAAAAGAAGTTCTAGTTGTACATTTAAAGGCATTTGGTGGCATAAATACAATATAATATTCACAGTTTGATATTAGTCAGACTGTAGAATTTGAATTTTGTTCAATAAATGATCACTGCTCTAAAAGGAAATGAAGAACTCCAGAAATGCTCCTTTTTTAAAAACTAATATCCACGCTTAAAAGCTCAAAGAAGAATTAGGACCTGCAAACTTTATTCATAAACTAATTTTTCACAGACACACGCAGAAAGCTTAAATTCTCTAGTTGACATTAATCTCTTTTAAAAATCTTCAAACTAAATGCGATATACAGAATATTGCTGCACAGTTGCAAGCCAAGCCATATTTATTTATAAAGCACTTTATGACAGCAGCCACTGAACATAAAATAAGTAAAAACAACAAAACATTAAATAATAAAAGACAAGACAATAGTTGCAGAGAGAAATTCAGCACAAGAGGTGATCAGATGTATCAGTTACGGGAAATAAATTGCTTATCAACTCTTTAACCTCTTTGTTTTAGTTACAGCTGAGCCCCGTATTGTTTTTGACTCCCTGGTTGCTGTGATCCCCCCCCCTCCTCTTCTGCTACGCCACCATTTCTCTCTGTTTACAACCTTGTTTCTGCTGCTGTAAATAAATCCAATTTTCGAGACCTTGAAGTGACTCTGTGTGTCTGTGAACTTGGCAGTCCAAAGATGAAAAGTGTGTCTTTGATGCATCTTGTTAGATGTCCTTTCCTTTTCAGCTGCCTCCGTTTAAGGTGCTGTAATTGGCATTATGTAGCCAAGAATGCAGCATATAACCATCACACACACCGTCTGAGTTTGAGCTGTATTTATTCAGATACATGTGAGGAATAAACAATCATGTGGACTAACTCTATTAAAGATATATGTCCCTTATGGGCTGAGTCACCATGCCTCGGGACCATCCTCTCTTCAGTACCGTCAATATTTTTCCACACAATTGTTTTCCACTGTCGATCAAAGTCAGAGCTGCATTTCTTTTGGTTTAGCTTATTTCTTCTTTGCTTGGTTGCTTTGATTTGACAGTAGCTTTCTGCCTTCAAGTGCTCTAAGTCGACCAGCATCCCAGACATTCATCACACAAAGATGACAAGTTCCTATTTTAGCTTGATTTTCAATTTTCATACAAAGAAAAGAAAAAAGAGAAGACTGTGATTTGAATATCTGCTGGTTTTCCTGACAGATTTTTCTGATGTTGAAGATCAATTATTACATTGGATATAAATACAAACCAATTGTGTTGAGCAGTTTAGGTTGTATTCAAATATTGGATTACATATCACCAACATAAGATATTGAGCTTTAACTACACAAGTCCATTAAATGATAGTGGATACACAGGAGCTTCTTAAGACTGATTCATGTGCTGGAAAAGGAATCTGAAGGACCTAATGAGGCTGCCAGATCACCAGTTCATCAAAGCCGGCTTTAAACATCACACCAGTCACTTTATGTGACTTCGGTGGCTTATACAGTTCAGCTGGAAGCTCTGAAATCATCCACCTCATGCCGGGTTGTGAGAGCTGCTGAGACATGGCAAGAGACCTGGTGCAGGTGAGGGGCTGCTTGCAGAACAGGATCTTGCCAGCAGAGGAGGGCTGTGTGGGATTTGTGTGTTATGAGCAGATGGGCTGCAGACACACACGTTCATTCTGAGTGCTGCACACACTGTATCATGACACCCTGTGGGCCCCTGTCAATCTCCTGTACATGCAACAAAATGATGCCCACGACTCTGCTTCAAAGAGGAGCTGCTTATATAACTGCAGGAAGTGGTAAGAGTTGTCAGGTTGTCACAAACAAAGTGACACATGCTTTGACGAGGAAAAAAACAAACTGCTGCAACTGTCACTAATGTAAAACATTATGATTTGAATGTGTTTACAAGAAATTGACAAGAAAAGATTGGGGCCATGTCCTCATGTCTCTTTTTATAACTTCTCACACAAAAGTGCAGCTTTTGTTTTAAGTGTTGCAACACCTACAGTGTTTTAGCAAATTTAAGCTTGTCAAAGTGAAACCAAGAGGCTGTTAAAAAACCATTGTTTTAAACAAAAACTTATAGTCATATTACTGAAAGCCCATCAAACTGCATTAACATGCTTAAAGTCATATTTCAAATTTAAGATCGTATATGCTTATTCTGATATGCATGTCTGAAATAAACAGTCAGGTAGGTAGGTAGTTCTCTGCACATATTTAATTTTACTCCCTCGAAATGCAGAAGAAATAAACAGATTTAAATAAAAACATGTTTTCAGTTATTTTTATCTTAAGCAGACACCAGCTTTTAAAGCTTGATGTTATTCATTCACTTAATTTTGTTAATATCAGTTTATTAAGCAGAATAATACTTAAAGCTTAAAATTAGTTTTTAGATTATCTTCAGTTTATTTGATGTTCAAAATAAAAGTTATTATTGTTCTAATATTGTAATATTATAAGGAAGAAATTCATATATTTTTGCCTTATGTTTGACACTGACACTGAAAGTCAGTTTTTTTTGACCAGCTGTGCCATTAATAGACACTCTGTATTCATTTATTGAGAACAGTGTGTTTACTCATTAATAGGTTATTATAATCAAGTTAAGTCAAAGGTGATTTTAGAAACAACTTGGGATGCAAATCTTAATCATATACAGTTTAAATTTAGTGCTGAACATAATTTAAGTACACAAATTAAATTTATAAAGTGGCATTTTTTAGCAGCATCTATTTTCTGCTGCAGAAAAAGGAACACATGCTTTCCTGTATTTACAGTGATTTAGTTGGTATTTAGTGGTTCTAAATGAATTAATGGTTTTACCACCCTTTGCTCAGACTAATGCAACATTTCACCTTTTGACTCTGAGTGAGCAAACAGTCATTTTGACGTGCGTGTGTTGAGCAGTAATTTATGGAGGCTGCTGTGGTAGAGCCACAACAGACGGCTACGCTAGGTGTCTGCTGCGACGGACAGGTGCTGCTGTGTGACTACGCCCAGCCCGACGTGTACTTAGCAAAGGCCCAGGCAGCGTTAGCATGTGTTCATTAGCAGATGCTGGGGAAGCTTATCATTCTGAATAGCCTCATTAGTGATAGGAATTAATAAGCGGCAGGTTCATTAGAGAGACAGGCAGAGTAGTGTTGCCAGAATTGCAACAAGGCTGCTGGTGCTGACTGGCCCTCGCCTCTTGTGTGGTTTCAGCTATTAACAACAAAGACTCTACAGAGGATTGATCGTTTCATTGCAGCAGATGACAGTGTGTATTAACCTTTAAGATGAAGAATAATAAACAAATGATGGAGTTTGACAGCAGTGATGATGTTATTTCAGTCGGTTCTTGCATGATTAGAGATTAAGTGAATGTTATGTTGCTGTTATTTTAAAGAAATACCTGCATAATTTCCCGTATTGGCTTCTTAAATATGTTATGTTTCCCAAAAAAATCATTGTGCTAATTGAAATAAAACAAAATATGCTTGAATAGATGTGTCCTGTTTTGATTTTTTCTTGTTAGAAATGTGATGAGGAAGAGTTTTGTGTGCTCAGAATCAAGCCATAAGCAGTTTAATTGCTGGACAAACATATCCATATGCAACAAACTTCCTTCTCTTTGCATCTGGATGACTCAGAGCTGCTGGCGGACCACTGCAAGTGCCTCCTATGCCAGTATCATGCTGAGAAAAGAACTTGTGCTCCACATGCCTGTGTGGCTCATTAAATATTAATTACAGCGCTACTGTGTGTTCTTTTATTTATACGATTTTTTATCAACCATTCAATACCCGGTTTATGTTCAAGAAAAAAACAAAACAACAACCAAACAAACAGAAACTACTTTGTAACTTTATCTTTCCTTACACATGATTTTAAAATGCCCAGCAGTCAGTAAATCCTCTGCAGATACATCATGTTTCTCTAGTCCTCACAGATGAAATACAGCCTTTATATTAATAGCCCCATTCTGCACCTCTGAGCTTCTTTCAGTCTTTTACTTCACTCTTATATCTGTTGAAATTTATAGAGGATGTGATGTGCGGATTCACCCTGACAGGAATGTCATTGAAAGCCAGACTGGAGCAAAGTTTCACTTTCTTTCAGAGTTTAATGTAGAAGTCAGCTGTGAGGATGAATTTGGTTTTGTGTCCATAGACTATCAATAAGGAACTTCAAGGCTCTTCCACAGAGATTTTAAGTAGGCAGAGGATGAAGAAAAGATTAATATTTGTTTTCTGGGGAAAAAAACACTCTTTTTACATCAGTGATTAGCATAGTCCTGGTGTTCTAATATTCAATCCTACCTATCGAGATGTCCTACCCATGTATTCTGCGCATGGGTAGGACATGAAAACACTATTATGTGGGGTTGAGGAAAAAGCCCATAAATCCATGCTACCCTCAACTCCTGAACCTCTGTTATTGTGAGACTTTTTGTTGTAAAATAAATTAATTAATCACTTTTATACAACATGGGTCGAGTCAACCACTACCAATAGGCTAGACCTACTAGAGGGATATCACATCAAACACCACAAGCTGCACTCCAAAACACCCCCTGGTAGACCCTTAGTAAACCTTTCTATGTACCTTTGCAAAGTTATTGCAAATTTTTCCACTATCTAGGTTATTAATGCATAATGATTTATTTCTAATGTCTCTTTAATGTGACCACAGTTATCACAGCAGTGTGTATCTTAGAGAGAGGAGCATAATAATTTTCCTTTCATATTATATAGTCGCCCTAATAAAGTCTTACCCTCTGGCCACCCCATGTGTAAAGATTTAGCTCCGCCACAGTTTAAACATGGTGCAAGTCTGCATTTCTGCAAACAAATAAGTATACAGACACCTAGAGTAGGTTTATTTGGTGATATTTTTGTGGCAAAATATTAACATTTTATGAGAAAACTAACTCTAGGAGGATTTAAAGAGTTTTGTCTGATGAGGCAGCTTCTCTTCTGACTGTGTTGACGGTGTCTTTATGTGAAGTCCCGTTTTACAACATCGCTCCCTTTTTCTTTTACTTCATAACAACCATGCTTTACCTGTCAGTGCAATTAAACTCTTATGAGTATAACGTCCGCTGCCATCATTACTATTCAGCATGTTTTTGTAGGAGAACTGGACCAGTTTTACTTTATGTTATTTACCGTCTAATCTTCCCTTAATGGCAAATACTGGCATGCACCTTAGATTTTTCCATCATTTTCATGGGCAGGAACATTACAAGTAAAGAGGCTGATGTCTGGATAACTGGACAGATTGAGGAAGCCGTACATGTTGTGTGTTTTATGTGTTAATACAGCTTATAATTGTGCAAATAATAAATGAACCAGCTGAATAATTTTGGGACTGTAACAATATCAGGCAAAGGCTGTTGTTGCTGCATTCATAAACTTGGTGTCTTTTCTGTTTCAAATTAAAATACTGAACCATTTGTTGTCTTTGTGGCTCTCTTAATAAGCTCAGAAAACACAACAACTACCCACTTTAAGTAATGCACTGGTATGCAACAGATATTTAAGGTGTCAGAGTTCCACAAATCTGCAACAAAGCATCAAAAACAAACTCAGACACAGATGTAGCTGACAGCAGAAGCAGAAAGAGGTTGGAGAAAGAGGGTAAAACCAGCTCCGCTTGTCTCTTAGCCGTCTTTTTCTCAAGCTAACTGTAAATGAAGTTACCAGAGGTGACAAAGCAGCTAAGAGGTAGCTCATTTACATATGAGCTTGTCATAGATAATCATGTAATTTAGCAGGCGTACAACAGTGTTCCTGAATCTGGAAAGATTGCTTCTTCTCTTTAAAACATTGTCAGTGTTCCTCTTTTTGCCTGATCTTTTATTTCTGCACGATCAAGTTCTTCCTCAGATGTTTTCGATTTAGTCACAACAAAATAGGCCAGAGTTGTTTTGGATGACAGAAAATGCCATGGCTTCGAGGATAATCCGACATGATCCAAAGTTAATATGCAATGAGCATCTTCAGAAGATGGAAGAGCAGAGTTTGATGCCTAATTCTCAAGCGTCATCATGAGCCAGAATGACCAATCAAAATCATTATGTTTGACTGCAATTAGTGCTGACCTTTCCTTCTCATAGATGGCTAAATAGAGGCCAGAGAAGGCAATTTCACAGCAGCGAAGGAGTCCACAGATGTCTTTATTCTTTTGCTGATGAGGTTATTTTGATCATAGCCTGTTTGATGGAGTTTTTGCAGTAAGAAATTAAAAGCTCATATGTGATTGGGTGCTGTTTTTAAAAATAAAATTCTAAATCTGCTCCTTATTTATACTCCTTCTGTTCTATAACATATTGGTTTATGCGACAGCTTTAACACTTTTGGGTCCACATGGAAAACATATGCAAACCATGAATTAAATGTAAATAACAAATTTGAATAATGAGGAAATGCTGCAGATAAACCTGCCTCTAGATTAAATTCACAGTTTAATTTAAATGGGTGCACTTTATTTACATGGAAATAAAAATGACTCTGGCTGTTATACGTTGGCAAATGAGCGAGGGATGAAAGCGCAGCAGTTCCCTGCCTTTCCAGCATTTGGTTGCTCGGTAGACGTAATAGCACTGCCAAAAACTTTGACCTGAATAACAACGTGCATCCCTGCCATTGTAACAGGAGCATAATGGATTTTCCCCTCATAACTGTTTTAATGGACTCATTTGCATGAGGAAATGAGGAAATACAGTATATGTGCTATCTAAAAATAGCAGTAAATGAGGAATTTTATTGGCTGTATAGAAGTGAATTCTGAAGAAGATGAGTGAGGCAGGCTGACACCTCTGTCACTTTTTATTTTCCCTCTGACCAACACTGAGTTCATGACGGCTGATTCACCGGGATGCCTGATAACTTTTTTTTTTCTATCACAATGTTAAACCTAATGAGACATTTAACTTATTTTTTTCCCAGTTGTTCATGAAGCTGTGGCCTGATGAAGTTTTATTACTAGACTTTACAAGCTTTTGGGTAGCGAAGCTTCACAAAAGTTAGTTAATACAGTCACTAATACAGGCTCAGTTCTATGAAGCTGCATATGCACTGATACGCAAAACTTTTATAACAAAGAAATGATAATAAATCCAAAAGTCCAAAACCTTTGATATGCTCAGTATTTCTTACTAAACCACAAAGTGTGTCTTTAGACAGAATTAAAACGATGGGGTTACATGTTATGTAGGCTGGAATATTCACTGTGTAGGAGCAAAAAGCTCCTACATAAGAATTTAGGCTAACGTTTGGAGTCTGTTCTGCACTCTTGGTATTGAAATGACATAAAATGTGTGGATTTATTTAATATTCTGTATGTTATCACAGAAGAACATTTGTGCTTGGTTAATTATTTCTTCTCTTTAATAATACTCAGTATTTTATTACATATACATGGTTGGAAAGCTTGATTAATGACCTTTACACCAAAGCATAACTTGTAAGGACTTTACTGATGTGAATGAGCAATACAGCTTAACGTGTGGGTGGTGCACCCTAAGTGTGTGTGTAACTCCCCCGCAATGCTCTCCACACGGTGGTGTGGTGGTAGCACCACAGCCTCACAGCCGGTAGGTGACTGGTTAGATCCTCGGCTGTGGGAGGTTAGAACGGTGGCCTTTCTGTGTGGAGTTTGCATGTTCTCCCCATGTACTCCGGCTTCCTGATGTTAGGTTAACTTACCACTCTAAAGTCTCCCTAGGCGTAAGTGTGAGAGGTTGTTTGTCTTTCTGTGTTGCCCTGCGATGAACTGGCTACCTGTCCAGGTGTACCTGCCTCTCACCTGCTAAATCCTGGGTTAGGCTTAGAAGATTGCACTCTCAAAAAACAAAACATATTGATCATTTTTGCATTTTATTTAAAACTCTCAGGGGCCTCAGTGGTGTGTGGAGGATCCATATCCAACCACAACAGCTTGGCACCTTCTCACGCTGGTTGCCAGGCTGGTCACATTAAATGGGAAGCTAGAGATCGAATCTTGGTTTAACCCAGTCTTTTAATTTTATATCTAAGTGTCTATACAGTAGTTTGTTTTAAAAAGCAACTTATTAGGAAACAATAAGAATTGGGAAAAGCTTCTGGATTTTTTTTATTTCATGATGCTTTAAATGTTTTCTGGTGGTGAAAGGTCTGGACAAGCTGGATGATCCCTCTCATCTTTAGTCTGCAGGACACAGCGTTCATGGAATTTCAAGTCTTGATTTCTCTGATCACAGAACTATTTTCCACTTTGCCTCAAAGGGCCAAAGCTCATTTAAAATTCAATGAGCTTTGGCCCAAAGAAGACAGCAGCATTTCTGGATCGTGTTTACAAATGACTTCTTTGCAGTTGTGGATTTTATAGGTTTGCAGACATGATTTCTTAAGATGTTGCTGAGCCCATGCAGTGATTTCCAGTAGAGAATTATGTTTTTAATATAGAGCTGCCCGAGGATCCCAAGATCACAAGCATCCATTTTTTATCTTTGGCTTTGTCCTGTGTGCACAGAGATTCCTCCTGATACACTGAAGATGTTGGGAGCTTCAAGCGCTTCACAATCTGACGCTGAGGAATGTTTTTCTGTCCAAAATTGTTTACATCTGAGAATCTCTGCCTCTCTGAAACAGACCTCTCAGCCATGTTACTGACCGTTAACCTAATTATGATCCTCCATTCAGTTTTTGTTTGTGACAATTACTTTTCCAGCTTTTTGTTTCCCCTGTTCCAACATATTTAAGAAGTGTTGCTGACATCAAATTAAAATTAAGCTAATTATTTTTCATGAAATGGTCAAATGTTTCACTTTCAGCATCTGATATGTTGATTATGTCCTACTGGGAAATAAATATAGCTTAATGATATTAGCTAATCATTCTGCTTTTATTTACATTTCACTGAGCATTCAAACCTTTTTATAGTTTAATTAAAGAAGCTGAACCGAAATTAAACTGTTGTACACCACACAACACTTGTGTATACACGGAGACTACTTTTATTATCAAACCATGTTTTCAGTGCTAAAAATACTGCTGTTATCTTAGCTGGCATCGCCAACCAGTGCCATTAAATGCCACTTGTTTAAAAAGAAAAACATGACTGACACTAAACAGAAAGAACCCATTTTTATTTTATTAAAATAGTCTTTATAGATGCTTTTATCTGACTCCTCTTTGAGTTCAAGCCAGCCTTGATGAAAAATGAATGAAGACAGCTACTTCAGTTTAGTTAGAAGACTGTTTGCTTATCTGTGTGCACAAGTTTGTTATGGTGAAAACAACATAAATTATAGAAACTAAGTCTGAATGTTTAACTAAATGGAGGTGGAAATGGATGTCCAGCTGTCCATGTGTAGCCAGAAAAATCACTGCCAAACAAAATGTTTGGAAAAAATAGTCTGGACAAACACAAACAGACTCCGCAGCAAGAGAACTGCTTGTCTTTTATGCGCACAAAGTAATTTATTTCAAGAATGTGGAAGATAAAGAACAGATCTATTTCCTCAGCCTGACAGAAGAGGCCGGTGGCACGGATACGCAGTTCATCATGAGCCAGCAGACAGAAGTTTGGAGGGATGGGAAAGTGTCAGACACAGCGAGCACAGAACTTTCACAGCAAAGCTGGCTCGCTCCTCACACCGCTTCCAGAAAACCTAGGAAAAATGTTAAATAAAAACCACATCAGAATGAAAACATACAGAATAAACTGTGGAAAAAATTCACTCACAAACAGCAACACTGGTGTTTCATCCAAAGCACAACAAAAAACTGAATAAAAACAGAAATAATAGAGTCAAAAATAAGCAAAAGAAAAACTTTTCTCAGAGGAAACAAACAAATAATTCAACTTTTAAGAAAAGAAAATTAAACAAAGCGTTTGTGAAAACAGAGTTCTGAAAAACAGTGGGATAATAAAGAGTTTAAGAGAGACAATGAAAATACAGTTTCAGATAAGAATCCAATAAAAAATATAAACAATAAAATAAAAAATAAGGAAACATTTCAGAAAACAAAACAAAACAAAACAAAACAAACAAAAAAAAAAATAAGAAGATTTTGATTCTGTCCATCATCAAAATTAGCTGATGGCTTTCAGAGATAAATACCTTCATAACACGGCTTGTTTTGCAGTTACTCCTCAGGCATAACTTCACAAATTCCTAGATTAATCTAGCTTCTATATAACTACGTACATTTTCTATTGTGTTCAGGTGGATTTACCCTGACACAGCAACACATACACTATACTGATTCTGACACCTGCAGTAATCTCACGGCTCAGTTTTCTTTTGATACCGAGGTCATACATGCAGCCCGTGTAGTTGTGAAGATATACTTATTTATTTCATGTATGTGATTTCAGACAGGAGGCAGACACAACAGCACTCGTGATGAAAATGTTAAAAAGTATCAGTACTTGCTCATTTTGTTCACCTTTAGTTAGAGAAAAGGTGTAAAATTCTCATTTTTTTAAACCACAGCTGGCCATACAAATTTCATCTTCATCTGGATCAAGAATTTAATCCATTTAGTAGATTTAATTAGAATTAAATTTTAGTAAATTCAACTGGAGGGTGAAAATGAGCAACTGTTTTAATGGGAAAATAATCTCAGCTAATCATCTCTAATAAATTCGCTTCCTTTCGATTTCTGATATTCCAGCTGTGTAATAGTAAGTTCATTTTTCCGTTATGTTAAGATGCATGAGGAAAAGCACATCAGATGTCTTGAGGCGTTCGTCTGGACATGTCGTTTTGTAATCTGGTTTCTTTGATCTGCTTGGTACTTTTGGATTCTCATAACTTTTCCTACCAGGGTCATTGAAGAACAAAGACATAGTTTGTTCTTATTTTAGTGATCGGACTTCTCATCCACTTCCAAAATATTACATGTTAAAACCATTTTTTTTCATAGCAAAAAGGTTCCTGCTTTGGACTTTGGGAAGGGCATGTGTGGGTTTTCTCCAGCTTCCATGTTGGGTTGATTAGTGATTCTAAATTTCCTCCGCAGAGTTAGTATGAGCACACATGGCTGTTTTATTTGCCTCCATGTTGGTGCTGTGATGGGCTGGAGACCTGCAAAGGCAGCTTGGATGGGCTTCAGCTCCTCCTGCAACCAAGGATTAGATGAAGGATCTTTTTATTATTTCTATCCCATAACCACTTTGAAACCATCATTACTGAAATAATCCCTGCATATTCAAAATGGTGTCAATTAAACAAATTGGCTTTAAATATAAATTTAAAAATACGTTATTTTCAATGGCAGGAAGAAATTTGATGATGCCGAAGTATTTATTGATGGAAAATAAATCCAGAGAGTACTTTCTACTCACTTCTTGGGGATATTTGGTGAGGGAAAAATGTTCCTGGAAACAACACATTGACTTTGTGTCAAAAAAATGTCTAAATCTGTGGGAATTTTCAAGAAAAGTCCATGAACACCTCAATAGATCTGGCTTATTAAGATTAGATTGTAGTCTTGTACAACTTATTGCAATGTTTTCTGGGCCAGTGCTTTTCCTCCATACCTACACAAACTCAGAAATGTTTTATTAGAATAGCAACTGGTGCAAGACTACGCTCACATCAGCCAATTCAGCTTCACTATCTGGGTCTCACACTTTTATCTCATCTTCAGTATTATTTTCATAATTCAAACATTCACTCCAGAACTACTAAACAATCTCAGCTCCTGCATATTCTACCTGGTCATACCACCAGAGGTCTGTTCTCCATCAAACACAAAGGTGTTATTTCATGGAGCAAGTATATCTGCTGCCATTGTAATCTGTCTCCTCTGATCTATTGCTTAATTAATACATTTGGTTACTTTGTTTTATTTTTATATGATGTATCATTATTTGTAATATCTGCTCTGTTGTAATTAATATATTTTTTCCAGACACTATCGAGGATCACGATAAGCCCTCCCAGGGTTTCTTACCTCTCCAGCCCTGATATATATTTTATTAGATTTTTTTTCTTTCTTTGTTTTTATTATTAATTTCCTCTTCATGTACAATACATGATGTGTGTATTATTTTATATTAAAGTGCAAAAAAAAAAAAAAAAAAAAAAAATGGAAGGAAGGATGGAACAATCAGTGGATATATGGATAGATGGATGTATGGATGGATGGAAGGATGGGAGGATGGATGGATGGATGGATGGATGGATGGATGGATGGATGCATGGATGGATAAATGATGGATCTATGATGGATGGGTGGATAGACGGGTGGATGGATGGATGGATGAATGGATGGGTGGGTGGATGGATAAATGGATGGATGAATGGATGGATGGATGGATTGATGGATGGATGGATGGATGGATGGATGGATGGATGGATGGATAAATGGATGGATGGGTGGGTGGATGGATAAATGGATGGATGAATGGATGGATGGATGGGTGGATGGATGGATGGATAAATGATGGATCTATGATGGATGGATGGATGGGTGGGTGGATGGATGGATGGATGGATGGATGGATAAGTGGATAAATGGATGGATGGATGAATGGATGGATAGATGGATAGATGGATGATGAATGGATAAATGGATGGATGGATGGATGGATGGGTGTGTGGATGGATGGATGGATGGATGGGTGGATGATGGATGGGTGGATGGATGGGTGGGTGGGTGGATGGATGGATGGGTGGATGATGGATGGGTGGATGGATGGATGGATGTCCTTAAAGCCTTTCCCAGAGTGATAAAGTCTGCTCTCCACTTGTTTGCTGCTGTGGATAAACGAGTTTGCTACATCAGTGCGACATAACAAACACACACTCACACACTCTGAAGTTGTGTCTCATCTCTACAGCCACGCTGCAGCAATAAAAAGCTGATCCTACACACACTGCGAGCTCAGCAGAACCAAACTGTACCCTACCATGTAATAGAAACACACTAGTAGTTCAAGGGTTTAATTTTACTTTCTCTCTGGTTAAGTTTTTTTAATCTTCTATTTCCCTCATGTTCACTGTTGAACTTCCTTTCATACCTGCCCTGTAATTGTCTGCCCTAATTGTTCCCACATGTGTCTCGTCAGCCCCTGAGTGTGTAGTCCTGTCTCTGTTGTTGCTCCTTGTCAGCCTGATCCTCACACAATCATCAGCCTTTTTGCTTAGACTTTGGATTATCCTGCCTCTGTCTCTGCATTTCCTCCTCGGTCAGTTTAATTAAGGTATTTTATTTTTAAACATGCATACTTTGACTTTGTTTGCATCTGTGTCCACCTCTTTTTTTCTGAGCTGTAAAGACCAGCAGGAGAAGAGATGGAAGTTTTAAGAAGATATTTAACAGACTTTGGGTCCCTTGATGTGATGTTATTTTTTTAAATTTACTGTATGTTTTTAGAAACACACACACACACACACACACACACACACACATGTATATATATATATATATATATATATATATATATATATATATATATATAATACTAATTCAAAGAAGTACAGCAGCCAGTGAAGCTTCGTGTTGAACCAGTACAACACCTAAACATAAAAATCTAGAAATGAGCGCTTTCTAAGCAACTACAAATTCCAACCAGTCTTGAGGTTGGAACAACAAATTATGGGTTTATGAAGCAGGGTAATCATATTTATCTTGGGCCAGGTACAGCATCTGACCCTCTGTAAAATGAAGTATCGGCCGCCATTTATTAACAAAAAACTAACTGGAATATTGTAAATGACGTCTGATAGGTCACAAACCAAGAGTAACATTATTCCTTGTTGTGGGTTAAGGAACTTGCAGTTTGTTTTTTATAAAAACATGTTAAGTACAAACTAAGGGGTAGTACCTCTGTGGAATGAGCAACACAGCAAAACATGGGCAGTACACAGAAAATGGGCCAAAGTCCCCTGCCAGATGTGACTCATGTGTAAATAACTGCCACCATGTTGGCATATCACTAATTGACCAACAGAATCTGGAACCCACATCCTCAAGGATGACAACACTGACCCACACAGATCCAATATCATCACAAAGTACCTCCAGAATTTGCGAATGGAGAGAATGGCCTGACCAACCCAAGTGAACCCTTGTAGGTTCAGCTTTGTGGTGCTGTATGTGGTAGAATGACAAACAAGAATGTAGGATGCCACCCCAAAGCGTAATGTGACCAGCATGAGGTGAAGGTGTGGGAGAGCAATCCACTAAGTTACTCAAAACAGGAGTGATGACCAACAGGAGAATATTGCTGAGGATTTTTAGCATATTTTTGGGGGGTCACTACCCACATGTTTACCTGTGGTGCTCATTCCACCAAAGTAGGATCCTTTAATGTTGTCCCTCATTTAAAGGTGACTATTCAGGCTCTCACATAATGCATCATAATCATGTAACTTATAAATATATAGGACTACTTTACCTTACATTCAAACACAAGCCACCCCACAATCTTGGAACGTTTAATCAAAGTTTAGTTGTATTCAGTCTAATAATAGATGAGAATCTCTCTAAATGCCACAAATGGTAAATGAATTTATGACTTTCCTTTGAACAGCTGTCTGGTTAAAACTTTAAATGTTAATCTGCTTGCTAGGACAAGAAAAATGGCTAAAGAAATCCATAAAGTCTCAATGTACACTGCAAGTAATGTAGAAAGAACTTGGGTTGCATTAGTTCGTGTTTAAGACGAAGAAATTATAAACTAAAATGTATTTGAATGAATGTAGGATGCACATGTTTTCTAAGATTTGTAGTAAAACTGCTTTTTTTTTGCCAACTGCTCCTCACCACATTTATTTATAAATTTAGCGATAAGGCACCCTTTTTTTTTATTTTATTTATTTTTTTCCTCGTCGGTTGTCTTGCACTGTTGGGACGTGACCATCCACTATTCCTTCAAGTAAATCTTAAGTGCCTGCCTGTGATGGAGGTCACACTCTGCAGCATCTCATAAAACACTCAGAGGCTGAATGATACAAATAATAGGTCATAGTAAATAATGACTGGCATTAACACACTTTCATTCAAGCGGGTCGAGGCTCTCCTTGGCTACATTTAGAGCTAATGTTAGGGTTACAAATAAACACTTTCTTTTTTCTTTTTTTTGCAAGATACTGCTTTGTGTGGCTAAATCTGTCTATTAAAAAAACAGCAAATGACTTAATGTCACAAACCCTTTGTCTAAATTAATCATTTCTTTTTAAACAGAAAATGAGATAAAAACAATTTTCTCAAGAGGCTTAAGTCAAAATATAAACGTGTTGTACTAAATTCACAAAACCAAAGACTTTGATCTCTTGTTTAATGGAGGATTTCATTGTATAATGTGATAACTGCAAACTAATTCATAAAACACATTTGAAGGATTATAAAATGCATTTTATTGTGTATGATATAACCAGAGAATTTCATTTATATGTAAATTGCATACTAGCCTAAGAAAATTGTAAACCCAGAGCCAGCCAAAATTCCAGTACTTTTGCAAGCAAAGAGACAAAAGAGCTCTGGAGGCAAACAGAAAATGGCTTTTGCATTAGTAAGTTGAAGGATGGGCCTGCTGTGTAGCTCAGCTTGTGACAACTTAGTCATGAGTAGAGTTTCTTTGGCTATACAGAATATTTTAAGAGCTCTTGATCTTTGCTACTATTTAATAATGATGTGTCACTGTAGGGCAAGTCTATGATATCACTAATACTAAAGGCATGACCTGTATCTCTCCCAATCCCCCTCATAAGGAAGCAGTTTAATCTCATTCATATGTGATGTGCCTCTTGGTTACTGCAGAGATGTGATGAGACGTGCAGTACGTAGCTGCTCAGCTGCAGAAAATCACAGCTCTGCAGCCTTTGTCTCACGCTGTCTGAAGATGGCTGTTGGCATGCGAGGATATTGGTGTTATCTTATCACAAGCTGTTTGTGTTAAACTGTACGCTCGGTCTAACTATATATATTCACGCATACGATGCATTGTAGCACATGAACATGGAGAATTGATCTGGGTGAGAAGATTAGCTGATTCTGCTCTTCATCACCTGTTTTAAAGGCCAAGGAAATGAATTAACAGCAAGAATTCCCTCTGGCCTAATACAGAAAATGAACTTTGAGATGATGAATTTGTCATAATTGATTTCAGACAATAATGATGCAGCAGATGTCTCCCTTCTCAAAGAAGCAGAATCTCAAATATCACCATCATTTTGTCTAAACTGTTTTTATTGCCCCAAAATGAACCATTTATGTCAATTTGAATCCATCAGAGTGTCTTACGTGGAAATATGGCCCAATTACTGCTGTGTTTGATCCTAACTTGTTTCCTGTCTTTTAAGTTTGTTATTATTTGTGCCTGTTTCAAATTCAACCACAACAGAAACATCTGAAACACTTAAGACTGTATAAAGGGAGTTAAAGCAATAAAACGTAGCTTGAAAGAAATCGTATTCCTTATCAAACGTTGTATTTGTGATGTGTAATGACCAGTCCAAGCAAGCAGTTTCAAACCTCTTTAATAACAACCAGAGACAGTTTACGTCATCTTAGATTTACACATACAAGATGGACCCTGTGACATTGCGGTTGTACATGCCCTGGACTGAGCTACTGTCAAATCACTGCTAACTGGTTGGCTTTAACAGTATTGCTCTTATTCATGCAATTGTCCTTTATTATAAGCTGAAGCGCCAAAGATAGAAGAAAGCTTTGCACTCTGTTGTTTTATATAATTAATACCAAATAACCGAGCTGTAGCCTGCAGCCATGAAAACCTCCACAGGCAAAAAATAAAATGACTGGACCTGTTATACATATAGCCTTATAAGAGTGCTGATGAGGAATGATTACTTTTTCCATCTTGTTTCCAAATGAAAGCGAAAACTGAGTTTTCTCATTGCACATCTAATTAAAGTATGTGGAAGAGCTTTGCATGTTGGACTAAGATACTCAGCATTCAGTACCAGTGCAGGGAATATGCTCTACAAGGTAAAAAGTTTATATTTGACTTGTGGGGGAGTTATTGTTCCACCAGCAATGTTGTACAACTTGGCTAAACAATGTATTTGCCAACATTACTGATGAATATATCAATCAATCAATCAATTTATTTATTTAGTGCTTTATAACACACAAAGGAGATCAAAGTGCTTTCCAATAAAGCCATTGTAAATGCAATAAAAACAAAAAGCATATCACTAAAATACAGTCAAATTAAGGAACATATCACAATATTTCTAAGTATTAAAAGCCAGTCTGACTAAATAAGCTTTAATTCTAAACCACAGACTTTATATTAAAAAATGGGCAACGCCTGCGGGATGTCACCCGTAAAAGTTGAATTGAAGCTTGTTGGGCGTTCCCACCGTCGCCATCTTGGCAGAGTCACATGTGTCGTTGTTCCCGAAAAATCCAAAAATGGGCAAAGAGGTGGAGCTGAGAGGGGGCTGTGAAGGTGGGGATGGATGATTGACAACCATCAAAATCCGTGCTGCCTGTAGCTAAGAGCTAACCAAGCTAACCTGGAGCTAACAGTTGCTAACGAGCTAATGGAGGTAGGCAGGCTAAAGCTAAGGCGCACTGTTAGCAGGCTAAAAACCGCAGTTGTGCTGCACGCTCCCTTCTTACCGCGGATATTAGATACTTGTCAATCAAAAGGACAAGCCCATAATTATGCTGAATTTCTAGATTAAATAACAACCAAAAGGATGAGTTAGAAAAATATTCACCCCCTCACAGTTGTTATGAAGGTAAACTTGACCCATTAATGCTAAAATGGATTTTTGTACCTGGCTTTAAACACGTTTTTTTCTGTTGTGAAGTTGGTCTTTTTAACATGGGAGTCTATAAGGATTTTCTCTGTTTTGGAGCCAGCCCCTAGTGGATAAGGGGGGGAACTGCATTTTTTTGCACTTCTGCATAGGCTTCATATTTTACCGGCAGAGATTGATGCTTGGTCTACACTTAAAAAGCCTCAGGTCAGTTAAAGTGCTCATATCGGAGGGAAGTCTGTTCCAGAGCTGGGGCCCAGCCACAGAGAACGCCCGGTCACCCCAGTGTTTATACTTGGCTTTAGGGACCTCAAGCAAATGTTGGGTAGAAGACCTCAGAGTTCTGTTTGGGTTCTGAAAAGACAGCATGTCAGTTAAATAGGATGGACCGAGGCCATTAAGAGCTTTAAAAGCAAACAAGAAAATCTTAAACTGGAAGCCAGCTAGTGATATTAATTGTAGTGCAACTCTTAAAGCACCCAAGAAAAGGAAGAAAAAAAAAAAAAAAAAAACTTACAACATTACATTGTCTATACTTGCAGGAAATATGGAGGTGAAAAATTAAACAGACTAGAAACTGGTAGCACTGGCACATAGAAATTAAATTTAAGAGCTATTAGCAAAATTATTACAGTATTACTCAAATTTGGCTTCAAGGATAAATAATGTTGTACTGGTACGTGGAAAATCTATTAAGTTGAGTTACTTTCTGTCATGGTGTAGATACTATGAATTAGTATGTTATGTCCGTAGGCTAAATTGTCAGTTCATTTCTGCAAAGCACCTTTCATGGAATTAATAGTGTGTTGTGTTGCATGTTAACTAATTAACTGACACATTTAGTATTATTTCTGGGTTTTGGATTCATTTGAAGTAACGCTGACATTCGCTCATCTAAATGGCTTTTCTTCTCAAACAAGAACAAAGGGGGTGTGCTGGATTTCACAGATTCTGGCCTTGAAATTGTACAAAAGTTTTCAGTACAACTTTCTCTCTGTGGCTGATGTGCCTAATTTGTTGTTGGATTAATGGAATTTTCTTCCAGTTTGCACTGCGGGGCCCAGTTGTAATATTTAGGCATAGAAAATTAGCATTAAACAGGTCAGCAGCAAAATATATTTTGGACAAAGAAAATCAGGCTTTCCTAAGAACATTATTGTTTGTAGTTTTACTACAAAGAGCAGATTTTTTAAATCAAACCTGATGTGAATCAAATTGCTTCTGAATTTAAATACTGGCATACTCTATAACAGATGTGCTGTTTTTATGCAGCTCTGCACTGTGCTCACAATTTAGGATCTAATACTGAAGGAAGGACACTTGAAATGGTTTGTCTGTTGTTTGATTTACTTGCACTGTTGTCACAAGAATCCCTTCTCCTCTGGAGAATAAGGCCATCAATCTCTGTCTTTTTCACACTTTCTATTCGGACTCTTTCACCTTTTTTTTTTCTTTTTTCTTTTTATTCCTTCCTTCAGTCGATGCAGAGACGGGCACGGTGCTTGTTTTTCATGCCTGAGACTTCTCTCTGCCAGCATTCAATTCAGTACCTGTCAGCTGTAGGAGAAACTCTGAGCTGTTTTATGAAGCTCAGGTGTTCTAAGTTATTCATTGCTGCTGAATTTTCATTATAATTATAGGTCATGTGAACATGAATACAAGCAAACAGACTAAATTGACTGTACTCATCTTTTTATCATTTTATATTGTTGAAACGAAAATAGCCAAACCTGAAGGAATTATGTTGAACTAATAAATTATGTTCCTGCTTCTCATTTGACCTTTGCAGAAACAGCAGTAATTACTGTGTACTGCTGTTGTGTTACATGCATAAATGTCAGATGTATCTCTGAGATTAATTCTTCCAGGTTACCTGCTAAAGCAAACTAATTTATTCCGTCAGCAGCAACTTGATCTTTTTTCTTATTAAGTATTAGAATAAATGTTCTTTTAATTTATTTCATGAATATAGCAAACAAATTCACATTGTGTGGTCACAATCTTGTAATAAAACAGCTACACAGGCTTTTATCCTCAAATGTGACAAGGAAAATAATCTTGGAAACATAAAACGGAACCATTTGTGGTGTTTCTGAGAACATTCCATAATTTATTCATCTTAGTTTGTCTGCAAGGAAATTTAGGCAGAAATCAACTTCCATGATATTTCATAGTCTTGGTGCATTAAATAATGTACTTCATATTGGTTTGTACACCTTTAATTCATTACATGGCTGTTCTGTAACTGCAGTCTTTGATCTGTGTCCATCTGAAATAAACTGTGGAAGCAGTTTGATTAAATATAATGTTAAGATAAGGAACTCATTTTACTAACATTGCTATATCGGTTTTATCCGTTGACATGACTCATCATCCACCCCCAGAGGATCAGATTTACTCTACTGACATGTCTCCATGTACAAGCTAGACGGTTTAAAACTGTGTTTTTTCTTTGTTTTTATTTTGCAGGTATAAAGCATCCTTTATGGATCAAATAAATGCAGCCATTTCACCCTTCACCCTAGTCAATGAGAGCCATTTGGATTGTTAGATGACTACTACTTCATTTCCTAAAGAAAAGAGCATCTCTTGACTGAAAAACAGAGGTAAGAGCTCACTTATGCTCATGTGCTTGCAGACAGAGCCTTCTGTCTACCCTCATGCATGCCGATACGTTTCTCTGAGAGCTTGCAGATTAGTACCCAAACACAACAAGCGGAGTAGTACCACTGGAAATTATGGGGATAGTTTGCTTACATGCAACCAGAAAAAGTGACAAAGAAGAAACAAATGGTGGAACTTTTTGACGAGACGCTGTGTGGATACACATGGAACTGCAAACACATCTATAGTGTAATCTCGTCTGGGTATAGAGACAAGGAGCTGCTGGCATGTTTGGTGTTACCTGAAACTGACCTTTGAATTAGTAAACCATCGCTGAACTCTTCACCGCCCTCTAGTGGATATTCTGCCTTATAAACTTGCCAGTGTTTAGCACTAATGGTGAGTACGAGAAGTGATGTTTGCCAACGTCTGAAATGGACCTACCTATTTACAAATGTAGAGTGAGCTTATATGTGGTTAATGAAAATGCAAAGGAGATCTGGGATTTGTCCTTTCTCCAATGATAGCAGCTTCTGTATTAATTTATTCTGCTGCCTTTAAGTTTTCACCAAACCAAAGAAATCTGGTGTAAATCTGCTCTGAAATGGTATGCACACATTAAAGATCCGTACTTTCAGACGCCCGATAGCTCAACTGGTTGACTGGTATCATGTGTTTACTCCTTTCTTTGTCCGCCGTTCCCATATCTGCTGGTGATTAATGGTACAGCCGAAGGAAAAAAAATCTGTGACATAACCAAGCAGTAACCTTCAGACTTGAATAACAGCTTGTGGGTTGGATGGAAAAGCACGTGACATAAACTTGAATAGAAGTCTACAGCAGAATGGAACTGATTTACACTGATTGGGGGAAAAACTGATCTGTTCATTCCCCTCCTTCTGAAAACTCTCTGGAGGGTGAAGTCCAGACATTCTTTAAATTGGACCTGCCAACAGAATCTCTGACTTCCTATGTCTTAAATGGAAAAATATTGTCTCTGAGTTAGGTAAGTGTATTGGCCTGAGTAGCTGCTTTATGCTGTTTGATTCCAAACCTGGGATCTAGGATGTCCCCTCCCCTAAGGGGGTCACCCTGAAGAGCACAAGGGGTCCCAGAGGCTTTGACCATTCAGAGCCATTTGAATGGTCAAAGCCACAGGTTTTTTAAAATCATCTGGACATTTCATTCTCATGGAACTGGCATTTTTGGAGCCTGACAACCAATTTTTTTTTAAACCAGATCCCAAAGTAAATAAATGGATGACTTTAAAATCTGCTTTACAATATCTGTACACATGTATCCTTTGTATTATTATTATTTATTTATTTTTTTTAAATGGGGGGCTTTTAAAGCTACAAATTGTGCATCTACTCAATTTCCGTCCATGTGCGGGTTTTATTGAGCTCAGTAAGCATGTAGAGCTACAGTAGTGGAACGCTTTATCTATTTCCAGGTAACCTTTAGTTTTTTTTATTTAATTTATTTAATAATTAAAACATGTCTGAGAAACAGGTTGGGATCCACTGCTTTAATCTACCGTCCTGCTTAACGAGATCAGAGTGATGGAAAAGAAAATGTAGAACATCAATTTTGATGTGG
Organism: Melanotaenia boesemani; assembly: GCF_017639745.1. Lineage (NCBI taxonomy): Eukaryota > Metazoa > Chordata > Actinopteri > Atheriniformes > Melanotaeniidae > Melanotaenia > Melanotaenia boesemani. Next base: position 13,794,664 of record NC_055705.1, read on the forward strand.
TCACTATAAGATCAAAAGTATTGGCAACTATTTTAAATGTAGTTAAATATGTAATACTCTATGTTAACGTCACCAACAGACCACATCTGGATTCAGAATGGTTTCAGCCTTTTATCTGTTGTCTCCTCTGTCACCGTTCACATACTTTTTAATGCAAATTCTCTAATTAAAATCATTTCTAATTTCTAATTAAAATCATTTTTATGAGCACAGTATCATCTGAGAAAACTACCCTCAGTTAAGTTAAAGACTTGCGCAGCTATACATGATATGAACAAGACTTGTAACCATCATCCTCTTTGATATGTGCCATTAGCAATATTTATTCATTTCTCTTGTTTTCAGCACATGAGAATCTAACCTTTTAATTTTCTCTGATAATGAACAGTAATAGTAACAGAAGACTGGAAATGTGACATGTTCCATGTTTGAGCTATTCTGTGTCCTTTGAATGATTTACGATTTCATTTTTGGGCTTCCTGTAGAGGGCGGAGGACTCTGTCAATAAAAATCTTTTGAGATGCAACATGATGTCTCAACTCTGAGTGTATAACATAGCTGAACAGCCCTGAAAGTGGTGATGGTTGTGTTGGTTTATAATTTGCTTTGCCCTTATTCTAAGTTGGCTAGAAACTTTGACATTCCCTCAATGGTCCAACCTGATGATTTTCATCCATTGTCTGCTGAAAATGGATGTCTCATGTTTGCTGTGCCTTCAAAATGTTTCATCAGAGCCAAAGTGCTTCCTCAACTTTTAGTACAGAGGATGTTGCTTGGGCTGTAAGTGGTTAAGGTGTTTCCATTTTACCAAGTTCCTACATTTGCTTCTCCTTTTTTTTTTTTTTTTTTGTTTGTATTTTCCTAAAGAAAAACAATTACTTTTTCCCCTGCATTAGGTTGTATAATAATCTGGATCTTATTTGAAGGATGCTCCACATGTTCTCAGTATGTGATGGTGGCCACACCAGGAGTATTTCTCTCTTCACACGCATAGCAGCTGAAGATTCAATGGTATTCTTTGCAGCGTGGGATGATGTGTTGTCTTGCTTGAACATAATTTTACAGCGGTTTTCATTTTGTACTATGGCAGAAAACAGTCATTTAGAAACTGCACATATTTTGCAGAGGTCATTCGGGCACCGTAAAGGAGTGTGCCATCTCACTTATTGTTATTCCAGCCCAAAGCATCAACCTTGTTGAGACATGGTCATCCCACAACCATCCAGAACTCCATCTGTCTGGACCATCCAGTGCAGCACAGCATTAGTCTGTGAATAAAACAGTTTAAGGAGCTAATACTAATAATCAAACCTCTGATTAGTTCTCCTAAACCAGGAAGTTATTAAACTGCTTTATTACATACATTGAGGATTTACATGTGGAATATATAGATGGGTTCAGTTTTCTCATTCTGTCATGTGTAATAAATCTTTGTCCTACACCTAACAGATTTTCTGTAGGATCTAGTACATGCGAACCTTGTTTGTTTTCTACTAAACTACTTAACTTTTCCCTTTAAAAAATACTAGTTTCACAACAATGGCTACAAAGTCTCCCAATAACTGTTATTATTTACACCTGACTTTTTCAGCCCTCTGTGCACTTTATACCATCTATTTTCTCATTGTCACACTCCTTACACAGCTTACAATTGCTGTGTCATAATATGAATTAAAATTAACTTGTGATTTCAGACTGTGCAGTTTCAAATGCCTACATCACCACAAACTGAGTAAAGAGGCCTTGCAGTGTTATTTGAGGAAAGTGGCACCACCTATTTGTTTTCTCTGCAAGAATTAAGCTGAAGTGCTGTGCAATGTTTTGTAAATAAGTGGCAAACTCCATTTTCACTAAAATGTTTAAAGGAAGTGCTTCATATTTCTTTAGATTTCAGATAAACTAATTCAGTCACTCCAGTTTGTTAAAAGCTAAATTGAAAATCTGAACCCATGTTAGTTCTGCAATATAGCTAATTACTATAGCTAAAACATCTTTGATGTTGTTTAGATCTGAAATTAAGCTCAATGCAAAGGTAGGCATTAGAATAAGTGTTATGTTTGCCTTGTATTCATTCAATAATAAAGCCTAACAAGTGATCAAATTACAGTGTTTAGGCATCTTGTGGTGAGAATTCTAAGAAGCCTTGGGGTGATAAGGTTCCCCACAGGACTTTTTCCTCAGCGTGGCATCCCTGAGGTGAACATCATATTAACTCCATGTTTGTGCAGAGACAGACTAGTTCATTTGAGTGTCAGTGAACCAGAAGGTTTTTTGGAAAATCACATTAACACATACAGTACTTGCACTCTGTGTCTCTCATAAATATCCGACCACACACTGAGCAATACAGTGCTGGTGCCAGTTGGTCCCCTCTATAAACGGCTCTAAAATGGTTTAGTGGTGACAGAAAGTAAAGATAACTGGCTTTTGCCTTGAATATAAAAGATGGTTCCTAAGGTGAGCGTCCATATGGTGCAGTGATGCTGGCAAATAAGATCTGGGTTCGATCTAACCATTTTGCACCTTTCTAATAACCCACTTGGACGTCTTCCTCATGGCTGGGTATGCTCCATTTCAGCAGCATTTTCACATAAAAAGATGTAGTTACTGCACACCAGATCCTGGTGAGTGTTATTAGTTTACATTTTTGTAGTTTTGCTTCTCTTTTCACAGATCTGCTGTGAGAAGATGACCTCCTGTCATGGGCTTTGACCCTAAGCATTTAGTGTGCTATTTAAGAATGTAAAATTACACAGTAAAAGCTCGAAATGTGTAGAAATAATACACAAGTGGTAATGCCATGAGATCAAGTTGATGTAGGCCATAGTTTCTGTTTACATAGTAATCCAGATAGGATGGGAGGTTCTGAAAAGGGGCTAAAATCTTGACCAATGCTTTTAAGAAGTGTGTAAAAATGAATGAAGCATATTTATGACCTTATTGAATCAAGGCAAATGCAACCTTGGAAGAAAAAGAAATTGTCACATTTTCTAACGTAGCTCTTTGGCAACCACTGTACATGCCATTAATCTGTTAGTTTTCAATTAGCTTCAAGGCTTTAAACAGCAAGAAACGTGAAAACTGACCTTAATTTTTAACCTGTAAGCTGCCCTATCTCTGCACCAATTTAAAACAAAAAAAATTCTTAAATGCAACCACAAAATTTTAAATCCAGAGGCAGGGAAGAAATGTATTGGTACAGCACACCGGACTGATTAGTGGATGTGAAGCCTCTGTATCTTGGCATTGTTAGGTGCTGACAGTGTTACGAAGACTCCATTAATGTTTTCTTGTTGTAATACAACAGGTGATTTCAGTCCTGTGAAGATACCAGCTAATCCTCACAAGCAAAATGTTCAAAAATGCATGTCCCGGCCTCTATGAATAGATACTGTCCAGTCTCCGAATATGACACTGGTTCTTTCTCCTTAAAGGTAATAAGACAATAGGCAGGACTTGAGGATAACAACACCGACCGGCAGTAGAAAGCTGAGATAACGAGGCTCCTGACAGGCAACCGGGGTAAGAAATGGCAGGAAACCTGAAGCTCCCTTCTCATTACCGGTCCCTCACCCTCCCGTTCCACAGCAAACTGTGTTTGCTCAATGTCAAGAATATGCTGCCGTGCGAGCTGTGACATCTCAACAATGAGCCGAGGACGCCTGGAGCTTGTTTTTCCATTTTGATGACAGCGGGGCCTTTTAGGATAAAATGTTATGGACTTGTATAATGTGTTGTGGATGGCATACACATTGTGATCAGAACCAGCTGTGGAGAAAACATTCTGGATTCGTCATATGGTAAATTAAATCAGTCTAACCATAAAATCATAGTTTTGATTCCTCAAATCAGATTGCAGGAGAGTGATTCATTAAGAAAACTTCATTTATTTGATTAATTTAATTTAAAATTCTGATAACGACCCTTTACAGACTAAAAAATGAATGCAGGAAGAGTAGCAACCTAACAAAAGAAAGTTATTTGTTTTGCTAAATTAAAACCATGGCGATGTAGCCCAACTAATAACTCAGTCCCAGTCAAGAAAGAAAAAATAAGCTCTGCTAACTTCTTTAAATTATCAGTGGGAATAATTCTAACTTTTTTTTATTCTAAGATAAATCTGCAGGATTAAACTTTGAAAAAAAAAACCAAAAACATGATGAACACTTAACATCATCATCGTGGGAGCGCCTGTGAAGCGTGACAAACATGGAGTACATTAGATCTTTGCACATGCTAGGACGCACCAGTCCTAACATGGCATGCAAAAATCAACAGGAGAATCTTCTAGAAGACTCTACCAAGCACTGCCAACCAAATAAAACACAGTTATAAAGGGTTATAACAAAACATGAGAGCAGCGCTGTCAACTTTACAGCTTCTGCACTTAAAGTACACAAGGTCTGAAATGAAAGCAGAGACTGATTTAAAATATGTCTCATCACAGTAAGACAATAACTCCCAGGATAAAGATATCAAAACAAATCATACACTTCTTACTTTTGCTGTTTTGTGGTGAAAAGCTGAGGCACCAGCTATGTTTTCTCTAATGACTCTGTCTTTAAAAGGAATCATGAAGGTCCTGGTAGTTCACATGAGGATGGAGGTTTTATAGAAACGTATTTACTCTTCCTATTGTACTATTTTGGGTTTCACTTCTTTCTGGATCGCCATCATATTTCTAAGCTGATTTTGGGAACTATCCCTTGATTCTCCAAACTCTTGCGATTGAGGTGTTGATTATAAAAATTGTCTGATGTACTTTCTACGATATGTACCTGCACAACACCAATTAAAACATCTTTTAAACTACAGGTTCACGTCTTTAGTATCTACTTGTCCACAGTTCCTCAAACTGGGCTTTCCTGTGATTTTTTTTTTTAGATAGATAAACATTAAAATTTTCTGTGTTCCTGGTGAATTTACTCCGACACAGTAACACGTCTTTATTTTCATATTAACTCATCTTTACATATTTATTTCATGTCTAATGACTATTTTATTTCTGTCTTTTTCTTTATTTTTCCGTTTTTTTCCCCCTGTATTTAGTTTTTATAAAATCCGATGTGAAGGGGTTACGACCAATATTATACACACAGCCCTTTAAGTTGTAAAGATATACTTAATTTATTTTGGGTTATTTATATTATTTAGGACAAGAGGACGAAAAACAGGTCTCATGATGATATCTATCTAACTATGATGATATCTATCTAATCTATCTAATCTATCTATAACATTTTCAGACTAGAAGCACTCAGTGCAGACCTCCACCAAGTCATTGTAATTTTTGTTTTTGCCAATGATTGTGGGTGCTGGTTTTTGAGTTAGGGATGATTTTGCCATCAGAGCTTCTATCTGCCCATAGGCAGGCACATGGTCACGTGACCATGGGCAGGTTGCTGGTGAAACTAAACCTTGCATCATAGTGTCACAGCCTGTCCTGCCAATCCTCCATCAGCACTCCCCTGATCCTCCACACCTGTGCCTGATCCTCTCACTCCAATCAAGCCTAACCAGTCACACCTGTCTCCCATTGGCTCACCAGCCCTTATATACCCCAGAACCACAGTCACTCCCTGTTGGACCTTAACCTATGCACATTATGGACTCACCCCTTCTCTATTCCTGGCTCCCTGGTTCCCGTCCCTCCAGCTGTCTCAGTATGACCATTTCCTTGTGTTCATGGTGATTAATAAAGAGTGGGTAATCTGCCCTTTGTCTCCGAGTTCTCATAGTTTTAAGTTTTCTCCATTGTTTTTGATAGAAAATGATCCATAATGTCCCTCATGTTATATCGATACCCTCAGTCTCAAGGCTAGAAATATGAGGTGAAGCTAGCTATGACTAAGCCAATGACCTTCTGTCTATCCACTTCCACGTTGTGAAGGAGCTGCTAACAAGAAATATAAATATATAACTTAACAAAAACCACCAACGAATGTTCATCGTTATTGTAACCAGACATTTCATGGTATTTTTGCATCAATACAAAAACAACCATAAGTTTTAAAGAGTAATATAACTGTTTTACTAACTATTGACAAAATGATGTGAACAAATGGTCAGATATTTGAAAAGACTCCAATGTTTACCATCAGCACTGACACGCCTAATAGCTGCTAGATGGTTACTTTTACTCAATACTGACCAAATTTCCAAATGACTTTTACCTGGTGCTGATGACTTGCTGGCATTCTGCTCCGAATAATGTGTTTTCTTGGCACATTGGGATGAAGTCTCCATCCTACATTTCAGTTGCCAAACACTGAAGGTGTCAAGCTGCTTTCTATAATATTACAGAGGCCCTGACATTATAACACATCATTGCACAACAAAAGCACATGAAAACCAGTCAAAACAGCATGAGTCTGTGTGTCTGGCCTGGCCGCAGTCTACATATGCATCCCGCTGAAAATGTACAAAGCCTTGTGAAAAGAAGAATCAGAAAACAACTATGGACTGCTGAGAAGCTTAGATCTTGTGTTCAGCAGGAATGGACACAGAATCATCTCACAGAGCTGGAAAAGTCAGTTTCCAAACAAACTGCAATTAAAGGAATGCTGATGGTACATATGTCTGTATCCCAACTTTATTGCAATAAATTCTAGATTTCTGAATTATTTGACACGTAGTGATATTGTGCAGGGATAAATCCATTTCTGTTTATAACCATTAGTCTGTGTTCAATGCCATGTAAATGAATCATTCTTCTGCAAACTGAGCACAAAGCTCTTGTGTTCCCTTGCCAAGGATAATTTTCTTACATTCAAACACTAGTACATTGGAGCAAAATACTATTAATTATTCATATTAGAAAACTCTAACAATCTCTCTTCTGCTGTACAAGAATTTAGCTTTTCCTTGCATGGTGTCAACATGGAACACAAGATGATAAATATTTTTTTCCTTTATAAATTTAATACCACATCCATCAGTATCCAAATGTAGAATTGATTATTTTAATTTCTGAAAACCAGTTAGACTTGCTTTTAAAAACATTTATTAAAAATAAAAAATGCAGTTGTTGGCATGTGCTGCTCCATCTGCAGAAGACAAATGCAGCATGGACCTGTAAGGAGCCACCTAATAGATTATTTCTTCTATGTAATGTCAAGTGTTATTAGCTTGTGGTCTTGGAAGTTTTCAGCGCTAGACTCTAGAAATGTCCCAAATAAAAATGTATAGTAACCTTCAAATAGTTTCATGTGCATCATAATTATCATTTGTAAAAGGGCGCTTGGAAAGCTCTTTGTCTAAAGCTAGAATCCTAAGTGTATAAAAGATTGCTTTTTAATGCTTGCCATATTTAATAAGTTCATCCCTAGGCCATCTCTCCACCGTTAAATGCACGAGATTGAAGTTATATATTTTTTTTCCTCTCCCTTTTCTCATGTTCTTACTGATATATCTAACACCCTACTGACAAAATACTTGTCCGTCTGGATCATTTATAAGTCAGACTTTTACTTTAAGAGGCCAGCGTCGCTTCTCAGAGCAGTGTTTGCTTTGGGAAGCAGAGAAAACGGCAGACGGTTTAAATTAGAGTAATTTCTCCTGACTAACCACCGAACCGATCATTTGAATAGCCTTCAGGCTCCACATTTGATGGATGTCTTCTCTCAGTTTTTAAAGTAAAATGGATTTATTTGTCAGTTAAGAATGATGAACTGATTAGGTGCTTTATTTAAGTCACAATGATTAGGCACAACTGCACTATGAATGTTTTTAAGTGCTTTCTTGATGTGAAAGATACTTTAATTAAACAAAAGCAAAAACCCAATTAAGCTTTGATATCCTTGTTGCGTTCACTGTCCTCTTGGAGAGTTTCACAGACATGCCTGTTGGAGGAGCTGGGTGGACCGCTCTATACAGCGAATCACCGGTCTGCTAGCTGGAAACCTCTGAAAAGCAACAAGGAAAAATCTTAAACCTAATTTTTAACCTGTCCTCTAATACAAAAGTGCATGAAGACTCAGTTAAGAGAAAAAAAAGAATAAAGAATCTGAGTGTTGCTGATCTATGTATAACCCAGCAGCTTCCAGTTCCATTAAGAATCACATTAATTACTCATTACCACACCATTTACCCATCACCCTTTTAGTCTTTGTCTCCTCGAACGTCTTGTCACAAACAATTACGCCAACAAAGATGGAAGTTAATTAAATTAAAGGCAGTGACGTGCCGTTTGTTGCAAAGTCATGACAAAGAGCCTGGAGGATGGAGGTTATCCATGTCAATCTTTCTTTTGGAGTAAGTCAACCACAATGACTTGTTAAGCCATGAGTTACATCTAGGAGACCTGCTTGATGTAGTTTTGGGTAGCGAAGGTTGGGCAGCGGATCATTCCAGTTCACGCTGTGAACCATCTGTCCTGACCCAATGCCCTTGTGGGATGTGTGTGCTTGGCATATTTTTGCATCTACGTTTCTTTACCCTGCCATTAGTTATTATTGGTGAAAGCTTCGAGGCATTTCCTTATCAAAATTATTAGAAAAGCTTTTCCTGGAATGAATTCAGAGTTTGTATTAAACTTAAGATCCATTTTTTTAATTTCTTTTTAAAAAAATTTAAGTATTTGACATTTCAGTGGCTTTTGCCTTTTTTACAAATTAATTTAGGAGCAGCTAGACGAGTTGAGTCGTAGAAGAAGCTCCACCATTAACTCTAGAATGCATCAAAACTAGTGTTTCCCATTGCTTTGGCTATACCATGTCCTTGTTTTTTTTTTGTCAGTTTTTGTCTGTTAGGTCAGAATGGGCTCCATTTTTCCATCTTTCCTATCTTTCTGCCATATCTATGTGTATAAATGGTTGTTCTGCAGAAGAATACTTTCTTTCCTTCTGTATTTGGCTTACAACTGAAGATAAAATGACCGTGCAAGGAATAAATCCTGTAAAATGCAATTATTTGGTGCATCAGATCTTTATTTTGCAAAATTCTCACAAGTCTACAAGCTTAATGTATACTTGTTGTTTTAAGAGCTTCTAAACAAATTACCCTCAATAAAGCATCTTGTTAATCATAATGGGGAAATTTAATCATTCTTTGACTCTTACAACCTTAAAAAAAATGTGACAATGACTTTTGACTGATTCTCTGTGAAGGTGGTCTTTGTAATAATTTGGGTCTGGAGCATTTTTTAAACTATGCTTATTCCCTATTTAGGCTGAAATTAAACATCTAATTTCTACTGTTTAACGTGTTTGACATAAATTTGGAGAAGCACTCATTTTCCGAGTTATTCAGAGTTGTAGGAATGGAAATACAAAGCCCAGGACATTTCATGAAATGTTTGATACACTCACATTTAGCCCACTTATCAGTCATATGCACAAATTCTTAATCAGAGGCGAGAAGGATTAATGAATGAATTACATGCTTTACTGATCCCTGCTGAAGAACTCTATTTTTTGTCCTCATCCCTCTGCAGGAAGGTCAAAATGAAGGGTCAGCTACAGAAAAACACCCCAAGAGCTAATAGGGCTTTTTATAGAGGATTGTGAAGCAAGCTGGATCCCCTGTTGGACTTAATTTATTATTTCATTTATTCATTTAGTCATGTTTAGAAAGTATTTAGAGACTACCCATTTCAATGCAATAAAAATGTTTAAAAAAAGAAAATGTATCAACCATTTTCAGACTTAAATTAATAATATTGAAAAAGTGGAATATTTTTGCTGCAAGGGCATTAATTAAATTACTGATGAAGGAAAACGAACACTCATCCAGCAAAATTTAAAAATGATGCCTTCACTTTTTATGATAAGAAAAGAGTCACCAGTCTCTTGAGGGTTTTGGTCACCGGGGTTGCCCACTTTGTCATGTCTCCCAGTGTCACCAAGAAAGGGAGCCCCATCTGCTGCCACACAGGGGGATAAGTGGAACATGATGAAATGATGGCACACAGCTTCTCCTGGCTCTGTCACGCCTGGGTCTTACTCAGAAAACCTGCCACTGTGCGTGTGAGAATACATAATCGACGTCAGCTAACACCCCCTCAGTCACTTGTTGTTCTCACAGCCTCCTCAACTGACTTGAAACCCTTTTTGCTTTTTAACACAGACTTTGATTATGCACTGTTTAATCACTGTTATGAATCGTATTATAATATTGTGCTTGTAGACTTTCTCCTGTTTTGCTTTGCTGTATCGTAATTGCTCAGCAGTTTATTTCCTCAGCAAGGCAGGTATGATTATGCTACAGACTACAGAGAAGTAACGGTTGCTATGGAGCTGTAAAGCTAAGAGTCTGTCTCAGCTCCCTCCCAGCAGGTGTTTTAAAAAGTGTTCTCTGTTGTGTAGTTCCTGGAACAACCCCACCCTTGTTTGTTTTTGACACAGCTTTCCTCTGGACCTTAGTGTTTAAATTCTCATGTACCTAAATTTGCAGCCACACTTCTGCCCAAATGGAAACTGTTCCATGCCATATGTTGCTTAATGGTATGCTTAAACATGCTGACGATTAGGCTTTAAAAGGTGCAGTTTTAAAGCCTAATGTGAAGTGGGTTTGGCTGTTAAAGAAAAGAAAAAAAAATCAATTATTTCTCAAGATCATAAAGAGATGAAAGCATATGTTGCATCTGGCCTCAGAGAGTTAAAGGAAGAGAGCTCCAGGACATAGAGAGCAGGAATACTGCCATCATGTCTGCTCGGTGGCTGAGTGCATAAAGAGTGTCTTTCAGCTTCAGCTTTAGTTCAGCATGCAGTCCCAGAGCAAGGACAGAGTAAGAGTAAGAGGACAAATTCCACTTTAATAATTCAGTATTTCACCCATGTCAAAGCAGATTAGAATAGTAATAAAAACGAAAAACAACAACAAAACAACACTTTTTGCCAACACATAAAATGGGATCCAGCAGATATCAGGTGTAACTGGACATATATAACAGAAAATATAACATTTATGAACAACGAAGTCAATCACTTTAGAATTAAATGACAGACTGTAAGAGGTTGAGATCTGTTAATAAAAAAAAACTAAACAGCAAAATGAGACATTCAGATTAATGGATCTTAAAAAAAACAAAAACTGAGCAGATGTTTTCATCACTCAACAAACTTCCACATCCCAGAGAAACTGTGGTGGAACACTCGGTAAGCAACCAACCTGCTCAAGTTTACATAAGTTCGTCTTAGAGAAAGTGTTCATTTTTGCAACTTAAACTTTGTAAAGCATCAGGAAACATCTGCAGACAAAAACTGGACATACTAAACATGTCATTGGAACTTACTACACTTAGCAAGGACGAGTCGGACTTGGTTTAATGCAGCTGGAGACGATGCTCCAGAAGAAGACGAGAAGATGGGGCACATGCCCCTGTGGTTGCTGCAACTGCTGCTGTCGTCACATTGCTGGAGTCACCTAAACTGCTGGAAGTAGCTCGTGCTGTGTGGCACCTGACACGTTCCTTTTTTCATGTTATCATTGGATAAGGCAAAAATCATAGGCAAGACGCTTCCAATGGTGCAGTAGTAAAGTTCATGTAATTAGCACCAACAATAATGCTGTCTCAATACTCTGAACAGTCTATTATTAAATGCAACCCAGAGCAACAAGGGCAAGGAAAAAGTCTTAGCTCAGTCATATTTACTGGATGTATTTAGTGTATGTCTTTTTTCAGGTCATAGCATCTCTATTGGGTTAGGGTCTGGGCACTGACTTGCCCACTTCAAAACAGAGATTTAGTCTAGTCTATCATTTGCTCACATTAGTATCTACAAAGGCTAAGCTACTTAAACACACAGTTAAGCAGTGACATTAAACCATTATTGAAGGAATGATACCTTTGCTGCACAGTTACATTGTCCTAAAGAAAAATGGGCATCTCATCAGCATTGATTGCATCCGCAGTGATGACGGCAAATGCTGCGAGATTTTCCATCCTTGCAGTGGTCACGGCGACAAACTTGTCCGACTTGGCTACGCTGCTTTCATAGTCTGCCCCTGACGACTCGCAAAGTTCTCGTCTGACGGAAGATACATTCAGTCTATCCGAATGGGCCTAATGACATATCATGATAACTAAACGAGTGCATTATGTTCTTTAAGATATCACAGGATTTGGTGATTACATGCACACATAGATGAAATCTACAAATACGCATTGACAACTATAAATTTTCTCAATGCAAAAAAAGCACATGGGAACTAATTCTGCTTTATTAATTTAGTACCAATATAAAAATAACTGTTAAATAATTAAAAATGAAAATGATATTGAAATGTATATAAAATTAAAATGAGGCTGGATGGGAGGACCTTGCCCACTAGGGCCACCCGTAGCGCCACGTCACAGAACTGCTTTTATAAACGCATGGTTTCTCTGTATCAGCTGAGTATTTAGACAATGATTGTCAGATGATCCCATGTTTGAAAAATACATAAATAACTAAATTCATGTCAGTCATGTCTAACTTCAGAGTGACCCAAAGAAAAGGACAGTTTTTCAGCCACAACAAAACATCATACAGGGCTTACAGTATCTGGCCATGTGCTGGATTTCCAGCTTGCAGACACAGTGCACACATAAATAACTTTATATGTGTACTGTGTGTCATGGACTAATGTGGACTATTGTCACTAGAGATGGGATTTATGGCTCTTTGAAGGGAGCCGGATCTTGAGGAGCCGTTCCTTTCAACGAGCCATTCAAAAGGTTTGTTCTTACAATATCTTACAAAATTTCACAAGATAAAAGAATGACAGTCAAAATATGTACCTACATAAAATCTACTATACAAGATTAAAAAATTACAGGAAAAATATAGATAAAAAAGGATAAACCTGAGCAGTTCTAGTAAATGTTTTGGATAGAACCCATAGTGTATGTTTCTGAACAATTCTCTCTGTCTACAGATGCTTCACATGAATGGAGTGTGTTGGACATCAGACTTCTATGTCACAAATGTGATGAAGGCAGTGTGGAAAATTTGTATATAAAAAGAATGGCTCACAAATGAACAGCTCACGGCTGTGGCTCGGTTCCAATCTTTCATTTAAAAGAGCTGTTTAAAAGAATTGATTCGTTCATGAATGTCACATCTCTAATTGTCAGAGTGAGTTCATCTACCAGGGGTATGAGAGGATTACTACTTTGCTCTCAAATGCTTTACTAACCAATCAGAGCAGCAGGGCCTTGGAAAAGGTGTAGCTGAGATCCAGCTGCAGTTTAGATCTAAGCTATTTGTTCTTTAGATGTCGGTGAAAACTGTGATTTGTAAATTTTGATACCTCAGTTTCAACATGACTAGTCATGACTAGTTCTTGCAAAAGTTTAGGCTCAGAACAATTTTTTGTTTTAATAAACCAAACTGTAGCTACTTTGCTTAGATAATCCTAAGTTTGGAATGATAATGCCCTAGTTAGCCAGCTTTTTGGATATAGGGCAGCATGATGACGTGATACAAATCTAACATTTATTAATGATTAAGCCTACCGGTGTTTTATCCTGATCCCAAACCCATCATGAGTGACATCAAAGCTGAAAAGTGAGATGCGTTGGATATTTTTGGTTGGATGGGACTTAAATGTTGTTCTGTGGCACACCACAGTTCAACATTATCCATGCTCTTGAAGCATTTGGAAACAAATTGTTTGTCGAATCTTGCTAGTTGCTTTTTAGACCTTCATGATGCAGCTTAAATGGCTCTGCTTTGGAATAGGACTGGGGACTCATTCTAAATTTGGCACAGTTTGTACTAAAGAGCTTCATGCATTGCTGCAGCAGAGATGTGAGATGTTGATACAAAGAAGTATTGATCTATGGTTAATGTTTTCTTGGATTTAATACTGACCTTCCACTTAGTTACAACATAAATCAAGAGTGAGAGATCAGAAGACATTTTCTAAATCCCCCACTGTTGAGTTTTTTGGGAATTGGATGAATGCCTTCAGATGATCTGCTGCATTGCCATGTATGCTCTGGTATGTGAGGAGATGGTTTGTGTTCAGCGCTCACATTTACTGGGAATGAAGGACTGGGGTGATATGGTCAAACTTGCATCTCCTTGCCAGGATCCACTATGCAGTTCTGAATGTACTGAACCCTCTGAAGGCTCCTGTACGGTGGCCAGGAAGTGCAAAATACTGCATTGAGTGAAACACCTTTACATTGTCCCAATGCACATTTACATCATAGAAACCATGTTTACATTTACAAAAGTACAATACTGAAACACTTTGCCACATGGCTAAACAGCTGTACATTTCAGAAAAAACAACTGTACAAACTTACATGTGCAACTGCAAAACATTACAGAGCTCTGAATACATTGCTAAAGCACTTTTACCAAATACATAGCAAACACTTAAGTTCCGGAAACACAGTTACAAAGATATGACCCGGTGTTTCATGAAAATCTGTGCCCCATTAGAATCTGTGACTGCTGGGGATAATAGTGCACATTTCTCTGCTTGTACGTCTTAGAAGATGAGCCAAGTCTTGAAAACTGCTTTAAAGTCTGAGTTCATTATAATGCAGGTACAGTAAAGTCACACATTCTGATGGCAGAAATGGTGAAATATGCTACGCCTTTAGTCTGAACTCATCTAACATAATGTGACCCTTTCATAGCCAGGATCACAGAGGTCGCCACTCCTGACGTACGTTCAGAGAAATGTACACTATCACCCCCTGTGGTCACATATTGTGATGGGCGACAGATTTTGGTGTAACACCAGCAGTTAATGTCTTTCTGTGTTTCCTGGATTTGCATTTCGGTAATCTTGTAGAAGTGTTTTGCAAGATGTGAAACCGTCCTGAAGATTCTGTTTTTTGCTTGAATTTAAAGTTGCTTTGTCGTTGGTTGTTTCTGCAATGTTTCATGTTTTTTTCTAAAATGTTAGCCCTTGGTACATTTGTACTTTTGTTTTTCAAATGTAAACATTGTTTCTGTCATGTAAATGTGCATCGCGACAATGTAAAAGTGTTGCAGTGGATGTAAATATGTATCGTGAAAATAGAAAAATTTTTTACTCTATGTAATATTGTTTTGCACTTCCTGGCCACCGTACTCCTGCCAGGAATCAAGGGGCAGATTACAGGAGTCCAGCCTGCAGGGCACGAAGGTGTGGACCAGCCTCTGGGCAAGGAAAGGAAGGTTTGGAGGTTGACAATTTTTCATATGAGCAAATGCAGTCTTACAGAGTTGTTGCACGTGTTCCTCCAGGGGTGTCCAAAGATGGTCCTTAAAGGCTGCTGTCCTGCAGGGTTTGGATGTTTGCAGCTGCAGAACACCCAAATCAGAATAATGGGTCAACATGCTTGGTCAGAACTCGACAACAAGCTGTTGAGGAAAGCTATTTAATTTGAATCTGGCATGTTGGCTCTGGGAAACATCTAAACCTTGCAGGATTGCAGCCGCAGCTGAACATGCCTGTGTTACTCCATTGATGGGTGGGGGATGCGGAGCATGACCAGTTTTCAGAGAGCTGTTTGTTAAAGTGGTGATGAGAGAGCGTGTGGCAGTGGAATTTAATTTAATGAGAGCTGTAGGTATGGGATCCAGGGCACGTATGGGTGGTGGTGTGCTTTTGCACGTGTTTCCATCTGCATTTTGTTTAGGCAGCTACACCTTTTTCTTTTTTGTTCCCCCCTTTCTTTTCATTAATCATTTCAATCCATCTGGACTGATCTCTTCCATCAGCAAGGCAGTTTTTTTTTTGTTTTTCGCACCACTGCATTGGTTTGTTTTGGCCCATTCATTTTTGAGATGTTAACATGAAAATCCAGGGTTAGCAGCTTTTTAAAGAACTTAAACCAGCTATCTGAAATCCTTTCTTCTCAATTCAGTGTGCATCCTCTTGAACACTTCTACATGCATAAATGCATCGAGTTTCTGCTGCTTGCCAATGTCGCATGATGTGCTGTAATATCCACTTGTGTTTAATCTGTCTTGAAATGAACTATTACAGCAAAATCTAAATGGACAACTTTTAAGTTGCTTCTTACTTTTCCTTAAAGTTAAGTTGGCAACAAAGAGATTCAGCTCTGGACAGAAGTGACATGATGAAATGGGAGAAAGGTTAAGGCTGCTAAATCTGCTGTTTCTTACTGCTGCTATTTCCCTTAAGAATTTGGGGATATATATTGGCTTTATTTGATGTAGACAGGGAGGCCTGGAAGAGACAGTGAGGGGCAAAATTTGTAATAAATGTCCAAAGCCAGACTCCCTTACATCCACCTGGACACAGGAGCTGAGATATCGGTTTTTTCGTTTAGATACAAACATTGTGGCCTTCACACAGACTCAGTCAATTCCTCATGGGACTAAGAATGGCTTTTCTGAGTTTACTATAGAACCATTTGCTTTTCTCAAATTATTGGAGCACTGAACCTACATTATATCCAAAGGAAATCAATCCAAAGGTTTGGGCAGGTGTTTGTTTGAATTAAGTTTTAATTGTTGCCACAATTAACTAAAAACGTAAAGGGCTGCTCACTGTTTTGTAATGCCGTTTTGTGAAATGAAATAGATATTAACAGCTTAAAGTAAATCCAGATTTAACACGTTTTGTTTTTACAGTTGATAAAATTGAAAGTACACATCAAACTGCTTGTAAATGCATTAAAATTGGTGTAACAGCTGTGTATTTGTGTACAAATAAATACCAAGCTTGGATGAAACTAGGCTGTATTCTATATGCGAAGTTTTTCTGTTGTCACCAGCAAGCTTTCAGTCTGTTTTGTATTGTTTATTGCAGATATCTATTAGCTACAGCGTATCGCTGCTGATATTCTTTCTAGGGTTCAACCTAATTATGGAGTACCAGGAGGGTCCTTTTCCATTTACTCCATTTACATTTGCTCCTCCAATATAACTAGCTCTCTGATTGGTTAGACAGCCACACTTGTGTCTCTGTCTTGCATCTCTGATTTTACGTAGTAACAGCTACTTAACTAAGTCGACAGTACAGATGCCAGTAATGCAAATACTTTAAAGAAACTGCTGCAGATGAGGCGAAAATTTGAAGTATCCATCCAGCATTCAGAGTGTAAGTTTCTCCCAAAATTTATGGAATGTGATTAGTTTAACTTGGTTTTCACTACTCAAGGCCTCAAAGTGTCATGAAAGGTAAACTGAGAGTGTAAACATGAAGAAAATTCCACTGCAGAAATAATTACAAAGTGCAGGGGAAAATGGAAATGGAAAAGGAAATTACCTAAAATTCATTAGTTTTAACACCATCACTATCAGGATGGCAATACCCGTATTAATACAAATTTCATTACATTTTTGCAAACACATCACAGCTCATCTATATAATAGGCACTATAGTCCCTTTATCTTTGATCCATTCATTATCAATGCCAATATCCTCTTATATATACTTTATATAG
Source organism: Melanotaenia boesemani (assembly GCF_017639745.1). Taxonomy (NCBI): domain Eukaryota; kingdom Metazoa; phylum Chordata; class Actinopteri; order Atheriniformes; family Melanotaeniidae; genus Melanotaenia; species Melanotaenia boesemani. The sequence goes on from NC_055705.1 coordinate 13,812,005, forward strand.
GCGTCAGTATCGTAATAATTTCATACTTGTTCTAATAGATATTTCTTTACTTATAATTTAAACTGAATTTTACTTTTTGTTTGTGAGACATATGTTGGTAAGGAATTCCATTGACACCTTCCTAAATGTCATTAATTTACTTGATGGCATTAAGTTTTAACTATTTGTAAATTTCCTATTTGGAGAACTAGGTGGCCTCTCTGGCACTACACTGGTTTAAATCTTATTTAAAGAACAGGAAGAACTTTGTCAATAGGTAACTTTACATCTGAGCAGACAAGGATTACATGTGGAGTTCACCAAAGTTCCATCCTGGAGCCTCTTCTGTTTAACATCTACATGCTCCCACTGGCACATGTCATAAAGAACAACAACATTAGTTACAAATTTTTTATTTTTTTTTATTTTTTTTAAATGGCGCTGCAGGAAACGGCTGCCTTACCAGTGTCTCTTACGCACCCGAGTGCTTCTTTCTTTCTTTATTATCGTTTTATTCCTTATTATATATATATATATATATATATATATATATATATATATATATATATATGCTAGAGTTAAAAAATATTCAATAGAATCAAAAGATATGATATATATATATCATATCTTTTGATTCTATTGAATATTTTTTAACTCTAGCATGGCACTTGCACGTCGTCTTGTTTATTCAAGAGAGGAACTTTTTTCATGTAAGACTAACGTCGGAATGCAGCACAACGTACCGACAGAGCTGAGAAGGAAGTATAGAGACTGCAAGTCAGGATCTAAGCTAAAGGCTGCTCGATGACGTTTTAAGCCAGTCATCCCCTCTGTACTAATGGGGAACGTCAACTCACTACCTAACAAGATGGACGAGCTGTTGGCACTGAACAATCAACGGAATTATCGCGAGTGCAGCTTATACATCTTCACAGAGACATGGCTCACTGATGCGATACCGGATGGTCATCTGCCTGTGAGAAGATACACACAGTAACAGCAAGGCTGCAGACAAAGCACCCCGAGGCGTTTATGATCATATCTGGGGATTTTAATCATGCTTCCCTGGACTCTACCTTGGCCTCCTTCTACCAGGCTGTAGACTGTCCCACAAGGAACAACAGAACAATAGACCTACTGTACTCCATTGTGAAGGATGCCTACAGAGCCACCCCCCTCCCCCCACTTGGAAAGTCTGACCACAACCTGGTATACTACAGCCACAGTACACCCCCCTGGTCAAAGAGAAACGATTAAAGGTCACCACAGAGCTTCAGTATATACACCTAAAAACCACCAACCAGGCCAGAAATCTGGGTGTAGTGATGGACTCAGACCTAAAAACCACCAACCAGACCAGAAATCTTGGTCTAGTGATGGACTCGGACCTTAACTTTGAGAAACACAAAGTCAGCCTACTATCACCTTAAGAACATATCAAGGGTAAAAGATGTGATGTCGCAGCAGGACCTGGAAAAACTAGTCCAGCTTCCATCTTTAGTCGGCTTGATTATTGTCACAGTGTTTTTACAGGTTCTACCTAAAAAGTCAGTCAGACACCTGCAACTGATTCAGAACTCTGCTGCTCCAGTCCTCACTAAGACCAAGAAAGTGGACCACATAAGTCCAGCTCTGAGGTCTTTACACTGGCTGCCGGTCCGTCAGAGGATAGACTTTAAAGTTCTGCTGCTGGTCTATAAAGCTCTGAATGGTTTAGGACCAACATACATCAGAGACCTCTTGACCCAGTATGAACCTACCTGACCCCTCAGGTCATTTGGATCCAGTTTCTTATCAGTTCCCAGAGTCAGAACCAGACATGGAGAAGCTGCATTCAGCTTCTATGCTCCACATGTCTGGAACAAACTCCCAGAAAGCCTCAGATCAGCTGAAACACTCAGTTTATTTAGATCCAGGTTAAAAACCCACCTATTCTCTGCTGCATGGAACTAGTCTTTATTTAGTGTCCAGATCTGTGGAATTTTTAAACTTGATCATGTTTAATACTGTCTTTCCCCCCACTGGAACTTTATTTCTTACATTTTATCTTTTTTTAATTTGAACTTTTTTCTGTTTTTATTTAATTTAATTTCTGTTATTTTTTAATGCACTTGTTATTGCTCCCTGCTGTAATGTTTAATGTTTTATATAAAGCACTTTGAATTGTCTTGTACATGAAATGTGCTGTACAAATAAATTTGCCTTTGTCTTTAGCAGCAGGTCTAGTAGAGTAGGTGTCTTATGAATTACGGTACCTTTGTTACAGTGAATTTTCTAATTAATTAGAGTAATGTTATAAAAGTCTTTGACATAACCAGTTTAATAGTCTATGCATGGGTTTTACATCAGACCTACAATTATTGCTCAGTGCTATGCGTGCTGCTCGGTTTCATAACATTTGAAGTTTAATGTTTCTGTTGTGGCAGTGGCCCAGATTACTGGGCAGTGGTCTAAGTTGGACTAAATCAATGATTGAGTAACCTGTCATCTTTCAGAAAGTTGGCAGTTCTTTAAATGGCAGAGGTGGAGTCTGGTTGAGGTTTTTGACAGGTGTCTTTTATACTGATAACAAGTTCAAACAGGTGCCATTAATACAGGTAACAAGTGGAGGACAGAGGAGCCTCTTAAAGAAGAAGTTACAGGTCTGTGAGAGCCAGAAACCAAATACTTATTTTCCAACATAATTTGCAAATAAATACTCTAAAAATCAGATAATGTGATTTTCTGGATTTTTTTCTCATGTTGTCTCTCATAGTTGAGGTTTACCTATGATGAAAATTACAGGCCTCTCACCTTTTAAAGTGGGAGAACTTGTACAGTTGGTGGCTAACTCAGTACTGCTTTGCCCCACTGTATTTCTCATACTGGAACTTTTTACATTTTATTCATTCTATTTTAGCTTTTCCTCTCTTGAATTTAATTATTTTACTTGTATTTTTTAAGCTTGTTTTTAATGCTTCTTCTGCACCCCGCTGCAATGCTTCTAACGTTTTATGTAAATCATTTGCAATTGTCTCACCTTGTACACAGAAAACTGACTCACAAGCAGCTGTTGGTAGAGGGAATGGGTTAATTTCTCAAGGAAAAGATTTTTGATTTCTTCTTTTTTTTTTGTTAAAATTGGGTCTAACTCTAAATACCCACTGATGTAGATAAATGGCTTCATCTTAGCAAAATAAACAAAAGTATGTTTTTGAGGTTTTCTTTCTATTGATATATAAAAGGGAAAAAGTTTCAATTTCAGCAATTCCATGCATTAAAATGGGAAATAAAGTCTTAGTCCTGTTTATTTTGTACACATATTGAGAAAATGACTTGAAATTACATTTTAATATATTTTCTGATAAACACACAAATGGGACAAATGATTTTCTAATTATAACAGTATGTAATCTACAAATAATACATCTTACAATTCTACTTTGACCCCGTTGTCTTGCATTGTACTAATGTTACATAAAGTTGAAAATCCTATAACATGTAGACATAAAACATTTTTTTTAAGTGTCTGCAGGGTCTAATTTAAGATGCCCCTCCCTGGTTGTCAGGTCTCCTTTGTCTGCTGTAGCGGCTAATTTAACAGCCGCTGCCAGATTCACAGTATGATAGAGGTGCACCAAACAACTGTCATCCTGTATCAAACATAGTTCCCTGCCATTAACTCATCATAGCCTCTCCACAGAAGCCCCCACCCCCGAGTCGCCATACTTGTAATAAAGACCGTGTCACTCTGTGGCTTGATACGGTTGTCTGAGTCTATCAAGATCCAAGTTCCTTGGGGAAAAATGAAAAAGGATTGCAGAAGGAGATCCACAGAAGCCGGGTAAAATGAGATTGAGAGCTCTTTTCCTTTTCATGTCAAGATATTTTGAACTGATGTTCCACTTTATTACGGCATAATGACATGAGTGCTACGAATTCGCAGGGATTTGGAGATAAGTGGAAGCAGTCATTGAGGAGATTTTAGGCTTTATTATAATAAATTAGTATTCTGGAGAAATGTGTGGGCATGTTTTTTTAATTTTAAGGAAGCTAAATCTTTATTTGAAAATTTATGTATTTAAATGAATAGCTGGAATGCTGATAACATACCAAAAATCTGAACTGCTAATAGATCTCCATACTTGCATATGTTTAATTCCTTGACCTCTTCTTCCCACAGCACAACCACACAATCCACTCTGAGACAAAGTTATTTGCCCTGGATTTGCCTCATTGGCTTCAGGCTAATAACAATGACCTCAGTCACAATGAAGGCCCTGTAAGTGCCTTGAACTCAAACACCTAACAGACCTCCCTCTTGACTCTTGGTTGCCACTACTGAGCGTAAAACAGTCAGTATCTGTCTAAACCTGGGTGAAGTTGATCCATCGTCCCCTCCATCTTTCCCAGCTTCGGAAAAGGAGGCGTAATAGGTTGTACAGGTAGAGAATTACAGTCGTTTGCTGGTTCCAGTCAACACAGGGCGCTATGTTCTTAAAATGACAGGAAACGCTGTGACAGAAGCCTTGTATTTTTCTCAGAATAGATGATGGATCGGTGAAAATATGCCCTTTCGGAGTCAGAAGAAAAATGCTACATCTAAAATGGATTTCCCTGCATGGGTATTAGGGTGAAGTGGTCTTTATTCTGAAGTGCTGATGTCAAAGTGTGCTGTTCATCTTTGAGTGAGCTGGATGAAGTTCCAGTTATGGCGTGAAGTGGCTCAAATAATGGGATGCCAAGTTTTCCTCATAAACTGACCTAGTGAAACCATCAAAGGGATGAATCTGACATTTAAAAAATATCACCCTGACTTTAAAACAATTTCCTCTGGACTTCAGAAAACCTGAAAGGAATGAAAAGAAAATAAGTACAGTGATTGTGAACTTTGAATTATTGAAAATGGTTGCCTATGAAGCTGCTGAAGCAGGCGTGAAGGTGCATCTGTTAGCGCTGAGCAGCAGACAGAAGACTGATATCTCCGATCATGAAATTCCTTCAGGAAGCAAAAACAAGTTAATTCTCACTGTTTGAATGTGATTCAGGAATCGTGAACATGATTAAGTTTCTGTCAGCTAATTTTATTAACCATTGCATGTCTTAACATGCGGTGCCTTGAAAAAGTATTTGTACTCCATGAACTTGTGCATATTTAGCTACTTTACACCCCTAGTCTTAAATAATTTTTTATAGAATTTTATGTAATAGACCAATGCAAAAGATTATGAAAACCGTGTATAATTTTCTTTCCAGTTCACACCATTTGTACTACTTTGTAATGATTTCTCACATAAATCCCAACAAAATATCTTTAAATTTGTTGTAAAGCAACAAAATGTGGGAAAGTTCAAGGGGTATAAATTCTCAAGTCACTGTAACAGGAAGATGTTAAGGCCCATCTTCTCCTATAGCACTTTTCCCCCAGTTTATTCAGTAAGTTTGGTTAAATTTACTTTCTTGTCCATCACATATATTGTTGACTTCTCTGCATTTATCCTCCATCCAATGACCCAAAGCTGTTTGACTTTGTGTAGGAGGTCAAATATATGTCAAAAAATTTGTACTGCTCTCTACAGCTGGTTAAACTTCCCTGCTTTATGATGATCTGTGACTTTATTAGCATGATTGCCACCTTCTCTAAGTGTTGTGTAAGGCTGCTGTACCTGTTCAACTCTTTCATTAGGCATTTTTATATTCACATAAATATTTCCAAAGATAAAAGCTGTCATGCTGTGGAACAGTCCTGCTGCTTTAGAACAGAAAACAACCATTTAGCTCTGTTTGCAATGGGACTGGGGAGCAGGAAGATAACGTATGAATACAGCTGCTGTCAGATAAGAGCAGTGCTGCACTGTGACAAAAATGAATGTCCTGGCTGAAAGTTAAAAAAAATAAAATAAAAAATAAAATGTCTGACATGAGGAAGGATGCCACAGAAACTTAGAAATCTTTAAAGTCAACACATACTAATGAAATTGAACCACTCTATATAATGTTAGTCACTAAAAATCCTTTTAAAATATCTTGTAATGGAGCCTTTCTACATTTCTGAATATTCACGAGTACAGTATCTACAATCATTAAATCTTTATTATTACACAAAATGCTTCAAAGATATGAAGATATTTGATTGCACAACCCTCTTTCTACTTGACCTTGCGTATAACTGGACATTGTGCTCCTTTAATGGACACCTGCAGATCCGTTTACTAAGAAAGTATTTAATTTCTGAACACATTTGAGTAAAAATTTTAGATATCCCGTACAAGTTTCAGGCCAATCCAGCTGAAAAAAGAGAAATACAGCTTGGAAAGAATTACACGATGGAATTTAGGTCCTATGGTTGAACTATAAAAATCGTAGTAACATGGATGAAACTAAGTTTAATGATATGTATAATATTTTGCACCTTTTTAAAAATAAATAGGCAAAAGTCAATGCTTCTAAACCAGATTTGTATTTTGCAAATCTCACAAATTTCAGCTGTAAATTTCATTCAGTTCTTTAGTGTTTTTTCATATAACCTCTCTAAAGTAATCAAAATGCAGATGTACTCTAAGCTTGTCAAGCTCATGACCCCAAAAATCTTAAGGCCCATTTTTATACTGTGCAAAGCCCGTACACCATTTTTAACTGAAGGACAAATCTTTAACCTTTTTTTCTCATCAGGTGTCAGCTGCTCAAGAATGAACTTTCCCCTGTGGAAACGGTGGATCACCTCCTTTACGCCTCTTCTCTTAAGGTAAGTTCCTTGGAAATAATTAGGCAGAATCACATGAAGCTCAGTGGTTTGTGGACAGATTCCCTTGATTTCATCCTGTCTTTGTGTGTCGTGTGTCAATACAGCAAATCCTGGGCTCTTTCAAATTCACTTATTCAAGGAAAAAAGTGTCATGTTTCTACTCACCAAATCAGTGCATGATCCTGAATTTTTCTTACCTCTGACAAACAGCCAGCTTGTCTTGTCACGTATTCGACAGGTCTTGCATCTGGTGTGTGTATGTGTAGCTGTGACCAGGGATAAGTCACAGTTATCCTCTTGTTGCATCACACTAGCTATGAAAGCTGCTACAGTGTGAGGCACCTCAGCCATTTCAAATTCTGTCATTCTATACTTGTCAAACTTAAAGAGAGCTTCTCCCGGTGCTGCTGAGAGTCCCACACTGCCTCCTAAATTTCAGTCAGTCCTGCTGAGGTAACACAATGAGTCTGTATCAGGAATTTTGCACAATAAGATTATAAATTCATGGCCTGTCAACATTTTCCATCCTGTGCCAGTAATTGTTAATTTCCATCTCAACAGCATCTCTTCTGTTTTTCATGTAAAGCAAGCAGTTTCTTCGTTAGGACAAGCAGTGGCAGGGAAGACTGACGGCATGCTTCAGACAGTTACAGATGGGTATTTTGGAAAGAAATTGCAAATCACTTTTCACCCATTTCATTATCTACCATCATGATGAAGTGACAGTACCCAACGGTAGTAGCAGTAGCTATGGCAGCACTTATCAGTAATTCATGTGTTCATATATTGAACAAATATGGGCTCACTATTGTCAGGCAGTTAGATGTAATGTTGCTGAAACAGGGAAGAAAGAGGGCCCAGTTATCGTTATTCACCCATGGTTAATTGTGCTAATTCTGGAAAGGCTAAGATATTCCTCTGCAGAACAATGAAATTGATGTGTGGAGGAAAAGTCTTCCATTGTTTAAGAAATTAATTACAGGCATTTAATGAAAAGGAAATATTCTCATTTGCATTTTTATGGCTTGAATATCTGATGAACTTTGATGACTGAGTGACAAAGCAGATTAGTTTTCTACTGACCACACACTAATGGAAATTGCCTTGTAACCGAGGTATAAAGTCATACCAAGACAATGTCCCAAGAAGTCGTTTGCATTGATTTTTGGATGCTGTTTTTTTTAATAGCACTCATCCATTTACATCACTTTGCCTTTTTTTTTCCTCCGCTGCAAGTCTCTACTGTTGCAGCTTCGTTTTGTCATTCAGATGTTCAGTTATAGTCCTTCATGCTGTGACTGGATATCTTAATTTCTCTGCATACCTAGAAATGAAGAAACAAGTGAGCAGGACATTGCAATGATGCCACAAATATATGAAAATGGTATTTTGAGAGCTGTTTTTGACTCTTAACATGATGGCAAGTAGCCCTTATGATAGTCTGGTAATAGATTGCACGATAGCCATGCATCGGTTATCACCCAAAAGGAAACAAAATGAGGGTGAGAGGGCTCTCATTTTGATTAGGAGTGTTTCATTCCCTTACTACTTTTGTTCAAAGCCTGAGGTCTGAGTTTTGAAAGCATGGGACCTTTCATGATCTTTGGCCATTTTGTTTTTAACAGGAAATGACAAATAACACCATCCCCTTTCCTCCCCCCTCTGCTCTGTGATCCTCCAGGCTTTTATCTTTGCTGAGGCTTTGAACCAAGCCTTAAGGCAACTGCACTGAAACAGACGTAGGCCTGAGTAGGCCTTCAGGATGGGATGCCCTCCAATTCTAATTTCTCTTTAACACACATCAGCCAAGTTGCCAAAGGGAAACAGAAAATACTCCTAATACATCTCTTTATTAATCACGTTTCTCATAAAGTCAAGATTGCATCATCAGGATCAACAATATACACAAAATATAATAGACTAGAAAGAAACAAAGCTTTTTTTAAAGTCTAAAATCAAAGCTCAAAGTATTTTTGTTTTGCGTTTCCCTCCAAATCTGTCTGAGGACTAGTTTTAACAGTTTGAATCTCAAAGAGTTGAAATTAAACATTGTTAGACATCTCAGTATACAAACAATTCATACTTGTAGGAAGGTTTTGCAGTAACAGCATGCCAGAGCCTCTGTCACTTAATCAAAGTAGTAGCAAACACATGATAATGCTTTTACCAGCATAAATCCAATGAAATTGACCAGTCCATTGCCTCTGTTGGTTTACTCTCTCACTGAAAGTGGATGTGGTGTTGCAGCTAGTTTAAAGGATGGGTATTCATGCCAGCCAGTAATGGAGATGTTAATTAAGGAGCTTTAGAGGTGTTAGTGGACAGATCATGTTGCCCTCAGCTTTCTAGGTTTATCTTAAACTAATAATTCCTTGGGATTGTCTGTAGCTAATAAACCTCTATGGACAGGGGTGATTTACTCTCAGCTGTTATATTAGCCAGCTGCATTACTTCCACTCCCCTCCTATTGGAGTTGTTTTTTGTCTTTTGTTGTTTTTTTTAAGTTTGCAGGAATACCTGAGAAAATCTGGTTTAACGTCGGTGTGCCTTTGTGTCAACCCTCCATTGAGTACAAAAAAGACTTTGAATCTCAGCAAAAATTGTCACATATAGCCACACTATTATTTTCTTAGTATGATTTAGCAGTATAACTGAATAGGAACTTTTTCTATGATCTAGACTACATGCAGAGCCACTTCCTTAGTTATTTATTTGGCTTTTCCTCATCATGTAGCAAGCAGCCCTTCGCTGTGGTTGAATCCTTGTTTGAAATTGAGATCAACAACAATTTAAGAAAAATTTAAAGGAAAGCTAGACTATTGTTTAAGCTTCAGCTGCATAAATTCTTATGCTAACGGCTAACTCAAAACAAGTGCTAAACATCATTTTTTGGGCTGTAGTGTAAACCATGAAAACTTTGTTTTGTGATAAGAATATGTAACATGATTCTTAAATCATGTGGCTGACAATTTAGTTTCTGTTGCTCCAAAAATCTGTCAATTGACAATCGCAACAGACAATTAAAGCTATTAAGCTAGGTGACAGAGATGCTGTAGGATGGTGTTGAGCTAATTCGTGAAATGTCCATTACTAGTAACTGTGCAACCAGGAATTCCTTTAACTGGTTTGGAACAAATAAAACAGGCCGCTATGATGATGAAATATGGGCTATGCTAGTGGTTGCTAACTGGAACCAACACTTTACATTTGTGTACTTTCTCAACCAGCTGCCTTCATCAGCTAAAAGAAAATGCTCAAACACTTTGTTTTTCATGGACATAGTTGTCTTCAGCCTGGGCTGCAGCTCATATTGTTTTTCATTTTTTTCTAATATCTAAATAGTTGAATTAAAGGCGTATCATTTCCAATCAGAAACACTTTATTAATCCCAGAGACAGATTGCTGCAATATTCTCTCAGCTCACAGAACTACCAGAAATATTGCTTCTACTTCACATTACCTGCTACTATTTACTGTCTTTTTCACTCTGTCGTAATACACAAATACAGGCACGCCTGGTTGTGTTTGAGGGAAGGTATCCGGGCTGTTCACACCATGACACAGTTCTGGTAGAGAATAGTGGACTGAATGGTGACTTGGTTGCATTTTGGATATTAGATTTTTTTTTAAAAAAAAAAGAAAAAGGTGAAGATGAGCAGTTGATGCTGAAGAATTAGAATGAGTTAATCCAGTTACTATCAATGTGTGAAATTCCTCTTAGAGTAAATAAATAAAACAAATGAACTTTTAAATAGCTATGTTCAAATCATTTACAATGCAATAAGAACCTAAAAAAGATCAAATAATTAGAAAGGCGTGCTAGACAAACAGTGAGAGTTGAGCTGTCAGAGCAGAAATGATTTATAGAATTAATTAACGCTCTCCCCTGTTCAATGTTTGAGCATGTAAAATAACAATTTCTCATTAGACCCCCTTTTTTTTAATTGGTTGCCTTATGAGCAGGTCAGAGTGACAGACTGGACAGATGGAGAAGAGGAGGGTGTTGTATGTTAAAAACAAAATGGAGTTAATATGGTTTTTAACATACAAGAACAACCAGTGTTAGTAGAAAGAGCTCTGAGATATGATCTAGTATCATTTTTAAAGAAGCATTAAACATGAAATTGACTTATCAATGTTTAGACACTAGCTCGACAGCTGTTTTAATCCTTTTGTTTAAAAAGAATAAAATAACTGATTGGACTTGTTTTCATGTCATGTTGTATGATCATGTCTGTAAATGGATGTTGCTAGACATCTTAGATTCATTTTACTCTTAAATATCTTGAAATGATGCAGCTGATAAAATAGCTAGAAAAACACTTTATTGATCCCAAGGGAAATTTGGGGATAATCTATGTAAATACAAGTCATCTGAAATAAGCATCAAGTGTAAGCAGCTTCTTCTTTCATTTATATTTGTGTGTGTTGTGAAATTAATACACCTTTAATTTTTTGCTGCGGAAAACCTGAGAGACTTGTGTGTGTGTGTGTAATTCCTTGCATGTTTGTATGTGCTTGAGAGTGACACTGCAAGTACTTCTCTGCAGGCTTAATTTGTGGTGCACATGCCAGGCATGCATTTTTTAAAGAAACGGATTAACTACAACGTGGTCATCCACACAAACATTTACAAAAGTGCAACAAGGACAGGTCTGTGGTGCCTGTAATATGGTGTTTATCGGGAAACAAATATGAATAAGCCCTGAAAGAGGAAAAGGAATTCTTGCTAAAATCAGTTGCTCTGTCATGTCTTGCAACATTAAGGGTTATGTAACAATAGATTGTACAGAGACCATTTGTTCGTTCACCAGCCAGTCTTTAAATTTACACTTTCTGAACACCTCAGCTGCCCACCTCAGTTCTCCATGTGGTAGAATGAGAAAATAAATAAATAAAAAAAGTACATTTGTTTCTCTTTGACACACCATGAGAAACCAATAAGTGGAATAAATGCTGTGACACAAGTGTGCATACGAGCTGGATAGTGATTAGCTACTCTAATGTGCTGAAATACTGCATATTCTCAGATAAACTTGGGGATTCTGTTAACTTCCTATGAATCAATGTCAAACCTATTTTCTTCCTTGGCACATGGTGTGCAAAGGGAAGAATAAATGTAGGGAGGTACAGCACGACTAGTGGCACTCCATTACGTTGAAATGGCAAAATAAGAATAGGTCGACCAGTGAGATGTAATGTGCTTTTAAAGCTTCCTGAATTGGAAGGCATCCTTTTACTGATATCTTTGGCTCCATTAATGGAAGATTGTCATCCTCCCTGAAGTAGCCACCAGCTTTTAAAACTGCTCCACTAATAAAAAGCTTTTTATTTTAATGATCTATATGCATGTTACACTTAAAAACAAGAGCAGATCTCTCTTGAATTTAGGGAGGGCAGCATTAGCAAGTTCTCCTGTGGTACTTGACCCACTTCTTCCAGTGTACATTCATCTGTCACATTTGTGTTTTATTTAGTTTCTATCTATCTGTGGCTATGAAAGGTGCAGTCACTGCAAATGTACAGACCAATATTCAAGCTTTTTCTTTTAATTTTTAAAGTGCGTCAGAAACATAACACATGAACTGGAAACTTGTGATGTTTACACAATGACCATGGGAAATTAATTAGCAGCCGTCCTCCGTGGTCAGGCTTTTAAATTGAGGTTAATATAGCTCAGATTATTGAAGACAAAACTATCACAATTAGTGTCATTTTGACCTGCTTCGACACTAAAAAGCTGATGGAACAAGAATTCATCAGCTCCAATTTTACATTTATAAACCCATAAAACCCACCAGGGCCAGTTGTTTTGACTGTTTAATTAGGGTTTTTAATGCAGGACCTTGTTGCTAATATCTGTGTTATTTCACCACATGCACATCGCTTTCAGGACTTAAATATTTCTTCTTTGTAAAATCTTTGTTTAAAAAAAAAAAAAAAAAAGTAAAATATGCTGCATTTTCGATGAATACCTGAGCAGTGTGTGGCTCCCAAGCTGTGAACACATGCAGCAAGACCTACAACTGGTTGGATGATACAGGGGTGAGTGCAGGCAAAGGTAAATCCCTGATCTTAACGTTTGGTGGCTATTGATCAGAAGACAAGAGTCATTGGTGGCCTTTTGTTACCTGGACATAACATTGGTATTGATTGGCTCGGGCAGGGTCACCTGGGTTAAAATGTGAGACACATTTGGTGACCCCTGCAGGTACGATGAACATTCATCAATATAAAAGGCTGCATGGTTCCTTATTGCCATACGAAGGGAGGGATGGGACGGAGGGGGGACACAAATAAAGTATGATCTGACATTTTTTGTTTTTAAGGGACTGACTATAGAGAGCGGACGCCTACCCACATACCTTATGGTTTATATAGTTTTCTGCTGTTAAACACAGTACTGTGATATCACGTCTGTTTGGAAAGTTATCTGCACCAGCAACCAGTATGGACTCAATATGCAGGTTTAGTATGAATTCTCCTTCTGGAAATTACAGTAAAGCAGATGTTCATGATTCCTGTGTTGTTCCTTTACATACTTGTAGCTGAAATATCTGAATAAATCTTTCAACACGAGTTTATCCCTGTAGGGCAGTGGTTCTCAACCAGTTTTAAGTCTGGACACCCAAGTTAACATTCGTTAGTGTTCGCGACCCCTTCTCCATGTCCCTGTCCAGGTGTGGGAGGATACAGTGATGTCCCAGGTGCTGAAAGCAAAAGCGCAGTAGATGTATTGAAAGACTGAGAACATTATTGTTATTTCACATTATTTCTTTTTTTCTCCTTTAACAAGCGTAAATTAAACTCTGGTTCTAATCTCATTTTATTGTTGACATAGAAATGTGGTGGAGAGCAAAAATGAGAAACTGACAACTGCAGCAGTTTTGCCTGTGGCTTTAAAAATACTGATACACAATGTAATGAATAAATGTACAAGTCCTTGTTTTTTTTAAAGACATTAAGCCCAAAAAATGTCATAATCACTAATTTAAAACAAAATAATGTTAATTTTTAACTGTTAATCAAAGTTTAGACTAAAAATATCAGAAAACTAGACTGAATATTTATTTTAATGAAATCAATGTTCAGAACAGAAAGATTTCTTCCGTTTTTGTCTTGTTTCCTATTCGATCTTCATTTTAGGGTTTTTGTTTTGATGTTTGAACAAAGCAACTGTATTCTTGGCTTTATATTTGACACTGTAACACAAAGATTTTCTTCAACTCACAGGAATCGTGATCAGTTTGCTTTTAATGCCATCCATCCATCTTCTGCTTCTTATCCAGAGTCGGTTCGCGGGGGCAGCTGCCTAAGCAGGGAAACCCAGACTTCCCTCTCCTCAGCCAGATTCACCAGCTCATCCAGGGGGATCCTGAGGCGTTCCCAGGCCAGCTGCGAGATGTAGTCCATCCAGCGTGTCCTGGGTCCTCTTTCCAGTGGGACGTACCCGGAACACCTCACCAGGGAGGTGTCCAGGAGGCATCCTGACCAGATGCCCGAGCCACCTCTTTTGGCTCCTCTCGATGTGGAGAAGCAGCTTCTCTACTCTGAGCCCCTCCTGGATCACCGATTCCCTCACTCGTGAACAAGACCCGAGATACGTGAACTCCTCCACTTGGGGCAGGACCCTATTGCAGACCCGGAGAAAGCACTCCACCCTTTTCCAGCTGAGGACCATGGTCTTGGATTTGGAGGTGCTGATTCTCATCCCAGCCGCTTCACACTCTACTGCGAATCGCTCCAGTGAGAGCTGAAGATCACGGCCCGATGAAGCCAAAAGAAAAACATCATCCGCAAAGAGCAGAGACCCAATCCTGAGGCCACCAAACTGGATCCCCTCAACACCTCGGCTGTGCCTAGAAATTCTGTCCATAAAAGTTATGAACAGAATCGGTGACAAAGGGCAGACTTGGCGGAGTCCAAGTCACCGGAAACACAAACTTTTTATGTCATCATATATATATATATATATATATATATATATATATATATTGCATAGATATGTGGATGCAAAAGGATCTGGTACATCAGTTGCAGCTTTTGATAATCCCGGGTATTCTGCCACCACTGATGACAAAAACCTCTCCACTGTGCATGTTAAGAAAGTGGATTGTAGTGTTTTGCCAGATGACGGGTCCAGCAGGGCATCATGCAGTTCTGATGGCAGGTGTTGCGGTGGAGATGGTGAAAGGCTAACTTCTCCAGTCGTATTTTTCCGGCACATCATTTGGAAAATACTTGTTAAAACTTTTGTGGTGACCCTCTTTCTCGGTTGTGACGCCATTGTGTTGCTTTTGTTGTGGAAGCAGGTGATGTGGAAGAATACTTGATATTCTGTAGTTTCTGTGATGAAGCCCATCATATGGTTGACAGCTTTTCCTCTCTTCTCGGTGCCGTACTGTAGTTTCTTCTCTTAGTGTCCTTGGTCTCTTCATAGTCGTTTCTGTGATATGATGACTTCATCATATGAAGCTCTTCTCTCTGGATCATGCTATTTTGTAGTAAATAGTGTTAAGCTAGTGGTGTGTCAAAAATATTTTCAGGTAAAAGAAGAGCTCCGGACATCACCTTGATGTATAATAAAAAATTATGGTTTATTACAAAAAGTAACATCTTAAACCAGGGGTGTCCAGCTCCGGTCCTCAAGGACCACAATCCTGCAGGTTTTTGATGTGTCCCTGCTCCAAAACCACTTGACTCAAATTGATGAGTCATTGTGCAAAACTTAATAGGCTGTTGGATCTATTTTATTTGAGTTAGGTGTGTTGAAGCAGGAAACATTGAAAACCTGCAGGACAGTGGCCCTTGAGGACCAACTTTGGGCACCCCTGTCTTAAACAGATATGCATCTCTGTGAGGTCTCTGGCAAATATGTAACCCACTGAAAACATGTGTAAGGCATCCATATATACCTTTCAAAGACATTTCTTAAGTTCTGAGTTGACCAATCCTGTGGAAACACAATATGTTTAAATATCGGAGGTTTGTGTGCTAAAGCCTTTAAGGCACCTAAGACACTAAGCACCTTGTGTGGTAAAACCTATGTGCCTTACATCAGCCTGTCTATACATGGAGTCTAAAATTCACTACTCTTAGCAGACTGCAGTCTGCTTAAGCTGCAACCCAAATCTATGTAATTTGAATTAATTCTAATTATGGAATGTTGAGAATAAGATATTTCACTTTCAAGCGGACTTCTGAAGTGAGTGGCAATAAACCTCTTCAGTGTTTCAATGTTGATGTAAGTTTCCATGAAGTCATCAAGCTCAGGAAACATGTCAACCCTACCTTCTTCTAGTTGCATGGCCTTCTGCTCCAACTTTCTTCTTAATGCTGTTATCTTATTAGTAAGGTTACGAACATTGATGCTTGGGCCTTTCTTCAGAAGCTGTTCAGCTTGTCAAAAATGCTGACTAAATATGCTTGACTTGCAACCCACCTTAAATTATTCAAGTTATTGGTAAGGGGAGAGCCACAGTCAGATAAAAATCATGTAAACTTCTTCAGGCAGTTTGAATAGTTCTGTTAATATTTTACCATGAGAAAGCCATCTGACCTCTGTGTGAAATAATAATGCATCATGATCTGATCCCATTCCACCACAGAGTCTGCTGAAAGTTAACTATGTTTGTAAAACACTGCAAAGCTCTGGCTCTGACACCTGTTAGCGAGTACTGTAGATTGTACAGTGCAAAAATTTCTCATTGGAAGCAACCTTCAACATGCAGGCTTTTAAAGCTTGCATCATTCCAGCTTCATCGGTGCAGACACATACACATTTTCCCATGGTTGTACCTCTTTTTGCAAGTTATTGTCAAGCTTGGTGAAAATGTCTGTCCTGCGCGTTTTCCCACCACGGATGAACAAAACATATCCTCGTGCGTGCTTCCTTTGTAGCTGTATCATGTGAAGGTCAACAGCTGTGCAGCCCCTGATACATCCACTTTTCCTCACTCTGTCAATCAGCTGGTCTTAAATATCATGTGCCATGTCCTGAATGCTGCATCCTATTGTGTCAATGTTCAAAAGAATAATAGATATTTTTTCCCTGTGCATTGCTGTTGTCATTGCTGCTGGGCGAATGAGGCTTGCAGCGATGATGTTGACTTTTTTGATTGAGCTACCAGATATGCCACTTCATATGAAGCTGCTAAATCTATAACATATTCACTTACCACTGTTTTCTGAGATGCGAGTTCTTGTTTCCTCCTTCGAAAGGTGCTGTAATTTTTCTCTAAATGTCTGAAGCTTTACTGGTTTCATGCTCTCGTGTGCTAGAACTTCAAAGAACATGACACATTGAAGGTATTCATTGTATTTAATGAGCCTGAACACTTTCTGAGAAGCCAACGCTCCATTTTCACCCATGCGACGGCTAGAAAACATGAGTTTTTTTTTTCTTCCCAGAAGAGATGGTGTGCACATAGACTAATTCAGTCTCAAAAACTCAATTGATAAGATAAATTCATGACCAACAATGGAGTGGAAAATTACTGAAACTCATTACAAATCAATTTAATAAGGCAAAAAAAAATTTTTTTTTTGTTTTTTCAGTGTTCTGGCAACCGCCTGAAATTATCTTGCTTTTTACTCCAGCAGTAACAAGCAGCCTCACCTAAGCTCTGCTGGTGTATCTATGCTGGATTAGACTGGTTAAGCCTTATGTAAAGTTATGCCAAATTATTGTGGATCATCAGCCTTCTGGGCGGCAGGAAGCAGTAGAGGGTCAGCTACGATACTGTATGCATACATCCACATCTGAAGAGAAACTGCACAGTCACATACATAATAAAGCATCTAATAAAGATATTTGTGTTATTCCTTTGTGTCCTCTAGCAGCTGAAGAAAGAGCACAGTGGATATCTTTGTGCTATATCTTTCCTTGTTTGGAGGCAGGTTCATCGAGAGCACATTAGCCGCTTCAGCTGGCTGACGTTTCAAACTTGGTCTTTCTCTAATATTTACACACTGAACAAACACACTCCTAAATTAATTAGAAAACAGCTCGGTGGAGTGGATGAGGGCTTCATATCAGGCCAAGCAATGTTCGCCTACACAAGGCTATTTGGAGATTGAAATCTAATTCACACACAAGTGTAATCTAATTCAAACACCGCTAGAAAGATTCTCATCGTTATGACTGGCACCTAATTATAGATGGTGTGCACAGTGATAGAGTAAGAAAGGCGACGCTCTGATAATTAAAAGTTGTGTGGCATCTACATCGCATTATATCAGAGCTTTCTTGTCAGAAAAGGATTTTTTAAATGATTTCAACTAAACAGCAATGAAAAACTCAATGTCTAACTCGTCAGTGAAGGAAATGGTGAAGGAGAATTTCTCCAGGACGACTACAGGGCCTGCCACGTATGATTATTGGGGCAAACTAGTTGTCAGTCCCTGCAGTTAAATATACTTGTCTGACATTTTTATACATCTGCAGGTGCTGTACAGTATATTCATGAAATCTAGGCCCACTGAAGTGCATCATTAAAAACATTAAATGTAGAACAAGAACATTTAGCCACAAGCTAATTTCTAGTCAAAAGTTACTTCAACTCTAATTTAGTTTAAAAAAAAAAAAAAAAAAACGGGCTGCATGGTGGTGTGGTGGTTAGGGCCGCAGCCTCACAGGCTGGGGCGGGAGGTTCGGACCCTGCGGGCGGTGGCCTTTCTATGTGGATTTTCTCCCCGTGTATACGTGGGTTCTCTCCGGGTACTCTGGCTTCCTCCCACCGTCCAAAGACATGCTTGTTAGGTTAATTGATGTCTAGGAGTGAGTGCGAGTGTGAATGTATGTTTGTCCCCTATGTGTTGGCCCAGTGATGGACTGGTGACCTGTCCAGGGTGTACCCTGCCTCTCACCTGTTACTGCTGGGATAGGCTCCAGCTTACCTGCGACCCGTATTGGACCAAGCGGTACAGAGAATGAATAAATGAATAATAAAAAAAAAAGTTACATCAAAATACAGAGATTTGATCAAATACTGAGACACGTGTACTATGTCTGGAAAACAACACAAGACGATACCAAGAATCTGTAGACATCTGTGCGACAATCATGGTTTAAAATCAACATTAGATGTCGTGAGGCACCACTGAAAGAAAATCAGACATGGTTGTCATGGAAATCATTGCAAGGGTCCAAACACTCATACAAATCCTAATTTGTGCACACAGGTTACTATGCTGTCCATAAACGCACGCCGAGGCTCTGTGAGCATCACCATCGTCTCTGGGCTCATTTAAAATGGACTGAATCAAAGTGGAAATTAAACTCTTCTGTGGTCAAATGACTCACAATTTGGACTTGGATGAATGAATGGATAATTTCTTTTAAATAATGGAGAACAGGCCATGCATACTATCTACACAGCTTACCTGCACTCAGTTCAAAAGCCTGCATCCCTGATAATATGGCAGTGTATTAGTGTCTATGGAACTGTAAACTTGCATATCTAAATCAGTCCTGAAAAGATGCAGGTTTTAGAGCAACATATGTTCCATCCAGATTATGTATTTTATATTTTAATACAATTATAAAAGCTTACTGCATCTATGACAAAAGCATCTGGGTGCTAAACTGACCTGCCTGCAGGTCAGACCTTTCACCAACTAGAAACACTTGCCAAAGAAGACTCAGTATCACAGAGGTGTGTTTAATGATGTATATTATGTTGGAAAGAAATAATTGGTATGAGATGTTTGTTATGAAATGTTCATCATTTAAAGACTGAATAATTAGGATTTTTTTCTTAAAAATAATTAAAAATGTTCTCATTTGCTGCGAGGGATAAAAGGAAGCTTCCCTATAAACAATCTGTCTCCTACACTGCTGGAATAACTTGGGTGCGTGTTGCTTTTTCCAACTTCCTGGTTCCTTAACCAATCATATGCAACTTCCCGCGGTTGCCTAACAACAAGGCAGCATTTGGTATTTTATGTCAGCAAAAGAGCAGCAACGTGCAGGTACGGAAGCTGGTAAAAGAAGCGGACCAGAAATAGTTTCAGAAAAAGCTAAAAAGCCTCGGCATCCTGCTAAAAAAGCAAACGACCAAAAACGAAAATAAAATGAGGATCAATATTGGATAATCTTTTGAAAGGTGGAGAAGTTTGAGCTGGCAAAGTTTCTCCTCGACAGGTAAGCACTGGAATTTTGCTTAAATTAACCGAAAAATTTATCTTGATTTACAAAGATTTTAGTCTAATTTATTTCTCTGCACTCATTAAATTAATTTGTGTGACTGTATGGATGTATTAGTGGAGTAAACTGGTGGCCTGTTAGTTTATAACAACAAATATAATGATGTTTGGGCCAAGTGAATACTGTGTTTTCTTATAAACTTATGAAATTACCTTTCCTTCTTTTTCCTTTTTTTTAAACCCTTGTGTTTATGTATGTATTTATTTATTTTCCAGTTGTCAGACAGAAATAATATAATGGTATTCACTGTAACAGGATAATGATCTTAGAGAATAAACAGAACCCATGAGAGATGAGACAAAAACAAACCGAACCCTTAAAACAGGTAGAATTAAATACAGAATGAGTACAGAAAGTCTCATAAATTAGGATCCGGAAAAGAAAAAGAAAGAGAGGGGTGGGGGGTGAGTAATCTAATATAACATCAGCACCTAAAAAGTGAGGTTTAATACATTCAAATTTCCATATCCAAACCAGACAAGTTGTTCACATATAACAATAAGGGGTCCAGATATTGTGGAATGTATCCATAGTACCGTTGAGGGTACATCTGATCCTTTCCAACTTTTCATTCTGCATAATATCTCGGATCACATGATGGTGCGAAGGGGGAGTGGTAGCCTTCCATTTGAACAGAATCAGGCATCTGACAAGTATAGAGGAGCAGGCAACGACTCTCTGTAGTGAAGCAGGGGAGGCAGAGTTCATCGAGGCAGAGAGACAAATAAAAATGGCAACCAGAGGCGAAGGTGAGATATTGTAGGCATATGCTTTGGAAATCATAAAAAAAAAAAAAAAAAAAAAGACCAGAAATAAACTAGTTTTGGACATGACCAAAACATATGGAAAGAAGTAGCAGGCATTTGTTTACATCTGTCACACAGTGGATCAATATTAGGAAATATTTTTGCTAGTTTGACTTTAGAGAAGTGTAATCTGTGTAAAACTTTAAACTGTATTAAGGTGTGCCTAGAACATATTGAGGAAGAGTGAACTCTAAGAGCCCCGTTCCATTCATCATCAGACAACCGGGCCCCCAAATCATTTTCCCATTGTTCTCGGATGTGTGATATAGAAGGGCCGCAGCCGTCCATGATATGAGAGGAAATGAATGATATTCTATTCTTAACTTGCATATTGACCCTTAACAAGGAGTCCAAACAGGAAGAAGGAGCCAGTAATGGGAAGTTGCTAAACTTCTTACGAGCAAAATCTCTGGCTTGCAGGTATCACAATAAGTGATTGTTAATCAGGCCATATTTTCGAGACAGTTGTTCAAAACTGGCAAAATTATTGTTAATATATAAGTCCTCTATACAACGAATACCATTTTCATACCAAGTTTTAAAACCGTTGTCCATTAGAGATGATTGGAAAAGATGATTACCTGTTAATGGTTTGCATTTCTCCAAGAAGAGGAGTAACGTTACTCTTAAACAGACTATAGGATCTGGTAACCTTTATACCAAGATACAAAAAAGACTCATCAGACATCCTAAATGGCAGATCCGGATATATCCTGGTGCTGTTATTAATGGGGAAATACTCGCTTTTATTGAAATTCAGCCTATATCCGGATATATTACCAAATTCATTTATTAAGTGAGACTAAAGGAAAACTGGCATTTGTTGATTAATGTAGCTTTTGTTTACACTCTATTTTATGCTAACGTAAATTAGCGAGTGAAATTAGCGCTAGCATTGCAAAGCATATCAACTTACTGTGTGTGTGAATCATCTTCTCTCCTCATCATGATGTTTGCTGGCGCTATGTTCTCCGTCCTTCATAGACTGTATAAAAGAGCCGTCCTCTATCAAACCTGCAACCTATGTGAAACTCTCCGAGGGGGGAAACGCTCTGTGTTTTTCTCTTTCGACTGGAGTTCTGATTTGAAACGTTAGGTGTCAATGCTACTTATTTTGCCTTTAATAGGACTGACATCGGCTCTATCAAATAGGCAGTCTGGGTTTATAATACACTCTGGATAATATAAAATATAATTAACCTTTACCATATATGTAAAGAAGAATGGTCAAATATCCAACAAAGGCTCTTCCAGAAACTTGATTCTACTTCTTTCCACCTCATACAAGTAGAGATTAAATCTCTGTAGTTTGAAGAATGCAAAAGAAAACTAAAGGCATGGTGAGTAATGCTTCAAAGGGAACTTCTCCCATCGAAAAGGTGCTGGAAATATATTTATACATATGATTCATGCAACTTTAGGTGGTTATTTAATAGGCCTATTTTTAAATGGATGTTTGTGACTAATCTGTTTTCATAGGCTTTTTGACAGATTCTGTATATATGTACATGTATACCTAATTACTTTAATAATGCTTCAAGTATAAACAGGGACCCAGTGTTTGAACCCCTTATGTGAAAAATGTGAGGGGTACACACGCATGGGATTTAAAGGTGCTTAAAAATGAAACTTTGGCTGAATATTGCAAATATTTCAACTGGACTGGTACAAATGGAAGTATTTTTCAGCTTTAAGGCACCATGATGTAAAAACATTTGTAGCAACTGTGTGAAGAGTTGTCAAATGCACCGAAACTCAGGACAATAAAACAGATGTGGCTGTTTAACAAATGCCCTTGATGTCTCCCAACTAACTGGTAGCAAATTTGAGGCCCTTTTGTTCAGATGTCAGTCTGTCAAAGTTCTTTTATTTAAAAAGGCAATCTCATTAAAAAGCTCTGTTCTGATCCACATCAAATACTTTGGAGGGAATTGTAAACAATTTTGAGGATGAGCTGCACATGACCTAGAACTGCACTGACCTGCACGATTCTTCTTTTGTCAGCAGCGGTCATGGCGACGAGAGATAAACAGAACTTCATCTAAAAGAGAACCTGGCCTTCTCTTCTGAAAAATCGTCTTACATGATTTTACTACTTTTTTTTCCACTCCTGTCCTCTCTCTTGTATTTTCTCACAAAAGACAGCTCAGTTTTTATATTTCCTTCTGTCTGCACTGTTTACTCACTTTTAATCAGTACAGTATGTATTGCTTGTCCTTGCCGATTGCTGTTGTATAAAATCTGAGCATCATTGCTTTGAACGTCACCCTGACTCCCAGCCTCAACAGGTTCTCCACTACATGACCAGAGTGATGCAGCACTTAATTGAACAAGGGACTTATGGACTAAGCTTAAAAGATGGATGACTCCAAGTTTTACCCAAACTACAGGAACAGAATGGTTTTGCTTTGGACTTATTACCAGCCTCTCAACGTTATTTGATGCCAGTACTAACATGTTAAATTGACTTTGAAATACAAATTTTAAACTATCTAAATCATAGAGAAAACATTCATATTAAAACACAACATGTATCCCATTCATGTGAAAATAAGTTTAATTCTGCCAGTATTCCATCAGGCTTCTGCTTATTTGTTTTTTTACTTCTTTGTAATGAAAACTTACACTAAAAACAGCATCTCCAAGGATACTTAGACATGTTTATTAGAGAAGCTGGGAATTGAACAACCTTCCAGTTATAAGGTTGTCAAGTGGCCTTGTTCATTTTTCTCATTTGATGTAAAGTGCACAACACTTTCAATATTCTAACAATACTATTAATCAAATTTTTATCTTTGGAAAAAAAAAAAAAAGTAAACATTTTCACGGAGTCATCTTGAATTAATTATGTTTGCCTGAGCTTTATTTACATCTCCAAAAGATGTGCTTGGGGTTGTGTTTATTACCCTTTCATCTTTCCCATAATCCGACAAGGAAAAGGGAAGTGTGGGTGGAGGGAGCTGTAAAATGTTCTGCATCTCTGTACAGCACTGAACCCATAAACCTCCATCCAGTTATTAGCATCATGGCAACTAATTAATAACCAAGCTGAAGCCCACCCTCCTACTGCTAGCTCAGTTTAAAAATTATGGTACAGGTTGAAGGGTTTGATGACTGAAGCAGGCGGGCCCTGATCAAACTAGAATTTGTTCATAGTACTGGTTCTAAAAATGGGGGACATATTTAGAAATCATTGGTCATAAATCACAACCTTCCAATCTGTCAGTTTACATAAGTTCAGCCACAAATATTCCTTTTAAGCATCATCGCACCTTTGTCCTCCACATGCTCAACAAATCTCATCAGGGTGTTAAAAGTTTCTAAAGGTCGTTGTTTGGGAACCTGATTGCCTACATTTTAGAAAAGATCATCGCTACAAATTTCTGAACACTAGCTAAAAGAAAAATCACATTACTTTCCATTGAAGGAGAATGTCTGGTTTTAGTTCAGTTTTCCAATGAAGACAATAACCATGAAGCTGGCTTTCTGCTCTGTAACCTCTTGTGTTTATCTAACTTCTCTGATGTGTATTTTAAACTAGTTTGTAGGACAGAACAACACATTGTGTGTGATGCTGATTGAAAACATACAGGCCAGTGGGTGGTTGGATGTTTTGCTTTCACTCAGCCTTTGTGCTCCAGAATAATGAAGCTCAGTCTTGATTTCTAATCACAAATTCACTAACAAAAAAGGCACCATAGAAACGCTCTACATACTTTGTTTCCTTTAATAGCGAACCATATTTACTGTCAAATTGGCTGGAAAGCATATTCATCAGTGAGCTTATTGTGAATTAAAATAAATGCCTTTATGTTTTCCAAGGTTTACTATTAAATAAAATTTAATTTCTCCTAATAATCCTGCCTTTATCATTAGTTGCTTAGCAACAGCAGAACTGCTCCCCAAAAAGAATGAAGACTTATTTATATGTTTATATATTTATTTTGGTTACCTGGCATCAGCATGTGAAACACCTTGTGCTACAAACACTATTAAGTATTTGACTTGCTATTGAATTCATTGTATCCAATAATTCTGCATTTGTTTGTATTTCTTTGAACTTGTGGGATGCAGGAAACCCATTTTAGTAGTGACTCGTGATAACCACTAATCAAGTTAAACCCTTTCTTAGTCATTTCATGACACTGGCTGAGACTTTATGGGGTGAGGGTAAGGAGGGAGGTCAAAGTGGTTAATCAAAATTAATTCAAACATCATATATTTCTTGGAAATTCTCAAACAATGAGAGCCCTGGACTTTCAAATGAGTGATTGAACCCTGCATTCACAGAAAACACTAAATGTACACTACTGTTTAGGGTTAAAAAATCAGATTTCTTTGTGCAAGAATCAAAACGTTTAGACCAATTTATTATTTTTAACCGAGTACATAATGTTGTGACTGCACCCACAACTGTATTAAGGTTTTGCAATCAATTCTCTTAATACATTAATAATAAATGTAGTGAAAAGTATGGAATTAAAAAAAAAATGTTTTATTTTGCACAAGAATATGTTGCAGCCGTGACCAGTCTGTTTAAATCACGCCCACACACAGCTGGTAAAATGTACTGATCACATTTTAACCATTAAAATGTAAAAATGCACATGGAGGCTTAACCCATTTAAGCTCACTCAACATCCAGACATGTTTTTCAGGAAAGCCTCAGTTGATATGGAGCTAAAATGATGTAAAATGAATATAGCAGCATTAACATTTGGTCAACCAAATAAAACAATTTATTACTAACAGAACTTTGTAGAAATAACACAGAGATTAACAGTGACCAAGCCTTTTCTCATCTGCATCATTCTCTCAAGTCTTGGCTTTCAGGAGGAAAATTATTGGCATCAAAACAATCACACAACAGAAACTTGACGTATTTACACTTTTCTCTGCTATTTACAATTATTTATGCTGCTATTTAACTTCTAGCCTACAACTCCATCTCCAGCCATAGAGGACCATTATTTGTGTTTGTTTCCAACAGACGTAGAACTTTCTGGTCACTTGTTGATCTTTGGCTGCTCCTGATGGGACGTTGCCAGCGTTTTAAGATTTCTGATTGGTGGAAAGTTGGAGAGAAGGTGGTCTCATCATAAAATAGAGGTATTCTAGGAGCTAATCTTTTTTCTTTTTATTTACAGAAATGTGGTAAACTTCTATAGATGACCTAAAGGATAAGTTATCAATCATAATTTACCCCACAGAATAAGACGCTGTTGAAAATATGTAAGCGATAGCGCTCTGGGGTGCCGGCCATCTAGTGGAGTTTTAAGAGTTCAAGATATAAACTATTTAGTCAACCAAGACTAAAATCAGTCCAACAAAACCTTTTGCAGTTGCCCAATTCTCTTACACATCATCTGTAATCAGATTACTCTATTTCCCAGCTCCGATCTGGCGATCAGTTGGTCATTTGCAGAAGCACAAATCCAGCTCAAGTATAAGTTTTATACATGAGGTAGAAGTTCGTGAGCCAGTTTTGTTTTTGTCACTAAGTATTAAAACAAAGTCATAACAATTCAACAATATATTTATAAACTATTTATAACTGTTGTATTTATGTCTAGACTTGGTTTGATTGGTTCAGTATTCTCCATCCTGTTAATGAGGCATTTTTCATTTCCATTTTAAAGCTGCTGTATTTGTACTGTGAACCATTTAGAAATTTGGTTGTTAGACAGGGCTGCAGTAACCTGTACAGCTGCTTCATTCAGCACACATGCAATTTTATGTCCATTCTTCTCTTCCTGCAATATAAAGATGAAGTCATTTTATTCCAGCATTCTTGATCTAACACAGCTATTGTTTGCAAATGAGCCACAGTTGGTGAGAAAAGCGCCAGGCGTACTGGAAATAATGCAGCAAAATCAGAGGGAACCGGAGGTCTGAAATCAAGCCTGTTATTGGGATCTGTGGGATAAAAAAAAGATTCACAAAAATGTGTGTTTTCTTGTTAATGTACCTGAAGTAAAAGCTGGTAGTGTGTAGCTATTCAAACAAAAATAAAAGTACATAAAATGAAGCAAGGTGAAATTATCTCTCGGGTTCTTCAACCACCTCTCTTTTTGCATGCCACCATTTCTCTGAACTTCACTCTGCATCTTTGTTAATTGCTCTGTTATTGACATGAGAGAAGGCTGCAGAGAAAAAGAAAAGAAAAAAAAGCCACCATCTGTTGTCGAGGTCATTTGCCACACTATATACACATCCATCATGAGCTGAAAATGTTCACACTTAACTGGAAATGGAGTCGTTAGTCTTGGTGACATTTCACATTCAACATTTTGGATCATTTTGTGGGATAACAGTGCAGTAAGGATCGGATATAATCACCAGACCAGACATAATCGCATATTTGATCTTCTATTCATCTTTGCTGCAGCACTCAACTTCCCCTTCAACAAATAACATTTTGACAAATTGGCAGCTGAAGGTGGTGTAATTCTCAAACAATACAGGCTTCCGGTTCAGCTTTTTGGCTCGACATTCTCATTTTAACCCCTTTAAGAATCAGTTATGCCATGCAACTTTGTAGCTTGTATCAACCTCAAAAGCCAAAACAAGGCTGCATGTGGTATTAAAAACATTGTGGTATTAAACACAGTGGTTTAAACCAGCTAGAGTGTTACACACTCATGCTTTGTGTTCATGAAGAGTTCTTTAAAGCTAATTTCATTTAGTTTCACAGCACCTTATTAAAAGCAAAACAGTGTTAATAAATCAAAGACACATGGACTCTCTCTTGTTTCATTAGACAGAATATAGTAACCTGCCATCCAGCTTAAATTAGAGACTTTCTTGGCAGGGAGAGTCTAAACAAATTCAATTCCAGCCTGTAAAACTTTAATGAAGCATGATGAAGATGGCTGCACCATCATAATTTTCCTTCGTTGGTGTTCATGTCATGTTCGTTCCTCTTCCCACACAGTGAGGAAGTATTTCACCTCGGCACCGTGTGACTCCAAGATTGGACTCAACTCATTTTGCAATAAAAATTGTACCAAACGAGCACCTTCTGACTACTGATGAGACCAGTTTCCTTGCACTACTCCAGCTGGTTAAAGTCTCTGAAAAGAAAGAGTTTTTAGGAATGTGTCATGTCAGTAGATGGTGTGTGATACCAGACCCACATCTTAATCCTCGCTGGCCTTTCTGTGTGTGTGTATATGTGTGTGTTTATATATACGTGTGTGTGTGTGTGTGTACATATATATATATTTATTTATTAAAAACCCATGTCTTTAAGCAGAACTGATTCAAGTTTCCAGTTCGTCATGAACTGAGCTTCCCATGAATCACCACCAAAATGAACATGGGGATTTATTCTGTAGTTTGTGAATTTACATTTACTTTTCTGCATTTTCTAGCTTTGCTGGATTCTGGATACTCAGGTCTATAACTTCTAAACAGCTATTTTTTAAGGCTGTCAAGGCCATCAGTCCAAAGCATGAACCTGGTCTTTAGTTCATCTTAATGTGTTTAACTAAAGAGAAAGTGAGGGAGCTGAAACCTCTCACCTTCCATTGGTGTGAAACCCATCTGGATTGGCCATCGGGCGACGGTGATTTTTGGCTGGGCCTTTTTTTTTTCTTTTAGGCTACTAATAGTACTAATTATAAAAGGTATAATACCTATTGGTACACAAATCTGGTAGATCGACCTACTAGTTAGTCACAAAAAAAGTAAAGAAGGCACCAAAAAAAATTGAGACTGAAAGAGGCAAGCCCTTCAGGCAGGTTCAGCTAAATGTGTTAAAATAACACAAATTTTGTTGCTAGTGGGGGAGCTTCCTCAGCAGCATCAGAATCAGGCACAGGTGATGGAGGTGGCCGGCAGGTGAATGAGGGGAAGGGGAGAAAGGAGAGACTGGCGGTGGCCGCCGCTGCCAGTGGTGGGAAACTGAATTTCTGGTAAATGATGAACTGTAGTATACACTGGGTCAGATATAAATCAGGTGTGGGTGTAGTTTATTTTTGTTTTGCTTGATACATATAAAATATTGATATATATATATATATATATAAAAAACAGGAGTTACGAATAGGCCATTTAACAATTTAACTAGCTATATACATGCTAGTTAGCTAGCTATACATGCTAGTTAGCTAGCATGGCAGGTTTCTCTACCGCTGGGCGGTTTCTGTCAGACATGTAGACGGTGCATTGGTCCCGCTTTATATGTCAATGGCGCCGCCACATTAATCCTGGGAATTACTTTTAACAGTAAAAATGGACAATGATTTATAATCTATAAATAATAACTTTGGGTACTTGTTAGTCAAACAGGAGCCTATAATATTGTTATCCTAGCCTTCATTCACTAGGTGGTGATCAGTTGACAACTCCGCCCTTGTCTTCACCCGAGTGTCCAAGACATGCGGCCACAAGTCCGACGATACGATTACAAAGTCGATCATCGAACTGCAGCCTTAAGTATCATGGTGCCAAGTGCACATGTGGACACTCTTATGCCTGAACAAGGTGTTCGTTATGGACCATCCATGACGAGCAAAGAAGTCCAACAACAAAACATCACTCGGATTCAGATCAGGGGGGCCATTCCTCCCAATCACGCCCCTCCAGGTCTCGTTGTCATTGCCCATGTGGGTACTGAAGTCCCCCAGCAGAACGAGGGAGTCCCTGGAAGGAGTGCTCTCCAACACCCCCTCCAAGGACTCCAAAAAGGGTGGGTACGTTGAACTGCTGCTTGGTGCATAAGGACAAACAACAGTCAGGACCTGTCCCCCCACCTGAAGGCGGCGGGAGTCTACCCTTTCGTCCACCGGGGTAAACCCCAATGCACAGGCGCCAAGTCGGGGGGCAATGAGCATGCCCACACCTGCTCGGCGCCTCTCACTGGGAGCAACTCCAGAATGGAAGAGGGTCCAGCACCTCTCAAGGACAGTGGTTCCAGAGCCTAAGCCGTGCGTTGAGGTGAGTCCAACTATATCTAGCCGGAACCGCTCAACCTCGTGCACCGGCTCAGGTTCCTTTCCCGCCAGAAAGGTGACATTCCACGTCCCTAGAGCTAGCTTCTGCAGCCAAGGATCACACCACCAGGGTCCCCGCCTCTGGCAGCCATCCAGTTCACACTGCACCCGACCCCTATGGCCCCTCATGCAGGTGGTGAGCCCACGGGAGATCTACCCGACTTTGATGGAATTAAGTCTTATCGAACCGTTGCTACACCTGAGAGAGGAGAATGATGCAGTTGATTTTTTGCTATGTTTGTTACCTTGTTTGAAGCAGTCTGGGATTCATTCAAGATTTCAAGTAAACAACATAAACAGGTGTACCAAGTGTCAATCCACTGACAGCCTAATCGAAAGCCTGGTTCATGTCTATTTACTCCCAAATACAGACTATGACCACACTATCAACTCTCTTTTTGCCTATGCATTGAGCAAGGAGAACGGCCAGAACCATCTGTGTAACAAATGTAAGTCCAAACTTGTGCAATTGTTTTTTTTCAAAAATTATACAAATATGTGTTCAAAGTACCAACAGAACCAGCAACTAGAAACATGGATTTAATACATCATTACTTAAAGATCCCGAGTTTACCAGCTACTTTAAAAGCAAATGGTGGTTATATCTAGAAAACAACTTACCAGAAACTTCAGCATGTTCTATGGGAAGCAGGAAAAGCAGTGATGCAGGGGAAAATAATTTCCTTCTCTTCTCGTAAGAAAAAGAAGGAAACTTTGAGAATTTTAATTAGGACTCAGAATTATCATGTTACCTTACAATGTCTCCCCAGAGAAACACACACTGAACGATATAAGGAAAGCTTACCTTTTGAAATCACATTGCCCACTGTCCCACGGTGAAGACAAGACTGGACATTTCAACACTGAAGAAACCATTAAAAATAAAAAGTGCACAGGCACAACAAATATCTGAGTGATAATAAATAAAGTGCAAAAATTTAAGGCATGAACTGGTCGTAAGGCTAAATGTAACAATAACAAAAAGGGATTCACAGTTTGATTTGAAGGTAGCAGCAGAGTTGTTGTGTTGGTGGTCCAGAAGAAGTCTTCACTGATGTACCCTCCCAATTCGTACCAAGACTTCACTAAGAGAACTTTGAACATGGCAACAAACCTGGAAGGTTCCTGGTTAATCAGTTAAAAACAAAGACATAACAACAATTTCCTCTTTAAAAGATCCAGAAGGAAACATCAAACATGAGCCTGACAAGATAAATAACACTTTCAAAGAATTTTATTAGAATATTCTATATTCATTATTAGAATATTCTATATTCTACATAGAATTCTGGACAACACTGGACAACACTTTCTACAATATGGTATAAGAAATTAAGGAAAAACAAAAAATACCTTCAAATGTGAGCTAAGCTAATATTACTTTACTATTAAAACCAGGAAAAGATCCGACACTTCCATCCAGTTACCATCCAATTTCATTATTAAATGTAGATCTTTAAATAATCAGCATAGCTCTCGCCAGAAGGACAGAAAAAATAACCCCTTTAATAAAACATACACAAAAGCTGTAAATACAACATTTACAAGTTAGCATCAGCTGCCAGCTTACAAAGTTTACAATATTTTACCTACTTAATGGTCCATGTTCATAAGTTGGTTACTAACTTTGTTTTGTACAGCAGGTTCATTAAAGTCTTGTCATTTACAGAAGCAAAAGACAGCTTGATGAAAGCAACCAGAGACTAAAACAATCTGTAGAGCTGAGGGTCTCAGAGGAGCTGGAACATAATTATCTGTAGACTCATTAGCAGAGGCAACCACACTCCCATTTCAGACAGATGTTTGATTAATTTTCATCAATGATAATTCTTTAAAATGATGGTTATTCAGACCCTACTCTTAATTTTTGGGTAAATAATCACTTGGATCCTTAAATCTTACCTGTCAAATTTTTATTCTATTATCTTTAGAAGAAAATTCAGCCAGGCTGGATTAGGGGTGTCTGTACACAGTCGTTTTCAGATTTCTCCCTTTGGGCTCACCCCTGAAGCTAGTTCCATGTGTAATGGTCAGTATGCTGGAGTTCATGGTTTTAATGAAATGTAAAACATCCTCCTGGCCTTAGGTCCGGAACACTTTGGCAAAAACATTCCACTCAGTATTTCTTTAGTTTTTTTCTATCTGAAAAAAAAAAAAAAACATCTCCTCAGAATAATGCTGTGTTTGAGGACCGTGATGGTAATCATGTGCATGACTGCCGCCTACTGGCCTGGAAAGTGAAACAATATTATGTCAGTACATGTCAATATCAATATCATGTGATGTGCTGACCCCTCACCAACCCAGCAGAGCCCTGTGCTCAACCGAAAAACACCTGCTGATGATCCCAAGGTCCAGGTGCAAACATTGGGGTGATTGTGCCTTTACCTTGGCAAGGCCACCAGTGACACCTCTGATGGAGGCGCAGGGCTCTGCTAGACTGGTGAGGGGTTTAGCACATCACATGATAGAGGTGCAAGGCTGTGGATGGAACAGAAAACAAACTGTAGGATTTTAACTGAATTCTGAATTGAACCGGGAGCCAGTGTAGAGAGTACAGGACAGGAGTGATGTGGTCACGTTTATGTGTATTGTTGAGGAGCTGGGAAGCTGCATTTTGTCTGAGTTGTAGGCTGTGCAGAGAGGCCTGGTTTACTCCAATGAAGAGGGCGTTGCAATAGTCCCAGTGTAAACTGATAAAGAAGTGGATTGTTTTTTTTAAGGTCCGTACAGCTGCGGAATGGTTTGACTTTGGCTCACAGGCGAAGCTGAAAGAAACTGGATTATGTAAAACCCTGGATTATGGAAGGTGGAGATTAGAAAACGGGCCCAGACAACCATGAACCAGGAAGAGGGAGCTTTCCTGCTTTCCCACACCTGGAGCAACATCCTTAAACAGCAGGCAGATAGCAAAGGGCGTTGTGATTGTTCAAGATATGATGTTCACGTGGGCATGTGTTATGAGTCTCAGGGATGATGATCAGCGTAATAAAGATGTTGCCTGTTTTCAGCAGGTGAAAGAGAAGTAAGGCGATGTTGCATCAGGTTTTCTTTCCAAGATTGCATCTGAGTTTATTAAACATCACATTTCACAATCATATCTGCATTTTTCATTTCAGTTTGTTTTAAACTCAACCAGTTTAAACAGTTAGTCCTTATAAGTCCTTTTGACCACCTTTACTAATATACATTCAATCATGACAGATGTTCTCCTTGGTCACTTCTGTCCCTGAGATGAACGCATCCGTATAACCATGTAATCACATTAACCGGAGGTGGGTAGTAACGCGCTACATTTACTCCGTTACATTTACTTGAGTAACTTTTTGAAAAAAATTACTTCTATGAGTATTTTTAATGGCTTGTACTTTTTACTCTTACTTAAGTAAATTTATGAGCAAATAACGCTACTCTTACTCCTCTACATTGGGCAAAAGTGGACTCGTTCTTTATAACGTTTGTTTTTCTCCCATGGATAACCATATGACCATGTTCCGCCAGTCAAATGTAACAGCAATAATCACATGACTCCGTCTGACCTATCAGATGTACCCATGCTGCAACTTGCACGGAAACAAAATATTAGAGGCAGAAAGTATTTTCTTCCGAAGACGAGCTACAGCAAAATACAAGTGAAAAATGGCAGCAGCAAATGTTTGCATTGAAGAAGAGGACACAACAGAAGATGGCGAAGTTGGCGAACATCCCTGGCCTCATATTCAAAGCATGTTTAGCTTGCGCAAAATGCAAAAGAACAGCTATGTAATGGGGTGTCTTCTGTGCCTACCAAAACAAACCGACATTTCAGCATTCAAAAACTCGATGTCTAATTTGAGGAAACACGTTGCGGTAAGTATAACGTTATAGTTTTATTACATATTATCATTAGCCTACATATCAGTCATAATTCATCCAACAGTTCCTTTTTCTTTTCTTTCTGTGCTGCATCTAACGTTAAGGTTAGTACATCTAATAACCACATTAACAATAATTAAAAAGGCATCTCATTGTATATTATTCATGCACAAGAAATATTAGTCTGTAAGTTAAACCTTTTTTCAAAGGCGTAAATTCAGCACCAGTACATAAATCACACAACTAAAGTGCAACTACAACACACTATTTACCACTCTCCCCCTATATAAAACTTTATGACTTAATATGTTATACTTTGAAGCCTCATTTATATTTTTCTGAACAGAGGGTTCACCCCAACAGCATAAAGATATACACAGACCTAACTGAGTCCCACATAAAACGAAGGTCCTTGACTACAAGTGAACCACCTGCAAAAAGTGCAAAGCTCTCAGGCCCCTTCTCAAGCCCACAACGAGTATCCAAGACAACATTTGATAATCTTGTATTCAGATTTGTCTGTGAGGCCAACTTACCTTTTTCTGTGGTGGAGACACAATCTTTTAAGACTATGATGGGAACAATACTGCCTAAGCATACAGTAATGACAAGAAAAACATTGTGCTCAAAAATACAGGAAGCTGCCAAAACAATGAAGAACACTATTATAAAAACGCTCAGTACTGTTAACTATGTTGCAACAACATCAGACTGCTGGTCAGCCCGACAGCGCAGCTACTTGGGAGTGACCTGCCACTGGATTCATGACAGCACATTAGAAAGGCACTCTGCTGCACTGGCTTGTAGGCCTCTTAAAGGCTCACACACCTTTGATGTGCTTGCAGCAGCGTTAGAAGAGATACATTCTGAATATCAAATAAGAGATAAGGTGGCAAGGACAACCACTGACAGTGGTTCCAACTTTCTAAAAGCTTTTCGAATATATGGCGAAGATGAAGAAGTCACCAATGAAGAGGAGGAGATGGACATCGCCAATGATGAGGCATCAGAGGATGAGTGTGAGTCGGAGGTGGAGATCCAGGATGTCTCTGCTGTGTTCAATGATATACAGGCCTTGAATACCAACTTCCGAGGCACCAAAAGTGTGCCTGCCATCTCCTAAACCTGATATCTACAGTAGATGCTACTGCCACGGCAGCGACCAATGACACATACAAAAGGCTGTCTCGATCTGCTTTTGCAAAGTGTTCTGCTCTATGGAACAAAGCCAGTAGGTCAACCATGGCCTTTGAAATAGTGGAACGTGAATGTAAGCTGCAGTTCCTCCGACCAACTCAAACACGTGGAGCTCCCTGTTCCTGGCTGTGGAGAGAGTTGTACGCATTCAGAAAGAGCAAGGAGAGGCAGCAATTCAGAATGTCTGCACAGCACTGAAGATAAAGATGTAAGTTTACTTATGACATGTTTTAAACACAATTATGCATACGACCCATGGTTGATTCCACTGTTAATTAATTTAAACTGGTTTAGTCTGAGTTTAGTTTTAGTTTAATCCTGGTTTAGTACTGGTTTATTCTAGATTTAGTTTTGCATTCAATAAACTAGTATGTGGAGGGCAAACTATTTCTGAGGTGGTCCTCTGTGTGAACAGTTTGAAAACCACTAAACTAATTTAATTTCTGATCTGTGTGGGTTTTTTTTTTTAGGTTTAATCCTGCTGAATTTGGATTTTTGCCCGAGTACACTGCTGTCATGAAACCTGTTGCCATGGCCATCAACATCCTTCAAGGGGAAACGTCTGTGCACATGGGATTTTTGCTGCCAACACTTTACCAGTTGCAGGAGAAGCTAATAAGGCTGGAGTTATCCTGCAAAGTCTGCAGATCTTTGGTAGATGCCCTGCTCAATGGGATTCAGAAACGTTTTGGAGGTGCCATGGAGGACCCTGAGCTGATTGCAGCAGCAATACTCTTACCAAGATTTCGAACATTCTGGACAACAAAGGAGTGCATCTTAAAAGCTGGTATCTATCTATATTTTTTGTTAATTTAAATTTTAACTTGTAAACTCTGACTTGTGAGCTTTTAAAGTCCATGGTTAAGAATTGTATGCTGACCTATTTATTTTAAACAATTTCTGCAGGACTTGACTTCATTAGAAATTATCTAGACACAGACTCTGATGATGGCAGCACAAACAGCAGTCACTCTGATGAAGATGACTTCTTTGCATCCATGAAATCAGGAAAACCACAAGCAGGAGAGCTGGAGAGATACCTTTTCATGTCCATCCTCTGAACGTATGGATCTGCTGCACACCTTTCCTCACATCAAGAAGCTCTCACTGAAACTCAACACTGGTCTTCCTGCATCTGCAGCCTGCGAGAGACTTTTCAGTCAGCTTCACAGCAAGAATTTTGAGAGCCAGCTACAGTTGAAGCTTAACCGTCACTTCACTGAGTGATTCTAAGGTACAGAACAAGCACCACACATGCACAGACTCAAAAGTGGCTTGTACAACAAAAACACTCCCCCTAGCACACACACAATGTCTTCTGTTTTGTCCTCTTCTTCATATCAGACATTTGCCATAACAGTGTTGTTTTAATGTTATTTTCTGGTTGCCAAGCATGCTGAGCCATTTGGAGGGCAAAAGTTAATCAAAAGTTTGCTTTGTGACTTGGAATAGTTTGCAGGGTTCTCACATACAGTACATACAATATGTTGTATGTTTTTTGTTGCTGTTAAAAAGCTTTTGTTTGAAAGCTTGTACAAGTTATTTATAAAGATGTCATTTATTTTTTTTTTTTTACTGATTATTTAGTTTATTTTTGAAAATACAAGAATTTGCACATTTTATTTTATTGTCTGATTTTATAAATACAAAGAAATAAATCTGATGTTACATTTAAACAGTTACTCAGTACTTGAGTAGTTTTTTCAATAAGTACTTTTTTACTCTTACTTGAGTAATTTTTTTAGGTCCACTTTTTACTTTTACTTGATTAAAAATGTTTTGAAGTAACTGTACTCTTGAGTAAAATTTTTGGCTACTCTACCCACCTCTGACATTAACAGTTCTTGTACATAAAGTAATAGTTTTATATTGCAGCTTATTACTGATTCTAAAACACTCAAATAAAATGAGACAGAAGACAGATGTATTCTTTCTCTGTACATAGCAAAACAATTCGAATAACGCTTCTGTAAAATGTACATACCACTGAAATGTGCAGTATTGAATGTTTGGTAAAACTTGTAAACATCTACAAGTCAACAGGTGCAGAATTTTTTTTACCAAATTAACAAAATAAACTTCAGTACAAAATACAAACAAGGTGCTTATTTAAGTGCATTTAAGAGTGCATGTAAACTCTGGCTGTGCACATGTGCACAGGAGTCTTCAAAATGCACCAAACCTCTCACTCGCTCTCCCTCGTGCGACTTGCACCGCACGAGGCGCAACATGGCGGCTTCTCAGCAAACTTACTCCAAAACGTTACTTTACCTGACAATAAATTGATATTCACAACAAGAATGCTGTGATGAGAAACAGTAAATAACAGGACAGGAAAAAAGTCCAACTTTTTAAATGTCCTGATGAAACCGTTTCATTCAGGGCAGTCGCTTAAAATATTAAAGTTTAGATCTCAGATTAACGTGCTGATGTTATTAAAACCTGCAAAAAATGTCGGATCCATTTAAAGCCATGATACAACTCAGAAATTCCTACAATGGTGTAGATTCAACTTGTTCAGCTGTGGATGAGGGGGGAACTGCATTATTTTGCACTTCCACATAGGCTTCACATTTTACTGGCCAAGGTTGTCGCTTGTTTCTGACACGTGCACTCTGTCCTCTGATGGAAATCTGTGTGTGTGTGTACTCAGTGCTGTGGACACAGAGAGCAGGCACTTTTTGATAAAAGGACAAAGTGTAAACCTGTTCTAGAGGAAAAGTGACTTTAAATGATGATTTTATTTCAAAGTACATACGTGTATGGTGGCATCTATTCCTGTTGTGGAATTTGGCGGTGCCCGTTAGCATTAGCTGCTAATATGAGTGATCACGCTGCAAAAGACTTTATAAGTGACTATAATCCACACTGGTGAATGAAAACATCTGAATGTAAATGTAAAAGTCTCTTAAGTCAGACTCCAGTTAATCCAACCATTTGAAACATCATCTGCTTTTGACAGCATTGCACAAATGAACAGGTTCAAAATGTTGTGTTTACTCTTACCTCCTCCATGTCATGTGTAACATTCTACAGTCAACTTTCAGTTTGCCTTAACTTTCTGCAGAATTTCTACAGAAGTGCTTTAAACAGAAGACTGGCTTTGCAGTTTATAATGTTGTATTATCTAACACTTGGTCAGTTTCAAAGCTGCAACCACACAGACTCTTAGAAGCGATAATCAACAAAAATAAGATGCTTTCACAGCCAGTGCAGGAAGTCACAGATGTCATTTGGACTCTGTGGCCTTGGTGCTTTGCATAAATCCAGATGAGCACAGCTTGGAGTCAGAATCAGGGCAGCATTATCAAGCTGTCAACACACATTGAGGCTTAAATCCTACAATAACGACAATAACCCTGGTTGCTCCGAATACAATTCTCTGGTCAGTCAGAAGAAAGAGCTGTCCTCAAATTCACACTGTGCATCTGCATTGTTAATGTTAAGTCAATGTGTGCACATTAAAGAGCTCTTTGCTTCATTGCTCTCACAGCAGTGGCACAACACAGTTAGGCTGTCATAAACTCTCAGGAATTATATATGCTGCAGATACTTTTAAGTACTTACTTTTTGATGAGTTTGAGTGGCAAGTACAGTACAAATGCAAGAAAATGCATCAAATAAACGCAAAATAACAGACACTTAAGTGTTCATGCACATTAAGGACACACACTTTCTGCACTATCATGCAGAAAACTGTGAAATGCACATTTGGACATACAGAGACAGACACAACTCCAACCCATGCCATTCTTTAGCGCACAGTCATGCTTCATCCTCTACCATAGATGATAGTGTTGGCATGAAAGTTTGATTTATCCTCGTAATATCCATCAGGTCAGTGGGACCTTGGGAAGGCTCGGCCATAAAATCAGGGCTCTGGCTGGGCCTTTTTAATATAGTCTCAGTAAAATGGCTGAAGGTCAATGGCACTCTCACTCAATCAGATAGAAACAGCTCATGTAGCTGGAGCAACTCCTGTAGCATTAAAGTTGGAGTACACTACAGTAACACTGCTTTGGAAAAAAAAAGTTGTTTGTTCGCCTGATAAAAACAGTGACTGTAGAACATTTCCAAGTAGAAATGCATCTCTTAAGAATGTCTTCCCTGCAGTGAAGCAATTACTCTGTGGTAAAAAGTATCAATTTTATAACAGGAACAGAACATTGTCTGTCTGAGCTGCTGGAAAAACAAAACTCTGAACTACCAACAGAATAAAAATGTACTTTATGGTGAAATTAAAGAAATGCATTTAAAGGGAAACTCTTTCACAAGTAGAAAAAATTGTGCCAAAAGAACTCATGCTATTTAACAGATTCCTCATCTGTAAGACGTCCAAATCATTTGTACAAGAGACAATTATTGGAATTAGAATGAACCTCTACATAGCCAAAGTATGTATCATGTTAAACTCCAAATAAATCTAGCATGATTAATCTAAACATTGCAAAAAACTGGCTAAAGTTGACACAGCTG
The DNA here is from genome assembly GCF_017639745.1 of Melanotaenia boesemani. Lineage (NCBI taxonomy): Eukaryota > Metazoa > Chordata > Actinopteri > Atheriniformes > Melanotaeniidae > Melanotaenia > Melanotaenia boesemani. The sequence goes on from NC_055705.1 coordinate 13,851,245, forward strand.
CTGTCAGGTTTTACAGAACCTAACATTAAACAACTTTTAGAGAGGCAAAACAATCTTTAACACACAAACTTAATGAGAATTAAAATGTATATGTTGGACCTGTTTGCTCTTTAATAACTTAATTTAGAAATGAAGTATTTGGGTAAAGATTTTTCTTTAATAAAACACGAATAAGCTCTATGTATAGAAGCTGGTAAAGCTAAATTACTGAGAATCTGTGCATTGAAGGCTCTCAGTTATAAAGACAAGTCGGTAATTTTCAAATTCCAGTCCACAAAGCTACAGCAGCACACCATCTTATCTATGAACAAAGAGGCAAAGACAAACATAAGGAAAAAGGTGAGATGAATGACACACCATTGCCTCAGAGAAAATGAGGCGTAGGATAAGCTGTTGTTTAGTTGCCACTTAGCACTTTCTGTCAGATGCCAGTTAAATCTGTGACTAAGTAGACATTTGCTTTTAAATGAACTTAAAGTGCAGGAATAACAAGTCATGTCCTCTTTTCTCATGTCATGGCTGCCAAAACATCTACGTTTATATGTCCTCGCATACAGGTCCTCCAACAAGCTTGTGCCTTGATGCTTCTCTTTAGGGAGCATTTTATGACTCCAGACAACCTTGAAACTTTAACCATGCCCAGGCCACGAGAAGGAGGAAGGAGAAGAGATGGTGAAAAAGCTAAAGTTAGAAAAATTAAATGAGGCTTTAAGCCTTAACTATTGCTGGTTGGCATATAGAAACATCAGTATGTCAGTTAAATGGGCCTATTACAAAGAGTTCCAACAACCACTCATTATTTTTTTAATTAAAAAAATCTATTTTAATTTCTTGCCATGAAGATAAAATGATGATTCTGGGCTGGTTGTTCACAAAATTTAATCCGGGTAAATGATCCTGATTTGGTAATCCATTTTTTTCAAGATGGCGGATCACATAATCCGGTTTACTTTTAACCCGGTTGTTCAAAGCAAAATAGGACTGGATCACCCTGATCCAAAATTTAGTTTTACAGGATCACGAAATCCGGACTTCCAGCATGTAGATCGCTGTGCGCTGCCGGCCATGTGAAGAACAGGTTAAAGAGATGGTTTATATGCTTTGCAAGTGGAAGCACCGGGAGCATGTAACATACGTTCATGTGTTGTCCTGCATAACAGCGCGACCAGGCGGAATCTCTCTGACAACGTTAATGATGCACTTGAGTCCCGTGAGGAGGTAACGCCCCAACCTCTGGCTTTCTGTCAGAATGAGGGACGCACAGGGCGTGTGGAAGGATGCAATCGTTAGAAATTTATTTTTTGACAGGTTCTTTACTGATTATGCAGTGGTGAATAACAATAATTAAATATTTTATTTATGTTTGTTATTGGATTTGTTTGGGGGGTTTATTTTGTGCGGACATGATAATGTCATGTTTTTATTTTTACTTTTTAAAACCTTTTTATTTTCCTAAGCTGAAAGGCTTAATAGGAGCCTGTCCCTATTAACCTCTTTATCACTGTAACAGTTAAACAAGTCAGTTGCAAAATACAAATATAAGCATATGTGCTGTTAAAAAGTTTTATATTTGATCAGCTGTTGTACCGAAGTTTCTTCCTGAAATCCGCCTTGTAATCCTGCCCTCTGTTGGGATCCTGTTTTTTTGGATGAAAGTTATCCGGATTCTGCTCAAAAGTTTTGAATCTAACGTGAAACTGAGGGTTTTATCCGGATAACAACCAGGTTTGGATTAAGTGATCCAAGTGGATTTCGGAATCTGGATTTCCCTTTTGAACAACCCTCTGTAATAATGTCTTATTTTAACATCTTCAAATTGGTAACTGTCTGTCTACAGGTCTAATTTACATGTGCCACCCTTACTTGCCAGAGTGTACCCCTTCCTGCCTCCCTACCAAAACCTTTTTTAGAGCCCCCCCTGCCAGGTGCTGCCCTTTCCCTTTTCCCCCCAACCTTTTCCCAGTCTTTTACATGATTTGTCCAAAACTCATTAATCAATTAATATACGAATATGGGTGCTTTTGTGAACTAAAAGTCTATGCTTCTGTAATAAAGAATGACGATCTGTGGAGTGACTATGACAAAAGGAAGACAAACACCAGCCGCAGTCCATCCTCATACAATAATTATACCAGTAAGGTGACTTACTAGAAAAGCATTGACTGTTCAGCTACAAATATATTAGCAACCCAGTACTTGCCTGCGTTGTGCACTCTACTGTGGATTTATTTCTAAACATCATGTTTTTATAGTATTGAATGCAGTGTGTATGGCCTTGAAAGTAAAGCTGAATTTAACTGAACATATGTTTGATGTCAACAGTATTCCTTTTCATAACCGAGTGAGAGAGGGTTTGTTTCTTAACATCTGGGTGAAAACGAAACACTGTGGGAAGAGTTTTTTTTAAGCAAAAGACACATTTATTTAAAGGCAGTTGAAGTCATCTAGATATATTGAAGTAGTTCAAAGTGGAAAGAAAAAAAAAAAGGAGTTCTTGACATTTGCATTACTTTACAACAGATCAGTCCCACAACAGAAATGCTGCATGAGGTGCTTGTTAAACAAGCAGGAAAGTTTTTTTATAAAACATAAAATAATGTCTGTTTCCTAAATATAACTTATTCATTGACACATAGGAGGAAGAAAAAAGCATTTTTCATTTTAATTACTATGATCAAGTGTCTTTCAAGGACACTGAGATAAATGTTTCAGAAATGCAGCTCCATGTGAAAAAGCCCAACAGCTGCACTGTTTTTATGATCACACTCAATCACTTTCTGATGACTTATTGAGGTTTTGCTGTTGGTGGCATGTTGTGTTTTGTTGTGTTAGTGCAATTAAAACCTAATTCAAAAGGCAGTGATTCTGCTGAAAGCGTGCACTATGGAAGCGGGTGCAAAACAAACAGATCTGCAAAGAAAGGCGATAGTTGTGATTAATTGCGTGTGCATTTCCTTCCGTCAATTTCGAGGCCATCTCTGACAAATGAATAATGTGTGATGTTCACGGCTTAATTATACACAGAGCAGTGAGATGTGGCAGTCAGCATGATCCACAGGGAATGACATGGATATTTTTTCTCTTTCAGTGTAAAATCTGTCATGCAAAATTTTACAAATAACTTTAAATAAGCATGAACATAACTACCTTGTTAGAGAATTTTTTGGTGGCGTAAACAAGTCAGTGACCCTTATTAAATGCATGACTACAGAAGTTTAGAATATTAATGCCATAAATTCCCGCATCAACAATAATAATGTACATCTTTCAAGATCACAGCATCATTACTGTAAGGTTAATGCTACTTATTTAAGAGAATTTTAGAGCTAAAAACCTGTATTAAAACCTGTAGTGTAGTATAGTGTCTCCCTTGATCTCACTTGAGGAGACCAGAATTGTCTCCCAGAGTTGCTTTTTGAAGGTATCCTGCCACCCATCCTCATATATCTTCCTTATAGGATACTCTAAAGGTTAAAGATGCTCCACTAGGGTTGAGGTTATAGGATGATGATAACACCATGAGTTTTTCTCCCTTTATGCCCATAGCAGCCAAAGATTAAAAAATATGCTTTGCAGCAAGGCATGGTGATTTGTCTTGCATGAAGGCTTGGTTCTTCTTAATATACATAATTTATAATTTTGACACTTTTTGGGCACCCTAAAGGGGCTTATTGTTTCCCTCCCCATTATTCCAGCCCAAACCATCACTCCACCACCACCTTGTTGTGGTTGCAGCCTTGCTGGGACATGGTGGTCATCCACCAACCATCCAGAACTCCATCCTCAGACCATCTAGTGCAGTAGTTCCCAGTCTAATTTTCTTGGGGACCCCCTTCATGCAAATACTAAAAAGCCTTGGACCCTCTGTCCAAACCCATGCTCAAACCGTGCTTGGTTTTATACTTTCAAAAGTGAGATTCTCACCATTAATAATGTATTCTGGCTAAGTCCTTTCCTTCAAAAGAAGACACAGTTAAATTAACAACATATACTCTTACTTGTTCCTCTAAAATAGCAGTGTTGTTTTCGTCAACAATGACGATGAGGAATTTATTTCGTTGATGAACATTTTTTTCCGTGGCGATAAGAAGACAGTGACGAGCTAAAAATGACGAAAATGTTGACTGGACAAAAATGTTCAAGGGCTGATTGTCCAACATCAAAAACACAACATTTCTGCCTATTGTGAGCGCAATCAGTCAGCAATGCTGCTGCACCTTGGCCACGCCCACCACCTGACATGCAGCACACACAGACAAGCAGTTCATTCATTCATAGATGAATCATGGCGGCAGCGTCGATGAAGGGCTTTGGTGGAAGCGATGAAACGATATATGGACATATTTTAACTATAACCCATCATAATTTAACTGGCAGACCAGGTCAAGTTGAGCATGTGTTCCTCATCCTTTGCTCATATTTTGGGCATGTGTATGTTCAGGGTGGAGTTTTGCTCTTCAGAAAATTCTCAGAAATAAAGCCACAGTTACCAAAGTAAGGATGTTGTTGCTCTTTGCTTTTTTTGGAGTAATTGATTCCACAGTTAGCATTTTATCTGTGCGATGCATCACCCTAGGTAGATCAGAAAGTATCTGCTGTTGGTTGGAAACCTTCTAGGCCCAAAACTTTTTTAATTTTGTAATTATCGATGAAAATAACCAAACAAGCTCACAATGTGTTGCTATATGTTGAACTTATAGATCTGCTATTTTCTTGTGGGACATGTTTGTATGATGAAGTAGGAAATAAATTCATGAAATTAAGTTGAAATATAGAAATAAAATGTTTCTGACCAACAGCAGTTAAGTTTAGCACGACAGCATCACATCCACGTTGATGGGAAAGTCTCGGATAAAGCTATCATTCTGATAAAGGATCTGGTTATTATGTAAAAGCATTAAAGTTAACTCGTTTTATGAATTGTCATAACCTGTCAACCTTGATTCCACTTTTAAATACGTATTATTGACCTAAATTAATTTGTTAAAAGACTAATACTTTTTTAAATTTGACTAAAACTGGACTAAAACCTTTTTGAGTTTTCGTCGACTAAAACTATCAAACTTAGAAACAACTAAAATGTGACTTAAACTAATCAGCATTTTCGTCCTGAAGATGAAAACTAAGACTAAAACTGAGATGCCTGCCAAAAACAACATTGCAAAATAGGAACAATTTATGGACATTAATGGCTCTTAATGTTCAAAGCCTCAGAGACCCCCTGTGCTCTTTGGGTCCCTGACCCCAGGTTGGGAACCACTGGCCTAGTGTAAGAGCATTTATTGAGCAAATAAAACTGATGAGTCTTCATGCATTTCTGAGCCCACTGCAAATGTTTCTCTTTGTGATTATTGGTTAGGCTGTATGCCTAACGGTAGCGTCTGGAGTACTCTGCATTGAGAGGTTCTTCGAATTCTAAAGACACCATCAGCTTCAAATACCTGCTTGCTACTCATGAGGGATTTTTGTTAACCGGTGCTCTCTTAACACAAACATTTGCTTGACAGACTTTCCTTCATATACGTTTGTGTGTACGAACCCATTTGCTCTCTGAATCACACACACACTTTTTTTTTTTTACAGTACAATGATCTTACTTAATAAAATGTCCAATCTTTTCATTCCTTTTACAAGGCATTGCATTGCACCTTTTTTCCTCCATGTACAGCATGGAAACTTTGACTTGCTTAATAAAGTTAAGTAGCTGTTTCTTTTAATTAAGCTGAGGAAACTTATTAAATCTGAGATTATCTGTGATCTCGACAAACAGGAGAAACAAGTCAAGAAAAATCTTAAAAAAAATACTAAAATACAAATGTTTAAGGCAAGGCAAGTTTATTTTATAGCACATTTCATGCACAAGACGATTCAAAGTGCTTTACATAAAGCATTAAAAGCAGCAGAAGCATTAAAGACAAGAATAATGTAAAACAACATGCCAGGAATAAGATAGTGTGAGGAATTAACAGTTGCTTTGATCAAAGGTTGCAAAACATCTGAGTTTCAGAAGACCAGCAGTTTAACTGGAATCTACCTACAAAGTTACAAAACAGTGTAAATTACTGAAATGGTGATGTCTAACAGTTTTCTGTAAAACATAGAATATACTGTATTTTTTAGAATAATAATGTGATGTTATGTAATAGAACATTTTGAATGAAGACAGTCTAGGTCCCATAAAAGCAAAATTCTTAGTTGTTAACAAAACACATGTAATAAAATCATTACGTCCTGTTGACATTTGTCACCTCAAAGATCATTTAAATAGCAGAAATGTTAAATGTTACTTTAACACTGAAAATGCTGAAAAAAAAAAAGAATAAAATGTATAACTTGCTCATAAGCCAACAGTACTGCTAAGCCATGGATAAATACACATAGATGTCGCCTCTGATGCTGCTGTCCGTTGGAACGATGCGTCAACATGGCTGCCATCTTGGATCGGGGGAAGCACATCTAATTACTGCATTAGTCAACAGAGGCAGAGGTCTATCAACGATTAAAATGAACATAACGCGCTGAATTTTCAACCAATTTTCAGTCAGTTTGGTTTATTACAAAAGTCACATATTTATAACACAACAGATTCTTGTTTTCTTTATTTATATCATACACTTACACATACTCAGACACACCCACATACATGCTGAATTTTTCTACAATGCTTACATATGGAGTTGTATTTGTGTTTTTATCATGAATAATATAAAATATAAATGAATAGATAGATAAATATAGGAATGACAAAAAACACAACAGAATAACAGACTTGTACATTTTGATAGAAAATACAGAACCTAAATTTCCCTCTGATATGATGAGCCTAACATGTTTAATGAACCTGATAAAGGTACCAAAGAACACATCACCAATATAAAACAGATGTTTTTTTAACACATCAAAGAAAATAAACTGAACGTAAAATTCAAGACCAGAGAAGTTGTAAGAGTACTTTTTGAAAACCAAATCTACTAATATCCCTGCAACACTGGAATTTAGCGGGGACTCTGCTGTGTTAGTGAAATATTAGGATTACATGCGAAATCGTCATGACACTGACTTTGCAAATATGGTCAGGAAAATTAAAAATGGATGGTATTACTCCTTCCTTTAAACCAGTAGACTGTCCAGACCTGTTAAAGTCCTCTGCGTTAAAATGACGGCTGCAGACGGCCGAACAGTCCTTCAGTCCTCCTGAGTGCTGCTACCCATGCTGCCTTCTCCATTTATCTTTTGGAAACATGAACACAAAACAACTCCATCTGAACATCGCTCACTTCTCAGTTCTTCTGTAGCTACAGGTCAGCAGTTAAAGATAATGTTAGCGCCATGAAACTGATTTAATAGATAATGTTGAAATGACCTACTTAGCACAATTATATGACGTGGCTGATTGCTAAACGCCACTTAAATCATCTTACTATAATCATTGTCTTACTAACAAAAACATTTATTTTCTTGTCCTGATATAAGCTGGTTTAATTTCTGTTAGCTTAAGAAATACATCAGATTCAACAAGTTCATAACCGTTAAATAACATACCACTTCTTACTTGTGAAATGTTAGTCCATGTTTCTTGGTTTCTGTGTTTTTTTTTTGTTTTTTTTTTGACAGGAACATCTGCTTGCAGCACAAATTCCTGGCCTTTTGGTTTCAGACTGTTCAGACTGATCAAACCGGGTCCGACTGCTTGTCAGAAACCCCTGCCCAAGATGGCGGCCTTGTTGTCTGTGTGTATATATCTATGGCTACTAAGCTATGCTAACATTAGCAACATTAGTAATCCTTGTTTTGGCTACTTTTTGCTAGCATTTCAATACGTCAGTGTTATCTTAAGATTTTGATCCTGTAAGTTCTGTTAGTTGAAAACATTGACTAACAAAAGAAAAATCCTTCTTAGTTTCTTCTTTTAGTGACCGAGTTTCGTTTCTTTACATTAGCAACCAAACTTTTGTGAAACATTATTCTGTAGTGATGCTAATTTCTTCTTTAATCCACTAGCCAAAGTCCCAAGTAGCATTTCCTCAGCTCTTTATTCAAGAATTAAGAATAAATCAAGCTATTGGATTCAAATGATGTATAATTAAGTGTACAATAATTATATTTGGCAAAGTAATATTTTACCATTATGCACTGATAATAAAAAAGATTAAAGGATTTCAGAGTCCGGTTCATGGTAATAGTGGATTATATTCTGCTACAAATTCCAACTGTTTAAAGGGAGAATACTTTTCAGAGGCCATAGTTCATACAATGTACCATTCATTTAGGTAATAATGACATACATGTTTATCTGAGAGGGCAGCACTGGTGGTTGTTACTACTATTACTGATAGTACTCAGGCAGTTTTCTTTGTAAAAAGCTAAATAATTTTAGGTTTTGTGCCATTTTGTAGTTCATTTGATAAAAATTATGTAAATGTTACTTTTGGAGACGAAAATGCAAAATATTAAACTTCTATGAAAATTTATAGAAAAAAGATGTTTTTTTTCTACCTTGGGATTGTTTTTATAATGTGACAAGGGCTTAACAATAAAATAATCCAATAAACAAACTTAAAAAATGGAAAATATAAGAAAAAACTGTATACAAATAAATTATTTATATGCTGTATAGTCAACCTCTTCACATTTTAGACCCAAAGCATAAATCTCTGTTCCTAACATGCAACCACATTTATGACTTGTTTCCAAAGATTATTGGACACTGAAATGTAAAAATTAACACATTTATGTTTATATTTATATTTAACTAAGAAAGTTAATGATGGAAAAATCTTGTATTAATGAGAGAGTGACTGTTATTTAATGATGGTGACCAGAACTGTTTCCACAGGACTTTGCGTTAGGAGCCGGTGCTAACATAGTCGGCTGGCCTGTGATTAACTTGTCTTCTGTCTCTGTTATCACTCCTTGCGAGTAAAATCCAGCTGTACCTCTCATCGATCTGAGTGTCGGTTGTTTATTGAGAACTTTTCTAACAGTTACAACTACAAAATCTAGTCAAATTGCATAGTGAAAAAAAACAACAAAAAAAAAAAACACAAAGCTTCCAACAGAGCCCGAGTCCGTGAGTGTAATAATATGAGCTGGAGTTAATTTAATAATGTAAAGGTTGGCTCTAAACTTTTATATCTTAATGAGGAAAAATCTGAAGTGCTGGTGTTTGGTCCCAGTGGCTTTTGTTAAACCCCCTTTGGCTCTGTAGTGAAGTCCAGCTTCTTCCATATCAAGAAGCTAGCTAAGGTCAGACCTTTTCATGGCACTTTGAAACAGTAATCCATGCCTTCATTACATTACATTAATTACGGTTGGATTACTGTAACGCTCTTTATTTTGGGGTCAGCCAGTTTTCCTTCGTAGGATCTTTGTTCTTGTTTTAGTGAGCTGTGGCTTGTTTTATTTATTGGTTTTATTATTTATATATTAATTTCCTTGTTAATTGTTGTATTTTCAGTGTTGTTGTGTCTGGTATGTACAGCACTTTGTTTTAACTGTGGTCATTTAAAGGGCTTTATAAATAAAGCTGAGTTAAGCTATACAAAAAAAAACAATAAACAAGAAAACAAAAACAAAGCTAAGAATGACTGTTTAGTAGAGGTCATTGCATGGGTTCATTAAAACGTATGAATGCAAGTTAATTAAACTAACTACGATGAAGAAACGGGGCTTTCTCCAGGGTGCACGCTCATTTAAAGTGGACTGAGGCGAAAAGGAACATGGTCCTGTGGTCATATCAATCAAAACTCAGAAATAATTTTTGAGATCATGGGTGTTTTGTCCTCTAGCTGAAGAGGACAAGAACCATCTGGCTTCTTATTAACACTCAGTTCAAAAGCTGTCATACATGACAGTGTGGGGAATGCAGTATTGCGCATGGCATGAGTACCCTGCACATCTGTGAAGAAGCCATTACAGCTGCATGATGGATGCAGGGTTTGCAGAATGTTTCATTTATTTATTTTTTAATTTTTTTTTTGTCTTTACTTTTCCAGAGAAGTTCTTGTTTACACAAATTACAATATCATGATTTCATTGTGACTATTTATCTGACCTGCCAGGAGTCAAACAACTTTTTTTCTGATTGAATTACAGGCACTGATTTATAAATTGTTATGGTGATTAGAAAGGAGCAAATACATTTTTTTATTAACATCTCTGATATAAACGTCAGCTAGTGCGATTTAGTAGAGGTTCTAGAATGGGGTTTTCATGGGGTTAAATCTTATATATATATTCAGTAGGAATATATATATGTATTTCTTATTATTAAACACCTGCTAATTATAAATGAAACTCAGACACTTAAAAATCCCTGAGACAATGTGTTAATGAGACAACTGCCACTTGTTGCCGGTTAATGAAAGAGTAAACCTTGTTTCAGAGCAGGAATCATGCTTCTGTGACTGATCTTCAAAGAAAAGAGCACATTTCTCCCTGTGACGAACTGTCAGGTTTGCTTATTGTCATTTAGAATGACCTTGTCACTTGCGCACGGCAGATCATTGAATTACATCCCACTGTGCCCCCCTAATACCATCATTACCATTATTAATGGTACATGACACAAGCCATTGCCACACATAACACTCCTCCTAGACTGAGGAGTAATGGTTTCCTGCTGATGTAATTCTGATGGTTTCTTAGTTGATGTGTGAGGGAGTCAGATATTGAGAGCATTATTTTAGCTGCATACTTAACAATGCAAGTGTGTTGCAGGGGACTTCTCACATGAGCAATGAAATGTAATTTCATCTGTGGGCGTGTGCTTGTGACTTAAATGCCCCCATCTGTAATTTGTTCCAAACAGATCAGCTTTACCAATATTATTTGGACTAATGATTGAAAAGTTGCCGCTGTCCGTGGTGCTGAAATTCATCTGTAGGAGTCCTGCTGGCCCACTCTGCGGTCAATATGTCCGTGGGGTGTTTTCAGTCTGGCTGTAAATCATTCTTGATTACATGTAAATTATGCAACAGATTCAATATTGCATTGTTCTTTATATGTGAGGTAGAATTTAAAAAGCAAAAACCTGTGCTAGCTGGAATAGTCGGTGTGCTGCTTATTTTTCTAAAAGTAAAATTGGTATGAAACACATTTACTTAGATAACTTGAACTGTAAGACAGCACAGTCACAAAAAGATGGATGATGTTGTAGGAAAATTACCAAGAGTCTAGGACAAGTAAAAGTTTAAAAAAGTTTACAGGAGAATTATTGAATACAGAATTACTTGCAAGTAATGAGAGCGGTCGTCCCGACTCGCGTGAAGTCGAGAAAGACTCTTGGGAGGCAAGAGGAAAAGCAATAGTTCTACATTTCTGTAGAAAGAATCCTCCTTCCTGAAGACCTTGGGTGGACACACATCTCCAAGAGCTGGCATCAAAACAACCCCACATAGTTGTGTCTCCACCAGAACTAGTCTAAGTGTCTGAGGAAGGACCAGATAAAGGTCATCTTACCCTTGTAGTGAACTTTTAACAGAGCATGTACATGAAGAGAATAAACCTTAAAAGTGAATTAAAGCAAGATGAGTAAAAATGTACAATGTAAAAAGTGTAATATAGTAACAATCAGTGTAAATACAATTTATAAATGAATACAGTAAAGAAAGTAATTATAGGTGTGATTATATTATTATATATAGAGCATAATAAGTCAAATTTCTTTCACAATGATAAATGTGTTTTTAAAGAATAACAGTTGGGACAAGATTATAAAATCATCCTGTCTGTTAAATTTATATTTATCATTTACAAGAAGAGTGAACAAATGTTCGATAATGTTTTCAAATTATTCCGCAAAAGACTGCTTGTTTTTTTTACCTTTCCTTTGTGCATATTGACTCAAACCCTATTTCTGTGGCAGCGTTTCCCAATCCAGGTCCTCAGGACCCCCTGCCCTGCATGTTTTAGCTGTAACCCTACTTTAACACCTGAATTAAATGAATGGTTCATTAACAGGCTGCAGAGAACTGGATGAGGAAGTTCATTAATTTGAATCAGGTGTGTTGGAGTAGGAACACGTCTAAGACATGGAGGGCAGGGGGTCCCGAGGACCTGGATTGTTCTAGGACAGTGATGCATGCTTTAGCTTGAACACTATTTATTGAATTAGATCAGTTTTGGGAATATCTGCTTAAAATTTAAAGCCAGCTACCTAATGTTGTAGGTTTGCCACCAAAACACCTCTCCCAGATACATTTTTTCTTAACCAGAGAGAACAGAAAAACCTACTTTTCCAGCATGAATTCAACATATTCCTTCCGTATTATGTATTCTGTTCGACAGTGATGCCTGTGAGTGTCACAGCAGCTGGTGGCTATGGACAGATGAAGGCATTAGCCCAGTTTTTTTTAGACAGAAATGCAGACACTGTGCAACTTTGTTTTGCTACTAGCCCATTATTCCTGACAAGGACCACATTTTCCAGCCTGAGAGCTTTGGTTTACAGTATACTTGATGAATAAATTTGTATCTATAGATTTTTAGAAGTGCTGTCTAATATTTCTGGCATTCTTGTCTCCTAATGCATGTTACAGATTTAAGAGTTGTTAGTTGTCAGAATGTAATAGATGTGCCTTGGGCAGTTAGTATGTAGAAATGAGCTGTGTTTGTGGGTGAGTGGGTAAATGATGAAACCTTTAAGGAACATGCTTGTTACTTTTGGAAACCACTGTATAGAAGCCTCATTATAGGCTACATCTTAATGACTCCACAGCTGCTATATATTCTGCAGCATGCTAAAGGTCAGATCAGCATCTTAATGTGCTAGCCTCCTACATTCTGACCCAAATGCAAACTCTAGTCTCTTGGATCTGGTCCATACATCATGCTTGGTAGCCTGTAGAATATATAAATCAATTTTAATTTAAGAAAAGTTCATTTGATTAAACCTTGACATTTGTTCGGCGATCCGTTGCAAAGATCACAAGCAGATGATTCTTCTACTGCTTTTATTATAATGTTATATCAGTTTTGGTTGAGCAGTTTTAAGAAAACATGCTCGTTCAGAAGAAAATGCAAAGAAACTGAACAAGCGGTGTTAAGAGCTGATATGACCACATGACCAGAATCATATCAGAGAGCATCACAGTAATTCTGGATTGTTGGCTTTTAATATTCTAGTATCTCCTTCAGTCTTAGAAGCCTTTCCACCAGATTTTGGATCCTGACGTCAGTTGTTTTTTTTTTTTTTTTTAATCAGCCTCAGAAGTGTTCATTAAAACAGCACAGGTAGGTGAGCGCTCATGTTGGATTATCCATCCAGTTGTTGCACTGTGATTTTCCTTGCAGACCCAGGTAAAAGTAAACAGTAGAAAACTAATATTTACACACACATGCAATTGGGAGAGAACGTGAAGTCAGTCTCAGCTATTTCTCCTTGTAAACGGGCTTTTATTGCAATCATTTACATGTCTGATTTTTGCAACTCAGTCTATAGACAGAAACTTGAATTCTTTCCACTGGTCCTCAGCTGGAAATCTGTCAAAAATTCAAATTTTTCGAATGACTACATTTTCCTTACTCTGTTCCCTGCAGGTTAAGATTAAACTTTTCAGCATTTCAGCGTCCTATACTGCTGTTTTTACATAATGATTTCAAAGTTCCAGGCATTATCCATGTTTGTTTTGACTCCAAGGGCTGGGGGAAGATACTAAAAACAGACCTGTAGGATATTTCGTTGGAGACTCATCCTGCTGTGTTTACAGATTTCCCTACTATGCTGTAAGCCTTGAATGGCTGGAATCAGTATCAATGTGTCACAGCTAAGTCTACATATTACATGGTTACAGCTTACAAGTTTTCATATTAAATATTATACTGTTTCAAAGTGCCGTTGTGCACTGGTCATTGCCATGTTTAGGGGCTATATTGTACAGAAAAACACGTTATTGTTGAAAAAAGTAGACACTGCATTAGAATTATTTTAACTATAAAAAATTACTTAATTGCTAAGACTGAATAATGGACTCTAACAAAAACTAAAGACAAGGGATTTTACGCTTGTTTATACAGCACTTTATCGAGCACATAAGAGCAACCCAAAGTGCTTTACAGAATAAGTGATAAAAACACAACAAAACAGATAAAAACAACGAAAAACCATTAGACCAATAAAAATCATAAAATAAATTGACAAGAGTTGACAAGATAAAAGCACATATAAGCACATATAAAGGATTGTAATAGATAATGAGAAAAGCAAGAATATAATGCATAAAAAAGATAAATTATTTCATGTATCAGAGTACCAGAAAGGCCAACAGAGATAAATGAGCAGAAAACTCTTTCAAATAGAAATGTTTTATTGCTGGTTCCATAAAAGAGGAGCCTGAAAATGAAGCTCTGCCTCTTATTCAAGGAGACCAGTGTTCTGGGAACGCAGATGTGCTTATAGCTTTTATGGTGCTTTGAGATTGTTTTATACAGGATGAGACTGTCAAGGGCTTTGTAAGTAGCTAGAAGAATTTTATAATGAACTCTAAATTTAATGGGGAATCAGTGAAGAGGGGCTAATACAGGAGAAATGTGATCAAACTTGGATGTGCTGGTCAGAACTCTGGCTGTAATGTCCTGGTGAACCGAAGGATTTTAAAAGTATTTGGACAGCCTGCTAAAATGGTATTACAATAATTAAGCCTTGAAGAGATAAATGCATGTATGGCTTTTTCCGCATCACACTGGGATAATGTTCCTGGTCTTAGAAATGTCCTTAAATGAAAGAAAGCTGTTCTGGATACCTGCCTAAAATGGGAATGAAAGGATAGATCTTGATCAAAGATAATCCCAAGTTTCCTCACAGTAGTGCGTCAAACCAATGTGAAGCTGTACAGCAAAAGTATGTGCATACACAGAGAATCTCTAAATTTATCTGGGACCAAACATTTTGACTTCAGTTTTGTTTAATTTAAAAGAAGAAAATTCTAAGGGAACAGAATGAGGTTCGTACCAACAAAACTATTTAAAGTCTGATCCATGTGAAGCATTTTAGTTAACATGAGCCTCTTTACAGAAAAGGAGGGAATCTAGTGATGGAGTGAAACCCAAAGAGTTTATAATGATAGATAAGCTTCATATAAATGAAGATGCATAAAAATTTGTCATCTTTGAACTGACTCAAAATAATAGTAGCATAGTGGTCTTGAAGTCCGTTAGTGAAGCAAAGCTAAGGTGAGAATGTGCAATCATAAAAAATGTGGTGGAATTTGCTTGTAAAGAAAAAGTTATTTTTTAAATGTGGTTTTTGCAGGGCCTTCTGTACAAGCAATATCTGGGATTGTAATTGAAATTGAAAGTCACAATTTTCATGTCTGATAATAATAAAAAAGAAACAAAACAAATTCACCACCACTGATGAAAGCAGCACCGCACCCAATTTTCATGCAGAAATGTACCAGTGTGAGTCTTACAGTCTTCAGTTTCAGTCTTCAGTTTCAATCTTGACTTTCAACTCCCGTCCCGTGGGCAAAAAAACATCAGTAGCTGACCACTTGATGAAAGCTGTGGAGGACAGAAACTGCCAAAATAAAAAAAAATACAGCAATATAGGAATGACTAAATGAATTGATATATGCAAATAAATTATACAAAAGATATTAAAAGTTTTTTTTTTCCATTAAGAAACCTATAAAATGTGACAGTTTTATATTTCTTTAGTCATTTTCAATAGTTTTAACTTTGTATTTATAGAAGAAGAAGGGAGAGTGCAGCACAACCGCAGTTTTTAGCCAGCTAGCAACGCGCCTTAGCCCCTCCTACCTCCGTTAGCTGGTTAGGTAGCGTTAGCTCCGGGTTAGCTCAGTTAGCTCTTAGCTACAGGCAGCTCAGAGTTTGATGGGTGTCAATCATCCACCCCCCACTTCACAGTCTCCCTCTCAGCTTCACGTCTTTGTCCATTTTTGGATTTTCTGGGAATGATGACATGCGTGACGGCGGGAACGCCCAATGAGCTTCAATTCAGCTCTTCAGAAACCTATGGGTGACGCCATGGAGGCTCCGCCCATCTTTTATATAAAGTCTATGCTTTCAATACTTGTCTTGTGGGAAACAAAAAGCTGTTGTCAAAAGGTATCAGTTTACTACTACTACATTTAAGCTAGTCAATGACTGCAAGTCAAATATTTTGATGACTTACAAACTATAATTTGCCATTTACATTATCGTGAGATTTTATTATTCAAACATAGATTTAATATATAGACACAACTTTCAAATATCTAGAAAGTTTTCTTAGCATGAAACAGCAGGAACGGATTGTAATTATGATTTATTTTACTTTATATTATATATTACTGTAAAATAGCTGTTAAATGAAATCATATATTTAGAAATATACAAATTAAATTAAAAAGGCCAGTTCCTGGATGGGATGACTTGATTTGTGAATGGTACACCAGTGCATTTTTTAAATAGTCAAACGTAATTTTGCTGAAAACTGGTTCTGTGATGTCTCTGTAGTGTCAGATCAACATGAACTGTTCGGAGCTGTGCTAGGTAACCAAACAGGACTCCTGACAGGAGATTACGAGGCCAACTTTATTTATAAAGCACTTTATTAATAAAACTACTGACCAAAGTCCTTAACAGTAAGAATGTATAAAACATTTATGACATTAAATAAATTTAAGAATATAATAAAAAAAAAAGTAAAATAGAAATAACAAAAAAAAAACAAGAGAAAAATATCTAAAAATAACAGAAAAAAAAATAATAAAGTCACTTCCTAGGCTGACTCAAAGACAAAGATAAAAGAAATGGGTTTTAAGTAGAGATTTAAAAATGGAAAGTAAGGAGGCCACTGCAAAAGTCCCCTCTGAGCTTATGTTGCACCCCGTTACGCTGAACAGTAGCTGGTCAGCTGACCTGAGCTTAAACGTATAGATGAGGGTTTCTGCCGCACAGACACAGAGTTATGAATGAAGTTTGTAAATGACTTTGAAAGGAAAAGGGAGAACTGGTAAATCGAATGGATGTGGGACTCAAAGATGAACTGGAGTAGGGTGACACCAGCGATGTGGATCTTGGAGCACCCACACGCATCCAGCAAATTTCCACCCATAATCTGTTAGGAATAGCTTGCAAATTGTACAGTAAAGGTACAAACTGGTAATGCTGTTAGGAAACAGGTGTGTGTGGTGGGTAACAGCAGCAGAGGTAAGCTGTGAGATTTTGACTCAATCAAAAGTTGCTTTCCTCCATTTTTCATGTATGTTTTACTTTTTTTTTTCTTTTCTAAATGCTCCCCTCAGGCTTGGATAATCTATCTCTTCTTGTCTATAAATAATTGGTTGGGTTGAACCTCAAGGCTGTTTAAATAAACCTAACCCATTTGTAATATTTATAGTCTTAGGCAAAAATTACATGCATACATACAAGCGTGTATTTTCTCCCACTTCTTAGCAGTACAATTATTCTTTCTGTCATTTTGTCGCCTCGACTGGGGTTCCAGTCTCACAAAAAAAAAAAAAAACATCTCATCATTTGGAGCTTCCTTCCTCTTCCTCCGAGCCTAGCTGCCACTCCAACATCGTAATTACCTCATTCTCCGTTACTGCTAATGAGAAGGTAAAATATGAGTGTCAGGCAACTGCAGTCATTTGCAACACAATCTCGCTCCTGGCAGAAGTAAACGGGGGAAGAGGGAAGGAGGCTAATTCCTACCCAAGAATTACGCCTCAGCCTACCTGTATGAGCTATCCTGTGAAGCCCTGGTTCTGTTCAGCATGGCATCATTTTACATTTGAATGTGTCCTCCTTACCTTATTAGTTTTTAATTCTTTTAGGGATGTGAGCTTGAAGATGAAAATAAGAATTATTGTTGCTTCTCTGCTCTCACACAGCACAGTGGTTGGCAAGAAATTACTGTGGTATTTTATACAATTTTTGGATTTAAAGGGGTTCAAAATGAGCAAGCAAAAGACTGTAGAACAGTTTGGGCTACTTTTACCAAGCTTTCCCACCTTATAGTTGCCCTGTTAATGCTTGAATTCTATTCATATTATTTTTAGAAAAGGCCAACTAATATTAACTTCATCCCAACAATAATCTGAAGCCATGAACTGCACTAAGCAGTAGCTTCTTTAATTTGTAATGTGATAACAAAATGCCAGTTGACTGAAATATTAGAGGCTATACTGAGGCATGGAAAACCAAATAAGAGAACTTATTTGTCATAGACAAGCTAAAGAAAAAAACCTCTGACTGAAAGTGATGATTCACCACTCAGGTGTGCAGCCACTCCTGCATAAAGAAGCTCTTCATGGAAGAATCGTTAAAAGAAATCATTTTTTGATGGCATCACTGCAAAATTCAGTGTTGATGTTGGTGAAGTGGAGACATGGAAAAAATATCCTGTGACTTAAGTCTTGTGGATTGATGAAATGTAAATAAAGCTTTCATGTTGGAGTAAAAAGGCTACAGGATGCAAAGAAAACCTTTTCAGCTGTTAAAACATGGAGGTTGATCGAAAATGGTCCTTTGTTGAAGCCAGAGCCACATAAAACATGAGTGGTAGGAAGAATAGATTCAGCTGAATATTTAATATCAGACGTCTGCTAAAAGTAAAAGGATAAAAGGAAAAGTAAAAATGAGATTATTTTATAGCTAAATACAGATTAATCCATTCATTTCTTTTAAATGCAGGGTGATGGTGGGGCTAGAGCCTATCCCAGCGGCCATTAAGCATGAGTCAGGGTACACCCTGGACATGTGACCAGTCCATCTGCGGGCCCTGAATAATATTAAATATAATTCTGACTTCTAAATGAAACACTGGAGGCACAAGCTGAAAATTTTGCTATTTTAAGGTGATAAAAAGGAGGTAGAACCCAGAGCAGGTGAACTTAGGTCAGTGATGTTAAGCTTGAGTCCGTCTGCTTGACTTTGTATTGATTTTATGAAGTGGAAGTGTTGCAAGCACTGTTTTTATTTGTTGTTTCTGCATGCCAGAAGTCATGTAACTACTCCAACCGAGGCCTTGTTACGAGACACATGTCAAGTTGCGTCAGAGTGTGAAGTTGCTGGTCTTGTCAGCTTCTCAATACTTTAAAAAGCGTTTCAATCCCTTACATTTACTTTATAAATACAGTCATACAATTACTATTTCAGTTGCATAAGCACCTTTTTTCCTCCCACTTTTCCCCTTTTAAAAACACTGATTTGGCTACAAATTCTTCTGTTATTATAGATTAGTTACTATAATCTGTTACCTAAATCAAACTAGCCTAATAGCTTCCTTTTATCATCTGTATTTAAAACAAAAGAAAGCAGTAACATGAGGTTGAGAACATATCCTTTTCTAAACGCTGAGTCAAAGATGAGATGGGGAGACCAATAGCAGCTGTGAAGTAATGAAACTGCCAACGTTTCTCCTCTTATGCATCACACACTCGGCATTTGTCGCTCTTTTGACTTTTGCTAAGACTTTGAAGCAGTGAGTCGATTTCAAGGCAGTTGTGTCAAAGTGATTCAGTGCATCACAAGGCTTTGGTTTCACCAAATAAAAACAAAGAAAACCAGGGAGTAGTTATAATGTGGGAGCTAATGACGCAACTAGGAGCATGTGTGGTAATGGAAAGAGAGGACTGGATGTGACAGGGAAACAGGAAGTAAATGCAGCAGAATACAACACACGAAAACCTCAACAAAACAAAACAGGAAGCAAAATTAACATAATAAAAACAAAAATGGATGAAGTGAAATGGATAAAAATAAATCACTAAAACACAAACCCCTGCCCAAAAAAATCGCAAGACAAGACAATCCCACTGAGCAAGGGGCCATCCTGGCACCAGGACCCAATAACGGGTTGGGCAACTGATCGCTGTGGGCAGGCCCCACTTATCAAGCCAAGTTCAAATTTATAATTCTAGATAAATAATTCAATATTTGACCCATATCAAAGCAGATTGGGCACAGAATACCCTTGAAGTATTTTCCTCTACTATTAAAAAAATGTGCTTAGACACTTGGGCTAAAATTGGATCCAGCTGATATCAGCTGCAGCTGACAGATATGAAAGAAAATTTTACATTTCATTCATGAATAGCAAAAGTCAGTCTGGTAATCTCAACCAATAATCACACTCTTTAAATGTCAGTCTGTCTGAGGCCGGGATCAGTTAAGAACCTAAACAGCGATATGAGAGATATATTCAGCACCATGGATCACATTTTACACAGAACACATGCTCAGTGCATATGTTTTCATCATATTCTTACCACTCAGCAAATGTATACATCCAGTCAAAGAGGAACTGTGGAGGAACGCTTAGTTACTAACCTGCACAGGTACTCTATAAACTAGGTTTAGAGAAAGCCTGCTAGAGTTCAAGCAAGCTGATCCTGTTTATTGATGGGCAACTTCAACTCTGTAAAACATCGAGGGAACATCTGCAGCAGATAAAAACCTAACATACTAAAGTACTGTCAGTAGAAATGTAATTGTGACTTACTACACTAGTGAGGATGAGCTGGACTGAGTTTAATCCAGCTGCAGACGATGCCTCCAGAGGATAAGGAGGAGGAGCAAAGAGGGACACACACCTGTGGTTGCAACAACAGTTGCTTTCTTAGATCTCATCACATTGGTGAAGTCATCCAAGCTGCTGGAAGTGGTTGATTTTTGCAACGTGACATCTGACACGCCCTTTTCTTCATGTTATTTTTGAATGATTTTCTGATGTCTGTTGTCAAAAGGTACCAGTCTACTAGTACTTCATTAATCCCAGCCAATGACTTTGATGATTATATTCACATAGATTTCATATAAACACACAACTTTAAATACCTTAGAAGATAAGTTTTCTTAGCGCTGAAAGGCCACAAACATGAGTGGATTTTAGTTATGATTATTTTGTACCACTATAAAATAACTTAAATTAATAAATATGCACGTTATCTCAAGATAACGAGTAAATTTTCTTTATCTCGAGAAAACGGGGATTATTTTCTCATGATAATGGGATAACTTATCTAGAGAAAACAAAATTTTTCTGTGTTAATGAGATGATTAAGGTGGGCTCAATTGTGTGTGACACCTGATTCTATTGATCACATGACAGCTGATAGGAGGGGCTACAGTCATGGTGTATATGTTTATTTATGGGAATGATTGAAGGTAAAACTTAACAGACACGTTGCAGTTTCAGCCTTTGTCAGAATTGAAAGAAGTAAAATTGGATGTATTGATCAGTGATGGATGTTGCTCGATCTGACATCAGCTGGTGTCCATTTCTGTGCAGAACAGCTCTGTACCAGGATGTCCCTTGGGTCCACCAACTGAGGTGTTGGGAGAGAAGAAAATGGTTAAGCTCTCTTCCCCACATCCCTGTCCAGGCACTGAAAGCCCTGCAGAGCTCCTTCAGAGCCAGACTGCTGCATCCAAAGCCTGAAGCTGCGCTTGGAGGATGTCCACAATTCTCCCAGTGGACCACAAAAAAAAACCATTTTAATGTGTTAATGTATATACTTAATATATCTTGTTTTTTTACCATTCTTATATTTTCACAAAAAGTAGTTTCTGGGGGAACCAGTGTGGAGTTTGTATGTTCTTCCTGTGTATGCATGGGTTCTCTCCTGGCTTCCTCCCACAGTCCAAAGACATGCAGGTTATGCTTAATTTTTCGAGTCTGGGTGAATATTTGTATCTCTCGTTGGTTCTCTGATGGACCAGGAGCAGCTCCAGACCCCTCGCAACTCTGCATTTGAATAATCCGTTATCTCAAGATAAAGAGATAAATGATCCCGTTATCATGAGAAAACGGTGTTTAAGAAAAATAAATAGTAAAAAAAAAGCGAGCCTGGCTGCTCTCGGCTTCGGTAGCAACGCTATTCAAAGTTTACAAATTAAAATGAAAAGGCTGATTCCTAGATGGGAGGGCCTAATTTGTGAATGGCCGGGCCTGGCTTGAAACAAGAATTTAAGGACTTTTACACGCAAACAAGCTGTGATATTAGGACAAGTTTCATTTGTACAAAGTGCAACTTTTTAGTGTTAAAGATGAAAAGATTAAAAGTGATGAAAAATCAGACATGATAAAGATAAATCAATCATTTGACCAACATACCCTGCTTAAAACATTACACAATTTGAATTCTTTTCATTTCTAAAATTTTACAGGAACAGAAATTGTGATTAAACTTATTTCCTTTTAAGTTCACAATTGAACAGAAGCAATATGCAATTGTGAAGTTTTGTTGGCCTAAAACAAAATTGCTGAAAATATTTAGTCAGTTTAATGTGCATGAGTCTAATACTTTCTACTGGTTTTCTGCTTAGCATTTAAAAGTGCTGTTAATAGAATAACAATTAAAATTTGTAGCAATTTATTGTTGCATAATTGAGCAAGTTAGTTTAACGTTCTTGCTTGACTCACATTGAATTATCTCTGTTGTAAATGTCCACTTGTGCTGCCTCAACAACGCAGCCATGACTAGAAAATCATAGTTCCGGTGAAAGCCTTTAAATGGCAAATTTAAGTTAAAAGGTGAAATAATAACTGTCTCAGTTAAAATTGATGTCTCAAAGGAGTGTGCCGCCTGCTATCAGCATGAAAACATCAGCATTCACACATCTAAATGAAATGCATTTTGCTTTATGTGCCTGTTAGACTCTTCATTCCACTGGCTTATGCACATTTTCATGTCATTGTGCTCTTTTATTGCATTATCTTTTTTTTTTTTATCTGATAGGAAACAAATCAAGGCTTTTTCAGTGTCAGGAACAAAAGTGATTTTCACGTTGAAGGTTACAAAAAGGCAGAGTAATGGAAGTAAAAAGATTATATTCATGCCCTTCGGATAGACTCCAATGTCACACATGAGGAGCTGAAGAATTTCATCACAGAGACACCTGAAAGCAATCGCAAACAATGTGTGTGCTCTTTGCAGAAATTTCTATTTCCCATGAAATCTTAGAGATTGACTCTCAACCCTTACCACAGTGGTAAAAAAATTCCTATTAGATTAAAGAAATATTTATAAGGACACTGAAAACATATTAGCAGTGATGGAGATTATGAATGTTTGTATTCAGTAGAGCCATTTAAGCGGGAATGATACAAGAAAGCTATGGAAGGATTTTCTTCATCTTGGAAAGCTGTGTACTATAAATGCTTCTTTCTGGTTATACAGGAACTTCCATTAGAAAGCCATTAGCTGCACTATTAAAGAAATTAACTCCAAACTGACTTTCCACATCATTTCACTGATACAACTGACCATCATGCAGTGGAGTTATTCCATAAAAAAAGACCTGCTTCACCCTCACTATGTTGACCACTGTTCTGGGAGGGCGTAACTGGATTTTAAATCCACAGACTGGCAGATGCAACATGTCAATATGATGCTATTACAGTAAAGCTACGGGCCTGACCTCTAATTTCAACACAAAGATTTGAGCTCGGAGCAATTACAGATAACACAGTGATTATATTGGAAAGTCAAAACTGTTTGCACAGCTGCTGAGTTCATGTGCACTTGAACACATTGTTCAGATGATATCGTACTAGATCTTTCACAGGTCAAATGAGGGTTAATTCCACATTATTTATGATGCATCGAAGTGTATGCTGAGGGGGAAAAAATAAACAAAGCTGTGCAACCAGCTGTACCAGGGAGGTATTTGAGGAACACATTCTCATTCCTAGCTCATCCCGTACTGACACTTGGTGAGCAGCTCTTCAGTTTTTAACAAACAAGATGCCCCGGCTACGTAACTTTCCACAGCACAAGTAGCACTTTACAGCTGTGTCTAGCCCAGGAGGCTCTTTGTGATGGAACCAAATGTACCAAGGCTAAACAGCAGCAACACATGTTGTTTGATGAATAATCCATAGATTTAGCTGTTGCAAGCTCTTAATAGTATTTCAAAAAGTTGTGCAGCGACTTTGCCCTCACTTTGTACCCTACTGAAGTTTAAATATACAGTATCTCCTACAGCATGACATCCACTTTCTACATCTCACTAGTGTTCATTTGGCCACAAATATTTCTATGGTACAGAGAGGCATGGGTGAAAGGCACTATCCATATTCCATCCATCCATCCATCTTCTGCCGCTTATCCGGAGTTGGGTCGCGGGGGCAGCTGCCTCAGCAGGGAAACCCAGACTTCCCTCTCCCCGGCCACATTCACCAGCTCATCCGGAGGGATCCCGAGGCGTTCTCAGGCCAGCTGAAAGATGTAGTCTGTCCAGCATATCCTGGGTCTTCCCCGGGGCCTCTTTCGGGTGGGACGTGCCCGGAACACCTCACCAGGGAGGCGTCCAGGAGGCATCCTAACCAGATACCCGAGCCACCTCATCTGGCTCCTCTCGATGTGGAGGAGCAGCAACTCTAATCTGAGCCCCTCCCGGATCACTGAGCTTCTCACCCTATCTCTAAGGGAGAACCCAGCCACACTGTGGAGAAAACTCATTTCGGCCTTTTGTATTCGCGATCTTTTGGGCACTACCCACAGCTCGTGACCATAGGTGAGGGTGGGAACATAGATCGACCGGTAAATCGAGAACTTTGCCTTTTGGATCAGCTCCTTCTTCACCATGACAGACAGATACAGTGTCCTCATCACTGCAGACATCGCACCTGTCGATCTCCCGCTCCATCCTTCCCTCACTCGTGAGCAAGACCCCGAGATACGTGAACTCCTCCACTTGGGACAGGACCCTATTGCAGACCCGGAGAGAGCACTCCACTCTTTTCTGCTATCCATAGTGATCTCCCTTTACAGTGATGTCTAGTTCAAGATTCTTGCACAGCTTTTGGACTTTTGACTTCTGTCCCACTTGCAACTCATTAGTTGCAAAATATATGGTTAAATGCCACATAGCAAGGCTTACACAGTAATGGGTCATGATTCGATGATCACATAATGTTGCTTAACAGAAAGTAGTGTTGGGATGTGTTACGACCTTCAAACTTATAACCATAAATTCTGATGCAACTATTCTTAGACATGGAAGAGCTTTTTGGTCATTATAGGCTAACGAGCTTTAAGGTAATTTATGAGAGGATTTCGGGGGGCAGAGAATACTACAAGACCTTCATCAGCCTCTAGATCACAGGTTCTTCTCATTCAGCTGATTCGACTAGACTAGAAACAGGAAGCACCACAATAAAACAGGAAGTACTTTTATAAAGTACCACCAAAAAGAATTTATCAATGCCTACTACCATGAGTGTTAGGATGGTGTAATGTATGATGCTTTCAACTGTTTGTGCTTTAATGTAGTGAGTTTAAAAAAAGGAAAAAAAAAAGTACAGTTAAATAATAAACAGCAACACTTTCCTAAACTACTTGTCAGTTCTATTGTTTTTACAACGCAGTTATAGCAATAGATAGATATGTGTTGCCACTTCCTGTTGTGGGTTTAGATAAAAATGTTTTACTGTAAAAAAAATCCAAACTGTATGTTTCATGTCAGAAAATGGACGGTTTCTCCAACAACCACCGGAGATAACATATTCCACTCACGAAGTGAGAACTTTACTCTGAATGTGAAAATACCTGATGAGGACACATTTGGTTGGTGAACATTCTCTCTTGGTCATGAAAGTGACACATTAGGTGGACTTTCGGCATTAAACAATAGAAAATGCATTTGCTTAGGCATTGCTGTGTGATTATGTGTTTTTTTTTTTTTTACTACTTTTTCCAACTTATTTTATCTTTTCTTGCCTGCTTATAAAGGCCTTCTGTGTACCAGGTGTAATTTACAGAGGCTGTCAGCTGCCATATTGTACAAAATAATCATCCTACACATAGGATGAGAGACTAGAAAAGACTTTTTTGTGCTTGGCTCTTGCACTCTAATTTGCACTTAACACTTTACAAAGATTTCATCACCTTTCTGACTATATAGTCTTTCCAGTACGGTGTTATAAAAGGACACAAAATGTCTGGTCATCTGTGGCAGTTATTTCTATTCATTTCATTGTAGTATGAGAGCATGAAATGGGTTGAATAAGCTTTGCAGCACACTGGAGTGTCAAGTAATCAGCTATGGGTTTAAAGAAGAGGTTAAAGAGGTTAATGTAGGTTCTTAGGGAGGAATTTTGCTTGCTGTATTTATATGCTAATCATTGCTAATTCACACAATAATTTAAAACTGTCTTAGTGAAATGAAAATGTAAATAATTTTTACTTTAATTGATTGGGAATTTCAGGTCTGTATTTGGCTCAACTCTAGATACTAGAAAGCAGTATGCTGCCATGTTTCAGCACCCAGGGACCAGTGGGGTGGGGGTGGGGGGGTTAAGTTCAACAGACCGAAGCCCACCTCTGTAACCTCTAGCATACCACTCCTCCAAACACAAAAATATAATGTTTACAGTGACAAAATCATTATTTTGTTATTTCTCTGCAAGTTATTTGTAGTTTTCCAATTCCACTCAAGGCAAATAGGATGTCATTTGAGGAGAAAAAAGAGGACATTTTCCAATTCTATGATGCATTAAGAAAAAACAAAATGTTCTTCACAGAGCTTTTCTAAGAAAACTCACCCCCACAATGTCTATACTTAATGAGAGCTTGTATATAATTATGTTTTAGCATTGTTCAGCTACCAATCAATTAAATCCCTGTTTCAGCCTTTTATCGTGTGGTCTTTCTCTAATTGACTGAAAGTCTAAGTTTGCTGTGAAAGCATAAAAAAATGCTAAGAGAAAATCTTTAGAAATAAATTAAAGGATTTCTTATTGTACACTAGTTTTATGGTAAAAATAAAATCCTGAGAATAGTCTTTTTCTTTTGTGTAGTTTTTTTTTTTAAATACAGTAATTTTAGGTTCATTGTGTAAACATAATTTAAGCATCCTGAATCATTAGGACCCTAGGAAAGCTTTTATAAAGCGCTCATGGCTTATTTACAATAATCATGTAGGAAGATCAGATTTTTTTTTTTTTTTTAAAGTGCTTTCCTCAATGTCTGGCAGAGCTGTCTAGTTCCCAAAAACATCTTTAAACATTAAGTAAATAAATAAGGACAGCAAAGAATTTTTGAGCAATTAACAGTTATAAGAAGAAAACTTTTCCTAATTTCTTGTTAAAAAAAATATGTCAAAGATTGGAAATAAAGATTTAAACAAACCCAGTACACTTTTCAAAGAAGTTAAAATACAGCTTTTCCACTCATAAAGAATTATCTTTGTAGAATACTGACAAATTCATGAAAAGTCCTCCTTTCTGTCAGGCATGGGACTGAATCTGTCATGCATTGGACCGTTATTGGAGCCGCTGGCAAAGCGATCATTTGACTGGTAGAAAGAAGAATAGAGCCAATTAAATATTGTCAAGTCCATTCCTGGAAGTAAGCATTATAAAGTCTGCAGATGGAAAGCAGATGGCTTCCACAACAAAATTATAACCCTAAGAATCGTTTTTGTGGAAGCAGAATTCTTTGAAGTATCTGGGGTTGTTTTATGTAGTTTGTTATTCTTTTGCAGACGCCTGAACCACCTTTTTTTCATTTGGTGTTGTTATGGGTTGTCTGTGAAAGGCATGATAAGTCTAGAACAGTTGCACCAGAACAGTTTTTAATGCGTTCAAGTTGGAGCTATTTGGCCCCGCCAAGAACACCAGATATACAGATTTATTCATGTCTTCTGACAATAAGTTTTTAAATATAGCAGTAAATGACAGTAGATAGATTTAGTGGACAAAATATGGGCTTCTATTTATTCACGTAGATCGCTAATTGGGGGGCTTTGAGAGCAGATGCCCATGCAGGGCCAAACTGTGCCAAAATGGCTATTTTGGAGACCTCACCTGAACTATCTTTGCTAAACCCTCTCTAAATTAGTTCTGCTTCGCTGTATCAGAGGTGGCCTTCGCAGAGATTATCCATATTATCTTGGATAATATGTAGTGAATAATATGTATTATCTTGGCTAGCTCAGTTGGCAGGGCATCTGTCTCACTTTGCGGAAGACCCGAGTTTGAATCCCACAGAGGACAAATATTAACACCTTCCAGTTGGGTCCTTAGGCGAGACCCTTAATGCTACTTCCTAACTTTCAGATGTAAGGCGCTTTGCAGAAGAGTGTCTGCTAAATGTCTGTAGAATTGGAGTGTTTTGTTGTTATTAAGGCTGTTAAAAATAATATGTTAACGGTGGTAACTAGTTTATGTAATTGCGTTAAAAAATTGTTTTTAACACATTTAACATATGCGTCATTTATGATGGCGAGACATGGTGATGTCTTTAGGGGGTGAGTTGGCTCGCTCTATAGATGGATTTGAGGTCATCACAGCCAAGGGGAATGACGAGCGTTAGAGGGTTCAACACCTGCACATTACCTGTATTTTTTAAAAGAAGCTTTTCTTTGAACAAAAATCACTGTTTTTGTTGTTTTTGTTTGTCCAGTGCAGCGTGGCAGCTTCCTCCTCTCCCCTTCCATCTCTTATGAATCATGATGGCTGTCAGTGATCAGCTGATTGGCTTTTCCGTTGCTAGGACCGTCTCTCTTGTTGCGTTTGTTTATCGTTCAGCTGAGGAGGAAACTAGCAGTTCAGGGTTCACTCTGACAAATTCAGTATTTACCCTAAAGTATTGTTTTAGAACTCGCTAGCAAAAGTAGGCAACGCCTATCAGTCTCATGTCAATCAGACCCGTGTCACATGAAGATGATGAATGAAAAAATGTTAAGAACAGCCTTTATTTCCTACTACTTTTCAGTATTAATGAGGTTTGCTAGTGACGCAGCTGTACAATCTACTAGTCATCAGACCAGGCACACAACTATGAAGACAGATCAGGTCCAGATATCTAGTGAGTGTGAAACAGCAAAAGGAAGCGAGGAGACGTCGTCTCTAGATCATTGGTGCTGAGCAGATGTTGGAGACACAGGTCTGATTATTTATGGGCCATGGTGGTGGTGAGAGAAATTATAAACAGGTTCTAAGATACAAATCAGAGCAGGACCATTCACTAACAAACCAGCTGACAGGTGGTAGAAAGGATTTATACTTCGGATATGCAGGTGCGTGTCTAGAAAAGTTTTTTTTTTTTTTTTTTAGGGGCCAGGCATGAGCACTGACCAGGAAAATGTTGGCACAAATGAAACAGTTTTTATTTTATGATCTTGCTTTTATGTAATTTTGAACTTATTAGTACAACTAAATTGATCAACAAATGTAAAAATGCAAAGAAAATTGGCTCTTTCTGTTGATACAATACAGTAAAAAACAAACATTTCAGGCATAGTTGCCTGTTAATCATTAATCATGATTAACCATGATTAATTTGTAAGCTGTGATTAATCTGATTAAAACTTTTAGTTTTCTGACAGCCCTAGTTGTTATGCAGCCATTGCTGTGAAACTGAAAAAGCCTTCTAGGATAACTTGTCTGGGGTCACAACTTATCAGTATTTTTATTTGTTTTTACCATTTTCAGAAAGAACAAAAATCAAATGTAACTGGAGGCATTTTTGACAATTAAAGAAGACTCCCTCAAACAATAAATACTTTTAGTTGCTACAAAAAGCATGTAACCTGCGTCCAAATCTCAAACTAAACACCTATAAATGCACCATAAACTCTTGAAGTAAGTTCTGAAGTTTTGTTGATGGGCCTTAAAAAAGCAATGTAGTTACAACCATTTTGTCCACCAAAAATAGAGTGTATCCACAGTTTTATTCAAAGTGGGTACGTCCACTAAGCAAACTGATTAAATTTCCAGTAGTGAGTTTACTTTCAGTACACCAGGGGTAATTATCATGACCTCCTAGGTGGACAAGCCTCTAACTATGACAACATGAGGACATGGCTTTACACTGTACTTTACAGGCTGTGCTGGACATAAGATTCTCATAAGCCCAGCTTAGAGATAATTAGACCAGTTTATTATTTTTGAGTGAACCATCAGCCCCACACAGCAGAGCAGAGAATGACCTTAGAGCTGTCTTTGAGGCGATAAAACCAATCAATCAAATGTTTTTTTGTTCTTTTTTTTATCCACAAGCTGCTGCTGTCATTCTCAGAACATTCTGGTGAATCACTGCTTCTGTGAAGAAAATTTGAGCTGAGCACTCTTTTAGCACATCCTCATTGAAAATTAATGTGTGCACCCAGGTGTTTTCCCATTGATGTCGAGGCAATTAAAACCTGCGACTACTGCTGAGTCATTTGGCTAAATGGCATTTAAATGCTTTCACATTGCACTCAAATGTCAGATGTCAGGTTTTTTCTTTTTTTTTTTATTTTACCTTTTTCAGAAAGAGCAAAAATCAAATATACCTGGACACATTTTTGACAATTGAAGAAAACTCCCTCAAACAATAACTAAAGACTCCTCGCTGCTACTGAAAGCATGTAATCTGTGCAATGTGTCATAAGTGTTTCTTTCTTGGTGAACTCTGGTCAGTCTAGAATGACATGAAACAATCTTGCTGAAAATAGGAAACATGTTGACTTGAAGTATGCACTTTACAAATGGTGCCTGAACTTTTGAATGCCACTGGGAGTGATTGCTGATATTCCTTTTGTTCGTTTTAAGTGTATCAGTTAGTTCAGGAAAATATGTTACCTCTTGTAATTTAGCATAATGGAAATAATAAATGATGCCCAGCATTTGTTTGTATGGCAACTCTTCTTGTAGATGGATTCAAACACATGGCAGGACAAACCAAACCTGCACTGCAGCCAGCTGGGATCTGGGTGGTTCCTGTGGTGGCAGCCTCTAAGGTCATGGGTTAGACTGCTCTTGGTGGATCCCCAAGTTATCGCTTCCTCACAACAGCATCAAGCCAGATATTAGAGATTGGGGTGTGTAGGGAGGTGCTTGGTGTGTAAGAGAGTATAATTGATTAGGTGTGTTTTTAGTTCAGTTAAGTGATATACTTAGGTATGTGAAGGTTTATTTTTAATTTGATGTTATTATGTTAAGCATTTTATGAAAAGTGCTATACAAATAAAGTTTGAATTGATAAATGTGATGTCAGTCTATTTAAAACTGTAGCTGAAACACACATGGCTTCATTCCATCATTCTTAAGATTTGTGTTCGTCGTCCTTAAAGTTACATGAATGCGGCTTTTCTGTCAGAATGAACATCTTTCCTAGTTTTTATGTTATGTCCAAAGTCGCACTGAAGACTTCATGCACTGAAGTCCATAAACATTGTGGAGACGCTCCAGGGCAGTGGCGTATGAGAATGCAAACATCTGTAACATTCTATCCAGACTTTCTGTGGTGATTTGCTCTCTCTGTCCCTTTTTAAATCTCAGGCTCATCAGCGCTTGAGATAATCTATGAACGTCTGAGCAAATATTCTGGAGCATTTGGAGCATTGGTGAGAGTTTGTTGTTGATTTGTTTAGAAACACACAAGTACCCATTAGCACACATGAGAAGCTTCATCTTTCACCCCACTCTACTGCTCTTAGGTGGTAGAGTGGGTTGTCCAATGATCTCAAGGTTGGCGGTTTGATTCCTGCTTCCCCAGTCGATCTATCACTTGACCCTCCTTGCCTCTAGTGTTCGCATCGCTGGCGTATGAATGAGTGTGAATGTTCGGTGGTCGGAGAGGCTGTAGGCATGTAATGGCTACCTTATTTCCGTCAGTCTGCCCCAGGGCAGCTGTGGCTACACATGTAGCTTACCATCACCGAGTATGAATAAGGAGTGAATGAATAATGGATATAAAAAAGCGCTACATAAATCTAATCTGTTATTATGTATTATTACCACCTTCGTCACATGGAAGAGCACGTCTCCAGCAGAACGCTTCCTGCTGTGATGTGCTTCTGACTGGTCCAAATGGTCCTATTTTACTCATGAAACTCTCTGGTGTCCATGTGTGAAAGCAGCTTTAGAATCAGATGTTTTTAATCTTCTTTCCTCAATTTAAGTTCAATGAGAATGTTTTGTCCATTCAAATTATGGCTCTTTAGCCAACTTGTTGGTCCTGCTACAATTTAAAGCCACAAAGAAAGAAAAGCAGAAATAGTTTTGGGGCTCTAACAACCAATGCCTGATGAAACTGTAGCACTATAAGGCAAAGCGGATCAGAAAATGACATCTCCCTATTCAGATTGGCCGATTACAGTTGAGGCTTGCATGGAGAGAGCGCGGCCGTGAGCGGCTCTTACAGAAGGCTAAGCACGCGAAGATAAGGCCGAGCCTGGCTGGTGACATGCCTGGCTTGGGAGGAAAAGCAAATCATTTAGGACAATCTATTCCCGCCGCTGCCAGTCACTTCACTGCTGTCAATTTAATACCGGCTGCTGCGCGGCGACACAGTGGCCTGTGAATACCATTTCCATATAATTATTCCACATAAATGGCAGACCACTTGCTGTTTCATCAACCTTTTGGACTACATGCTGGCAAAGAGATAAATAAAACTTTTTCAAGTTAGTACAGTGAAGGGGCGAGGATAAGTTAATTGAAGTGGGCGTCCTGTAAATAGGCAGCACAAATGCTCACGATGGATGGACGTCCTCTACTTGGCTGAACATTTGCCAATGGTGCACCATTTTTTTGTTAGGTGAGAGTTTGCATCATTTGCATTTGACAGAGGTAAGCAAACATGCTGCATGTATGAGATTTTTCTAAATCCATGCATGTCATGTAGGCTATCAGGATGATTTATTCTGCAGTTCCAAGATGAGTTTGGAATTTGCTTAAGCCATTTCTAAGCATCACAAATAAACTTCTCTTTTGAAGCTTTACACCATCCAAGTCCAGTGACTTTTTCCTGCAGCCCATCTCCCGCTGAGAAGTTAAAAGCATTTGCATTTCACAGCCGCATGAGTGTGACTGAAGCTTTTATCGACCTAAGTGACTTTTGAAATTCTTAACATATAATTTGAGCATAAAGCACCCCTCCCATCTGCCATTCATGGACAACATTCTTTAAATCATTGTCCTAAAACTGGGGAACTTTTAATTAAAGATCTGTTCACAGGGAATATTTTGATCTTAAACACTTCACACGGGTGATAGTTATTTTATTTTCAATGCTGTGACTAAAAAAAAGAAGTCAAACTAATCACCCAGCAGCACACTCCAGTGTAATTCATTGTTTTAAAAAATACAAAAAGGCTTTTTCTTTTAGAGAAGTGACAAGTAAAACTTTCACATTTGAGCCAGCTGCACTAGAACTCAGTTGAATGTATTAATAGCTATGCATTCATTCGACACTTAAGTAAATGTCAGACTGAACTGACATTTCCTTAAGTCAAGTCACAGCTTTTAAATTTGACAAAGCACATACTCCTGATTTACAAGATGTAGTACAACTGTAATATCTATTAAATTCCTAAGATTTTAAATAATTTAAATGGCAGAAATATAATCAATAACCCAAATTTTCATTTTAAACTATTATCACATACCAGGTGGAAGAATCACAATGAGTTTTCATTTCAGACTCCATGCAGTGGAATTTGGTTCTGGCTGCTTTTACAGGTTCATTAGTCTCTACACTTGGCTGCAACCAGAACATAAAGCTTGAGTTTTATTGACAATTTAAACCTTTTCTGGAATCATTTCCCTCTTTTTAGCAGAGGTGATGTTCATCTATATAAAACTAGCAGTCAAACATTAGCTGCTAATTTGCTGCATTCTCTACATTTATACGTTTCCCATCAGAAACAACTTCTCTCTGCAATGGTTCCACTCCCTGTAGTTCTTTGGCTCTGTGCCTCATTTTCCTGGTATGACCTTTGCACATCTGTTGCACCTTCTCCAAACATCTCCCCATCATGACTCAGACTGGCTTTATTTAATGTCAGGTCTCTTACTGGTAAGACTTAATGAGCAGGAACTTCCTGCACTTGTTTAAATGATAGTTTGTGAAGTGATTTTCATTTTTACTTTGATGATGCCGTTAATCCTTGTTATTTATTTTTTTTAAACATCACTTAGTATGTTTATAGACAAGCTTATAAGAGTGGACACACTTTGTTTTTGGTTTTACTTCTGTAAGTGAATTGATTTGAGTTCATGGATTTGATAGTGTTAATGTTTTGCAACTGTAATCATTTTCTTTTTGTGATCACGGTTTATTGTGATCAGAGTGCACTGAATATCTGTACACATAAGAACCATTGTGTGCCACATTTGCACACATTAAGCCACGCTAAAGAGCTGACAGACTGTTTTCATTCGATTTGTCCTTCTATTTCATACAGCATTCCTCCTCATGAAGCAACCCTGGATTCATGCTGCAATTCACAATAATAGGAATGTAGAGCAGATATAGAAAAAATCTTGTAGTAAAGTGTAATATTTGGGAATGGAAGAGCTGTTAATACAATGCAATCACTTGGTTAAGATAAGAGCTCAGTATTTTCTAATCTTTTTACCATTGATCAGCATATAAGACAAGATTATTATTAGTATTCTGTACATCATAGTTACATATCAATCTCCAAGCCCCAATTTCTTTAAAATATCTTAGAAAATTATGTGTATGCAACTGCTTTTAAAAGTGAAAACTATGACATTTTAGGACGTTTCTTCTAGCATAGACAGGCGCTGGGTTGGAATATCGGGCATAACGACGATTCACATCCCACTTCAAGGTTCAAGGTATTTATTGTTGTCACAGGGCTCTTTCCATTTCCTTCTTAGAGTTAAAAAAAAAAAAAAAAAAAAACTGCTTGTGGCATTTACTTGCTCACTTTCTGTGAAAATAAGTAGTTAGCACTGTTCACTAGGCCAGAGTCCAGTCCAGTTTAAACCGATCATGAGTGGTTGTTACCTCCTTTGTGTCCATCCCAGCACCACCCTCATCACAGTGAGGATCCTTCTTTTTATACTATAAGCCCCTCCCACTAGGCTCAGTATCCAAATAAAAAAAATATCCAAAAACCACTTAAAACCCCCCAAAAGACACATCTCTTTGCAAAGGTGTAATTCTAACATAAACTGTCATTAACTTTCATATAATTAAACAATTTTCCCTACAGAAATACACCTTTGCCAAATTAAAATTCCCTAATTAATGCCAACACAAAACACCTTGAACCAAGTCACATAATCCAGGAACATGATCTTCCTATTTAAGGACAGCAAAATCCTTCTGCTCGGTTTTGCCAAATCATGCAGGATGCGGCCCGCATGCCACACCCTGCGACAACTGGTGAGTGTGTGGGTGAAATGTATGCCTAAACCAGGTGAGAGCCACGAAGTCTGCACCCTTATGCTACTCATACAGAAAAGAGGAGATGAAAATATAAAAGAAATGATAATGTCCATTTCTAACAACAGAGGGATAAAGAAAAAGTGACGTGTGTGTGTGTGTGTGTGTTTGTGTGCGCATGGATGGGTGGCGCTCGTGTGCACTGATCAGTCAGACGGAGCGGTGGTGCTGCTCCCTGACAATTGTCAAATTTACAGCATAGTTTCACATCAAGCAGTGAAATTCTTCTGTGTGAGCAGTTTATTTCCATGCATTTCAATAAGATGATTCCTTTTTATTTAATTTTCAACTCAGTCAGGTTGGATAAAATACTTCTGATTCTTAAATCATTCACTTTCCCCTGCTTTGATGTTACCTTTAGAGTTTGTCATTTCTTTTCAGATAACTAGTGAGCCCTAATTTATCATATAAATTAACTCTAAATGTATAGAGAGGTTTCTTTCAGAGAGGATGATGGATTCTTGTAGTAGGACCAGCAGCTCTTTAAACATAATTATTTATTAGTAGCTTTTACAAAGTGAAATGATAAATGTCAGTGATGGAAAGTAGATGTACTCGCTGTATGACACTGTTCATATTTCATGTTTCTGATAAGAACGGGTTCATAATTCCCTAGTACCCCACTAGAATTGGGTTATGTGTCCATAATTGACAAAGCACAGGCTTGTACCTGCATCAATGTGCAAATGCTGCAGTCACAAGCAGATATCTGACTGTAGAAATTAATACGTAAATATAATAATGCCGTTCCATAAATAGAACCTGAGTGTTTGAACTTCTTATTCTTGTTATTTAGACTTTTTCCAGGTAATATATCAGAAGCTCACAGGAGTTTTCTTCATGTTGGGGTATTATGCTTCTTTTTTTTTTTTCGTCAGCCAAGTTTGTGAATTCGTCTTCAAACAGCCTGTTGAATAGCACGCTACCTTGGGTCCTTTTTGAACCTGTCAGAAGCTTTTCTTGAAAGCTGTGGAAACAGCGACTTACAGAAATGTCTCTGGCAGATGCCAGCAATGAAAAGTTTGGCCAAAGCAGATTTTGTTCCAAGCTGACAATCACAGTGATCGTCCATGCGTTGGTGTTTTTTTTTTATTCTTTCTTTTTCTTTTCCCCCACAGAAGACAAAGGATGTGGCATTATAGGAGCAAATCAAGAATCACTATATTGTTGAGGTATACTACATAGCTGAACAAGATGGGTGTTTGACTGGTGTATATCTGTTATGTGACAGTGCAGCAACATTGCAATGTGCTTATTCAATGTTGGACATACCGAGAATTGTGTTGGGATTTCACATCTCCATCAGTCTTCATTTTTCCTATAAACACACACATTTATGTCCTCAGCTCTCGAACGTCATTCACAAACACTCTTTGCTGGCGATCATTAGAGTCCCATGAGCTCTATTGTTTGTGCCTCTGCAGTCCTGTAGATCCCCATTGCTAATAATCGTTATAATTGATGTTTTCCTTCTAAGCCTCTAATGATGTTTTTAGTATTTACGGTTACAGACAGCCAGACAAGCTGATTCATAATAGTTTCTCCCTGCCGCTTTATTGGCATGGCGTTTCTCACATTCACATCAGTAAATTAATTTGACCCTGCGACGCTGTATATCCAAGTGAACCACTGTGGCTGTGTGACCAGGTTTTCTTAAGCTGCTGTCGTAAAGAGTGCTTTATCGATCCTCCCCGCTGACGCTTTAATAAGTGCTTTGCATAACAAGTGTTTTACTGTGGGATAAATCACATGGCTTGTCAAACCCTCACAGACACACACATGCAACACAAAGAAAAGAGTGTAGCTAGAAGTGGGTCATCTTTTTGGATGAGGAGACTTTTTAATGTGTAAAATAAATTATTATTTTTTTTAAAAAAGGGGTAGTATAAGAGTAAATGAGTTATTTTAGTTCCTGGACAGTCAGTTACATATTCATTCAAAGGCAGGATGAGGCTTATAAAGACTCACCCACTTGAATAATGTCTTGCCTGTTGCTAGCAAGCTAGCCAACACCGGGAGATCTGTTAGGAACAGGGAGAATTCAATCAGGAAGATCCATGAGCCTGTGTGGAGCCTGTGAGTGATATCGATGGCTTGTGAAGCAGGTCGCGAAGGGGGCAGCTCCCTTGGTACAGTGTTTCATCCCTGTCCTATTGCCACTTCTTCTTAGGGAGTGTGGAGGAAAAAGGAGGGGAAGCAAAAAGCACTGCTGCATCCAGGTCCCAGGGGCTCAATCCAGCCCAGGTCTACCACTATAATATCATTTTATGTCAGCCACAAGTGAAAGTTTCTCCAACTTGGGGAGGGCTGATTGATGACTGTTGTAAATCAATGTTGAGAGTGCTGCATGGGGAAATGTTGTGGGTTGTGTAGGAATCCTGATGCTTTTATGTTCATTTTTTACCGCTCAAGGAACCATGCTACTCAGAGGGCTTACCTTTACCCAAACCTCAGCCAGAAACAGGCATAGCTTTTGTACTGCCCAACCCTGAACTAAATATATTTTATATCTTCTCCATTGCTTAACCATACCATTTTTGCCCTGTGATAAATATTAGATTTTGGTGATAAATACTAATACTGAAAATAAGAATCTGAAATGCTCAGACAGATATGAACGCCTTTAACTTGAGATGAAAACAAAAACACAAGTTATGTTCTTCCCTT
Organism: Melanotaenia boesemani; assembly: GCF_017639745.1. Taxonomy (NCBI): domain Eukaryota; kingdom Metazoa; phylum Chordata; class Actinopteri; order Atheriniformes; family Melanotaeniidae; genus Melanotaenia; species Melanotaenia boesemani. The sequence goes on from NC_055705.1 coordinate 13,889,056, forward strand.
TGGAATCATGTGTATTAAGTGGGAACATGACTTGGAGCACAACTAATTCTAACTACAAAACTAATTTAAGTATGTTCACTTTATTAGGTGCTAGCACTGAGATAAACATCCTTTTATCCCCAGAATAGCCCTAAATCTCAATGACATAGATATTTTGCTTCATATTGACATGCTAGCATCACAGTTGCTGCAAATTTGTCGCCTTTGGTTTCATGATGAGGATTTCCCGTTCCACTACATCCCAAAGGTTCTCTGTTGGCTTGGGATCTGGTGACAGTGGACGTCATTAGAGTCCAGTGAACACACTGTCATGTTCAGGAAACCAGTTGGAGATGATTTGAGCTTTGTGACATGGTGCATTGTTGTTGTTTTTTTTTTGTTTTTTTTTTTTCTTAACATGTTCTGTCCAGCATCATTGCAAGCAAAATGATAATCTGGTTGCTGTATCGTACTAAACAAATTTGCTCTGCCAAGGGGAGACCTATGGGTAAGGCTCCTCTTGATAATCGATTCAGTTATTTATTTAGGGAAGAGAACTTCCCTCTGGATGTTGAGCCTCTAGTGGTATTAGGCAACCCTGCTCCCCGGGAGGTCCCCCAGAGCAAGACAGGCCAGGAGAGGCCGCCCCCCATGACCGGGCCATACAGGGACTGCAGCCAATAAGCCTCCGCCGACCCCAGAATGTACCCACCCCCCAAATGCCTAGCAGGGAATGAGAGGATGGGGAGGAGGACAGCGGCAGAGTCCAGACCCACGGCACACCACCCCCAGGCTGGCCCAGGCCCCACAAGTGCACTTGACCAACAGCCCCCCACCATCACTCTGTTTACTTTGTAATCTCACAGAAGTAAGGAGCGGATTTCTAACTATTTCCAATAAAACTATACCTCTAAATTGGAAATCCAAAAACTCTAAACATATCAATCACTGGACCAACTCTCTCATCACAGATGAGATCACACCACATTAAAGAAAAACACATTATTCACATAAATAACCTGGATCCTATTCTTAACTCATTTCAGCTTAAAGGCAAAATAAGTAGCATTGACACATAGTGTTTCAAATCAGAACTGCAGTCAAAAGAGAAAAACACGGAGAGCGTCCCCCCCCTTTGGAGAGTTTCACGTAAATTGCCGGTTTATGAGAGGAAGGTTCTTTATATACAGTCTATGAAGGATGGAAAACATAGCGCCAGCAAACATCATAATGAGGAGTGAAGATGATTCACACGCACAGTAAGTTTCTGTGCTTTGCAATGCTAAGGCTAATTTCACGCGCTAATTTACATTAGCATAAAATAGTGTAAATAAAAGTTACATTAATCAACAAATGCCGCGCAGCGGCAGTTGTCCTTTAGTCTCACTTAATAACTTAATTTGATAGTAATTTCATAAGTTTATGAGGACAAACACACCATTCCCATTGGCCCAAACATCATTACATTTGTTGTTGTAAACTAATAGGCCACAAATTTACTCCACTAATACATCCATACAGTCACACAAATTAATGAGTGCTGAGAAATAAATTGGACTAAAATCTTTGTAAATCAAGATAAACTTTTTGGTTAATTTAAGCAAAATTCCTGTGCTTTCCTGTCGAAACTTTGCCAACTCAGACTTCTCCACCTTGGAAAAGATTCTCCAATATTGATTCTCGTTTTATTCCGTTTTTGGTCATTTGCTTTTTTAGCAGGACACCAAGGCTTTTTAGGTTTTTCTGAAACTATTTTTGGTCCGCTTCTTTTACTAGCTTCCATACCTGCACGCTGCTGCTCTTTTGCCGACATAAAATACCAAACTCTGCTGCTGTTTGGCAACCGTGGGGAGTCGCATATGATTGGATAAGGAACCAGGGATTAGGAAAGAACAACACGGTGCACCCAAGTTATTCCGGCACAGAATTCTTATTTTGAAGAAAAACTTGACAAAGACATTGTTGATGTAGGAGACAGATTGTTTATAGGGAAGCTTCCTTTTATCCGTCGCAACAAATGAGAACATTTTTAATTTTTTTACAGAAAAAAATCCTAATTATTCAGCCTTTAAACCAAATACCTGAGTCTGCAGCCATGAATACCTGGTATTGGAAATGATTGGTATTACATAAATGCATTATTATTTTTCACACCCCAGAGTATCATGCTGTGTTTTGTTTTACAGCACCACCAGCAACTCGACATCAACGCACTGGCCATTTTGAACCATAACATAAGACGACGTTTTACTGGCTGATGAGAGCTCAGAGAAGAGACAGGATGCAAGACAGATGATGACTGCATTCTTTAGGAATCTTTGTAAAAACTAGTTCAATTGTGGGGCTCTAACATTTAGACATGAAATACTGTAACATCACTTCCTTTTTAAAAGTCTATTTCCAAACACTAAATGATTTTTGTAAAAAGCTGAAAGGGGACAAACTGCTGAGGGATGGTTCATATCTTAAGTAGAAGCTGCTCGGTGCAGCAGAGAGAAATGAAGGCACAGCGCTGCTGGCCATCTGCCACCGAGTCCTCTTTTGAGGTGTGGTTGAGTATCAGAGTCATCTACAGCTTCAGTCACAGCCTCCAGGGAAAATCCGAACAAAACCAAGCAAAGTTAAACCTGAAATGTGAAATTAATTGATGGATATAAAAATATGTCAGTACCCTGGGAATGATGTCTCAATCAGCAGATTTTTAAATGTGAAATTAGCACAATACTTTACAGAATCAGTCAGGATCTTAAAAGTAAAAAAGAGTGTAAGCTTCAGGAAATTACTAACAGAGCCCTTTTCAACGCATCATTACCACAAGCATTTCTTTCCTCATCAGTCCTTTCACATGACTTAGTTTACAGCTCCAAAACATTCAGCATTCTGTATCCCTTTTTAAAGACTGGAAACCATTTTAGTTTTCCTGTGTGAATTGTAAAATGTTTCCCATATTTTCCAATATGTACATTTGCATCCTGGTCTCACAAAAAGACATAAAGTACAAACAAAACAAAACAATTGTACTTTTTTTTTATTTCAAACTGTCCGTTGCCTGAGGGCAACACTGTGCAGTTAGGGCACTTTGCATAGACGCCATTCTACAGTAAATATGTGCTTCAATGCAAAATAACGACCATAGTGATTTTATTTTACTTTACCACTGACAAACACTTACAGGAGGTGGACTTAAAAACATTTTGGACGCGGAAAGTTCATGATCCAGGAGTTAGGCAGAGAATATAGTTTTGATTATGTGTAAGCATGTCCATCATGGTTGCCTCACATGTTTTGCCATTTTTAAGCTTGTTTGTGCACTTCTTCAGAAAGCTGTGCTGTTTTCACAACTTCCATCATGAAAGCAACTAGTTGAGATATTGTATGGACAAAATTAATTAGATAAAAGGTCACAGGGTTGAAATTCAGCTACTCCATCTGATAAGAGTTTGCTGATGTGCCCCCTGGTGAAATACTCTGATAATAAATATAGTACTCAAACAAGTAGGGGAAAAAGCACGCTCAGAATAGAGGTAGTTGTCTACATGGACGTGAGGTCAACAAACAAGTGTATTGTTGGCCTACGACGCGTTCCCTCAGCTGTGAGTAAGTTGTAGGGCAGGTCGTACAAAGGTAGTACCTTCAAAGGTATTCTGTTGACAATTATTGTACATGTGTGGGTCATCTTGTACCCTAATTTAGCTATACGGGTCTTTATAAGGTACAAACTTCAACGGTAGAAATAACTGTACATTATCATTGATCATCATTGAGAGTACAACAGCGATTCCTTGTAGGGTTCCACCCCGGCAACAATCCTTTGTTCCCTCAAAGATACAATTGGGTACTTTATTTTCTGAATGTGTGAAGAGCGATAAAGGAGACAGTGAGGAAGAGTGGAACATCATGTCTGAGACATAGTGAAGAGATGAAAGGTCAGTCAGAGCAATAAACTGTGCAGTTTGTGTGTTTATGTGCATGTAAGTGGATGAAGAGGGCTACAGCACATGTTCAAAACTCTACTTCCTGTTTTATTTTTAAAAGTAAACATCCACATGATCATGAGGAGACTGTGTTTATCTTATGTTTGATGGATTGGAACCATTCCTGGGTTATTTTTGTCTAAATAAACTAGTTTTCTAATGAATACATGTTAGTTTGACTTATATGCCACCTACACTACAGAAAACCTTGAATTTTAGAACCCTTAAAGCACCGTGAGGCAACAAACCCTATTCTTGCCTGGGTGGGGGGGGCTCTCTGTCCTTTTCTTAGTAGGAGAATACCAGCATAGAACTACAATTCCAGAAGCAGTTTTTATGCTGGAAAAAATAAAGGATTTCAAACAATATTGTGTGGAAATGTTTTTAATTTGTAATTTCACTAAGACAAAATATTCCAGGCCCGACTCGTGGCTTGTGATCATGGTGACCAAAGACTTAGTGGTCTTTTCACGTAACAGAGCTAAATAAAGTTAAGCAGAAAGATATGCTTTTCTAAATCAATATCACAGTCAGTCTGCCTCTGCCCAGATGAGCATGGCAGCGTACTAAAGTCTTCACAGTGTCTGCTGGTTATCCCATGATGCCAGAGGAACTCTGAGCATTCCTTGCTATTTGGTTTCCGTCCTCTTGTTTCCAGGTCAGGAACAGGTGAACATTTACATGGCAAGCTGTGTTAGCTAACAGCTGCACTTAGCCATGTGGCTCCATATAGCTCAACCAAGTTTAGTGTAGCTTTAGCTTCCACTTAGCTCGTCAGGCAGCAAACCATGCTATTTTCTAACTATCATTATCATGAAAAAAACAGTAAGCCTCACTGTTTGTACAGCCTCTTCTTTCCATTTGGTTACACAATACACAGCAACCAACAATAATGTTAGCTGTAATGGACATGCACAGTTTGATCCCAGCAAGTTTCACTCAAGAGTTCTTCTTTTTTAATAAAGCCCTGCTTTACCCACCTAAATGTACCAGCCCCCTGCTATCAAGTGGTGGAGGAAATGGAGCAAGAATAGCCATGTGTTTTTAACAGAGATAATTTCATTCCCTGTGAAATCTAGCTTGCATTGTGAATAAATATTATCAGGTAGCTGTAACAGAGTACTCAGAAATAAACACTGAATTGTAAACTTTTAAGAGCATAAAAAACATCACTGAGTTATCAATGTCAGGTGTCTTGCAAAGATGCACAGCTTTAATGTTCACTAACTGTGAGAGAAAAAATGAGGAAAAAGTGATCATAAAAATCCATGTACTTTTTTCTTCTTTTAAATCAGTTGACAAGATGTAATAAAATGAAAGGAAAATATTATATAAGTAAAGAAAATTCAAAGTTTTTTTTTTTTTAGATGTTTGTTGGTTTGTGTTTTTGGTTGGAGGTAAATGTTATGATGGGCAGGTGTTTGTGTCTTCAAAGAAACAGAGTAAATAGAGGAACTGTGGGGGAAAAGCAACCTTTGATCATAAAGCTAAAATCTTCAGCTTGTCATCAGATTAGAATTGTTTATTATTACTGTCATTATGAAATGCTTATATTCTCCACACACCCAGCCCTAAACCTGAATACATTTCTTTGAGGACTCAGAAGGAAAATTAGGCTGCAGTGAAAACAACTGATGTAAACAAGAGACGGTGTTACACAAGGGGTCTTTTTATTATAGGAATTATTGAAAACATAACTTTTGAATGGTATTTGTTTTGTCTACAACAGATACAGAGGAGTTAACCATTCACCAAAGCTTATTCTGGATGAAATTAGAGGAAAGAAAGATTTAAAATAGATGAATGTTATGCCTTAAAATGTTGAGGGTCTCTCCGGGAGTGACAAAGATGAATGGGTAGGATCAGGAATGAGTCCATCAGAGAAAGAAAAGCCAGAAGAAGATGGTTTAGGCATGAACAGAGGAGCAATAGTTAATATATCAGTAAAAGAATGCTGATGATGAAACTACCAGGCACAAAAGTCTAGAGAAGACCAAAGAGGAGATTTATGGATGTAAAGAAAAAGGACATGAAGTTAGCTGGTGTAAGAGAAGAAGAGACAACGAGATAGGGTTTAGATGGAGACAGATGATTGATGTGGTGAGCCTTGAATGGAAAAGTAGAAGAAGAATGTTATGCCTTCATTTACGGATTTGTTTGGTCAATTATTCTACCCCAGTAACGCATAGTTTCAGAACCATGTATAGTTGTTATCCTTTGATATACTGTATGGTTAGGCAACTGCTTGGTTGGATTTAGAAAATAAAAATAATTTGGGTAGAAAATGAAGCCTTAAGGAGGTAGCTTATCTGCTGTAATAGAGGTCAGTGAGAAGTTACAGCAATGGTGCCTTTCTAAGTTTTAGTGTGTGATATTTTGTTGTCCTTTGGTAAATTACAATCCAATGATGGTATAGTGGTGTAATTATGATGAAAACGTAGTAATCAGTTTAATTTGCAGTCTTCTTCCTCTGATCTGCTTTTTTTTATGCACATACATGTAACATACACCTTCAGGCTCCCCTGGGCAGGACGGGGACTCTGGCATATTCCTCCAATGTAGCGCCTTCCCAGGGTTTCTTTGGAGAGGAGCAGACATGTTTGTGTTTTGTTTGCAGAAATTGTAGAGCCACAAAGATCTGTTAAGCCAGAAAAGCTTCAGCAATAACTGAGCTGTGTCATATTTCATCTATTGTATCGTTTTTATATATAAACCAAAGCAAAACTTGAGCTGATGAAAGCACTTCTCTCATTGTAGTTTTTAAGTAAATTGATTGCTTTGATTGCATCTTATGTAAATTTGGGACTAATGTATGCAGTTTATCTTCAAAACATCATAAGACACAAATCAATCCATGATGTATCATGCTAAAGATGGATGCGACAGCCGTGATGATTGCACACGTGTTTTAACGTGGTTCTTCAGTCCCAAAAGAGCTCTCCATCGTGAAAAGCTCAAAGGTTTATCGATTCACTTCCTGTTCCTGTGAGCTGCTTGGTTTTTGCTTTGAGACTGAGGATCAATCAAGATATTTCTCTGAACCTTTAATCCGGCTTCAAGTGAGCACCATCAGGGCCACTGTCTTGTTTAGCAGATTTGTAAAGATAGCTTGGCAGGTAGTGGTGTGTGTGTACAAACAAATAGGGTTGTAAATCCTGATCCCTTTCATTTCAGGTCGTTGATCTGCATGTGGCAGTCCGTCTGTTTTCAAGATGAATATCCTGTAAGCAGAAGTTTTTCTATCCCCCACCACCAGCTCTTTTCAACATGAACAAAACGTTTGCCACATCTCTGTTAGACTCGTTTCTTTTGCTTGTGTCCCAGGGTTCCAAAATAAGTGACAATTTCAGCTTTGTTCAGAAGGATTGTTGAGAAAAAATATATAAATATATGAGAAAGAAAACTCTTAAACAATCTGTCAGCTTTTTACTTGCGTGTGGTTGTCTTTCTGTGAAATAAACTAATGAACAATAGTGTGATGTTTAAAAAAAAAAAGCCTATGAAAGTATCTTGCATTAGTACACACTTTTGTAGGATATTATATAAGCATTAGTTGATGCATCATTGCAGATGGATATAAATGTAAAAGCAGGGCCTTTCCCACTTTTGATTAGTCTTTGGAGCTAATTGATCTTGTATAAAAGTAACATGAACCCGAGCTGAAGTGTGTCCAGAACCCCTGACAGCTTGCATATGAGAAGGTGGGGGTTGAAGAAGCTGTTCTGTCCCTTCTCCACCAGACTCTCTCCTACCTAGACGAAGGGAACTGTGACGTGACCAACATTGCAATCGATAACAATTAGTTGTTTTGTTTTTTTTGTTTTTTTTATGAACTGGCTTGTATCAACACAGTGATTATAAATGGGACAAATGTGGGTTTGTTATAATTGGCTTGAATTGATTATGTCTAAGCACCTTGATATGACTTTGGTGTGAAATTGGCACTATACGAATAAAGCTGAATTGGATTTTTGCGATTCATTCGACATCATTCACCCAGGTTCCTGTGTAACAAGATGACTGGCGTGTAACAAGTTGACTGGCTTACCGGTCCACTAACATCTTGTGACATGTATGTAGACTACCTGTCAGAACCCAGTTATGTGCAGCGTGGGAGCATTCTATTCTACAGTCATTTAGTAGACACTTTTATCCAAAGCGACTTACATTTGAGAGTAAGAACAACACGAGAAAGAAGGGATGTCATCATTAAGTGGTAGTCAGACTGCTGTGAGTCCAGTTGGACCCAGGTGCAAACTTTCTTTTGCACTGCCTCAATGACAATGACAATTAGGTAAGCAAGCAAGGTGAGTACAGAAGCCTCATCAATGACTGTGTGGGATGGGACGGTGCAACACAAACCCACTTCACCTCATTGCAAAGAAGACTAAAGAGATTGTGCTGGACTTCTGGTGATTGCCTCCCCCTCTGAGCAGATGTAATGGCAAACTACAGTCAAACTACAGTCCATCATTGACAGCCCAACTACACATGCCATACCCAGCAGTGAAGCATTTTCAGTGGCTAGCTGTTGTCACAGAGATGAATAAAGGCCCATTCACGCTCTAAACTAATGACGGATGTGAAGCATTTGGTCCATCTTCTGTCCCCTTTCCATAAACAATTTAGTCTGTTCTCAGAGAGCTTATGGATGCCTAGCAAACAAGTCTTATCACCAGAAAATGGAGGGGCAGGGTTGTGCAATAAAGTTGATGTGCCACCAGTGGCTTTAATGGCTGCACAGACCACCGCCATTTGCAGTAGCTGCCTCTTTTTGTTTCTTAGAGTGTCCATTATCATGATCTTCTCCACTGTTGCCATGTTTACTGTCTGAAACAGAAGTCTAAACTTGGAGGTGAGCTCTGCACTGCCCTCCGGTGGATATATTGCCTAACAACCATGGCAATATAAAAGATGCATCGGGCAAATGAGGACACTGATGTTTGAAATGGGAAAATGAGCTTTTAGGAGATGCTTTGTCCCCTGAGTCATAAGACTGGATGATATGACTGGGAAACTGGATGAAGAGGAGAGAGGGTTTGATAACAGTGAGTCGATGATGTTGACTTTTATCAACAATACATCTTTTGTTTCTCACAAACTCTATGCTCCTTAAACCATAACTGCATTTGAATATCATAAATTATTGTACATAGCATAATATTTGCAATTCCAATCTATCTGAACATTCTTTTGCTAAGTCTGTTGGTAAATGATGATGTAGCCATAAGCAATAAGAAAAATTGAAAGGTTGCTTTGTGTTGGAAACCTTTTACAGAATGTTACATGCACACTGATTGCTGCTGGGGAAACTGCAGTAAGAATGGGTGTTTTCTTTCTTTCATTATTTTTTCCAAAACTTTAAGCATATTATTTTGTGGTTGGCAGGTAGAGAACTCCCTCTTTGTATGCAACACACATGTTTCTTGGAACTAAGATCTATCTGAGCTGAAATAAAATAAGTGGTAGAACTGTCCCTGCCAGTGGGGAGAGTACATTGAATGAGCCAATCTGAGGTGCGAACCAGATCATTTACCATCTGCGGCTGGTTGGCTCATTTGGCAGAGCACCCGTCTCCCATGCAGGAGACCCAAGTTTGATTCCCCGGGGGAATGAATAGTAACACCTTCCAGTTGGGTCCTTAGGCAAGACTCTTAACACTACTGCCTAACCACTGTAAGTCACTGTGGATAAGAGTGTCTGCTAAATTACTGTAATGCAATGCAATGCTGGATATTTAGATTGTGGTTCTGTGGGGGACTGAATGGGCACCAAGTTGTGTCCAACAGTTCAGGGAATTCACACGGAACATCAGTTTTTACCCTATTTTGTCTGATGCCTGGTTGGATGTCTTGTATTATTGCAAGCACATGATGGTACCAGCTAGTCCTGGAACATCTCACTAGGGAGGCGCCCTTGAGGCATCATGACCAGATGCCTGAGCCACCTCATCTGACTCCTCTCGATGCGGAGGACTCTACTCTGAGCCCCCCCTGGATGACCGGGCTTCTCACCCTATCTCCAAGGGAGAGCCCGGCCACCCTGCAGAGGAAACCTATTTTGGTCACTTGTATTTGGAATCTCATTCTCTCGGTCACTACCCACAGATTGTGACAACAGGTAATGGTTGGAACGTAGATGCAGAGTCTGCCTCACTGCAGACACCTTCAGGTTTCTATTTTTAAAATACTGTAAGGATGTTTTGTTTTGTTTTTTTCAGTGTCTCTCTTTAGGACCATTTAGCTGGCTCTTGGACCATGGAGCCTTTTTAAAATTTGGGTAACTGGAATGTCCCCACAAACTGACCAGTTTGAAAAGCATTAAAGGAACAGTCACGCGCTTGGAGTAGAGGTCAACCTGTTGATCATTCATGTCATTGTTACCTGTGAATTGTTTACCCATCTAACAAAAGCTGCTTTGGATTCTAAGGTCCAAGGTGTAATTGGTTGTGAAACCTCCTGGGGAGGACAGCCAAAGGTGCTTTGCAGGTGCTGGGAAGGTACCTGAGGCCAGGTATCACCTTTTTTTCCAATTTAACATAGATGGCTTCTTTGACATTTCACAAACCACCTGTCTTCTCTGTCCTCAAAAGAGTGACCTTGAAATACAGATAGACCTCTGAATCTTGACCTGTAGAGCTGCTCTCCTGTGTTGTAACATGCATTTATGAAGTGGTTGATTGGTATGTCATATATAAAGGTCTGAGCACTCCTCGCTGCACTACACTGCATACATGATGCCACTCATGGATGCAGTGTTTTATTCTTTGTGTGACCAAGCATCTATCTGAGGATGTTGTTTGGTTTGATGTACCTGGATGTCGTGTTTGGAGTAGATATGAGTTGCTCATAAATTCCTACCACATATAGAATGACAGTATTGTGGCACTTCTTATGTTCCTTTTGGCATATTAGCAAAAACTCCCCATAACTGGGTAGAACCGAAGAAGCCGATGAAAGGTGAAATCTCTTCAAGAACTAAAAAAATAGAAGTCCAGTTGCCTTTATTGCGGCTATTATAATATTCCACTGTGGCAACTGAACCAATTTCATGTTGTTTCTCCCTTCCTTTCAGTGATATAGGTTACTTTACTGGCACATACACACACGCATGCCAAGTCATAATCTGTTTTACTGCATCTAGCGATATGAGGAAGGCTGACTTTTTCACATCAAGATGGGTAGGGGCAGGGAAAGCATTATCAGCCACAGAAAGAGAGATAAGAGTTACGTAGGTGGGCCAAGAATCTTGTGTAAAAATCCAAAGGTCACCTGAGCTTGACTTCATACCAGCCGACATGGAGACACTAAAGGTCAAAGAGATTGAAGGGATGATGCATTCACACCTTTGGTTTCACTGTGATTATTTTCCCTACATGGTTTTTGTTATTATTTACATGTACTTATGCTTGATGATACACTTTTTTTAAATTATCCCCCTGAGGTCACCTGTATGAGAGGAGTCCTGACGCAGAGCATTGAACCCGGGTAGGATCAAATAGCGTATTAATTCTAGAAGAATAACCAGGATAAGTGTGGCCCCTGGGCACTGCTCTAAATATGATCATGAAGCCGCTGCATTCAATAACACAATAAAACAATGCTGAGCTGTGAAACTGATATTAACAAAGATTAAAAATTGCAGTGGTTTTGTGAAGTAATGACCTCATTAAGCTTGTATTTTATCATATGCTGCACTCATTTCAGTGGACTAAAAAGGATAAATGGTTCAAAAACAGCCAAAATCCAAAATAATAGCAGGGAAAAAAATATCCTGTTACCAAGATAATTGTTAGATTTGTAAAATCTAATCCATAATCTCATATTTTATTCATATAGTAGAAAAATACATTGTGTTGCTGTACATTAAGCGTTAGTATAGTGGAGCTACACTATGGACATTTTACTCTATATGGTAGATCTTTTTTTCTGAACCAGGTCATTCAAAACAAATAAATGACCTCAGTAAAAATAAATCTTGCAGCACAGATCATCTTCAAAATGCCCTGTGGTGCATTTTGTCATAGATGTACATGCAATACACATTCCTGCAATCTATATGGAAAAAATGGCACAGCTCCCACAAAACACATATTTTTATGATTAAAAGAGTGATGCTGGAATCTGATAGCCAGCTGTTCCTTGTGGCTTGAAAGCGTGCTGCTAGAAAATTGAGGACAAATGGAAGTCTAAACCAATTGTCTTTTTTAGCTATTTTCTCTGTGTGCTTTGTAGTTCCCTGGATTGCAGAACATGATAAATATACAGCTGAGATCATAATGCTTGGCAAAAAGCCTGCCTATCAAAGCTGTGTGTAATTTATATTAAGAAATATTCAAACAAAGGAGTGGTGCAAACTGCAGCTGGGAGCAATCTTGAGGTTTCGTCCTTGTAGTATTTACATTTTATTCAAGCGTTTGTGGTAAAGGTGACACTTCACTGTAATTAGAAATCTGTGATTATGACACTTAAAGTTTTGATTTGTCATTTGAATGAGCTTCCAATCCTTTTACTGTTCATCTGTGATTATCAGCTGTGGACTCTGACCAACCAATGCAACTAACAAAAATATGTTCATCAATAGGTAGTTTTTTTTTCATACTCTTAAACACATCTCACAACAGCGTCCTGTAACTACGCTACGTGCAGCATGGTTAAGTATTTATTTTTGTTCTGTAATGTTTGTGGCTTGTGATTGATTTTCTGCTGCAGTGTTTTATTGTTGACTTTTACATTTATAAAGGTAGACAGTGTCACGGGCATTGATACCTTTTCCACTAACACTTTCCCAGAGGCATTGCGATCCTTCTTCCTGTTTCACGTTGGAGTTAGCTGGAGAGGCATGAAGCATGCCAGTTAACTAAACCGTAATAGACTGATTTCTAAGGAAAAGGTGAATATACACAGATTTTTTTTTTTATGTGCACCTGAAGTTACTTTCAAATGTGTTTATAAGGATGTGCTGTGATATGTGTGTATGTAAAGTTATAAATTTTTTTTATATATTCTATGGCTTTCCAGAGCCTACAGGCATTTTCTTTCTTTTATTTATTTATTTATTATTATTATTTTGTTTTGCATTGTTCCACTACAGTCTGGTAAAAGAAACTTTTTGCCACTTGTTTCTGAAATGACCGATAAAGAGCAGAACTTGGTACAATTTTCTTGGTTGTCAGAAAGTTGTTATTAACAGTAAACTGCTGCACTACAACCCCAGTTATTGTGTCCTGTGAAGTGGCTCATTTCTCTGGCTATATATGGAAGTGCTCAAGTTCAACTGCTACATAACCCTGTGGTGAAGTCATTCATTGCTCTAACAGTTTAAAAATATTGTGTTTAGTTATTCAGAACCAAAAATCATGAGAGGTTTATTACTTTAAGATCACATGATGCAGCTCTGGTTTCTGTGCTGTAGTTCAGCCCCAGACAGCCCTGGCCTAATTTAACCCCTGGTTGTAAGTATTTCTTCAATGGTAACAATTTTCCAGTGGAAGGAGAAACAAGTATATGAGAAGTAGTTAAATTTGGCAAGTTAAGTTGTTAGATTGCTTTCATTGAAGGTATACAGGGAGAGGTGGTTATTGATTACATAAACAGATGACAGGGTGGATGGTATAATTAAGAACCAAACAACTCTAGTGCCAGTACACAGGTGGTCCCAAAATTAAAAAAAATTAAAAAATCAAGCCATGATCTAATAGAGTAATGAAAGTGCCTGCAATGGACAGCATCTCTGAGATTTATCAAGAACAAGGACTTACAAAGCTGGTCATGCGGCAATGCTGAGGAAGAGATATGTGAGCCCAAAACAATTTCATTGCTCTTTATTGATTATGTGGCTATAAAATAAAATAACTACACCCCATTCAATTACATAATTTAACAGTGGTCATCATCGTCTTAGGTCTTTTATTAAGCTCCACCTTCTGCAGCTGAATTTGCTTTAGCAGGTGTGTGGTGACAGACATCTGACTTCCTGTGAACTCTGTATAACACATGGACCAGCTAGATTTGATTATACCACCTTTCATTTGAGCAGCTAACACTGCTGTTAGTTATGTTTGATGAAATGTACCATTTCATATTAAATCTGACAAACTATCATTTGCAAAGCTTTTTGTTGCACTAATAAAATTCCATCTGTAATTTCCTTTTCACACATTGTACTGAGCAGAACGGCTATAATTGACATTAATAACTATAATCACAGAAGTATGAACTGTCCTTCTCTTCACAGCCCCTCAGACTTAGGGTTCTAACATAAACCAGAACTTAATAACACAACCTAATATGAACACTAACGCAACACTACGAGGTCTGTATTTGCTAACCCTCTCATTCATCTTTGGAGTTGCATTAATCCAGAACGTAACAATATTATATGATTTAATTCTTCATAAGCTTTTGTTACTAGTTGTTGCTCACTTGGAGTAAAGTTAAAATCAATTGAAATTACTTTATTAATCCACTGAGGTGAAATTATAAGGTAATAGTAGTTCGTTTTTGTGTAAGGGAGTAGCAACTTTTCCATTTCAGGATCAGTTAAACTGTGATCAACCTCATGGCCTTTTGAGGACATCTATAATTTTTGCGTATTATTGTGTAAGTATTGTAAAGTATGGGAAAGTCAGACACAGCTAAAATAATCTATTCCTTCATGTTGAGAGTGTCCAGTCTGCTGTCAGCTCATTGGTCAGTCAATGAAGCCCTACACTGATTGGTTGTAGTGCCATGTGACAAAAACTGAATTTTTCTATTTTCTTGTGTTGCGTCGCAAGACCCCGTGTGCACGTCTACATGAAGAAGCGCAACATTTCACAGGAGTGAATGTCACCTGTCGCTTGGCTGGAGGAGGGCAGCAATTTTCACCTCGTCTTGCAGGTTCCATATAAATATGATGGAGAAAGAGCGACGTTGCCTCCCATGTGTCGAGCCCATAAAAATCAGCTGGGTTATCCTGCTACTTAATGCAGCAGAACCACCCTGGTGGAGTATACACCCTGACAGGAGAGCACCTGCCCAGATATACCGGCATTCAGCTCAACCCCGTATACTTAGAGCTGATGGATCGCACCTGGTGTGTGCAAGAGAGGAAAAGAAGGGAAAAGGTAAAAACCGTACCCACCACACAAATAAAGCTGAATTGAATTTAAATGGAATCGTGTTGTCCTAGCATTTGTTGCTCAGATTTCTGGTGATCGGTCTTAAGGTTTAATTGGTTTAAGGTTATGTGGTTTGTTGAGTCCGTTGTTGCAGCACCAGTTAATTTAGATAAAGTCAAGTTCTGACATTCAACTGACTTTTCACCATAATTTCTGCATTTAGGTCCTCTTTCAGACATACTTTGCTGGCAATTCAAACCGAATAGTTTGTTAAAATTAAATGCTAGTATACACAATACAATCAAGACATAAGTTGCCATGAGACAGTGTTTACCTCTTAATTGTCTTGGACGTGTGGACAAACATGTGTCCTGATGTCAGCTTAAATACACTTTTCCTTGTAGTCAAATGCAAAGATTTCCTCTGCAGGAGTTTGGAAAATAATTTAGAACCAGTCCACTGAAGGATAGAATACAACCACACTGCAGACTTGACATTAAAGAGCCACGCTTGGTGGAACCCCAGGGTAATATCTCAAAGTGAGAAGACACCAAAGGACAGGCTCAGAGCATCTTTGTTTACCGCCTGCTAATGGATGGACGCATGGATGAATCCATAAAGCTCAGTAATGGGGACAAAAACCAAGTTCAGTAACTAAAGTTTTTAAATTTCTTAGACTTGTATTAAGACAATGTTCACATGACTTAAAGAAGAAAAAACATGTTTTAAGCTAAACAAAAATGGCAGGTACAGCCAAATCCTTCATTTGCTCTTTATTTGGTGCACCTTTTAACTATAACATTACCATCTTGGAGATAGTTGCCATTTCATTGAACCATAAAGAATAAAAAAGTTCTCCAGGGGCTAAAACTGACTCGATTTTTCTCAGCCTTTTGCCCTCTGCCCGCGTATCATGTCTGTTGAGCCTAATCTGACAGGACGCTAATAGATCGTGTAATTAACATAATGTCCACCCTTTAGGAGTGGTTAACCTTTTGACTTATACTGACAAGGGGTAATAGAAGAAGCACAGAGATGCACATGCCCTATGAACTCGTGTTATTTGTATATTTCTACATCTATCTAGTTAATTCATGGATATGAGCAGGTTTTTATAAATATTTTGACACTTGCATACAAAGATGTACAATTACTGTAAATATCGCTACACCAAATGATTCAGTCCTTAAGTTATGCCATCAGTTTAAGCCAGGATAGATGGCAGCGACACAGAATGGTCAAGCTGTCATTTCACATCACTGAACCGCTGTCACTATTTCACCCATAATGAAGAAAAAAGTCCAGCTGCTTTCCACAGGCTTGAACTCTGGTTTGCTCCTTCTACGTGCATGCAGCGCACACACACAGCACCCCATCACATGTGTGTCTTCATCACTGATCCATCATGACGCCTCATTCCACCTCATTTCCTCAGACCCCTGCCTCTTTCTAATTGAGGCAGCAGCGAATACAATTATGGTGAGAATCATCCTGGACTGGTGTGAGGACGGATTAACGGGATTAAGAAGATAATCTGTTGACCCTCTGGCCTCAGCGCAGTATGAGGCTGGAAAGGCAATTTGAAGCAGAGAGAAGAACAGATATGGGAGGCTTTAATGAGCGAGCTGACGAAAAGCCTCTGACCACCGAGAGGCTCACTTGGCGCGCCACTGAGGGATTATTTTCTGCAAGACTCCCCTCCACAATCTCACCTAACCCTTCACATACACCCCTCTGCCCACACACTCTTTCCTGCTTCAAGGATATTCAGGAGCAGCTGTTTGGATGTCCTTATGAAGTTTTCTGCTTTATAAACCATTTATAGCAAACAATATGTCAAAGAATTTAGTTGCTCTCAAGGTAATATTTATATAGTTGAATTATATATTTTTTCTAGTTGGAGCAGGTGTGCACTCTAATCTTCTGTTATTTATCTAAAAAAACGTTAGTATTGTCACCACACAAAGTGGTGTAAACAAAAAAACAATAACCTTTAGCAAAGCACTTGCAAACTGTGAAGGTAGCTTGAAAGCTACATTTAGCAAAGTACTAGCAAACTGTTGAAGCTAAAACGTAGAACCCTTAGCTTAGGTCTCTCGTACGTCCCGATATAGCAATGAAAGACCAATGAGATCACTTCAATCTTTTATTATTCTTTAATAACTTTGTTTTCATTGCACAATTGTTTAAAAGAGCTTTAGCAAAGATTCAGCAAATTACTAGCAATCTCTTCAAGCTAAAAATTAGCATCATTAGCTTCCTTTTTTTTTTGTGCCTACACAAAGAAATGAAAGACAATCTAATAATTTATTATTCTTCAACAACTTTAGTATTATAATGACACATGGTAAACGAACCTTGACTTTTGTTAGTGTGCTAAAGTTACTGTCTCTGACTTTGACTTTTTGTAATGTTTTGTCGCAAGGCAGCGGCCCATCTTTCTGATTCTGTATAAAAAAGTGGATGCCAATGCAGACAAAAGAATTTTGTCGTAACCAGCATTTGACATTTTGCATCACTGTAACAGTTGAACAAATGTGAACAATAACGCTTGCATACAGGACAATGAGCCAGATACCTCTCTTTTTTTGTTGTTTTTTTTAAGTAGCTTTTATTTCATGCTTCTTTTTTATTGCATTTTCTTTTGCTTTCTGTCTACTTTTTAAATAGTTTTTTTCTTAATCACCAAATTTTAACCACTGGCTTTGGCTGACTTATTTGTAAAGATTAACAGCAGCCTACACTAATTTCATAAAAGTGCCTTATGCACATTTTATTTGTGACATTTCTCTTCAGTTTAATGTGACACTGGCATGGAAACCTGTAACCTATGCCAGTTGTCAGAGTAAGTTCAAGTCTGTAAAAACCAAAACAGTGAGCTGACAGGCAGGCTACACAGAACAGAGGGAAACTACAGAAAGTTCAACTGTGAGTCACCGATTTCACTTTGTGCATAAAGTGACTCATGATGTGTTTGAATCAACAATACCTTGTTAGTTTGCCGTATCTTTGAGAAACACATGTAACTTATATTTAGTTGTTTCCTTTCACATCTTTTTTATGTAAATAAATGAGGAAAACTAGGAGTTGTTTTAACGCATAAGAGCCCGACGTGACATATTTGTCACATACAGTTTCTGAGACATTTTGCTTCAATTTATATTTAAAATAATGGACTTTTCTTACCATTTTTTAATGGGTCGGGCCTTAACAGGTTATGAAGAGAAGAAATCTGCATTACTTGTCTCTGACTTCTGTCATATTTTTAGAAACTTTCATTTTATAGCTTCCCAGGCTAAACAAGTTCAAGCATGAAGGAATTAATAGATTATTTCATTTTTTAAATTCTGTGCCTGTTTTCTGTCACAGTATATGGAACTAATATATTTTTAGCTACATGTGTAAGGATCCCCGTTAAAGTTTATTGCCCCATAGTTTAAAGCGGTGCAACTGATAAGATCCAGACAGGTTTATGTCTAAAGTCAAAATTACCTCAAACTGCACAAAGAGTTTTATAGCGCCTGTGTGACCTTACAGACTGTGCTTCGTATTTGTGGGTAATTTTGTTTGCATTGCCAGACACAAACCCATATAAATGCTAAGATTAGATCAAGCCAGTTATTACCTGCGAATATAAAGAATCCCTCCCTGCTGTGAGAAATTGCAGACAAATAGGTGCATCATAGCAAAATGCAGTGGCTGATAAATTCAGCTACGGTTTATTATTAAATAATTTGGTTTTGGTTTTCTTTTCTGATCTTTAGAGTAAACAAGATTATCTGTCTCTTTCCCCCAAGTATGTTGCACATTTCTTTTCTCACCATATGGGCTGTGCTTTGGTCTCACCTACATGAAATCATAATTTAATACTGTAGGTTTAATACAGTTGTTGATATGCATCACTCTGGATCAATGGATGATGAATGTTTGATGGGTTTAAGGAAGATTTTAACTTGAGGTCTGCACTGTTAATACAATGTAATCACATAATAATAAGGTTTTCTACAGGAGGAGGTTTTTATTCTGTAATAGCTGTCTTTTGTTTTGAAAATAAGGAATTTCATTATGCACTTGGCAAAATAGGGCATGTATAGACTTTATTCACTTTAGGGTGTACTAATGAGGAACCTTACATCCCAAACAAATAGATTACATTTCCATGCAAGCAGCAGTGCTCTCCAATCCATACTTCTTGCTGTGCAAAGTGTCTAACCCCTTGAGATACATTCACATCTTCCATGCATATAAAAGAATTGCAATTGTTGTGTAGCAACAGATAAAAGCCACTACCACCTCTTCTGTTTGTAGCATAAACATCTGATAGATTTGTAACTGATTCATATGTTCAGGAGGATAAAGCTGACACACTCCAGGATTTCAATGGTTGCTTTGAAGGCCTGTCAATATAGTCTCAGAATGATAAAGCAGATGTGGATATTACATATAGGCTGCAGTGTGTTCACTGCCTGTGGTTTATTACCATGGGCTTCAATGGTTCTTCTATGCAGTCCATATTTTGTTTGAAGTCACATCCTGAAAGGAGTAAGTAGTCACCTCAAGCAGGGCTGATTTAAGCAGGTTTCTGGGATTTTCTTTCAATTTTAGACATTAAAATGAACATTTTTTTCACTTCTCTACTATTTAATGAACACAAACACATCTTTTTGCCTTTAAAAGTTGATTTGACTTATTGTGCTTACAGCAGATGAGCTGGTATCATGGTGTGATGAGTAAGAATGTCATCATTAGTTTCAGGATCTCCTGCTTTGACCAGTTTCAAAGACACTTCAATCAAGTTGGTGGATTGACCATTAGTATTGCTTTGAGGAACATATCATTCACACCTAAAAAACAAAATAAATTCACTATCTTTTAACGGAACATGAGGAGTAAAAGAATATATTTCTATTGTTCTATTGTGATAACAGCTCACTCTTTATAGATGTTTTATTGAATCTATGTTTTGCATTGCTGATTTGGAAACCTGGCAGTAGCCCTCAAGACAGAGCAATCTGGTCAGAGTAATGTTTCAAAGTGCATTTTTCTGCTCAGGAAGGCTTTGGCCATCTTAGATTGCCACAATCATCCCCTCCAGTCTGAACTGTGCTGCTACCATCTGCTCAGTTGAAGATGCTGGCATCAGAAGAACAGATTCAGGACTTTTCTAATCCATACTGCCATTAAATTTTGAATCATTAAACATGTAAGTATTGCTTTTATTTGAATTTATGTTTGTTTTATCTTCTTGGTTTATTTTAGTTTTCACTCCGCCTACTTTAAATGTTCATTCAGTCTGTGTGATAAATGGCAATTGCAGGGGTCTTCAATGTTTTTCTGGACAAGAACCCCCAAATGGATCCAGAAATGGAACAGGTACCATCATGCATTTTATTGCAGCAACCTTGCATATAGCTAAGTAATGTCAGTAAAATATGTCAATTTGATGCTCCAGACATTTTCACTGTGCGCTAGCTCTGAGAGCAGATGCGTGTAATTCCAGCACACATGACAACACTGTTCTATGTGAAAGCCATCACACCTGAGAGTGGCACGGCAGCACAGTGTCCTCTCGCAGCAACATAGAGATTAGAGAAGAGACATCTGTAAAGCAATCTTCTTGACTATGTTGACACCTTTCATGGCTATACATGAAATCTGATAATTGAGCACTCGAGTTTTTAGCAATAAGTGACTCTGCAGCTTGCAGTGCATTCAAATCACTTGCAGTGACACATCCTTTACAAGAGCAATTAATCCACTTTTTAAAGTTGCTACGTCTCCTTGAAGGTAAATCCAAACTTCTAATAATTTTTGTCTTCTCTCATTTGACTTATAAAACTTTCCATACATCCATACAGTTGGCATTATACTATACTGACCTCAGTTGTTGACAGTTATAGATAAGAACTGCAGTGTTTTAATCAGGAATATCGTGATCTGATTACACAAGATTCCTGGGTGAAGGAAATGATGTTAGTTTGTCTTGTTTATTTTTACAAATGTATCTTCATTTTAAATAATTTTGGTGCGTGCATCCTTTTGTTTCGGATGTTGGGCAGCTGGTAAATGAACAGGCTCTTGGTCAATCATGGGGAACCTGTCAGAGCCAGGATGTAAAGTGCAGCATCATGACTGTCACAGCAGCAACAGGGGTGGGTCTTCCTCTCTTTGGAACGGGTCTAGCCTGGTCTGGTGTTGTGAGTAAACTGGTGCCCACCTCAAGATAGTCCCTATGTGTCAAATAACATGCCCTGCCTCCATTTATCCATTCATTACAATATGTTGGAGTCATGTTAATGTGTATTAAGTTTGTGGTAAGATAATTTTCTTAATTTTCAAGTCTAAATGTTGGGGTTTAGGTGTTGAAGAACCTTCAAAACAAGGAAAACAGTAAGCAGTCTTAAAGTGTAAAGCTACTCACATATGACAAAATCTCCACAGTTCTTTTTTTTTTATTTTTTAGAGCTCTGAATTTCATTTTACATATAAATCAAGGTTTTCTCTTTTTTTTTTTTTTTTTTTTACAAACTGCTCAGCAGTGGCAGGGTGGTTCATCCCCACTGTTAGTTTCAACAGCATCAGCCAGTCATTCAACCTGCCTCGCCTCTCTGTCGCCCCCTCACACCATTACACAGCACGTACATAGTTATAGGTTAAACCATCCTACTGTAAGTAAGTGTCCACTTTTTTATTTTCAAATAAATCACAATTTACAACCCAATTCCCTGGAAATGATTTACATACTACATACGTTGTAATATGTAAAGTATGAGTAGTAAGAAATTCTGGACTCTATGTACAAACTATCTTGGTGGGCTCCTATGCGGGCTTGTTCTTTACTTCTCAGGTTTCCTCTCCTCAACCTTCTTGCTACCTTCAGAACAACCTTCACTTCCTCTTTTTTCACTTGAGTCTTTAATCTCGTTCTCTCTCAGCTAAATGGAGGACAGATACAAACTGAATAGATAAAAGATTATCTTAACATACAATAGAGTAAAAGCTACTTGTAGACAGTACTTTTCCAAGGTCAGATATTTTTTAAGGTATTAATTCCTACTAAAAAAGCACCAACAGTAAGTGATATGATAATCAGACTCTTTCTTATTAATTATTTATTATGGCCTTGAAGTTGGAATATTTTCATCCTCTGTTGCGTTTGATCAGCTTTAAAGTTATGGTAGAACATGACAGTTTTAATGGTCTGATCTAGTCATTTTTTTATATAATGTGACAGTGGCATCTTCACAAATTCTGAAATTACATAAAAATCCATTTATACCAAATATGTCATGACTGATCACAAGAAGTGGACTAAAACATCAATCTCAGGAGTTGACACAGGAGTTATCCATCCAGTGAGGGATAAGATAATATAACAGTAACAAGGACAGATAACATCTTAGGCTAATATGTAAATTCAAGTAATGCAGTTTCATTTAAATACAAGCTTTATTTTGCTCTAAATTCTCCATTTACAATCATTTTTTATTAATATTATTTGGTGTTTCAGTTTCAGCAGCACTTTTTGGAAGCAGCAGTAACAGTTGGGTTAGCAAAGGGAAGCAGATGAAACACAACGTCGCTCATTTCATAAACACGGCTGGTCTCTCTAATAAAAAATGTGATCTGATGGGGGGCTGCTAGACATAGAGCTGTTTGTATAGCAGGCCCCTGCTGCTGCTCAACTCTTTGGTAAATAAGTAAGTAAGTAAATAAGTAAATAAATCCTCACTTTATTTCCTTACCCTCTTTTTGTATCTTATCTTTTTGGTATCCAGACTTCATTTTCTTAGGGAAAGCCTTGACTTTCTCCTCTGGCTGCAGACGGTACGCATTAGTGGTGGACAGATCGATCTCAGTATAATAGGATAATATCAATACAAATGTCTGTATCGCTATCAATCGACGTAAGTGTAATAACAGTAATACTTCAATGTAAGGCTTAAAAACTGTCAGAATGTTTATAAATAAGGAGTATAAATTAGGTTTTGGAGGATTCGGTTCACTGCTGTGACAAAGCATCTACGTTCCTAAAATCAGCTTTTGTCACCAAGATAATACCAAATTTAGATTTTCAAAATGACACAAGTAATAACCAAATTTTTAAAGGTAAGGCTTGAAAACTCTCACAAACCTCATGAATAAAGGACACATGTGTTTTTAGTGGATTCGGTTAACCTCTGTGAAAAGGCACCAGTATGCCCTTGATCAGCCTTGGCATTGGTTTCACAGATTAATCTCTTTGCTTTAAAATGGTAATTTTAACAGTATCGTAATGTTTTGGTTTCGTATAGTATCACTGTGGTATCAAATCAGTACTGAATGTACTATTCCCTTTTTTACTTGGTATCGGACCAGGAGGGTCTTCGAAACAGCAGTACAACATTTTTATAATATAATTGATTATAATTTGAAATTCATCAATTTATTCATACAAAAGAATTTTCAAATTGTCCTGTAATTAGACATCTTTAATTGAAATATTTAAGAGGAACTGTATATTTAAATATCAGTTATTAAAAGGAAAAATAAATAACACCATTCATTAATTTGTTTATCAATACCTTTCCATTTAATAAATTTAAAAAGGTAATTCCCCCGAAACTGGAGCAATGGCGAGACATCATGAAGGAAAGTTTCTCGATGGAGAAAATGACTTATTATTTAAGACTGAAAGCACAAAAATTTGAAAAACGATGGAAGAAATGGAATATTTATAATGCTCGCTCAAATGTAAACATTACTTTGTGATATGTTTGTAGTACCCCACAAGTTGTGTTCCTTATTTGTTATTTTATCTACTAACTATTTTTGTTTGTTATTAATATCTATGTTTGAGAAAAAGCATAAATAAAAAGTATAAAAAAAAAAAAAAAAAAGGTAATTCCCATTTCCATTCCCATCCCCCCCCAAACTATAACCCCCATCCTAGTAGTAACTCATTGAACCAACCAGTGCAGATGCGGAAACCATTTTGCTCAATTTTAGAGGGGTGATAGGCTTCTCAACGAGCATCCATTATTATTGTAATGCAAATTCAGTCTCTCAACAACTCCATTCAGCCAGATCAGCTTTCATTATGAATTTAATTAATTAGAAATAAATAATTAAACACAATACAACATTTCATTTCAGGGTTTTCAATGCCTCCACCCTGCAGTGGGCCCTAGGACTGTTTTATTATGTTATTTATTTAGTTTTTTTTTTTTACATGTAACCAAGGTAACCACTAGAATGATCTCTTCAAATGTGATGGTTACCAGTTAAAAAAGAATGTATTGTGTCCTAGCCATAATCATTCAGATACTGTGTGCTGTTATGAATTCCATTAAGCTCCGTTAAACTGCATGTTGAGTCTGGGAGCATGCTGTGAGGGGGAAGACAATCTGGATATCTCCTCTAGGTTGTCGCAGAGCCAACATATCTAAGACTACATCCCAGCTGATTACTATTACAGCTATTACTGTACGCATAAAACAGCTCAATTTCTCTTCATCAACAGTGTTTCAGCAGCCCTACTCTGTCATTTGATAAAAAAATAAATAAAAAAAATCCATGTACCACGTTAATCATAATAATCCTGCTCATGTCTTGAATTTAAAGCGTATTTTGTACTTAAGAAGTTGCTGAGGCAAGCATCTGTTAACTTGTTTTGCATTTAGTTTCATCAAATGTAATGTTTCTGTTCAGAGAGGGGGGAAAAACACTGTAGATAATGATGTGCATGACGATGTTTGTTTCTGGAAGTGCTGTTTCAAAGCACAGTGTGACATATTGTCAAGGGAGCTGATGTTTTGACATGCCATGTACACCCACTCTCACATAAAGGGGAATATATAAGAAAGGCTTGTGAGATATATAAGAAGTAGTTTGGATTTGGGATTTCTCTCATCTGTGGAGATGAGAGAAATGCTAATATATTTTGGACTTCTATGTCCCTGCACCAATAGGTCAATACTCTACATGTGTCAAACCGCAGGCGAAATGGTGGGAGGGGAGGTTTATGTATTTGACAAGGACTTCACTGGAATATAAACATCTTTTTCTCATGGAATAACAGTTACACTGGGGACGACCTGTCATATATTTCATCTTATGTTAATGCCGGAGTCTCCCAACAGAGTTTAGTCTGATAAAAAAGAAAAAGAAATAAGATTAAACATTTCAGCTCATCTTCGCTCTTTTTTTTTTAAGATTCCCTTGCAAAAGTTTCCTAAACAAATTCTTAAAATGATTGCACCAGCATGGCCCTGTTTATATCTTTTCAATCCTTAATATTCTCCAACATTAATCATTTGGCTTACATGTGCTTATAGTGTAATCTTGTTTCCAATGATCAGTAATGTCACAAACAAAACAACACCAATTCCTTCATTAGTAGAAATACTGCCACCAAATATTTTATCTTATGGTTTGGTAATCTTCCTCATTTATAATTATACTTTGGTCATGTGTACTTTACTCCATTTATCCTTCCATTTAATCCCTGAAGCCCAGACTTCCCTCTCACAGGAAACTGTGCTTGGAACGCCTCCACAGACATCCAGGAGGATAACCAGGTGCCCGACCCACCTCACCTGCTTCTCTCGATTTAGAGGAACAGCAGATCTACTCTGAGCCCTTTCCTAGATGACTTAATCCTGGTGCACACATAACGACATTTGGGCTGTTTTTGTCCCGATTTTCCCAACCTCATCATGAGATTTCCCTGTCCAATCATCATTTGGTCTGAGGTTATGAGCCAATTTGTCCCGATAATCCGCTCCAAAACAGGTCGTAGCCGACAACTGGGAACATTGAACATGTTTAATGTTTCAGTGCCAATTTCTGAAGAACAGGGATGACTCGTGCATTGTGACTGCGTGGGTGATGGCGTGGTACGGAATGTAGCCAGTCAGAGTGCGAGCTGGCTGGGGAGCAAGGAAGTAAATAAAGTCCGTGTTCACACTGTCTCCAGTCTGTTATTTTTTTCAGTTCTGGCTTTTTCTGTTAACAATAGTTCCAAGACCTCCATCATTCCCTCATCCTAGATATCCCCTTCCATGCTGTGTTTTCCGGTTGTTACTATGTTTCTTCTTCTTCGTTTTTTGCTGGTTGTTGCTATGGTTCTTCTTTTACGTTTCGACGTTTGTCCGGCTCGGAGGGCTAGATTATAGATGAGTTGCTGGACAGCATCATCATGTGTTTGTTGTTCTGTGATTATATTTTCGGAGCACACCACACACAGTACGATCAAAATTTATTTTTTTATCTTCAAGTGTGAGGTCTCGACCAAATAAAAAATCTCGTAAGATTAAAAAAACCGTTATGCATGTACCATGCTTTAGCTTCTCATCCTATCTCTAATGGAGAGCCCAGCTGGCTTGCAGAGGAGGCTAATTTTGGCTATCGTGGCCATAGGTGAGGGTAGGAACATAGACTGATCTGCATAAGAGCTTTCCTTTTTTATTATGCTCCTTCTTCACCATGATCGACTGATGCAAAGCCCACATCAGGACAGATGGCACAGTGATCTGCTTGTCAATCTATGCTCCATTTATCCCATACTCATGAACAAGACCCTGATGTACTTGAAGTCCCTCATTTGGGGCATGATCTCATTCCCAAACCCGGAGTACAAGCCAAATTCTAAAAAAGTTGGATGCTGTGTAAATGTAATTAAAATAGAATGCAATGATTTCCAAATATCATAAACCCATATTTTATTCCAAAAATAACATGAACAACATATCAGGTGCTGAAACTGAGAAATTTGACCATTTCATGAAAAATATTGGCTCATTTTTAATTCCATGGGAGCAAAACTTCTCAAAAGACTAGGAACAGGGGCACTAAAAGCCTGAAAAAGTAATTGGCACAAATCAAAAACAACTGGAGGAGCAGTTAACAGCTAATCATGTTAACAGGTAACAGTTCAGTAAAATGGCTGTGCATAAAAGAAGAATTTCAAAGAGGCAGAGTCTCTCAGATGTTAAGATGCTTGAAGATTACCAGTCTGTGACAAACTATGTCTAAAATTGTGGAACAATTTCAGAAAAATGTTCCTAAACATAAAATTGTAAAGACTGTGTATATAATATCAAATGTTTAGAAAACCAGAAGGAATCTCTGTACATTGGGGGCAAGGCTGAAGGTCAAAATTGGATGGTCATGATCTTTGGGCCCTCAGGCAGCACTACATTAAAACAATGCATGATTCTCTTCTGGAAATCACTGAATGGGCTCAGGAAGACTTCCTGAAATAATTGCTTGTGATCTCTGTGAAATCCATCGAAGCAGGTGAATTCTAAAATGCAAAAAAGAAGCCAAAATCCAGTAACACCGCTGTTTTGTCTGGGCCAAAGCTCATTTGGTCTGAGGCAAAGAGGAAAACTATTGTGTGGCAAGAACAATCAAAATTTGAAATGCTTCATAGCAGGTGTGCTCAAGTCCAGTCCTTGAGATCTACTATGCTGAAACTTTTAGATGCAGCCCTTCTCCAATACAATTCCCTCATCCACATGTCATTCAGCTCTGCAGACGCCTGGTAACGAGCCATTCATTTGATTCAGGGGTGTTGGGGAAGGGTTGCATCTTTCTTTTTCTTTTTTTCTTTAACCTGTCCTGTCCAGCATCATCGCAGCAAAATGATCATCTGGTTGCTGCATTGTGCTGAACAAATTTGCTTTGCCAAGGGGAGGCTTATGGGTGTAAGCCTCCTCTTGATAATCCGATTCATTTATTTATTTACTTTGACTCATGGAATCTATGTAATCTTGTTGGACCTGACTGGAGGGGACATTAAAAGAAGGAAGACAGTGAAAAAAAAAGCAAAAAGTAAAGTTGAAAGAAGAAAGAGGAGACAACAACACAGATAGAAGGCAACAACCCTTCAATCCACACCATCACCAGACAATAAACTGTTACCCTTGTACATAAACACACCAGAAAATTTTCTACAGCTTTTACAGAAAAAACATAGCTGCTAGTCATTAGGAGCTCTTAAATAATAACCAAATCAAAAAGACATATCACAAAAGTAGCACAACAACCACCAGATACTAACTCATAGGTAAAAAAAAAAAAAGAAAGAAATTATCTCTTAGTATAAAAACCCACTGGACAACTCAGTGACTGTGTCAACATGCAGAGGATGAGGAATAAGGAGTGACCAGTGAAGAGTGGTGAGTGAGCTCATGCAAATGTGACCATGCCTCTATGGAGGCTAGAGGCAGACCAGGGCAGCCCAGAGACCCGGGCCCTCAGCAGCAGCCCCGGAGCACAAACCCAAGCTACCCCACCCCGAAGACAACTTCAGCCCCACCCGGAAGGTGGTAGAGGAGAGCCCCAGCAAGAGTCCCCCGCGGTCTTGGGGCACAGGCCCCAGTGGGCCAAGATCGGCAGCTGCTGGCCCTGCCAGGGACCGGTGCTCCAGGGCGGCCCAAGTAAAGGGTCCAGGGCACCAGGAGCCCAGAGGCGGCTGCCCCACCCCCCCAAAGGCAGAGGACCCGCACCATGCCTAGGAGGACCAGGCCCCCCCAGACAACCACCCGGCGTAGGCCAGCACACAATGTTCCAGCCGCACACCCCGGGAACCAGGGAAGCAAACTTCCCTCTGGATGTTGAGCCTCTGGTAGCATTAGGCACCCCCGGGAGGTTCCCCAGGGCAAGACAGGTCAGGAGAGGCCGCCCCCCACGACCGGGCCATACAGGGATTGCAGCCAATGAGCCGCCACCAACCCCAGAAGGCACCCACCCCCCACATGCCTAGTGGGGAATGAGAGGAGGGGGAGGAGGACAGCGGTAAAGCCCAGACCCACGACACGCCACTTACAGGCCCGCCCATCTAGACGTCTCTTTCAGGGAAGGCCTTGCAGATTTCAGCAAGACAATGCTGAACCACATCCTGCACCCATCACAACAGCATGGCTTCACAGAAGAAGAGTCCGGCTGCTGAACTGGCCTGCCTGCAGTCCAAACCATTCACCAATAGAAAACATTTGGAGCATCATGAAACAAAAAGTCTGGCAATGAATGTCCAGGACTGTAGAGCAGCTAGAATCCTGCATCAGACCAGAATGGGACAATATTCCTCTTCTAAAACTCCAGCAGCTGGTTTTCTCACTTCCCAGAAGTTTCCAGACAGTTGTTAGAAAAGAGGGGATGCTACACAAAGCATCCTGTAACTTCTTGAGATGTATTGCTGCTTCACACATGCAGTGAATTAGGTAAATGTAGTACTGTACATAATGTGATATTTGCAGAGGTTCGAAGACAAGGTATTAGTGTGGAAGCCATGAGTAAGCAGGGCAGTACACTTGAACTGTGATTAACATTAATGTGATTATATGATGATACTGCAGCATGAACTTTTAAATTTTCCTACAATTTTTTCACATCTTCAAAATAGCCCATAATAATGGTGGGTCAGATGTACACAGCTGGGAGGATGACATGTTAACTTGTTCTAGCTCTAAAAAGACCTCAACAATAGATCGACTGTGCATATGGCTCCGCAGTGAAGTCTGCTCTTCAATACAGCCATTTAACTTGGTTGCTACAGTAACTGGGCTTACTGGGGTGACAGCAGTGATGACAGAGCGATCACTGACAGTCTGACTTCAAGAAAGGACACAAGGTTTTGAACTTGCACAACATTTTGTTTCCTTTCCCTATCACAAAAGAACTGCATTATGCAATAGTTTGCAACAGAAGTGTCAGCTCTCTAGCACTGTCATGTTTTTTTTCTTTGTTTTAAAAATACAGCTTAACACATCCTGACAGCAGCTACAAATCATTTAAAGCAAGCTGAAAAGGTGCCCGAGTAAACCTGCGTACTTAAAATATTGTTCAACTTAATATATATTTACCCTTGCACAGTAGTGGAGTCAGTCATCACCCCCATTAAATGAGAAGGAATCTGAAGAAAACCTGAAGTTGGTGCATTGGAGGGTTAATAGTCTGCCAGTAATTACACCACCTTCACCTACTGTGCTGTACAAAGCTTTGAAGTTGTATTTTTAGGCCATAAAAAATCATCTTGTCCTCACCAATTCCTAAAATGAATGGCGCAACTTGTTACACTTTTCATACTTTAGCAAAAACAAATTCAAAAGGCAGAAACTGTTTGTAAAAAGCAAAAGACAACAACAACAAAAAAAAAACCTTTCAGATTCCATAGAATTAAGGAGCTCAGAAGCAGCCAAATGCTGCTCAAATGTTATTGATTAACTGGTAGTGTGCTGGTCTGTAACCCAACAGGTTTATCCCAAGGTCAAATTGCATTTTGCAAACAATTTAGGAACGATCACATAAAAACAAAAAGTCCACCAGTAGTCTTCAGTTACCATGTAAGATGTTAAAGTGCATGAAAATGCAAATAGAGAAAGTCTGAAAAAGCACTGTAAAATCTAACTAGTTGGTTTTACTTAAAAAAATATATGCAAACTTGTTGCCTCGAAAAATTATTTATTATTAAGGACAATTAACTAAAATGGTTGTAGTTTGTCAAACTTTTACAAACTTCATCAACTTGAACTTTTCCTGTAAGTTCATGAGGTTTTGGAAGAAACTTAAATTGATCAATTTCACATTAATAAGAAGAGATGCTGGACAAAACGTTGGTTTTTATTGTCAACACACCTGAACTTAGAGTAGTTGATGGACTCAGAATTATTCTTGCTTTGCAACAGGAACTTGGTGTGGGCAGGTTTCTGCTATAATGTCAGACCACAGACATTTTTGGTGCAGCAGCTGCCTGGATAACCAGTAGGCCAACTGGAGAGCAGCCACATGACAATGTCAATATTATTAAAAACCCTTTATTTTCTGCATCAATCATCATTCTCACAGGTAAACTGTATTTTCATGTCTAGAACATACATTGAAACTATGGTGATTATTGCTTAAATGGAGACCAGAACATGATTTCCTGTCTGTTTAGCTCAGATCTGGTTTCCTCACAACAGAAGATTTGGAGATAGAGATCAAAGGTGACATAGTATAATTATTTTTATTTTTATTTTTTTTTTCAACATTTTTTTATTCTTAATTAATAATTTAAAAAAAGAAGAAAACTAGACAAGAAAATTTAAAACATTTTAACTTAGATGACTGGAAAATAGACAAGGCAGCTTATTTTAGATTTTTTTTTCCTCTTCCTGAAATCTAAACCTTTTTGTTTTAAATAAATAACTGATAAACCAAAGAAGTTAATCATAAAAACAGGTACTTTCAAAAAGTATTGTATAATTTCAACTATTACTAATTTGCCAGAGTAAAAATAAAAGTGTAAGTTTTTTACAGTGAATTATCTTTAATGATATTTACCATTCCTCAGGTAACTTAAATACAATCTTCTTTTTTTCTTCTTTTTTTTTTTTTTTTACATTTTTCCCCTCCAAGTTTCATATAACTTATTTAAGATTAGTATTAACAACTATAGAATGAAGTTCTGTCCACTAGATATATACTAATTAAACCAATGTTACATTTTACAGTGTGGAAGGGTTGCAGGTAATCTTTTGACCAGTGCTTCTTGGACAGACGAGACCAAAGTAGATATGTTTGGTCAAAATGCACAGCAATGTGTTTAAAAAAAAAAAAGAAATTCAACTTTCAGGCGCAGTGATTGAGGGGTGGTGATTTGGGCTAGTTTACAACTATGGACCTGGAAGCCTTGCAGTCTCTTAAATTCCTCTGTCATATCTGAAGACATTTGTCAAAGGCTAAAGCTTGGCTGAGACTGAAACATACAACAAACACAGCAGCGGATCTTCAACAGAATTAATGAAAAAGAAAGCAATCAAGGTTTCAGAGAGCTGTAAATAAACATTACAAGCTTCTATGAAAAAAACAAAAAGTAGGTTAACAACAGTGTGAGAAACTGATAACATCACAGAAAATTATTACTTCAAGTTAGAAAGGTTGTTCTACAAGCTGTTGAGTGTATTTAGTTTTTCCACACAGCTTCTGCATTTGGCTTAAATTCTGTAAAATAATGATACAATTTAACGTGCCACATGTTGCTCATTTGCATGTATATTTACATAATTTTAACAGCTTGTAAGTACCAGATTTCATTTTAACCTCAAATTGCTCCATTTTTTAGGTTTCCGATCTGCTCCACAAGGACTTTTTATTTTCACACCTTCCAGTTTCCACTTGGAGAGTTTGACACAATCTGTTCCACAACAAAATCCTGAGAGCCATTGTATCACCTCCAGAGGTGCTGGGCCAGGTCTGGATCAGACTGTATATAAAGGATGGGCGGAGCCTCCGTGACGTCACCTGTAGGTTTCTGAAGAGCAAAAGTGAAGCTCGTTGGGCATTCCCACCATCGTCATCTTGGTAGCATCACACGTGTTGTAAGTCCCGGAAAATCCAAAAATGGGCAAAGAGGTGGAGCTGAGAGGTGGACTGTGAAGGTGGGGTGGATGACTGACAACCATCAAACTCCGAGCTGCCTGTAACTAAGAGCTAACCAAGCTAACTCCAAACAACAGTAGCTAATTGGCTAATGAAAGTAGGCAGGCTACAGCTAAGACATGCTGTTAGCCAGCTAAAAACCGCGGTTGTGCTGCCCTCTCCCTTCTTGCCACAGATATTGGATACCTGTCAATCAAAAGGACACACCCCTAATTATGCTGAATTTCAAGATTAACCAATTAATTAACCTATTAATCCTAAAATGGATTTTTGTACCAGTCTTTAAACATGTTTATTTCTGCTGTAAATTTGGTCTTTTTAACATGGGAGTCTATGGGGATTTGCTCTATTTTGGAACCAGCCCCTAGTGGATGAGGGGGGAACTGCAATTTTTTTTTCACTTCCACATGGGCTTCACATTTAACAAGCAGAAGTTGCTGCTTGGTCAGGACTTTTCCTTGTCTGCCATGGTTACCCTTAAAGCATCAGTGTCAGGCAACGTTGGGGAACTATACTAGACTGAGCTATTTTTCTAACAATATAAAGTATAATCTAAAAGAGGACCACACACAGTTTAGTATCTGGCTGCAGAGTATCAGGCTTTAATCAGATTAATTCAACACCTCATTTGTTTCCAACAGGGAATCCTGCAAGTCTAAGATCTTTGTTAGAGATGATAATCACTCTCTTGAAAATTCCCACCATGTCTCATGTCAGGCCAGGTGAATTTACGGTTACCAAATAAAGTGTTTGCCCTACTAAATACAGTAGTAGCGGTTTAAAAGTTCCCCTGTTTCCATGATGGGTCCTTGACTGGTTCTTGACTGGTCCTTGACTGGTGCTTGACTGATCCTTGGCCGATCCTTCACAGGTCTGTGGGGGTAATGTAATCCCCCGCAATGACGTCGTCAGCGAGGCTCTGCCCCTAAGCAGCCCAAGTAAAAAAACAGCTGCAATCCCTCTTTTGTCCACGGGGAGGAGCAGTGATTTGATCTTGCTGCTCTCTAAACAGTTTATAATGAGCTGTGTCGCTCATTTGTTGCATTTTTGCCAACATTTAAAAAATGATTTGATTTGAAAATGGCGTCAAATAAATGTATCAAAAAAGCCCACATGTGTAGCTAATGGTGTTATGAGGCAAAGCACAACCTCCTCAAGTCGGCTAAGTGGTGAATGTCACTAGCAGCGAGCTTTCTAAACATCCCGAGGAGCGCTGCCAGCGGTCATTTGACTGCAACGTAAGTTATTCACAGTGGGGGTTGATACAGCTGCTGCATAACTGAATATTGACAAAATCATAACGTAATATCGGCAGGTAAAAATAACATAATACTGATAATGTGTAAAGCAGGGATCACAAAAGTCCGGACCCAGCCCAACCTATATTCTGAATTAGGCCTCAAAGTGCTATTATCCTAAGTAGATAAGTAAATAAATGGTTTATACTGTGAAATGAAGTGTCCCTGGATTTTATTCATAGCGATCTAGTGATAAAACGTGATAAAACGTCATACAGCTGTGTCTCAGCGGTGGGACAGCCGCCTGCCTGCTGTCTGAAGCAGGCACATGCGCAAAGGCTGGTAGGAATGACAGGAACCAGCAGCCTATCATCACACAGGGTTTGTGATCTTACAGCCAATCAGAAGCAGAGTAGGGCGGCCATTTATTACAACTCCATAGCCGTGATATACGACAGTTTGGCTGAGAAAGAGTCTCCCTGAGCGGCTCTGTGGAAGTTTAGACGTGCTAAACTGCTCGTAAATATTGATGTGTTTACTTTTCCAAACAAATAAGCAGGTAAAACTATAGACAACAACTATATAATAAAAGTCCTAAAATACCAGGTTCAGCCGTTTAGTTTTTAATACACTATAAGCATGATAGCGTGACTGGCGGTCATCAAAAGACCGCTGGCGGCGCTTCCAGTGTTTAACACTAGAAAACCCAGAGATTTCTTATCCCTCTACCATGCCCAGAGTACAACCAAAAGGCTGCCCGGTTTGAAATTAACAATTCAATGGCCAACAATTAGCACCTTTACATTTGTAAACACAGCCATTACCTGCCGTTAGCTGTTCAAGCATACTCCTTGGGGGGAGGAGTGTGCTTGAAAAGAGCCTTGTGGACTGTGCTGTATAGTTTCACTCACCACAAACGGTATTTGTGCTTTTGACCATTTCTCACATTTTCATGTACCCTTTATTGAGCATTGGTCATGTGAGTTTTCATCGTCATCACACTATTGTACGCCCAGCTTGCTTTCAAGTGAGAGATTATCACGTTTCTGTTTCCACAAAGGCAAGAAGGAAAGCATAATCAAGTATTTCAAATGAGAGATAATTACATTCCTTTTGACCTGGGAACAGAAAAGCAAAATCAATTTAATGTTCCTCACTTCCTAATATGGTGCAACAAGGTTCACAGTCCTCAATGTTTTTAGTAAAAAAAAAAAAAATTAAAAAACACCTTACTAACAGGGTGGAATGGAACATAACAGAGTGGAACAGAATATAACAGGGTGGAAAATATTTGTTCCCAATTCCAAATAAAAACGCTTCAATGGCCAGATGATCAGCAATGAATAAAGATATTTCTACAGTGATCCAGATTTTTTGTTTGTTGTTTTTTTTGTTTTACATTTTAGATTTTGTAAGAGATGGGTGTGTTTTAACAACAGCAGTTTTATCCGTGACTTTAATCGATAATTATTATCATTATCCAGTGTATAAAAATGTTGGTGTAAAAACGCCAAAGATAGATAAGCATGATGCTGAACTTCGTGGTCTTAGCTCCTGGTTTGGTGTGTCTTGTTCTGTTTATTATCATTCTGAAAGGTATACCAAGTTGTGGGCTGCATATATGCAGCCCACAACTTGAACAAAGGCTAAATTCCTCAACATTCGCACTTGCTCCATAAAATTACCATCTCCAAGGCTCCTCCACCACCACTTTGACTATGGATTGATAAGTAAATGAGCCGCAGTTTTGTAACTGTTGCATTGTCAAAACAGTTCTGTTAGTGTTGTCACACAAAATTCAGTAGACTAGTTGGTTCCTATGCAGTGAATTTACATGTTATTACAAAAATACACAATAATAAAATAGGCAAGTGGCAAGATTAGAATAATGTTATAAGTTCTGCGCAAAGACTCCTTTTTCATTTTCCAAAACAAAACTGACATAAACAATCTTGAAAAAAATGTGCACGTAGGCTATGAGGAAAGAATGAATGCAATGAAGTAGGGACTGGTTGAATAAACACGGTTTAACTGGACGCCTAAGCGAGCGCGTTGCAGGATGGCTCCAGATTTTATTGTCAAATGGTTCCAGGTCAACCAAGTCCGAACTGCTTAGAGCAGAGTCCTGCACGGTTCCGTTTTGCTACGCATACCTGCTCTAACCCGTTAGAATGACTCCCGAACCCGACTCGTCACCAATGTATTTATTCCATTTAAATCCGAACCAGACTGATGTTTAACCCGCGACCCGAGCCATTAACGCATCATTGCCATGCTGCACCGCTTCTTTTCCATTATTATAGCCTATTGTTGTTTTATCATTGTGTTAATCTAAAACACATAGATAGCCTATGAATGTTTATTTTAGGCTTGCTCAACATTTTTAAAACAGCTTTATATTCCTCTGACTGAACCATTTCAGAGTGAAGACTAAACCAGACCAGTGTGTTTTATTTTGCCACTGAGAGGTTATAATAGGCTACTCGGAGATTGCTGTGCTTTAACAAAATGTAATCCACCTTTCCTGGCAGCAGCTGTGTTCTCCGTTCCTGGACTACAAATCCGGCGGCAGAAAACTCTGCTGCGCAAATACCAGCGTAAAATAAACTTTCATATATTTTCTCTGTGTTGTTGTAGTATATTCTACGGAAGCGTCCAGCTGCCACAGCCATGAAAAAAATATCGAAGCAGTTTCTCGTTATAACGAGATAGATTCTCGTTATAACGAGATATAAATCACGTTTTAACGAGATGTATTTATCTCGTTATAACGAGAATCTTTCTCGTTATAACGAGATAAGTTAAAAATGTATTTATCTCGTTATAACGTGATAAGTTTATTATAAGAACATAGCGGTGCATATAGCCTTTATAATTTTCATTTTTATTGTCAGGAGATAACATATTATTAACTGAAAGCAGCGCGCACACCCTATTGTCACTCAGACACATGCACGCACCGTCTCACTGCGTGCAGGCAGGTGACGCACCGTGTTGCTTATAACGGTCTTGTGTGCAAGAATAAGGTCTGCACCAGCCTGTTAACGACCCATTATTTGAGTCAGGTATGCTGCAGTATGGACATACTGAAAACCTGCCGGACACTGGCTCAAGAGGTCCCAAGTTGGGGATGCCTGCTCTGTGGCAATTCAGACACACAGGCACCCACCGTCTCACTGTGCGCAGGCAGGTGACCTACGTGTTTCTCATAACTGTCCCACATTTCTGTACAGCAATAAACCAGAGTAGAACAATTAATCATTGTCAAAAAGAACTGAAAAGTTTCTGCTTGATGAGTATATTTTCCATGAAATGTATTTTGCTCCAATATAGGTCGTAACAACATCTGCATACAGTACAGGCTATGTTCTTATAATAAACTTATCACGTTATAACGAGATAAATACATTTTTAACTTATCTCGTTATAACGAGAAAGATTCTCGTTATAACGAGATAAATACATCTCGTTAAAACGTGATTTATATCTCGTTATAACGAGAATCTATCTCGTTATAACGAGAAACTGCTTAGATATTTTTTTCATGGCTGTGGCAGCTGGACGCTTCCGTAATATTCAGATGATAAAACAACAATATAATAAAAAAGAAGACTTGGAAGGAGGAACAGCGGTGCAGTAGGCTATGGCACACGTTAACGTTAAAAAGCACATTGCTTGTTGTAAATACTTGGTTTATGCTTTAAGAGGTAAATATTTTGGTTAACATGTTGAAGAAATTTCGTTGTTTCTTTTTTCATCTCTTGCTATGCTATTGAATTTGGCAACATTAACATGGAAATTCACTGCATTAGGACCGACTAGCCTACTGAATTTCTGGTAGCATGACAACACAAACTGGACTCGTTTGACTACCACTCTTACCCAATGTGCAACAATCACAAAACTGGGTCACTTGTTCAGCTGCCTCATTGCGGCTCATTTACTATCAATCCACAGTCAAAGTGGTGGTGGAGGAGCCTAAGAGATGGTAATTTTCTGGAGCAAGTGCGAATGTTGAAGAAGGCGCATGTTCAAGTTGGGGGCTGCATACAGTACCTTTTGGAATGGTAATCAGAGCGTGTCGGGGAATAGCCCACCTGGAGGGGTGACGTAATCGGGATTCCCGGCGAGCAGGAAGTCGCAGCACAGCGAGTGTTGGATGTCCCCCCGCGATTAGACACATTGAAGTGGAAGAAATTATCTCCGATCCTGCGTGGGGCTTTTATCTGTCGCCCTGTCTTCTTATGGTGGTGAAATAAATAATATGAGAATAAAATAACCCTTCCTAGCTACTTCAAACAGATTCTGTGTTGCTTGATCCAAATCTGATTTGTCTATGTTAATAATGCTAATATTAAAAGATTAATCAGTATGATAAATACATCCTATTGAGAATAGAGCTAGGGGCTGTGATCCAGTATTTGAAAGGTTTTATTAACCTACTAGCATTCATTTCTGAATAAAACAATTGGCAGCGCACATGCATGTTACAATTTCACATTCCACGTCAAACGATGATTATGTTTTAAGTTTTATGCATTTTTATGAATTGTGACTGGCCATCAGAGGTGCTTTGAGTGGCGCCTCTGCCGGTCAGTGTAAATTCAGATAAAATCTGACAGACTACGGGCGATGAGAAGTCTGTGAGAGAAGCGCCATCTTCTGGGTCTACCCTATATTACAAGGAATGGGTGGAGTTTGATTAAAACATCGACACTCCCAGGAGAAGGAGGGGGCCTCTCTGGCGGCTGGAAGTTGGAAGGCAGCTGGCTGGAACTGGAATGGAACTGGGCTGGAAGCCAGCAGGTATTCGGCTGGCTTTCAGCTTGGATGGGAACTTTTAAACCGCTACTACTGTATCTGCCATCAAACAATTTATAAATAATTCACAGTTGAACACATCTTAAGGCACAAAGGCTCTCTGTTTACTTTCTCATGTCTAATTCATCCTGTGAGTTTACTTTTATCATAGAGTTTGCAGTGCTTTCAGAATGGTTACAAACATCAATCGGAAGATGAATCGCTAGGTGTACAAGTCCCTGCAGCCTTTTAGTGCAAGGAATGCAGTCAAGTTAAAAATGACAGTGTTTTCCCCCACCAAGGTGCTACAGAAAAAAAAAAAAAAAAAACTTGGAGATTTAGCTGCACACTCTGGTATTTACTCAGTGGCGGTTGTGGCTCGTTTTACGCCGTGGGTGAACACCCTGCTTTGCCAGTTTACTTGATCAGCAGGCAAATAGGAAGCATACATCCCAGAAACATTGGAAGAAATTTAAATATTTCTCTCTCAACAGTGCATAAATTAAGTAATTAAAGAGACTGGAGTCATTTTAGTGTGAAAAGGTGAAGGTCTAAATTGGACACCAGTGACCTTTGTTCCCCCATACACTGCACTGCCAAGCACTAACTTACCTTGTCCAGAGGTGGTGCCAACTCCAGTCTTATCTGGAATGAACCATCACGCTGTGGAAATATAGTTTGTTACCACAACAATCTGTTGTCAAGACTTTTTTTATTTTTATTTTTAAAGAAATGCACGCTGAGTGCTCCAGACCAAAGAAAAAAAGGAGCTTCAGATTGTTGTCAACAACAAACTCCAAACTCAGACTCTTTGATGGTATGGAGTTCTTTTACTGGAATGTCAACATGCTGAAAAATACAATAGGATTAGGTATTTCATACTACTGTCAAATAATCAAAGGAGGCAAGGCTTATTTGTATAACATTTTATGTACAAGACAACTCAGTGTTTAAAATAAACCATTAAAAGTACTACAGCAAGCTGCAAAACAAACATAAAAAGAGAATTACAAAGAGGGAAATTAGAATAAAACTAGTTCTGTTCATCTTGGGAGAGATTCCACTCTATTAATAATTATATTTATTATGACTACCAGTTGCTTTTTTTCCCCACTTCATTTAATTGAAATCCCAAAGATGATTTGCAACTCAACTGGTTTACACTATCCAACTGAGCAAAAAATAATTTGATTTTCAGAAATTGTCTCTACTTGATTTCATCCTCTTGCTCCAAAATGCTGTAGAAATTATGGTTCCGGACAAAAATTTAAAAGTATTCCCTACAGCCAATGTAAAAAGGTGTTATTACCTGCATGCAAGAAAACATTTTCTTGTTTTGCCAGAAAATTTGAGATAAATATGTGCTGCAGCATGTGGTGGTGGATTACAGGGGCCCACTGTTTAAAAGGTGACAATGCTAGAGCAGGTCACCAGAAATCCTTGCTGCACTCGTGCTGACAAAGATTTGTACTAATTCGGATTAAATACATTTCCTTCTTACCCCCCCCCTTCCAATAAATAAATAAATAAATAAAAAGATAAAAATAAAGTCATGCACATCATGTTTGGCTTGGTGCTTCATCATCTTCTCTGTTTCCTGCCAACAGCTTCCAGCAGTGAGGCTGGAGAGGAGTGATGCTGTAGGGGGGTCCTCAGCGCCGAGCAAGCACGAGCGTCGGGCGGGAGCGCGCGCATAGGAAGGAAGGGAAGGGAAAGGAAGGAGATGAGGCAGATCAGTCGCCAGCGGAGCCCGGGACGGCGGATGAACGGAGCAGAGCGTGTGTGTCACCCTAGTCGTTTTTTTTTTACAGCAGCTGAAAGCAGCGGCCGGCAGCCCCGAACCTGCCCCAAAATGATGCTGAAACTGGTCTATCTACTCGGGATGTTCGTCTGCAGCAGTCAAGGTAAGGTATGCGAGCCCCCAGTGTAGGGGGAGACCTGCAAGCTTGGTGACTTTGTGGACAAGTTATGTGCCATCTTGATCTGCGGCAGGGCAAAGAGAACTGAAAGCAGAGAGAGGTGGATTGTTTAAGTGGACGTTGTTTGGTAGTTGGAGCACGTCTTGTAGGGGCCAGAATGCGTTCTCCCTGAAAAGGGGGATTATGATGGGGTCCTTTTTAGGGGTGAGACACACACTGCACTCCTTGGACAAAAACTGCTCTCGTTATTTCACACTGCCGACTCTGTAGTTTCTGTAATGTTTTAGAGGAGCCTTTATGATGCTGCAATGTTTTGGTGTGATAATTTAGAGCTGCGATCGTTCTGGTTTAATCTTTCTTAACTTGAAACGGCATCATACATAAAAACCTGCATTTTAAGTCGAGATTCTGAGCAGTATTTGTTTAGACCACCGCCTTCTTATTTTCCCATCTCACTCTGTCCGGTGCACTCAGTCTTGCAGTGCTGTAGATGGAGACAGCGCTGAAACATCTCCCTCAGTCCGCATCCTGCGATGATGGGAGATTTGTGATCCGACTTCACAGTCGGAGATGCTTCTGAAAGTTTGGACATATGGGCTGTATTTGCTGCAACAGAGTGACACCTTACTGTTAATTAGCATTCGCGTGCGTGGCTGCACGCGCAACCGTGTGCTGCACTGAGAAGCGTTTACACAACTGCGCTTTTTTATTTGGTCGTTGTTGCCTCTTTCTTTCTGATATATGCGTTTCTGATTCTGCGTCCATTGTAGAAAAAGACCCAATTCCTCAAGCTCCAAATAGGTAGAATACATGTTTCTTGAAATGCTAAATTTAGGCTCTTAGAGCAAGATTTGCTGTCAGATTAAATGTACTCAAACAAGGCAGGCTGTGCCAAAACATTGCTAAAATTATTGGCCTGTCTCATCATCTTAGTGTGAATATCACACTTATTCAAGAAAATAGCTCAAGATTCAAAAGCAAACAGAGTTTTTTTCTTTTTTTCTTTCTTTTTTTTTTTCTTTCCACGTTTTAGCTGTGTGGTCACACACGCTTCCTGACGCACAACGGCAGATGGGGGTAGAGCGCTGCAAAGTAGCGCCAAGAGTGAAGCCATAAGCCCCTGGTCATAAAAGCATGTTGCATGCAGATATTGCCCTACTGAGGTACCTCATGACTTCAAAGTCGGAGTAGAAATAGATGAATTTGAATGGCACATGTGACAGAAGATGTTAGCCTGTGCCTAAGGTGCACGCTCTAATTATTCTTGTGGCTTTAAAACAATTCCCAACATACTGCACCTGAGTAAGATACTTTGTACCACAGAGATCACCATCCTTTGACATTTCAGTATGACATCAGTCTAATGGCAGCTCACTTCTTGCCTAGTTTAATCAGTAGACGCTTGGAAAATCGTGTCACGACTGAGAGGAAGATGAAGAGGATGCGTTCAGAGCACTGCTTCTGTGAATTGTACTTTCATTTATTATTAATCCTACAGAGGTCAAACAAAGACAGATACTACTGTTCATAAGCCTTAACTGGAATATTCATTGCTTTGTTACTTACCCTTTGTTGCAGTGGTGTTACACCATCTTGCCAACCAATTTCCAATCTTATCATATTTTTTGCGATTGCAAAGTCCACACAAAATGACTTGCTCGACAATGAAAGCAGCTTGCTGCAACGTGGATAAAAAGGGTATTGGAGAGTTAAGGGGGACGTGGATGAGTCTGAATTGGACTCTCAGTGCTCAGTATCTTTTATCTATGTGGGGGCTTGGAACAGACACTAATCCGTCAGTGAAAGGGCTAGAACAAGAAAGAGGTATTGTATTTTCTTTCAGCGATTCATGTCAACAGGAATCATCTACAGCAGGTGCCCCGGCTCGTACACCAATTCTGCAGAGACCCTCCTTTCTGGCCCCACTGGCTCCTGAAGGAAAACATTTGCTTTGAACTCCCAGCTTACTGTCTTGCCCGCAATTGAGTATGCATCCTTGAAGGTTTATGTATTTGGCTGTTACAGACGCTTAGTACAATGAATTATATGCTTGCTTGGGCTCACCCGGGACTTGCCACAGCAACGTTAAGTGGCGTAATTAAGATATTTCTCTCTATCTCTTGGGGGGGAAATGTCAGTTGCTCAGGGCTTAAAAGATTTATGCCCTTGTGCTTAAGTGTCTCTCATTGCACCCTGAACCCAGGCTTATGCATGTTTCAGGTTTGCTTACATCCAGTTGGGGTTTATGTGCATGCTTCCACAATCAAACATAAATGCAATGCACATGTACACACTTAGTTGGATGTGCACATGCTTAGCTTCAAACTGCACAAATGAATCATTAGCTACTTACCATGCCAGAAAAATCACACCTCTAATCTTGCAGGAAGTATTGCTTTTTCTGACAATCTACACCCTAGAAGTTTCCTGTCATGTTTATAATTTGAT
This sequence comes from Melanotaenia boesemani, assembly GCF_017639745.1. Lineage (NCBI taxonomy): Eukaryota > Metazoa > Chordata > Actinopteri > Atheriniformes > Melanotaeniidae > Melanotaenia > Melanotaenia boesemani. The sequence continues at coordinate 13,931,921 of NC_055705.1, forward strand.
CCCAGAAGAATGCTTTCGAACAGTTTAGGTTGTGCAACAACAATCAAAAATTCCTGTTAATGATATGCAGAGTTCTTCACCAAAAGAAATGGCCTGTGTCTTTTTCCTGTAAGGTGAAATTGATTGTGTTATTTGATTAATAGACTGGGAAAGAGAGTCCACATATAGAGAGCATATATATATATATATATATATATATATATATATATATATATATATATATATGTATATATATATATATATATATATATGTATATGAAAATGGAATCACTCCCTGGAGGCAGCTGCGTGTGAGACATCAATTTAAGGAACGTCCAGAGTCAGCAGGGCTCTGAATTGTACAAAGGGCAATCTCAGTGTTATGGAAATGCTATTTATTTGCCTGCAAGCTTTTGATTCCATATGTGTGCCCTTTAGCTCTTGATCTGCCGAGTTCAGGCCTTAGCTTTGCATTTGTACATTGTGTATTCGACAAGTTGAGAATGTAATATTCTAAACACCTGGATACTCAAGAAAAGCATCTGTGCTGTAGGGTTGTTGGCTTGCTGAGAATGAAATGAGATGGAAAGGAAATGAGTCATTTTTAGATATGAAGCAGCCACATTTTCTAACTCCTGCTTTTATATTTTCCAGTCTATTTCCAAACATGAACACTGAACTATTAAATTATCTAATAGCGGGCTGCTTTTTATTTATTTGTTTTTTTATTTTTTGCCTAAATACCTGCTGTCAGCAGTTCCAGGAAACTCAAATCACTTTTGATCAACCTCAAACCATAGAAACCCACACATAGCTCAATGAACAGAACCACAGGCCACATGCCAAGAGTCAATCAGAAGGCCTGCAAATCAACCACAAACATTTGCACAACAATTAGCAAGAGGTTCAAAAGTGTTAAAAGAAAATAAATAAAGAACTGGGAGACATAATGATAAGCCAATCGGATCCTTGAGACACAGCAGGGCTATTTTTACACTGCAGATCTTAGGTTAGATAAGAAAATGGGACAAATGGAGGGACATCATGATGTTACAGGGAGCTGAGGAAAGTTGGCTTTTTTTTGCTATTAAGCCACTATATACCAACAGCCAGGGAAATGTGGATTACCTGTCTTGTTTTTCTGGTGTGTAACACAACATCTGCATTTTCAAGCCTCATTGTTTTTCTTAGCCGGTTCAACATGTTGAATCGGCATCACTGAGAGATTTCACTCATTTAGTACTTGACAGTGTCATCCTCATGTGCTGGAGTAGATAGTACATCCTTGTTTGCAGTTGGATGTGGTCTCTTTTGGAGTACGATGTGTTTGCCACTGCAGGTTCTTGATTTCAGTTTGATGGCAATGCGACCTTAGAGTTGACTGGCTGATGCAGTGCAGCTGATACAGTCCACTTCTACCCATTTTAAACAGACAACACTCACTTCTTTCAACACTTTAAAGCCTGGTACACACACAACAGTTTTTGGGCTGTTTTTGTCCCGATTTTACCTCTTTCCGACCTTGGAGAGCAAACGCCCAATCTTCGTGAGATTTCCCTGTCCAATCATCATTTGGTCTGTGGTGTGTTACGAGCCGATTTGTCCCGATAATCCGCTCCGAAACGGTTTGTAGCCGACAATCAGGAATATTGTGTTCAATACATGTTCAATATTTCAGAGCCAATTTCAGAGGAACGCCAATGACTCGTGCTTTCTGACTGCGTGGGTGGTGACATGGAACGGAATGTAGCCAATCAGAGAGCGAGCTGGCTGGGGAACAAGGAAGTAAATAAAGTCCGTGTTCACACCGTCTCCAGTCTGTTATTTTTTCTGGCTTTTTCTGTTAACAGTAGTCCCAAGACCACCATCATTCCCTCATCCTATATATCCTTTTCCATGCTGGGTGTTGTGTTTTCCGGTTGTTGCTATGTTTCTTCTTCTTTGTTTTTTGCTGGTTGTTGCTATGGTTCTTCTTCTACGTTTCGACGTTTGTCATACTCGGAGGACTAGATTGTAGATGAGTTGCGGGACAGCATCGTTATGTGTGTGTTGTTCTGTGATTAGATTATCAGCGCACACCACACACAGTGTGATCAAAACTGTTTAATGCCTGATTTTTTATCTTCACGTATGAGGCCCCGAACTGATGGGTTTAAAGAAATTGAAAGAAATTTAAATCCTTCATTTAAATGAATTGATTGAAGGGGAATGATTTCTGTTTTCAGTCCTGACCAATCGAGGAGCTGTGTTTTCTTCTTCTCTCTGATTTTGTTTTGTTTTTGGTCAGTGGTTGTGTCAGGTAATATCACCCCTAGTAGGTAGATGTTGCAACTGTGTGACGTTATCCAGGTTTGGTTTAGGAAAGTGCAGTGTGAAAGCAAACTAAATGATGATGTGGTGACGATGAGAAATTTTCCATTTATTTGATTTCCTGAACTATCCTGACATGAATTGTCTCTGAGGGTGCTTTTATAGCTATTTGTCCACTTGACTTGGTATGAATGGGGACTTGGTTCAGTTCAAATCAAGTCAAACTTCATTTATAAAGCACTTTTCATGCAACAGTGCTGCACGCCATCCACCCCCACCCCTCTTGCCCTCTCTCAACATTTTGTATGTCCCTGTTTGCTTTCACATTAAATAATTAAATGAACCGAACCTTTTGAGTAACGTATTGCCTTCCTTACCAGAGGGGGTGTTGTAATGATTAAGAAGGGAAATTCTAAAGGAAACCAAGACAAATGCTGGAGTAGAAAATAAAAATCCATTGGCAATTCCGGAAAAATCCCATTTCCACCGCATAATTGCAAAATGTGGAACTGCATCTAAATTTTGCAAACTTGGGTTGATCGTGTTTCTATCAGAGCTTATACCTCATTTTCAACATACATTGAACCTTGCAATAGATTCTAAGGCTTCTCTCCTCTAAGTTCATGACTGTCCTGACTCTCCTTCCATGAGTCCCTGCATGTTTACAGTCTTTGCTGCAAGACTTCCCCATGGTTAACTTTGTAATTGGCGACACATAAATGTGGATGTCCTGCCATCTACAAAATGTATACAAATTAAGCACAGAGGGTGTGACGGGAAATCCTCTGGGAAGTTTATCTGTAAGTGGCAGCATCTCTCTGTTGGCCGTTGTGGTTATTAACAGTGTGTCTGTAGAGTTATGTATTTACAAATGTCCTTGAATAGGATTTATACTCATGGCTCTCCTGATTTGTGGTTGTTTGCTATAATGGGGAAAAAAGGGCAAAAACAGAAAATGATCAAAATATGATCAAGAGATAAATGACCTGAAGAGGAACTGTTAAAAATGCATAAGGAGTGGTTTTCTTTCTTTTTAAATTCTTACAGCGAAGCATTATGTCATATAATCCATCTGTGTACCTTAAAGTTGCTTTGATCTCAGTTTAGTTAAAATATTTTTAATTTTATCGACTAAGAGATCATGCTAAAAGGGGGAAATGATTTTGTAGTCAAAGATAAAGCACGAGAGAAGAGATGAGAGTCCATTTATGAGCTTTAATTGATCAACATTTGGAATATTATGAATAAACTCACTTCTTTCTGAGGCAAGGTGCAGAAACACATGCATGTTCAATAATCTGTCTGCCAACGTTGTTCTGTCTTCACTTGCATCGCCCATTTTATCACTGAAGTGACTAATGTGCTCTCTAGGGAGTCTCTCCCAACCAGAAGCACGGAAATGCAGATACTCTGAGCAGTTGGGGTCCTTGTGCAGGAGGAGTTTGGCACCGCTCATTAAATTCTACCATTCTCCAATCCCAGAAAGGGAAAATTAGAGCAATGAGAAGATTTATATGGAGAGAGGAAGAGATTATGTTTAAAAATTCATTCAATTCGAGTGAATCTGATTGCGTCTAGTTAAATTGCATTGCCTGAAATTGAATCAAACTCTATGTAGTCGCACTGTGCCAAAATTAATAAAATGTAATTGAATCCTGTCGAGATGGAATCAAATTAAGGCAGACTGATGTAACTGGAGGAGGCAGCTGCTTCACGTTGCCGTGTGCTCCTCTGGGCTCATCTACTGTTTTACATTAGCTTGCTACTAGCCAAGCAGGAGACCCTTTGGCTCTTGCTTCTGTCTGTCCTGCCAGTCTAAATACCATTCTAACTAGCAGGCTAATAGGCAGAGCCAGGATGCCAAGGTGACAACAGAATCAGTGGGCACGCTGGCTCGCTGACAGATGGATGGAGGAAAGTGGTTGCTCAGTCTTCCTCTCCCTTGTTTGTTGCTCACTTTCTCTAGCATTCACATTCACATAGTTCACAGGCTGCCTCTCCAAAGTGCTTCCTCTCAGGGGACGCAGCACTGTTGGTCAGGGGCTTACTTTTGGGTTTGGGCACTAGCAAGCATGATTAGATGAAGAACAGGGGGATGAGGGGAAGAAACATTAAAGGAGAGCTCCAGAACCACACCAGCTTGTGCTGTGTGCTTGGAGTGACCCACTTACATCATATTTATAACCAGACTGAAGCCTTTGGGTTTGCTTCAGAGTTGGCTGACTTGAGTCATGTGAAATTTAATTGAAGAATTATTTTCACGACATAATTCTTTCATGGACAAAATGAAATGAAAGCAGACGGTCTGGTTGGTAGGACAGACTGTAGAAGCATGCTGACGTGGTGGGGTCGCTATCATTCATTGGTTTGTATTCTGACATTTTACACATAAAGCGTCCAAAGCTAATCTCAATAATCTCACTTTTGAAAGTTGACATAGACAGTTATTTAAAGGCCATTGAGGGTGGAGAGATGCAAAGATGTGTTAAATTAACTGTGATGTGTGTGTGTGTGAAATATAAGTTTGCACACAGATGCTAATCTTCCCTGAAAAACAGAAAACCATGAGGGATATTTAAACTGTTGAATATGGCATCTTAAAAGTTGCTTAATTAGGCTGTTTTGGAGGTTGCAAAAGCTCTTGGGATTTACTGTTTGCTTGTTTTATCTAATAGACATTATTGTCCAGTTTGTTTACTTATTCAGATCTGTCCTTTCTCAGGTAAAAGTAGCTGAGATTGCTCTGGTGGTCTGGTAGTAAAATTAGCAACTCTTCTGTTTAGCACTGTGTTTCCACATAGCTTTGGATACATAGGAATTAGCTTGCCCATTCATTCCCATGAGGATCTTCCCTCTGCTTTACTGTTGCCTTGAAAACTTAAAATGAATAACATTAGCATTGAATTTCAGAGAGGCCATGCTGTGTTCCAAGAAGTTGGAAAAACAAATCAGATAACAGACTAACAAGTTATTCCCTCGACTATTGATAGTAAAACTAAACACTTTTAATTTATTTTTAAATGATAACCTTAAAGGCATTTTTAAACGAGAATAGCAATGAACTGATGAATGCTGTAGTTTATTGTGCAACTAGCACACAATCCATCTTCATATTCCATAAAACTTCATGTAAAAGTTGGAAATTAGGCTTCAGGGTTCATTTATGCTTGTTTTTTTGTTTTCAGAGCGCTTGCAGATGTCGAGCCAAATGGAGCAGTACCACTAGAAATTACAGGGGCAGTGTTGCGCAGTAATGCCATGAGGCTGTGATGAATTTAATGGCTTCACAGGCCACCACTGTCATCTCTTTTTCTGTCTCTCATGAGAATTTGCATTATCACGATCTCTCTGTTGCCATGTTTGCTATCGTACAGTATTACTGAAACTGACTTGGAAGTAAACTGAAGTCTGCGCTGCACTCTAGTTAATGCATAGGCTAACAACCATGCCAACGCAAAGCACACATGGGACAGTGACGTTTGACAAACTTTGAAACAGACGTATCTATTTACATATGTAAAGGAAGCATAAATAACCTTAAATCTGAATTAATCTTAAATCATTTTCATAGATGCATACTAATTTCTCAGTGTATTTGTATCAGACAGTGCAATGTATTAAATGCCCTTTCTTAAAATTCGTTTTTTACATATCTCTTTTTACATATTAAATATCTTGATGGCTGTTTAATAGTATCACAAGTGGAAAGCAACGTAGAGGTGTTGTTCAGAACACTTTATTTTACTTAGTAGGGTTTGTGGAAAATCTGCACAAAAAGTCTTGAGTGAAAGCAGTGAACGTGTGTTTGCATAATTGTTATCTCCTCTGAACATTTTGGGTCTGCAATGCACTAGTTAAAGCAGTTTGTGGGTGCTTTTTCTGCACAGTAATGAATGTTTAGGTGACTACTCATAAGGATGGCCATTTGTTATTTTCACATATGTTTAGAGAGGGAATATGTCTTTAAGTATACAGGAGGTGTTGTTGAAAAGCAAATGCTTCTTCACACTCTTAACCCCCCTAATTTTTTTTAAGCAAAAGGAAACCACACTTTTTGCTCATCCTTGTTTGTTATATTGCACTTAAAGTAACAAGTTAACAAGACTTGAGGATTTTTTTTATTGTTCAGCCTCCTCATTTTATGATCTGCCATAAAGATTTTTCTGCAAACACAATCCTTATGTGCAGCTGACGTGTTAACACAAATTAAAAAAGTAATTAAAAAAGTAAGCAGGGGCATAGAGTTTGTTTATTTTGTATCTCTTGCATACTTAACCAGTGGTTTTGCATACATCTATCAGCAGTGTTGTCTGTAAAGACTGCTGTGCAAAAATGTTCATGTGATCCTTGAAGAATAAAGGGGAATTGGAGAGATGAGGAGTTTGGTACAGACATCAACAGGAGACTGCACAGCAAATCAATCAGAAAGAATAAGACCTTTCAATGAGTTATTGCTGTGAACATATTTTCATAGAAGTGCAGTGAATTAAGAGACTGTAGCAGGTGAAGTGGAGGACGGGTGCCAGCCCAGTGACAGATGAAGTTTGGATGGCGGTTAGATGGACGGATGGCAGGAAGAGCCAGTTGAATGACAGATTAACGGACAGCTGACTGTGCTAACATTGAGACATACTACCATAATGAAGAGAAGCTATTCTTTGGCAGCCAAATAACAATATTTTTCTACTTCTACCTGCTGGATGTGGGCCTTTCGTCAGTTGAGCCTTAGTTATGTCAGCGGCAGAGGCTGCAGAACGGGGTCCATCACAGTGAATGAGCAAAGCTAAAAATAAGGGTGTTAGGTGGCAGACACTAATGAGAGAGAGACCCAGGCTTATGGGCACACCTATCACTGTAATGAGAAAACCCCGGGAGGGGCTTCTATTACTGCAAACAGTCTCAGACATGATGTGAGCTTTTTGAAGTTTCTGGAAAGGAAAGTCTTCAACTCTAAAACTTTTTCAGCACTGAGTTTACTGTCATCAATGATTAGCTATAATTTCCAACAGCCTCATGGCAGTTTTACCTATAATTTCTTTAATTGTGTACTTTAAACCTATTTTAAGGGGTGACAAAGTCCATATTAAGACACAGCAGGTGTAGCAGTGCAATATGCACATATGGCTTTGATCCAATAGACCTGACTTCAGCTCCTGTCCTGGGCCATTACACTGCACTTTCTCTCACTCTCCCTCGCACTGAAAGTAAGTAAAGATACCAAAATCCCTTGCCTGGGGTTAGGCAACTAAACTACTTGTTCGAAGACGGGAAAAATATCAGTGCTTGCCTTGGAATACGCCCTCTTGTAGTGCTTACGACATGAGAGAGAGCTCCATTTTATAAGCTCCCAGGCTGACAAGTTATTCCCATCCTACAGATGGAACAGCTAGACTAAAACAACAATTTGTCTTGAGACTGCACTATTTGTTTGAGCAAAGCTTTTAGAACTGTAGCTTTTTAAATAGAAAATATGAGGGCAGTGTATAAACATGCCATCTCAGAATTGCGATCATTATAGTCAGTGTTTCAATCACTTCTGATTGGTTTTTACGTACGCTTAGATTGCTATGGCAATGTGGCCCCTCGTAATGTCTATTTTAATTAAACTCTAGAAGCAATAATGACCTCTTGGACTCTAAAGATCAGTGTTTCTGACTTCAAACCTGCTCAACATTGACGGCCTGCTCAACAGCTGAAATAAATCCAATAAAATAGAGCACAAATCAAGTGAAAATAGAAAACAAGAAACTGAAAACTATATCATAGTGGTGACCTGAGTCTTTCTGAGCTAGGCTGCTGGCCTTTTGATCAGTGTCCCTTCAGACTTAACATATTAAGTTGTCTGCTGAATGATTGTGCTGTGCAGCAATCATATTTCCTTGAATGCATTCATGCATTCACCCATTTCAACAGCAGGCCCTTTGTTTGTCATTCTAGTTAGCTAATTAAGCTAGATTATGATTGATGGACTCTCTAGTGAATAGTGTGAGGTCTGGTTGCTGACCCGATTGAGGAGATGGGCCCAGCCTTCTGCCCACACACTTCATAATACCTGAAGGTCTTTCAAGCAGTAGGTTGTATAAACCTTGGTGTTGTATCCCGGTGTAAGCTTCCACCCCAGATATGCTTCCCAGGACTGATATGACATCAGCTTGTCCATGTCCTTGCAGGATTGGTTTTACTAGAAACTGATGCAGAGACCATCTTTAAAAGAGATCACTCCTCTCATATTTCTTTCCTGGTGGCCAGTACCCTTTTTATTATAGGAGGCAGTGTTTGATGAGAAATAGATGAGAAATGTGAGCGAAAGAAGAATGAGACAGAGGGAGGGACACTTGAGATGTGGTCCTGATGCAGCAGAACAGTGAGACCAAACAGTCTGTGCTTATGATTGCTTCTCGTCGTTAGACAATCTTCAAACGGAATCTCTTAATGCAATCTGGGCCAGCGCATGTTTGTTTCCATCTTTTGTTTCATTTGACTCGTCTTTCTTCCACTTTCTTCTCCCCTTCATTTTGCAGGCCTCCTACACAAGTCTCTTCATGCACGTCTGTAGGGGAAAGATTTCCTTTTCTCCCCTACGTGGGAAGCCTTTAAAGCAGCATCCATGCTTAATGTTATTTTCTCAGAAAGTTAATGATGTGTTTGTTGTACTGCGGCTCAATATCATTATTAACACCTATGGATTTTATGTTATATGAGGCTCTTCCAAACAACAACAGTCAGGAATTTTCAAGTTTAGCTGTTTCAGTGTTGCTCTATGAAGCGTGTTATTATTTCTCAAAGTGATAATGATCGTCTTGCAAGGACTCATAAGGCACAGCAGGCAAACTGTAGCCGTGTTTTTAATTGCCCTGTATATCTTTGCAATATCTCGTCATTCTTGATGGCCTGCTCCCAATGTGGGCACTTTCGGATCGTCTTCCCTTCCACTTTATGAAGAGTTCCCAAGGACATGTGCCATCATGGGAATACACAAAGAATTTCTCAGTAATAAAGATAGCTGTCTTATCTTTGATTTGATGGTGTGTTTACTGATGTGCTGGCTCTCCAGGTGAATTAAGCTTTCTCAAAGTGTCAGTTCTAGTCCTTTGTTGCTTTTGGAATCAGTCAGTCCCTCATATGGGACTTAGCTGAGGAAATTCTTGAATAGACTTCACCGTTCTGTCCCCTAAATCTCTCTTTTCTTTTATCTTCTTTTCAGTGGATGATATAAGGCTTAAGATAAGATTCCTTTTACTTATGGATAAGTCATCAAACAAGGAATTGTCAAACATGTAATGAATCTGTTCTTTTTAGTTCATTTGGCCACATTAGAGTTGTGTGCAGTCAAAGGTGGATCTAGATGAAGAAGCAGAAAGAAACAGCCCAGGGAGATTTTCTGGAAGGTGGCCCACGTTGGCCATCCTTTCATGTTGATATGTACGCTTCAGGGTGTAAGTCTTCAGAGAGCCTTGTGATCTTGTGCATTGGAACTTGTCATTGTAGCCAGATTCTTGTTGAAAGAGCCCGTCTGTATCTTGCATGTTGTGACCCAACAAAGTTACAGCATCCAAAGGAAGACTGTTAATTATATTATATGTACATTTAAAAACTTATGATAATTATTTTTACAGTAATAAACTCATTTACTGTAGGGATGATGAGTTTTTAAAGCTGCAGTTTGACAACCATTCCTAGCAGGTTGCTACTCAAAATATGTTATACCACTGCTATCTTGTTAGCTGTAACTTTCTGTTATTATGGACATACTTCAAGACTTTGCAACCAAACCTGATTAGATTTCTATGTTGTTGGGGTAGGGTGAATTCCAGCAAGCCGAATGCTGTGTATATTGCTCTGAGAGGCAAGATTACTTTATTTCATGCTGCTTTTCATCCCTCCTGTAACGTCTGGAGTAGGCGACCAAAGGAATGATGGATCGTCTCAGCGCTTAAGGCGAAAGCCACAGCCATGGATGTGGAGAAACATTGCAGTGCAGCCGCTCAGTCAATAAGCACCGAAAAGTCTTGCTGGAAGCTGCAAGAGGAATGCAGCAGCGGCTGTGGCAGCTCTCTCCCCAAGGAGGCGGCCTGAGCCACAAATTAATAGAGCGCTCCCACATGATTGTGGAGTTCCATTTGGAACCGTCACGCTACATAAAGCCCCACAGAAATGAGGAGTTCACAGAGGCTCCTTTGCACTTCCCCAAGAGTCCCCACATAACCTGTGTGATTGTAACACTCTGCCCACTGCATCCCCACCTTTGCACCTCCATACTCATCCTGGTTCAATTACCACATTGCAATTTCGTCCTTGCTTCTTCTTCTGTGCCCTACATCTGCAGTTGTGATTTTGTTTTTCACGCTTGGTTGTTAATAACGCAACAGTCATCCAGGCATACCTGAAGAACTAATATACACTCCGAGATGTGATATAATAATGAAGAGAAAGCCTTAAATGAAAGCAATTGAAATTGTGTTTAATACCATGATGCTTATTATCTTATAAATGGCTAGCGCTTCATTTCAGCTTTTACTTTTTATCATTTGCTCATTTGACAACAGTGTGAAATTTTTAGTGACAAACATGGCGAGTTGGTGCCCCCCGAGGCCTGCTTTACTCTTATCTTTATCTTTGCAATGCCCAAGATTAGACACAGCTACCAACTCTGACACAACAGCGTGCCTCAGAGCAAGGATTAAGACAATGACTAATCAGTCAAACTCTCTGGACACAAAACATACTGCACTGATTCATTTTGTTCTCATAAAGTCCACTCAGTTAAAGACTGGCATAGAATATTTGCTTGTGGCACAGCATAGCATGCTAAAATATACCCTGAACTAATAGACTTTTGTTTCAATTAAACAATCTTTACAATACAGATCTTGAGGATATTAAATTAGTGAACATTTCTCCATTCATGGTGCAGAAGATTTTTCTGATGGGACCGTGCAACACATCATGAAAATCTAACAGACCCGGAATCTTCAGGTTCAGCAAAAGTACAAGTGTGTCTGAATGTGTAGAATATGATGTATTGTCAACGGCCGTCTTTCATATGTTGTATATTTGCTCATTTTAGTTATGCTAGCAGTGATGGTAGTATTTTATCTAAAAGTTGGTTTATGAACTCTGGTGACTTTTGACTTTACCAGAAATATATACATTTTTTTTTATTAAAATGTATTATGTGTTTTGTTCTAGTTCCTCTGATCAGCAGTTCAGACATTTAGTCTATCATCCAGCTTTTTTCTAAATATGTGCAACACCATTGATGTTCCCATCAGCTTCTGCTGTACTTTGATTTAAGTGCTAACATGTAGTGCTAACTTGCTAGCATGCAAACTCATCCAAACAAATTTAATCAAAAACGTGGTAAGCATGCTTGTTGTTAATGTGGTTACATGTACATGTACATAAGCATTCAGTTTTTATGTAATTAGCTGTTAGCGTGGTTGTTGACACTTTGTTCAGACTGCAGGCAAATTTAAATGCGTTTCTCACCTCAGATTCTCATCACAGACTGTCAGCAATGGAATTATTAATGCATCCCATCAGATGTATGTCCAGACATCCGCATCTTCTTTAGTATCATTATAGCAATGCTGACAGAAAAATGTTTTTTTTTTTTCATCCAGACTTAATTAAAAAAAAAAAAAGAAAAAACAGAAAAGAATTTGGCTTTCTGCTGATAAATTTTCACGGAGATGTTACCTTATGTATAGGGACTTTTCCCCAGTGCAATTTTTAAGTGAGGTAGTATGTACATTTCACAAATTTCTTCATTTATAGAGCTCCACTATATAAAAGGAAATTGTAAATAATTTCTAAATAAGAAAAATAAACTCACCTTTACTCCCATTTGATTGTCTGTCCATCACCTTTCAACATAAATATGAAACAATCTTTGAAATGATTGTTTTGCCAAAGCTTTCGCAAACATTACTGGAATACTTTAATGTGTATTCTTTAGATTTTTACTCTTTTTATTATCCATGATAATGTAACTGGAGAGGAATTAGAGAATGTAACAGCCAGGAAATAATTCTCAACCTTTGTATTTAAAGACATAAATTTATAATTTGTTTATATACAAATTAAACACATGCAAAAGGTGCAAAAAGAAAAAAATTTAAGAGCAAAGAAAGCTTTCTCTTCCAGGATGCCACAAGAGGCTTGAGTATAAAAATGATCTTAATGACATCCTATGGCTAATTTAATAAATAAATAAATAAATAAATAATCTCCACTCTGCAGGGGAGTGGACATCATGTCGTGCTCCTGCATTACCACGTATACATGGTCATTTTTTAACGACTCTTTTCTTTAGTCATGCTGTCTGAAATTTTTGCACCTCACTGTATAAGTAATTTATTTCTAGCTGTGTGACACATAAAGAATCCCAGTCTTACCACTTTGAACTTAGCAGTATTGTTTACCAGAGATACTATTTAGTGTAACAATTTCCACCACGCTGCAGACTGGCCCTATTGATCTATTGTCTCAGAGAGTAGCAAACAATTTTGCTTTGCTCTTTCTTTCACTGCAGCCGCTCTTCCAAGAAAGAATGACTTGGCTGCATGAATACTGATCACTGCTCTCTGCTCCCAGATGTTGTTTAAAAGAAGAAGAAGAAAAAAAAGGCAAACAAAAAGAATAATGTATTCACACAGTTATTGCTTCCCTGCAAAGGGAGTCAGTGAGATGAATGTGCAATGTGATCGACTTTGCATTTTATGGTGTTACCACCGAATGATTGAAATGTCTTTCAAATGTCACCTCCTGACTGATAAAAGCATGAATATTGTATTAGTGGCACAAGGATGTATAATTTTGCACTAAGCTGTTAAACACAGGATATAAGTCCCTTGAGACTAACTGCTCCCCTCATCAGGTTTCTGTCCAGCTTTTAGCACTGTGCTTACCTAACAGTTCACTTTTATAACCTTAGGATGCAGGAAACAGAAAGACATAGCTGCTACTATGGTTTATTGTATGGAGCTCAGTGGCTTCGGTTGATGTTGTGTAACTTTAAGGTTGTTTAATGGGAGTCTAACTTTGGATGATGTGATTGTGTGTATGTGCAAAGCGGATGTAAGCTAACCCGTAGCCCATAGTTCATCCACCTGTGACACTGTATGTGTGTATATCAAATCTAACCCCTGAAATGAGCTGCTAAACTGTAAAATGAATTATAATTGGGGTTGCAGCGGTGTGTATTTGTTTTTGTGCATATTTCTTTCAGGATTCTGCTTACGCTTTGATTTTTGCTGCTCTGGGTTTTGCTCCTTTCTTGCTCAAGGCTCGGAACATTGAGTGAAGATGCAGTGCCCACATCTTGCCTGCATCAGCAAAACTACATGCAAAACAACACACACTCACACAGGCGTGGGAGTAACTCACACACAAATCTAGGATCCCTGGAATCCCAGAGTCTCATATTTCCCTCAGCTCCTGGCTTGAATTTTTCAGTTAATGGCAAAAAAAAAAAAAAAAAAAAGTTTTAATTTGATGTTCATCCATGCGCTGCACGGCCCCTACAAGAAAGTCAGATAAATAGAGAAGAAAGTTCATGTGCTGGATCAAAATCGGGACCTCCCAGCTAGTCAGCAATTGTAGTCCAATCATAATCTCTTGGTGGGATTTCTTCTTCGGTAAGTGATGACGAGGAGGCCTGGTAGTCTATCAGCAGCTCACAGGGAGGGCGATGCGCTGAGGCTGTGCTCAACATGCTCAGCCATCTGTGGTGTGTTCCTCGCCACACTGAACTGCAGAGCTCCTGCAGTTTCTGAGAGAAACTGTGGAAAGCTGTGAGGATTAAGAATTTTAAATAAGGGCCGTAGTCAACAGTGAGGTCAGTGTAAAATGTCTCAATACTTGATCAAATCCAAGCAAGTCATTTTTAGTCATATCTGAAAAAAATGTATTTAATATGCAATGTATGTTTACTGTATGTTTTTGTGTACAACTTCAGACAACAGCTTGACATCTGAGCAGCAGGAGAAATCCATCTCCACTGACGCTGCACTGGAAATCTGTTTACATTTCTCTCGCTGCATTTGTAACCATACTGAGAAGCTTTTTCACTTGTTGCGTTGAAAAAAAAAAAAAAGACTAATAATAACACAAACTCTGTCCTTCCATTGATTAAAACGATTTACATCCCTTTACTTTTTAAAAAAAAAAATATATAGCACAGGCAAGATTTCTTGGAAGACTCCCCTTTCTTCTTCCAGCTATCAGCAGTTCATGTGCTTCAACCACAGGGATCCACTTTACTCCATGTTTATGCTTATAGGCATCAACTGACGTGCTGAATTGTCCCATTTTCAACAAGTGATGATCATGCGAAATGGCCCTGCATCAGTACATGAGACAAAGCAGCTATTGTCTGCAGTGTAGGGCCGGTGATGCTATCACAGCTGATCCGTTGACTGGCTTATTGTGCCGAGAGCAGGCAGAAGCAGCGGCGCCACAGCATATGAACCTCAGTGGGAGCCAGTTAGGAGGATCAGGGAGTGTGACAACGTGCGTATGTGCACACTGAGTTGATTGTGTTGTGGACTAAAGTAGCCTTCAGTATGTTGACCCTACAGTCAGCGTGAGTTGAATGCATTAAAGCAGATTTCTGCATATGAAAATTGAGAATGTCTCGGCAGCCTTGTTTAGTGTTTGGTTAGTAATATTTGGGCTACATACACATTTGAGCAACATTTGGTTGCACAAATGTGTTGCTGTTCCTATGCATTTGCACTCTTTTTTAATACCATCATCAAGCAAAAACAAAACAAGGAAAAACAGATGGAAAATAAAATGCTGAATGTTTATTATTAGGCTCAAGCTGGCTTCAGAAAATCAGAATATTTTTAAAAGATTTGCAAGCAAATATGTGCAGAAGATGCTGCTGCTTCAAACATGACTTAAGTATCCTCCATGCTCATGTTAAGGCATTAAATCATAACAAAGGTGCTGATTCACATACACCCACTCACTTCCTGTCATCCATATGTTGGTACTGCTCAGTCCATTCCATGTTCATTTCCTTGTTCAGTCATGTAGGGAAAATATTAACGGTAAATCATGCAGTTGGCGAGGAAAATCGATGGCGAGCATGTAAATGTCGCGAAGGGGGGGACTTTAATGAGTTCTCTGCTCATCGCTGAAATCACTTTATTCATTTCCTTTGTTCAAACTCTGAGTGGAGGTCATTATGGTCCTCTTTGCATTTTTATTGCCTCGTCCCACAAATGAAAATGAAAAATAAACTGGAGACATTCTTTGCATACAGGTAGACTAAATGAAATCTGTGACTAGGCTATAACATAACAGCCAAGCCTAATTTGTGCTGGTTTTATGTGGCAGTGAGACGGGCGGTGCCGCTGTGTCCTTCAGACCCCCAAATTGGTTGTACAGTATTGTGGTGTGTATTGAAGGAGTACAGCTGACGGCTCTATTTGAGCCTAGGTGTGTGTGTAGGTGTATGCATGTGTGTATACATGCCGTGCATGTGCATAGACCAATGTGAACAAGTGATTTATGGGCTGTTTTTAATCAGGCTGTAGAAAATGTTATTAGACAGCCTTCTCGCACTCCCTCTGCCTGCAAATGAGCCGGCCCCCGCTGCACCCTGGGAGAGGCTCCTGTAATTAGTTCTGGGAACTCACCTGTTACTGAGTGAGATTGAGGGAGGGACATAAAAAGAGGATGGAGTGAAAGGGTAACAAGCAGACAGATAAACAAACAGAAGGGAAAGAGAGTGTGGGAGAAGGTGGGGGAGGTCAGAGTGAACATAGAACCAGAGCTTAGTTTACAAACCTCCTACCGACTTTTTGCCAGCATGTTTGTTGGATATTAGAGGTGAATGATCTGGAAAACATAACATTTAATTCTTTTTGTGTTACTGCTAGAACTGCAGGATTTTTGCAAAAGTGTGCTCTCATGAGTTCGTCATTCCCAACTGTATGAAATTTTGGAAAAGTTTCACCAAACTCCAGATATGCATAATTATCATGTCTGTAAAAACAAGTAATGTACATTTATAATCGGGTCAAAATATAATATGTAAATAGCTTATGGTGATTCCAAGAAAAGGAATTCAAATTTCTAAATTCCCATCATGCTTTTCTTCTTTTTCCTGGTTTTATGTTGCTCTGATCTTCATTTGCTGCTATCAGTGCACAGTCCGCCACCAGGCTTTACCCATTAGTAACGGATTATTTCATACATGATGCCAAGAGGGAAAAAAATCATTAAAGAAGCAAGACTGTGGAGGACGCTTGGGGAAGGCATTTGGGAATACTCTAGCCTGAGATCCATCTACTGGAGGCAAAATTAACATCTGCCTTCTAGTGAAGGATGAGCCATCAATATTATTTAGATTATTTTCAAGGAAGCCTATAAATTTAAACCAAATATAGACAATGTTGACTCGAAAATGCTGAATTATTATCTTTAGTGCTATTTGTGAATATGAGATTTTTCTCCATATTGACATGACAGCACCACACAGTTGCTGCAGGTTTGTTGGCTGCATCCATGATGAGAATCTCCCGTTCCACCACATCCCAAATCTGCTCTACTGGACTGAGATCTGGTGGCTGTGGAGGCCGTTGGAGTCCAGTGAACTTATCGTCATGTTCTAGAAAGCAGGTGGAGATGATCTGAGCTTTGTGACATGGTGCATTATCCTGCTGGAAGTAGCATCAGAAGATGCTCCACTGTGGTCATAAAGGGATGGACATGGTCAGCAACAATACTCAGGTAGGCTGTGCTGGTTAAGCAAGTGTGCCATAAAATTTTCCCCACACTATTATACCACTGCAACCAGTCTGAACCATTGATACAAGACAAGATGGAACCATCCTTTCATATTGTTTACAACAAATTCTTACCCACCATTTGAATGTGGCAGCTGAAACAGACTCAACAAACCACGCAATTTTTTTCAATATTCTATTTTCCAATTTTGGCGAGCTTATATGAATCACTTTGGTTTCCTGTTCTTAGCTAACATGAGTGATACCCACTGTGGTCTGTGCTGTAGCACGTCTGCTATAAATGTTCAGTGTGTGGTGCGGTCAGAGATGGTATTCTGCATGCCCTGAATGCAGTCAGTGGTTATTTGCATTACTGTTGCTTTTCCAAACTGTATCGATTCTCCTCTGACCTATTAGATCAACAAGATGTTTCTGTTCAGACAACAGCCGCTCAGTAAATATTCTCTTTTTCAGACCATTCTCTGTAAATCCTAGAGATGGTTGTGCATGAATATCCCAGTAGATCAGCAGTTTCTGAAATACTCAGATCGTCAAACAACTGTGCCACGTTAAAAGTAACTTAATTCACCTTTCTCCCCCATTCTGATGCTCAACTTTAACTTCAACAAGTCATCTTGACCATGTCTACATGCATAAATGCATTAAGTTGCAAGCAATTTAACAGGCCAACATAAAGTGGCCGGTGAGTTTATGTCCTCTGGCATTAAGGCCTAATTATAAACTCATTAAACTCATTAAACTTTAATAAGGCTAGTAAACAAACATCACTACTATATTGTGTCAGGATGTCGTTGGACAGAATGTGTTTTATTTCCTTACAATTAAGTTAAGGTTCTGTGGATACTCAAAGTACAGAAGGCTGTACATCTATATAGAATCTGCAGCGTTTTCAGTTACTTTCCAAAGTTTAAATGTTTCATTTATCCGGTAACTTAAAGTAAACCCGTCACCCTGCCAAATTCATCATGTGACCTTCTTGTTCTGGGGCACATCACAGAAACCCAGATGAGCTGACAGTAGCTGGCCACAGGCTCTCCAGTGAAAACTGCCTTGACAGCCAAGCAGCCTGTCACTCCCAACTAAACACACACACACAACGAGAATAAACAATGCAATTGTCAGCACACATGTATATAGTTAAAATGTGCACATATAGACTTCACAAACACACCGATACGCAAGCTGCACCTCTCCAACGCTCCTGACAGGCCAGTGAAAACATTATGAAATATTCAGTAAGTCTCACTTTGGTTTGCGTTTTACCTGCCTCAGCTTTTCTTGTTGCTTTGTGTTTGTTTGCATGAAAGAAGAAGTCTGTTTGCATGTTGGCATCTGGAGGCTTTTCCCCCTCATGAATATACGTATTTAGCTTAAATCTGTGTGTTTTCATGCATGTACAGTATACGGGAGTGCTCATTCACACATTTGAAGTAGCACTCAATTCTTGATATCACAGTTGCATGTAATTGGGGCTGAGCTAGCCGAACTTTTTGGTCTGAGTCACGTCTTTTGTTTAAATCAGCTATGTTGTGCCTGTAAATAGGAAAAACATGGTGTCAGAGATTCAGCTTCTACATCTATTGCTTTTGAAGTGTACACAAAGCATCAAAACGAACTGCCATTCACCATACAAGCATACTTACTTTGTTCATCCCTAGTTTGAGTGTTTACAGAGCTATTAAAGAGTTTGTAAATAAATTGTGTTATAATCAGGATACATACTACTTAGGCTGAATGTGATTTAGTTTTATGAGAGCTGCTACATATAGTGTTTAGTGTATCTAAACTGAAGTAGGAGGAAAACATAACACTGTTTTTCATTTGTATTGTGAAAAAAAAAAAAAAAAAACCAAACAGACTTGGATAAAAGTTAGCTAATTTGGCCTCAGCTGGCTAACAGTAACAAGCAGCTGACTTAGTTAACGGCAGCTAGCAGCCAACTTAGCTAACAGCAGCTGGCAGCTAATTTAGCTAACAGCAGCTAGCAGCCAACTTAGCTAACAGCAGCTGGCAGCTAATTTAGCTAACAGCAGTTGGCAGCTAATTTAGCTAACAGCAGCTAGCAGCCAACTTAGCTAACAGCAGCTGGCAGCTAATTTAGCTAACAGCAGTTGGCAGCTAATTTAGCTAACAGCAGTTGGCAGCTAATTTAGCTAACAGCAGCTGGCAGCTAATTTAGCTAACTTGGAAGCACATGGAAATGCCTGGTTTTCCAACGGTTGTTTAAAAATAGAAAGATTATATTATAGGGTGTTACTAGATTCCCCATTTATAAAAAAAAAAAAAAAAACAACAACAACTGTTTAATTATTTCTTGAGTTTCTTCATTAACATAAAATATGCTTTTGTGGTCAAAATCAGTCCCCAACTATGATCTTTTACCAACCTTGATGTTTTCGTCACCTAATCAGCTGAAAGCTTTGGAGTCATCACAAAACTAAATTACAAAAGAAAACACAACTTAAGTAAAAAAAGAAAAATACTTATAAATCTTACAAATCCTGGGACATGTTCCTCTGCACACACATACATTGTGCCTTGCTTGAAACTAACAAGTCACAATTGAACATCAGAAATGACGTTTCAAAAAATATTTATCAAATATTTCTTATGTTTGACAACTTGTTGGGTTTTACATATGTTACTGACCTGATTTTTGGCCACAGAGAGTTTCATTTATCTGAATTTGTGTTCCTCAGACATTTGGTGACGTTTGTTTACAGCAAACTGACAGCACGTCATGGTTGAAAAGAAATGATGAACATAGCTTGAAACCTGTGGGAGCTGAAGAGATTTTTCACTCAGCTGAATGGGAATATTGACAAGACTTTTTCTTTTCCTTGCTGTGCTTTTTAATAGCTTCATTAAACATTTCAGAACAGGTGCTTATGTTTTATGTGTGCTTATGTGTTTTAAAGTACGTTTTAAAAGTCACCACCCAAACACACTCTTGCAATATGTAAACAAATGTCATGCAAGCATGCAATCACTATGAAGAGATCAACATCCTGAAGGAGCTGATTGAGTAAAAAGCCATCTGTGGCAGCCTCATGTTGCCTGCTGTTCTTTGAAAGCTTGTTCCTGTTCACAGAGACATATCTGGAAGCAAAGAGTTGTAGATAAAAAATAAAAATCAAAGGATATACTTTGCACAGTCCAAAGCACCAAATGAATAAAAAAGAGTGGACAATTTCTGCAAACATTTTTATCGACCAGTCTGCACTTTGCTGCCAGTTTAAATGTACTATAGGTATATCTGTAAATAAGAGACTGCATTAGTGTTGTAGGTGCAGTGATGCCATTTATTTTTTATTGACACTGATTGGAGGAGAGGCTTTTCAGATATCTGTATGAGCTGTTATGCCCCAGCACTTAAAAAGGCTAAGTGATCATTTTGCTTCACTTCAGATGAAAAGATAGAGCCTAAACAACTTTACACCTTCACACATAGCTATGAAAAAAAAACTGCTTTATCTATTTTTGTGCAGAAAAGGCTGAAAATTATTCTTTTAAATGGCTGATACTGTAACGCTTTTAAAAGTCTGATCATTGACATGTAGGTTGAATGGGAAATTTAACAGCTTACCTGAAACAGGCATCTCCAATCGCATTTTTGTTTTATCCAAGCGCCTCTGTTTCAGTTTTTCCTTCTATAAATAGACTCAAGTCCAGATTTAGTTTGAGGTCAGAGCTTCTTGAAGAGTTGTTACTCAGTTTTCACTTTGACTGTGATTTTGCGGCTCAAGGGTGACCCCTAGTGGTTTTCTAGGATTGTGTACTGCACCTTTAAAACTGAGTAAAAATTACTTGGCAATATGGCTAAATGAAGAAAGGACACTATTGTTTGTTTGTTTTTTCTGATCTGTCATAACTGTTACCTTTCTTTCTTTATAGTTATTTGCAAAAATTCAATTTCCAACACTGTACTGGTGATATTTTGATGCAAGAGAGCAGCAAAGGTGCCCTTGCAGTGCTGTCTGGCAAAAAATTATGAAAGCTTTAAAGTAATGAATATTTTGCTACAATTCATTAAATTGGCTCTGTAAACCTAGAAAACACCTAAATACCCTTGAAAGACAATTTTTATACAATGATTTTGTTGCCATATTTGTACACACCATCAGTTTTACCTTTCATGAAAGCCTACCTGGAGCATAGCAGTGGGTAACACAGTGCCAGATTTATGAAGCGACATAACCATATAATGGTATTACAGTAATCTACTATGAAAATGGCACCTGTAGTCATTTCTGCAATGATGAAAAAAGCTCAGTAATCACATAAGAGGTTGATAAAATTGTGCTCTGTTGGATTGGAGATTGCCAGCGCATGGGTGGGAAGGATCAGGGGATATTTGGCATAACATAAAATGCTTGCATTAAGTGTTTTCTGTGTATGTGTTATACAGAACAGCCAATACTGTAAAGTCAACACTAACAGGAACACTTTCCCCAGATAAATTCATCATGCTTATGTTTACCTTGGTAATGTTTTAGATTTGTTTTCAAGTGTCTACATTCATAATAGCAGATGGATTACAGGCTTGCATCTAAAGCGCCTCCACCATCCATTAGTGGTTATGATACAATGTCCAAGAACCCCCACCCCCAAAGACAGAATGATAGCCGAACATGGTCCCTCTGTCCCAAACACATGTCGAGTGGTGTTCATTAGTCGAATCTTTCGGAGAGGTTCATAAATCACAGCCATCTGGAACACTCTCAGGGCTGCAAAGCAGCACACTCCATGCGCATGCCCACCCTTCCACCCTGTGCTGCTGGCAAACAGCCAATCAGATAGCAGATCACACAGTGCCACGTCATGGCTGAACCAGACTGGAAGCAACAGGCAAACTTTAATAAAACTTCCTCTCTTTTGTGAGATAAATTACACTTGTCTTAAAGTGTTATTTGCAAACTCAGATAACACTGAATCATATAAGCTCCCTTCAGAGGGCACAGTATTTTAGAAAATTAGATCAGAGACTTTAGGTTTTATATATTTACATTTACAGCATCCATACCAACCCAAGGAAAGTTTCTTTGTGTGCTGCCGACTCTGAAGTCTGACAATTATATGACGCTTTAGCAGTTTGTGAAAACTAAAGTGGAACTTGAGTTATGGTTGCATGCAATATTTTGGTCCGAAGTTAGTGGAGGATGAATTGACTTCCACAAGGCATTATGTATGTATATATATATATATCTTCTGAGCATCTCTCTGATAGTCTGACAATCAAAATAACTGATGCTGAAGAGGAGACTGCAAAGAGATGATAGTGAAGCATTTTCAAGTAGCAGTTACCTCATTTTGCAATGGTCATGTAGATATGGCACTTATCAGGATGGATAGAGGTCAATTTGAAGTCTGGAGGACAAAAAAGGCTTCTAGAGAGAAACGCTTGAAGTTGTTATAGGACAATCAAAGACCTTCAAGAAGAAATAACAGACTCGAGTGGCAGTGCTTTGCTTTACCTTAAAATTATACTTAAAAATAAATCTGGCTTTAATGGAAAAGTCATCAAAAGAAAGCCTTTCTTGCATGTGCATCTGTTTTGTCAAATTCACACACATTGCATGCATCAACAGTCACACCTCTTCCACTTTAAAGGGGTTTTCATGTTGCTGACTTCAAATCTGAGTTCATTACTTTGCTTTGTTAGCATGGCTTCCAGTGGAAACTTCGGAACAGTTCAAATTTATCAAGAGGCATTGGAGGCACTAACCAACCAAATCTCCTGACTAAGCATTTGTCTGATCTTCCTGCAACAACTTCAAGCATCAGACCCACCAGCGGGCATCAAAGCATCATGACTGTGAATTCTGCCTCAGGAATCGGGGTGAATCAATCATACCCTGCTGCAGTCAGTGACACAGGGACATTTTTTTCTGGCTGTGAAGGGAATGGATTCAGTTAAATACTCAAATTCTGTAAACGACATCACACGGTCTGTAATCCAAAGATGAAAAGAGGATTGCTGCAGCTACAGGATAATGATTCAAAATACTCCTCAAAATCCACAATGGACTACCACAACAAGTGCAGCTAAGAGCTTTGCCGTGGGCCTTACAGAACTAAAAGCCTTTATTCCGGAAGAACTGAAAGACTATCTGCAACAAACCGTGTTTACAAGTTATGATACTTCCCAAGTGGGGTATTACAAAGTATTTACAGCATAGGGTGCACAAACTTTTTCTCTAAATCTGTTTTTCTTTATTTACTTTAACTTAAAATCTTTCACTTTATTTTAATTTATATGTCAAGTCAACCCTTAGCTACACATAGTAAAAAATATATAGACATATGTCTGTGAAATTATTTTAGCAGACATGTCCTCCCAGTTTGTAAGAAGAAAACTTGACAAATATGAGCTATGTAACATCCAAGAGCTGGTTAAATTGCTTTTAGAGCTTCCCTCATGCGTGAAAACAGCAGCACACAGTAAAAGAAAAAAAAAGAAAAGCAACTCTAACATGTTTGTGCACATGTATTCCAGAGAGAGCAGAGATCTGAATAAAGAATATGTTCAGAGTAGACCGACTCTGCCCCCAGCCTGGTGCTGGAGTTCTTCATACCTTTAATATTCACAGGATGGGGAGTTGTTCCCATTAATTCTGCTGTTTAGTATCAATCCACAGCACTTATCGTTTAGTATTAATAGTTCAAGATGTGGGGATCCGTTTCTTTTAGACATCACTTTACAAGCTGCACATGTTGTATTTGGGGACTTCTGACTTATGCATGTGCCATTCGCATGTGCAGGTGTTTGTGTGCTAATGCATATTCAGCTCAACACCTGTAGCTCACACTCCTTCTGAAATTGCATATTTGCTTGCACAGGCACACATCTGGTGTGTATGATTTTTTTTTTTTTTTTTTCTCTGAGCTGAGCTTATCAATCGGCAGACAGAACTCAGCTATCTGTCAGCCTGCACACACACACACACAAACACCAAGCTCTATGTGATTTATTCTAGATATATTTTCCACTGTTGGCATTTGTTTGTTCTCGTTTTATCATCTGATCCACAAGCCAAACATCGAAGAGGAATGGGCGAACGAGGAGCATTTTGTAAATGCGGATAGATTAGTGACACTCTTATTGCCACAGTTCGTCGAAATGCTGTTGAACTGAGTGTAACTTTCATAGGAGGTGGTTTGTTCTGAAGTCAGACATTTTCAGCCACAAGCAAATTTTCTCCCCTCCACGGCTCCCCTCCGCCTCTCTGGGGAAATCACCACCAGGATGGGAGAAGAGAGATGTTGTTTTCTTTTCACTCAAGTGCCGTGTTTCCCCCTGCTTTCTCTCTCTCCTCTGTCCACCTGTACCCTCCTGGGCAGCCCCCCTCTCACAGCACAATAATAATCTGCCCATCTGCTGTAATCAAACTTTTCCCTCCCCCCTTCTTCGCCTCTGGTTCATCACTCTTCAGTGCCCTTCTTCCCTCCTACGACTGACTTTGCACCTACTCCTTTCTCGTCTTTGCAAACATTTTCTATCTCCACTTATGCCTTTTTTTTTTTCACCACCCTCTCCTTGCTCAATCACAGCCTCATCACCCCTCCCATCTTCCTCATTATCTTCCACCCTGACTCTTGTCTTTGCTTCCCCTCATGTTGCAGGCAGGACTCCCCCACAGGCCATTATTGATCAGCTTAATCGGAGGTGTTAAAATGCAATTCCACCTGTCTTCTCCGCTTCATAGCTCCGTGGACTATTCAATATCGTTTAGATGCTCGGATGCAGATGTGTCTGTGTTGGTTGTTGTGACAAAGACGAAGGGAGGAAGGGAGTGACGCTGCTAATGATGAGCTTCTATATTGTCGCACTCTGTCTACATGTCAAAGAGAAATTTTTTTTTTCCTCTTTTGTTTTTATTTTTCACATTTTCCCGTCTGTAGGCTTTTTTTTCTCACAGCTATCTTTCTTACTAACCCATCTACCCCTGATCCCACTCTCTCTTTTTATCACTCGCTTCCTTTCTGTTCCTTCTAAATGTTCTATTTCTCATTGTTGCTGAGAGGGTGCATTTTGAACAGGCAGGATCAGGAATTCATATTCAAATAAGTCTCCTCTGGGAGATAAAGGAGCCCATTGTCTCTCAGCCTTGATGTGTTAACTTTAATTCCCATTTTCTCTATATTTTGCATGAATGAAATAAATCCCAGACTAGCTGGGAAAATCTAGTCATGGAGAAGTGTTTCCGTCTCCATCAGCAAGATTTGTGTATGTACCCCTGAGCAAGACATTTAATCCCCAGATTTAATACCCAGTGTAGTTTATGACCCAACAGGAGATTATCAGTGTTTTAGGCTGCTCCCTGGTAGGTTCCTGTTTTCCTCTATGTCCCTGTGATACATCATTAATACCAGTCTAAAGTTTGGACATACCAACTGTTGAGCACTGCATCCTCAAGGACACGGTGAAAGACTTTTTTCCTGATATTATTTGCTGGATGTCAGATTAACAGTGGGGGGGCAAAATGGAGACTTCACCATGTGGCTGAAGTCACAAGATGGAAAATGATGCTGTAGGAACAAGGAGGTCACAAGATGGCTATCAATACCGTGTGACCAGTGAACATGTGGTCCTCTGTCTGTGTAGCCACATGTGTTAGCATTTGTTAGCAATGACACATGTGACACAGTAGAGAAAAGGCATTATGTTCAAGGTCCCTTCTTCTTTCTGGATTAGTTGAAGAGAAATCAAAATGGCTGTGAGGGTTACGAGGATTCCAAATGGTGCCAAGTTATATGAAGAAGATGTTAGTTTAGCATGGAAGAGTAATTCTTATACATAACATAACTTGTCTAAGAACTTTATTAATTCTACAACACAAACTCAAAGGAAAAGCCAAGAGACAATGGGAATATTGGGAACATGTTTTCCTAACCTTAACTAAGTACTTTCAAAGTGTAATGAAGGTAGCAGAGTCACAGAAGGAAGGAAGGTTGCAAGTTAGATTCTTCTTTCTTTCTCTCCTTATTACAAAAGGAAAGCTGGGCATATGCAGATATACTCTAGAGAAGTTCCTGTCTCAGAAAAGCTTTGAAATCTGATGTGAAGATGAAGATAAAGATTGTCTTGCCAACCACATCATTTTCTTACTGTCAGCATTTGTGCTTTAACCAACGATTTGAAAACAAATTAGTAATATTTAGGATTTTGCCAGTCTGTGATGTCTTTTTGTTTAAGCAGAAACAATAAATTATTAAGATAAAAGACAAAAAAAAAAAAAAAAAAACAGGCTGGTCTTTATTTTCCACCTTTATCATCTCGCTCTTTTTGCTTGTGTGTTTTGAAATTTTACAATAGTGTTTTTTATTTACGCCACCTCTTTAGGTGGCGTGTAAAATAGGTGAGTGGGAGATGAATTATATTTTGACTTGAATTATTAGATGAAAATGCATGAAGATGCACGTACAGGTGTTTACACAGGTGTCTGCATTTCAGTCAGTTGGGTCATCGGTACCATCACAGGAAAGCTTTACCCTTAGGGTGGCAAAGACTATTTTTTTTTTCAGGTAAAAATCATCAGGCATGTCATAGATTATACATGATCTTTTTAATAGTTGGACGTGATATGGCTCTCTTGACATTGATTTCTTTTAGCACTTCCTTGTCCTTTCTGCACTTGCTTTAAGTGTTAATTCCCTTGGGAGGAGTGTGACTTTAGTTAACCCAACTGATTACATAACCCTTGTCTGTTAGGAAGAAAAAAAAAAGCCTCTTCTAATGCATATGCAATGCAAAAAGAGCTGCACATAACAAACATTCTCACAAATGACATGCCCTGCGCGGTAAACACAGATTTCATTTCTACATATCAGTCAGTGAATGCATCACTAACCACGGATTTATCTGCAAGTGGTTGTTGCATATTTCAGATCTGAGAATAAGCTCTTTTAATGCCAATACTTCTGGGGAGACTCTTGGCAAGTGTTGTTTGATGAAAAAATTACCCATTAAAGTTGGTTCTAGTTGCACTTACAACATATTTGTAATATTATCTAGCAAAATATCGAACATATATCCCAAGTCGTTCTAAGTGTGATTATAAAATGGCTTCTTCGTGAACATCAAGTACAAATTGTCACAGTATTATTTCAAGCTGTCTGCATGTGCTTTTATTTGTAGTTTGGTTTGTTATGACATGTATTTTACTTCCACAAACTTAACTCAGTGTTTTGATCGTGGAGCTATGACCGTATTTGCCAAGGACGACATTTAGCGCGACTTCGAGTTGGCAACTGGAAACGACAGCGTGTAGGGAGGAAAAGCTGACAAGCTGGCAGAGCTGAATGTAGGGCGCACACAGAAACAAATTCAGGGAAAGTTAAAGAAACTGAACAAGATAAGAAGCTTAAGGACCACAACAGCCAGAATGAGTCCAACTGCTCTACTGACAAGTGGTTTCACATTGCAGTGAAGGTGATGATGAAGAGGTAGTAACAGTCCCTTTAGAACATCTGGCAATCTGTTCTTAGTCAGGTTCAGAGGAAAGTCACTGACCCATCACACATCATCCACACAGAATATAAACTTTTACCGATGACAGATGATACATTTGTCCACTGAACCTCTATAAAAACTCAGTTGTGGCAACTTCAATCAGACTTTAAAACACTGCCTAAAGCTGAAGAGCCTAAAGCTGTGCAACAGATTCATAGTGTTTTGTGATATTTTAAATGGTTGTATTAGTATTTATTTATGTTTATTTAGTATTTTGGGTGTGTGTAATATGTGTACAGGTGTGTGCTACAGTTTTAGAGATGTGTGCCTTGGCTCCAGACTGCGACCAAATGGTTGCATTTTGTGACTAAAATTGAGACAGCGTGAATGGATTTTT
The DNA here is from genome assembly GCF_017639745.1 of Melanotaenia boesemani. NCBI lineage: Eukaryota > Metazoa > Chordata > Actinopteri > Atheriniformes > Melanotaeniidae > Melanotaenia > Melanotaenia boesemani. Next base: position 13,959,822 of record NC_055705.1, read on the forward strand.
CATCTACTCTACAATGGCGACAGATACATTTACCAGTCTTTTTCTTGTAGTAGTTATAATTTAATTTATTTTGTCGCTAACAAACTTCTGCTCCCTTCTTCAGCCCAGTAGCTCACAGTAATGCTCAAATTAGCTGCTGTTTGCCGACTCAAACTAACTTTAATACGAGAAAAGGAGATGAACACCAACGAAGAAGACGACAGCCAATGTGCGTGTGAGCGGAGACGAACGACCACTGTGATTGGCTTATGTGTGGAAAGAGGCGGGTCTTGCAGGAATTTATCATTCCTCAGTGTAGCCAACTTAGCGACTTTGTCACTATATTTAGCGAGTTTTCAGACCCATCTAGTGAGTTTTTCTGGTATAAATGGAGACTTTTGGAGACTGATGTGAATGAAGGTAGTTTACTCTTCCCAATGAGGAGCGGTGCTGTGCAAACCCCTCTCATACGAGGCTTGGTCTTCTCGCAGCAGCTGCATTCAGAGCAGACGACGTTCACCTCTGTTTCATGACCAGGCTGAAAATGAAACGTACAAAGCTGCTGCTGGAGTATTCTACGCTGGTTTACGGTCACAGTAATGTCTGTTAATGGAGAGTGTGGACAAAAATATTTAAAAAGTTGTGACATGTTCCATAGGAGTATATGTGTAAAATGCGTATAGACTAAGCACTGTTGACTTCAAGTGAATAACTTAATTTTGTCATGTTGACCGAGTGATACTGTTTTGCTGTTGTATTCCAAAGGCATTAATAGGGACAGCATCAAGCTTAAGATAAATTTCCTACCAGCACAATAAAGTGCATTGTTTCGTATCATATCGTATATCGTATTGTATCAAATTGTATTGTATCAGTCATTAGAATACATTTTCCAGAGCAGATTACCAGGAATTCTCTTAACCTGGTAAATAAATTGTAGGCAATAAATAATTCCTGAAAATGTTTGGTGTAAAACTTCTTTTTAACTAATGTTAACTAGTTCCACTGCTGCATCATGTAGTAATATCTTTGTAAGATGCCTGCTGCTGGCATGTAAGCATTGAAACATTTCTGTCAACATTACAATTGTACAATTACAATTTTACAAAGACATTTTAAAAAATAGTTTGCTTCTATAAACTCTTAGTCATGAGCAAGTGGAGAAATTAAATAAGGCTTAAATTAGACTCTGGTGGCTGAGTCAGTTTTAAAGTTGTCTTTGTGAAACATCTTGTTTGTTGTGTAGCTTAAATATGCTATTTTGCATTTAAGTATTTAATCATATTCTAACAGAATCCAAATCTATAATTATAAATTTGTAAATGTGCATAAAAAAAGTAAAGTATGCATCAAAGATACTAAGCACGTAAGCAAATAAACAGCTGAACACACAAGTATTTCAGTCCAAGAGAGTCTGGTCAAGACTCCGAAGTACTACTGTACTCGGTGGGAGGGCCGACCGTCAAGCTGAGACATCACGCTTCAGAAGAAACAGGTGTGTCAGCTCACGACGAGCCTCTCTTTGAGCCTAATTCATGTGTATGTCTCTGAGAAGGCCCTGTCTGCTCGCATCAAAGCTCGCATGGCCTCTTGTTGTCTAACTGCCTCTGGTGATTTGTATGGCTCGCTCAATTGCACTTATTTCTAACAACTGCATGAATCCTGCGATCGGTACAGTGTGGTTAGTGCAGATCATTGATTTTTAGAATTTGTTGAGATGTAGGTAGGTAGGCACTGATGCACCAATGGCTTTATCATCAGTGCCCTAACTGTTGTCACTCCAACAAAATGTCATGTTTATTTGTACTAATTATGTAAATATATTGAAGCATAATATTTATAAGAATAAAAAGAAAGGGGGGTATCGCTAATAACTTACAGTGGAAATTATCTTCACACCTGAAAACACCTCCAGCTTATTACCAGGTTTTATTTAAATGTCAGAATTTGACATAGATAAGCTAAATTGAATCCAACTGCTGTGTTGTTGCATTGTTGTAGTTCCTTTTCTTTTCCACTAAATACATTCTTGTATTTCTGATTTCTTTTAACTTTAGCTTTTTATTTTTATTTTTTTTTTTACAATATTCTTCAGCTTTGATTTTACTCTGACTTCCCGCTCTGCCTTTCGTCTTTCTCTTGGCAGGCAGGCAGCAGTGGGGCATCAGACTGTCCTTGAACTCGCCGTTTTCCTGAAATCGTTTGAACTCCTTTCACATTTTGCTACTTTAAAAGAAAAAAATCACTCACTCTCACTTGCTCTTATCACAGTGCCTTACTGTAGTGGAAAAAAAAAAACAAAAACAAGACAAAAAAAGTGAAACCACTCACCAAGGGATTCCTGACTGGCTCTCATCTCCTGTTACAACTGTGTTCTCCTTCGCACTCATACTTTAACACATAGTGACACTGTTGGTGCCCTGTATTACTGCCTTCTACTAGTGTTGGCCATTCAGTTATTCCCTTGGAGCAAAGCGAGGTTCTATGTCTTGCTCAAGGGCACCTCTATGGGAGATGTAAAGGAAGCGGAAAGCCTTTCTCACTCAATTTCCCCGTACAGATTCGCTCAGCTGGTCTGAGACTAGAAAAGGCGACCTTGGCAAACAAGCTCACTGCTGAACCTCGAGGCCACTGTCCCCAGACTGTGACAACAAGGTTCATAGGAAGGACACTTAAGATGTGTGGAAAAATGTCTGTGTGCTCTCTCACCTTTTGGTGTTTTAGATAGAAGTGATAGTGTGTGATGCAAGTTTTTTTTCTATGCTTACTGCTACATTGTGCAGAGAATACATGTTTACTTAGTTAAAACTGGATTAACAAGGGAATTGTCCTTTCAGTTGTATCACTTTAGAACCCAAATAAGGAATGTCCTATATAAAAAGAAAGTGGTTTTCTATTATGTAATATATGTGGAAATTGCATCTCTTTCCTTTTCTTATATGAAAAATATGAAGGTTCACATACTGCAGGGTAACATAAGCAACACTGTGCCTGTTTGATGGGAGACATCTTGAAGTGGTAGTACAAGATTTAAAGCTAGATTTTTACATCACAGACTAATTTTAGAGGTGACAGACAAATGGCCCAGATCTGAGGTCACCAGTCAACAACTGTGAATGCTTTCAAGACACAATTTGGCCAGTTGACAGATACTACTGACCAGATATCTTGCCTGAGGGATTTTGTTAGATTCATAGATAAAGCTGTTGAGTAAGCTGCTAGTGAAGACTTAGGAGTCTATTAACGTCCAAGAGCACAGAGTAGGAGACACAAGAAGGGGGGAACAGAAGGACACAACAAACATTCAACAAGCATCACAAAGACAGAACAAAGTTTCGTTGAACTGTGTCAACATGCAGTATAACAGATTTAAGATAGAGAAGATCCTCAACAGGAGAACAAAAGAGCTCATCACAAGGAGCTTCTGGTATCATGTTGGAACATTAATGACAGCAAAGAAACTTCCATGATGGTTGGAATATTTTAAAATAAAGTCAGACGAGTTGGGATTAAGTCTTACAAAAAACTTTAGCTGCTGCCGAGTTTCACTTAGTGTAAACCCACCAAGACTTCAAAACTTCAAGTTTCAATTGTGCCAGTTTGTGTTGAAACTGTAAAATGTTATGCAATTAATTAAGACGTTCTTGCATGCCTGGCAACGTTTTCTCACTCCCAATGATTGATTTACGACATCACTCATTGGTTTATCACCTATGCTTTTAGGTCTTAACTGTCATTATTTTGGTCATTTTGGAGTAATCGTGCTTGTTTTGGGAAGGTGAAGCTCGGGTGATCCATGAATATGGTGTAACAGAGCTGTCAATCAAGTTTGCACAAGTACACGTCTGTGCTTATCCATCTAAAGTTTTGGATTAATAAATCATTAGTAAATTCTCTTCTGAGTAAAATCACATATAAGATGTTTATTGTGTATTTTGTCTTTGAGAAAATGATTTTAAAAGTTACAACTTAAAATATTTACAAAAGCAAAATGTAATTTATGATTGTTGTTTATCTGGTTTACAAATTTACGACCTGGCAGTTGTCAGATAATTGTCAACAATACGTAACGGGGTTGCAGACATTATTCATGGATTAGAAGATAAATCCATTCGCATGTATCTGAAGTTTTGACAAGTCAATGACATCAACAGAAAAATAATAAAATACGGGATCATTGAAAGTATGGCTTTTTATTCACCTGATGCAAAAAATGATCTTTGTTTATTAAGAAAGAAGTTGAAGAATCAGGAATTCAACTGAGTCTGAGTCTGAGGGTATTGGGGGTATTAGCAATAAAGCCCTGAATGCTTTGGTAATGCATCCTTACACACTTATTGTCTCAAATTCTGTATATCATACCAACATTTATTAAGCTGTTTATCCCTCCAATACTCAAACAGTGTATTTGCTTAAAGCTGCTCTTGCTGCAGTACGTAAGGATACACAAATATTTGGAGTTTGGTGGGCCGATTTATGATTTCCTGTCAGAACACCCAAGTTTGGTATTGGTATTGTTTTTTATTTATTTGGAACAAAAATAACAAAAATTAAACAGAATAGTTGAATAAATAAAAGATTAAACAAGTGTGAAAATAAAATATAAAAATAAAATTTATTCCTTCTTCCTTGCAGTTGTCACACTAAGCAAATGAACAAATATACAGCATTTATATCAGGACACGTGTATGTACATAAATGCACATCTTCATGTACATTTGCATTTCTGCATACTCATACACAACAAACATATAGAGACATACTCACACATACCTATATGTACATATTCATACACACAAATAGTTATATATACATAGTTAATTGTTTGGGTTTACATATGTTGTCTCTTATACTTTTGTAAATACAATTTCCTTTTTTTTTCGTAAATCTGATGAAATTGAGTTCTTCCTGAAGATCATTCCCTAATTTTACAACATAAGGCACATGCTTTTCATAGTTGTTCTCACACTTAAAATCTTCAGATTTTATTTCTATCTCAGATTAAATCCCCCGTCATTATTTAAAAACATCTTTTATATGTGGTCAGATAGTGAATTAATTCTAGCTCTATGTATTGAGTCCAGGGGCTGTAGTATAAATTCTCCCTTTGTTTTTGCTTCAGTGCCTGTTTTATTGTGGTTGAGGAAAACCTAATCAACATATTTACAGCTTTCAAAACATCTTAGATGGTACACATTTTGTAGCATGCTTCTCCTTTTCTGGATTACAGTTCTTTGACGGTGTTCTCCTGTTTCAGAAATTAAAAGACTTCTATTGAAGTCTGCATCAGTCAGGATAAAAAATGTCCATGTGAGAGTACAGTAATCTGGGGTGAAATGAGTTTAGGGTGTGATTTTACCTCTAAAAGGCAAAAAAGTCTATAAAGCTTGTTTTAATTGCAATTTGAGCATCTACAGGCTGACACAGAAGTCATTCATTAAAGGGGATAGAGGGAAGGAGGTCATATTTCTACAAGAACTCTTTGTTTTCTCACTTACCTTCCTCATGTCAGGTTGTCTTGTTGCTTGTTTTGTCTTCATCTTTGATTCGTCTCCTTGTCTGTCATCTCATCTCCTGTCTCCCACTGGGACCCCGACAGGTGGGAGATCACACATCTTTGACCCAGATGGTCTCCTCTCTAGCTTTGGCCAGCCAGGAGGCAGGGTGGAGGGGGAGCTGTCCAGCTGCTAGTGCTAAATCATCCTGCAGCAAGCAGTGGCGCTGTCCGTGGTGCTGAAATGTGGCTCCCTTCCCCTCATTTTTCGGCACCTCCTGTGCCCGGTTCTTCTCGGGCCTGTCAGTAACGAGGCGGATGGGTGAAGGAGGCGGATGTGCTGTGATGCTATTTCATGTAGCTGTGAGGATGACATGAAAAACACAGGCACAAACTTTTTCTTTTCTTATTTTTTCCACGTCTTTCTCAGCGGAACAAGAGGCATGGAGGGAGAAAAACGTCGGAGGAAAGGCTTAAAGATTTGACAGGAATGTAGGACTCTGACAGGAACACAGCATTTCAAGGCAGGCAGGTGAAACAGATGAGAAAGTGTTCTCTGCCAGTTGGCTGTGCCAGAATGCCGCAACTTCGGAGTCAGCGACACATTTGGCACCAGTGCACTTCTCTCACAGGAAAAGCATGCCCCATAGTGTCCTGAGCCAAGTCTATATATGTGTGTACAGAGAAAAAAAAAGTAAGCTTGTAGTGAGCAGTTCCTAAGCTGGTGAGGCTTAGAGGTGGCACTGTATCCTCAAGTTTCCCATTATATCTCATCTCTTAGATGAATAGTTTTAACCTTATGTCATATGGTTTCAGCTTTGGGAGTTTGCCTCCACAAAAGTGTCCCTGAAAAGGACTGTTGAGTGCTTTAAGTATTTATTTGTCCCAATTTAAATGCGGGCTGTTGCAACACTTTCAACACACAGACATGACTCAAGTCTAGAATCTGATTAGTTAAAATGGCCCCTTAAAACCTAAAACATGCGTTTGGTGTGTAATCCTGAGCTACAAGATTGAAGTACTGGGTCCCTGCAGGAGGAGAGAGTGACAGATCAACCCCATGCTGGTAATCAAACCCTTCAAGCAAACAGGACGCCATTAGCGTTGACTTTGAATTTCTTTGAGCCACCATCAGCACTTAGCAGGAGTCGGTTATTTTTAACTGCTCATGCTCACAAATCACAACAACAGCCACTTTTTTTGTTTTATAACGTTGCTACAGCATCAGCAAAACATCACTTTAAACTGTATTCCTGTTTTCAAGGAAAACGTCGAAGGCGTGTAATCAGCTCAGCTTATTTGATTTGTTTTTTCTTTTTTCTCTGTCTGACTGAATCTAAAGTCACAATGATTAGCATAATTGTTCAAATCTGACAAGATGCTTAATCAAGATCAAACAGGGATGCGATTAGTGTTCAGATGTGAGACTTCTATGCTTCATGTTTGCATGCATTCTCTAGCAAAGGGTAATCTATGGAAATAAACTGCTCCTAGAGCAGTTTAACGCTGCAGATGCAAACAATCTTAACAAAATAATATTTCTTTAAGTGATGAAGAAGAGGGTCTAGAACAAAGGAAACTGGTAAAAGTGTAGATTACCAGAGAGATGAGTGGGACCTCATTAATATTAAAGCTCTTGTTTGAATGTTTAATTACACTGTGAGGCTCTGTGTTTGCTAAGCTCATAACTTTCAAATGGACTCTGGCAGTCGAGTCCTGCCGAGCTCACACAAAGCACGTTTTATGTTGTTCACTAGAACTTTATACGGACGCAGTAAATGTCACGGACAAGCGTGACTCGCTCTTAAGCAATGAAACGCAACCCTTTAATCATTTTTATTTCATGAGGATTATTTCATTGCGTCTTATCATAAAACGCCAGAAAGATATGCAGCATTTATTTAAGAAATGACAGCCCCCTGCTTGCGTTGATAAACATGAAAGCCGCCAGTAAACGTTGGAAGAACATGCGGCAAATGTGGCTGTAAATAGGGCTTGTTAATCTTTGTCATCACATTGTAGAAAAGGTTTGTTTCATTGACTCCAGAGAGGATAGTTTAAAATTTCCCCCCAAAACCTCACACTGCTACAGAGATACTTCTACCTAAATTAGCCTTCAACATCTAATTTCTACAAAGGCTTTTTTAATAAGACGTCTCTGAGTTTTAACCAATAAAAACCTTTTGTTGGCCTCTTGCTCTGGCATTCCTTTTGTTCATTTAAAAAAAAATCACAGTGAGTAAATAATCAAGTCCCAAGTGGAGGCACTTAATCAACATCCATCTTCACAGATTCCATTCTGAAGGAGGAAAAAAAAAGAATATTAAAGTATTTCAAGAGGTAGTTTGCAATAGCTGAGCAGCGGTAAGGGGACAAACAACCAGTGAATTTCCTGTTGAAGACAAACAGCTGCATCGTCCACTGACTGAGGACAAAAAAGCTTCACTAGATTTGCATATACTCATTAAATTTTAACACTAGAGCAATAATTCTTCCAAATTTTAGGAGTGAAAATAGTCAGCGAAGGTGTTTTCAAGCTTTGTTCTCACTGGAGCTGCATCAATAATTTCTGGCATCTTTTCTTCAGCTTTAGTCATTCCCTTTGAAGATCCCCTCATATGCAGACCTGACCTCCATCCGTTCCTTTCTGTCTATCCCTTCAACAAACAGACCATTGGCAGTGAGGTGTTGCTCGCCTCCTCTCCTCCTCTAACTCCTCTCCACCTGCTGGAGAGTCTGGAGAGCTGCTCCAGGAGGGTGAAGTGTTGGAGTCAAAGCGACACGCTAACCTTGGCCTGCTTAAGGGGAAACGCTTATGCTCAGCTGAGCTTAAAGAACAGCACATGGTCTGTAGGGATATCTGCCCTCTAAGCATTACGCATATGCACCTTCTTAGCCGTGCACCATCAGTGCTCTCTGAGCTCATCCAACCCTGCTCCCCCTTTCTCCAACCCGTCATTAGCATACACCAAGACGGGCGTTGTTCAAGGATGCAAATGAAGCCAAGTGCAGGCGTGCATATTTATTGGTCTGCTGATGGGGGAAGCGTTTGAGCGCTGACCCTGGAGAAGTGTTCAATTTTTAAATTAACCCAGAGACATTTGCACGTAAACAGGGCTGTGTCAAGAGGGAACTGCCCTCTCGGCTCTGCATGCGGTTTGTGACCCCAATTATCTATTCATGTTTGTGCTCCAGTTGTGCCTCACAAGAGAGGTTACTCATGTTTGTGTGTTTGGTGGCATCGTTGAAAGATGTTACAGGTAAGGATGTGTACCACGTGTTTGACAGCATCTTTTGTTTGGTAGTAATTAGATGTCTGCATGTGATCTTGAACAAAGGCTTTTGTTTACATCAAGCATCAGCCTAAAAAGTGACCATTTAAATAATAATTTAATTAATTTTGAACAGAATTCTTTTCGGTTTTCCGGCTAAAATGTTTGACATGCACAACAAAGTCTGGGAATGACATTTTATTTGAATGTAGTTTCAGAATGTACACCACTCTCCTCTTTGTTTGCTCAGCCAGGTGCATCACCATGCTACTAATACTGTCAAACAGAGAGCAGAAATGCAACCAAGTTTGAGACACCAGGGTTCATCCTCCAGAAAGTCTAAAACTATTAATTATGAAACAAGTTTATTACCTGCTATTGTGGTTTTGCCCCCCTGTAATCCAGCGTGTTTTGGCCCAGCGATTGGCCCAGGTCAGCTGGACTGGCTTTAGTTTCTTGACAATGTTTTGCTGTCATCTAGAGGAACCTTTGTAGTTATGATGGTGATAGTGGGAGATTTCACTTAAATAGCCTGAAACACCACTAATGTTTTAGAGTTTACGATTGTTGTTGGAAATCAAGACTCACCTGAGGTTAATTTATGCTCTATGCTAAATACACATATGCATACAGAAGGAGCCTTCTATCCTTATTGTGCAGATTTTGGTCTGGTTTCACAGAGCTAGCCGATGTGCAGTCCAGTGTAGCAAACGGAGGAATAGCACAGGAAACCATGAGGGTGGTGTTGCACAGTATAGCTCACGTGCAAGCAATGAAAGGAACAAAGAAGAAGAAGCCGTAATGTATTTAATTGCCTCGTAGACCACTGCCATCTACTATGCTGCCTCTTCATATGTTTCCCCTTCTGAGGGTGCATCACCATGATCTCCACCATGAAGTGAAACATCATCAAGAAGCTAAGTTAAAAGCTGGACTCAGCCTTTATTGGATATCATGACCTGGATGAATGAAAACCCTCTTAGATATGTGAGGTGCAGTGGTGTAATTGAAAGCAGGCAGGGAAGGTTAATCTGGATATATACCATCAAATCATGAAATTACCATTATGAACAACTGACATGCCTGCCAACTGTCTCCCTGAACAACTGGAGGATGCAGACAGGGTCTGAAGCAAGAGGCTTCTGGCTGAATGTTTTATACTCTTTATTCATCATAAATATGTTTGAGTCTATTTTGGGCTGCTGTCTTTTTTCTGGGTGTAGTTGTGTCTCCTAAATATTCTGCTCTTATAATTATTGCTACTGCTAATAAGTAGGTTTTGTCAACATATTTTCTTGTATTTTGGAATTGGCACCACTCAGCTGCAGTTTCTGGAGCTTTCTGGTCTAAATACTTTTCATCAACTTCCCTGTTCTCTTCTGTTTGATATGATATGAAGCAAAGGCTTTTGATAAAGCTGCTAACGGACAAAGAGACAGAAGCAACTCCTCAAACATGGTGTGATGAAGAGGGATGTTTTAAAGAATAGAGGGAGGACAAGAAACAAACATAGCAGACTTATTTTAAAGACTGTCAGCCACTACACTGACATTCGTCTGCCTCTCCATGTAGTGTTTCTTTCTGCTGCTGTCAAGTAAATGATCTTCCCCTGCTTCTCTTAACTGATAGCAAACCAATGTCTGCTGCCGACAAAGCATCAGTTGACACCCACCCCACTGGACCACCCCGAAAAGGTATAAAGAAAGACTAAATGAGTTGAAAGGTTTTCAGGCATCTGCTGCAGTGTCTGTGATTTAAGAAAAATGAAAGAGGGCCAGAATATAGACGTGTGTAGCCCTCTATTTTTCCTTTTTATCTAATAAGAGGACAGCCCCATGTAATGCACATTTAAGTACAAGATAATGGAGATGTAGTATTTTGCTAGATCGCCATTAAGCACCAGATAGATAAAAGCAACAGACCATGAAACATCAGGAGACTTATATGAGCAAGAAAAATGAAAAAAAAAAAGTACTTTTATTAAGGGTAACAAGTTGTGCCTAGTGAAGACTGAGAAGCGGGAAGCAGACTGAAGGCAGGTATGGTGAATATCTCTCGACAAAGATGGCAATAATTCACTCACAAACATACACACAATAACACAATCAGTGGCACCAAAAAGCTGAAATTAACCACATAACTAAACAGCACCAGAAGGCTTCATATAGTGAAATAAACTTGTTGAATTTAATTTAATTACTCAAACTATTGATTTGCACAATTTAAAATCTTTACATGACGTTATATACAAAATAAATGTTGGTTTTATTGCAATGAATGGCATTGATTGCTGCCAGTTAGTAAGATTATTAAAAATGTTAGTAAATGAAGAAAATGAACTTTACCATCAGAGCGGACACTGAGGGCTAGCACTTGAAATTTCAGCGGCTTTTGGAATAATTGAACATAATTTCTCCACATAATGCAAGTCTGTAATTAAAACATAAATGTTTTGGTAGCCAACTCAAAGCAGATTGTGTTTCATTATTTACATTCCCTCATACACAAAGATCATTTAATGATTAGGTATCAGCACCTCAGAGCCCTTCAATATAATTATGTGCTGAAAGCACTGGAACTGATTTCTTCTTTTAATTTCATTTTTCATTTGTCAGAAGACCGATTTCTACTTTCAGTATTGCTTCAGCTGTTATGACTGCAGCCATTAAAAAGGCGTCTTACCTGTAATTTATAGGAACACTTTGAAAAAGGTAAAGATTGAGTGTTTTATGAAAAGATAAAGGTATTTTTTAACATGCAGTCAGAATGTAAACAACCTCATAAAAGGATCCTGGTTGCATAAAGTTCAGAACAAGTAATAACCATGTAAAAAGAAAACAAAAAGTTCTTAAAATAAATAAATACACTTTAGTTATCCTGTACAGGCAGGATAACTAAAGAAGTAACAAAATGCCAGTAAACCAGCTAATATTAGTAACCAGACGTTCAAACACAATGAAAACCAAAAACAGAAGCAATGTTACATGACACACAGTAACTATAAAGTATAGAGATCTATAAAGTGAGTGATTTACTTTTAAAATAAGGTGAGTAAACAAATAAATAAATGAGTGAAAATTTACTTTGGTTTATTTTGTAAAATAAATAAGAAAAAGTTTAAAGGAAAAACAACAAAGGAAAGAAAAAAGGAAATTTTAATAAATGAAAGAGAAGTTCATTCTTAACAAAAAGGAAAACAAAAACAAAACTCATAATCAATATTTCCAGCAGACATTTCCCTAAAATCCTTGTGGTCACAAAGAAAAGTGCGAACTTTTCAGGGCCAAGGCCTTTTTACTGCTTTTCTGTCTGTATTCAAATAGACGAATGTTCAAGAATATCAGTATTTAAATAACACCTTGTTTTTGTTCAGTACATTATTGCTAAATAGTTCTTTAAGTTTGATTATTGTTTTATATGAATTTGTTTTATTGCTCAAGTTTTTTTTGTGTGTACACAAACAAGATATAATAGCATAATTCATGTTAGCTAAAATTGCTATCTCTGACAGATTGGTGTCCATTTCCACACACAATGGTACATGTAATTTTTAAAACAGTCTTCAAAAACAAATATTTGATCAGCTTTCTCTTTATTTTTATTTATTTTTTTCCGAATTGATTAACCCAGACAACTAGCTTCATCTGTTTTGACTGGTAAATATTACCTAGCATGTAGCCATGCTAAGCAGTAGCATTAGTAGCATTAGCATTCCTTTCCTTTTTTTCATTAGCCAGCTTTAGCAGCTAACTTTATTAAAAAAATAAATAAAAAAGATAACCCCCATTTTTATTTTAAATTTTTTTGTTTGTCTTTAACTGTCATGATCATGATTTATGTTCCTGGTTTATGTTCTTGGTGTCTTGTATTTTGGCTTATGTTAGTCCTGTGTTGCTCAGTCCATTGTTTACGCTTGCTGTTAGCGATATAGTTAATGTCATAGTGTTGTTAGTTCCATGCCATGTTGGAGTTTTTGCCACCAAAGTCCTTTTTATTATGTGAGTTAAGTTTGACTTTATTAAAGGCCTTTACCTGCACCGGTCTGCCCCCCACCAACTTCCCACCGCACCGTGACAGAATGGAAGGAAAACCAACGGCTTAAACACACAGAAGGACTAACCAGACAAACATAAAAAACAAGAACATAAGTCATGATCATAACAAACATTGTAGAATGTATCTTTTTTTTCCCCTTACTGTAAGGTTAGCCTCTTCTTCTGCACATGAGTTAAGCATTTCCTCCCTAAATCTCAATCAGATAATTGCTAGGAAATTAGATTTAGGTCAGTTAAGCCAGACATATATTATCCTTGTATAAATGGGTATAGTTACAATTCCAACAACAACAACAAAAACTTGAAAATATGACATTTAGATCACCTGATTAGAATGAATATTAAATTCGCTGCTTCTATGTCAATTTTCTGTTTACGCAGTCTTTAAGGAAGGTGCTCCAGCTGTGAGCTACAGAGCTGCGTTTCATTTCTGTGGTACACTGCTGCCACATGCGGGCTGCTATGTCTGTTTGATTGAAGGCTCGAGGAAAGAGACGGTGAAGAGGACAGATGCATCAGCGCCTCAGTGGAGCTCTGCCAGCCTGTGACTGATATTAATGTTTGGGAGAAAATCCTTGTTAGTCATGCAACAGCACACAAGACGGCAAACAGTTGAACATGAAAATCATCAAAGAGTGAGGGGTGCATGCTCACAGTACAGCAGGAGAATGTGTTGGAATGATGAGCTGTAATTCAGATATGCACACATAAACATACAGAAGCATCAAAATATAGAAATTCCTTTCCTGTCCAGCAGCATCCATTAGCCATCCATCAGTATGAAGTCACAGTCACTGTAATAAATCAAGCCAACAAGGTTTTTATAATCCGTGGCCCCAATGCCCTCATGATATGATACGCAGGATGTTATTACCCCTTAAGCCCCTGTGTTCGACTGAAAGGAAAAAGCTTTTTGGTTGTATGAATGGTGAGGAGGTGAAGCGTATACAATATGAGGCCAAGGTGATGCTGATTAGGAGCCATGCCTCACACGTCTTCACAGCCAAGGTGACTTTAATATTACAAGCAAAGGTAGACGTACCAAAAACAACTGATTTTCTACTCCAGTGATGACCCGCCCAGCATTAATACTCTATCTCATTAAGCCTCATTAACTTGCATTGCCTCAGGCAACATGTGAGGTAGGAAAAAACTGAAAAGGTATGTTTAAAAATTTTTTTGCTGGTTTTATGCAGTAAATAGTTTCAACTCTGCCATGATTATGACTAATACTTATTTCCTATTCATGTTAGTTATTTCCTCTATGTATATGTGCTTTAAAATGGGTTGAAAAATAATCTATGAAACAGTGGAGGTGTAGTCTAACTGCCTGAGGTGCTTTCGATAAATCTTTCCACCTTTCACAGCGTGACTTAATGCCCACGTTAGCTGAAAATCTAGGTTTCTGGGTTTCAAAGTTTATCCCTGAATATTTTAAGCAAATAAAATATCAGATCTATACTATGGTGGGTTAGAGCCAGCAGGTGCATTTGGACCAAATAGTTCATCGGGTCTCCCTGAGGTTTATGATGGGCAACTTACATTTAAAGGCCTTTTCTTCTGGTTGCATTCACACTACAGATACAAAAATTAAAGTGGCTTGTAGGTAGGCAGGAGGTAGATGAGTCAAAATCACATTGTAATGTCTGTGTCATGAGTAGGTTTGAGATGTGTTTGCAAAAAAGGTATGAAACCTTTGCATGTAGTATTGAAAGGTTCCGAGGCAAGAGGTGTAACAATTCAAGAAATTATCTCAGATTATTCATTAATTTTCTGTCCAGTTAAGAGCCACGGGGAGGCTGGAGTCCATCCCAGCAATTACCAGGCGAGAGGCAGGGTACAGCCTGGACAGGTCGCCAGTCCAATGCAGAGACAACACAGAGGGACAAACAACCATTCATGCTCACATTCATTCCAAGGGAGAATTTAACCTAACATGCATGTCTTTAGAATGTGGGAGGAAGCCGGAGTACCCAGAGAGAACCCATGCATACATGGGGAAACATGCAAACTCCACACAGAAAGGTCATTGTTTCAACCTCCCCCAAGCCGAGGGTCGAAATTCGTGAGGAAAAAAAACTAATTTTATGACCAGGCTGGTTGTTAGTTTTTACAAGAAAAATAGAGTCTACCATTTAGTATTATTATCATGGCTGCAGTACTGAACTTTAGCTTATTATTGCATTTGTCTCCCTTTAATGAAGGCTAATTTAGCATCTCCAGTCAGTAAAAGTCAGTCTGGTATTGACGCTGAACGTTCTCTCTTTCTTTTCTTCGCTTCCGCCGATAAAGTTCTCTGGCATTTCTTTGCTGAATCAGCCATAATATGTGTTCAAAATAGCTAGTGTTGATTTTCAGTTGCTGATGTATGACACTGTGCCATAATGCAATACCCACCTGTCACATGATGCCCTGGGCTGGAAAAAATGTTTTGAGGTGCAGGATGTCTGCCTTTAGGAAGCTGTAGTGGTGCAGCAATGTACATAGTTTAACCAGTTAGCTTTGCCTTTTCCAATTGCATCATAGTGACTGATGCAAAAACAGGCAAAAATATAATTAAGTCAGATTTTTATGCTGTTTTCCATTAAGTTCTAATGGTTATATGGACATTCTGGGCCATTTTTTTGCAGAAAACCTGCATGAATATAACATGAATTGTAATTTCCTGCAAGGATAGCTCGACTTTCAAAAGTAAAGCATTTCTTTTTGTTTATTTTCCAGACAGTTATCTTCCTAATCTCAGAAAATATGATTTTACCCCCCTTTTCCTTCTTTTAATAAACCTACGAGTCAGTTCTTGCTCAGAATTCCACCAAGCTTGTATTATTTTTCCCTCTCCAGTCTCCCAAAGAGAGCATTATGTATTCATATATCCAAAACTTCAATATTTTTGTGGTATTTTCAGTCACCTGATGCATCTATGTCCAATACTGCTTCATAATTTGTGATCTCATCTGAATACTGATAGAATCATCTGCCCCTTGAGCTGCTCCATGCCTCCCCCTTATTTTCAAGAAGCAAGTATAGTGTTTAGTGGGTTTTTCAGTGAAAACAGCTGCTGCTGTTTCAACTCAGCATTGGGCTGAAACCTGAAACTAAAAACTAATTCTGTGTAGGTTTATCAGCATGCACAACCCCTTTTTCATTGTTGCATTGCTATTAGATTAATTGTTGCTATTAAAACTTCCATTATTGCTACCTAACCAATTATTTCCTTTATGTGAAACAAAACAAAGACCTGATAAGCAGAATCCTGAAAGGTAGCTTTATCCACACTATGGGAATTACTGAGGAATAAATTCATCTCACTTACAAAATGATGTAAAATTTTGACGCAGGTTGAGATGAACAAGCTACTGAAATCCATCCTATTTCAAAGCTATTACAACACATGCTCTGATAAATCATTTATAGCTTTGTGAGGACAATTTAGGATTCATGACTTATTGAGGAGGCATTTTAGCATTACGGCTTAGTGTTCAATGAATTATTTAGAAAAAGAAGTAGCTAGAATGAGAGTTTAATTATGAATTTGTTAAGTTGTCAGAGACATGTAGCATTGGGCTTGTAATCAGTGTCTAAATCTGGATCTGAAGAAAATGTTTGAGACAAAAATTTCTATCTTAGACATTTCCAGATGGTCTCCATATATTTTGTATATAGTAAAGGAAGAAGACATAAAATTGGCAGCTGGTATATAAATGTGGAAACCTGTGAGATAAAAAAACCAGTGAATTAAACTCTGTCAGCCAGCTGTGCCTCAGCACTCATTCCCACCACCGCTTTCTTCCAGTTGTCTTGTTTCTCCGCCCATGCCCTGCAGATGTGGTGAGGTGAGTGTGACTGATTCAGATACATTGACTCTGAGTCCCTTCGCAACCAGGCAGAACCTGCTGTCAAGCAAACACAGGATGAACGGGACTGGGAGAACGAAAGAGAAAGACCTACCCTGAACTCTCAGTGAACCTTGGACTCCCCTGCTGACATTTTACACAAACCTTCCTGCTAATACATGCACACTCACACATTTTTGCACCCATTCGCCTTCTCAGATCACCAAAATGAATCACGTCATTGGACATCCTTCCCTCGCTTGTGCACCCGTTTTTCTGTGGATCCTGGTGTGAGTGCTGTAAGACTGCTAATAGGTTCCGGTGGTTGACTATGTGAGCTGCATTTGACCGTCACTTAGCAGGATTGGGAATGACAGTACACCCCCGTGGCACTCTTGCCCTACTGACAGAAAAGGTCAGTATCGGACAGGTGTCTATCCATGGCATTAAACTATAAACAGGCAGAGGATGGAAAAATGACACTGGAGGCTTTAAAGAGAAGATGCGATAAACACGCGACCTCTTCTTTCATACACAGCAGAATCAGAAGAATCAGTATCCATGATAAATCTGGCTTTGTGTGAAGAAGTATGTCTGAAACCACGTCTTTCATTACCGTCTGTGCCATAGCCGCTTTGATCAGTTCCTCTCAGATGAGTTGGATGAATGCTCCATAATGGCCTTGATTGTTGATGATCATTGCTACTGATTCAATTATCAGCTGCAGCTCACAGTCTGAATGTGCAATTTAAAGCACATCAGCAGCCACACTCAGAAGAACAAGAGCAACTGATGCTGGAATGGACTTGATAGCACTTCAAGAAACTTAGGGGACTGTTAAGAAGCCTGCAGCATGATCATGTAAGATGATTTGATACAGAATCACTAATAATGGGATAAATTAGGACACAAAAAGGATGCGCATAATCAATTCTCCTGCACAGATGTGTTAGTGTGTGGTTTAAAAAAACTTTGAGCTTTACAGGTTTAGTTCATATATATTATATAGAAATCTTAATATTTTTGCCCAAAAATGAGGCGGAATATACAAACATTATTATTATTAGTTTTCTCATTTGAAGATGGAAACATTAGTACATAACATAACAAGTTTAACATTTTTACAACAAAACTATCATGTTATAAAGTGATGAGTTTCAATTTGTTTATTACTTGGGTGGCAGCTACATGATTCTGTAAAAAAAAAAAAAAGGTACAACTGTCAATAGTGTGGGAGCAACTGCAAAATATAATTATGATAATTATGCTAAATGATTAACAGCTCTCACCTTTAATTCTTTTCCTGACATGATGAATTTAACCTGTTGAATGTACAGTTTTTGCACCACAACACCATGACACACCCCACCTATTAACACTGAATTTAATGCTCTAATATGACAGTTTTTTTATTTGTTTGTTTTCAGCTTTAAACTAAAGGATGCAGTGCTATTTATATCAGACTTGGCTCCACTGCAAAGTCTTTGTATTTCTGTTATTTGCATTGGTTTACTTAAATATGTCACAGTGCTTAAACTTATTAAATTTGCACAAGTTATGTGAAGTATAAGACAAGCATGGTGCTCAAGATGCTGTGGATATGTTTGAGTTATCTTTGGCAGCTTTTCCCTATTTGACAAATTTAGATGGTGTTAAAGATAAAAACTGAAAGATGTTCATCCTTTTAGATAAAACCAGTGTTTAATCTCTGCTGCTTGATTTGAAGCAGGTATTAATAAAGAAAATTCCTAAACAAGCTCAGACATGGGCTGTCTTTTATGCCAGTTTGCAACCATATGGTGTTCAGCAGCACTTTGACCCCTCTTTGCATTTAAGGTGAATCGGCACATTTGGTCCCTTTCTTCTTACATTCATCCACAGGGATTCCTTTAATACTGCTCAGCATTAATGAAGACAAATCATCTAGTGAAATCGATCGATGATGGAGTCACTGTACTTGAAATTCCCGAGGGTGCAAGGGGAGCCACACATGAAGATGACTAAGCATAGCACGCTTGGATGTGTGTGATGAATGCACAGATGCCACGTAAACACACAGAGAGGTTGCTGTGAAGTTTTAAAAGATTTGTCAGGTTTCATCAAATTTAGAGGCACGAGGGCTTTTCAGTTGTTTGTTCATCTCACACTGAGTATTAAGCCTGCATGTTCTGGAAACCAACTCTCTTTCCTCAGAGATCCGGCTGCTAGTCAGAAGGAATGAGGCATAAATGTCAGAACAAAGTCAGCTAAAGCTGCAGCAAGGGAGGGAAGAAAACTTCACCTCTTTGCTATTGTGAATATATATAAAAATCTCTTTGGAGCTTTGGAATAATATTTTTTTTTTTTATTTTCTTGGGATCTTTCTTACACAGCTTGCATGTACTACAATATAGTTATTAAAATATGTGCATCATATCACCTTTTATATGATGGGAAAAAGGCTGACAAGCTGCCAGCTCTACAACAGCACAAAAGGCAAAATCCAATTCAATCCAGCAAAGGAAACTAAAGATTGATTTCTTTCTCTAGCTTTTCTTTGTCATTTCCCATCTTTTCTGTCGAGATAGATGATGTGTTTTCTTTTACAGCAGTTGAATCAGATATTTTGCTATATTTGAAATAACATATTTTCCTGCACACATGCAGGAAATGAAACACAGGGCCTCCGTCATCAGGGGCCCAGATGACTCAAGCATTCTTGTGTCACTTAAAACAATGTTTAGCTCGATATTGTTTAAAGTTAACAGTATAATTACAAAAATCTGCTGTGGAAAACAAAAAAATAAAGAATATTTAGCAGAAGTTTGTGGGTTTCTGTTATTTTATCTGTTTGACTTCATTCTGTTTCCACACAGAAATTCCTCACCTGCAGATTAGAAAATCCCAGCTAAGCATTCGTGAGTTCCTCCTTTTACATTTGATCTCACTGGGTATCATGCCGCAGATTAAGTCAGCAACTAATTACTGTTTACAAGAGATTAAACTGATTATCATTTACCTCATCAACAGACTGATTTTGCAGTTGAGAAAATATCTGAAGTAATCAAAACGAGGAAAAAAATAAGCATCTAATTTCCTGCATCCATGATCTGCCTACAAAACAATCCAAATTTTAGCTATTTTATTTTTGCCATCTTTACTTAAATAAATAGATAGATAGATAAATAAAAGGCCCCTAAAGTAAAGGGTAAATCACAATGCTCATTAAAATCAAACCAAATTCCAATCCTAAATTTACATATTTTTAAAGGATTTTTTAACCTTTTTTTTCAGCTATTTGTTTATTCTTAAGGTATAATTGCTGTACAGATAAATTACTTTGTCTATCAATGAGGACCATATTATAATGTTACTGATGCATACAGGTTACAAACTGCACTATCATATAAATAACTGTTGAATTGTATGTTAAATTACAGGTTATCTTCCTTATTTATATGTATGTATTTTATATGTGTGTATTTATTTATATATATTTATTTATTTATATCTTTATTAGTTATCTGTAGAAATCCGTATTTTCTGTCAGTTCCTATGAGTTCTGTTGGCTGATTTAATGTAGTTTTGACGTAGCCAGGTGTTAATAAAGTGGTGCTGAGGATGACGAGTGACCTTTCTGCTTACAGTTTAACAAAGTCATGGTGTTATACTAATATTTAACAAAATGGAATATATAGAAAAACACTCACATTTAACATAAATAGGCATGTAGATGTGGTCATGATGACTTGTCGAAGTTCAAATTGACACGCTCACAGTTAGGATTCCAGATTTCTCACTGCACTGTGATAAATATATACAGTTCAAGAAATCAGAACTCAAAGCACTTTATTTAGTTATACTTACACAATTCATACAAAACATGAAGTTGTAGAAAGTGAAAGAGTTTCAAGTAGACAGGAAGCACGGGGTCGGATGCTCCTGCACAGCTGCACTTCAACAATAACAACTTACACAGTAAAAAATAAATGAATAAAAAAATATGTTAACTTGAGTAAATGATTAATAAGAACATGTAATTTGTCTTAAAGATGCTTGAAAGCTGGTTTGGAATGAATGTTTCCACATGAACAACAAGCATACAGAGTCAAGCTGACATTATTCAGATGTGAGAAAAAATGTGTCGACTCAGTATTTTTAATGAGAGAAGGTGACAGTTTTCAACGGGAGTCTTTTTAACAAGAGACATTTGTCTGTTTTACGGTGGCTTTACTTTAGTGGCTTAGGCTTTCCACACCTCCCATACATACCTCATATGGGTGCTGCTTCACTTAGCACAGTGTTTATACAGTGTGACTAAATCAAAAATGCGATGAGGAAAAACATGAAGGGTGCAAGTGCAACCTCTCTTGTAAAGTCTTGCACATAAATACAATAATTAAGCATGTGTGACACATCGGTAGGTTCTCATTTACACCTGACTCCTCTGCTGGTGAAATAAGGGGTAATTAAAGGCAGTTAGTCAGATCGGCTTTTGATCAGAGAAAAGGCCATTTTGAAACATTTTTAAGCAAGTTTTGCTCATAATTGTGTCACTAAATATTATATTTTACATTGTGCAAAAACACAAGATCTTTTCTGTATAAAATCCAGTGTAAGTCACTTCTTATATTAACTTTACATGCACGGAATTAGAAAAGATGTCAGGTACAAAGATGGATGCTCATCCTTTTTACATATTATTTTGCTCAAACCAAATGTCACAAGGAGAGCAATGTAAGAAAAGTTTTCAGGCATAACCTATAAATGAACCTGACGTTCACTGAAACTCTCAATAAAGGCTGTTTTTCAACAGTATTCTGGCTGCAACTTTAAAATACTACATTTTTCTCAGAGATAAAAAGCCCCGCAGCTTTCCCGGTGAATAAAAAGAAAAACCTCAGGGGAAACAAAACTTTCACTTAAACGATATTGTAGGTTAATCCATTTTACTCTAATGTGTAAGCCTTTGCTGTACTATTCAGCTCACTGCTGAGATTCAGTGTTATGGGAAAATAGTAAGTGGGAGGAAAGATTTTTGGTGTTATTATAAGGGAAAAGGGACTTTTGTGTATTTGGAGTTGCAAGATTTAGTCAGATTTTTACCTCAAGTGTGTGTTTCAGTGCCTATAAGGTAGACAAGAGTAAACATCTTATTTGACAAAACATACAGACACAGTGTTGTGGTGTAAAATATTTTTTCAAGCCAAAAAAATGTGAACTGTATGTTTTTTTAATATATATATTTTGGGAAAGTTATCTAACTCAACCTTAAAGATAATGAATATCAATGTCTGTCCGTCAGATATGAAAGATGAACTCTCAGAAATTCTTTATGTTATATGATAACAGTACATTTATTTGTATTTTTCACTACCTTCTGTCATTTATCAGGTTGAAAATGAAACCTCAGACTGTATTGATCCAGAAATGTGTCTTAGCAAGACCCTTAAACTATTAACGTTGCCTCCATTAGTCAAGATTGAAATCTAAGAACATGGTCCAGTATGCATTTGTTTATTTATAGAAAGATTTCTTTCTTGGAAATGTCTACACCCATACAACACATCGCAGACTATATGTGTACATTCAACTGATTCTGTTTTAAATACAGGAATCGTTTCCGAAGTGCAAGCAGAGGCCTGATAAATATTGACAGTATGTGCTGGGTGCTGGAGAGAAAGTCACTATAGAGCTTACCCACCCCCTGCAATGGCAGGGTGCAAATCTTACAATCTTGTCTTTGATCACATACCAACACTCCCATGGGAGGATGCTGCCTTGAGTTCAACATCAAACACAACACGGTGCTGCACTGGAAAAAAAAAATGTCCTTGTCATAGCAGCTTTTAGGAATTTGTTTTTCTTTGGGGGCAAAAAAACTCCACAACACACCAATGAACACCATTTATATACTAATGACAATAACAAGTTCTTGTAGCTATCGGCGATTTGTATTAAGGATAGATTGACTGCGAGTTCTGGTAGAAACGTCTCTCGGAAACCTTGTTAAAGCACCTAATAATGACCACTGCAAGGATGTTGTTGAAAATCCTAAGACGAGAACATTAAACAAAAATTAGATTACGTCTAGAGTGAGCTTATTGTATATCACAGGTTTAGTTACTTAAAGCGAGGCAGACCATTAGATGTTGTAATAGTAGGAGATTTAAAGAACACTGCATACCAGATCAACAGAAATATCATTTGAGTCATGGCTTGAAATACTTCTAGACTTAGGCCCAATCCCAGTTCCTTCATTTGGCTCTAGAGCATAGCTTTACACCTTCACTTCTGAAAAGTGAGATGCACCTTTTAGTTTGGGGTCAGTGGTAGTTGTTATCCAGCTCATTGTCTGCAGCATGAAGGGCCATTTAGGTAGCTACATGACTACTACTACTTGATCCCCAAAAGAAAACTTTCTACCTGGCATTCAGAGTGAAAAATGAAAGCAGAGGTGTGGACCTTGTATTGGTACTGTTTCCTTGAGGGAAGATATGAGTTGCTCCAAGCTTATGGAGACGTTCACACTACACCCTTTTGATTTGAGCCATAGATTGTTTGCTTGCAAAGTCTGTTTTTTTTTTGTTTTTTTTTCTTTTTGTTTGGAAAAATGTGAATATGCAACCAAACTGCATATCAACAAAGCAAACCAAAGAACCTAAAAATGTAGGTCTTTGTCTGCTACCAAGACTAAATATAGTAAGTGGACTACAACTCATGGCATTGTGGGTAAAACACAGGGCATTTTGTGTAAAGGCAACCAAGATATACACATTTGTAGAAAGATAGCAGAGATAGACGGCTCCTGGTCAGATGTGGTAGAAGTTCTGATCAGCTCAAGACTGCTAGGGTTTGATGCAGCTCCATTTTTTTGCTCTTGCGTGGTTGAAACAGAAGCTGTCCTGCAGTAACCAATAGATGAGCAAGTTTTCTTGTTTGTTGTTTTTCTCATCTTTTTCTTCAGTTGTTTTTTGGGAGCATGTTATTTAAAAGGTTTGTTTGTTATAAGTGTAGTCTGAAAGCAAACTCGTACCTAACTGAACCAAGTCCCCAATCACACAGAGCCTAGCAGACTATCAGGTGTGAGTGCACCATTAAATAAACCTGGATGAAGATGAGTAGAAATCAAGTTTAACATTATCAAAGAACACATAAGGATTTCAACATCAGTGAAGATCAATAAGTACTACACGGTGGGCAAGTTATCACCAGTCTGGCAGCATTTTGAGTTTGTAGATTAATATGGTTCAATATAGTTCTACTTGGTTCATCTCATTGATTGAAGTTCACTTGTGAGTTTGTATAAACCGATGTTTCATTTAATCCCCTGTAAACGATGTTCAAATGAACATGACCTTCTCCAAACAGTCTATGTTCATAGCATAAACCACCAAAATGTGCTCGGATGTAAAAAGCACTGAACAGAAGTTAATCTCCAGATGTTTCACCATTTACATTCTTGCACAACCTTATGTTACAGAAATGGTATTAACAAAGGATAAATATTCAAACAGTTTTATCTAAATTCCTAATTTTTATCTCATAGATAAGTTATAAAAAAATGGTGGTCAGCCTTTTGTAAATGATGTGAATTTGCTGGTTTACTAGTTATCCGTAGATTGGAAATCATCTGAAATCTACACCACTTATAGATGATTTTCTTATCATGTAATTTTGAGTCATTTGTAGATCTTTTTTAAGTCCTTCCTACATCCATAATCTTTTCTGAGGGCTGCAGAAACACCTTAGATCCTTTACCTGAATGACTACCGCCCAGTAGCACTCACTTCCATCATCATGAAGTGCTGAGCGGTTAGTCAAATCATTCATCACTTCCTCCACCCCGGACTCGTTAGACCCACTTTAACTTGCCTACAGGCCCAACAGGTCAACTGAAGATGCCATCGCCTTCACCCTCCACACTGCCCTTTCCCATCTGGACCAGATGGACACATATGTGAGAATGCTGTTTATTGACTACAGCTCAGCGTTTAACACCATCGTGCCCTCCAAACTTGTCACCAAGCTCAGAGACCTCGGACTCAACAGCTCCAACTCTGTGACTGGATCCTGAACTTTTTGACAGGCAGACCACAGGCTGTGCAGATGGGCGGCACCATATCCTCCACCCTGAATCTGAAAACTGGCGCCCCCCAGGGCTGTGTGCTCAGTCCTCTGCAGTACTCCTTGTTCATGCATGATTGTGTAGTCACCCACAGCTCCGATACATTGTTAAATTTGCTGACGATACAACTGTCATTGGCCTGATCACCGGCAATGACGAGACAGCCTACAGAGAGGAGGTCAGAGGCCTGACATCTTGGTGCCAGGACAACAATCTCCATCTTAACAACAGCCTCTTCGTGCCATACAAGAAACCTTAACCCAAATGGAGATCCAAGGACAAAAAGAGTATTTAAAAAATGTTTTAATCCTCAAACACAATTTCCGGAACATTAAGATCTCCCTTCTCCTTCTTACTCAACAAACAGCAGAGTGGAAACTGATTTATTAAATATAGCTGTTACAACTACGATGAAAGTCAGTCAAAATCCCACTTGACTTCTGATGGAAAATTGGCAGCAGCTGCTCCACTGAAGGAATGAGAAAACATTATTTGGTTACTTAGTATGTGTAAGTGAGTGTCTGACTGTGAAAGGCTGATTTGAAGTGAGTGAATGAGCAACTAAGACAGAATTGATCCATTCTATTACAACTATGAAAGTTTCTAATACCTTGTTGTTTTATAAATCATCTGTTACGTGCTTAGGTAGTTCCTGTGGATGAGTGGAAATCAACATACTTTGACAAAATACAATAAATAAACTATAAATTTTGATCACCCTTGAACTTATCCTTTATAATATATAATGTTAAAGTTTCAGTTTAACCAAATCTTGCAAACAAGTGGGCGCCTCTTTAGTGTCATTACTTTGTATGACTCAGTTTTGCAGAAGCAGCACTGCTGCCAGCGCAAGGCTAGTTATTTACAGGCTTATTTAACAAGCTGATTTTTATCATTGAGAACTCCTGATTTATGTATGAAACATTTTAACATTGTGTTTTACATTGGGGGCCAGAGCACTTTCCATGATGCACTTTCCAGAGCTTCATATTTATAAAAACATCAATATCTCATTCCGTTTGCTGTGTGTCTGCACATCAGCCAGGACACTGAAGACACGCTTCTCAACTAATACAGTCCCCCGAAAACCAGTGCTGAATTGATTGATGCCGGCTTCATTCTTGATCAGATTTAATTGAATTTAATTGAAATTTAAATTAAATAGAAAAGTCGCTGATTCATTTGTAAAAGAACGTTGTATTATTGCCGTATATAAAAAGAAATAGTCATCGTCCATTTTAAACTGTTATTGTGTAGGGCCACTGCTGTGGGGAGGAATGATCTCCTGCATCTTTACACCTAATTTGGTTTGTAATGAAGGCGAGAAATTGAATTACTGGTGGCTGATCTCATTTTTCTGAAAGAGCTGAAGTTCTTGAGTCAAGTACATGAACTCCCATGTTGTGATCATATGCTCACGGGTTACATTGAAACTTTGTGTGCTTGTCAGATGTTATACTTTATTATAAACTTGCTAATTAAGGTGTGCTGTCAAGTTCTGCATCCTGTGCAAGGCAAAGAAGTAGCATTCTGCACACTTTTCATCACCTTTAACAGTCACCATCTTGGATGTCTAAAGGGAAGTGAGAAACTGCTAACAACTGTTTAGCAAGCAAGTGGAGAGTACATCATAAATAAAGGATGTGATGCTAATGCTAGTTAGCTTCAGTAGATTTTAATCAGGCATTTGCATTACTTTTGTTGTTGTGAATTCTCGTCTGTTCTGTAGTCTTTGTTGTTTGGTAAGATCTTAATAAGACACGTACTTGGTTCATAAAAAATGTTGTAAAGAAGTGAAGAGTCCTGAATGTTCCTTTTGTAGGATTGTACTCCAAAGGTTTCATATATTTGAATGAGTGTTACAGCACAAACACCGAAGATCCATGATCACACACTTGGCAGGCACAGGCTTTAATTTACTTAAACTGAGCTCACCCTCGTTTGCATACAAAGATGTCTCACTTGCATAGCAGCTCTAATGAAATTAGCATGTAGTATAGAGGTCCTTAGAGAAGTCTGTGCACTGCACCTGCATGTTAATGTTTAATGTTTTCTGTCAGTGGACTTGATGACAGTATGATGCACATTGCTCTGAGCATGGAAGGACTGAATAATCACTTCAACCTACACCCCCCATAGCTTCTGTCATTTTCTCACTCTGTCATTTTTAAGTAGAAGGGCAGACTCTTCACTCTATCTTAGATAATTTATACATATTTCTTTCAAATTCAGACGTCGCATTGAGCTTCTCCTGGAAAGCTGCAACCTTCTGTTTCCTCTGGTGTCATTCTCTGTATCAGCTGCTACTTTGCCCTCAGGGATACTGAGTCATTCTTAGCTGAGTCCCTGCTATAGTTATCAAGGACACACAGCCCATATTATAAAGAGAACTGAATTGCTTCCACAAATTTAACTCCGAAAGGCCACGACTTGCCCTTGGCTGATGTTAACATTAGCATGAAATGTAAACCTGATTTCCTTTAGTGTCAAGAGAGTCTTAATAGGTACAGCCCCATGTGTTGTGTGGAGATAATGACCAGCTACCAACTGGAAAAATAACTTATTCTGTCCTGTGGTTTGATTTATAAATATCTGTGCTAATCATGGACAAATAGGTACAGATAATTTCATAATTTTTCTCTGAGCTCTCTCCAGCGAGGCAAAATCAGCCCGATGTTGACTCTTATCTCTGTGAATGTGTTATCTCTTTCTCTGTCACTTTATTTCTTTGGTTTGCTTCCTCTGATTATGTCTGCTTTCGTTTCTTTGATAAATTGGCCATAGTGTGCATTCAAAATAGCCAGTGTGTCGATGTCCACTGACTGGTATGTGACGTAAAGCCAAATACAGCCGTCATGTAACAAATTAGTCCCCAGAAAAAGTTTTGAAGTGTGGTTTTTCAGTCTCTGGATGCTGCAGGGCAATGATGGCTGCAAGAATGTGCACAATGAATGTCAGTGTGCCATCAGGGCAATTCATTAGCACTTTTAAGGTTGAGAATTTATGTAGTGTTGCTTTAACAATCTTAAGTGTGCAGCTGTCTAGTAGAGAATAAACTGGTTACACAGAGTCACAGACAAATGTAGTAACAAAAGAAAGGGATTTAAAAAATGTGCAATTGGTGTATTTTATGTGTAAACTGGTGTATTCAGACATCAAAGATGCATGCAGAGAATAAAAAAGAAACAACAAAGTAAAAATAAAAAATGAGGATAGTGGGGAGAAAAATGGCAATGCTTTTTTTTTCTTAAACTATCATTTGAATATTTCTTTGAAAAGAAAACAAACATTAGCTAACACATTTCTTAGACTGGAGATTAATTATTCCTACATGTGCTCAACTAGTTTCAATTGACCTTTGATGCTCTGCACATGGCCCATAACTCTACGTCTTTGCATCTTTTACTCAATCAGTAAATCAAGACTGTACAATAAAAAGTCCCATTGGCACTGCTCTTGTTCAGATAGATTTTTTTATTTCCTTTTTCTAGACTTAAACAGTGTGAATCTGCTTTTTGATACATGCTGACATAATTGTTAATTCTATTAAGCTGGGATCATAATATAATGATATAAGCATGCAGCGAAAAAATACTTTATGTTAAATGCTTTGATAAACAAGAAAATAAGATAAAATTATTAGAAAAAAAGAGCTGTTTTTAACCACCTCCACTGCACGCCCACATTTTTTTTTCTTTAATGATTCTATTCTGAGCAGCAAACAAAGTGAGTAGAGATTAGGTGGTCAAAACTGTAGTTAATGTAAACATTGATTTCCATTCAATATGTGAAGAATGTTTATACTGTCAGAAATTCTGTCAAATTAAGCCTAAAACTTACTTCTGGTTTATTGTTGACCAGTGATCTTATATAAGCCTTTAAAATGATGATTTTTTTTAAAAAAAAAAAGCATGCTATGTCCATTTCTTTTTATGCTTTGCTGCAGGACATGTAAGCTTTACAAAGCTCTTTGTTTGATAGAAGTCTGCTGTGACGTGGACGGGCTGCTTCAGGTAGAGATGATATGTTTTCCTCACGCACTGGCTGGGCTAATATCCATAGATCTAACTTTTAAGAGATGCTAGACAGCACAACATTGAGCTTCCCCAATTATATAACAGTATATGACAGAATTTAGCACCTCCAGTTACCTTTTACAATTCCAGCTGTCATTTAATCATCTATCATAAGTAAATGTGTTTGATAACAATAAGCTTTGATATAGATGCACAGTCACCTTCTGTGTAAGAAGGTCTGTTTTATTGCCCAGACTAGCTCAGGTTCTACATTGCAGAGGAAAATAAATTGCTTTGTGGCAATAGTTGAGTCAGGTCTACCTTTGTTACCAAAATCAGTCATTAAATGAAACCGTTAGCAGCAGCAGATCAAAGCTGCAAACTGTAATTGCCAGTATTGAAGTAGAATAGCTATAAAAGAGTGACAGAATTCTGCTCTAGAAACAAAGATAAATGGTAATGATTAGAAACCCAGATCATGAAGTTTAACAAAGCAATCAAGATAATTATTCCTGACATAATTATGTGGTCTTACATCTATTATACGTATGATTATTGTTAGATCCATCAGCTGATTAAAAGCTTTGTTCGTTATTTTGAAAATTTTGCAGCAATCATTTGTCGGTTTTATTAGATTTTCACATCATAAGATGCCATTAACACTATTGTGACAGAGGAAAGGAGGAGGGGGGGGTTATAGGTTGAGAGGGAGAGAATGTAAAATGACACATTGACAGCATTTCAACAAGGCACAATCAGCTCTGCACTTCATCATATTCAAATCCCCTGCAGTGTCTCTGCAGAGCGTTTACCTGCAGCATTCTTTCCATTACCAACCCAATTATCTGCCTCTGTCAATAGCAGCTGGCAGCACCTCAATACTCAGAATATAAGTTTGTGATAGAAAAGGTTGTCTCAGTTCTCCTTTAAATACCCATTTTAGAAGATTCAATGTCCTCAAAAGTTTGATTAGGGATTTCTGTGTGTTAAAAAGCCCTTAGTGTGCTTGGGAAAGAAGGCAAATGAGGCAGATGGGGAAAGGATAATGTGTTCTGTAGGGAGGTGAGAGGTCTGAAAAGCAGGACCTCCTCTGATTATTGCTCTTCATCTGTCCTCCATATTCACAGCACGAATGAATCCTGACACCCCGTGGTGTTTCCAAAGTGATTAGTGACGGCTGGTACCTGAAGATCAGCAGTTATCTCAGGCTGCCATTCATGTTTAGAGGGCAGGTAATTTTGTTCCTACTCCAAGCCAATCCAAACACTGAATTATTCTCTTGGCCTGTAATCAGTTAATGGACAGCTCCAGAAACTTTATTTATTGATAGCAAGGCTACAACTGCGTTATCTGTCTTGCATCCACAGAGCTCGCTGTCAGCTTTGGTCACATTTGTCATCTCAGAGGGAAGATTCTTTTCTAAGGCAGGATGGAGAGAGTGACCTGTGAGCTGCAGGAAATTAATGTCTTCTTTTCCAGCATCTTGCTGCAGGTCTCAGCTGCCTCTTCAAAGCTTCTTTCCTTGTTTGGCTTTTTTTCCCCCCAACCTGCTGCTACTGGAGGAGCTTGGATTAGGTTTCGTTGACTTTTTCGTCTTTGAAGCCACATTAGTGACACAGTTCAGTGGGCAGCAAAGCCTATTTGCTGGGTTGTTATTTGAGTTTTTTTTTTTTTTTTTCCATCCAGTGAAATTGATTTACAGCTTTTTTTTTATGTCAGACTGATGCATAATGACTTTTTGCTTTGCCGTTCAATAGTAAAATGAACAAAATTCATAACTCCTATGCTATATTTATTTTTCTTTCTTCATGTTTTTACATTAATTTAAATGGTGTTCTCATTCAGCCCATCAGATGAACATTTTACACAATTTACCTCTACAATTCAAGGTACTGTTTAAAATTCCGGTGCACAGGTGACTAATCAAGCTTTCCAACGACGTACAATACAACACTGATTAGTATCATTAAAGGGATGAAACAATCGACCAAACACTAATTTCCTTACCACTTTTACTTAGTTTAGTAAGAGATTTCTCTAAGGGATTTTTTTACTGGCACTGCTGACATCATAAACCTTTCAGCTTTGATGGCACTTATCATTTTTTGTATTGTCTGTCTTTGGTATCATTTTACATTTTAAATGAAAAAATAATTAATTTTCCAAGTTTGTTTTAGTTTTGATTAAATCAATATGGAGAAAAAGAATTATAGCTAATTCTACTTGAATGTTTTTAAATGTCATCAGATGGTACTGAACTGAAATTCAGTGTGTGAAATTGGCATTGTTGCTGCCATTGTCCTTAGCTTGGAAGGGAGGAACAGGAAGTTTATAAGAGGTTAGATTGAAGCTTGAATATGTCCCCCAGATTGTATTTTATCCATGCAGAGTAAATTGCTTATGTGATCCAGTGACAACGTACAATCTCAGAAAAGATTGCCATCATGGAAACAAATGGGAATTCCAACCCCTGGGGGAAAATTGACAAAAAAAAGTCATGTAAATATCACAATCCAAAGGGCTGCAGCTGAAGTGAAGGTAATAGTTTGAAGGCATTTTGGAATAACTCTTTATAGGTTGTTTTTTTTTAGAAAATAAGACCAGCTCTGGGATTAATCTAACGCTCCAGGGAGGGTTTTTGCCTCGGTCCTGCCACCTCACTCATTTTCTGCTCCCTGTCAAGCCCAGGGCCATCAAATCACCACACAGGGCTGACAGGTGAAAGATGAATGACAGCCATCAAAGTGGAAGTAGCAGGGATGATTGGGGGAAGTATGTGGTTGTGTCACGGCCAAGAAAAAAAAAGACACATGGACAGCGGCAGCAGCTGAAGGTGTCAAATTTGATGCATTGAAAACTGTCAAAGAAACCCTTGACTTGATGTCCCCTTCTCTTAGATCTATTATATTGCCATCTTTTTTTCATGTAATCATCGTTGATACAAACACCTTTTTTACTGGATATGTGGCTTTCTACACGTTGTTGGTGAAAATCGCACCAAGTTAAGACCTCTTACAGCTTAGTGCTTGTGAGTTTACACAGTTGACATAAAAAAAGCACTGTCACTGTTGTACCTTAAATTTAAAATATTAAAATAATGTGAGACGTTCATTTTTATTTTCCTTAGTTGTTGTTTGTTCTTTCTTCATAGTATTGGCACAGTTGCAAACATTTCTTTAAATTGATGATCAACAGCTTTGAGGAACTTAAGCTTGTTTCTCCAGCTGTCCCAGTTCAAATGCAGCAAATATGCCCAGACTATGATACCACCTCCACCATGTTTCACAAAGAGGTTATTCTACTCTCCAAATTTCAGTTATTTTAATTTAAAATAAATATATTTTATGCTGGTTTTAACTGAGTCAACATAATTCCTAGGCTTTCCTCTTAAAGTTGGTTGGCCTGTCCTTGTATAGCGTCATTTCTCAGCATCATCTCCAGTTTCCCTCCTCATCTGCCAGCTAACACAAGGACATTAGAAGTACATGGACAATCACTACACTGCCTGCCCTGCTTTATTTTACAAGTTTGCTAATTACTGCTTGTGCCACAGCTCGTTTTCCCCTGGAAACGCCTCTCATCTCCATCAATATCAA
The DNA here is from genome assembly GCF_017639745.1 of Melanotaenia boesemani. Lineage (NCBI taxonomy): Eukaryota > Metazoa > Chordata > Actinopteri > Atheriniformes > Melanotaeniidae > Melanotaenia > Melanotaenia boesemani. The sequence goes on from NC_055705.1 coordinate 13,992,174, forward strand.
CTCGGGTAAAAGTAAACTTTTGCGAGTGCTTTTTCTTTCTTCCTCCCCGAATGATTCCCAGCTGAGCGGCCTGATTGTGGGAGCGCTAGCAAAGATGCTAATTTGTTCTTGACTAGTGGAGTAAAAATCATTAAGGAGTTCCTCAGCACCCAGGAGGGGGAGGAGATGACAGGTATGGGAGGAGGCGATGCTGGTATACAAAGCTGATTCGGCTGTTTGAAAGATGAAGCTAAGGGACTTCTAACAATAGATTTAGATCAAAGATAAGCTAATATTTGTAAAGTGTATCACAGTTGTCTTAATAAGGCTTTGAAGGAAAATTACTTGATTTTTCATTGAAAGATCTAATCAGTGAACTAATAATTACTTTCTTTTTCTCTTTGTTTCATGCTTACTTCCCCGTGTGGATTCACTTCATAGGTAAGTCAGCCATTGTACTTCACACAGACACACCCACCCACACACACACACAGCAATAGCCATTGTTCTTCTCTGTGCTAGCAACTGAAAGCTGTCAGCCCTTTACAGGATCTACACCATCTGCATTTCCCTAATATACTGTATAGTAACTGATACTTGTGAATGTGCTTTTGCTTTCCAGTGTGGATAATAGAGGTTGTTGTTTACATTCAAGCGTGACAGATGTGTGAGTCCTGTGTGGGGACATCATGAATGCATGCAAAAAGCACTTTATCACTGACAGTAGGGGTGCTTCAGTGGTTTTGACTGGGAGGGCGTTTGATTGTAGCTCATGACATTCCTGGTGTAACCATGTGTTGTTACAATGCTCTCAGTTTTTGTCAACTATGTTTGAAAGAAAAAAAAAAAAGCTTTAGAAATTTAATTGGTGCAGACATTGAGATCATATTTTTGAGTGAGCTCGTGCGTATTTTATCTGGACCAGCTTGTGGTTGTATACAAGGGAATGTTTTCCACTTCAATGTTGATTTTATTGCAGTTTATTCTTTTTCCATCTGTCATGTGTTTAAGCAAACTACTCGGACATACTGATAAAACACTGTTTTTATACTGATCTGAAAACAGTTTTAAGGTTTTTGTCTGCAGTTTCATAAAATCAGTTTATTCCTTTTTGTTTCAAGGGAGTTTATTAAAGAAATATGGTACTTTGTACCTACATCCTTTTAAAAATAATATAAATATAAAGTTAAATTTGAAAATACTCTACTTCCTTAATCTTAAAATAATGTATGAATGAGCTATTTGAAGCTGTTTTTCACAGGCATACTGCAAATGCCCATCCATGATAGGAAATAAGAGATTTTATAACTTGATCCACCGGAAATATTGTTAATGTGCTCTAACACGCATATTTAACAGATAGAATAACTATGGCAAATACTTGGATAGCAGATAGAAATACCTGCATCCGGTCGCAGTGTGATATAACCACATCCCATTCCAGTCCAGTCCTAAAGAATATGCAAGTAAAGTTCTACGAGGAGCCATGAATGACTTCACCACTGGTAGTGTGAATACTGGTACCTCTAGCAGGAAAACACAATCAGACTACATATTGGTACAAAACAGCAGTGTGTGTTGCTCAGTCTTTGTTTGAGGTTCAGAAAATACACTCTATAGGCATTATGTAAATATGTTCCACAGTGTTGGATAAGTAAGAGAAGAAAAGTCTGCACTACAAAGGAGGTATTTGAGCCAGTTCAGGATCAGTGTCCTTTGTAGAAGAGAGAGGGATGTGAAACTTTGCAGACCTTTTACATACGCTAAAAGCTATAACAGAGAGTGGATAACCCAGAGAGCACAGTGTGACCTCTTTAAAAGAGGCAGTCCACCCAGGGGCCTCTCTGAAATGCATCAAGGACTTTTTATAGAGCATTATATTTTTGGTCTTTAGTCTTTCATATATAAATGTCTGAGGCAAGGACATAAAACCAAACATTTCCTCAACAGTAAATGGTGACAATAACATGATAGCTTTATTTTCCATTTAGTATTTCCCCTACTGGTTATATCCATACTGTATATTATGTCAAGGTTGAGGTGGAGGTAAAGACCCAAACGCAGGCTAACAAGGCTGAATTAAGGCAGACATTTTGGTTTTATTAACAACTGAAGGTGAACATACAAGGTTAACATGACTATATATAACACGGGCAAGAAGAATACATAATGTTAAGACTACAATGAACTAGGCAGGAGGAATTGAAACCAACAGGTTTATACATTGAAGGACTAATGAGGAACAGGTGAAGTGAATGAGCAAATCAAACCAGGTGCAGAAGGCAAAACAGAACTGACAAGAGAAACAGAACTAAACATGACAAGACCATAAAAACCTCAAACAAAAACACAGATTATGACACAGATTATGTTTCTAACACTTTGCATTTCAATGAGATCAAAGATAATAATCTTTGATGTTTCTGCTTTGAATTTAAAGCCTTTAAACATTCTTTTCTTTCATTTAGCTCATTTACAGCTGATCAAAATTTTAGAGTAGAGCCCTTACCATATATATATATATATATATATATATGTTCCTGTTCTGTTCCTGGCTTTATTATAAACATGTTTTATAATTCGTTACAGTATCACGGAAACGTGTTTACTTGTGAAAACAACTTCAAAAGCTCACACAATTTCAACACGTGTTGTCCTCATCTTCATTCTCCTTCTGCATTTTTGTTCTCTTCCTGATCGCCGTCTTCTTCTTCTCTGGTTTGTTTCTTTTGCTGGTCACATGTCCGCTATCAGCACTGCCCTCGCGTCAAGCGACGGATTTTGAAGCTCCCTGAAAACAGAACAAGTTACATGTGAAACCAACGCAGAAGACGAACGTAACTGTCCATTTGTCTGCCTGTATGCGTCGAGCATAACTGGACCTTTAGACCAGGGGTAGCCAACGTTGGTCCTCGAGGGCACCAATCCGGCAGGTTTTCCAGATTTCCCTGCTCCAGCACACCTGACTCAAATTAAATAGATCCAACAGCCTATAAGGATCTCCACAATGACTCGTTAGTTTAAGTCAGGTGTGTTGGGGCACGGAAATCTGGAAAACCTGCCGGATTGGTGCCCTCGAGGACCAACTTTGGCTACCCCTGCTTTAGACAGATATCACAATTTAGCCAAAATATGACTTAGGCTATTATGCTATGAGGCTAACCATATTGGAAATGCAGAAGAAGCATGGGATTTAATTTCGTGTTAGCAACTGGTGTAATCCTGGAAATGTTACTGAAAAGAAGCACTCCAGTGCTGAACTTTTGCTTCTGTTTATGTTATCTACAAAGGTAGTCCACCTTCGTAACCTGCTGATGCTAAGCTAATTATGTCATATACAACAACTCACAAGCACAACACTGTAATGCATTAAAAGTGGTGATTTTAGGCCCCACCTCTCATTCTGCTTCACATAGAATTTCCCATTAGTTTGCACACCGATTTTTATTCCTTTATGTATTTAGTTATGCTCAATCTTCTTTTAGACCTCTTAGGGGACTTAGCTTGATCCAGAATATCTAACCTGCAAATACACATTGAGTGTGGTTAGAGCAGAATGTATGGATGTATTAATATTATTATTATTATTAAGTTTCCTCCATTACTGTAATTTTTTGCAACATGTTTTTAAGCAACTTGTCATCGGCTTAATATGTGTGGCCAAGAATGATCAGACTTCTTTTTTAACACTCCCTGAGTTAATAGCAACAGTAATTACTTAGCCCTCCTCCGATGCTCATTTGGCAATATGGCTGGATGGGCTGCAAGCTGTTCAGGAGACATTTGTTAGTTTTTTGTCGTTAGTTGTTTTGGGGACACACAAGGAGACCCCTAGAGAGGAAAAGAGCAAGCTGTTGGTTCATCAAATAACTGAAGCAGTTAATGTTGAGGATTTCTTCTTTGGAATTATTCAGTCAAACCTTGAATCAACTAAAAACACATTTTTACTTGTTTGCTTTTAAAACTTGACAGCTTCATCGCTGCGAATGACATTTTGAATTATGGTCAACAATCATTCAAACCACTTTATTCCCTTTATTTCTATTGTGTAATATCTAACTGAGACTCAGTCGTTCTAATCATACCAGGCTCAAATTTATTGTGTGCCCTGTAATTTCCTTCACCAGGAGTTAGAGAGGTTACCTTTTATCCTCTAAGATCACACATTACTGCACTAAGTGCTTTTTTTTTCCTTTTTTTTTACTGCCACATACTATCATCCAAGCTTAAACAGGCTGTAGATTTATTAAAAGTATTTTTTTGAAGTGTTTGATGTAGGAGGGTTGGGTCATTTGAGGAAGAAGCATTGCTATCCTCCAGCTCTTTTTTTATGAACTATGACATGAAAATAGTTTTTTTTTCTTTATCATGTGTTAGCATATGGATGAAACTAAAGTGCTCACTTATAACAGATTCTGATTGCATTTTTGATGAGAAAAGATGGAGAGCATAATTCTTCTCTTTCCAGGGGGAATGGTTGAAGTCATGTCTGCACAATCCTTGTGATTTCACTTATTGATGTCTTTTTTTTTTCATTATTAATTGTAGTGATCTCAGCATCATTTCTAAATCACAAGCTCAACCTCTCCGTCACCCTGTTTGAACTGAAAAAGCACATTAGGTCTTATTGCACTCTTATCCAACAAAGCAGTCATTGTGCAGCCTGTATCTTACGAAGGCTATGTTGAGAACCTCAAAGGTCAACTGACAGTAAGCAAGCAAACATGTTGTATCTTTAGAATTATGCAAAGTGCCTTTATGGGATCGTCTCAGTGAGAGTCTGATAAAAAGGTCACCATGTCATTTTATTACCAGAGCAAACACTTGCTTGTTATCAGAACTTTATAACAGAAAGTCAAAGAAAAAAATGTTTTTTCATAAATGTCTCATAATAAAAACTATCTTCCATTTGCACAGACACTGACTTGATAGCCCTTCTCATATAGGTTTATGAGAATGCACAGCAGATGGTGAAGTTCATGAATAATTGCAACAGCCCTGCATCACAACCATGCAACTCCGTTATTATAAAAAAAAATGCTATTAAAGTTCAGTCAGAATGCTGCACAAACAAAACAGAATGTAAAAGCATTTGCTGAAAACAATGTGCTATAAATAGTATCATACACTGGATTTCATTAAACTTTAAGGATTATAAGTTGAATACCAAAGCAGTTATGCTAGCATTCAATATTAGACAAGACTTGTGGTTGTTTGAGCTGCTTGAAAACCACACACTGCAGGAAGATCCTGGCTCGTCTCATTCTCCTGCTGCAGCTTTATATCATGTATTGTTTTGTTGCTGATGTGTTGGTACAGCAGAGATTTCAACATCTGATATAGGATGACTCTCCTTTTTATTTAAAGGAGGATGAGAACAGGACCTTTGTAGCCCAAATATAATCATTATTGACTCACTAGTAGCGTTTCCTCCTTAAACATTGAGCAGCTTCAAGATTGGCATCCTCCACAACACATTTAGATTTTCTTTCAAAGTGACTTTCAGTGTTGACTTTTATTGTCATCCCTTTTTGAGAGTGATAAAAAAAGATCCATGCATGCTTTTTTAAAATCTTTGTTTTTCAGGTTTGTGGATTACTGGGCAAGCTCCATTTCCGTGCAAACACAGAGCATTCGCCTACAAACAGCAGAGCTATATTGATTTGTTATTCACTGTTGTGTATTCATTTTTTTGCACTGTTAGAAAAAAATGTGCAAACATTGTTAACATATGGGATTGGAGTGCAAGAGGTTATAGTTAAATTTTTTATTCAGTCCTGCATAAAATAAGGGAAAACACTTATTTTTAATCAAGGTTCTGCACTCTAGGCTGTAAGAGTGGACACAGATACACATGTTTACATGTCATACTATGGCATATGATGTCTCTGAAACTAGCAGCAACAAGTCATGGATAAATGAGTCCAAAATGATCAGTTGTACATCACTGGTAGATAGCTCCCCACTGATTTGTCCTGCTCCCAATCAGAAGCAACCTAGCTTTCCTTTTTCAATAGCAGAAGCAGTGATAACGTCATTTGTGTATGTGTTATAGTCTTCAATGCACTGCAAGCTAACACGGGCAATAGGTAAGGCCTGTTTTAGCATTTTTACCGGGTTAAACGCGCTACTTTATGTGTTAGCAACTTCTGTTTTAAAGCTGATTAAAACTCAATCTTTAAAAAACGAAATCGTTGTGTTTTGGCATCTAGAGTTGGCCACGCGTACCGTTTTATGTGTGGTTTACCGTAGCGTCTGGTCAAGTTTTGTTAAGTGTTCTTGCATAAAACAAATGATCCCAAACTAGCTAGTCAAGTCTCCTAGCTGGGCTTTGCTACCAGAGAGGGAGCCATTCATTACTTTCTGATCTCAACACAGGTGCTGTATTGATTGAGCTCTCAGCTTGAGTGTTGCCCTGTCATCTGCTTTTCTCTGCGAATGGAAGGTCAACAGCCTCGGCGTCTGACTTTGTGAATCTGACACATTCATTGGAGGAATGTTTCTGTGAAAAAAGGAAATGGATCGAAAAGAGCAATTTCTGACAGCTGCTCTCTCAAAATGTTAAAAGAACCCAAATCAACCCACAAAATAGAGGACTGAGACATGTGTGATGGATATTGAGGGTATAATGAAGGGCAGATTTGACTGGAGAAGCTTCTGGAAATTGGTTGGCCTCTTTGGGGTCTGCGGCATTTCTTTGACGGTGCTTTGAACAGCACATTCAGTCTGTGACTCATGTTGTTGGCATGTCACCCAGACGATGGTATGTCTTGGAGGACTAAAGTGACTGAATGAAACCAACTTCGCTGCGACTTAATTAGACTGAAGTGTACATTTGTTTGGGTTGAGGGGAAAACAGATCTACATCTTCATCTACAAGGATGTAACTAAAATTAGGAGAAAGTCAACAGCTATATAAGATTTCCTACAATTTTCCTGCAGCAGTGAATGCAGCTGTGGCCACATATAAATGATGCTTAACCTGCCAAGCAGATGGATATTGATAATCACCTTTCTATATTTGGATGCGGCAGATGGTCACATTATATTTAATTGGTATGAATCAGCGGTCATGTTGTTTTAAGGCTCAAAAATATTATCTTCAAAAGTAAATAGAGCATGATGCAATTGAAAATGTAATTTTTTTTTAAAATAACCTATAGATCTACTCAGCAACGGCATTCTCAAGAGGGAAATAACTTTCTTTTTTACCTTTTTTTTCTTTTTGCATGAGCCTAAGGCTTGTTTTAGCATTTTACTGCCTACGGGCTCATGCAATAGGTTGTCTCCAGCCATTTAGAAATCACATGCCCGGCAGTTTTTTCCACATTATCATATAACTGTGTAGTCTAGCCTCTGTGTGTATCACCTACTAAACAATCTGGACCCGCACTTCTCAGCACTAGGGCCAACGGCGATGAGTGAGGGCTGCCTTCAGGAGTGCTCTAACTGCCAGTCTGAATTGGTCATTTGTTGTATTGACTGCCCACTGAAGGTTTCCCATCGATTTCCCATCGATGTGTAGGTGAGCAGTAGATAAGCCAGCAGATGGGAGGAGATAAGCGCCTGTCGTTTTCCCTGACAGCCATGGAAGCCACAAAGGACGATGCAAAGTCAGACGGCTGACAAAGTCACTCACAGAGCGTGGAATACACCACAAACACTCATGCTCTTAAGCAGAATTACTCAGCATTGTCACGCTTAGTCCAATCTTTTAGCCATTGAGCACCGTGTGGCTGCTATATTGAATTAGCCATCGTCTCTGTCACATTAGAAGTCCTCATCCTGACAGGCCTGTATCAATCAACTGATTCATTTTTATTAGATTAAACTATGGGGGAGTCATGTCGTTAATGTGAAAAATGGGGCGTTAGAGCGAGAGGATGGAAAATCTATTTCAACAAAAGGCCAAGAGTCATAAGAAAAACGTCAAACATTACTAATGGTAATGTTTGGAGTTTGAACTAAGGACATTAATATTGACTGAATGACACCATAATCTGTCTTAATACATGGGAAATCAGATGTTGGGATTTCTGATGGGAACAATAGGGATTCAGTCTTTAAACCTGAACCGTTTGTCAATTTTCTACTAGTTTGGCCAAATGGACATTAAAATCTTTTTAAACTAGAGTTTCTTAAAAAAAAAGTGTTAAGTTTAATTGATTTACTCTACTATTAGAAATACAGATTTAAGAAGAAACTTCTTTTATTCAAAGGCAGTCATTTTTTTAAATGACATTGGTGCTCCAGAAAATGGAAATATTTGCTCAATGCAATGATTTGCAAATCTTTTGAACCCTAAATATTATGAAGAAAGCATCTAATGTTTAAATAAAGACATTTTATGATATGCTCATTTCAAATTCGAAGTCAGCAATCTTGTTATTTTATTTATTTATTTATTTTAGAAAATTGAGACAGGGGCATCTTTCCTTGCAGGACTTTGTCACTTCCTGTGTTGGGTTGGTAGGTACATCTGTCCTGTATCCAGTCTGATTTTACTTCCCATTTTTGTCTCATTCGCACTCTCGTGATCCGCTAATTGCTTCCATCTGTACATGATTTATCTTTACTTTGAGCTATTTAGCTTTGTGGTCCAGCTGTAGTTGCACTCTGTCCATTGTCATTTTGAGTCTTCATCCCTACTTTTTCTCCACAATTTCCCCAGAGGTTTACCACCTGCACTCATTGAAAAGCTGCAACATTTCACAAAACATTTCATTTTCACAAAGATGGGACAACAGTTGGTGCTTATGTTTGGACAGAACCCAGGTCCATTACAGCAGCTCCAATTATTTCCTGTTTTCAGTGCGTACCACTCTCATTAAACTAAGAATAGTTGCAGGTATATCCTCAAGCTTTTTGTTTTTATTTACTGCATTAAACAAAATGATTAAGTTGGCTTCTAACTCAGCAGTTTAAGAAGAAATCAAGAAAAACAACTTTTAAACTGTTTCTTTGAGACCTTAGACCAGGTCCAGATGGAAAACAAGCAAAACGTATGCTGGCAAAATCGGGACTAAATAATCCCACAGATGAAATAGAATCTTTCTAACATTTTTAGGTGGTTTTAAACATTTTTCTGTTTCACAAAAAAGCAGTGAAATAGTCTTTTTTTTTTTTTTTTTTTTACTTGCTCGGAAATAGAAGAGCCTCAAGTAAACCACACGAATAAGGTGTTGTATGAAGGCAGAAACTGTTGATTACAAAGATGTCTGTCTCATTACTGTGGGACAAAAACTCTGTGAGCTAGCAGCCATAAATCATGTCTTATTTTTGCTGTTTGTGGTCCAAAGTTTTATTGTTTCTTAAAAAAACTTCCAAGGTGTTTTCCTATGACTCTGCCTTTGAAATGAATCATACAGGTCCTAGTAGTTTCCATGAAGATGGAGGTTTTATAGTGAAGCATTCACTCTTCCTATGATGTATTGTCTTGGGTTTGATTTCTTTCTTGAATGTCATGAGGTTTTTAAAGATTCTTCGTTGATAGAGGTGTAGATTATCAACATTTGCCATTATGGGATTTTCTGTGAATTCACTCTGTCACAGTAACACATCTTGATTCTGACACTACTGTAGTAATCTCACATGTTTTGACTTTCTTTCTAAGGTTAAACATACAGCCCTTTTAGATGTAAAGATATACTCTATTCTGGGTCATTTTGGACAGCAGGCAGAAAAAATAGGTTTCAACAAGGAGAGGTTAAAGGAAATTGTAAAAGTGCTACACAACAGAAAAAAGTATTGTACCTATCTTGTCTAGATAGAACAAAATATCACTGCATTTCATCGAAATGCTGTGCTCTATTTTCTGGTTGCGTTTTTTCTTTTAGGACCATCAAATAATTACTCGTTTCCATCTTGGGGTGCTACTTCCTCTAGCTGTTATCAGACTGTCTACTAGTGTTTTAACTAAATTCACCAACTTCATACCCTGCAATTTAGGTTGCAGCTTATAATGACAGCGAGAGAACATGGCAGCTTAGAGTTTCAGGCTTGGTGCTGTGGGTACTTTTGTTCCCTGAGAGGTAGCACTGTCTTAAAATTGAGGAGCAAAAATCCCTGCAGACATTTCCTGCAAATTATGCACCGGTGCAAAGTGGCATCTGCACCTAGCGAAAGGAAGATGTGAGCATCCTTGTTTTTCTGTTTTCTTTAGTTGACAAACTTTGCTTATAAATAGTGTTATCCTTCCAGTCCAGTCTTAAAAGCTTATTTTTACATCTTATATTTTCCAAAGATCTGCCAGGCAAGCATGTTTCGGTCTCCGCAACGCTTATTCTACCTAATTTATTTAGAGGAAAAATAAAGAAGATTTAGCTCAGTATTGTGATTATCGGGTGTCATTCAGAGACCAAAAAGCCTCTTTCAGATAAAATTACACTGCAGAGGAAGACATTCTCACAAACTTAAAGTGACTGACTTTTAAATCAGTGTGTTTAACATGCACAAAACTTAATCTGAAGTGGTTCTTGGCAGCATGAATAACGGCTAAAATATGGATGCAGGCTTCTGGAACAAACACAAGATTCTTACTGTGCTTTTGTGCCAGACTTCACAACCCTGTAAATGGCCATTAAAAAGGCCTGTGAATAATGCATGGGTATGCTAGCCATTTAGTTTTTTTTCATCTGCTGCTGCTTTCTACTGGACTAACTAATGCTGAAGCAGAATCAAATGGTCAAACAAGTGCAGTCAGAGGCACTCTGTCTCCTTTGCCTCCCAGCTTGCTTTACCAGTAGAGAATATCTACAAGCATCACTTTGTTTCTTATGATGTGTGGCTCTTCTTTTTCTGTCCGCTCGCTGTTAGACACTTACTCTTGGGCTTTATGAAAGGAGGAGCGGAAGCTGATGAGCTGTCGTCTGAAGTCCTCCGAAACACTCTCTTTTGGCTTTTACACCGCGGTGGGTGTCCATGTGTCTCATTTCTCCCCTCCCTCTGGGAGACGTGAGCAATACTCACCCACCTGGTCCCCCGCCAAAGAGGAGGAAGCAGGAGTCAGAGGGTGGTGATTAAAGGAATGGCAGGATGGGGAGAAAAATGGGGTGAAGGTTGCTGAAAAGGAAGAAGAGAAATGAGTTGACTAAAGGGAGCTGCAGTGGGGAGTGTGTTGTAGCAGTAAACAAGCCTTGGTAGCTCCTTAGATGGTCTTTTTTTCTTCTCCTTATTTCACTGAATCACACAAGGGCACAGTCCTGAGGGGCAGTTTGAAAGAGATGCTTTGCCTCTTTTCTCCGGCTTTGTTCAAGATGACGCTTGTGCTGTTGGTTAAGACCCCTTGAGAATGAAAAAATAATAATATGAGGCTTTTTTTTAACAACATTTAGTTGAAACAATGCATGAGTTTTTTTTATATAAAATGAACTACTTTCATTATAAAAATTAAATGGTTGTGGAAGTCGGCCAGGCTCTGTCTCATATGGGAGGCAAATTACATATAATTGTCAGAACTTATTTATGGAATCAGCTGATCTTAGTGCTGCATATAGCTGAGAAATTTTCTTCCATGTGATGACAGTTTGGAAAAAAGTGCCTTTGACACCTTACCTAAACAAGCAAGTATCGAAATCAAGAGCTGCGAGTTCCTTTGATGCCTAAATAACACCTGTAGGATTTTTCTGTCACCTTTTTCCGACAATTTTTTTTTTCTTTTCACACAAAAACGCTTGACTGAGGCAGCGTAAACCAATGTAGACAGCCAAGAATGTAGAAATTGTTGAGAAGTGATGAAGTTTTGTTTTTGAGAGGTTTGTACAGTACGTGTAAATCCATGTGTTGTCGCTCCATTTACTCTTTAACAGAGGAGTCAAGTTTCTAAATCCTCCCCCTTAACCATATTAATTAACCCAACATGTCCTTTTTGAAGGGGTAAGATGTCCCTTTTCATATAGAGGTAAAGGTTTGCATATCTTAAAAATAAATACCTTTCATATTTTTGAGTGTTTGGAAGTAACAAGCAGAAAATCAGTGTGTGTGTTTTTTTTTTTTGCAAAGCCTCTGTGGAGGAAAACAAGAATCTTTTAAATTTTTCTTTTTCCATCTTTTTTTTTTTTCTTGTAATTAAGCAGACCAGGGTGGAAAAAATATAATTGCGCTGTTCACTGCCATCACATACATCTTGTGGGTATTGATGTGGAAACAGCCCACACAGTCGTCTCTCGCTATGAGCTGCCAATATGGAAATCTGCCTGGTGCAGTTTTAAATCCTTATATGATTGATAATAATCACAGATAGGATCCCCTATATTATAGAGATACAGCACAGCAGTTGCTCAGTGTGGCTGGCAGCAAAATTAGGACCTCTTGAAGAACCTACACATGTACAAATTGTTTACCTTGATCTCTCCTTCCCAACACAAAGCTCACCTCTTCTTAATGGTTGCTAGGGACTGAAAAACTGAGATCCGTGTGGTGGAAACACAGCCACACTCTAGGCAGCCTCTGGGAAGGTTATTGATGACCCTTGATGGCAGAGATGATGGGATCAGCTGGAGCTTCATTGCAACTTTTGAAGCCTGAATCGCCTTATTGCATCACCCTCACAAAGTGATATTGTGCTCATACGCTTGAACCCACCCCCTCACATGTACTTCACTTCCATCCAGGCTTTGCTTTGTGTACCATTTTGCATTGTATTCATACTGGAAAAACTGCTCCTTTTCCCTCAGCTGTTCTATTTCCCATGCACGCACACTCCTCACACCACTTAAACAACAAATGAAATCCTATGCAAGCTCCCAGATTAGCAGCACAAATGAGATGATACAGCCTGTTGGGTTTTTAGCCTTTTATCTATTCTTAAACTGATGCAACCGTGTGCTCGCAACAAGCCAGATTTTTCTCAGCAAGTATTTAATCAGTCCCCACGTATGCCCCACCTTATACACTGTCTTTAGGATTTCTTTTTAGTCCCTCTAGATGATGCCAACTCCCCTACAGTGAGGGTCATTACTGTTCCTGCACCATGGTGATTTGTAGCACAGTCTCCACCACCAGCTTTACTTGCTGTAATTGTGCAACTTTAGTCTCCAATTAGCATAGGTTTCCATATGTATGGAGGAGATCTCCATATATTATGACTACCACCAGAAGAGGCCAGACCTTTAAGAGCTAATGTGTATTATTAGCATGTCTGTTGGAGGGAGAGGAGAGGATGTAAGGGGGTGAGGAGGTGACTTACTGCCAGGGATGGAAGCTGGTGAAAGATGCAGTTTTGATTCTGCTTCCTGTCAAATGAATCTTGGCCTCGGGTGACCTAATTAGGCCGGTAATAAATCAAAGCGCCCCACAGGCTCTCACATTCTGTTGATGTGAGATATGTCAGTGACCCTCGAGGGAAGGCCTGGGCAACCTTCATCATTTCCCTGAATCAAGGTTAGCAATGATAATCAAGGACTGTGTGCAGAGCCCCGCCAGCTTTTTGGTGGACAGCTTAAAGAAGTTAAACTTAAAACTAAGTTTAATCTGATGCATCCAGCACAGCGGCCCTCCAGCAGTCATAGTTAGGACTGAAGCCACACCTGCATATACATGCAAACACAAGGAATCATGCAACGTGCCTTTGGAAGTTGTACTGGAACTGTATTGAGGGGCAGCCGCCTGACAGATGTGACAGCCCTCACACTTGGAAAGAAGAAAAAGAAAAGAGGGATTCCAACAACTCTGATTGGCAGGTACCTCAACCCAGAGCCCTAAGGGAAATGTCCAACTGGTGGAGAGATGAAGCTGACAGACCTTGGAGGATGAAGCTCAGTGATGTGGCTCGTCTTCTTCTCCAAGGCTTTCTCCCGTTCTGTCTCATCTCTTTTTTCCTTGCCTAAGAGGTTCCCGGTGGGTTTTTTAATCTGATGCATCAAAATTATTTGTCATGTTGATAATGAAATGTGATGCTTAAGCAATTGTCATGTACGGAAAATTTTCTACTGCTGCTGTAATTCCCAACGCTAATGCAGCCTGATGTTTTGCTATGAATATTTGTCTTGTAGATTTGTATGGTGGCCTTTGTCCTAAGGCTTATTTTCACACTTGATAAATTTGAAATTAAAGGAGCATTCCAACAATCTTACTAATCAGCTTTTAAAGGTTTTGACTATTTTGCCAGGGGCTTGTTTTGCTAGTCATTTAGCAGACGCTTTGAACCAAAGCTACTTCAAAATGAAGACCAACATTCAAGCTCCAGCGCAATTAAACTCTTGGTCTTCTCATTAATTGAAGTGCTACTTTTATTTTATTTGAAAGGTCGAGTACAAGTATAAATTCCCAATTCCCCAAAAAATTAGGACATTGTGTAAAATGTCTAACAAACAGAAATCTTATATATTAATATTTTATTCCTGATTAAAAATAAGCAGAGGATCAGATGTTGAAACTGAGACGTCCAATATTTTCTACAAATTTTCATTTAGTTTGTTACAGTTTGGTGAACCTCTGCCCATCTTCACATCTGAGAGGCTCTGCCTCTCTGAAATGCTCTTTTATACCCAGTCATGTTACTAATCTGTTGGCAATTAACCTAATTAGCTGTCAAATGCTCCTCTACTTGGTTCTGATTTGTACAAATTACTTTTCTAACTTTTTTTGTTGCACCTGTACCAACTTAGTTATAGATGTCCTCACTGCCATCAAATTTAAAATGAGCCAATATTTTCCATGTAATGTTTTTACGACCCCTATTGGGTGTAGGGGTAAAAAAAGGGGGTCATACCACAACTAGTCGGAGTCAGATACCTATAATAAAACCGGTTTATTTACAATTTGGATGAACAAAACAAGCAAGGAATCAGATATCAAAATTAACAAAGGAATCATATGGTAACCAAAAAGTATCCATTAAATAAACAATACCGTCTCCAAACATAAAAAAAAAACTTACTAAACATAAAACAAACCTCAATGTAAAATGTTCTGTGGCAGGTATGAGGCTTAAAATGTCACATCATCAGCTTTGAATCTCCAGTCATACTAAAAGTTAAGTTGCCAAATATCATTGCATATACTCTGTTTTTTTATGGCTTGAAAAATGTGTAGTTTATTATTTTTAGGTGAACTTGATTAAAGTGACTGGCATTGAAAATCATTGTTGTTTCATATATTCTGAGCCGCTGAAGAGTCTTTGCCTATTAATGTTAGCTAAAGTTGCCAACGTTATCCAATGTGCAAAAAGACAAACTAACTCCACCGATCCTTTACCCTGAATAGGTACAAAAAGAGAACTTCACTTGCTTCGCCAATGGCTGATAACATTTTTGTAAAGTGGTGCACATACATATTAAAGCTTGTTTTGAGGTTTAGTCAGCAGAGGAAGATAGCTTGATGTAATAACCACCATTGCATAGTTCATCTAGGGTCTCACCAATGAAATGAACAGGAAAATAAATGATACCCTTAAAGTGGAGATAAAATGAATATGGTGTCCAGATGTAATTGAATATGCATGGAGTGTAATAGTTCAAAGATTTTCCTGTGGTTGGAATTAGTTGTTGAATTTAAAGGTCTTTTGTAAAGTCTTTTGTAAAGTCATTTTTAAACAGTTTGGCCTCATTTCTGCAGGTAGTCAAAACAGGCACCTACAGATGTCTCTGAGCCAGCTTAGAGTGAATGAAATCATGGCTGAAAATAGAATAAAATGCTGCTCCAGTCCTCGATTTTATGCCAGAGAGACGCATATTGAAAACACTGAAAGAAATCAGTGTTATGGTGACACTTAACGCTGACAGGGTTAATATAACATGTGTGGCTAATCCACTAACCTTCCATATTCTCTTTGCATAGAAAATCTCCATGAGGTCATGCTTGGGTTAAAACATTATTTGTCACATGAATTTCAGGCTTCCACTGCAGATGGTTTGTTCTGTAATAGCCGTGAACTCTACTCCCACCTCACAGAAACACACACCAGACATACAGTGCCAGTCCAAACTTTTGACTGGTACTGTATGGCCCACTCATGCTAGCTCGTACAGGCCATGGCGGTACATTGCAGCAGAACACCATTAAACTGTTATAGAAATTAGTAAGTTGGTGCCTGCAGATGTCTACAAATGAACAAGGTTTTGCAGCTTTACACAGAATACTTTGAAGGTAAAAGATGCTTCACAAAGAGAAGGAATTGTTAAAGCTGCAACTGTGTTTTTAAGACTTGAGGGGTTTTGTAAAGACGATAGTGCAGACTTAACTGGGGTAGATGTCAAATTCTGTTGGAGGCATACAGAGTCTACCTGGAGCCAAAGCGGGTTCCCTGCAAACAATCTTGCTTTTGTGAGATGCTTAAGGTCTGAAGCTGCAAATGGAGCACCACACTCTTTAATATCCTTCACCAGGCTGGAAACACTCCTCTGCTTACCATGTAGGAGATAAATAAAAGAAGTGAAAGGGAAGATGTCAAAGAACACTCAACAACATAAATACATAAAGCCTTAAACATGAAATACTTTCTTGGTGCAAGATTTCTTTTCTTTTTGCATGTTTTAATGCTTTTTAATGACACATTTTATTAAAAATTTGTAAAAATCAACCTGCCTTAGCCATGTCTGCCACTTGTGTTGGGTATGTAATGCTCAGAGTAAATATTTATTATCTCATCGGTGGCACAAATATAACAGCTGCCAGGTGGACCCACAGTAATTACATATAAATGGCTCATTCTAAGAGAATAAAAACACAACAGTTATTAAAGTGATAAGGTACCAAAGAAAGACAGTTTTTAATATGTTCCATTTTTCTGTCATTGAACTTTGATTTTGTTACACACTTCACCTTTAAATGGTTAAGGCAGCCAAATATTTACTTGAGGTAAGCATTATACATTGTAAAGTTTCCTGCAGGTTGTCCTGAATTTGCCAGATTAGACTCTTCATGATGTGACTTCTCAGTCTTCAGATGCAACCCCCTGTGAGGAGTGTAAATAGGTGACATCATCTCCCTCTGTTTACGAAGCCCCTCCCCTGTGGCTTTGAGTGACAGCTCCTGGTGGCAAGGCCCCCAGGCAATGAGCCTTAAACACAGCGCTTGGAGCCACAGCATTTCAGAGCCCAGGGCGATGCCAGCTGCTGTGTTGATACCCCTCAGCAGGGTGCCTGAGTGGGTGCATATGCACAACTGGAGGCTCGGTCTTGTGTGTGGGCTTGCATGTTTGCCTGTGTGTATTTAAGGAAAGGATCACTGGCGACACGAGCAAGGAAGTCCAGGATGTTTACTTTTAATTATGATGTCTTATTTAACCACTTATTTACAGAGAATGAGGGTTTCCATTAATCATTCACAGGGAATGCATTGTGAGTTTCAGAGACAGCAGATATGCCTTTTGTTTGTCCCTATATATTCCTTTTATTGACTTGGAGCAGATGTTTGCTTTGTATTCAGCGACTGTCAGTGGTTCGTGTTTAATGTCTGCCATTACGAATGATTAGCTTTGGATTAGCTGCAGCTTTCGTCCTGTTTGCCTGCTTTGTTTTTCCTCTCCTTTAAAAGTCCATGTCATTCAGAAGAGTAGCTTCTTAGAATTTTATCTCAACTAAATCACAAGCTCAGAAAGCATGCTGCAGGGCTTAACCACTGTCAAAACACTGGTTTCTGATGGTGAGTCTTGACTTTGATGGTTTGACATGTTTGCAAACAATTTGAGGCTCAGAGCTGAACGCCAGCTGAATAGAAATCAAGCATTCATTGTTAATATGCTTTTCAGACTTAGGATGCTAATAGTTATATCCATTCATGATACTGTGCATGTTGCAGAATTATCAATTTTCTAATTAAAGAGCAATTTAATACATCAAACACGGGATGAAATTGCTTCTTTGCACATGCTGACATAAAAATCTACTTCCAGCCAATCAGTAATATCAAAGCAGATGTTTTTCATCTGTAATTAAAGGCAGCACACATGGGACATTAATTAAATTACTTTTCACAGATTCAACACCAAAAACAGAAAAATATTATCTTAAAAAAAACATCTGCATATGCTGCTCGCCTCTATGTTCTTTTAATAACCACAAATGATTCAATGGCCTCATGGTCTGCTCCATTAACTCTCACAATTAGCTTTAAATGGTTAATGAAATGGCTAATGAGGGTATTCCTATGCATTGAAATTGGTTTGTTATTCATTGAGATGGTAGAGAAATTTGAACTAAAAGCAATTATTGCAATGAGTTTTAAACATAGCAGACATCTTGTCAAGGACTGCGTAATGTTTTTAGCTCGTTTCTATTATCCTCAACAGACCAAAATGCATTGCTAATATTCTGTCATGGTGACTTACCCAACTTTAGATTGTGAATCTAAATGTCAACCCCCAGATTCAGGCATCTTGCTGTGATTATATGAAGTATTATCTTTGAAAAAGGATCTGCAGGCCAATCATATCTGTAACACCAAAGCAAATCCCATCAGACTTTACTTCAAATTGTCTTTAAAGCTATATATCATGCTAAAGTTGATGCAAATAATACATGTTTTCCTTATCCTGCATAGATATAGATGTTTGACTTCTACAATGTTGTCACAGATCTGGTGAAATACTCAGAAAATACTCAAAATAACTTAAATCCCATTTCTGCCCCATGCCTAAATGTATTAAGTTGCTGTCATGTGATTGGCTGATCAGCTATTTGTGTTAACAAGAAGTTGAACAAGTGCACCTAATAAAGTGGCCAGTGTTTAAGTAGAATAACATGTTGATGAGTTACTGGTTAGTTGGTGTGCATTCTGGTTTCATTATAGTTTACTTAAACTTTGGGAAGAAGCAGACTCTCAGTCACTTTCTTAGGCTTATGTTAGCTATAAGCTAACTTTAACAGAACAGATGGCTGTTACACAAACATGGTAAAAACTATTGTTTATCTCAAATATTTTCTTTTCATCATACGTTGTTGCTTTAAAGGAAGTTAAGTTTGGTGTAGAAGTAATTAAAAATGACATAAGTAATTTTAATTTCAGTATATAATCACATGTAAGCATGCAGACAGTGTGCATGTGGCGTTTCTGTTAGGATTGATGGGTAATGTAACAGTTCCCAGCCCCTCATTAAAGGAGTGAAGCTAAATGCCACTGTGAGGACATAAAAACTCTTGTTTTTTAGGGATAACCATGTTCGCCAAGTCATAGTTCATAGTGGTGATACTGGCAATGGGTTCTGTGATGGCATGTAAAAAGTTCTGTTAGCAAAAGCATCAGTGCTATTGTGTCTAGTGTAATATTTGGAGTGCTATCAGTCAGTATTAGATGTAGAGAAGCTTTGGTGTAGCTGTTTAATGCGATTTAGTACATTCAAATTCTCAATTCTCTAGCACCTGTTTGCTAAAAATGCATTCATTGTGAACACACATGTGGTGTATTGGGTCAACTGTATGAATATTGTGATAATTTTTTCAAATGTGTGATTCAAAAGCCATCCTTTATTATCACCCAGAGTGAGGTAACAAGATAACAGCTCACTTGAAATGTTAAACTATTTCATGTTTTTGCATTGGTTCATGTTCAGTTTAGATAGTCATTAGCTAAAAGGCACTAATCCATAGCATTTGGATTATGAGAAGCCATAATTGAGAAAGTTCTGTAGCTGATGCAGCAGGGCCTGTTGGATAAACAATAAATTGACTTGGTTTCTGCTTGTGGCAAGAGAGTCAATTTCACTTGTCATACAAATCTAAATAAAGTAATTGCAAATTTCATCACCTGTAACAAAGCAGAGGATGGCCTGGTAAACTGCACCCGCAAGGTTTCATGAAAGATTCTTCTTTTGTGTCATGAATTAAAAGGAAAAAAATGAACAGACTGCAGCTTATTGCGAAAAGAAAACTAATTTCCTGTTGAGGTAAATTAAAACCTTGATTTCATGTGCAGCTTTTTTTTAGGTTTTTCATATCAAGCTTTACAGTTACTTCACATCTGCCCAACAAAGGGATATAAATCACAGGCAGTCATATTTTACCTTTATCAGGTGAAAATGCAGAGTTATGCTGTGGCTCTTATTGAGAGCAAACAGAGCTGTGACCTTTCAAGTGTTTGCTTTTATGCAGCTGCAGCTTCATCCCGTCGTGTGGAGTCAAACCGCTATCATTGCAGGTAATCATCTCCACGCTCTGCTGCATTCAGAGAAATGAGCCAAACACCTTTTCTGATCATGGCGTTAAGGCCACCTGACTGACCGACATGAGGCGATGTAAACACAGACTCCTCTGTGTCGCCGGAGGACGCCATCCGCTCAGTGGGGGGATCCAATTACCTGAGCAGAGATTGGAAGTGAGGGGAAACGCTGACGGTGGTTAGTGCACACATCGTTACCCAGGAGACGGACAGACGCCTGCTTTTCCCAGTTGACTCTTCTTCACATACGCATACACTTTTACATGCAGAGCTCAAACTCATTTATACACTTGCTCAGTGAACCGTAAAGTCCCTGCTGGCCCTCAGTGTGTAGATCAGTGTGCATATTTTCATGTGTCTGTGAGGCTCGCTGGGAGTTTCTCAGTTGTTTGAATGTCACAAATCCTTGCATGTGTAGCTCTGAAGAGAAGAAGAAGACTCTCGCTTCACAGCAGAAACACGATACATTTTCATCACACCCTCTTACAGCAATGAAATGCTTAGAAAAACAGGAAACGATGGCAAATAATTCATGTCAGCTGACCGGTCTTTATCCTCTGGATGAGGCTTCTTAGCTTCCTTCTTTTTAGAACTGAATGGTCGTTCATAGAGCAGAGACTTCTTAAGACTCTTGTTTGCTGTTTGTCGTTGAAAATGATGGGCTCAAGCAATGAAAAACCATTTTTGAGATGACTGAACATTGCTATTCTGGCTAGTATCCTCTCTGCATGTTGAGCAACGGGACATGGAAATGAGAAAGTAGCAGTGGACTGGTACTGACATGTAAAGAGATGTTGGAGGACATGTAGGTTTTGTGTGTCCTGAAAGCAACACAGAGTGAGACATCTGCACAGAATTTTGTTCTTGATGTATTATAAAATCTCAGAGGCTTAAAGCTGCAGTTCAAATAAAAGCAGGTGACTTTAAAGACCTGCAGGCTGAATTAAATAACACATTTTTATGATTCATATCTTCTTTGGAAGTTTATGTGAACTGTTAGCTTATATTTGGGTAATTTAATAACCAGTTATTTTATAAATTATACTACATCCTCTGTTTTATTTTAATAGTTTATCTTGGCTATCCATTGTGTGCAAAGAGCTGTTTTGGTTTCTGTGGTTCCTCCAAATAATGTAGACGTCTCTACAGACCCAGGTTGGAGCTGACAATCTGGAGCACTGGAAGTCATTTGCTGTTATCGCTACAAGTCTTCCTCCATCACACCAGCCTTCTTCAGAGTTTGCAGAGGCTTCTTGATGGAGTGTGGCTCACCGGCATGATCGCTCTCCTGCAGACACCTCCAGCTCCTTTTGTCTGATGTTGTTCCAGCAGAGGTTGGATTTGACAGTCTTTGTACCTCCTTTTGTTCAGCCATGGTGTCTACTGCTAAAAATGCAAGCCCTGTATAGCAGGGGTATGAGCTCATGGTGCTTTTTGCACCCCACCAACTTAAGTTGAGCCTGATGTGTTTCCATGTAACATCATAATTAGCTTGAAGCAATTAAGGATACTTAAGTTTTCTTTGTCTGGAAAAACATGAAAATATAAATATTTATACATTGTTAAACAACTGGAAATGATCAAGAAAAATCTCCACCCTTCCAGTGAAAAGTGAAAGTGCAGCCCTGTTTGGTAATTCAGTTAGATGCTTTTTTTTTCCAACACATTGTCAAGTGTTAATTATGTTTTTTGAAGTACTGTTTTTAAAACTTATTTGCTCTCATTATGAAGCAACAATTATGGAGAATCATTTGCTTTTGTTCCTCTTTTTTGTTAGTTTTCTTCAAGCATTTACAGTCTGTTTTAACCATCCAGTTGTTCCTCTGGGAGGGTAAAGGAGGCTGCTCTGCTGTGATGTATCCTCTCCTCCCTTTGGGACAGTCATCAGTGACCCTTGTTTCCCCCCCTACAAGTCCTGTTTTTTGGCTGCATAGGTTGAATTGTTCATGCACATTCAGAGAAGTTCCAGCAAACAGTCAGACGGAGAACTCACACACCCTTTCTGACCCTCTCGTAATTATGTAGATTATGTGTTAATATCTGTGTGTGTGTGTGTGTGTGTGTGAGCGTGGCATGGGTTCTCCCCCATTTCACTAATTGCTTAGAGAAATAGATAAGACTTAATTATGGCGTTCATCTAAGAAAGGAGTTGTGTCAGTCTTTATTTTCTGCTGCTCATGGATGCACTTCATCATATAGAAACCAAAACATAAGGTTTCTTTCTCAATAACTACTGTGTGAATAGGAAATGTGTATTATTAGCAGCTGTCAGATGTTGTAAGAATCCCTGTTTATGTTGCCTTGAAGCTGAAAGCTTAAACAGTGATTGCTTGTTTTGAACTCTGGATTGAACTTTCTCACCCAATAATCAAAGTGGGTAAATTGTCTATTCTAATGTTCTTGATTTTCTCTCTCTTATGCTGCCTGGGCACTCACTTGTTTAGGAAGTGCCACTACTACTCTGATATTTAGTAAATTAATGAGGTGCATTTGTTTTTTCCTGCTTAGGTACCTTATTAGACTTTAATTATGCAGCAGCTCTTTAAACAGCCTGCCTTTACCGTTGTTTGCAGCTTAGATTAAAGAAAGAGGCCAAAAAGGATGAAGATGGTACAAAATTTTAATTGTAAGAACAACACATTGAGTTTGTGATCCTGTATTTTATTGAAAGAAGGGCATGCTTTGCATTTAATGAGTGTGTCTGCATCTGTATTACTTTCCAGGTGTGGAGGGTTTGTTCTTGTTTTGATCATTCTAGGGATAGCCTGTATATTCTTAGCATTATCTGGTCATTAGTTGGTGCCTCATCTTTTCAGCTGCTCGTCTCTTTAATGACACTTAGGTGCAGAGCAATTCTTGTTTGTGCTTTCTAACTTTCGATTTAATTGGATGTAACTAATGTAAAACTGGACATGAATGGCCATTTTTACTGTGTTCTCTTGATCTACTAGTGCTTTTCATGCTGCCGTATGACTCGAGTTTAGGATGCTCTTCATATAGCATTTACAGGATATGATGTCTCACAGCACTCTATAAAATCTTCTAGATCACGGGCGATCCAGGTATATATATCCCATCCAGGAGGTTTGCAATCCAACAACAACATGTAGTGTTTAATCAGTGCCTATATATGGTAAATTCACATTATGTGATTCATGTGGAGTATGTATCTTCTTTTTATGGTAAAAGAAAGATAGCTATCAGTGCTTATTTCCTTAAAGACATCTATTTGAACCCAAAAATTATGATGAAGCCACACCCTGTCGTAGGTTTTTATCAATTTAATTAGCATAAATTGACATTAATTTCCAATCAGGAGCAGCGAAAGATCCACAGGTGACCAGAGAGTGATGTGTCTGTTTGAAACAAACTAAAGTAATGGTCCTCTATGGCTGGAATAAAACCAAGAAGTTTTTAACACGTGATGGTGCCAAAAATTTGAGCTGGTTTTGTGAGGATAAACAAATAATTAAATACTTGGAGGAAAAAGTGTAAATACATAAAAAATTTCTGTTGTGTGTTTGTTTCAGTGCTAATATTTTTCCCTCTAAGAGAGATTGATATGCAGAAAGTGCTGTTAGAAATAAGTTCTGTTTTGCTTATTTAGTTTGACTTTATGCTGCTGCATCTATTGATACATTCATTTGACATCATTTTAGCCACAATAACCTGACAGTTGAGGCTGTTCTGAAAAAAAATATATATCTGAATGTTGACTTTATTTAAAAGGGTTGAGTCTGTATATTCATTTGTCATAAAAAAAAATAAATAAATAAAAAAAAACTAGTTGGAAATTTAATTTTCTGCTCAGAAATTTCTTGAAAGCCACTTCTTATGGACCGTGGGAGCTGTCCCTGGTGCTGAACTGACATATCTGACATAAGCCTTTGGAAAGCGCTGTACTCTGCGTTGTTGCTCTATGATAAAGGCTCATACCAGCTTAGTACACACATAGGCTTGGCTTATATATAACTCTGCTTTTCCCCACACCTTACAGAGATTACAGTATGACTCAATCTTTTATCATTTATTCGTTTGACAAGCTGTCACATCCTCAAACCAGCATTCTTTCTGGAGTTATTTCAGCCTGCTGTGAAAGATGATATCAGCTGAGCGTACCAGCACTCTGGTCTGACTCATGGAGTTTTCACAGGGGAGAAGAGATACCTACCCTCTGCTCCAAACCTGCCGACCAGTCCACTCCGGTTGGCTTCCTTTCCCACAACTGTCACATCTTATCTGGTCAGCTGTCGTATTCTGTATAGGTCTAAACTCTACAAACAAGACTTAGAAATTCACACAAACACACACACACACAAACAAAGCTAATTTTCAAGATTTGTCATTGGGGGGGAAAAAAAACAAAGGAAAAGAAAGACCACCATTATGTGTTTTGTTTCTCATCTCACAGCGGCCCTTGCTCATGTTTTCTGGCACAAGATTAAAGGAAAGCTAAACAAAGAGCTGGCTTATGTGTTTGACTGGTTAAGTGATGGCGACAGATAAAAGGAGCTTAAGAGGCAGTTTGTGGGACAAAACAGCAAGTAACAGGGGCTAGACGGTACCCACCTATTGAGAAGAAACATTTGTTGAGGCCAAGAGCAGCGTGACACCATATTCCTGCAGTTGTTTTTCTCTTGCTTCTTGTTTCAATGAAGAATACAATTGTAAAAGAAGCCGGACGTGCACTCATGTTGACAGATGCCCATTTATGCTTAGCAGAAGCTTTCATGCACCCACACACGCAGCAGGAGGAACATTTTCAGATATGACCATGCGACACGCTCAGATGTAGTCGCGGACTGGAGGGTCTCAGAACGATCCATCAGTGGAAGTGGCAGGAGCACACATCAGACTAGCAAAATGACAAAGGCATCTTAGACAGATGAATCAGCCCAGTCGCTGTGAAAGGAGCGTGAAAGAGATGTTCACATTCATCCATCCATCCTCGTCAGCAGCCAACAGGCCACCCGGCTCTCCCCCTCACAACCTGGTGTCTGACACAGTCACACACACCCACATTTCCAACCACAGTGGCACGAAACGATCGCAGAGTTGCTCGCTCAGTGACACGTCCATGCACTTTGCATGGCTGTTGCGTCTATAAAGTGCCACACAGAAACATTCTCCCCATAGACACCATCATGGGAGGAGGGGAGTTGCCCACATCTTGTTGACATTTTCATAGGCACTAGGAGTAATTTATGTAAGGTTAGCTTGCTCCCAGTGCACTGGAACAGAACACAGTAAAAGCAAACAGAGGGAGAAGCAGAACAAATTGCTTTTTTTAAATTGCTCAGACAAGAGGTGCTCTTTTTGCTCCATTAGGACAAAGTGCAAACATGGCTACAAAGCAGGGGCGTAAGCCACAGGAGTGTGACTAAATCTAATAGAAATACCAACATGGATACCAGTGGGTTGTTGGAATCTGCTTGGAACTAGCACTACAACCAGAAAGCTAACCAAAGCTATCATTAATATTTCACAGTGGGATTCTTAAGGGATGAAGCTGGGAATTATCCAAAAATACCACAAGCAGCACACACACTTCTTGCTTGCTTCACACTGCTGATAGAGTATAAGTTGACTCTCTGAAGAGGATTTGCCTGACTTTTGCTTCACATGTTCTTACAAGAAACACCAAAAGGGTAAATCATTCCTCAGAAGAAGCATAATTTCTGCTAGATTTAGAAATTTCAGTGAAGATGCTTTTTTAAAGTCCATCTACTCATTCTTAAATCCACTAAATTGCTACTTTTGCTTCAGCTCAATGTAAATTCATCTCAAAAGGTTCGTGTTTTCAGAGGGCTGACTACACCTACCTGAATATATTCTTGTGTGCATGCTTAATTTTCACTTGACCCCACACTGTAAATCTGTTGCGTATCAATTACCAGCTTCCAACATGTACTTTTCCATCATTAGAGGGAGGTAAAAGTGTAAATAATTACAAACTGGTGCAGTAGGAAGCTGTTGCAGTGTTGGAATGGTTATGTGGCCTTTATGCATTTAATATTTGGCTGACTGTTTTTAAATGCATTCAGGGAAATGGATTAAAATAAATCTTTGGCATGTGGCTTATTTGCTTGTTAACTTTTTACAGTACTTATTTCACAGTTTTGAAAAGTTTCCAAAAACCTGAAATTATACTGACATTACAGTATAATGTGTCTCAGTAGAATTACTGTGCGTATTTGTTTCTTTTATAGTGCTTATTTGTTCAGGGACGAGTGTTTAGCATTAACAAACATTGCACAGCGTAGTATTTATATCCCAAGCTGACTGCAATGTCTGTCCACAGATAGGCCTTTCAGTTTTGTAAAACACAGCAAAAAATAGATAAGGCCATCCTAGAATACAAATATTCAATAAATACACAACAGGCTGAGGTAATACAGGACACAACAGCTGAATAAACAATAGAGTAGCACCATAAAAGTTTTTTGTCCCTGTGAGATTTATGCACAAACAAGAAGGCAACTAAGCACCTGATGAGTCTGGTCATGTAAGGGTTTAGAGATAAGTTTAAGGTCATAAAATGTAGCAAAATCTTCCAACTTCACCATATTTAATTTATGAGTAAATGCTATAAATCAATATTATATAAGCAATGTTTGCCACTAGAGGTAAGGTTGAGACGTATTAAATGCATCTAGGGTCATCAGAGGAGCTTGGGAAAAAAAAACAATTTTTTTATACTTTGAGCATAATCTAACTGGACTGGAGGGGAATTTTGACCAGCAAGTCTGGTCTGCGGAAGGAAGAATAATCATCAAGATGTAGAAATAATGTCGAGGGAAAATTCACAGGGAAATTCTGCTAAAGATGGATTATTTAAGATACCATAAATACATCATTTAAAATAATCAGTTAACATACATACTGGATACTAAACAGGAATTACTACTACTAATTAATACTAAGAATAAAATGAATATATGCTGTAATTAAATGCTCAGCGTGTTGCCTCTAAAAGCTCCACTAAATTCTAAATTAAGCTATTGTTAAAAACACCATCTAATACAGGAACAATCAGTGAACTGTGTGTCTGAGTCTTCTCTTTGGAAACTATGTCCACAAAGTAACATAAAAGCACTAGAACTTGCTAAAGTTTGTGCATGACAGTACGCTAAATAGAAATGAATCTTTTAAGGGGATGCTGGTTACTGCAGCAAGAGCCTGGGTCACCAGCAGAGCAGCACCCCTGAGGTGCCTGGTCCCACCAGAGGTTTGTGGTCTACTGGAGATTACTTTTTTTCTTTTTCAGTTGAACACTGCTTAGGTTGAATTTGTTCTGCTTCACCAAATAATAAATTGTTCAGCCATTTTTTTTTTTTTTTTTGCTATTTTGGTCTTCCTGTTTGTTTTTGCTTTGTTTTGTTTTGATGTAAAAATGCATGTAGAAGCGTAACCCTTTTACTTAGTTCAATCAACATAAAGACATTGTTTTTCAGGATAGTCTCCACTGTCAGATTGAGGCAAAAATTATGTAAAATTAGTATATCATGAGGTTTAGAATAAAGTCCAACCAAACAAAAACAAATAAAACAGAAATTATTACTAACAGTACTTTGCAACAGTAGTTTCTTGCTGTAATCTTTAGCTATTTACAGACAATTATGCTACTATTTACCTTTTATCCTTGCAAAACTAACTCCAACTCAGAACATTTTTGGTTCCATTATGCATCAAAGACATCCTCTTGGCTTTTCACCCATAGAGG
The DNA here is from genome assembly GCF_017639745.1 of Melanotaenia boesemani. NCBI lineage: Eukaryota > Metazoa > Chordata > Actinopteri > Atheriniformes > Melanotaeniidae > Melanotaenia > Melanotaenia boesemani. The sequence continues at coordinate 14,019,970 of NC_055705.1, forward strand.
ACCATTATTTTTGTTCTTTCCAGACAGACATATAAATGTTTGGTCGATCCTGACTGGATGTTATTGTTAATTCAAGCTCTCTAACTGATGGAAAGTTTGACAGGAATGGGTTTCATCATAATTTCTGGGTCAAAGTAGAGGTCTCTCACAAAATTAGTAGTGATAGCAATCTTCTTTGTATCACAAAAAATTGATAATCATGTAATCATGAGTCACTCATTGTGGATTTACCTATAGGTTCTGATTAGATACGATATTTTTTCTAGGATTGAAAACCTCCTGGATGGGACATAAATATCTGGAAAACTTTTGTAGATCACCTAAAGGGTAAACAATGACTGCAATTTAGCTTGTTGAGCTTCAAAAGTCCAGGTTTGCAACAAAGACGCATGGCTTTCCTTTCATTGAAACATGCTCAGAAATGGGTTTCAGCACTCTCACTGAGCACGCCAAAGAAAACGAGTCCTCATTCAGGGTTGAAACACTTTTCATTAAAATTGCCCAACTTTTCACTCATCAAAAATTTCTACAAGTTTGGATTTGTTTAAATATAGACGGGGCCTCTCTTCATGATGATTAATTTATACAAACTTGAATTCACACCACACTTGCACTCTATTATACAAAGATGCACACAGTACACTTATATACACACACTCCCCTCCAGTCGAAGGATGTTGACTCGCTGGTGTTGACGAACTGTTTGCAGAGCTTTGCCGTGCACGGACAAGCAGAAGATTAACAGTGACAGATAGTTCTCACGCCGTCTCATACTGCAGCAAAGCCAGGCTCTCGTCTTCAAAAGGAGGCAAACACTTCACGCTTAGGCTGGTGTTAATGGGCTCAATGATATTTCTCTCAATACTGAGTAAACTCACAAAGTGGTAAGAGTCTGTGCTTTGCAGGACATGCTTTGAGGTGTATTCTGGGTAGAATTGAAATACCAGTGCAGTAATATATCTACTATTTATGTATTTCAGGTGGAGGCATATACATTTATCAGAGGACGTGCAGCTCATCCATAAGACCGATATACTCTGGGTGAAGTTCAAGAGGGCAAATCTGAGACACATTAACTATGATTTATAATCTGCTTCAGCTAAAATGAAGCAGTGCTGCTGCCAAAGCAAATAAACGGTCATCTTTACTGTGTCTTTTTGCAATAATTCCTAGTTATAAGATTGATTCTAAACGTTTTTATATTCTTTTAAGGAGAAATCCAGCTTTGACCTGTTTGGACTTGAAGCATCGCTGTAAAAAAAAAAAAGATCAAATATTTGGAAAAGTCCATTAAAAATAGACTTGAGTCGGCTCCTTTGTGAAAAATTGTTATAAAGGCAAATGCAAAACCGGCTTTTTCAGTTTTCTGTATTGTGGTAATGTGTCAGGAAGACTTTAATATTCTCAGCTACTATTGTTATATGACTCGTGTCTCTCACAAAAAAGCGGCTGCCACAGCTATTCAGGCGAAGACAAGGTGTTTTATTCCACATCGATAAAACCGTCAGAAACCCCTCTCCCTAACAAGGGTGATAATGGTACTACCGTACAACCATGTCAAGGTAATTCCCCTCCTGTGGTCCCTTCCTCACCATTCCCCTGCTACTCCTTTCTTTTCTTCCATATTTCTGTCATCTTGTCAGCTCTCCTTCAGTCTTGGAACAGCGTGCTCCTCTTTATCCCCAGTAGAAATATGAGAGAAGCTGCTGTGCTGACAACCAACTTGCATCATAGAAAAGTGCTGCCATCTTTTGTCAAAGGAAGACTCTAAAACCGTTTTTCATAGTTTTACTGCTGCTTGGGTTGTTAGTTGCTGTTTGCTGGAGATGTATATAAAACTAAGTTTCATGGACATACAATCAGAACAATAACATGAAGAGAAAAAGTAAAAAAATTACACCTTTTATTTATATAGGCATGTTTGATACATCGCAGCTTGCTATAAAATGGGGAAGAAAAAAAGTCTGGGATCATTTTTCTTTGGACAAAGGGAGCTGAAGTCGAACTGTAGGAAGGACAACCCTATACATAGAGTAAGGCCGAAAACACTCTTGCTCTTTTACCTCACACAGCTCCATCATAATTGTTGTTAACATGCTTGCTTGTGTACTGCGGCTGATACTGGAGGATTCCATTAAGAGACACATTAGAGACTAGACTGAATAGAGCTGTCAAATTTATAGATTGTAAACACAATGATAAACATGGTGGCAATAAACAAAGTTAGCATCTGTTTTATTTTGAGATCAAGGCAAAAAAAAAAAAAGACACCAGCTATATCGTAGATCAAATAGCCTACACCGTGGCATTTTTCAAATATGATTAACTGAACTACTACAGTACTTCATTACCGTAGCTCCACCACCTCACTGACCTCACTAAACCACGCATTGCATGGATAAAATTGATTGGATGCACACGATACAGCCTACTAGGTTTATTTATTTATTAAATAAGATTATGTTTATAACTATTGTATAACAGATTTTGATTACTCCCATTTATTCACTTCGGGATCTGATTTAAAAGTTTGCGTTTTCAGGAAGCCTGTTCAATGTAAACAAAATTTTCTAATGATATATATATATATATATATATATATTAGTGCTGGGCAACGATTAAAATTTTTAATTGTGATTAACGGCATTGTTATGATCAAAATGTCTCTTTCCTTTAAAAGAAGGCCTACGGCTATATAAAGAAAATGCAGTAAATTCTGGTTTACAAACACTACATCAGGGGTCTCCAACCTGGGTCTCTGGAGCTGCAAGTGGCTCTCTGGACTTTCCACAATGCCTCTAAATACGTGGCTAAAATATATTTTTTTTAAAATCTGTCTTTCTTGTCATCAGGTTGGAAACCAGGGACTTTTTTTAACTTTACATAATTTTCCAAAAATATCTACATCCCTTAGAAGAAAGTCTGTTTATCCTCATTTTCTAAAGGTTTTATGTTTTTCTTTATTTTAAAACCTAAAAATGGAAATAAAAAGTGTAGTTTTTCAAAAATAACAAAGATCCTAAGGTGGCTCTTCATTACAGTTATATATATATAATGTAATAATGTATGTAATTAATTAATAATTAATTACATAAATTAATAACACTGCTAAAGTGTTATTTTTGACAGCCTTACTTTAAACAAACACTGTTTTTTAAAGTATTTAGTATATTGTTGTATTGCATATGTTTGGCCCAATACATGGAGGAGGTGCTATCATGATGTGACCCTCAACACTGAAGATTTTGGAATCAAATTAACAAGGAAATTACGACTGAAATATGCTACCCAGTGTCAAAAACTAGATCTGACACAGCTTTAACAACTTTAAACACACATCCAGCATATATATATATATTCATATATATATGCACGCTGGAACTAAATTAATTGTTTTGAGTTACGCAAACACTGAGCCAAAATCTGCAAGATTCCTGTGAGGATCAAGAGCTTGAATGCACTGGACTGAAAGAGTAGCGAATTCTATCAACAGACTGATGACAGAAGCTTGTAGATGTCCCTAAAAATGTTGAAATTCCTGCAACAAAGCTGTTTTTTGTGCTATATTTTATGCAAATTTCTTTGCAATATTCAGAAACAAAACTGGCTCACTTGCAATCATTTTTGAAGATATTTAAAGCTAAGTCCTTACCATTCAGAGATCCCTATGATTTAGACTACACAGCAGAAGTTTCATAATTTAATTGATATCCACCTTCTTCATCCAAAAACAATTAGAACTGATAAAATTATCCCTGATACCAGCTATTACGTCTGTATCAACCATTATTGAAAATGTCATATGCATTAACAGTGAATTTAATGGGAGTTTTCAAATAGTAGGTGGGTAAATGTCAATCAAATGAGTACTTTAGTTCTGTTAAATGCATATTTGAAATAATTGCTGTGTTTTATCATATTTCTAGCTCCAAGTGTGTGAGGCTGTGTAGACAGGTGTCAGTGACAGCTGTAATTCTACCATAGCCTCAAGTAGTGAGTAATTGTGAGTCATATCTTTAAATGGATTTGAACCCTGTGTTGAACTCTGATAATGTAATAATGCCTGGTTTCTGCACACCAGTGTGGGCCATGTGCAGCCAAGATGCCGTATTGTTTTATGGCTATCCACCAAACAAAGGTAGCCCATTTCTACCGTTAATGGTGGAAACACTCACTCTGCTTCTTAATCTGCACCGTGATTTAAAGGTGTCTCAATTACTGCAGGTCTCGGACTAATGGTGTATCCATGCACTTTATTTCATTATATTTAATAGCTCTCTAATTGTGTGAATTTAATAAAGATCAAAGGAACTAAAGGTGCAAAGAGAGGAGCGGAAAAGGTGAATGACCAGGAATGGACATGCATGAGATCCTTTTCAGAGTATTTAACGTACAATTAAATGGTGATTTAGAAGTTGTTAGCACTATAGGTGGACGCATTAGGTGTGGAGTAAATGTTTTATGTTAAAATTAACACAATGCTGAAATTACATGCATACAAGTACAAGGATAGCAGCCACCAGTACCATCAGCGTCTTCATTTTCTTTGGAGAATAGATTTGAGAGTGATTCATCTTAAAACATGGATGCTAAACTTGCAACTAAGTCCCACCTGAGCACACAGCTACTTTGTTGAGACTGACAGCAGCCTGACTACTGATGTGTTTTTGCACATTCTGTCAGACCCTAATCAGCTGGGGATGGCAATGCATCAACAATCGCAGCTAAATTGAAGAAGCTGGTGTGTCAGGCAAGCCTTCACTCACGTTGCTACTTCTGCATCCAGACGTCGCACAAAGCAAATGATAGCCCTGCTGGAAATGTCTGATAAGAACAAAGGTGCCTATTGAGTTTAATTTACGATGCCCATAATGGAAGGTTCTTTCTGTAGCTGTACTCAACCCTCCATCTTCTGATAAATGGAAGTAAATGTCCAGATTTTTACCCAACATAATAGCTCCTTGCAATCGCCCCCACTGCTTTTGATGAAATTATTTTTGGCAGGCTGATTCCAGGTTGGAGATGTGACAGCTGCCCTCTTAATTCATTTCAGCAGTTTGAGAAACTGCAGAATCTGTCAGCCATGTGGTTTTGTGGTTTCAGTTGCAACTTTTTATCTACCTTTAAAAAAACAAAGTGGTTGAACCTTGACCCGATTGCTTTCCCTCTTCCATCAAACAGACTTGGGTTTAGTTGCTGCAATCAATCTTCTGATCCCAATAATTGTTATTCAATCCCATCATACATCACTGCTATCCTTATTGCTACTATCCTCACACTTCTAATAATATAAAAGTACAAATTAGTCACAAACAGAGCTAAATCAAGCATTTTATCACGGTTGATAAAGTTTAACTCTCAAAGCTACACAATAAGCTAGAGGGAGATAATGTGCTGCAAGCAGAAGATGAATGTGTGCAACAAATGTGACATTATTCCCCTAAAATCCACATGTTGGTTGGGATTATTCCAGTTTCACGCTATTATTTATCCCCAGTGTGAAACCATTGGGAAAAGTCATATTTCACGTGTTGATTTAGTGTGTTTTACTTCATTAAAGGTGGCAATGTCTCTAAAATATGTTGTGGCTTCATTAAAAGTAAAAATATCCTAGAAATATGATTAGGTATTAATGTTAAGTAATATTTAGGCTGAATAGCTTTCCAAATCAATGCGCTCTTATGTATTAGCTTATATTGTGCTTGTGTTTCATTAAATAGTAATTCAGGGTCATTTGTGTTAGAGGAACTTTGTTTGAGTTTGGAGGCTGTGCCTTGTTTAAGCGTACCGGAGTGATGTGGAAGAGGCCGGATTGGCCACCCACCAGTCTCACCGCAGAACCACTCTGTTCTTCTAATAATGCAGAAGGAAGGAGCAACCTTTTGGTTAGTGGTCAGCTGGCATGTCAGAGCCAAGCAGCCGCCCACATGTTTATCTGTTGATTAAGTCCTCTGGTGCTGTAGCATTTGTTTGCGCAGGAAAATTTAGACATGATGGAGAGAGAGAGAGTACGACTGAGCTGGACTCCAGGGAGGGGGGATATGTAGAAAAGGAGGAAAAAACAGCAGAGCAGAGAGGTGCTCAGAGCGATGGAGAGCATGAGAGAGAAATGCAAAAAGAGAAAAGTGAGCCTTGGTTTCTAATCCTTCTCCTTAGTCTTTTTTTCCATCTGTCAGAAAGAAAAAAAAACAAAAAAAAAAAAAACGGGATTACATTTACATCCCAGCTCACGTTTGCCTCCCAATGGCCTCTAGAGGATCTCTAATCAGCCACAATTGGAGAGACGGATTCTTCAAAACGAGTCTTCGATGTGAGGGGTTAACGTGTGTTGTTTCAGCTAATTATATAATATGCCAGCCATCCATGTCAGGGGTAAAACAGAAAACATGTTCTTGTAATTTAGACAGCAGAACAGAACTTTGCAAATGTTGTCCACTGGGAAATAACGTGTTCGTTTTTTAAGTTTAGTTTGATGCTTTATTTTGTTTAATGATTCTTATACATTGGTATAATATTCCTGGGTTATTTAAACTCAACATGTTTTTTCCATTAGGATTTCAGCATTAAATTTTTCCATAACTACCATAAGGAGTTCAGAGCTATGGCTTTTATATGTGTAGCTATGTTTTTTTTTTTTACAGTGTAATGTCTGTTTCTAAAGGTATTGATGGCTTTATTTGGGGTTTAAATAAATCCTGCAATTCAAAATATTTTTATTTATTTCACTGGAACTGCAATTATTGCAAAATTTGTAATTTATTGCACTATTAAAATACTGTATTAGAGACTAGAAAGAAGTAGCATATAGTTGCATTACACATCTACTCTATATTACTTTTAGTAAGATTTGCAATAATTGTCCTAATAACAAAAACTTGTGCTCAGTACTTTTGAGAAAACTTGCAGCTTAAAACATTGTCTTTAAGTGGAATCAGCTATAGGAAGCATTTCCTCTGTTTTAATTTGTATGTAATGTTATGTCGGCACAGCAGCTAGAATGAAAGCAGCTGACAGGAAAGTGCAGTTTACAGACTGTGGGGCACTTTATCCAGCAGTGTGCTCATTATATCCTGAGTATTATGCTGTGTATGTGTCTGTGTGTGTTTGTTCCACTCCCTTCTTTCCTTTTTATATATTCAGATTTCTATGGATGAGAATATTTTTGCAAATTTAAGTCATGCTGGAAACTTTTCTCCTTGTATTATCATAAAATGTGTTTGTAGTAAAACTAAAAGCGAATGTATGGAGACTTGTGGTTGCTCAGGAAGAGAGCAATTCGAAAGCAGTGCATGTGAACAAAGATGTTGTAGACGACTTGCAAGCGGGGTGTTAAAGGAGATTTTAGATCTCAAGACAAAGCAGGTTCTTAGTGTTAGGCTGTGTATTTTTGAATTCCTTCTTAGACAAAAAAACGAGAATGAAGAGTTGTCAAAAACTTTTTAACATCTAAACATTTGATTTATTTTAGCAAATATTAAAAATCATTGGAAAAAAACTGAAGAAATGACATTTAAAGAACTGATTCTTACAATGTAATTAATACGAAAATGTCTTGAGTTACAAGAGTTTGCCTTATTCCCGCCTCAGGCATTCAGTTGTTTTTGTCTCATTCTGGCGAGATTCTCAGAGCTCCTTCAGGCCCTCAGGAAAAACATTGTACATATTTAAGTCAGGAAAAGATTATAAAAAGATCTGAAAAATGTGAATTTATCCATTTTGCTGTTTTGAGCACAATTCATGAGCAGAGACCACTTAGAGACAACAAAAGCAACAGCCTGCTGCAGTTATTTTAGCCCAAATGTTGACTGCAGGAACTTTAAAGAAGTCTCCAATAGTCCTTTCGGGGAAATACATGAAGCACTTGCCATTGTTGAGGTATAAGTTTGTGCATACAAGTGTGTAAAATATATATAACTTTAGGGCAAGAAGAAAGTTTTCCAGAGAATTCTGTGCTTCTGAGCCGTGGCCGAGAGGAGACAACAGGTTGGATTCAGACTGATCTAGAAACTCATGAATTTTGTAACATAATCAAAAGATGCTCCTATGATGGGATAAATGAACAAAAATGATACGAAGAACTCAGAAGGACTAACTGACAAAACCAAGTGTGAACATTATTACATTAAGCAAACCTGAAGGGATAGTTGAGGATCTGGAAGTAAAAGCAAATAATATGCAGAGTGAGGGAGTTATTGACTGAACAAGGACCAAGTGTGGCAGTCATGACTAAAGAACCAGGTAAAGCAGCGAAACAGGAAGTAAATCCAACAAATATGCAAAGAGAATAAAACAGGAAGCAAGATAAACACACAAGACTCAACCTGAATGATATGCAGCCTAAATAAAACCAACAAAAATAAACTAAGTAAGTTCAAAACAAAAATCTTTGAAGAACTAAACTCAAGTAAAGTAAAATCCCAGAAAGCGTGACACTAACAGAAGTTGATTGGTTTAGCTCTAAAGTATTAGATTTTATACATACAGTTTTTTTGACCTTTGCACCTCTTCTTATCATAAAAGCATCTCTTTAAATCATTTTGTCTACAATTCCAGATATCGTCAGCTTCCCAGTGATTTTATTGGTGTTCTGAAGTAAAAAAAAAAACAGTCCTTAACTTTATGATCCCTACAGACTCTTTTAAGTAATGTAGTGATGTAAGGATATTTTATTTCTAATGTGTCTCAAAGAATAATCCCTAACGCCACTAAATCAACCCTCCAAGTGTGTTTTATCAACAAAAGTATTTGTTTTATAATAGTGTTAATTTCCTTAACGAAAACTTTTTTCAGTTTTCACCGGACGAAAACTAGACTAGACGAGACTAAAACCCCCGTTAATAAACAATAACTGGGACTAAATCAGAATACATGTTCGTGGACTAATAAAGACAAGACGAAAATGTAGTTCACTAAATAAAAACTGGGCTAAAATCTATGGACGTTTTAGTTCACGAACAAAGATGAGACGATAATTATATTACTATATGATATGATTTTGTCAAATCCTGTCTCCGCCTCCTCCTCGGCTCTTCCGCCACTCACACACACACCCTTTCAAACCTGCAGCGGTCAGGTGCACAAACACATGGGACAGACAGGAGGTGGATTCACGATGAAAGGTTAAAAATAAAACATTAATGGCCATGCTTTGCACGGGGCCCAAGAGAAAGAGAAGACATGATACATGGTCCCATTTTCGCTACTTTGAAGTGGAGAAAAAAACCTTATGCTTGATTTTAGTCGAATGGAAGGAATGTGATCTGGAAATGTAGCTGGAAAAACACAACAAACCTGAAGAAACACGTCGCAGTTCACCATAAAGACATCGTCGTGAGTTAAAAAAAAGTTTGGTGGTGGTTGTTTATGACGTAACATTAAACCACCGGCTGTAATGTTCCAACAATAACGTTAAACCGACTGGAAACTAATGCTGGCTAACTTACTAGCTGCGTAGCATGTAGCGATAGTAGCCACTTGTTTATAGAATTGTGTGAAGTTGAATTTATGCTAACTTTGATACGTTATACTGGTCGGGAAACTATATTTTCAGTTGGATTGCAATTTTAATTAAAGCAGACAGAAGTATGAGCTAATCTAAGATCTGCAAGTGAACTATAAGTAACACAAAACATGTGTCAAAACAAGTGACGTAATTTTCCTGACTAAAAATAGACTAAAATGTTGACAGTTTTTTTTTTTTTTTTTTTTCTTTTTTCTAAAACTAGGCAAATAAAATTGTTTTCTTGGACCAAAATAAAGACTTAAATGCTCGACTTATAGCCGACTAAAACTTGACTAAATAAAATGAGATGACGTTGACTAAATGTGATATAAACTGGACTAAAACTGAGACGAAATTTAAAAATGGCTGATAAAATTAACACTATTTTGGAACAAATGACGGCATCATTACGAGTAACACCCGAAACAAAATGCAACACAACGCGTGGTCCGTTCATTTCACCGCAACACATAGGATATCAAGTGAAACTAGAAAAAGCTTTCAGATGATGCCAAGCATAAACTTATCTTAGCCAGCCACCTCATGTCAGTCTTAAAACAAAAAATGGTTAAACCAAAGACAGAATTTTAGCAAACAACCAACATGCCAGCTGGCTTAGATTGTTCCAGCCAATGAAGGAGCACTAACTATAACAGAGTAAGTAGTGAGGCATCAATATTCTCTATTTTTAATATTATAATATTTATAAATTAATATTTCTCCTGACAAGTCAATGCACTGTACTAACTGATCACATGGATGTACTGAGTGAGGCATGTTGAATATTAGATATTCTGTATGCGGCACGGTCTTCCCCTAATTCAGCACTCGGGTTGTATTTGGAACATCATTTAATCTAAAGATACAAGAAAACCAACTTGTCTTTTTTAGAGCATTGGGGTTTATGCTTCAGCCACAACATACCTCTTTATTATGTTATTCCTCTCTTTACATTACAATGTTCTGTCGGTATCAGGACTTTTATGTCAGAATGTGGCTCTGTTAAGACACGATCCTTCTGGCAATAGTTGATCTGGAAAGTTGTTTGGAAAAGAAAGAAAAAAAAAAAGCGATGTTTCAAAGATTGGATGTCAACAAGTTATATGAAAGATAGCTTGAGGTTACAAGTCCCTGCTGTTCCAGAGAAACTCCTAAGCAGTTCTCTGCCAAAGAAGCATCCCTTTCAACAAATCAATTTGAAGTACAAAGAAACAACATTCCCCATTAGAGCTCCCAGAAGAGACCCAAGTCAGACTAAAGCAATCTGTTTGGTTAAGTTCATTAGAGGCAAAATGAAGAGTTAAAAACAAAAACAAAAAAACGGCTCATTGTCCTTTATCTCATCAGTGGTCATCCTCCTTGTGCATGCTTTTATCATGCAGTTTGAGTCAAGGCAATTATCTAAATTACTAATTAGTTAGCTGCTGTGTAGTGGGAACAAAAAAGTTTCAAGGATGATTAACAGATAGAAATCTGTGGAACATTAGGAGAAATTTCACCTCCCCCCGGCAACACCCATTAATTGGAACATTCAAGAGATGTGAGTGGTCTGACTTTTTTGACTAACACAGGGCAGAAAAATCTCATTTACTCTGACGCACTTATGCGTAAACAGTATCAGCAGCTGTATGGAACAAAAGTCACCAAATCTAGTTTTAAAAAACTATTAGAGAATTCGTACAAGACAGAGGGGAGTCCTGCATTCGACTTTCTGCTGTTTATACATTGAACTTTAAACTTTGACTAAAGAGGAACAGTGACAACAAAGGGGTGCAAAATGATTACATAAGGATGCACCATAATTGTATTGCGAAATTAATTAATTAATTATGCAAAATGACAGACATGCAAAAAGATAAGAAAAGGTTGCTAAATGATCGAATACAGACACAAAATAACCTTTAAAATATTCAAGTACATACAAAATGATTACAAAGGACTGCAAATTGATCAGAAAGAGAAGAAAAAGGACCACAGTGGGACACACTAATGAGACAAAAGTACAAAATAACCACAGCATAATGCGAAAAATAACAATAAAAATGCTGGAAGACATTTATAGAATGAACATTAAATTGTAAAACGGGTATAAAATGATCAGAGAAAAACTACCACAGGGGGACACACTATAGCCAGAAAGAAATACAAAATTAATACAGCCTGATGCAAAATAACCATAAAGTAATACAAGACTTCGAAGAGATACAGAATCTTCACAAATATGTGAAAAATGACCACAAAAGGAGAACCAAGATGACTGCAAAAAGATGCAAAATCACTGAAAAAAGATGCAGCATCAGCAGAAAATGAGAAATTTTGTCCTGCCTATTATCAGTTCGGAGCAGCATCCAGTTTAAAACCTTTTTTATAAACACAAGCTTTGATTTTCTCATTGTAGATTCAAGTCTTGTCAAATTTCCATTCCTCACCATATTTTCTTTTTGCTTTCAAGTGTATGTTTGAAATGAGGAGTATTGTCCCTTGTTAAATGCCTCCAAATTAGTTTACACAAAGTATTTGAATTTTTTCCTGTGGACATATAAGATACTCATGCAGTGGGAATCTCTCTCCCTTGAAGTTTTGGAGCTTCTCAATAATGCATGAGGGGCCTTCAGATGTCATCTCTGTGGGCATATTTCACATCTATGCAGCCAAATGGTGTTATCCACTTTTTTGTTGCAAGGGTTCGTAATGGCCACTCATGTAAGTGACAAAGTTTTAAATTGGATGTGTGAATTTAGCCAAGGTTAGCATCCTTCTCCACAACCATGATCAAATACTGTGACAATGAAAACAAAGTAGCACCTCAGGGTTCGCACACTGCTTTATACATTCTCTGTTTGCTCAAGGACACTAGAGTAGGGCTGGGGGCTTATGAGCAGATTTATCCAGTTGAGGGATGGCCTTTTAATCCCACATTGCTGTGTCCTATCCAGCTTCATTGATCACTCCGTCTGCCAGCTCCCGGCAGGGTAACATTTATCAGTTAATTGGGCCTAAAACTCCTTCTGTTGGCAGTAGCACATTCTGAGCACAGCCCAGTCAGCTAAGAGTGAGGTTGAAACAAAGGATGGTCGTTTTAATTCATGTTTGCACTGGAAAAATTGATGTATATATATATAATATAACAAATAATTTGAGCCAATCCTTTTCATCTCAAAAGGTCATCTTCCTCTACAGCAGGGATCACCAAATTCGGACCTCCTGGGCCAGTGTCCTGCAGGTTTTTAATGTGTCCCTGCTCCAACACATCTAGCTCAAATTAATGAGTCATTGTGCTGACTTTACAGAGTGTTGGATCTATTTAGTTTGAGTCTAGTGTGTTGGAGCAGGAAAACAATGAAAACCTGCAGGATGCTGGCCCAGTAGGTCTGGATTTGATACTGCTCTACAGTAAATGCATGTGAAGCTGTTAAAGATTCAACACGTTCTCCTTGCGACCTTTTCTGACTACCAATTGCTTCTTATTCATTTTCCCTCGAGAAAATACGCTCATTGTCTCTGTTATTAGCCTGCTCATAAAACACCACTTTGTGTTGTTATTCATAGCAAGCAGTGTGTGTGTGTGTGTCACTGATTCACAAGGGGTTGCATATAAATGCACTCAATATTACAGTCATGCTTAGACTTCAATTGTGCAAACATCAAGCATGCCTAATGGTAATCTACGATACGATATGGTCATCACTCCTAATATTGTTTACTGCTGGTACAAAACAAACCACATGAGATCTCATATCTCATCCTCATATTTGTCATGGGTGAAACACGTTTCTTTTTAGCTGCCATTTACAAAATCATGCACAACCTTCAGTGCTACCAGACTTGACCAAGACTTAAATATTCTGCCAGTGTTTGTCTTCTTTAGAGATCATCAGCAGGTTCATGGCACCTCAGGTTGTGCAGTGGTGAGAATGCATTTCATAAATGGAGTGTGGGTGCTGTGGACTATGCAGGGACCCACAGGGACACGGATTGTGTGTGCAGTTGGCAGACTTGCTCTGTCGTCGCCATAGAGACAGCTTGCACTTTCTGGGGACCATCATAGATGAGAAGAGGAACAAACACAAATGAAATCACAGAGGCTGGCCGTTGTATCAGCTGAGCTTTGGAGCCTACAACACAGCCTAAAATACTGGAAAATGTTCTTAACAGCTGGTGTATTTGCACTTATGCTGTCAGTTGTGAATTGGTGGTAAATTTAGAGGGCATGGCTGTGTAGCTGACATCAGTTACAGTACCTGAAAGACTTTAAAGTGGCTGTTTAATAAAATGGGAGATTTGTACACTTCATGTTACTTAGAACTTTTGTGTGTGTGTGTGTTATTTCTCTCCACAGAATAAACTGTAGCTGAACTTTGTAAACATATAGTTTATAGTTGTGTTATTTTTTTCTTTTTTTGGACAACACAATACCCTGGTGAAACACATTTTTATGGACTATTCTCACTGACGTCACACTGTTCGTTACGCTGCCACGTTGGGTGGTAAAAAGCTAGCTAGGACCTGCTCTCGCTATAGTGACTATTAACTGTTTTTCATCAGGGATGGCGCTAGCAGACTTAACACTTTTCCAAACCAGGTCAGCCCTGTCAAGTCAGACAGCGATATTTTGAAAAAAAAAAAATTTTGCACTTGTTGGTGCTCAAAATCTTTAAAAGATGTTCCAGATTCCTGATTAAAAAACTTCAAAACATCAAACTGATGGAGTTATTGCTATCTGATTTACCTTACCTTGAAATTGAAAACTTGTCAGTGGGCAGTCGAACTTCACAGGGGCAGAATTAAAAGCATAAAGTCAGATTAGAGGCTTAAAAATCTTTCATGGCAGGATGGGAATCAGACCTTCAGCTGTGGAAAATGCCCCAAACAAAGTTTTTCCTTTTTATGTCAAAGCTGAGTAGAAACCAGTAGATGCAGATAACGTTAACGGGATGTAAAGATTAGATATGTCCCGGGGAGATATTTAGGAGTTACCATTTCTAACAATTACTGTGAGAAATATTTGCTGTTTAAAGACTGTTTGGTTTATTTCGACCCGAAAGAAAAATACAGGTCCAGCTTTTCATTAACGCTGAAAACTGCCGTCACCGTGGTGATCTGTGGTGGAGGTTGAATTTGTCTAAAATCCAACCCGTTTCACCGCCGTCACATTTCCACTGCAAGAAACTGGAGAATGTTTTATTCATTTGCTACTTCACATAAGACATGATTTACGTATAAACTTATTATTTGAATGTCCTCCCTGATACACATCAACAACGTTTTTGTATTTCTTGTTGAATGAACTCACTACACAGCCGAGAGCTTTCTGACAGTTTCTAGTTATCTCGTTCGATGGCACCAACACACTTAGCCCGTTGTTCAGGGTCAGCAGGCAGCCTGTAAAATAAAATCCCATCCCTGGGATGTCGACAGGAACATCTAAAGGTACAACACGGATATACTATTATTCTTTTCACACGAAAAGCTATGCTGTAGAGTACTGAACTTTGGCACATTTTCACACTTTGGCGCCCTCTAACAAAGGCTAATAGTGTTGCAGCTCATCTCTAAGTGCTCTGATGTCAGTCTGATGTTGACTCTTGGGTTTGTTAAATCATTCATGGTGCATGTTCAAAATGCCCATAAAGCAAATTGGAACTGCCACGCGATGCCTCAGGCTGGGAAAACCTGGCATTTCTCATCCTTGGGACACTGTAGGGCAATGATGGCTTTAAGAATGTGTATAATGAAAGTCAGTTTGTCATGAAAACTAGTCAGAAGCAGAGTTTTAGGGTCTGAAACTTATGTAGTGTTGCTTTAACAGTCTGTGTTTACATATTTTTCAGACTTTATGTAGCTGGTCTTTGAATTATTTGTTGTCTTAACTGTGTGTGTTGGTCATAGAAATGGTTTTGCTGAGCTGGTAACTGAGATTCTGGACTTTCTGTGGATACCACACATGTTTATAGTTACATCTACAGACCTGACGCTACACCTGGAAACAAGATGTTAACCCCTTAACTCCCGGTAGTGGAGGCTGCAGGTGCAGTCAAGCTAAAACTTAAAGTTTAGAGAATTTATAGGCCAAAAATCTGGATAATGAAACACTGAAGGTGCATGGATGCAAGTTATTGTGCATATTGTGAATATTTCTCTCTCCTCACCATCTAGAAGCTGTGAGATTCTAATCCTGCTTTCTGTCTGTTCAGCTGATGCTGATATTCATCATGTATTGTTCCTTCTATGTTTAGAAGGAAGCAGCTTCACTGCTTTAAATTCATCCTGCTGACTTTTTACCTTTTAGTTAGTAAATCCTGAACTTTTCATCCTTCTTTCTATTAAATATTTGATTTTATAAATATATATGAAGAACCATTTTAACTGTTGCTGTTTAAAGAGAAAACTGCTGGTAAACCTGTTTGTGTTTAGTGCAGGGGTCTGCAGCCTTTCCAATTCAAAGAGCCATTTTTCCCTCAGCCAGCTAAATAAAACTTCTTAAGAGACGCAAATTTTACAAGACTTTTCAAAAACGCAGCTTAATATTTTTTTTAATGAAGAGCCACCATAGGATATTTCTTATTTTTGAATAACCACATTTTTTATTTCAATTTTTAGGTTTTAAAATAAAGAAAACATAAAACCTTTATAAAAAGAGGATAAACAGACTTTCTTCTAAGGGATGTAGATATTTGTGGAAAATGATGTAACGTAAAAGAAAAAAAAGTTCCTGGTTTCCAACCTAATGACAAGAAAGATAGATTTAAAAAAAATATTTTAGCCACATATTTAGAGGCATTGTGGAAGGTCCAGAGTTGCAGGTTAGAGACCCCTGATGTAGTGTTTGTAAATCAAAATTTACTGCATTTTCTTTATATAGCCGAAGGCCTTCTTTTAAAGGAAAGAGACATTTTGTGCGTAACAATGCGATTAATCGCGATTAATCGCAGAATGTCATGCGATTAATCGCGATAAAAAATTTTAATCGTTGCCCAACACTAATATATATATGTATATATATATATCTATATATATATAGATATATATATATATATCTATATATATAAAGAGAGAGAGAGAGATCTATATATATATATAGCCAATCGTTATCAAATAAATTTGGGATTTTTACCAGAGCTGTCAAAATTAAACCATTAATGAAGCATTAAATCTTTGAAATTAGAGCCTTAATTTTTAAACACATTAATGCATAAACCAAGTTAGTTCACATGCCATATCCATATTTGACATTATCACCATAATGAAAAGAAAAGCATAGCATGTAGCATGTACAGTAGTAGCGGTTTAAAAGTTCCCATCCAAGCTGAAAGCCAGCCGAATACCTGCCGGCTTCCAGCCCAGTTCCATTCCAGTTCCAGCCAGCTGCCTTCCAACTTCCAGCCGCCAGAGAGGCCCCCTCCTTCTCCTGGGAGTGTCGATGTTTTAATCAAACTCCACCCATTCCTTGTAATATAGGGTAGACCCAGAAGATGGCGCTTCTCTCACAGACTTCTCATCGCCCGTAGTCTGTCAGATTTTATCTGAATTTACACTGACCGGCAGAGGCGCCACTCAAAGCACCTCTGATGGCCAGTCACAATTCATAAAAATGCATAAAACTTAATACATAATCATCGTTTGACGTGGAATGTGAAATTGTAACATGCTTGTGCGCTGCCAATTGTTTTATTCAGAAATGAATGCTAGTAGGTTAATAAAACCTTTCAAATACTGGATCACAGCCCCTAGCTCTATTCTCAATAGGATGTATTTATCATACTGATTAATCTTTTAATATTAGCATTATTAACATAGACAAATCAGATTTGGATCAAGCAACACAGAATCTGTTTGAGGTAGCTAGGAAGGGTTATTTTATTCTCATATTATTTATTTCACCTCCATAAGAAGACAGGGCGACAGATAAAAGCCCCACGCAGGATCGGAGATAATTTCTTCCACTTCAATGTGTCTAATCGCGGGGGGACATCCAACACTCGCTGTGCTGCGACTTCCTGCTCGCCGGGAATCCCGATTACGTCACCCGTCCAGGTGGGCTATTCCCCGACACGCTCTGATTACCATTCCAAAAGGTACTGTATGCAGCCCCCAACTTGAACATGCGCCTTCTTCAACATTCGCACTTGCTCCAGAAAATTACCATCTCTTAGGCTCCTCCACCACCACTTTGACTGTGGATTGATACGTAAATGAGCCGCAATGAGGCAGCTGAACAAGTGACCCAGTTTTGTGATTGTTGCACATTGGGTAAGAGTGGTCAAACGAGTCCAGTTTGTGTTGTCATGCTACCAGAAATTCAGTAGGCTAGTCGGTCCTAATGCAGTGAATTTCCATGTTAATGTTGCCAAATTCAATAGCATAGCAAGAGATGAAAAAAGAAACAACGATATTTCTTCAACATGTTAACCAAAATATTTACCTCTTAAAGCATAAACCAAGTATTTACAACAAGCAGTGTGCTTTTTAACGTTAACGTGTGCCATAGCCTACTGCACCGCTGTTCCTCCTTCCAAGTCTTCTTTTTTATTATATTGTTGTTTTATCATCTGAATATACTACAACAACACAGAGAAAATATATGAAAGTTTATTTTACGCTGGTATTTGCGCAGCAGAGTTTTCTGCCGCCGGATTTGTAGTCCAGGAACGGAGAACACAGCTGCTGCCAGGAAAGGTGGATTACATTTTGTTAAAGCACAGCAATCTCCGAGTAGCCTATTATAAATCTCAGTGGCAAAATAAAACACACTGGTCTGGTTTAGTCTTCACTCTGAAATGGTTCAGTCAGAGGAATATAAAGCTGTTTTAAAAATGTTGAGCAAGCTTAAAATAAACATTCATAGGCTATCTATGTGTTTTAGATTAACACAATGATAAAACAACAATAGGCTATAATAATGGAAAAGAAGCGGTGCAGCATGGCAATGATGCGTTAATGGCTCGGGTAGCGGGTTAAACATCAGTCTGGTTCGGATTTAAATGGAATAAATACATTGGTGACGAGTCAGGTTCGGGAGTCATTCTAACGGGTTAGAGCAGGTATGCGTAGCAAAACGGAACCGTGCAGGACTCTGCTCTAAGCAGTTCGGACTTGGTTGACCTGGAACCATTTGACAATAAAATCTGGAGCCATCCTGCAACGCGCTCGCTTAGGCGTCCAGTTAAACCGTGTTTATTCAACCAGTCCCTACTTCATTGCATTCATTCTTTCCTCATAGCCTACGTGCACATTTTTTTCAAGATTGTTTATGTCAGTTTTGTTTTGGAAAATGAAAAAGGAGTCTTTGCGCAGAACTTATAACATTATTCTAATCTTACCACTTGCCTATTTTATTATTGTGTATTTTTGTAATAACATGTAAATTCACTGCATAGGAACCAACTAGTCTACTGAATTTTGTGTGACAACACTAACAGAACTGTTTTGACAATGCAACAATTACAAAACTGCGGCTCATTTACTTATCAATCCATAGTCAAAGTGGTGGTGGAGGAGCCTTGGAGATGGTAATTTTATGGAGCAAGTGCGAATGTTGAGGAATTTAGCCTTTGTTCAAGTTGTGGGCTGCATATATGCAGCCCACAACTTGGTATACCTTTCAGAATGATAATAAACAGAACAAGACACACCAAACCAGGAGCTAAGACCACGAAGTTCAGCATCATGCTTATCTATCTTTGGCGTTTTTACACCAACATTTTTATACACTGGATAATGATAATAATTATCGATTAAAGTCACGGATAAAACTGCTGTTGTTAAAACACACCCATCTCTTACAAAATCTAAAATGTAAAACAAAAAAAACAACAAACAAAAAATCTGGATCACTGTAGAAATATCTTTATTCATTGCTGATCATCTGGCCATTGAAGCGTTTTTATTTGGAATTGGGAACAAATATTTTCCACCCTGTTATATTCTGTTCCACTCTGTTATGTTCCATTCCACCCTGTTAGTAAGGTGTTTTTTAATTTTTTTTATTTTTTACTAAAAACATTGAGGACTGTGAACCTTGTTGCACCATATTAGGAAGTGAGGAACATTAAATTGATTTTGCTTTTCTGTTCCCAGGTCAAAAGAAATGTAATTATCTCTCATTTGAAATACTTGATTATGCTTTCCTTCTTGCCTTTGTGGAAACAGAAACGTGATAATCTCTCACTTGAAAGCAAGCTGGGCGTACAATAGTGTGATGACGATGAAAACTCACATGACCAATGCTCAATAAAGGGTACATGAAAATGTGAGAAATGGTCAAAAGCACAAATACCGTTTGTGGTGAGTGAAACTATACAGCACAGTCCACAAGGCTCTTTTCAAGCACACTCCTCCCCCCAAGGAGTATGCTTGAACAGCTAACGGCAGGTAATGGCTGTGTTTACAAATGTAAAGGTGCTAATTGTTGGCCATTGAATTGTTAATTTCAAACCGGGCAGCCTTTTGGTTGTACTCTGGGCATGGTAGAGGGATAAGAAATCTCTGGGTTTTCTAGTGTTAAACACTGGAAGCGTCGCCAGCGGTCTTTTGATGACCGCCAGTCACGCTACCATGCTTATAGTGTATTAAAAACTAAACGGCTGAACCTGGTATTTTAGGACTTTTATTATATAGTTGTTGTCTATAGTTTTACCTGCTTACTTGTTTGGAAAAGTAAACACATCAATATTTACGAGCAGTTTAGCACGTCTAAACTTCCACAGAGCCGCTCAGGGAGACTCTTTCTCAGCCAAACTGTCGTATATCACGGCTATGGAGTTGTAATAAATGGCCGCCCTACTCTGCTTCTGATTGGCTGTAAGATCACAAACCCTGTGTGATGATAGGCTGCTGGTTCCTGTCATTCCTACCAGCCTTTGCGCATGTGCCTGCTTCAGACAGCGGGCAGGCAGCTGTCCCACCGCTGAGACACAGTTGTATGACGTTTTATCACGTTTTATCACTAGATCGCTATGAATAAAATCCAGGGACACTTCATTTCACAGTATAAACCATTTATTTACTTATCTACTTAGGATAATAGCACTTTGAGGCCTAATTCAGAATATAGGTTGGGCTGGGTCCGGACTTTTGTGATCCCTGCTTTACACATTATCAGTATTATGTTATTTTTACCTGCCGATATTACGTTATGATTTTGTCAATATTCAGTTATGCAGCAGCTGTATCAACCCCCACTGTGAATAACTTACGTTGCAGTCAAATGACCGCTGGCAGCGCTCCTCGGGATGTTTAGAAAGCTCGCTGCTAGTGACATTCACCACTTAGCCGACTTGAGGAGGTTGTGCTTTGCCTCATAACACCATTAGCTACACATGTCGGCTTTTTTGATACATTTATTTGACGCCATTTTCAAATCAAATAATTTTTTAAATGTTGGCAAAAATGCAACAAATGAGCGACACAGCTCATTATAAACTGTTTAGAGAGCAGCAAGATCAAATCACTGCTCCTCCCCGTGGACAAAAGAGGGATTGCAGCTGTTTTTTTACTTGGGCTGCTTAGGGGCAGAGCCTCGCTGACGACGTCATTGCGGGGGATTACATTACCCCCACAGACCTGTGAAGGATCGGCCAAGGATCAGTCAAGGACCAGTCAAGGACCAGTCAAGAACCAGTCAAGGACCCATCATGGAAACAGGGGAACTTTTAAACCGCTACTACTGTAGGTGGCTTGTCAAAGCGGTGAACCACCAAAAACCATCTATCCTCTTATTTATGAAAATTCTGACATCCTTACATTTAGAGGTTTGCTGCAGGAAGACCCATTTGATACATCACACAATTAATCACTGAGTCGTCACGTGGAGGTGAGGGTTGAGAACACCAATACGTTACTTTGGGGGTCAAGGCTCAAAAAGTTTAAGAACCATTGCCTTAGAGCAGGGGAAAATTCAAGAATATATGCTTTCATAATGCTCCTGTGGTGGCATCCCCCCAATCTGAGAATGGTATGATGTTTTTTGACCAGAAAGAGCACTGGGACTTTCTGGAGGGAGGCCTTAAAGAGACAGGCTCTAAACAGATTGTTTCAAACAGGTAGTAACAAAGTCCTATATAAAGCTGTTCTTGTAGACTCACTAAATAGGATGATGAATATACAAATCAATATAATATGGATGCTTTAAGTCCTTTTTCTCCTACGTAATTGCAGACTGAGTAAACTGTAATTTGACCCCAAATGACCCAGATAAAATGTATTGCTTCATGTCCGAATGGATGGTTAAGGATATCCTCCTTCTCAGAGCAGTGTAAAATGTCTAGCATTTACACTGTGTTTTACTTTCTTTCACAAAATGGTTTGGTATGTCAAAACGCACAGTTTTTTTTTTTGTTTTTTGTTTTTATCTTAAAAATGCCTGCAGGACATCCTTTTGAAGCATGGCGTAAAACTGTCTGACAGCCGTATCACAGCTCAAGTTACAGTAAATCACAATCCTCTAAACATCCTTAAATATATTTATATATGAGCAGCTTTTGCTTTACAGCAACATAAAATCTTATGATTCTGTGTTAGGCTGAAACAGCGATTCAGAGGGCTTTTTGGCTTTTTAAAGCCATCAGGCGCGGTTAATTTTCTACGAGCCACTCATCACTGTGAACTGATGACTAACCAGATTTGACAGAACTAACAGTATTATGGTCTCAGCGTACGTGTCTGGTGTATGTGGGCGAGGTTTTAATTTAATCTGCAGGGTGTTGCAAGGTTTTATTATTTTCTGAGAACAATTGGTTTTCATGTTTCAAACCTTGAAGCAATCCCCGTCAACGTAAATGAAGATAGACATTTTACATATAGCATATTTTCCTTCATACGTTGTGATTCTGGAGATCATTGCCACATTCAGATATTTCTTCTGGTTCTTAAGGTACACACTGATAGAATTGGGATGCACTGATGAGGGCGCAGTGTGGAATGCTAGGGTCCAATTTTAAGGTGACTCCTCTGTCCTCTCCAAACAGCAGACCTATGACAGATCTGATTAAAACAAGCATTCAGAAAAAAATGACAAAGCAAAACTTTTGGTTTCTCGTTGCAGTTTATCCACTCAGTGGTTTTCATTTTCTGTAGTGGTCTGACCTTGTGGTGCTGCTTTTCTCTCTTTTGTTCATTCACAGATTTACTGTGGTTGGGAAAATTTTCACAAAGTTGTTTAATAAGGCTGGCTTTGGAGGAAAAATTAAGTTAGGGAGGAACCTTTGCATTAACCCATATAAAGTATTTAAAAGAAAAAAAGTTATAATACAGAGGCTGATGTCAAGGTTTTACTCATTCAAATGATTTGATTTTGTACCTGAACTATATCAAGGTTAACAAGAGTTGAAAACTTGACAAGAATTATGGCATGAAATTCTGCATTCACCAGTTGGAGTTGGTATCACTTAAATATACACTGCCTGTGAAAAAAAAAAAAAAAATAAATAAATAAAAACTCACACACACTCAGGGATCACCAACTCCACCAACCTCGAGATCTTTTAGTATTTCCCTGCTACAGCACACCTGACTGAAATCAATGGCTCAATAACAGGCTGGGGCAGACGTTGACAAGTTGTTTGACAACCTTTTCATTCAAATCAGGTGTGTTGTACCAGTAAAAACATTCAAACCTGCAGGATGGTGGATCTTGATGACCGGAGTTGGTAATACCTGCGCTGATATTTTGTTGGACCTTATTTAGATATGATGAAACCAGCGTTTGCTGCGGAATAGTTTCAATAACCTCATGCAATTCCAGATGCTCATTCCAAAAGTTCTGGAACCCCAGATCATAATACTGCCTCCACAGGCTTGTACAGAAGGCACAAGGCATGATGTTTACGTCACTTGATCTGCCCATCAGATCAAGTGATCAATTGGAACCTTTTCTTGCCCTAAGTGGCTTTCTTAAGGCTGCACAGATGGTAAGTTGAATTCCCTTGAGTGTCCTTTAGCATCTTGCATATGGAAATGCTCTTACTTTCACTATAAAACATGGCCCTGAGTTCTACTGTTGTTTTATTATTTGATTTCACCAAATGTTGATGTGATCACAAAAAATCTTGAGTGATTCATTCCTCAAAAATTCCCCACTATCCTTCCGGTTTTTCATAATGTGATGGACAGTTCCATCACTATTTTAGTGGTTTCAGCTTGATGGATGCCAGTGATTTGATCAGATTACAGATCTGATTAAAGAAACAAAGGTAACTAGATTAGCATATTTTCCATGACCAGAGGGTGTGTCTTCCCACAAAGTTGTCAATAAATGAGAAGCTAATGCATCAGTTTGGGTTAAATAACTCGTTGCCTGCTATAAGATAAATAAGATAAGAGTTGCATGTGCAGCATGAACGAGTGAACTAATAAAGCTGCTTTGCCTTCAGTTGCATGGAGATCGTTTCTTTGCGGGCATGGTAAAACCCCAGTTTTGTTACCCCTAGAAAAAAAACACCAGACAGAGAAAGCCACTGTGAGCAATTATTTGGGGTCAAAAACAATAACAACAATAAGAACATCAACAACTTGTATTTCTATTTGTAGTGTTAAATTTACCAGGAAAAAGGGTGGGGGTAAAGAAGGGAAATTTAAAGGTAGGGTTTATGTACAGCATTACAATATCATCAGCAACTATCTATTGGGCTGACTACTAGCAAAACAACCTTTACACTAGACCCCAGCCCACCTATATACCCTTTCAAACACAAACAGATGTACATGTTTTCTCCCATGGATAAATCCTGACCCACACTCTCTGATCCCCACAAAATGTACAAGAATTTTTGAACATTTTCACTTTCTGAGGCTTTTCTGGCATGAAGCAGAAAACAGAAATCAATAATACACCGAGGCTGATCTGGGAGAACAGGGTGTTCCCAGCTGAGACCGTTTTTAGCCACAGACCAGAGATGGCATCGCTCATCTGTGTTTGTCATCAGCTTATACAGTGTATATATGTGTGTATATATATATATATATATATATATATATATATATATATATATATATAAAATCAGTCAAGCGATTGTAGAGCTGCACATTTATTCATGTTTTGGCATCTTCATTTGATGTCATACTGCTAATATTCCATATATAAAAATAGGAGTTCCAGCAGCTTGACCTGCAGCTCTACACTTCCCTCTAGTCCTGTCTATGCTTCCCCATTCACAGAGTTACTGCACAGGTGATTTGGAAATAAAAGCTCTTAGACAAGTAAACAACTAGATCTAACCCAGAGAGAATGGGTAGTGAGGTTTTGTCCACTGCTTTAAAATGACTGCTGAAAGTCAAATCTGATTTTACAGTAAGAGCAAAATGCTTGATTGGAGTTCCAGGAGTCAGAATCAATTTTCAAATTCTAACTCGGTGCACACAAGGACACGTAGAAGTAGAAATCCACAAAGCTGGTATAAATCCAACTCGAGTTCAGTGCTTGGTTAGCAGCTGTTTTCATTGCTGTTGGCTGGTTCTGCTTTTCAAGGTATCTGACTTATTTGTCACCTTGAAGCTCCAAAACACCAAATTTCTGTTTGTCTGCATGTTGTAAGAGCAATTTACAATCAATCTTTTGAGTCATCCACAAGGTGGAAATTAAACAAGGAAGTTAGTCCTTCTTGTATGTCAGCATGTCAAAGAAACCTGTTGAAGCCTTATCATATTCGACCTTCCAGTTCGAGGTGTTAATCCAGTTATTGTTGCAGCTCATGAGTGGGGTGTGGCTAATTCCATTTTTTAATGGTTAGAAAGTGTGAAGTTGGCAAAGGTAGTTGTAGATCCTGCAGTGTGAAACATTTAGCACCAGCTCAGCATTTGCACCTGTTAGTTAAAGAATGGTGTTTCTTGGTTACTAGACGTTTGTTGCATGAAAAGAATAGTGAGGATTCAGTGTGTAAAACACCAATGCAGCATGACCTTGTAGATTAAATTGACAGGGATAAGTAGCAGTCCCCTTTCATTTTTTATATGTCAAGGTTTTATAATTATTTTTTTTTTTTATCAAATTGTCATTGTTCATTTTTCATTTAATGTCACTTATAAAGCAAAATCCATGCATCAATAGCTAATTTAATCACTTTATATTTCCAGGATCTCACATTACACTGAGAAGAGACACCACAGGTATTAAAAACATGTCCACTGAGACTTTATACTACCAGTCAGGTTGGATTGCATTACTGAGGTATTGGTAGCCAAATGCTTTCTAGAAATATCTCCCTTCTTATTTTATTGCTTGCTTGCTGATGGCAGCACTCGGTCCCTCTTCTCCGTCTTTACCTTTTGATTTGACCCTTCTCTTTTTTTCCCTCTTTCTGCTAGGATTAGCTATAATGTCTACAGGGGGAGACTAGGCCCGTGGAATCCCAAGCACACCACATGAGCTTACAGTTAGAAAACAAGCATTCAGGGAAGGGGGATTAAGGATGAAACCCTGCTAAAGAGCAATGTGTGCACATGAGTGTGTGTATATGCTTGTTTATGTAATTGTGTGGGACAGATAGAGACAAAGCACATGAGAGCTTTGTGATTAAATTGAGAGCAGCATGGCAGCAAGCAGAGGGAGGAGAAAGTGAAGTCCTCCCTAGTTAGGGATTTAGAGGACCTAAAGGAGGCCCCCAGTTGCCAAATAAAACATTTGCAGATCCCCATGCATGCTTAAGATCAGGGTTAATGACACCTGTAGGACTGAACCAGAAACAAAACTGATTCATTCTAATTTTTCACTATTGTACCACACTTCTCTTCTATTTTGTCATTCCCTCTTTGCCACAGACTTCTCACCCACACACACTCTCCTCACCCTCACATTTCCTCTCATCCTCTGTTGCTCTGACAGCTTTTCTCCTTCTCTTTTCTGTGTCATAATAGCCCGCAGATGCTATTCATTTTGCAAGCAGGGTGTAGGTGGAAGAATTCTACTCCGAGCTGTGCTTCTCCAAAATTGTTGCCAAAGCTCATACGCACAGAAACACTAGGGCTCGGCCTGATTCAAGACAAATACCTTCGTCCCTCTACCCCTCCCCACCACCCACCAAGAAGTTTTTTTAATCAACGTTTTTATATGCTTCTCAAATAACTGTTGCACTAATAACAACCCAAGAAAAAAAAGCCTTCAGGGAGTTCTTTTAAATAAAGTGGGCAACATATTGGCTCAGCGTTAGGACTGTAAAATTGTGGTGTCAGTGTGTTTATAAAAAAACAAAATGTTTTGCTTTTGAGATTATTTTGTTTGTGTGACACAAACAGAAATTTGTCAGTACACGAACAATATGACATTCATTCAGGCAGCCAAATCAGCAGAAGGAGTGAGCCCACCAGGAAAATTAAAGGCTTTGCTAATGTTAAGGCACGACTATCCCGTCAGGGTACAATGTAATTACATGTTCTCTCAATCCTGTCTACAAATAACTGATGAGCTTTCAGCAGCGATACAGTGTCACTTCTTTCAGGTTCAACCTTGGAGGACAAATGGAAGGGCAGGCTGAATGGCTCCTTTGTTAACATGGCAAGGAAATATATAGATATAGACATCTTGGTTTAACAAAGCATGTTGAATTATGTGCAACGAAATATAACCAGAGGCTATATGTCTGAATTGACAGATGGGGAATGAAAAGAGAGTTGATGTTCAGTGTGTTTACATTCAGTAATTATATCTACTGATAGTGATGTCTGTCATTCATGCACTGCATTCAAATTTTCCTCCCTTAGGGATTCGCAGGAACACAGTGAATGCATTAATTCAGTACACACAGATATCAATGTTAATTCTCTTGGCACTGTTAGTGCTATTCTAACCTTTTCATGCAGGAATTATTAAAGAAACAGTGGCACGTGTTTTTTTTAACATGCATTTTACTTTTACAGACATAAACAGTGATGCTTTTTATTTCTTAATCATATTTTAATTTTTATTCATTTCATTTATTTATGTACTACTGGTGCTACTGGTACAAATTATGTTAAATGCTTTCTTTCAGAAGCTTTCATTGAAGTGCGTGTGCTGTTATGATTTCTCAAGATACAAAGTCATCATCAAAAATTCAAGGGAATGACAACTATCATGTTGTAGGGTCAGGGGTGCCCAATTCCGGTCCTTGAGATCTACTATCCTGCAACATTTAGATGCATCCCTTCTCTAATACACCTGAATCAAATGGCTCAATTCCCTCATCTGCATGTCATTCAGCTCTGCAGAGGTCTGGTAATAAACTGAGTAATGTAATGAGCCACTTCTTTGGTTCAGGTGTGTTGGAGAAAAGATGCATCTAAATGTTGCAGAATAGTAGATCTCGAGGACCTGACTTGGGTAACCCGGTTGTAGGTTAATAGCTTCAAGATTCAAAAAGGGATTTTTTTGGTTTTAAAATACATAAAACATCACAACTCTTTGTTTTTAATGAAGTTGTTGTTCCTAAAGGGTTAGCTATTCTATTACAGTAAGCACATTAATCACTATGCAAGGAATATTATTGCACCTTTTGGCAGTTTTAAACACAAATTATGTGGACCATTTGTTGTGTATTTTTTTCAGGATAGCTTTTAATAAGTTATGCAACAGTGAAAATTTTGGGAGGTGGGGGTGGGGTGTGGGGGTGTGATGTGGTTCTCCAGGCCAAGTAGTTACAGTGGTGGGCTTGGTTCTGGACAACCCAGTTTCGAGTCCCTGGTGTGCCATCAGAGGTGAAGCATGGTGGGACCTTGAGCAAGGCCCACAAAGTGGAAAACATAGCCAGGATGCTGCTAAAAGTTCTGATGAATTTAACAAGTGCATGTATTGCAAAGATTTTCTTTTCTTAGCTAAGCCTCATAAAAAATGTTTAGCAGTATGCTGATGGCTGTTGTGTTTATACATTAATCAGACCCAGGGGCAGTTGTGTTTGGTTCAGCCAGTTAAAAGGGTAACCTGATAAGATTCTCTCAATGTTCTGTCCTTTAATAGCAGAAAACAAAACAACCTTGAAAGGAAATGTTTTCTCATCTACCATTTTCCTCTTAAATACAAAAATTCCCATAATAAGAATCAACCCAACAAGGTTTCTGACTGCCCCACTGTGTGTTTGGCACTCACCTCCCAGCCTGTTCTTTCCTGCTGACTTAAATCTATATAAATGGGTATGAAATTTTTGTCTCATTGTACTGGAATTAACAATAGCAGAATGTAAAAAAGAGGAATAAGCTTCTGCATATTAGTCTTTAGTTACACACATAATGCTTCAAACAATTCATTGTTGGCTTTGGTCTGTTTTGTGGGATTTAGTGACAAGAAGAGAATAATGCAAATATCACAGGATTATCCTTTAAAAATCAAAGCTACATTCTAAATTTCAGACGTTCTTTCTTTCTGTATGTTAGTGGGATCAGCTGGCTCCGTGCAACACTCTTGCACTCTGTATTCAAGACAAGGCCAAGGAGAAAAAACTGATTGTGAATGTAATTTTTTATTCCCAAACTGAAGATGAAATTGTGAATGGGATTAGTGGAGACATTAATTTGTTTTCAATGGTGAAATAAAAATGATTGCAGTAATATCATTAGTCAAATGCCAGATACAAAATGGCTTTTGAATTTTAAAACAATATAATTTCAGAGCACAGTCTACTCGTACAATAATATTAGGATGACAATAGACATATTTCATTGATGTTTAAATTCAATTTGGTACTTTATGATAGATTTCAGCGACGTAAAAAAGTTTACACAGATTTCAATATATTAGTTCCAAATACAAATACAATGTCTTGATACAAAGAGTATCAAGACATTCGATCAATGCCACTTAATTGGTGGCCATAAAATCCACAAAACAGTCAAAAGGGGAAAAAAAAGGAGAGAAAGACAAATATTTCACCTCAAAATGCCACAGCAAAATAATCATCTTCAGAAAGAAAATTCAAAAGAAGAATTTTACTTTCATTTCTCTGGGGGACTTATTCCAAAAAATCCATGGATGAGAAGGACACCTGGAGCAAGCAGCCGAGCTGATCGATACCCAGCAGGCCTCGGCAATATAAAGGGTCAGAGTGTTGAGTGCTTGATTGGTGGAAAGCCCAAAATAACTTGCAGCTTGTCAAAGCATCTGTGACCCCATCATTGACACAGCACCTGACAAGATTGCGGTGACATCAACAGATGCAGACGGCAGAATGGAGTCGAGCTTCTGGTTTTTATCCTTGCTGCTTGGTAATTGTAAGCTGTCGAGCTCTGCTCAGGTTGCTGTATTATGCTTGTTTAAAGCGGTGTAAAATTGTTATGTTTTTGTCTTTTCTACAGAGAAGGAAAATATACCTGTATGGCAGCCTGCTGTTCTTTTCGGTATAGATGTTGGCGTTCTCCTGAAAGAGGAGGGATTCCTGTATGAACTCATAATGAGAAAATTACATTTGTGTCCATTGCATTAATCTCATTTTAAGGCACTGGCTCACAGCCTTGTAAGTTTTTTTTTTCTGTGTGCACACTCCAACAGGGATACATGTCCCTTTAACATTGAGGAAAAGTCAAATGTAAGTGTATACGGGTACACAAAGGAAAAGACAATTTTGTTACTAATCACAAGTGCTTTTCAAGCAGAGATTATCCTGGGATTTAATTTTTAATTTGCTTTATTTCCATATTTTAAAGAAAAGCTATCTCAGTTGTATGTCTTCTGCTATAAATCTGTTTTGTTTTTTTTTGTTTTTTTTTCCATAGGTGACATTATACTCAGCTAAACTAGCTCAGAAATTTCAACCCTAAAAGTTGTTATAATCTTTATTTTCAACAATTCATCACATTAGGATTTTGTGGTTCCCCTCTGTTTAATTGAGTGACTTGTTTTTTTTACAAATGTGTTTTAGGTTGAATGGTTGAATTGCAACCCCTACACACAAATTACCATGTTTATCCTGAACCCCTGGTGCATTAAACCATTAAATGTAGCTCTTAGAAAAAGTGGACATCCCACCTAGGTGTTTATAAAGCAGTCATGAGACAGCCATCCTTAACAACCACAGCCCTCCATCTATTTTACCGTCCTTAACATCTTAAATAAATCCACCGTCCATCTCAGATGGCAAGATAAATATCATCCAGCATCCCTCCTGTCAGAGAAACCTGGCCTCCCCCTGAGACAAGAAGCATAAGCATTTAGTTTCCTTAAGGAGAGATTAGGAAACGTGATGGCTGGTGAAACAAACTCTTAAAGATACAGTGAGGCTTTAGACATAATGAGGGAATTTTTGTCCCCAGATAAAGGGTGTTTTTGATAGCAGCTGATAAACTTGTGCTTTGTTGAATTTGCTGAGGGGTTATTTCACATTTATCTGCTCATAATAATTTTCAATTCATCATGACAAACACAGGCTCCCTCTGATGATTGTGGGCTAAAGCAGTAGGGGATAAAGAAAATCCGTCATAAAATGAAGATGCCTCCAGCAGAGCCACAGAGGAGGTTGATAGCAGCAATATTTCCAGCTACCTTAAGTAGCAGCCGCAGTCAGCAGGGTGCCAGCCTGAAAAGGCATAGTATTATGTTTTACTAACAATGGAGACATGTATTGTAGTTAAACCCAGAAACAACATTCCTGGGCTGAACAGATTTATTACATTTTTTTATTTATTGAAGCTTAGCAGTGGATTTTATTTTTGCCCATCACTGCACTAAAATATACCTTAGTGACTGATTTACAGGGTTATTGGTTATTTCTTGTTTTATTTTTTCGGGCATTTTTTTTTGTTTTGTTTTTTGTCTATATATATATATATATATATATATATATATATATATATATTTCTGTGCAAACTAGTTCTAAAAATTCATTTTTGTCACAAGTCAAAAAACACCAACTACATGTTTAGTCAAAAATCCATCTCTATGCTTCAGCATATGGGAAAAGTTATGCTTCATTTTGGGTTCTAAAAAAATCCAACCGCTGAGGCAAAAGTATCAGGACTTTGCAGCAGCACAACACCTGTTCAGACTTTCCCAGAACTGTAATAAAGTGCAATTAAGTGTGTCTGAGCTGAGGCGTAACAGGCTAACTGCAGATGTGAAAAGCATGTTCAGATAACTCATGAGGGGATGCTGTGCTTTAGCTTTGGAGAAAATGACATGAAGGGTGTGGTCAGCTGTAAACACTGTGCTGCTAAAGGCAAATGTGACAGTCACTGGCTGCCGTTGTCACGGGAGACAAAGCAATTGTAGGACTGGGAAAAGGCTTGTTGTTGTGTGTGAAGCCACCATGATGATGACTGCATGCTCGATTTGCACAAAGAAAATGAACACACAGCCACAGTCATTACTTAAAAGATTGACCATGAGCATGCATGGATCGTTCCACACATTCTTAAAAAGTTTGTCCAGCTATATGTCCCAATCCTGTTTCCACATTCTCAGTGGGGGGTTGGAGGATAGTTCAGGCTTCATTTGTTCAAATAGAATTTATATTAAAAAAAAGTTTAAGAGTTGGGGTGAGTTTGGGGAGATTTTAACTGTAAAGTTAACATGCAAAGAGCTCATACAAGCTAATATTAATACGTCAAGTCAGCTCACTAGCTGATCTAATTAATGCTAAACCCACCGAAAAAATGTGTTCACAAACACAATGAACATTCACCACACTCAAAATGAGCATCAAGAGCCAAGGAGGGCAAAAATGAAAGGCAGGCAACCAGAAAGATGGGTGAGGAGGAGACGCAAAAAGGCCCAATGACTCCAAACTGAAATGTATGAGACATGGCAGAAATATTAACAAAACAACAGTAAAAGTTAGTAAAAGAGCAACAAAGAACAAGAAACAGTATGGTCGCAAAGTGAGACACATAACCCCTTTGCAAGCTAACCACAAATAGAGACCAAATGCTTTAAAAAAATAGACAGAAAATGAGCAGAAGTATCCAAATTTAAACCACAAAAAAACCAATGACACATGCAGGATGATGAGATAATTACTGGCCCTGAAAAAGAAAAGCTTTACTAATTATGTTTGTTCATTTGTCTAAAACATAGTAGTGTCGCAGTTTCTGGTTATATTGTAAAGGTTAACATATCCCTGCAGGATTGTCCATTTCTGGATTAACAAAAATAAAGTGTCCATAAATGTGATGGAGGATATAATGAATAAATACAACATTAATCCATTGTAGGGTGAAAGGAAATGTTCATACAGTTAATGAAAAAATGTGCTGGTAATTTTCTCCCTGGATATTTTCAGCTTTTCTAGTGACATTTTTTTTTTTTTTTTTAATATTCTGCAACATCTAGTTATGCTCATTTATTATAAAACACTTGTTAACCAACAGTATCTTTTCTTAAAGATGTCCAGAGTTTCATTGAGGCCAGAGAACTGACACCTTTGACACTTTATTTCTGTATAGGCATTTCTAGCCAAGCATGTAAGACGTGAAAAGTGGCCTACAAATCAACACACTGGAACAGGTATAAAGATGTAGAATGTTGTCCTGACGAAAGAAGTCAATTCTGATGAATCAAAGCTTAAACTGTGTCTGTGTTGGGAGCAGAGAAGGAAAATATAGTAATAGTACCATTTTCAAGCCTTTGTAGTTAAACTTCGGTGTTTTGCGCTTTGGACCAGTGTAGGTATTTCATGCTCTGTCATGAAACAGGATTGAAATAGGAGAAGAAATAAGAAAAAGGTGAATAAGAAAATAGCTGAGGATTAAGGACAAGGAAGTGAAGGCAGAGCTTAGTTGGTGTGTGGTTTCACAGCATTTCTGCCTTTAGTGGAAAGGACAGGAGGGAAGGTGAAGTATAGGGAGGGAGAGGGATGCTGTTCACTGACCTGTTTCTAATATTATCCTCGCCTTGCCTTTTGCCCACAACCCTTTTCTTGTTTGGTCCTCCTGTCTTTAGTTTAATTTCCCCTCCTGCATCAATTATTCACTTGCTGCGTGTCTTCTCTATCTTTAATTTCCTTGCTTCTTTTTGTGCACAGTGGTTGGATTTGTTGTTGTCATTCACTAAAATGTTCTAAAAACCCTTTTTGTTACTGCTTTTCCTTGTCATTTTCTTCATATTCTGGCCCAGACCCCTTATTATTATAACAGAAAAATACCCTTTCACACTCCAGGGATTGGTTGTCCTTTACAGGGGCCATAGAAGTACATCACTGCCAGTCTTCTTTAGCCTTCAAATAGCTCTTTGTACTGCAGAGTTATAAGTTCTTTATACTGTAACAAGAAAAATGACCTTATATGTAAAACTGTCACCAATTGGACATAAAGATATAAAGATCCTGAAACGGCCTCTCCTGCCTTACTCTCCACATTCAGGCAGAATATGAACGTTTGTGTACACACTGCAGAGCCATCAGCCATAGTGAAGAGCTATTTTAGATCCTGCTAAAAGAGACAGATGAAAGGTGAAAGAGCGCTTATTAGCCTCGATTCAATGACATCTAACATTTTGGAAATAATTATTCCCCACTTGGTTCTTGTCAGGACATTAAGATAAAAGTATGTTTGATATGAAAAGGAAAATGGCAGCTTAGCATTTTGAGCTTTCTATTTTTATCCCCTGAGTCTTTGGAAACAAGATAAGCCATTCAGTTTTAGAAACTTTCGCCCATATAACTTAGCAGTGGCCTGATGGAAGAAATACTGCACAGTAAAATATAGTGGTGAGTGCTATAAAACTACCAGGTGTTACTCTAATTTGGGCCAGAGAGATAGAAGAGAAAGCAAGCGGCGGCATGTGATGTGAAGTTTTACACAGGGAGCCATTCAGTGAGGCTGGTGCCAAATAAACAGAGACAGACGGCAGCAAGGAGCAAAATGAGGTGAGACAGCAGCACTGTTACAGGATGTTTTGTATGTTTATGTGTGCATGTGTGTATATGTGCATATATCCTGCAGAGCTCTCAGTAAGGGCATCTGTCTTTCCAAATAGCAACCCCTACTGTGGTTGGATTATACACACTAGCTTTTGCGCAAGACAAAATGAGATGCTACACAAACCTGATGCAGGTTGGCCAATTCTGCCACATTATCAGTGCCTCAGATCTCCCCCTCTTGCCTCTTTATTTCAAGTTACAGAGCAAGGAAATTAATTAATGGACTCCATGGGTTCTCTTAGAGGCCATTAGGTTCAGAGGCTGCATTACTATTCAAGCCGGCCTCTTTTCTGAAATACAACTTCCATTATGATTTTATTTATCCAAGATAATCAAAATATGCCGAAATTATGAGTCTATGGCTTTCAAATCATAGACTTTCAATAAGCCATGGCTGCAGCGGCGAGAGCAACAACATCTCAGTATGCATGCAAAAGCACTAGCAACATCTGCGACGCATACTGATACTCCAGTCACACAACATTTCTGTTTGCCGAAGCAAACATGCACTCAGATGAGATGGAGAGGACAAGGAGTACACTGCAGTGGAAGAATCAAATGACGGACACACCTGTGGATGGTGTGCAGGAGCAAGCTTAGTAAAAAAAAACAAAACAAAAAAAAAAAAAAAGCACCTATTGTCGATAAATCCATCAAACTAAATGCCAGGTCCATGCTAAGGAAATGTCATTGGCTGTTTATAATGAGAGTGATATCTAGGGGAGTCGGGCTGCAGTGCATGCTACCTGCTTAAAAAATGCAAGGGAGAGCCAACTGAGATCATGTATGGAGGTGGCAAATTAAAGAAAAGGGAAGAATGAAAGCTTATAAAGCACATTTTGTAATATGGATAAACCTTGACCTACTATTGCCATGACTTCAGCATTTTTATCTCTCATAGGGTACATATACAGCTTCCAGTAACATAGCCTGATTTGCCATTTTGGGGGAATAACTTCTGAACACACCACACTTATCAAGAGAAAAACAACATTTCAAGTTTAACAGTAGCTAAATGACTGCTGCTGGTAGATTGTTTTAGCTATTGCTGTTTAGCTAACTCTAGCTAGCAGCTAACAACTACTGTTGCGGATTTAGTGAAAAAGCCTGAGTATTTTTGCAATGTTGTCATTTTTGTGATACAGTTATAAGCTGTTACAGAGTGGGGCAGCACAACTAAGGCTAATTTTGTTGATTATGTCAATAATGAAGAAATATTTATTAAAACTGCATCAATCATAGTGGGAGCTGTTGGGCTAACAGAAAAATTCCATTCATGAAACTGAAAACTAAAAAGACCTAAAGGTGCAAAAGTAATCTGCTGTCATGTGGTAATAATGTTAAAGAGAGGAAAACAAGAGGCTCAAACTCTCCTGAGTAAATGTCCTCTCTTTAAACTAGTCTTCCTCACTCAACTTCTTCAGCTATTCATGACAAATAACATTGAATGTAAACTTTTATTGCACTTTTTAAAAGTCTTACTTTTAGCAAATTTGAGCTATTGTTATATTTTGTACTACAACCATGGCCCAGTATTTATGCATTAGAAGGGAATCAAGCCGAAAACCAAAGTATATCCGACACAGTGCTGTTGACCATGGAATAAGCATTTACACTTAGCTGCTTCTAACTGTATCTGTAGGAAATATATGTAAGTACAACCAAGTTCAGAGAAAAGACAAACTTTAAGTTTCTTGAACGGTGTTATTTCAGACGATGCTGTACTTCTATAATCAGGATATTTTGTCAGATCAAAGCAACAGGTTATAAAATACCTGAAAAGTAATCATAAATCGACATGTAGTCTTAATGGGCTGCTTTTCAGTCACATTTTTGGGCATGTTTAGCTATCTGACAAAAGAAAAACAACATTGTCAGCACTTAATTGACCAATCTTGTTCTTGAGCACGTGCTTTGACAAACTCTTGCCCAAAACTAATGTGATTAGTTCTGTTTTTTGTGAAGTTTGAAGCTCTGGATTTCAGAATTTATGTTTTTACACTGGTCACGTGCACATGCACATTGAGAATTGGATTGTTGGCCCTAATCTAAATAAGATGAGGATGTGATTATGATGTGCTCACTGGTTGTGGATAGAATCCCTTCATGAAAAAGCCAGTAGGATTTAGTGTTATTTGGGCAACACTATCTATGCAATGCACCTAAGACAGGAGCATTTGGTATAGTTTGATCCAATTATTGCTTACTGCAAACACAACCTTTCTGAGGTTATAAATTCTTGTTTACATTGCAGTGTGTTATTCAGAGTACAGACTTAATCTGGATGATATTGGAATATTGCTGTGCATATAATCAAGGTCACTGTTATGCTGCAGTTTTATGGCTAAAAAGCTCAGCCATGGTATTGACACTTTACTGAGGCACTTAATGTTGGTTTTTTCTTTCATTTGTCACCCGTCAACAAAACTCTCAGCTGTAAAGTGCTACTTCCTTTCTGCAAAGGCTGCACAGTTGGATGTGTTTCACATGTAGTTCGGCACATTTCACACTTCAAACACCTTCATTTGCAGCTAACACCTCTCTGTCCTCTACAATTTTTATTAGGTGTCACACTGCCCAGATCCCCAACCACAACACAACATCTGACTGCTGTCTCATTAGCTGCTATTAGCTTTCCTGTCTATAAACAACAATGAATAACACCACCCACCCACAAAGACCTTTTTCCCCTCCAAAAGTACTCTCGTCAGCAGGGAGCATTTTCACTCAGCGTCTTTAGGGCTACTAACACTGACATAAAGGTCAAACAGGGAGAAATGTTTGTGCAACCTTTAGAGTAAGTCATTGCGTTAAGTAAGTGTGCCCACCTTCCCCCTGCCTGCATCAGCTGGCCCTCACATATGATGTGAACTGACATAGAGCAGGTAGCAACATTAATATTATAAAAGAGTAGGCATGTGCATTTTGGCATTTAAATGTGTGTGGCTATTATCCAAAATGAATGCTTCACTGAGACGCTGAATGTCTTTTGATACCTGTGCAGATTGTCAAATCAGCCCCGACACTATGTGTGAATGTAGACGGATGTTTACAGCAAATACCAGCTCAAAATTACCCCCATGTCTGTGTGTGTATGTGTGTGTGCACAAGAGAAAGAGACTAAAGTATCATGAGTGCTACAACTCTGGACATGGAAAGCACATTAAAAAAAAACATTTAGGAATTTAGTGCTGACAATGATATAGAGGCTTATCAGGCCTTAAAACTGCTGTGAAATGATAAAACATTCATGTGTGAGCTTGGAGCCGGAAACTGAACAGCTGAGTTGGTTAGCAGAGCTTACATGAATCATCTAAGACACTTCAGGGAGTACATACAAATAGACTGCTGAAACATGTCAACATCTCTGCATGGGGTTTTTCCATGTAGAGGACGGGTTGGGTTGAAATTTGCAATGATACTGTTGTTAAAGAGCTTGCTTCAGCTATACTTTAAAAAGTAATCAAGTCTCATATTTGACAGGGACATCAAGAGGTTGTTGTTTTATCTTATCACGGACACAATGCACTGTAAATATTGTCACAATCTGCAAGAAAAAAAAACAAGAAATGGTAACAGCTAACCTGATTGCAGCAAAAATATGTTTTTAAGAGATTTGCGTGGGAACCTCATTGGGTTTCTTCCTCATCCACCAGGGTGTGCATCATGCTGACAGCTTGGCTGTATCATGGCAGGAAGTGCCCACCTCGAGTGTATAAGCTACACAGTTTAACATCCCTCCACCCATTCCTCAACTTTAACAATGTTTTGGTTTGCTTTGTTATAAATATCTCATCTGTTAGGCATCAGATTTGTTAATCAGTGTCCAATCAGTGCACAGATTCTCACACTCGAACTAAGAATACTTATTTTCTGTTTTCTTATTTTTTGTTTGTTTGAGTGGCTAATGACACATTTCTTCCTTATTTGGATTTTAATCACCAATTATGATTTCTCTACATGTCAGCAAAGCCCCAGTCTGTCAGTCCACACTGGAGCCATAATTTTATACACATTAAGAAGAAAACTGGAAATAGCAACAACAAAAAGGTGCCCATATGCTGAAAAATAAGAAAAGGAACATAACCTTATCTATGTGTCCTCATAGGCTTGCTCTTTTCTTATTGAGTGATAAATGGGTGGGTAGAAGTGGGAATTTTCCCAGTGGTTGCAATATTTGAGCTACACACAGACGTTGAATAATGGTGCAGATTTTCTGTCAGGCTAATTGCCCTCATGGTTTGTAAAACAGACATGTATCATCACTTGTTTAGTTACATGAATAACATGGAACCATTCTGGTCTAGTGATAAAGCATGGTCTCATCACGCTTCAGTGGTTTTTCTATAAAACCACAAGTATTTGAAAAAGTCTGTTTGAAAATTCATTTTTGATGTGGCAAGGTGTTTCATCTACCTTTCCAAAGCCACTTTTTCACATTCAGTGATTAACACAGACTCCCAGTGCTGACATGCTGCAGTGTATGTAAAGTGTGTGTTAAATGTCTATAGTTCTTGTTAAACCCACACATCTCATGGGCAATCAGAGTTAAACATGACATCCCGCTGCTGAATTATTACTCTGATTATATCTCTGTTGTTGTTCTCACACAACAAGAAGCCAACTTAAAGACATCTCAGGGGTTTGGCGTCTCTTTGACATCAGGATCTGTGGACTTGTGCAGAGCAGAGTGGGAGTTGGATAGAAGAGCAGCACAGTCAAAGGATTAACATTAGAGCTAGTGGCTAAAGCATTGCCCACAGGTCAGATTAACTGAATGTAAAGCTTGCACCCCTTACGCCGCACTTTGAAGTGGGGCTTACATCCTCTGCTTTATCCTGTCAAGAAGTGGAGTTGACATTGAAAGGAAGCCTCATTTTAGTATTTTTGACATGTGGGTTTGCTCGGGGTCACAAGAAATGAAGGATCACATTGCGACTGGGTTTCGGAGAGTGTTAGCTTGGGGTAGGAAAGTTCCCAACATTAATCATTTCAAGACTTTTTTTGTGCCCTGTGTGTTGATGTAATTGTATATGAGTATTAAACCAGCTTTGAATTTGTACTATAAACATATTCATACATATATTTTAAATTTTTTTTCTTTGTGATTTCTGTTTCTTTGCAGCTTTGACTTAAAGAACATTTATACCATGAAATGTGTCTGTTTCATGACATAGGGTGTTAATTTCCAAATAATACTGGTAGCACCAAGATTTGTATTTGTAGTGGTAAATTTTGAACAGTTATCACAGTTGGAAATTAATAAAGTTTAAAACGTGACGTAAGCCACCCAAATGAATGTGGTTTACTCTGTAGGGATTTTCTCTTCCTGTCTTGCATAACAATCCCCTTTTCATGCCAATTCCATCAGTTTCGCTTCCAGTCTTGTTTTGATCCAATATAATTTCCTGCCATGTTAATAATTTTACTCAAATGTGATAAAGGAAATACTGAAATGTCAACTTGAGTATTGCACCAGATCATAAAACAAGCCCATTTTACAGAGATTTATTGGATTTACGTTGTCAAGATAATCAGATGTCATGACTTCCTGCAGCTCTGATGGAACAGATATAAATTCTTACTCTTGTGCGACCCCAAGGCCTGATTTCCCCAATGATACAATGTGATAAGAATGTTTGACTATCAAGAAACCATCTTCAGTGTTAGCCTAGTTTGAGCTTATTGGAGAGGAGGGCATGTTTAGTTAGTCCCATGATGGATGTCGTTACGAGAATCTGAAGTATAGCACAGTGATATAATAGTATCAAAAACACCCGACAAAAGACCTCAGATTATTCTGAGATTTTATTTTGCATCCTCTTGAAGAATAGCAAAAGGTTTTGAGCATGGCAAACATTTTTAATAACTACCAAATTAGTGCACTTAATATTTGACTGGTTATTATTTAAAATAGTACATAAGAGAAATGAAATATTAAAAAAAAACATGAAAAAGTTGTTTCATACTCCACTGAGAATGAAGTTATAATTGACTTGGCAGACTCTTAGTGTTTGTCTGAGCTGTCTGGACATTCGAGTAAATTTTGTTTTACAACATTGCAATCAGTTCTTGTGCAGGAAATGAAGCCAGATATCCATGAAATTACCTCCTTCTGCAGTAAATTTCCATTCAGTGGCTTTAAAGGCACTTTGATAATGCATTTACATTATGTTAGTTGAAGGCAAAGTATGTTTT
Organism: Melanotaenia boesemani; assembly: GCF_017639745.1. Classification (NCBI taxonomy): domain Eukaryota; kingdom Metazoa; phylum Chordata; class Actinopteri; order Atheriniformes; family Melanotaeniidae; genus Melanotaenia; species Melanotaenia boesemani. The sequence goes on from NC_055705.1 coordinate 14,060,479, forward strand.
TTTTTTTTTTTTTTTTTTTTTTTTTTTCCAGGGGAAGAAATTGAAAAACTTTATGTGGACATAATCTATCCCCAAAGTGACAACCATGACTTCCGGCTGAACTGAATCATATGCGAGAAAATAAAAGGAAAAATGGCACTTAGAACCCTAACTATATCAATATTAACTGTATTTGTTAGAAAAAAGGCAACACATACAGGCCTTTAATACTAATTTGGGGCAGTCTTATTTCTTTCAGTCTAATGAGGAAGATTAGAAATTAAGTTTTTTTTTATTTACTGACTTGTTTTAAGGTTTTTATTTATTCAAAGCAGAAAAGCAAAGAGTTGTTTCATTTTCATAATGGAATAATGATAAACAGTGTTGTTTTCCCTTTTTTTTATTAATATGCATTATAAACATCCTAGATTCATCCCTCTTGTTTCGTGCTTCTGGTACCCCGGGTGCTGACTGGCATGTGGGGGTACCAGAAGTTCAAAACACGAGACCTTTTTTTATGGGTGCAACCCACATACTCAGCTTATCTGCTTATGAAATACTTCATTAATCCTAATTGTTGCATTATTTATAAAAAGGGAAATTCACAAGCTTTTTATCAGTTTAAGAGTTTTTGTTGCAACAAAGAAATAATCAGCCAAACACACATTTTCTGACTTTTTGGATAAGGATAGTGCGCATGTTTGCCAGTTTTCACTTTAGCCTCTTCATGAACTTTAATCCTGAGCAAGTATTCTTGAAATGTACATAAATGTGCTAATGTCCTGATTTTTGTTTTCCTCCTTGTCCTACATGTTCCTGCTGTGACCAATGGGATGTCTACGCGTCTTCTCATGTCTTCTGCTGCTGACATCAAAAGGTAAGACAAACATCTCTTAATAATATTTCAACAACAAACAGTACGGGGATGTAGCCTTTTTATTATTTTTTATTTTATTTTTTTTTTTTGCTGGATCTTGTGCATTCGCTATCTTAGCATTTGTTTGATTTAATGTTGTTTCCTCTTGACACTGCTTGTCCTTGTCAGACATGAAATAGTAAAGAAGTGAGGCAGAAATTAACAGCAAATGATGCAGCTGAGATAAAAATATAGTTTCTAACCTCAAAACCTCCAAAAGAATTCAGGATGACAAGTCAAATACTCAGGATAAATGTGCTATGCTAAATTTCAGCTGATTTCTCAATGCAAAGCTAAATTAGCAGCTAATTTAATTATTAAAAACTCAAATAAGACTAAATCAGAAAAGCACACAAGCTTCACCTCATTTTGCATTTACAACCTGCAACCTTTTACAAAGAGTTGCAGAACACAGCCTGAGGCTATAACACAATCTACACATCTTTGGAAAAAAGGAAATGTGTGGAATAGTGAAAATGAGTTGAAAGTTTACCTGGCGTTGGCTCCGAAGGCAGCCATGGTTCAACTGGAAATTTCAGTATTGCTGCCCCTGGCCATATCACTACCTACAGCTGTACGTTTCTTCAATAAGAGCAGCTTTGCATCCCTTCAAAAGAATCATTTTGTGTCGCTCTAGGCATCATGAGCTCTATTCTGCACTGCTGAACTGTATTTGCTTCCAGTCTGATCGTTAGCATCACAGGAGAGCAGGGCACGGCTTAAGGAATTGATCCTCCGTACTTTATTTTTCCTTGCATCTCAGATGTCACGACAATCAATCCGAACATATCAGAAGGAGATAATAAAGCTCTTTTACTGGACGTGGTCTTGTTTCTTTAACCCAGTGCTTTCCGTTCTCAGTTTGTGTTTTACGGCATCCCTGCCTAATCTTTTTGCTGAGTTTGATTTAATATCCTGCCAAGAATTTGATTAAACATTTAAAATAAATAGTCTGAAATTATCCCAATGACAAGTACATAATAGCCTAAAGGCTCAAACTGTGTGTGATTCATAGTATTTAAGTGAAGCCATCTTCTAGTTTTATCCTTTTAGAGACCAGTCAAAGATGAGAAAAGCCTTCAGTAAAAAAAAGAGAGGAGAGGGAGAAAGCGTTTCTGTGGTCAACACTTTGAAATCAGCTTCTCTGTGCTGAGGTTGGGGATTATGGTCATTTTAAGGTTGCAGGAGTTTGGGTTTGTTTGTGTAATAGTATTAAGCCTGAGCGTAGGGGTTAATGAAAAAGTGTAAGTCAGAGGGATGCTCCCAAACAAAACGTGTATGTGTTCTTTGTGTGCATGTGTGCGTGTAGTCGAGCCCTTAATCCTTTAACAGGATTACAAGCTGCATTGTCCTTTGTTCACTTGTTCCTTTCCTCCCACATATCCTGGTAGCGGAGATGTCAGAGCCCACATCCAGGATTACAGTGTAATGGGGTTTCAATAGACCAAACGAGAGGGACCCCTGTAGGTTTGACTGTCATTTTACCCATCTTTGCTGAAGATGTCATGACTTTGTGTGAACTGACGTTTAGATTGTTTTTGATTGTTTGGCAAGGAAGAAATGTGTTTAATCAGCTTTTTGCAAGTGGGTTCTTTTTAAATGCTAATTTTGTTCAAAAATATAACTTATGAATTGGCCAAGAGCTGACCTCTGAGTCAGCCATATCGTTTCTACAGTCTGACCATGAGTTGAAATTACAGATGAAGGTTTTATGCAGCAGAACAGAGTTAAAGTGGTCAAGCTGTCGGCTGTGCACCACACGATCACTGAGCTTGAGTGTCTTACAGATATACAAAGGTGGACGGGTGAGGGAAGTGTAGAAGTGTTTGTGTTGTCAAGCAAATTATTTCACAGCAAGTTACTCCCAAAGATAACATGAGAAGAATGAAGCAAGCAGGCACAAAGTAAATCACACACTACACACTTGTGTGTGGTCAAGTTATTCGCCAGCACTTTTGCATGTTCTAGTCCATTAACTACAAATTGCTCAAAGCTTTCTTTAGGACTTTTCATTTCCCAAAACAATGTATAAGCAGGTTTTCATTCTTCTTCGCAATCAGTGACCTTTGTGGTCAGTACACTGATGGGGTGGCTCCATGTACAGCACTACTCTCACAACACAAATCACCAAAGCTAAATAAAAAAAAAATCCAAATGCAAGAAAAATAAATTAACTTCAGTTACTTTGAAAATATTACTTGATTTAGCCTCTTTAATATCTTCCTGCAGATTATTCCATAAACTACTTCTTTTTACAGAGATCATCATTTCTAAATCTGTTTCTTTTAAAGAACTTTGCTCCTTTAATTTGAATATAAAACTACATTTACACACTCTTTTTCCTATTTATTTTCTGGATATTTGATGGTAATGTGTTCTCGTGTGCTTTATACATAATTTGTAAAAGTAGCCCATAAGCTCATAAAACTTTAAAAAAACCTCAGCTGAATAAATAATGGAACCAATGGATCTCTGTAATTTCTTCTGCTGTTTTTGTAAAATTAAAGTAGTTTGTGTAAGTTTTACATGCACTTCCCCAGACTTCAGCACAAAAGATCAGATCAGAATCAGTGAGTTATAAAACATTTTTAATGTTCTGTTCTTAAAGAAATCTTTGGCAACTGTTTGAGATATATCCATGTATATCATGTAGTTTTTTTATGTTTTTTCCAAGTTAAGAATTTATCATTCAGAAGACATAAGAACTTAGTTTCATTTACTTTTACAATTTTGACACTGTGCAGGTCAGTTGGATTTTCTGTACCTTTGTATAACACCTGCACAAATTCTTCCTAGAAATGAAAGAAAAAGGTTTAGCCCCTTAGGGAGGATTTTCCAACTTCACTACCAAAGAAGCTGGATCACTGTGTAAAATCTGCAATGCAGTGATTTACAAATCTCATAAATAAACCTATATTTTGTCCCAATTAAAAAAGAATTAAATATTTAAAATGAGACATTTCACTGTTCGATAATAAATATTTGTTCATCTTGAATTTGATGGCAACTTTTTGCATTATCTTGCTGAAATATAAAAGGTCCTCCCTAATAAAGATTAAAAAGGATGCTCCTTGATTTATTTGTTTTTATTTTGATTTTTTGACCTCAGAACAGTTTTCTGCAAATGAAGATGGTGGTGTTTCTGGATCACGTTCACATGTGGCTTCTTGTTTGTATGATACAGCTTAAACTTTAAACTAAGTCCATGCATTCAGGTTACTGATAACTGATTACTCTGCTGATCTTTACTTCTAAGAGACTCTACCTCTTCAAGGTGCTCCTTATGTCATGTTAATGACATGTTCCTCTAGCTTTTTAGTGCATGTACTTTTCAGTCATTTCTTTCCCCGTCTCACTTTTTTAAAATGATGTTACTTCTATTAAATTTAAAATTCTTATTTTAGTTTTTTCATGAAATTGTAAAATGTCTCACTTTCAACAATCAAACTGTTTTTGATGTTAAACTGTGAACTAAAAGTTGGCATGCGAGATTTACTAAATCATTGCATGCGGGGGAAGGTCATCGGTGTCTCACTTCCCCCTCTCCTGGACGTTTATAACGCCCACCTCACCCACAAAGCTGTCAGCATTGTGAGGGATTCCAGCCACCCCGTGCACAGCTTGTTTAGCCTCCTGCCTTCTGGAAGAAGGTGCCGGATCCTCCGGGCCTGCTCTAGCAGACTTTTGAACAGCTTCACCCACCAGGCTGTCAGAAAGCTGAACTCTCTTCGCTCCTGTATAAAAAAGAAGAAAAATAAAAAACAAAGTACATCTTCACAGACATACTTTTATATTATATTTTCTACTCTGCTTGTTTTTCTTTTCTTTAAATTATTCTTTGTATTTTTGCATCCAGAGATGGAGCGATTCCTGCGTATGTACTCACATACTGCAGACACTGGCCTACAAAAGGCTGTTTTTAGCCACATTTTACACAGCATCCTAACAAAGAGGCATCATAACTGCAGTGTCTAAAGAGAGAGAGTACACAAAAAGTATATTGTAAGAACAGGTCAGTATTCAACTTATTTGTGCACACTTGGCATTCTTACTGTTTGGAAGCCCAATTTGAGGGGAAATAAAACAATTTCCTGGTCTATTTAATGTCATTTTTATTCCAGTGGCTGTCATGAGTTGTGAAGACTAAATGTATAATGTATTTGAAAGGACATTAGTCTTCATATTGTTTGTGTACAGATAAGGGTGTGTGGGTGTAAGAAGTACATCAATGTACTAGGATTTTCTTGCAAGCACACTGAATTATTTTTGATGCACCCCTACTCATGCAGATAGCTTTCACAAGCAACATTTCCAGAGAAATAGATGTCAAGTTGCCACTTAGCTGGGCTCTAGATGCAGGTGAATGGAGGCAACTTGGTGTTGCAGCTAATGATCAGCAACTGGGGTAGTGATGGAACAAGCCAAATTATCCCCATGGGAACGGCAATGTGTGTATGTTTGTGTATATGTGACTGACACTTGAGCTCGAGTGTTTTTTTTTTGTCAGCATATCGACTGAGGAGCTAAAAGTGGATGAAGGCAGTCTGATCTCATCCACTAATGCACCATGGCTTACAGAGACATAGAATGCTCAGAGTAGATCAACGAGATCAAAGAGGCAAGGTCGGTGCCAATAAAAGAACAATCTGTAATCCATGTGCAAACAATAGACACATGACTCCTTAATCTAGTTATCAATGTATTCTGATGCAAACTTAGCTAAACCTGCAGAAATATTAGTCCAAAATAGAACATGATAGATGTTTAAATCTAGGTGGCTGGAAATATCCCATATTAGATATCTAATACTTAAGCTCCACTCCTAAAGTAATCCATTACTAGTCGGTTATATCTATACGATGCTGCTTTAAATAAAACAAAGAGATTTTTTTCCATCAAGTTGACTGGAAAATAAGAAAATGGCATGTGCATCACAGTGATTTTAACTAGATAGTACTATTTTTGTCTGTAGAAGTGAATCATGTAATTTGATGTGTTTGCCAATGCTTCCATCTCATCTGCTGTGGTATACTTTTTGCCTTCTTCACACTGCACCAAACACAACCTCCTTGAAATATCTCTCTGATGTGAACAGGAAATAAATGGCCTTTGTCATCCATCAATTAGTGTGCACCCACCTTATATGATACTCAGTTATTCTGTTTGTGATCTGAAGCAGGAAAATGTCATATCCTGTTGTTGATAATACATTTAGACACCACGGTGGCCTCTGGGTGGAGGCTCAAACCTTTGAAAGCAGCAATCAATAATGTATTTGATTACAAGACTCCTACATGCTCATTATAAATATGCCTTGAATAGACTCATTTGTGCTGTATTTTGAAATGTATGCATTTAATCGCTACTAACAATGGGCCTCCTCTTTCATGCTACATCAATTTGTGTTTGGTGTTTTCATTCATGGTGATATTTCATTGTGTGCTGTCTCTAGCTTTAATCCTATTCTTAACACGTTGCGTCTCTTCAATAGTATGGATTATCCTGAATATTGCTTATAAAAAATAAGAGAAAGAAGAAGCAACACCATTAATTGAAAGTCATTCTTGAATTTAGTTTTATCCATATTTAACTACCGGTATAGCTTGACTCATTTCCCTCTCGGTGCATTGTCTTGCACCGAGAGAGGGAAATTATTGAATAAAAACTTAGGTCATTTTAGCACCTAATGGTCTAAAGTCAGTTCAATTGAGAACTCTGTTCAATTGAGGGTTGCATTCAACCGGTCTGAGTGGCTTTCACACTGTACTTTGTCAAACTAACCAAACTTTTTGAATAAAATATTCCCCTCGTTGCCTCAAGTGGCGCTGCATCCAAGATTAACAAAGGAAGACAAGACAAACAACAAACAAAATACTTTCTCATTTATTGATTAATGCAGAACATTTGGCTCTGTGTATTTAGGGGGTTAGAGTTCAGGTTAGAGTTCACTTCTTTGATGCACATCAGAGTTTGATGGTACATTTCTTTCTCCCAAAATGAATAAGACTTTCCAAAGAAACAAACTAGAGTTAAGAATGGCTAGTTCTTAGGCCTGGTAAACACATAACGATTATCAGTCTGTTTTTGTCCCGATTTTACTCCTTCCCGACCAAGGACGGCACACGCCACGATTTTCTTGAGTCTTATAAGATTTTCCTATAAAATAATCATTAGGTCTGAGGTGTGTTAAGAGCAGATTTGTCCTAAAGATTTGGCTCCGAAACGGATAGTGGCCAACAATCGGAAGTATTAAAAATGTTCAGTAGTTCTGATAAAAACTCTTGACGTGTGTGAGGAAAGCCGATGACTCCTGAATTGTGACTGTGGATGGTGACGTAAAATGAAATGTAACCAGTCAGAAGCGAGCTGACTGGGGAGCAAGGAAGGATATCAAGTCCGTGTTCATGCCGTCTCCAGTCTGTTGTTTTTTGTTTTTGTTTTTTTTTCTCAATTCTGGCTTTTTCTATTAACAATAGTTCCAAGACCACCATCATTCCCTCTTCTTGTATATCCTCTTCCATGTTGGGTGTTGTGCTTTCTAGCTGTCGCCATGGTTCTTCTTCATTTTTGTTATATCATGTTTGGTCACGTGAGATTTCAGGCTCCGAGGACTAGATTCTGGATCGGTTGTGGGACAGCATCGTTATGTGTGTGTTGTTCTTGGATTATATCATCGGAGCCACCACACACAGTACGATCAAAACTGCTACATGTCTGATTTTTTTATCTTCACGTGTAAGGTCTCAAACAGATAAAACTTCTCATAGATTAAAAAAAACATTCATGTGTGTAAATGGGTTCCTATTCAGTCACAATTTCAGATTTAGTAGCATGATAAGAATGAGAACAGTTTTAATGGGAACTCTGCTGCGCAGCCATTCATTCATTATTTTCTATACCGTTTAGTTCAAATCAGGGTTGCAGGAAAGCTGGAGCCTGTCCCAGAAATTAGCAGGCAAGAGGCAGGTACACCTGGACAGGTTGCCAGTCCATCGCAGGGCCAACACAGAGACAAACAACCATTCACGCTCTGATTGACTCCTAGGGAAAATTTGAGTGACCAGTTAATCTAATATGCATGTCCACTCAGCCATTTTAACCCAGTTAAGTGTAGGTTAATGTATATTTACATAGCAACCTAATAATATAGTTATGCTAAACTGTATGCTTTTGCTCAGTCTAATACATTTACAAGTTTTGTAAAAGTTTGTTTTGATCAGACTAAAACTGTCATCCATTATTTTCGGGTTTATGTAAACATTCTCAGTGAATTTCAATGTTACTTTAACAAATCTTATGTCAGTGCAAGGTTATGTATTAAACCCACCAACCACAGAAGAACATGGAGTAGTCACAATTTGAATAGCTAAGGTGTGAAAACTCCTCAGTAAAAATATTAAACTATATATTTCTATCCTTATGTTGTGTTTGTCAGACAATATTTGCGTTGCACCAAAGGTTGTTTGCCTTTTAGCCTGTTATCAAATGAGTGGTAGAAGAATAAAATACAGGACTTTCACCAAGTTGTGAGGTTCAAATTCCATGCAGTGCTGTTATTTCTAGACTGTAATTACCACCTGTATAAGTAGGTATATATGACATGTATATATAGTATAGTATAGTAAATATATGTATATATATATAGAATATACAATACAATATCGTACAGGGTTATATGACATAGTGTCTCATAGGGCTGGGCGATTAATCGAATTTTAAAACCCCGACTGCTTTAGTTTTATTCAGCGCAAGTTGCAAACACCTCGCTAGTTATGGGCTGGACACACAGGAGGCGACGTCGCTCCTTCTCCTTCATTTTCTATCGAACTTGCACGATGAGGCGGAAATCGCTGCCTCCTCCAGCCAAGCGACAGGCAACAGTCGTGCATGTGAAATGTTGCGCTCGTGCACGCAGACGTGCACACGGAAGCTTGCGATGCGACACAAGAAAATAGAACAATGTTCTATTTTTGTAAGGTGCGACTAAATAATCCACCAGCTCCCAGAGTCACAGAGAGACAAACGTTATAAACAAACAGAATTTTTCTCGTTTAACACAGCAAACAATCTGGGATTTAAGAAACTCATCAACACTTTGACAAATGGCATCACTGCCATCTCAATACCATTTTAGTGGAGTGTCTCTCCTGCCCTGTATGATGAGTGTGGTGAGGGTGTTGTGAAAGACGGACCTGTGGTCAAGCCGTATAGAAATGTCTCGCTACCTTTTATTGACGCGGATTTCAACGTGAAAACGAAATGTCTTCAGACTCCAGATCACACCGGGCAGAACATAGCTGCTGGTCTGAGACAAACAATAGCAACGGGGACCTGGTAGAAAGAAACTAGTCTGTATTACCACAGTAAACACTTAAAATGTCTTAATGACCCCCCCCAACTCTCTCTTTCTCTAATCGTGTTAAATAATCGAGATCTCAATTTCAATCAAAATAATCGTGATTATCATTTTTCCCATAATCGAGCAGCCCTAGTGTCTCATAATGTGAATATCAAGATATAAGGAAGCATAAAGCTCGCTATGAGTGAGGCTATATATACATGACTTTTGTTTTGCTTTTATAATGTTTTCTGTTTTTTTATGTGTTCTTATTGTACACATAATTCTGTTGGAACCTAGGAAGAATAGCTGTGGCTTTGCTGCAGCTAATGGGGATCTTAATAAACTAAACAAAACCTCATACTTTTAGATGCTGTGCAGTTTTAAGTACCAAAACTAATTGTTTAGATCTGGGTTTATGATTTGAGTTGCAAAAGACCACATCAGAAGAAACATTGATCTTTAAGAAATACTATTAACTGGTACAGCAATAGCATGCAGTTTTTATACTTCGGCAACACAAAACAATATAACATTGACATAGTATGTTATGGTGGACTGGCAGGTTGACTATACTGTTATTTCTGCACTGATTCCCCATAAATATGTTTCTCTCGAGCTGTTAAGTCATGCTTATGTTCATTTACAAGCATCAAAAAGCTGCTCAAAGTGAAGACAAACTTGCAGAGGACGATAAGTGTAATCCACATGACACTTGATAAGAAAAAAACTAGGACTTGTAAAATCAAAACCATGAGCCACGACATGCTATTTTCTTTTTTTTTTTTTTTGTCTTAATTGAAAATCTGGAATACACATACCTTTAACTATTATTGAATTCAAGATAAAATGCAGAGCACAGTAGTTGTACAGAAATGTTGGGGCTATTGGCGACATACTTTGTGTTTCAGACATGCGGCAATGAAGGAAATAATATTTTTTCACCATTTCTTTGCTCACCTGCACATAGGATCATTCGAAGAAACCGAGCATGGATCCAGTTTTTTATGGTTACTTTGCTTCCCTTTCTGTCTGTGGCTGAAAAAAATAAGGAAATATAACTCACTGACCGAGAGAGGAAACCAAATAGAGAGACTGGAATGTTATTTGGTCAACACGGCGACAGATAGAGGTGTGTAGTAAGAGGTGTGTATGTGTGCAAAGATGGGGGAGGTTGTTGTTCTTAACTGAGACAAACTGAAGCTATTAGAGAGCCTATTGTTGCCTGGCTGGCCCCTGAAAGAACAGCTTGTCCAAGCACTTATTCAGTGAAAAAGATGTGGCTGGCACTTCTGGCTATCTTGGCTGATAGTGCAAATCAATCTGACCAGAGAACCTGGGCATCGGAAGGTTTATTTCTGCTTTGACAAGAAATACATACAGAATAATTGGTTTTGCCTATGCAATTACAGTTAGTTAGATTTTTCTTTTTTAAACCAACCAAAACTCAAGATGTCAAAACACTTTGATTACAATTGGTATTTTATTCCTCGAACATCCATTTGTTTTGTTAGCATGTACACTTTGTTGAGGAGGTGCTGTGTGCTCACACTATTAAATACATACTGTTTTCCACAATACTGAAAGTGAAACACTGTCTACTTGTTATATTCTATGTTAACATTTTGACAAAGAAGCTAAAGGGTCGAGAACTGACTTTTAGCCAGCTAATAGTTAGCTTGATATTTAGCTAGCTCAGCATTTTTTTCAGGCCCAGACCTCACGTCATATTTAGTCAGTTTCATGTTTGTATGTGTCCTGTAGACATTGTTAAAATTAGTTAAGCACTCAGAGGCTTAAAAAGTCATAAAATATCCCAAACAGGCAGCTAGCATGCCCAGTAATGAAACAGTTGTTTTAGGTATGTGTCTGACTTCCATGTAAATTGACAGCACATAAGGCACTCCTCAATGATGAGTTAGGCTTAAAGAGTCTATTTTTGCATTCCTTCCCCCCCAAAACAAACACCCTAATAGCCATTTGAGCTGCCAATTCATCCTTTGCAGTAATTCAAGTGAAAACATAACAATGCCAATAGTCAGCAAATTACTAAAAACAGCTGATGCATATTGTTCCAACTTCCATCTACCTTCCATTTGCACCACCAGGATTGTGGGTGAATTATGAACACCATGGATTTACAGAAACATCCTTGAAATTTCAGAAAATGGAAATGAAATGAAAAGTCCTTCAAAGGATCCTTGACATCTGAACAGCCCTTTAATAAGATTTTATGACACGCCACCCTAGCAATATATCCATTAAATGTTCATATCCCTGACCTTGAGAAGAACCAGTGGGCTTCTATACATGTAAGTGTGTCTGTGTTTTGTTAACTTTGGAAGTTAGGATTCAGAGCTGGGAATGGGATTACATCTGAACTGACCGTGTTCTGGTTGGAAGTTAAAAAATGCTAGTATTGCTCATACTTATGGGCTAGCTACTGATATGATGCAAGCTTATAACACTATGTTTTGTATGCACTAGATATGTGACTGATTTTAAGCCAAAGACTGAAGGAAGTAAACAGCTTTTTAACTGAAGCTATCACTAGTTTTTATGTAAAATGTGGCTATGTTGGATTTTCTGGGTTAGAAATCCTTCCTTGGATAACATTCCATTTGATTTTTTTTTTTCATACCACTATAACTGCTCCTTGTGTTACATGCTTTATTAGACAGAAATATTCTACACATTGTTCTCCTAAGAGTCCTATATCTTTACTAATTCCTTCCCTTCACTTCAAAAATATCTTTCACACACACACACACACTGTTCACCTGCACTCCTTGCAAAACTTCAAAGATGGCTGATTTAACTAGTGCTATCTCCTACTCCAATAAACAGCTTCCAAAGCGGCTTTGAAGTAACATCAATCTTCCTTTTGCATCTGTCAAACTTCTCTAACATCCACTTTCCAACCAACCAGCCCATCAAGGGGAAATCAAAGTGCCTTCAGGCGTTTGACATGAAGTAAATAGACTGGTGCGAATCAGCCACAGTGCGAATGAGTTCTGAATGGGACGAGTCTATTTGCTGGCTCATAACCGCGCAGTATCATATCCCCCACAGACCATATAACATGGACCTCGTAATGGTCCTCTCATCATTTCAAATTCAACTCACAGGATTTTTATCCCCCCCTGCCTTAATTTGTGTGTGTATAATTGAAAGAAAACTGAATTTATGGCAGCCCCGTGTACAGTAGTAAAACCCTGCTGTCCCCCTCTTTCACCATCTCTTTCACACACAGTCTCTTGACCTTGTTGCCTCTTTTATTTACTGCACAATGACTGCAATCTCCAGATTGTAATTAGAGCTGTTATAGCTTAGCCTTTGGTCTCAGTCATTTAGAGGTGGGCACGCTATCCATCCTTCCCCCCTTTTCCTGAATAAATCTAACTTTTCTTCCCCTCTGTGCTGCTTTTCTAGATTGAAGCCCACAAGCTCACACTCCCCCTGTTTTAGGATTAAAAAAAGGAACCATTTTCTCCCCTAATTTTCATTCCGGCTGCTTAATTAATCATTTCCCCACATTTTCAGCTGAACACCCACAAATTGCCCTGGTCAGAGCCCGAAGACAAAAGGATTTTGCGTTAATTAAGCATACAGCAATTCATTTACACGCTGTTCCCTTCTTCCCACAAGCTCATATCCCCCAACAGCAACTCTGCAGCTGTCACCGTTTTAATTTCTGTTTTCATTTTTCTTTTTTTTTTTTTTTTTTCATGTTGCTTCGTGCTTGATGATGCACTATACCTTTGCAGTAATCACATTTAAGCAAGGACAGAAAAGATTTGGGGTCACATTTGACCAAGCGCATGCATTATAAAAAAAGAGCTTTGTATGAATGAGTTTAAGCAGCTACAGCACTGGTAGATTTTATTTATTTATTTATTCATTTTCAAGCACTGAAAACATAGTTTCTGGGTAGCATTGGCTCAGGAGTGGTGCTCTTCTGTTTTTTTTTACCCGATGTTACCAAATGAGAAATAAAGCAAAAACATTACCCTTTATTTACTTGTTGCTTTATTAACAATAGAAAACATTTAGTAGACTAAATAAATAAAAATACTCCCTCTAGTACAGTAAGTCTACTTATTGCACCTAATTTAAACAGAAACTGTTGGTGCTTCTGTTTGTTTTCAACATAATTTATTAGACCATGTTAGCTTTTGATAGTGAGGTGCATTGATTTTTTTTTTTTTTTCTTCAGCCCACGCTGACACCATAAATCCCATACATAACCCCAGAGCCAGTCCATCAACCAATTTGGGTCAATAGATCTTCTATTTCTCACTGTTGGCAAGGAGATGTGGCCTTGTCATGTTTTATAATACACTGATACATCAGCCGGTGTCTCAGAATGGACCTGACGGACGATGGTGACCTTTCTCTTCTGATGCACTGCGATGACCACTGTATATCAGCTGGCCACAATCAATACATTCATAAAGAAGCTTTGAGGCACATATGCAAGTTCAAGATAAGTATACGTGGGCAAACCAGACAGAGAGCTACCAGCCATTAGTTGAACACTGGGTCTAATAAGTGTCTTTATAGGACCTAAAAGGTCTTCTAAGATTGTGTCTCAAGTACAAAATGTACACAGACAGCCAGAGTTCTTTTATTCACTTCTAATCAATTTCCCCCTGTGTTCTTAAAATCAATGAGGACTCATCTTATGTTGCCTGGCAACAGAAATGCTCATTAAACAGATACATTAGTGCTTCAGGCTCACTCTTCTACACTTTGTGGTGCTGAGGGAAACAAGCAGTTTTTCCAGGCCCAAAGAGGAAATGCTTTGAAACAAAGGCAGATTTCTGACAGTCTTACTATCACCATGGCAACACACGTGACCATTTCCATCAGGAAAAAGGTTCAAGATTCTTTGTCATTCTTAACATTAAGCATGATGGAACAAAAATTATAACTCGAGACCTGGAGAACAGGGACAATAAAAAAAAAATTAAAAATGTAAAATTAGTTAAAAGATAAATTGAATAAGATTGATGAAACATTAGATATGAAGATTAAACAAGTGTTTCACATAAACAACAGCACAGAAGTCTGTGAGAGTTGTCCACCGTTCACAAGTCTGACAACCTGAGGGAAAAAACTGGACCTCAGCCGGGACATTCTGGCCCTGATCCTGCACAGCCTTCTCGCAGAAGGCAAACAGTTCAAAAGAAGATTGGGTGGGGTCCTTCAAAATCTGAGAGGCCTTGCTTATACAGACACTAATATAGATTTTTTCAGTGGAGCAGAAGCTGCACCCCTGTAGCTTTGACCACCCGCTGCAGTGCCATCTTGTCCTATTCCATCACAGCGTGGTTTGGCAGCTGCTTTTCACAGGCCAAGACATCTCTAGAAGAAGTCTAGGACTGGAAGGCCAAGACCAGCAGCCATAAGCTTCTTATTGTGCCTGCTTCACAATGCTGGCTGTGTTGGTGGACCAGCAGAGGATGTAATGGGTAGATCCAGGGACTTGAAGCTGGACACTGCTGGACTACTGTGTCTGCAATAAATAGCAGGGGATGGTGGTGGCTTCATTAGTTCTGGGTGATATCTTGCGATGGCACCTTTTAGTTGGGATGGATTTTCCTGAAATTAAATTAAACAAGTAAAGGTTCTCATCTGCTAACTGCAAAGTGGAAAGTGGAGAAAATGGTAAACGGGGCAGTGGAAGTGTTGAATGGTGTAATCAAAAGAAGGTGGAAATGAGTGTGGTCCCTTCTTCCTGACTTGTACCATTTCATCCTCTGTCAGCAAAAAAATGAGCCATGCAACAGCGGAGTAGAGAAACCTGACAGGCTAATCTTCATCACCTGCCTCTCTGAGGTGTCTCTTTACTTCCCTCATTGTGACCCATCGCTGCCTAATATCCTAAATATCACAGTTTCTACATGAATGGCCACAAAAGGCTTTAGCACTTAACGTCTGGAGCCACAAATTTGCATCAAACCACTTCTGGCTTTTATTTTATATCTTTATATCTAGTTTTTCTATTTTATTTATTTTATTTTTTTTATTATTATTTATGTACTTTTTTCTGTTATTTATTTATGATTAATTTAATTTATTTGTTATTATTTATTCAAACTGTAGTATGTTGTTACTACAACTTGGGAAAAAGTCAATTATTGGGCCAAATGAATAAATTATTTTCCCTGTTGAAGATGAAAACGGATATTAGAGCCATGGGGGCACTGTTTATCAAATTAGCTCCACTTTACAGAAGTTGTCACATTTAATATTCTGGCATAAATTATTAACGTTCAGTGGTGAAAACAGCTCCCTAAAGATTGGAAATATAATGATCCACTGCTTTAGAAATTACTGAGCTTTATTGCTCATCAACAAAAACTCCATATAGTTCCTCCTGTTTAACTCCTCAACACTGTTTTTGCTCCTTACTCCCTGTTTTTACTCCATGCTCTTAAAATCCAATAGTCACCACAAGCTGAGGATGCAGACAAACAGCTCACACGTTGAGGAGTAAGCAAACCCGCACTGACTGCAGTACGGGCTAAATTGAATATTGACTGTTGGTAATCCAAGCACACCCGCACTGTATGAAATAGTGTTAAAGAGACAAACTGGGCCGCACTCGATGATCACCTTCAGCCAATCTGCAAAGCAGTTCACTTGTGGAGTCCATCATGACCGTTGCAATTGGATTGCAGTCACATTACCAGGCCTCTCCAAATCTAAGAAAGCCCATCTTCCCCATCAGGGCACAATGGCCAAATTGAGGTCATCTTTTTTTGAGAATCAGTCATCTTTACAGCCATATGAAAGACAATACATTCTAAAATGTGCGATGGTGGTTATGGAAATATAGCGGGGACTTCTTAATGAAGCACATTACAGAAAAGAGATGACATGGATTTTGAGGGCTTGAAATTGGCACCACAGATGCTCATCAAGCAATCAGCACTATTTGGGTGTAATTTTATGCTAATCCTTTCATTTTCTGAGCCATTTTGTTCATTTCATGGATTGTAAATGCAACTCGGAAGAGAGACAGGGAAAAGCATATGATAAGCAGGCTCGAAATTCAAATGAGAGAAAAGCACAATGGTTGAAAATTATACCGTTTAGAGGATAACGGAGTAGCATATGAGCGCATACATATTTTTAGTTTACTACAGACAGCACTGATTGTTTTTAGATAGAGAATAATGACACCAAAAAGCAGCAACTTCAAGTGTTTTGGACCTGAAATTTGGAAAATAGAGACTTAAAACATGCACTGAGAGATTACCTCTTCTCCTTAAAGAGAAAAGAAATAGTTGAACTTGCATAGTAAATGAAGTTGTAAGAAACCAGCTACAGAGAATGTTTACATGAGCTCTCACCATCACTGCTAACACTTGTGCTGATTTTTGAAGAGGCACTGGGGGCCAAATTACCTCAAAGAGGGGATAAACAACAGTACAATCAACACTTACAAGCTTCTCAGAGAATCTGAATGTAATGCATATATGACATTATCAGTCTTTTTCAAATTTGTCTTTAGAATAAAGTGTGATTATAGTTACACTTGTCTCACTTGTTATCTTTAGTCTCATGAAACTTATAGTACTTATATTTCCCTGAGTTGTGATTAGCAAGAGTTCTTAGCATCCACAGAATACAGCATGCAAGCTAATCTGTTATTCAGTTTAACATTTACTGATGTCTTGCATATTTAAATTGAGACCTTGCAGGCTAGTTATTCCCATAACCTGCTAATATTTGTGTGAAAGAGTAAATTGTTCTTAAAGAAAGAATGCCTGTGACCTAAAAGCTTGTTTGATGAGAAAACATCAGCTCAGTTGTACAATCAGCATGAAGTTGTGATGAGAGAATTAATCAAGCTGTGATTTTAATAGCTCAGTAATGCAGTATGCAACAGTACTACATCAAGTGTGATGAGCTGGCAGAAAGAGCTCCCTAGATGTAAGGTTGCCCAGCTAATAATGAAGCCTAGCAGGGCTGAACACAGGGAAACCATTGCAACCTTTACGTTTGCAAAAACTGTCCTCCTCTTAAACATGCTGCAGTGTGGTGTTTGCGCCCAGCTTTTATTTTTTTCTTTTAAATATCAGACCTCTGGTGGTTTTGAGAAGCACCGCATGTGACTTCTGAAAGTTCTATTAAGGTAAAGGTCACATTGGACCGGACGGACTCAGGACTCAGCCCTTATGTGCTGAAAGCATGTTCCGGTCAGCTCTGTGGAGTTCTCCAGCACCTCTTCAACATGAGCCTACGCCTTCAGAGAGTGCCAGTGCTCTGGAAAACATCGTGCCTGGTCCCAGTGCCCAAAAAAGGACGTCCTACTGCACTGGAGGACTACAGGCCAGTAGCACTGACCTCTCACACCATGAAGGTCATGGAGAGACTGGTTCTGGCGCACCTCAGGCCACTGGTGGGCCCATCACAAGACCCCCTCCAGTTTGCATATCAGCCCCATGTTGGGGTTGATGATGCAATCATCTACTTGCTGCAGAGGGCCTACTCCTCCCTGGATAGACCTGACACATCAGTCCGCATCATGTTCTTCGACTTCTCCAGCGCCTTTAACACCATCCAGCCTGGACTGCTGAAGGCCAAACTTCTGGACATGTGGGTGAGTGCTCCCCTCGTCGCCTGGGTAGACGACTATCTGACGGGCAGACCGCAGTTTGTGAGATTACAGAACTGTGTGTCTGATCGTCTGATCAGTAACATTGGGGCCCCCCAGGGAACTGTGCTGTCTCCCTTCCTCTTCACCACATACACATCAGACTTTAAGTACTGCACTGAGTCGTGTCATCTGCAGAAATTCTCTGATGACACGGCCATTGTGGGATGTGTGGAGGGGGGGAGGGAGGCAGAGTACAGGGACCTGGTGGACCGCTTTGTGAGGTGGTGTGGGGAGAACCATCTACTGCTGAACGTGGCGAAGACGAGAGAGATGGTGGTGGACTTTAGGAGGAACAAGCCTCTGCCCTCTCCTGTCTGCATCAATGGGACGGATGTGGACTCAGTGGACTCATACAAATATCTAGGCGTCACACTTAACAATAAGCTGGACTGGTCCACCAACACTGACGCCATCTACAAGAAGGGGCAGAGCCGGCTTTACTTCTTAAGGAGGCTCAGGTCCTTCCACGTCTGCAATAAGATGCTGCAGATGTTTTATCAGTCTGTTGTGGAGAGCGCCATCTTCTTTGCTGTAGTGTCCTGGGGTGCGGGCATCAAGGCAAAGGACGCCAACAGACTGAAGAAACTGATCAGAAAGGCAGAGTCTGCTGTCAGCTCTAAACTTGTCACCCTGGAGGAGGTGGTGGAGGAGAGAATGCTGGCAAAACTGCTGGCAATCAGGGACAACCCCTCCCACCCCCTCCATAACACACTGGACAAGTTAAAGAGCAGTTTTAGCAGCAGACTGATCCAACCCAGCTGCTCTAAGGAACGGTACAGGAGATCGTTCCTTCCTGCTGCAATAAGACTCCATAACTCATCCACCTCTGCCAAAGCCATGATCACACAACTGGACTAAGCCAACCACTGAACTTACTGCAACCTATAACTGTCGCTTGATATTATATATCATATAATTATACAATATTTGTATCCTTTGCACATCCAACATTCTGTATCATCTTTGCACATCCTTTATTTACATAGTCATATTGACATATTAATATCTGATAGCTAGTTTCATTATTACTGCCACTGCACTTTATCTGCCAATCCACTCTGTATTCATATTTTATTTATTTCTAATTTTATTCCACTCTGGATTTCTATCTTTATTTTATTTCTACTTCTATTCCACTTTACTTATATTGTATATTTTACTTCTATTTTTTATTCATAGTTTATGCCACGTATGACACTGGACTACTGTAACAACGCAATTTCCCTTCGGGGATAAATAAAGTTGTCTGTCTGTCTGTCTTGTTAATTGTATTTGGGCCATAACCTTGGTTTCTTTTTAACGCTAGCCAAGTAGTATTGATTTTTAACTAAAGAAGTCACAAAATTTCATCATAATGTGTGCTTATATCTAAACAAGACAACCAGCAAGCAAATTTTAGTCCTGACAGGGATCGTTTTCAAACCAGGTTTTAATTTCTGTCTAATGAGAAAGCAACTGAAGTATTTATCGAAAAGTGCTGTTGAGTTATTAACTGAAAATAACAGAAGCAAATAAACAATTTTCATCTGTTGGTCTTTAACTTGAATTACGCATGCATTGGCTTTCAAAATTAAACCATTAATGAAGAGATAAATCTTTTAAATTACAACTTTAAGCTTTTTAACATATTAACCCACAAACAACAAAGTTACTACACATGCTGTACTAAAAGTCTGAAGTTATCTTTTCTATCAAAGAAGTTGATTTTGGGCATGCATGTGCCCTGCCACAGTGATGAACCAACAAAAACACTTTATAATCCTTAATTATGAAGATTCTGACAGTTTTCCAGGCTTACATTAGAGGATGCTGCAAGATCACCAATCAATCACTAAGTCGTCGCGTTTGAAAACCGCTGCATTAGATAATCTAATCCCCACCTTGTACACTTATGTCTTCCCTGATGTTAAAATGTTCCATCATTTTTACTATAACTGAAGACCTGTGCCTCATTTTAATATTTACCTACTAAACCACCTTGTTTAATAAGAACTTTTTTTAGCAATCCAATCAAAAGAATGTCTTTTTTCTGATTAAAAAAATCCAGTCAAAGATCAAAGCCTACACTGAATTGAATTGCCATAATCTGTTTAATTGGAATCTAATTGTTCTCACGATGGTGACAGAAAATAAATGAATTTCAAATCAATCCCATTTACACAGTTTTGCTGCTTTAAATGCACACCGACTGCGGTTAAACGTAATCCCCACTAAACATGCTGTGTACTTCTGTTTTACTATCAAATGGTTAAATTTTCAATGCCTGGTTGAATCGGTGAGTTTAAAATGAAACTGTATGTCTGTGACTTCATTCAGAAGATTTACATTTTCAATTACTAAGCTCGGAAGTGAGTACCACAAACACTGTGGAAGCAGGAAGATGAATGAACACATTGTTCATCCGGAAATGAAATTAACATGTTTGTTTTGGTGTTTAAATGGGAGCTTCCTACAGTGACAGAATAATAGCAGCCTTAAAAAATGAGCTGCATTCACCAATAAATATATAATAATGGTACATTATTACTTTGACAAATGGTATTTAAATGTAGCAGTCCTTACTTAATTGTTCAATAATGTGACTGCAACTGAAGGCTTTCTGCTGCAGGACAGTCCTGCATATTTCATGAATAATTTTAACCAGGGATGCACAAAATAAACATGCAAAGGCGCACACAGAATAAATTAATTTCTTCACCTGTAAGCAATTTTCCCTCAGCTGTCATATAGCGCTGTCAGCATGAATCTGCAATTTATACAATGTATTACAATGGGATTTCTGTGTATATCCAGCAGCTTATGCAGGATTCAATCAAGGAACATTTACTGTCCTCCTGTTGGACTGTGCCACACTGCACAGATATATACTGTTAAGCATACCTGCAGCACATGCATCCAGGGCACCTTACATGGGCACTGATCCACATTTACTCTCTATCAGCCACAGTTTGGCTGCAGCTGAAGTATTAATATGGGAAATGCATACCATTTCGGCTCCACATGGAAATTAAATTATTTGGATTTCTTTGAATGTTTTCGTCTGCAATGTGAATCAGGAATAGAGTTGTAAGGATAGCTTTAATATGTAAAGAAATCCATTTGACCCCCCCCACATCTCATCCAAGAAACATTAACTTCTTGACTTGTGTCCTGTTTTCTCCACTCATCAGTAAGATCTTTCTGCTCCATAAAACAATGCAAAAATAAGCATAGCCATGCTATTCTTAGGTCTTCATTAAAAAAAATCAATCTCATAAATAAACATTGCTATTTGAACATTTTAATTAAAGAAGTAAGTGGCTTGAGTCTGTTATTCCCTAAGGTTAGCATATCCCAGGACAGCTGAATCATTTAGAGCAATGCAACGTATTGGGGTATTTTCCAACAATGACAACAAACTGCAGCATGACTCCAAAACTAGTTGGTTTTTCAAAGCTGATGTCCATGGGCAATTTGTAGCTTGCTTTTGAAATAAATTGCTGATCTTAAAAAAAAATGGTTCATGTACCAGGACTTTGAAGTACAAAATGGCTCTTATCAACTTTTGCCAGCTGTTTAAAAGACGCCTGCTACTGCGTGCGCATGTGTTTTGCACTTAAGGTTTCCAAAAATTGCTTTTCATTCATGCAAATCCCCCATCATTTGGATTCAACACGCATCCTAAGTGCATTTACCCGAGAGACAAGAAGATTTATTGCCTAAACAAAGTCAGAAAGAAAAGTTGTGAGAGTTCTGCTCATGCTTCTGAAGTTTTCTTGTTCGCCTTACCAGGAACCATTTAATTTGCAGGGAAATTATGGTTAAGTTCACAAGGCTAATGGTTTGCTCATTGATGAATGTTGCACTTTTCATCTGGAGAGCTTAAAGGTAACCAGTAAGACAAATTGTAACATTTTCCTGTGGGTTGCAAAACCTGAATGTGTGAGCCATTTCAGCAACTCAGAGATAAGTGTGAGTGGATGTGCTGAAGTCTCATCCTGGTAATAAGTGTAAAATGGGTGTTAAAGACAGGATGGTAGAGATATTTCCAGGTTAGATTGCTGGCTGCAGTTGGAATGATTCAATTAACACTTCGGCGGGTGAGATTAATCGGACTCGACCCCGCTCCCCCACACCTTCCTGGTGTAATGCAAACTTAGGCCGCTGCCAGAAGGATTCATTATGGTCAGTCTTAATCCATTTTCAGCATCATGGTACATGAAAGTGCTCTGAGTCAGAAGTTGATGCAATTTAATTAAGCGGGTTTACCAGATCACTATCTGAGAGCTTTATCAGAGAGATGGGCGTTAAAATCTCCACGGAGCCTTTGCTGATGCACTGATTACGTTCTCTACCCAACTCTTCCTAACTCGCCACTTGAAAGTACAAGCTAATGCTGTTTGACATTTTCATGCCTAACAGGCAGACGTGGAGTTCGAACTCCAAAGTTAAAGATTCAGGATTAGATGCAGAGTGATAGAGATTAGATGCTATGTACTTGGTGAAGTAACTGTCCAGCTAAGCAGAAGAAAGAAACTATTAAAAGCAAAAGAAAGCTAAGAACCCTTCATTACCCTGATGAAGGTACTTCAGCATTTACAGGTCCATCTTGGAAGGAGTTTGAGACTTTTTTCTGGTTTGTTTACTTCATTTTGTTTTGTGTGTGTCTAAGTGGGTTTTGTGTGGTTTATTTATGACCGAATAAATGACAATTTCTTAGACATTTAGTGCAGGCATTGCAGAACTGCAGAAAGCAAAGTGGTGCATTGTGCAAAATGAGAATGCTATGTGGACTTTGAAAACTAATTCAATATACATCTCTCCACGTTGGTCATTTCTATTAGGTCACTTTGTCATGAAGCCAGTTGAGTCATATTTCACAACAACTGCTTTAAATGTGCTCACACAAATAAATATTAATATTTTAACTAGACTGACAGCTTTATATTCCTCCACTGCACAGTTGTATTTAACATTTTCTTTGTGATTATGAGTGTATGTTTAAAGGAGCCCTGTGGAGAATTTAAAGAGCTGCCCTGACGAGGCATAGGTAAGGCAAATTTATTTATATAGGACATTAGGCATACATAAGGCAGCCTGACACTATCATCATCGTTATCATCGTCAGTGGACACATGCTGGGAAATATATTCAAAAAGAAAAAGAAAAAACTTTCTATCTTAATTAAAAGTTATGGCAAATTGGAGTTTTAAGATAAGATTTGGAGCAGACTTTAGGTTTTTTGGTAGTGTTAGAAAAGACTAAATTTGGTGCCCTCTATACTTGCATCAAAATTTTAAAATCAATTGTTTGGCACACATTAAGCTATTGTACATGTCTGAGAATCAGAGCAATATGGTATACAGGATACAAAGACACAGATTACCATAGCAAAACAAGCTAAGGAGCAAACTGGGAAAATGAGGGTAACCAACATGAAGAAAATAACGAGGGTCTGGCAAAGTGAAACAGAAACCAAGGGGTATATATACAGGGTGAGCTAAGGAGGAGATGAGAAGCAGGTGATGTAATTTACCAGCAGAAACCAGGTGAACAGAAAGTAAACTAAGCTGAAGCAACACAGAATCAGGCTCTATAAAATAAAAACAGGAAGTAAGACAAATCAAAATATAAATCAATTCACAAAACGTTGGCAAACAAAGCAATACAACCAATTATAGACAGAAATCTAGAAACTAAAACCAAAAAGAGCCAATACCCAATATCATGACATTAATCAGCTTTCAAAATGACTCATAAATTTCTGATTTGAGACGTTAATTTCAACATTGCTGATTAAAGTTGGTAATTAATATATTATACGATGATTTCAGTTCTATTTTTATTTAGTTGAAGAAAATTTTGTCAAATTTAAGTATTCATTTGACTTAGGGCATGCATTTACTCTTTCTAGAGTCACTGGTTAGACAGTAAGATAGATCTGAGTGTCATCAGCATAATTATGATAGGACATTTTATTTGTTTTCATAATCCCAGCTAGTGGGCAGCCCCCAAATATAGTTTTTCTATAAGGTCTCTTCCATGAAGAACTTTTTATTTTCATTGCTGTCCGAGTTAAATGTAATTCAATGTAATTGGTTGGTTTTTTTGCTGGACTGTATTGAAATGAACTGGATTATGTTGTAATTGGACAGAATCGAGCTGCATTTAATTAGTCTTGAATTTAACTTGTTTACTTTCTCTGAAAAGTGCCATAACACTGTATTGATGAATTGATACAATATTAATTAAATAAATTGAGTTAAACTGGTGGCAACGAGAGAGCAGGAATAGCCTATGATTTGTATTACACTGGTCTCAGTGATAATGGTGCACATCTTTACAGCCCATTGACTACATGACATCATTTAGTTTCGGAAACAGTGCTGAATATGTTGCGACTAAAAAGCTTTAGGAATAGGGTTTAAAAAAGCCCTTAAATTAAAAAAAGTACAGTATTTTCAGATAGACAGTATGAGTATTGTAAGAAAATAAGCCAATGTGAGTGAAGCTCATTGTGTGAAACAAACAAACATGAGCCTGTTGGTTAAAGCTTACACTGTGGCAGTTGCTGTGAAAACCAGGCTGCACCCTCCTGATCTAATCCGTTTATATTTTAGGTTAGAGAAAAATTCCCCTCTAACTCCAAGTCATTGTCAGCCACCCTGCCTTCATCAGAAAACTTCTGCTTTCAGTCAGAAAGGGATCACATGTAATCCTAAACCACTAAACATACCGTCAACTCTCTGTAATGCTCAAGTTTTTTTCTTTTTCTTTTTTCCTGTTTCTTTCCTTTTCGCTTTCCTTTTAACATCCCAGCTATGACGGCTGAAGGCTGTCAGGAGCCGGTGGGAATCTGCGGGGTTGCCAACACACAAGCACATCAAAGCCACATCATCAAAGTGCACCATCTGTCCTGCACGACTGGGTCTCTACTGTCACCCAATTGATGCTGTACACCTAGACTAACAGGATTACTTAACACTGCTGCACTGAAAATAACTAACTCTAATGATTGTCTGGAAAGACACATACAAAAAGGACATTTCTTTTAAGAAGGCTCTTTGCGCAGTACAGACTAGTTATATTTTGTCAGCTATTGTGTCTACATGTTTTTCAATTGACTTAAGGAAAAATAAAAATTTTTAAACTGTCTTGATAGACTTAATTCAAACAGCATAATTTTAGTCTGTATATGTATCTGTTGCCTTCGGTGCTTTAATTCTTCATGGCATAGATTCAATGTTGACATAATTATTTAGATACTTTGCTCCATGTTGACATGAAAGCATTACACAGTTGCTGCAGATTTGTTAACTGCACATCCATGAAAGAATCTCCTCATAATCAGCAACAATACTCAGGGAGGCTGTGGTGTTTAAATGATGCTTAGTTGTTGTTAAGGAGCTCAAAATGTGCTAAGAAAATATCCCCCACACCATTATACTACCACCAGTAGCCTAAATTGTTTATACAAGGCAGGATGCTTTCGTGTTGCTTACTTAAAATTCTGAATGTGGCAGGTGAAATGATGACTTAATAAACCAGTTTCAGAACGTTTCTCCAATCTTTTATTGTCCAGCTTTTTGTGAGCTTGAGCAAATTGTAGTCTCTGTGTACTGTTCTTACCTGACAGGAGTGACTGCTGCTGTAGCCCATCTGTTTTCTGCTTGGATGTGTTGAGCATTAAGAGATGATATTCTGCATTTACTGGTTGCAACCAGTAGTTATTTGAGTTATCGTTGCCTTACTATCTTTTCTAACCAGTCATTCTCGTCTGACATCAACTATGCATTTCTGTTGAGACAATTACCACTAACTGGACACATTCTCTTTTCCAGACTATTCTCTGTAAACTAGACGGTTGTGCATGAAAATCCCAGTAAATCAGCAGTTTCTGTACTACTCAAATAAATTTCTTTCCCATTTATATTTTCATTTTGAACTTCAGCAAGTCATCTTGACCATATCTACATGCCTAAATGCTGCCATGTCATTCGCTGATTAGCCATGACTGAACAGGTGTACCTAATAAATTGGCAACTGAGTGTGTATTTAAGAAGCAAAACCCATTTTGTGAAATCACTTTTCTGAGTTCATGCTGTACAATTTCTGTAGAGCACTTCTAAACATTCCATTAAGCTCAGTATTTGGTGTTATCAGGCTGCCTAAAAGATAATGAGAGAACTTGAAGAGGATTCTAATAGCAGCCGTGCTCGTGTAACAATACAGGAGTAAAAGCAATACCCTCTTCTCAGGAATTACACAGGTGCATAATTTTATATCTGCAGTATGAGACAGAAAGTCCAAAGACCTTTGAGTATAGTGTGGTTAAGTACACATACTATTATGTGTAGCAATGTGTCTCTAAGTGTAAACTGTACCTGTAGCTGTGTTGGAATTCTGTATTTTAGAAGAAGTTAAAAACATGCCAAGTTTTTGTGCACCTGAACCACTTCTGTTGGCTTAAAAATACCAGACTGAACAAAAAGAAAGCTAAACTAAACAGTGATCTCCGAACTTATGTGACAAGATGAGTCCAGGATGCCAGTAAAACAAAATGCTCTTCCACAAACTGCTAGTTGATGAAGTGCACCCTTACATCTGGTGCTGGAGCTGTAATACATTAAAGTTATGGATGTTGCATTTATTGTGTCTCTTTATGGCCATTTTGCATAAATTCATTAATTTTCTCTCCTTTTGGGCATTTATGCATTTCTTTATAGTATATTTGTGTCACAGTTTGGTCATTTTAAGAACTTTTTCATTGTTTTGAATAGGGCGAGGGCTCAAGTCTTACAAATCTGACTTTACAAAACAAGTTAAATGCAAAAAGTTCTTGTTTAAGATTCTCGTTGCACTAAACATAAGAAGTAATGTCCCTAAAGAGGTTATAGAGGCTGAGAATCCACACAACTTGTTTGATCATGCAGAAACATTACTTTACTCAGAACAGCTTCATAATAAATTCTGCAAGTCTACAAATTTAAGCAAACACTCAAATATTCATATCAGACATGTACTATGTAATTCAAGTATTTTAAGATTTTTATTCTATTTACAATATGATCTATTTTTCACATGCTTTAATGTAGCTTCAGATATGAATAATACTTCTTCAACCAGCCTAAAATAGAAAATAAATCCAGGTAGCTAAGATGTTTTCAATGGTAAACAAAATAAGTGTCATCAACCCTGGATCTATAGAGTAACAGTGTCTATACAACCTCAGAGGTTGCTGCACTGCACAGAGATTGTTCACATCCGATTTTAACGTGCACAAAACATATTTACCTTAAGTCTGTGTGAGGAGTCATGTTGGCTGTTGAATGGCCAAGTGCTTGTGTTATTTATGGTACTGCAAATAATAAAATAATTCTGGATATAGTGAAGATACATCTCACTACACACATCTGAATGATGCATTTCATATTAAAACCTCATAGGCACATTACAATAACTAGACTTGAATCAAACAGTGTGAAGGGAAAGATGCTCTGAATGCAAATACTGGAGTACAGAGTTGGAACTGTATCAAACAGGGAGACACAGCTGATGACAAAATCCAGCTGCACAGTACCATGGTACTAAGGATGCATGTATATATACTGCATGCATGCTTCAGGAGGGAATGATCTTCCTTTGTTAAGAATTTAACTCTTTAAAGAAAACCTATAGCTGGAGCTCTATATTCCTTAAGCCTTAAGCACAATAAATACGTAAGCTGTGAAAATGAGCTTGTCCCTGTCCATGGTTGACATCAAATTATTAAAACAAAGGTATGCAAGCTCAAGGTGGTCATTTTTACTATGGTAAAATATGGCAAATTTTTCAAGTAAGAAAAGCCGGTAAAGTCCTGAAGATTATTCTTTTGGTGTGCACAGAGTTAACAGGGCAATCACTATTCAAGCAAAAAGAAATAGGGATTGTGTTGATATTACAGAGATTAGTTCAGAGAAACATTATGCCCTTGATTTCTTATACGGAATGTTCTGCAGCTTTACACTTTCCCATGACCATTTGCTTCTTTTAAATCCCTTTTGGGTCAGAAATAAAAATAGACTTTATCCAAATTGATGTATACACCGGTGAATTAGATGTAGGGTATCCTTTTTAGTACTAAAGAAAAATCACAAGTGTAGTTTGTGTACAGTACCTCTGAAAAAAAGCAGTAAAAATGAGTGCAGAACTGTGAGGAATCAATTTGTTAGCATGTCCTAGCATATAGGCTATAGGTTTCTTTGTTCCAAGGCTAAATTTAAGCCTTGGAAATACATACATGGAAATCATAATGTAGGACTTATGTAGGACTGTGCTGTTTTTCCAGACATGCTGGTTAGTCACTGACTTTAAACCTTTTGTTATTATGCTAATGTGTCCCCTAGCTCTGTTAGCTGATGAGACTGTGTCTAATTTCAGTTTTCTATGTGTTATATCATGAATGGCTTCATCAAGTTATTTGTTATTGATTCTTTTAAACCCTTTTATAAGGTTCTTGGTTACAATATTTTAAGCGTCACCAGGTAATTATTTTTAATGAGCTAGTGCTAGCTAGTTTGCTGCAGCTGCTAGCATCTCCCAGAAACTGTTGTCTTCAGTATTGTAGCCAGAAAACGTACAGGCTAAAATGGATAGAATATTATTGGCCTGGTTTTCTCTGTTTCTTTAATTCTGGGTGCATTAAGTTAACCTAACTACCTTCACACTCTTTAAATCAGTCCAGGTTGGGTTGCACTAATTATTTAACTTCATAAAATGTCAAACGTTAGACCTAAATTAACTTCAGCAAACTGAGGATTTCGGTTCCCAGTCTGTGTCTTATCATTTTCACTTTAACTAGAGCAAATGGCCAGAAGATGGGGAGTCATTTATCAATTTGATTTCTTTCATCTATAGTATGCTCATGTATTTTTGCTGAGGCATTCTTTTTGATAATCTATTTTATTTTATGGAAAGGGTAGATGTTAAGAATGGAATGACAAATGTTCTTTGGTTTTATTGATTTGTATTCCCTTTCACTTTGTTTACACCATCAAAACTGCAGTTCATTATCAGCACAATAAGCACAAACTGTAAACGACCAAGCCTGTTTGTGTGCAGAGAGCATAATGACTAGGCTCTATGCTGTGTACAAAAAGCTTTTCATTAGCTCTTGTTTCCATTTTTCCATGGAGATTTTCTGGAGAGCATATGGCTGCACATCAAAGTTTTATGGTAACTCTTGGGTATCAGTAACGCTGTCCCCTTTCGGGCCATTATCATCCAGCACCTGGTCCAGTTCTTGCCTTTATGTCTTCTACAGTTTTTAGCCATAGAAAGAAAACTACAGTATCTGGGTTACAGTGACACAGCATGATGTTCCAGCAGGTCCAAAAATTACTATCCAACTCAACTCAACAATAAGCTAGCAAGCCCTCAGACCCCAGGTGTTGCCTTTTCAAGAATTATGATATACATTCATTTTAATAGCATTGCTAATTTTGCTTGAAAATCAAGAAATAAAGTTTTGACTGACATTTCACCATGTTCACAGCAAAGAGGACTAAAATATTAAAAACTGGTGAACGCTTATGCTTCAAGTATTAAACCTTCTGATGTTTCCTAAATGGAATGTGTTTAGCTCCTTAATCTTAAACTGCTCTTACAAGTCAAAACATTCACTAAGGGAAAAGATTTTTTTTACAAAATTTCTACAATGATAATTACAGTTACCCATTAAAAAGTTGTTGTCATAACATGACACAAAACAAAATGTAATTAAAAATTGTTGTCAGTTTTGTAAAATCTTTATATAATCTGTAACTGTCATAATTTGTGTGGTCTTCTGAAATAAAGTAGATAAGCATACTAAATATTTTTGCTTAAACTTTACCTGTTTGGAGTGGCCAGATTGCAACATCATATGTACCAAAAACTGTCTTCCATGCATCCCCAAACTCTCTACTAACCTTTATTCTAATCTGTAATATGACCCTTGAGATGTCCTGCCAACCTTTACATACACATAGAAACCAACTAACTTATAATAGAAGTATTCTTTCTTTGCTGCTAACTCACTGATCTTAGGGCTTACCTACTTAAATTTTCTAGTGTTTTGCTTTCAAGCAGATACAGGGCATTCAAGGTTATGGGCCGACATAAATACTTAGACATTAGAGATTTAAAGGAAGAAGCACGTAGCTTTTCTTTCTCTGCTTTTCAGTTTAGTACAAGCCTTACTCACAAGTAGAAGATATTAGATATTCCCCACAAGAAAGTGAAAGTCTCTTGGAATGTATAAAAAATTTAAAAGTGTAAAAGCAGTGCACTTAGGTCAAAAAAATCTCAGTATTTGGCCTCTGAGTTTTTCTACTATCTAGAGAATACACAAAACCCTGCTCCTTCAGTTCTCTACTTTTTACTTTTACTTTCCCTTGTTTGTTGTTTTTTTTATTGATGCTTGACAAGAGTTGTTGCGTCTTTCATCTCAGCAGTTAGCCATTCTCTGATCTGTTTCTCGATCCACTCGTCTTCATCTGCCCCCCTGTCTGGCTTGTTCTTGGGTCTCGCCGGGTCTCGTACCTTTTCACGAGCCAATACGGGACAGCACAGCAAAAGATTTTATCAGATTACTAAGCAGGGGGGGGACTGGGCCCGGAGATTGTGTTAAGCTCAGCATTAGCCAGCTTGCTTTAATTACGTTTGCTCAGCACTAGCTCTGCTAATGGCTAGCTCCATGCTCCTTTGAAGAAAGACAAGAAGGCCTTTGTGTTCAACTTAGTTTTAAATAGAAGATATGACAGAGAATTGTAAGGCTGAGTAATAGTCGAGGGATGTATAAAGTCATATAAGATGCCACAATTTAGATTAAACTCTTCCTGTATAGTATTTGGGATTAGCATGATATCATGGCTAATAAAACTGGAATCTGTGCTTGTAAAACTTTTAACATTTATCCTCATTGCTATCGCTGGAGACATTTCCAGTTTAAAATTCTACTATAGCTTACTTCTGATTTCTGGATCAGTCATATGCAGGCATTGTTTGGGGGAATATGCTGCATAAGCATGACAAACAGGTATTGTCACAGCCGTACCCTATGCTTGTTTACTCTCTTTCTCTCTCTGTATTCCTGAGTGCTGCTGACAGTTTTCATCTAGGTAGGAAATCGCTGATTTATCACTTCTTTCACTGTTACAGTACATCTGCTCTTTCCCCACCTGACGTGAACACATGTAGCTGCCAGAGATTTAGACTCATAAAGCTTTAAAGCATGACCCAGGCGTTGGTTCAACTTATGCTAAAAAAATTGTTTAATTTTTTTATTTTTTAATTCTTTTTTGGTGGGGAAATCTATTATTTTTCCCAAGTTATTCTATCTTTTATAACCCACATGTGTGCTAAGAAACATTTTATTAGTGACTGTTTGTGTCATCTGCTTGATGGTCACACTTTGTTGCATTTTTCCAGCATGTATCTATCATTGGCCTAATAAGCAGCTTTCATTAAGGGGTGAAATACTGTGCATGAAACCCGAGACCTTAAATTAGACCACAATGAAATATGTGGCTTCCCCACTGCCAGTGGCTTCATGTGCAATCAATATTTTATACTTTCAAATCAGCATGTGTATTTATAGTATTTTTGTGTCTACTACCTACAAGACTACAACATTCAGGCCATCAGCTACAATCAGAAAAACACTCTTGAGTCACTAATGAGGTTTCCTATTCCACAAGGACGATGAAGGTAATGTTAAGATGGGGAATAGAGTGAGAACATTTTTTATGGAAGTAACCAGACCGAGACTGTTACTCTTATTGTTGTAGTAACTGATGCTTAGTTATTGCATTCCTGATTTACACATTATTTAAATTATATTTGCTTTATTTTCTGTTTTTTTTTTTTTTTTGTTATGTTATTGTTTTAATATCTAGTTTATCTGATTATTTAATTTCTAATTCAGATTAAACATATTTTTATTTTATCATATATGACCCAATAGCACCAGTTTAAAATCTTCAAATTGAACCATTTTGCAAATACTTGTCTGCTTCTAGTGTTTATTCAGTGTCAGTTTACAAGCTTTTTTTTTTTTAGATGTATGACTACAATTCCAGCTCTTTAGTCTAATGTATAAACTTAAAAAGCATCATTCTGTTAGTCCCATAAAGTCTACTTTCATGTTCATATTGCTCACAGGTGCATTCAGGCAGAAACAATTTCACAGTTGTTTTAAGACGTGTGTGTAGTATATATGTCAGGCCTGTTAGTGGCACAGTAACACTGCTACAGAGAAACAAAGACAGATTAAATTGAGAAATTTAAACAAATATTTGAAGAAGATGATAGAATCAAATTTAAAAGGACACATTTGTTGGTGTTTTTTTTTTGTAAATATCATATTCATATCATATGTCATTTACAGCACTGTAATCTGCCATTATTGTAGCTAATGGCGGGTTATGCTCATGTGTGTTAAGGGTGAGGAGGGGCTCTGACATCATCAGTTGAGAAATGATGCATGTGGGTTGTAAACAAAAAAACAAAATGGTGACACTTTCAGATTTTATCCCTTATTTAATGTTTTCAGACTCTCAAAACACCAGTTCTGTGTGAATGAAACATCCAAAATACAAAAAGAAGCTTCAGTGAATGGCAGAAAAGACGTTTGACTATCAGCCTTCATCATCTGGTTTGAACACAGTGAAGCTACTGATATTACGGAGATAAAAAAAAATAAAAAAGAAAGAAAACTGGGGATTAGGCTAACCATTATATCGGTTTCACCTGAGATGCACATTACACTTTCTTCTTCTGTTCCATTTCCTTCAGTATTGCCTTAAACTTTTGTTGTCTTGGTAATATAAAGGTTTTATCCTTGAAAATCCAGTAGGTCCCAGGTTAATTCATAGATGATCTCGTCTTCAACATCTGGCTGCAAAGTTGTCAAATTCAATGAGGAGAAAGAAGTCAAAAAGCTGCCCTGAGGGAGCTTTCCAGCAGAGCGAGAGATGAAAAATAACATCTCGCTGTTGCACTGGTTGGTGTGAGCAGGAGGAGTTGTTCTGTGATGGAGACTGATTTTGTCAAGGTGTTGCAGCTGCGCTCTAGAAGGAAAACTTCTACTAACTAATTCAGTTTGGATTGAGTTAGCACAACTCTCACCCCAGAATTTAGCTGATTAAAGTGTTGTGTTTTCTGTGGGATGTTTTCTCATTGTGGTGTAGCACAAAAAATGACCTAATTGTTGGATTTTTTTTTTAAATGCCATTAGGATTGATTATTTGCATGCTTTTATCCATAAATGGTAATATTAAAGGAAAAAATATACATTTATACATAAAAACATATGGTGATTATCATATCTGTACAATAATCTAGCCTTCTGTACGATGTATGATCAGTAATTCCAAAAATTCCATAAAGTATGATAGTTTTGCTCCTTCATTATATGGCTAAGTTACTTCTAGGGCTGGGCGATTAATCGATAAAATCGATAAATCGAATTTTCCATTTCTGGAGATTAATTTTTTTGAAAATCGGGATTTTTTTCCATAGTTAGTTAGCAGCAGACTTGGCCCTCCCTCCACACCAGAACGGTGTTTGTCTGACAGATTTTCAGTGAAGTGACCCTTCACTCACGCCTGGGATTTAGCTGTGCTATAACTACAGTGAGAAATGCTGCTCTCTATGAGATGCAGAAATCAACTTAACCCACAAACACTAGTTAAGAGACAACCTTCATCAGGGGAATTATTTCTGCAGTGGATCCTGTATGGTAAGGATCCAGATGGAAAGAGATCACGGATGCATTGTGTCGCATATTTCAATGTAAGATATGAAGTCGTTTATATGGTGGAAGAGCTATGACATTATATGCTTTATTTTTGCTAGCATTCATCTTTATAAACAAATGAATGTTTTAATAAGTTTATTTATGTTTTGTAAAAGAAAAGGAAAAAAAATCGATTAAAATCGGAAATCGGATTTGGTTATAAAAAATCGGAGATTTTATTTTTAGGCCATATCGCCCAGCCCTAGTTACTTCTTTATCAAACACTTTCAGGATACAGATCCCGCTGTGGCACACAGCATCCTGCTCATATGACTCTAAAGTCCAATCTGCCAATCAGCGCTCGGCATTACATGGCGACACGTGAAGGAACATGGCTTTTAAGCCGAGCACAACATTGCAATTAGAGCCTCAGAGCATTTAGTAGATGTTTTATTACAAAGCAAATACTTTCAGTTTGTACATGTGTGTTTTCATTTTAAATGAATGAATGAAACTTTATTGTCATTGCAACAAGTGCAACGAAATTTTTTCCAGTACAAACCCGTCCAAGATTAGACAACAACAACATATAGAACAAACAGGATCAGGCAGACTGAGGCAGCCATCACCTCAGCACGAGTTTAAATGGCTACATATAGGCTGTTATGTTTTTATCATTGTCTTTGTATGTTTATGTTTAGTTTTAAAATGCAGCCAGAAGTTTCAAATATAGCTAGTTGAATGGGCAGAGGGTTAAAATCGATATATGTGCTAATATCAAAAATTAAGCACAACCCTATATTAATCCCAAAAAGAATTTAAAGAAATTAAGAGTATTTTTAGTCAATGTATAAAGAAAGTACATCTTAAATATTGATAAAGCAGGACCTTATACATGATGATACACAATCTCAACCATTCTGTTAGATTCTATAAAGTTAAACTACTGTTTTGGCTAAAACATACACAGTCTTTGATAATGTGCTATTGAAGCTGATGGTCCTGATCAATGTCAAGATATAAATGAGGTGTGCATGATATTTTTCCTTTAAACTCCTGGTACGACACTTTAAAGGTCCCATATCATACATTTTTTCAACAATTTCATATGGATGTCAGAGGTTCTTAATTTCAGCCGTTCCAAATGTGGCTGTAGTGTTTAGCCAGTTAACAGTGCACCTTAGTTTTAGCACGCCTACCTCCATTAGCTGGTTAGCTACTGTTAGTTCAGGGTTAGCTTGGTTAGCTTCTAACTACAGGCAGCTCGGCGTTTGATGGGTGTCAATCATCCACCCTTACCTTCACAGTATCCCTCTCAGCTCCACCTCTTTGCCCATTTTTGGATTTTCCGGGAATGACAACACACATGATGCTGCCAAGATGGCGATGGTGGGAACCACCCAATGAGCTTCATTTCATCTCTTCAGAAACCTACAAGTGACATCACAGAGGCTCCGCCCATCTTTTTTATACAGTCTGTGGTTTTGGTCCTTATTTTGTCTAGTTTTGTATCATCTTGACTACTACAAATTTTTACTTATTGAAGCTCTTACATCACTGTTTAAGAAGATTTGTCATCCTTTTTAATTTGCAGAAATTTAAAACATTTCAGTCAAGTGGCAGCATCGTCCACATCTTCCAATCTGTTACCTTTTCCTCAACATGTCCTCTTTTCTTTTTCTTGCTCTCTGTCACTTTTTTTTCCTCTCAGCAGCTGTTTGCTCAGCCAACAGGTAGACCGCTAGCTGCTGGCAGATTTGATACAGATGTGATGGCATGCTGTGGCCTGAGGCACAAAGTTGAAATTTAATTCTCCACTTCCTTGCTTTCCTTTGTTCTCCTGCATTATCTCTCCATCGTTCCATCTCAACTCCCCATCGCCTCCTCTTTCTTGCTATGTGTTTCCTTGTTTGTCATTTTCTGCAGGGAGGTGTCAGCCGGGGCTTATTATACTCCTCTTACACTAATTGAGGGCAGAGAATGTGCAGATTGAGCTTTGATTTTTGCCTTCCCCCTGTGCCATTGCATCATCCTCCCTCATGTCCCCTGACACTCTCTTCCTCCCTTTTTTTATACAGATACATGCACATGAACAAAGCCAGACTCACTTTCTGTCAACAAATGAACACTGGAAGAGTGGGCACTGACATGGATATGTGGGTTTTGGCGTAACACACACTCGATTACGGCTATATTAACGAGTGATTTCATTATCTCAGCCGACAATGGCTGAATCTGCAGCATTTTGTTCACACTGCCCTAATCTTCTTTGTTTTCTGGCTCCTTTCTGAAGTCACGTGATCCTTGTATCTGATAAGTTTATAATGACTTCTAATGAGCCATGGTTTATTCCAAGTTAATCAGCTGTGTATCACATGCGAAGAAATTGCTGACAATTTGTGTCTTTGAAGTAAAGTCTCATATTTAATTTTAGAGAAGAAGAAATGGCTTTTTTGGTATGGAAACTGAGGATTGCCTATGTGTGCCAAATAACAGAGGAATGGATTATTTGAGCCCTTGCTTTTCATTTTCTCTTCAAATTGTTTGAATTACAATGGCAAGGCAGCACAAGGAAATGTAGAGATTTTCTTAAACAAATAGACAAAAGAGGAGATAATGAAGCATTTTGATGTTCATGTTCATCAAAGCTTTTGAGCTCAGTGACATCTCTATAGAATTATGTGGGTGAGTATCTCTCCCTTGGGACAATTTAGTTGTATACATGTGCAAAATGTCATCAAGTTAAATTTGTAATATGATCCACGGGCTAGATACACACTTGTTTAGATATCATTATAATGCAATATTACTTTTATTGTTTCCTAATGAAGTATAATTTTAATTTAAACCTGTGTGCTGTGAGTCAGAATATGCAGTAAATCTTCAAGCGGACTGTTTCTGTGCATGCTGTGGCATGCAAAGGTACCATAAAAGCTATATTTTAAAACAAATAGCAATATGATAGAAAATTAAACACTGAAAACTTTAATATGCTGAACATTTAAACTGTGAAAGAAAAAGCTAATTTAAATGCTAACTTTTTCAGCAATGACAATAAAGAGAATCCCATTGCTTGTACATTTTGTTGCACTAACACTCTTGAAGGTGCATGTTGTTTATGGGCTTGAGCCTCTGTACACAAGTCTTTGTACCTCACTTCAAGTGAAACCATAAATTGGTGACAAACTTGGAGTTGTTGGACCCCGTGTTTATCTTTGCAATGCAGCTAGCAACATTGCCATGTTAAAAATACTCCCAAACCTCACCAGCTGACTGTATTTTTCAGCTATCTGGTAGTTATCAAGAGAAAGTTGAAGGTGTATTTAACTTGTGTAATGTTTAAAAGTAAGTAAGTGTAGGTATTTCATAGTGGTGCAGCAGTATAGAAAATGCTCTCTGATAAAACAACATCTTCTCTATCAAGCTAGCATGATGCTTCAGCTTTATGGTTCCAAAGCAGCAGAAAATGTTTGACAGTGTTTAGTATTTTACAATGTAGAACACAGTCTAACCTTATTTGCAAACATCTTTGTGTTTTATGTTCAATTTTAAAAGCCCTTTGAGACAGGCATTGGAAATTAGCCATTTAAGCTACAAATGCTGATTTAGGCTATATTTTGTAAGTTTTCTATGTTCAGGTATATGTCCTTATCCTCATAGTGTATACACCTGTAACACACATACAAGTGGAACAGGTTGGTTTGTTGGAGATCCATCCTCTCATATTAGAATTCACTGACAAGGTGTTAAAGAAGCTAGGTACTAGCTATTAGAGATGGTCAGAGTGTGAGACTAAAATAGTTAACTTTTTCACATATTAGTTTTACTTGTTTATCAAAAAATGATCCCTATTCTTCCTCCTTATGATTGATGCATACCAAACAGACTTTTTATTGACATCCAAAAGATTTAATAAACTTGTGAGCCACTTAGCATAAAGTTTCCTCATGACCATCTGGTTAGCGTTGATCCAACTTTAGTTTTCACTACTTAATGTTGTATTTGTGAAATCTTACAAGTCAATACTGACATTCATCTCTAAAAAGTCAAATATAGCGGAATGGTCAACCAATAAACTGGCTTCAAATAAATACAGGCATTGAAAAGGTTTTTGCTCTTTTAGCACATCTACTGCTCAACTTTAGCTTTGTTAAAACATTGATACTCTGTGTTAATAACATCTGAGATTTTCAGCATGATTACTCTTTGGATTAGCTTTAATATTATATGTGTGTAGTTTTATGATTGCGACGATGTTGGAGCCGTGTAAATGCAGTAGGAAGGGTCATTCATTGTGATAGTTTGCAACTGATAAAAGATGTGTTCAGACTGTTTTAGGACATCTTTGTCAATATTTTCCCAAAATATTATACAGAATGAGGATAAAATCTGTTTTAATTTTATTAATCTTGTACATCTACGATTCCAGCGTGGCTTTACTCAACATTATTGCAGTAAGTGGTCAAAAACCTCAAACAAATGTCTTGACTGAATTGACATTAAGGTGATATTGACAAATCATAATTATACACACATACACATCCTTGTACCCCTGTGTGTGTGTTTTTTTTTTTTTTTTTTTTTTTTATGATCTACGGGATGGTGTTTTGACAAGATGATTGACACACCCAGGCTTTGCAGTGCTGTTGTGACTTTGATTTATTTGTTTATTTGCCAATCTCTTTCCCAGGAGTTCTATTTCCTGAGTGACATCATGGTAACAAAAGAAATCCAGCAGCTCCACAGTTCAAGGAGGAGGCTGGGAGAGGTTCACCCAGGGGAACTGTGTGCACACATACTGCCTAATCTCTACAAACATGCACATGCATACACATTCATAAAGATCCCACGAGCTGACATACTTTGTCTCTTCCATACACTTTTAATAGTATACCGAGAGCATAACCGATCTCTGCCCTGAATATCAACACCTGCATTATGCTGCAGTGAAGGTGAGGAAAATGGAGGATTTATGCAAAGTTAATGCAATGCATAAACAAAAGCATGCAAGGTGAGAAAATATAACACTATGAAAAAGAGCAGAAATGTGCCCCTGTCTTCAGCAGTTGTTGTCCCGTTTCACACCCGGTCACAGAGATTAGCTTCTGAAGCCAGCTGATTTGGAAAAAAAAAAAAAAAAAAAACAATGTAAATGAGGCAGAGGGTGAATATCAGTGTAAAGTGACACTCTTGTTATTCAAGCTTGCTTAAAGGGTGAGTTTTGCTAATGAGAAAACTGCAGGGGTTCAGGACACATCCAGGAATGAAAATATACTGTAGGTAGGGAAAAGTGTGCAGTTTGCCAACATATCAAATGTAGCTGTTGTAGTATATCAATAGACATACTGGTATCCACCAGTGGAAAGGCAAATAATGAAAAATACAAATGAATTTTTATCTCATTCAGGTTGAAATGACATTTGGTGGCGTTTCCCATTTAAACACGGTCAAGTGTAACCCTAGGCGTTAAATATCTTTATCCATATGTACATTTTTCTGTAAGAGGCTCTTCACAATGCAGAGTATTCATGTAAGTGTTGATTATCCATATGAAGTAGCTTTGTTTTGTTATGCATCAACTCAAACCACAGATTATGCATCCTGCGCCTCATGAGAGAGATAATCCAGGATTCATCTGCTGGGTTTCACATGCATGTTTGTGCAATGAGAGGAACTGTCAAGGATTTTCTCTGTTTGCACAAGATTCACAATCCCCCCACTCCCTCACCTCTTAGGTTTAGACTTTCAAGGCCATAAATTAGAAATCAAATCCCTAAATTTACTTTTCTTTACTATCAGTGTTGGGAGGCAAGTGTCAACTCGGTAACTGTAATTATGTCCTAGCTCAAGGATGGAAACGTGACAGGTCTGAGGGGTTGGCACAGTGCCTGATGACTAAATTAATACTCGTTAATTATTACATTCTTTTTAGCAAGATATTAAGAACTTATTTCCAAATTAAAGCAAAATAGAAGCACACAGAAGTTTGGAATTGTTGAATTTAGCAAATGGCTACTGCATCATTTTCTGCAAGAATATGTCTTTAAAACATGCAACTGAGGAAAATGCATCCTTAAAACAGAAAGCGAATGCCCATTTACACAGGATAAGTTACCATGTTTTAGTAGCTGATTGTTCAAATATTAGATCGATCAAAAGAACCTATGAGCCTTGATATCTAATGCATTAATACTGGGGAATAAAAGCAACATGAGTGACATTCTTCAGCTTGCGCTAGGTCAGTTCGCAGCAGTTTAGATATGACATGATACTTCAGTTCCTGCAGTTTGGTTCCTAATAAATTATCCAAAATGGACTGACATTTGTGACATCTAAAGGTTGATTTACTAATTTCTTGCCTTTTTTTCCAATATAACCATTAGGTAAAGATTTAACTTTGAGTAATACATATTTAACCTGTCCCCATTGGCTTTATGACCATTAGCAATGCAGATAGTTATCTACACTGTACCCAGCAAAGCCTGTTGTACTCAATTTAAGATGAGCCTTGATCTGAACTTCATTGCAAAGTCCTTGTCAGAGCTATAACTCAGCTCTAGATGTCATGGCGTCTGACTGGTAAAAGCTTTCTCCACCTACCTCTCAGCTCGTATTGATCTCTTTATTGAGAACCTCTTTTATAAAGAAGGCTTCGATCCTTGATGCCTTCCTCTCTGCATCCTCATACTTCTGAGAAATGTCCCTCTGCACATAAAGAGGAACCTTGTGGAGTGGAGATAGTGGCTCAGAAAGCCACAGAGTACTACTGATAATGGCCATCTCCTGGCAGCCCAAAGAGCCGTGACGGGCAACCATTGCCTGCCACCAGCTCCCTGCCACTGATAAGGACGGGACAGGCGGAGAGACGCTGCACTGGGCATCTTTTTCTCCAACAACATTTCCATTCAGTCATCATGCTGGCCAAATAGCTGGCTGAACTGTATGGGCT
Source organism: Melanotaenia boesemani (assembly GCF_017639745.1). Classification (NCBI taxonomy): domain Eukaryota; kingdom Metazoa; phylum Chordata; class Actinopteri; order Atheriniformes; family Melanotaeniidae; genus Melanotaenia; species Melanotaenia boesemani. Next base: position 14,101,068 of record NC_055705.1, read on the forward strand.
ACAAGCTCACTTACTGCATACTGTTGATTCATATGAATGTGTGCACACACAGCGGCCATCCCCCTGCCACTGTGCGTGTGCACTGTGGCAGGGGGATGGCTGCTTTTGCTTGCTTACATGCTGCTTAAACATGTTCCAACTCTTACAGCCTTGCCGAACCCAGAGTTCAGCACCAACTGAAATCAGTTCTGTTATTTTGAATCCATAATTAATCAGTAATTCATAAGTAGCATGCTTTGTCGCTGTACTCTATCATTTAGAGCTATTATTCTCTGCGCTCATCTAATTTTCCTACCAGGTTCAATTAGTAAATTAGCTTTAAAAATGATCATGGAAAAAGTATTCATTATCTTGGTGAATAATAGTGGCAGTGTGATATATAACAGTTTCCTGCTGCCTTGAGTGACAGCTACCTGCTCTGTACAAGAGCTAGAATGGTCTGACTCATTGTAATTTTCACTTTTAATTAGGGTAAGTATGGATGAGTAGTCCTCTGATCTATCTTTGAATTCCTCAAAGTGAATCTTGTTCATAGTTCAAGTTTGCTCCATTGGAGCTCGCAGTTGTGGAGCAATTATGGACTCAAGTTTTTTGATTGGAAGTTTTGTAAAACAACTCAGGGCCTCAGGAGCTGATGTTGCTTTAAAGGCAAGCCTATACAAGTAAATAAACAGAGAATAGAATATTTGTTAAATAAGCCTGAAGAACAGGGAGATGTGGACATCACAAATAAGTCCTTATGTAATGCTGGTAACCAAAGTAATCATAGATAAAGATGTTGAAAATGATTATTTAAAACCAAAGCATAGCGTAGCACTGTATTAACAATGTTAAGTCTCTGATTCATTTCAGAGGACCAACTCTGCACACATTTTATTATAGTTGTTAGTGGTGTCCGGTGGGAAAAGACATAGATGGTGGTCTTGGCGCTTGCTGCAGAGACAAATCTACTGGAAGGCAGAAGTGGAGAGAGTCAAATAGGAGGAGCTTTATGATGGATTGTACGCTAGGTCATAACATATTGGCATCTTGACAAAGAGGCAGAAAAAGGTTGCTTCCTAGGAAAAGTGTGCGGCCACCACATGAGCCATGGCTCTGTCTAGCCCTGTTGGATCGTTCCCCCTACTCTAAATGGTAATGCCTCCCTAGGGCAACGCAGCATGGTACTACATATGGAGCTCACCACCAGTGGGTGTATTAGTCTCATTCAAGTGTGTGTGGGGGTTAGGATGGAGAGTTGTGAGTGTGGAGAGCAGCTGTGTCCTCTACATTCAGCTGGTGGTCACTTCACCCAATCGAACTGCATCTCATGCACTGTTGATCCAATCACTTGGCCGTCACAGGCCATTGAGACAATAAGTTCGGACATCGCAATATGTCAGGCTTTGGCGCACCTGTGAAAATGGACCGTGCCCAGGTTTAGGCACTGAGGCACTTTTTGGCACCAACAAACATAAACATACCAGGAGAGACTTGAGCCTGTAATGTGTTACCTCAAAGTTTGTATGCCTTGTTTTTTTTCTAGACTTACATCTGTTTATTGCAGGGAGCTCCCATATTTAGTCAACCATGCACCATGATCTATGTTAATGACAAATTAATGAGACCCTGTCAGATATGAATGAGTCATTAGCATGTCCATATTGGTAGCATCTGTGAGGCCAGGGTTATAAACATGTGTAGTTACTTCATGTAAATCTGTTGAGTTCATGAATATTTTTACAATAAAATATCTATCTGTATTTGTTTAAAATCAAGTGTAGAATTTTTTCTGTGATATAGGTTTAAATTGTGAGATTTTGAACCAGCACACGACAGTTTAGATAATAATTTGATTTTGAAATTTGTTGCAGCTGTTTGAATGAAACACTTTCCTGTTTTAGTCTGAATCCTCATAAAGCCAGCTGTAGAAATATTTGCTTTTCAGGACACTCTAGGCACTTATGCAAATTTTATTAATTAGATCTGTAGTTCCATAGCCAGAAAAGGGTGCAGGCACCTCTCCAGATCAGGAATGAGATCCTGCCCCAAGTGGAGGATTTTAGGTATCTTGGAGTCTTGTTCAGGAGTGCAGGAAGAATAGAGCAGGGGATTGAAAGGGAGGTTGGTGCGGCGTCCGAAGGAATGTGGGCTCTACATCAGTTTGTTGTGATGAAGGATCAGAGTCAAAAGTCAAAGCACTCAATTTACCAGGCGATCTACTTTCTTACCATTAATAATGGTCACAAACTGTGGGCTGTAACCAAAAGGACAAGATCACATTTTCAAGCAGTCGAAATGAGTTTCCTCTGCAGGATGTCTGGGCTCTCCCTTAGAGACATGGTGAGAGGATGGATCCATAGTAAAAGCTGTGGTTTGCATACTACAAGTGGTAGTTTCACTTCCTCTAGTGCATATATGTCAAATTCAAGGCCCATAGGCCACATCTGGCACGTGAATGAATTATTTTTGGCGCGCATGATCATATCTAATCACTATTAGAGCTGGCCCGCTGATAGAGTGCATGCACCACTATAATACTACAATTCCCACAATGCACACAAAATGCTCAATACTGGAGGTCACCACACGGGGGAGTACACAGCACTTGGACTTTAAAATAGTAAAATGAACGCTGGGAAAGAGGGGCAGCCATGATAGATATGCAGACTCATCGCTAAAAGCAAGTACTGTGTATCCAATCCCTTAATCAAATACCTTTTTACATTGAAAGAGTCCAACTTAATGATAATTATGCACACTATGGTGTTATAAAAGCTTTTTAAAATGGCATACTTTTAAAGTCTCAAAGCAGTTTTCTAAACTAGACCTTTAGAAGCCCAAATTTTAAACATGCAAAAAAGCTCAAATACCTCCATCTTAGCTTTCATCTAGATTTAAACAATATTTACCTCAGCAGCTTCAAGAAAACTTTAAACCTATTTTTGCTTTTGTGATTTAAGCTTATTTATGTTCTCTCGTTTTTCTTAAAGATCCTTTCATTTTTCCTCATAGTTTCCAGCTTGACCTCCCTTATGTCGCTGCAATGGATCAAACCCCTGCAGCCAGTTCCAAAATTTAAAGAAAAGAGCAAAGGCTGTTTCAAAGGCTGTGTTATATTAGGTGTTCAACAGTCTCATATGGGTGTAACTGTGTCTACCTACCAGAAAAGTTTTGATCTACAGTATAATTCAATAGATATATTTATTCCAACAGAAGCTGGGGCAGAACAAGTTTTAAGTATTATGTAAGATGATGTGGTTTCACAAGCTTTTCTCTCTCTTGTGATATCCAGATCCAGATTTTGCAGCCCAATAGAGCTGTTTCATTTGCTCTACTTGTGTTCTGAAAGATTTCTGAAGACAATGTCATAAGATTCTTCTCTGGATAAAGGAAAGCGTTTCTCCAATGTATCATTGTTTCCCAACAGATCAACGTCCGAATGGAAAGATTGTACTCTCGCATGGAGAATCAATGGTGTTATGTCCATTGAATATTAAGATAATGCTTGTGCAGATTTCCATATCTCCAACTCATTCACTGCACAATGAATTATCCACACATTTCAGCATGGAACGCTCCGAATTTTCTGAGCTTAACAATTGCTTTATTTCTGCCTGATCACTGCCATCTATATTAATTTCCCTTTTTCACTGGACATCTTAAACTGTGAAGCCAGTGAACTGAATGTATGAGATTCATACATCCCTCATTAATGACTCACCAAATCTGAAAGTACGACTTGCAGTTAATGGCCAGTGGGGTGTTTCAGCATTTGAAAACAAGGTTAAAGCCTGCATGTGAAGTGAACCTTGGTCAGAAGCATCTGATTAATGACTCAGCATTGCTCTACAGGGGTTTGGTGGATAGGTTTTTTTTTCTCCCTGTCTGGCCTGTAATGAATGAGATCTAGAGGGTGGTAATTTTGTGGCACAGAACACTAACTGGCTCATCTCGTCTTCACAGGATGGCAGCAAGAGATTGCCATTTCAACAAGCTAATTAGTTTCTTATTGAGCCCTGAAATTTTAGGAAATGTAATAAATAACATCAGGAGTCCAACATAGTATTAAGTATTAGTATAGTATTAAATGGAGGCTATGACACTGTATGTAAGAATAATAGAGTTAATTAATTTATTTAAAGTTGTGGATTTTATCAATATATTCATTATCTCAAAGCTAATATCAATTTTTATTTCACTTGTCTTGTCTTGTCAAAACTGTATTTTGTTCACAGTTTTGTAGTTAAGTTAGACTGTTGTCCTAGATGGTGATAAGGAATTCAAAGTAAATGATCCATAAAAACTAAAACTAATAACTGGTTTTACAAAAAATTTAGCATTAACTGATTCCCTCAGTTTTATTTAGTACCATGTAACTCTATATTACAGATTAACTAAAATGGGATGTAGAAATGAATAAAAATAAAGAAAGAAAAACAGTAGTTGTTGGTTTGTTTACTTGTTTTAGGCATATATTGGATATATGGAGTTTTTGCTCCCCATTGTCACCAACAGCCCCATGCATGCTCGGGATGGGGGACTGATTTAAAGAGAAGATTCAGTGCAATCCTTTGTTTTTTTAAAAGTCATGTTTTTAAATGAAATGTCTTTATATTAATAAAATTATTAGGAATTTAATTTAATTTAATTTAATTTAATTTAATTTAATTTAATTTAATTTAATTTAATTTAATTTAATTGCTTTGTTGTAAATTTGAGTTAGATAATAAAGCTGGATAGAAAATACACTGCCCAACTGTGAAGCATGGTGTAGGTTGTATCGTGGGGACGGCAGTGGTTCAGGCGGTAGAGCGGGTTATCAGATGACCAGAAAGTCGTCAGTTAAATTCCCACTACGCCAGTCATTTGTCGTTGTGTCCTTGGGCAAGACACTTCACTTCCTCCAGTGTCGGCATCGCTGGTGAATGAAAGTGGATGATGTGTTTGGTGGTGGTCGGAGAGGCCGTAGGCGCAGATTGGCTGTCACGTTTCCGTCAGTCTGCCCCAGGGCAGCTGTGGCTGCACATGTAGCCTAGCATCACCAGGTATGAGTGAGGAGTGAATGCATAATGGAGACAATGTAAAGTGCTTTGGTGCCTTGAAAAAGCGCTTTATAAATCTAATCCATTATTGTTATCATGATTGGGGACTGCTTTGCTACACCACAGTGGAAAAACCTTGCAGTTATTGAATGATAATTTCTTTAGTGTCATCAGTGTGTTGAGTGATGCAACAGCACAATGACTGGAAATTTTTTATTTTAACTAAGATGCGTTGACAGGGCCGTCTTTTCATGACATCCAAAATATGATGATGAACTCAAACAAATTTGTGGAGAAGGGTCCAAACTTTCCACCCCACTGCTGTCAGCAGTGTTAGGAAATAGTGGACTGTGTTTTCTGCTGTCCAAAGAGGCTCATATCAAGTTTGTATGTAAATGTGATGTAGATGAAGGTCAGATAACAGTTTTTCAGTAATCATCTAAGATTTACAGGGTAATCATTTGTGTTAGTTTAAAACCTGAAGAAGGAATTTAAATAGTTTAGTGTCATGATCTGTGTTTTTAGTTTAGGTGTTTATGTTCTTGTCATGTTTAGTTCTGTTTTCCTTGTTTTATTTTGCAGCTCTGTCCCTTGTATGCACCTGGTTTGATTTGCTCACTCACTTCACCTGTTCCTCATTAGTCCTTTAGCAAATGTGAGCTCATTGGTTTCAGTTCCTCCTTGCTGGTTCATTGTATTCTTAATTGTCAGGGTTGCAGCATGGATGAGGCAGACTGGGGCAGGAGTTAAAGTTTAATTTACAAGGACTAACCTTGCAAAAACAAAACCTGGGTAAGCACGGCGCAAACAAGAGGCTACGTGATGTGAAGACTACAGGCAAAAATACTACAATGAACTGGCAGAGATTAAATTAAACTGAGAGGTACACAGAGAGGAGAACTTACGAGAAACAGGTGAAGTGAGTTTCGCTGACGTGGTGTGTAGTCTTCACACCATGTTTTATTTTTTTATTTTTATTTTTTTTATTAAAACCTTTATTCTACATCTGTTTACCTCCTGCCTCGTAAGCCTGCACTTGGGTCCTCTCATCCACACCTCTACCTTAACATCTAGCTTATATTGTTATTGATTACAGCCTGCCATAGATGTCTCTAATTCCACTACACTAAGCTGCTGTCCATATTGTTTTAAACTGACAGATCATAAATACTATTGGGCATGAGAATCTTGTTTGAATTAGCATTTTAATTAATCATTTCCTTTGCAGAGGACAGCTCAGTCTTTCTCCAGGATACTTTCAGATCTTTCTTTTTTGATGAAAGTGTGTCAGTACACTTTGAGATTATTGCAGTGAAACACTGCTATCCAGCCTTGTGCTCAGTACTTTACAAGTTATTTCTTGCAGCTGCAGGATGTGTCCTCTTCTTATTATTTCATCTTCTATTCTTTGTTGTTCTAGGAAGTGGTAACGCTGGCTTTCTATCTCTGTGCCAGCAGTGTGTCTGTGTGTGTGGCCATTATACAGCTTATTATGCCAGTGGACCATCTGTTGCCTGCTTAGCACTGTCCGGCTCGGAAGGACAGTGAGCATGAGGTTGCCCCTCTTTATATTTCATGCACAGCCAGTGTCCCCAGCTCAATCATTTGAAGGCTGACTCACACATTCACATAAAAAAAAAAATTAAAAAAGGTCACAGTTATACCTGAAATATATCATTGCACACACACTGACACAAACCAGACATTCACACCCACAGAGACCTAATTGAGCCAAGCCTGAGCAGGTAGGGACCATCTAAGCAGACGAGTGCTCTGTTAGGTCGCTGCTGGTGGACTGGGTTCTGGCAGAGCCAAAGGCAGACAGGCACGTCTGCAAGCAGTGCTGGCCCTGCAGTGTTCTGCAGGCAGATGGTCTTGCATGGCCATGGGAGTTATTAGAAACTAAGTAAGGAAGTGACAGAGTGAAGAGAAAAGTCTGATCTGACAACTTTCTGTATATTTGTCAAACTCCACTCCCTCACAGTCATTTCCTTGTTCATCTACCCTATTTTACCACTCCTGTTGGGGCCTTTAACTTTTCTATCTATTGTAGTCAGCTCCTAAGTGTGTCATTTAAGCAAGATGTAGACTTCTACACTGCAGCATCAATTACATTCACCACTTCCAGCAGAGTCTCTGCCTCCAACAGATTGGTACGTGCCGCTGTTAACCCCTGGCAAACTCATAATTGTCAGTTTCCGATTAAGTCTTTCAGGAGGAAACTATTCTTGCTAAGAAGTTCTCTTTATCTCAATTCATGCATAAACCTTCCTCATATAAAATGAGGAAATAATTTCATTGAGCTTTCACGGATGGATATTTCCCCCATTTTATAATACTCAAAGTAATGGTTTAGTTTGTTTGCAAGACATGCTTTCGTGCCTTCTTTAGGTGATGATGACAAAGAATATTTGAAACCCATTTTATTCAAGGACCTTTACACAAATTTCTCTTTTTTTTTTTTTTTGTTTCTTTTCTCAACCAAAACAACCCAGTTTCTGATGAACCTTGGAAAAGCTTCTAAGACAGCATGCGTCATTATATAATAAGCAAAGTGTGCCGTTTTAATGAAGGGTTGCTCTGTTATATATTGTTGTGATAAATGAATGAATTAGAAACTTGTACAAAGGAAACCTCCAGAAAAATGGCTTTCGTGTTGAGTATGGGGCGGCAGTGGCTCAGGCGGAAGAGCAGGTCGTCCAATGATCGGAAGGTCGGCGGTTCGATTCCCACTCCCGCAGTCATCTGTCGTTGTGTCCTTGGGCAAGACACTTAACCCTCCTTGCCTCCAGTGTTGGCATCGCTGGTGTATGAATGTGTGGATGAATGTTCAGTGATGGTCGGAGAGGCCGTAGGCGCAGACTGGCAGCCACGTTTCCGTCAGCTTGCCCCAGGGCAGCTGTGGCTACACACGTAGCTTACCATCACCAGGTATGAGTGAGGAGTGGATGAATAATGGATTCACACAATGTAAAGCGCTTTGGGTGCCTTGAAAAGCGCTATATAAATCTAATCCATTATTATTATTATTATTATTATTATTATGCTGAAAGATCCTTGATGTTTGACATTCAGCGTTGAATGTCTTGGTACTTTCAAATGGTAATTATTGTGGAATGATGACGTGCATTGAGAAACACGTGATACGATTTTGTACATTTCACTTCAAACCATGCATTCGACTTCAACCTTCTAACTCTGATCTCCTGAATACATATTCCAATACCACCCCTCCAACCTCCCAATGTGGGCTTTCTCATGAAAGCACACAGAATTTGATTAAACAATTGAGTTTATATTTGTGTTTTCTTCTCAAGCTAAACGATTAAATAGACTAAATTTATGCCTTGGTGCTTAAAACACAGGACAGGAAAAGCTGGAAATGCAACCATCAACCCAATAATTGGATTATCTCTATTTCATGAGCTCTAGCCATCAACACATTAGCAGATCAGGGAAGCAATAGCATGTCTTAAATAGTAGATACCCAAGCATTATTAGATGCTAACATGTGCAGTATTCAGTAAATGGGTGGCCCGAAGGGAAAAAAAAAAACAAAACACAGCAATAAATTTAGATTTTTAAACTGGAAGTGTAGACTGCATTGTTACCTCTCTGCTACCCGAAAGTTAATCTAAAGTCAAGAAAGAAATGTTGCATTGATAGGTATTTTGCATAAGCACATGTCAGCATTCACTTGAAAAGGAATAGCTAACAGTATTATTAGTCTTCTTTAAAGCAGTGGCTACTGTCAGTGAAGGAAGATCCTAGCCCTCTGTGGAATTTGTAGCTTTGACCAAGTGCAGAATGCCAATTTGTTTGATAACATTGTAAAACCAGGCCTTTCAGGATCCCAAATGAATCTAGTCCCAATGAGTAATAATCTTTCTTTTATGTCTTCTCAGCTCCCTTCAACACTAAAGTAGAGAAAGGTCGCCATCCAAGTGAACCTCAAATGCCCAAGTACTGTTAAGGTGCTACTGAAACGGCAATACTTCCGTCAACTTGTGTAAGACAAAATCATATACTTGCTGTAGACAGCTCCCTCAGCTTCTCCACAGTGGGCTAGGGGGTAGCTTTCTGGCCCAGAGAGGAATAAATAAAGCACTAGACAATAGCGTCACTCCCCATGGACTTCAGTCTCTGGGCGATGCTCCAGCCATGCTGGCCAATCGCTCAAATGGAAATTAGAAGCAAGGAGACAGATTGTGAATAGTACATTTACTCCAGTCGGCCCGGACAGATCAATGCAGCAGACTTTGCAGGGAAAGGCAGACCAGTGACAGAAATTGGGGTGAGGGGGGCAAGCAGCTTGTTTGTATGTCCGTGCACTGAGTTTGTTCGGATGCATTCATAACCTCATAAAGGCAATGATACTGTCCAGTTACGCATCTACTGCTGTCTGCTTTTTTCCCTTCAGCAATATATCTTTCTTTTCCACTCTCATTCGCCTTAAAGTCGCTCAGCCAGAGGACACACAGTCAAGGCCAGCCGCTAGAGAAGCTGCCTCTGCTTGCCAGGGGGCTGTCACTGAGCCCAGCAGCCTTAAACAGGGACATAGCTTCCTTTGTCCCCAGGCCAGAGCACTGCTTTAGTCACCCGAGCGCAGAAGTAAACACAACCAAGAGCCCTGTGGAAGCTTTAAGGAGTGCCATGGCAGGAAAGGACTCAAACACCAACCTCCTTCAACACATTGAGAAATAGAACTAACTAGTGGAGAGAGTACTTTCTCTTTTCAGCTATCTGTTGTTTGTTGTAGTTTGAGACTACTGGATTACTGCGACCATTTTTTCTACAAAAAAAAAAAAAGACTTAAAAAGGTGTTTAGAACCTTTTTTGAGCTTTTGGGTGAAGTTTTAGGAGATAAGACATCGTTTTAACACTGCAGATAAGTCAGAAGCCATGTAAAAACATGCCATGGACCCTTTAAAGATGGCCTCTTTGTGATTTTAGGGGCATTGTTCTGGTTTTAGGTCTTTGCATATCTGGTAGAAAGTGAAAGGAAGATAGATTATTTTGTGTTTTGAATTCACCTGAGACCACCACATCCACAAACCCTTCAGCATTTACCAAAGATCTTATTTCACAGCAGATCAGATCAGTAAAGATGAGAGACACAGACGTCAAGCCATGAGGGAGAGAAGGAAGAAGATGGTATCCCACTCTCCCATATTTGCCATGCATACATCATTCCCATTGGGGTCCAGATAACCTTCTGCCTCTCTTATCTTCACAAGTCACAAGTAGAACCTTTTGTTTACGACCCTCTCATCTCTGCATCACAAGAGATTTGAAAAGACTTCTTTCCAATAAATTGTTCCTATCAGACCAAAGGCATAAGTTGTGGTGGCTGCATCAGATTTAGTGGTGCCATCAGGCTCTAATGAATTCCCCCTCCTGCCTGCCCCCGCACGTCCTCCGAGTCTCGGCAGCAAGTCTTTCCAATCGGCTGCGCTGTTCAGAGCGGGGCTATCGATAACGAGCCCTGGGGGGCTTGCCAGTGAACACGGCGAGGCCAGTAATGAAGCAGCCCAGGGCTCTGCAGAGAAAACAGCTGGCGTAATGAGAAGAGTTTGTTGGTGACAGGGGTCGCTTGGGTCGCGGGAGGTCATTGGTGTGGGAGGTGCAGTTTGAGTTACTGCAGAGAGAAAGCTCAGGAAATTGCTAAGGAGGGGTATAACATGGCAGACGTGGATACACTGCTTGTGAGCATATAAAGTTGAGCATGATGTTAGTGTCATTTGGGGCAGCGCTGCATTCAGGTGATGCATGTTGGCAGAAAGGGTCTACATTTCCATCTGTTTAAGCATTCCGGACAGAAGCAAACATTTTCCTGTTGTCTCATAGAGGACAGTAACTGATTTAGGCATGGCTCCCTCTCGTTGGAGTCGTCCCACTCTTGTCTTTTCAAATCACTCAGTGTTGTTTTGGCTTAATTGTCTGATTAGAGATGTGCAACACTTGAACGATCCGTTCCATCCTTTAGTGGATTGGGACTGCCGGCTGACCTTAGTGAGTCGTAAAATGACTGATTGAATGCGCTATTAAGAGAATTGTGAACTATGTCGTTTAAATTGAACACTGCCAAGAGCTGGGATACGGTTAATCATTGGCTAAATTTGGACGAGTGGTTATCTTAATTGACATTACACATGCTCTTTATTCTTTGGCAGGTAAATAAATGGCTGGTTTATGATCTTGTCCAGCAGGGCATTAGCTTATTAGCTTTTAAGTCTTTTTGCACCTGGAAAAAAGGGTTAAAAAATTAAGTTAAATAATCAAACAAGAATCACTTGAAGTGGTTTTAGTGATGCTATTTGTGCCTCCACATAAATATGTCGTATTATTCAGGTAACAGGTTATGCAGGCTGTAATTCATTTCACAATCACTTTTAATTATGTGGATGTTTTCCCATTGCTCTCTCTTTTTCAGCCAATATTTACCGCTGTCTAAAAATCAGCTTCCTATTTCTGTCAACATTCAGACTGTGAGATGAAATTAAACTAACAAATGATGAAAGAAAAATGTTTGATGCGGATGGATGCTGTGGAATGAGAACTGTTGGAGGAATGGAGTACGTTGGAATGTGCCAGTGAATTAGGATAAAATGAAAATCCATCTATGAGGTTGTTATCCATTTAGCATGCGCTGAATTGAAATGGATGAAGGCTTTATTAACCTACTAAAATCCCCAATGTGTGCTGCCGAAAGGCATGCATGTTCTATTTTGACAAGTGTCAGATTAGCAAATAATCCACAACAATCAGGATGTAAACTTAACTGCGGCTGGTTTGGTAAATGGTCTTGCAGCTGTAATCATGTCAAATTTTGCCTTATAGATTCACTGAAGTGGCCTTGCTTTGCTTTTTTTTTGCAAAAGAAAACATGCTGGTCTTGCTAATCGGGGCAAAGAACGCCTGAATACATTTCAGAGTCCTTTAAAAATGCACTAGGTGAGAGGCTTACATGAGCATGAAGAGATATATTTCCTTTTTTTGCTTTCTATAACAAGTATACCCACTTCACACTGGAAGGTTGAGCCAAGTACATAACGTGACCCCCGGCAGGGTACAACAAAATATTGGTTTGTCTGTCTGGAATGTGAAGGCTGCATTTTTTTAAGTTCAATTAAAATTTAGCTCTCCTTGGTATTCTCCACAGTAGCAAAGCAAAACCAGATTTTTAGGTAGTTGTTCTTTTGTTGAAGTTAAAGCAGAAATGACTCATTTCCATAATTATTCAAGCCTTTCCCTTAGTACTTAGCCAGGTGCTACTCTTGCAGCCTCATTTCTCTTGGGAGTGATCCAGCTTTCTTTTGGAAGTTCTCCACCTTCTTGGCAGAAAACATTCAAGCTCAACCGGCTTGTAAAGGAAGCATCTGTGCTCATCCATTTTTAAGTCTCTCCACAGATACTCTACTGGGTTGAAGTCTAGACTCTGGCTTGGTTACTCCACGACTTTTACAAAGGGTATGGTAACACTTTAGAAGCTTCCAGACTGAATGAAATGACCAGGAAGTATCTAAACATCAGCCATGATAAGAGCTGTTTGAATTTTATTTGAATGCCAAGAAAAAAAGCTCCAAGGTTATAATCTCATTTTGCATAACCCTGGATTGACTTCATGAAACAAAGGAGATAATGCTGTCCTGCAGTTCTTTGCTGCCACAATCACTTTCAAAATGGCGGTTGGTTGTGTTTATCCTGCTGTACTGTGATTTTTGTAGATAGCTCAAAGGTTAGTGGGATGAGAGTGAGTAGCCTGTGGCATGAGCCCATAAGCACATAGGGAGGTTTAATTGGTTGCTCTATATTTATTATCCCTCCCGCTTTCCCTCAACCAGTCTCCAATTAAATATCAATCTGAGAAAATCATCCCCACAGCATGATGCTGCCACCGCCATGTTTGACTATACAGATGATATTTAAAAGGTGGTGTTCTGGAGTTTGTCTCTTGCACACACTTTTGGAAATATGTCATATTGTTTTTCATCATATCAAAAGTTCTTATCTTTCTTATGGTTTGAGAGTTATTCATGTGCCTTTTGATCAATTCTTTGTGTGTAATGGGATGTTGCAATGATGGTTGGTTGAACCTAGATCTTTTTATTAGTGACTGTTGGATTGTTGCTTCTCTGTTTGGTCAGAGCAAGACAAGGCTGTTTGTCTACAACAAGCTTTTTTACTAATTTTAATGCTAGAAAACATTTTTCTTACATAGTTCATCAGATCTGTTTCATAAAACAAGCATCTTTCAGAGATGGTAGGGTCATTATTTCTATGAAATGACTTGCTCTTAGCCTTGCTGTTAGCATATATATATATATATATATATATATATATATATATATATATATATAAAATATGTGTGTGTTTGTGAATGAATGAATGAATGAATGAATAAACAAACAAATGAATGACCCTGATATGTTAAAAAAAAGAAACAATGCATCAACAGACGAAAAAGAAAAGAAATACAAAGAAAAAATGTATTTTAATTCAACATGTTAAAAATAATATGCTTTATATGCATCAACTTACAAAAGACTCAACATTTATGTCCTGGTCATACCCAAAATACCGAAGACCTGGTCTGATCATGAAGTGGATCATATGTTTGGACTCTAGCTTAATTCACAATCTGACCTCAGAATGTCAGCAACATTATGTCGCATTCAGCTCATGGCTGCTTTCGCCTGATTAAAGCCATTGATTATTCAAACCAAATACAAAATTTTCTGTCAAAGCATCACTGTTTCATGTTTCAAATACACATAGTAGATTCTTGAATAAATTTTTGTATAAAAATGCATCTTTCATCTCATCCATTAACTTTTCTTGGCAGCGTTGCCCTTTTTGATAAAGGGCACAGGACCATCAGTGAAAATAAGAATTTGTTAATTAATCAGAGCTTCCACATGAATGGATATTAATCTTTTTTTGGCGCCAAGATGCTCTTTAGATGTGTTGGGAGAATATTTGCTCTAACATTTTAAACCTGGTTCTTACACTGTGTCAGAAATTCCCAAATGATTCTTGCATAAATTGCATTTCCTTTAAAAGTTCAGACACTGACTTGAGTAAAAAGACTCGTTCTTTATTCTGCTTTATGATGAGCAGTTTATCCAACATGTCTCCTTTATTGATTTCCAGTTATTTAATATCTCTGACATTTTGATGGTACATGCTGGTTTTGATTTGCCATGCTTGTTTCCATAATTGTATCAGAAGAATCCACAATAGATTAACAGAATATTGCAACTGATCCACAGCATAAAAAACATTGCAATCATGTAAAAAAATCCTCTCTTAGGGACTTACTTAACATGTACATATGAGATTTTGCAATCCCTCTTCGTAAGCAAGCCACCCAAAACATATATTTTATTAAAGTATAGCTACAACATATTATGGCCAATGTTTGAGAGATTCATCTCTCCTACAAATTATAGGCTGCAGGCTGCTGCTGCTTGTTCAGAAGGAATGACACTCTTCCAGAAGCCTATCCAGTGGGGAAGGAAGCTGCCATGATAGAGGAATACAAGGAACAAGACCTAGTTTCTATGGAAACAAAAGAAATCTAAAAGAGGTGTTGGGGGTGGAAGAGAGGAATGAGAAGGAAGGAAGAGGAGGAGTGAGATGAGGAGGATGTATTGGAATGTTTTTGGAGACGGATGATCATGAAAGGAGGTAGGATATATAAAATGATGCGAATCCAGGCCTCCCCCTGTGGTAGTCAGTGTTATTTATTCACCACTTGCATGCTGTAGCAGGCTTCATAGCTGCAGTCTGCGGGTCCTTTGGTACCAAAACAACACATCATAATATTTGCAAAGCTGGTACCTTTTCTCACAATTCATCATTACAGGGATTTGCTGTAATGAAAGTAAGAGTGTCAAATTGCTCCTCCATACCCTCCGGTCAAGCTCAAACATGCCACTAAGTCCATTTAAAAAGCTCAGGCCATGTTTCACCAGAACTCCAGGTTGTAGGCAGACATAATTTTCTGTAAGTATAAAGAAAAAATAAAGGAAGAAGATATCCAGACAACAATAGTAGAAGGAACAGGCTCCCTATGAATAATTAAACAGGCTGCTCCATTGATAGCAGTGGAGAAGCAGCAGCTCATTAACACTGAGAGGTGAGACGAGGGATGACTGGGAAACTGAAACTGAACTCCTTTTTATTGATAAAGAAGTTATTTTAACTTTTACATAGTAAACAATTGCCTTTATAAGGCGGTTTTGACAGCAAGAAATTGCTGAAGTCACCATTTTCACAAATGGTTTTGGTCTTCTAAGAATACAGCCAAGAAGACAGCTGAAATTGTTCTTTGTTGTGCATAGAAACACAGACCTTGCATGCAAATACCCATGCAGCTCCACTGATACATATGTTATCAACAAAGCTCTAGATTACAGTTTCCCTATAGCCCCTCGCAGGCCCTAAAGGTGCAGCTCATTTCCAATCCTAATCAGAAATAAAGAGATTGTGTTCTCTAGACTCCTTCCTGCTCGTGCCTCAGACATTTGTTGCACTGCATCAAAGCAGCACAGGGTACCCATTGTCAGTAAGCCACTGTGGCGCAGCTGTGGGAGCTTGTTTTGTAGCCCCTCTACCGCCATGTGGTCCAGTAACAAACACTATTATCAACACCAATAACACCGACAGCAGGGGGAAAAAAGTAGAGACTACAGACACATTTTCATCTTCTGCAAACCCAGCAGGGACTCCATCTCTAAATGTTAGCATGGACTTTTGCCAGTGATTGTGTGGAAACAAGTCCTGCTCAGCTGCCAACACAAAGGGTCGTCTCAGTCAAACTCGATGTTCAGCCACCAGTTAGTGCACGCAATTAAATGCAAAGTGGGACATTGAAAGACAACAACAACAAAGTAACCCCAGAGCACTTTGTAATGTCTTCCAAGAATATTTCAACCATGCATTGATAATACATTAAAATTCACAACTGCACTTGACTAAAGTGGCTAAACACAGATGATGTTATTGCTGTGATAGAAGTGTGAGTTCTGGTTGGACTGGCTTCAACCGTAGCATGTTGAGGCATTTTCTCACACATTTACTCACTTAAATCTATCCCACACAATGTTTATTAGTCGAAGGTCATTGCTTTGACTTGTTTTTTCCACCATTCTTTGGTTTAGAAATAAACAGACACACACAAAAACCTTACGTCTTTATTTTCAAATTCATTTATTAGATTTTAAATGCACTATTCACTATGATTCAAAATCCCTTGTCCCATCAAAGGTGGGAAGCCCATCTGACACAGATGCAGCAGAAAATGCCCAAACCATGATACTATCACCACCATGTTTTACTTAAAGGATAGAGTCGCTTTGCTGGAATTCATTGTTTTCCTTTCTTCAAACATGACACCTACTGTCCAAACTTGGGCTTGGGAAGTTAACGCTGACAAACATACATGAACACAGTTTTTGTGTCTGAACCATGGAGAGCATCTGTGTGATCACAAGAATCGGGGTTGTGTTTAGGTCTGTTTCGCCCCCAACTGATGTAAAATGAAAACTCCACTCCAAGGCAGCCAAATTTTCTTCTCCTTTTTTTAATGTTTCTTTTTGTTTTAAGGTTTTGAGTTTAAAAAAGTTGTCATGTTCTCAACCAATTTTTACAGTAACTAATACTGTATTGTACACAAAACGTTTACAATGCTTAGAATTTTTTTATTTTGAATGCAGATTTTATGTGAAAATGCTCTTTCAAATGACTTTTCTACAAATAAGTAATAAAACTGACACGTTCCCAAAGTAAAACTGCCTTGTTACTGATTGTCACCTGTTTTCCTACTGCCTTCCTTATCTGAAATTTCTAGAGAAATTATTCAATTATCCGTATGATTCCTTGAAAAATTGCCCTAAGCATACAGAAATGCTCAGATTTGTGTCTGTTCCAACAGAAAAACACCTAATCTCTAGAAATTTACTATCAGATATTGTTCCCTGTGTTTAGAACGAAGGCAGGCTCACATATCTTTGAAATTAATATTACCAGTTTTTGACCGTTTACCAAATAAATCCTGAATTTATCCTTTTTTGTCATTTATATTGTTTTTATTTTAGTTTAATTAATTGAATTAATGCTGAGATTTACAAAAAAAATAGTTTGCTACTGCGTAAAACAAGACTACTCTTAAAAAGCTGCTGTTAATTAAATATTGAATTTTGCACATAACAGCGTGATTAATTTCATGATTTTCTCACATTTTAATTGTTGCCCAATCCGCCCCGCTGGTTTGGTGATGTGATCTTTTTGGAGAAGTGTTTTCTGTTTACAGTCAAACAGTTCAAACCACTGTTGTTAGTGTTCTGTTGATAGTCATGAACATTTACATTAGCTAATTAGTTTTAAGCTGCTTCGAGGTACCCTGAGTTCCTTTGTGACCTCACAGCCTACTGCTTTTGGATGGATCTTTGTTAGTGGGGGTAACAATGTATTTGACTGCCCTCATTTTATATAATCAGCCTAATTGTGGATTGGTGAAGTCCAAACTCATCAGAGATGCTGAACGGCCTAGTAAGCATCAATTATTTCTCTAAGGCCTTCAAAAGTCTAAAAGAAATCCAAGTCACAGTGCCAGAATCAATAGTCCTATTTTTCTTTGACAACAGGGTGTTTGTCATCACAGCTGCATACACATTCTTTTGTGACTCAGCAGAACACAACAGCTACATTGCATACACACTGGCAAGAAACACTTACCAGGCTGATAGCTGATGTTTAGTGACAGCCACCACCTGCATTTGCTGCAGTCTTTCCAACTGTGAAGCATCCACTCAGCTCCAACTTTCCTGATACACTTTTTCAGTGCTACCCCACTGTCACACATCACCTTTTGTTGTTGACACAAGTAGGAAAGATAGCCAAAAATGTCTGTTAAGAATATTGGGATGGGCTGTGTCAGCTCGGTGCTTCATTTGAATCATTTCCTGTTGCTATTAGATGGGTGCACATATTGAATGAACTCTGTACTGTCCTCTGCAAAGGAATACTGGGAACTAGTGAGTGGGGGAACCCATCGAAGTTTAATATCCTCAACCAGGATCAAACAGACACTGATTTATGCCCTGAGACTCTGTGTCATTAACTCAAATGAGCAGAGACAAGAATCTTGGGGCATCTTTACGAGCATATTCAACCCTGTCCTCGCTCCCCTCTGATTTAGAAAGCTGACATGTCTCAGTTGGCTTTAGCAGTCCATTAAAACCAGAACTGAGCTGCAGTATCGTACTCCTCTTTTTGGAGAGTTTACAGTTGGCACCAGATGGGAATTTGCAGTAATTGTCTTTATGTTTTGTTGCTTTTTTGGTTGACTTTGAACTACTTTATTTGCACACAAACACAACAAAGTTGGTACTTCTGTAGAATAGCAGCACTTATAACATAGACTGTCAGTCTGCGTCCCCCCCCCACATGCTCATTTATATTCATTTCTTTGTTGGTATTTTCCCCAGATTCAGTTTAATCAAATTCTGCTTCTCATGTGAACATTATTGAAAGCATTTCATTTGCCAATTAGCCAGCTGCTCCCCAGTTAAATAATGAATATGGTAATTCTAAAGCTGGGGGATATGTTGTCTTTTGAGTAACAGCGGCGACAATTATCCAAGTCAGGGATATTTGTTGTGGTATACAGTATGCAGAGTTGTGTGTCTGTGACAACAGTCTGTTGGTGTGCTCACTCATGAATGTTATATTTTATAAGCACAGAGTGTTTAAATAAGGTATGTGAACTAAAGGCGTTTTTTTTTTGTTTTTTTTACTGGAACTAAATATCCAGTTTAGTCAACTTGTTTTAGTTCCAGGTCATCAAATATTGACCTCCTTTCAAGATACAAAGCCTCTCTCAGCACTGAAGTAATTTGAAATGCCAGTAGTAAAGTATTTTGTTGAACGCGTCATAAGATCATCAGAACAAGGTCACAGGACTTTGAATCATTCAGCCTGAGTACATGACTAGCTCCATTTCTGTGTGTACGTTGAGTTTCATTTGCTTTTTGCTTAGATTTTTGCATCTCATTCAACATAAGACAATTTACTTTTTAGGTTTAGGCAATACATTTTTTGGTTAAGTTTAGGACCTTAATTTTCCAAGTTGCCCCTTTGATGGACTGGCAGCCTTTAAAGGGTTTACGCCACCTCTCACAAAGTAGCCACTGGGATATGCTTCAGCTTCTGGATTGGAATAAGTAAGTATTTAATGGCCCTGTGCTGCACACTTAAATAAAGATATCCTGCAAGGAACTGAAATAAGAACCACAGCTCCTATGATTAGAAGAAGGGGGCGAACTTGAAAGTTGACTTTTTTGTATGTCTTTGTTCTGTGCTGTTGTTTTAATATGTTTTTTTCAATGTTTGGAAGCAAACTGAGACTCACCTTTTCAAACAGTCTAGGTCCACTTGTTTGCTGAATGTGACAGCGTTCACGCTAAAGGAGCACACCAGGGTTTGTTTTAAACAAACTAAACCTCGCAAGTGTGAATGCAGTCTTACCTAGGCAAACAGTGTACAAAATTAAACCCAAAAGTACTAAATGAGTGAAAAATAAAACAGAAATGGGAAACAAAATAACAGTTTTGGATGGATTTTGAACTTTGTCTTAGGACTATTGAGATTTTATATCCCATTACCTTCTTCCTTATAAGAGCTGTTTTCATCATGTTGTAAAATGTGTGTGACAGTGACATGCATAAAGTAAAGTCAGAGGTTATTTTAGAGGGATGCTTCCCTCTATGCATACTGATTAGTTTGCCTACCTTTATCTCAATAGGGCGCTGAGTGCATGTTACTGACAGTTCTAATTGAAAGCCATGCAGAGCTGAGCCCGTGTATGGATATAAACATCCTGCTATCATCCGTCAGTGGGGTGGTGGGGGTGTATCGTGATGGGGAAAACTGGTGTACTCACCCATAAGCTCAGTGACAGATTTTTCTTTAATGTGCTTACAGCAGTGCCACGGCAGTGTTTGGAGCAGTCATTCAGTACACATGTTACGTGCCGTCACACACAGCGCTCTGTCAGCCTTTTAATTAGCCCATTAAACTGTGTCCTACTTATGGTGTATGACAGCTGAAAACCTCTGTCTGTCCATTCTTTCATCCATGATTAATGAACCATTTGGTAGGTTTCCTTTCTCTGAAGCGTTTCCCATTTAACTTTCAGCAAAGTCCAACCATTGTTGTTGTTTTTTTTGGTTTTTTTTTGTCACAGCAACAGCATCAGAAAAGATAATGACATGACCTTCAAGCGCACTGAAGGAGGCACCGGTCTCCCATGGCAGTCAACTGAAACTTCTAGCTGTAGACAAGGTCAATAATGATATCACAAAATCCAGTTCAACATGAAAGTGGGATAAAAAGCATCTGGTTTCCTAAAACGCAACAAGCATACCTTTTTTTGTTCTTAAAGATGATTTGTTATGGCATTCAGTTGATTGCATCAATGTACCAACAAGCAATTATGATATTGGCTAGGCTGTGGTGTTGATCAATATGGAGAGCTGCAGAGTGGCGTCACACATGCCTTGAAAACCATCCTTTGAATAAATAAGAGCCAATCAATAGATGCTCACCGTGGACCATTTAGAAATGTACCACAATACTTAAGAGTGTCCCTTTTTCCAAAGTACCAGTTTCTATTGATTAGATTTATGGTTCTCTTTAAACTTTCTGGAGTCACACAAGCATTTTTCTAGTGCCTGTAAATAATCCATTAACATAATGGATCCCTTCATCAGTTCCCAATAAAGGTCAGTGACACTGAGGGTTTACTCCTCTGTTAAACGTTGTGTATACATAGACAGCTTTATAAATCTTTATGGTGGTTTTTCTAAGTGAATTATCAGGACAACTCCTGGATGGGATTCTGTGGAACATGTTGCCTTCGCATTGTATAGCAAATGTTTGTGTGTTGCAGGCTGAACTGGGAACCAATTTTTTGTTACTACCTTTAAATACAATCCATAACGGCATCTATAAGCATCAGGAAGGAAGTACAACTCATATGATTCTTTTTACATCACTACCAACATCACACTCAAAAAAGAAGTGATGGTTGGTTAAATGTAGTTGTTTCTAACCTTCCCCAACCTTACATTATTCAATATGTTCTGCAGAATTTTTGTAGTTTCACTTCCCCTGTTAGCATTTAAAACTGAACTTGTGCAGTAGACTACTAGCTTAGTTTGAGTTCCTCTTGCAGGATCAGGATTTGTTTGGAAAGGTTCAAGGCAAAATCAAGAAGGGTCATTGGACCTGATTTGGCCATTTGAGCTGTATCAATGAGCTGTATCATCAGTGGAGGAAACAATGATCAAAGACACTGTTGAATCGAATTTATACTAGCATGATCTGGAGGCTGGCTTTCTAAATCCCTCGTTGGCCAGGCTGCAGCGACAGTTGGTGGCAGCTTCTGTCACAAGTACCACACGGACGTCCACAAAACTGTCAAAGAGTGAAGCCATAAGGAACAAAGAGATGTGATGTCCGGAAGGAATCAGACAGAAAAGGTGAGCAGGCAATCCACTGCACAATGAAGCAAAAAAAAAAAAAGAAAGAAAGGGAAAGATGAAAGGCTGACTTGAGTAAAATTAAAAGTGATAGCAATAAAAGGAAAAAAAAAATACAAAAGTGTTCTGGAGTGGGAGGAATTGAAGAAGCTGGAAAGGGAATAATACAGGTTGAGCCTTTGAATCACTGACATTGAGATCAGAGAAGAGAATGACATGAGCTGAAGGTGTGACTTCTTTTTATCTGTTAGCCTCATTATTTGTCCTGTTCTTTACTGGATACTTGCCTTTATATTCAGCTTATGAATTCAATATGAAATTGTGATACATTATCTACTTGCATGGGATGCAATATATTGTCTATATTTCAGTATAACTCCTTGTACAAATACTTCAGTCCTACTTTAGTCTTGCTGCCTATTTATTATCAGTTCATTGTATTTGCTATTTTAATGCAAATCTAATTCCTTTTTAAACTGAGAGCACTGTTACACCAGTCAGTGGGAAAAAAATCAATGCAATTCAAGTTTACATTGCAGATGATTTAGCAATAAATTTCAGCCTTAATGGTCTGCGCTGGTATTATCACGGGATGTACCCCTTCAATTAGGGAGGCTGTTGACCTTAAACCTTTGAATTTTATTGCTGCAAAGCCAAAAGAAGACTGCCTGCCTTGCCTGCCTCCCCCTCGCTTAATCCCCAGAGTCTCCTCTCTCAAGCCTGGCAGGAGCCAGTGACCTCTCCTTTGTGACTGAATTAATCCACAGGCCTGAGATAATGGCCATGTCACAGCCGCCAGCAGGATGTGGCAGGAGAATAATCAGCCCACCACCGTGCCATTTCAATCCCCACGGCTATGATCGCTTCTCCGCAGAGGAAGGCGGGGGGGGGGGACAACATGTTGCTATGTTCATTCAGCATGCATGAAATGAGAGTTAAAGATTGCAGCCCTTACAGGTAAAGTAGGCAGGAGCACCTCTGTGATTAGTTTTAGTCTGATCTGAATCAACACCAAGAAGCTTTACAAGCCTTTTGTTTCAGGTGTGTGTGAGGAAAGTGTTGGTTACTGTAGATATATTTTTCACGCCACATGAAGTTAAAAAGGATGCTTCTCCTGTTTTTTAAAATGACGTATTATGTCGAGTTCAGGAGTAACAAAAAACAGGAGCTTGAAACATAAGTTTTAGGACTTTGTCATTTCTTTGTAACAACCATTCTGGCAATGATCACAACTTTGAAACTATTTTTCATGTCTTTCAGTTCTTTCTTTTGGTTTATGTCGAATCTGATACTGAAATTTGTGGTGAGGATATAGTAAAAGGTCTGCTCGCTCATATTTGTGCAAGTATAGTTGCACAGTAGAATCATGCTCCATCACCCCAGAGTCGGCTAAATCTTTCTGTAGGTTTTCTATCAAACATGGTTGGTTACAAGTGGCTCTCCTGGAGAGGAGTTAACTTCCAGTGTTCTTGCATACTCCTATTTCTTAATCACTTATCAAATTGTGGAAGGAGATGCTAATTGTTGGGAGCAACTTTGAGGAGGTGGGCTTTTGGTAAAGGTTTTAACATGTTTTTAAATAATGATTGAAAGCAACATGTGGCTCTGACAAGCTGAGGTTCTGTTTCAACTGGTAAGACAAATTTGTGATAGACACTGACTTTTTTGTGTGTTTTTTGTCCTGGTATTTTACAAATTAAATAAATCCAAAAGCAATAAACACAAACTTTTCCAATCTTATGTCACCAACTGTATTACAAGTAAATGTGGAAATTTTTTTTATGTTGAAAAAAACATTTTATAGCAGCCTGAATAGCAGAATTGGATTTTCCCAAAGTGGGCCTGACTGGCCTGCT
Source organism: Melanotaenia boesemani (assembly GCF_017639745.1). Classification (NCBI taxonomy): domain Eukaryota; kingdom Metazoa; phylum Chordata; class Actinopteri; order Atheriniformes; family Melanotaeniidae; genus Melanotaenia; species Melanotaenia boesemani. The sequence goes on from NC_055705.1 coordinate 14,124,495, forward strand.
GAGACTAAATAGCCACCTCTTTCTAAAGAAGACGGCTCCTAGTTTGAGTTGAAAGCTAAATTGAGCATATCTTCTGCTAGACGACAGCTGAATTACAAGTCCTTACTTTGCCTTAAACAGAGTCAACATGCTAATTTGAACCGCAGGCACAAACGCTTCTACGAGAAGAAGAGTGCTTAAATTAATGCACCATAATTTGTCTCTAACCCCTTGTCCAGTAAAAGTAAGCAGGATTCAGTGCCCTCCTCAGTTTAAGAGTGATGACAACATGGGGGAACATGAGTAAAGAAGTATGGCAGCGATTGAAAATCAGGGGTGTTGTCAAGTCAGTGTATGTTGTAAAGTTGCGTCTGCTTAAACTTATGTGTGGAAATGTTTTAAGGTCTATGCTCGTTTAGCTTGTGTTCACTTCTAAATCACCCAGAAAAGCTTTTAATCGCACCCTGTGTGATTATTCTGATAGTACACAAATACATACTGTCGTTGCACTAATGAGATGTTGTTGAAGATTCTGCTCCCAGTGCATCATCCAGGTCTGCTAGCAACCACCCACAGTAACCAATATCTTATCTCCCACCAGTCATCTCATCTATCCGTGTCCTTCGTTCTCATCAGTCTGTTTTTTTCTGCAATGACGAGCCAGCACAAGTTAACCAGAATATGAATTACGGATGCTGCTTCGCTTTCCTGTCATTTTTACTTACTGTATGCTGATGTTTCCCTGCAGCATGAAGTCCTTCACCTGTATGGAAACAGTGAAACTGTGGTAAGATGTAGAAAGAGCTTACTGTCTTTTGTGCAGTATAGCACAGTTATATAGCTCACAAAGGAGGGAGACTGTAAAAGACTTTTTCTACTATTCATGTTAAAGTAATTGCCAAAAACTGGAACCTGAAAAGGTTTTGGAGGTGTTGCAGGTGAATGGGGGCACTACATGCTATTGGTATTTAACTATGTATATTTTATAAAAAATAACCAACCACCTCCACTGGATCTGTTGCTTCTTCAAAAGACACCTTGTACTGCCTCATAACTGATCAGAGCTCAAACCGAGCCATCATCAATACTTTTCCTAACAACTTGGGGAGGGGGTTAATTTATACCATTTTCACCATTTGTGACAGGATCATTTTTTTCCCATGTATGTCAATGTTAACCACATTTTCCACTGATTAAGAAAAGAATAACTGCAGTAGAAAGACCAAGACTTACCACTTCTATTGTCAGGATAATTAAAAAGAAAAAAAAAACATTATGTCTATATTATTGGTACTCAAAAGCATGTTTGCAGCATAAAGGCTAATTTATGCTTTACGTTAAATGCACATACAGATGGTGCTTTCTGTCCGTCCTGTACATGCATATTTTGGTCTGTTGTTAGAGAGCTTGCAGATGCGTAGCCAGATGTACCAATGGAAAAGTACCACTATAAACCACAGGGGCAGTATTGTGCATTATAGCTGATGTGCAACTAGCGAAAGGAACAAAGAAGAAGAAGTTGCGATGTTTTTAATGGCTGCACAGACCACTGACATCTGCTGCGCTACTTCTTTTAATGTCTGTTTCTGAGACTGTACATTATCATGATGTCCTCCACCATCACAATGTTTGTTATTACCAGCTATTGATGTCGGAAGTCAAAGCTGAATTCTGAATTTTGCACTCTAGTGGAATTATTAACTAAAGAAATTGAGCCCTAAGGTGGTGCAAAAAATTTACTGTTTCCACTTCTGAGAGCAGATACAGCAAATTTCTTTTCATTTCTTTTCATCATGTTCAGCTTCAATGTATGCTTCAGCTTCACTTTTGGAACAGTTTCTGTCTATTTTCATCGCTCCACCTCTAACACAGGTGTTCAGCTGCGTGCATGTTTAGTGGTGCAGCAGGGAAAAAGGTCCCCGCTCCAATGGTTTTTCCCGCAGTGCCATGTTCCGAATGTTTAGGCTATTTAAACTATGTTTTAGTAAATGAAATTTTACTACATTAGGTTGTCACTTTAAGAATTAACAACATATTTTTAAAAATTTTATTTATTCTTGCCAAAATCTGTTTTAATTCCTTACAAAGTCACTAAAATTTCAGCACCTTTCACTGCAGTCTAAGTAGTCAGGACTTTTTCCTTTTTGCTAGTGAAATTCATATTTTAATTCCCATTAATGACATCTTTCTCATTCAAACTGAGATTTTGTGAACACATTTGAAAATCAGCCATATAGAGTAAAATAAGTTTGACATGTGATTTTAAGCTTAGACATGGTTATGTTTCCTCTAAACTACAACTTACCCTCAATTTGTTCAACATCTGTCAGAATATTGAGATTGTGTAATGTACATTTGTCTCAGTATCAGATAATAAGAGATCTATGGTGGCAAACAACAGTCATGAAAAATGTTATCACGATACGGAAAAGTAAAAAGATGCAGTTAATTTAGTCTTTAACTTTCATTGCATGCTTTGTTCTTTTGTAGTATGGGAAGATGTAAAAGGTTGTTGACAACTCTATGGCAGTGTATAAAAAGAACATAATGTACTGATATCATACTTTACAGAGTGGCAAGAAAAACAAATAAAAGTGCCTTTGGCTTAATGATCATTACAGCACATTTTGAGGTAAACTCCTTAAACTCTGGACACTCTACAGTTCTAAAGACCATTGTGTCCTTTCCTATGAAAAGCCCAGTGATTTACCAACTTCATCTTTACATTCATCATCTATGGCTGCTTTTCTTTCCTCAGTTATTGTTTCAAAAATGTCAGCTGACCTGAATCATTAGCTCCTACTTGCATCTTGGATACTTTCTTATAAATGATAGGGGACAGAAAATGCTAGCAACTAGCTTTAGCAACACAACTTTAATGTAAGATATCTTATTTCAGGGATGGCAAACTAAATGCAACTTTCTCCCCCTACTCTTGTTAAACTTGCAGGACAATGAGTGGATAACCAAGTTAGCAGTATCCCTCCACCAAGCTAACTTTCATCCATCTATTCATTCATCCTTCTTCTATCGCTAATCAAGCTAACTTGCATATAAGCTTAACTTGTTTTTATTCTTTAATGTGATTTTGCATGACAGTAGCCACAGACATTGTTCATGGTCATAGCTAGCAAATACAATTAGATAGTTTTTCACTACTTCTTACTCTTCTTTAACCCTCAGGTTGTATGAAGAGTAACAACCGGAGTTATAGAGTAAAACCTTCCCCTAAAATGTTGGAATATCAACCAGGAAGTAGCTGCTACTGAATCATTTACATCATTTTTCTAATCTTATCACAATATCAATATTTCATCACTACAATACATATATTTTGGAACAGCCCTGATTCAGTAATATAATCAGCTCTAAATATTTACTGTAATAATTTTATTTTTAAAGAAAACATCCTCTTCAAACTTGCCTGCCAGTTCTGAGTCTTTGGTGTGTAATGTGATGCAGGTAAAGACACAGACAAATAATTACTGGATAACTAATTCTGCAGCTGAATACCCATCATAATTCGTAGTTTTTGAGACTATAATGTCTTTGTTATGACTCTTACCTTCTATTTGCATTTGCTTGTTTCATATCCTGCACTGAAACTGATACTTAGTCACAAATATGGTCAAATAAAAGAAGCTGGTAGACACTGAGTCCATTTTTAGTTTGACATGATTAGTATTCACGCTGATGAGGTGTATTACAATGTCTGTACAGTCACACACACACACATACAGACAGCGTCGCTCATCTATTTGCTTCTTGCTGTATAAAGGCTGGACCTTCACTCTCCTTCAACCCACGAGGCTGCTCTAAGCAGAAAATCAGATACTGCCTTTGAGGCCTCGAGGTTTTATTACTGAATCACTCTTCACTAAACTCAATAGAGTCACCTCCTCCCACAGAAGCGGAAAGCCTGGGTTTACCCATCTCTATGTGCTCATAGAGGACAGTAAAGTAATCAACTGAGCTCAGTCAAGTCGCCACCTTTCCACAAGCTCAATATATGATACAGTGTTTGTCTTAATGGTAGGAAATTTACAATTTCTTCACGATCATCATAAGCAAACTTCTTGCCCAGCTCTGCTAAAGGTAATTTTTTCAAACAAGAAAAGCTAGACAGTTATTGGTTTGGACTATTTGCAGAAAATGAGGCTGAGCTGCAGCACCTGTCAGTGGCAGCTGTCAAACAACCCATCATTTGCTGCTCGAGACAACACCCCCTTCGATGGCAGGTAGCGGCTGATGGCATTAGTGTGGTATTCTGAAATTTATATTGCCTCTAAACTTCCTGAAAACTGTTTTCGGAACCCAAAAACCACAGCAGTGGTGTGTCATTAATTTTTTTTAATAAGCTTGTCTATTCTGAAAAATGACCAGTCCCTTTAATTAGCTTTATTAACCCAATCATTTTGCAGGAACCTTTTCACCTTGAGAGATGACCTTATTATATATAGGAAGACTCCACAAAACTCCACCATCCATTAATGTATTAACCTGGTTACTGGTCATCATTAGCTCCCAAGACTGACAAAACAAGTTGATAACATTGACAATAATTGTCTTGGTTGCTTATAATTGAAGGTTTTGGGTCTTTATTTTACATATGTTAAATAAATAGAGTGATTATTATCCCTCTAGGATGCTTCTTTTTAAGGTTGTAAACCACATTCATGTTGACGTATTCAGAAACAGGTTGCAGGCTTAGGAGTGAGTAAAAGATGGGAGCAAAAGGAAGAAGTCAAGGTACAGAAAAGGTAGGTTGACAGCGATAAGAACAAAAACAGGCTAATAGATTAGATACAGGATTCAGAAGTGCAGAGAGATTGACAAAGAATATACAAATTCTTTGGAAATTGTTAAAGCTTCTCTATAATACCCAGTGGAGCATGATTCAGTTTTAGAAAAGGAAAAGCAGATAATGCTATTATCTAACACTGATATTTACAGGCCCTGTTATTTTCCTGTTTCCATAAATATGAGCAGAATATCCAAGGAAATGTGATTTATTCCATCACAGTGTGAGGCTCCAGATTATGCGTAATCTGGAAAAGAAATCATTTTCATGATGGAGGATAAAGAAGATGGGGGGGCTGCAAGCCAGGTTGTATTGCAGTGTTTGAAAGGTAACGTGGGACGCCAATGGATATTTTTGTGGTTGAGATTTTACATGCTACGCCAGCTTGCGAGCCTTCTCTGTGCACACTGAGATATAATTTTGGCAAGTCTATTATCTGCACTTTCTGCCACATTTCACATTGAGAAGCCCTAGTTAAAACCTGTCAGTTTACTACCTTCATTTCTATCATCAGTGATGATTGCAATGCAACTTAGTTTATCTTATTTCCTGCTAGTAACTCCTCTGCCCTCTGACTCATCAGCTGTCTGTCTGGTTTTCAGTGGGTGTGTGATTGATTTTTGGCCTGAATAGTCTTAAAGGAATATTACTGTCATTATCTAACATCTGCTCAGATTGACTTGATTCTAACTTTATAGGCCTACCTATTGCTGTTTGATGCTGATTGTTCTAATGAAAGGGATCACATCTAACTTGTGTTGTGTTCATTCACCTGTCTGTCTGGCTAGCTAGCTAGCAGCTAGCCAGCTATCTTTCATCTAAGGTGAAGTATTCTGTAATAGAAAGTTTGCTTTCCATTTTAAAATAGCCATAGAAGAAAATCCAATTAAAATCCAGATGACCCATCCCTCTACCAGCATTTAAACACACCATGTACTTGTAAAAATATGAGGCACCTGAAAAGGAGTCTGACAATCCCACGCCACACACACCTGTAAACTAATGGGTAGGAAGATGTAGTATATTAGACAATTCTTGCACATATTTAATGGATTGAAGGTAAAAAAAAAAAACAATCTGTGTAAAATAGTATTATTATTTACAGTTTGTGCAGTTTAGATTTGTGTGCTAAAACAATTTTGGTTTTAAATTTGCTTCAAATTTGTGTGTTTTTTTAACACAGATTTGCAAGTAACTAAACTTATGCACAAGGTTTACATGTATTATACATGTATAATAATTTATATTATATGAATTTCCCTCCATATAATCTCCTTTCTATTCATAGTTACTTTAACTTTGTTTATTTTCAGCAGTTGATATTCTACCAGTTTTGTAGATTTAAAGGTCCCATATTGTGCAAAATTTACTTTCTAAAGATTTTCTAACAGTCATATGTGCCCTCATAGCCTGTGTATGAAGTCCAAGAATGAGAAAAATTTTGGCACCTCTCTCATGTGCTTGCTCCACTTTTTAGCAAATGTGTGCTCAAACAGGTGAGTCAGAGGTCTTCCCCTTTGTGAGGTCACACAAACCACTTCTGGACACAGAAACAGCCTGTTCTCAGTAGAGCTCACTAGAGCCACGTTTAGAAAGGCTGAAATTAAGGACCAAAGCTGAATTTGGGGTCATACATTTTCAAAACAAAGTTGTTGGACCTCTGATACCCATGTGGAATTGTTGAAAAATTGTATAATATGGGACCTTTAAATATGACTGCTAACTAGTCCAACAGCCCTGCTTTGTTTACATGTCTCACTGTGTGAAACAAACAAAAAACAAAAAAAAGGCCTTATTTCCTCATCGATTCACAGTGGTTAGAACACATGTACATCTCTGCACAGCAACACATCTCTCTTTTGTCTATTAATGCCTTCGTACATCTCACCTACAGATCATATCAGTCAGTCAGGAAAGACAAACATATAACTTCTGCTACATTCACACTGCAGGCCTTAATGCTCAATCCAGATTTTTTTAAGGAGAAATTGTTTTTTTTTGCCGTTGTTGACAATATAATTCAATAATATAATATATAATATATAATGTAATAAAATAATTCAATGTTGCCTCCATCAAACTCCACATTGAACATTGTACGCCTTTGAAGGGACACGTATGCACAGAAGAAGACACAGCATGCTGTGTTTGAAGAGGTAAATATGTTAGCGAGTGTATTGGTTTTAATGTTGTCATGGAATTTACACCAACAAAATTATGATATAATATCCTTCAATCTTGTGGAGTTCTGCCTCCTCTGGCACAGAATTGTGATGTCTGTCTCACTTTGGCAACATAAAAGTTGGATAAAATGTGATACATAAAAGAAAAAAACAATAGTTAAGATATATATATATGTGTGTGTGTATGTATAAAACTTAATAATATGAAAATAAATACATAAATAATAGTAAATAAATAAAAAAAAATACCTTACCTCCCCATGATAATGTCCTCTTGGATTTCTTTGCTGAATCAGTCATGGTTCATGTTCAAAATGGCCAGTGTGTTGATATCTAGCTGCTAGCATGTGGCATGGCGCCATAAAGCAAAATGCTGCTGTAAAGTGATCCTGCAGGACAGAAAAAGAAGTTGAGAAGTGCGGCTTCTCAGCCTCAGGATGGTGCTGGGCAATGGTGACTCCAGGAATGTCTGACATCTTAACTCTCCAGGATGAGGTACCATATATATACATGTAGACAAAAATGCAAACATGTAACAGGGACTTAGTAAGTAAGTGGTTAATATCAGACCCCTTCCAACTGAACAGTGGCAGCTTAGTAGCCAGTTGACCTTGTTGTAGGCTTTATCATCATTATGTGCAGTATATTTTCCATAATAACAAAGATTTGTGGTATTTAGCATGTCACGCTTTGGTGTATGATATTCATTAGTTCCATAAGTGCAAATAGTGGACATTGTCAAAGAAATAATGTTAATGTGAAGAAACTGTTTCACAATCAGCATTTAGAGGGAAAGAAAGTGACTCAGTACTTTAAAGAAATGTCATTTTCACATACTTTAGTTATGTATTTGCATTCATAGTAGCCTAAGGGCTGCATGAATGCTGTGTTCTTTCTGATAAAAAATGAGCCACAAACACTACCATGAAAAAGTCCAGCTGATTAAGCCTCTACAGCTTATGATCTCAGCAGTGCCTTTATGCTTCAGGTATCCTTTGTAGCATGCATATTTTGTTTACTGTGTTGCTACTGGTCCAAAAAAAAACTAACAGAAAGGAACCTAAACAGGATTTATATAATTACACTGTATGAACATTGTCTTTTTGTGTCTGCAAAGGATACAGGGACACAGAGACAGAGTGGTTGAAATGAACAAAACGTGCCATTTTTGCCACCTGCTTTATAAGATTAAATTGCCTCTTCATGCTAATTAGCAAAAAAAATGCACATCTGTGTGACACCAAACATCTGCAGATTTGCATGTTGCTGCATCAATATGTATGTGTGTGTGGTCACGATTGGAGAGGTCCATCACGGCCACTGCAGCTTCTGGTTTAAGAGGCTTAAGGATGAAGACATAAATCGCAAAGCAGTTGGTGAGCAAAAGCAGAGATACAGTGAAGGTGTGGGGGAGTGTGGGAAGATAATAGGTAGCTTTGGGTTGTGCTTGACACTGTACACATGGCCTCATACTGTATGTTGAAACGATTGGATATGGTTGGCTGAGTAGAGCCAGATTTCTCCTGCTTTCTCCTCTCCTCTGCAGCATCAAAGAAGGCTTGTTATTTTGAGGGACATATATATGAAAAATACAAAACTGGGGTATCGGGACGACAGATTGACAAACAATCTGTATGTTTGACAGACTTTTAAACAGCTTGAGATGAATGCAGACTATGTTGAAAACAACTAATTCACAAACTGAACATTTTCGTCGTCTTTTATGAAGCTTCCTGTCTGCATGGGAAAAAAATGCATTTATTTATTTCCCTTTTACTTAATTGTAAATCTTAACTGAGTCATTCACAGGACTGGATAATATGATAAAACTCAATGGTCCTATGGTAAGTAGTTGTAACCAAAATTGATCCAATGAAGTACAAGCAGTGACCCAAACATAAGGTCACTGTAAGGTTATTGAGTCAGTTAAGGAATGAAGGCTGGCCCGTGGAGTTCTGACCTAGAGAGGAGTTGTTATACAAACAATAGCTAAAAATGGTTTAACTATGTCTAGATAGAAAGTTGCAATCCACTGTGTTTGAGTTGGAAATGTGACGTCAGCAGGATGCATCGTGGGAAGAGGGCAGTATGGTGATCTTGGCTTTATTGTGCTGTGAAGCCTTAAATCTAGATTTGTGTGAAACTTACTTCAATTTTCACCTCCCACCTTTACGTTGTTATAAATATCCCCTTGTGCCAGTTAGTCTTTTTATCTACACAACAAACGTCTCATATTGCAGAAATCATTCATAAAGGTGTGGGTGGCATGGGAAAGATTAAAGTTGTTGACTTGTGCTCCAAAACTCAATTTGATTGAGCAACTTTTTAATATACTAGAAAAATTAAGCAAGCTCCATGGAGTTCAGCTCACATGCAGGACTTAAAGGAAGCAAATAACTAAATGTAATGGTATAGCAGTTTTGTAATATCCTTGTCAGAGAAAGAACTGTCTATTCTGTAATTGTATGTTGTGACTATGCTATGCATGCATCTTAGTGCTTGTGCATTCTAGCTATACAGTCCTTAGAGAGCAACCTTATAGATTCAGAATTAGCATTTCCCTATTATAGGGACCTGCTTGAAGGATTTGAAGTTTGTTTGGGGCTGCATTTTTTATGCTTAAGTGCAACACCCCATGGTTTTATATGAGGTTACCTGACACTTTTTGAGAATTTGCAGCTAACTTTTTGATGCCTCATAGTGAAGGACACCTATAAAGATCTTGTGGAATCTATATTCTGTGATTTTGCTTTCTTTCGTCCCTTTCATGTCCTATATGTTCTGCACTTACTGTATCAAATATTGTCATTTTTTATGTCTTTATTGCAATAATGCCATTGTAATTTCTGCCTAACCTTTCAGTGGTACGATATTTTTCCTGTATAAGAAGGATATAGGGACATCTTGTGGCAAAAACAGAGATTGCAGCCAAGTGAATACCCATAAGTGCTTGGTCAATTTGAGGTGCTGTAGAAATATAGCAGAAAACGGTCTTGTTAAAATGGAAAAAAAAAGGCATAACCTTTTTTTATTTTCAAACAATTCTAAAGCATAAAAACAAATGTTTGAAAATTACAATGTATTTTTGCCAATAGATCCTCACCATCACAATCGTTTAATACTTTACTCCTCTATTCGCTTAAGAGATGTTGGAACTATAAAAAATGGAGATTGTAATTGAAACTTTATATTCTGCTTTTGTTTTTTTGCTCTTAGCCTACACATTGGAATTACACTCCCTGTCTTTATGGTTAAGATGGTGGTGGTGGTGTGTGTGTGTGTGTGTGTGTGTGTGTGTGTTGGAGGGGGGGTCCCTTTAAATTCCTCAAGAAAATCACACACAATTAAAGCAGAGCATTTTCCTCCTCGGGGCCTAGGTGCTCTGTGTGTCTTAAGGAATTTAGACACAGATGGAAAACCTTCCTCTCGTTCACAGAAATAAAAGAATACAGCACACATACACCTTCTAACACTTTCTTTAACTTTTAGATGTACAAGCAAAATTCTTTTTTTATTTGCTTATGGAATTAATGTGGCTTTTTATAGAGCACAGGATTATAGAAGTATACCTTGCTTCCTGCCAGCTGATTAGACACATTCTCCTCTGTCAATCATGCATTTGGATTTATCCTTCTGCTAAAAGCAAATCTAACATAAGCTGCACAAAAATTCAACAGCTGGAGAGCAATCGGGAAAACATATTGCAGTGGGTAATTTCTCAAAACTTTTCTTTTTTTTTTTTTTAAATAAAAAGAAATGCTTAGGATTTTTTTACTCTTATTTGTAAGTGTATGTAATGGCACAAGGACTACACTTCAAACAGAGGCAGACTTAATTTTGGAACAAGTCTGCACGTCGTTTTCTGCCTTTAAACAATAGCCTATAAAATGAGACAATTGAAAATGTGCTGTAGGACATTGTATTGCAGCAGGACCAGTGTGCTTTTAAAAGGGGCACACACACACACACACACACACACACACACAAACAAGTTCTTCACTCAGAAAATTCAGTTAACGCCTTGTTCAATTGAACCAACAACACAGGAAGCTTATTTTAACTCAAGCTGATAAACATTACCAATTGTAATTTAAAAGTTGCAGAAACACTAAAAAGCTGCCACTGCAATGTAAATTTAGCTTGTTTGAAATTTAATAGTTTAGAGAACCTAGCTAAAGTAAAATATTACAATAGAGAAAAGCCTCAAACTGAGCTTAAAGCTAGCATTACCGCAAATTAGCCAAATAAGCTACTAGCAAAGAGAAAAGGACAACATTATACACTAAAGTTGAAAGAAATGTCTTTTGTAGAAAACAGACACATCAAATTATATATGAATTGGCCTTATATAATTTATTCACCTGTCTAATTAGGTTTAATTAGAAGTTTAACAGGTTTTATGATTTAAGCTAGCAAGTTATTAGCTTCTTTAGCCATTTTCTTCTACAGACTTTCCTGATGCTGCAGTTATTCCTGTATCATTGTTGGGGATGCTAAAATCACACATCTTATTGAGCATCTTTGACACCTAACAATTGGCAATCAGTTGCTTTCTTGGCTGTCTTATTTTGCTTGTCTCCTGCACTTCTCCAACAAGCTAATAATTGGAGCTGAGAATTGCTACCAGACTCAAAACATATTGACCCAAGTGTGATAATAACCCTGTTGAACAGATCTGAAAACAGTCCATACCTAAAAACTGATATAATTAGCATGTCTCTGTGTCCCCTGCAGGCGAGACAGCACTGAGAAAAAGTCATTTTCACATCCCATGTCCTATTTCAAATTCTGTTTGCATTCCTAATAAAATGCCAAACTACACTGCCTGCAGAGAATATACGATGTATGTTTTAGTTTAAAAATGTCAACTATGTCAACACCTATTTTTTTCCCAGGATAAACTTAATTATTTGATTCACACCAGTGACTTCAGCAGTACAGAAAAGGCTCAGGCTATTTTTCTTCTGCCTGCTGGTTTTTGAGAGCAACTTATTAAATGATCAATCACACACACGGTGAATGGTCCAGGATCAATTAATAATTGAAAACCTTTGAACTACTGATTGGAATGTGCCTTAAGTTACAGGCAGGTGGTGAAGAAGGCCACAGGGTTAAATAGACATGATTAATCAACCTGAGAACATATTTGCATTTGTTTGAATCAATGCATGTATGTGTGTGAGCGTGGCTGTCTCTGTTTCCTTGGAAGAGGCAGCAAAATTTAGAGTTTGAATAAATGGTGTGTTTGTGTTGGACAGATGATGATAAAGCCAAATGATTATTTCAGGATGCTAGTAAGAAATAGGAAGTAAGAAATTGATAATTGTCATGACAGTAAGCTATTTTTGTACATTAAATTACACTAAACTACTTCTAAGTTTAGCAATTTAAAGCTTTCACCCTAAAAATGTCACCATTAATGTGTACTCTACTCTACAGTGTTACATTGTTTAGGGTATAAAAGCATAAATGTGTCCTATATGAGCATACTAGTTCTGTATACATTTCATCTTTGTGATGCCACTGACCACCTAGCGGCTGAGTTGTACACTATAAATTATCAAACACGTTGATACAGCAGCTCCTACACATGATCATGTGTGTCAATGCCCCTGTACTGCCATCTATAGGCAGCCTTGGGTCACAACAGATGGCTGAAAGGGATAATTGCTGGAGAGCAGCACTAGTGTCATGCTGCTGTAAGCTGCAACCTTCCTCCCCTGAGAAGCAGCAAATAATGATTTCGTCATTTCCTCGAATATTGACAGGCACCCTGAGCTCTACTATTAAGTTCCCAGTGTTGTAGAGGGAATTAACATCCATCCAGATATTAGATTTCAGCTTGTGTGTGTGTCTGTTTGGTTGGATGTTGATAATGACTTGCAGCTTTAAGGGGTAAAAATGAACAGCTGGGATACAGCAGGTTTAAATATCTAGTTTCAGTCAGAAATGTGGTGTGACTACCACTGTGTCTAAAGGCTCTGGCTTCCCCATTGAGCTGTCAATCATTACTCATTACATTAAACATCCAGCTACATTCTCCAACTCACCTTGTTGAAATTCACCTTTTCTCTTTGTCTATCTCCTCTTTTACTGCCCTTACTTTCTCTTTTTTCAGCAATTCATGTCAGCCATGACTGCTACCGGATTCCTATTCAGATAGTTGCCTTTCACTTCAACCTCAAAAGTCTTAACTAGACCACCTATTGTGTGGCATTATAGTGGTGCAGACAAAAGGCCGGTGCAGACAAATGGCTTTTGATTATAGTCTGACTTTGCAAATTTGGTCCCTGAGCCATCCCACCTGCAATGTTTTGCTCCCCATTTTCACTGTCATTGAAGTAAATGCTTTTCTTCCAGCAGGTTTTTCCAACCTGGATTCCTGATATAAAATGTTTTTCATGAGTGTTATTGTTCGCTTTCTCAGCTTTTGAAAATCCCCATGTCATATACAAAAAGTGATAAGTGAAAACAGCTATCTGCCTCATGAAAGCTGACCTGTCTGAGACTTTTGTATTGAGGAATAGCTCTTTGTTCTGAGGGGAAGGAACTGTAAATGTAATTAATGGTTGATAAAAAATATAGTTGTTTTATAGTGGAAGCAAATGTGTCTTAATTTGCAGTAGCAGCAGCAGCCGTTAGTTATGTCAAAGAATCTTCTTATTTACAGTACTTTACAAAAGCCTCATTTCTTTATGTTGTCCTTCCAAGCTTGCAGACTTTCTTGTAATCTTAACAAGTGGTCTTAAAGCAACACTATAAATATCTGACCTTAAAACATAAGGTATAAGACAAGAGTCAACATCAAGCCGACTTTTACTGGCTGGAGAGTGCTCAGAGAAGAGACAAGATACAAGAAAGATGCTGAATTAGCCTACATTATGGGGCACCACAATGACAGATCTTCTAAAGTTCAGCAGTGGGGCTTTAAGCAATAGTTCTGTTTAGTTATTTTAGTTAGTTCAGTTTTTTGGATACTGTGGTCTTGGTTTGCTCTTCTAAATCCAGTCCTTGTAAATAACAATTTGCAGAGGAATATGTTTTCTCAATTTAATACAGTTTGACAGGAATAAAATAGTATTTTTCACCAATAAGGTGATTCCTAAGGTATTAGCTAAAAATATAGTTCATCTTAGTAATGGTAACTAGAAGTGAAAGACAAAAGACATTTACCTCTATCTGAAAGTGATGTCCTTAACAAACACTGACAGAAAGTTAAGCAAAGACCTGAAAAGCGCAATGAACCTTCTGTTGATCCACCTATTGTTGGTTGTAACCTCATCAGAAATGGTCTTCATGGAAGTGTTGCTATCACAAAGTTTCTTAAGGAAGGAAAACAGGAAGAAAATATTTAGGTATGCCAAAAATCACAAGAATTAGACTTAAAATCAGAATTAGACTTAAAATCAGATGTGATGGAGTGATGAAACCTCCTCAGAAGATAGATCTTAACATTTTTGAAGCAGGTTAGGATTGTCTTGAAAAAGAACCGAACAAAATGCAGCCAACTTCCAAAAAACAGCTTTGAAATGTCCTTCAAGAAGCCTGGAATACTACCTCTGAATTCTACTTAAAGAAATCACAAGAAAGCTTGTCCAAAGAGGGTTCAGGCTGTGTTGAAGAATGAGATGCTTAGATAAAATACTGATCTTTAAGCTTGTATTGAAATTTATGTTTTCCCTTGTTTAAATAAGTAAATGCACCTGCTTCCTGTTTAATCTGTCAGCATACAAAGAAGTAAGAGGTGTCTCAGGACTTGTGGACAGTACTGTATAGAAAGAGAGATAAGCAGTAAATGGAGACATTTTTGGTAGAAAGGGGGGAGTGAGCCTCTGAGTGGAAGAAACTGATGGTTTTTGAATGTTTTCCCTTCAGCGTAGTCCATTCAGCAAATGTGAAAATTGAATGACTGCTTGTTGTAACTGATCATTTCTCTTTTTCTTTTCCTCTTTTATTCTTTTTTGTAGCTGCCCTGCAGGTGTCCATATCCTTGAACAAAGTGGAGTTAAGCGTTGGAGAGTCCAAGTTCTTTATCTGCACAGGTACAAATACTGTTGTGTTTGTGTGTATTGTGTGTATAGGTGTGTGGGTGTTTGGAGGCAGGTCAGAGAAGCAGCAGGTGCTCATATAACACAGCCCATGTGTCCCATCCATGTGTTGAGTTACTATTTGACCAGCAGCCTACATTGCTGCCCCTCCGTCCTTGCTTTTTATTGTCCTCTCTTCACGTCATATCGCCACTTTAGCCGAGTAACCCGATGGGCCGGTGGCTCAGCGGGGGGGCAACACACTCTGGCAGGTCTGATCCGCCTCCTGCCGGCTACCCCTTCTCTCCTGCCAACCCACTCAGCGTGGGCTAACATCCAGGATGGTAGAAACACACACAGGGAGGATCATCTCAGGGAAGAAGAGGTGTGCTGAGATGGCTAGAACTGTGGGGGGGGGTAAAGTGGGGGTGAATTGAATCAAACCAGCAGCAATTTACCAGAAAAGGTAAAAGTTTTTGCTATAGAAAGCTGAGATGTAAAAAGATTGGAAAAAGCTTGAGGTAGGAGCTGAGTAGCCATCATCCATGGAAAGATGAGTAGCACTTTGCTTTTTTTTAATTCTTTTTGTGTGTGTGTGTGTGTGGGGGGGGGGGGGGGGGGGGCTTTTTCCACCAGAGGCAACCACACTAAACCTGTATTTTTTTTTTAACCATATTCACATTCATCTCTGCCAAATGGAGGAAGCTGAAAAGCAGGACGGAACAGTCAGCAGCAAAAAGCAGAAGGCCAGCGAAACTAAAGTGAACCTGCAAACAAAAAAAGCAGGAGTCTTTAAATGGACTCTTCAGCTTTCACTCACCAAGTCACATTGTATGAATCAGTCCTTTGTAAATATGAAACAGGATGTCTGTTCATGTTGGGTTTGAGTTGAGTGTGAGGACAGAGGTAAAACGAATATGGATTAAATTAATGGGCTTATATATACTTTATTTTTCTTTATTTCTACAAAAATGTTACAACCCCATTGCCAAAAGCGTTGTGATGCTGCAAAAAATGCGTATAATAACAGAATGGAATGATTTGCAAATCTCATAAACTCACATTTGAGAACATAAACAGCCTATCAGATGTTAAAATTGATATATTTTACCTTGTCATGTAAAATATTAGCTCATTTTGAATTTGCTGGCACCCAGCAGAGTGGAAACAGGGTGCTGTGTACCATTGTGTAGCATCCCCTCTTCTCCCAACAGCTGCATCTAAACATCTGGGAGGTGAGGAGATCATTTTTAAGAGAAGAATGCTTTTTCTTTCTTGTCTGATGCAGGACTCTGGCTGCTCTACAGTCCTGGGTCTTTGTTGTTGCATTTAATAATACTCCAGATGTTGTGTATTGGTGAAAGGTCTGGACTGCAGGCAGGCCAGTTCAGCAGCCGGACTCTTCTGTCTCTGCTGTGATGGATGCAGGATGTGGTTCAGCGTCGTCTTGCTGAAACCTGCAAGGCCTTCCCTGAAAGAGACGTTGTCTGGATGGGAGCAGATGTTGCTCTAAAACCTCCATGTACTTTTCAGCATTGATGGAGCTTCACTAGGCACTAATGCAGCCCCATCCCATCAGAAACAGGCTTCTAACTGTCCACTAATAACAAGCTGGATGTCCTCTTCATCTTTAGTCTGGTCCATGTTTTCAAAAAATTATTTCAAATATTGATTCCTCTAACCACAGATTAGTTTTCTACTTTGCCTCAGACCATTTTAAATTAGCTTTAGCTCAGTGAAAACAGCAGCATTCCTGAAATTGTGTTCACACATGGCTTTTTTTTTTTTTTTTTTTTTTGGATTTCATGGTGAACTGTGTTCACAGACAGTGATTTCTTGTTCCTGAGCTAATGCCCGTAGAGAAATAAGCCTGTTTTTAATGCAGTGTTGCCCGAGGGCCCGAAACAAACATGCAAAAGATTTTCTTAATCATTTAATAATATTATACACTGTAGACAGTGGGATCTTCAAAGTCTTCACAATTTTACATTGAGGAACATTCTTCTAAAAATGCTGGTGAGTCTTTCATACCCGATCATGTTAATGACCTGAAGCCATTTCACCTATTTAATCAAATGCTGCTCTAGTTGCTTTTGATTAGTTTCCCCAGCCTTTTGTTGCCCCGTTCCAACTTTTCTGTAGGTGTGTTTCCACCATCCAGTTCAGAATGAGCTAATATTTTCCATGAATTACTATCATGTCTCAGTTTCATCATCTGGTATGTTGTTTATGCTATATGGGGAATAAAATATTGATTAATGAGATTTGCAAATCATTGCATTCTGTTTTTATTAACATTTTATACAACATCCCAACCCTTTTGGAATGATAGTTGTAAACAAAAATGTGGCTTTAAATTGACTTTTAGTATATGTGTATGTTTTATGATGGTATTTTTGGCTTATTGTAAGCAGAAAATAAACTAATGGGAGAAAAGGGATATTCCTCTGAGATTAAAGCCCTACATTAAATATTCACAAACTCTGAAGAAATTAAGCAGTTTTTATTTTGTCATAAAACCACAGAGGTTCATCATAACATGTCTGCCGAAGATTATACTTTACAGTTGGATTTAATAGTAAGTAAATTCTGGAGCATTAACCCCATAATCACATGATTAGCATTTAGCATTAAGAGAATGATGTAAACAGGGCTGATGTAGGAGAGAAAACAGATTTTAATGAGGCAAAATTGACATCAAATTTCCTAACTTTGAATTGACAGATACAAAATATTTCCTCACTTTCAGAGTTGAATCAACGTGTTCAGATAATGCAGCTGGGAGCTGATTATTTCTGAATATTTCTGTTTAGTTAGGACTCAATAATCTGCAAATGCACAAGCAGAAAAAGTGTTAACATCAGAGCATATCCACAAGGGATGCAGCTGTTAAGATGCCTGATTCCCCTTTTACAATGGCACCAATTTGCTGCTGGCTTGTTTTGCTCCATGCGAAGTTTGCTTTATCGGGATTGTTTTCTTAGATCCCAACAATGTTGACCAACCAATAAATCGAAGTCCTTGGTTGTATGTACAAGAGGTTTCAGCTTTCCTGTCTTTTTTTTCCTGGTTTATTATCACCAAACACACTCAGATGGAGCACTTTTGACAAAAACAAACCACCTATTACTTAAATTTATGCTTATTTGCACCTGAATATTCCACATTATACAGTTGAATCAAAAAACATCAGGTGGCCTTAGATGGAGACCAAACCTGATTAACACTGCACTCACAACACAGCTGTTTCTTTTTTTTTTAAATACATACAAAGTATTTGTAATTGCTGATACACTTCATGTTTAATTTAGCTGCTTTTGGGGAATATTTAGCTGCTCTAACGATATTTTTACAAAGCAGTCATGTTGATCGTGTTGCGGTGAGAAGGATTTGTTACCGTGTGTTTTCAGGTTCATGGATCACAAGTTAAATGCTGTTTCCAAAAGTTACCACCTGCTCATTGATGTAAAATTCTGCATAAAACCAGTATAAACTGGAAAGTTGGACAATATTTATTTATTTTTTTTAATTTTCCATCAAGTCTGAGCTTTAGCTGTACAAACATAATTATTTTTCGGCACTTCAGTGGAATTTAGATAATTTTTTAATCAATTACCTTTGAGAGAAAAGTGTGTGGTGCCCTGCAGGTAAAACTTTCTTTTGCTGACAATCTTTTGATAGAAATAACTTTTCTTTATGGCTTCATACATAAGAGGATTTTTGTTTTGACGGGCTGAACTCAGGCTGCGGTGGACTTGGAGACGGAGAAAGAGGTAACGGTACTGGAGGTCAGGAAGGCTGAAGGAACACAGTGAGTGAAAGGCTGAGAGAAGAATAGATGACCTCAGCTGTAGAACTCGAGGCAGGTTGCCTTTAGAAAATACATTTAAGTATTTTACACCTTTCACTGTCTGGCTCAAAACTGCAGCAAAAACCCAGAAGGCAGAAAAGTGTAATGTTAAATATGAAACACTTCTGAAATAATGTAAACAAGATAACTAAATTTTATGTTCAGTTGTTAAAAAACATTGAAGGTGTAGATGAGGTCATACCTCTTGAAGTAGTTTATGAGGTGAATGAATTAATTTTTAGTTTTATTTATCAAATCAAATCTTTTTATTTATAAAGCACTTTTCCTATTAAAGGCAACACGACGTGCTTTACATGATAAAAACAATTTATGCAAAATAAATAAAACAAGCCTTCATGCAGTTAAATTCTACATAATCATAAACTCCCTAATTTCTGTCTCTTAGAATAAAAATAAGTAAAAAATAAAAGTAAAAAGTTAAAAGTGATAAAAATTTAAAATAATAAATAAAAAAAAATATTAAATAAAAACATACTAAATGAACTATTTAAAAGCTTCTTTGGCTCTTTAGCGTGCATATTTTTTATGGCACATTGTTTTAGTTTCATCAGCCCACAAGACTTTTCTTTCCAAAATCCCTCAAGGTTGTTTAGATGAATTTTAGCAAACTTCTGTTGCTGAATATTTTCCTCCAATTATGTTTTGTTTAACTTGTTTAAAATAGTGAACCACTACCGCTGCTAAATATTTTTGAAGGTCTTGTTTTTCATCTTGCAACAGAGGCTTTGACCGACCTTTCTT
The DNA here is from genome assembly GCF_017639745.1 of Melanotaenia boesemani. Classification (NCBI taxonomy): domain Eukaryota; kingdom Metazoa; phylum Chordata; class Actinopteri; order Atheriniformes; family Melanotaeniidae; genus Melanotaenia; species Melanotaenia boesemani. The sequence goes on from NC_055705.1 coordinate 14,144,097, forward strand.
GCACTCTTATGAATGGTTCTTTAGAAGAATGGCCCAAACAAGATTATTTGATTGATTTGAAGTCATTGAAAACTGAGTAATAGCCAATTTGGAGCCTCAGTTGCATATTTACATTTTCTTAGAGAGCATAGTTGCAAACTACTTGCCACAGTTACATAAAAATATTTAAATATTTTAACAAAAAAATAATTAAAAATTGTTAGCCTCAGTGTTTTTTCCTGTATAATATGTGCATGAGTAGTACTGCGGCATCTAAGACCTTGAAATAAGCATAAACGATCCAGCATTAACTGCAGTCTTGCAACTTTGTTGCTATATTTAGCAAGTTTTTTAGACCCTTTAGTGACTTTATTTCAAAAAAGAAACTAGCGACAAATCTAGCAACTTTTTTTGGTGATATTGGAGACTTTTGGAGACTTATTCTTCTCAATGGGGTGCTGCTGTGGCTGATACCGCCCTGCCCTACCATCAGATCTTAATGAAGAGTGTAAACAAAAGCATTTAAAAAGTAAAAAGTACTGTAACATGTTGTTGCAGACTAATTAAAAAACTACACTTAATAAAACTAAACAAAAACCAAAGAAAATCTTGACAGAATATTTTATTTCATTATCATTTTTATTATATTTTTAGGTTGTCTTTGCGTCAATTTTTGTCTCTCCCACAACATTCCTCTCCTCGGCAGCCTCCATTACAACTACATGTACCAGGTTGATTATGCAAATTAGATGATGACATTATTTAGCGAGTTTAAGCAACTTTTAAATGGTAAATGGTCTGTATTTATATATCGCTTTTACCCAGTGCGCTTTATATTATACATCCATCACATTCACACACACAATCACACACTGATGGCAGTGCATTCAACCACAACCCATCAGGAGCAATTTGGGGCTGTTTGAGGTTCAGTGTCTTGCTTGGGGACACCTTGACATGAGGTTGACAGGCTGAGGATCGAACCAGTAACCCTCAGGCTACAAGACCACCACTCTACCCACTGAGCCATGTCATGCCTAGGACAGCCGATAGCTACTTTTCGTACTGAGGAGTTGGCAACAATGACTTAACTTTTCCACAGTGACATTGAAAGCAACATTTTGCTCTATGATGTCATTGAACATAGCACATAAGCTAGTGGTATTATTTCACAGGTACATGCTACATGTCACCTGTCTTTCATCATCCTTCCTTTTCCTGTTGTTAATTTTTGGTGAGTTTCAGCTGATTTAGGGTAGGAAAAGTCATTTGCGTATATTATCAGTTAGTACAGTTTTTGTGAGAAGGCATCCCGTAAAGTGATGCTCTTATGCTAATTAGCCATGTGCTAATTGCCATACACTGGTTGACGGCTGATGTAAAACAGAAAAGTGAATCTCTTTGCTGGAAAAAAACAAAAACAAAGCTAATGTTAGCTTAAACTATACTTTAATTTTAGAAAATCACCTGTTACTTCCGGTTTGACCTAATTCATTTATGTAAGTCGCAACTGTGAGATCCTGCAGAATCATACGACGCAGCAGAAATATAGTGCTAGAAATAAAAGAATATATGAGAATCTACCTCTCTTTATGTATTATGAAGCAATCAAGTTCGAATTCTTGGTAGGCTATTTGATGTTAATGTTTATCTGGTTCCATTTGCAGCGTCCACTGTATCATGGTCTGCTAGTAGATCTGTTATGCAAATTGAACCCCCTGGATGACATTCCATCAACTCAGTGGTAGCTGAAGTAACAACACACTCCTGTGAACACAGTGGCTTTCATTTTTCTTCTGCACACAGGCTCATGTTTTCTCTGAATGTCCAGTAAGATGGTGATCCTAACGTCTCTCATTATTGCTCTGCTGGGTTTGGAGCTGATGATTGTCAAGATTATTATGTATTTGTGAAAAATTTATGTATTTTCTGAAATACACTCTTTCTTGTTTTTAAAAATATATTTTTTCATAAACATTTTAATGATATTTGTTTCTTTGCTGTGTGTCTTCCAATATTTTGCACTTCACTGTAAGGTTTGCTAGGAACTACTTACAATCACCATGGCAACGTTTTTCAAAGACAACTTCCCCATAAATTTGAGCAATCATTGAAAACAGGCACCTAATTGCATAAGTACTTTTCAGGAGTACTCAATTTTGCATTCAGCATTAAATTAGCAATTTGAGATTGTTAGGAAACAATAATGTGTCATAGAGCGGTTTCTGTTGTGATATGAACCTGTGCTCACATGAGGAGGTGGATAAAATGGTGTTTAGGTGTGTGGTTAGCCTCCCATGTGAATGAGATGGCAGAGATCCAGCACAAGCATTGGCTGGAGCAGAAAAAAGAGCCTTCCATAGTCGAACCAGATCCAGGCGCTGTCGTTTCTCTGGTTTTTGTTCAGATAACCAAAGCAAGAAAGGTCCTGCTGGTTGTCCCAGTAGACCTGCAGAACATTTTCCCCTGGGCCAACAAGTGGATGAAGAGAGGCAGATCATTTTGACATCATGCATGCTGACCAGTGAGATTGCCTCCCAGCTCAGATCTATCTTCTCTTCTTGCTATTTTCTTCCCCTGAGACCTAAATCAATTACTGACAAAGCTCCAATGCCAGCCACTAAGGGAATGTACTGCAGGAGTGTTTGGGCTTCAGCTCACTAAATTCAAGCACCCGGGGGGTATTTGTCGTTTGTAATCTTACATGTGCAGGAGGTGAAGAGACTGCTTCAGCATTTTCACTGAAAATCATAAATACTGTTTGACATACAGTCTATTTGTTTTGTCTTTTTGGTTTCATGCACATTTGAAAATTAAGCTATGTGCCGCGTGCTGTAAGCAATGATCAGTCAGAGTGCCTCTTTGTATGCATTTTGCCATCTCCCACACAAGCGATCCTCATTGTCCTTATTACCATTATACCTTCAGAAAAGTAAGTGACTTGAGTTTTCTTTCTTGCCAAGAAATTGTCATAAAACCACAGCTTATGCAGATTTTAAGAGCAGCTATTCACACAGAGATATAGACGCACATAGGGAGGGCTAAGCGTTCTGAACAGGCCGGCATGCTACATACTCGTGTCTTCTCACATCATCTGTGAATCAAATGGGCCTGTCACCATGCTAGCTGCATTAGCTGGAACATAAAAGTGTTTGTGCTGTCAACAGAGGATATAATGCACGAAGGTGATAACATTGTAATGCTAGCAGGTAGAAAAAGATGCCTGTGGCACTTCTGGGGACTTATCTGTTTCTTGTGTGTGCCCACATTATCCACAAGGCTCTGTTGGGTAGCAGCAAGTCTTTAGATCTGTGTGCTTTGAAGCTGAACTAGTAGCAGATTCAGATGCCAAGAATGTGATGATGATCAGAGTTAGCATGCGCGACTTGGAGCCGACAAGTTCAAGCATCAAGAGGCAAATTTGTCATCATTAAGCTTCATGTACTCATGTGCCATGTTGGTGTTATATGCTACACAAGTCGTCCCCTTACACCTCCACCTGGGAGCTGTTGAGCAGAACAATCAGCCCTTTGCTGCTGAGGTTAAAATCTTCCAACTACACATATCCTGCTTTGATATTTGTGTTGCAAAAATCTGCTCCCTCTATTTTTCCTTCTCTTTTCTGCCTCTATACTGTACAAGTCTCTATTTATCCTCACTCTTGTTCCAGGCTTTAGCTGATTGATAAGGCAAGGGATGGCCCTCCACAGTCACTCTTTTATTTGCAGACTTTGCATGCAAGGTGGCACCTGCTGCTCGCAGATGGCTCTATCATCACCCAAAGATGAGTTCTTGTTTCATAGGGCACATAAGAACGCCAGGCTTGGAGCTAGCTGTAGATCAGTTGTTTTGATGTTTGTATCCGTGTGTGTTAGTACACACGGATGGTAATCTAAGGAATAATAGTGCAATTTGCAGCCTGCATATGTCCCTATTCCTTTACAGACTTATTAGCTGTGTAAATTCAAAATTATTTTATGATCATTTAATTTCTGCCCGTCTGTTCCCTCGACTAGTTCCAGCAACAGTTCTGGGCTCAGTAGCAGTAACAACATGAGAGGTAAAAGACAATATTAAACTCATTAAAAAGTCTGGATGTGGCTGGATGGTTGAATATGATGTGAAGCTACCTGGTGGATTATTGTAGTCTCTTTTCCTTACAAGTCTTTTATTTCTTTTTATTTCTCTGTGTTTATTTTCCTTCAGTTTTTTTATATGGGTGGACATTTTCCCAAGTTAACTGAATAATTGATTTAGTTTAAATAGGAAAAAAAGACAAAATGAGCCACTCAGGCTTTCTTTCATACACCCAGTCATTAGAACGTAAAAATGGCCTGTCAGATGCTTGTAGTTAGATCAGAACAGAAATGCCCCATTTCCTGGTCAGATTACTTAATCTGTTATTTTCCTCTGTTTCTAGCCATCGGTGAACCAGTCAGGCTGGAGTGGTACAACCCCCAGGGTGAGCGCATACTGCCCTCAAAGCGAATGGCGCTCCACACAGAGACATCACGATCCAGGCTCATCATTTACAATGCCATCATCGAGGACGCGGGGATCTACCGCTGTCAGGCCACGGATGCCAGCGGTCACACTGTGGAGGCCTCCGTCGTCCTGGAGATTTACCGTAAGTTTGCCCAATAACATGAGCACACATTTACACTTTTACCAGTTTTGACTCACACGGAGATTCAGACATGAAGAGAATAAAAACCCAACCTCACCACAGTTACAAGCTGTTAAAATATGTGCCTGTGCACTTTAGGTCTATGTGTAGCTTTGACTTTGTGTGTGAGCTTGAGAGAGTGTGTGTTTCTTATGCTCATTCTTGTGATTAAAGCATAATGACAGCCAGCATTGCCACGGGACTTGGATCCTGCCAGACTTAATGAGGGACGTGGCACTGGGCTTAACCTGCCTCGGTGACCCATTACTATTTTCTGGGCAAACCTTAATGTTAGAAGGCAGGGGGTGGCTCGATCATTACAGAGACTGTCCCATCACAGATCCTATCTTAACAGCAAGCACTTAAATTAACGGCCATTTGTCCCTTTAAAATGTCCTTGAGCAAGAGATCCAGCTTAACCCTTAGAAGCGTATTGCTGTGACTTCCTGAGGACAAAAATCCTCCAACTTTCTCCTAACTGGATATATTTTTCAAGAAAAAGTCATTCTTGGGGTTAATTTTATTTAAACATAGGTTTGCCACATGATGTTTTAGAGGCTGATTCAAGCATCGGATATATAAAACTTTTACTATTTTGCAGTCAACACAGCATAAATAATGAAAAGATTTAGGGTTCTTTGAACAGAAATTCAAAGGAAGAAGGTTTAAAGCGCATTTAGATATCCATGGTAGATAATGAAATGTACTGAATAAATAAAATATGAATAGTCGAACTGTCGAGTGTTTTTAAAATCCTTACAAGGACCAGATTTAGATCAGAAAAAATAAGTAAAATGGGAATACTAAAGGAGGATGTTTGATATCTGAACACACTGTTCAGGACACAGACAGGACAGTAAAGTGGAATGGATGAATAATATAAACGGGAAGAAAAATTACGTAACTATGAAGGAAGCTCTGAGATGTGACTACCTGAATTTTTTCTTACAGTGCAGCTTTGATCAGGGGTTTAATTGGAGGAAACATCAGGATACAGGGATTGAGACCCAGGAAGCCAGCACACACAACTGATGCACACACACACTCACACTGGAAATCCTCACCTGCTGTGCTGCTGACTTTTCATCCTCTCTCAGTGAAGCATTAGGAAAGACATCACAGCCTCAATCACACCTGCCACCACTCAGCCATCGCCTCATTCACCACATAACCGGCTTCCTAAAACCATTGTTTCCTTGGCAACCAGGCCCCGCTCAGGCACAGATTTCCTGAGCAGCATGTGGATGAAAACCAGCCTAAAGCTGCAAGCTGGTCACTCTCCCAGCACACAGCTGGATCAGGTGAAGTCTCCTCTGTTGGACAATATCTTTCATGACCTGTAAGAGAGTGCTGCATCCTACCAGAAGCTTCTGATTGCTTTACATACGGTGGATACTACGGCATGACACAGCCACCCAGTCTTAGCTACAAGTACAACATCCTATCAGTATTTGTTCAAAATTAAGGTGTGAAATACATGAAAGTCAGTGATATAGGACACTTATTTAAATTAAAATATGATATGCTAAAGTGCCTCTCCTTACTTGTGTTTCATAATAATTGTGTACTAGTAAAAATTAGCTTAGCGAAATTTGTAATTAAATTCAAAGTTTGGTATTTTACAATATTGTGTCATGTGGCAAATAGCTTTGGGAAATAAATACCAGCTGACATTAAGTGTTGCATTATAACAATAGTCTGTGAAGTGACACAGTTAAAACAAAGACGGGACATTAGCATCCTAACTAATAGGATCCTAACTAGCAGAGCTGCTAATGTACAGCTGATTCTTGCTTGTTCTTGTTCTTTGCCTTAATGTATCAGGAGAATTATCTGAATGGGGTCAATAGTTGTAAATTCATCATTCACTTGACTTTACTGCAGTAGTTTGGAGGGTTTTGCAGAGGAGTTCATATTTCTCATAAAGAAAGCCAGAAATGAGCCAGCCCTTTTCATTTCCTCTCAGTTTACTTATGTTCAAGCCAATATTGATGGATAAGCCTGTTTTCCAAAACCATCAGAAACAAAGGTGGATTCCAGATGAGACAGGTCCAGGGCAACTGGCTCATATGAGGCAGCTAACTTCAGTGTCAGCAGATGACAGAGGAGGAAGCTGGTGTTGAGTGTTCAGTAGAGTGTTACTCCAGTGAGGATGTTTCCTTTACTGATTCTCTTGTAGAACAGCAGGAGTACAAAATAGGCAGGAAATGGATAAAAAGAGAACAAACAACACTAGAAGTATTCAAGCCTTAGAGACAGAGACAGGGAGTATGAGTTGATTTTTGCAAATAGGAAAAACACAAATGATGGAGAAATGACGAGAAGCCAACAGAGTGAATAATAAAAACATTCAAGGCATCCTTGAAGATTATGAAGACACTGAGATGCCAGACACGTTCTTAGGCAGAGGCTGCAGCCGGGGAGTGAAAGCTCATTTTAGGGAACAGCCTGGCATAAATCACAGAGCCAAATGCTAATGCTGAAGCGCTGCTAGCAGAGAGGACTGATAGGGGAGCTGTTGCTGATTTATTCACGCCTTCACAACGCAGCACGAAGGTGACGGCAGCTGATCGGGCGTTTGTAAAGCCAGGCATGGCATGCATCAAATAAGCTGAACTGAACGCGAGTCTGGTTCGAACTGAGATCATGTGTTGTTAATGGGAAACGGCCGGTCCAAAAACAACATCCTCTTATTAAAACAACAAATGTTTGTCGAGCAGAAGGACACAACTGTCAACTGGCTTCAACTGGAAGCTTCTGGTTAAGTGTTCATAAAACCGAAAAGGATTCAGCGTAGATTCATTATTTCTGATGCACATATCCGTGTAAACTAAAGAGTATTGCATCATGAGCTGCAGTTTTGCCACTAATGATTAAATGAAATTGGAGGGATGGTTGTTCACACCACCACTTAACCCTTGAATATCTTAATAACTTAGCTCTTTTTTCCAAATGTTTAGTGGAATTTGGATGATCTTTTAAATTTATATCATACTTTTTATATATTTTTTCAGTACTTTGATAGTATGGATTTACAGTAACATGTTGATTTTTTAAGCACTTTGAGCCTAAATGGTTTTTATAAGGGCTGAAAAAAGTACAGAAGTAATCACCTATTAGAATCATTGTTAGCATGTTGTTATCCTCTGGCAAAAAGGGAAGCAAAAAAACAAAAAAAGATGTGTTAATTTATTATGTAAGAAACCACACAAAGAAAATCCGATCTGAAAAATAAAATTGAGCATTAAGACCTGCAGTGTGAATGCAGCCCTGCTTGTTATTCCTGTTCAATGTTAAGTCATTAGCTCCCTTTATCTTTGTCTTTGGTGTCCAAGTTTGTCATTGCAATCAACTCTTGGCTTTGACTACGTTCACAGTGCAGGTATTATTATTAAATCCGATTGTTTTGTGCTTGGTTAATCACTTTATCGTTTAAATGCAACCTCTGTCACACTGCAGGGTGACCAGTACACGGTCCTGCATAAGAAGGACATGATGTTGCATGTAGCATGCTGCGTTTATGGGAGTAAATGTGGATGCTACATGTGTTTCTGTATTAATTTGGAAGTTCTTGTGCAGTTGGAACCAGCAAACCTATGAGCAACTGGTGAGGTAAAGAAGGAGATGGAAAAAATGAGCACGAGTCATAACAATGGCCTTTGATGCAGCAGTGGCTGCTACCTCTGTACCTCTGTGGATACAAAGCCAGAACCTGATGCCTGCAGTGTAAACAGAGCCTTTGTGCTCTTTAGTCAGGTATTCATGTGCTTGTTTCTGAGTTTTGTTTTTTTTTATCTGTTTTTTTATTTATGTTTTTGATAATCCTGCCAAGGCTGTGCCTGAGCGAAGTCTTCCTTTAAGCTATCCACCAAGATGTTGGGTCCTACTTCCTTGGCTCTACAGTGGATTATGCTTTGCTTTGGTTGGTAGAAAATGCTGCAGTGAAAGTTAGCTGATGATACTTTGGCCTGAAACTACCTACCATCCAAACAACATAACAAGCATTTCATTTCATAATTTGTAGCTCATTTCCAGTTTAGAAATATGAAAGTAAACAGTGGCAAAGCTGCATTTAGCTTGTAAAATGTACATGAAATAAGCTTTAACAATGTGCACTTTAATGACATAACTGTTAAATTTACTTACCGTACAGAGGGGTGATGGCTGCCTGAATAAGAGTAACCGTTAAACAATTAATAATAAAAACTGTTAAATAATAAAAAGGAATACATGAATAGAAATAAATTAGGACTTTGTCAGACTAATAATAATAAAGAAAAACCAGATTTATACTGGAGAATTCTTCTTAATCATTCCAAACACTTTTTGGGTATTTTTCTTATACCTCACATTTTGGACTTGTTTGCATACTGCATATTATAATTAAGCAAAATCATTATGTACTAGAAAAGCATGCATCTAAGAATTGTTAAATCAAAATACTGAACTTATCTGTAGTTTTGTCTATATCATGTAAAACGTTTGTATAACAGCTATATAGCAGCTGCCATTTTATTTAGATATCAAGAAAGTCTGTTCTTATGGACTCAAATTCAAATAATGAAATTGCATCATATTAGCTTGTTAAGTTTTACAAGCATTAATTGATTTTTATTTTATCTGAATCAAAGATAAGTCTGACAGTCCTTCAATCTAGTCCTGCCAAAATATCGATATACGTGTTGTACATGTTATTTCTTCTGTTTTTTTTTTTTTATTTTCTTTGGGAACTGACTAAAACAACCTAAAAAAAATTTACCTGCATTACCAACAAAACAGCAAACTACCTTAAAATTGGAACATTTCCCTGTGGGGAATCTAGACAGAAAATTGAAGAGTGGTATTTTAGAAAAACCAAGTCAGTAACATTAAGTTCTGTCTCTAAACAATCTCAGCGATTAGGACAGTCAAAGCACAGCTATTTCTTCTCTTATTTTCTACAGATGTTCAGACAAGAAGAATAAAAGAAAAGAAAATGGCTAAATTCTCAGAGGGGAAATAAGAAAAACAGTTAAATGTCCATTTATTTTATTTGTTTATTTACTTATTTATCTTTTTAAATCTCACAGAGAGGCTGACGTTCCGGGATGTTCAGTCGCCGCAGGAGTTTCGCTATGGCGAGACGGCAGAGGTGGTGTGTGACGTCATTAGCTCCCCGGTGCCAGTGGTGGTGTGGTACTACCAGGACAACGAGATTACTGAGGAACACCACAGTGAGTCCTGACCACTTGATCTCCTTAAAGACTTTGTTTCTGTTTGATTTTTACAGGTCTGCATAGTGACCAGCAATGTCAGTTCTACCTTTTATAATTTATTATATGGTTCTTCTTTTAAATGTGCAACTTCCTGTCTTTTAGTAAAGATGTCAAGTGAAAATCTATCATGGGTCAAACAGGAAGTGGAACTAAATGCAGGACTCAGGGTTAGGAAACGGACTGTAGGAACACAGTTTTAATTCCAAGAAAAGACCTTAGGGCAAACACATGGAAAACATCACAGGGAAACAAGACACAACACAACTAACGAGATGCAGGTGGAGTAAAGTAACAATTAAAACCAGGTGAGCTAATGAACAGGAAAATAAAACAGAATTCAACACACCAGGGAAGGAACTACAAAATAAAACCAGAAACTAGACAAGACAATGAACCCACAGGACAGTAAGACTAAACCAAAAACACACTGACCGTGACACAGTCTTCTTTTTTTTTTTTTTTTTTTGTGAGGAACCATGACAGTAACAATTTCATTTTCCCTGAGAATTTGCGTTTTGTGGTCTAAGCTCATCGTCTAACAGCTCACTCTCCTTCATTTACAGCCTGAATTATTTTAGCTCTGGAAAACAACATGTCGTCTTGAGCTAATTGGAACACAGACAGGCACTTTGCATCTCCAGTGGCAACTTTAAAATAAGTCATCTCATTCATTTATTTAGTTTTGTAAAGTAGCAGAAATCTTAAATACCCGATTCATATTCGCACCATTATTGATTGTTTAGCCATAGTCTGGTAATGATATTAGTTTATTTTATTCAAAACTGTTTGAATTGCAGAACATATTTAGGGAGTTATTTTATTTTAAATTAGATTGGATTGAATTCATTCAGTGGATGAGAAAAACTGTAAAACTTAACAGGTTTAAATTAAGTAATAAATTATGTATAACTGCTGAAAGATGTGATTTATAATGACTTTTTAAAATATAAAAATTAAGAGTAAAAGAAAAGCTAGATGGGTAATTGAGATATTTATCTAGAAAATTCATGTGATTGAACCAGAAGTCTGTTTTTTCTTCTGGAAATCTTTTGTTGGATTGTTAAGAAAGACTGTGGTCCAGGACGGTGGCTAAACAACGTAGCAAACAGGCTAACAAACTGCTAGCTTAACACATTGGACTTAACACTTACTACTTCATGCCAAGTTTAGGTAACATCTTGAAGAGTATTTCCTGTTTTTAACAAGGTTTTTTCGGGCTTTCTTGATGTTGTGTAATGGTCTCTTATGGAAATATTTGAGGTTTCTGTGAATGTATTCACAAAAGGGAAAAAAGGGAAAAAAAATGTTATTGATGTTATCCCGCAAACATGGTGAACATGATAATTTTGGTTATGATTTATAACCAATTTAAGGTTATAATGCCGAATTTTTTAATTCCAGTCCTCTAGGGACACTGTCTTGCAGGCTTTAACCTCTTCCAGCACGTTCATCTGGGCACTCTGTACGTAATCTGTTTGTTTTACTGAATGATTTTTATATTTAGGTCACAACGTTTCCCTGATAAGAGCTAATAATGTTACATATTACAATATGTCCCAAGTTAGTCATTAACTCTCAGCAACACTGCGGTCCCTTGTCCCTTAGTCCGTTAAGCATTAACTAGAATAAGAAACATTACCTGCTGTGTCACGTTAGGCTGGACAGCAACATCGATCCGTACAATTTGGTGTCAGATTGATGACCAAAATTAACCGTGTTGCTGTTGTTGAGAAAATCCAGCATTTTCTCTGCTTCCTGTATGTCCGGTCTTCCTCCCTGTTACAAACACTGAGCCATCAGCAGAGAAGCAGCGTCCACCACTGCCCTCCTCAGTGTCACACAGACAGCAGCAATCTTGATGAAGTAAACGTAAATGTTCGTGTTCTACACTTTCTTTTTCTTTTTTTTTTTTAACCATAATTAAAGTTTTCCACTGTTGTTTGAACAGCCAATAAATGTGCATGTCCTTCCCGATTTCCTTGACATTGTTAAGAAAATAGTCCAAATCTCATCTGTTCTGCTCTGACATGCACAGAAATGCCACCTCAGCAATGGCAGAAGGTCTGCTTCTGGTGTTTGCCTGGATTAGTCTGTAAGAACTAAACAAACCTGGTTATTTTCATACCCAATTACTACTAGGTTACTGTCATTAGAAACGACTCAAAGCCACAAAGGGTCATGTTTTTATTCTGTTAAATGTATTTCTTTTTATCCTCCTTCTATTATGATTTGATATTATTTTGAAGGAAGAAGTCAGAGAATCTGTGCTTTTTAGTGGTAGCACTGAATTGGTTCATTATTGGTATGTTGCATCACATTAATGCATTTTTTCTTAACCCAGCCTCTTTGGTTCAAGTGCTTCATTACACAAATGAAGTAAAGTAAATAGACAGCTACTCAATGTATTTAGGCATGTGGAAATGGTCAATACAACTTGCTGAAGTTTGAACTGAGCTTCGGATTTAAGTGACTTTAAACACGACATGCCAGACAGGCTGGTCGGGTTGTTTCAGAAACTACTGATCAATTGGAATTGTCATGCACAACTATCTCTGTGCTTTACAGAAAATAGTCTGGAAAAGAAAAAAAAAATCTCTTCACTTAATTTGCTTAAGCAAAAGCACAAACTAAAAGATAAAGCTCTCAGGGAGTATCATTTATCAGAAATGTGTCCAGCCTGCATGTTATATGATAGAGTAGAATAAGTTCACTGTAAGACAGGAAGTTCACTTCTGAAAATGACTCAGTGGACATTTACCAGAGAATTAATTTCTTTAAACACATCTCCAGCTAATGAGCTTCTTTTTCTCTAAATGAAAGTAAAACTTTTGCACAAGCCTATTTCTTTAACCATATTATTATAGTTTAGCTATTTTTTTTTTTTTTTTTTGTTTTTTTGCAGCAGTAACAGTCGGTTCAAGTAGATGGAACATAACGTTTCCCATTTTAGAAACAGTTTGAGCTGAGTAATGGGGGGGTGCCCCAGTAGAGCCCTATGTCTAGCAACGCCCCTGCTATCATAGTGAATCTAATAAAGTGGGCAGTGAGTGTAAATAAGGCAGTGAAGTAGAATCTTAACCTGCATTTCTGTCTCATAGTCTGATGATGTGTAAAAAGAAAAAAAAAAATCTAACAAGTTTATGCTCTCAAACATTGGTTTTATGTCTTTTTTAGTAAAGCATAATGTTCATTTGTAAGTTGTAATTGTCTTATTTACATTAAAAAGATGATAAAGCAGGGTGTTTTTCAGGGTGCAGCTCCCACACGAGTGTGTGTTGTGTCTGCAGCTCTTAGTCGGATCCGACCTCACTTCAAAAGAACCAAGATTGCATTGTAAAATACCAAGATAAAAAGCTTTGCCAATGCATCACAGTGTTGATTCTATATTGTGGAGGAGCAGGGAAAGCACATATGTAACAAAATAGAACAGCATTGCTGCACTTCTTATCAATCATTGCTTATTATTCCAGTAATTTAATAAAAGTTGTTCAAAGACACATTCTCAGAGTATTGCTTTTTGAATGTAAACGTGACAAACACACAAGCTTATTGGGATGACAAATGCTGACGGGCCTCAATGGGATCAACAGTGTTTATCATTGAAAAGGCTTCTAATGTGCCAAGATTGCAGTTCTCTAGGGAAAGCATTTTCCTTCTTTTGTGTGGATGCATAATAAGACAAGGATATAAAATTCTATGAATAGAACAACCATCAGCCCTGGAGGAGGCATCTAATTTGGACAGGAACCATGTTAACAAGCCACTGAGAGGATGGATTATGGAGCAGCTGGATGGTGACATCGGAGATGCTGCTTCCCAAGCGACGGAAAACAAACCACCACTCTGCATCTCATTAAATATACAAATAACTTAAAATATGAATATATTTGTTTTACTGTAAATTCTCCCAACAAGAATTCAGTCATGTTGGCGATCATCTTCTATTTCCTGTGACTAAAAAGATTATCTATATCATTTACAGAGCTCTCCCTGACAATCCCTTCCTTTCCAGCTTTACAGTGTTAAATATAAGGAAGATTTGTATTTTTTTGGAAGTAAAAGACAAATAGAAAGACAGAAGCACTTAAAGGAGAGGTTTAAGTTTTTGTTTTTTCCTGTAGAAGGCTGGTTCAGTGGTGAGAACCAGTGAATAGGACTCATTATTTCATCTTCCCTCCTCCTTGATTTACGTCTCTCTCCGCTGCTTCTTTCACATCCTCTTTTCCTGAGAAAATGCTCGTCACTAAGAACTGATTAGAAAGAGTGACCCCCTTGAATCCTTGAATCTGTCACGTTTTTTAATTGAAATTCAAATCTTCAGAGGCGCTGTAGTGATGAAACATCCAGAGGAAGTTTTCTCCCCCCCCCCTCCCCTTTAATCATTTCTTTCTAATTGCGATGCCTGGTTATAAATATATGTGCTGCAGAGAAATGAGATAGAGGCCTCAACAGTCTGGTCAATCTTACAGTGGCCACAATAGTGCGGAGCTGTGATTGCGAGAGTGTTTATCTGTCTGGACTTTATCAGGCAAATGTGCTGAAGTGAGGATTGACAGTCTGACTGCATAAGAGCGAAGATGGCTATTTTTTTTCCTGCTGTTTTTCTAACTTTCTTATCTCATTTCTCTCTTTGTCTGACTGTGTTGTTCTTTTGTCATTTCTTCTCTCCACCCGCCGCCGGTGCTGTGAAGGCAGGTTCCAGGTGCTGGAGAACAACAACCTGCAGATCCATCAGGTGACCAAGGCCGACGAAGGCGTGTACCGCTGCGAGGCCAGCGTGGAGACGCGAGGGGAGATTGATTTTGTGGACATAGCTGTGGTGGTCAATGGTGAGTTGTATTCAGCCATACAGCCAGTTGCAAATGAAGCATGCAAACATTTCCATTAATAACCCAAGGCAGTATCCTCTGAAAGGAAGTAGGGATGTCATAACTGTTTAATAACTGCGATATTTAATGCCACCATTAATTAATTGTAAAGATTCTTCAGTAGTGTCACTTTACATAAAAGGTCATGTCTGAACCATAACAATAGATCAGCTCAACTTACGCACAGAACATAAACAAAGTTGTTTGATAAATCAAATGGGTGTTCCCGCGACAATCTTCTAGATGTAATGGGCTCGACACACGGGAGGCGACACCGCTCCTCCTCCGTTCATTTCCTATGGAATTGAGGCTAAACTCTCCTCCAGCCTAGCAACAGGCGACATCCGTGCATGTGAAATGTTGTAATCGCTCACGTAGACGTGCACACGGGGGCTTGCGATGCGACACAAGAAAATAGAAAAATGTTCAATTTTTGACGCTGTTGCATGGCACTACAACCAATCAGCAAGGGTTTTATGACTGACCAATGAGCTGAGAGCAAACTAGACACTTTCAACATGAAGGAACAGATTTCAGTGGTGTGTGACTTTCTCATACTGATACTTTATGCAAAGATCAGTATGTAAATAAAAGGCAGCCACAAGGTGCCAGGGTGAATTTGTCTGAACGTAGGTCCTGGATTTATCTGGATCAAATGATGATATTCACCATGTTGGTTCCTTGTTTGTGAAACAGGATCTTTTGTACAATACAGTCAACAGCAAGATTTCTGTCAGTTCGAGCAAAATCTTCTGACTCTTCATCCTTCATGCCTAGTCTGTCACGGACTGCTTTGAAAATGTCAAAATTCCCTCCAATATCATAGCCGATCAAATTTCTTGTAGAAAAGCAATCGGAGAGCACGATGCATGACGCTGCCACCGTCACTGCTGTTGGTTGCGTCCGTGTGTTTGGTTTTACCTGGGTTGGTGATGAGTTTCGCTAGAAACCCTCAGGGAGCGCAGACTTCCGCCAAGCCATTGTTAATTATCCCTTTCTCCCCATGCACAACCGGGTGGTCACATGACCATTAACAGCTTGCTGGTGAAAGTGTGTGGCATGTTCTCATAGTTTTGAGATTTCTCCATTGATTTTTAATGGAAAACTATTCATAATGTCCCACAGTTATATTGAATTATATATGAGGCGAAGCCAGTGGCAGTAGGTCTGAATAGATGCCTTTCTGTCTATCAACTGTCACATTGTGAAGCAGCTGCTAATAATAAGCATTGAGAACTTCACAAAAATGTTTATTGTTACTGTAACCAGACATTTCATGGTATTTTCGGCATTTATACAAAAATAACCAGAAGTTTTAAACATTAACATCATATTAAATGTTTTAGTCACCAGTCACAAAATGATTTGAACAAACTGTTGAATATTTCGAAGGACTTCAAGGTGTACCATCGGTATTAACAGCTGGTAGCCAGTTATCTGATCTTCCTGGGCTATTGTGTCTTTTTGTAGTTCGAAGAACGATCTCTTCTTGTCTGTGGAACATCTATGTTTACGGCAGCCAACCACAACACAACTTTTCAGCATATGTAAAGGAAACTCTGTGAAAATCAAATAAAAATCACTGAGGCTGAAAAACGCTGAAAATCCAATCGCAATCCAACGCTTTAGCAACATTTTATTTTTACCGGTTAAAGACCTGGATGAGACAAAATTCACAGATGTTCCTGGATGTTTGTGCCTGCCCTGTGCCTGTAAAGAATCCTTTAATTAAATCCCTGGATCCAGGCGGTGATCCAGGCATTTAATTAAAAAAAATCGAATCACTTGTTCCTTATTCTATTTCAGAGAATTCCTGAAAATTTATTTAACATCCGTCCATTACTTTTTGAGTTATGTAACTAACAGACAGACAGACAAACCAAAATCACCCAAAACATAATCTCCACCTTGGCTGAGGTAAGGAAAGTCATTCTTTTCATTGTGGAGGTGCCTTCGGCCAAGGTTAAAAGTACAATGAGTGAGCACGTTTAGTTCAGGAGCAGCCTATCGTCCAACAGTAATTACATTATAACAGACTCAAAACTATTTTCGTGCTCTTGTTCAGTAAAACCAGTGGTTTGACCTTTGCTACCTCAACAGCTTGAAAGGAATTTTATGTTTTTCAGCATGTAGTTTGCCGCAAATAGATGTGAAAATAGAGTATAATAGCTGCACGTTGTAAGCTGTCAGTTTTTTTGAGGATGATTTAAGTCTTGTTGAGC
Source organism: Melanotaenia boesemani (assembly GCF_017639745.1). Classification (NCBI taxonomy): domain Eukaryota; kingdom Metazoa; phylum Chordata; class Actinopteri; order Atheriniformes; family Melanotaeniidae; genus Melanotaenia; species Melanotaenia boesemani. Next base: position 14,161,087 of record NC_055705.1, read on the forward strand.
CTGTTAGTTGAGAGCTATAACACCAGCTTGACACATTTCAGATCTTGTTTACAGTGTTTCGATCATCTGCAGTCAAGTCAGTGCTTCTGCAGCAGCACCTACTGATGGGCACAAACTGAGCTTGAAATTCATGTCAAACACACAGACCTCAGCTTGTAATATCACAACAGAGTTGTCAGATTAGACAGATTCAGTCCCACTGACTCAGATAAATTAATGATAACTGACTCTTTAAGCTTCTATTAGTAGGACTATTATCTTCTTTCCCCTTAATTCACTTTATAATTTAGTGTTAAAATTTAAATTAGCGATGCCTTTGAGTAGTGTGGTAAAAAAATCAAAGGATGTCATTTTAATTTTGTCATTGGTCCTCACTTACACTGAGTCACCTGAAACTGCTGCAGTGATTGAAATGTGATTTCACTGAGGCCACAAGCGTCTTGTAATGCTTGAACAGCTGCAGTATTGTCTCTGCCTATGTAATTCTCTTATACCTAATGTAATAGCAGAGTGGGCTTCAGCCCAAAAAAGTATGAATTGCATTCAATTTAGCACACCACTTACCTCACTTCTGTTGAAGATCCAATAAGTCTGCTCAATGAGGCACAACTTATTATTACAGCACTGCAACACTTGCCATGTGGTGCTGAGATGAGACAGGCTGCAGGGCGCCTTACTGGCATCCTTCTCTAAGGGGAGCCACATCCAGAGTAAGGTGTTTGATTAATTACTTTAGTTGAAGAAAACTTCCTCTGTTGACTCTCACAAGACCCTCATACCCTAGAGTAAATTTAGCCTGGAGCAGACAAAAGCTATCGAGGTGTTATATATACAGAGTTTATACAGCTAAATTTGAACATTTTAATAGTAAGGATTGGTATGGTTGCACAATAGCTAATGAGCAATCAAAAGGTGTTGTTAAATCAGACCTACCTTGTTGCGCAAAACAATAAAACACCACAAAAAAGTCTAAAAACCTCTTTGTAAAATATATGTTCATCACCGACAACTAGCGGTTGTAATTCGATAACATCACTTGAACATAACTGCTAACAACAATCAAAGGCTATTCCTGTTAAGATATCAATACCAATTTTTTTCTCTCTTATTTTTAATAACTTTAGTTTTATTTTTCTTTATTTCTGTGAGCAATTATGCTTTTGATTTTGTCACTACAACCTTTCCTTAATGATACAGGGCGCTCCTCTACTTGGAAATGGGAATGTGAAGGCAGAAGAGCTATTGCAAAGAATTCCCAAAGTGACTCTCAAAGGCTACCAATGGATAAACTATATTGGCAACAACCTGGATTGTTCGAACAACCCTGAACACAAGCAGATGGTGATAATATAGATTGCTAGGAGGCTTAGGTTTGTCATTGTGTCCGACAGACTACATGTTTTATCAATCAGCTGCACAGTTAACGGTTATCTCCTGTGGTGCCGGGGGATATGGCAGAGTGAACTAAGACAAACAAACTGATGGGAAAAAAGAGCTACAAACATGCTTTTCCTCTGTGTGAAGACCCCCAGAGGAAGAAGATAGAAGATAGAATCAAAAGTAAACAATGTAGATAGCGGCATCACTGGGCTCCACCACCTCTGAGGTGTTAAGTCGGAGCACTGAAAGCACTCTTTAGTGAGAAAATCTGACTTGAATTTATTTTTGTCCGTACGACAAAAACTTGAGGCCAGCAGGTGCGCTGAATCAGGACATTTTCCCACAAAAATTAGCTTGGACTTCATTTTAAAATCTCACACAAACTGTTTCTTCTATTTGTGTATGAAGTATCGAGCCGCTAACCAATGAGATTTGTTATCTCAGAGAAAGGCATCACCATCACCTACTTAAGTATTTAATCTTTTTAATCAGCTTGTGACTTAATGTTTCTATTCATTATTTATTGTTGTTGGATAAAGTCTTGATTAGGAATATCTAAATTAACATATTTTATAATAAATACTAATAAATGGGATTCATATGAGTTATGTTAATATAATAGACACCAATGTCTTTCCAAAAGCGCTATAGGAGGCAGATAAATCCAGAAGTTCTAAGTATTCTGCAATTACAGGACTTTAACTTTAACTTTTGAACTGCATGCGATAAAGTTCTTGCCTGAAATTGCATATTGTATTCTTGTATCTGTACAGTCGGCTGCTTGCTGAGTTGATTGTTTGATTGAATTCTGCAGCATCTTTATGGCTAATTTTTTCATTCATTTTTTTTTTTTATTGTGGGCTGCAATTTTCCTTGATCTCCATTTCTGAGTTGGATGTTAGGCAGTTACATCCAGCTTGTAGCATCGATAAGGTATGCTGTTCTTTGGATGCGGCATATCAGCATCAGTTGGGACTACTTATGCTTTAACCAGTCATGCAGAACATCATTTTGTCTGAAAGCAGAGCTGAAATGGCTTACTATATACTTTCCTCACATGCAAAGTCATTAATATTCATGAGCCACTTCATAAAAGAGTGCTTTCTTTTTTTTTCCCATAAGCATGCAGTGAATGAAGCTCCACTGACCTGCTGGAGCTCCCAGTCTCCAGTGTATCATCAAAGCAGACCATAGATGGGAATGATGGCATATTGAGTATAAAGGGCCACCCACTGAATGGCTAATCAACCCGAGGGCAAAACAGCTAGGTCTCTAAAAGAATGCAGAACATTTCAGGGGGCCATCTCAAAAGAAACCAAAAGCAAATCATGAAAACCTTTCATCTGCTGTTTGTTATCTCACTGACAAGAAGGAAGAAAAGAAGAAGTATTTGATGTGGTTTAAAGTTGACATAACTAGGTAATTTGGTAATTTAATCATGCTCTGGGTAGCAGTTGTGCATTAGCCTGAGCTGCATCCTCTGTGATGCCTTCACACAAGCCATCCTGCTTTAACTTATATTAACCTTTAATCCCTGATTGTCGCATCTAATGAAATTAGAGCTGTTAAATTATTAAAATTTTTAATCAGATTAATCACAACTTAAAAATTAATATTAATCACCATTCACGACTATGCCTGAAATATGTCTGTTTTTACTGTACGTTATCAACAGAAGGAGCAAACCAGTGCTTACAAACATTTAATATTAACTGACCTTTCCTTGGGTAAACATCAGATCTCCAAGGGTCAATAAATGCAGCATGTAATGTACTTCTATATGTTGTTATGCATCATCTCTACAATGTTCTAGGTCAGGGGTGTCAAACTCAAATACACAGTGGGCCAAAATGAAAGAATTGGAGCAAGTTGAGGGTCGGCCTGGTTCAATGTTTATTAAAAACTTACTGAAATGACCTTATTGCACATATTAAACCTGGAAATAACAGCCTATTAGTTATTGCCTATAACACAAAACAAAACACACAAAAATACATATGTTCAAATCTGTTGCATTTATAACTCATGGCTCTTTATGCATTTTTTTCAGAACCAGCTCTAATAGTGATTAGATATGTGGGCCAAAGATGATTCATTCACAGTTAGGATGTGACCCGTGGGCCTTGATTGTGACATGTTCTAGATCATAATGCAGAATTCATCTCACCAAACATCTGCATGGTGATAATATCTGTCATAAAACCACCAGATGTGATGACTGAAGTTTAAGAGCCAACCCTGATGAAGAAATTCAGACAAATCTGATGATCTGGCAAAAACACATTTTTCTTTTTATCATTGAAGTATAATTCTTTGTGCAGCAGTGATAAAAATCCTACAGCAGCATCACCCAAAGTTAAAAAAACTAAAAAAAATCTTGACCTAAATGAAAGTGTTATTTGTGCCCCCCTTTTCCTGGTAGGTGCTCCTGCCTGCCCCATCCCCCCCCCCCCCCCCCCCCCTAGACTCGCCCCTGCATAGCTAAAGCATAAATCCTTTCTACCACAATTCAACTGGTTTGTTAGAGATGGTCCAGCCAAAAACAATACTTTGGGGTAAATGTGAATCAGTATGAACCATGAACTGCTAGTTTTCTCCTTCTCAGCTGAACAATAAAGATATAAGAGCACAGATAGGAAACCCAAAGTAACACAAACAACCGGTCACCAGCTGGTTGGAAGTCAAAAACATGCAATTTCTCCCTTAAATATTGTCTCTATAAAGCCTGGCATTCATTCTATCCATTCCTCTGTGTTTTTCTTATCTTTTTTTTAAAGGCTAGAGGTAATAACTGTTAATGTAGGCAAGCTTTTGTGGTGTCTGCTGCTGCTTTCATGAGTTCAATCCATCAAGGAGTCTTGTGGTGTCTGGACTAATGACTGAACAGTTGCATCACAGATGATTCCCCTCGTGCTGGGAAAGCTCTTAGTCACTGGTAAAGGCTAAAAAATATCGTCTCAAATGGAAGTCTATGAACACAATGCAGCCATTCAGGAAGAAGAGAGACCTTTCTCCAAAATTTTTAAGATCATTTTTCTCTTTCTCAACAGTTAGAATGAACTATTTACTCGTCAGTTAACTTATCAGCTATATCACAAGTCATAGGGTTGTATTTATGGAGATTTTGAGTATTTCTGCTCTTTGAGACAATTTAAAATAAACATGGGATAAGCAAAGGATTTCTTATAATAAAACTATTTTCCAAAATGTTGCTATTTTCCCTACCGCTTTTTGATACCGTGTAGTAGTAGCTCCATGGTTCAGAGAAAGGTTAGAGGTCAAGAGTTAGGGTAAGAGGCCTTCAATTGTTTCAAATAACCGCATATTTTCACAAAGCAGAGTAGAAATGGCCTTTAGCTTTCCTTGACACATGCTCTCCATTTTTGATTCCTTCAATCACACACCAGACACACTATTTTCTTCCTTTTCACATGTCAGTGGAAACCACCAGCTATGTTGAGATTTCGTAAATAATTTAGCCCTGACATCAATTACGTCTCTCCCTGCTACATTCCCAGTTGTAAATAAAGCCTGGTTTTACTCCAGCTCTCGCACTAATCCAGACAGCAATACAAATCTTTAATAAGCACTCTAGCAAAGGTCTTGTCTCATAACATTGATTTGCTGAATTTCCAGTAGGTGTAATGATTTTATGACATTTACCTAAAATATTTCATGACTTCTAAACGTGGCTTATCCTCAGTTCATTGAAGCCCATTAGTGGGAAGCGGAAAACAAGCCTTCAAGGTCCTTATGGTTGCTTTTAAATCAGTCCAAGAGAGTTTGCACCTTATAATATGTTTACAGCATATGTTCAAGTTTGTGGGGATGCCTATAAACCTCAAATTTTCTCCACCAAGCTTCTGAAGTTGTAAGGATATATCTAATAGATGAAGAATTCATAAAGCTTGCCATATTCTTTTTGGATGCTTACAGCCTGTTGCTGATATGCTCTTTTGAAGTCTCTCAGGCTGGCAGTGCGTCTCATTAACAGGGCTGTTTCAACAAGGCTCATTGATGTAGGCGGCCATTACATAGGAGTAGAAAGAGCGGTGGGCACTGGAGAATGAAGGTCCGCTGGTGTTGAAATCAATAGTTATCCTGTCAGGCAGTTGCTTGCTGCTCTAACTAGCACAGTGCATAGTATCGGAAAGGACTCAGTGTTTGATTATTGGTCAGGCTGTTTCCGTCATCTTGTTGTTTTCTTCTGGCATGCTTTTTTTTTTAAGACAAAGTAAATATTATTTTTTTATATATATATATAAATAAATGACAAAGACGACAGCAGACAGTGCTTAGATTAGACACCGTGGAATTTAAATGTGCCGTTAAGAGCTTATCTTTCCTAGTAACACACACTGCTGCTGTTAGTGTGGTATATATTTTTAAGAAAGACACTTCTGAGTCGGTTCATTAGGTATCCTCGAAGATGCTTTGTTTTGATTAGAATTCCCTATTCATTAGTACGCAACTATGCAGTTGCATTCTTCCCACCATAAACTTCACTTCAGCCGTGTTTAGTATCGAGTAGTTTTAAGATTGAAGATTCCTCCAGACGATGTTATTTGAAGGAAATATTCAATTTATTAGTTTTCTATAACATCCACACTTTATAAGGTTGTTTACTCTTTTGGAAATGAACCAATTCAGATATTTTCCTTTATAAAGTGACACCAAATACCTTCATAGTGCAACTTCTAGTTAAAATAGCATCTTTAATACAAGATTGATTCAGCAGCACACTAAAATGTGGGATAGAGGATTTTTTAAATCATTGTATTACATCAGTCTTCTTTTTAATTCCTCTTTCTAATTATTAGAAAACTGATACCACTAGTTGGAGTTTTTCAGAGGAATCTGTTTACATTCTTGCTGAATTTCAGCTGCTCAACAGTTTGTTGTAGTTAATGAAGCTCCGTACATATTCAATAGGATAAAGATCTGGGAGATCAATAGGAGACTGAGTTCCTGGATAAAAATGTCCCCTTTAAAAGAATATGTCTCCGATATTCTAATATATATCTCTGCATCAATGATACCCATTCAGATATCCATTCCATAGATGCTGATGGACCCTGGTACCATAACGGATGCTGGCTTTTGCATTTTAATCTGATAAAAGCTTTGTTGGTCTTCTTCATTTTTTACACATCAGATCAAATCAAATTGTATTTATAAAGCGCTTTTCATGTCAAAAGCAATGCAAAGTGCTTTACATAATAAAAAGAATTTCTGCATATTGAAAAAAAACTTTCACACACCTGTGCATACAATTTAAAACCAACCCACCCTACCCCGTTCTGCACAAACATGAACTTAAAACCCCTCGTTTGTGTCTGTTAGCTGAATGCAGTTATAATAAATTAATAGAAATAAACATCTGGCTTGACAACAAACCAGATTTCTATTTTTTTTTTTACCAAAAGCAGCTGAAACGAGTACCAGATCACAGAATATGTGTCCTCTGTCTTCTTGTCCATCTGATGTGAGCTCTTTAGCACATAGTTGATATGCTGCTTTTTAAATGTGTAAAATAGTTTCAGGTTGCATTTCTGGATGCAGCAGCAGACTGTGTTGAGGGAAATTGTTTTCAAAGGCGCACAGCAAATCCCTCTTATATTGATTATGGTGGCATGCTGGCTTCTTATGCAGTCCTGCCACAAGGCTAACAGTTTACCTGCATGCAACATTCATTACCTCCATGCACTGAAATTCTGCCTCCCTGAGTCCTTTTTTCTTTTTTTAAACAGTGTTATACTCTGTAGATGTTGAAAGACCCGTTTTTCTATTTTTTTTTTTAATATTTTACCGGAAAATAAATTAAATTGGCTCCAAATGTTCATTTTATTCAACCTAATTAGCAGCAAGCCGGTGTTTAGAAACTAAGTTGGCTTGTTTTAGTAACATACTGTCTTGTGATATTAGAGGTTGAGGGGGTAAAATGTAATTACATTTTCTACAAGTTTAAACCTCATTTACATTAATGTGTTGTAACGGTTGATGTGTACCAAATGCATTATTTGGCTAATAGCATCTGATCACAGGCTTTTGTGCTGACACCTGGCATAAATAAGCCTTTTTATTATCCTGATTCTGCTCACACTGTAATCAGATCTCATTATGCAAATGCAGTAGGTGGAGCTGCTCGGCTGCTTGACTAATATGACATGTTGTGATGCTGTTGTGTCTGGGTTGGGGAGGAAAAGCAGACCGCCTTCCTTCCTTGAATTAAAGATGATGAGCTGAATGAGTTTTCATCATGCAGGGAAAGCAGGAAATGTTGCATATGTTGTAATGCCATAACAATTCATTTTGCTATTCTGTGCCTGGAGCCGATGTGGAAAACATGTCAGTGAAGTAAAGCAAATAAAAATAGTCTTTTTTTTTCCATTTAAATTTTACCAATCATCAGTTTTATATGGGTAAAATAGTATTTTGCTGATGGTTTAGTTGTTATCTCTGCACCACATTTATAACACTTGTCAGTCACAACTGTCTTCTAACATGTTGTTTTGCCATAAAAATTCAAGCTAATAAAACTTGAAGCCTTATGCTAAACAAAATGGTGGTTAATGGGAATAATTGAAAATAATTATATTTAGTCAAAGGGAAATAGCAGATATCACAGCTTAAACCTTTTTAAATGTTTAATGTTTTGTTCATTTGGGTCAGATCATCTAGAAATATTAGCTGGTACAGAATCTAACTTTTAACTGTGCTGTTATCTGTTCTTAATAACATGATCATAATCCTAACCAAAATTTAATTTTTTTTTTTATCACAATGCTGCATAAACATGCTACCAGTAGAAGCATGGTTTCCCTCAGTGTACCGGGAGTGTTATAAATACCCACAGAACCTGATTTACATTAAGTAACTTCCATTTTCCCCCTGGAGTCAAACCCATAAGTTGCAGCAACATGAAAGAAAACTTGTGCACCATATCCAGTGAGTTGTCCAGGATCAAAATATTTCAGTTTAATTTTGACTAAAGACCCCAGTCTCATTCTACATTTAAATTAAGCCCACAATTTTTAAGCTTTTATGTGCGATGTTATGGTTGGGGAAGCTATTTTCCCAGACAAAAATAGACTGTTCTCAGTCTTGCAACCTGGTGTGCAGCATCTTTCATTCAAGTGAGTGTAACCAAGGCTGTTGCAAGTCATTTGATGCAAGACTGAACATCAGTTTAACCCTTTTCCATTGCAAACTATTGCAGATGTTAGTGGCTTTTTTTGCCTTCAGTGTTTCAACTTTGCTTGTTGATAAGACACACCCTCACTTAGGATAAATGATGTGCTTCTGCATGTTTCCATTTATACCTTTCAATTATTTTCTAAAAATGGATAAAATTGATGGTGAATTATATATATAAAAAAAAAACTAAGTGAACATGGGGTCGTTATGACTGTAAATACTGATCCCAGAGCATCCAACAGTTATGGAAGTCAGTGAGCAGATGGCAGTTATGGAAATATTGGATTTGGTTATATATTTTTTTCATCATGACTCACCTCTGTTATTTACCATGCTGGTCACAAATTACTGTTTGATCACACGTTTAAATTCAGCTTCAGCTGTTCAGGTTATTTGATTCTCATTATTTTTGAACGTCATACTGTTCTTGTCACCCACCTAGCAGAGGCAAACTGAAGAAAAAAAAACCTCCAGAGCTTCAACAAGCTGCTCCGCACATGCTTAATCACTTCCTGAGACTGGCCAGGGCGGAGGCAAACAGCTGTAGCTGGAGCAGAAGCACAGTGTAAATACAGGCTTGAGAAATGCTTCATAAACACACTGGTGCCATGAAGCTGTCATTCCCTCGTCAGTGGAGAGGGAATGGAGAAGAGATTGCAGGGTCTGCTCTGCCTTTGCTCTTTACCTACTGAGTGACAAAATGACAGCTCTCAGTTGATTGGATGACAGGGACAAGCTGCGTGTTGCTGACGGTGCTCGTCATTCTCTTGATAAAGTCATCAAGACCTCTGCTTTTGATCCTTGCTGCTTTTTGGCAAAGACTATGTTAAATAACATAAAATCGTGCCAGATTAATCCAATCAGTCCTGAACTGGGCCAATGAAAAGATTTAACAAACATACGTTAAATCAAGTTCAAGTGCTGAGAGACATCCCTGAAGTAAAGAAGACCGGCTTCCCAGGCTTTGTAGACAGGTGTAATGAGAACGACTCTTGATAGAAGTGATGAATGACTTTCTGCCTGGAACACTGAAGGACACGGGGCTCCATTTCAAGTCGGGCATCAATGCATATGACAGGTACATGGTGTTATCGTTAAGGTTGATGTTGTCAGATCTTTTCAGGTTGAAGATGGACTGAAATGAACCCCGAAACCTGCAGCTAGTTTCTGAAACATAAGTTTTAAAGCAGTGGTTTAGTAATAAGTGTAACATATGAGGACCATCATTTTTTACGTAGGACTGTAATTGAGGTCGGTAGAGTTGTTTGAGTATAAGGGTGATGTGCTCTGTAGATGAGGATCTGGTATAGATTTGGACAGCATCATTTTGAAATAACTGGTGTATATAGACAAACTGGGAGTTAAAACAGTTGCAGTAATCAAGGCGAGGAACAACAAGAGCATGGATGAGAAAGGAGGTCACCAAAACCTTCAAAAGACAATGTAGGGTTACAGGAGAGCATCTTCTAAAACATACTATATCTGAGATGAACAAACATCACGAAGAGACAAACAAAAACATATGTTGTAGTTTCTCTGTAATACACTTTTTCTGATTTACATTTTGAAGCATTTACAGTGTGGCGTAGATGTAAAATCAATACATGTGCAACATCATTTGCATTGTTTCTATTACATGCAAATGAGAAAAGAGCTTATTAAGAACTAAAAAACTTCCCATACTTGAGCCTGAAATGAGCAAAAACTATTTGAAATTCAAACTCATTTGCATAATAGTCCGAAACAGGACTGAGGTGGCTTAGTAAGGCCTCATGTGTGAGGAAGAAATAATAGTGATGAAGCTACATCTCAGTCTCAGATGAATAACAGGACGAACAATGTTACTGTGTAATTTTATGTGTTTGCTGTCAGCTGTGATACAGAGTACCAAACTAAAAACATGTATAGACATATTTATTTTTTGTTATTATTATTGGAAGCTATGTATTTATTTATTTTTTAAAGCAACATTAGATAACTCCACACTTACATTAGTGATGCATATTCTTGGAACCTTCTTGGGGCTGAGAAACCACACTTAACGCATCACGTTACAGTTGTGTTTTGATTGATAATACCACGTCACACACAACAACTGGATAACACACTGGCTATTTTGACTGTTCATCATGTCTGATCCAGCAAAAAAACAGACATTATCAGAAGAAGTGAGGAAAAGACAGAAAGAAAGTAAGAGACAGAGCAAGAGATAAGGCAAGAGTCAACATCAGACTAGCTTCTCATAGCTGGAGAGAGCTCAGATAGACGCCAAATTAGCCTTCGTTCGGGGACACTGCAGTATGAAAATCTGCCAAAGTTCAGTAAAATTTAAATTTGTAATAGCAACTATATCTGCTAATATTATTTATCCAAAAGCATGTTGTTATGTAGCTGTTGGTGTATGTTGTGCTGGTGTGAAGCAAAACGGCGGGGTGCTGGAAAACAAAGTTTTGAAATGTGGCATCTCAGCCGCTGGGCTCTTCAGACTAGTTTAAAGTCTTCCTTTAAACAGCTCAACCCTATCGTGTTTTCACTCAACATGTTGCCTTTGGGGTCACTTTTTACCAAATATAACATGATTTTGCAATGCTTCTATCTGGCCATACAAATGAAATGAACAAAAATAAAAACAGCAGCCTGGTGGAATTGCTTTAATTAAATAAAACATTGATTAAATGAAATTTGTTTAATCTCAGACCTGACTGAGGCGCCATAGATGAAAGAGTCAAGCCAGCCATTAAGCCGTAATTATACTGGTAGTTAAAAGTTTTTTTAAAGGACAAAAAATAAATAAATAAATAAAAATAAAAAAAAAAATTGCACAAATGCTGGAGTTGTTTTTGAAGCTGAAACACATTTTTCTGTCTCACCATCGATTATATGGATTTAGCCGAGCATTTCAGAATCAAACAATAGCATAATTGTTTACATGCAGCTCACAAGGCCACTTTATTGGTTACCCTGCAGAGCTGAGCTTCATGAAAACTAAAATTTCTTGCAGAATATTGTTGATTTTAGACGAGCTTTATCTCACTAACTTTCAAGGTTCAACAACAACAGCGTGCTTGATTTCTTTTTCTGTCTTTCTGCAGTCCCTCCGGTGTTGTCAGTGTTCCAGCAGTCCTTCAATGCTACAGCCGACTACCAGGAATCAGTCACCTTTACTTGCATCACTTCTGGATCTCCTGACCCATTGGTCACATGGCACAGGTAACGTCCACATTCTTAACACCAGTCTGGGATCCCCTGACACAGTTTAGGGAAAAATTTAGCCAGGAAAGCATCAAGCTTTGAAAACTATAGAGTGGAAGATACCCATTAACACAAGTAGACACCCCAAAAAGATTCTCATATAATTCATTTCTAAAGCCAAAAGCAGTAATTTGTATTAAAGCAATAATCAACACTTCTTCATGAGATTTTGTAGGATGTTTGAAGGAATTTCCTCCACTGATGTTCAACAACTTGTCTTGTTGACGTTTATCCAGTAAGTTTTGGTTAAACTAAGAGCTCTTTACAGGCTAAATCCTCCTCACCAAACAATTAGCTAACTTGTCTGGCCTTGTGTGTAGAGGAAAGGATCACTCCCAAGCTCTTGCTAATTTAGAAGCACTGCCTACAAAGATGCCTAATCCAAATCATTTTCAAGAGCCACAGACCAAAGCTCCCAGAGCTACTATGTTATATTCAATTATATCCAATTTCTAGATAAGATAGCATAAATTTACCACAACCTACAACTGTATTTAGCCTATTTTCACACAGTATGTGTATTTTCAATAAATATTCATTTCATGGGTCACACCACGGAGTTAGTAGTCCACCCTCGCACATCACTCTTATCAATGGCATCAGGTAACACATAGCAAAAGGGTGAAAATGTGAACCTAAAGAGCATTTAACACCCCTTTATTCTCTCTGCTTTTTAACATGAAGTAATTAGTTTGCACCCACTCAACAGGCCATCCTGACAAGCTCTTCGGACTGGAGCATCTGTTGATAGCACTTTATTGGGATTCCACTGAAGGTCGTTTCGTTTTCCTATAATGCTCTTCACTTCCTTTTTCTTCCTAAGAGTTCATCCTAATGATTTTATTGAAAACTTTAATCATTTAAATAACTGCAAACAGTTCCCCCAAAACACTTTGTGGTATTTTTGATTTTCAATCAAATCAGGTTAAACTGCAGATCCGAGCAGCAGCTGGCACAAAACCATACACTTGGTTGCAGCAATGATGCAGCTCTTATCTCAGGCAGGTTTCTGCAAGCTGTTTTACACTGTTCTGAACTGAATGGAAATCTATGTGTGTGTGGAGGTCCTAAAGAAAAACACACTGAAAATATTGAAGCGTGTTTGAAAGAAAATAAAACCAGTAACATGGCAGCATTAGCTTAATAAATGAGTGTTCTTATGTTTGTTTTTTTGTCTATGAATAACTTTTTTTAAGGAACTACAGCTTCAACCATGAGAAAGGACATCAAGTTTAATTTTCAGCATTATTCTGTGTTGCAATCTATTTTTAGAAATATGTACAACCTTATTGTTGCAGAGCTCATTAAAAATGTATTAATATAAATTAATTAATTAGTATTTCTGTATCAATTATATAAGTCAGAGCTGCACAAACATTTCAGGCACACAAAGCATTTGACTAAAACAAGACACACAACTTTGCTCTTGTGGATGCCATTTGAGTACGAAGGTGAATGCATCCCTGCAGTATTTTGTGCGGCTCGTAATGAGAACGAAACGTCTCTGCAGCGGTTTAAAAGAGAAGTCAATCATAGTGGGAATAAAACGAAGCAAATGCATCTTTATAAGTACAAATAAAACCTGAAGCTGCTGCACAGCTGGAAACAACCTTTTTCATCGTTCTCTCTTGTTTCCTGCCCCAACAAAAGGAATTGTATTTACTCCTCTGGGCTACAGATCAGAACAAGAAAACATTTTCTTTTTTTCTTTTGTCACTTTGTTTTTATTAACCTTTTCTCTTTAAATCAATACAAAATACAAAAACAGAGACACTTGGGAAACCATTTTCTAAAGAAAAATATATAATTCAATTTTTCATAACTCCTAAAGTCCGACCCTGCTGGAGAGAAGGTGGAGATGTTAATGTGAACCATGGATTGTCTTCTGGCTATGACCTAAACTTGTGTCATTTTGGGATGATATACATTCAGTAACTGTCAAAATATTAGGCTATGCAATTCCTAAAACATGTCTGGGGATGTACTTTGGTTGTATGGGAAATAATGTTGATAAAAAATTATAGATATTTATTAAAAAATATTATTGGCATGCTATTACTAAAAAATGATACAGATCGGAACCACCTACCACTAAAGACTGGCTACGAATTGTAAAAGGAATATCTGAGATGGAGATCCTGACATACAGACTGAGGACACAAGAAGAACTCTGTGAAGAAAAATGGACGCTTTACGCTTCAGCATCACAGATTTATAACTGTTACTGTGGGCACAAGGGTTTTCTTTTTTGTTTTGTTTTTTTGTTGTTGTTTTTTGTGGCTTTTTTTTTTTTTTTTTTTTTTTTTTTTTTTAGAAAATAATGTTTTCATGAGTTAACTGCATGGCTTATATTCCCAAGAGATTTCACTGTAATAATAGGATAATTGATGCATTGATTCAGTGTTGCTTTCATGTTACGATTATCCATGTGACAGCTTTAACTACCTTATTATCAGTCTTTTTTGTGTCTAGTAATAGGAAGCTGAATTATGACTGACATGGTAATTTCACTAAAGGCAACTAAAGCAAGAAGCTTGTTAATGTGAAGAAAAGGACATCTTCATTCTGCCTCTTATAATCCACTTTCCCAGATTTGGAATGAAAGAGGTTAAGCTACAGTAGCTGGAAAAGGCTCAGATTCAAAGGTTTGACACACTCAGACTGATGTTCTCAGAGGGTCAAAACTGGCCCTGAGCGGAAGGGATTTTCTCTTCAAAATCGTTTTTTCTTGCATGACCTGGTGTGAAACTGCATTTCACAACTTGTTAAGTGTGACAGAATACAAACACATTTCACAGCCGGTTCCAGTTGGACTTAAAGCTTCAACTTTTAGCTAAAAGCCTTCTGCAAACTCATTAGTTCAGATACTTAAAGTAGCACTATGTAACTTTGTGACCTTAAAAATATGTTTCTGACTCATTTTGATGGCATACTGACATTCATTATGTGCATCCACGGAGTCGTCGTTGCTCAGCTGCGTCCTGAGCCTGAGAAACTGCACTTCAGAACTTTGTGTTCCAGCCTGGAGCATCACGTCATCGCCGGGTTTCACGCAACCGCATCATGCCCACAACTGGATATCAACACAGTGGCTGTTTTGAATGTGTTTGATTCATCACACAAATGCAAGAGGACATCAGCATGCTACTGCTAGCTGATGCTAATGTCTGCAGATTGGTGTACAACAGGTTTGCAAATGTTTGTCCAGATGCCCTCTGCATGCTGCACCTAAAATGACTGAAACCTTTTTTAGTATTTTCTTATTCGATTCTTCAACACTATCCTATACTCAGACAGTTCAGCCGTACCATTCCCCACCTGTAAACTGTCCTGAAAAATAGGGGTAGTTAGGCAAGAATAACTGTGTTTATGGTACCACATGAGTATTGGTCTGAAATGTCCACATAAGGTCAATGTAGACAGACATGAGGTGCAGTCCTCCAAAAATGTATGTCAAAAAGTAAAAAATATTTTGTGTTTTATAACAAAGTCGCACTCCTTGTTTATATCTGTTAATGTGATCCTAAATGGGAACTAATGGAGTGCAGACCTACACCAGTGCCAGTTCTCTATCCCCCAGATTGCTGGGTATTTGCCTTGTCTCTATCGGGTCTATAAGGGTTTTTGGTCTTTTAATGTACATCAGCTACACCCCAACAGCAATACTGCTCCTTGAGACGCTACTAACAGTGTCCATTGTTTCTGGCATGTTTTTCTCTAAATAAGACACCTTTACAGCATGTCTTCACTCTGATGCTGCTTTTCATTTTAATATTGCTGCTGTAATAAAGTGTTAAGAGCTGACTCCCACATCTTACTTCTGAGACACACATTTCAGCTTCTTAGCAACATTGAGTCCACCCACTCATCACTTCCAGGGTCAATAAGTCACACATGTCACTGTGATACCTCAGAATTAAACTATGTACATCACAACAAAGGGAATCAGCTTAGACACGAGAAAACAAAATCACAACCCAATTTAGTTTTTCTTTTGATCTTGGCCTTCCCATCGTATTCCTGCGTCACAGCTGTATTTCCTGTCAGTGCGAGGTTTCACCTCATGCACTGTGCATCTTTGGTAATGGACTACCTGTCAGCAGTCAGTCAGTGTAATGACATTCAGTGCTGCAGCGCGTCCTAGACTGTCCGTTCCAAAGATGAGGCCTCTCTTCATTTCCTCTTTGCCTTGCCAGAGTTATTATTACTTGGCTTTGGTGTTTCCTCTGCCGACTTCCAATTATCCTCCCCTCCCTGTTTTTCCGACACTACTGTGGAGCCGAGTCGCAGGCCTTGCTACACACAATTACTGTGTTTGTGTAGGATTCTCTGACTCTCCAAATCCCCTAATTTGAAATTCCTGAAGTCATGAGATTGTTATAGTGTGGCCAAAACAATTGAGATGATACAGCCCAAAAAATGTGCCAGGTTTAGACTATATACTTTTTTCAAGGAGGAAGAAAAAATCTGTCATTTTAAAGGATTTCATAAGTTTTGATATAATTTATGGTAAATTGCAACTGATGATATTTCTGCAAAATCAAAATAATTATATTTATGAGATATAGGTGATTTCAGCAATATCTATGGAATTGCTTCCCCCAGTTCATGAAAACTTGCCCTTAGGAATAGTTTCTTTTGTTCAAGAACCACAGGGGATCTACAAACAACTGACTTACACTCTTAAATGATGCTTTTAACACAAGCAAAGGCTGCTGTAAAGCACTAACAAAGACATTCAGGGCCGCTGAGGTGTCACAAACAGAAATAGATACAAACCCACAAGTTGTAAGGTTCTACATATAACCACATAGTAACAGTATCATCTGATTTGTACCAGTTTATAAAAGTAGGTAAATCCAACCTCAGAATTAACACGCATCACATATTTTATTTCTTTTTTTAAAAAAATGAAGTAAAAAATGTATCAGCGGTTTGTGAAAAGAGCCAGATTTAAAAGCAAAAACTTGAATCAGCCCTTTCTTGTATATCAGTTTCGCACCTTGCCTTGGAGGAACTTTGGTTCATTTTTTTACAACATTGCTTCAATTCAATGAGGTTTTTATCCTTTTGTGTATGCACAGCTCTCTTATGGTCCCACCACAGCCTTTCAATCAGGTTGAAGTCTTGACTTTGACTAAAACATTCATCCTGTGGTAGATTTGCAGCTGTGTTTGGATCGTCAAACCGTCACCACCATGCTTGACAGTTGGGATGAGGTTTGCTGATATGCTGTTTTTTTGTTTGTTTGTTTGTTTTGTTTTTTTTTACAGAAACCTGGTGGAATGCAATTAGTCCAAAGGATGTTGTTTCAGAAGTCTTGTGCTGTGTTTAGACCTAAACAGTTCTGCCATATTCTTTAGAAAAGAGAGGGCTTTTTCTGGCAACCCTGTTTTTATATTGCGTTCACTATGACTTTGTGACTTTTCCTTTACGTTTGGTTGCCATCTTTACTGCTTTAACATTCAACATGCTAACTGAGGCCTGTAGAGTCTGAGATGTAGCTCTTGAATTTTTTTGCGATTTCTCTTATTGACTGGTTTATCCATTTGTGATTAATCTTTCTCACTTTGTATTATTTGAAAATGGTCTTAATAACCCTTCCTAGGTTGTTTCTGATGTCTTTCCTCCTTGGTGTTGAAACCCACCTGGCAAACCGGAGATGTTGACACTTAATAATACGCTGATGACCAATTAAGCGAGTGCATCTGATAAGCAGCACCTGGTTACTAATCACCTGGTGAAAGCTACCTATCTTTACAAGTAAATGCAAAACAAAGCATCAGGTTTTACACATATGTAAACTTAGTAAAGGAAAACATGTAATTTATCCTTCTTTTTGCTGTGCTTTGGCCTGCACCACCTCCTGAGACAAATAGCTTGCCACTTGGCTGCCAAAAGCTTCAGTTTATCCACCAGCGAGCCACAGTTAATGTTTATGCAGTCTGGTGCTTGGCAGACATTTGCCAAATAAGAGCTAAATGATGAGCAAGTGCGGAAAAACCAAACCAAATCAGTAAATTGTGATGAGAGAATGATGTTTGCTTGGTGGGTGACCCCTTCGTACACAAATGTTAATGGCAATAAATCCAACTTACAGAACTAAAACACAAACAAGGAGAAATTTAGGCTACATTTGTTTCTAAAACATCAGTTTATCTTTTAAGGATTTTTTTGGAGCTCTGCCTGATCTCACACACACTCGGCAACCGAGCCAATCCTGCTTCTTTCAACTTGTATGCAGATGGTATAAAAAGCAACTAAGCTTGTCTAAATCTAAGCAAGTATGAGAAACACATCAAATTCATCCCCTAAAGTAAGAAATCTCTTGAACTTTGTAGATAACACAGCTGGTTAAGCAGTAAGGCAAAAAAAAAATAAACATATGGGGGAGGCAACAACCCTTCTTCTCAACCATTATACTTTTGCTCTGAAACTTAAATATAGATGTAAATCAATTTAGCAGTTGTGTCTCTTTCTTATTAATTTCCCCACAGAGTTCAACAGACATTAAGTCAGCACAGTATTCAACACCACAGTGGAGTCATTTAGTGTGTGCTGCAGCCCATAATAGGATATACACAACAACACAATTGAACCCTGATGGGACTCAAATGCTGAAGAAGCCTATGAAGATTGTTCTCCCTAGCGGAGCTTGAGAAGTTTAAAGAATTTTAACGACATGAGACAAATGATCAGATCTGTCCTTTTTTTTCACATCGCAATACTCTATAAAAATTGCTGTCATGATTTCAGCTGTTTATGTGCTGCAGGCAGAAATAGCTTCTACATTTGGCCTCACTTTCATGGGGTTAGTTGACACCTCAAGTACAGATTATACATATCTAACATCAAACTATTGCTGCAGAGTGAACTTTGCAGAAGTGTGTGTGAGTTCCTCTTCTCATTCATTTCCTTTTTCATTTTATTTATTTTTTTATTCATGCAGGAAAGGGCAGCAGCTGGAGCCTTCAGAGCAGTACATCATTAACAGGCTGGAAGGTGGGCAGAGCATGTTAACCATCCGCAACATCCGACAAGCTGACGGAGGAACTTACTCCTGCAGGGCCACTAACAAGGCGGGATCTCAGGAAAGAGAGCTGTTCCTCAAAGTGTTTGGTAAGTATGTTGAGCATCACTTGGAGGAGGAAACATAAGCAGTCTGAGATAACCAATCACAGATGTTTCACCATTTTTCTGTTTTTAAAGAGGTGTGTACAATCATTAGCTGCATCATAGACAATGGTTTAAAGATGCAGTTGCACATTTCAGCAAGACAGTTCATTATAACAGCATGGCTTTGCATTAGAAGAGTCTGGGTGCTGAACTGGTCTGTCTGGAGTCCAGAACTTTCACCAGAAGATTTGATCAGGATGATCTGGAGACATCTTTCCACTAAAGAACACTCAGTAGTAGAAATCCCTGCTTGGACTCAGTGTAGGGCTTTGGTAGGAGCAAGTCTAGTTATTATTCAACAGATTATGGTAGATACTTGTTCCTGCTGATGATGCTCTCCCTTATATACAAACATTTCTCCACTACTTTTTCTCTCACATAAATCCGTCTTATATACTGTGTTCTTCCCCCTTTCATTTTTATATATTTGTACTCACTCTGCGTTTTTTTTTTTTTTTTTTTTGTATTGTATTGTTGCATTGTGGTCCTGTGTATGCACAGTTGTCTGTTTATATGTATGTACGTTATTTATTCCTGCTGGGGCCTCTTGGCCAGGTCATGTTTGTCAATGAGAACTAGTTCTCAAACATTTTTTAACCTGGTTAAATAAAGGTTAAAAAAAAGAAAAAAAAAAAAAAAAAAAAATTAGCTATTATTAAAAAGTGTCTATGGACAATGTAAAACATTACCTGGGGAGGGGGGGGGGGGTTCCCCATGTGGCACTTGAAGTGATGGCAACTGCTGCTGTGGGAACAAGGAGGTCACAATATGCCTGCTGTTGTCATGGAGACAAGTGAACATGGGGTCCTTTGTTTATGTAGCCACATATGCTAGCATTTGTAATCATCAACATATGTGATAGAATAGAATGAAAGACTTATGTTTAAGGTACTTTCTTGTGTCTAGATTAATTAAAAGACAAATCAAGCTAATGCTGATGCTGACTACTAAAGCCCAGTATTTGTCTTTTGATAATACAGTCTTTGGGAAATGGTTGTTCCTTGAAGATAAAGGGAGCTGGAAAGGGATCCTTTTTCCACCTATATCTGGTTGTGTCCAGTTGGGTCTCAGTTATGTTAAGTTGGGGGCTCTTTAGAAGAAGGAGATTGGTTTTTTCTTCTCAGTTGGAGAGGTTAGCAGGAAGGCTAACTAAGTGGCGCTCTTGGAGGGAAACTTTCCTTTGTTTGAGAAGATTCCAGATTCTGGATTGTTGCTGCAAAACAGATCAGAGAGAGATCAGCTTCTTCTGGCAGGCCAAGCTAGAGATTGATGAAAGCATGTGGAAATTACTAGTCTTATATAAAGAATAAAGGAGAAAAGGACAGGATTAAAAATGTAGAAACAACAGTTGCCTAGGCTGCCTAAAACACATCAGTATTACCAACCAACAATATAAACTACCACAGTACTACACGATACATAAAGCATCCACAAATACAAATAGAAGTCTGGTATTCCAAAAACAAACAAACAGAAGTAAACAAGACCTAGAAATGCCAAGGCATCACCCATGATTGTGTCGAGATGAAAAAGTGTACTTGGCATGTGTAACCTTCCCATTCATGAAGGCTTCACTATTTTTAACACAATCTCATGGCAGATCATCTTTACATTGGTCTATATTTCAAGGCTCAGAATTGTAAAATTCCCTTGTTTTCTTACTTTGTTTCCTACAAAGTTTTTTTATCCTCTCCGGCTACATCTTACTCCCCTAATGTTACCTTTCTCCTATATCTAAGACAAAGGAGCGCTGTAGAAACGGCTGCTGCCTCAGTATGCCTGATCCTGTTTGTGTTATATGTTGTTATTGTCTAGTCTTGGGTGGGTTGTACTGGAAACACAAATTTCCCTGAGGAATTCCAAAGGGATTAATAAAGTATTCTGATTCTGACAAAGATACAGCTGAGGTTTTGATTCTTCAGCACATTGAAGTCTTGGAGCTCCATATGTGTTTCTACATGATGACATTCTATTGCAATATGTTGCTGGTTATTACTTAATCAAAAATGCTCATAAGGAAGCTTGAGGGAATAGTGAGTGGGGCTGATCGTGGACTTTGGGAGCCAACAGTCCCTTCATGTTATGGATCATCACTGTACTCTACTGTTCCCTTTTTCTTATTTTTAAATTGCTGTCTAATCCATCAGTGGTAGGGTTAAACATTAAAAGTACACCATTAGGCCAAGAATATACCTTGCATTTGAGTAGTCAAATCCATGTTGTGAATGTAATTGTTCAACGACCTGTCCCACAGAGATATGATAGTAATTTTCCCACAGGGGGATTTGCTGTGCATGGTATAGAGAAAATAAATGTGTGACCATGAGGTATTTAGTTACCAGTTCTAAAGGAAAATAATTGGGTTATATAGCAATATAATATTTATATTAAAGGTGGCGATCCTGCAGATTTGAACAATTATCGTCCAATTTCTAAACTTTCAGTTCTGGCTAAGATCCTTGAGTCTTGTGTAAATTTACAGATGAAACAATTCTTGGCTGATAAAAATATTTTATAAATGATGAAGGGGCTGCTGCAGTAGCAGTACTAGCACCAGCTGAGGCTCCCAGCTCGACCTAGTCGCAGATCCACCACAACAGGAAGACGTCCTGGTCTGTGTGAAAGATGATAATGCCACCTCAAACCTAATTTCACACACGCATCCCCTGCTGTGCCTTGTGTGACATAACGATTAGTTCACTTCTGTTGACCTGAAGGAGACATCTTTCCACATCCCTATCTATCCTCCACACAAAAAGTTCTGTGGGATTTGCTTTGCAGGGTTCTCCTATGAGTAACGAGTACTTCTTTTCCGTCTGTCTTTGAGTCCGCAGATGGTTGAGCAGTGCATGGAGGCAGCAGGACATCTGCTTGGCCACATACCTGGACAATTGGCTGCTGCCAGAAAAGTCAGGGCAGGAGGCCAGGGCGCACATGCGTCTTCTCGTGCGGCAGCCTGTCCGATCTAGGTTTCGAAATAAATATGGAAAAGTGCATTCTGCCCCCTGTGCAGGGCATAATAATTGTCCCTGAATTCGGTGAATTTCATGTCGCGCCTGTCGGCGGAACGTGTGACAGCTTACGGAGCATACTTCGTGCTCTTTCGTCCGGGAAAATCTGTCCTATTCAGATTGTGTCTTTGGTTGCTTGGACCAATGGCATCTGCCATTCTTGTAGGCTGTCTCAGTCACCTCCACATGAGGGATTTTCAGCTTTTGATGACCTCATGCTGGTTAGACCCCATGCTGGTCACTGGTCACATGTGCCAGGACCTTGTGTTGCTGGCAGGTCCCATTCTTTCTGATGCAGGGTGTCCACATGGATCCTGTTTTGTCCAGGAAGGTGGTCACTATAGACGGCCTGGAGCGGGATCCATGAGGGCCGGTCTATGAGGGGCCGATGTGTGAGTGTACAGCAGTCTCCTAAATTTTCTGCAGTTTTCAATGGTGTTCCTCTCCTTGAAACATGTCGTCCTGTCCCTCGTGCACCATCATGTCTTGGTGAGGATAGATGATATGACAACAGTGGCGTACATCAACCGTCAACGAAGGTTGTTTTCCCGTCAGTTACACATGCTAGCCTACAGATTGATCCTCTGGAGCAGCGGTCATCTCCTTTCCTTGAGGGTGACGCACTTCCCGGGAGCCCAGAAAACAGGCTCAGATTTGTTATCCAGGGTTGCACCAATATACGGGGAATGGACTCAGAGATTGTAGAACAGATTTGGGCCCATTATGATCCGGCCACAGTGAATCTGTTCTCATCAAAGAAGAACGCGTATGGATGTCACACAACCCCGGTTCTCTGAGTAATTTGAGCGAAATGTCTCACCAGACAACCCTTCTTGCTTGGGCGAGTGAGAAGAGGTGCTTATCTTGAAGGAGAAGGTGCCATCCGCATGAGCTATTTAAGGTAGATGGCACTACCTGATGTGGACCGACATGTTCACCAGCCAATCAAGATTGGCGTAATGAGATTAATGCTTCTGAGCGCTGCAGCGAGGCGTACATCCCATAGTGAGACATCTTGCTTATATTGCTTGGAGAACCAGGATTATTCAAATAACCAAAAGTTTAAATAATTTGGGAATGTTGGCATTCTGTGATTTTTCACATTTTACAAAGCAAAACACATTTTTGTAAATATACATTTTATCATGCTACATTCACTTCCAGGCATATAATGCATGACTAGAAAACAGTTTTTTATCTTATCAGACTAAAAACACATTTAAAAAAATTACTTTCATAAAAAAAATTGTTTATTTTCCATTATCTTGCATTTTATACATCTCCAGAGATTCTAACTGAAATGGCATTTCCCAGGACTATGAAGTGTATTTTATGTTGACCCATAAAGTTTTAATGTGAGGAAATTTAATATAAAAACAGTTTTTCAAAAGCATAAATGTCCAAATATGCCTCTCAGCAAACACCAATAACGGCTGCATCTATGTGATGTATTTGTCCTGAAAAGGAATATTTCATTTATTGCTTCATATTTCTGTTGCTGCAACCTCTCATAAAAAATTTCAATTTATATTTTCATAAACCTGCTGGCTATTTCCTGACAGATAACTCTGATATTCTGCTCATGAAAATATATGGGGATCTTTGCACTAGTCATCAACATCCTTTCAAGATGTGAGAAGCGCTTGTTCTTCAAAATGCACATTTAAATGAAGAAGTTAAGGGGGAGGGTGGAGCTCTGCTTTTGACTGTGCAGTGGGGAAATGCAGTTGTAAGTTAGTTTTATTGCTTTTGACAGCGATTGCAGGGTAAAAACAGGGTCTATTTGCTGTAAGCTGGACAGGATCTGTGCAGGTTTGAATGTGCTTTTTATTCATAGAAAGTAACCCCCCTGTGAGCTTTAGTGTATCATGTTTAACAACTTCTCCAAAAAGAGTAGCTGCATTTATTATGTGTAGGCCCATAACTATGTGTTGCCACAAATGTCTCAAAATGACACAGTTCGGCTTCTTGCTTGAAACCTGTTCGTTTTCGTAGTACATTAACCAACCTTGACATTTTCACATTTTAGGGGCTTAAAATCAGCACAGTGTGCCTTGTGAAACAGCCCTCGAGCTGTAAATGCCAGAAGTCTGTCAGTCTTTGGGGATTATTTCAGCTCCTCTTGCTCTCAGAGCTGTATGTAGCCGTAGGAAACTATCCACTCTGTTAAGGAAAATCTACATGCACCATACCTATTAGTTACCTCTTGCAGTAGAACCATGACTTAAGGGGTGCCTGATGGGTTCCTCCACCAACATCACCATACCGGTTACAAAATCGTCATACATTTAGTAAAAACATGTAAGTTAATGTCCACCACAATAAGAACTGGGTTGGACTTTATTTGTCTTCAGAACTGTCTCACTTCTTTGTTGCATTGACTCAACAAGGGATTTTGCTCGAGAATGACATGATTGCATTACACAGTTGCTCCCCATAGAGCAAGAAAATGTTTGCCCCAAATATTAATGTACAGGGAGGAAATGAAACACAAAATGAGCGCACCAGACTGAACTTCCAGAGGAAGCTGAAACAAGCCTCCCTCCTCACCAGCATCCTCAACACCTTCTACAGGCGTGGTTAAGAACGTTCTGACATACTGAATGTCAACATGTTACTCCAGCTGCAGTATGCCAGACAAAAAAAGCTAGAATAAAGCAAGATACTCAGAAGAGCTCATTAGATTTTTCTTCCCTTCTGTCCAAGACCTCTTCCACAGCTGCAGGAACACTGAGCATCGTAGAGGAAACTTCTTCACAGTTTCTTTAAACTTCTATTAGGCAAACGGTTTCACAGCATTATATGCAGATCTTTCAAATGGATCAACACAGTGACACTTTAAATATAAAGTGCTGCTTTTGTCTGAAGATGTGGATGTTTAGATGTGTGTGGGTGGTGGGTGGCGGTATTAAAAAGCCAACTTTGTGTGTGTGTTAGGTTTTGTTTTTTAATACTGCTGGAGCTGACCCTGGAGAAATGCTGTCTCATTTCACCAGCATTTACAGTTGTACATACAGCTATCTAATTTGATTTGATTTGATTTGATTTAATATGATTTGCAGGAACTTGCTGTTGGTTTTATTGGTGGGAAGGAGGGTAAGTTTATGATCCCTTATTGTTCTCTGTTATTATCTGTCATTTACGCCATATATTTTCCATCACATGCTCTCTGGCTGTCGACTGGTGGGAGTGTGCTCACCTGTATGTGCACAGGTACATGTTTTTGCACATCACGGTGGAGGAGAATTGGGAACATGCAGCCATGTACAGTCTGAAATTACACGCCATTTAGTTTTGAAACTGTCGCTGAATGTGGATGGAAAAAAATGTTCAAACACATCAGCCTGACGTTGCTGAAGTTAGCTTCTGATTTGTGATATCCATAAAGGGGGATTCCACTGTTTTTTGGGGGGACCATGACCACATTAGATCAGGTATTGCTCCAAATTTGCAAGACTTAGCATGTTTATATATGGACTGAATTGTTCTACAGAGCTGGAAGATTCATCAAAAGAGTTTGATTCATGAAACCTTTATTCTGTTAATGAGCATACATATCAGACCCATTTCTTGATCAATGTATTGCATATGTGAACCACGACAGACCTGGGGTCAGTTCCAGAAAGCAGAGTCCCATATCACACCATATCTGTAGTATGTGAAATACAACATCTGCATTAATAGGTTTATATGTAATTTTAACATATTTATTGAACACATTATGGCGTTCACACTGCTGTTCACTGATGCATGCAAACATGATATACCACCGTCTTTTCCTTAAGAATTGTGTTAGAAAAAAATCACAGGCTGATGATTAATGATGTAGCAAAGGGAGTCTGATGCTGGAGATTTCTGGTAAAACCACTTAGAAAGAGGCATCTGTAAAGACAGGTAAGAATCCTTACTGACATTTACTTTGTGGTTGTGCACAGCTGAAACAAAAAATACACACATTATCATTATCAGATGCAGTCAGGACTGAATTTTGCTTCCTGATACCTTTCAGTTAGTGGAATTAGAGCTTTGTGCAATGCCAAATATTCAAGTGCAGAGGATGAAAATGCAGTACACCCACTAATGGGAGCTTCTCTAACTCAAACTGTGTGCAACCAGCTCTTTTAGACAGTCTGCTTTTGTTTTTCATAAGCAAATAAAAAGAGCTTCACTGTATGTTTATGCAATTTCCCCCATTTTGGATGTTGTTTTTCATGCAGTGAATGTCACAGCTAACACTAAAAGTCACTAATTGCAGTATTTACAAATATTATAATTGTAAATTAGCCTAAATTAAAATAATTAAATTAAGTTATAGTTAATAAATGTTACAGGGAGAAAAACCTTTTCATAACTGTACTAGGTAAAACTCAAAAGAACCAACTCCACTCAGTGGAAACACTACAAAACTGGAAGGTCAAATTAATTCATGAGTTATTTTTTTTTTTTTTTTTTTTTTTTTTTTTTATTATCATACGAATGCTTCTGAAATGTTACAGATAATGTGTTATTAATAACATTCTGTGCAGAATCGGTTTTGGACTGTGCTTGATGAATGAGCCACTTTCCATTTAATATTTGCATGATGAAGGGCATCTGGGGCAAAACAGCAGCAGATAAGGAGGTGATGAAGAGCTGGTTGAGATCAAACTGAGCAGCGTAACAGCGTCATCTGCTTGTGTTTTGAGTGAAAGCTTTGGTCAGATTGTTTGCCTGCAAACACGTATTTCAGACACAAAAGTCTTTCAGGAAGTATAACAATTTAGATGTTCCTCACGTCTTCGTCTCTGCAGAAATCATCTTAGCAGTCAGTTAGTCTCATTAGCGACTCTGTCAGTGGGTTGAGGTAATTTCACTTGTTCTCTTGTTTCTTTTTGTTCTGCACAAAACAGAATCAAGCAGATTGTTGCACTGATTTGGGGAGCAGGACACTTCATGCAGAATGGGTTATAAAGGAAGCTGCATTTGTTGTATCTCTTTCCTAGCAAATCTGTCAAGACTCAGATGCATTGGCATGTTTTTGTTTGCACTGTGCTAGGAATTGTAGGAACTAGTCTTTGTGTTCGGATCATTTCTGTGCTTTAATTCGTCAGTCCAGTTTTACTCACATTTATCATCACAGCTAAAACAATTAACATTCAGTCACATTTGTTACAGCCAAAGTGAAGCTAAATTTGAGATTGTTTTTGGTCAATATTGTGTTTTTTAACCATGTCTTCACATTGTTTTAGCACCCGTTCATTTAAAAATTAGACAAACTTAACAATGGACATTTACAAAATCAAGATCTGCTGCATTCTGAAATGTGAACAGATCTGATGCTAAGCCAAGAAAATAACAACCTATAACAGCAAAATTGTTTCTTAATCACTTTGATCAACTTTTGTCAAACATTAACTATTCTTGATCCATCCATGGCCCAATTAGGTCTGTGTGAGTCTGAATGGAGAACCCCTGATTTCCCTGTACTCAATCCCTTCTTAATCTCTTTTGTGGTGACAAAAATTGTTATCAAGCCAGATGAGAGATATGATCTCTCTTTGCCCCGGGTCTGCCCTGAGGGTCCATTCTCAAAATGCCCAAAACACGTCCCTGTGGAGAAGTCCGGATACCCAAACGGCTTCAACCAGCTCCTTTTGATATGGAGGCGCAGAGACTTCATTACAGAACTTCTAACCCTATCTAGTTTCTTTAGAAGCTCATTTCTACATCTTGTATTTGTGATCTCATTCCTTTGATCAACATACAGCTTACAACAACTGGTGAAGGTACAAGTGTTCAGTAGATTGATGGCTTTGCCTTTTTGCTCAGCTCCTTTGTTATCATTACAGACCTTCACCAATCTGTCTATCGCTCTCTCGTTCCATCCTACACCTACTCCTAAACAAGACCCTAAGATATTTAAACTCCACTCACTGAAGGCAGTGTTTGTCAATCATGGTCCCCAGGTCTCGCTGCTCAGCATGTTTTACATGTTTCCATACCTTAACACACCTGGTTGAAATGAATGGCTCATTAACTGGCTAACAAAGAACTTGATGAGGAGCCCCACAGTCAAGTGTGTTGGAGTAGAAGCACATCTAAAACATGCATGGCAGTGGGTTCTGAGGACCTGGATTTAGAAAACACTAACTTAAGGTAATAATTTAATCCCAAAGTAAATGGGGTATCCACCCTTTTCTGACTAAGTGCCAGTTCTCATCCCAGTTGCTTCACACTTGCAAATCACCCCAATCAACAAGATTGCATCATCTGCAAAAAGCGAAGTGTGCCTTCCAGCAGAACTAAAAACCCTTCAGCTGTAACTAGAATTTCTTTCCATAAAGAATATAAAGAGAAATTGGGACATGGGGACAAACTCTGAACTCAACTTTCATCTGAAATTAGTTTTACGGTTCGAGAAAAGAAACTTCTTATAAGTTTGGTGACAGAAAATAATTCTGCATCTTATGCCAGATGGAACCCGGATAAACAGACTTTGGCTGGTCAGCTTTCATCTTTTAGTATCCTTTAGTGCTCTGTGTAAACACCACACTGGTAACCCAACACTCAGGAGATGAATACAACATTCCAGTCTCCCGCATTTCCCATGCCAGCTTGTGATGTTTCCAGTTAGGATGTCCTCTGTTGTTCCTCTGTAGAAGTTAGCAAGAATTTGGCTCTGAAGTTATACCTGCAATGAGCTTTAAATGGCCACTTCCTTGATGTCAGTATCTTTCTTTCTCCCTTAATTACTGGAATTCTGGATACACTCTGTATGTTTTACTTCCAAATGCATAATAATCTGGCCAAAATGTTTGCTTGTTTGCTAACTGCTTTTTTATTTCTTGTCCATTTGGACTCAGTTGTAGGGATGCTACACTATCCTCAGATCACACAGCTGACTGTTTGCAAAGATGTGTTTCCAGCATGCTCAATTTAAAACAGGAAAAAAACTGCCCATGTTGGTTTTTGGTGGCAAATGTGACTTTCCAAAAACATTTCAGTTTAGAGACTTAATTGGTACGGTAACTGATTAAATAAATAAATAAATAAAACTAGACCAAGACCACGAAGAAATGAATCCAGATTAAAGTTTGGACTCTTTTAACCAGCATTGCTTGTACAGTGTTTAAATGCTCTATTCTTAGAGCATCGATCGGTTTACTGAACGTGCCAGTGGGTAAAGTAATCTGTGTACTGGTGTGTATATTTGTGACCCCCCCACCCCTCCACCTTTGTTTTGACAAGCTCCCCAAATCCCTCGAGGCAGCTTCTCAACTCTAAGGCTGAAGGCACGTGAAATTGCCAAACACTTCTTCACTCCTTAAAAGCCTACAGTAGTCACTATTTTCCATTCACTTCCTTTTGCCTTTTGGATTTTCTGCCACGCTACTCTTGAAGCCGTCTGTTAAGGCGGAAGAAAGTAGTAATCCATGATTCATGTTGCATGCTCTCTACCCTTGACATGCATCGGGTGTCAGGCCTTGGTTAGAGCATCTTATCAGTGGGAGGCGAAAGGGGACCGAGCCTCAGCGGCACACTTTTCAGCACTTATCTGCACCTAATGTTCGCTCCGTACCGAAAGAAAATCACAGGGGTATTGGAGAGACAAAAATCTATATTTATTCAAAATAAAAAGATGGAACAGTGGTTTTGTGCCCCAAAACTTTAGCAAAGTCAGGTTACTGTTGTCATCTAGGTCATGGAGTCTTTGACTAGAAAATAGACTGGAGTCTATGGCTCCCTTCTATATCAGACATAGTGAGTATGACTGCAGAGTATAAATGATTTTGGCCTATTCTGTCAGAACCAAAGTCATGCATCAGCTCAGTGTCTATACCCTATGGTATAGCCTTCATCTACTCTCCCTTATGAGTCACATCTTTGACAGTTTTTCCCTCTCTGCTGTCACACCTATTCCTCTACTCTTGCAATCTATTATTCTTTACTCACTTATCAATATTTCTTTTCCTTATTCTATCCCCCCCTACTCCCTTGTCGTCCTCTGTGGTCTCCAGTCCAGCCCCATATCACCCAGCTGAAAAACGTGACAGCGGTAGAGGGCAGCGCCGCCATGATCTCCTGCGTGGCCGAGGGCGAGCCTCTGCCTGACATTTCCTGGAGGAGAGCCAGCGACAGCCAGACCTTCGTGGACGGAGACAAGGTAGAAGCTGCCAGAAAGCCCATCTGGCTCTGTGTGTGTGCGTGTGCATCATCTACATGTCATGTGCTGGACCTTCAGCGTGTTAAACAAATGGGACATAACTTATGAGATATGTAGATAATTTACTATGTTTATGAAATGTGGAAGTTTCAGGAGAGACAGGGGAAATATTTGAAACTGCAAATTTGCAGGAGTCAGAGAAAAATAAGTCAAACTGCTCTTGGCTAGAGTGGGTAGAAGGTGTAACTGTGAAAAACAGTGAAAAACATGCAGGTTTTTTTTAGAAGCAGGGGCAAATACAGAAACCAATGCACAACCTTCCAAGTTTTTGGCTTTTAGCTACACATTTTGATAATCACTGCACAAACAAAATAATACCTCACTTATCTGTATTTGCTGATATAACATGCCTTGCCTTGTCTTTGGAGGCTATGCTTAATCTCATTGTAGAGTTTATACCATCTGTCTCAATGATTTCACCAGTATATCTGCTGGTTTCCTCACTGCTGTCTCCACTACAGGCAGCAGGAGAAGCTGCAGTTCAAAATGAAAATTTTTAGTGGCTTTGTTGCGCCTTCCTCTTGTGTCTTCTTTATCTTTTCAGTCACCCAGCTTTGCACCAGCTTTGAGTTTTGTTGCATATTTTCCCCATGCTTTCCTAAACATATATGTGCCTCCCAACTACCCCATGTGGGCCTACGACCACACACTAAGGTTCAGTTTATGAAGACATTTACCAGTTAAATTAAACAGAATTTCTCTTTCCTATATTGACACGTTGTGGTTTATTGTTCAGTGGCCCACCAGGAAAACTCCCAGTATTTCCAATAGCCAGACACAACATTCCTGGCATGTTGTTTCTGTTGTATTTGCATGGCAGATGACTCAAAGCACTTTGGTACTCATGAACTGTGAGCTCTATTAGAATGGGAACAAAAACACATCTTAGTTGCTGCTGCTGCAATAACAAGTAGCATTGTACTAAATTCATCAACACACACAAACTATAAAAAGAAGAATAAAAGCTTCTCAAGGTCAAAGCTTAAGATTAGCATGTTTTGCCTAAAGTGCAAACCTCATTATTTTACAGATGAAAATATTCTCATTGCCATGGATGGATGGATAGGTAGGTGGGTGGATGGATGAATAGGTAGGTGGGTGGGTGGGTGGATGGATGGATGATGGATGGATGGGTGGGTGGGTAGATGGATGGATGGACGGACGGACGGACGAATGGATAGGTGGATGGATGGGTGGGTGCACGGACGGACGGATGGACGGACGGACAGATGGATGGCTTCTCTCAGGAAGCATCTGTTCATTCACCATGCACTCACACTGTACTGAGATTTTTACCTCATTGTAAATCAACTCAAGCATAAAAAAGCAACAGCAACCTTGAAGTTCACTCCTGGTTAGCTACCTTCCTTTCACTCAACATTTTACTTAAATGAAAGTAAGATAAGGCAAAGCTTGTATTCTTATTTCTGACTCTGCATGAAGACAGACTTTCCATGGTAACAGTTTGCAAATCAGAAATCAGAAAGTTGTTTCTTAGCTTTCCAATGTATGCAGCCATTATCTGTTCTTATTAAATAACCTTTAAATAAATAAACATGCTATCATTTTTAAACCATGTGCACTTCCCGCTCAGCTTCCCCAAATGGTTACTCGGAATTAAACAGACGCAGTAAAAGAAAATATAAAAATAAAACAAAAAACAAAGATGGCAGTTGTTTCTTGGCTTCGAAAAAGGTCACTGCAAAGATAAATGATTGTGTGCACTGGCTCGAATCACTCAGGCTGATAAATCACAACTGAAAACGAGAGTAAGTGCTCCTCTTCCCACTGCAAATGCAATTATGGAAATGTGTGGTGCAAACCAACTTACCTAAACATGCACAAAAACAAACACAACTTGTGCAGCATGAGTTGTGATGGATGGTAGTAGTCACTTGGGTTTAAGGCAGGGTGTTCCTCTCTCAATTTGCTCTCCAATCTGCATATCCAGGCTGCACACACTCATCCCTTGCTGAGACGTCAGGCACCAAAAGACTTAGCTTTACCCATAATGTTGCTTCCATTTTCCTCTTCCTGTGTCAAAAACACTGGGACCCTGTTTTAGAGAACATAATGGGAGGCAGTTTGTGGAATTCAATTATGAACTGAGGCAGGAATGGAGTTGAGGTATTGTTTCAGCTTCTAGTGTTGTTTTTGTCTTGATTAGGCTTGGCAGTCCACTGTACTCATGTAAAACCTCCCAGTGTAAAAATAGCAGTGACATTAGAAAACTGTACTTTTCCTTAAATAAAATTGTTATAATTGACACATCTCTTCCAAAAGAAATCTGGTTCACAGTTTAAGAAAAAAACAATGTAACTGCAGCACAAAGTCTGTGTGCAATTTTTTTTAAAGCAAAATTACCAAGAATTTATGGATTTTATTACCTAAGTTGTCCCCGAATACCATTCGATTGATAGGCCACAAAGCATTTGCTTGTGAGGCACCAGTGATCTAGTAAAATAATAGGGAAAAAAATCCAATTCTGTCTAGAACAAATCATAAATATAGCCACTTTACCTGATCTCAATAAAACTGTGAAGATGGTGAGTGGGAAGGAACATTTTTAGCACGTTTACTGTCTGGATTAATGTCACCTACTTCAAGGCCTTTTAGAGCACATTTCAGCTACAAGACAATTCAAAGTGATTTACATAAAACAAAAGCATTACAGCAGTGCTCAGAAAAAGCATTAAAATGTAAAAGAAGCTAAATAAAAAACAGAAAAAGCTCAAATAGAATAAACATGCTATCCCTCAATGGGACTGTTTATGAGCAGAAAAAAAGCTCAGGGCTTCCATTCACATGGAGGCAGTATGTTTCCATGATGTCAAAAAAACAAATTATTGTTACTTCAACCAAACCAAAATTAAAATACTTGTAAACATGTTAGTCCAACTGAAGTCATACTACATCATATTTCACACTTTCTGATCATGTGGTTGGAATAATGTGTTAATGTGTTACAATTAATCCTGTAACAGTAAAAAGAAACCAGTGACAAGAAAGAATAACACAAAGGGATGGTGTGCATCTAATTTATTTATGTATCTAACAAAATGTAAAGGGTTGAAAGAATGTCCAATTCACCACTTCACATGACTTGTATCTGCAAGCAGCTCAATTGTTTGCTATTTGTTTTAGTTTGAGATGAATCAGGTCAACCAGGGAAAAAGCAGATGCTAACAAGCTGCTAGCGGCCACATAGTAACTCTGTCTATGAATGCATAATCAGATATATGTCTATCAACAAATCAATTCCCCTCACATGCCTGTATACTGGGACATGGACAGTAATTAAGCTCACTTGCGTAAGGAAACTTACAGACTAAAGTTGGTCAGTAATGAAGTAGACATCTTTGTCAGTACATATCAAAGCATACAAAAACTAACGGAGCACAGCTTTATTTGTTGACCTGACTGGAGCTTTGAACTTTGTTACACACTGCTATTACAAAGGCTTAGCTTTATGACATGGCTCTCCACTGGTTAACTAGTTTTCAGCTATGCATAATTGTAAAAAAAATATAAACTGGCCTTTTTCACAGTAACAACAGAATTATTTTCTGCTTTTATAAAAGCAGTTAGCACCATATTTTTATACAGTGACCACCTCTTTAGATCAACTGTAGACCAGGAAGTATTTAAACTCAGGACTTCCTGGAAGAAAATATAATTGGGACCTTCTTCGGGACTACAGGATATTAAATAAAAACAATTAAAATTTTGGTATTTTACAACAAACGCAACACTGTCACTCAAAACCTGAGCTCACTAAATTATCATGCTTATTTCAGCAAGACAACCCACGTTCTGCACATCTTACAGGTGGAGATGGGTGTGGATTCTGCTCCTCCACATTCAACCGTTAGTATAATTGGTCTTTGCTAATGCCACAAATCTAAACAATCTCCTCTGCTGTGCTTCACAAACGTCATGTCTATTGACATCACAAACTGGAGATTTTTTTCTAAGGTCAACACTAAGCAGCAAAAGAAGTTTTTATTATTCTAGCCAGATTTAATTTTGTTTGCTCCTTGACCTCAGAGTTGACACAAAAGAGTCACATCTGCAAATATATGTTCTGTTAGAATGGAGGACATCCATTTATAAGTAACATTATAATAACTTTATATTATCTTGATTTTTATACTCGGTTCATCTAAAAGGGGGGTTTTCACATCAAAATATATAGTTTTTTAGAAATGTTAGTACGCATTATTGCATTACATTATAGTCTCTGTTGTACTCTCTCTTAAATGTAGGATTTAAATATTTTGTAAATATTCTGTTTTCATTTAATTTACACAATTTTATTATCTTTTTAGTACTAGTCTTCTATAAAATGTAGTTTAAAGTAGTCTGTTGTTTCCTGTTTTAAACTCCTTTTTTTGCAGTCCATTTCCTTGAACTTAAAAGCCATTATTAAATGTTATTTTACTATTTTATTAGGTTGAGGTGATATAGAAATAGAAATGATTAAGATGTTCAGCACCAACTCAAAACAGTTAAGCCAGAATTAGACTGGCAGTGTTTCCAACCCAGATGTACAAAAAATATATTTTTATTATCTGAAAATCCTCCAACAGCTGAACTGAAATTAGATTTTAATAGTCACCAGAATCCAATTGTAGAGATTAAATTTCAGCTTTAGCTGTTTTTGTTTGATGTAGAAACATGCTTTTTTTGGAGGTCTTACGGATTAAATTTAAACAATATTTCATACATTTATCCCCTGATTTGGCCCACTTGCCTTTATTTTACCTCTTTTTCTTTTTTCTTTCCTAATTCTTAATACTTTCATGTCTTTGTTTTTATTTAGGTAGTGCTTGAATGCACATAATACCTGCAGCAAGGCTGTAGTCGTAGTGACATTGATTGGCCCTGCTGGTTAGCATGCATGTCGCTGCTGTGTTCGCATCTGGCTGCGTGCCACAACTTTTTAGTGCGCAGAATATCAAACAGACCCTGCTTTTGAGCCTGAGTTTGTCTCTAGCCACAGACCCTCTCAGCTGGCAGAGGGGGGGCTGTAGAGGCAGAGGGGTTAGCAAGTAATTTCCTGACTCAGAAGCTCTGTCCTAGAAGGTTTCCTCTCTCTCTTTCTCCTACTCCCTTCTCCATCTCATCCCTTCATCTTCAGCATTCCTATTCAACGCACACTCTCCCAATCCCGTTGACCTCACCTCAAACAAGCAAAGGCTGCAGTAGTAGCAGAAGGCGAACAGAACAGAGCCTTTAAGCAATGCTTCACCTCGTTAGCTGATCGCACTGTGATAATAACATGGAAGATAAGTCATTCTAAACAGAACAACGCCTAAACAGGTTCTGAGTGGCATGAAGAGAGTGAGATGCAGAAGAAAGGAGCTTCTAGAGGCAAGGATGACAGAAGGCCATTAGAAGGGACTGGATGTGCATTGATTTATAGGGCAAATCTATGGAGAAGGTGTGGCGTGTCTGCACATGAATACAAAGATTCCACTATGCAAATATTCCAAGGGGTAGGGAATACAGATGCATGCAAACACAGACAATTTGCAAAAAGACAGCAGTGTGACTGTTTTCAAAGAAAAAGAATCAGTATGTGTTTCGAATGTATGTGTACTATATTTGAAAGTAGGTCCAGTCTTTTTTTTTTTTATTATTTATTTATTTATTTTTACCCTGGTCTGTCCAGCATCCTAACATACAGAACGGTGGTCTGTGTGCCATATTTTGCTTGACAGATTTGCTCTACCAAGGGAGAGATGTTATATACATGGCTGCCCTTGATATTTTTATTGTTTTTATTGTAATCTTATTTTCTTTAGTCTTTATATGTCAGTGCCAAACCTGACAGGGAGATAGAGGAAGAGAGGAAAAAAAAGAAAAAAAAAGGGCGAAAAGGACAGGATTAAAATGTGGAAATAACAGTTGTCTAGGCTGCCTAGAACATATCACAAAAAAAAAACAATATAAAATACCACAGTACTACATGATACCAAAAGAAAAATAGGATGATGATGATATGAAAAATTACAATAGTCATCAAACGTACCTGCAGATAAACGTACCAACACACAAACATCAGCTACATCTAGTGAGAAGCGGATGGAGAGACGAGCACGTTTGTGAGCGTGGCCATGCAACAAGGAGGAAATGTGTACTTGCAAGGGGGCCGTGATCACACCGCACCACGAAGCATCAGCGGGGGACGGGGGCAGCCTGAGGCCCCAAAGGCCCAGCAGGTCCACAGAGCACCAAGCACAGGACAGCCAAAGCAGACAGAGCAGCGGCCCACTCGGACCAGAGCAGAGGGGCCCCCAGACCGGAGCCCCCCAGCACGACGGGGCAGGGGCACCGGGCAGCCCAGGGTGACGGTGAGCAGGCCCAGCGGGCGCCACAGCGCAGGCCGCACAGAGGGCAGGCACCCCACAGGTCCAAGGGCCACCCATTCCCCCCAGCAGAGCCCCACCCAGGAACCCGACGGGGCCACGCCAACCCAACACCAAGGCTAGGCACCCCAGGGACAAGAACATGTCCACAGATCCCCCCCTAAAAAAAAAAAAACCTCTTTACCCCAACCCTTACCCATTCACCCCCCACCCCTCCCCAGGTCCAGTCATTTATAATTACTTAATATTTCTTATCCTTATAGGTTTTTCTTTATTGGATGAATTGTAACAAAAATATTTTTATTTTCTTTCCAGATTCCTGGCATTCACTATAGCAAATTTATTATTGCAGTTGATCATTTCTTTATAAGAAAATATTAATTTTGACAGATTTATGCCCTTTCTTGTTGAGAATTACATA
Organism: Melanotaenia boesemani; assembly: GCF_017639745.1. Taxonomy (NCBI): domain Eukaryota; kingdom Metazoa; phylum Chordata; class Actinopteri; order Atheriniformes; family Melanotaeniidae; genus Melanotaenia; species Melanotaenia boesemani. Next base: position 14,198,098 of record NC_055705.1, read on the forward strand.
AAGGGAATTAATTCAGATGTTTGGATAGAAACTAAACTTTCTTTTAGTAGCTTAGCATGAGGACATGAAAAAAATTGTTTTGTTCCACCTGATTAAACAAATACGTCACGACAAACCCAGCACCCAGAATACCCCTTTAGCATCAAGTAGAGTAGTACAGCATATTTAAATAGAAAATTGAGTTTGATAGATAAGAGACAATTCTGTCTGTTATATATGTTGTTACAGCTGTAAAAGGATGTATTTTACCACAGTTTTCCTAAATCTAACCAGCAAGTTCCAGTTCTTAAACCCAAACTTGAATATTTAGGTCCTAAACCTAACCAAGTATGGTTTGTTGCTAAACCTACATTTTTTTTTCCTGAACCTGAGTGAGTGACTCCAGATCCTAAACCTAACCAAGTATGTTTATGTTTCTAAGACTAACCAAGTAGTTTTAGAATATAAGTATAAGTTCAGTGAGAAAATGTGTCCAAGTATCTCTGCATGAACCTTAATGTGTAGTTTTCAAGCTCAAACCTGGCTAGAAATAGACCTGTACCTTGTACATGTGAAATTTAAGCTTAATGGGTTCAAGCTGTCACACTATGTCAGACATTTCACCATAATAAAAGACTAAAAATGTTTAATGTAAAGTGGTAATTTTCCAACATAAATGTGTATGTGCATTTAGTGTAATTAGACACTTGTTTTTTCTGCCTTTTCCTAGTTTTTATCCTAAGCTAAGGTAATACAATCCTAGTTTTTGTGTTTTGGCTGTAATAATATGTGCCATCATTCTTATCTAAATGTCAAAAAAGATGCATACTTGAATCATCCGCTCCAGTAACTTCCTGATCATGAGCTTTATCACCCATGCATTTCCTTTTATCTAAGCCATTTCATTTCAGCATTACTGTCCTTGTGTGCAAATAAAGAATGTCAACCTACTCTCTTTACTCCATATTTATATAAAGTGGGAACAATGAAACCTGTGGTTATGGTTATCGTCTGATTTAACTTCATGGTAATATTTTAATCTGAATTCACACCAATAAAAAAAGACACATTAGCTCAAGAGATTAGCTAAAATCAGTATTAGAGGATAACATTCTTTGTAGTGATTTTAGCTACACTATCACCCAAAGATCCTGTTCTGCTGCAGTTATTGAGTTTTCTATTAAATCAGCTCTGAGTCAAAAGGCAGCACAGCTAAAAAGTAGTTTCATGGAGGTCATGCAGGTTATCTGATGGTAACAGTCTGCAGGTTAAAGCCAAATCATGTCTGCAACCAGGATGCTCCTGGGGTGTTTTTTCTCATTACGCGGCGCTGTCGATTACTGGAATGATAGCCTTGTCTGCTGTAATTGACCCGAAGCTTCAAAGTGATACCATCTGTCTTCATACAGATGTAATGACCTTGTAATATATCAACAGTTTATTGCATTAACTCTGACACCACATGACAAGTGACAATAGCCTGCAAGGGGGTCAAAACTGATCAAGGAACTGTCACTCATTTGCAAGAGCAAAGTCAGATGAGCAACTTTTCGCTGGCATAAAAAAAAAAAAAAACGTTTCTGGAAACTTCCATTTCCTCCTTTTTATATTGCACAACAAATAAACCCTTGGGCTGCTTTTGCTCACTTGGTGCAGTAAATGTGTGAAGCCATTAGTTTTCTTTACAAAAACTAAAATGTATGAATTTCTTTTAGAATTGACTATTTCTTAGACTGTAAAATGTATTGTTATGTCTCCTACAAGCTTCTTCTGTTTGTGTTTCAGAGTCGGGACGGCCGGTTTGAGGTTCGTGGCCGTCACGGTAAGTCTGTGTTGACCATCAGTGGGGTCAGGCTCACCGACTTGGGTCGATTTGATTGCGAGGCGCAGAGCAGGATAGGAGGTCATCAGAAGAGCATGTTTCTGGATATTGAGTGTAAGTATTCACATCATCTGAAAAACTTAGCACACGCTCACAGGTGTTTTCAGTAATGAAAAAGCTGTTAATTAGACTGTTGAAACTGTCCACAGCAGAGGTCTAATCAGGCAACCTATGCACAGATGGATTATTAGACAACAGGCTCCTGGGCACAGACTTGTTTAAGTCCCCACATGTACAACTACAAATGAGGCAGATGTGTGTGGAGTGTTTGGGTGATTGTTTTGTGTCTGTGCAGCAGTTTTGTAACAGCTTGTCCTTATTTTGAGTCTATTTTTTAGTAAAATTGTTCATTTGTTGTTCATTTTCTTGTGTGTTTATGTTTTATTTTTGTGTCTGTGTGTACTTCTTTTCCATTACACTGATTTATTGTGTTTTAAAATGTTTAAATTTGTGCCGTCATGGTTATTTTGTGTCTGTAGTCACTTTGTATCTCAATGTGATCATGTGTATTTTTCTGTTGAGCTAGTTTTGGAAATTTTGGTCTTTTATGTTTAAGTTGCCATTTAGTATATTTTTGTGATAGTTTTTGGGCTTTTTGGTTATTTTATAGCTTTTTTCGTAGTTTGTTTTTTGTAGTCACTTTTGAAGGCATATTTGAGTATTTTTTTTCTCTGTGTTACTTTTTAAATAAATTATCAGAGTTTAATAAATTTCTTTTAATTGGCATTTAGCATATCTGGTCACTTTATCTCCTTTTGAGGTAATTATACAAGGTTTTTGTTTTTGTTTTTTATTTTGGCCTTGTAATAGTAGCGTAGTTTTTCTTTGTATTCATTGTTCATTAAGTGTCTTTGTGTTTTTTTAATATTTGTTCTGTGTATCTTTTAATATATTTTAATACCAATTTTGTGTCTTCATTGTCCTTTCATGTCATTTTTGGTAGTTTTTTTTTTTTTTTTTTTTGCCATAATTATTTCATTGTTTTGCGCTAATCTAGTTTCCTTCATGGCTTTGTGGTCATTTTGTTTTTCTGGGTACATCTCTTTGTTGTTAATTATGCATCTTTTCTAGTCTTTATGCATGTTAATTAATTAAAAATCAGACTGTGATTTTCTGGATTTTTTTTTATTTTGTTTCTCATAGCTGAGGTATATCTATGATGAAAATTACAGGCCTCTCATCTTTTTAAGTGGGAGAACTTGCCCAATTGGTGGCAGACTAAATACTTTTTTTGCCCCATTATATATGAAATTCCTAATCCACATGGAAGAAAACCACATGAACACATTATGCAGCTATCAAATAGCAAATCTGTGAACTCCTTGTAGTCTATTACAAAGTTCAAAAGTTCAGTTATTTTCATTCTGTAGCTGTTTTCTCTCTGAAGAATATTACATTATAAAGAACTCAACAAGCCGACATCCACTCCACTATGCACATTGCCTCCAGAAGGGTTAATTAGAGAGAAGATGCCATGCATCGCCTTCCGTTTACTCCAACCGACAGCCCCCCTGTTTCTCGATGAGCACACCCATTTCTCAGTGCTGTTTGTTTGGGGTTATTCTGGGCGGGCTCTGCTCTGCTTAATGAGCTCTGAAGCAAAGATCTTCATTTTGGCCATGAAATGATTAGGTTCATTATGAGAGTGGCTCTATTGGCTTAACTGCATGAGTGCAGAGTGCTGCTTTGATAGCATCAATTCTTCATTGAAGTTTAGAAGAACGAGAAGCAAGAGGAGTGAACGCATTAAAAAAAAAAAAAAAATTAAATTCTGCGTCTCTGTTGTCTTGTGAAATCCAATTTCCTCCCCTCTTGGCTCAGGTGACTTTTGAGCTCACGGATTCCCTACAAAACTTGTTTTGCATAGTTATTGAAAAGTTGACATTTCAGTAAAAGTTTGATAGCATCTCCTTGTTGCAAAACAACACACATGCAGCCACTCTCCAACCGTGAAGCAAAGATGTTGTCGCTTTGCTCTAAACTTGTTTTTTCTGGAGCTTCTGCTGACAGCTTGCTCTCAGTATTGACTCCCACTCTGCTGAGAAGCTCGGGCTGCGAGTCGAAGTGTGGTGGGGCCGAGCAAGCCGCTGCCGCCAAACTAATGAACTCATTTACTAAGTCACTGCAGGCTGCAGGGGGATAGCACGTCCTCGGCTGTGACGGAGCGCGAGGCATCAATCTCTTTAATGGAATCCTGCAAGTGAGCATAAAACAACCATAATGCTGCTCCGGCTGAGCTGGGGCTGACTGGGCCGAGAAACATCCGAACAACAGCTCACTGCTGAGATTGTTCATTACTCCTCTTTCTGTTTGCTGGGGCAAATCAGTCTTTGTTTGCATCCTTTATTCTTATTTCCCTCAGCTACATGAAATGACTTCAATTACATTTAAGCTTTTTTCTTTTAGCATTCAAGAGGGACTTTTACAGAATTTCTGGGTTAAGCTTCAGCAAATGATTTTTAGATCTTTAATCATCCAACATCACACCCTCTTGTTTTGATTGTAAAATAGCTGCAACAAATGTCAGGAAAAAAAAAAAAACAGCTGTTACTCTTTTGCTCATGCAATCTTGTTTTCATCTAACAGATATCCCAAAATTCCTGACCAACCATACCATTTATTACTCGTGGGAGGGGAATCCAGTCAACATAAGCTGTGACGTGATGTCTAACCCGCCTGCTACCATGCTGTGGAGGAGAGAACGCTTCACCATCTCAGAGGGAACCCCCAACATGCAGATACACAGCGCAGAGGGCAAGTCTGTGCTGGAGGTGTGTACAAATCCCCCCCGATCATCAGTTTACCAGCAAATTCCCCCTAACATATATAATATATAAATGATACTATAACATAACAGCAATATATACCCAACTATGTAAATGTTTTAACCCTAACCAAATGCAACAGACAGCAAATTTAAAATGAAAAACATTCTTGTTGGTTAGGACTCTTGGTTTTATTGGGTAACAATCCACTGTATAATACCACCATCCACCCCTCCTACCTCCTATTTATCATAAGCATGTTTGGGTAAATAGTGTTATTTAATATTACATTTGTTAAAATGTAGCATAGCATAAACTTAACGTGTTACATGTAATCTTTTTGGTCCCTTCAGAATGCAAAAATGTCACAATTTTGAGCATTTTCTTGCGTTTCACATAATCCAAAAGGCAGTGTCGGGAAGTACAATTTCTGCTAGTACTAACTCAGTTAAATTAGCTGATTTTTGTCTTGTTCTTTCTGTGTTATAAATGAGTTTTGCTTTAAAAATGGAATATAAAAATAACTTAACCCCAATATACCATAATGACGTGGTGTCATCCTCTCATGGACTCTACCTTACAGCTCGGATATCCATCACCGGTCCTCAAGATCCGCGGTCCTGCAGGTTTTTTGTGTTTCCCTGCTTCAACACACCTGATTCAAGTTAAATGGAAATCCTCAACAATTTGTTGTGAAATTCTGGCCAAGCATGTTGACCCATTAATCTGATTCAAGGTGTGGTGCAGCAGGAAACATCCTAAACCTTCATGACAGCGGCCCATGAGGACCGACTTTGGACACATGTGCCATACAGGGTTACATCATTGGAGGTAGAAGTAGTTTTGTGTTCACTGTACACTAAAAAGAATAAAATGAAAAAAAGTACTTTTAAAAATGCTAATATCATGGGGTGCCAGAAAAATACTATGAAACAGCAAGGAAAAAAATGGTTACATTAAAATTTCATAATAAAAATAAAGTTTATACATTTTACATTGGAACTTTTGTTCTATTTTTGTCTTTATAATGTTTGAAGACAGACATTAGTGCAGGGATGCTTAGGCCCAAGTTCATCTTTGTTGCCAGTCTGAGGACTTAAAGTAAAATAAGGAATCATTGATGATGTTAAACTTGAATTTAAAAGTATTATGATAAATAAATATCATCATAACGATAACAGTCCTTTTTATGTTATCTCACAATTTAAACTTTTATGTATTTTCACAGTTTCAGGTTTTTCATGTTGTCTTACATTAGACATGTAAACATGTGTAGAGTCCATTTCTGTAAACCTTTTGGTTTGTCCATTTAAAAAATAAAGGAACTGCATATCGTAACTGTAGACAGATATTTTTACAGTGTAGCTAACTGAGGCCAAATACAGTTACTGCTAGAGGCAAAGGATTTAGCAGCTTGTTTTGACAAATGTACCAGCTTGTTTTAAGACACTATGATCAGTGTAAAAGCTATGTTTAATGGACGTTATGGACACAGTGTAAAGCTAAGGAAGCAGGTTTGTCATGAATGTCCCAATCTGGGAGGAGTAAATGCATAAAAACAGAGAATATATAAATTTATTAATTCAAAGAAACCAAAAAGTATCTGAATCAATAGTTTTATCAGCATGTTCGTCTGTTTTCAGGTGACTCCAATGTCTGACAGAGACTTTGGCCGCTATAACTGCACAGCCCGGAACAACATTGGAGTCCGATACCAGGAGTTTATTTTGGCCCAGGCAGGTGAGTCTGCTGCACAGCTGCTATTGTCTGAACTCTTTTACATGAGCTAATGAGATTTGCGACCTAATTTCAAGTCCCGAATGTGTGGAGTCAGGAAGCCCACCTTCCCCTAACAGCAACTTCAAACTGCTTTGTAACCCTCTACCTCTCCACTAATGGTAAAAGCCTTATTTGCAATTCTCAGGAAGATAAATTCCACTACAACTCCCAACCCCTATTCAGCATAGCCTAATCTCAAATAGTGCTGGCTGATTTACCATACCCCTCACTATTTACTGAAGTACCCCCTAATTTACTGTAGCATGTTCTAATACACAATGGTGCAGTCCAATTATCTTTAGTGCAGATTGAATTGCTCGGGCTGGGAAAAAAAAAAAATTAGTGAGCAACAATGCTGGCCTCATATGCAGTCTTTGTGAAAACAATAGAAGTTCTTTTGATGCAACTCTGCACAAATGCAAAAGCACCTTCACCTCTTCTAACATTCACCAGTTCTCTGTAAGCCCAGGGACTTAAGAACTGGACATCGTTGTTGGAAATTTGATGTTTTCTGAACGTAATGGTTCTGTTTTCATTCGATGATAGCTGTGGATTGCAGGGAGATCAGTTTAAAACATGCTTCTGTAATAATTTGACATTATATTGTTGATATAAATAAAACCTTCTTTCAAGAAGATGCCATCTGGATGGCGGCATATGGTGCTGTCAAGCCTGTAAATATGTTTCAGCGTTAGTTATCAGACCACAAGACAGTTTTACAATTCAGGATTGGTTTGTCTCTTGGGTACAGATATGTTTTCTGGATTTTTTGCTCAATTTCTTTGCAATTTTACTCTGAGAAAGACTTTATAACATCACTAGCTGCTTAGAACTGCAGTCTTTCGTAGCACAAAGACATTTTCAATCCTGAGACTTTGCTTTTTTCATTCCTAGAGATATATTTAGGAAAGTCTTCCTTTAGCTAAATCATAGAGATGATGATGATTAAATAGGTAGAAGGCACAGTGAGTACAGTCTGCAGAATTAATTGTGTTTGGTTAATAATGCAGTAACCTGAACTGCAGTTATTACTGTGCAGATCCCAAAGCTTCTGTACTCTTGGGAAGATATCCGTATATGTATATTTGTTGGCTATAATTTGGCAATTTTGGTCCATGACTCATTACGTTGGTCTGTTTATCTTTCTATCACTTTGGTTCCAACTGAAATAACCCAACAGCTATGGATTTGAACAGCAGGGAATGTAGCTCAGACAGTCATGAATCCTAAAGGGCAAATCCTAATTGGTCCCCTGACTTTTTTGCCGGTGCCTTCATGAAGGTCAGATTTTTGCTTTTGATGTCTTATAGGTTATTAGATGGATCAGTATTAAACATAAGTTGTTGGATGAGAACTGACGAAAGAATTTAACAGAAGTAATTTCAGGTTTCCTTTCCTCCAGAAAAGGCTCATATTTTGTCTTTTTACAAAAACCTTCAAAATGGCTCCACTGAGTGAAATGTTCTTTATCAGGACATTTAAAAAGTTTTTTTTTTCTGTCCTGAGGGTTTTTTTTTATCACTGCATTTAATTAATTTATGGAAAATGAGTCTAATGAAGTTTGGAAATGCGACATGACTTCACAACTTAGTGTAGCTTTCAGATGATGTTTAAATTATTTTGTCATTATTAGATCTATCATATTCACATTGTAACGCTGTAACAGGTAGGTTACCTGTTCGCTAGAGAGTTCATGAATACGAGTCAGCAGAGCTGATTTTAAGGTTGCAGATATTTACATCTTGTTTATAAAGCCTTTATGTAAGTTCAGTGATGCCACAGATTACTTGAAAAAGTAATCTGACCACTGATTACTGATTACTTCTTTAAAAAGTAATCTAGTTACTTTACTGATTACTAAGGTTTAGAAGTAACTAAGTTAGATTACTAGTTACTTTATTAGTTAAAACCCCCCAAACAAAAAAATGACAATCGATTTTTTTTCGCATATACTTTACTGAAAGTGCATTAGTTACGAATGGTGACTTTACAATGTTTTGCAACTTGTAACTTTTAATTGTTTTTCACCTTCTATGAACATAGTCAGTCTCTTATTAACTTTGTAAATCATTCAGTGCTTCTTCCCTACCATCATAAGTAAATACATGAGTTCATGTCACGTTCTCCGATAACCGGACTTTAACGTCCACCTCAGTTCCAGAGGCAGCTTGCAAGTTTTGAAAATTACGGGGGGAAAAAAAAACGAAAAAAAAAAAAAAAAAAAAGCATAAGACAAATCTGCATTATGTTTTACGTTTACACATGAGAAAATAATGAAATAGTAACGGACTTATTAAAAAAAAAAATCAATTCGGTTTGGAATAGGTTCTGATGAGGGAAGTGGAGAGGCGGACCTCCCATCATGCACCAGGGTAATAAGTTTCTATATCATATTTTTTTCTAAAGTCATGTGCAGTGAATGATTTGTGTTTGTCGATTTAAAAAAGGTCAAGTTTCAGCGAAGAAAGGTAACTGCATGCTTACGAGTACATAAAATTTCTGTACCACCGTTAATGAGAAGGTGTGTTGAGTTAGATAAATACACTTTCGTCCACGGCGCTTGATTTCAAATCATATGTGAAAGGAGTGGGGAGTGCCGAAGTAACGCAGGACGAATATGAAGAGTAACGGTAATTTGATTACATTGTAGGACATCCTAACGCGTTAGATTATATTTTGTTAAAATATGTAGTCAGATTACTGTAACGCGTTACTTTGTAACGCGTTACTGGCATCTCTGTGTAAGTTACATGTATGAAAGCTGATATCAGTGTCGTCACCAATGTAAAACAACATGTTTATGGAAATAGTTACACAGACATTCTGTACAACCTTGAACAGGATTTGTATAAAACATTGGATGAATGTTACACATTTTACTCTCCTGACTGTCTTTGCTTCTAGATGTACCATCAAATCCATACTCAGTTCGTCTGTCAGCTGTTTCCCAACGCTTGGCCACTGTCACATTCATGAAACCAGACTCCCACGGTGGGGTTCCCATCAGCTACTACCTGGTCCAGTACAAGGAACTGGGCTCCCAGGACTGGAGGGATGTCAAGTCACACAGTGTCCAGAGTGAGTGTGAAGCTTGGGTTGTATTGCACGCCTACTTTTAAGGCACAAAAAGGGAAAATGACACTTTTTGATCCAATATAGGGACTGTTATGGTGTTTTTCTGATAAACTGCACAGTGTGGCTCAGTTTGTGTTTGGTTTTTCACTCTGCTGTATGTGTGATTTACCAGACACTTTCATTCAATTCATATTACAAGTGGAGAGTAGTGAAGAGTTTGGAGTCATTGCACTAGATTAGAGACTTTTCTGCCATTTACAAGGCCAGCTTTGTATCTGTCAGCACACTCCAGTCCACTAAGTGGTGGTATTGCACCTCTAAGCTGCTTGCTAAACCTGATGAAAACCCATGGGCCGATTGTTCAAAAAACTTTAATAAAGCTATCCGGATTTGGTAATCCATTTTTTCAGGATGGCGGATCACGTAATCCAGCTTACTTTTAACCCAGTTGTTCAAAGCAAAACAGGATTGGATCACCCTGATCCAAAATTTGTTTTCAAGATCACAAAATCCGGATTTCCAGCATGTAGATCGCTGTGCGCTGCCGGCCATGTGAAGAGCAGCAGGTTGTTGTTGTTGTTGTTGTTGTTTTTTTAAACATTTTTTTTACTAAGATGAAAGGCTTAAAAGAAGCCTGTCCCTATGTTAACTTCTTTATCACTGTAACGGTTAAACAAATCAGGTGCAAAATACAAATATAAGCATATGTGCCGAATAAAAAGTTCTATTATTTGATCAGCTGTAGGGTTGTACAGCAGTTTCTTCCTGAAATCCACCTTGTACTCCTGCCCTCTGCTGGGATCAGGATAATCCTGTTTTTTTTGGATTAAAGTTATTCGGATTCTACTCAAAACTTTTGAACAACCCAAACTGAGGGTTTTATCTGGATAACAACCAGGATTGGATTAAGTTTTCCAAGCGGATTTTGGAATCCGGATTTCGATTTTGAACAACCCATTTTCAAGATTTGATCCTATCCGATAACCGAAATCCGACCGGATTACATTTGAATAACTGACCCCATTCAATGATTATTATATAAGTTATCTGTTGTATTATTTGCAATATGTTATATTATCTTTCCAAACTGTCTAGGTAGTGGGAAAAAAAAGCCACCACTCTGTCAATAATATGTGGTTTGGTTTCAATAAATATAAAGAACAGATGAATGAATTTATTATCAAATGCAAACTTGGTCATCAGCTGACCTTTGAGGACCATGTTGCCTCGGTTGCTCTCTACAACATCAGTAGGATCAGACCCTACCTGACTGAACACATGGCTCAGCTCCTGGTCCAGGCTCTGGTCATTTCACGCGTTGACTACTGCAACTCCTTACCAGCTGGCCTGCCTGCATGCTCAAAAGAGCTCATGTCACTCCGCTGCTAATCGCTCTTCACTGGCTTCCAGTTGCAACGCATCAGATTCAAAGCTCTGCTTCTAGCTTACAAAACAATAACCTAAACGGCTCCGGTTTACCTCCACTCCTTAATCCAGAGCTACACTCCCTCTCCACAGTTATGCTCTGCGAGCAAAAGACACTTAGTGCTCCCACCACAAGGTGGCTCAAAATCAGTAGCTAGACTCTTCTCCTCTGTTGTTTCCCAGTTAATAATGCTATTATTTAACATTAAATGAACTAACAAGGCATTATTACAAACAATTACTCTTCATTTCATTGAAATTACTTTCTACCGAAGAACTGGCCCCTGCATGGCAGGATGCAACAATAGACTGGTTAAATATGCTTCCTTTTAGATATAAATGAGTTTCAGTTCTAATTTTCTCTACTGTTGCTGAAGATAAAAAGATGACTTTATACTTTTAGAATATAAAAATGTTTAAGATTTTTCATTGTAGTTTTCAAGCTGATATGCCTCTACTGGGAGGTTGTCCCCAACATCTTAACATCCGATCTGGCTTTAACTAATATTTCTATCTGTTTACCCCACACATCAACTCGAGCATCAGTAGAGACCTAATTGTACAATCTGTCATGCGATCCTTCAAAGCTTTGGCCCTGAGATGTTTGTTAGGTCCGGATGGAACTCAAACACCTCGTGGGGAGAGTGCCAGAACCTGTTTGAGCAGAAAGAGAAGCACTTCTCCTCTTCTTATGCTTTACGACTGCAAATTGATTTTCTCACAGTCTGTTGGTAGAAAGTACACCACGAGGTGAAGGATGGATGGACGGAAAATGGAAGCCAGAGGACGAATGGTTGGGCGATAAGCAGGTCCGACAAACCTGAAGGGCTTATCACTAATATCCCTCATTTCAGAGTCAATTACAGTATGGAGATGCAGTGAGGTGAATACTAAACAGGTTGCAGTGCTTTAACAGTAAATATACAGCAGATAGAAGGGGAAATGGTGTTGAGTTGAATGATTAAAGCTTAATTGTGAATTTAATTAGGAAAAATGTCATTGTTTCAATACAATCAAGACTAAAATATAAAAATAATGAGCCTGGCTAATTGTGAAGCTCTAAGCAGCATCGTATATAATCACTGAATCCACTTCAACTTCCTGAGCAGAGGTTCCTAACACTATCAAGCCTTCATTATAATGAAATGCATGGGCTTGTTTCATTTGAATGCTTTTGCACAAATTGAAATATCTGCTTGTAGCCTGGAATGAACTCGCCACACGGCTGCAAATTGCAGAATTTGTTTTTAATTCCAGGACCAAAGAACTGCAAAAGAATTTTTGCTCAAGCTCATTACGCTGCTGTTTCTGCAGGCTTTTTGGAATATTGAAGGTTATGTAAGTGGTGACTGTAGTTTAAATAGAGATCTGCAATGTGGTCTGATAGTAAGACTTCATACATGCTTCAGTAATCAAGGAAATTACAGGATGAGTGCAAAATATTAAACTGTTTGCACTATGGTGTCAGTATTCAAAATAATAAAACTGTGATTTCAGGATATCTGGTTTATTATTAGGTTATTGTATTTTTTTTTCTGCAGTAAATTGTCTCATTTATTATTCTTTTATGGGAGCTGCTCCTAGTTATTGGACTGCAGCAACAAGGAGCCCCAATCACAAACAACTTGACCGCTTCTTGTATGGTATTTGAATTATTTCTGTTTTAAGTTTCACCTCTTTGTAGACATTTTGAGTCTGTGTCAAGCTATTTTTAATATTTTTTGTAGCTGTTATGAGTCAGTCTGAGCCTTTAGTGTCTTCAGTCTCTGTTGACAGTTGTTTTGAGGGTCTATGTAAATATTTTGAGTCTTTTTCATGGTTTCAGTTCTCTTGTAGTTATTTGCATCTATCGCGGTTTGCTGTTGCAATTATTTGATAGCTATTGTTTGTCTTTTTGTTTTCAGTTCTTTTTATCTGCTGCATGTTGTTTTTACAGCTCTTTTATCTGTTTTCAGTCATATTGTAGTTGTTTGTGGTCTTCTCTAGCCACCTAGAATGGCCGGCTGCTCGAACCATGGTTGTTCTCTTCCAGCCAATTCTCTTTAGGTTTTTAGTCTTTTTAGAGCAGTTTTAAACATCATCTTGTTGTTTTTAGTCTCCTTGTGGTTGTTTTGACTCCTTTTGGCATTGCTTTGAGTATGGCTGTAGACTATTTGGAGTTTATTTTTTAGTTGTTTTGATTGTCCCTATATATATATATATATATACATATATATATATATATGTATATATATATATATACACACACAAAAGCATTTCACAGAAGTGAGTATATCTTTTCATGAGACAACACTATAGAAATAAAACTTTGAGATACAGAATATCAAATTTTAGTTTCCATAGTTTGATATTCTGTATATCAAAGTTTCATTTTTATAGTGTTTCATGAAAATAAATACTGAAATATTTGCAAAAATGTGAGGGGTGCATTCACTTATGTGAGATACTGTACTTTTATTTGTGGTTGTGGCTGCATCTGTATTTGTTTACAGTCTTTTTGTTATTGTTTTCAGTGCCATTGTAGCTGTTTTAAAACTTCTTCTAGCTGTTTTCAGTCTGTTTGTAGTTGTTTTGAATGTTGATATTGCTTTGAGTACGGCTGTTAACTTTTTGAGTTTATTTGTAGTCACTTTCATTGTTTTTGTCTGTTTGATTTCACTCGTGTGTATATATATCTATATATATATATATAGATATATATAAAATAGTAAGTGTAAACTTTCTTTCACTTGAGTCAAAACTGTCAATCAGTTTTTTACAAATGAGTTACTTTCTTTATGGTTGCAGGTGTTTTTATAAAAGCATTCAGTTGTGATCAGAAGTGTTTTTGAATAGTGACACTTCTTCTATGGCAGCATCCATGTTTCTTCCAATTTCCACAAGATTTTGAAACCTTGCTTTGACAGATGGGCGTATAAACGGACTAACAATAGCAGATGAAAACTTTCCCAGGCAAAAAGCCTGTAAAGGCAGACTGTGAGCGACTACAGAAAGATTTTACGCCTTGCTGCAATACTCAAAAAAAGATTGAAGGAGCCTTTGTTTGGAGGAAGAAAGCACAGAGAAATGTCTACATGATGGATACATATGATTCTGGTTCTGTTTCTCTGCAGCCACAGTGGTGCTTACAGGACTGGAGCCCAACACAACGTACGAGGTTCGAGTGGCAGCTGTAAACGGAAAAGGTCAGGGAGAGTTCAGCCACACTGAGACCTTCCAGACTTTACCTATCCGTAAGTTTTTCTCCAGATACACACCTGCATGGCTCTTATCAAATAAATTCTGATTATAATGATTTCTGTTCAGTACAGTAAAGGTTTTGTAGTTTTTAAACTGTGTTAACAGTAACTGACAGATCCCATCAGATAAATGTTTTGTTGGAAAGTCTTTGTGTACAAAAATGTAAATTATTTAATAAACAGAGCAGATTTAAAATAAAACAAAAGCACCAGGATATGGGAAATGTTCAAGTTTTGATTTAATAAATATATTGTATACGTGAATGAAATTCAAAATGTCTCTAAAATATATTCAAAGCATCAGCACTGCAGTGAAATGAGGCCTATTTGCCATCCTACGCAATCCTGGCACATTCATATTTAAAGGTGGTTACAACATCCTCCAGCTTCAGTGATATGAATTTAGATTGTTGAAGCTTGGAATAGATTCTGTCAATGTCACGTCCTCATGCAAAACGAGCCATGCAGCTACCTAGAATAAAATGTAAAAAAGGAGTCCCAATTTAAAAAAAAAAAATACAGTGAATAATTAAAGCCTCCAGTCAATGTTAATTATGTGCAGGCAGTGGGAGTTACTTGTAATATGAATTTAATTCAGCTTAAAATCATGTACTGGATCCTTATCTCATATCTAACATTGTCACCTGTTCCTTTCCCTTGGGAACGCAGCCACACAAATATTTAACACACACATATTGTTTAAGCCTCTTACAACTTGTGTCTTTCAGGAGAGCCGAGTCCGCCAGCCGTTCATGGCCAGAGAGGAATGGGTAAGGCCTACCGGCTGGGGCTGGTCAAGCAGGATGATGGAGGGATGCCCATCGTGGAGTACATAGTCAAGTACAAGACTGTGAGTATTTTATTAGTGAATGCAGCAACTGCATTAAGGTCAGATCTACCTAAAACCTAGATGACTCAGTAGTTTATTTAATGAGTTTGTGCTCAGGCAGGCCAGCGTTGGTGTGCAAATCCAAACACCAGGCTAAGGGACGGGAGAATATCCACAGTAGCTCCGATTCAGACAGGGGCACTAAACATCATAGATCTGATGAGAGATCTAAATGAGGAGTTAAAATAATTACACTTACTTTTTTACTTTAATACATCTTTAACCTGTTTTCAAGTGTTTTTAAATGTTGGAAATGTTGGGAATGTTCTCCCAAATCTACTAAGCCTTCCTGGAACAAACAACTTTCAGAGAAAATTGTTTGGCATTTTTATTTAAAAAAAAAAACAACTCACTCAAAACAATTTAGGGAAATATGTACGATTAAAAGAATTAATTTACACTCATTATCTGACTTATTTCTCACAAAATATTTGGCTAGTGGAAATGAATGTGTCGGTATCTTTACGAATTTACCCGCCACACAGGCTGCTGGAAGCTAAGAAAAGACAGCATAACACATTGTTGGATGTTGATTTGTATTTCTTTTAATTACACATGTTGAAAATCCAAGCCAAGATAACTTTATTTATAAAGCACTTTAAGAACAGACCCCTGACCGTGCTGAACATAGGAATAAAATGCCTTTGAGATAAGTAAATATATAAAATATCTTAAAATAAAAATGAAATAAGAACATATAAAAGTAGAAGACACAAATGAAAGCAATAAACAAGTAAAAACAATAAAAGCCGTGTCCCCTCTTAGCTTCTTCTGTGTCCTTGGCACATCCAGTTGCAGCAGGTCAGCTGACCTGAGCAACCAAGTAGCTCAGACAGGTAAATGAGCATAACCATTTAAATATTTAAAAGCAAATAAAAGAATTTTGAAATGAACACTAAAATGGACAAACAGCCTTTGAAAAATCCATTAAAATCTCAATTAAATAAAAATTGTTAAAGATAAACAACACGTTATGTGAAAGCTATGTTTTACAGCCAGCAACTAGATATCACACTATCATGATGTTGTAGAAAAATTACTAAGAATCTGGAATGAGTAAAAGTATTTAAAAATTTAATACAGGAGAAGTATAAAATACAGGCATTACTTGCAAGTTGAGAGCTGTCGTCCTGACTCCAAAAGCCAGCAGAGAACTCTAACTTGCTGCATCAAAGAAAAACAGTTTTGTTCAATCCAACTCTAGTTGAAGGCCAGTCTCTAAACTGATAAAAGGAGAAGGGAGACAAGAAGGCGCCACTCTCCTACTGTCTCACAGACACAAACAGGCTGGTATTTCTAAACAACTGTCTCTATCTAGCAGGAGTCTGGAAGAAAAGTGGTCAGCCTGACCTCTGACCAAAATGTAATCGAAGGTAATAAATGAATAAATGTATGAGTATGAGTAAAATATGAGTAAAAACAATATGATTACACGTGTGATTATTATATGAGTAAATATGACTGATTACCATAAGCATTAAAATTACTTCCACAATGAACACACACCATTGCTGATTCAGCACAAAAGGGCAAGAGGACATTATCAGAAGAACCGAAGACAAGGGAGAAAGTGACAGAGCAAGAGATAAGACAAACCAATATCTGACTTTAACTGGCTGGAGGGAATTTGGAGAAGAGACAGGATGCAAGATGGATGCAGAATTAGACTTTATCTGTCACAAAAGTGAGAAAAACTTCAGAAGTTAAGTAGTGCTGCTCCAAAGAGGGGAAAAGGGATTAAACTCACCCTAAGTAAAACCTAAATAAAGATTAGACAAAAGTGCATGTCCAGGTAAACAGACACACGAGGAGCCCAGTTACATTATTGATGGTCTATGACAAAAAGGTGAGACAAAAAGGTGAGGGGGGAAGTTATAGTGTGTCCTGCAACAATGCACAGTCCCGATCACAATTCCTATGTTAAGATGTGGTTAGTGTCCATGATTGAGGCAGAGAGGGGAGGGAGGTACTGTTCAGCACCCTCACTTTCTGCATTAAGAGGCTATGGACTATCCTGGTGGTTCTGGCCTGGATGGACCAGTACCTTCTACCTGACGGCAACAGGTGCAGGGTGATGTGCAATTTCCTCAGACAACAGGTGGTGTGGATGGCACTGATCTCAGGAAGACTGAACCCTACGCTTTTTCCAAACATTTTTACCAAATGCTGGAGTTCTTGCTGCTGAAAAACCACACTTAATAAAACCTGTTAGCACAATCGCAATGGCACAGTTGTTAAAATTTATCATCAGCTGTTAGGGATTTTAAGGCTACAGCCTCCTCAGATAGTACAAGTGTTGCTGGGTCTTTCCTACCACTGAGGCCATGTTAATGCTCCAGGATAAGTCCTTGGTTACAGTTACTCCCAGGAATTTAAAAAACATCCCTCTCTCTACCCCTTCACCACCGCTAGTGGAGAGTGGTTGTGTCTATTTTTTTTTTTTAGAAATCCAAAATAATTTCCTTAGTCTTCTTGATGTTCGGGACCAGGTTATTGATATGGCATCATGCTGCTAGATGTTGTACCTCAGACCTGTATGCCAACTCATCTTTGTTGTTGATTTTTCCTTTTTAAACAATTTCAAGCACTCCATGTTGTCTCGCATGAGAACATAACTCAAACGGATAGATTTTCCTTTGTATTCAACACAATTGCTTCACAGCATGTAACACTGGGAATGCTTTTTCCTCCCAGTGGAGTAAGCATGAGTCACTAGATTGATTTGTTGTTGACGACTGAGTTGAGTTTGTGCGTTGGTGGCAAAGTGAATCATGTTGTGCTAGCGGATCTGTTTTACAATCCTTGTTTTGCCTACAGTTTCAATGAGAGCGCAAACTAACTCTCAAAATTAATTCCTCCATTCAGGTAGTCGGTTGATTTTGTGTGTGAGAAACAGCTTGAATTTATATGAAACTAACACATAAACTCTGCAAAGATCTAAGTTGATTTGAGTCATTCTAGATCTCTTCCTGGCTCAAATGTGTCCAAGCATGTATTTTTCTGTCTTTTAGAGAAAGTAGAAGCGATTGAAAATCATACAGCTGCGAGTGGAGGCATGCAGGGTCAGGAGATTTGCTTGTAGAGGACGAGCTGGATGGAGAAAAACGCAGATGCTTTACAGCCCAGTAATCTTTGGCCATCGTCTGGCATCAGGGACACACAACTGAACCTACAGACTGGAGTCGCTTGTGCAAACACACATCATACTGTCATATCTGACAATCCAGACCTTGATTTTGTATAAAACGTTTTCACTGTTCCCTAACTGTCATTGAAAATGATGCCAAGGCGACATAAGTGGTGAGCACACAGTGTTTGGCCTGCTTTCAGTGTTCAGCTTCAGTTTCCAACCCTTTGTTTGTAGCTGACTGAAAGAAGCAAGGTAAAAGGAGAGGGATGAAAAAAGAAAAAAGAAGTACACAAAGCAAGTGAACCAAATAAAACCAGTAGGATTACCTTTTCTTTTTACCTAGGCTAAGCGTTTCGCACCTGTGACTCAGAATCCCCAGATTAAAAAACAAAAAGGGCAAACAGGTTTTTGTTGTCAAATAAAACAACACCTCCTCATTCCAATCTCCTCTTTTCTTTCCCCCAGGATAAAGAAGAGCAATGGATGACCAAGCTGGTTCCAGGAGCAAACGACTTTGCGATGCTGCAGCCGCTGCAGTGGAACACGAGATATGAAGTGGAAATCACAGCGCGCAACGTCAAAGGCCTGTCGGAGCCCACCTTCTATCAGTTCTTCATGCCACAGAAACCTGACATTACAGGTAAAAGCATGACAAAAAATAAAATAGTACATCTAGGCTTTTTTTAAAAGATCTATTAGAGCTATAGGTGCCTTTACGAACTCCACAGAAGACATTTCTGTACTTTTTGTGTTGAGTTCTGTGTTATTCATGCTGCTGGAAAGAGAGATAGCATTGGTGATAACAAAAGCAAAAAAGCAAGATGTTCCAGGCGACAGAAAGCAAGCCTCAAAACGCAGCAGGCCTTGTCACTGCTGCGCTTTCTGCACAAATGAGGCTGCTGTCATTGGACAAATTGGTGTCCCTGCCTCTCATGCACAGGTTTTTCTGTGTATGATTGTTGAATGTGGATTAAATTCCACAGAGAAGCTCTTTTTATTCAGAAGTAGTTTTTTTTTTCTCTCACAGTAAAAAGCAGCTCTTAAACATCCCTGAAGCTGCAGTGAAAACCTTAGTTTAACAATGCAACATCTACATTTGGTCTCTTGTATGAAGCAATGAAAAAAATTAAAGCGATCACAAAAAAATAAATAAATAATACTAAAATAAGCACAAGTTTGTTTCCTGAATAAAATGGCTTGCTGAAATTTCTTACAAGAGCACTCGGTGAAAAAGTGGAGCAGCACTGCTTTACAAATGATAGAGTTGCAGTAAAGTTGACTTCATACAAGCAACATTCTTGCAACAAGCAATTATCTGTGTCAGTTAGAGCCCGACCAATTAAATCAGCCAATTATAGCCCTTTTCAAAACTAATTTGATCCTCAGTCCAGCTGGAGTCAGGCAGCATTACTATTACTGCGACAGGTATGATTATAATGATGTTGTGAAATTAAGAATGACTCAACATGTCTCCAGTTTCAGTTTCACTCATGTCATGATAGTGAGCCGTGCTTCGGTGCATCCGTCCTGCTTTTCATTTACGTCGCATTGCTAAAGTTGTGCTAGCCTGGGCCGAGTTGCTCCCTGTCTGTTTATGTGAGCAATAACATTGCTGTGGTTATGCCAACCTAGCTAAGCGTTAGCTAACAGGTTAGTAGCCGGTAGGTAACTGCAGAAATAAAGTAAGTGTAATATAACATATAACATATTTGAGAGTACAGAACGAGCGTCTATCAGCGTGTTGAGACACATTTAAGGAACAATGTGAATGCAGAAATGTTAAAATGATTAACATTAATTTGTCTTCAGCAACTGTCATTATGTCATGTCAACGCTAATTTTACTTTGTCAGAAAATACTATAACAGGTCTCAGGCTGTAACAGCAACTCACTGTGTGTTGTTGTGGAGTAACATAAGTGCCAGGCTATTTGTGACTGTTATATGTTTAAAATGCAACTCTGTTAAAGATGACATGTTTTGACATTTGAGAAAAGTTTCTCTGGTTTGTATTTTGGTTCATATGAATCATGACTACATGGCAGAGAAAATAATGGAGTAGAGACAATGATATTTATTTATGATTTTATAATCATTTTTGCCAGTATATTGCCTATATATAGAATACACCTATGGTCTAAATCTAAAGATAAATTCATTAGTACTACTGGTAGCCGTATTTATGTAAGAAAATTTTACAATGCAAATTTAAAATAAAAAAAGTTATTTTATTATATATATATATATAAACTGGCACTTGTACTTTTTTATGTTATTGGCATATTCTTATGCCGTTTTTTGTTTTGTTTTTTCTCAGTTGCACGGGATCATTTTGTTACTTCTTATTCACGATGGAAGTTTGTTGTATAAAAACCTTTATGATAATAATAAATGTTATTTCTATAGCACACTTTAAAATCTAAACATCTAAAGGTGCTTCACCTTCTAAGATAAACAAGGTTAAAAGCAATAGTTATAAAATAATCAAGATTAAAACATGATGGTTTAAAAATAACAATATTAAAAGTGACAATCAGTTTACAGTAAAGATCATAACCAATAAGTCAGCTACAGGACTATTTGTCAAAGGCAGCATGGAACAAGTGGGTCTTTAAGCTGCTTTCGAAGGGACTCTGACATCCTGATAGGCAGCTGATTCCACAGCCGAGGCCCTAGGGAGGAGAAGGCACGGCCGCCCATGGTTGACAGTCTGGTGCGGGGGCAGTGAAGAGGTTCTGGCTGCCAGACCTGAGTGTCCAAGATATGGATTGCGGGGAGAGAAGGTCTTGGAGGTAGGTTGGGCCAGTGTGGTTGGTGTCTTTATAGACGAGCAGGAGGATCTTAAAGGTTATCCACTGGTTGGTGGGCAGCCAGTGAAGGGAATGGAGGACTGGAGTGATGTGGTGAGATTTCCAGGTTTTAGCAAGAACACAGGCAGCACTATTCTGGACAAACTGTAGCCTCTGGATGGTTTTGGACGGGAGTCTTGCCAGTAGAGAGGTACAGTAATAGAGATGAGATGTGATGAAGGCGTGGACTAGTCTTTCAGCAACCAGTTTGGAGAGTAAAGGTTTGAGATTGGAAATGTTCCTCAGGTGGTAGAAGGTGGTTTGGCAGATTGTTTTAAATGTGGACAGTGAGTGAGATGGCCGAATAAGAGCTTGGTAAGGCTTAGAAAAAAGAAATTTACTTAAAAGTTGTAATTTAAAGAGACATTGTGTAACAATTTCTGTTGTCTACAGACCAAAATCGATGTCTGCATGTAAATATGTGTTATCATTGGTGTATTATGACCTTGACTGATGATCTGACACATTCTCCTAAGCAAAGTCCAGGCTAAAAGGTGGTGGGAAGGCTTTATAAGCTGGTTTTACTGGGCCAAAAAGCCACTGCTGTGTCGAGACCAGTTTCCCCATCAAGATCCATTCCCCCTGTGAGAACCATTCTTCCTTCTAAACACAGAGGAACTATGTCTGACTGTAATATTGCAATATTTAAGAAATCACAAACGTCTTCACCTAAATGAACACTCCGTGAACTATCAGATGACGTGCTTTCATCAGTGTTGTTGAAGCTGAAATACGGCGGCTACCGTTGTTGCAATACGTGTTTGAGAAAGTAAAACGCTAGAATGCGTTATACGTTAGAATATGATACGCAATCCCAACGTTAGATGGCTGTGATTCTTAAATATTTCCAGGAACATTAGTTTTGTTGTGTGGGCTTTATCCTTTTATGACTTGTGCAAGTTTTAGTTCAACACCTGGAGTCTGTATTATACTGTAGATGTGCAAGCTTTTGGTCTTAGTAAGTTTAAATTCTTAGTAAGGCTTGTAGGTTAAAAACTTTATGAAAGTACAAACTGAGACAAGAGCTTAAAAAGAACTGTGTGAGGTGAAAGAAATGGATGCAACGGCGGTAAAGACTCTCCGACATGGCCCATTCAGTTAAACAGTCGGCTCTTACCCCTCATTTCCACCGGGAGTGTGTGTGCCGTGTTACGGCTGCGCTGGGGCTTCCGCTGCTATTCATGGCCGTTTTAGTCAACGGTTCGGCTCCCACCGGGTGCGCCACAGTTCATGTCAGGAGCATCCCAGAAGCGCCTTGTCGCAGCTCTCTGTCAAATTTACGCACTGAGTCTATTTGTGATGGAACACGCACCCAGATTTCATCGAACTCTGCAGTTCAGATAGGCGCAAACAGGAAATTAAATATGGGAGCAGTTTAAAAGCTTTCGGTATTTTTCAAAATAAAAGCCCACCGTGCAGATTTGCGCTGCTGAACCATGAAAACTTTACATCTTTAAGTGGTCAAGGGGTCTCAGTTTTTTTTTTCTTTTTTATCATGTATGACAAAACGTTTATCCTGGCAGTGGAGAATCACAAGATTCTTCTTGATTTCCGGGATTTCATGATCTCGCAGATCCAGCTAGGTGGACTGCACTTGCGGGCGCTCCACGTCTGACACGCTTCCGGTTTGGATTGACGCGCCACGGAGGTCGGAACAAAACCATGGCACAGCTGTAACATGGCGCACATGTACCCAGTGGAAATGAGGGGTTACACACTGCAATTGTGTGCTGCTTAAGGAATTCAGGGGCTTTAAAAGCCTTTAGGTCTATTTTTTTTTTTTTTTTTTTTTTTTTTTATCGCGATGAAATATAACGGATTGCTTTAAAGTTTAAGTTTGTTAATTGAAGTTTTAATTTAAGGAAATGATTACAACATGATAATGAACTGCACTGCAAATATATTTATTTGAAGTGGGTCATGTTACATTTTCACTTCAAGCAGACAGGATCTTCTTGGTGTGAATGCAGAGAATCAATTTCTTCCACACCTTTCCTGGTAAACAGCACATAAAGTGCAAACACACTAGAGTTTGCATCAAAGAAGTCCAGCAGACTGCAAGTGAAAATGCCCTCAAGCTGCAGCTTTCTTCCTTAGAAGACAAACTGACTGCCTCGTTGAAAAGACCAACACACACAAGATGACACGGGCTGTTGCACAAACACGAATATGGCATTCGGCTCTTGGTCTTGATTGTTGTTATATCAAGGTCTTGTGGTTCTACTGCATAATAATGTGTGTTTTTGTCTTCTATGCTGTGCTTCTTTTTCCAAGGAGTCTGCATGTGACACTGCAGGAAAGATCAGTTGTTGATTTGCAGGCACGTTTTCATATCCAGGTTGTCTTCGCTGTTTTGGCAAATGTGCACACGTGTGCTGGAATACAAACGAAGGATTTAAGGGACAGTGCTTTTAAAATTTGTCACACCCACTCATGTTTTCCACATTTCATGCTTCAGACTGATCTTAAAGTGGATTAAATTCTTTCTCTTTTTATTTATTTTTTTGTCCTTAGTCCACAAGGTTTCCAAATTTAAAAAAAAATGTCTTTTTTGTCTATTTTGTACAAAAAATAAAGATTGAGATATCCAATTTGCATTACCATTTAAACATTTTATTTCATATTTTGTTTAATATCCTTGAGGAGGAATGATCCTACAAGCTTGGCGCTCCTGTTCTTTGAAGGTTTATCCCACCTTTAGTGATATATAAATATGAAGGAAAGAAAAAGGAAATAAAAATCTGGATGGAGAAGGAACATCAATGAAGATTTTCACAAGCCTTAAAGTAGTGCTCATCAGTATGACCAAAATTATATAAGATGTTTTTTATTATTATTATTATTATTATATAAGATTCACTATATTTGAATGTATAATGTTTTCGAAATGCTGATTGAGAGAATAATTACTTCCGTACTGATTTCATAGTCATGACAATTGTACATTGAACCAAAACAAAACAAAATTTTAATGTCCACAATATCTGAGATTCAGTGATTTGTTCGTAGCCCTGAATCTGTCATTCTCACAGTAATTAACAGAACAATGTCTATTGGGGTATTTCCCTATCTTTAATCAAGAGCATAACTGTTTGCTTTCAGAGCAAGATTTTTTTGTTTTCACACTCAAATATCATCTTGCTGTCTCTCAAAACTCTGCTCTCACAACTGGAGAATATCTGCTCTCTTGCAACTGGCGGCCCGCTTGGTCTCAGGAAAGAGACCAAGCTTGAGGGCAGGAGATTTGAACCCGTAACACTAAAACTTGAGAAGAGGAGCAGAGTTTTGAAAGGAAGAACAATATATTTGGGATCAAGAAGGGACTTTTTGAGTATGAGAGCAGAGCAAGATTTGAGTGCGAAAAAAGAAATCTTGTTCTCAAATCAAACAATTACACTTTTAATTAAAGATAGGGAAATACCTACATACGTGCCTTGGATTGATGGCATATATAGTTATTAATTTCATATATTCTTGGTACTCAAAATCATATTTGCTAAGGTGGTGCAGCAAATTGCTCAAATAGTAACAGTTGTTTGGTCCACTTTTGACCTTTAGAAACCAAAATATCTCCAGACAACAGAAACAAGTGTTTTTTAATCAAAAGTTCATCTGTGTCATCATGTTAAGCTTCAGAGGCGCTGTAGCTTTACTTTCTCATCTTTCTCCATCTGTTTTTATTGTTTCACATCGCCAGTAACAAAGGTGCTCTTGTTTAGAGGTGCAGCAGTGAAAAAGGTCCCTCATCAAGCAGTTTTCCTGCTGTGTCACTTCGTTTAGGCCAGTGGTTCCCAAACCTCTGCTGTGACAAAGCAGCCAGATGCTGAAAATCAGTTCTCAGATTTACAAAATAACGCCTTTATAACTTTGTTTCTAAATACCCAATGCTAAAAATACTAAATGTAGGGCTTAAAAAATGTCAGAATCTTCATAAAAAAAGTGTTGTTTTTGGTTTTTTTTTTTGTTTTTTTGTTGTTTTTTTTTTTTGGTGAATTTGGTTCACCAAATGTGCCCAAAGTCAGTTTCTCTCTTTGAGATTATGCAAGATTTGGATTTTTAATATGGCACCAGTAATAACTTTGTTGTTTATGCGTAAAAATGAATGCATTAAAAATTAAACGCCCCCTAAAGACCCCTAATTAAAATCCAAAAATTATTTGATAAATGTGGGTTATATTTTTTTTATAATGATCTGGCAACCTTCTGACATTATAACGGGACCCCTGTGAGATTTGGGCCACCAGTTTGGGAAAGGCTGGTTTAGGCTGTTTAAATCAGTTTTACTCTAAACTATACTATATGGGAAGTTAAAGACCATATGAATAACCAAAATCAGCAATGACACTGATGTCAATCAAATCATCAATTCCCATCCCTAATCCTGATTGGTCTCTCAGTCCCTGTTACAGAAAACCATTCCCACACCATGATGCTGCCATCTCCGTGTTTGGTCGTGGGGATATTAATAATGTAATACTCAGTGCCTGGTTTCCTCTGTACTTCATATTAGCAATATTGGATGTGTACTTCAGATAATTAACTAATCAGGGAGTTATTCAGATTCCTTTTGGCAAATTTAACTAATACAAGCACAAACTCATTTTTAAGATGAGTCTGAACATCATAAACATCATCAGTCTGAAACTTGAAATATTCTAAAAACTCTAGCATACAACAATGTTCAACTTTGTAAGTAGAGTGAAGTAAAATGATGAAGACACATCTATTACTAGGATTATTCTTTCAGCGCTCTCATCTAGTACCTTGTCAAGACCTCCCATTCACACTTGATAAGACAATAAAGGTTTATTTCTGTGTTGCTTTGCTTTCTCCTCTGAGCCTTTTACTATATTTATTTGTGCTTTTAGAGATGCTACTGTTTGCCTCGGCTGTTACTGCAAAAGCTAAATGGCTCGTAAGAGTGTAGCTTGCTTTTCAAAGAGAATACAAGAGCTGGGAAATGGCAAGTTTAAGGCAGGTCACTTCGATTGGCTGTCCTCCCTTGTTAGTGAACAGCAGTGCATCGTGGGAAAGACTCCAGGAGAGTGCAGGGAATCAGAGAGAAACCACTGTTCTCTTAATGTGTTTGCTTGAACAACTAACTCTAAGGCGCTTTCCAGCTTACAGAGCATTAAAAGAAGTGTACAGTAGATGGAGAAGACAGAAAGCTGTCTCACTGTGCTGGATTTCTAAATCTGCTCAATTTTTGCCCATCAGTTTTATCTTGCATGAATTCAGGCATAGAATAGGAATAACTGGGTTTAAGCTACTAGCTTAAACCCCACACCAACTTAGAGTTTAATAATGTTGGTCTGTTTTATAGTATAAGGTATCACTACTAATATGTTCTGGCTGAATGATGTTTGCTTGCTTACAGAAAAACTCCACCCTCACAATTTCTTCTTCAGTAAATCAAATTTGATTTTGAAGAAGTCTGCTCAGAGTCAGCTCAATCAACAATATTAAATATGAAATATCTGCCAGTCGCAATTGCAAACTCTCCGATCCACTGCCTTGCTTTTCTCCCCATATCATACCGTATAAACAATCTGGCTCGACACTTAATGAAAGACACATCTCCTCGTTCTTTTTTCTTCTTTTTTTCTTTTTATTTTTACCCGAGATAGAAATTATGTTCAGTCCGTATATAGTTGCCTTCTATCTCTCACCAACCAATTTTCTCCCTTCAATTCTCTCTCTATGTATTATGCATTTGCAGTGTATTGAATTGGCACTTTCGCTTTTTTTTTCTCCTCCTCCTTTTGCCATCCTATTTTAGTTTGTAACAGGCTGCATAACCTTCTTCCCCTCCTGCTCGCAGAAAATCCTTTAAGAAAAATGCATTGATTGCAACACCCCCCTTTTATCCTTTTCAATTTACTTTTCTTCCTTTTTTGTCACATCAAAGCTTTCTTTCTACTACCTAAATCATACTTTCAGTCCACCACAATTACAAGATTTTGTCCTTTAATGTATGCTTTTTGTGCTTTGCATTCTTCATGCACCATGGTGTCATATCAAACTACCACATTTATTAAGCTATTAGTGTAAATTTAAGTACTTCCCAAACAACTAACAAATAACCAATGACATAAATGAGCCTGCAGTGTTGTTTTGTATTACCCTTTATGGGAACAAGACTTAAAAGTACAGTGTGTAAGAACTACTAGCATAAGTGATAAAGCTGAATATTGAATATTCAAAGCACAGCTGTAAGTGGACGGTGGCCATTGGTGGCCAAAATTCTAACATGTTTTCATCTGTGAGTGGATCCATTGGCCTCAGGTGCAGTGATGACTGCACTCCAGGTAACTACTCTCTTCTTCTATGCATCTTTTAAGGCGATACTTATCCCAAATGGTGCTCTAATACCTGGCAAATCCTCGCTTCACACACAGAGGTGCTTATTCATTCAGACACACAGCAGTAAAAACGGTGGCATAAATATAGTGGCTGCCATGTGGACCCAAAACAACAGTATAAAACAGTTATTTTAGTAAAGAGATTAGATACCAATAGAAAAACAGTTTTTAATGACATATTCATTTTTTTGTCATTGATCTGTGATTTTGTTACACACTGTGCCTTTAATATTAGTTTCATGAGTTTAAGCTTTTTAGTGCTCTAATTTTTAATTAGATAATGCTTAATGTATGTTTAAATTAAATTCTAAGGTTGAGTTCGACATAGAAATTACCAAAGGGTAGAAAGTTTGCAAACGTTGAGATGTATGTTGGACTTGTGTTGGAATAATTTGTCTTTTTAATTAATTAATTTTTTATGGTTTTTAAGATTGTGAGAACATGGTGAATTTATTAATATGGTGTTATAGCCATGTTTCCCTCAGTTCTGTACAATCTGGAGCAGATTAGTGGATGTTTGATGGAAGCAAATATAAAGTTTTTTGCAACAGCTGAGATAAAATGGAATCTGTATGCTTAAAAATTGGAATAGATCTTACTTTAGAAATCTTCCTCAGCTGAAGGCAAAAACACAACTTCACAGATTTTATGTGCTGCTTTAGACTCAAGTTACTGTCAAACCAAATACTGAGTTTATTTGTAACAGGCTTTAAAAGTTCTCACAAGAAACTATGAGTCGGCATAATTTATTTAGTATTTTCCGGTGGACACAGATTACAGTTTTTATACAAGTGAATAGTAAAAAGGTTTTAGATATATACTTTTTTATATCCTGAAGACAGTCACTATAGTGAAGCATACTGGGATAAGAATTTCTAACCGGTAAATACAACTGTGTCATCAGTATAGCTATGAAATGAAATCCTGTGTGTCTAGATAATATGACCTCGGGAAAACATTCTACAGTAGAGAACTACACATGTAGTTACTGATTAGGACAATAAATTATTTAGTTTGAAAAGTAGTATCTAAACAATTTTATGCTATACTTACTATTTCCAGCCAGCACCTTGGTTTAGAGAAAGTGGATGTTGTGATCAGCTGTCCCAGAAGCAGCACTAAGGTCCAAAAGGAATGGGATAGAACAGAAACTATCATCGACAGCCATTAAAAGATCATTAGTCGCCTTGACAAGGGCAGTTTCTGTGCTGATTTTTATGGAATCCAGAAAAAATCATTATCTATAATAATGAACATTTTTCTTAGTTATATGTGTTCTTAACTCCTGGAGTTCTAAATTAACATAAAATGAATATGTTAATTGTTTTAGTTTCCCACTGGCTGCTCTGTGATTAACAGAAAGGCAGAAAAAAGAAAGAAAAATCCAAGTTAAATGATGGCCTCTACTAACTTTCTTCAGCTGTAGGAATATAGAAATCCATTATAATGTTATATGCAGTAATTGTGCTACGCTACTACCAACTGCACACTATGTGGTGCTACACATTGGTGGTTAGCACAGGTCTACCGTTCCTGGCTCAAGCCATGGCTGGGGGGGAGGGGTATGAACTGGACTTTTCTCTTGAGTTTGCATGTATGCGTGGATTCTCTCTGGGTACTCCAGCTTTCTCCAACAGTCCAAAGTCATGCATGATAGATTAATTGGTCACTCAAATTTCTTCCTATGAGTGGTTGTTTGTCTCTCTGTGTTAGCCCTGTGGTAGACTGGCAACCTGTCCTGGGTGTACCCTCCCTCTTGCCTGCTATTGCTGGGATAGTCTTCACCCCCACCATGTACTGGAAAAAGCGGTATAGAAAATGGCTGGATAGTTAATATTAATAGTCCAGGAAAAACTGAAATGGAGACACTCTGATGCCCAAGTTAGCTTCAGTCTCTACCTGCAGCCTGTCACAATATGATGCTGCTTACTTTGTTATGGATGCTGTATTTCTATCTTGGCTTTGAACCATAACAGAAGCTTTGATTGAACCAAGCATCATTTATTTAATTTCTAATATTCTCACCAAAGCATATGAGGAAACAAGTTTGAATAATAAAAGGCTAAATAAAGCTTTTCTCTTGCAAGCCCAATTGAAACTCCTTTCTAGAAGTGATGCCAGGAAATCAAAACACTTTTATGACCGCCCATTACACTAATCAAACCCCTCATCAATTTCCAAAATGAAAGTCATAATTTTTAAAGCAACGTAATGAAAAAAACAACAGCTCTTTTGTTCAGTCATTTACTGCATAAAATACCAATCATCCACTATGCGGGCCAGCTGAGGGGAAGACTCTCATTTTTATATCATGATCCAGAAGTTGAAATTGGATTAAAAGAGTTTCCCAAAGCCACTGTTGAATAAATGACCTGCTACCAAAGACTGTGTGGTGCATTGAGAATTCAGTCTGCAAGTATAAGCCTCCCAATAAACATTAGTTAACCAACTGAATGAACTAAACAACCTGTTAGATCTTTGTTTTTTCCTGAAACAAAAGCATTGCTCAGTTTAGTAAAACTAGCTAAAATGTCAGTGTTGCTCTAAATCCCACACAGCATAAAATAAAAAGCATCTTCTACCTAAAAAACCTTTCTGTACACATTCATAGATTAGTCCAGTCTGTCTAGTGAGATTCAATCAAATCGAAACACAGAGAATTAATTTAAACACTTTAGTCCAAGATCTATGTTTGTTTTGTGTAAAATGCACCACAGTCAACATCATAATACTTTTCTTATTACTCATTGGTGTAAAGATCCCAGCTGATGTTTGCTTGCTTATTTATTCACTGAACGCAGATAATCCTGATGAGATCAAAAGATTGTTTTTCTGAGTGAGCACATCGAGCAATGACACAATATAAATGTCATGTTGAGAGGCAGAGAGCAGGAGCAATGATTCAAACACCAACCTTGATATTCTAGGGACTTTCTCAGCCACACTGAGCAGCTATAATACAGATGATAAGAGTCGATTTACGCCTAAGATGCAGGCTGCAACTGGAAAACCTAGGGTTCAAACACACACACAGACCCCATTTGGCAATGGGCAGGCTAGCACTGAGATCGGATCTCAGCCGGGTGGGAATGCAGTCTATGCAGTGTGATCACTTTCTGATGAATAAACACAAGTTGATATGTTAAACCTCCTGAGTCCCATCTCTTCCTGCTAAGCTTGATGAAAGCTGCAGGTAGGAAGGAGTAATATGTACTTAGCAAGGCGGCTTGTGAGATCTCAATCAAGGAGAAATCCATCTTGGCAGATGGCAGAGGGGCTTAATTGTATAGGCTTCAGCTTCCTGCATTAGCATCTACAGGTGACAGCAGCTCCTAGAGTTTAGCATAAATACTGAAAGCATCATTAATAGCGCAACCTAAGAGCATCATTTTAGTGAAACAGAAGATGAGTTCAGTGGAAGACTTAACTGAACCAGACAAGTGGTCCATCCAGTCATCTGCTGAGAACAAATTTTTTAATGGTTCATTTTACCAAACCATCAGCCACAGATGTTATAGGGATTTTTATGTAGCAACAGAATTTCTTGATCTTGGATTGGCTGAGGTTATTGACTAGCCCAACCTAAGCTTTCGCTCTACAAAATATAGCTTTTTTTTGTCAGGAACACTATGTATTTACTAGATTACCATCCTGGAGAAAAAACTATATCCAGCAAATCCCTTGGGTCCATGTTGTAGAAACATTGTCATTAATTCCACTCAACTTCCAATCAATCAACCTGTTTCATGGAGATCTCTGTGCTGTAGCTAACCTGAAAGTAGTTTACGAAAAAAAAAAGAAAGATTCAAGACTCAGAAATCTCCTTTTCTACTAGTTAAAGAAAAATGGGGAAGTACTTCAGCTTCTGTGGGTGGTCAAATTGTGATGAC
Source organism: Melanotaenia boesemani (assembly GCF_017639745.1). Taxonomy (NCBI): domain Eukaryota; kingdom Metazoa; phylum Chordata; class Actinopteri; order Atheriniformes; family Melanotaeniidae; genus Melanotaenia; species Melanotaenia boesemani. Next base: position 14,229,360 of record NC_055705.1, read on the forward strand.
GATTTCCACTACTAATACGAAAAATGATCCTACACTTATCAAATGTGTACCTTCAATCTTCCAACAAATCCTCCAGTGAATCCTCATATCTGTTGTTCCTTCATAACCCTTAATATGTTTTATTATTCAGACCTGTAACATATTATTCTGTCCCTACCAGCAGAAACATGGAAAAATACTCCTTATACAAGTCTCTCTATACTGGACCAAATGTGATTAACAAGCCACAAATTCTGCCTAAGGAAATAGGATGGACAGTTGAGTAGGGCTAAATGATTTCAACCATGGGCCTTTGTAAGATATGATGTCAAGACCAACATAAACATTACATACAGTAACACTTTAATTAAACACTTTTCTCAATTCCTTTTTTGGTTTAGATGAAAGCATTATTAAACTGATCTTGGTATGAGGTAAAATACATTCTTTTTACGATGCTACACTCAGGGATGCTTTTTTTGCCCTTCACATACAGTTATTCTCACGACCAGTAGAGGTCACATATTCATTTAATGTAATCGTAATGCTTATTTGTCTGCACATATACACATGGGCACATTTTGGGGAGGGAGTGTACTTTCTCACAAAACAGCAACGCAACCATTAACATTCAATTTCATTCTTTTGGATCTGCTTTCTTCTATATAGCAGTGATATGACCATTTTCTATTGTAGAAAAACCAGCTGAACACATACATATGGGTTCATTCTCATTTAATAAAAATTGACTTAGCAACGTGACTGGATGATAGAGCTGTTATTATATTTTTATTTGTTGTACTTAAAAATTGATACAGCATTTCACAAGTAGGGCATGCACTTTCATTACATACTGAACTGATCAACATGACATACAGAATAAACAAAATATACTGAAACACTTCCTATGACACCGTGTTTGTTGAATAATTTCATCAATTTCTACTGTTGAAGTCATGTATTGTGAACTTCATAGTAGTAAAGTGCTCTTCATACTTTGGAATCTGTGCCTTTCTAAAGTGGTTGATTTAGGTTTTCAACTGCAGAGATCAAGGTGGAGATGCTTGAATTACTCCTTACATAAGTTCTAACTCCATACAGCAGCTATTACAGAAAAGTGGACCAAATTTCTTTGAAGTCTTTTAAGGTTGATTGCTGAGGAGGCCATATTCTTCCAAGTTAGAGTAATTTCCCAGGGTTTTTCATTACCTCTTTGCTAGCCCTTGAGTGCACCGAGTTGGATTGCAGATAGTCCGCTTCTTCCAAGGAACTTTACAAGGAAAAGTACTCATACTTCTCCTTCAAACTAGGCAAAGTTTAATTATTAAGTTTCTGAAAGTATATTTGGAGGAATTTCCCTCTCTACATTGCTCATTACATCCCAAAGCAAGTACCTGGGATGAATCTTCACATCCATCCACAGCTGATCATGTCCATCCTCACTAATGTCGCAATCGATAAATGCCCATCTAGTCATCATTAATTGAGTCAGTCCTTCACAGATCCAATCTGCAACCAGTCTATCACTGGTCAAGCCCTAATGAGTTTGTATTGTCAAAGATGTATATGAATGGCTTCAGGTGGCACCCATTCAGTTGGATCTCTAGCCGCTGAGTAATGCTGCTAATGGGGCAATATATCAACAAGTAATCAGAGAAAGTCAGTAAAAGGGTTAATAGAGCAGGGAAATAAGAATGAATGACTGCTGTTTATCCAGACTAAGAAAATTTGTGAAAAGTTAAGTCTAAAGAACAAATTAAGGTCTCGTGGCTTTAATAAAACACATTAGTGAGCTTTGCTAGGTAGTTATGAGATAAGCATAATCAAAAGTTTTTCTTGATTTAGCAATAAAACTTTGGGTTCAAATGCTGCATTTTCAGAAACAAGAGTTGAAAAGGCATTCCTAAGTGTGCAGCAGGACTATGCAACTTAAATTATACACATAAACAGGAAAAGTTGTTGCTCAAATGCACTGAAAATGAGCATTAAATATGGTAATGCAGTGATCTTTTTTCAGTCTGTGGTTTCCTGGAGAGTTACTTCCTTTCTCTCTCTTCTCTCTTTTTACTTGTTTTGTTTGTTTTGATCTTTTGTGATTGTCTTGTGTCTCATTGCCCTTCAGCTTTCATATCTTTTCCACTTCTCTTTTGTATTTGGTGACTTCATGCCATTTTGTAATTCTTTGTGATATTTGTCATTGCAGCTTCTGCCATATTGAGCTGCTTGGACTTTGCAGCCATCTTTTGTTGTGTGGTGACCCTGCTAGTTTTTGTTCTACACTGGATCTGGTATTTTTAAAAAAAAAATTATCATCTTAGCTGGTTATTTTGGAAAGTTCTGTTTGCTTATGTCTCAGTAGCCTCCATAAACCCTGAACAGACTCCATGTTCCAGATGGAAAATAGGCAAAGCATTAAAACCAAACAAGAACAATTGAAAAGGAGCTTGAAGTAAGTAAATAGTGCTAATTTTCATCTAGCAAAATAAAACTGGCGAGGGAGAGGATAATGAAGATGGTAATTATTGCTCAAATCAGTTTGTGTGTACATAATGGATAACAAAAGCAAATTACTCTCTGAACCAATATTGGAAATGGACAGAGAAATAAATTTGACAGCGAAAATGATTTTTGCCATCAACAGTCTTCAGCCAGCATTTGTTTACTGTATTGAACCCGCCACTGTGCTGCTCTGCCCATCCCCAGATTGTAATTTTCAGCTCATTTCTTTTCATTGTCCCTCTCGGCCTAAAATTCTGATGGAATTAAAGTGCAAAACTGTCAGACTGTGAGTGTTGTTTGGATGTTTCTACCAGACTGATCTTCAGCCAGAGAGCATGAAATGTTTGTTGCAGCATCGTACACTCTGCAGCTACAGTAACTGAAAGAAAATGATCAGCTCAAACTTAAATGTGGACATATTTAATATGGGATGAGGCATGCACAATACATCCAAAAGCACCAGTTCTGAAGTAAAAATGGGGTTTTAAACAAACAAAATCATAAACCGTGGAGGGAATAAGCGCTTGTTATTTAGTTCTATGTGAAATAACCTTCAAAAGATTTAAAAGTGAGGCCACGAATCTCAAAGACTGCAGTTTTTTATTAAGAGAAAAAAAAAATAAAACTTTTGCTGGAGAAGTGGTACCACATGTTAGTTTTTAGTAAATATTTAGTAAAAATAAAAGGAAAGGATATGAAACTGCAGTGTCTTGGATCAGTATATAAATTTAACTTATTTAAAATTAAACAACTCCCTTTTCTGTCAAGATCATGTACAATAAAGGTCACTAAGCAAAAATCATCTTTAAAAAAAAAAAAAAAATGTCCTCCGTACTATTCCAAAAGAACAAATAAATAAATAAATGACCAGAAGTTGCTTGGATCAGGTTTGTCAACCCCTACTTTTACATTCTCCCTGTTAAGTTTCCCAGAAAGGCTGTTTACCAAGTAACTATCATAATTTTATCAGGCTATTCTTTATGTAATGAGAAACCGGACAAAGTACTTCCTTTTTTTAGAGCAAAAAAGCTAACTTTTCCTCCTTTTAAGTATGCTTAAATAAAAGGTGAATAAATGCTTTTTGCTTTCCCTTCTGTTATTTCTATCTTCATTTTTCCGATGTTTGACGAATGCAGCACCATAGCGTGTTGGCAACCTGCAGTGTGCCTTACAAACTTCTGGTCAAATTGTGGGGGGACATAATCATGCACTTAAAGCATGGACATGTCCACACTCTAATCTGATGGTCGTGAACTGAGTTTGGCCTTATTTGTGTTAAGGCATTAGGAAAAGGCTGTTTCCATGGCAATGTTGTCTTCAGAGTAAAGTTTTAATTGTGTTCATTTTAAACTTTAGGATACATCAGTTTTAGATCAGCTGATCATTTGTTATCAGGAAAGGCATGTGTTTTATTTTTTTTATTTTAATTATTTTTTTTTATCTTCCTCATGGATATCTTGCATATCCACCAGCATAAGTCAATATTTTACCTGGTTTTCTTCTCATCATCGTTGCTGTTTAAAAAGAAAAATGCTCAGTATTTCAAAGGCTTTGTGTATGAATAAAAATAAATAAATAAATAAATTTGATTTGTGGCCACACAATTTCCTGGCTTTGTTTCCTCCATGTTTATGGAATTTGAAGTTAAGCTGCTTTTCATGCTTTAATTCCTTGCACAGAGATCTGAGCTGTTTAATAAAGGCAGGCATCTTGTTTCTGGCTCAGAAGAAAATGCATTTAAAATAGAAGGCAAAAAAAAATACAAGATTTTTTCTTTTGGATGCTTCAAAGTCGGTTTCTTTTCAAATCTTTGAATGTTTTAATAGTGATGAAGGTAGCAGGACACTGAGCAAACAAGCAGGGATTTAACCCTTTGAGTCTTATGCCTATTTTTTGTAAGAATCTGCTCAAAAATTGCATACCCATAATAAATTGATATCTCTGCAACTACAAGGTTAGTTAAATACTTTTGGAGTCATAGTAAAGGAAACTCGTGAGATTAGTTAATGTGTGTGATGCATAATTATCAGTGTGTTAATGGAGATAAATATAAATGGCACATAGCACAAATGATAAGGTTTCAGACTTGCCTAAAACAAAAACACACACACTTTCAGGATGAATATGAATTTCCTTTTGGAATGATGCAGTGGTTAATCCTTTTTTAACATTTTTTTAGTTAAAGAATTACAGCTTGTATACAATTATCACAAATTACCGCAATCGATGCGAAACAAGTAATTTTCCTGTACTTAAAAAAATTCTATATACACTTTAATGAAGAGGCAAAATAGAACCAGTTTTTCCAGAAAACCTTTTCAGTAAACATAAGAATGAGGTAATAACATAATAAAGTTGCTCCTTTTACTACAGTATATTTTATGACAACTCAGACTAATCTCTAAAACTGGAGCTAAATCTAATAATATGGCTTTCAGTATGGCTACAAGTAAACAAGGTTGTTAGCCATCAATCCCAGCTCAAACTGTCCAGCCTCTGCGTGGCACTTTGAAGCAATCCTCCTTATCAGATGAAAGTTTGATGTTTATGGATTTCAAGAGTTTCTGCTGGCAAAACGAAATGTTACACTTCAACAAAATCTTTATCTGGACACTCCTAAGCATTTCAAATAAAAAAAGATTTCTGCTCGTTTTTGGTTTAAGAGGAAACGGCCACATTTCCGTCCTTTCATGATGGAAGCATTAATGGATCAGCCAGTTTAATGGTTGGCATTATGGTTGATTTATAAAAGCAACATAGGCTTTGTGTTTAATCCAAAAGCATAATAGTGATGTATTTGCTTAAAGCAACAGTGTTCTGATAGTAAAAGAGAAAGACTTAAAGAATGGATTAGCGTTCCTTTTCTCCAGGAAGATGTGAAGGCTTCAGGGTAGCTGACGAGGTGTTGTTTACCGCTTCTGAATCTGTGCTTCGGCAGCCAAATTAGCTCAAATAAACTTTCTAAAGGTAAGATAGAGAACAGCCCGTGGCAGTGAGAAAATATTGATCCAGTCTACAAGTTTCAAATCCCATGTGGCCTCGTTTTGTAGAAAAAAAAAAAGCAAAGTGTTTTAATTAGAGTTCCTTTTGCCACAAGGTTCTTCTCTCCATCTCTCTGTGCCTTGGATGGCTGCCAGGCTCCTGTGTCTGCAGTCTCAGCTCTAAGTCAAGAACAAAGTCACCGATATGAGAGTCATTTTGGGTTGTGACACTCGGATAACTTCCACTGTGATGCAGGAGTGTTTGGGGAATGCAGGCAGTCTAGCAGTTCTGGCTCCGTATGCCAGCATACTGGGTTTTAAATGAAACAGCGACTCAGACATTGAAGTGTTGACTCCTGGCTTTGATTTTACAAGGTTCAGAATCGCTGTTTTCATGCACTCATGGAGGGATCAGGTGCCAACACTCCTCTGCAGCTTACAACAGGGATTTTGTTTCTCACTGGTCATTTTGTTTCTATGATGGAAACATTTCAAACCTCTTTTAGAGAATTTATCATCTCTTTGCTCTTTGTTAGTTGTGCATATCTGTACACACTACATTTCTTTTTTATGGTAATTTTTGTCTCTTGTGATCTCTTTCAAGACAGTTTCATTTGTAAATACTTATAATGCATCTGTGTCTTTTGCATCTCTTTCTCATAACATTATACCTCTGTGTGGTCAGGTTGCACTTATTTTTATCTAATTTACAGTATGTCTTTGTGGTAATCTGTTCCCTCTGGTCTTTTTGTGTTAGTCTGTGGTACGTTTGCATCTATATGTGTTAATTCTCTAGTTCTTTATCAGTTTTTGGGCATTATTTATCCCTTTGTTGTTGCTTTATTTCTTTTCCAACTACACATTCCCCATTTGACTTTTTGTCTGCACCCATTGGACCCTTCTGTAATTCCTCCATGCTTGGCACTGTGCAGAAAATTTGGCATTTTTATTCATATTTATACATCAAACACACATAAACCCTTAAAGCAGCAAAAGTCTGGTATACAGGATTAGAGCAGTGGACTTATTTGTGTTTTGGTAAATGCTTCTCTTACAGAGACGTTCCACTTATTTAACATATGAGCTGTTAAAGCAGATGTAAGATGTGTCCTCAGGATAGCTTGGCCTCTACTACACACAGCTGGACCTTTCAGATTCTTGTTGTATGAGTGGCTACTGTAGAGCTGATATGTGGAGCTAGATGTATTTTACACTTCTTATCCTGAGAGGTTTTGGTTTCAGTCCAGGATTCAGTTGGATGTCATCCAAAAACGAGATACCAAAAACCACCTCCGTGCTTGTTGTGGGTCAAACACTAGATTTTTTTCTTTTTCTTGAATATGCAACACATGTGGGGAAAACTGACTACAGCTACCACTGTCGGGAGGGATTAAATTAAAAATTTGGCAGCATTTACTCTTTGCTCACATTTAGGTGGCAGACTCCACCGGTTCCCTGAGTGGGTAGACCTTCATATGAATGTCTCACCGTCTCGTTAACTCACAGGCTACTGAACACACATATGAAAGTGTTCCTTAGCAGCAAAGTTCGTTCCCTTTTCCATCCCTGATTACTCCTGGCGAGGTCTGACCTCCGGCTGTCAGCACCAATTCTACTGTGGACGTTGAGTTTGCTCAACCCCGGGATCACTTAAGGCCACAAGTCCATTCAGCCATGCCCACTGGGGAGCCCCACTTTCCTGCACTACTTTCATTTTCTCATTAATTCAATCGAAGGCAGGAGCTGCTGCTTGTTCCCGACTGAGCCGAGGAGCCCAGTGTGTTTTACAGATCGCTCTTAGGAAAAATATTTCAACCTCTAGCATTAAATTCAGAATTTCTCTCCCATGTGAATTGGTTAAATGCTGCAAGCTATGAAATAAGAGGACTCTGGTTGAAGGATCAGCATGGTAATGCTGCCACTTGTTACAAAGAGTTGCACTGTGGCTCACTAGAGCTGGAAAGTGTAAACAATAACTCCTGCACCTGTAAAACCAGAGATGCTGACTGCTGGTGTTGGATGTAAGGCCTGAGGGCAAATACAGCAGAGGAAATTGGATTTGTTGTGTAGTTTTTGCCTGTGAAACCCTCTCAGTTCTTTTTTTTTTAAGGATGTTGTATTTTTAAACAAGTCACAAATGACTACATAATGATTTTCAAAGCCCTGAAGATCTTTTCCTTATTTATTCAAGTCTTTGAAACTTTTATCCCAAACAAGAACTTTGGAAGGCAGAAATCAATTTGTTTTGGAGGAGGTTTGGTGGAATCATGCTAATAATTGAGATTATTCCCATGTCTCTACTGGAGAATGGTTGGAACCCATCCAACCAGCTCTGCAGGAATTCATTGACCTTGGCGTGTTTCAGCAAAAGTTTTTGGAGCAAACATGCTCCACTGCTAATGTTTCACCTTCATGTATAAAAAATCAGGGGTTGCGTAGCAAGTTAGCCGACCTTTGACCTCAGCTCAACAGGCACCCAACCTGAGGACTCGTCCTTCAGTGAGACGGCGAATCCCTGCCGGCTCCTGCGGTGCTGATCTCCACCTCACCTTGACCTCCGTTTTCCATCTTACAGAACATAAAATTAAAATTGCTAACAAGTGTTTTGTCCTTGTGTGAATGTGTGTGCGTGTTGTGTGTCGGTGCGTGTTCTTCACCGCCTTAGCAGAATCCCTGTTCAGCGGCCTGGGGCTCGGTGCGGTGGTGGGCCTCGGTCTGGGAGCGCTGCTGCTGCTCTTGGTGCTGGTGGATGTCAGCTGCTTCTTCCTGCGTCACTGCGGCCTGCTGATGTGCATCACACGCACGCTGTGCAGCAAGAAAACAGCCACCAGTGGTAAAGGCAAAGAAATGGAAGAGGGCAAGGCTGCTTACCTGTGAGTATCATCTTCCTTTTTCAGTTTTCTTCTGGGGTTAAAACTCCTTGAATCACCAGCAAGTCACTAGGTCCTTCATGCTTGCAGAGGGAACATCTGCTGTGGGTGTATCTTATTACTCGTGGGTTGCAGGGGTCAACTTTCTGCTTCCTGCTGTATAATTTTTGTGCTACAGTGAACTGAAAGAAAGAAATGGATTATTTTAAAGTTGGCTTGAAAATGTTAATTGAGCAGCTCTCGACAGGAAAAAAGTCTCACCATCTTTCAGAAGTCTTTTCTAAAGGTTTATATTTGGTCAAGGATTCACCTGCAGTTTCACAAATTGTTGCAAGAAAATACAAATACAAATGCAGCTCTTCATGTAATGTACAGATTTTATTCCTTCTATATTTACTATGAATAAGAAAAGGAGACTTTTTTTTACCATTTACTATAGGTACACCTACAACAGCCGCCCAACCACCCTTTCAACCACAGTATGTCTCCAATTATGTCTTACTCACTAACATCAGTGCCTTCCATACAATGTGCAGTGAGTCCACCTCACTTGTTTGCATGGATTGTGTGTCTGTACACTCATGCACGTGTGACAGTGTTTTTGTTATCTCGACTTTATGCTTTGCTCTGTGTATCTCCGTGTTTACGGTATGCATGCAAATAGTCTCTGAGTGGCCCCCAAAAAAGTGTTGTTGCATGCGCTGTTTGTATAAGCAAACATGTACCTCACCTTTGTTTTGTCTCAACAGACAGCAGGCAATCCATAAGCCCACTCCTTTCAGAAATTCACAGTGCAATCGATTTTCAGATTTAGTCCCGCTGTTTCATGCAGGGAGCAGGCCAGCACCCACAGAGGCTGATTCATTGGCCTTAGCAAAGCTGTTTTTTGTTTTAAAACTGTCAGCGTGCCAGCCCTGTGTCTGGGATGTTGAGAGAGGGCACAGAGGAGGAGAGGAAAAGGAGGAGAAGGGGCTTTGACTTTTGCTGAGTCACTAAGCTCGCAGCGTTCGAAGGCTGACTGACTGGCTGCCCAGACAGCATGCACAATGTGTGCGTGTGTGAGACAGCGTTACTGATGCAGCTTCATTCTGGCTGTATTACATTCATATGCAAAGATGTGTCAGATGTTCTGATGATGAAATTCACATAGTGCAGCAAAATGATGCAAAATGCTCCTGACAGGCAGAGGTAGCGTTTGCACTCTGAGCCTCTGCTGCACATAACTTTAAAATGGAGCTCATGAGGCGTTCAGGTGAAGCAATAACATTATTGTATTCCTGCACCCTGGGTTTGCACTTTCATGCAATTCAGTGACAAACAAGAAAAAAAAATCCAGCTGTATTTCAGCAAAGTTCAGTTGCAGAGTAAAACATTGAGAAAAACATACAGGAGATCGAACTTTGAGAGAATTAAAAAATAAACCAGAAAGTATAATAATAAACAGCAAACAAACATGGGAAACAGTTAATATTTCATGAGACAAAACATCAAAACAGAAGTGACACAATATCAGACGAAATGACAACAAACACAACAGAACAGTTAAAAAAAAAAAACACACCTCATGAAACGCAATAACTAAAAGACCATTAACATTAAACAATATAGCATTCAGACAGCAAAATAAAAACAAATGTTTTTCTTCAAAAAAAATTTTTTTTCATCTTTTTATTTATTAAATTTGAACTTTCGCTGTTGTCTTCTTGTATTTTCTACTTTCATTTTCTTTTGTGAATGTTTCATATTGTGTTCTTGTGATCTTCAATCCTACAGTCTCTAAAATGCAAGAGTATTTAGCAGAAACTAACTCCTTTTAAATCCCACATTAAATTGGTACGTTTTCAAGATGATGGCATCATGAGTAGCGAACAGACTGCCAGCTGTCACTAAGCCCACTTTACAGGGAAATATGTTGACATTGATGTTTAGAAAACTGATGAAGTTTGAACTTAAAATCAAATAGTCCTTTTAAATCTAAACTCTTTGAATTAATACATGTCAGAGTGTCAATAAAGTAAGTCAAAAGATCCGGGATGGGTGATAGGTTGCAAAAACCTGTAAATCTGCAGCCAGATGTCAATAATGGCATCAATAAAAGGGTGGAGTAGTAATAAATAGACTGACTTAGGCGATGTGTGGCAGAAGTCATGCATCGTACCACCAGAAAGGCATGTTTGCAGCATTTCTGACACACACAAGATTTTTAAAACAAGATTCTGTCAACAGGGGGTCACAGCCTGCCTTCATGGCCTGTTCCTCCCCCTCCATATGGTGCTGAAGCTAAGCGGGAAGCACCCTGCAGCTGTGTGCCTTCACAGCAGTGTGGTTTTATCTTCAAATGAGAGGATGTGTGGGTGTCTCTCTTATGAAACCTGTAGAATTGTGTCAAATTCTTTAGAGTTGCCATGGTAAAAGTTGAAAGAGCCAAACATGTTCAGAGCTATCCTGTTGACTTCAAAAGTTAGTCCACATATCCAGTTAGTGAGCAGTGAGTTCTTGACTGTGCAGAGTGATGTCGGCAGGTGCAGTGAGCAGGTCAACGGAGATAAAGTTAGTAACATACAAAGTCATTTCTGATACTGTAGCTGCTGTTTAGCTCCTAAAAAAAGGAGGCTTAAAAGTCTCCATCCTGACAAAACAACATAGAAAATAATCATATTTTAACAGAAGGGGCACATAAATGTTTATATCAAGTCTTTCGACTGGGCACGTTTTTTTCAGTATTGTCTCCAGGCATTTACTTTTCTTAGAAGTCTGCTGTTGATAGTGATGGCAGCAAATCCACTTCCATCCTGTCAGATCTAGGAATAGATCTATTTTCTTTTCTGGCCCCTTCAGTAGCCTGCAGGCAAACATGAAAAAGTGAAGCTCTGATTCTAAAAGCAGAACTTCCGGTTTTTCTGTTGATATTCATTTACCCAACAACAACAAGCCGGCGCTGAATAAAGGCGGTAAGGTGACAGTTTTAAACTTAAGGTAATACACGAGGGGTACGTGCTGACGTCAGTCAACACTTTGTCTGCTCAGACTTAAGAAGTTAAGAGTCGGCGCTCAGTGACAGATTTGAATTGGAGGAGACCAGACTTTTGGAGCCTTCATGCATACCTGATGACTCACCGTTAGAAATATAAAACAGAATGGTAGATTATAGTTAAGGCTCTGGAATCCAGCAGCTGCAGAAAGGAGACAATTTACAATGATGTTGAACACTGACAGAAAATCTATTCTATGAGAACACAGCCAGTTATTTTGAGTTTTTTATTTTATAAGCATTTTCTGTCAGACAACAATTTTAAAATCTTAGAGATAAAGCGAGATTAAAAGGAGTTTATCCTCGTTTTCAGAATCTGGAAGTGACACATTGAAATGCACACTAAAAAGCTACTTAATGTTGCCCCAAACGCTTCCCGTTTGTTTGACTTCTGTATTTATTTCATCAGTTATACAGGGCAAAATAGAGAATTCTCACTTTTTGCATCCCAGTCTCACCATAAAATTACATACAAAATTTTAATTTAAGCAAAAATATATACACTACAATCAATGCTAATATATATATATATATATATATATATATATATATATATATACGTGTGTGTGTGTGTGTGTGTGTGAAATACAGGTTAAATATCCTACAAATTGCACGGTAATGAAGTAGCAGACATTTGACGATAAATAACATAAATAAATAAAAGTAAATAAAAGCAAATGAATAGATAAAATGTAATAATTTGATATAAAGAAATAAAAGTCAGAAGTGGTTCGCAACATCAGGAGTTAAGGGGTTACAAACTGAAACTTTTTTTTTTTTTTTTTTTTTTATCTGAAGTCTTTATTTGACCCTTTAATAAAATGTAAAAACAAAAAACAAAAAGACAAAAAATTGACATTTTTCTATGGTTTATTAACGGTGTGATGTCAGAACAAAGGGTATCCACCAGGGAGCAGAAGACAAGTATCAGAATGTATACAAGAGTGTTTTCAGCACAGTTTTTACCATAAAGTGATGCAACAGGTCTCAGAAACTGTATTTATCAAATATAATACACGTGGCATAAAAGGGTTAAAAACAGTTTTTGGATCCTGTGACATTTGTCAGTCCATTTATTGACTCAAAGTGATGGACTTTTTTAGACCAAAGCACAATATGATATCGAATAGCTTCTGCATGTGGTTTGGTGGGGCCACTGTTTTTCATATAGACCCTCCCATACACTGTAGGGAAGCAGTAAATTGGCTCTTTTCAGGAAGTTGATTTTTTTTAACCCTATGAGCCTTGTGCCTTTTTTTTAAGGCCTCTGCACAAAAAAAAAATGCATAGCCATAATGAGTTGAGTATATTTCTGCAACCGCCAGGTTTATTTGAATATTTTTTTAGTCTTAGTAAATTAAACATCTGTGTATATGTTACTGGTTAAGAATAAATAAAGATGGCACATAGCACAAATAGAAAAAGTTTCAGGCTTGCCAAAAAAAAGAAAAAACAATTATTATAAAGTGCAGTGTCTTTATATCTCTATCAAATTATAGTACAATGTGTAAACACTATCTATACAAAGGCCATGTTACGTCCTCGAGCTCTAGGGGTAAGGAGGACGGAACACAAAGAGAGCCGAATACCAGAGTTAAACGAAAAGACAATTTATTTCAACAAAATGGGTCCAGACACCGCTCTGGTATCGGCCACACAAAACAAAACGAAATGGTTAATCAACGTAAAGTGTCCCGTTACAGGGTAACACAAGCACTATAATAATCAAAAGAGAATGTCCACAAAGAAACAGGGTAATCAACTTAAAGTGTCCCGTTAAAGGGTATCACAAAAGACTAGGATAATAACCAAAAGAAAATGTCCACAAAACGGGAAACACGCACAAAGGCGGAATTGGATATACCAAACAAAACCAAAATGAACTTCACCTCACTCAGGGTAGGGAACACCACACACATCAACTTAAAGTCCTTAATGTTATTCTTTAACTCGCCAAATTCACACACAATAGTCCACAATTCTCTCAGCCTGGCAGGCATGTGTCCCACTGTCCACAGCTGCCCCGAATGATGCTGCTGATGAGGTTATGTAGGGCTCCAAGGACGAACAGCCCGCCTTCCGATAACGAGCCGGCCAATCCAGGTGCCAGGTGAGGGGGTGGGGCGGTGCCACATGATGCACCCTGTCAGTCAGCTCAGCTGTCACCAGGCTGCAGTCCTGCTGGTCGCCGAGCCGGCAAGCAGGCGGCCGTAACACTCCCCTCCTTAAAGTGGAGCTCCATGCTTCACTCAGGCAGTAACGCGATGATTATCACATCAAACATTCCAAGAAGACACATTTCACATAAAGTTCATACACACGTAATGTTTTCACATTTTACACACCAACCCTTGACAAGGCGTCAGCGAACACGTTCTCGCTGCCTTTCTTGTGTCGGATTTCTAAAGGGAATTCTTGCACTAGTAGGGCCCATCTCATAAGTCGTTGGTTATGATTGTACATTCTTGACAGGAACGTAAGAGGGTTGTGGTCGGTGTAAACAAGAATTGGCACAGGGGAAGATCCCAAGTACACCTCGAAGTGCTGTAGTGCCAATACGAGAGCCAAGGTTTCCTTCTCAATAGTGGAATAATGGAGCTGGTGTCGGTTAAACTTTTTAGAGAAATAGCAGACGGGATGGTTGTAACCGTCAGACCCAGTCTGCAGGAGCACGGCGCCTGCACCCACAGCACTAGCATCTACCTCCAAAAGAAACGGCCGGGTTAAGTCAGGTGCGCGCAGCACGGGCGCGTGTAATAATAATGACTTAACGCTGTCGAACGAATGTTGACACGCAGGAGTCCAGCAGAAGGTACTCTTTGGACTCATTATTGATGTAAGGGGCTCGACCACGGTCGCATAATTCCTACAGAATGATCTGTAATAACCTGTCAGACCTAAGAAACGGCGCAGCGCCTTTCGGTTCTCCGGTACGGGGAAATCAACCATAGCGGATATTTTGGCTTCCACGGGCCGCACGCTTCCCTGTCCTACTTGTCGTCCTAAATAAGTGACGGTGGCCTTAGCAAAGTCACATTTTGCTAAGTTCAAAGTTAAAGAGGCGCTCGCTAGGATGTCAAACACAGTACGCAGCACTGTCATGTGTTGTTCCCATGATTCTGTGTAGATCACCAAGTCATCCAAATACATGCTGCAATGGGGAACTTCACCGAACAACGTATTCACCAAACGTTGAAAGGTGGCCGGGGCATTACACATGCCAAATGCCATGACTTTGTATTGGAGGAAGTGATCGGGTGTTACAAAAGCTGAAATCTGGGATGCACGGGGTGTAAGTGGGATCTGCCAGTATCCCTTAAGCAGATCCAACTTACTGACGAACTTTGCATTCCCCACAGCGTCAATGCAGTCGTCTATACGGGGTAACGGGTACGCGTCGGGAACAGTTACAGCGTTCACCTTGCGATAATCTGTTATAAAACGCGGTGTTCCGTCAGGCTTGAGCTCGACTAGGCACGGGGAGCTCCAAGCACTACTACTGGGTTGGGCCATTCCATTTTCCAGTAGATATTCTACTTCTTGTTTCATTAACTGTCTTTTAGTAGGGTTGGCACGGTAGGGATGTTGTTTTATGGGTTTGGCGTTCTGGACGTCAATGTCATGCGTTACTACGGTAGTTTGTGTTGGAATATCTTTAAATATGCACGCGTACTCTTGCACTAAGTCGCGAATATCCGTCTGTTGCGCACGGGGTAGATGCTGCAGTAGAGAAGGCAGATCCTCCAGCATCTGTGAATTTGGTAACCGTGGAGTTAAACGAGGCTCTACGGGTGAAGCGGGATCGGGAGCACACCCACTCGATTCCTTCACCAGTAGGCCAACGTTCTTAATCGGAGTCACACTTTCCGTCGAATGCGGTACACGGTGGATATATGCTTTAAGCATGTTTACGTGACAGACACGAGTCTTCCGCTTGCGGTCCGGTGTTGCTATAATGTAACACGTATCACTTATACGGGTCTTGACAATATAAGGAGCTGAAAAGCGAGCGGACAACGCAGTACTGGACAAAGGGAGCAGAGCTAACACTTTTTCTCCCTCCTGAAAGTGTCTAGTGACAGCTTTCTTGTCATAACGGGCTTTCATCTCCGCCTGCGAACTTCGCAAAGACGCAGCAGCGAGCTCGCGCGCGCGTCGCAAGCGAGTGGTGAGATCCGTGACGAAATCTAGTGCGTTCTTTTCCGGACTACTAGCTTCTAGCAGTTTTTCTTTAAGTACCTTTAAGGGCCCACGAAGTTGATGGCCGAACACTAACTCGGATGAACTAAAACCTAAGGATTCGTGAGGCGCCTGTCGAACAGCGAACAGCGCGTATGGGAGCCCCTCGTCCCAGTGTTTCACGTCGCTGTAACAGTGCTTGCGGAGTACGGATTTTACTGACTGGTGCCAGCGTTCCAGTGCTCCTTGGCTTTCAGGGTGGTACGCGCTGGAAGTGACATGTTTAATGTCTAACTCCCTTAGTGCTTGTGCAAAAAGTCGTGACTTAAAGTTAGTTCCTTGGTCTGTCTGTATTACTCGCGGCAGACCGAAAGTAGAAAAGAACTTTATCAATGCCTTAGTAATTGTCCTTGCGGTTATCCGTCGGAGCGGTATTGCTTCCGGATAACGTGTTGCCGTACACATTAACGTTAACATGAACACATTTCCCGATCTCGTTCTGGGTAATGGGCCTACACAATCAATAATTAGTCGTTCAAACGGTTCCCCCACTGCAGGTATGGGATGCAATGGTGCACGGGGAACTGGTTGGTTGGGTTTCCCCACCATCTGGCATACATGACAGCTCTTTACGTACGTGACCACATCCTTCTTCAGGCCTGGCCAGAAGAAGTGTTTTAACACCATCTGATATGTTTTGTTAATACCTAGATGTCCCGACCATAAGGCATCATGCGCGTGCTTAAGAATATGCTGACGGTAAATGCTCGGCACAACAAGCTGTGTCTCAACATTCCAGTCCTCGTCTGGTATCTCCACCGGACACCAGCGTCGCATTAACACGTCGTTGCTTAAGAAAAACGAGCTAGGTTTCACCTCGGCCCCCTCAGCACTCACCACTTGTGGGTAACAAGGTTGCAAGGTGGGATCCTCCCTCTGCGCGTTGATCAGCTGGTTTCTCGTGAGGGGAGGGAGCGGGAGAGCAGAGAACACGGGGGAACTCCGAGCTTTTATGTCGGAGACCCCGGTCTCAATCTCACTTCCCGCACCCTCATCTGTAGGAGAAACAATAAAACTATCAGACAGGTCAATGTCATCATCATGTACCTCGTTGTTTTTATGTTTTTGTGAACGGGTTACCACTCCCGTTGACAGGGTTTCCGGTTGCGTCTCTTCACGCATCGGAACTCCCACAACTTCCAATGAGGGAATGACACAGCCACCAGCTATGTCATTTCCCAGCAAAACAGTGACATTTGCCACGGGAAGCTCGGCACAAACCGCCATTGGGTAGCTGCCACTAACCAATGCAGTTTTTAAGTGCACAGTGTGTACTGCGCGCGGAGTGTATTTCATCTCCACTCCCCGCAGGAATACGTCATATCCTGCTGACGAGGTCTCGGAGAAAGGAAGCGCATCTGCCAAAATAAGAGTCTGTGACGCACCTGTGTCTCGCAGCATGCGTACTTCTCTTTCATCCTCCACTCGTCCTGTTAAAGAAACAGTTCCAGTTATAATGAACGGTTGAAAGCACAGATCCACATCTTCCTTCACTGGATTTTTCTGGCTCACAAAACCAACTCCTTTTGAGGAGGTGTGTTTATTTTCCACTTGCTTAAACTTGTGACAGTCCGCAATAAAATGACCTGGCTTATGACAGTAAAAGCAGAGCCTCTCCTCGGGCTTCTTAGCCTTCATGTCAGATCCTTTTCTTACAGCCGGTGTTTCAGGTTTCTGGAACACCGTCCTATGTGTGAGGACGTATTCGTCCGCCATTGTTGCAGCAGAAGATAGCAGAGTTACTTTCTGCTCATTTAAATGAATAACCAGCCCTTCTGGTATTCTATTTTTGAACTCTTCTACTAGGATTAATTCACGGAGGGCTTCAAAAGTTTCTACACCACACGATGCACACCATCGGTCAAAGAGAGTACATTTTTCTCTTGCATATTCCACATAAGTCTGAGAGTATTCCTTTCTATAAGTGCGGAATTTCTGGCGATAAGCCTCCGGAACCAGCGCATACGCCTTGAGAACCGTGGCTTTCACTACTTCATAATCCTGGCTAGCCACAAGAGGGAGCGCTGCTACTACCTCTTGCGCTCTTCCAGTTAAGCGGCATTGTACCAGGAGGGGCCAACACTCTTTCGGCCATGCTAGAGCAATAGCAATTCGCTCGAAGGCAGGGAAATAACTGTCCACATCCGATTCCCGAAACCCTGGAACAAAAGGAATAGATTTAGAGACATCAAATGGTAAAGCCAGTCCCTGGGATGGACCAGGTAACCCGGGTGGGGAGACACTTGCCTGAGCGCTCAGCTCCGCTTGCCGCAAGCGCACCGCTTTGTCGGCTTCAATTTCCAACCGGCGTACCTCTAGTTGGAACTGCCGCTCCTGAGCTTTCTCCTGTGCCTCTAAGTGAAGCTTGGCAAGCCGCAACCTCAACCGAGCATCCCCACCGGACGCTCCCTGGCTACTGTCGAGCACGAGAGGGTCAAAGCGGGGGAGTGTGATCGGCGTCGTAACCCGATCACCTTCTCCAGACGCCTCTCCCTGCTCCGGCAGAGTGGGTCGGACTTTCTGCTCAGCGATCACCGGATCCATGCTCTGGGCATGATCCTCAGCACCAGGAGACCCAGTCGGCGTCTCGGAACCAACAGGCATACACACAATGTCTCTTTCCACCAAACCAGCTATTACCACTGACCTCAATTCCCGTTTCCTATAATGTCTCAGCCATGGGATATCGAAGTGATCAGCTATCACCGTTAAGTCGTCCTTACGACAATCCATCACCTGATCTAGAGACGGATTCCCCAGAAACCTCTCTAAATCGAAGGCGACCTTCTTTCTAACCATTTTAACCACAGGTACAATGTCTGCCAAATGCGGAAGTTAATCCTTACCGTGATGAGGTGCCGTCACTCGTTCCTGCTGTCGCGAAAACGTACAGCAGAACCCACAGAGTCCTCTGACTCTATTCTAACAATATACACGTTATATTTATAAGTAACAATAACAATAATTAATAAACTCCCGGACGAGCCCCCATTATGTTACGTCCTCGAGCTCTAGGGGTAAGGAGGATGGAACACAAAGAGAGCCGAATACCAGAGTTAAACGAAAAGACAATTTATTTCAACAAAATGGGTCCAGACACCGCTCTGGTATCGGCCACACAAAACAAAACGAAATGGTTAATCAACGTAAAGTGTCCCGTTACAGGGTAACACAAGCACTATAATAATCAAAAGAGAATGTCCACAAAG
Organism: Melanotaenia boesemani; assembly: GCF_017639745.1. Lineage (NCBI taxonomy): Eukaryota > Metazoa > Chordata > Actinopteri > Atheriniformes > Melanotaeniidae > Melanotaenia > Melanotaenia boesemani. The sequence continues at coordinate 14,248,168 of NC_055705.1, forward strand.
AAACAGGGTAATCAACTTAAAGTGTCCCGTTAAAGGGTATCACAAAAGACTAGGATAATAACCAAAAGAAAATGTCCACAAAACGGGAAACACGCACAAAGGCGGAATTGGATATACCAAACAAAACCAAAATGAACTTCACCTCACTCAGGGTAGGGAACACCACACACATCAACTTAAAGTCCTTAATGTTATTCTTTAACTCGCCAAATTCACACACAATAGTCCACAATTCTCTCAGCCTGGCAGGCATGTGTCCCACTGTCCACAGCTGCCCCGAATGATGCTGCTGATGAGGTTATGTAGGGCTCCAAGGACGAACAGCCCGCCTTCCGATAACGAGCCGGCCAATCCAGGTGCCAGGTGAGGGGGTGGGGCGGTGCCACATGATGCACCCTGTCAGTCAGCTCAGCTGTCACCAGGCTGCAGTCCTGCTGGTCGCCGAGCCGGCAAGCAGGCGGCCGTAACAGGCCATCTGTGATATAGTGAAGCAGAACAAAATTAAAGAGGTTTTAGTTCACATAGTTCAAGCGAGGTCTGGCCATCCGTTCTCAACATTTCCCAGTTGGTGGACCTCAGGTTTTAAAATTTTAACACTTTTCAGGAGTTAAAAATAAACTTTTCTTAGCCTTGAGAGTAAAGAGTAACTCCAAGGTGAGCTAAGAGTCAATATTTGACACATTTAATTTCACAGTTCTTGTATATTTTTTAATACTTCACATCATAGCAGACGAAATGCTTTCCACTGAGATCAGCAAACCTGCATGAACTCCAACGTGCACATCTCTGTCATTTCACACTTGACATACCAAGCAGTGCCCACACTGAGTGCCATCATGCAGTTACCTTCTGCAGTCACGGCACCAAATCTCCTGCATTTAGACTAACGTCCATTAGGTTTGTTGCTACACATGCAAAACTCAACATGCTGACTCTGGATGCTACATTACTTTCTATGAAAATGACTTCACTCAACATCTATCTGTTAACTACAGATTACTTGCTTTCATTGAATAAATGCTCACAGATTTAAAATGGCAGTGCAGTAAGGTGCATGCTGGGAACCCCATCTAAAAAAGATCCCTGTCCTCATATGAAGGCACATTTTTTCAGACCCAATACTTGGGTTTTATATCTATTAGGTTCTTCTCATCTCAGAAAGAAAAGAAAAATATTTCATGATGAAAGCTACGTGACTATAAATACTTATTAAAAATGTAATTATTTAACAAAGCAGTGTGGCATATTTTTTAGATGTCAGGACGACAGCAGATGGTGTTAGGTGTGTAAAATCTCAGTGTGTTGCTCAATGAAGTGTGAGATGTTATGCAGGAAGGAGAATGTGAGCAAATAGGGGTGTGATTTCAGACAGCTTTACAAAGATGAATATGCTCAAGATTTTTTGGACTCATGGGAAAGTTTGACTTCCAATTAAGATTAGCTTTGCTTTGATTAGCTTTCCGTTTTACATTCTAGACCAGCAGACTAAGGCTGAGAGTGTACTTTCTCTTTAACCTCGCATTTGCAACCAGTTCTGTTACCATTCATTGTCCACATACTTTCTTCTGGAGTACACGTGTAACTGGAGGATTCTTCTAAGGGAACATTAGAGAACTGAGATCTGATAGTTACCGAAATTTATAGGGTGTAAAAACATATCAACATGGTGACAGTAGAGGTTAACATTTAGTTAATTTTGAGATCACAGCAAAAAATAAAAAAATAAAAACATAGCAGTAGATGGTATGTAAGGCTCCTAAAAAAACACACTGTGTTTTTTCCTTGAAACCTTCCATCATTTTACATCATCAAAGCCACCTGAGGTGAGAGGGGTAATACATTATTCAAAGGTTTGGTTCATTTGACTAAGTGCAGTGTGAAAGCAAACTGGGACCAGCTGAATGTTGCAACCCTCATTTATACCCGGTCTAGTGGACTATTGGGTGTAAAAACGTCGCAAGTTACCCAACACCAAAACAAGCCAGATGCCTTGAGAAGCTCAAACACATTGTGTTGAACCAACCTGACTTTGTAAAGATGATTTTATTGTTTATATTAATTTCCCTCCATTCAAATTCCACAATCACATAAACAGGATCATCTATCTGTAAACTCAGGGGAAAAAGATGTCTAATTCCCACCAGCTTCATTATTAATCAGGAATTTTCTACGTGCTCTAAAAATGTTACATTTCTACATTTGATAAAAAGCTGAGATCTCAGTTATAATGAAATTTACTTGCTGGGGGAAAAGAAAAAAAGAAGAAAGCACTGGATCAGAGTATGGACCAAAACTCTTGGGACTTAATGCAGCTTGGGGGCCACCTAATTTATCTTTGTGAGAAGCAGGAAATGTAGTCTGCTTGTGTCCTGCTGTAGATGTCCATAAGCTTAATTAACGTCAGCAGAGGGGAAAACAAGTGGCCTCCTCTGTGTTTTGGTGTCACAAAGGGGCTTACAGATTATAAATATACATCTACATAGTCGCTTTGATATCTCACCAGTCCACCATTAGATGCCCGCAGCTGCTAGCAGCACATTCAAAGGCTTATCAAAACACAGCTTTCCCTTTGCTTTGCTAAACGTTGCTCTACAGCAAATGCATCTGAAAGAAGATGTTTGTGCAGGGAAATAAAGAGTCATAAAAATTGGTCAGACACAGCATATGAAATCCAAATCTTTTTAAATTAAACTGAACAAGAAAGTAAGACATATAAATAAACAAAAACATGTTATTTTCAAAGATCAATCCCAAATCACTAACAGACACTTACATTTTAAGGAATTTGACAAATTTTTGGTTCCTTTAATTTCAGTATTTACAGATTATGCATAAACTGATGAGACAAATTCAATAACTTGTGTCAACTTCATTAGTTCACTTTGGCAATCGCCATCTGTATGCTTCAAGAATATACGACCTCTAGTGGTCATGAGAGGAACAACACATAAAGTGCATTAAAGCGACAGTGGTATAGGACAATAAATTTATTTTTGCCCCAACTGTGATCTGATTCCACCCCTAACCAAATAGTTTCCATTTCCAACTGTAACCTTATAATGCTTGTTGGAAGAGAAGAAACAGTTTAATCATACTGGGTCTTCTTGTATTGGTTGAATCTAACACAACAATAGTTCTTGTTCAGATCTGAAAATGCTCATAAGAGTCATATTTGAAGGAGGGATGAACTTCCTGCTTGGTTATTAAGTTTTGAGATGTGCAGAACTTAGTGGGAACCCATCAGCTGCCAGTGGATGTGCCAGTGAAACTTTTGTCTGTTATTGGCTTTTTGATGTAGATTACATAGTTTGAAGAGCATTTTGTATGCCGGTCACTAACAAATAACTTTTACCTCTCATTTGCCCCTCTCCATTGTATCACCTATTTGATGGCGAACTGTATTGATATGTTCGTTCAACAAATGCATTTGTGCCCCTCTTGATTTCTCATCCAAGCTCAATAAAGAAGAAACAGCAAGTGGCAACAGCTTCCCATAAGTTGAGAAAACATGAGTCCAATCTGGGTTTGCATGAAGCTAATGAGACATGAAATTGGCTCTACTGTGCAGGCACTTGAGCTTCCACCAATCAACCAAAGGGGAACCCCCTCTAGCCAATTGCAATATGCAGGCTTATTAGGTACAGTATCAAACGGGGCTACTGTTTTACATTCATGATCTCACTGAAAACTCACTTGGAGGTTGGTAAAAATCCAACGTGGCTGTTTTAGAGTGATTTTCTGCTGATATAGAGTGCCTTTTAAAACTGGCAATTTACTGTTTGTAGTCATCCAATCATGTGAATTTTAAAACGCCTGTTTCTGTTTTGGTCAAACTTGCTAGCTTTTGCTTTCTTTTGAGCTTTGTGTCAGGTCTTTTTTTTATTATTAAACGCTTAAGTGAATGGGCATATTGGCTAAAATATGTATTTCTTTGAAAGGTTTGCATATCAAACAGAACAGTCAGCTCGTAACAATGTTTTCAGCTAAATCTTGATGCTGGCAGAATATGTGGCAGGGTTTATTGGGGTTTGGTACAAGACCAAAGTAGAAGCATTTCAGCTTGTTTATTTTCTTAAACAGAGATAACTATACTTCATTTGTGCCAAATGAAATTGTTTCCCCATTTAAAATAGACTGCATGTGAAAACTGTCTGACAACAGCATAAGTCTCTTTGGTATTTAATAGTTTATATTAAATTCAATTAAGCTTTATTTGTGTAGCACCAGTTCACACCAATGTTATATCAGGGCACTTTAAAGACACATCAATCCCAGCTATTTGTCATCCAGTCTATATTCATACAAGCCATCTACTATAGCAGTGGTTTTCAAACGTTTTGAGCCACAACCCTCAAGACAAAATGCATTGGTGTTCACAACCACCACCCCCACCTGTATCAAAGAGACCATCTTGCACCATCTTCTAAATATAAGGGTAGAAAACTGATGGAATTGTTATAAATAAGGAAGATAAAGTGGTTTTGGGGGGGTTTACCACTGTGACACCTACATGCCCAAAATCAGCCGAGATGTCAGATTCAGATTTTTATTGTGGCATGTGTACTAACTTGGTTGTTTATGTGTTAAAAAAGGTGCTAATTTAAAAGATTTATCTCTTCATTAATGGTTTATTTTGATAACCCTGGCAAAAATTCCAAATGTATTAGATAATGTAGGCTATATATTTTTCAAAATTATCTGGCGACCCCCTGAAATTCTTTAATTTTTCCACAAAAAAAAATTTCTACAACAAAATAACACATTTACTATTGTTAAATGAACAACCATAGCAAACGAATCAAATAAATAAAAGGCACAGCCTGATTATTATGACAGTGTCGATAAAAATGGTGATAAATTACACTTATCTGCTGTTATTAACAGTCTGCTAACTATTCGTTTGAATGCAAGAAATATATTTAACTGCAATCATTATAAAATCATTTAAGTGTTTTTGAAGGCTGCTAAAACTCAGCAAAATTCACATTATGTCATAGCTAGGGGAGGAGATAGGGCTTAGCCTTCATTCAGTAGTGTTAATAGATAGATGGTTCCTCAGGGAAGGTGACAGACAAATTTTCATTGATTAACAGGAGCTTAGGCAAAATAAGAAGCAGTATGAGTCAAAGCAAATAGCCCCCAGTAAAGCATCCCAAACTGGGCTGTTTCAGGCCTGATACAGACCATCTTAAAGCACATTGACAAGCGTCTGCTTCCATTTTCTCTGTAAATCTTTGTTCTCAAGTCTAATGATAATGTAAATACAAGTTATTCCCAATTTACCTTGTTGACTTACCCTTTTTAAAAGTGAATCTGAAAGGATGCAGGGGAAATAAGGAGATGGATTGCAACTCGGGGTTTGTGCTTTTTTTTTAAAAAAAGAAAAACCATTGTTTGTTCCAACTTGATTTTTGTTGTTTTGACTTGAAATTTAAGCACAATAACTTGGTGCTTAAGACATAAAAATTGAACTATTTACACGTCATTGTTTGGTTCTTTTTTTTTTTAACAACTTATCCCTCCAGGGTGTTTTTTGGTTAGGCGTTTTGTACTCTTGGGCTACAGGAAATGAATTAGACATTAAGAAAGATAATGTATTTTTTAAGCTCTCTCCATCCAAATGTAGTTTAAATGGAATTTGAATCTAAATAAAGGTCATTACAGCAAAATAAATTGCAAATTGTCAGTTTGTTACTGCATTTTTAATTCTAGCTCAGTCCCTTTTACTCTCACACAGCCACATCAGCCAATACAGATGAAAGCTCCCATACATCACATTACTTGAAGCACATAGTGGTTAGGTTTTGTTCTTCTACTCGAATTAACAAAGATAAAGCCATGATGTCCTTCTGTTGAATTACCCAAAACAAGGCTGAAAAGGACTAGGTGAAGAAGCACGTCTCAGAAGAGGCAGTCAGCCAATCAGATAGCTCTTGCTGAATACCGCATGCATGTGTGGTTTATTTCTTTTTCCTCCTCTAAATTATTCTAATCAAAGCAAATGGGAAATGTGCCACAGCTCCAGGGTAATGTTACTCGGGTCGACTCAGGCAGAAAAATGAGAGCTCAGCTCGGGGATTAGACGTGCAACAATCATCAGACACGCTAAGAAAACAGGTGGCAAAGAAAGCCATGATGTGTGTAGTTAAAGAATTACTTCATTTTTAAGCTTCCGATGAGACGCGTGCGTCTTGGATCTTTGAACTTGCATGTCTGTGATGTGCTTGGGTAATCTTAACTGTCTATACAGTGCACTGTACTATGTGTATGCCATGCCCCCCACCAAGTTCCATGATTTGCTACTGCTTTTCAATATATTTTGGGGGAATATTTGCAAAAGACAATTTGTTATTTGATGAAACTCCTCCAACTTCAGGTAACTTGCGTAACCTCAGTTCTTTGAATAGCACAAGTGTCTAACATTGGGAACGCTCTGGGCATGACCCCATCAAAAGCTCCTATTGCACTCCTCTAGCAAAGATTGGCTGGAGACAAGTGTTTCAGAGTCGAGAAAAGTGAAGAGCTTCCCGCTATATATAAGACTGACACTGTGGAGACAACTTATTTTAAAATGCTCACCCCTTCCTCGCTACAAATAAGCAAGGAGGGTGGGCTGGTGAGACACGTGCAGGGGACTCTGGTGTTTTTCTGAGATGGAAAAAATTACACAGATAGTTGACTGTAACATTGCCTGACTGACTGACCACCTCTGGGTGTAATTTCCACTCTGCCAAACAATCAGCTTGTGGGCCACTTTATGCAGCCAAAGGGACGTCAGACCCCCGACTGTTGATATAAGCCTCTACAGTGGCGTTGTCCATTTTGATGTACATATGGTGTCCCCCCTCAAGAGAAGAAGGAAATGTGGTAGTGTCAATTGAACAGCCAACAGTTCCAGATCATTTATGTGGGCTGACCATGGATGAGGGCCCAGCGTTAGGGGCTCAGTATTAAGTAATTTTGCAGTTGGAAATGAATGCTTGCAAATAACGTCAGTGTTTGCATCTATAAATCAAGCTTGTCACCCTGTTAAAAACAACCTGGTTGTAAAAAAAGATTTGTATTTGTGGGGAAAAAAAAAATCTTTTGCGAAGATACAAAGCACAAAACTGCATGCGAGACTCTGAAGTTATGGTTGTGAATTATGTCCATATCTTTACACTTCTATTTTCTATCTTCTGTATTTTATTTCAATACAATAGTGAAATACAGCATTTTAAGCCGACTCGTGACCTTTCCCCAATCCTAACCGCCCAGTTTTGGTGACTTAAGTCAGAGAGAAAGAAAAAAATACAAACTTAAACCATCACATCCAACATTAGTATAACGTAAGAGTCCAAGCACATTGTCGTGGTAAGGAAAATGCCACAGGTTTTTAGTTTCTGGAAAAACAAACAAAACAAAAAACATGTGCAAGTGTGAAAAATGCACATGCAAGACTTAAACACATTTTTTAAACACACATTCGGTGTCAAAATCCAAGCCATATATCACCACCTAACCCAGTATTTTATGTCCTGACCATAACCAGGTGTTTAGTACCATATAGAAACTCTGTTGTGTATATGAAATTATCACAGTAAATGCATGCATGCATTTGGCATGGTAACACTGCAACTGTCCTGTTTCCAGAAAGCTACAAAGGCAACATGTTTCCTGGTGGCAGGGTTGTCTACCAACATGCATCTTACTCCACCACTGGCCCTCCTGCCTCCTTGTGTGGTCCAAGTTGCTCACAGTTCTGTGAACAATGTTTCATTTGCTGTCCATATTATATTGTCACAGCCATTTTGTCACTGCAGTGGTGATTAAGAAGACACTGCACATCTCAAGTTGATAATGGTTTTTAATTTCTGTAACACTAACGGTATGTAAAACTTCTGAACTTGTGAGCTGTGCACAATGTACCATTTAATCTGATGATGACACTAAAAAACAATTCATTACAATTTCTCTAAATATTGTGCAGTGACTTCCGTGAAAAAGTATTTTTTGATTGGCACTCACTCTTGTTAAACATACAGAAAAACCAGTAAAAGGCCTGATTAGTCATTGTTTGGTTTTCTCCTCATCGCCTCACCTCCATCCTCATTAGACATCCAGAAAACACAAGCTGACCAACTGACCCTGCCTCCAACTGCTAAGACCAAACAGACAACAGAAGGAATAATCTCCAATTCGTTAACCCTTTTTGTGCAGCCCTGTGGAGACTGTTAAATTTAATATCCATCCTGCCTTTTCTCATCAATTAAATTTAGCTTAAGTAATCGCAATGGAAGCAGCTCATTCATGCACAAAATTTCTAAAAGATTATTATTGTTGGGAAAGCACACATTTCGTGGAGAAACCACAATCTTTTATGTCCATGTTTCAGGTCTACTTTACTCAGCATTTACTGTATGTGCTTCACAAAAGGCATGAAAACATCACTCTTGAATCTATGCCTTTTAAGCTTATATGTACCTATCTTTTAAGTTCTTGTATTTACCTCATTGTGATGAGGGAACTTACTACAAATCTAACATCCATCTTTGTGGATTCTGTCCTCTCTTTCTGCAGGAAGCTACCGCTGAAGGAAGAAAATGGAAAAGAGTCTCTCAAGCCGGATACGATTGAAATCAAAGTGCACAGTGACAACAGCATCCATATAAAACCAGACGACAGCAAAGCGTAAAAAGAGTCGGCCCCCTCGCCACCAAATGAACATTCGGATCATGAGACCAAAACCCAGAGAAACTACAACACTGGAAAATACTGGAGTAAAATACTTTATCTGTTTATAACAGTGCCCCAGTGAAAGGCATGTGTAAATACAAATTATAGAGAGAAAGTGGACAGAAAGAAAGGGTTAACCTCTGGGGGTGGTTAATATGGCACGTTAACCACCCAGAGTGGTTACCATACCATGTCCTCACAAACATGGAATCAGTGGAAGGTTCTTGTTGATCAATGATTGTATATTATTATTTTTTGCCTTTATTTTTACCACTTTTGGCTGTTCCTTGGTTTAATTTCTCTTATTATGTTGCTAAGGTATTTTCATGCAGTTAAACGGATGTCTGTGCCCCTCCCCTTCTTCTTAATTTTCTGTGGAACAAAAAAAAAATCACAATCAAGGAGGCATAAGTTTTCAAAATTTTTTGTCCGAACAAACGCATGGGCCCAATGTGAGCCTGAAAGTCACAATGCAGGAACCATTTTATGCCTTTAATAGCTGAACATAAATCTAGTTTGTCAGAAAAAACGGTACACAGTGATTTGTAAGAAAAAATATGGACTTATTATTTGATAAATTATGATCTTGATAGGCTGTTGCAGGAAAATAAGCTAGAAAAATAAGAATTTTTTTAACAAAAAAAATGTAAAAAATAAGAGAATGCAGCACGTGCATACATTATATGTCATTGATGGTAGTGGACCTCTAAATGTTCAGCATACATGTTCACGCTTTGGTTTACATGGAGTACTGACCAGATTGATTGTGTTGAAGGTAATTACGCTATAAAAGCAGAAAAAGTAGGGTGTAGTGCCACTTAAAGCCCCAGAAACACTGCTTTTTTTTAAAAAAAAAAAAGTCTGTTTTCTCTCTGATGATGTTGTGTTGTACATAGGTGGGGAAAAAAAGATATTTTACAGAGCTTTTATGTAAATATTCTCTAAAGTACAACAGGATATTAGGGCCACATTTAGAAAAAAATTCACAGGTTTAGAGAATAAAGTTAGAATATTACTAGAACAAAATCCTAATTTTACGAGTATAAAGTTGTAATTTTACGATAATAAAGTAATATTTTAACCAGTTGTTTTAGAAGAGGAACGTTGTTAAAATTAAGGTGATGGAGCATTTGAAGTTGTACTTCAGCACAGGTTTAACTAACCAGGAGAAGCTTTATCTTTCGAGGCATCAGCACCTTTATAAAAATGTGCTAGAAAATGAATCTATTCTGCAAAAAGAAGCAGACTTGGAGGAAATAGTTGCTTTTGTGTAGGGGGAAATGGCTGGAATTAGTTTATTCTTGAAGGCTGTGAAAAAATATTTTTCTTAATGTGGCCCTAATACTCCATCTTACTAAAGGGTGTGTTGTTTGATTTTTTTACTTTTTCTTTTTTTTTTTTTTTTCTAATGCAAAAAGCACTTTTCTTTTTTCTTTTGTGAGCATTCCTGTTTTTGTTTTTTTGTTTTTTTTCTGTTGTGTTCTGGTCCAAAGTTCAGTGATGGTGTAAAACTGCTTTTCCCAGCCATTTGCTTTCCCTGAAGAAAAACCCATGCCCTAAGGCTATTTCACGGCATTTCAGTAGAGGCAGTAATTACGGCATTAATGTGCCTTCTTACTTTCTTTTATTTTTTTTTCCCCTCCCCTCTTGTGGCCCAGTGCTGCTGCAGCAGCATTCTCCATCAGAATAAAATTTTGATCGCTACTTACTTTTTTATTTTTTGCCAGAGAATGTGTCAGAATTTAATCATATTGTTATGCCGTGAATTCTGGGAATCATAGTCTTAGGGGCCGTGGGTTGTAGTCGACGACACTGGACAGAAACAGACTCAACTATTTTGTCAAACTAGATGTCAGGTTGATGCTGTTACTCAAATAAAAAGTAAAGTGGTGGGCTCCAGAAATCTGCTGTTAGGGCTTGTAATGAATCACCATGTGTGTGTGAGTGTGTGTGTGTGCAAGTTGTTTGATGTGTGCGTGCATACATGCATGTGTGAGTGAATACATGTCAGGTTGCATGTATGTCTGTTGAATGTATCTGCAAGTACTGTAAGTCATATGTGTGGATGTCTGCAAGACTGTCTGTGTGTCTCCTTATCAGACCCTAAATGAAGAGTTCAATAATTAACATGTTGCCATTTATTTTGTTAATTTTGCATATTAGATTAAAGTATTGGTACAGTTTCTGAAAGACATATTGGTGATGACAACATACCAGGTATGAATGCTGCCAGAGTTCGAGAGCTCTCACGCTGAGATTTGAGAGGAGGTGCTCTGATGAGTAAAACCTGATAATGTAGTTCTTGACAGTGATTAATTCCCCTGGCTGCAGCACTCCATGCATGTGTCTGTGAGCCCCCGCCACTATTCCCTTGCCTCTCAGACTGCACTGGTTTTTATCTCAGACCTCGTAGCGCAGGCTTTGTTTTCTCACAGCAAGCCCTTGTACTTGTATATCTCAAGTGGATGGTCCTGCCCTGGAGTGGTTCTGTTGCCTGTTACGATCACTGTAAATATGGGAGCACAGTGCCTGGAGGCTATAAGATTTGTATATGTTCTTTTGTATTTGAATTGAGTCTAAAAAAAAAAAAAAAAACCTTCCCTTCTTTCCCCCTCTTTCCTCTCTGTCTCCTCCACCACACCTCAGTCCTTTTTTTTCTGTCAGGGGGTAAAACAGGTGTGTTTGAGCTCAGTGTACAGTATGTGTCCTTTTTGTCCCCATGCTCCCTGTGTCCCCTGGACTGTCCCTGCTGAGTGTGCTTTGTGCAGGAGGTGGGAACTATTGATGTCTCTCTGTACGTACCTGTGGAACACTTGTGACTCCTATCATTTGCAGCTGTAAATAAACATGTCCTGGTAGAAGAGAGTGAGAAGTTGTCATTCATGGCTTCATTAATGTGTCTCTTGCAGCCATTTCTAACCTGCGGATTCTAAGATCATCCATTCAGCTGCACAAGTAATTAGGGGGTTTAGTCTTTTTGCCAGGATCTGGAAGAAAGTCCAAGCTCTTACCCTCAGCTGAGAGGAAATTTTCTCAGAGGATAAGGAAAAAGCCAAGAAACCAGCAAATCCACTGGGCTGCTATGAACTGGAACCTGCTGCAATACATCTATAGTCAAGCTAGTCTTGCATCACCATGGGCAGGGAAGCTGTAGTCCAATATAGGAGACCCCTTCTCCAACTTGGCCAAGGTTTGCAGCTGAATCATGGCAGTAGGAGAGCTCAAGGTGTCTTTTAATAAATTAAAGGCAAAGATGTTCTGGCCAACAATGAAGGTTTGCCAACTGTACTGATTAACGCCAAACAAGCAACAAAGTTTCTACAAAAGTGTTTTCTCACATTTCTAGATTTCTTCTGTCAGGCCTGGGAATCACCTTTAGGTGGACCTTTTCCCAAATGTTTTTAGTGGAGCCATGCATATTTAAGCTGAAATTAGATGTCATTACAGTCAGCCTTTTCAGACACAAAACGTGAATAAAAATGGTTTTAAAGGGAAACACTTTTTTAGGTGCTATTACAGTGCTGGACTTGGTGTCATAGATTCAACAAGGTGTTGGAAACGTTCCTCAGAGGTTTTCTCCATATTGGCACGACTGCATCACACAGTTGCTGCAGGTTTGTCAGCTGCAGCCATGATGAGAATCTCCCGTTCCACCACATCTCAAAGCTGCTTCACTGGACTGAGATCTGGTGGCTGTGGAGGCCGTTGGAGTCCAGTGAACTCATCGTCATGTTCTGGAAAGCAGCTGAAGATGATCTGAGCTTTGTGACATGGTGCATTATCCTGCTGGAAGTAGCATCAGAAGATGCTCCACTGTGGTCATAAAGGGATGGACATGGTCAGCAACAATACTGAGGTAGGCTGTGCTGGTTAAAAGATGCTCACCTGGTACTGAATGTGGCATGAAAATGCCCCCCACACATAACACGACCACTATCAGCCATTAATACAATGCAGGATAGATCCATGTTTTCATATTGTTTCCATCTAATTCTGCCCCTAGTTTTCCAATCTTCTATTGCTGCTGTAGCCCACCTGCCTCAAGCTTTCACATGTTGGTTCTATCATCTCCAACCAGTTTGCCCATTATCCTCTTACATCAACAAGGTATTTTGGTCCAGACAACTGCTGGTTACTAGATATTTTCTCTTTTTCAGACCGTTCTCTGCAAACCCTAGAGATGGTTGTTTGAAAATGACAGTAGATCAGCAGTTTCTGAAATACTCAGACCAGATCATCTGGCCCCAACAACAATGCTACATTCAAAGTCACTTAAACCCCCTTTTTTTTATCCATTTTGAAGCTCAGTTTGAACTTCAGAAAGTCATCTCAACCATGTCTGCATGCCTGAAAGCAATAAGTTGCTGCCATGTGATTGGCTGATTAGTCGTTTGTATTATAAAGTGGCTGCTGAGTGTATGTTGTCTATGTAGTTAGACCACACACTTTATGTTGGAGAATTATTAATGAAGAACAGAGAAGAACAACTAATTACAGCCCAGAGTGTATTCATGAAAAGTTTTCTCAGGACTAAAATTAGTCCTAGAAGTTCACTTATTTCTTTTATTGTCAAGCTATCAGGGTTTAAAACTAAAAATGATATTCTTAAACAGCCCCAGGAGTAAATGAGTGAGCTGGCAAAGAATTGCCTGAGGGATTAAATCCATTTAAAATCACTGCTTTAAAAAAATGAATACATGGTTGAAATTTCTTCCAATTAAGTTTCCAGAGCTTCACTATCGGATATAATGTAAGACTGACCATTGCAGGGGGATAAGATATAGTCATAAGACACTGACAGCGGGTGAACATTTCATTATAATCCTCTTTATTGTGATGGGCTGTGCTTCAGTGTGGTGCCATTGTGAGATAAAAGCACACGTCTCCACAAAGGCACAACTTTAATAGCTTTTAATTTTTCCTCCGTTAAAAGTCGGCAGGGCTCATTTTTCCAACGGACGGAGCGTTATTTTCATCAAGGTCATTCCTAAACCATCATTACACAGTAACTCTGCTGCATCTCAATCTGGCCTCCCTTTCCTGAAACAATACTTTTGAAAATTTTGAGACTGAGATGTACTGTGAAAAAAGAAAAGCTATTCTGAGTAGCGTGGAGGAGCCACAGTGCTTCTTAACAAAGCAGCCCTCTCTTCAATGCTCATTTGAAGTCAGCAGATAGCGTTTCTCAGACGACACGAGTGGGCTGCCTCGTTGGATCCTGGCTGCAAGGGCCTCTGTTAACAAGGGGAGCAAACTTCAATTTCATCTCCCACAGGGGCTCAAAGGAAGTCTGCACATCAAACACAGTCTCGTTTGGATGAGGAGATGCGAGGAGGAGTGATGCTGGCCGCTCTTGGGAGCAGGGAGGAGGGTGGGAATGAGGTGGAAAATCACAGACAGAGATGAAAAGACACATGGTCTGTCACAGGTGATTACTTTTAATTTTCCCAAACAGGCAAGCAGAAGATATTGACCACACACATTAATGCTTATAGTGTATTGTGTGCAGCTGGAAAGTCACACACCATATGAAAAGATAGCACAGTAAGCCTTCAGGTAATATTTCTCCACTAATCTTTCCCTTTGCAGAGGCTCCCATGACACTGCGCTGACAGCACCTTAATCCTGACTGCTAGAGAAGTTTGGGAAGTTTGGGATGAAATCCTCCTCCTCCCTTTTGCTGTTGTTGAAGTTTTCATACCCTCACAAGCGTGCTTTCACTTAAAGAATTCCCTCTCACAGAATTCTGGTGTACTCTCGCACACACAAGCTCATATTTGAAGCTCAGCCAGCATGTGAGGAAGAGGAGTGTCTCCAAACTCCCAGAGAAAGCACACATGGGCAAATCCAGCAGCGAGCTTCTTGGCAGGTACAGCCTCCACTCCCTTAATCTGCTTTATTTCAGATTGTCCCAGCAGAGGTCCAGCTCTGCTGATTTGACAGGAGAGGAGATGGGAAGAGGCAGGTGTGTGCGTGAGAAAACTGGAGACACACCGACTAATTCTCCCTCACAAATCATGATGCAATCAATCTGCCATGCCAGGAAATATTACTGCACTTTTTTTTTTTTGTTGAAAGTTTTTGTGAATTCTTAAGGCAAAAAGTTTTTGGAAACCTGTGTTTAATCTTTATGTTTGCAAGATGCCACTCTTCTTCTCTGCTTTTTATTGCTACATTACTTGAGGCGCCGCTTCCCCCTGCTGTCTTGGATTGTGACCCCTGCTGATTAAAACAACTTCTGCATGTCTTCATGGTGGTTTTGAGATGGTTTGTGGACTGTTTGCATCGGTTTTTGTAATACTGGTCTTTTAGATATTACTCTTTCTTGCCTTAATGTTGAATTTTTGCTTTTGTGTGTTTGCATGACTATTTTGTCCCTTTTATTAACTTTTGTGTGTCTTGTGAGGTTATTTTTTTCTCTTTGCCTCCATTTTACTTTATGTCAATTTTCTGTCTCTTTTAGGTCATTTTGTGTCTCTGTGGTCGTTTAAACAGTCTTTTGAACTACAAATGTCAACGGTCTCTTCACATTTGAAATTTCTTGGACCTGTGCCCGGTCAGCTTTAAGAAATTCTTGTATGGCTGTTTTTATTCAGTTCAAAATCAGAAAGAAAATAGTGAAGTGCATCACTGTGCAAAACAGCATAAGAGGGTTGTTGTGAAAAATGGTTTAGGTCTTGCTAACAACACCACTTCTCCATAGTTTAAAGATCAGCAGACCCTGCTTTGGTTCTTTCCTCACAGCTTGGCAGCCTCTTTCGATCCTTCCATCTTTTATTTATATGAAACGCCTTGTCTATTTGGCCTCTTTTTTAATCTAAAGCATTAACAAACTCTACCTTTCATGTAGCAAGCACAGACGTTTTCCATAGCACCATGAACATAAGGAGCAGCAAAACAGTATGTAGCATGAAGTTTACCGTTTATTTCATGAAGACGGGCATTGTTTTGACACCTCATCTATCTTTAATACAGATTCCTCACCTATTACAGATCACAGTACCGCAGTAGAACGAAGGATGGATGCAAAATATTTTAAATAGATGCTTCCAGGAGAAATGCCTTGAGATTTGCAAGTTGAAAAGGTGATGAAGCTTAAAAGTGAAGCATATAGGATGTGCATGTTTTTTCAGCTAATTCCCATAGCTGGGACTGAGAGACATACCCTTCCCATCACAAGTAATTCTATGAGTAAATTCAGTAAAGAAGCCCCACTTAGCATTTCTATGAAAGCAATTACGTCTCCACATGTCGTTTGGAGCTACAGCTGAATATGCCTTACATGACTTCTCCTGCATTCACACCTGTTCAACTCAATGTAACCTTTAGAATTGCTGCAAAAAGGAGCCACTAGGCACTGAATGCTGAACATCTTCAAGAACTCCCTGATTTATGCTTTATAAGTTTAAGATGAGGTCACCTCACCCACAATGCATTCAAAGTCGAAAAGGCTGCGGTCTGACAAGAAGGTGCAAAAGGGGCGAAACTTTAACACCTGTGGATTTTTCTTAATAAAAGCAACCAAACATTGAGAGATAAAAACAGCCCTCTGGTTGTCTCTTTCTTTGTCCCACCAAGCGAGCTCTGGGGGGAGCCGAAACACAATCCAGATGACAAATGAGAGCTTTATGGCTCTTCGCATCCAAGACTTAGCGTTCAAGGACACACCGGGAGGATTTTCCAAGGGAATAGGCCTAAATTACTTTGAGTTGTAACTCTTTCAAAGTGATGCAGTGACTGAAAAAAAAAAAAAAAAAGAAGTGTTGAGGTAAGTCTTTTTTTTTTATTCAGCGCAGCTGCAGGTAAACACAGCATGATCCAAGTGAAGTCATACATGCTGGCCACTTCATCTGTGTTCTGTGTCTCAGGGTAATTTTATTATATGTCTTAAAGCTATTGTAGACATAATTAAGCCTCCTCATACAATAGAGATCTTTCAGTCAATCATTTTGAATGAATGTCTCTACTGGAGAGAATAAATTAACAGTGAAGTGACAGGAATGGATAATAAATCATTCAGTGTTGTATACGTCATGTTTCTTTTTCTTTTCTTTTCCTTTAATTGTCTGCGATTCCTTGTCTACTTCCATCTCCTACATCCTCTCATTTTAGTAATCCTTTTACCTTGTGTGTCCTTTGAGGCTATCTTCTGCTTCCTTTATTAGATTCAGCTGTGTCTTGTTGCTTAATTAGTTCTCAGTGTTCATAAGTCCAGTCTCTCTTCTTCCTGTCACTTTGTTATCTCAGCCTTCATTATCCAACTTGTTGAATGGCAGACTTCTTTTGCTTTGAGGCTTCTTGTTTTTGTCCTGCATCCCACCTTTGCTTGTAATAACTTTAAAGACAGTGTTCACCTTCTGATAGTCTGACACAGATATTATCAATTAGCAATTCTCTGTGTAGTTTATAACAAAGAAATCTTGTAATTATAATTACTTTGCATAAATGGGTGAGAGGAAAATAATAATGGCTTTTATCATTTGGACATGGTATAAATGGGGCTAATAAAACAACATCCAGGGAGAAGAAAACTTCACTTGAGGGGTAAGTGTTTGATAGTTTTTAGACCATGTTGGCAATAAAATATATATAGCTGTATATTAGAAATATATTATCCAAAAAAGTTATATAAATGTCTAAATTGTGTTGGAATGTAACCAGTTTCCTTGTTTTTGTTAGCTAATGTAGCTTCTCTGTTTAACTGCAAGTAAATAAGTAAAAAGGCTCGTGTTGGAAAAAAATCTTTTATGTGGGATTTAAAAATAGTCCTTTCATGCTTAAATTACCTTCTATACATGTCCAAGTTTATCTCATGACACCTGGATATTTATTTTGCTGCTTCCCTTTTAGCTCATATGCTAACAGGAGGCTAACCAAGGACAAAGTTGCTAACAGAGAGCTCGACTCAGCTCATGTTGTTCTAAATATAAAACCAAAAACTTTCCAATTAACTTCAGAAATGTGAAAGTCCTGAATTAATTCTGGTGCAGTTTTGAAATCAAATGAAGTGCAAAGCTTAAATAAAGATGGCCATAGTCAGCTAATCACAGTAATGGCTTGCTTTTAGGATTAATGAGCTTGCACAGTTTCCACTGAATCATGTGCATTTAAAAGAAAACTAGCTCTGATTTTAAGCTCTTTTTTTTTCCCCACATAATCCTATGCCTTCATTTGATTAGAAAATAACATACTGATTGTTTTTCTGGAGGAATCTTGCCAGAGCAGCAATCAAACAAGACTTAAACCTGAGATGCTCTAATTGCTCTTCACCAACTAGACTTCAAGCTGCACCCATGGAGGTATGACTCACCACACTTTACACCACAAGCTTTAGATCATGTAATGGCCTCTTGTGGATTTGGAAGGGTAGTGATTTCTTTCACAACTTTTTAGTCTGGCCTAACTAATCCTAGGAAATATAAAGTAAATTAAAGCTAACTGAACATGTGTCCTGTTTATATAATTCTAGACATTCATTAGTTAATTTTAACATATTCTGGCATCAAAACTGGTTTTGGTGGAGCTATAGTTTGGTGTCTCCAGGCATAAAAGTGTCAGCCAGTGGGGAAATTGTCTGCAGATGTCTGTGCTGCCAAGAGCATGGATGACTTATGGTTTTAATGTTTCCCTGATTTTTCATTTAGCATCAGCATGACATTTGGGGTTTCTGAGGAAATGCAATGAAATCTGAATGGTTTCAGCTGCTAGCATTTCATACAGATGTTCAGTCATCAGGCTCCCTCCATGATGTCTTGTAATTGCTTTAGTATGTAATAATTAAATCATCATGTTTAATTTTTTCCAGTATTATGGTTTGAGCTGTAAAATGGTACGCCCCAGCATCCTTACCTTTTCTTGTAGTTATAGCTGCAACAATCTTGACTTACCATACATTGTCATTATTGACGATTGTCCCCTTTATGATGTACAAAAGGTTCAAAGTGAACTTGATGATTTTGTGATACTAAGTCAAACAATTTTAGAACTGTAATTTGATTACATGCCAGCGGCTGCTGCTTACTGTGCTGCTTAACCACCTTCAGATGTAAGTTGCTTTGGAGAAAAGCGTCTGCTAAATGATTGTAGAATAGAAGAGACTGCCATCTGGCTAATTGCAACCAGTCAATATTAAAGCTGGAATATTTGAGTGTAGTTAAAAAAACATGTAGGAATGAGCTGCTAGTAGCCAAGATGTACTATACCTTTTGCATGAAATGCTACAATGGTCCTATTACTAAATGTATTCTGAACAAAATGAGATGAACACACCTTTAGCTGGTTAGTATGATTGTTTTGACATTAGCTGTTTAGGCTTTCAATTTGAGTTTGTGGCTCAGAATTTAATTGCCATCTTTTTATTTTTGCTTTTAAAATAATTTGTTCTATTGGAATATTTGCTCTGTGCTTCAGATCCGTGAACAATCTTTTCTTTCAGTCCAACATCATCCAGCTACCAAACCACTTAATTCAGTTGCCGTCACAAACAATTGAAAGATGAACCATAACAGACCCAACTTAGTGACTTTTACATCGGAAGCCTTGAGGCACAAAAGAAGCCCCCCTGCTCACGTTTTTTCAATTTGCATTCATGCTTTATACATTTTTGCTCATGTTCCCATCAGAAGTGGGTCAGCGTTTTGCATAAGAACAATTTCACTCATACAATGTTGGAGAACTTGGCATGTGAGTTTCCAATTATGATGCTATCTTTAGTAGCACTAAGCCATCCTGCTAAGCACACGCTTTAGCCACATATCAGCAGAGCGTGTGTTACTGTTTTCCTTAAAACCTATATAGATTATTACCATTTGCAGAAAATGCCATGCATAACTGAACAGAGCCTAAGGATAAAATTCTCCAGCCAATAATGAAGTGCATGGTGGGGTAAATGTCAAACTATGTGCAAGCCACTTTCTTGAGCTGTGGTATTCTTCTCTATTAGCCTAATGTGCCAGAGTTACTCCTCTCGGCCTTGTGCAAATTCATATTGGATTTTTATTAAAACTCAAACCAACAGTAATAGATGTGCCTCTGGGGTTGCTTTAAAAATCAATTTGCTAAACAGCACAAAATTACCCCATGATTGTCTCCTTGGACCACATTACCCATCCAAGGTGATTCTCATTCGAATTATATGTAAACTTTGCCTCAATCACAAAGACAGCCCCTTACTTCTGACTCCAGAGGCACGCTACTATAAAAACACAAATGAACGGGATCCTCTGCATGCTGCCGACAGGAAACTCCGAATGCAGATCCCGCCTGTCAAATGGCCCTGCGGCGATTCCTGCTGCTAACGAAGAGAAATATTCTGGCATCTGAATCCAAAATAGAGCTGTATATTTGGACACATGAATATGAATACAATCAGCTAGACTTGGCTCATTAATGAGGCAGGGAGAGGAACCAGTAGACAGGATTAATTAATTACAGAGTGACATTTATGGATAATAACCTTCTGGTAGTTATCATGACTAATGAATATTCATAAGGTTATCAAAAAGGAAACATCCAGCCAAGATGAAATATCTATATTCAAAAGCACGATCGGGTTACAGCCTTGTTTGAATCAGCAGCTTATGGTGATTTGTAGGAGTATGTGATATTTTGAGATTTCTTTTTACAACTTCCCATCAACCTGAGATGTTTCCACTGGAGAGGTAGGACTGGAGAAGTAATTTAGGGCTGATTAATGGCTAATTTTTTATGGCATGGGTACAAAGTGAAGCAAATATACTGTAACATACTGTAAATATTGTGATGCTGTAGAAGGAGCACACTGTAAATGAGAAGAGAGCTGACGCTTAAGTGGCTGTTTCCACAGAGCTGTGTAGCGACATAAAAGGAATAACGTAGTTGATGCTGGTCTCACCTTTTTTTTTAAGGTGGATGTGGTATTTTGCAGGTAAAACTGGATGAACTGCTTATTGGATCATAAAGATTTCTAAACTGATGTGACATTGTTTCTAAAAATTTTTATTTTATTCCCTCTTACGTGAGCTTAGCTACACTCAATCACTTTTATAAGGTTTATCTGTTTACTTACCTGTTAATACAAATGGTAAATCAGCCAATTACATGGCAGCAGCTCAACGCATTTAGGCAAGTAAATGTGGTCAAGATGATTTGAGGTTCAAACTGAGCATCAGAAAGGGGATTTAAATTATTTTAGAATGTGGTGTGGTTAATTGTGACAGACTGGCTGGTCTGAGTAATTCAGAAACTGATCTACTGGGATTTTTCTGGGGTTGACGAGGGGGTCAGACTTTGCTTGTTTTGTACCATTTTGAAACATGGTTTAAACACCACAGCCTGCCTTTAGTATTGTTGCTGACCATGTACATCTCTTAATGATGGCATCACGGATGTACAGCTGACAAATCTGCAGCAACACTGTGATGATGACCGTTATGGTTATGTCTAACCTCTAAATTTTTTCGCTTTTAACTTTAATCATTGAAATCATGAATTTTATAAGTAAGAGATCTGACTCAATCACCTCAGACTGCGCCTTTTAATCAGTCTGATCTTACAAAATATGAAATATTTAACGGAACACCACATCAGGGTAAAATTTCATATTTTTTGTCATAATTTGGCATCAACCATTTTAGGGTTACAATTCTCATTTATGAGCTGGGGAGTCTGTTATCTGGAAGATGTCGATACTTCTACTCTCCCCTGAATATTCATATTCCATTTAGTCAAAGAAGGCTACGATTGGACTTGTTACCAAAGTAACCAAGTCAAAGTACTAATTCACATTTCGTTGTCAATAGGGGAAAAAATGCTCTCAAGTGGTTATATAGAGATACTTGGTGAAGAGCTTGCACTTAAATAAAAGGCTGTACTTGCTCTATTTGTTTTTTATAATTAACATGCTTAAGAGTTCTTTTCAGATGTCAATAAGTGAATAAAATTCTTTTCCATTTGTAGTAGTTTCTTTTATCCTCAATTCTCTAACAATTGTATTTGTAAGTGGTCCAGATATTTCCACCAGATCAGTTCTCAAGTTGTTGCTGTCTGTTTCAAAGCCTCCATCTGAGACGTTAATCAGTAAATGTTTTTAAATCAAGTGAGCTGTACTTAACCGCAGCATCCTCACTGAAAATGGCTCCACGCCTATCGCTGCCGTGTTCCCATCATTGGCAACTGGAGCTGAAGTAGATTTGTAATCCTGCAACTGCTGCAGTCATCTGTCTGAAGGTGGATTAAACACTTTTTTCTGCACTGAAAAGCCAAAACACAATGACCCCTGACTAGAGTTAAAAGCAGGTCTGCTAGATGATCTGTTCATTTGTCCCTCACCCAACCTTCAATGAATGCTTGTTTGCTGGGTGAGCTTGGAGCTCATGCTCTTTCACTTTTCTTACAGACAATATCCACATAATTTGCTCTATATGTGCTTTACATAAAAATGTAAATTGTGTGGCCACTTCGAGTAAATTAGATTTAGGAGAACTCTCCTGCACTTGAGGAAGGTGGACGCTTTTTCTTTCTCTCCCTACCTACACTCTGTCCTGCTACTTGTCCTGTCTTATCTGAGCTTCTCTCCACATTTCTGTTCTAAAACTTGAACCATGGATCTGATCAGCTGGTCTTTCAGTGTCTCCATCCCATCAGGAACAGAGACTGGAGAAATAAACTTGGGAGAGTTCAGACTCGCTTACTTACACTTACGCATGCACACAAGCACGCACATCCACGCACACAATCACTGACACACACCCCCCTCATGATTCACCACCTTTGTCCGACCCTTCTCCCACCACCTTCCACTCCCAGGCGGTGGGTTGGATGGATGCGCTAGTTCAGCTTCATCCACAATGGCTGTGCTGGGAGACTGGAAAAAGATTTCATTGCACCTGTTGCAATGACAAAGTTTTCGTTCGTTCATGCATATGCATATTAAAAACTCGTGTCTGGAGATCAAAATGTTGCTTTTCCATACAAATGTACGTGAAAAATTTCCCCTGTCAAAACAAATCTGGAGAAAATTGCCGTGCTCTCAGCTTTCAGATTGTTTGTTTGTTTTATATTTAGGTAGAGAGAGAGGAGATTAAAGTAAACATTAATTGGAATAAGTATATGTGTAGTAAGTATACAAAACTACTTTTTCATAAATCATTTGGTTATTCTACAAGTAGATTTTGGTTACATGCCGTGATAGCCCTCATTGCATTTCTGTTAAATTTCAAGCAACTGTTTAATCACTTTAGCAACACTAAAGGAGTTCAATTTATTTCTGAACATTTACAACATGTAATTAACCATCACAGAAAGGCAACACCTTGTCAGTGCAGCACATGGTGGGTAGAAGACAAATAGTCATTGGTGAAATATGCTACTGTTTTTATTTTGTTTTTAGATAGTAATTCTTGTATTGTTCTCAGCTGAATATCTAGGCTGAATATTAACTTATAAACGTGAACTAATGTAACTCCTCCAAATGCAAAAGGGTGCATAAAAAGTGTTTACAGAGCTTAATGATCTGTTGCACCTGGTGATTAGCAGGAAATATCGCCCCAACATGGGAGCTGTCATTGGAAACAGTTTAGAGGATAATAAATTCCTTCAAGAAAGTATTTTAGTTTGGCAAAAGATGTTGCGATCTTTCTAGTTAGATGGGTCTGACTGGAAACATCCCATACATGGGAGCATACATTTAATAACAGGTAACAACATCGAGGGAGGAGGGGGGAATTTGGTTTTAAGACAGAAAACCTGATGTCTCTTTAAAAAAAGAGGGTAGAAATAGTTGTATATTTGACCAGACTAAAAGAAACTGCATGAGAGAAACTCAACTTGCACCATAACAAAAACCTGAACAGAGAGAGACCCAACGGAATAAAGAGGAGCAGGTAGGTAATTTTATTACCAAATATCACGTCATTCTGCCCTCGGAGAATAGATGACAGGACAACTTTGGTTTATGTCTAATTAAATGTGTAAAGATGATGGTTGAAAATAAAAATTTGCCAATCATTGATGAGGTGTTGCATTTCAGGTAAAGGACTTGGGATGATGGCAGTCATTAAGTAAAAGCAGAGATTAGACAATGAATTTTGGACATCTTTTCTCATTCCATTAACTCAAGAGGTTTGCTGTATGGGAATATTCACACCAGGTTCGTCTGGGGGACTCGCACTACACTTTACTCAAGCAGACCAAACCAACTTGGACAACGTTGTGCAGTTACAACTGCTTGCTAGGGGTGATATTTGGTGATATTGTCCAAAATCACCACTTGTCCAAAAACCTCTTGTTTACTACAAGTAAACAATAAATTTATGCAGTCGTCAGGTTTCTGTTGTTGGTGTACAAACCCATCGTGGTTTTCACAAGCAGCTGTCCAGTATGAGCAGCAGGAGAGAGTTTTCCCGATGGATGGCCACAGAGGAAACTGATGCAAAATCATCTCAAATAGGAAATACTGAAATATTAAAGAAATTAATGAATAAATGCTGACAAATTAATGATATTCTTGTAGTTTAAAGATGTATTACCCAACTTTCCAACCTTAACTCTGCATTCTGGGCTCGTTTGATGGCCTGGGGATATCTATAAATGAATGAATGAATGAAAGTTTGTCTTTGCATCAGGTGCAACAATTTTTTTTTTAGTACAAACCCGTCCAAGAGTAGACAGCAACAACATATAGAACAAACAGGATCAGGCAGACTGAGGCAGCAGCCGCCGTGCAGCACGCCATCTATTATATGCATTTCCAGAGCATCTCTGATCAGCACTGCTCTATATAACTTTTTCTTGTGAGATGCCTCTTAACTGCAGCCAAATTTTGCTTTATGCACTCCATCACATGCTAGCTAGTGGATATAAAAACACGGGCCACTTTGAACAGGCATTGTGGCCCATTTAGCAAAGAAATCAGACATATCAGAGGAAGAGAGAGAAAGAGACAGAGGACAATTTAAAAGAAGAGTTAAAGACTGACTTTTACTGGCTGGAAAGGGCACACAGTACAGGAAGGATGCAAGACAGATGCCGGCTCAGTCGTTGATGGGAGGCGCATCACGGAGAAAATCTGCAAAAGTTCTACTGTGCATCTTTTAGAAGCCTCAGGAAGTTTTAGAAAAATAGTATAAATATAACCTTAAAGTCGACTTTTTTTTTTTTTTTAAACTCCTCCCTTAAGACTCATTTATGCTCATTTATACGTAAGTAAACGTGTACATCTGTTTCAAACGTTGCTGCCCTCATGGATTCTTTATGAACCATGGTTGTTAGGCATCCACCATCCACCAGAGGTCAGGGCAGAGCTCAAAGTTCACCTCTGAGTTCCGACATAAGTTTCAGACAATTGCTAATACGGTGATGGTGGAAGAGATAATGTACATTAGAAAGCGGCATGAAAGGAGGCAGTGCCCTAATCAATGGTTTGTGCAGACAGTAAATGCATCACAGCTGCTGCTCCTTTGGTCCTTTTAAGCTGGTTGCGCATCTGCTATTCTAACACTGCCAACATGGCTTCCAGTGGTACTACTTCAGTTGGCCTTGTTGGGGGACACATATGAAAAAAGCCCAAGAAATGGACCAAGTTGCAGACAAAAACGACGCAGGAGATGGACGAATGGCTCCAGCAGTGTTTTTCAGAGGAACTCATCTGCCTTTCAGGGGCACATATTTCCCTGTAATCCGAAATGACAATGGTTGCCACTTCAGGGCAGCAAAGGTCGGCGAATCCTGCTCCCCCAGTCAGTCTGTGATTGTGTCCTTGGGCAAGACATCGGCATCGCTGGTGTACGAGTATGTATGAATGTTTGGTGGTGCTCTGAGACTCCGTTGCTTCGGATTGGCTGCCATGTTTTCGTCGGTCAGCCTCAGGGCAGCTGTGGTTGCACATGTAGCTGACATCAAGTATAAGTGAGGAGTGAATGAATACAATGTAAAGCTTTTTGGGTACCCAATATAAATCTAATCATAATAAATATATCTATTAGCAACACTGAAACTGAGGAAAGGCATCAAATCAATGAGATGGCCAGCAAACAATCTAGATCTCGTCCTGTTGAAAATCTATGGCTGACATTTAAAACGTCCACCATTGGACCCTGATTCATCTGTCAGGAGGTGCAACAAAGGAATATATATACATAAAAATGAAATTATTCCATACATGAGGAAAAAAATCACAATTGCAACAGTTTCATATTTCTATATTTTGGTCATGTTTTTAAAAAGCCCAAAGATCAGGCTATTTTGCAAAATAGCTTGTAGTTTGTAATGTTTGATACCATTGATTTATAATGCGTCATTTTTAAATAACAAGTGCAACTCATCTATTTAGGATTCAGATATCACGATATTTGGCACCTGAAGGTTGGGGATCTTTTACCATTACATCCTGACTGAGGATGACGGGACACTACATTTAAATCTGAAGTGAAGGGACAGAACCGTTTCAGTGTCCACACCAATGACCTTCCTCAAATGATGATTGATACTGCTCCACTTATCTCATTGTCTCCTTCCTCTGCTGTATCAATCACTTACAAGAAATAATATGAAAAGATGTTCTTTTTGTTGGATAGAGGTTAAATGGAGGAATATGCATCAAGCTGTCTGGAAACCAAAACACACAAGTCTGAGATTAATGGTCAGCTGTAGAAAATGTTTCAACTAAGAATATTTATAGTTTAAAAATGTATGTAATCTAAAGCATCCTAGGCCTGATATCACACAACGTACCATTTAACTATATAAGAGGAGAAATGGGAGTTATATCAGCTGTGAGTAGTCTGACCGGATCATCTCTTCAAAGGAGAAGTTTTCTGTTCTTTGATAGATGAAGGGTTTAGAAATCAGGGCTGCACCCTGCGCTCCAGTATGCTGCGAAGGTTCAGTGATATTTTGATGTGAGGATCAGGAAGGCCATAGACTGCTTCTTTCCTTTATCCTCCTTCCTTCCTTTACTTCTGAGGTTCAAATGCAGAATGGAGGATTGAGTCTAAGATCATCCAACAAAAGTCCTGGTAAGATTTTCACTGACAAACTGGTCTGTGCAGAGGGAGCTAGATCTCTGTATTATCATAAATATTCAAGACTGATTTTAGAAAAATCAGTTTTTGTTAATGCATGCTTCTGTCGGAGGGTAAAAACATCTCCAGCTACCAAAGTCTCAGCAGCACTCCAAGCTTGAATGCTGGTGACAGGGCAAAGCAAACACAACCAAAAGGAGACAGATTCCAGCACCATTTCCGGCATCAACTGAGGAATTTTGACAGTTTTAACACAAGAACTTGTAAGGAGCAGCAATCTCAGCATAAGTTTCACTATTGCAAGGAAGGAGGATGGAAATGCATCAGTATGCAGGTATGTAAAACGCTTTCAGCAAAACTTAATGGAAACAGAGAATATTGTTTGAGGATAGTTTTAAAAAAGCATAAAACAAAATTAAAACGGGGATTAAAGCCCTTACCCCATTAAGGCCCGACCCATGAAAAAATGGTAAGAAAAGTCCCAAAAATTTTTTAATGAGGTCTTTATTTGGCCCTTCAACAAAATGTAACAAAAATTTAACATTCTTTTGGGAGGGATATCTACCATTTATTACCATGTGATATATTAAAAATATTGGGATTTTCCACTTCTGGGTATCTATTAGGGGACAGAAGACAAGTATCGGGTTGTGTTCAACAGGATTTTGAGCAAAGTTTAAACCATAAGTTAAAACAATGTCTCAAACTGTATGTAACATTGTTACGGCCGCTGCTTATTGCAGGCAGCTGCGGCTCGTTCTGCAGGTAAGTGCCTGGCTCAGGAGTGGCTGGCTCCAACGCATCCCTGTCTCCTCCCCTCTGATTGGCTGCACGTTCGGCCAACCAGGCTGCAGTTCTGTGGAAGCCAGGACAGAAAAGGCTTCCACAGTGCTCAGTCGGGAGGGGAAGCTAGAATGGCACAGGCTGCTTCCCCTCACCTTAGTTACTGTGTGTTTGTATTGTAGGAGTGAGGCTGGTCAGCGCAGTTGGCCTCAGCTCCGAGTTTGGCAGACGTTTTGGTGGCATAGCTTACTGGGTGTCTGCTGTGCTATTTGGTGGTCTTGTGTGTGTTGGACTGATCGAGTGTGTGTTCCCCGTGGGGGACGGTAGAGCAGTCCGTTTAGTTTGAACGCACCTTTGTTATACACTCAGTTTAGTTAAAGCTTTGCTACACTTCGGTTTGTGTTCTGCCATTTTGGTTATCTTTTGTTTAGTTTGGTGTTGGGCTAGTTTGGTGTTTTGTTTGTGACAGGCGTCACATTAGTTTATGGAACTGCTGCTCTTTTGTTTGGTTTGGTTTTCACACCGAGTTCTGTATTTTCATTTTGGTTTCACTCGGTGGGTTTTATATAGGGTTTTGTTAATTCCTTTGTGTATTTATTTCAGCAGTTTCACTAACCCCAACACATGTTTTTCCTTTGTTCCAGGTTTTATTCTGTGTTCCATGTTTGTGTAAATAAAATGTGCTGTATTCCCCTTTTACATCCAGACGTAACTTTGTTGCACCCAGTCACACCCCAGATTTGGGTCGTAACAAACATATGTCACGTCGGGCTCTTATGGGTTAAGTCATGTTTTTTTCTGGTGTAGGTGGTAGGTGGTGTACAATTTGTTTTCCACTGTCATCTCTGAAACTAGCCACTCCCCCCCCCCCCCCCCCCCCCCCTCAGTTTGGGCTAATACACAATTAGTTGCAAAACATCTTATCGACTAGTTTTCTCTGTCTTTAGCTTTCTTTTCTTGCATCAGGCGAGTGGTTCACTTCATTTGACCACGTGCAGTGTGAAAGTAAACTCAGTGATTGAATGTTGAATGCTGAAAAAAAAGTGTTAAGATAACAAGGGCTGTCCAGTGCAGCTGTTTTTGCTATTAATCTTGTTTTTATTTGTTTGTTCTTTTGGTGCTTTGTCATGAAATCACTAGTTAGCCAAGCTTAAGTTTTATGGGAAACTAAAATTTAGTAATATGTACGACATGGGTGAAAAAGAACTAGACAACTGGTTTCCTTTTTTCCTTCAATTTTTAGCAAATTTTATGTAATTTCTCCAAGATGCTGTGGCTGCCATGCATTGATTAGGTTAATGGTGATTTTATCTTTATTTATACAAGTTACAATTTTGCAGTTCTTTTAACAGTATTAAAATGTTCATGAAAGGCAGATTTGCAGGTGTCGTTTCACTGCTGATACTTGAGCTGTTGGACTAACGATATAACTACATTATCCCATCATTACATGAATTTACCTTCAGATATACTCCAGTCGTACACAGCACATGTAAAGGGAGATTTTTCTTACATCATTTGTAGAACAGACACTGGTGTCACCGAATCCTCGCTCACAGCCGACCTGCATATGCGGCAAGATGAATGTAGCCCATCACCTTTTAGTGTGCGGCGAAGGTAAAATGACATTTGAGTGCTGTGCCAAATGTGAGTGCAGTCTCCACTCATGTGCCGCTGTCAGGAGTGATCACTGTTATTTCAGTCGCCTGTCCAAATAGGGTTCCGATGGCTTACCTCTGTCATTGCGTTCAGGTAGTCGAGATAGGAGCCCTGCATTTGGCTGCACTCAGTAAATCTGATTAGAGAGGCTGTAATAGCAGGTGGTGTCAGAGAAAGCACTATGGAGTATTAGGAGAGGACAAAACAAACACCAGCCCCCCTCCACTCTTTGCTGGTCTCTATTCAAAACAACATAAAAGTGTATCATGGAGTTTCTTGCTGTCACCTTGGGATGTGACGAAAAATAAACTGGACTACTCAACAGACCACTAAATTAACTCACTTTAATTTAGGGCAGAAGGACACACACACATCACTTCATATGTTGGATGGATCCTGCTTCAAAATGGCATGTCCACCCTCTGAAGGAGGTGACAGATGCTATTTGAGAGTAATTGCTGATGCGCTACACAAACAGTGGTTGTGTATGTTTAAATTCCCACGAATCATTCGAGTGCAGCCAAATCAGAACAGATGGAGCCAGTTCTTCTATGCCTCACAGGTCTCTAAAGCTACTTATCATTTCCATTTTTACATTTAAATCCTAATGAAATCCTCCTTTGCTATAGTTGAATAACATCCACAAATACGACAGCAAATCAGCCGAAGCTGAACGTGTTAAATCTGCCATCATTTTTAGCTTCAATCACAAAAACAAGTCATTTTGCTAAAATGCTGTAAAGCTTAAACTCCTTACCTCTTAAATAAAATCTTCCATAAGAAAACTAACCTCAGTCTTTCATGTGGTGGTGAACATAACTCTACTAGAGCTGAGTGTGCTTTCCAGATGAGCTGCTGCTGTGTGAAACATCTGTCATACCTTTCCCACTTTATTTCAGAGACCCCTCAGGGTAATGACACAAGTGGTATTTCTAATACATTTTTTAATATGACAGAATTCAGAAGAAATAATGGCTGTTGAGTCACTTAAGCCTTTAAAGCACCTATGGATATATGAGACAATGGCAGCTTTTTATAATGTAGATTGAATCCGCCTGGTTAACTTTATAGAATTGGCCCCTCATACTTCTTGAAACCATATAAGACCTGCTGCCTACAAATGTGAAATAGCTCATCTCCAACTTTCTGCTTGTATCATATTTTAAGACTACCAGGTCTCACATAAACTGCCACCAATCAAAAACATGGCTGACATTACAAAGGTCATAAAAACAAGCCAAAATGGCCTTTTTTTCTGACAGCGGACTCTCCCTTTGGGATTCAGTGGGAAGCTCACTCAGAGGGAAAGGGTTCAACGTAGAGGAGCTACTCTGATGCATCATGCAGCCCAGTCAGGACGCTTTCCAGGTGCCTTCTAGGGAAGGTGTTAGACATGTTCCACTAGCCTTGGGACAGACCTGGAAAACGCTGGAGAGACAACGTTTGACTGGTGTGAGAATAGTTTAGGCACCTTGGAAATATTGGAGGTTATTTCTAAGGAAATGGAGGTCTGAGGATCTCTGACTGTCGGCCCTGCAAGCCATTCCTGGAAAGGCAGCGGAAAATGGATGGATAGAGATTTTAGCATTTCCTGGCCCTCTCCCCATTGTTATGCTTTGTCAGATCTGTAATATAAAACCATTACCTCCTTGAAATGTTAATATAATAATGTAAATTCAACACCGCTCTGCTTCCACAAAGCATGTGTGCAGCCCTCTGGAGCACATCCATCAGTTCAAGACATCTCCATGATGCAAAGGAAAAAAAGACATGCTCTTTTTGGAGCATGGTTAAAGGCACAGTTTGGCATTCTGGGAAATATTTGTCTTTTAGTCAGAAGGTTGAAGATTACTTCTACCATCAGAGAAGCAGCCGGTCAGCACAGAAGGTACAAAACAGTAACTCAATGAAAAACAGCAACAGTCACGGCTTCAATATGCCTGAACTTGATTAGTTCAAATGCTGGTATAATAAAGCTACGTGTGTGTGTCCAGTTCTTTGCTGAAATGGAAGCTTAGTGGATATAATGGAAATAAAGCTTTGTGGATATAAGGCTCCTCTGTTCTTTATTTTGGTAATTGCTAGATTACTTGTTGATGCTGGACCTGACAAGAAGAGACAAAGGAAGGGGAGCTTGAGGAGCATGATCAGGGACAAAATGGATTAAAATTTTCCCAAAAAATATTCAAATTATTCCTAAAGCCTATGTATACAAATCTGTCATAAGATTTTGGAAACGGAAACATGTTAAAGTTCAGGCTCCTAGGTGCATATTTTTTGTTTTATAATTGCATCTTTAGTGGACCTGAACTAGAAATTTTTGAACACCATCAGCACAAAGAAATGAGTATGAAATCATTTTTAATTTATCTTCTTACCCGTTTCTTAGTACTTTCAGTTGTGTATGATTTTTGAAATTAATATGACTACCTTTTTAAAGTTCAGTTCAGTTTTTACAGAATAACCAATAAGACCTTGGAGGTTTTCTTTAGAAATTACCATTGTTACACTATAAACTTCAACAGCAGGTCTTATGTGGCAAATAGGTCCGACTGGCTCTGAATTCCAGATCTAAACATTTTTATTTAGGCTGAAATAAAAATGTTTGTCCTGTATTCTCATTTGAAATGTAGATTTCACAACTCTCATCAGTCCCCACAAGGGAATCAAGGTGTCATTAAGTATTCATTTGCTGTAAACACAGATTTCTTCTACCTGCCCACCACATTGCTAAAATCACATTTAACCATGAGACCTTTTCTAAATAACCTCTTGTGAGAGCAAGTCATCAAATCAGCGTACAACATCTGCTTCAGCTGGCTGCCAACCAGCGCTTGCTGAGGAAGATGCATGCTTCAAACCCCTCTTTCCTTGCTGTCCAGTAGTGTCTTGTCATGAATGCCATCCTCTCCGGCTCATTTCCCACCCCGATCTCCACGCCAAACGCTTCTCAGGCCTCTTGGTACAGACAGCAGTCTGCCATGCCACCCTGGGGTCACCCATGTTCACGGCTAATGTGACAAAGCCAGCTGCTCATCGCTGCCTAACCAGCCTCTCACCAGCTGTGATTGGATGTAAGGGGTCGCTCAACTGGTCCGCCGGGGCCCTTTTATAGAGCAGATCATCCATGTCCTCTACACAGATAAATGAGCTGAACTATGTAGCTGATGAGGAATCTGTACTGAAAGCTTTGCACAGAAAAGTGAAGTCCATGTGATCTGTCTCTGCCGCATGAAAGCAGATCAGAGAATAAAAAAAATATGATAAGGAGTAGAGACTAAAAAGGAAAGGTCAGCTCTTTGCAAGCAGCTAAAGAATTGCAAGGTAGTAAAAGGATAACATCTTAGAAATGGGAAAAAAAGATCTTTCAAAGAAGACATCTGATTACTGCCTTATTATTTGAGTACATTTTTTTTCCTTTTGAACCTCTAAATGACAAAATGAAGTCATGCAATAAAGCTCCACAAGTTCTATCTGCTGAAAGCATGAATATTACAATAAAATACATTCAATTTTAAAGTTACAAAGAACGTATATTTGTTCTCATTGCTTCAGTAGCTCCTTTCACATACCTTTTCTGTCAAGGAGTGATGCGCCTTCATTTAGAGAGCAAAAGCAGAAAATTAACACACCTCCTGATATGCCTTTGAGCCAGTACGGGAGGTAGTAACAGAGGCAAGACCAACATACATACTAACACGGGCAGAAACCATACAGTAAAGTGTTATGAAGGATCCTAAACCCAACTGCTTTTACCCATTCACATATGAAGTTGTTTTCCATGCTTTCATCTGCTTGGCCATGGAGAAGCTCAATGGAAGAACCAAATTGTTGGAGATACTGGGTAAATGAACTCATGGATAAATGAATCTATGCCATTATTGCTGTTTTTTTTAAATAAAGTACTAGTTTGGATGCATTTTTCTGATAAATATATTAAGAAAATGTGTCAACTTTTCGCTGGTACTATATTTAATTTGAGAACTTGTGTCCAAACTTTAAATATATACTCATTATACTCAAAATAACAGATGGTTTTAGAGGAAAAAATAGCCTAAATAAACATAAATATATACAATGATGCATAGTTTATGTTTAGAGCACAAAGAGAACATAAGAGTTCCAGATCTAGCCCAAGTCCAGTAGTACCAGTACCTCAAAATCACACCATAGAACTGTAAGAAAAGATAAAATCCTATTAAATTAACAAAGCTACATTTGCATTAACAATGCCAACAAACATTAAATAGATAAACAAAATAAACATGAAATTACATCAAATATAATAATAAAGAAAAAAGCCATGTGTAATATCTGAACATCATTTTCTGTCAAACTTGAGCTTGGGGCAAAATTTAACACAACAAACGACCAGAACATTGGTGGGTGGTAATTATGTTCATCATAATAAATATTAGTTTTGTATTATTTTAAACGGGAAAACTTCGTTCCTATTGTAACAGACTGACATGTTACATGTAACTATCATGCTAAGATTGTAACCATGCTCACAACTTCTGTTCAGCTAAGATAAAAATATAGTGTCGTCATTGTTCTTGAACATGTCAAAAGCTTAACCAAGGCAGTGAACGAGGACGTGTCTAATTTAAAATCTCTGGCTGCTAGTCAAGGGGGCTGGTTCTCTTCATGCTTTTTCTGTGTGTAAAGAAAAAGGAAGGTGTGAGCCGGTACTCCATCCTGATGTGACAGCTGTTGGTGGCTAGTAGCAGAGCTCTTTTGTTTTTTTTTGTTTTTGGTGTAGTTTTGGTCTACAGTAGTCTGTCTTCCTGTTAATAAATTGTCAACGACACTGGATCACACTTTCCCATTCAGAAGGTTGTAAAGTTTGTAACTTATGCCGCGATAACGATTAATCATGAGCCTGATTTGTGTGCCCTACATTGTGTGTGATGCATGTGGTGGGAGCCGAATGACTATTAGTGTGTTCAGTTTGAAGGAGGTCCGTTTTTAGAATGACCTCATATTCTAGCTAAAAGTATTCTTGTTGACTAAAGGCCCATTTATGCCCCCTTACATGCATAAATAGTGACGTCCGTTTTAAACTTTGTCATGTGTTGCAGTCCTCATACTTCCATGCGGGTAGTGTTATGTTCAGAGTTCCCTCCCATGCATTGACGTCTGTTTCAGACACGTTAGGCAGCGGTAATGCGTCGCTATAAAGTTGTTCCCAACCGCCCAACACACCCTAAACATTTGCATATAATCTTTTTTTTTTTTTTCCAAAAGCTTGTGCAATTTCTACAGTTGTTCTCATCTTCATTCTGCTTTTTGGTTCCCTTCCTGATTCTTTTCTTCTTCTCTGATTATTCTCTGGTTATTCTGCTCAGCACTGCCCCCACGACTTCCAGTGGTATTGCTCCATGTTCTACGTCATGCGGCGGATGGCTAAGCTCCCTGAAAATCAACCAAATTATGTGTGTAAGCGATGCAGAGGACGGATAGTTTCATCCATCTTCTGCGTAGAGCATAAATGGACATTAAATCGTAAAATTTGCAAAACCAATATGGAAACTTTGTTTTGTTTGCATTGTCTCTTTACAGATTTATTGAACCAGTATGTGAAAAATATCACATAATATGAAAGACATCAAAGGTGAACCTTGACTTCATTGTATTCTGTGAGGAAAATTGTGAACGTGTGCTATGATATTTTGATGTAGTTTCTCACGTGTGTAACTTGTTTTTGTTTAGTGTAGATCGTTTATGCAGGTATAAACTGTTTTGATGGGCAGACACCTTTTACTGGATGAAGTCGGGTCGGCGAGTTTGCCCCGACTTTCCGAGTCATGTATCCAACTTCAAGGGGCATTCAGTTTGTATTTCTGATGGGGGAACTCAGAAAATCTGACTTCAAACGCATCATATGAGCCTGAAAAAGTCATGTGAATGAACACAAACATTTGAAATGAAGGATTTATGAACAACTGTTTTTTGTTATTTGTTTTTTTGTTGTGGTTTTTTTACATTTCAAAATAACAATATTTTTTAGTTTGGATGTCATTTCTTTTCATATATACCAATAGTTTTAGTTTGTCTCCTTGGAAAACTTGCAGACCTAGACACTACTTTGGCCCAGATTTCCCTTCTAGCAGTAACAATCAGTATAAAAGACAACAGATAAACAACCTCAGCTGCCTGGGATTGAAGCTCAAAACAACCCCAACAACAAAAGCAAAAGAAAGGCCCCTCACCAGCACTAATTGTTAATAAGGGGTTTTGGCATAATTAATTTTTCTTTCATTCAGTTCCCAATTTGCTCCTGCTGAGATGGCATTTGTGTCCTACGGGTCTAATCTAATATTTCTGTTTGAACCTACAAACTGTTGCCTTGGGGAGGAGGAGGGGGTAAACTATAGTTGCTTGTCAGCCTTGATAAACCAGATGTAATCCATATGGAAATGTCAGGGAGCCTCCGAGTCACATGGTGAAGATGGAAATGTCGACTGCTGTGGAGGCTTGTTGTCTTGGCTCAGCATGGGTTCAGCTGTCATCCTGTACTCGCTGTTTAAAATTAAATAGTACTACAGGTAGTCACTTAAAAAATTAGGTTAGGATCAGTTAGCAGCAGTCATAGATATCAGCCGCCTGGGGTTGCTTCAAGTTTTTAAAAGCCCATGATATGCATAATATGTGCTTATCAGCTGCTTGTTCTTATATTTTACCTTAATGGTGTGCAGCGGGAAATTTTATTTTTGCATTAATGAGCTTCTCCAAACAGCCTTTGAATGCAATGAAATCAAATTCAAAGGAATATTTAATCTGGAAACAAATGTGCAAGTTGCACTGATGTTGACATCTTTGACTGCAAAATGCTTTTACAGTTTCACATCCTCACTCAGAATCAGATGAGATAGATCTGTTAATGCCAATTATTTTTCTTTCTAAGGCCATTGTAGTTTTTGGTATAACAGATTTCTTCTTTTTTTATCATTTCCCCTCGGTATAAAAAGGCTAAAAAAAAAGTCCCAAATGTTTTTTATTAGAGTTTGAGGGTAAAATGTAGCCGAATGCATCTTTAAACCTGGGCTGGATTGCGCTTGAATTCTTTGATAGCACCACAACAGATAAGGCTACTTATCTCAGAGCTGCCACACATAAACAAGCCCAGCTGTGCCATCTGGCCTTGCTTTGGTTTATCTGAGTATCACATGAGTG
Source organism: Melanotaenia boesemani (assembly GCF_017639745.1). Classification (NCBI taxonomy): domain Eukaryota; kingdom Metazoa; phylum Chordata; class Actinopteri; order Atheriniformes; family Melanotaeniidae; genus Melanotaenia; species Melanotaenia boesemani. The sequence goes on from NC_055705.1 coordinate 14,284,500, forward strand.
AGTTATTTGGAAATTAAACTGCGCAAACCTCATTTTTTCCCCCCATCATTTCAGCTATGTTTATCCTGCACCGTTTCCTTACATCTGTTGTTCAAAAATATTTAAAAAGCATATGCTGTTGGAAGAGAAAATATGGGATTTAGTTACTGATACATAAGTGTGTATCCCTGAGCTGCAAGTTTTAACACCTGCTGTGGTGTAAGCATGCTGAATTGCAGTGCATGTATTTGAAATATATCATTACCCTGCAGCTTAACCTGCACTTGAATAGCCTGAATTATTTGAGTAATTTAACTGAATCATGCCTTGTAATTACAATAAACGCTAATTACCATTGCAATTATCACACTATCAGATAATGTAATTGGGTCCTGGAATTAAAGGAATTACTCATGGTGTTGTGACTTAAATGAGCATATGAACACTTCGGGTCTCAACAGTGACTTTAATGTCCTGAATGGATTTTTATTTCCGGCGAGACAAGGACACAGACATGGATGTCAGCTCTGATGCTGATGTTTTTGCCTTGACAAATTGCAGCTTAGAAACATACTGACGAGACTGTTACTAATAAAAAGAAGCCCTTCATATTCAATTTTTAAATCCACCAAGTATTATTGGAATCAAGACAACAGGATAACTCATTGTGAGTTATCACTTAATAAAAGGCTTTCATATTCAGTGGTTTTTGGGGGGCTTTTTAATGGCACGGACGAATACACCATCCAGCACATTATAGGTTGAACAGAGGGGAAAGTGTCCATGGAGATCTTGTCTCTCAAACACCAAATACAATGTGTACTTCTAACTGAAATCTCATTTAGTTGTACAGGAATAATAACAAATTTTCAATGTATTTAAAGAGAACCAGGATACTTATGGCTTTGCACCTTTTATTCCTCAATACTTTGTAAGTGGGCTGCTCTAGTGGGGAAGTGGTGTCCTGAAAATGAGGATTTAGGGGAGGTGTTGTTCTGATAAATCAAAGTCAGGGGCAGGACAGGGGGGGTGATGGTGACAGATGAATATGCATTACCCCAGCTGTCAGTCGGGAAGCTACAACCACTCAAAAAGGAAAAATTTTGCCAAACTTATTCCCCTGTTCAATACCTGAAATCCAGCTGTGTATTTAAGGCAGAAGTGGCTCCAGAATATGAAGGTGGACAGCAAGATGAACCCTGAGCTGCAGACTACCTGGACAAAGTGGGGTGGGTGAACAGCAGATGGTAGCCAGGAATTGGCCTGAGCACCCATAGCTGCTGCTGCCTACTTGCTGGCAGCCATGTCTGGGCAGATTTCGACTAGCGCCCACTCAGTAGGACCCGGTCCTGGCAACTGTTAGCACCTGCTTGTTCAGCCCACTGCTGTCCACCGGTTGCCATCGTTCATGGCTTCTCATATTCAGTCATTTCATCAATTTTCTCACAGCACACGCTAAATAGCCATACAGACCCACCCTGCAATAGTCAGGACTCATCCATAAAACTACTAAAATTGTTTTAAATATTACCTATTTCTAAAAGTTGATACATTTTTACTATAATCTCAAATTTTAATTTGTTCCAAAGTTGTTTAAAGGTCCCATTCTATGCAAAATTCACTTTTTTAAGGTTTTCTAACAGTCATATGTCAATGACAAAATTCTATCTCCTCTCCCACTTGCTTGCTCCACTTTTTAGCGAATATGTGCTCAAACGGGTGAGTCTGAGATCTTTCTCTTTGTGACCTCACAAAGGGAAATAACCACTGCCCCCGGTAGTGGATACTGTCATTGAACCGCCACCCCAGCTAGCTGAGCCTGCCCTCCAAAATCACAGAGCGGGCATCAGCAAAAGCCAGATCCTCTCCCAGAGAGGGGCGTGGACAGACACCACTAATGAACATTTAAAGGTTCAGACACAGAAACAGCCAATTCTCAGTAGAGCTCACTAGAGCCACATTTGGAATGACTGAAATCAATGACAAAAGTTGAATTTGAGCTAATACACTTTAAAAAAAAGTTGTTGGACCTCTGACACCCATATGAAATTGTTGAAACAATGTATAATATGGGACCTTTAAAACCTTGAGGTTTTAGTGATTTGAGAAATGCAACAGCAACATGTAGTAGTTCTAAATGAAACTGAGAAAACAGAGCAGCAGCTTTAAACACTGTCGTGGGAGGAAGAATAAGAGATGGAACTGTCAATTTAATGCAAAAGAAAAAAATGACCTGACGTGACATAGCAGTGCAAGTGACCAGTTCACTTCAAATAAAGATGGTGCAGTGTGAGTACACGCAGGAGGAAATGGAAATCTTTTTTAAAATAAAGTAAAAAATATTGTCGATAGCAAACAACGGCAAAATGCAGAGTTTTACAAAGATTTAGGAATCCCTATCCTCAAAGTGGAGTCTTGTGAGATGAGATTTTTACGAGAATAATGGCTAATGTGCTAAACACCGTTTGAATGGAAACACCTGCAAGTCGCAACTGCACTTTTTCAAAATGTTAGAAATATCGCTTTTATTTTGTTAAAAACTGTAGTGAAAATGCAGCTACTGTTAATGACCAGAAGCAGCTATTAAAAACAAGAGCAAGATTACTCATTAAGACAAATGTTTAACATTATTGTGGTCTTGATTTCAGAGTTTTAGATAAAAAGCTTCAGAAGTCATCTTAAAAATGGTTCTAAATGTATTATTGGCATCTGTAATGCACCGTGGTGGGAGTTTTATGGTTTTGGGTTGGTTTGGATCCCACTGGCCATCTCTAACTACACATTTCAGCCTAGAGGAGTTTTGTTCCCTTTTAGTTTGACTTCTCCGCTCTTTCATTTGTCTTCAATGAGTCCACATTGAATAACTGAATCTGTTCATTGTAAATGTTTAATAAACCTGATTAGCACTTATTCATGAACACGGGAGCACAGTGTTTTTCAGACATATATTTTAGTTGAATTAATACCAAGTCAAAGTGCAAATGATTCCAGTACTGTTGAAATGAATGAATAATCATTAAAGAGAATAAAAAAGGGGGGCAGAATCTGACGCTCTTCCTGCCTGTGAAGATATAAAACATAACAAAACAAAATAAAAACAAATGCTTCCCTCATGAGCTGATCTCCAGGGAGCTCGTTACTCACCTGCACCCTGTAAAATGAAGGTCAACAACCAGTTTAGGAAGACTGAGCACCCTGTTGTGAGCTCATGTTGCCAGAACGCCTAACTTGATTTTCTTTCCCTTTTTTTCCCCTTATTATTCTACCAACCTTTACAATAAATAATAAGAAGTCTCATAGGATAAAACAAATCACCATTACTAGTCAGTTTGCAAATCTTTGATCTATTTACATTTAATTACACGATTAATTCAAAGGAATCAACCAGAAAGGACATAATGTTGACAACTGACACAATCAGAAAAACAGCCGTTGACATGTACAGTCATGGACAAAATTGTTGGTACCCTTCGGTTAATGAAAGAAAATATCACAATGGTCACAGAAATAACTTGAATCTGACAAAAGTAATAATAAATAAAAATTCTATGAAATTTAACCAATGAAAATCAGGCACTGCTTTTCAACCATGTTTCAACAGAATTATTTAAAAAAATAAACTCATGAAACAGGCCTGGACAAAAATGATGGTACCCTTAACTTAATATTTTGTTGCACAACCTTTTGAGGCAATCACTGGAATCAAACAATTCCTGTAACTGTCAGTGAGACTTCTGCACCTCTCAGCAGGTATTTTGGTCCACTCCTCATAAGCAAACTGCTCCAGTTGTCTCAGGTTTGAAGGGAGCCTTTTCCAGACGGCATGTTTCAGCTCCTCCCAAAGATGCTCAATACGATTTAGGTCAGGGCTCATAGAAGGCCACTTTAGAATAGTCCAATGTTTCGTTCTTAGCCATTCTTGGGTGATTTTAGCTGTGTTTTGGGTCATTGTCCTGTTGCAAGACCCATAACCTGCGACTGAGACCAAGCTTTCTGACACTGGCCAGCACATTTCTCTCTAGAATCTCTTGATAGTCTTGAGATTTCATTGTACCGGCACAGATTCAAGACACCCTGTGCCAGATGCAGCAAAGCAGCCCCAGAACATAACAGAGCCTCCTCCATGTTTCAAAGTAGGGACGGTGTTCTTTTCTTCATATGCTTCATTTTTCCATCTGTAAACATAGAGCTGATGAGCCTTGGCAAAAAGTTCCATTTTTGTCTCATCTGTCCATAGGACATTCTCCCAGAAGCTTTGTGGCTTGTCAACATGTAGTTTGGCTTTTTTATGATTTGTTTTCAACAATGGTGTCCTCCTTGGTCGTCTCCCATTAAGTCCACTTTGGCTCAAACGACGACGGATGGTGCGATCTGACACTGATGTTCCTTGAGCTTGAAGTTGACCTTTATTCTCTTTAAAAGTTTTTCTGGGCTCTTTTGTTACCGTTCGTATTATCCGTCTGTTTGATTTGTCATCAGTTTTCCTCCTGCGGCCACGTCCAGGGAGGTTGGCTACAGTCCCATGGATCTTAAATTTCTGAATAATATGTACAACTGTAGTCACAGGAACATCAAGCTGCTTGGAGATGGTCTTATAGCCTTTACCTTTAACATGCTTATCTATAATTTTCTTTCTAATCTCCTGAGACAACTCTTTCCTTTGCTTCCTCTGGTCCATATTGAGTGTGGTACACACCATGTCACCAAACAGCACAGTGACTACCTGTAGCTTATATATAGGCCCATTGACTGGTTACAAGATCGTAGACACCTGTAATGCTAATTAGTGGACACACCTTGGATTAACACGTCCCTTTGGTCACATTATTTTCAGTCTTTTGTAGGGGTACCATCATTTTTGTCCAGGCCTGTTTCATGAGTTTATTTTTTTAAATAATTCTGTTGAAACATGGTTGAAAAGCAATGTCTGACTTTCATTGGTTAAATTTCATAGAATTTTTATTTATTATTACTTTTGTCAGATTCAAGTTATTTCTGTGACCATTGTGATATTTTCTTTCATTAACCGAAGGGTACCAACAATTTTGTCCATGACTGTATGTAAATGAGGAAACGGATTTAAAGGAGCAACCTCTGATGCCCTTTTCTTCACAAGTCATTTTAATAATACATAATGCATTTACTTTACATGCAGTCGAAGTTTTTAAGAGCATGACTTAGCAGCATGTTGTCAATTTAAATAATTTTTAAGGAATAAAATTGCCTCTTTTTCTTTCTCATACCTGTAATTAAAAGCTGCTTCTGATTACCAAAACTAACCTGACACAGCAGATGGTTTATTACTCAGACCCATCTAGCATGTCCACTCTAGAAACTGGTTTTAAAAGAGCAGGCATGCTTAAAAAATATTCGGTGGGCTATTGGTAGAATAAGAGATCACCCAGTTGAACCAATCTACCAACAGAAGCCACCATTGACAGCACATAAAACTCAACCCGTAGCTGATGGTGTGGTGCACCGATTGCTCTATACGTTTGATTTTTAGCAACATACTGATACCTTGCAGCCTGTGAAGATGGATTCTCTCATGAGTGAACTCACAAATCTTGTAAGAGTGCAGCCATATTTGGAAAGCTAACTGTGAGAGAGCATGTATAAATTTGATCAATGCATATTTAAAGTTAAAATCACTTAAGTTTTAATTATTTTGCTAAACTCGATTTGACAATCCATTTACTTTCTCTCATAAATTATTCATATCTCACCACCTTATCATTTTGGATTTTTTATTTAACCATCTGCAAGACAATCTGAGGTCCCATCTGCTGTCATGACAGCTGACATTTCTTGGCTGTGCTCCTTACAGTCACTCTGTGATTCAGTGTTCCTGTTTATGTCCACAATCCTTGCTTGTACCTGTTTCATGAGCAGATGTGTGGGCTGGTGAGGGTTTGTCCTTTCTGCAGAAATGTATGCTACTTTACATTTTGTGGGCATGTGCAGCTCTTCCTCACATTTCTAACCCTCCTGCCATGATGTGCCTCAGAAGTAAAGCTGAAGAAAAAGACTGAAAACTGGGGTATTGTCCTTCCACTTGAAGCAAACCTTAGGCTGAAAAGGTTTAAGATTGTTGCATGCTAAGGCTAGTAATTTATTTATATATTTTTTATTTTTTTTGTTAAGCTGTTAGAAACGTGTACAAGTCTGGGAGACTATAGTTCTGGGGGTGGTCAACAATTTCCCCGAGAGCCATACTGACTTGGCTAATAGCCACAAAATGAGTTTAAATTAAACATACAATGTGTAATCTGCCTCTAGTCTTTCAATGATTCATAATTGGAGAAAAGACTTACTTGTTTTGCTTGTATGACAGCATGGAGCTAACCTTTGCTTAGATGGTTGACTGCTTTGTCAAACAGTACTGCCTTGTGGCTTTGTTAGAAGAAAGTTTGAGGGTTTTTACTTCCAATTCTGACAAGATTGTAAAACACTTAACATGCTTGGGAACAAAATGGTCTCATGATGTTGTACTCCTTTTATTAAAGCAATACTTTCTCATCAAATAAAATGAGAGAACACATTCCACTTTTGGCTTAAAAGATGCAGCATGTAGTCATTTTATTATCTTTTCTGAAGTATTCATCATTAAGCTGGTTCTGTTAGCGTTGCTGCTGATCTTGCTAACCTGGCAGAGGAAAACCCTTATAGTTCAAAATGTAGAGTTCTGCTGGAACTTATTAGCTTGCAATTGATCAGTGTTCTGACATGGATTATGTTAAATTGTAAAACATTGAGACTGTGGTCTTTCTGTTAAATAATATGAATATTGCTTTTGAGTATTTGGGGAAAAGACAAATGTTTCCAATTTGGTGAAATATGGAGGGGTAAATTTTTGAACTTTAGAACTTTCGCTCTTCAAATCTTCTTTGTATCGTCCCGTCTAGCACTGAAGTAAAACATCTCTTCATGCTCAGTTATCTCAAACAGCAACCTGGACCTGTTGAAGTCCCACACGTTCCCTCTCCAACTGCTGTAATGTATCTTGTGCTGTTAGCCAACAGCTGTTTAACTAAAAAAAAAAAAAAAAACTACTTCTGGTCACCAGCGCTGCCAAATGTGCTTCTCTAATTTGGTCCAAGAAACATTTATGTCCACACTGCTGCCATATGTCTCCCAGACCACTTCTAATTGTTGTTTAAACGACTGGATCTGAAAGCATCCTGAATGTAATGAAGTCGAATTGCACCTGCACTTCATGCACCTGGGAGCACTTCAACCATGATTCATGTCAGTATTGTTGTTAAGCTTTAAAGTTTAAAAGAGATGGATTTGTTTGACTCATTAGGAATTAATTGACTAAACAAAACTTCTTTTTGTCAGACAGCATCTCCAGTTGTCTTCCCTCTTGAACAATATGCTTTGTACTTGTTCCTTTTCTCTCACGGTTCCTGTCTTGGTGATTGATTCTTGTCGTCATAAATAAAAAATGATCAAAAGGTGACTGCTAACAAATTGTGGTAAATGCTGTCTCTTACTGTAATGCTGTGATAGGAGTGATGTTTCTGCATAAAGTGTGAATAAAAAATGTGCGTACATTACTCATCAAATGGTTTTGAATTTCTGCAAATATGCAGAATTTTGTGCTCCTTGATTAACCAAAACAGATTTTTTTATTCCAATCTGCGAAATTAAACTGTTAATAGATTACACTAAATGCAATGCAAAATCTATATAGAAAATTAATTCAACAACTTCTCATGAAGTATTCATTCTTATGTTAAAGTATTTAATCAAGGCAAGTTTATTTTTATGTCATTTCATGTTCAAGACAATTTAAAGTTCTTTACATAAATTATTAAAAGCATCACAACATGGTGCAGAACAAGCCTTAAAGTACATTAAAAACAAACTTTAAAAAGAAAAGAAAGAGAAAAAGCTTAAATAGAGTAAGATAAAATGCAGAATAATATAAGCTGCTGTGAGGAATTAATGGTTATGATAAAAGGCAGAAAATAAAAAAGTTTTTAACCCTGATGTAAAACTGCTGAGTCAGCAGACCTGCAGTTTTCTGGGAGTTTGTTTCACATGTGAGGAGCGTAAAAACTAAACACTGCCTCTCCACGTTTAGTTCGAGCTCTGGGAACAGAAAGTAGACTTGACAAATAGGAAGCCAGTGTAAACATCTGAGGACTGCAGTTATATGATCCACTTTCCTGGTCTTAGTGAGGACCCAAGCAGCAGCGTTCTGGACTAACTGCAGCTGTCTGGACTTTTTAGGGAGGCCTGTAAGGACGGTGTTACAGTGTTCTACTACTTTTGTAAATCCTGCTGAGACACAAGTCCATGACTATTTACAGATAGTTTGGTTGTTGTTTTTTAATATCACTGTTTGAAGCTGAGTGCTGACTTTTAATTCTTCTTTTGTAGCTCCAAAGATTATTTCAGTTTTGTCTTCATTTAACTGAAGGACATTCTGGCACATCCAAACTTTAACTTGATCAATGCGATTATATCAGTGTTTGCATTGGGCTATGGTCTTCTGGTGAAATGAAATGGTTACATAGATTTGCGTATCAGCAGTTTTTTTATAATTTGAGCAACTGGCAGCATGTAGATGTTGAACAGCAGTGGGCCCAAGATGGAGCCTTGGGGAACTTCACTGGTTATTTTTGTTCTGTCAGATTCATACTTACCTAGATACAAAGTAGTCCCTGCCTTTCAAATAGGACTCAAACCAATTAATAGCAATGCAGGAAAGTCCAACCCAGTATTTTAGTTGGTCTGGTAAGATGTTGTGGTTGGCGCTGTCAAATGCAGCGCTGAGATTCAGTAGTACCATAACAGTAAAGTTGCTGCTACCTGTCTTTAGGCAGATGTCATTGAAGACCTTAACTACAGCAGTCTGTGCTGTGGTTTGGCCAAAACTTTGATCACCTTCGTGTGATGGTATATGAGAGGCTGGTTTCAGCCGACCTGAGCTGGTGTGTTGATATCCAGTGGCCTGTGTGTAACGCAGGGCTGTAAAGCAAAATTCAGCCGTCATGATGCTCTGGAGTGGAAAAAAGTTGTGATATGCAGTTTCTCAGCCTTTGGGTGCTGCAGGGGCCCAGGAATGTTTATAATGAATGTCAGTATGTCATCAAAATGAGTCAGAAGCACAGAATTTAAAGGTTGGAAACTTATCTAGCATAGCATTGCTGGATGATGGTATACGTTTCAACACCCACATACAAAGAATTGCAATAATTAGTTGATGTAATAATGAATTTTTTTCTTTCTTAATTTGTGAAACACATGGAGTTTTACCTTCCCTGCTATACCTAACTAAAGAAGTGTAACAGGGTCATGGGGTGAATTCACATCAGGATGGTTTAAGGGACTCAGTTTGATTGGGCAATGAATTCCCCTAAAAAAAATTACACCTTCCTTTGATTTGGTTTGTGTTTACTTTAAGTAAACAATGGAACAACATCAAGTTTGTGCAGTTTTGGAGTTTCTGTTTTTACTTTGGTATTAAAACGGACTTTCCACAATAATCTGTCCCGTATGAGTAGCAGGTGAGGCAGCAATCTTATCCAAATGCTGCAGTACGATGCACTCTGTCACTTCAGAGTTTGTTTAAAGAATAAGAATAATAAGAAATAAAGTAGTGTTGTAATCAAATAGTTGTGGAGCTAAGCAGCTGACCATGACCCAGATCAAGACTCTTTCCTGCTTCATTCTTTGCTTTCAGACTCACTCTTTCATCGCTACCAAAGTAAAGACGGTCAACAATTCTGGGATTTTCCTGCGATTAATTTAGGATATAGGCATCAAATGGAATTAACTGCTGGAAGCATCAGCTGGATGAGGATGCAATGTTTGTACAATTCTTCCCATTTCTAGAAATAATGGGAAGTGAATGGATTAGATGTGGATAATGTAGCTCTTGACTTTATCTTTCAGCACCCTCCAAGTTTCATTAACACCCCCGAAACATATCAGCACTGGTGCAGACTGTAGTGCCTGAGGATTTATTAAGAAGAAATCCAAATGCTGTTCTCTGGAAAATCACCAGAACAGACGTCACCGTTTATCATGTTTGATAACAAGTTTTTATTTTTTATTTATTTTTGTATGTTTGTTTTTTTGTTTGGTTTTTTTCTAGCAACATTCATTTTAAATGTTTTGTCCTTCAGTGATGTCTCAGGCAGCTTTTAGATTTTTATATTTAATTTATTTTTCTGATGAATGAAAAGAGGTTGCTATAGAAACTTGGCAGACAGGTGGCATGTTGAATGGTCAAAGTAGGTTTAACCTGGAGTAGCATCAATAAAGAGCCATTAGTCTTGTTTTAGCTTTAGCAAGATGACTCAACAGTCAGTGAGTTTGTTTTTTTTTTTTTCTTCTTCTTCTTCTTTTGTAACTGCCTCTAAAAACCAGGCATGCTGAAGCCAAACATCTGTTGATGAGAAATTTGAAGTGGGGTGTTTTCTGCATCTGGATAAAGTTAGTTTTTATTATAAAGGAGACATCAGCAGCAATCTAACAGCACCATGTGCTTTTCAATACAGCTGCTCCTTTTTCTCTGAATGTGCATCATCAGTTTGCAAATGAGCCAATTATACAACATAACATGCTGCTGTTGTAAAAACGAAGCCAGCCAAAGCCCTCCTATTGCAGTCTATTCACCTCTCGTTAAGGCTCAGCAGGGGTCTTTGCAGCTCCGAAGTGTTGCCCCATTCGTGGAGCTGATCATCCACTGTGTGGATTTTCTCACAGCTAAACGCAGCTAAGCCCCTTCGTCTGAGCAGAGAAAGACTGGGCTTTATAATTTCTTCTTTTTTTTTTTTTTTCCTGTTGCCTTGCTTGTGATCTGGGGTGCTAGTAAGACCCAAGCCAGGGCTTAGCCTTTCTGTGTTCTATTACAGAAAATGTAATCACACTTGGGCCAGATGGGGCAAAAGGGAGATCCCATCCATCCCTTCATCAGGGGCCAAGGGGTGCAAGCAATGCCCACTGACCTTCTGGAGTCCATTTCCCATTGGTGGACTCACTCCTATGATCATTTTCTTTTTAAGTTACCATGGTGCACTGACCAGACCACACAGCTGATGTTGTTACCTGCCATGAATAAATAAAATGACCAGATGTGACACATAAACAGAAGCAGTGATAGAAAGTAATTAAGTAAACTTGGGATGCATTGAGAACGAAATATCTCCACTATCGCCAGTCTTGATTGCTGTGTAAACTGTATGACCACATTATGACAGCCTGCTTATTGAGTTGTCACAGTTCAGCATAACTTCATTACCTTTTTTAAAACATATGAGTGTTTAGTATCTTGAAAAGGAAAAGAATTTAGCTATTCAGTGCTCTGCTTTAGTTGGGTTCCACCCCTCATGTCTTTGTATTTTTTGTCTGCAGCTAGACTTTCTGTAATCTTACAAAATGCAGGCTTTTTTCTTTGTTTTTCTTTAGATGTTTGGTGCTTTTCTACTCATTTTCAGACTAGTCTAGTGAATCATTCAATCTTCAAACACCTAATCTCAAGAGATGCATTAATTTTCTGTCTACACAGGAGACATCTTTGTGAAGAACATTTTGTAAATTCCAAGATTGCAACAAAATCTAATAAAACAATGACAAAACATAAAATGTATAATTTAAAAATGGTTTATATTGGTATTTAATCACGTTACTAAAAAAAAGTTGTTTTATTTTCTTAGAATGAGCCATTTACAGTATAGCTACTTGCTGTGGGTCCATGGCAGCTGCCATGTGCTACCATTTTACTACGGTGTCTCAGAATGGACAAACTGTGTGTAAAGTGACAACCTTTAGCTTTAAAACTGCAGTACCAGCCTTCTTTGATAGATACTAGAGCACCATTCGGTAGAGGGCAGTACACGTACACAATTTTGAAGTAATTAGTGCAGTCATCCCTGCACCTGTGGAGACTGGATTCACTCAGATGATAACATGTTTGTCTAAAAGAAGTTTGGCCACTGTCTGTGGTTTGCATTTTAAGTCATTAATTCTTGCACACTGAACTTTTAAACTATACCTTTAGAGCACTATTAGCCTAAAACTTGGCATAACGTTGCGTCCAGTGTCCTTAAAACATTTGAGGAAGTGTCTAATCAGAAATTGTCTCCATTGAAAAATTAAACATGCCAAATGACTCAAACTAGGTTTAATATCAGTGTCAACAGGTTGTATGAAGTGATGAATCCTCCTAGATCTCAGAATTACAGAATCAGTGTGGGATCGTGCTGACAGAAGAAAAGGCAGCCAAATCCAAAAATGAGTTTTTGAAATGTCCTTCAAGAAGTCTGAGTCATTCCTGAAGACTTCTTAAAAAATTCAAGAAAGTTTGTCTGTCTTATATCATATTTCCCTTTATGACTGCACTTGCCTGTAAATTTTTAAGGTATTTGGTGGTGTCTCAAGACTATTACACAGCCTCAGTAACTTTGTCTCATTCTCTGTGGCAGGCAGGATTAGAGCCTCCAAGGAATGAATTTATCTCTCAGTAATCTGCGTTCAACCCCACGAATGGTACTGATAGAACATTTAGCCACATTTTTTTGTCATTTATCTTGTTAGCATCTCAGCTAGCAATGCAGCTGGCAGCATCAGTGAGATATATTTTTACATTTGAACTCCATTTCTGTTGCAGCAATGTAGTAATTAGGCTCTAACTACTATCTGTGGATGACCTATAGATCAGTGCCTGAATGACTCATGAACACAAACACTAGAGCTGCTGCATGGTTGTCTCTGCAGGTGCCTCCATCTAGATAGATAGATAGATAGATAGATACTTTATTGATCCCGAGGGAAATTCAAGCATCCAGTAGCATATACATACATTAAAGGTTAGTACTTGACATTAGGGGTTAGTACTTAAGCATAACTAGACTAATTTAAAATTAAATAGAGGCAACGGTAGATAAAGAAGACCATTATTATGGTCTATGTACATATATACTGTACAGGTGATCAAGTATGTACATATGTTGACGGTGGTAGCCAAACAAGGTGCATGAGTGAAAAAGTGCAGGATGTGCAAAAACTGCTGAGACAGTGTTAACAGAATGGGATAAGAGCAAATGTGCTTCCAAATGAGAAAAAGGCACATGTCCATAAAAACTATTCAGACTATGGTTGTGGTTGTGACCCCTGCGCCCTCAGCGAGATGTTGTACAGCCGGATGGCCCGGGGTACGAAAGAGTTTTTGAGTCTGTTGGTGGAGCAGGTCAGGGACAGTAGTCTGGGGCTGAACACACTCCTCTGCCTGCTCAGAGTTCTATGCAGAGGGTGAGAGGAGGAGTCCAGGATGGTCAGGATCTTGTCCAAGGTCCTTTTTTCTGCCACTGAGACCAAAGAGTCCAGCTCTGTGCCCACCACAGATCCTGCCCTTCGGATCACTCTATCCAGCCGTGCTGCGTCCCTTTTCTTTATGCTGCCTCCCCAACACACCACAGCATAGAAAAGGACACTGGCCACCACAGTCTGGTAGAACATCAGCAGCAGTTTCTTGCAGATGTTGAAGGACCTCAGCCTCCTTAGAAAGTACAGACGGCTCTGTCCTTTCTTGTGGATGGCGTTGATGGTCTCTGACCAGTCCAGTCTGTCATCAAGCTGCAGTCCCAGGTACTTATATGAACTGACCGACTCCACCTCCACACCCTCTATGGAGACGGGCCTCAGGTCTGATCTGTTCCTCCTGAAGTCCACCACCAGCTCCTTGGTTTTGGAAGTGTTCAGCTTCAGGTGGTTCGCCCTGCACCAGCCAACAAAGTCTTCCACCAAACTCCTGTACTCCTCCTCCTGTCCATCCTTAATACATCCAACTATGGCAGTGTCGTCTGAGTACTTCTGCATGTGGCAGAGCTCAGACTCATACTGGAAGTCTGATGTGTAGATTGTGAACAGGACAGGGGAGAGCACAGTGCCCTGTGGTGCTCCGGTGCTGCTGACCACAGTGTCAGATGTGCAGCCACCCAGCCTAACGTACTGTGGTCTCTCTGAGAGGTAGTCCACAATCCAGGAGACCAGATGTGAGTCCGCTCCCATGTTATGCAGCTTGTCTCTCAGAAGAGTGGGCTGGATGGTGTTGAAGGCGCTGGAGAAGTCGAAGAACATGACCCTCACAGCGCCGCTGCCACTGTCCAAGTGAGTGTGTGCCCGGTGAAGGAGGTACAGGATGGCGTCATCCACCCCCACCTTTGCCTGGTAGGCAAACTGCAGGGGGTCCTGGGCGTGTTGAACCTGGGGTCTGAGGTGGTGGAGCATCAGCCGTTCCAGGGTCTTCATCACATGTGATGTTAGAGCCACCGGCCTGAAGTCTGGTTGACTCGCGTGTGGCTTCTTGGGGACTGGGACGAGACAGGATGTCTTCCACAGGGTTGGAACTTTCCCCAGACTGATGCTCATGTTGAAGACCCGCTGGAGGGGATCCCCCAGCTCAGCAGCACAGGCCTTGAGTAATCTCGGGCACACCTTGTCCGGACCTGCTGCCTTACCAGGGCGAAGCCGCTTCATCTCTCTGCTGACTTGCTGACCCGTGATGGTGATGGGTGCTGTGGCGCTGCCTGTGTCCTCCTGCTGGCTGATGATGATAGGTGGTGGGCGGGTTGGGAGAGAGGGGGCGTTGTTGAAGAACTGGTTGAACTGATTTGCTCTCTCTGTGTCCCCTTCTGCTGTGCTGCGGTTCTTCTTGCAGCCTGTGATGGTCTTCATCCCTTCCCAGACCTCCCTCATGTTGTTCTGCTGCAGCTTCTGCTCCACCTTCCTGCTGTAGGACTCCTTGGCCTCCCGCAGGCGAATCTTGAGCTCCCTCTGTACCTGCTTCATCTCCTCCCTGTTTCCATCTTTGAACGCCCTCTTCTTTCTGTTGAGGACCTCCTTGATGTCGCTGGTAATCCAGGGCTTGTTGTTGGGGAAACAGCGCACAGTCTTAATAGGGAGAACAGTATCCCTGCAGAAGTTCACATAGTCTGTGAAACAGTGAGTAACCCCCTCAATGTCCTCACTGTGTGGCTCAATGAGTACATTCCAATCTGTGGAGTTGAAACAGTCCCTCAGAGCCTCCTCTGCCTCAGGGGTCCACTTCCTGAAGGAGCGGGTGGTTGTAGGCTGCCTCTGTACTTTTGGCTTGTACTGAGACTGGAGATAGACCAAGTTGTGGTCGGACTTTCCCAGTGGGGGGAGGGGTATGGCGGTGTATGCATCCTTAGTGTTTGCATACAGGAGGTCTATTGTCCGGTTCTGCCTGGTGGGGCAGTTTACAAACTGATAAAAGTCCTGCAATGTATTGTCCAGTGTGACATGGTTAAAGTCCCCAGATATTAGGACGAACGCGTCTGGATGTTGTGTTTGCAGCCTGGCAACGACGGACTGAATGACGTCACACGCGGTGTCAGCGTGTGCCCGTGGAGGAACGTAAACAACAATGGCGATGGTGTGGGAGAACTCCCGTGGCATGTAGTATGGTCGGAGACTCACCGCTAAAAGCTCCGTGTCCTGGTTGCAGACAGTCTCCTTCACCGTAACATGCCCAGGGTGGCACCATCTGTTGTTCACATACAGTGCGAGTCCCCCTCCTTTCCTCTTGCCACTGAGCTTACAGTCCCGGTCCGCTCTCACCAGGTAAAATCCAGGTAGTTCCACGGTGGTATCGGGCGTGCTGCTGCTCAGCCATGTTTCAGAGAAACACACTACACTGCACTCTCTGTAGGTCCTCTGGGTCTTAACGAGGGCGGCCAGCTCGTCGATCTTGTTTGACACAGAGTTTACGTTCCCCATAACTATCGAAGGAACTGCGGGCTTGTATTTCCACCGCTTTGCCTGTAGCTTGGCCTTTAGCTTCGCTCCAGCTCGGCAGCCGCGATACGGGCGGCGCAGCTCTGCAGGTATGGGGTGAACAATGCCGGCTCGCCCTATTGTCCATAGTTCGAGTAGCTTCTCCTTAGAATAAACAAGGATTCTACTACAACTTTGCCTCTCCAAATACTCCATATCCTTAGGATATAATATAAATACACAGCAGACGCGTGTAGAAAGAAAAGGAAAGGGTAGAAAAGTGCAAAAAAACACTTAAATAAGGAGAAAGAAGACGGAGCTACTGGCGAGGCCGCCGACTTCCGTCAGCGCCATTTTAACATTTTAACATCTATAGCAGAGATCAACAACTGCGGTCCTCGAGGGCCGGTGTCCTGCAGGTATCGGATGTTTCCCTTCAGCAACACACCTGATTTAAATGAAAAAAGCCTTAACAGACTTGTGCAGAACTTGACAACAAGCTGTTGAAGATTTTTTTATTTAATCAGGTGTGTTGCAATGAGAAACATTGAACACATGCAGGACACCGGCCCTCGAGGACCGGAGTTAGTGATCCCTGATCAAGAGAATCTACCTTTTTATCTGTAATGTCATCAAAATGAGTTCTTCTTCAACCTGAAAAACCAGTAAAATCCTGCTTATATATTATTATACTGGTCTAATGCTACTTACGGAGAGCATTGCAGTGGGAGTAATCTTTTCTTTAATGTTGTGCATGCATTACTATAATTTTTAATGCAGTGTCCAAGGGGTGTATCAATATGTTTAACACTTTGTGAACCTAAAGCGATAATCATCCTTTAGGCCTGCTTGTTGTTAAGCATCTTGATTATCTTCAAAGCCAGAAATATGTTGGATTTCTTTTTTCTTCTTTTCTTTTTTTTTTTTCTTCCCCCTGTTTATATCTTGAATCGCCGTGCATTCAGACAACAGATGGGCATGAAGCAGGAAAAATAAAACAGCCTTTAAAATTTCCTTTTTTGGCAGCTTCAGAACATGAGCCAGACCTTGAGATCTTATCAGGATTAAATTCATTTTACGTGATGTTCTAATTACTATACAGTTTGTCTCTTTTTAAGCCATGATTCCACTCCAATCCAAGCAAAAATAACATTTCCAATTAGATGCTGTTGTGTCTTTGCAGTTTGATCTGATTCAATTTGAGAGTGTTTAGTTTTTGAGGAATTATCCTCACATGCTGAAAAGAAGAGGCTTAGAAAATTATTAATCAAAGAAAGCGCCTCTGAATGTCTCATGAGGGGGAACTGAGCCTTGTTTGTTCAGTTTTAAACTCCTCAGGCACATTTAAATTATTGATAGTATGTGCTTTAACATCGTGATTTAATTGTTGGTTGTTTCCAAAATGTAAGATATAATCCTTAAGCAAATTGTAAGAAAGAAATTGGTGCTTTTTTTTCCATATCTTGGATTTTCTCATTACTCAAGCATCAGTAATTTGTAATCTTCCAATCAGGCTGGCAGGCTTGGTTCATTCAGTTGGATTTCTTCTGTAATTATTATCCCATCTTGTCCGACAAGACGCCTCGTGCCTGTCACCCTTCTTGATCTGTGATTACTGGGTGCATTTGTGTGCAGCAGTATCGAATGTCATAATATCAGGGTAAGAAATCAGTAGCCAGTTGCTGCATCGTAGATTTGAATCTTGGCATGTGTGCATTGAGCTTTCTTAGAGATATGAGACGAATGAACAGCAACTGGAGCAAATGGGTACGGTTCAAACTTCCAGAACAGTGTGTAAAGTTGGTCTTGCTTCATCACAGTCATCACATCATGCAGCCCAGCTCTTTAGGGAATCAATTAGAAAGCCTTTGGGAGGCTTTGATACTATGGAAGATAGAAATCCCCGACTCAGCCACAGTGTTTATGATGTATAGTCGAAAACGGCACTTAGAAGCCTGCACATCCTTCCCAGTGGATCAACGTCACAGAAGTTGGTTTGGTTTAAAAAAAAAAAGAAGAAAATTAACAATTTGTGCTGCAAATATTAGCTATTTCCAAAGGAGTAGTTTGTCTGACAACATTCACTGTGAAATTGATTTAGATGGAGAACCTAAGTGACGCCGAGTGTTTGGCCTCCCTCATGTAAGTCATATTATTAGCCAGTTCAGTGGACTGGTTAATGACATAGAGCTCTGTTACACTCATGTCTGTAAACAGAGGCGCATGTTGCTGGTTCCAAAGATCTGTCCATCATAAGTTTCAGTTAATGTCAGTTTCCTTAAAAAGCTGTGAGCTTGTTTCCATTAATGGATGGTTTGGTTTATCAAAGCCCAGCTTTATAAAACTGTTTAAATTTCATGCAAATCCAAATGTTCAGTTTCTGTAAAAACGCCTGATTGTTTCACTGAAAGCAAACAAAAAGTTGTACACACTTTCATGGCAGCAAACTTGAATAAAACAGATTTTTCTTAAGTTCTGTTTTCTTCTTTCTGCTTTTTTATTTTGAACATGTGCAAATAACATAAAGGAGTAAACTGAAAAAAACAAGACAATCAAAACATGAATAAATATATAACACAAAGAAGATAATACAATAATCAATTATATATAAAACCAACATGTCCGAAAAGGAGTAGGTTGAAGCATAAGCTTATTTATACATATCCCAAAGTTTGTGTAAAGTTTATTTAGCTGGAAATTTTAGACTTATTCCTTGTCATAGGAAACTCTTCAAACTTTCTCAAAGGTTTTACTGCAGGGCTAAAAGCTGCTGTAACACGTAAAAAGTTATTCTGCTTTAAAAGATTTCTAGAAGGTGGATGAAATGGAGCCATCCTCTTGATTTGTAGAGGTTTTATAAAAAATTATGGATAAATTTTTCATCATGCTGATCATGTTAGGAAATGTATTGAAACACATCAGTGGTGTGACCTGCCCTCTCAATCAGTTCAAACTGCAATTAGCCATTCAAATGGTTTTGATTTTCAAGGTTTCACACAGTGATAAAGTTCACCACAGCTGTCACGACCTGGCTCGGCTAGGGGTGAAAGGAAGTAACATAGAGGTGCTCAGATGTAAAGATGAGTAACAGTGAGTTAATTGTCCCAAGTTCAATTTAAACCATGTAACAGGAGGGATGGGTGGGTGGCTCAAATCTGGGAAACAAAGTAGAAGGGACTTACTATGTGAAAAAACAAAGTTAAAGAAAGAAAACCTGACTGAGCTGTCAAACACAGCTGCCACTGAACAAAGGGATGTCACGCCCTTTTATCCCAGCACAGCAGCAGCTTTAGCAATGATTGGTCCAGAGGGCAGCAAACCAGGGAGCAGGTGTAGAAGGTGTGGCGATGTGGAGTCAATCCCAGCCAGGTGATGAAACATGGCAATGTCCATACAACATGAGAGGGAACAATAAGGCCAATGGGTGAAAGCCATATGGTACAATAAAGTGTCATATCTAAGTCCTTAGAGTCCATTTTTATTAAAGAAAAACATTGCCATAAAAATGCATATTGGTCATTTGAGATGTTAGTGGTGAAAATGTTGCTTTTCTGCTTGTTTCAGCTGGCTGATCAGTTGGAGTGGCAAAGAACTTTTACTGCTTATGTATAATTTGTTGCACTAACAGAAAGGAACCCAACTGTTGTCGGCTCCTAGAATAAAACATTAATTTTAATCTATTAATTTTCTTCACATCTGAGTGCGTCAGCAAAGCTGCACCTGTAGCTTGACCTGAAGTGTTGAATAAGCATTAAGAGGTTTCCACAGAAACAGAGAAAAAATATTCCACAGAAACAGAGAAAAAATACTCCATGGTTTAGCCAGCCACAAGCCTCATAAGGAAGGAGTGGGGTGGAAAAGTGCCGCAATTTCACCCTTAACATCCAGTTGCTCTCATGACCACTAGAGGTTGCATATTCTTTAGATGTAATTATAATCTGTATTGGGCTGTTTACAGCAGATCTGGACATTTTGACTTCGATCTATGACAGCATCAACACAACTCAGCAGTTAATGCATCACCAAGACTGCCCCCAAGTGGCAACAAAACACTTAAACGTAGACATGCAGCTGCAGGACCTGCTTAAAAAAAAAACAACCTCTGAAAGATAGTTGGGTCTTTGGGCGCTGCATCTGATAATAGTAAGGAAGGTTGCTATGAGGCTTGGACATGATTATTCATTGGCATGGTCCATCAGATTTCCCTGAAAAGCAGGATTTACTCATGTTCATTTCTAAAAGCAGTAAAAGGTAAAATGTCTGATCAAGTCACAACTTATTATAGAGGTGATGGGGATGCTGACTCAGACGAAGTCAAGACGTTCAGTTAACCAAAAGCTCTGTGTGTGTGTGTGTGTGTGAGAACATGGCTGTTATCAACTGACTGCAAGATTGAGGTCATCGTGGTGTCTCAGTTCGTACTGTAAAGACCTGATCCTCAACATCTGAATTAAAACAACTGCTTTAGAGGTTTTAGAATTGCAGCTGTCCATCTAGTTTTGTAAGTGGTATCTCCTTATTTGTAAATGTAACAACTATACGTGTACAAATTAAATCCACAAGTATGGATTAATTCTGCAAGTCAGAAAATACAGGTAAACAAGCAAATACATCACAAGTACATTTACTTGTATTTTCAAACTTGCAAAATTGATCTGTATTTGTAGATTTGATTAATACCTTTTTAAACATTAGCTTCAAATATGATGTTGCAAAACGTATGCCCCTCTACCTCCATCCATAAAGGCATAAAATGCCAAAGCATCCCTAAATGTACATCTACTATGTGATTATGTGTAGAAACTAAAAAAGATTTTCCATTTTGAAAAGATTAAACATTGACTTTCTGGAAAAGCAAAGACAGTGTTTTGATAAGCTCCACATTTTCAGTTTATTCTGTTCCAAGATGCAATTTTCTTTCTGTATTTGCAGTTGAACATCATTGTGAGGGAAGAGGCAGAAATTAAAGCCTAATGCTTCTGTTCTCTGCAAGGGCATGCATGCTGTTTTGTACCAAAACCCAACAAGAAAGCTGCTTTTAAAAGCAGATTCTCAGCAAGTTTTCCTTAAACAGAACACTGTGCTCTAAAGTGTTCCAGAATAAATGACTTTGGAAAGACTATTATCATGCTGTTTCTGCTTTATTAGATAGTTCACAGTGAAAGGAGGATGAAAAGACCAAAAGTAACAACCAGTAAAGGTCTTCGCTGGTTTAAAAGCGGAAAATGTAATTTATGTGCTTGTTTCAGAATGACAAAACTCTCCTTGAAGGTCTCATTTTGCAGAAAGTGTCTGAAATCATAAAGGAATAGCCTCGTGAAATGCACCACAAGTCATGGGCCTGTTAAGCTCTTTTGTAGTTGGACCCTCTCTAAAAGCTACATAATGTAAAATCTCTCCAGCTGCTCTTAATTTACAGTAAATTTTATTGTGGTTTGCTTGCCGTTTGCGATTCGTTGAGCCATTTTAAAAACTGTATCTTTCACAATGCTGGTGATCTATCACTTTAGCCTCATTTTTTAATCCCAGGTGACTGAAACATCAGTCAGGATGACTGAATGTCGATAGAGCAGTACAGCAGGGAGAGGGGAAGTGGAGAGAAAGGAGGAGGGGATGCAGATCCAGCCAGGACTGATGACTGGGAGACAGCCAGAACGTCATTTAGATACGATGAGCATCACTCAACAGCAAGCTTGTGTGTGTGGAAGACAGGAGGACATAAACTTCATACAACATAAATAGATACTCATTTTTCTGTCAAAGGGATGTTTTTGTCATGCTGCATGTATCCGAGTGGCACCAACAACCCTTCTGGGGATGGTGTGGGATAAAGAAATGGTCAACTTAAAGCTGTAGGACAGAAAAACCCTCCATGGTGCATTTAAGAGCAGCTGTACAAGACATTCCTCTCCTTTTAACAGAGGTTATCAGATAGTCATGGACTTAATTAAACAAAGGCAGGCTGTGTTCAGTCCCACAGTACTTCTAAGCTCTCTAATTCATTACCTGTCCTCTTTACTGCAGCAGGCTGAAGAATGATTATGTGGTTTTATCTGTTTGAACCGCATGCTGAGGTAAGAATTTTTAAATTTTAACCAGAGCAAAGGTTACAAAGAAGATGGGAATGTGCCCCTTCTCATGGACAAGACAATCCAAACACGGTTGTAACCAGGGTTTATCTGCCTCCTCCTGTACCAGCTAGCAGTTGTTTCCTACGTTTTGTTCTGCTCTCCCTTTTTCTGTCTAGTCTTTCCCCATTTCTCCTCTACCCACCTTTTCCTATTTCTCCGCTGTGGTCCAGCAGTTATGAGAAGAACTTGCAAGAAATATATTTATGAAATTCAATAATAAGAAGAAGAAATTAATGATAATAAAGAATTAAAAGTAATAATAAAATAATAATAATAATAATAATAATAATAATAATAATAATAATAATAATAATAATAATAATAATAATAATAAAGAATAAAATTTAAGATTCAAGGGAAGCCCTATATCCAAAAAGTGGCTCTTCAGTACAACACGACAGTCAGATCCTCATTCTGCTTTCACAATGCTGGATATGATGGGTTAAAAGGAAGAAAAAAAGTTGTCTTGACCATGTCTACATGCATAATGCATGTGATTGACTGTTTAGCTAGTTGTGTTATCAAGCAACTGAGCAGGTTACCTCTCTGAATGTACACCAATCAGCTATAACACCATGGCCTATGCTGAGTAGGATTTCATCATACCCTCAAGGGTTCATGTCAAATTTCAATGCAATAAATTGTATTTATTAATATGTACACTGATCCATAGTAAAATATGCAGCAATGTGGCAAAAATATTATTCTATTAATGACATTTATCTGGCAACAAAATATTGATGGTCATGACTAGAAATACAATTCTAGGCATGTAAAGGCTGAATTATACCAGGTGTGTGTGCATCACGTTATGGCTGCACTGCGGCCTCCGCTGCTATTCGCAGCCATTTTAGTCAATGGTTTGTTTTATGCGCCGCGGCACAAATCCGCTGCGTCCCAGAAACACTTTGTCGCGGCACGCCGCTAAATTTACACGGTGTGTCTATTTTTGATGCTTCATGCCCCGAGAATGCGTCAGTTCTGCTGTTCAAATAGGGCAGACAGGTAATCAGACACGGGAGCAGTGTAAAAGCTTCTGGTATTTTTCAAAATAAAAGCCCCTGTGCAGATTTGCGCTGCTGAACCATGAAAATATTACGTGTTTAACAGGTCTGGGGGTCGTTTTTTTTTTTTTTTTTTTGTCATTATAGACGACGAGACGTTTATCCTGGAAGTGGAAAATGACAAGATTCTCCACTTCTCCTGTGATTTCGTGATCTCGAGGATCCTGCTTGGTAGACTGCACTCAACTGGCGTCCTTTTTGTCATATCCCACACAGATGAATTTATACTGGTCACAGTTCCTCATACATGACCTGATACATCGCCTGACATAAAGCTACCTACCAAAGCATTATTTCATCATTTCTAAGCCAGGATTATTAAACTACTACATGTTACTCAACCTCTTCTGTTTAGCTCTTCCTGTTGAGGCTGGGCCGGACCTAGACTCTCTGATTCTTAATGTTAACAATAGGTCTGCTGGTTCCTGTGAGTTTTGTTATTGTGTTTGCTACCAGTCAGATGGGATCTGAATTAAGCAGAGTTTTGAGGTTAGATGAATACAGACTGTTTTGTTTGCAGGTTTGACTGCTGTCCTGCCCAGAAATGCTGTCACGTGAGGTGTTTGTCCACAATAACTTAAGTTTTTTTTGTTTGTTTTTGGTCAGTGTTGTCAGAACTCTTGCCCAGTCAGATTAGGATTTGGATTATGAATCTACTTCTCTCTAATGTTCAAAGCAGGTTGACTTTTAATAGTAAAATAGGAAGCGTTTCTGTGGAGGTCCTAGTGATAGTGAAGGCTTTTTACCTTCAGTTATTACATAGAGATTATAACTTTTGCACCTGTAAATACCTGTGTAAAGTGTTTTCTTTTGACAGTTTTGAACTTTTTTTTTTCAGTTTGCATCAGTTTCAAGGTGAACAAGCACATTTTCACAGCAGAGGTATTTCAGTTCTTTGAGGCTGGAAATTTAGAGGTCCAACTGTCGGATTTCTCTAAGAATGCAGTAACAGCTGTAAAACGAGTTCATTTCCTCTTGAAGAGTGATAATATGCAGTCAGTTGGTGCATAAAGACCCACATACAATAAACCTGTGTATGTGCAACTACAGCTTCATCCTCATTACAAACTATTGGAGACCTGCTAGGGGTTTGGTGACCACTACCCTGAATGGTTAAGGAAACTAATTAACCTACAATATATGATTTATTTTTTTGTGATGCATATTTTCAATAAAACATGACTTGGATGATTAATAGTTTTGAACTATCTGTTCCTGTAATATAAAAACCTTTTAACTTGAGGTACGTCTTCCTATCTGACCTGGTACAAGCTGAGCTGCACTTTTTTAGATTCATTTCTAATTGATGCTTGCACACCTGTGTGTGTCTGGTACATAATTTTTCGGTAAAACGGAATCAACTCGAGTCAAACTGTTGAATAGAAGTGTCACAAAACCAATTTGCTTTGTCAAAATGAAAAAACACCCAAAGAGAAAAACTGAAATTACACAGTCTGACATTGCAATAACCTGCTCGCCCTCACTATATCTGTGTAAATGCTTGCATAATTGATAAATATCCATAATTGCTAATACATAATAGATCATAATTGGCTACACGGAGGCCTTTAGCAGTCTTTGTAACTTGACTGTTGGATTGTACAGGCTTCAAATGCAAAGAATCAGAGCACTGAAGCCATAGTTAAAGAGGAAAAAATGACATTTCAAAGGTGCCAATTCCTATTATCAGTGCACTGGATTTTTTTTTTTATCTCATAGCTCCGATTAATAAAAAAAAAAAAAAAAAAAAACACTAATACAGCATAAAAAAATCACAGATCTGTACACAAGCATTTATTTTTGCTCCAAATTTAGAGAAATGCAAAAATCTACAAATGTTCAATGAGCACGTTCATATTAATTTATCTAAGAAAAATGTATAAGGTATAGGTACAGTGTTTAAATCTGAGCAGCATGTGCTACATTAGCGATGGAAGAAATCTTTGTTTACATGGCTGCACGCTGATCTCACGGGGTGAAAGGGTCAGTATCGTGAGGGCAAGGATTTAAAAAACGAAGCCTTTTGGAGGTTTAGGTATCAAAAAACTCAAGACTGCATTATTCTTTTGGGTCACTTTCCAGTAAAAATCCCAATAAACCAGAGTAGCAGTTTTACTGGTTTTAGCAAAACCAAACGGGCTGCTGCTCACGGCCCCATGCAGCTTACAAGAGTTGTTAAAAATCCTAATAAAGGTGAGAGATATATGCCGCCTGGGTGTTTAAGCAGCCAACCTGGACAGCCACCTGCATCTATTCCTGTCTTCTTTTGCTTAATTAAGATACAGATGTCAGTTAATGAGAGAGGACGCCACTAATGAGTGATGCTAAATTCAGAGGGTCACAGTTGGCAGGACCACATGTGCAGCTTTTGATCATGCTGGCTGGCATCTTTGTGCCTCTGGAATTGTACTGATATTATTCTTGGCTTAGGCTAATTATTTACTGATTTCTATTTTCTGTTTGTCTTGTTGCATTTGCCTCCATGTCTTTTTTTTCTCATATTTCCTACATTTTATGCTCTTAAATCACAGCTATTTGCCATTTTCAGATTTTTAAGACCATTTAAAGTAATTATGTCTTCACCAGAACTCCTCTCCCTGCACAGCCACAGTGGAGCAGCTTCCTATGACAGGATGGAAAACTCATTTCACCTCTCACACTCATCAGAATTAAATGATTTTTTCTCTTTTAGAGCGTGGCACAGCACTTTTTCCCTGCTGCTTCCTCTTTCACTTGTGTATTACCTTCTTTTGAATGGAGCACAGTAAAGATGATGCAAGTATTGCATTAAATTGCCTGTAAATAAATGTGGAACTGCGGGAGGCCAAGTCCCATGCCATTCGAAGGTGAGCAGATGATGAATACATTTATGAGAAGGGGGAGAGCTGACCGTCTGCAAACTTCTCTGCATTCCAGCCACATCCATGCAAGATGGCATCACTTTTCACATTCACCACAACACAAAAATACACACAACTCTCTCTAGGATAAAGAGTTCTGGCTAATCCAAGACCTTCATAAAGCATGTGTTGGGCCTTAGCGACACATCTGTCATTCTGACGTCTGCTAGCATGGTCTGGACTGCCGGCGTCTAATCCATCTGTGCTCTGCAGAGACAGTCTGCTGCCAACTGGATCTTTGCTAAGCCTTTAGAGAAGCTGACCAAATGGCACCTCCTGCCAGCTTCCTGAAAGTTTTCATTCTTATACCACCATTTATTTCAAGACTGGATTTCCTTGTTTTCAAGGCTTTCCGATTTAAATATACAATATATGTTGACAAATGTTTTTCTCTGATTTTAGATGTTTGTGCTTTTTGCTTTAATGCTGCCATGCGATCAGGAGTCCATGGAAAAAGGGTAACTTTAATCCCAAGCACCAAAGGCAGAATAAGGCCAATGACTTTGATCTTCATGCAAAAAAAAAACAGTAATTTTTCGGTGCAGTGCCACCATGCTGGTAATATTGGATTAAAAATTCCCCTCTTCTGCTGTCCACTCATGTATGGCCTTAGGTGTGGACGAGGTCTGTGAGTGACGCTTCGACAAACTGCACAAAAGAGATAAAGAGCGGAGGGGAAACAGGCAGCTCGGTGCAGCCAAACCTTTTCACAAGGGTGAAAGAACTGCAGTTTACTGATGGACAGCCACTTTAAGCTCTACCTGTTTGCATGCATCAGGCTACTGGTAAATAATAAAATAGCAAGCCAAATGTAACAATTCATGTGTTCCCTCAGGCACAAGTGCAGCATATTCAAGCTGGGTTTCTAAAAGGGCAATACTGGCGGTTTGCTCAAGCAATCAGAGGTCAGCATGCTCGTCACAGCCACTCGGATTCATGTGAAATGGCTGCATCAATTATGCAGCAGGGAAGTTGTCAGCTGGAGTAGTGTGAAGTTCAGATAATGAGTCATTACCAAACATTAACAGCCGTGCAGATGGGCGATTTAATAGCAGATGATAGAGCCATTAATGGGGTTTCAAAAGTGTTAATATTGTTAAAAACTAAAAGTTTTTCTGTTTCTAAACCTCAAAACTGATCTTCCAGTAAACAAGTTTTCTAGCTCTTTTCTGATTGTATGGATAAATAAACATTGGATGTTGTTGCCAGATGGCAAAGTTTCTAACTACAAATTGTTTTTCTTTTGTACTCCGCTCATGTTGACAGAAAATGCTGAAAACACTTAGTCTTTTTTGCATATGTACCGATGTAAAAAGAGAGTAAATAAATTGGATATATGGGTTTAAACATTGCAGTACTTGGGGAGAAAATAGCAGACCACTACCATTATCCGATGAAGTGGATCATATTATGCTGTCTACATGATTGCTTGAATTGTCTGATAACTCCAGAAATCAGATTTTTGGTGTGTATGTTAACTGGAAACTGGGTGTACCAGGAAACTGCTTGAGGGGGGACCTTTTTCATTGCTTCTCTGCTAAACATGCAGCATAGCACTTGTTACTGGAAATACCGACCGACAAAAATGGACAAAGTTCCGAGAAGTGAAGCTGAAATTCAACATAACTTTTCCTGAAAAAAGGAGCCATGTGTTTCCTGGAGATACTTTGATTTTAAAGGTTAGAGTGGACCAAACAACTATTTATTGCAAATGCTATTGAGATAAAATTGTCACCGAAGATGGCAACAGAAGCAAATGTGCTGCAGCACCTTAAGGCCTGTACATGTAGAACAGAGAAATGTGTTCTCCCTCCCAGGCCTGCAAGAACAGAGTGGCATGTTTTTTCCCTCACAGTCCCGGTTTGGGAGTTCCAGCAGTCTGTTATTGACACATCACCTGAACAGAAGGTTTTTCTACTGTGGTGTCTGGCAAACGTTATGTGATTGGTCAGCAATTTGCGGTGGATGTTGTCATTTCTGAAAGGTTCAACAAAGTTGGATAGTTTTAAGGGACAGCTGGCCGAGTCAGCGAGGAATTATGAGAATATACAAGATGTGTAAGGCATATGAAGACATGGAAACCACCCCATACTAACCACAGATGTTTCTCATGCAGTATAAAATAAGTGCGCCAGAACAAACTTCGTTCCTGTTCCCTTAAGAAATTAAATTTCTCTTCTATTGTGGAGGATATAACAAGTTTTTACTACAAATGTTCTTTGGATTAACAAGAATGTATGAAACTACTATAAAATCAGCATACTGTACATCCTAAGGAAAAAACTGGAAGACTCTAGAGTCAAATGTCAATTTTAGACACGTTTGCTAGAGGTACTAGTAAGGGTAAAGGTACAAAGTACTTAGAACAAAAGAAACAAGCAGAAGACATGGTTCCACTAATTACTGTGGAGAACTATGGAATTATGAGCAAGACATTGTGGATATCTACAGTCACTCTACATATCTACATATCAAAATTAGTTTTTTTTTGTTTTTATTTTTGTGCAACTCAAATTATACAATATAATTACAATAATTCTTCTCTCAATCAAGAGAAAATGTGATTAAAATCCAGTCATACATGGAAAACCCAGCAGTTACAATTACACCTAGTTTTTGTTTTTGTCCATTCAGACACCGTAATGCAAAAGGTGGCACAAATATGGCAGCTGCCATGTATGTGGACCCACGGAAAGTAAAAAAAAAAGTACTCATTTTAAGAGAATAACACAAGTTATTTTAGTAAAATGATTAGAAACTTTTAGAAGTCTTTTGATATTTATGAATTTTTCTGTTACTGACCATTGATTTTGTGTCTAGCTGCACCTTTAAGATTCAGTTCTGTTTAATTTGTACATGTCAACTCACAACAAAGTCATCTTAAGGCACTTTAGACATAATCGGTTCAATGATCCAATTTATAATAACTATGTTGATACAAGTCAATTTATAAAAGGCTAACTAAACAGCTGAGGAAAACCAACAGATTGCATCGAATCTTGTCTTTGATTCAATCCCCCAGCTTGAGCGTATAGTGGGCGGTAGGTTCAGCTGACGGCTGACAGGTTCAGCCTGGTTGCAGGCGTTGAGGACAGGACCTGCAGCCCAAAAGCAAAGTGCTCTGCTGGGAAAAGTATGGAACTATGAGATCTTCGATATACAATAGAGCTTGGTCATGTAGACGTTTACGTCTGTTTCCATGAGGTTTCCTTTGGGTCTTTCAGAATCTCAATGCAGACCTATAATACTGAGGCTTTTCTGTGTTTTTAAGCTGTTTGTTTTGGTTTTTAAACCACAAATTCCCTGCTCTGATTCGGTGCTACTCTCATCTGGATTTTCTTCAGTTAGAGACCAAAAAGGAGCTAAAGAGTTTTGAAAGAAGCTGCAATAAAATGTCCTGAACTTAGAATTTTGCTTTTGGGAGCATCAGTTTAATCTTGTAAACAATGAGTAAAGAAAATAAAAAAAAACTGGAGAATAAAAATGCCCAGTTCCAGATTTTCATAACTAAAGGAAATCACACAGAAATCTCTTTAAAAAAATGTCAAATGGATTAGAATTAATTCAATTATGTATCAGACACATTAGACAAACAGCAGGTATTCAGTAGCCGAAATAACCTTCTCTCTGTAAAAGCTTAAAGTTGGAGATTGAAGAAACCATCCCCACACAAAATAAATCAACATATAAAAAAAGATCAAGAATAAAATGCTCCCTGCTGCATGCTGAGTTTATGAAATGATTTGTTTCACTCATTTCCTTTTTACACCACCCCCTTACCTTAGCATGTGATTTCCTTCATGTTTTTCAACATTAACTCTTTGAAGACAGGAATCTGCAAATGTTAAGACTTTTCCCCTGAATGAAGGTTGTAGGTATCATTCAAGTCCAATTTTTATCATCGTCTCATTTCCTAGAATTAGATGGGTCTAGATCAGATTTTGGTATCAAAACCACAAACATGCACACACACAACAAGGTAAATAATAATAATAAAAATAACATCATGCATGCACGTTCCAGCAGGAGCAGATGGAGATCCAGCAGAAGAAAGTTCTTTGTGTTTACGTAACGAGGCACAAATGTACATACTTCTGGTGAAATAAAACTTAGCTTCAAGATCAGGAATTCAAAGCATGTCTTGTACTTTTGAATTTCTCCCAAAGAGAGTGTTGCAGCATCAGGAGGAGCTGAGCAATCTCTGGTTTTTAGATTAAATTTAGAAAAAACAAGTGCAAAGAGGGAATTAGTGGGAAAATATCTGTAGAGATATAGCAGGAAAAGATGGAAAGGAAATTTGAAATGAGATCAGATCCTATTTTTATATGTGTGGACAGTGCAAAGGCCACAAAGAGACATGAAGGATGTTACTCCACAACCTAAATGAGATGTTAGTTTGTGAACACTATATTCCCTGTGTGGTGGCAAAGCATCACCTTACACTCTCATCATCATCACTGTGCATGTGCTTACGCGTGTATAGCATCCATTAGTATGTGTGTTAACAAATTAGTTGACCTCATTCACAGTTCTACGTATGACAGTGTAAGAGGATATTTGTTTACCGTGAGTCTGTGTGGGATTAATTATAAGAAGTAAAGAGAAGTTAATGAAAGTGGAAATGCTGCAGAAAGCAGCTCTCATATTTGGTTCACATCTATAAATCTAAACATTGCAGCAAATAATTAAAACAATGGGCATTTTATTCATGAATTCATGCATTAAACAGAAAGCTTTCCCTCATTAAGGAAAAGGTTCTTCGCAAATGATTGAAAATGTTTGTGCACTTTGATCGTCTTCTCTGATCTTAGACCAGAAAATAATTTGCACACTTGTACGTGATTTTCTTTTATATAACATTAGCTTCAACTGTCATGCATGCAAATTCTTTTTCATTCATTGTTTTTAATTATTTCTTCTTGAATCCTTTTGTGTTGTGCAAAATTTCTGACTTTGTTTCCACCTATTTGTTTAATCACAAAAAGCATCCTGTCAGAGTTGTGTGCCGGGATGGGATGTATCTCACTGCTGCAGCCTCATCTGTGTCATGCAAAAATGTTTTCAATGGCTGGAGAGGTTGTTCCCAAAATAACAAAAAAATCACACACTGTTGAAACAATATTAATAAAAATTATTAAAATCTCCCCTCTATTGTACAGCATGTCACTGCCCTGGTTACATGATCACATTTACTATTACCCTCATACCATTATTATATTAGGTTATACCACTCTACACTACAATTAATTGTAAGCACATATGTGTCCATAAAACAGTCACAGTTCATCATATTAATATAATATATAATATATATGGATATAGTAAATGTATAGTTTAGTAGATAAAAGTGTTGGCTTACTAATGTGGAATTTGGGGGTTGAATATCTCCATGCAGGCATTATGATTTTTGTCAATTTCCTCCTGGGGATTAATAAATTATCTCTGATCTAATGTTATGATACAATGTAGTTACAATATAATCTCTAGAGAAAACACTACATTGTTAAACTAATTCTATGGTCACATTTTTTTTGTCAGACAGCCACAGTGACAAATTACATGGTTTAGGTAAAAGCTGTCCGTTTTAAACACTGTGGTTAGCAGGTGGCTTCTTGTGCACATGAAGCCTCAAGAAATTAACTATCATCTGACCATTGCTAGGTGTGTACTTTTGGACCAAAATTATACATCACAAATTTATACATTTCCATAAGAAAATACTTGATAAAGATAGTGTTTTTAACAGTGTTTTCATAGTGCTTTAATATAAGCTTAGCTAACTTGGTTGATGCTGTAGCTGACCCAATGGCACAGCTAAAATGGATGGAATTTGTGCTTTGGTGCCCTGTTAAATTTAGCAGGTTATGTATTACATATTCTTTATATCAGCATGCACTGAATTCTAACATTCATACCACCACCATTTGGGACATGTGCTGTAAAGCTTTAATGAGAACTAGATGTCCACCAGTCCAGATAGCCATTCAGTCCATGTGTACTGTCCAATGGAACAATGTTCTTTTAGTTTTTAAAGGTTACAAAGAATCATGCTAAGCAAAGGACAAATTGGTTTCAGTCTACCGTCATGTTGTATTAAAACATTGACTGTTTGACATGTAGACATAGATAAGTCTTTTAAAACAGAGTTAGCACATTATTGCTACTGAATTGGCCATATGCATTAAACAGATGGTTTGTTAGCCTGTTAGCTAATTTGTTTCTTCAACTTCTTGACATGCATACATCACAAGGGTTGACATTTTTTTTTTAATTGAAGCTAATTGTGGAGCAAAAAATAGGAAGAGTTTTTTGGATTCCTTTACCAAACTGTTAGATTACTAGCATTTGTATTATCTTGTCTCATAGAGGATGTTCTTATGTTTCCTTCACTGAAAGAGATCGGCTCCCATCATCACTGCAGTTTGGGCACTTCTGGATTCTTCTTCTCAGTTTAGAACCATTTTAAGCTCTCATACATATCCCGTTAGGACAATAAAAACTGCCACTTTCTTTAGGAGGTCAATATTTTCTCTGTAGCTTCAACCAGATGGGCATAAATGACATGCAACCTGACAAGATTTGCAAAGGCCATAATAACATGAAATGTCCTCATGTTTGTCAGTATTTTCCTGCAAATCTTGAAAGTTTCTACAACTACTTCAGAACTCAGCAGCACAACGACGTGCTGTCCTTTTATAAATCTCTTAGTGGTCTTGGGCTTTCTTATTTACCTGACCTACTTTTAAATTATGAGCCCCTGTGTACCCTAAGGTTCTCAGGCTGTTCTTAAAGTCAGGGCTAAAACTTACAGTGCGGCCTCTGTCCACCCCTATGGCCCTCGTCTATACTTATTCATGTACTTACAGGGATTGATAACCTAGTGGTTCTAGAGGTGGGCTTGGGTCTGGAGAACCTGGGTTCGAGTCCCCGTGCTGTCCCCGAAGAAACCACTGTGGGTCCCCGAGCAAGACCCTTAGCCCCCAACTGCTGGGTGCTGAATCTGGCAGCCCACTGCTCCTAGTGTAACTAGTGATGAGTTAAAAGCAGAGGAAGAATTTCTGTGTGTTTCACAAGATATGTACTGACAAATAAAGTTAACTTTATTTAAAAACCACCTGTTTTTGGCCCCAGCTTGCCTGGGCCTGGTCTGTCCCTGTGGTGGCAGCCTCTGTGGTCATGGTGGCTCTTGGTGTGGACTGATCCCCAAGAGATTGTTTTTGTGTGCATTTTATTATCTAAAAGCTTTGTGCTACTTGTGTATGAAAAGTGCTTTATAAATAAAATTTGAATTATATGCAACAACACATCTGTCCCCATCAATCATTGGATTATGTCCACATCCTGACTTAAAGATGAATTAATTCACTGTCCTTGGACCCTTTGGGATTTGGTATGGTCCTTACCACATGTAAGAAAATGACTGTTATGGCGTGTTCACACAGGTATCCCTACTTCATGTCTCTTCTTTCAATGAATCTTTATAATGCTCTGCAGTCCTGTGCATCCTGAGGAGAAAAGACGGTGTTGATAGTTTTCTGAGCAGTGTCTTGATGCTTTAACTTGGCTGCCTTTCTTCTTCGCTGCAGCCGGATTGGCAACAACGAGAGGCAATTTGCTGGTGAGCAGCAGGTGGTTGGGTTAATTGCCCGCAGTCCTGGCTGGAGAGAAAGTGTCTTGCTGAGAATGGAGTGCCTTCTGCAAAGGCAGAGCTCAAGTCCGGATAGAGAACAGCAGTAAGCATATTGTCATCTCCCACCTTGCCACCCTAATCAGTACTGCTATGCACTCCCATTGTTCAACTGAACTGGCTCGCTTCCTGGAAGATTTCGTTCTTTCTCTTGATGTTTTCTTCTTTGCCACTGCCACCCACCATGCACATCGTCTTCTTTTCACTGCCTTTCATTATCGAATTCTCTTCCTTTGCTTTCTCTTTGCTAATTCCGCTCGATCTTTTTCCCTCCCTCATGTTTAGCATCAAATTCATTTCTCTGGATCAATCCTCCCCATCTGCCCCTCAGCATAATGCCTCTCCTCCTTCATTCTGCCTCTCTATGCAACCTTTTCTAATTTCCTGATATGTATACCCCACCTGATGGTTTCCCTTTCTTCCTCCATCTCTCCTCCCTCTCCTTTATCAGTCCCTTCTTTCATTTTTCTCTTGTAGTAGCTGTATTGATGTAAACACACACAGAGCTTTGAGTGGTTCCTAAGCTGCTCTGACCGATCTGCAGGCCTCTTTCCATTGTCCCAGCTACTGTAGGAAGAGACTTGATTTCCAATAGGCTTATCCCACCAGTCCTCCTAGTGCCATGTCCATAAAGACATTGTGAGCGGTTTGATTAGATTGCTGTGGGGCTTGGATGGACTGAGCATGCCTGGTTGTCAGTGCTGTGGTTCCACCGTGGTAACGGATCAAAGAGATGTGGGTGTCGGGTGAGAGGCAGAGCTGTAATTAAGTATTTGAGACCATGCTGGCAAAAATAGGACTGTAACTAACAAGTTGGTTATGGAACTGAAGGCTGAAGAAAGCAGCAGGCTGTAGCCTTGCAGAATATGATAAATTAAAGTCAGACTTTGAAAGCTGATTTTATACTGAGGACATAAATAAAGTGGCGGCAAAATGATTATCTGAGAACCTGAAGCAGAGACAATTCTCATATTTCAATCTTAAAAATAGAGGATGTCCTCACAAAAGAAAACGGTCCCTTTGGTGATGAGTTAAAGCTTTTATAGAAAACAATATCCTCCTAGCTTTTTTTTTTTAAACTATGAAACTGCACCAGAAATATTGACAAGCCACTTGGCAGATAGGCTTGCAACAAAATATACTTTCCACTTTACATTTCTGGAAAAAAGTCTATTTTTCACATTTTAAAACCTCCATGATGTCTACAAGATGTTTCTATGTAACACTTTTGGTGCACTGGTAATCTGTTCAATTGAGTCAAGCGTGACATTATTTTTTTTTTTTTTTTTTTTTGGGACACCACATTTAGTCAGTCTCACAGTTTCAAGTCTTGTTTTGAATGCAGAGAATACCCCCAAGCAATATTATATTAGCTTGGAAGCCAGTATAAAAGCTGCAGGGTGCATCACCATGGCAATGTGGAAAGATTTTTTTAGTTTTTTTGCAACTTGTTCATTTGTGCATTTTAGTACTTATCTTTGAAATACAATTTTAAGTACTTTTCCTTCAACAGTAGAAGGCCACAGAGTGACAAAAAAAGAAAAAAAATGAACATGGAAAAATATTGTTGTAGTTGGACTGAAACGCAGGCTTTTTTTAATGCACTTCTGCCTGAGGGTCTGAAGATCATGAGCATTCAGTTTTGACCTTCAGACTTGTCCCATGTGTGGCAGGACGAGGTTAGATACCTTGTCCCCTCTCCTCCCTTAATTGCACCTTCCAGGTATAAGTTATCAGCGTTGATTTGGGGGGCGAATGCCAGTATATTGGACAGGATCTTGTTGAATCAGGGTGCATTCCCTCTTTCTGGGTGGCCCTGATGGACCACTAAGCCGTCATGGCGGGGGTGACTGAACATTCTGCCTGAATATGCCATGCCATGCCTACTTCCCTTTCAGATTTTCTGTTTTTAGAGGTTCATGTGGCTCAATCTTTTGCAACGTTGTGTGCAGCGGATCCCTGCGTACATGTTGCTGTCATTGGCAGCAATGTTTGGGTCAGTTTCTGAGTAGTTCAGTAGCTGATCGAGCTGAAGCCATGGTGGGATTACAAAAGCCTTCTGGCAGTATCCTGTGGCAGTTCAGTTTCTCCCCCTGTGGACAAGGCAGGTATGGATAAAACTGCTGTCTCACTAAGTTATTTTGAGCCCATTGAGGGAACATGATGTGAATTTGTGTGTGTATGTGTGTGTGTTCCCAGTCAAGTTACTGACCTGTTGCCAATTAATGAAATTAGTTGTCAAATGCTCCTTCAGTATTTTTTTTTTTTTTTTAACGTTTACTTTTCCAGCCTTTTGCTGCCCCTCTTGATTCAAAATAAGGAAATATTTTCCATCAACTGGTAGAATATCTCAGTTTCATCATCTGAAACGTTATTTATGTTCTAAACGGGTTAAAATGTGGGTTTGTGAGATTTGCAAATTTTTGCAATAACCTTTTAAACAGTGTCCCAACTTTTTTGGAATTGGGGTTCAAAAAGATGCAGAATATGAGTCTAAAAGAGATTAGGATTAGGTATCATGCAGTAGTAAATGTAAGGTGTAGTTTGGAAACAACCGTCCAGCGCTCCAAGTGTAAGTTACAGGATTCATTTAACAAAGTAAGCTAGTAATGGTGTTATGCATCTTTTCTTGACAGTGAAATGACAATCAAATGAAATTTAATGAAATGTTGCATAATGTATAAAACAAAGAACCGAACATTAAATTATCATTCATTTTAGAAATGTTCAGACACAACACCTACATAGGTTATATATATATTTTGAGACACTGGTACAACTGCCAATTGTTTTGTCTATTAGAATAGTTTAGTTTTTTCTTAAGCGGCATCAGTCAAAGAGACGCTAAGCATACCTTCCTTTTTTAAGGTTTGTAGTCTTAATCATAGTTTTTTATAGCTGTACAGCTGCCTTCTGTAGAAGTTCATTATGATATTTCATCTTCAAACCAGAATTATTTGGTTTGAATAACTTTTGGACCTTTTATCTGAATGTACAATAAAATATTGCGAGTATGAGAGTCGGGGACTTGCAGCCTGCATTTGTAACATTAGCACAAAGAGCAGCAGGTAGCTTCAAGAACTTCACAGTGGTTATTCACTTTTGTATTAAAAGACCCATAAAAGGCCACATCCTGCTAAAAACTATATAGTGTAGACCGGAAATTTATTTCAGCACACCTCCATGGTGACATTACTTTTCACCGCAGATGGAGGTCCATGTCTGTAGTGATGCTTGTGTGTCTGTGATTTCTTTTTCTTTCTTTTTTTTTTTTTCCTTTTTTTTAAGCTCCAACTTGGTATTTTTCTTCCTAACCTTTCTCTTCAAAGTGGCATGAAAGGCACCCGTCATGGCTTGGCGATCAAAGACCAGCAACCAAAGCTCCGTCTCTCTGTTGTGCTGCTGTCGTTTTCACTCTTTTAAACAACAGAACAACGGAGCCCTTCAAAACTCGTGGCTACTCTTGATGAACACACTATAACAATACGGTAGTCTCGGGAGATCTCGACCTTTCTTCATTCTTTCCTTTTAGTGCTTTGTTGGGAACGTGTCACAAAGTTTGACTTGACATCATTTGATGGATAATTTCTTTTAATATGTTTATTTATAATTTCCCCTGAATTTTGAATTGTCTCAGGATGCCATGTCTATTATGAGTTGACAGCAGCTGCAGAATAATATAATAATAATGGAACCTAAATCTTTTTTTTTACTATTTTCGAGAGCTTGAAGGATCCCCACATACATTTAGCTGTGTTACTTAGTCCATAGAAGGACAATTCTTACTATTTATACCTTGTCATAAAGTGGACTAATCAGGCTTCCCATTGATGCATAATACAATACCAGTTGGTAATATTAAAAAGGAGAGATAAACTAAACAGATTTCTTTACTTTCTTTGCAAAGTTTACATATAATTGTATGGGGTGTTTTGTTTTTATGTATACATCTCATTTTTAAAACAAATCTGTCACTTTATGTAATGTTGTGCATGCACAATTTTTAGTTTTGTCTCACATTGTTGCTGTCTTGCACCTCAGGGCCACCATACTCTAGGTCAGCTCAAGAGGCGCTGTGCTGTGGCAATGCAACTCATTACAGGTTGTGGATTAGGCGTGGACAAGGTTGTCAGAAGTGACTCTGTCACTGCAGATGTGGATTTTTGCCTTGGTGAACATGAGTTTTCCATACAGCGAGAACCTAGCCTGTCAGAGACTCATCAGAGAGGGATTGTGTGGCTCTGACGGGGACACAGAAGATAGAGACATGCTTGAAAGGTTGAGGTATTGAATTTTACTTCCTGGCAGCTGAGTGACCTTTCAGCTCTCGAGGGGGACAAGACAGAGATGGATTTTGCAGTCGTCTGCCACTGCTCCTCCCACAGGGTTAAGAATTAATGCTCCTTTCTGCCTTAGTGCAAGAAAACTCAAGTGAACTGCATCACCAAGCACTCAAGCACAGTTTGGTGATACACAAAGAAAAAGGTTATTCTCATGTTAACATCTCAAGAATTTAAAGGAGGATGGTATGAATTAGCTGTACATAAAAGGGAACTGTCTTGTTCATTTGCATTGCACCAGCCTGTGTGAGGATCTTTGCACACCCATTGAACCCAGCAGCATCTGGACAGTTTGAGAAAGAGGGCAGTGCACCCACACAGTAAATTGCACCATATTCCCACCCATGACCTGTTTCTCTCTTTACACCTCAGCAGAACTTCTGTTCATAAATATATGCAGCATGGCTGGTCCAGGTCCCATGCTAATGTGCTGAATTCCAATGAGACCCATCTTGACTCTGACTGCGAGACAGTTCTCTTCTTCTGTGGTGCCTCTAGGCAGAATTCAGTCTCTCATCGCCTTAAGGTGAAAGTTACAAATCAGTTTCATCTGGCGGCCTCTCCAAATCTCAACAGGATTGCTTGCTGTCTGTAGGAGATACAAGATAAGAACACACCTCAATGAGCTATCTCGGATTTAATGCATCTCTTCTTTAAAATGATAGAATGGGCTCCAAGCATGACCCACCCCCTCGCCTTAAAGTTCACTGACTCTCAGCTGTGTTGGTGCTGTTTTGTTCCTGCAGAGTGTGTGTGTGTGTGGGGTGTGTGTGTGTGTGTGTGTGTGTGGGGGGGGGGGGGGGGGGGGGTTCTAGCAGTGCAGAGCTGCTTAAGCGTCACAGTCACGTCCCTCTAGTCTTCTTGGCAAAGTGACCAAGTGCTGAGGATGATGGAGTTAAAATGATGGCGAGTGATTTCATTCCCCATCTGTCTTACAGGGAAACGCATGCAGTGGGCAGTGGCATGGTGACTCTCTATGCCCCATTACTCCAACCAGCTGATGAACCATCTACATGAAGAGCCTCATTGATCCCTCTTTACCCTTGCTTTGTGAAAATATACTGTCAAGTTGAGGTTAAATGCAGATACATCAACAAGGGCTTCTCTGGACAAAGTCAAAAACCAGCTTGTAGAACATCTGCAGAAAATCTCCAATCATGTACTTGCACATTTTCAAGGAGGATTTAATTGGCTGATCATCAGGGTCTAGCTCAGGGACACTTCAGTAGGATGGATGCTTGGCAGCAAAAGCAACTTAGCCCAGATCATTTAGCTGAAAAAAGCAGCTTAAGCTCCACCGAGGCTCCACGCTGTTGCAGTATTTCCTATTCACAGCATTCAGAGCATTTGCTATAAATTCTTTGAGCATGTAAAACATATTGCCATGAAAACGCAGTTCTGTACCACATAGTTTATCTTTCTTTGAAGATCTTGCCTGCTAGAATAAAATAGATGCTACTGGTTTGCTTAGCAACAAACAAATAGTTCAGGAAGTCCTCTGCCTCATTCATATATCAAAAGCTGTGACTTTTGAACTTTTCAGTAATAATGTTTGAGATGCAAAGCATTCATTAGTCGTCATTTCTTTAAAAGCAATTACTGTATGACATTGCTTTTAATTAAGAAATACTACATTAATATATTTCTTTTAGAAATTGTGCTTATTCCTTGGCAAACCATGACTGGATGATGAGTTGGATGGATTCTAAAATCAATGTCATAGATCTTTCACTCTACAAATAAATCACCTATCCAAAGGCAGAGATACTTTTTCCTCATCTTTACTATAGACTGTATAAAAAAAAAGATGGAAGTAGCCACTGTGACATCATCCATCGAGTAGGAAACTAAAGTTCCTACAGTTTTTTTATTTAACTATTACCATGTTAATAACCCTTGTGATCTGTCTTGTACAATTCATTGCCTAACCATCAATATCTGACTCAGTAGAGGGGGGAAAATATTGTTTTAGGTATTTAGAATGGTATTTTTGATATTTAAATACGTTTGTCAGGTATTTAAAAGCAGTAATGACTTCTCCCACCAAGATGCATATTGAAGGTTTCCAGCGAAACACTTGACTGTCTAGGCAGTGACTAAACAGGCGGGTAAAACTGAGCAGAAAGTTCAGGAAACACTGCAGCTGATCATACTTAGTCTTCCCGTGGGAATTTAACACATAACCATAAACTGACAAGTTAAGCCTCATTTATGCTCCTAAAATGTCTGATCCTCAGCATTGCATAGGTTTATAATTGGATTCCCTTAACATTGCATAGGTTATGACTATTGTTGCTGCTGTAAGCAGACTGCCATTTGCTAAGAGTCAGTGAATTCTAGACTCCATGTATAGACAAGGTTATAGGTTCCTAGTAGGGGTCCATATATAGTGTTTTATATTTCCATTTGTAATCCATATATAAGGAGGGTTAATACAGACAGCGACAACCAGGGGGACTCTCGACACTGGCTTACATGGCAAGACAAGAAAATTAATTGGCCTGTTCAGGTACTGCCTATCATTTTAGGTTCGGACAAAAATTTATAACCCCCACCCACCCACTACATTTGTCATAAAAACACTACCTTTTCCAAATCACACTCAAGTACTTTCAGGATTTAAAGAGTTGTAGCATTTGTTCTGTTTCTTTTCTCATTTAATGATTGATGTGATGCTGCTGATCTACTTGTTTAAGTTTTTGGGTAAAGCCAAAGTAGAAGTTAAACCTTTTGCAGGAGTTTTTCCCAGCTTTCACTTCTGGTGATAGAGATAAGGGAACTAGCTGCTTTTCAAAAGTCTGCCCAGGGCACTTCAGTTAGGACTGTGGAGCTTGTGGAGCTTTTATAGCTTTGTTGCAGGTCTTATATTGCACTGCAGTGCCATCATTCTTTTTTGGCAATTGGCAGAAATATCTTTTACCTGCTGTTAAGATATCAACAATTGACAAGAGTAAATAGTACATTCATTGAGGACTGTTGTGCTCAGGATAGTACACATTTGGTAGTACAGAACAGTCATTTTAAACCATTTTGGCTGGTATCTACAACAGTGGCTTTCAAACTTTTTTCAACATGGTACCCCCTGAAGAATAATTTTGCAGCCAAATACGCCCCTAGAGCAGGGCTGTGACTTTACTTTTTTGTTCAAGAGCCATTTACAGAACATTTTTATCTCAAGTGAGCCAGACCAGTAAAATAACATAACCTGTAAATAATGAAAACTGAAAATATTAGGGTGAGTTGTGTTAAGTGATCATGCAAATGCAACAGTACCTCCTCCAAGGATCAGAAGCAAATCGAGAGGGCTCCAAGCCACCACAGAACTGAGACAGGGACAGCCATGCTCCCACCCAGGAGGAAGCAGATGAAAGCCGCAGTCCTCATGACCATGGAGCATGGGCCCCAGGGGACCAGGGACACTAACCCCACCCTACAAGCTTTGACCTACAAGCAGTTCAGTCAGAGAGTAGGAAAAATGCTTCTTTTTTATCAGACTGTTAAAATTGATTCTCACAAAGAAAAAATAAAGAAAAAATTTCTTATTTGGGTAAAATGTTGATGTTGTGATCCCTCAGTTGTATTGGGGTCCGTCATTAGAAAGCAGAATATATGGGACTTAGTGAAAATGAACTGCTGTGCAGTGTGTGTAATGTTAATGAAAGAACGTCCCATCTATTACAATGTTGTCACTCACTGATATGTTTTTAATTGTTTTGTGTTCAGTAATTGAGCTCTGTGGCTCAGAGGAATGAAATATACAAGTTTTAAGCCAAACACACATTGCTGAACACCTAGCAGCACAACGAAGATGGAAAGATGGTGTTAAAGTAAAACATTAAAATGTAATTGAGAAATGTACTGTAGCTTGATTTCAAAGGCAAGAAGATACATCTGGACAACGACTACGCACCAGAAATACAGCGCAGAAGAAGAGAATATGCGGCAGCGAAGACGGTGCTTAAGGAAAATAACATCCGTTTTCAGTCACCGTTTCCGGCCAGGCTGAGGGTGCACTACATCGAGGGAACGGTGACGTACAACACAGCGCATGAGGCAACGGCAGACATGGCGACGCGGGGATTGTCGGTAAACATCGTGAAGGACCGGACCACTCTCTTGGACCAAATCAAACAACAGACTTGGCAAACTGACGTCAACCCAAGAAAGAAGAACCAAGGGAGCACGACTCAAAAGCAGGGCTTCAAGGAACGGCTTCAAGCATTTAGGCACCAGGGTGACTGTGAGTAAAAAGCGTGCAGCTTGCGACGGGACACTATTTTGTAGGTAAACTCAATAATACTTCGGTCTCTACCTCTAAAGGTAATGAAGAACACTGGCTTTGTTTAACTTAGATACATTTTTCTTTTTGATATATTTTTAAGGGCGTATAAGAATAGATGACAGTTAGTCGGGTTATATGCAAAAAAAAAAAAAAAAAAAAAAAGTGAATTGGACGTTAACAGACCAATGTATCTTCGGCCTGCGGGCTGAAGAGGGCGCTCCTCCACAAATTGACAGAGGAGCCCTTCCCTCACCAACCACAGTTAACATAGTGGTCATGTTTTTGGAAGTCAACATGATTATTTGTATTTGTTCTACATTATTCGTTCTAACAAATGTTTATGGTTTTGTCTCCAGGGGTGTACCTTTTTATTTGTTCTTGAAATGTAAAAAGAAACTGTACAAAATAGAATATTTATACAATGCAGAGTGATAAGTCAACCAGAGTAGTATCCTATAATGTGAATGGGTTGGGGAATCCTATTAAGAGGAGCAAAATAATGTCTAAATTAAAAAAAGAAGGAATAGAAGTTGCCCTTTTGCAGGAAACCCATCTATCACAGTTAGAACACGAAAAGCTCAAGAAATGGAAATTTATCCAGTTCTCATCCTCTTGTACTGAGGGCACAAAAAGGGGTGTGGCAATTCTAATCTCAAGCAGGCTTAATTTTGAATGTATTCAAGAGAAAAAGGATAAGGAGGGGAGGTTTGTGCTAGTTAAGGGATATCTGGAGGGTATTTTGACAACATTTTTTAATGTATATGCTCCCCCAGGTTCAGAGTTGAAATTCTATAAACATATTTTTGAACTAATTGCGGTAGAAGCACAAGGCATTCTGATAATGGCAGGTGATTTAAACATTCGACTTAATCCATCCTTGGATTCGTCGAATCCACACAGCTTGGGGCTAAATAAAACAACCAAAAATATTAAAATAATTATAAAGGACTTAGGGCTCCTGGATGTTTGGAGAGAGATGAATCCAACAAAAAGGGACTATACATTTTTCTCTCACCCACATTCATTTTATTCTAGATTGGACTACTTTTTCATATTTCAGAAAGACTTTTACAGAGTGGTTAACTGTAAGTTAGGGGTGATGGACTTATCAGATCACACCCCAGTATACTTAGAAGTGGTATTGAGTAATGAAAAAAGAGATACATTTTGGAGACTAAACACAAGTATTCTACATCCTTTGAGAAAGCAAATTAGAGAGGATATAACAAATTATTTAACTGAAAATGATAATGAAGAAGTTCCCCCAACTGTTCTATGGGACGCTATGAAAGCAGTCCTACGAGGGAAGTTAATAGGCTACAGTTCAAATTTAAAAAAGAAAAGAAATGAGCAACTGAAGACACTCCAGTCACAATTACAAACTTTGGAAGATGCCCATAAAATTGATACAAATGAGAATCTGATGTCAGAAATACTAAAGAAAAAGAACGAAATCAATGAAATTTACTCAAGTGAAATTAAGAAAAACTTGGTATATTTAAAGCAAAGGTATTATGAGGCGGGAGGTAAATCAGCTAAACTATTGGCCTATAAGCTAAAAAAACAACAATTAGAAAATACTATTTACAAAATAAAAGACCCTCAGACAAATAACACTCTTAA
Organism: Melanotaenia boesemani; assembly: GCF_017639745.1. NCBI lineage: Eukaryota > Metazoa > Chordata > Actinopteri > Atheriniformes > Melanotaeniidae > Melanotaenia > Melanotaenia boesemani. The sequence goes on from NC_055705.1 coordinate 14,328,259, forward strand.
CAAATTAGAAGATATTCAACAAGCTTTTTTAACATTCTACGAAGAACTATACACACAACCAAAAATAGATGAGGAAAGTATGGTCTCTTTCTTAAATAAATTAACTTTACCTAAAGTGAGCGAGAACCAAAATACAAGTCTGATGACTGAAATTTCTGAACTTGAAATTAAAAAAGCCATTTCAAATTTAAAACCGAACAAAGCACCAGGACCGGACGGATTTCCATCGGAGTGGTATAAGGAAATGAAAGACCTCTTGATTCCTTTAATGAAAACAGTGTTAAACTACATTTTAAAAAACGGAATAATTCCCCCATCATGGAATGAAGCATCTATTTCCCTAATTGCCAAAGAGGGGAAGGATAGGCTTGATTGTGGAAATTATCGTCCCATTAGTGTACTCAATCAAGACTATAAAATATTTACACACATCCTTGCTAAAAGAATTGAAAATATTCTCGCTCAGATAATTAGTTTGGATCAGACTGGCTTCATTAAACAGAGACAGACGCAAGATAATATTCGCCGAACGCTACATATAATTGATCACGTAGTTAAAAATAAGATCTCAATGGTATTGCTAAGTCTTGACGCCGAAAAGGCTTTTGATCGGGTTAATTGGGAATTTTTGTACAAAGTTTTGGGGAAAGTCGGATTTCATCAATCATTTATCGCAGTCATTCAAGAATTATATAAATGCCCAAAGGCGAGAATTAAAGTCAATGGAGCTCTTTCTAAATCCTTTGATCTGAAAAGAGGGACCCGTCAGGGGTGCCCGATAAGTCCTTTACTATTCGCCCTTTTTATCGAGGCTTTGAGCCGAAGCGTAATCCAGAATAATAATATCAGAGGAGTCAAAATTTTTGGTCAGGAACACAAAATCTCTCTATTTGCCGATGACGTTTTGATTTATTTGACAAATCCAAGTACTTCATTTCCTAAATTGCTATCATTTTTGGAGACATTCAGCTCAATATCAGGTTATAAACTTAATATCCCGAAAACTCAGATTTTAACCTTAAATTTCAAACCGACTCAGGAACTGAAATCTTTAGCCAATTTAAGTTGGGAGTTGGAGCAAGTGAAATATCTCGGAATAAACATCCCTTCAGATCTCTCAAAATTATTCGATGTAAATTTTAAACCTTTGTACCTTAAGTTAAATGAAGATATTAAGAGATGGAATTCATTACCAATTTTCAGCTTCGAATCACGTATTGATACAGTTAAGATGAATATTTTGCCTAGGATGCTTTACTTGTTCCAAACACTTCCAGTTGAAATAACCGATAAACAATTTAATGAATGGGACAAATTAATTTCTAGGTTTATTTGGCAGGGAAAAAGACCTAGGGTAAGGTACCAAACTTTACAGCTAGCAAAGGATAAAGGGGGGTTGGCCCTGCCGTGTTTGAAAGATTATTATGTCTCTGCTCAATTTAGGGCTCTAGTGTGTTGTGTAATGAAGATTACCAAGCAAGATGGAAAGAAATAGAATCAGGGGCTTCCAGGGATTGTCCGATTCAGGCAAGATTAGGGGACAAAATACTCATTAAAAAACAAATTGAACTGGGTAATCCATGGATTAACTTACCACTACAGCTTTGGTTACAATATCTAAACAAAAATGATTGGCATGAAGAGGTTAAGATTCTGAGGTGGTGTGCTCATGATCTTGATTTCACTCCTAATAAGTTGGATGGGAAATTTAAAAGCTGGGCAGGACAAGGCTTAACTGCATATTGCACTTTTTATGATAAAGGAACGCTAAGAGATTTTCAATCACTTAAGGGGCAGTATCAGCTTAGTAATACTGACTTTTTTAGGTTTCTTCAAATTCGGCATCATTTACAGAAATCTATACTTCGGTGCAAAGATACTTTTGAAATTCCTTTATTGAAAATTTGTATTATGGCATACCATGCAGACCCTGGTTCTAAGCTAATCTCAAGAATATACAAGGGTATTCAGGAAGTTAAAAATTTTAATACATTTCACATTAAACAAAAATGGGACAGGGAAACAAATGTGGTACTCTCTAATAATATCTGGCTACAACAATGTGCATTTCAGTGGAAAATCTCTAGTTCTAATATATGGAGATGTTTTGGCTGGAAGAGTATATGTAGATACTTTATTACCCCTGCACTATCGTATAAGATAGCTGTCAAAAAGACGTATGCATGATTCTAAGATTTGTAGTCGTATTTTTGTGTTAATAAAAGTTTTGTACACAAATCAAGGCTGTCATATATGTGCGTCTGGTCAATTTTGTGGATTAGGAGTTGTTTTATGTGAGTATGAATCTTAAAGCTGTGAGTGCAAAATCTTGTGAATACAACTCCAATTTCTACGAAGACAAAGTCTCCTATTCTGTGTGGACACGAATTCACGTTTTTGGGTACGAGTAGAAAAGTATTCAGATGACGTCACAAGGGAGGAGTAATCGATCTGCCGATTGTACAAAACACAACAAGCTCCAATTTCAAAGATGGCTGAAGAAATTGCAGCGGGAGGAGCTACCGGCTCAAGTGAAGCATCACAGGTAAGATGTTCAAGCGGTCTTTATTTATATATTAAAGAAAAACATACTATTTTCAATAATATTCTTTGATTTAAAGACGTACTGCTATAGTTTGCCATGTCGGGTAGTGCTAGCATTAGAAGCTGGCTTGTGCTATTAGCATTGATGTAGCGTGGAAACTATAAAATGTTTATTCTTAGACAATGTCGATTGAAATGCGACTTTTATGGATTTATTAATTACGCTATTTAGTCGATCAGTCTGTCCTCGCCAATCCTCTTTTCCATTTACCCCACTCCCTTCGCCCGCCGAAGCTGAGGATAAATCAATCCATGTACCGGTGAATAACCGTATTTATTATATATGTCATGATATGCATATTTATGTAATCTTCTCTGCCATAAACACGATATTGCGGGGGTTGCGGGGGCGTTTGAGTGACGTGACCTGGGACGCCGATGGAGTGAAGAGACTTAATTCCTCCCAGTAGAAAGTTGCAATGGATTTCTTTAACCATCACTATTACTCTGAAGTTGGTTAAGTACCGCGTAAAACCTCATAGGGCAAATATCTGGCATATTTCCTCCCTGAGCATCATCTTTGTCATCTGATCAATCAGCGGAGCACCGTTGCTAGGGACGCCAATGCCCCTAGCAACGGTGCTCCGCTGGTTGAGGAATTAAGTCTTTTCACTCCATCGGCGTCCCAGGTCACGTCACTCAAACGCCCCCGCAACCCCCGCAATATCGTGTTTATGGCAGAGAAGATTACATAAATATGCATATCATGACATATATAATAAATACGGTTATTCACCGGTACATGGATTGATTTATCCTCAGCTTCGGCGGGCGAAGGGAGTGGGGTAAATGGAAAAGAGGATTGGCGAGGACAGACTGATCGACTAAATAGCGTAATTAATAAATCCATAAAAGTCGCATTTCAATCGACATTGTCTAAGAATAAACATTTTATAGTTTCCACGCTACATCAATGCTAATAGCACAAGCCAGCTTCTAATGCTAGCACTACCCGACATGGCAAACTATAGCAGTACGTCTTTAAATCAAAGAATATTATTGAAAATAGTATGTTTTTCTTTAATATATAAATAAAGACCGCTTGAACATCTTACCTGTGATGCTTCACTTGAGCCGGTAGCTCCTCCCGCTGCAATTTCTTCAGCCATCTTTGAAATTGGAGCTTGTTGTGTTTTGTACAATCGGCAGATCGATTACTCCTCCCTTGTGACTTCATCTGAATACTTTTCTACTCGTACCCAAAAACGTGAATTCGTGTCCACACAGAATAGGAGACTTTGTCTTCGTAGAAATTGGAGTTGTATTCACAAGATTTTGCACTCACAGCTTTAAGATTCATACTCACATAAAACAACTCCTAATCCACAAAATTGACCAGACGCACATATATGACAGCCTTGATTTGTGCACAAAACTTTTATTAACACAAAAATACGACTACAAATCTTAGAATCATGCATACGTCTTTTTGACAGCTATCTTATACGATACTGCACAAAGTAAACATTATTCAGGTTTTTCCAGCTGTTGGAGAAACTGTGGGACCCTAGGAGTAAAACATCACCACCTGTTTTGGTCATGTCCTTTGATCAATAATTTTTGGATTTTAATTCAGTCTGAGTTGGAAGCCATGCTAAACATGCAAATCCCTTTTAACTGGGATGAACTTTTCTTTGGACTGTTACATTCAGTGGACACGGACAGAGATACCAGATGCTTGTTTGGTATTCTGAGTCTGGCTGCCCGAAAAGCTATCACGAAGAAATGGTTAAGCTCAAATGCTCCGACTCTTGACGACTGGCACCAGATTGTGTACGGGTTGTTTACTATGGAAAGAATCACATTTGCTAGTAGATTTCAATCTGATAAATTTGACAAGATCTGGGATAAATGGAAAAAATATATTTTGTCAAAGCATCCCGAATTTATATAACCCTCTATACTACTTTGTCTTATATGTAATTTTCTTATTATTATTATGTATATACATCTTTTTCTTTCTATTATTATTATTTATGGAACTGTAGGTACACCCCTTGTCATTTGTTTATTTGTTTATTGTTTTTTTTATTGTCTTGTTTATTTTGTTCTCTGTTTATATTATTGTCTATTTGATTTTATTTTACTTTTGTAATGTCCTTTGAAAAATAAAAAATAAAAAAAAAAAAGAGAAATGTACTGTAGCATGTCATCACTTTATGCTTTTACACCTTAAGTTTTTGATTTATGCGTCAAGCCTACTGTAGGAGGATGTACACTGAGGCTTCACCACTACAGTGGGACAGATGGAGGCACGGCTGCTGCTTGCGTCAAGTAAAACCTTTAAGTAACAGCTCGTCCTCAAAGTAACCTGGCAACCCCTCTGTGACCCGTTTCTTTCCGCACCTTTGACAGCCTCCTTACTCACACCATGAAACATGTCCGATCAAAGGTTAAAAGGACTTGGCAGAAAGATTGACCGTCTGTCCTGGCGAGGGAGGAAAGAAGAGGCGCGAGTGAAAACGTTTAATGGTTGTGTGGGCATAGTAGTGGTCATTAGTTCACTGGGAGCTTGGTTTCCCACAGGTTCAGACATTCGGTGTCATAACCCTGTCTTTGTCACCATTCATGTTGCACTGGCCCTCTGCTGTTCGCCATGTTAAAGCTTTTTTATCATCAGCTCCTGGAACGCTACTGTTATTCTTTAGTCTGATAGGAAAATTCTAAATTTAAGTTTCTCTTCTTATTTAAGTCATAATACAGTCAAGCTTGATGCTCTTGTTTTGTCACTTTTTTGGAGGATTCTACAAAATCAAGACTAAATCTTTGAAAATACGTGAATCCTCTGAAATACATTAATGATCTAGTCTTATAGACAAATGTCATATATTATAAACAGAGCAGTAATGATCAAGAATAATGTGGTGACCTCATGCATGTATTTTGTTTGAGGTAGTGGTGTTCTCACTGTCAGTGGGACCTCATTGTGACAGGAAAGAAAAGTGGAGTAAAACCTTGATAAATATTTGCTTTGTAACACATGGTTTAAATCTATGAAAGCATCCATTTTATCCTACACCACCAGTTATTCCAACACCTAATAAAGTACTAATGTTGCATAACAGTTTAGTCGATCAGACAAAGTACAGAGTTTGCTTCTGAGGCCAGAAATGCACTCACCAGCCCCCTTTTCACTTCAGAACTACTTTAATTCTCAGTGGCAAAGATTCAACAAGGTGTTGGAAACATTCCTCAGAGGTTTTCTCCATATTGACATGACAGCATCACACAGTTGCTGCAGGTTTGTCGGCTGCATCCATGATGAGAATCTCCCGTTCCACCACATCCCAAAGCTGCTCTACTGGACTGAGATCTGGTGGCTGTGGAGGCCGTTGGAGTCCAGTGAACTCATCGTCATGTTCTAGAAAGCAGGTGGAGATGATCTGAGCTTTGTGACATGGTGCATTATCCTGCTGGAAGTAGCATCAGAAGATGCTCCAATGTGGTCATAATGGGATGGACATGGTCAGCAGCAACACTCAGGCAGGCTGTGCTGGTTAAACTATGCTCAACTGGTACTAAGGGGTGAAAAGTGTGCCAAGAAAATATCCTGCACAGCATAACACTCAAAACAATGATACAAGGTATGGATGGATAGATGCTTTAAAGTTAGTTAAATTCTGACCCTACCATCTAAATATTGCAGTTGAAATGGAGACTCATCAGCTCAGGCAACATTTTTCAAATCATCTATTGTCCACTTTTGGTGAGTCTGTCTAAACTGCAGCTGTAGTTTCCTGTTCTTAGCTGACAGCCCTGACCAATTTGGTGCCCTAGGCAAGATTTTAGCTACCACCCCCTTGTGTCGCAATAAATTTCACAATCAGTCTTTATACCCTTACACAGAAGCTTCAAATGTAAATAAAAACGGAATGCAGTGATTTGCAAATCTCATAAACCCATATTTATCCATCCATCCATTATCATGACCGCTTATTCCAATACGGGTCGCCGGTGAGCTGGAGCCTATCCCAGCATTTTAGCAGGTGAGAGGCAGGGTACACCCTGGACAGGTCACCAGTCTGTCGCAAAACCCATATTTATTCCAAATAAAACATGAACAACATATCAGGTATTCCATTTCATGGAAAATATTGACTCATTTCAAATTCAATGGCAGCAAGTTTCAAAAGACTTGGAACAGAGGCAACAACAGGCTGGAAAATTAATTAAAACCAATGAAAAACTGGAGGAACATTTGACAGCTAATCATGTTATTTGGCACCGGATCAGTAACATGACTGGGGTAAAAAAAAAAGGGAGTATTTCAGAGAGGCAGAGTCCCTCAGATGTAAGCTAGGTCAAAGATAGGTGGAGGATTGCCAGTCTGTGGCAAACTATGTCTAAAGTTGAGAAACAATTTCAGAAAAATGTTCCTAAACATAAAATTGTCAAGATTTTCAAGATCTCGCTATCTACACTATATAATATCAAAATGTTTAGAGAACCAGAAGGAATCTCTGTGCACTGGGGAGAATGCTGAAGATCAAAACTGGATGCTCATGATCTTTGGGCCCTCAGGCATCACTACATTAAAACAATGTATGATTCTCTTCTGGAAATCACTGAATGGGAAGACTTCCAGAAATGTGTCTGTGAACACAGTTCACCATGAAATCCATAAATGCAGGTTTATTCTATAATGCAAAAAAGAAGCCACATATAAACACAATCCAGAAACACCACCATCTTCTCTCTAAACTGAAGAAACAAGTGACTTAATTGTACCCATTTACTGTGATTCCAACAGAATAAGTTGCATGTTGATTGTAATATAAAGGCCTCAACAACCCCTCAACTAATTCACTTAACCATATTACTCTTCTAGATTTTCCTCATGCAAAGTTTTTAATGTCATATAACAGCTGTTTTGCAACAATATGGTTGCTGCTTATGATGGAAAGTCCACCAGCTCAGTCTGCTGGTGAATCTCTAAGTCCTGATGCTGTGACTGGGCTGTGCTGAGGTACAGGAGCAAATGATGCTGGGGGTGATGGAAGTATTTCTAAATTATATCTGAAGAAAGAGGAGAAGTAAATAAACTCTTGTAGGCTACATTTTAATAGAGAGGGAGAAAAAAAAGGTCATATAAACTATCAATCAATTATCCATCCAATCATCGAATGAAAGAGTGACTGATAATGTAGATACAACGTATGAATTATATAAGAAAGTTAAGGTGTGAATGAATAACAATAATACACTTTCACACAATCAACCAAAGGCTTACAACAAACCTGTTACTTATAAAGAGGATGGAAAACGGCTAGCATTTTAACTAACAGGGAAAACACAGCCAACAAGTTTAAGGTGAGAGTAACATTAACTTAAGTCGACTCTTGCAATTTGATTATTAATGATGCTACTAGTCCGAAGTAAGCTAGCACATTAGCATTGCTCCAACTACAGTAACTATGAGATCCAGAAACAATTATCTCATTCTTTTCACCACATGGACATTACTCTACCTCTGTCCTTTTCTTCTTCTTTGCTTGTTTAACTTTCCTGGGGGCAGGACTGTTTTACCCTTTTAGACATTTTTCCATCTGGAGAATCCATCAATCTCCAGGTGTTGGGATCGCGTCCGTTCAGATTCTGACAACTCTCCTCTTGACTCACACCCTACCCTCACAGAGGGCAGATAGAGAGCGGCAAGCCAGCCAGCAACCCAGAAAAAAGACCTCCATTATATGACTACAACAGACTACTGCTATTAGGCTTTGTTGATGAATGAATGCTTATTTTGGACACATTAAAAAAATGAAGCAACAGCAAAATGTGTATAAGTCACAAAAAACTCAATTCAACATGCTCAAAAAGAAGTAGGAAGAAGTCTAATTTATTTAATCCTACCCCTTTTAAATATACAAAATCATAAATTGGTTTCCACTGTTTTGTTATAAATACAAATGTGTATATACAGCATATACACATACATTTCTACATCCTATGTACTGTATGTATGTATGTATGTGTGTGTGTACATACATATATATATATATATATATATATATATATATATATATATATATATGTGTGTGTGTGTGTATGTATGTATATGTATGTATATATATGTATATGTATATGTGTGTACATATATATATATATATATATATATATATATATATATATATATATATATATATATATATATATAATTGTTTCTGACCCTAAACATTCTTTGTGCTGTTTGATAGTGCACCATATCTGGATATTTTAGTAAGTAGTAGTAGTAGTAGTTGTTTTGTTTGTTTGTTTGTTTTTAAAGAATAATCAATGCAATGAACTTTTGTAGTTATTACCCCAGACCTCTATGATGAAAAATATGGTGAAAACTGTGGACAGTAAAGAACATGGAAGAACTTACAATTCAAAAGTTGCTTATATGTTTATAATACTAAATTACTCCGTTTAGCATTTACATGTTAAATATGTGGCTTCCAGTTTATTTTGTCATCAGTTATTACTCTAAGACATTTATGGTCATATACTTTTTCAATCTCATCACATTCTATCTGTAACTTAACTTCTATATTTTGAATGCAGTTTCCATATAGCGACATCTTAATGACTGTTCAGAGATGGTATTCTGCTTATATTTGTTGTAACCAGGGATTATTTGAATTAACGTTGGCTTTCTAACTTTTCCCAACCAGTCTGTCCATTCTCCTCTCACCTTGGACATTAAGAAGGCATTTTTGTCCGGACTGGTTATTTTGTCTTCTTCAGATCATTTCTTGGAAATCTTAGAGATGGTTGTGTGTGAAAATCGTAGTAGACCAGCAGTTTCTGAAATACTCAGACCAAACCCTTTGGCATCAAAGAAGATGTCACATTTAGTCTCTGAGTTCCCTTTTCTTCTCCATTGTGATGCTGAGTTTGACCTTGAGTAAGTCATCTTCACCATGTCCACATTACTAAATGCATTGAGTTTCTAACGTGTTGGCTGAGTTATTTGTGTTAACTAGCAATTGAACAGGTATCCAGGTATAGTATAGTGACCAGCCAGAACTGAATCTGATGTTTGTGGCAACACAGAGATTCAAAGGCTCCAAACTAAAAATAAAACTACTAAAAACAGAAACACTGCTGCAGAGGCTTTTTGTATTTTATTTTTTTTTCCTCTACTGTAGGAATTACATTATTTACAGATCATGATTTTCAGTAATCTTTCAATATTAACATAAAATTACACAAAGCTATGTTATGCAAACTTTCTATTGTGCTGAAGGAGAAATGCAATTTTTGGAGAAAGTGGTTAAAAAAATCCCATGATTAAATTTTCTGACTATTGTCTCGCATGACGAATGGTGCTGTCTTTGTTTCTTGAACTCTCCTTTGTGACAAGTTTTCTTTTCTCCCCGAAGCCTTGAAACATCCATAATTACATTTCCCCATCTGTTTCCGAGCACGATCCCCATACATCACCATCACAACAATTCCATTAACTCCCTCTGCGTTAAAGAGGAGGAAAAAGTGGGATGCATTCATAAACAAAATATGATGTTCAGTAGTTTGGAGGAAACATCTGATGAGGTTAATCCCTCACAGCCATTTTGTTGGGAGATGTTTTGAAGGGGGTTTTCAAGAAGGAAAGAATCAGCATTTTAACCTCTACTCCCTCCTCCTCCTCCTTCCTCTGTCTTTGTCTCCATGCCCTTGGCACCAGCAAAATTCCCCCACAAGATGGTGAAGTGTGAAGCAACAGCCACAGGGGAAGTAATTACGGTGAGTTTAAGGCAGGGAAGTGTTCAAATGAGGGAGAAAAAATAAGTTGATTGAGCGACAGAACCAATAATGACCACATTGCTCTAGACACTGATGGGAATCTCTTGACAAATTACCGTCAGGGTTTGTGAGCAGGCAGAGACACTCGCACATAAATATTCACAAGCTGAAAGTAAACAAGCTGTACAGGTCTAGATAAGTGTCTTCGCTTTGCAGATGCCCTGAATCGTAACATCAGAATAACTTAAATGTTAATTTAGCTTTGTTTTAAACCGAGTGAAATTAGGGGAAAAAGATTGGAAATCAAATATTTTCTGCATTTCTGCTTGGATTTACTGAATTGCACAACTTTCTTTAAACTCCCACTGTGGTTTCAGAACTTCTGTTTAGACTTAAAGCATGGTTTGCTTGAATAAGATTATTTTATTGGTTATGATTATGTGCCTGAATGGTGCAGTCATTGCTCATGTGCAAGAGTAGCTGTCTGCAAATCAGAAGGTCTGTGCTTAATACCAAGACATGTCAAATCATTCAAGGCACTGAATATCGTATTTTCGGGACTGTAAGTCACTTCGGAGTATAAGTTGAATCAGTCATAAAATGTGTCATGAAGACAAAAAAACATAAGTCACACTAGACTCAAAGTCACATTCATTTAGAAAATTCATTTCACAAAATCCAAGACCAACGACAACATTTAATCTGGAAAGGCAAGTTATTCAACTACACAACAGCACACGGAACAACAGGTTAAATATATGTCCAATATGTTAAAGTAACACTAGGGTTTCTCCAGGATTTCTTTAAACTGTGAGGGAGAACTAGTCTCCTTATTACACTTAATGAACAGCTAATTAATAAACTGCTGAGAAAGTACAAAAATGTATACATCACCATTTAAAGACACAAATACTGTTGCATGCAGAACTCCGCCCTGCCACCGACAAAGTTTCCATTAAATATCAAACTTCAGCCTACTCACAACAGAGGACACACCCTGGTCTGGTTAAAACCTATGGTCTGTCCATTGGTGTGTCCTCTGTTATTGACCTGGCTGTGTCATCCCACTACTGTTTTTTTTTTTTTTTTAAATATCACCAGTTTTATCAATCAGGAGCCCCCAGTCAGAACTCTGAGGAAGTGACATATAACTCCTGAAGTGGCTGCAAATTTTATTGACATTTTAAACCAAACTTTTGCTCAGATTTTACCTGCTTCATGTTTATGGTAGACTATTTTAACAGCAAACGGAAGTCAGCCATTGATGCTGCAGCTCCACTTAAAACAAAAACTATAAGATCCAAACTCAGACCATCGTGGAGAAATGAAGAAATCAGAAACCTCAAAAGAAATTCCAGGAGAGCAGAGAGGATTAAATTTAACCGTTCATTTTAAGGAACAACTCAAAATTTACAATAAAACAGTTAAACAGGCCAGAACACTCCACTTTTCCAATCATATTTCAGGTAATACAATAATCCCAAATTCCGTTTTAAAACAATACATCTTTTAAGTCCTCTATGACAGCATCAGACGATGTGTGCAAGGACTTTGCAGACTACTTCAGAAGTAAATTCATGCTAATATATTCAGCCTTTTATTGCAACGACATGTTGATTTTAACATACCTGACGCTTTGTTTTTACCCGAGGGAAAACTGGGGGGTTTTGTCCTGGTTGATGCAAAGATGCTTGGTCAAGTTTTCTCCCAACTAAACCCAAAAACTTGCCTTTTAGAGCCAATTCCCACATCACGTTTAAAAACAATTTGTGGTTTCATTGAGCATGAGCTTTTAGACATGGTAAATTACCCCCTTCAGATGGGCATCTTCCCATCTGCCTGTGAAACAGCAGTGGTGAGGCCCCTTCTGAAAAAGAGTAATTGAGACCCAAACATTTATGATAACTACTGACCTGTATCCAACTTATTGTTTTTAAGTAAAATTATAGAGAAAGTTTTTATTCAGTTACACAAGTTTTTTGTGTAACTGAGCTCCTTTAGTTAAACTTTCATATTTGTCATTATTTGTTATTGTTTTTAGGTTTTTTAAATTATCTTCTTTAAAGATTTTTAACTCCAGTGTATTCCTCATGGGAACCCTCCACACTGAAATCATTACCTGCTTGGTCTGCAGGATTGTTGCCATCGGCATGGCTGTGGCTAAGGACCCTGCATTGCTGCCAAAATGGCTGCGGTGTGGGCCCTGGCCCTGCCCTGCCTGTCCCCGTTGTGGCAGCCTCTGTGGTCATGGTGGCTCCTGGTGTGGACGGTTACCCAAGATATTGTTTCCTCACAGTAGTGTCAAGCCAATGATAGTCTTATTATGTTAAGAAATATGTGTGTGTGTGTGTGTGACAGAGAGAGGGAGAGGGAGAGAGAATTGTTTTTGAGAGCATTTTAAAGTAAGCACTTTGTTCTATTTATGTATGAAAAGTGCTTTATAATAAAAAAAATAAAATAAAAAAATGATAAGTGAGTCACTTGTTCATTGAACATAAAGACATAGACTATTATCAATGTCATTCTTTTGGGGGTGATTTTGCTTGTGTTCAGTCTTTCCCAGTTGTCTTAAAGTTGATGTTTTAGTTCATTTCTTCAGTGGTACAGGGGCAGCAAATACTGTCGTTATCACAAGCCCAGAGTGCGCTCTCGCAGTTGTACATGGTAATGTTTACTCCCTGGTTCATGTCAGTCGGTATGAATTAACATTTAAAATCATGTAAAATTTTACATGGCTATAAGTTGCTGGACCAGCCAAACTATGAAAAAAAGTGCAAATTATAGTCCAGAAAATAAAGTACCCTACTTATTCCATTGCATTCATCAGCACTTTCAGTGTTCAACTAGTTTAAAAAAAAGCATTATAATAGTACTCTGCTACTATTCAGACTAGCTGGAATTGTCTACCAATCACCAAGGGCTGTTGCAATTAAGTAAAATCTGGTCTGCCAGCTGCCAATGCTTCACTTCAATGCAGCTAACAATGCAATATCTCTTGGTCTCTACATCCTTCATTTTGTCATGGTCCATTTGTGAAACCCTCAGCAAATCATCTGAGACTGTTTAAGCTTTTTATTTTTGTTATTTAAAAAAAAATAAATGCAGTATAAACAATGACTGATGCACATAAGCACTGATCAGCTGGTTTCACTAAAAGCATTGGTCATAGCTCTCTGTGATGTAGTGTTAAAAGTACAGCATGTAACAAAATGAAAGTTCAACAACAGAATAATTTTAATACAACATTCAAAAACTGCAATAAAAACTGTTTCTATTGGCATCTGATCACTTTACTGGAATAACTGTCATATTTCAGCATGGCTCAGTGGTTAGAGGGGTTGTCCTGTAGCCTAAGGGTTGCCCGTTCGATCCCTGGCTGGAGAGCTCATATCAAGTTGCCCCTGAGCAAGACACCCCTAATTGCTCTTGATGGGTCGTGGTTGAACGCTTTGCATGGCAGCTTCCACCACATAATGTAAAGCGCGTTGGGTAAAAGTGCTATATAAGTACAGACCATTGACTTTGAATGAGCCATTTACATGTACTTGGAATATGGAATATTTGTGCTACCATTTCTACTACGGTGTCTTGGAATGGACAAACAACTCTGTGTGACATGAGAACCCTCTGAGCTGTAAAACTGCAGTACTGGCTTTGTTTGATAGGTGCTAGAGCAATGTTTGGGATAAGTAACACCTTAAAATGCACTTAGAACAAGACAGTACACATGTACCAAAATTTGAAGTAATTACCTGCAGTGTAGTGATCACTGCACCTGAAGCAACTGAACCCTCTTGCAGATAAAGCATCTATATGTCTGGACAAATTTTGGCCACTGATGGCCACTGTCCACTCACAGCTGTGATTAGCATTTGAAGTAATATCCAGACCTGTTTTTTCCTCTAGATGTCAGTCATTGTTACACACAATTCCTAAAAATGTTGCGGTAGTTCTGCAGATTGCTGGGAGACTACACTGACCTCTTGTATTCATGTTTCCTCTTTGAAATAATTAGTATTTTAACCCTTGTTAAAGATTTTTGAGGCTAATTGTGTCTCCAAATTACAAAGTAAGAGCTGACTAACTCAGTTTAGTATAAAAAGGGGAATCCTTTGTTTAAATCTTCATGATTAAATTTTCTCATTTTTGGATCCAATGCATATCTTTACTAAAGCTGACCAACCAAGCAATGCAGAGTTCAGCCACAATTTCTGTAATTTGTCATCCCTTTACTAATTTTGTGACATACTCACCCCATCCTCTGGGTTTTATCACTCCACATGAGCCCCAGCTAAGAAGTCTAACAACTTCGAAGTGTAAAAATCACATCAGTAGGTGCTGCCTAATTAACCGTTGAGTGTAATTTACAATGGCAGAACAGACGTTTAACGCAATAGCTCTGTGTATAAAAATACCCCAATTATGACCCTTCTGTGGTAAATAGTAAATGAAATCTAGGTTTTATACTTTTATAATCCATAACCAAGTTATATAAAATTAAATTCATGGCTGAGTAATGCTTAATTTAAAAAAAAAGAAAAATTGTAGACCCAACCCTAACCCGAGGTGGTCAGCTATTTCTATTTTATATGTTGGAAAATTGTTTATCGTTGTTTTGTACCCATGGGAACATTAACACTTAAAATCAGAGGTAAAATAAATAAATAAATGCATCACACCCACTCAGCCACCCACACACACTCACATGCACAAATGGTGCGTACAGCCTGAAGATGGATAGTTGACTTAACAGAGTGTGCTTTGGACAAGGAGGGATGGGGTACAAATTGGAGACGGATGTACATTCAGAGCCAAAATCAATAATGAAGACTTTCATTTCCAAACAAGATGAGGCGCCTGTAGTTGATGTATAGACATGGAGCTGATGTGTGGACCAGACTCCTAAATGTCTATCATAGAGACAGCAAACCTGACCCGCTGCCAATGCATGACAAATGACTGGGCAAAGCCAATGCTATATTAGATCCATACTGGTTATAAGATAAGATCAGAACTGAGCAAGAGAAATAGTAAACAAAGCGTCTGTAGGAGACTAGCTCAGTGTTTCCTTTATTGTTCAAACGTGACAACTTTCTTTCAGAGATGCTTGCAAAGTTGGTATAATGAAAGTTCAGTCACAGTCGTTTCATAATGTCGCGTATAGCAGACAGGATGATCCCATCTATCCTTGTAGAGTTGCTTTTCTTGGTAGTGATAAAGTAGGCAGTTTAAAAACAGTTTATGACAGCTTTAAGCACACCTTATTGCAGACTGCAGTCTGAGAGTCAGAATGGATGTCTTCCACTGCTTTAACAAGGCCAGGAGCTCATCATCAGCGGTTCTATGCAACTCTGTCACGGCAGCTTGTCATACCATTATGAAATCAGATCAGTCTACAACTTTTCCATTTCACTATTCTGCTCCATGCACATTGTGGTGGTTACCACTGTTGCCTCACAGCAGGAAGGTTCCTGGTTTGGATCTCTAATTTGTCTCTGTGTTGGTCCTGTGGAGGAATGGTGGCCAGTCCATGGTGTATACTACCTCATACCCTCTGGTGGCTGGAATAGGCTCCACCCACCCTCACAAATCCAATACAGTAGATGTGGAAAATTAGTTTATATTTTTTAAAGGTGACTGTAGAAATGCCATTAGTTGTTTTGCTGTGTGGTTATGTTCAGATAGTGAACAGTATGTTTAGGTTTAGGAATGGTAAATTACTTGGTCGTCTTTTTATTTTTTTATTTAATTAAATTTTTTTTCCCCCTCAAGTCAGCAGACTGTTTTGTTGTTGTTGTTGCTGCTGTTGTTTTTTTGGCTTACATTTCTGTCAATTCATTGATGTACTGTAGTCCTGTAGTACTGTAGTGTAGATATAGATACCAACAACAATTCAAATAAACTTACTACTTTGTCTTATTTGGTTTAAATATTTTGCTTGAGATTATGGGATGTTGTATGTCATGTTCACAGGCTACAATGCAGAAATGTGCATGCAAAGGACGCAGAAAATGACAGAAGGTTCTGTCCACATGCATATGCATATTTGATGTAGAGCCTTAACGTTGATGGCTTGCTTGACACAGTCGCAAACATGTGAACATTACTGTTGGGATGCGGGTAAAACACCCTCAGGAATATAGTTTTTTGGGCTTGGTAAGGCATAAGGCCTTTATATTTACTCCATTTACCACTATAAGCTATACAAAGTTATTTAACCATATCAGGTTTACATGTTCCAGTCCATCTGCAAACTGAACAAAAGCCTTCACCTGAAATTTGAATAGTTTTTATTGATGAAACTAAAGATGTCAAATTTGTCCACTGGCGAGAGGACAGAGACTGGGCTGGATTGGCACGGCTCTATACAGCTTCATCTTGTATCAATAAACAATGTACAATAGTTCTCAACACTGCAATCCTCCCCTCAGTAGCTCTTGTACTTTCAGGAAGTATTACCCCCTCTGTGGGGACATTTTAGTGAGAAAAACCACCAGAAAACTTCATTAGCTTCTCTGCTGCATGAAGTGAGCGCCTTAAAAAGCTCGTAGCCCCTGGAGACAGTTTCTGTTGAAGAATCAAGTTCTTCCGCTCCCTTCATTGAAGCTGTGACAGCTGTAACTTTTCATATTGACAGTTGCTGAGTCAGAGTTCTGTTTAGTTGAACTTTGCCTGTGCAGCCTGACAGAAAACTGACGTAATGCGCCGCATCGACTAGTAATGCTGATGCATGACTACAGCTGAAGGTGTGAAAACTCTGTTCATCTGGTTTATACGATAAGCATCTCCAATCAATGCATCACATTATTTCCACAATGCTAGCCTCTTCATACACTCTGTCTCACTGCCTCTGACAGTATGCTTTACTGTCAATTAGCAGGTAAGAAGTCAAAAATGACTTTTAATAAATTAACTGAAGCAATTTGATTCTATAGATGTTAAAACTTCCATTAAAGTAGATAAAAAACTTTTAAGTTATTTGAATTTTTCAGTTATTTTGCAAATGAAAATTAGTTCAGACAAACAATTCATACTCATCTTAATGGGGAATATTCTCAATACTTAATGTAACTGGACTCCAAAACACATTGCAGTCCTCACTTATGGCTGTGAAGTTGCAAAGTGGTTCAAACTTGGTCACGCAGGCTGTCATTTTGCAGGTGTTGGAGTGATTATACACACACACAGGTTAGGCCACAGTTAATAAAGATTAATAAGAATTTCTGCAATTTATGCATTAATTTTCTGCCCAAGAAAATTGGACTCCATTCTATGCATACATCTGTACAAATGCAGCTGCAACCTTTGACCTTCACTGTTTGCAAAGTTTCTCCAGAAATTTTTTATTTGTTGATGAAATTGCCTTTTTATTCAGTTTTTTATCTGGCTTATGATGATTAATTGTTGTGCTTTGCACTTGATTTAAAAACTTAAAGTGGCTCTTCACAATTTAAACACTGGGAATATGAAATTAGATATAAAGAGAGTCCAAGATAAAATGATTGTTGATTAGGTTTTATAGCCATAAGTAGTTGGTTTATGTTACATCTCTTGATTTTATGGAATCATTTTTTACAAAACCACTAAGATGCATACTGTTACGTCCCCCTTTACGTCCAGGGGTCAAAAGGACTGTAACACAGGAATGGCCGGACCAAGGGTAAATGAAATACAATAATGTTTATTAACAAAAATGGGTTCCAAAACACAAACAACCCTTAACCGGCAAATAATACAAAATAAACAACTCAAAGTGTCCCTGTCGGGTATTTAACAATTAGTCTTAACTCTACTTAGTAACAAAACAAACAAACAAACCAAAAATGTCCCCAAAACGGGCTACACGCACACAGGCGGACTAATTAACAAACAAAATGAACACACGCTCTCAGGCGGACTTCTATCAAAACAAAACCAAACTCCTAATAAACTAAACACAAAAACCTCCTTCTTTCAGGCAGGGACGGCACTAAAGCTCAGAACACAAAAAGGTATTTATCACTAAACCAAATCGCTAACTCGCACAGAGAAGTCTCTCAAACCACACAATCCACAATCTTTCTCAAACTGGCAGGCATGTGTCCCACAATCCACAGCTGCCCCGAATGATGGTGATGACTCTGTCTTAAAGGAGGCCTCTTCTCCGGATTGGACAGCTTGTTTGGGAAATGAGTGGTAAGGCGGCCAATCAGGGATCAGGGGAGGCGGGTGCTGGGCATCCTCCACTGTCAGCGCCTCCAGCACGTCCTGCAACTCTCTCCTGGCAGGCTGATAAGCCGGCGGGCGTCACACTCCCCCCCTTAAGACATGGCTTCTTAGACATGTCAGTCTTCACCACCTGCATACACCATTCTTTTTTTTCACACAATGCAAAGTTTAAAGCACACATTTTTCACATTTCTCTAAACCCTGGAGAGGGCATCAGCAAAGAGATTCTCTACTCCCTTTTTGTGATGAATCTCAATGTTGTATTCTTGTACAATCAGTGCCCAGCGCATCAGCCGCTGGTTGTGATTGTACATGCGACTCAGGAAGGTAAGCGGGTTATGATCGGAGAATACGCGGACCGGCACAGGAGAAGATCCCACATAAACCTCGAAGTGCTGAAGCGCCAACACCAATGACAACGTCTCCTTCTCTATTGTAGAATAATGGAGCTGGTGCCGGTTGAACTTCCTCGAGTAGTAACTCACGGGATGGTCAATGCCATCAGGACCGGTCTGAAGAAGCACGGCACCCGCCCCCACAGCACTAGCATCTACATCCAACTTGAAGGGCCGGCCCAAATCCGGCGCCCTTAACACAGGAGCGTGTACTAATAACGCCTTTACACTTTCGAATGCATGTTGACATTCTGGAGTCCACTGGAATTTGCGTTTGGGACTCATCAGCGTGGTTAACGGATCAACCACTGTGGCGTAATTTCTGCAAAACGAGCGGTAATACCCGGTGACACCCAAAAACCTGCGCAACGCTTTACGAGAGTCAGGGACAGGGTAAGCTGCCATAGCTGCTATTTTTGCGGCTATCGGTCGGACCTCCCCTTGTCCCACCTGGCGACCCAAATATGTGACAGTGGCTTTCCCAAATTCACATTTAGCTAAATTCAGGGTCAAAGACGCATCTTGTAACCGTGAAAATATGTCAGTCAGCGTAGCCATATGTTCCTCCCAGGTATCCGTATGAACGACCACGTCGTCTAAATAAGCACTACAATGGGGAACATCTCCAAATAGGGTGTCAACTAAACGCTGAAAGGTGGCTGGGGCGTTGCACATACCGAACGCCATCACAGTGTACTGAAGAAACTGATCCGGGGTCACGAAGGCAGATATCTCCGATGCCCTGTCTGTAAGGGGAACCTGCCAATAACCCTTCAGTAAATCTAACTTGCTCACAAATTGTGCTGAACCTACAGCATCAATACAATCATCTACCCGCGGAAGGGGGTACGCGTCAGGTACGGTTACCGAGTTCACTTTACGGTAATCCGTGATGAACCGGGGTGATCCATCGGGCTTCATCTCTACTAAACAGGGGGAACTCCAAGCGCTATGACTGCGCTTCGCCAAACCGTGTCTTAACAAATACTCAGTTTCATTTTTCATTAATGCGCGTTTAGTTGGATTGGCACGGTACGGATGTTGCTTGATGGGGACAGCACCTTGCACATCAATGTCGTGTTTGACAATGGTGGTTTGTGTTGGTACGTCATTGAACAAACCCGAGTAGTTAGAAACTAGACTTAACACATCGGCCTTTTGTTCTTTAGACAGATGCTGCAGCGCTGCCGGCAAGGCTTTCAGCATCTGGGAATTTGGCAGACGAGGTGTCAACACGGCCTCTACTCGCGAGGGTAGTCCAGCATCCGTTTTAGTTGAACCAGTTACCACTAACGCAACACTATCCGAAATATCACCAGAGTTTCGGTCGCTCACCACTTCTATTTCACGGGACCGGTACGGCTTAAGCATGTTGACATGGCAGACTCTCGTCTTCCGTTTCCGATCGGGAGTCGCTATTATGTAATCAGTGTCACTTAGCTGCTTGCGAATAACATACGGCCCTGAAAAGCGAGCAGACAGGGCAGTACTGGAGAGAGGGAGCAACGCCAAAACCTTCTCCCCTTCTCTTAAATGTCTAGTGACAGCTGTTTTGTCATACTTGCGTTTCATGGTACTTTGTGACTCTTTCAGCGTAGCTGCTGCGAACTCACGAGCGTGAATAAGACGATTGCGGAAGGTTGTCACAAAGTCTAGAACGTTACGGTTCGGAGTTGTTCGTAGATCCAACAACTCCTCCTTGAGGAGTTTGAGGGGTCCACGAAGGCTGTGCCCGAAAACTAACTCGGCAGGACTGAACCCTAAAGATTCCTGCGGGGCCTGACGAGAGGCGAACAACGCGTAAGGGACTCCTTCATCCCAATGTTTGTGGTCGGCACAACAATATTTACGTAACATCGCCTTTAATGTTTGATGCCACCTCTCCAGAGCTCCCTGGCTCTGCGGGTGGTATGCACTAGAGGTTACGTGACGAATGTTTAGCTCACGCAGCACCTGAGTAAACACTTTAGACGTGAAATTAGTCCCCTGGTCGGTCTGGATTACACGCGGGAGCCCAAATGATGAAAAGAACTTTACCAAAGTTTTAGTCACTGATCTAGCAGTTATTCGGCGTAGTGGGATGGCTTCTGGATATCGCGTGGCTGTACACATCAGTGTCAACAGGAAAACATTCCCAGAGCGAGTTTTTGGCAATGGCCCTACACAGTCGATTATCAGTCTTTCAAACGGCTCTCCTATAGCCGGAATCGGGTGCAATGGAGCTCGAGGAACTGGCTGATTAGGTTTACCTGCCACCTGACAGAGGTGACAGCTGTTTATAAATCGCACTACGTCTGCCTTCATGCCCGGCCAGAAGAAATGCTTCAGAACCTTCTGATGGGTCTTACGGATGCCTAAATGCCCCGACCATAGTTCATCATGAGCTAACTGCAAAACACGTTGCCGATACGCCTGCGGAATCACAATCTGTGTTTCTACATTCCAGTCCGCACCAGGAAGCACAACAGGACACCACCGCCTCATTAATATTCCTTCATGCACGTAGAAGGAAACAGTGTCCGCCTCAGCACTCTCAGCACTCACCACCTTGGAGTAGTACGAGCGCAGTGTGGGATCCTCCTCCTGCGCGGTCCTCAGCTGATCACGAGAGAGCGGCAACAGAGGGACAGCAGGGGAGATCAGGGCTTTCCGAGCTTTTATGTCGGGGTCCCTGCTCTCCTCCACTGGCTCTGTCACGGCTTCGTCCGTATCTGTTGGAACAAGAAAGCTGTCAGCGAGATGAATTTCATCATCACGATGGTTACGTTTCTTACGTGATCTTCTCGCTTGTGCGCGTGTTACCACACCAGTCGGTGCTTCCCCCGTTACGGCATGAATTTCCCCTGGATTGCTGATCACCTCTAGGGAAGGCATCACTTGTCCACCTGCAATGTCGTTCCCTAAAAGCAATGTCACATTAGCAACGGGAAGTTCATCACACACTGCCATGGGGAAAACTCCGGTGATTAGATCAGTACTCAAATGTACTCGGTGCACTTCACGGGGAACATAACCCATTTCCACACCTCTCAGCATAACACAATAGCCTTCGGATGAGGCTTCAGAAAACGGCAAAGCACTCGCCAAAATGAGGGTTTGTGACGCTCCAGTGTCACGCAACACCTGCACTTCATTCTCCTCCTCACTCCTGCCATTCAGTGATATTTTTCCGGCCATTATAAATGGCTTAAAACAAGGATCTATGTGGTTACTCCCCCTTTTCACCACTGATTCAGCTTGTTTTATAAAACCAACTTCTTTCTGTACCACGGGGTTTTGTTCTTTCTTAGCCAACAGTCGACAGTTGGCTATTAAATGACCCGGCTTCTGACAGTAAAAGCATTTTCTGTCGTCAGGTTTTCTCACTTTCTCAGTTTCAGTGGTTTTTCTAAATGTGGGTTTGGTTGGAGCCGAAAACACCACTTTGTGAGTGAGCACGTATTCATCGGCTAACGTGGCCGCAGAAGTTATGTTATCCACTCGGTGCTCATTAAGGTGTACCACCAACCCTTCTGGTAAGCGGTTCTTAAACTCTTCAACCAGTATAAGTTCTCTGAGCTTTTCAAAAGTCGTCACATCACAAGACGCACACCAGCGATCGAAGAGCGTGCTCTTCTCTCGCGCATATTCTACAAAAGTTTGAGAAGATTCCTTCTTGTGGGCACGAAACTTCTGTCGGTATGCCTCCGGAACTAGCGCATACGCTTTCAGAACCGTGGCTTTCACGATATCATAATTCTGGCTGGCTGCAAGAGGGAGCGCTGCTACCACCTCCTGAGCTTTACCAGTCAACCGGCATTGTACCAATAATGGCCAGCATTCTTTCGGCCACCGCAGCGCAAGCGCAATGCGCTCAAACGCCGGAAAATAGCAGTCCACATCAGACTCACCAAACACCGGAACAAAAGGAATAAACTTTGCTATGTCATAGGGGGCCGCGGGACTCTGAGACCCTGACGGGGCAGCAGAGATCCACGGCGGGGTGGCCTTGGCCTGGGCATCCAGCTCAACCTGCCGCAAGCGCACAGCTTTGTCGGCTTCAATTTCCAGCTTTCTGATCTCAAACTGGAATTGTCGCTGCTGGGCCTTCTCCTGGGCTTCCATGCGAAGTCTGGCCAGCTTAAGCCTGTGCCGTGCCCCCAACGGGGAAGCACCAGAGCTGCTGTCGAGTGGAAGAGGCTCAAAACGGGGAAGCGTGACAGGTGTCGCAGGCCTATCACCGTCCTCGCTATCCTCCTCCATATCAACCAGATCCAGCTGAGTGCTCTGCTCAGCTTCCTCTCCACCCCCACTGGTGGAGGGAACAGCCTCATCAGGAGAATCCTCCGATTTCCCAGCAACTGCAGGCACCTGAAGCACCTGCCGTTCCACCAAGCCTGCCACCACTAATGACATTAACTCCTTTTTCCGCATTTGTTTCGGCCTTGGAATGTCGTAGTGGTCAGCTACTAAGGCTAAATCATCCTTCCGACACGCCTCCAGACAATCCAGAGTCGGTTCCACTATGAACCGATCCAGATCAAACGGAGTGCGCCGCATAGCCATATCACAAAACTACAATTAACCTTACCTGTACAATGCCAACAAAACTGAGTTCAAAATTACCTACCGTGCCTGAAAAGAGCCACACAAACACGCAGCAGTAAGAGCAACCACTCTCACCACGAGGGGTACTCAAACCACGCGCCACACACACGTATCTAAATCTAATAAAGTGGTATACAATAATATATACTATAATATTACAAAAAAATCTCCCGGACGAGCCCCCACTATGTTACGTCCCCCTTTACGTCCAGGGGTCAAAAGGACTGTAACACAGGAATGGCCGGACCAAGGGTAAATGAAATACAATAATGTTTATTAACAAAAATGGGTTCCAAAACACAAACAACCCTTAACCGGCAAATAATACAAAATAAACAACTCAAAGTGTCCCTGTCGGGTATTTAACAATTAGTCTTAACTCTACTTAGTAACAAAACAAACAAACAAACCAAAAATGTCCCCAAAACGGGCTACACGCACACAGGCGGACTAATTAACAAACAAAATGAACACACGCTCTCAGGCGGACTTCTATCAAAACAAAACCAAACTCCTAATAAACTAAACACAAAAACCTCCTTCTTTCAGGCAGGGACGGCACTAAAGCTCAGAACACAAAAAGGTATTTATCACTAAACCAAATCGCTAACTCGCACAGAGAAGTCTCTCAAACCACACAATCCACAATCTTTCTCAAACTGGCAGGCATGTGTCCCACAATCCACAGCTGCCCCGAATGATGGTGATGACTCTGTCTTAAAGGAGGCCTCTTCTCCGGATTGGACAGCTTGTTTGGGAAATGAGTGGTAAGGCGGCCAATCAGGGATCAGGGGAGGCGGGTGCTGGGCATCCTCCACTGTCAGCGCCTCCAGCACGTCCTGCAACTCTCTCCTGGCAGGCTGATAAGCCGGCGGGCGTCACACATACCATGAATAAATAATTAGTACTGTAAACTAAGACTTAATTATTTTCTAGGGAAGTTTAGTGACATCTAGTGGTAGAGTTGTAGATTGCAACTGATGGGCTAACCCATGCCTCAACTACCCCTACAGCCTTAACTTTTTTGTTTAGCTTTTATGTTTGGAAAGTGAAAAGGATTAAAAGAGCAAACAGAACCAAGTGCACAGAAAAATGATTAAAATGCAACAGCTCCCAGTTTACATTTATCACTCTAGTGAACTCCAATAATCATTTCCAATAACTAAGCTGCTGATTGTAGGAAGTGATGGTTTAGATTCTGTGTCTTGAGATATAGATAGAAGGGGAAGTGCTGAAGGAGAGATAGAGGGAGCTGAATTAGCTGTCAGGAAAAAGAAAGGGAGAAGGTGAGAGTTCGGTGAAAGATGGGAGACAACCTCCCAGAGGTAACAGAGAGCATCGCTGTTATTTTTTGCATACAGACTGTTGTTTTTCAGGCTAACTTTTTTTAATATTTGTTTTATTATAACTTTATATTACAGCACAGTAGTAATATGGTAATAGTGTGGTAACATGATGGTAATACATGAGTAATAACTAGGTAATACCTGTAATTATCAAAGTAATAACCGGGTTATAAATAAAGTTACAGGCTAATAGGAGGCATTGAACCTTAAGCAATGAGAGGGAAACAAATTTAACAATAAAGTAAAACTATTTGGTAGCAGTATGGTAATATTGTTGTAATTATGTGCTAACTGCCTGGAAATGTCCACCAAATGTAAATATATATTTAAAAAAAAGATGTATAATGTGACAGAACTGTCATAATTACCTAATAATAATTAATTCACAAATAGCATTTTTTTTAAAAACTTACAAATCACAATACTTAATAAGCAATTAATATTTCAAGATGCAATTCCCCTTTGATATTTCAACTTAAAACATTTGTCATTTAAAAACACTTTGCAAGTTGATGTTTTTGTATTTGTAAATTAATTGTTCAATATGAAATTATATTTAGCAATCTATATTTTATTTCATGATTAATTACACATCAAAATGCTGTATTGCTATTTTAAAGACCTGTAACTTTAGTTTTAGTGTTTTGTTACCATGATGTACCCAGTGTTACTACCACGATATAACCTGGTTATTAATTTGGTAATTACTTTGTAGTACCCATTTATTGCCTCTGTATTATCATAAATTACTAAATTATGTTGCAATGTAAAGCGTTACGGCTACAAAATAAATAAAAAAGATTAATATCCTGCATTTTACCTCCAACAATTGTTTTAGTTTTAGCAGCAGCTGTATGGCAGTGTCAGGAATACTAGGCTTTGCACATGTAACAAATTCAGTTATACATTTTGTACGTTTGCATACATTAACTCTAAAAAAATAAATAAAAGACAAGCAGCTGTGTCCATGTAGAGCTCTTGGACCTCCATAATAGAAAAAAATTATTTGTTCTCTGTCATATAAATGTTTATTTTCAAAGAAGCTATAATATGGTAAATTATATTGTCATGAGATTTTTATTCTTCATTGTTCTTCTCAGGGAGGCCGACTTTCCACCTACTTCACACTTTAAAATCAACAAGAGAGACGGTGTCTTTATAGTGCAACCGCCTCACTTTCAATCCTTGCATGAACCCGAATCCCCCACAGAGTAGCTTTTTATGCTTTAACAAGTATGATTTTTAAACTTTCGCTCCAACATTCAGACCTGGTAGAACAGCATCCTGCACCGTGGAAAAAATAATTTCTAGTGGATGTTCTTCTGTAATTGCTGCCACCATTTGGCAGTGGTTAGGTTAAGTGCTGTCAGCTACATCTAACTACCTATAATCATGGCCAAGAGCCTCTTGAAGGTGCCCAAGACTTTTATATAGGGAAATTGGGTACACATTATAATAAAGGGAAGCTTAAATGCAACAGGGAAAAGCAGCAAGAGAAAAGGAAGTTAAAACATTATCTGAAAGTGTTGTAGAATAATAAGGATTATAAAGCCAAAACCAGTCTTTGTATCTGTTATTGCCTAATGAACACACCAAGAATTCAAGAAGTTAAAGATATGGAGTCCTAATATTTTTCTCATTTGTATTATTACCATATGAGAAATAGACTTAATTCTGGTTCACGGTGGATTTGGTGATATTAAATGGGGGGGGCTAATTTCTTTGACAAGGATCATAACATAAAAATTCAAAGTTGGAAATAGAAAGTACCTGGAGGAAAAGTGATTACAGCATGGCAATGAGGTAATTTTTCTATTATCTACCACTCTTAAAGTGAGATGTGGGTGTCTTCTCTGCAGAATGAATGAGTTGTTTTGCTGTTTGAGGTAAATTGCATGATCTGCTTATTTGCAGGCTGTTTGCTTTTGTAATCTGCTTCTGACAAAAGCTGTGATTACTACAATTTAGTGAGCATTCATGTTGTGTGCATGACTTTTTGTGCATTCTACCTCACCCCAGCCAATACATATATTCATATAGACACCATATTACTTCCATAATGGTCCCTAACCCTTTGCTCTTTTTCCATTTCAATCTGCACTCACTTTAATAGAGTTTCATATCACCCCATCCCAGTGGGGCAACTTCACCTCCCAGCCAGTGTCTTTAGCTGTATGTTTTTACGTTATTCCTTGGTGTGAGTCATGGGTCAATAGTAAAAGTGCGAGTACACGTACACAAACAGGTCCCCCCCTCCTCAATGTGCTTCATTTGCACTCCAACACCGAGTGATCTCTGAGCACTGGCTGCCCCATGTTGGATCGCTGGAGCGCTACAGTGTCAACAACCTCTTCATGCTTCGTGGAGGGGTGAATAACTCAGGCCATCCTGGCTGAGATGTGTTTTCCTCAGCTGTACTCTGCTACTTCACCCAGAGTGTATCCTGTAATGATAGAGGAGCAGTGCTGTAAACAAAACAGCTTTGGTGGCACTGAGGTGTATAAAATCTGTAGAGTGCATAAATCAAAATGACAACATTATGGATGTTGACCATTCAAAACATTGTTATCTTCAACCTCTGAAAAGTTGAAAATATTTTCTGTTAGTGTTTGTGAAAAGTTATTTAAGAGATATAAACAGTAATTTCCTGCAATCAAATAGCAAATATTAAATGTTCTCAATATCCACTTACCAAATCTTTTTCTTCCTAATTCAGAATGTTATCTGAATGGTTCAGGATTTAGTGACATCTAGGCAAGGCAAATTTATTTTTGTATAGCACATTTCATGTACAAGACAATTCAAAGTGCTTTACATAAAACATTAAAAGTATTACAGGTGGTGCAAATAAAGTATTTAAAAGGCGTAAAAGGCAGTAACAAATAGTAAAAATCGGCAAAAAAAAATCGTAAATAAATGAAAAACAAGATAAATAAAAAGTTACCGTGCAGATTTCATGCATAGGCGCATAAGAAAAGAAATGTTTTCAACCTGGGAATCTCCACTGGCAGTTTGTTCCACTTGTTTGCAGCATAACAGCTAAATACTGCTTCTCCATGTTTAGTCTGGACTCTGGTCTGGACTAGTTGACCAGTGTCTTTGAATCTAAGAGCTCTGCTAGGTTTGTATTCTCTGAACATATCACAGATGTATTCTGGGCCCAAACCGTTCTGGGATTTGTAAACGGTCAGAAGGGTTTTTAAAATCTATTCTGTGACTGACTGGACGCCAGTGTAAAGATTTCAAAACTGGTGTGATGTGTTCAGATCTCTTAGTCCTGGTCAGAACTCTAGCAACAGCATTTTGGATGAGCTGTAGATGTTTCATACTCTTTTTAGGAAGTTCTGTTAAGAGACCAGAGATGAATGCATGGATGAGTTTCTCCTGGTCTTTCTGGGAGACTAAACTTTTAATTCTCTTGATGTTTCTGAGCTGGTAAAAAGCTTCTTGGTGACAGCTTTAATGTGGCTGCTGAAAGCCAGGTCTGAGTCTATCAACACTCCAAGATTACAAACTTGATTGGTGTTTTTAAGATCCTGAGTTTCCAGGTGTTTGCCAATGCTGACCCTCTTCTCTTTGGTACCAAACAGAATAATTTCAATTTTATCTTCAATTAATTGTAAAACATTCTCTCTCATCCAGGTGTTTATTTGCTCCAGACACTGACACAGTAAGTCATTTGGGCTGCAGTCATCTGGTGACAAAGACACATAAAGTTGTGTATCATCTGCATAACTGTGATAATTGATGTTAAAGTTCTGTAATATTTTACCCAAAGGGAGCAGATACAAGTTAAACAGAAGAGGTCCAAGGAGGTCTAGAAGTGTAGAAGTTGCAGATTGAAGTCAACTGAAATGGCTTGCCATTCCTCTTTAGTTTTTGTTGTGCTACACTGCAGGTATTTAGAATTTGAATTTCACCCATTGATATCATTAAGTCAGAATGCACATAACATAAATCAAAATTCTTCATTTTTTTCAACTGCTTACTTTGTCGGCAATATCTACAGTTTCAGCCTCACCTTAAGTCTTCCTCTTCACTTTGAGGAGTGTGTGCATGTAAGTTGCAAAGATGTTGCAGAAAAAAATCAACTGGCCACATCATGGCATGAAATGAAAATATCAAAGGCTGGTTTGTGGATTTGGACCTAGGTACAGATCATGGTAGCAGGAAGCTACTCGAACAGTATTTTCTAGCTGCAAACTTCTCATGACAAAGTCTAAGCAATCTCTAATTTATGTGTGAATCTGTTTTTGTCCTCTCACAAACAATCCCCAGTTTCATAATCAAGCAAAACTGATGGGAGTCTTTTTGGGGGGTGTGTCGGTGTGAAAGCAGCAGTGTGTGCTGATTGAAGCGATTTATTGTTGTTTGGCGAGGCGTGCTGATCAAAACCAGAGGCCATGCTGTGAAGCATTAATCAAACCCTGCGGGTAGTGAGGCCTGTCGCTGATCAAAAAGACACTGATAGGTGAGTTCAAAATGTAAAACAAAACTAAAATAAATACAATCAACAGGATTAAATGCAGCCCTTGTTTGGCAGGGCTTTCATCAAATATTTTGATATAAATTATTACTGCAACAACAGTTTAGCTGCTTGCAAATGGATACTTTAGTGATATTTCATTGTGCACAACATACTTATACTCCATATAACAAACTTCCATATAAACCAAGCATACACCAGCTCCTTCTGATATTTTCAGAATTGCATTACTTGACACAGGCAAAGCTTTAAGGTGACACCAGCATATGATAGTTCTTTGTTCTCTGGCTCCTCCTACAGTTGCTGCATTTAACACGACTGTCACAAACACACATTTGTGAACCTTCACATGTACCACCATACCAACGAAATCCACCAAAATTGTTGAAAAACAATGTAATGTTACTAAACCTAACAAGGATAAGGATGAAAATATACTTGCGTTTTATTGATTATCATAGCTGCTTCATGTATTTTGCTCTTGCTTGAAGTGTCATTTATTATATGCTATGCATTTGCAAACTGCAATATGCAAATAACCACTAGGGGCAGTGTAGGGACCAATTTGACCAGATGTAAGATGTAAAGACATCAGTGGTGGTAAAAATGATGGAAACTTTCGAAGAAAAGACGTGGCATGCTTGTTTTAAATATTATATACTGTCAGAAACTGTTCTATCAGATACATGTTCAATGTAATTTATACTGTCAGTGTTACAGTGACTTGTACAGCAAGATAGAAAAGAACCGTGTAAACTTCGAGACTGGTGTGAGATTTACAAAATTCTTCAGTACAAGTCTGAAGTAGTTTTTTGGAGTACATTAACATGATGTGTTGCTGTTTATGCACAACCAATGGAGAATATGAGTTTAACAAAAGATAAAGATATTGTGGTACACCAGTTGAAAACGATAAGCTGCAACATAGCTATTAAATTAGTCATTGTGACTTCTGTATTTTATTAAAAATGGCTGGAAGGAAGAGGGGGGTATAGAGAAAGGAGACAAAAATAGAAAACAGCAACAACTGTACAATCAACTCTTCAGGCACCAGGCACCCAAACAGAAGACAGTGTAGGAAGGCTCCATCCCGAGCCCCCATGGTGATGGAACACATGCCCCAGAGTGGCAGAGATGATGGCTCCGCCAGGCATCGACCACCCAACATGAGTCCAACACAGGAAAAAAGAGTAGGCAACAATCAATGCAGACCTGACAAATATCCTAACAAAATTAAAGGATCAGTGGAGAAGAATTAAAAAGATTAAAAAGGCCAGCTCAGTGGTGGGGGTGAGCTTGGACTCTGTGGACATTATTGTGGACAAGAGGATGAGGACCAAACTAAGAACTGTTCTGTCTTTCACAGACCATCCTCTCCACAGTGTTCTAAGTGAACTTAAGAGCTCTTTTAGTGGGCGAATGGTGATGCCTCGTTGCTCAACTGAACTTGTAAGGAAGTCTTTTGTTCCTGCTGCTGTACGCTTTTATAATGAGCACTTTTTATGATTTTCATTGTATTTGTATGTTTTAATGGTTGTGTTCTGTGTTGCAATGATGTTGTAATGGTGTGTAGCGGAGTCTATTAATGTAGTGTTGATGTTGTATGTTTTTGTGTTAAGCGTCCTTGGCAATGTAGTTTCCCCCCTCGGGATTAATAAAGTTATCTTATCTTATCTTATCTTAAAGTGGAGAAAATGGGTAAGCTGATCTACTCCTACAAACTGGAGAGAAACAGCTGAGAAAGAAGGAAACATCGACCCCAGTAACGTGCAGTCAGGAGAGGCAGGCGAGGCAGTGCCTCACCTGTCATGATAAAGAAAAAAAATAGATAAAATAAATAATATTTTCCACTGATCTGTGTTAAAAAATGCATTTTCAATATGACTCTAACATGTTTTTGACAGTTTATTAAGTAAAAATTGAGCTGTGGCTCAACTCTGACTGGTGATCCAATACAAACTGGGTTGCAAGACACATGCCCTTTTCTGTTTCTCAGCATATCGCCAATATGAACTTTACAGAACTATTTGTGATACACCATGACGCTCTACAGTCTGTGTAATGTCTTTAGTGTATTTGTGAGAGAATTATTCCTGTTTATCGTACTATAAAGTGCAGAAAAAGTCAGCAGGTGAGGCAAACAGTACTCTGCCTCACCTCAAGAGGGCACACTCATACTAACACATATGTGCAGTGTTGCCAACTTAGGGACCTTGTCACCATATTTGGCAAGTTTCAGACCCCTCCAGCTTTTTTTCTTTTTTTTTTTTTTAAAGGGACTAGCGACAAATCTAGCGACTTTTTCTGGTATTATTGGAGACTTTTGGAGAAAGACGTCAATGAATGTAGTTTATTCTTCTCAATGAGGAATGGGTGCTGCGCAGGCCCCTCCCCTGTCCAAAAGCAATCAGAAGAGTCTTGGTCCTCACGCAGCAGCAGCTGCATTCAGAGCATCCCCCCTGTTTCATCACCAGGCTGAAAATGAAACGTGCAAAACTGCTGCTGGCTGATCCCACTCTGGCTTACCATCAGATATTAATGTTTATTAATGAAGAGTGTGGAGGAAAACATTTAGAAAATTAAGTGTTGTGAAATGTTGCAGACTCCTAAATTAGAAAACAGTCTACACTTTATAAAATTAAACTACAAAAAAAGAGAATTTTAACCAATTTTTTTTTTATTATTATTATTGTTTATGCCTTTTTAAACATTGTTAGATTGTCTTTTCATCAATTTTTGCCTTTCCCATGACATTCTTCTCCACGGCAGCCTCCACTACAACTATATGTAAATTTTATGCACATTATATGATGACGTCATTTAGCGACTTTTAGGACAGCCAATAGCTACTTTTCTTATGGAAGAGTTGGTAACAGTGGGTGTGTGAGTGTAATTGAAAGAGGAATGCTGATGGGATGTGAAGCATTACCAGTAGTTCCATGCTGTTGGATGAATACTGAAATAAGATGTGTTGTAAAAAAATTACCAAGAGTCTGGAATGAGTAAAAGTATATAAGGTTTATTTACAGGAGAATTACTGAATACAGAATTACTTGCAAGTAATGAGAGCGGTCGTCCCGACTCGTGTGAAGTCGAGAGAGACTCTGAGGAGGCAAGAGGAAAAACAATAGTTATACATTTCTGTAGAAAGAATCCTCCTTCCTGAAGACCTTGGGTGGACACACAACTCCAAGAGCTGGCTTTAAAACAACCTCACATAGTTGTGTCTCCACCAGAACCAGTCTAAGGGTCTGAGGAAGGACCTGATAAAGGTCATCTTACCCTCGTAGTGAACTTTTCACAGAGCATTTATATGAAGAGAATAAACCTTAAAAGTGAATTAAAGCATGATGAGTAAAAATGTACAATGTAAAAAGTGTAATATAGTAACAATCAGTGTAAATACAATTTATAAATGAATATAGTAAAGGAAGTAATTATAGGTGTGATTATAATATCATATATAGAGCATAATAAGTAAAATTTCTTCCACAGATGCTCTTTTCAG
Organism: Melanotaenia boesemani; assembly: GCF_017639745.1. Taxonomy (NCBI): domain Eukaryota; kingdom Metazoa; phylum Chordata; class Actinopteri; order Atheriniformes; family Melanotaeniidae; genus Melanotaenia; species Melanotaenia boesemani. The sequence goes on from NC_055705.1 coordinate 14,361,121, forward strand.
TTCGTACAATTGTAAATCTGACTCCAGAGGAGTCAGTGCCTCACCAGCCATGAACCTCACTGCACATCACTGATCTACCCCAACCAAATCCAGGAGACAACGAGAGATTGAGTAACTTGTCAAGGACAGACAACAACTGAGGAAGCAATGGGAAAAGCCAGAGTGGAGGAGAGAACAGCCATCGATCTCTTGTATGCAGATCTTAGGGACCGGCTGGCAAGCTTGAAGAGAGCTGAAAACCTCAGAGCTCAACGCAAGAGTAAAAAACAGGTCTTTGCAGCAGCTGGCGATCACTCTAGAGGGAAGGAGAACCACCATCAAAATCCTTCTTTCATATTATGCACAAACCCCAGAGCATCACTCCTTTTCTCAAAGCAGGTTAGCATCCAGGCAATACATTGCTAAAAGATAACGTGACCCTCCTTGACCCCACCCGCAACTGGGAAATGCGGGTCGGCCTTGACCAGAAACTTTTCTTTCCAACAGAGATACTAACAATTTCAGACCAGACCTCATCCTGTGGTCAACTTCTAAGAAACTCCTGTACATCTTGGAAGTAACCGTACCATGGGAAAACTGCTACTGAAGAGGCACACAAATGGAAATGGTTAAAGTACACGAAAATAGCAGCCCAGGCAGAACAAACACGGCTGGAGTACTAAGGTTTACCCTGTAGAAGTTGGATGCAGAGAGTTTGTTGCCAAGACCACAACCAAGCTCCTGAAAAGAATGGGGGTCAAAGGACGGACCTTACAACAAGCAGTGAAGTCACTTTCTGAAGCTGCGGAACAAAGCAGAAACTGGCTGTGGCTCAAGAGAAGGACTCCAGCTTGACTGCGAGATGACCACGGAGGCTAGAAACAGAGGGAGGCATTCCTGGAATGCCAGGTGCTGCCGTTGAGCCCTCTGGAGGTGTCGTGGGCCTATATCAGCGGAACACTGAGGACAGAGGGTCCCCACCTGATGACTCCAACAAAGTTACTACCAAGAAAACACCAAGAAAGAAGTTATGCTGATTATTCCAGGGATTGTACCATCAAGTCCTATACGCTCTACATAGTTTTCTTTCTTTCTTTTTTTTTTTTTTTTTTTTTGTAGTATAAAATTGATAATAATTAAAAAATTGGAATGTCACTTCAAAGTGAAAAGTGAACTTTCAGGTTTTAGAACTTAAAAAAAAAAGCCATAAGTCTGAATAGACCAAGAAACTTCTTTTCATGGTAGCAACTTCAAAATGAGAAGTGTTAGGATCACCGAGTTTTTAGGGAATTGCTAACTGCTGTAGAGGGACTTAACACACACCTGAATGCTTCAGACCAGCAAACTGCTGAAACGTCTGCTTTTATGGAGGTATAGAGAGCAGCTCTCTTTCCTTGCCTCTAAATTCCTATGGAAGCAGTCTGGATGTTTTGTTTTTTTTTTGTTTGTTTTTATTGTGTTTTGTTTTTTAATGTTTCTGCAATTTCCATTAGTTTTGTCATGTCCTGTTGTCTATATGAGGTTATGCTGCCTAATTGTAAAACTTGATAACCAACAGATTCGGTTCAAACAAGAAGATCTTATGCCTGTGCCATAAATATGAAGCTAACACAGTTTTTATGACTATTAGTCTGTGCACAGATCATAAAAACCCTGAATGACAAATTAATTAATGTGCTTTGGAGGTGCGCTGATGATTTCCCAATATGAAAATTTCTTTCGTGCAACAGATCCATAAAGTTTAGCTGCAGTGGAAAAATTTTATTAGCTTCCTCCCAGAAGTGAGCACTCTGTGTTTGGAACAAAACCCCTCAAATACCCATGGCTGTATTACCTCATCTCGCAGCTCATGGCGAATAAACTCTATTTATCCTTCTGTGTCTCTGAAAGCCTCTCCCATTATAAAACACACTGCAGTCTCTTGGTAGCAGATGCATTATTCTATTAGACACTTCAGGATTAATAATTATGGGGTTTAATCTGAAGCATGGCTGGTGTCCAGACTGGCTCTCACTGCGCCGAGATGCTGCATTGAGGTCTCAAGCAGATGAAGAAGTCAGTCAAGTTTCCAATGAAACTTTTATAGAATGTTAGTACCTGAAAAAAAACAATAAGGATTCTTGCAGAGACTCCAAATAAAACAATTTACACACCACCAGAGATCTCGACTCAAATCCTCCCAGAGCTAAATAGGAGCTAATTAAAAACGTAACCTTACTGAGAGGGGATCATAAACTATTTTTATCCCCTTTTCTTATTTCTTTCTTTATCTGCCTCTTTGTCTCTACACACATTGTCATCCATTTACAGCACGAGTCTCAGAGGAGTCCAACTCAGAGAAATGAATTACTGATTCCACTCTTGGCTAAGTGGCTTACAGTTGCAGCTGCGCTCTTTAGGCTGTGGCTGCAGGGTTGTCAGTGGCTGGGTTCTCGCCGAGCATTTACAAGTTTCAGAATTGGGGCTTTCTGGATATGCATGAATTGCTGTATTTACCACACACATGCTGAGAAGAAGAAGAAAGGCTCTGCCACATAATACCTATTTCTGAAGTTCCATTGTGGGTTTGTGATGCTTTGAAGAAAATTAATCACCAAGCGGGAGCATAAGAATGGGTCAGTTAATAAAACATTGACCAGCAGCTTTGGGGTAAAATATTGGAATTTGTCTTTCTAAATAATTCAAAGCGCAGGTGTTTACCTTTTGTAAAAAGCAGCTGACAGATGATGGAAAACCTTTAATCAAGCAAGTCGATCAGAGACTGAAGAGACTATGCACTCTGAGAACCCCCAGATACTATGGGAATAGCACATACTACAGGGCACTGCATTCATATTCTTTAATGTTTAGCTAGAGATGAGTAGCCTATATCTGTATAGGTCACAGGTGATGTTTAATTGTTTACCTCTAGGATATGGTGCTGTCAGAGTGGCTGTGGGTGAACAGGAAGCACTTCAATGTGTAGCTGGAGGACATTTAATGAGGATCAGCAGCTTTTGATGGATGCTCAGTCACCGTCGGCTGAGTTAGACACTGTGACCTTTTCGATAAAGGAAGGTCTCTGGACCCACTAGCCACCTTATTTCTTTTTCTTTTTTCATTGTGTGTTATGGATGCATTCTGTTAACATGACGTAATGTAGGATTTTGATGCTGAACCTCTCATAAACCGCAGGGTTGACTGTTACAAGTAAATTTCCAATTACTCACTTTAATTTAATGTTTATTTCATATTCTTTCATTTTTGGGTACATTACTATGTCTTGTTCTTGTTTTGAACACAGTGTTGAACTTTTGAGAAGTGAAAAGAGCTTCATGATGGATCTTCCACCTGACTTGAGTGTGTTTACAGAGCATTGTGGGAATGAATAGATATATTACCATTACTGCTTATATCAGGATTTTGCCTTGAGTTGCTCTCACATTCTGGGTGAAAGGAAACCCACAGTCCCAAGGCCGGCTTTACGCAGGGGCAAGAGGGGGCAGTGCCCCCTCAAACAAACATTCTGCCCCCTCAATCAAATGCGCCGAAATGGGCAAATCTCTCCAAACGCTCTCTCCCCTCTGTACTGAACTCTGTGTGTCGGAGCTTCACAGGATCCATTGTACTGTCTTCAACAAGTCCTTCCCACCACCACAGAAAACAACCAATCAGTGTTTAGTATGCAAATGAGTTGACATACAGCCTGATCTTGCGGTGTCATATTTCTCCCCCTCATAGAGAGAGCGGCTGCTGAGCTCCAGCGGTAAAACTTATAGAGTAAAGCTCTGTTAAATGTGTTGTAGCGATACTGAATAAATACTTATAATAACAGACGTATTTATTGCATCTATTCTGTCAGCTGGGGTTTGTTTCTGTTCTATTTAAACGTGTCTACGCCTGTTAGTAGGAGCAGTGATCAATCACGCACGGGCCATAGATGTGACTGCCTCCTCGGTACTAGACTGAGGGAAAACGAGCTGCGCGTATGAGACCCCTCAAGCTCCGCCCAGCCTTTAGTTCAGCATGCTAGTTTGAAGAAAAAAATAACAGAAAGTTTCACTCTACATTCCCGCTGCTTTCAGCAGTTCAGCTCAGAGCTTCATGTATGCCTTGTTGGTTCTTAAAATTTTGATGAAGGATCATTTAGTTTTTACTCATTTTCATTTATTATTATCATTATTTCCCCCTGAAGGTTCACTGCCTTATTTTGGTAGGGGGTTTAATTTTTTGCTCTGTTATTGTTGTGCTTGATAGTTATGATTCTTTAATCATTATGGTCTATATACAGACAGAAACAAACACACAGATAGTTGAGTTTATTGTTATTAGTTTCAAATTTATTCAAAATGCTTAGACATCTAATGGCTGTCCAATAGGGCAATTGTTATTTTGTTGGTTGTTAAAGCTTTGATAATGGATCATTCTTTTCTTTTTTCTTACTTCATTTTGTTATTGATATTTTCTGTTCCCCCCCTGAGGGATTGCCACCTTATTGTGGTCAGGGGGTTTGCGTGCCTCAGTGACTCTAAGAGCTATACCAGCAGGAGCTTTGGTTTCAGGTGGGACACCCAAGCTGGACAGGTCTTAGAGTAGAGGCCTGACAAAGTGCAATCCATTTCTTTGAAGTTGGATTCCACTAACAGCACAGTTCCGTTAAAGAAACACTTAAAAAACAACAACAAGAAAATGCTGAAGTATGTACTCATAATGCCCCCTTCAAATTTATGCCTGCCCCCTCATGTATGCATTCCTAGAACCGGCCCTGCACAGTCCTCTCATTGATTTAAATGGACACTATGGGTCGATGCAGCAGAGGTCTCAACACAGTAAAACAGTGCAGGGTGCAGCTGAAGAGTTGTTCCAAACTGAGCATCCCATAAGCTTTTTGGGATGACAAAACAACTTGAGACTGTTCTAAAAAACAAAATCTTTCTTTCTCTGATTCAGTAGTGTTGGGGGTATATTGTATCAGAAAATGGTTTTTTTGTGTGTGTGATATGAATTTGTCTTCTAGTGCACACACTAATTCAAACAGCATCTTAAACAACATTTGGAGCAAAGTGCAGCAGAAACTGTTTGGGGGGGGGGGGGCTTTTCACTGCTGCTCTGGTAAACATGCATGCAGCAGAGCACCTGTGTTATTGGAGATGTAGAGTGCTAAAAATGAACTGAAGGAAGTGTGAAGTGAAGGTGTGGCAGATGTCAAAGCTGTGACTTGGCACAGGAGGTGTTGATTCTTTCTACCAATCAACGGATTGCAGAGTGTCTAGTTCCAAATTTTGGGTTCATTCAGTACGATTGGGGCCCCAACAGAAGGGTCCCAAAAAAAAAAAATAGAACAGGACTGATTGGACTGATTGGAAATGCTGGCAACTTTCCCATTACTTGGCTGCAGTAACGCAAAAAACTTTGTACCAACCTGACCTGTTGCTGAAAACGGGACTTTTAGTCAAACAAACTGAAGCTTTTGAATAACATATTTCCTTCCTTGCCTGAGGTTGGGCTGCATCAAGCATTGCTGGATACAGGTTTCAAGCTTTACATTTAGAGAATGGTCATAGGATGATATATTTGTTGTATCACACAATTAACCACTCAGTCGTCGCATCTGACATTCTGGTCCACACTACTCACCAGTTGGTAATACATCAAATTGCTGCATGCCCATCGCCGAGAAAGTAGTAGTAGTTTCATCTATGTAATGTCTGACTGTGACCAGAGCAGGATGAAAGAATTCATAAAACCTGTAGACCCTTTAGACGAGAAGGTTGAGAAAAAAAAACAAATATGGAAGTTTTTGTTTCACTGAAAACACCTCTGTCTCAACGTCAACCATGCATTTGTTGAGTATACAATGTTGCAAACCAGGTGTTTACATTTTGAAATGTGATTAACCGCGAGGAGCTAGATGAGGTGGCTCAGCCATCTGGTTAGGATGCTCCCTGGTGAGGTTTTCTGGGCAACAGGAGACAGGAGGAAGACAGGAGGTAGACCCAGGACTCACTGCATCTCCCAGCTGGCCTGGATGGATGGATCTGATTAGAAATTTTAATCGTTTGACATCCCCTATGTGTGTGTGTGTGTGTGTGTGTGTATATATATATATATATATATATATATATATATATATATATATATATATATATATATATATATATATATATATATATATTCATTTTTATTTGTTAAACAGTAATAAGTCAGCATTAGGAACTTCAATGCTCCTTGTTTCCTTCCAAACACAGGAATTAATGCCTGATTCCTGGCCATCAGGTGGGAAGAGCGGGATTTGAATTTTAACACTTCTAGATTGTGAGGGAAACCCTGGGTTGTCCGTGTTAAGGTTAATAAAGTGTTAACATGACTGGCCCAAAGAAAGTAACTTAAAACACTTCAGATGGAAATGTAAAGCAGCAGAAAGGTCATAAGATAGGCTAAACTACATTGTTTCTTGTCAGGAAATTACTGAAAATAAAAGCCCAACCTCAATGAAACACAGTGTTAATCGTCAGTTTTACAAAAATTTGGCCAATGTAAGCACTGTTGATGTTATTAAAAGCTCAATAATCACCTGTTATTTCATGCTTTCCTCTAAATTGCTCTGACTAATGTATCAACCTTTGATGTCCTCTGTATTTAAAGCAGTTATTTAACAACTGGCTCCAAACTCAAGCAGCTCATATTATTGGTGAAGTCAAAATACAATGTTCATACTGGGGTTGAATTACATACTAATCATATCTGTATATAGTAAATAATAATGTTGGGCTTTCAGAGGAAATGGCTGCTGATTTTGTATTAGATCCAACATCTCAAGCAACATGCCCACATTATTTATTCTAGCCTTTGCTCAGACAAATATTGTCTATTCATATTTATAAAGCACATTCAAAACAATTTCCCATTACCAACGTGCTGTGCATTAGAAAGCAAAGCATCACAAATGTTGACAAACACTTACCAAATTGTGCAAATAAAAGCAGTTGATTTCATAATTTTGGGGTTACAAAACACCTCCTCTGTGCACATTAGATTCCACCATTTCACCACACCCCAAAGGTTGGACTGAAATCTGGTGACTATGGAGGCCATTGGAGTGCAGTGAACTTACATACATCCTCAAACCAGGTAAACATGATTTGAGCTTTGTGACATGGTGCATTAGCCTGCTGGAAGTGGCCATCAGAAGATGGTACGCTGTGGTCGTAAAATGATGGACCTGGTCAGCAACAATTTAGGATCTAGAATTTAATCCATACTCAGATGGTTTTAAGGATCCCAAATTATGGCAGTAAAATATCCCCCCACACCTTTACAACATCACCATCAGCCTAAACTGTTGATACAAGGCAGGATGGATTCATGCTTTTATGTTGTTTACTAATTCTGATCCTACCACCTGAATCACACCAGGCCATGTTTTTTCTGTCTTTAATTGTCTAATTTTGTTGTGTCTGTGTGAATTGTAGCATCAATTTCCTGTTCTTAGCTGATAGTAATGGCACCTGGTGTGGTCTTAAGCTGCTGTAGCTCATCTGCTTCTAGATTGGACATTTTCAGAGATAATATTCTGCATACTTTGTGGTTATTTGAGCTATTGTTGCTCTTTTATTTCTACCCAGTCTGCCCATTCTCCTTCAATCTCTGACACTAACAAGGTGTTTTTGTCCAGACATCGGTCACTTACTGAATTTTTTTCTATTTTTTCATTGTCTTTTATTGCCTAAAAACTATCCCAAACAACAAGTACTGAGGAGATGTGTCTACGCTTAAGTGCTCATGTTGAACTGTAGCATTGTTGACCAGCTGCAGCTGTGAAAGGGAAGCCTGACCAAGACAAACATATACAGCTTTACTGTGGTCCAGCTTGGATGCGATAAAAGCAAGAATAAGTCTTTAAAAATTTTAACAGGCATTCAAACCTTAATCTGAGAGATATAGCAGTAGTTTTAGTGAAACACGGCTGTCACATCAGCATAACTAAGGAAGGCGATACCATATTAACTGATAGGGGAAAAAAACACAGTGGCCCTAGTATGGAACCCTGGGGAACTCTGCAAGAAAAAGGGGCTGAAGAAATCACAGATTCATCACAACAGCAAAGTTTCTATAAGACAAAGAAGACTTAAATCATTCCAGTGCAGAACAGTGATCAAAGTGCTGAATAGTAAGACAAAAGGATGCTGTGGGCAAATGTCTCTGATGCAAAAAAAAGGACTAAGTCACCTGGATTTTTGGCCAAGAAAAGATCATTAAAACCTTTTCAAATTTACAGTTTTAGTGCTATGAATATTGATAAAACAAGACAAGATGATACAGTCACTAAAATCAATAAATAGGTTTAAAAGTGTCACTAAAACTAAAACCTAAGCTAAAATCCTCAAAATATAACATAAAATGTAGGAATTTTTCACAAATTTCATAGTAATTATCATGACAAACAGATTTGGGGAGATTCAGAGCACTCGTACTTGTACTCGTACTCGTACTACAGAAACGAGCATGGGACTTGTGAGAATCAGTATTTAGCTTTTACTTTTATATATTTATAAGCATTTAGCTTTTTATAGCTTGATCGTGGTCTGATAATTATTGATTAGCATATTTGTTGGCGAGGATCACAGTTAATAGTGGAACCTTGTAATGACTTCATAGCCAAGAGAGTATTTTCAGGACAAGATCTGCATGGTGCTAAATCACATCATTCACACAAGCCGTCTCACCTGCCGGCGCTAATTATCTAGAAGCAATATGATGCAGTATCTATGTCTAGATAGAGGCCAATAAAAGTCAGACTTTTAATGAGATTTTCATTGAAATGGCCTCATTGTCTGCTGTGATGTCAGTCCTCAAGTAGAGAGAGTGAGTTTTAAAATGACCCGAGGTGGATATTCCCTCAGATTCACCCCCTACGTAGTCCCTGTAATGAGACACCCAGTGAGAAGAAGGGGAGGCAGAGCTTTCTGCCACTGAGCTGAAGATCTCGGCTGCAAAGTGGGAGGCTTCGTTCTTCAGATGCTTATTAATCCTGAGACTGAAATGAGGTTAACAGCACTGAGTGGTTCAGAAATGGCAATCAGCGGGGTGGTGTGATTTCTGATCCGCGGATAGAGGAAACTTGAGTTTGTGAGATTCTGGCAGGTGAGATGAGTGGAGTCTTGAGAGGGGAGATAGCTGTGGATTTATGAGAAATTGGTGTGTATTCTTCAGAGATGACTGATGTAGCTTGTAAAGAACTTTCATCACAGTGAAAGGTTGGATTTTGTGCTTCTGCAGATGATATTTCCCTTTCTTTTTTTTTATTATTGAAATATATCTACAGTCCAGATACAAAAAGACAACAGATAACTAATAACTCAAGCTCAGGTGCAGCATCACACAGCATTCTGGTTTTTACAGCTTTTGAATCTGAGAAAAAATTTAAGGATTTCTTTTAAGAAAACTGATGTATTTGCTTTTGGTTGTGCAAATTTGCTAGTGTAGATTAATTTGGCAAGGAAGACCAAAAGGTTAATAACATATCTAATTTTGTAATGAAGTTTTTAATTAAAACAGCCAATTAAAATATATTCATATTCTTGACAAAAGTTTTAGAAAAGTTCAGATTAGCATCTACTTGTGAGCCTTCAGTTTAACTGCCTACTGAATTGGGGTTATATGCAGAAGCCCAAAAATATAACAAGACAACACCAAATATAACAATTTTATAAGCGAAGCTAAAGATTATAAGCATGTTCCTCATTACTTTTAGTTTACTAAATGTGTCATCGAATCTCATCCTGCCCACTATAGTTGTCTCTGTTAATCCAGTCTGCTTGTCATGGACAACTCATGTATAAATTCACATTCAAACTGTCATAGTACATTTCATGCTTTACTTTAATGCTCTAATACTTCTTGGTTATTTGTTTTATGTTTCTTAACGCATGACATTAAATGGAATTGTGCTCATCCAGGCGTCCCTAACACAGCTCCAATAATTTTCCTTTAATCCTTTTTGGATTTCTGTCCGCAGAACAAAAACGAAGGCCTATAATTGAACTTTTTTTTATCAGATTGTATAAATGGAACATGATGAAACAAATATTTGATGGTAATCTAATATTTTTATACCTGCATATTTATAATGAAAGCCTTGCATTCAATATGAGTACACTGGCTTTACATTAAATGACTACAGAGTTACGGAGCTTTCAGGAATCTCTACGTCTTTGAATAAATGTAGGCCAAAACAAAATAAAGTCCTAAAAGAAGAACTATTATACTGTATTAGTTAAAGAAGATTATCCAGTATAACTGTGGAAGTATTAATACATCAGAGTTGAAAAACAACAGGTGCAGTGGCCCTGGTCACTAACATGTTAGTGAAAGGCAAATCCTTGCTTTGAGTGAAACTATTGACTGTTCACAAGTCTTTCCACAACATTTCAGTTAAATTAAGGTCAAAGCGTTTTTTAAATATTTTTATTATTCTTTAATTGTTCTTGGCTAAAACTATTTTGTATTTAAGCTTGTTGTTTTGCAGCTTTACTCAATTTCTCTTGAGAAACAGATCATAATTTTGAATTCACAGCTCAGTGTAAGAAGGAAAGTCGTTCATAGCCATACCATGACAATACCACCACCATGCTTCACAGATAGGACAAGGTTCTCACTGGAATTCAAGCTATCTTTTTTTTTTTTTTAATCTTGTCCTATCCAGCATAAAAGCAAGCAGAATGATGGTCTGGTTGCCATGTTGAGCCGAATAGATTTGCTTTGCCAATAACATCTTCATGGATAAAGCATTTAGTAGATTTTAAGCGCCCTCTGATGCTCAAGAGACTGAAAAGAAGAAAAAGCAGACAAGGATACAATCGAAAGCAACAGTTGTTTAACCAAAACAGAAAAACCAGACATCAAGTTCCGACTCCTGTAGAGAGAAAAAAAAGAGAGATTTGCAGATGGTCTGGAAGAAAACAAAGCTGACCATCATCAAGAGCACCAACAAAAGACAAACTCAGAGAAACTATGAAAAAACAAACACATATTTGTCATGATTCATGGTTTTTGTTCTGGCTTCTTGTGTTTGGTTTTTCTCATGTTTTGGTTTGATATTGGTTTCTTGTATTTAGGGTCATGTTCTGTGTTTTTTGGTGTCTGCTCATAGTTCATCTGGTCTGATTTGTTCATTCACCTCACCTGTGTCTCGTTAGTTTCTCAGTGTATTTAAGCCTTTGGTTTCGGTTCCTCCTTTGCCCGTTCATTGTTTGACCTCTGCTTTCTGTTAGTGCTGTAAGTTTAGTGTGTCCATGCCATGTCCAGGTTTTTGCCACTCAAGTCTTATGTTCTGTAAGTTAAGTTCTACTTAATTAAAACCTTTAACTGCATCGGTCTGCCTCCCCCCGATCAGCCTGCACTTGGGTCCTCACATCCATGGCTCTCCTGACACTTATGCATTCATTTCAACTGAAAATTTTTGTTAAATTTTTACCAAAAGTCTTCTGGCCTGTCCATGCAATGTTTAACAACTTTAACTTTAAACAGTGTGCTCTAAAAAAAAAGAGAGAGCTCAAATTGACTAAAAGAATGTCAAGAAATGTTATGTGTAGCGGTGAAGGTGAGGCAGTTCAGGCAGGAGGCAGAAAGGTGCTGATAACCAAGGTTTTAATCTAGAAACTCAGGAACAGAAGACCACACATTACAGAGATGAACCAAAAGGATCTGACGAGGAGTAACTGAAAACCCAGCACACAGGTGACGTGCATGAGCAATCAGACAAGGAGCACTAACGAACAGAGCCAAAGAAACGCAAAACAAAGCTCTGAACACCAAAAACCAAGAACAAAAACTAGAAACATGACCAAAACTAAACACATGAAGTCAGGGCAGAAACCATAAACCATGACAAGAAATATCATCAACATTAAAATTCATTACATTTAATGAAAGAGGTTTGCTCTTCATGAGGTTTCTTCTAATACATTACTTAGCTTGTTTATTAGGTGTTTTTTTTCTTTATGTAATTGATCAACTCTAGAATATGGAACATAGAAGGAAAACAGATAATGCAGTACCATGTGTATCCTGGACTCTTGTTTATATGCTCCTTTTAGACTCTACAAACAGATTGAGACAACAAAGTTAGCGAAATGCTAAAGGGAGAAGGTTCTGAAACTCAGTTTGTGCTGCCATGTTCAACACAATGAAACATGTAACAGCTGAACAGCAATCCCCACAGCTCATGTCAAAGCTGTTGCTTTAGCTCCAACAATATTTTTTTCTCTTAAGAAATATATCCATATAAAGGTTTGAGAGCAAACGGTATATTTAATGGCTTCTTTTTGTGCAATCATTATCAAACAGCAGAAAACAAAAATGTGTTCAAATAATAATGTGGTGGAGTAGTCATTGAACTGCAGATGAGGTTATTAGACATTAATAATGGATCCCGTCGTCCTAATGAAAGAGAGGCTGGAACAGCAGCCCACGATTGCCGTCTTTCACACTGAAAAATGTTCAAGGGCCACTCAGAAGTCTTTCACTGGCTTCAAGTGGCCTCTGAGCGGGACTTGGGAGTACCACTGATCTACAGCACCATGTGTCGGTAAGACCGTCTAAGCACGTAATTAGCTGGAGGAGTTGGCCCCTCTCCCTCCCCTTGATGGCAGCAGTACAAAACTTTTCTTCTGTGCATGTTTGCATATTGATAAGGAATGTTTTATTGAAGGTGTGATACGGCCTTCTCCACAGAGGATGTTAGTAGTTTCAGCTTGAATCAAAATGCAGGGCAGGGGATTGTAGGTGGCGAAGGCGAGATTACCAACGCTGCCTTTAATGTCTGAGCTCTTCCAGAATGTCATCGCAGCCCTCTGCAATCGTGAAATTCTCTTTGTAAGTGAGTGGCCATGTGTGTATAAAGGATGGACATGAAACCGGCTATTGGCTGTTTGTTTTCTTTTGGTGCTGACTCAGCTGCTTCTTACTGTGCAAAAGTCTTAAACCACTAATTATTTTGTATATTATGCTTAAAGAGGCATTGAGCAATGGGTTTTGTCATCTTTGGCTGCTTTTTCACTGGATTTTTAGTACCTTCAGTACCTGAACCTTAATTTGATCCATCTACTGCTCCTCAGAGCCTCATCAGAAATGGTCTTCAAGGAAGAGTGGCTGTTAAGAGGCTTTTCTTAAGGACAGGAAACAAGGAAGCAATGGCTGAGGCGTGCCAAATGATTTAAGAACTGGACTGAAAAATTCTTCAGATCTCAAACAGAGTAACTAATCAGATGCCACAGTCTGAACCAGCAGTGACAGTTCATTCATGATGCATTGCAGCTAAGGAAAACATGAAATAGATAATAAAAGGGTGAATTAATTATCTGTTTTTACATCAAATGAACTGATATTTTAATGCTTCTGATTTTATCAGGAATCACTTAAATTATGCATCTAAAATTTCACTTCATGACACAATGAAATAAATATTCATTGCTGTATTTATTTATTTATTGAATTGTGGCACTTTTCTTTCTCCATAGCTCAAGACTTTTGCACAGCACTGTAGATGGATGATAATAACAGCTAACCACTGTTGTCAACACTGTTAACAGCAGTGGCACGCTTATCTTTTTGTTCTGTCTTCTGTAGCACTTCGATGATGAAGCGTGCCACCCCACTGCTGCTCAAGAACAGTGCAACAAGCAGGTGGTGATGTGTGTTACCTGCATGATGCTTCAGGGTTTGATGTAGTGGCTGGGAAATATGAGCACCAAGGTTTCTGCCCCATTGGGTAAGCGGAACATTTCCCTGCAGTCTCTCGATTAGTTTGCTGCCCTCCTCCACCCGTGAGGTGCAATTCTCTCCTGTAGCTGTTTGTCAGGGACGTATAAAGTATCGCCCTCCAGCCGCAAGCTGCTGCGCTAAAATGCATCACACAGCCAGTTTGTCAGTTTGGGAAATATGAGCGTGCGCAGCACTTTACTCATCGGCCTGCTGAGTGTTACAAGACCTTAAGCCAGCTGTGCATGTCCACGCCGAACAGTGGAGGCTTTGTCCAAATCAAGTCATAGCATTTGCATAGAAATTGCTTCTAGATCAGGAGATAGACTCTGTTCTCATGTTCCTCTCTCTTTTTGTGTCAAAAACTGGCACACACACAAATAAAAAGTCACACTTCTCCTCTAAGACCCAATCACTTAAGAACAATGAGCCCTCCTCAAGGAAGTCTGAGGGGATAACATGATGAGGAAAAGATCTAAAGCTTCATGTTTACCAACAGGGTGACCGAGGAGGATGCAGACCCATCATGCAAAAATGCACATTTTAAAATATATAGAAATTACAAGCCTCTTTTCCTACAAACTCCATTCTTAGATGTTCGATATTCATATGATGACTATATGCGCAGGTCCTCCAAGAGCACATAACAGCTTCAGCTGCAAGGCCTTTCCAAATCAGCTTATTATCAGTGTGTAAAATCATCCCTTTGAGTGTTTTCTTATCAGCTGCCTCAATCAGGAAGGTAATAACGTCTGTCAGCGCTGATGAATATAATTAAAATGATTTTAAAAAATCAAACTGTTTTCAGGTTTGTGACAGTGAGGCTGAAGGTTTGTTTTGACTTAAACAAGATGAGCCAAAGTAAAAGGGTGATATAGATATAGATGTTTCCCGAAATGGATGATCAATTAAAAGTACAGTAAAAGAATAAAACTTACCAGCACAGTGGCAGTGGCATATCCAGAAAATTTTTATTGTTATATGGTACGTTACAATGCTTATGGTTGTTGGAGTTGGTATAATAATAGTTTAATTCCACTGGTTTCTTCAGTTAGAGGAAAAATATGAGCATGTATCAGAAGCATAATTTACAATCATCTTTAATCTTAAGTAAACTGAGGAAACATGACATGAGATTATTGTGTTTTGGTGGGACACTCCATTTTAAGTCCATTGCATCCTCTCTCTTGCCCTTATGCAGGTTCTCAGTCCTCCATAAGCCTTTCTGAAACCATATTTCTGTAACACCAACCACCTCTTTCTGCTGGTGAAAAGGTGATAGCTGACAAATTTCAGAGGTTGATGGCTAAAATGCGGTAAAACAAAACAGAGAATTAAGCCGTGGAAAAACTCTGCTTTAGTGACAGCTAGCACAGTAGGCTTCATAAGTTAATGGCAGGCTGCCTGGTGCAGGTGTCTGCACCTAAAGAGCACCTTTCAGTCACATCTGCCAGATCCGTCTGCAAGAGCTCGGCCGTGTTACAGTCGCAGGCAGCGTTGCAGGGGCACACAGATGGAAAGTTTTCTTGTCGCGCTCTGAATGTCGTGTGTGTGATTTGGAATGTCAGGGCAGCTATTTAGCACTGGCAGCTCCAGAAAAGAGCTCATCACCTTTATGCTGTGATGTACGAGCACGGAGCAGAAATTATCCTGGTGTCAGAGACGCCTGACAAATGTCTCGCAGAGAGGAAAATCAGCCGGCTCCAGCAACTTGATGGAGCATTATCTGCCAAGGACAGTTTGTTCTTGCAGTTAGCTGGTGATGTACAACGTTTGTTTATTCACTCGTAAGGCTGCGTGGGATCAGATCCTGGTTAAATGCGATAATAGGCCATAAACCATCTTTTGCAACGTTGCACTGAACACTTTTGTGACTGACATTCATAAATTTGTTCTTGAACTGTACGTGATATGTGATGTAATGATGAAACTTCTTCCTTTGTGATTTCTTAGTCACAAATATTTCTTGTAACTTAATTAGAAGTGGCATGTGTTTTTATTTGTATCTATGAATGAGTTGTGCAGCTGTTGCAGAGCTTCTGGCAAGCTGTTGCTCATGCAAACTTCATGAAAAGTGTGTAACTGGGCAGCAGTTTACAATAATCTGTTAAGCTAGATAAATCAAACTGATTCTGTGAATGCATATGTAACAGCACTAAATACATAATATGTGAAAGAGTCAATTTCATTGAGTTATTAAATTTCATTCACAGGATAGTGACTCCAAATGCCCCATCTGGTTGAATGCCTATTATAGGTTCTGAAATAAAGGAACAGTAAGATAAAGGAAGCCAATGAAAGAACAGCCTGTGCTTTCCATTGTTCCATGGAAAGAATTGGCTTTTGAATTATTCTTTTTAAAAAAGAAATCATGGTTTTTGACAAGTGAGCTTGCAGGTACAGGACTTCTATCATTTTAATTACTGGCAAAATTATGATTTATGTGACTTGAATACAGCCCTGTAGAGGTCCCACTTAAGTGTTTCCTGGAGTGCAAAATTCACTATGTGTTTGACAGAAGACAAAAGTGCTGTTCTCGCCAAGACTAAATGTTCTCTTATTATTTATGCACCTGCCTTTTGGAATTCAGAGGATTTTTATTGCAGGAAAAGAGACTACATGCTGGATAGGTTTTCTGCTATAATGGCTTACATAAAGATAAGTTAACAGCAGGAGATGTTTTACAGCCAGCTGAAAGGAAGAATGTCAGATGCATGGACCTCATGGCCTGGTGTGGACTCTTAAATTTTACAGCATATGAGGAGGAGTGTTGAGGTGAATTCTCTCCAAAATCCCTGCTCCTCTGCAAACGAGCCCGCACATTAGCGCTGTTGACATTAGCCATGTGGCTGTTCAGAGGACACACAAGTGTGTTGAAGTCCCCCGGCAGTATTAAGCATTTGTCTCCATGACCCAGAACTACCTTCTGACAAACTGCTACCTAATTTCAATGCTAATGTGCTGTTATGGGTGTTTTCAAAGTGTTGCTGCTGTTTGTAATGATTCAGCTTACCTTAGAGGCGCCCGGTTAATCCTGCAGATCCCTGCAGAGCTGCTGTGCACCAAGAGGTCATGGAGATAGTGTTTAAATAGACTCTGCCTCCCGTATTATTCCAAGGGGACAGCCACAAGTCTGCAAAGAGCTGACAGATTCATGATTTTCTCCAGGACATCCACCATGCAGCAGGGTTAAGATGACGGGATTAGCTAAACCGCTGCTGCTCTGATTGTTGTGTCTTTATGAACTCTTAACCTCGAGGCACGCACAAAGCTATCACCAGCAATGGCTCGCTCTTTCTGGTTTTGAATAGATAACAGCAAATGAAATGTATGGGAAATGTGGGCACTGTGTAATGAAAGGAAAACCATCTCAAAGGGCCTCAAGCAGCTCACTTTAATAGACATTTAGCTTTTGGAAAATGTATGTAGCTGCAGACATGGCATCAGAAGAAACAACACGGGGAGCAGGTTGGAAAACTTAAAGCGCAGATTCTGAGGATGTGTCATGAATTTTACAAACCACCTGGAATAGGGTCATTCCAGCAGGATTAGTTCTGGATGTCCAGCGAATGAGGCTCTGTCACATCTCCTTCACAATTCAAATGTCTGGAAATTGGAAGTTACGCTGGGTTCCATTTGAACTCGGAAATGGGATTTTCCAAGTTCCCAGTAGGGAAAAATCAGCTGGATCAACCCAGTGAAGTTCAATTTCTTCATCTGAAAGTCAAAGGAGCCTCTTCAGTCTCATCTTCAAAAACCCATCATGGCTGCCTCCTCATGGCTGCAGGAATAAGGAGTTTATTAGCACATCTGTTAGTTTGCCTCATTAAATCAGTTGCACACCTACTCTATAAGTAAACACTGTTTATATTAATGCATTACCAGCTCATCCTCATAACAACAGCTATCTGGGTCAGTGATTATGTCTTACTGGTTTTCTAACTTCCAGAACAACATATAAACATGAGGTTTTACATCCTGTTAATTCCACAACATAAAAATCTTTATTTAGTGAACAATGTGCAATTTATTGTCTGATAAATATGGTTTTATCCAAGTTTTGGGACCTTTCTTTAACTGTAGAATTTCTTGGTTATATGGTAGTAATAATGGCCTTTTTTCTTTCTTTTTTTCTAATTTGTGCATAAATGAGGAAAGTGTTATATTTACATTTTTATTCTATAAAAGATTACATCTAATGCTGAAAGCTTGCATTTAAAATTTTGTACTATCATTTTAAAGATGTTTTAATGTTTATTAGAAGAAAAGCATTTCTTTTCTAGCTAATGCTGTTTGATTTCAACAAAGTCAACATAAAAAATCCAGAGTTGAATTTTAATGTTGTATCAGTAGGTGCAAGCTTTGGTACTATGTTAAAGGAATTTAAGCTTCAAAAACAGGAAGAAAAAAAAAGAAATGGAAGAAATTCATGAAGCAGGAAGGAGGTCATCAGGCTTAAAAACTTAAAAATTAAAAGGAGGACAACACATCTCTTAATGAGGGTTTCAGCTCAGTCCTTTGCTACATCTGACAGATTAAGTAACCCCCTAATATTTAGGGGTTTTATGGTTTTCCCTAAAAATTTTTTGCACAAATTAAGTTTGATCATGCGGTGGTTGCACAAACATTGTGCATAACAGAGCAGAGATATGTCAACAAAAAGGCTGCAGATTCCATAACACATCCCAAATTTCAAGCAGCAGCCATGCCCATATTATTCACAACCCTCTTCAGACAAATATTTATCTTTATATTTGTTGACAAGCATTATAGCTGAACCTTGAGATCACTTCATATGAAGGAAACCACAGAAAAGTGCTTTTTTTCCAGCCTTTCTGAAAATTAAAATGGAGCAAACAGTAATGCTGAGGAGAAGGAAGACCAGCCTCTCTGTTTCCATCTTTCATCTCGGACACGGGAAGATTTTTTTCCTCCTCCTCCCTCATCTCTTCTGCTGGTTTGCTTCATATCAGCTGCCAAATCATGCTCTGAGAGCACAGTCAGTTTTAATTACACTTTGTTCGAGGTGTTTCCAGCAGCCATCGCTGTAACCAAGGGGGAAAAAAACAGAGGGAGAGTGAAGGTGAGGCGAATAGCAACCGGGATGCTGGAGTTTAGTCTTACACATCTTGGATCAGAACTGATAACGTTACAGTAGGAGAGATCAAAGAGAGATGGTCAGAGGCATAAAAATAAGACTTTTGACTAAAAATGAGCCTTGACACCTTGTTTTGTGTAAAGATCATTTTGGTCCATATCCTTTTGTCCCTTTTTTTCCACCACCAGATGGCATTGAGCAACTCATTTAAGCTCCTTGTGTTTCTCCTGGTCTTCGAATAAAAAAACAGCAGTGCCATTTGTACAATTTATCTCCAAACTAATTGGGAGGAAACAGCTGTCCTGTGGGTGTCTTGTATGGATGACTGTGAGATCTAAATGCTGGTAATTTAATTTAAACTGAATGAAGCCATGTTGGTGTAAATTTGAATCAACTGCATGAGCACAAATATTTTTACTTGTTAACAAGCATTGTTAGAGTTCAGGAACAAACTCCTGATCTTATGGCTGGAAAAGAAAATAGAAGTGAAATGCACACAAGGGAAAATCCTACATCCTCATCATTATATCCTCCTCAGAATCTCTCATGAGGAGCTCACATGCCTGAGGAAAACTAAAAGAGATCGAGGTCTAACAGAGTGTAGACGTGCTCCACACCTTTATTTTTTTCACCAGCATCAAACGCCTCATGGCTGCAGTTAATCTACTGCTGCATTCACGTGTAGCTACACTGACACCTACTGGTAGGACAGGAAACTGCAACAGAGCCACGGAGAGAAAACGATACATTTTGCAGTTTAATATTAATGTTGATCTATTGGGTGTTTTTCAGTTTATATTTATATTACATTTGTATCTCCAAAGAGCAGTTCTTGTTTTATTTTTCTTCCTGCTGCGTGGACGATATCTACATTAACATTGTAAAAATAATGTACATTATTCATGGATAAACTAATAGATTTTAACTTGATTGTAATAAAAAAAAACTATAATAAATAAATAAATAGGTTTTTACAGTAAAGTCAGCCTCTCCAGTTTTTGGTTGTTTCTTGTTTTTAACTGAGGCATACAGATTCATCTGTGGGTCAGCCTTAATGTCTTTGCTATACTATAAATTATGCTTATCCTGCTTAAAGGATTTATATAAAGCATCACATTATATTATTTTTACAGCCAAATATAATGCAGCATACATTAGTAAAGTTTATATAATACATTTCTAGATCAGAAACATTTTAAACTGCTCTTTTTAAGTGTAAGTTTAACTGTGGTGGCAGAACTTAAAATGAGAGTTAAGAGAGCAAAAGTTCAGGAACCACTCCGTGTACCATAGTTCTTTTTTTGTTTGTTTTGTTTTGCTTTTTTTGTTGTTGTTTGTTTTGTTTTTTTTTTAATAGGAACATTTTATTATAAACCAACTCTGACAGTATTTTTTAATCTGCAATGCATTCTCATGGCTGCTAAAAGATGAGCTCAAACCTAGAAAATTTGGGGAAAGTTGCAAAAACATTTGTGAAATTCTACAGATTTGTAAGAAAAACGAACTTCTGTCACTGAATAATTTGACATTAGTGGCTTGGCTCAGTTGTGGTGCACCACAGGGCTCGGCCCTTGGTCCCCTTCTGTTATCTATTAACATGCTACTCTTGGCCAACTCATTCAGGCCCATAAGTTACCATTTCTTTTTAGCTGTACATGCTAATGAAATCCACAGATTCTGCCAGACGAATGAATCTCTCAGCTTGTCTTTCTAATATTAAATTCTGGACGGCTTTAAAATTATATTATTTTAGGAGCCAAAAAAATCAGAGGTCATTCTGATTGTCCCTCAAATTAAGTCCCTTTGATTGTTTTAGTAATCTTTTAGATAATTTCATCCAAACTGCTAAAAATCTAGGTGTAAAATTTGATTCTTACCTTAGTTTTAATGCTCAGTCAAAATTGTTCACGTTTTTTTTTTATAGTGTGTAAAAACTACTGACATCTAGCAATAGAGATGGACATAGAAATTACTTCAAATTCCAAACATAGTTGTGAATGGACAGTGGCTGTCAGTACCTAAAAGTCTTCCAACAATAAACTAAAATAAAAATAGATCCGTTGGCCTCAGGAGCAGCAATGATGGCACCACAGGTAACCACTTCAAAATTGTGTACATGTGTCTTCTTCTATGTGCCTTTTAAGGTGTTACTTATCCCTAATGATGCCCTTACACCTGTCAAACAAAGCCAGCGTTGCAGTTTTAAGGCTCAGAGGGTTCTCACTTCACACAGACTTGATTTTCCATTCAGGGACACCGTAGTAAAACTGGTG
Organism: Melanotaenia boesemani; assembly: GCF_017639745.1. Lineage (NCBI taxonomy): Eukaryota > Metazoa > Chordata > Actinopteri > Atheriniformes > Melanotaeniidae > Melanotaenia > Melanotaenia boesemani. The sequence goes on from NC_055705.1 coordinate 14,382,211, forward strand.
GCATAAATATGGCAGCTGTCATGTAGACAGTCATGTTGACCATGGCTAGTAGAAATACAGTTTTAGTGAAGTGATTACATACCATTAGTTTTTAATAATATTTTTAAATTTTCTGTCATTAACCTTTGATTTTGTAACACGCTGCACCTTTAAGAAAACTGCTAAAAATGAAGTTATTTCAACATGGATGCGTTTATCTATTTTCACTTTGACTACAGTAATTCACTGTTATGTAGATAATACCTTGTTTTTATTGTTACTGTTATGGTTGTTCATACTAATATAGTTACAGCAACCATTGCTTTTTTAATTTCCTTATTTGTTTATTGAAATAAATTTTGCGTGTGTGCGTTCTTGTTTGATATCACTTGTGTGCCTCTGCTTACTGCACCTGTACTGTTGCAACAAATCAATTTCCTACTGAGAAACAAATAAAGGGTTTCTAATTCTTATTCTTAGTCCTATTGCCAGAAAACTGTTAAACTGTGAAGATGCAGCTGTAATATCTAAGTGTTGTGCCTAAAATCGGCCAGCAGAGGGCGCTGGTTGTCTGGTTCTCTCGCCTGCTTAGGAAGAAAGTAGAATATTAAACCACGTGAAGCCTGGGCATGCGCACGGTGCATTGTTGTTTCTGTCGGCTCGTGGTAGCTCCTTTTAGCAATGGTGAGAAAATATCAGAAAATCAGCTGTTGTAACTCCACATGTGCAACATAAAGGCGAGCTAAAGCATGTTTTTAATTGAAAACTAGTATCTCTGACAGTAAGCCTCTTTGTGCTGATTTTTAAACGGATCCTTTACATTTTGGCGGCTGCAGAAATGTTTAAAGAGTTGCATTTTCTGTCTATTTTCATGCAACATGTTATTGCTGCTTTCAGGTGCATTTCAGGCTGTCAGATGGAGGCAGTGTGTGAGCAGTTCAATGAGGAGGAGGAGGCAGGAGTTGATGCTGCAGCCATGCTGTGGTCCATTCAGGAGGCTGTAGAGAGGCAGACGCTGCAGATTGGAGTGTCCGCCTGTGGGGCCACGGCGGTGGTAGATGTTCTGAAGGCCCTCGGCGTGGATGTGGCACCAGAGGAGGCTGACCGCTGCGTCCAAACGCGCCTGAGGAGGAACGAGTCACCGCTGCCTGACTACCTGCTGTCCCGCAGTGAAGCTGGTAAATGTCCTGACCTCTGTGCTGTGAAACCATGGACACCTATATTCTAAACAGTTGGCAGTGAGCTCATGCTTTTCTTCGCCAGCATGTGACATTTAAGGAAATTACATATTCATGCATGAAGTACGGTCAAAGCTTAAATGTTGCTCCACAGGCGGTCATATTTCATGTGTCACAGATGCTCACAGGGACAATAACTTTAGCTGAATGAAGCTCAGTAATGTCTTGAATGCATTAAAGGCTGTGGACAACTGGCTGCACTGCCAACCAGGCTCATTCAGAAGTACCCTTTCAGACAAAGAGTTTTATGTCTTAGAGGAGAGGCTGTAATTGGCTTTTTCAGCTCTCACAGTTTATTCATTGACATTTGAAGCATTTAGCTCGAGCTGTCATCACACATGAGGTGCTGATTTGTAAAGAGGCGCACTTGGATGCTTCAGGACACATTAAACATCTAGTTCTGCATGTCTGCAACCTAATAGGTGCAACTCACGCTCAGCTAATTCAAGGAGCACAGGATGCCAGTGATGGGAAAGTGATTGGCCGGTTCTTCCACCTTCATCCTCGTCGACAGATCAGATTGATACCTTGGCTCGCACACTGGATCAGAAAGGGTGCTATCCCTGTGGCAACCATGAACATGCAGCGAGCTGTGCCAGAAGGCGAGGAGGTGCCTGACGCCTGGCACCATCAGCTCATATTTGGAGTTGCACCGAAAGCTGTTTTTATGACCAACCCTTTAGATGTAGGTGAGTAAATGCAAGAATTAACAACTCTGTTTTTGTGTCAGGCGAGTCAGATTCTCTCACTTTATTTTTGTGTTGTAGTAAGCGAGGATGAGGTGCACCAGCGCCTCTGCAGCGACTCGGTGCTGCTGGTTCGTAGAGAAGATGTGCTGCAGCGAGTAACGCCTCATTGCTCGTTATCCGACCTCCCGGAGAGCCGGTCAGACCTGCGGTGGCAGGCCCTGGATGTCGAAGGTAAAGCAGCTACTCCTGTACACACAAATCCTTCACATTTGTGTCCAGATTTTATAGTTTATTTATTTTTTTTTTTTAGGCCAAGTCAGGCGGATGGTTCTAGAGGAAGAACAGGAACAAGATCAACCCAAGTTGGTGCACATCACCATCCCTGCAGCATACAGTTCGGGCATCACGCTCTTTGCTCTCCAAGAGTCAGAGCTGGGGCGAGAACTACTTGATGCTCCTGAACTCCCTTTGTTGTGACAAAAAATGGACACAATACTTCAAACTTGAAGACTTATTGATCATACTGAAGGGACTGCATGGCTCACACTGGAAGTTTTAAATGAAGGTGGATGAAAAAACAATTAAACAAATGATCCAACAAACACTCCTGCTTGTACTCCTTGCAGCATCGAGGCCCTTACCCTGAACTTAAAAAGCAAATCCCAACACATTAATCGGTCATATCCCACCAGCTTTTGTTTAACTTTACTGGGAATTTATTGATTTCTTTCAAAAGCAATACATGGCCCAGTTTATATTTAAGAGCTGTATCAGCAGACTAATCCTCTGCTTTAAAGGTCTCATAGAAGATGATGGCGTCACTGTAGTCAGGGTGTCTTTCATAGCTCATTAGGAACTGTAGGAACGTATGTTCTGTGTGGTCTATACGGTTTGAAAATATTGACGATCTTTTGGGTAAAGTCCTTAATTTACCACAAAAAGTTTATGCTCTTAAATGGTTTTCATGCCATGTTTCCAGTTTCTTCAGAGGTTGAGAGACACAGTGTTGTGTTAGACTATTTTAATTTTTTGAGAAAACCTTAAGGTGTTAGATTATAAAGCTGTTTTGCACAAAGTGTAGGTCTGTTTAACCATACCTGGATCAAAGGTTGACATTTATTCTTAAGGCCTAGACAGTTTTCTGTTACCGGTAAGACAATTTGACAAATTCTATTTTTAAAATTATTTGTGACAGTCGTTGGGCGGGGCCAGAGGGGCGCCCTGTGGGGCTACAGGTCACCCCTAAAATCTGACACTGTATGCACTTCACAAAACATTTGGGAGATATGTCTTTTTGTGTGATGTGCCAATGTACCTGAAATGCACCATAACATTTACAGCTGAACATAATTTACCTTCTCTAAACCTTTGAATGAATTGCATAACATGCTATTCTCTAACATGGTGATCAAAAGAAAAAAAAGTGTCTGAACCATGAATTGACACATTACATGTTTCGCTGACAACCTGTCAATAAATGGTCCTCTTCATCATACTGTTTTGACATCTTCAGACTAAGACAGCACCTAAAACATGCCAAATTATTGAGACATTAACATTTTTATGACATATAGCCACTGCAGTCGTTAGCTTTTTAATAAATTGTTTGAAATAAAAGAATTTCCACTGCACCACTCTATTTAAATGCACTACATTTGTGATATAAAATCATTGTGAAAGTGTCACTTGTATAATATTTATGATTTATATATAAATTTATATAAAGTAATGTAAAAATAAGTCCTGTCTATTTTTACAAATTCGCCTTTATATTTGCATTAGATAATTATTTTAGTTGTCAGTAAATCAGTTAAATATTTCAAATTATCTAGACACTTTAAAAAAAAAAAAAAAAAAAACTTTGCCACCCTTTTCCCGGTTTGTAACCTGCCTAGGTCAATTTTAAGTCATTTATTAATTTACTGTGAACGTGTTAAGTGTATTTTACCTGAACTGGGCGTTTTTTTTTTAAGTTGGTTTGAAAGCAGAGGCTAGCAGCCCGATGCGGCTAGTTGACTACATTTCCCATGATGCACTCTACTGTCACTCCCCGAGGAAGTTGCGGAATACCACCAAAAAAGTATCCCAAATCAGTTCATCTGTAAGGTAAGTTAAACAAACACACATATATAAATTAGTCATTTTTTTTTTACCATGCTTTGAAGTCTTTAACATTAAGTTACGCACACCAACTTGTAGTTTCTGTGTGCATCACTCAGTCATATTAGATCCACGTGGTGTGTGTTTTATTAGTGTGTGTGGTGTGTGATAACATTACTTTGCAGCCTCGCGGACGGTCAGTCAGTCGCCAGGTTGAGAGCTGAGGCGTTTCATCAAACTTCGGTCCTGAACTGGGCTCCGGCTAATTCCTGCTTGTCGTTTATACGCTAACTTGCACGGTGAGTGTTGAAACGCACGCGGACAACTCACTTCAGTGCAGCTTTTTGTGTGGTGTTGTTTTCTAAATTATTCAGAAGTCATAACAATGAATATTTATGTGAAAACGACTTGCTGCTTTACTAGCTTCCAGCCACAAACAGTTACTTTGCTATAAATGCATGAGTTATTGGCTTTAAACTGCAGAAAAGTTCATGCACGTCGATGCACAAATCACTGACAACAGCAACTAATGCATTTTGTGTTGGGTTTAGTTTCTTTAAATGAGCATTTAAGCCACGCTCTCTGGCATGTGAGTCACATGAGTGGAGTGATTTCAATTAAAGCCATTGATTTGACTAATTGTGGGACTTCCACCCACTGTCCAACACTTACTCCTTACGGGTATTTGCAAAAAACAGTAATTTTACTGTATTTAGTTGCACAACTCATTTTTTTAAAGTAATGGCCTTCAGATCTAGAGAGGTTGGAACTGTTTGAACTCTGACCTCAGTTTGTTTGACTTGTTGGGGGAACAGAAGTCTTTGTAGTGTCTGATAAATCTTTAGACATCCTGCAAACTAAAAGCAGTCGTGTTTTGAATTATTGATTAAATCCAGGATGAAAATCAGCTCACTGTTTTTTATCTCACTGTTGTGATTAAATTGATCCAAATGTGAGTCATGTGGAGACATTGTTTACACTTCGTAACAAGTAGCCTGTCCCTAAGAGATTCCTTAACACACACACTTCCATTTATATTTGCACGTTTCAATAAATTTATACACTGTTGTGTAAATAAATGAGGAGCAGCTTAATATATTTGCATAATGATAGATTTATTAAAGTCATAAACATTCTTTTTTTGCAGCTAATGCCAAAAAACACACTGTAATCAACATATTGCAGCGATGAAATGTTGCTTTAACAGAACACTGGTTTGCTTTAGAAGGAAGGGGATCCAGTTATTACAGTCGGTGTATTAAAAAGCCCAAAGTGGGGCTATAGACCGGGTCATTTACTGTATATCAGCCTGATAATGGCTTTGCTTTTCTATGCAAATGAGCTCCTGTCCTCAGTAGTTGGTGATTTAGGCTTGCCTGGCGACCGTGCTGCGTAATTGTTAACTTGTGTTTTTGTTCCGGCTGATTGGATCCTTGTTAGTGTGACATTACAAGATAATATAAGACCCAAGGCCTGAGAAAAAGGTCAGTGCTTCTTCACAGCTTGGCAAACCCCTTTGCTATAGGTCAGTCTTTGCATGCAATTAAATGCCGACTTCACAAGCGATGGAATTTGGATGAGCTGCTCTGACTGTTTGGTGGAAAACCTGCTTGCTGAGAGTTGTTTTTCTCACCCAGGTGTCATGGCAGAGCGAGTACTGGTGGTTGGCGGTGGTGGACGGGAGCACGCTTTGGCCTGGAAGTTGGCCCAGTCGCCACAGATTCAGCAGGTCCTGGTGGCTCCGGGTAACGCAGGCACAGCCAGCTGTGGGAAGATCAGCAACTCTGGTAAATCTGAACACCTATTTGTTTCTTTCAAAGCAAGTATTTATTTTCTTTATTACGCTAAAATGCAGTAAACTACAAAATATTTGTATTTTAGTTGTAGACGAGTATCTTTCCTCTTTGAGAATGTGGATGGGAGAATCTGTGGCTCAGTCTCAACCGGTTTTTACACACAGCTGTTGAATTCTCCATCATCGGCATCAAAGTAATGATGCACTGAAAGTCCGAAAAATGTCTGCAAGCCAGTGTGTGAACAGAGTGAGTGTGTGTGTTGATGTCCTGCCTCCTGGGGCCAAATGCATAAATGATGCATGGGGGAAAAAAGATTTAGTAGATTAATTAATATGAAATAAAAATGCTCTATTAATCCCAAAGTTAAATTATAATATATAGATCATTTACGGGGAAAACATAGCTTGGATTTAATGTTTTGTACAAGTGTATTTGTATATTTTAGCTTTTTGTTTGCAAGTTGGCAACATTTATGTTTACTTTTTATCCAGTAGTTTAAAACAAAACCATTGACAATGAACATGAAATATTAAACTTGTAGTTCTGAGCGTTTCAGATAAAACAGACCAGAAATTTTCTGACTTTTTTTTATTTATTTATTTTTTTTTCTTTGGTTGGTCATCGTTTAATTAATAAGCCCCAAAATAACTGTTTTAATTTGGTTCTGATCCCTTTTATTGATTCGATCAGATTTCTTTGATCCTTTTTAACTCAGTCTGTGATTTAGGCTTACTATATAAAAACAGAAATCTGATTGGTCCTCAAGTCATGAAGGCAGTCTGTGATTGGTAGACCGGATAACAGAAAGCTTGCAGGTGACTCTGCACTCCCCCAGACACAAAGTTTAGTCCCCTGAGGTGCTGATGTTGGGCTCTTTACATCTGCAAGACTTTTATAAAGGATAAATGTGCACTGAGACCTTATGCACCTCACACGATAACAGTTAAAGCCTGATATAATTATCAGAACACATTTTTTCACTTCACTTGATCTCACTTGGTCTTCTGGTTCATGCTTTTTGTTTCCAAAGGCACACTGAGAAAAAGGCCAACATGTACATTGATTTCTTCCTCCCAATCATCTCCACACATAACTATGCTATACAGGAAATGTGGTTATGTGTTGCAGGTAGAGCAGGAGATGTCAGCATCCCGTCTGTCTGCAACTTCATGCACATTTTCTCTCATTCATAGTTCAAGCTTTTCATATTTATGTGCAAATGTAGGAGAGTTTCTGCCTCCATTTATGGCTAACTTAGAATTATTTTAAATTGTGGCATTTGAGGTCTGAGAGAACAGAGAAATAATCATTAAAAAAACACACACACAGCTTGGTAATTAGGAACAGCTAAAGTGGACTATAATCTGTGTCCAATCAGTAAACGCTCTCACTTGGCCTGTTTTCAGAAAATAATAAAGCACTTCTGTTCCTCTACAATCCCTGATTTCTTTAAGACAAGAAATTGGCAGCAGAGAGCTCCTCTTTGTAAAAGACATGGCTCCTGCCGTGATATCGCAGAGATAAAAAGTGCCTCTGCTCCAATGTGACGTGCTGCCAACACAGCTTTGCCAACCAGAGTTCAAACACAAATCATGATGCACGATGTGTGCAGGGATGCATTTCACAGACAGGAATCTACTGATATGGCCCACAGTTTTCTAAAGAATGAAGAAGATGGTGGAAAAGGTTTAACCTGAAGCCCTGACTCTGGTAACGCGTGCTGTGTGTGGGGTTATCATTTCTTGAGGCATAAGCACACAGAAATTTGATGTATTTTTCACACTGAGACACAACATGCTGTTACAAGCTATATATGATCTCTAAGTGCTGACATGTGTCTCCTTGCAGAGGTCTCTGTGAGCAACCACACCATCTTGGCTCAGTTCTGTAAGGACCACCATGTGGGACTGGTTGTGGTTGGACCTGAGGCCCCGCTGGCAGAAGGTTAGTATCCCCATCATCCTTTCTCTGCAGTTCAGATTTATTTCACTTGGTCTTCACCTGTAACATCACTTCCAGGTATTGTAGATGACCTGACGGCTGCAGGAGTGCCCTGTTTTGGTCCCTCAGCCAAAGCGGCTCAGCTGGAGGCCAGTAAGAGTTTTTCCAAGGCCTTCATGGAGCGTCACGGCATCCCTACGGCTCGTTACGGCTCCTTCACCGACCCGGAAGAGGCCTGCAACTACATCCGCACGTATGTTTGTGTGTTTGGATTTAACTGTACCGAAAGTCTCACAGAAGAAAAGCTATTTTTTTTTTTTTTTTTTTTAGTTTTGATTTCCAGAGTCACTAAAGCCACCGCACCATGACGGAGAATGTAATCTTCACAGGAATGGTGTTTCCCAGATGGTTTCATGATTTAATGATCTAAGACATCCTCAAAGACTTGTTCATGCTGGATCACTTCAGAGTTGCATGTTTGTTCTGACAAGGAAGCATTCATTTGTCCTCTTTAAAGTAATTTCTGTGGTCATTTGAACCATTTTAACAGCTGTTATAAGCTGACGGAATAAATCCATAAGGATCCATTTTTACTGCTAATGTTCAGCCATCCATGAAAAATCTGGTGATGCTCTGTATCGGCTTCTGTTCAGATCCGTTTCTCTGTTAGAAGATGTCACTTTTTACTGGTCGTTTGAGTTGGTTTTAATCATTTTGGACTCTCCAGGGCTGACTTCCCTGCTCTGGTGGTGAAGGCCAGCGGTCTGGCAGCTGGGAAGGGTGTGATCGTGGCAAAAGATCAAGATGAGGCCTGTCGAGCTGTAATAGACATTATGAAGGTAACCATTAATATTTACCCTAATATCAGCAAAAATGTCCTCTGAAAAGCTTCCAGAAGGAACACTGAGTCACAGCTTAGCGAGGAGAAAGGTGATGGTAACAGAATGGAAGTCAGCCTCTCTGAGCTGGGATCCATAGCTGGATCATGAAGGTCTGTAGACTTGATATGAGAATTTATTTGAACAGAAGGAAATCAAAAATGGAAATATAACTAAAAATACCAACACAACAAAATGTCCTTGTTCAAAAGGAGCGGGAAAAAGCCAAAGTTTATCTAATCCCACCCCTTCTCCATATCAACAATTATCAGTCTTTACACAGATAAGCGTCACATTCATTAACATGAGGCAAAACCATATATTGCATATGATAATGAAACAATAATAGTAATAATAATACTGCTTGTAAATCAACATATTCTTAAACAGCAGTTCATGTTTATATTGGAGCTGTGCAGTAATATTACTAATAACAGCAACAATATAATATTACAGTAAAAATGGCAGCAGTAATACTACAGTAAAAATAATAATAGGTATATGTTTAATGTATATAACACCCTACTTAAATACAACAGGATATATGTAGTAACAATAGTCAAAATAGTAACGATGATAATAGTACTCAGTTGATATCGACTTATTAATCAGGTGGAGACATTTCAAGCTAAGCGGGTAAACTTTTTCTTTAATTGGGGGACCTCTGACATTCAGTTTAATGTGTTTTTTTTTTTTTCTTCTTCTTTTACCTCCTCAGTCAATATTTGATTGTTCTCCACATAAATTTTCTGCTATTTATGTACTTAAAAAATGTCTTTCTTAATCTTCACCTTGCATACATGCTTTCTACACTGTTGTGTCACCATGTTGCAAACAAAGTTTGCATTTATAAAGGCGTCAGGACTGGATGAAGAGGTTGTTTTTGGGGGCCTGATGTATTTGTCCAGTGTCAACAGTTTCCTGTTTGTCTGCATTAAAGGACAGAGCTTTTGGATCTGCCGGGGAGACGGTGGTGGTGGAGGAACTTCTAGAGGGAGAGGAAGTATCTGTGAGTACTGCTGCAGGTCCAGAGCTCCAGCTTCACTTTTTAAAAAAATCATTTTCAGCTAAATCAAATGCAGTTTATTATTCCTCACCCCTTCCTCCCTCCCTCTCTCTGTTTTTAAGTGTTTGTGTTTCAGTGATGGTGCCTCTGTATCGCCGATGCCTCCAGCCCAGGATCACAAGCGGCTGCAGGACGGGGATCTTGGGCCAAACACAGGCGGCATGGGAGCCTACTGCCCCACGCCTCAGGTACGGTGGAGTAAAATCATGCTGCACCAGAAGGTTATGATCAGAGTCTGCTCCTCTTTCCTCAGATGTTTAAAGCTGTTTGTTCTTGTTGATGCTGTGCAGGTGAGCCAGGAGCTGCAGCAGCAGATCAGAGAGACAATCCTGCAGAGGACTGTGGACGGGATGAGGGAGGAGGGAACCCCTTATGTTGGTACGTGCTGTTTCTGCCTCGTAGCATTTGCAATAAAATAAGCATTTTGCATTTAAATTTTTTCCCACTTCTACCTTGTTTTCCAGGCGTGTTGTACGCGGGGCTGATGCTGACGAACCAGGGGCCGAAGGTTCTGGAGTTCAACTGTCGCTTCGGAGATCCGGAGTGTCAGGTGAGCCTCGCTGCTGCCATCTTGCCACCAAAGCCTCTGCGTTTTAAATTAAATGTGCTTTGTGTTGTTGCTTGCTCAGGTGCTACTTCCTCTTCTAAAAAGCGACCTGTATGATCTGATCTTAAACACAATGAATGGCAAACTGGCCTCTAGTGCCCCCCAGTGGCACCAGGACAGCTCTGCAGTCACTGTGGTCATGGCCAGCGCCGGCTACCCAGGCTCCTACAAGAAAGGAGTCGAGATTACAGGTACAGTTGTAGTTTTTACTGAGCACTTGCATGGATTTTTATCTGATTGGTTTAATTAAAATTAAATAAAATATTTCTCTTTACACACCTTGAACTCAACACGCTGTCCCGCTCAGGCTTGTCACTGGTTGAGGACACGGGACTGCAGGTTTTCCATGCTGGCACTGCGCTGAAAGAAGGGGGCGTGGTCTCCAGCGGTGGGCGAGTCCTGACAGTTACAGCGGTCAGGTCGTCCCTAGAAACGGCCCTGCAAGCAGCCAATCAGGGCGTGGCAGCTGTTGGCTTCCCAGGGGCCGTGTACCGGCATGACATCGGTCATCGTGCGATTGCCCACCTGAACAGACACAGGTGAGTGTAAATATGACAACAAAAGAAAAGTCTACTATTTATTGTAATTTTTATTATCAGTAGACAGTCGAGTCGTGGCTCATCACCGTATCTCTACAGAGGTCTGACCTATAAGGACAGCGGCGTGGACATTGCTGCTGGTAACAAGCTGGTGGACCTGATTAAACCTCTGGCCAAGGCTACATCTCGCTCTGGTAACTTCATTCTCACCTCATCAAATCTGAGGCAGAAATCCTCTGTAGGAAATCTGAATGATGGCATGTTTTAGTTGTGTGTCTGCTATCAGACATGGAACCGTTTTCCTGTCAGAAAAAGTCAGCATTAACCTTTTTTTTTCACACTAGGAAACAATAGTCTTGTGATAAGTTTGGGGTCAAGTCATGCAAGCCAAGTGGAATTGGAGATTGGATGAGGTGGTAGCTGACTGACTTTCATTTCTTTTTTCCATCAGGGTGTAATGCAGAGCTCGGAGGCTTTGCTGGGCTGTTTGATTTGAAAGCTGCAGGATTTATAGACCCAATCTTGGTGTCTGGGACAGATGGAGTTGGGACCAAACTAAAGGTGTGAAATGATGACTTGAAAGAATGTTTGTGTTGAATGATTTTGGCTTTTTAAAATGTTTTCTCCATCTGTGAAATTTTGCTTCTCCATCATCAGATTGCCCAGGCATGCGGGCAGCATGGCAGTCTCGGTCAGGACCTGGTGGCCATGTGTGTGAATGATGTGTTGGCTCAGGGTGCCGAGCCGCTGTTCTTTCTCGATTACTTCTCCTGCGGCCGCCTGGACGTGGACGTGGCAGCCTCAGTAGTTGGTGGCATCGCTAAGGCCTGCGAGATGGCCGGCTGTGCTCTGCTGGGTATGAAAAGATGTTAGATTTTAGGATGAGATTTATATTTTATTTATCACTGCATCTCAGCTTCATGAGTTCCACTTTTTTACTATCAGGAGGCGAGACAGCGGAAATGCCGGGCGTTTACGCTCCAGGCGAGTACGACCTGGCGGGGTTCTGCGTCGGTGCTGTGGAGCGAGGGGCTCTGCTGCCCCAGCTGGAGGACGTTGCAGAGGGGGACCTGCTGATTGGAGTGGCTTCCTCTGGGGTTCACAGTAACGGCTTCAGTCTGGTCCGCAAAGTTTTGGAGAGTGCAGACATCAGTTACAGCTCCCCAGCTCCCTTTGGCAGGCAGGGAGAGACAGTTGGTGAGTGTGGTGGAAATCCATGATTTCATATGGATGTTCAGTGAAAATATCCAGATATGCAAAAAAAAGGGTAATTTCCTCAGGAGAAAAAAGTCACACTTTTTTTTTTAAAAGCATTTTTGTTGACTAAACGATTCACTCATGAAATAACAAGCCATCTCAGCAACGATGTCAATCTAATTTTGCTTGCAGGTGAGGTGTTGCTTACTCCCACAAAGATCTACAGTCGCCTGCTGCTGCCGATCCTTCGCCACGGTGCTGTCAAAGCCTACGCTCACATCACAGGCGGGGGGCTCCTGGAGAACATCCCTCGGGTGCTGCCTCAGGACCTGGCTGCGGATTTAGGTAATGTGAATCCAGACATTTAATTTGCATTGCAAATGAATTAAGTTTAGCGTAAAATGTTATCAACACTATAGAAAGAGGATTTACAGATGTATTCATTTGGATTTTGAACATTTAATTCACACTTCATGGGTGATGAAAAATGTAACACAGCTTTTTATTTGTTAGTTGACATGTGAATATTTACGCTTTATGCATGACTCAGATGCCTCCCGATGGAGCATCCCGCCAGTGTTTTCCTGGCTCCACAAGGAAGGGAGTCTGAGCGAAGAGGAGATGGCCCGCACCTTCAACTGTGGTCTGGGGGCAGTGCTGGTAGTCGCCCCCCTGGATGCTCAGAGTGTCCTACACCAGCTTCAAGCCCATGAAGATGCCTGGATCGTGGGTTCACTGGTTCCTAAGCAGCCAGGTGAGGCTGTAGAGTTTATTAACCAGCTGAACAGGAAGAAGAGAAAAACAATGGAAACATACATAATGTTGCTGCTTTTCATGCAGGAGGAGAACGGGTGGTGGTCCGCAATCTAAAACAAAGCCTGCAGAATGCAGGAGCAGCCTCCAGCGGAGAGTCTGGGCTTGAACAGAATGGTAGTTGCCATGGGAACACTGTCACACCACACAAGAGGACAAGAGTAGGGGTTCTCATCTCTGGCACAGGTGAGTTTCACAGCTGCACTCAAAATATCTTATAAAAAAAATATCAATGTAAACATTTCTGTTTTAGAGTTGACAGTGATGCTGATTTTCTTATCCAACTTTGCAACACAAAGAAAACACATTTCTCTCATTTTCATTGGTTTTATTTAATCTTTCTGTATATCAGGTACAAATCTGCAGGCCCTCATAGAGCAGGCCAAGCGTCCATCCAGCTCAGCAGAGATTGTGGTGGTCATCTCCAACAGACCCGGAGTTCAGGGCCTGAAGAGAGCATCGCTGGCTGGCATCCAGACAAGGGTTAGTCTCATTTTGTAGATGTTTTTAAATCTGACACCTCTTTAAAGGAAACTCAACTAATATTATTTTTACCCCAAGAATGTTTTCCGTTTACCAATGGTGAGTTAGCTTTGCCCTCACAAAGGCTTAACACACACCGCAGAAATGCAATGGCTCATATTAGTTGGGGTTCATTTTAAAGGGGAGTTTTGTGATCTCAGGAAGGAAAGACAACCGCACTTATAGCTGCGAAGTTCTTTCTCTTGAAATAGAGGCCAAAATAAGTGAGGTATTGTAAGAGACTGCTTTAATAATAATTAGCACAATTGGTTTTAAATACATGCCAGTAAGTGGAGAAACAATTCCTTTGCATTAAAACTGTACCCTGTCTTACTAGCAGCAGTCAGAGCCCACTGTGCACAAAGGAAAGATGGCTGTGTGAGCAGCTATTAGCTTAGCTAGCCTGTCAGGAATCCTTTGTGCTCAGTGGGCTCTGACTGCTGCCGGTAAGATAGAGTACAGTCTCACTGGCTGGCATCAGGGCGTGTGAAGTCTGATGCAATACAGATGTGGTGTGACAATTTACTCTTGTGGCTCCAGTATGAGCAGCTGTTAGCTTACCTCACCCACCAACTGCTGCAGGAAATAAAGAATTTTATACAGCCATGCTCCAGAAAAAGCAGACTATCCCTTCCAGTAATTAGAATGGTAAAGTTCTTGACTTGTTAAAACACCTCCAGCAGTTGTGTTCATTTCAAACCACTTTGATTTCATCCAAACTGTTTTCTTTTTACATAATTTATCTTTAGATTTGTTGTCAGTCCTTCCGGAGCCAATATTCACCCCCATGCATTGTCAATTTCTAGGGTTTTTGGGGCAGACCATCTGGCTTACTGCCTTAAATCCTGCACCCTGCGTGCTTCTTAATAATCATGTCCTATATAGAGTAAACCAGTGCACATAGGCCTTTAGTGACGATGCATAATAAGTTTGATTTGGGAAGGGCCAACCACAAATTTCATTTCAAGGAGGAATGTGTGAAAAGCATAGATAACAGCTGTTAACACTTCCTTTTCACTCCAGCACAAACGCCTCAGATTGTTCTCTGTATTTCCGTGATGTTCCCCAAGCGGCAGCTAAGCACTTCAGCATGTGTTTGCAGGTTGTGCAACTTAATGATGCACAAATATGTGGAATAATCTGACATGTGGTTGCTTTTTAGGGAACCTTAAGTGTAGAATACTGTCCAGTGCAAAATCATTTTTACTTGAGAAATGTTTTGCCCCAACAAGGTGGTGGACCATAAACTGTATGGGAGCCGTGCAGAGTTTGATGGCACCATCGACCGTGTGCTGGAAGAATTTGGAGTGGAGCTGGTTTGTCTGGCTGGATTCATGAGGATCCTCACAGGAAACTTCGTCAGGAAATGGAACGGTGTGAAAATGGGCCACGTTTTTTTCTACCATTATGGTGGGGTTGCAGTCCAGTTTGTGACACTGTCCGCATGCATCTGTTTCAGGGAAACTACTGAACATCCACCCATCACTGCTGCCCTCATTCAAGGGTGTGAATGCCCAGAAGCAGGCTCTGCAGGCTGGAGTCCGGGTCAGCGGCTGCACCGTCCACTTTGTGGCTGTAAGTCGGACTTTCAAGGTCAAAGCAGGAGGTTGCTTAGAGTTTAGTTCCAACTCTGTTTCTTCTGCAGGAAGAGGTGGATGCAGGAGCCATCATTGTGCAGGAAGCAGTGCCTGTGCTGAGCGGGGACACAGAAGAGAGTCTGTCCGACCGGATCAGAGGGGCAGAGCACCGAGCCTTCCCTGCTGCTCTGGAGCTGGTGGCCAGTGGTGCTGTGAGACTGGGAGAAGACGGACAGATCACCTGGAAGTGATGGGAGATCAGGATATAAAGTAGCACTGTGACTGTACAAGACACTACATGCATTCCAGTTGTACGTGTTAGATTTGCACTGGACCACTTTAGATTAAGCCCGTGAATGGAAATAAGTCATGACTTTTGTCTACAGTGTAATTTAACTACATTAAACGTTCATTGTGCTCTACTTTAAAATGACCATTTTAGTTTTTTTTACATGGTTTTGTGAAATTACAAATGCAGAAGTATTCCCATCCCTCTTTCATTTTTAAGTTAAACAAAAACTGGGTCAATACTTTTACAAGCTACTGTACAAATGGAGCACTCAGATTGGATAATCTGAAGGATGCCTTGAGTGGTAGTCTGAACTGTAATATGATGTAAATATTACAACTACTGTTATCAGTGGGTCAAGATAGCAGCCTAATCTCCCTTTGCATGTCCTGATTTCCCAGAGTAAGAACACACATACCTTTGACAGGACTGGTTAGCCACTGCTGCCCTCATGTTGGTTGAATCCTGTTGAATCGCAGGACCGACAACCGTTCATTTCCAGCTCTTGCAGATAAGAAGGACTCTCCCTTCAGACCACGCTGACCCAATATCCGGATTATGTCCTCTGATTTAAAAAAAATAAACAATCAAACTTCTAAATCAGATGATTTGCTTCTATGGACATAACTGAAAAGACAAACCTGGGTCGTTCTCAGCTATAGTGATGAGATAAAACACGCCTTTATTGGACAGCAGCTGTGCAACCATAGGAAGAAACCGGTCAGTCACCTCTCTGCCTCGCTCCCCACCTGCCCAGGCAGCTTCTATCCCAGTGCTGCCAACCTGGAAGAGAAATGTAATACCCACTGAGAACATGTGGTCATGTTTCATGATTGAACTTTACAGACGAGTTGAACTGAGCCAATCTACCTCTTCTGAAGGTGTGACCACATAGGGCGGGTTAAAGAGGAGGACATCCACCTTCCCACTCAGCTGAGGCAGTAGACACTCCACCTTAACAAAAAAAACAACCAGCGTTGAGATGTGTATTGCAATTATAAATTACACACACTTATGAATGTTGTGGTTTTACCAGGTCGGTGATGACGGGCTGCAGTGAAACATTATTACAGGAAGCTGTCTTTGCTGTGCATTGTGCTGCTGCAGGGTTCACATCAGTGCAGCTAAAAGAGAAAGACAAGCAAGAAAATAGCTGTAAATGATCTGAATTGTAAGATTTAATCTTCAAGATTACAGTGTCAGGTTTAGTGAGCGTGATATTTTCCAAGCTGGTTTGGCAACTACAGAGTATTTGACTTTTTTCTTTTTACAGATAATGCTAATCACATGGCAGCAACTCAATACATTTGGGCATGTAGACATGGGTTAAATGACTTGTTTAAACATCAGAATGTGTAAGAAAGAGGATTTAAGAGACTTTGAACATCCTATAACTTAGTGCCAGAGAGGATGCTGAGTAGTTTAGAAACAGCTGATCTACTGGGATTTTCAGACACGCCCATCTTTAGGGTTTGCAGAGAACAGTCCAAAAAAAAGAGACAATATTCACTGAGCAGCCTTAGTTTTAACCAAAATGTCTTGTTGATCTAAGAAGCCAATTAACTGGTTGGAAATGATAAAGAAAGGAAACCATAACTCGTACAACTGCTGGTTACAACGCAGAAGACCATCTCTGAATGTACAAACGTACCAAACTTGAAGCTGATGGGTTACAGCAGCAGTTGATGGCATTGGGCCACTCCTGGCAGTAAAGAACAGGAAACTGAGGCTACAATTCACACACGCTCACTGAAATTGGACAAGAAAAACGTTGCCTGGTCTAATGAGTCTCCATTTCAGCTGCAACATTTAGATGGCTGAAACAACAGGAAAGCATCTATCCATCCTGCCTCGTGTCAACAGTTCAAGCTGCTGGTGGTGTAATGCTGTTGAGAATATTTTTATGGCACACTATGGGAAGCATTGTTTAAACACCACAGTTTGCCTGAATATTGGTGCTGACCATGTCCACCCCATCTTCTGAAAATCCAGCAGGATAATGCACCATGTCATATGACAACTGTACTCCAATTGCCACCTCAGTCACCAGGAGCCTCATTTATAAAACTACAGGCTGCGTCTGCTGCACAAAAAGCAAATGCTGCGCACTTCTACTTTAAGATTTATAAAAGCCTGCGCACGCACGTCCTACACCTGCTTCCTTATGTAATTCAGAATCAACTCAAAAATAGGCCCACGTGAGGGAACAAACAAATCACCCCTAGCGGATGAGAGGTGAACTGCAATTTTTTTTTTTTTTTTTTTTGCACTTCCACATCGGCTTCACATTTTAGTGGTGGAGGTTGCTGCTTGGTCAAAACACTGCAACAGCGAATGCCTCATCAAAGCTACACAAAGAAATAGTGTGTGACCTTTTCTGTGACTGATTGATTTATTCATTCATTCCAGGCAGCGTATGTATGTGTATATGTAAGTTTAGATAGCTCACAAGTAGACAGCTGAAGGTCCAACTACTGATGCCAGAAATGCAGACACCACTCCTGAGCCAGCACCCACCTCCAAGCACACACGTGGACTGTAAACAGTTAAGAAAATCCACATTTTAATGTTTAGAAAAAGCTATTTTAACAATACGACAACGTGATTGATAACAGGAGGGAGATATTTGACACCTCATCTGCTGCAGCGTCTCTGCATCTTTCTCCAGCGCGTCAATCAGGAGAAAAGAGTCCTCTGCCGGTTCGTACACATCCTGGAAGTCTCCCCGTCCAGCGTGGGAGTAAACTGGTGTGGGAAAACTGCTGCACATGTTCCGGTCGATTCTCGTTATCCACCCGCACGCGCTCCCAACCCGTCACTATTAAAAAGTCTGTAATGTAAAAAGAAAGCTGATATGTTCCTGCAGTGTTATTTAACAATGCTCAGTCACTTGTACTAAAACTAGCCACGTTAGCTAGGTGGAACGTTTACTTCCTTTTTTACAACGTCATGGTGACGACGCACATTAACTCCTTACGTCCTGCCCGACGTCAAGTCCCTTCATTGTAAATTCAGCTCCCTATTTATTTGTTTATTTATTTATTTATTTGATTAAAATGCGTTATTAATTTGCTTATTATTGCGTCTAAATTATTAATTATGTCAGAATATGAACAGTTTGATGAAGAGGGTTGTTGAGATAGAAGTTGAAGTCATTGAATCAGCATTTAGGGATCGATTCATGGTTCAGACACTTCCTTTGGATTTGTTTTTTTGTTTGTTTGTTTTGTTTTTACATTAAATCGCCTAGATAGAGAACAACCAGCTATGCAATGAGCACTTCAGAACATTTTTTACATGTGTTTAAAAGTTTAGAGATGGTAAATTTAAGGTTTTTAAGCATTAAACATTTTAAATCTGGTGTGCCCACGTCTAGTCCTCAAGAGCTTCTATCTTGCGACTTTTAGATCCAACCCTTTTCCAACACACCTGAATCAAATGGTAGAATTCCTTCATCAACATGTCATTCATTCATCTTGGCTATTGGTTAAAGACAGATTATTATACTCGCTACTCACACCATCAGGCACAGAGCTGAGAATAAATTATAAATATTATCTCGTTACCTCAAGAACCTCCACCATGTTATTTGGCTATCTAGCTAAAATGCTAGCTAAAAATTTTAGTCGGAAAAGTTGTTAGTTATTTTAAACACCAGCTATTTAATATTCCTTTTTTCACAAATAACATATTTCTGACAAAGTTAAAATATTTTGTCTTTGAGACATAGTTGCAGGGGAACAGTAGAGGCTCTGGATAAATTGTGACTGACCAACTTGTAATGAAAGCACAGCTGGCGTTAATAAACGTGACCGAAGGAGTTTTTTTTTAAGTAAGCAATGCTCTTATGTTTCCAAGTGTGCTAATGAACTTTTACACACACTCATTGTAAAACTGTGGAACTACTTGGACATACCTTTAATTTGGGTAAAATGGTAACTTGAGTTACGTTGTGCAGAACTACCCGCTGACTCCTCTCAAGTTGTAGACCAATCCGGTGTTGTGTTGAGACCAGTTTCCCCGTACAGATTCGTTCCCCTCCAGCTCCGCGGAAGCCTCGTCCCATCCAAGCGTGAAGAGAAGCGCGTTCTCGAAAAAAGACTTTCTTTATGTTTATATTCTCAAAAAACTAATGTAGTTAACAGTAAAAGATTCTACAATGCACAAAAACACTTGAGAATGGTTACGAGTTTTCAATCTGAATACAGTTTTTAGGTGAAAATGATTGCTCCATAAATTACATGTAATTTATTTTAAAATAAAATATATTAATAACAACAACAACAACACTAATAATATTTACCTATACCTATACTCCCTACCTGGACTAATAGTTGCTGCTTTACAGTTTCCTTAACCTGTGTTGCATCTGTATATTCCAACATTTATGTAGTGAAGTATGTTTACAGTGCAAAGATCCCAAACCCAACAGCATCCCATTCCTTTCCCCTCTCACTTTTCTTCCACACCTCAATCAACCATTGTTCTATTTTACTTTAGTTCAGTAGCTGATAAAACCTATTCTATTGCAGTTTAGCTACTTCTTTGCCCTTGTATCTGGTTGTTTTTAATGAAGGCACTACATTAATTTCTCATGCACCAGTGTGTCACCATTAAGGTGTGCATCTTCCTTTCAGTAACTGTCTAAGGTTGTTTGTTGGCATGTCTGCTAGTCCATCCTGCAAATTTAGACAGTTGCTGAAGAGGGAATTTAAAGTTGTGCATGTTACATCCTGCTACTCATGTTTAGTAGCAGGACATCCAGTCTTTCATGGTGCCAGTAAAATTCCAGCCTGTTTTAGTTTTCTGATTCATAACCCCTACTTGTTACCTCCCCAGAGTACGGGGAGGGGACACGGCCCCCTCCCCAACCCACCGGAGCAGGATGGATTTGTGATGCAGGATTCGAACTAGATACTGCACCACTGGCAACTTAGGGTTCTCTGCCAACCCCACCACGCCACCAAGGACCCTTCACACTCAAACTAGTTCTCGTGGCGCTTTTATCTTCTCATTTTGGCCATTGGACATGAAAATTGAAGTGGTGAACAAGGACCTTTGAACCTACAACTTATTGAACTTGAGTCAGGTCTCCATCCCCCTGAGCTATCCTCTCATACACAGTTACAGCCTCTGCAGTTTTCTAACTCGGCATAACTTGGCATCCAAAGGGTAAAAAGAAGTCAGTCAGAGGTTTTGATCACAGTTCTACTGATCTTCCAGGGCTTTACCCATCAGGGTGAGCCACTCTCCCACACACTCTGAGAGACTTTGTTAAAGTTGTTCACTCTTTATTTTTGGCTGTTAAAATTAAAATTGGCTCCCCCTTGCCGTAGACTTTAGTGGCCTCACAACCAGATTTGAACCCTGGTCTCCCGAGTGAGAGGCAGAAGCCCCGCCAGCTGAGGTAGTCCACAACTCAGTGTCATGGGTTGATAGTTCCAATAAATTCTTCTTTGCAAGTTCCAATTAGGAATTACAGAACCTTTCTGAGTGATTCATCTCTGATGGTATGATAGGGAATTGAACCCAGGTTTCCTGGACCAAAAACCACAGAGGTAACCACTACACTACTAATTGTAAAGATCCCACAGTAAAGATGGGAGGGCCTCTCCCTC
This sequence comes from Melanotaenia boesemani, assembly GCF_017639745.1. Classification (NCBI taxonomy): domain Eukaryota; kingdom Metazoa; phylum Chordata; class Actinopteri; order Atheriniformes; family Melanotaeniidae; genus Melanotaenia; species Melanotaenia boesemani. The sequence goes on from NC_055705.1 coordinate 14,403,060, forward strand.
CCATCAGAGGAGCAGTAGAGAGATTCAGTAAGCTGTTTAGTTTGAATACATGGCTGTCGGCTGCATGTACCACACATCCAGTTCATTTCAACTTCAACTTCTGGGACCGCAGGCACTTTTTTAAGATGGATGGATTCTGCCTGAACAGGTCAAGAGTGAAGCTGTTCGCCTCCAACCTGTTTTATTTTCTGAACAGACTCTGTTCCCTCGGATGAGGACAACAGACAAGAGAGACCAAAACAACGTGATAACAAAGAGCCTAGAGGAAACCTTAAAAAAAAAAAATACCTCAGCCCCCTCCTGAAGAAAGCCCCAAAGCTCTCAGCGAGGACCCACCCCCTTCATCTCATCATACTCCATCCAAGTCACCCTCCCACTCCCCATCCTCCACACCCCTCCTGGACTTCACCTTCCAGATGAAGGAGCTGGTCACTATTGCGACCAAACTAACCCCATGCCCAGTAAGCTTTTGTCCCCCATAAACCCCCCATCAGTGGCCAAAGGGAGGGCACCCAGCCCCTCCTGTATGCCAGCTTCATGTTTGGGTTGTATGATGTGTGGAGGGTCCAGGCTGTGTGGATAACGGCAGTTGTGATTTTTCCCAGGACCAGCTGGATCCCTGTTTATTAGAAGGCTCAAAAATATCTGTAGTGTTTGGTAACAGAAAGAGAAATGCAGCTCGGTCAGAACACAGAGAGCTGCTTTCTAAAAGGTTTCCAACAGTGACGTGTAGTCAGGGGAGGCAGGTGAGGCACTGCCTCACCTGTCATAATAAAGGAAAAAATTTACATTTAGAAACATTTTAAACATTTAGAGGATTTGAACTGGAAGTTTCTGCTTCCACATCATCCTGAGCTGCCCAGTCACAGCTTCCTCAGAGTTTCTGAGCAGGTTTGACTCTTTAACTCAGGAGCTGAATTCAGAGCTTAGAGCACATCTTCAGCAACGAGAGTCTGTCCTCTTACCAGCTGAGCTGCTCAGACTTCAGATTGATCCGTCTTTTCATGGTTCATGGATAATTAAAATGGAAATGCGTTAAAAGATATATAGAAGTGTCAATAAATAAAAATACCAGTGAAGAATGTACCTTTATGCTATGCATGATATCAATACTTTAAATTTCCAGATTCTGTTTTGAATCCTTTTTTTTCTGTTTTTTTCACCATGCCATAAACAGTGCACTCTAAACATTGTCACAATTTGCAACTACATTTTCTTTTATTTCATTGGTACATTTGTTTATTGAATAAAATATTAATTTTCAGTATTTCTATATTTAACTATAAATTAAACGGCTCTTCATACATAACAACTTCACAATGGGTCTACAAAATCCCAAAACCTTTATTCACTGCTATCTGGAACTGAAAAATCCAGTATTTCACATGATTAAATTGTCAAGAGCTAAGAGTTATCTTTAAATTAACATACGTGTACATTTCCACATGTGTGTAGTAATCCTAACCACCTGAACTGACTCACCTTATAATACGTACAGAAGTCAGATTTATTAAATAAGAAATATATAACAGATAAAACAAGTTCTCCCTCTGCCTTGAAAATGTTTAAACTTCCGACCTTGAGGAACTTTATGGATATAATGTGACAGGACAGCAGAGGTGAAGACCCAAACGCAGACTGATGAGGCAGGAGACAAACCAACGCCACTATCCAGGATTTAATATCAAGGAACAAGGAAACCAATACAGACTGAACAGACTAACAGAACAGGTGAATTAACGAGCCGGAAACAGAAACCACTAAACACACAAGGGAACGAATAAAACTGGAAACTAAACTAAACATGACAAAACTAATAACATCACCTATGACCATGACATATAAGGTTCCTCTGATACTGCAGTATTATTCATTATTTTAAATGAGTTTTATCCTGAAAATAGATTTTAAAGCTGGACCTGACACAGGATATGAAAGAAAGGAGCCCTGAGAGGACCCCATGTTGCAAAGTGCTGCTATACAAATAAAGTTGGATTGAATTAAACAAGAGAAAAGGAGAGTAAAAAGTGGAGAGAGGACTAAGTTAGAAAAAAACAGAAACAATAGGACAACCAGCTGCAACACCGGTAGAGAAACAAAAAATGTCCTACGGCCTCTATATGAAAACACAGCAGACAATCATCAGGAGCACCTGCAGAAAGACACACTGTGAAAACCACGAATACAGCAGCAAAAAGTATCCGTGTTCTACTATTCATACACTTCTGTTTGCACACTCGACAAGGCTCAGCTTACATGTGGCATAATGGAGTCAATAAAGAAGATTTACTGTCCTGTTAACAGTTATTGGCAGAGATTGGTCACCACCATACACCTCTGGACCATGCAGCTCTTCAGGTGTGTCAGGTATGCCAGCTTGAAGACAAAGTATGTGCAGAAGGCAGAGATGATCCCTTCCTCAACATCATCTGCTTTCACAACGTTTGGAGCTCTGACTGTATGCACACAAGTGGTGCTCATACAACATAGAAAGCAGCATTTTACCACAAAGAATCCGCATGACGTCTAAGATGCACTTGATCTTCCAGAAAAGTGGGACTGCTTCTGAATGTACTAAATCTATCACACATATATGAGATTGTGTACTTAACACTGTTGAGCGTTACTTTAGATACACGCTGGATAGTTTTGTTACTGAAATCCACATTAGAGGCTCTGACTGTTTGGGCTCTCTGTAGTTCCAAAGGATAAAAATGAAGTGACTGCACTTTTTTCAGGCACCTTCTCAAAATCACCCAGAATATTCTATTCAGGAAAAAAAACTCCCAGTACTGTTTAAACTGTCTGTAGCTCACAATCGTTTCGATGTTCACAAAGTTTCAGCAGTTATGTCAAGTCAGCTTTATTTATGAGCACATTTAAAAACCACATGTGTTGATCAAAGTGCTGTACAACTAAGTCGAAAATAGAAACAACATTTTGGGGGCATAAATAATAAAACAGAATAAAACAGAAATAAAAGACTATGAAAACACAAGCATGAAAGAAATAATCAGCCAAAATGCCAAAACGCTGTTTGGTTTAAAAGCAAGAGAATAAAAATAAATCTTTAAACGAGATTTAAAAATGTTCACAGTTGGTGAGATCCTTATATTAATGGGGAGGCTGTTCCACAATTTGGGGCTGACAACAAAAAAAAAAAAGCTCTGTCACCTCTTCAATTCAACCTGGACCTCGGGACAACAGGACGTGACTAGTCAGCAGACCTCAGCCAGAGCCCTCGATATACTCAGAGTTGCGACACTCTCATTGACTCCCTTGTACAAAAAATGGTGGCGCACTTCCGGGTTACTGTAGACATTCAATAGTTTCAAACACCGGATCAGACTGCGTTTCTCCCCAATGCTTCCATTAGTTTTCAGAGAAGTCGATGCAATAACAGTCTTATAAATCAAAAACATACATGTACATTCTGTCGGACGTCCTGCATTAAAATAATCGTGTCTGTTAAATGTGATACGTTTTTGTTTAAATGTACTTTGTCTTTGCATGTTATAGATATATGGCCTCCCAGCTTTTTTGTTTAGTTTGAATAAGTGTGGTCACTGTCTTATATTATTTATTTCAGTGTACTGATCAAGTGCATTGTTATTCATAGATTAATAGAATTGGATGTTCAATATGACTTAGGTTAGTGGAAACGTATTAAAAAATTAATAAAAAGGTATTGTTCTGTCACCTCTGTAGACATAACATACCTTACACAGTTTCTTATTGTTGTTATATGTGCAGCCATATTAAAATCCTTCCTGCCCACCATTACAAGCCACCTCTTCCTCCGTTCTAGGTACATTGGGAAGCCCCTCTCAGACCGGTTGGAGTATCCAAATACTGCACAGTTCACAATGATTGTTTTCTTGTCTGTAACATGTTCTATATAACCATTACATACAATAGTAAATCACAGAGTGGTTGACCTGTTAGGTAATTATCCAGAGCCTACTGACTTTTTCACATTAAATTTTATTTAAATTGTTTAAATATTTATTAAAACTGCCTTGTCCCCTTTTGCTTTCCATGTTTTAGCAATAACTAATAATCACCTAAATTTATTCCTAATTAATAATAAACATATTTCCCCTCTGCATCTCTATTCACTGACTATCACTCTTATCTTCCTTCTTTACTCTTTCATTACTTTTCCACACATACTTGTTTACCTATCTGGTAACACTCATTGATATTAGCTCATGTTACAGCTGTTCTACATTTACGTTCTGCCATTACTGTCATTTTTAAAAAAAATAATTTATTCAGGAGCAGCAGGCAGGAACACCGACATCCATGAGTTTGTCATTTTTCCTTCCCCAAGGTTTATTTTTATCATTTCATTATGCACACTGAAACTGATTTATTTACTTTATTGTCTTGCCCTGTTGTCTTATGTCATTAAAAGTTTTTTTCCTTTTACATTCAAAGCAAAGCAACTTTATTTGTACAGCACAATTCAACAACATGATGATTCAAAGGACTTTACAAAGACATTAAAAACATAAGAATATATGAAGCATAATTTTAAAAAAAATGACAAAAAGGGAAGAACATAAACTAAGCATGATCAAGTTTTTTAAAAAGAATCCAGCTTAACAGTGCAGATTTGGACTTTTAAATACAAACCACTGAAATGCAGCTGAGAGACACAGTCCTGTCTGAAGGGGATCTTCGGTGTTTTCTGCATTGTGTCTTTTGACTTTTAAGTCCATACTGCTGGGACATTACATGCTACCACACTGCTGGCTTTAATAGATGGAAATAAGCCCTAACAAGCTAATCATTTAAACTTACAAAAGTGAATTGTAAGGACGGTTAGCAGTAAGAAATATAGAGGCTAATGAGGACCATCATGTCTGATCTTTAATAAATGCTAGCTTGTTGGTTGAGAGGTTACACTTATTTAATCTGTTAAATCAACATTAACATAAAGCGTTCAGTGACAAACGTGTATGTGCAGCAATAATATGTTTATTTAGTTTCCACCCTCAGTAAATCCCATCGCTGCTGTCTGTTCGCAGTAGAGTCCAGCAGCGCGGGCTTTGTTTGGAACTATTGGAGATCCATGACCCACGTGAGCGCTCTTACAGCGAAGTCAACGGGTGTCGCAACTATGAGTATATCGAGGGCTCTGGCTACTAACACATAACACACATAACATATCCGGAAGTTGTTTAGCCACTAATATCTGCTTAAGTCTCTTGTTACAATTCAGTGGTCTCTTGAGAAATTTTGCTATTTGGGTGGATGTTGATATAAACCACCCACTTAACATTGCTGCAGAACAAACACAACTTGAATTCTGGGAAGAAAATTTGTTTACCAATCCTCCATGCTACCCATTACAAGAGAAGACCCTACCCAACCTCCAGATTGCTGTTAGCATGCCTTGATGGGTCAGCGCTGTTTTGAAAACTCAAGTGGAATCTAATATACAATATTCTGTAAGAAGTTTTAATGTGGCTGATCAGCATTACAGGTTTGTTTAGATAAATGCATCTGTATCCCAACTTTGTTGGTCTGTTTTGTTTTTTTTGTTGTTGTTGTTTTTTTTTTTTTGTTGTTGTTTTTTTTTACTAAGGTTAAACCTACTTACTGTACGTTACCATAGTTATGTGCAAAGCCTTAAGAAAATTATTAAGATTTCTGAGCAGACTGCTGTATCAATAGGTTAGACTTTGTCTTATCTTACTATAAACCTTTGTGATCATTTGTTGTTGAATGACCACTTATTTCTTGATCTTCACACAAACAATGTGATGCTGCAAATTGATGAAATCCTTCACCAAAGCATCTTTATATCCTTCTAAGGCGTGCCATTAAGAATTTGATCCAGCAGGTGGCACCAGGTCTTTGTCTTCTTTGTGAAATTATTTTATGAAATATCCTCTTCTAAGTCTCATCCCTTGTGCCTTTCCAGGCCAGTTATTGTGTCAAAGATTCAGAATATGCAGTGACTCAACTTGCAGAAACCATTATGTGTTTTAATAAAGTATTCGTGGTAAGAAATGGAGCACGGCTCTGTGTTAATCAAATAAGTTAGGTAACTTGACGGTCTTTGGTATTCAAGGTGAGGGAGTCTCTTAATTCAAACATCATCCTCTCCATCAACCAGGCGTCAGACAGGTGGGGAAGCCACTGCCTCCATTACAAAATCAAACATACAAGGTTCACCTCGTGTTAAAGAGTCCACCTCCCATGTCATCTTGTTACATTAGCTTGTATATACAAAGATAAATAGAAAGTTACAACACTTAGGAGATCCTAGAGATTACGAAAACTATTACACCCAACTACAGGGTGATTTCAGGATTATTTAGTCTCCATGGAGCGAAATATTTCAAACGAGTTCCTTGTGTAGGTGGAAGCCAAGCGCTGAGTCTAAAGTCCTCATTTCAGGGGGAGAGTAGGCCAAGCAGACAAATAAAGAGGCCAGTTGGTGCCTTTCACATCTGACTTAAAGAAACAACCCTTAAACTGGGAGTTTTCCTTCAGCTTGGTTACATGCTTGAATCAATTACGTAATTGAAGGTCTTAAGCTGTTATTACACTGAATCCACAAAGCATTTAATTACTGTATGTGCCTGCAGATTGTTACAACACTATACAAGGATCTCACGTAAAACAAATCTGGCAGGGTTACATCCATTAAATCCTTAGGGATGTTGAGAAAAGGGTCTTTAAGACCTGCAGTTTAACACAAATCCCCAAAAATATATATTCTTGATGTTAGTTCACATGCTGTATTGTCTCTAGGTTAGGCCCAAGCTGTGTTAGCCAAAGCAGAAGCCTAATCCAAAGCCATCCGTTTGCTGTCAGAGGCTCTGGCTGAGCAGGTATGAAGTGCATTTTAATGCATAATTTCTCATGAAAAGATTAGAAGTGATCCTAAAGCCTGTGTGAGTTGCTTCCAAGTATTCCCAGTAACCAGAGTTTCTTTGAAAGAACGTTAATGCTGCAGCCTCTGTACTGTACGTCTCTGCTTTTATCCAACCTCGTCAATTAATCCAATACAGCATTTCTGCCCTTCAACACTGGAGATATCAGCAGGATGGTAACACAGGTAGCCTCATCTGGTTCACCCCCACTACCAATCCCTTTCTGCCCTAAAATTAAAATCACCAGCTGAATTACAGCTGCATGTAAGTCTTTCCACCCTGTTTTCCTGCCTTCAGGCCAAGACCATTTATAGCACGTTATCCATACATTAGTATGAAAACAAAGGCAGAAGAACCTCCAGTCCAGAGAACATCAGCTCAATAAAAGAGGATGCTGTTACTGTCACATGTGAAGTACAATGTCAGTACTGTGTGGAGTCTTTGGCTGTCTGGTGCAAAGGGCACTCTATCTACTGACGAGCACAGGATATCGAGAGAGACCAGCGGCGCTCAATAAACAAAGACGTAGCTGAGCAAGGACAGCTGGGAAAAGACAGAAAGTGTTGTGTGAATTACATGTTAAACCCAAGCTGCATTTATGTCCTGTGATAGACATTTCCTCTGTGATTTACAGTTTCTTTATCACCTCATTGCTAATGAAGTCACATTTGGTGGAGGGGAAATTACACTAGTGTGAGCTGGCTGTTAAGGAATCTCTTTCAGTTACATTTCTATGTAAGTCTTGCTTATAGTTGAATTATTATTTATTACAAATTAGTAAGATGAACATATCTAACTCAGGAAAATAAATTTTACTTTGTGAATGTCTTTATATGGGCAGCTTAGCTCCAGGTTTATGCTGACAGATGTTTGCATTTTTCACTTCAGTATTCAACAAATACAAGCAAAATTTTAGGCAAATTTTCAAGCTTAATTGTTTGGGGAAATAAATCTTTGTTGTGGTTTCCCTGCTGTGTACAAACTGACGTAGGCTGATCGTATGTTCATCATTCACCTCAAATATTTCAGCCAGATGAGACCTGCGTGTCTCAGCTAGATTTGATTGATCACGAAGAGGTTCATGAAGTTCATCTGTCTCAGACAGTCTGGGCAGCTGTTTTAAAAAAAGAGATTTCAAGAGGAAAAGCATCTTGATTTATTATGAGTTTCTTACACAAGTTAAAGAGTTATAATAAAGTAATTACATGTCAAAAATGCTGCATTCAGGTGCATTAATACTGGAAAATGGTTTATCCTTAGATACCACATATTTTACTGATTCATTTTTAACACATAATAATTTATCTTGACATTATATTAAAATTTGAGCCCAATAATCGATAAGATGAACCCCCATACTGATACACTTCCTTCTATGTCATCTCAAGCTATAAGCTCCAAGCTCCCATGATGAAATGGAGAAAGCAATGACTGGAATGTGGAATTTGGTTGCACGGATTTCGACACATAAAGCGCACTGCAAGCAGACACTTGCCAGCGTGAGTGTGTGTGTGTGTGTGTGTCTGAGTGCGTCTTTAATCTTGAAGAGGCTGGCAGTGACTGGCCCAGAAATCGGATGTTTTCTCATACGGGCTTTTCCCAGGCACACCTCTTTCTCCTTCCTCCTCCTCGTCGGCCTCCTGTTTCTCTTCTACCTCCTCTTTTCCAGCCCGTGCCCCCCGTAATTTATTTTACAATTGTCGGTAACTGCTTTGCCCTGAGAGAAGAAAAGATTTTATAATTTAGACAAAAGATATAAGCTGCTTTTGCAGCTTTCTCCCCCTCCTCCTCCTCTGCTGTGATACACAGCCTTAGGGCAGAATAGTTAAGAAGGTATGTGAAGTTTGTCTTTTTAGCACTTTGAATGGACAAAACTAGAGGAAGAAAGTGGGGGTAGAAAAAGACAAAGATAGAGCCTGGTGAAGTATAAAGAAAAAAAAAACAGAAAAGCCTGAGCTGCAGGTGTGAGAACAGTTTTATGGCTTCATTTATGTCTCTATCACACACACAGGCTTGTCTTCACAATGAAGCATTGCTCACGGGCTTGAAAGAAAATCAGCAGGAGTTGGAGGCTACTGACATAAAGCAGAAACAGCAGAAAAGAGACAGCAAAGGTATTAGCTGCTCATGAAAAGGCACTGAAATTCATCACGACTGGCTGCTGGTGAACACAGGCATTTTTCAAAGACTTAGCAGCTGCTCCCATTAAGCAGAATTACAGAGACGGAGCGATGTCAAGATGATAAATGTGCGAGAAAACGAAGAATGATGAGGAGGATAATCTGGTTTTCTATGTGACGGATCAGCCTGTTCTCTGTGTGTGAGAATCAAATCAAGAAGAGCACAAAAAAAAAAGCTTCTCCAGTAAATTTAAAACCTCCAAAAACAGAGGAATGGGAGAGTTTGAGTGCTGAAATGCTGCATGCTTCTGCAGACACTGCAAAGCCTGCAATTTTAAGAGAGAGAGGTAAAAAGTGAGCCAGTATAATCAGATGAAATGCACGAACCATCTCTCAGATCCATCTCCCCGCCCACAAGATACAAGCCTTCCATTCTTGTTTTTTTTTCCCCCTCATTCACTCCAGCGAGACGCCTGTGAGCAGGACGCACACTCACTCTGTTTGAACAAGAACTTAATACCAAAAGCTGGACTTCTTTTAGAAACTTCATTTGGGAGCAGGATTTGAAATAAGCTCTTAGTTCCTCTTTGATGCTTTTCTAAGGATCTGAAAGCCTGACAGAAAAGTTGTAACAGATTTTGAAGGCAGCAAAAAAGGAAAGACTAAAGACAAAGATTTGCCCTGAAAGTTTTTAAAGAGGAAACAGAAGATAGATGAAGAGACGGCAATAATCTGCACAGCTGTTGTACGAAGACCCTTAAAAATTATACAGATAACGAAAACAAGGAGGTGCACAAGTGTGAAGGGCGAGGAGAGGAGACTGACGAGGGCAACCAAGGCTGTAGGGAGAAGGAGATAAATGGGACACTGAAGGATTATTCAAGTCGAAGGACAAGTAAGATATAAAGGCAGAGGGAAGACAAAACCCAAGCAGAGACACCTGACATGAAATTAACAGCAAGAATGGAGGCGTGGCAAGACAAGAGGAGAGACCTCCTCTGAAAAGAAAAGAAGAAAGAGTTGTGCTCGACACAAAGAAGAGGAAAAGAGATCCTCATCATGATTTATTCAGCTGATTTCCCAAATTTCAACAGCCTGTGTGGGAAGAGCAACTTCGTTCCAGGATAGTATGAAGAGAGGAGCACAGAGATACCTGCCAAATCTGCCATAATCCTCCTGCTCCTCCTTTTCCTCTCAAGACTCCTCCACCTTGCTGTCTTCACATCAAGCTATAAAATCACAGACTTCCTCCCAGCCTGTCCTGATATCTCCTCTCCCCCTTCTCCATCCCCTCACTATGTGGATACCAGCTGTGCTCCTATGGATGCTTAATATCAGCAATTTGTGCTCAGGACAAGAATATACAGACTTTTACCAAACTGGAGACATGGGTACAGAGGTAAGACATCTAATTTCTCCTCGTCTCATCTATAAATATTTATAATTATGCCAAAATGTCTGTAATTAACTACATACCATTGAAACATTAACAGAAAAGGTTGAATAATTTACTATAGTGACATAGTGAATGTACACGCCTTCATAAATGGCATAAGTGGTCACTACACAATCATTTCAGTTGTGGAAATCACATGTTTTGGGTCTTAATAAGGAATGACTTAAACCCCAAAATATCGCTGTAAACAACAAATTCCATCATCAGAGAACAAATCCAACATTTCTTTTGGTTTTCTAAATTTTCACACATATGGGCCTAAATCATTGTCAGATTTTCTTGCAGAGTTCTTTCAAACAAGTGCAACAAACATGCGTTGCCTTTGCTGCACATTTGTGGAAGTGCATTATGGGACTAGCTCAGGTGCTGATGCTGTTTAGCCTAGAACAGGTTGCAGAATCATCTCTGGAGACTTACAAGCTGTGTGAAAATGGAAATTCAAGCTCTTTGTTACCATCTTCAGGGGTGGTCCATCAACAAAGATCATGCATGATAGTTCATGAGGTCACAAAGGATAACTTCCGGGGTAACTAAAGGCATCCGTCATTTACTGGCTGATGATAATGATTAAGTCCATCATCAGGCTGTAAGAAGAGCACAGCTGTTCTGTCATGGCAACCTTCCTGAACTTTGCTAAAGATATTATGAGTCAGATATGGATCTAAATGTTCAACTGAAGGAAAGCAGATTGGCAGGTAGCAAGAAAGACTGATTCCAATTACATTTAGCGAAACAAACATATGGCTGGAGATTAAAAAAAAACTACCTACATTGAAGTCATCTCTGAAGCATGGCGGAGGTAGTTTCATGATTTGGACCTGTTTTGGTCCTGGAATTACCAGAAAAAAAAAGTGAAACACACTCATTTGAAACTGTGCAAATGTTTTAGATAATATTTTTGCAACAGTTTTAAAGGCTTAAAAAAAAATTTACATAGAAGTGAACATGGCTGCTTCTTGTACAATCTGAAGTTTTCTGTGTTCCTGTTCAAGCACAACAAAAGCAATATAAGGTTAGGTTACATCAGGTGCTACTTATGGGCCAGGCAAGAAAAACAAATTTAAATCTGTGCTTAGTTTCAAGTACTTTTGAAATTTTGGAATCGTCATAAGCAGGGATGGGTGATACCAAATTCCATTAGTTTATGGTTCTTTTTCATTAATACTGATATCGATACTTCTTGTCCCATAAACCAAAATCTCAAATGTACATTGTACAAACATATCTTTAATGCAAGGGGAAAATGGAATATAAATAAAACTCTAGAACATCAATACTTAAAAGAAGTTCTTTTAAAACAACATAACTTATTCTGATAAGTAAATTAAACTAAAATAAGATAAAATACATAATTTTAAAGTTATAAAATAATTAAACTACAGATTAATATAAGATTATTCACATTCAATAACTAGAAAAAAGATTCATTTAATATATAAAAATCAATAGGATAAATATTATAAAACATAATGCACAATAACCTGCATTAAACCAGTATAATATCAAAACAAAACCTCATCATCACTAACAGTAGTAGCATCATCATGACATTATGACATCTGATAGGCTACCATAATCATGTGACCCAGATGAAATACATTATATGCAAGTATCAATTCCAGAGTATTGAAGTGCCCATCCCTACTTAGTAGGAAGTCAGTCTGTTCTTAAGAAAAAAAGTTTTAAAACATCAACAATGATTTAAACTGTGACGTCTACTAGTGCTGTAAAAAGTTTTAAAAACTGAGATTAATTAATTATGATATGTAATTAATTAATTCAATTAATCTCTTTTTTAATCTTACCTAAAAACTGATGAGAAAAGCCCTCAACTTCAGGAATTTTCATTTAAATTCATTGCATTATTGTGGCAGATCAAAAGATTGACATATAACTAGTCTTAATATTTTACCAGAACAGATGCAGTCCTAGCCATTTACATTCTGCTGTCTTTGGGACTAGTCCCAAGTGCTGCCGGCAACCTTTAGTTTCGACCACCATGGGGGAATGTCCCTGTGTTCTTTTGTCAGTGCACATAAAAATAAAACACCAGGTCCATATAAAGTGCTGTAAGTTAACAAATTTACCTGTTCCCTCTTCTCTATTGGAAGACACTTTAAATCCTTAAATGGACATTGTGTAAGAATTACTGCCATCTAACGTTGGAATCGTGTATCCCATTCTAGTGCACTCTAGTGTCTCACTTTCTTAAACACGTATCACAACAACAGAAGCCCAAAAGTCTCAACAACACCGATAAAAGCATGTCAGCCGATAGGTAATAGAGTGTTCACTCTGTTACACACAAAGAGCTCAATTCTGAAGTTGAACGTTAACTTTATTTACCACCACCATGTTCACAACAATGCAGTTCGCCTATTTCCATTTACTTCAAATACCAGCAACCAGACTTTTGTCCCTATCACAAAAACAGTATGCATATGTGACCACCAAGAAACAAATACAGAGGTATGTATTAACCAGTAACATAGTTACTGTATTTCAAACTTAACACACTGGCCTCGACACAGCAGCGGCTTTTTGTCACAGTAAAAGCCAGCTTACAGCCTTCCCACCGCCTTTTAGCCCGGCTTTACCACAACTAAAAGCCATTGTTTACCATGACTATGAAACCAACTGAAACAAAGTAAGCAAACACTTCTGTACCAATGAGGCTGGTGTATTTTAGCAGGATCTACTGTTATGTTGCCCATGGTAACCATGGTAACAAGCAACACTGTCTAACAAAACCAAATGAAAAAAGTTAGTTTTAGGATCATTTAGGCAGTACCATTGACTTAATTCAGCATCCCTTTAAAAATCTTTCTCCTTCTTGAGCCCCCTCTACCTGGGGAAGGTTAGCCCAATGTTTTTCCCATTTTGTTTTTGTCCATTTTTGTATCGTCTGGTCATGCTGCCTTTTAAGTCCCCTTTTTCGCTTTCTTGGTGATGGTGAAAACAGCTCCTGTGCTACTGTTGCATATGCATGGTTCTGCATTTTTGTGAATAACAATTTAACAGATTTTCCAACTTAAGCCTATGTCGTTTATCTTCTCCTCTCGGGTCTCACTGTGCGCTGGCCCGTAGGGAAAATGCATAGTTGGTGCTACTTGTCCCTTGCCGGTGGCTGTAGTTCCAAGGTGTTTTTTTGGGCTTAACTGCATGGTTCAAGCAGAACCTCCAGCCTCTGCAGTTTTCCCCACGCAGCTTCGGTTGTCATTACCAATCTGTGGTTGTTTTGTTGGTCCAATGTAGTCTGGACAGCCTTTCAGTTGCATAGGAGCCGTGAGATAATTATAAGTGTCGAATTCCACCTGGTCAGTACATTTTTCCAAGAGCTTTTGTTGTTGGTTAAGTTCTGTGGCGCTCGCTGGGCTTTGTTTAAAATGGCCAACAATCTTGGAGAACTTTGCTAGTACACTGGTAAACCCACTGCTATCGAGGCAAACCTGATGGTCCTCTGGAGAATGTGAGCATTGCAGGCGATGTGCTCATATGGAAGGTCTCTCATAGCAGCTAGCATGTTTGCTGCACTGTGGATATCTTGTTTTTAATTCCCCTGTCATTTGCCACCTCAAGGAATTGTTTGTAGCATTTATCAGCAAAGTACCTGGCGTTTGTTTTCATGACGATCAGTGCAAACGAGTCGACTTTCCACTGACCATCAATAAAGTGTCCGGTCACCCTCAGCTAGCTGTGGAAACCTGCTGAGAGCCAGTGATCTCCAGTTAAAGCAACATAGTTGTGCGAATCTTCTACCACAATCTCAAGTTAATTTTTCTTTTCGCTGTTGTACATCTTGCACTCTTGTACATTTTCCACTATGTTCATCAGTCTACAGTTCATCTCGATCCACTTGGCAAGAACATTTGTCAGCCTGTCGGTTGCAGACTTACTCATATGCGAGGTGTTCTCCAGTTTAGTTTGGTGAAGAGCTTTTCTGTGGCTCACTAAATTGCTAACGTCTTCACTGCTAACATTAGCTGTGGTAGCACTCGCAACTGGGTGCTTTGCACTTATGTGGTATGTTAAACTTGAGCTGCTTCGATGGCTGCTTCACGTCTCCTCTCCACTATTTACCGCCTCTCACCTTGCCCTCCCAACCACAATGTGAGCCCATCAGTTTTTGCTAAATACACCACAACAGCCAATCAATGTCCACTTAACTGACCATTGTTTTCCACCCCAAAAACTCAAGCACAAGAAATATGGTGCATAAAAACAAATTTTCATAAAAAGGCAACTCACATATAGAAACAGTAAAGTTAGAGAGTAAAAATTTGATTAACGCGATTAAAAACATAACGCACTAAATATGACTAATTATTTAATTGGGCTGTTAAGTAATGCCCAAACAGTTAAAACTGAAATGTAAGTTTATAAAAGTATAGCTTCAGGCATGTAACGTTAGAAGTCAGACTGAGTGATAAATGCATGGGTGTGTGTACATATTCACATCTATGCTAGCAGTTTGTTATGCTGGACACACCCAAGAGTGGGGCATAAATGGTCATTAGTCCATGATGACCTCAGTCCCTTAGCAATGACCTCATGAGATGTGATTTCTCATCACCACAAAGAACAAATAAGGATCAAGAAAAAGAGCAAAGTTGAGAAGGCTTTAAAAGAAAGAAATAGAAGGATTGAGCCATCAATTTTCTGCAGGGATTTTCCAAGAAAACTGAGTAATATTAGTTATTGGTATATATTTCATTAGTCTTGTCATCTGTGATTTCTATTGCTTTGGCTCTGCAGTCATGTCTGGCAAATATATGAAGGTATTTGGTGAAATCAAAGCAACCCAGAACTTTGGGAATAAATATTGCCAACAATGCAGGAGAAAGCCATTAGGCGGTAAAGAATTGGGAGGTATTATTTCCTCAGTAATTCTAAATATTTAAGAACTGTAAACTGTAATTGTTGATTGGTTGAAAAAAAATTAAGCTCCATGTGTGACCTGATATACAAACAAATCCTTGTTTGGGCTCCTTGTTTACAAAAACAGATTTTCTTTTCGCTAATTAAATCTCTGTTTAAAATGCCGTTACAAAGCACCACCAAAAACAAAGAACGCAAACTGTTGGATGACTGCCATTCTCCTCCTTTGTTTCTGAGTTGTGTTGAGGCGTTGCACTGGTGTCATCCTGTTATGTAGCTCTGGCATTTATCGCTATCCAGCTGATACTCCGCCTCTCAGGTAAGGTCACGATTTGCTGTGAGAACGCAACGAGATTACAGTTTACAAACCATGGCCACACCCTAACCATCCCGTTCAGGGAATCTGCACCCGTTGGTGGAAATGAGGCTTATGAGTGAATGAATAGGTAAATAGTAAACACCTTGTAATCACACTTTGTAGAACCTAAAAAGCACTTTACATGTATTTACTGTTCCTCAGGGATGGTAAAACCGGAGTCTCACGAAACACTGAGTCACTTTGACACGACTGTAGTGAGATCAACTCACTGTGTCAACACATTTATAAAGACCTCAGCTTGCTACCTGTGTCTGATGTATTTCAGGGGAAGCACTGACAATGATTCATGACCGCATTACTGTTACACAGCTCCTTTACTCATCTGTGACTAAGTGTTTATTAAAGAATGTGTTCTCAACCCTGGCATTTCTTTTGTGGCTTTTTAATAACGAAACACCCAGCAGATTAATTGTCTGTTAGTAAACTAAACTATCCCCTTTAGAATAGCTAGCATGGCCTGAGCCTCAGTCTGGTGCCCTTTGCTGCAGGTCATTCCTTGTTCTCTTTAACCCCCTCTCCTGTCCAGCTACCGTTAAATCAAGGCCACTAAAGCTGAAAAATCCTTTAAAAAACAGAGAGAGAGAATAGCTAGCATAGTCAGTCAGTTTCTTCACATACTTAGCTTTTAGCTAAGTAGAGCCTCAGAGTGCTGCTAGCATGTCTGCAGTCCTGTGCTCCATATGTTTAGAGTGAAGATTTATTAATGTTACAGTAAATAAATCCTGTCATATTTCTCAGATAAATAACGACAGTAAAATATGTTGCTACAGATGTGATGGGAGGGGGAGGTGGAACTAGACACTAGATAAATAGAGAGACTGATAGCAGTTTAGGGATCTGGTTTCTGTTTAGGTAATGCCAGCTGTGCCATTCTGTCCCTTCCCAGCCTGGGAAACTAAACATACACCAAACAAACACTCTCCTTCCCACTAGAAAGAATTAAGTGCCACTTGAGAACAACTGCTGATACTTAATAACCCAAGGATAATCTACCAGCTTTTATTAGCCATTCAGTTACCCAATTAACCTCTTAGCTTTCATGTACTGTAGCTTGACAGAGCTATTTGTCACGCTAACAGAAAAATCATTATGATGGTAACTCACAGCAGGTGGAGTTTATAAAATGTCTACTGTAAGCTGAGATTTCCCATGTGGGCTCGGTCTACTACAAGATAATAATGTGAGCTGACAGTCTCCAGTCTGTTTAGTCCATTTAAGCAGAGTAAAGCTGAATTAATGGACACGTCGAGAGCTATTAAACAGGAGGCTGTAAGCTGACATCTTAATTTGATAGAGTTTCCACATTTAGATCAGACTCTAACTTAAGGGTACTGCAGTGGCCAAACAGCTATTCTTAGTTTTTGCCTTAGTTTTTTAATTGTCCAGCTTGTTTATCATGGAGCAACAAAAAGCCAAACATAAGCTTAGATAAATATCAACATTTGCTAAATATTTGATGGTTCAAAGCAACAATGAAAGAGCATAGGTGAAAGGAGGACACACATGCTGTTAATAACTAACAGTAGCCAACACCAACATGTTACAACACATTGGTAGCTGAGGTATTCGCTGTTTATCCAACACAAACTAAAGCTGAAACTGTAAACTCTACAGTTATCTAATTTCCAACATAAACAAGAACATTGTGCCAAATTTTCCAAGTGGATTTTTCTAATGGTTTACTCTTTAAATATGTTGAATATAAATAAATGTGTGGGAAAAATGTGAGTTTGTTTGTATTTTTAATGGTCTATTGTCTCCTTAACTTCTATTTTTCCTATTTTTATTATTTTATCTGCACAAATAATGCTTTACAGCAACACAGAAAGAAATTGAACTGCAAAATTATGTCCTGTATTCCATATAAAACAAGACCTGTATTCTCTTCTTCCATTATTCAGGCCCCAATGCAATCAGATGACCAACCCAGCTTGGATACAGTGACAAGTGTGGATCAGCTCGTACAGTACCTCTACCCTGAATATGGTTTGATTCACCACTGCATGAGGAAGAAATCATGGCATTCCTCATCTTCCCCATCTTCCTCATCAGTTTCAGCATCCTCAGTGAGCCCGTTAGTCCACTCTAACAACAATGATATGTGGATTCAGCTGAGAGAGGAAGCGCTTTATAAAGTGGACGGAACTTTAGGAGGTAAACGACTTAAAGAAGAGTTTAATTTTTTTGTTTGTTTGTTTGTTTTTTATGAATTAAAGCAAATAATGTAACGTCCTGCACACATAAAAGGTATTTTTAAAACGTTTTTTTTAAATATTAGCCTCTTCATAAAAGTATAAAACTCACATCCAGAAAATTTTACATTTTCTTAAATATAAGATCGTTATTTGTTGATTAATTTGAGCCTTTATTTAATGAATAAATGATAAATAATGGTCTAATAAATCTAGAATATCATTGCAGCAACAAATTTTATAAAAATATTGGGGGAAAAAAACAAAGAAAGGCTCAAGCTTGTAGAATACATAAGTTACTGTTCATTTATGACAGGTGAGGGTGTCAGGATTGGGTATAACAGGATTATCTACCAAAGACTTTCCAAGCATGGATAGATAGTGACTCACTCTTTGTGTCAAATTCTGTCAGAAAATCATGAATAAGTCCCAAAAAAGCATTTTCAATCCGAGACTGTAAAAAAACTGGTGTTTTAACATCTAGTGTATAATTATTATGTAAAGATTCAGAAAATCTGAGAAAATACCAGCTCATTCCTGCATCCAGAAAATGCAATACAATATCACAACTCAGATTAAAAACACCACCAAGATCTCTGGACACCACATTCTCAGATGGACAAGAAGACAGAGAACGTGTTTTGTGGCCGGGTGAGTTTATGTTTAAGCTATTTTTAAAACCCAACTAAGGATGACCTCTGGGTAAGAAAAACCATCCAGGCTCAAAGGTGTAAAAACCAGCATCTGTGATGTGCATCTTCACATGGTGTGGATAATTTGCATAATATCTGAAATTAACATTAATGCAGAGGTGCATATTGAAATTTTAAAAACATACCTGTATGTCACCATCAAGGTAACCACTTTTCCTGGGACATCTTTTTGCATGACTTAGGACTGGCATGGCCACAATTCAGATCTGTCTTTTATTGAAAATGTATGGAAAATCATGACGAGGAGAATCAGATAATAACTACCCCAAACTGTCGGGCAGCTGGAATTTTGTATTAAGCAGGAAAGAACAGATTCATTTGAAAAATGTTAAATGCTGAAAATCTAATCTTTTACTTTTTTCTCTTGTTGCTGGCATCAAATTCTATAATTGTTTATATTGTGTAGATATAATAAAGTCGGACAGTGAAGAGACTGACAATGAAGTAAAGTTTTAAAATAATTGAATGACTTGAGATCTAAGTTTTTTTATTACATTTAAGAAATTTCCCTCATTTTTCTGAAAGTGGGATTTGTTTAGTTGGTGATGTAACCAGGAAAATCAGGTTTTTATGACATGCCATATAGACGTAGTTACACAGGAGACGGATAAAAGTGGGTGGTATTGGACAAGTTAATGATTTCCTGCCCAAAAGCCTCTCTTGTATTTATGTTCTCTGGAAAAAAAATCCAATAACTTATTCCTGTTTTCAGTCATCCTCGAGGAAATCCAGCGAACCTCATGCCAGCCCAGGGAGGTGTGTGTCGAGGTCGCCAAAGAATACCCAGAATCCACCAGTCATTTCTACCTCCCTCGCTGTGTGGCGCTACATCGCTGCGGTGGATGCTGCACCAACGAGGCTTTTTACTGCACCAACACTAGTCATACATTTGTCAACAAAACAGTAAGTGACCCAGTTGAATTCTCTTCTCCATCTCATGTATTTACGATAGTGCTGGCATTTTCCTCCTCTCACACCTCAAACTGACTCTGGATGTGGGACAGAAACCAATCTGCCCAGTTATGTAACTGGCTCAGTTCTAACACAACACACCCTACTCCAGTGGGAGTAGGCTGCAACTGGACATCTAATAAATACAGTATACACAGTGCTCAGCTGCACAACCTCTCAACAATTACATCAACAACCACTGAAGCAATCATGCTGTTAAGTGAGCCACAGCAGAAGGAAAAGATGTTTTCTTTCACAATATACCATTTCACACATGCATATGTAACTTTTATCTTCTTCACTGCCAGCTGATGGAACTGTCTCCACCCAGGATGGATCGCTCGGTCGTCATGGTTACATTCATCAACCATACTTCATGTGAATGTCTGTCCAAGCGGCCGCTCCACTCCATTATAAGACGAGCAGCAGCAGACCACCTGTGAGTTAGCGTGAGGAATGACAAACATTCTTGATTTGCTCCTCCTGTTTGCATCATTACTAACCTTTGTATGCATGTGTGTGTAGTTGTTCCCCTCCTGAACATCCCTGTGCCCTGGGGTCATTATGGGATCCAGTGAACTGTGTTTGTGTCTCTACAGACATGATCAACTACTCCCAGAGAGAGACAGGTAGGTGTGGAAAAGGCATATTGATTGACTTCAGATTGCTCTGTGGTTAGACTGAACTTGATCAGTGTTTCTTGATCTGGGATCAAGACACTGAGAAGACACCCCCCATCCCACCCAAAAAAAAAAAAAAAAAAAAATCCAAGGCATGTTATATTCAAGCTAGTGGTTTAAAACAGAGGTCCCCAACCCTGGTCCTCAAGGCCCACTATCCTGCAGGTCTTAGATGTCTCCCTGCTGCAACACACCTGATTCAAATTAAACGGCTCTCTGACAGGCTCTGCACAAGTCTGCAACTGAGCCATTCATTTGAATCAGGTGTGTTGCAGCAGGGAGACATCTAAGACCTGCAGGATAGTGGGCCTTGAGGACCAGGGTTGGGGACCTCTGGTTTAAAAGTCTCTACTATGAAACACATGCTAGCTTTGCATTGTTTACTATGGAGGGAGAAAAGTGCCACTATGAAGAAAATAAATACAGTATTGAATCATTAATTAAATATAAAAAATGTATTAAAATTATAAAAAAAAACACACACACATTACATGAATAAATAGATTTATCATTTACTAAATGTATAATTAATTCAGCAGTTCCAAAAATTTAAAACATTTTTTAAATTAATTAATAATTTATTCAATTCATAAATAACTAGATGTGTTTTTAAGTAATTTAAATTACTTAAATTGAAAAAAAAGGACAAATTATTTTGATGTCTAATTATTTCTTGTTTCCTGAGCTGCAAAGCATCATGAAATAATTTAAACTCTCACTGCAGCCCACTGACATCATGACATGTGATTGGTTATCATGCTCGCAGGTCACTACATGTCGATACCAAATAAAAGATTCCTGCAGAGCCAGTCAAAACACATCGACCCAATAGGTGGCAGTATTTCTCTATACAATTAATGGCTATACCTGTTAGTTATCATGGCAATTAAAAGAAATTAAGAAGAACGTCATCTCAGTTGTAGCCTTATCTTCAGACCAAAGTAATCAAAGCCACTCGCTCAACATTAGCCCCGCCCACCAGGGTTGATGGGTGAGGCTGACAGTTAAAATGAAGTCTTGGTGTACTGCAACATGGAGACCATGTGAAAAAAAAGAATTATATGTATAATGAAACTATATTTTAATTTCATTCAACATATATTTAATGGTTTATTAATGTTTTATCTCCAATTTATATAAATTAATGGCACATTTAAGAATTATTCAATGCTGTATTTATGTTTCCATTGTGGCTTGTTTGTCCCGCCATAGTTTACTAGAAATAATGAGAATTTTGTGAGCTTTTATGTTTTAAAGTTGATTAATGCATCACAGTTACATTTCCATCATCATCATCATCAAAAATGAGGAAATCTAAACTCTAGCTCTACTTTCTGCTTTGCTATTAACAACAAATTGTCATCAGCAGTCAACAGTTCACTAAACCTAAGAAAGAAATGAACAAATAATGCTCTGCCGGTAGTTTGTTTAATGTTTTATATTTCAATTAGGAAATCAGATTTTTAGCTGGCAATCTTGTGTTGTTGTTTTTTTTTTTTTTATTTGTGATTGAATACAAAAATAATTTCAGTTTGATGGAGCCCATATAAGAAAATTTTCTTAACATTAGGTTCTAAAACTGTAAAAAGAAAACATGGAGAAATGAAGTGATGGTGTATCCCAGGGTTTATCGAAACAACATGAGAAATTATTTTTGACAAGTTTATGTACTAAAAGAGGGATCACTGCCAACTGCATGAGTTTGATTTGGGTGTGCCTATTAGCTGTCAGGCTGTTTACTCTATGTTCTCCTGTACATCTTTAAATGTTATTGAAAGTAAATTATGTCCAAATTTCACTTTGCACAATAACTCAAATCTGCAGGGCTAGTCTCACACAACACACATTCCCAGATAAGAGAGTTAGAGTGGAATAAAGGGTCTTACTTCACCTCTTAAAGCAATACTACAAAAATTTCTGACCTTAAAGTGTAATTCCACCCCCTACTTATTGTGTAACTTCACCCACTGCCAAATTTTAAAAATGCCTGAAACTGCAAGGGTTGGGGTGGAAGGTGTGCAGTGATCATGAAGCAGAGAGTGGGCGGGTCGGGATACACAGGCAAAAGTGATTGACAGACAGCAGCTCAGCTCACTGGCAAGACTGAAAGCCAGATTCACAAAACATCTACGCCACAGAGCGTCTTTAGGGTGGAAGACTTTCCCTCCTGAATCTCCTCAGCTACACATGAACCAGGTGGTCCTGAAGCATATCAGTTTGAACCGTTAGCGCTGTTAGCTGGCCTGTCAGCAGCTCCAGCAGCTCTGGAAAGCTGTGGAGACTCGCGGCAGGTTGTGGCAGCAGCAGGAAGTGCTGCTACAATTTGAGCTGCTGTCTGTCACCAAATGAGGATCACCAGGTAAAGAATAAAGTCCAGTGTTACTTTTACACCCCTCAAAAAAACATATCCGTCTCATTGCAGGAACATTAGTCAGAAACTGTGAAAGAACAAATGTCTGAAAGTAGCTAATTTTACACTATATAAGTTCAAATCCCTTCATATGCGTTGGTGGGTGTGGTTTTCTATGCCTGCAGGGCGAGGACTGTAATCCTGAGGCTAAAAAATTTCCACCTCACAACTTCTCTTTCCAGCCAGGAGCAACACGTTACAGTTGTGTTTTGCTTTGTAGCACCATGTCACATGCTAGTAACTGGATATCAACACATTGACCGTTTTGAACAAACTCCATACCTGATTCAGCAAAGACATACAAGTACACATTTAGGGAGGGAGTGTAGAAAGGAAAGGAAAGGAAAAGAAAGGAAAGAGATAACGTTATAGAACAAGGGGGGACATCAGACTGACTTTTACTCCCTGGAAAGAGTTCAGAGAAGAGACAGGACGCAAAACGGATGCTGAATAACCCCCATTTTACACCAGGTGTGTGTGCACCGCATTTTGGCTGTGCCGCGGTTTCGTTCTGCTATCTGTGGTGGGTCAGTCCACATCAGGAGCATGTCAGGTGCAGTGCGCCCTCGAATGCAATGTGCCTAGCTGGATCGCAAGATCACAAAATCACAGGAGAATTGGAGAACCTTGTGATTCTCCACTTCCAGGATAAACATCTCATCCTCCATGATGAAAAAAATAAAAATAAAAAAAAATAACATTGAGATACCCTGACCAATTAATGTGTAAGGTTTTCATGGTTCAGTGAGTGCAAATCTGCACAGGGGCTTTTATTTTGAAAATTAACAGAAGATTTTACTTAATTGGGACTTATCCCAATTTACACCTGGTGTGTGTGCGCCATATTACGGCTATGTCGTGGCCTCTGCAGCTATTCGCAGCCATTTTGGTTAATGGTCTAGTTCACACTGGGCGCATCCCAGAGCTTGTTAGCATAGTGCCTTGTCACAACTCTCTGCTAAAGCACGCGTCCAGAACAAGTCAAACTCAGCAGTTCAGATAGAGGCAGACAGGAAATCCGACACGAGAGCAGTGTAAAAACTTCCGGTAATTTTCAAAATAAAAGCACCCATGCAGCTTTGCGCTCACTTAATCGTTCATTGATGCTGCTTTAAAACCCACTGCGCATTCATGGTTGAAAACTGAAACTCTTTCTCTGAGGTAATTTCCTAATTGTCATCTTTTGGGGAAAAAATGCATCATATATCTCCTTTAAAATTTCTAGTTTCAATAATATTTTGAAGCGTTGTTTAGTAATGCCGCAGGGACAAAAACAACTTGCAGTGTTAAGACAGCAAATGCGATACTAACACGATGATTAGATAATGTGTGTTTTTAACAAGTGGATACAGCCTTTTAAATGGTCCACATCTTCGATAGGGAGTGAAGAATTATGGAAAGTATCCCCACTACCTTAATTTAGAAATCTGACAGGTTTTAATATTTTCTTCTACTAAACTCAACAAATACAGACAAGTAATGATGACATTGCCTGAGAATAAAATAAAATTTTTTAAAGCAAAATTTCCTCCTACACAATGTTGATTCAGTTGTAGGAGGAATGGCTTTGTGGAATTTTACTTGTACAGTCATGTACAGCAGCTCCCATCTTTAACTACTTTGAATTTTTCCAATGCTAAACTAAAATGCATAACAAATGACATTGTTTCAAAGAGAATATGAAACCCTGCATATTTGTAAGCTATTCAAATATACCCCCTTTGGACATAGCAGTTTAAACATGTCCAGCTGATCTTTCTTGTCAATACTGCCTAAAAGCAAAGATTTCAAACGCAAATCCAGTGCTATAAATGTGAAATGAGAAGTTTTCTGTTCTTTGGATTTACCACAGTTATGTGACAAGCTCCACTGACAGCTTAGAAAAGGAAAATAGCAGCCTCTGCTATACTCTGCAACTTTTACCACAGTTACTGCAGCTGCTTGCCTTGCTGGCATCCACAAAACAATAATTAGCCCTGCCAGCTTGTGACCAAACATTGTCATCAAGATGCTTTAGATTAGCAGGTACAAGTTTTATAAAATTCTTCTGAGTTCAGCCTATTATCATACTTACATCTGCTAATTAGCGCCATCCCAATGTACATATGTGGCAGTTGGAAATAAACTAAACTACAACATGAATCTAATATGTGACCAGATGACTAGAATTCATCTCCCACAGGCCTTGCATATCTCTACTAAATCTGATTAAAATCAATTAGAAGTCGGGACATTTAGGTAAAACTATCAACCTCACAGTCGCAACAGAAATCACAAAAGTTATCAGGACTCATCCTCTGTGGACCATAAATGGGAAGTGTTATATAAAGCTCCAAAAAGACAGCTAAATAACATTTTTCATCTCTTCTTATGTCTTCCAGAGGCGCTGGACTCAAGTCTGCTTGCTCTCTGTGGGCCCAACAGGGTTCTAGAGGAGTCCACCTGCGAGTGCGTCTGTCAAAACGGACTCACAGAAGCCAGCTGTGATCCAGGCTGGAAACTGGACCACAACACCTGTAAGCAGGACTTCAGTTAAGGCACTTTGAAACATATTGTTTCAGCTGATCCAAGAAATAATAATATGATGATGTTTAAAAAAAGAAGTAATGTGCCTGAAAAAGCATGGCAATGTTCTCTACTTAAGCATTAAAACATGTTTTATATATACGTATTTTTCAGAAGCTTTCCCTGCTTTGCCAGCAGATGTAAATATGCAGAAAAATAGGCCCCGTATGGATTTGTAAGTGAAGACTGAAAACTAGGTGTTTCCTCATTCATTTATTTAAATTCAAATGGATTCTATTAGTGTTGATCATTTTAAGATCATATTTCTTGTGTTTCCCATTTTTCATCCTGCTGGGATCCACATGAAAATCATACACAGGTTAACCCACACATAACGATATTTGGGCTGTTTTTGTCCCGATTTTGCCTCTTCCCTACCTCTGACGGCAAATGCCCGATCATCGTGATAATTCCCTGTCCAATCATCATTTGGTCTGTGGTGTGTTACGAGCCGATTTGTCCCGATAATCCGCTCCAAAACGGGTCGTAGCCGACAATTGGGAACATTGAAAATGTTTAATATTTCAGAGGCGATTTCTGAAGAACGCCGATGACTCGTGCATTGTGACTGCGTGGGTGGTGACGTGGCACGGAATGTAGCCAATCAGAGAGCGAGCTGGCTGGGGAACAAGGAAGTAAATAAAGTCTGTGTTCACGCCGTCTCCAGTCAGTTATTTTTTTTTCAGTTCTGGCTATTTCTGTTAACAATAGTCCCAAGACCACCATCATTCCCTCGTCCTATATATCCCCTTCCATGCTGTGTGTTGTGTTTTCCGATTGTTCCTATGTTTCTTGTTCTTTGTTTTTTGCCGGTTGTTGCTATGTTTTTTACTTCTACGTTTTTTGCCGGTTGTTGCTATGGTTCTTCTAAGTTTCAACGTTTGTCCGGCTCGGAGGACTAGATTGTAGATGAGTTGCTTGACAGCATTATCATGTGTGTGTTGTTCCGTGATTAAATTTTCGGAGCACACCACACACAGTACGATAAAAACTGATTTTTTTTTTTATCTTCACGTGTGAGGTCTCGACCAGATAAAAAATCTCACAAGATTAAAAAAAATTGTGTGTACCAGGCTTTAGGTAACATGTCAGTTGACTAAGCATAATCAAAGTGGGCAAATATAAATGATGCCAATATTGAACCTGTGAATGCTATTTTTAGCTAATTTGTGACCTTCATAAGCTACAACTTTGCATATTTATGTTTCATTAAAACCAGTTTACTGTAAATACTCCAACGTAACTGATCAAGATCAAGATATGAAAAGATGAAAGGAGTTTTTGGGAAGAAGGTTTTCTTGCAAATTTCTAACAAGTCCTAACATGATCATCAGATAGTCAACAAAACTGTGTTGGCACCTCATGTGGTGTGCAATATGTGATATATTTGTATTTCCTTTTGGCAATGGCTTCCCATTATGTGTTACCTAGTGATGTTAATCTGAATCTTGTCTCAGGTGAGTGCCAGTGTGAAGGAAAAGGTGAGGGGAAGTCTTGTCCTGCTGGCCAGCGGTGGGATGACGAGCTGTGTGGCTGTGTGTGTGCAGCACAGTGTCCTGGGAATCAGCCCCTGAACCCTGACACCTGCCTGTGTCAGTGCAGGGAGAGTCCACAGTCGTGTCTGCGGCAGGGCAAGAGGTTCATCGCTAACACCTGCAGGTAGGGGCACAAGAAGGCAACAAGTCTGCTCCTGGTTCTTGCTCAACCAATTTCAAAGACAGACAGCCTTCTATTGGGTGAGATAAATTCAAAAAACTACAGACACAAATATAAGTTCCTCTTTGTTTTTTTTTCTTAGGTTGCATAAAACAAAATTCTTTGGTTCAGGTTTGCTGTGGTGCATTTGTCTGTAAAATGAACACAAAAACAGAGCAAAAACAAATGTTAGCAACAAAGAAGGTGATGCTATGTGGATCAAAGGGAGAAAGACTGATTTATAAAAAGGGATGGATCAATACTTTGCCTCAAAATGAACAATTTTGCCATAGAATTTAGGTAGAAATGTAGTTATAAAGACACAGTAACTTTATTCATATATGAAACTGTTCAGTTTACCTTCACATAGTCTCTGATAAAATGCAGAACATTTGTTGGCTTCTTAGATAACTGATAAGGAGAGAACCGCTCCTGTATATGGAGTTCCAGATGACTGATGGGCCTTTGGGAAGTCATCACAAGTCATCACTCTGAGAGCTCCCGGATGATTAACCAGAGCTTCAGCAGAACAAACTCTCAATGGACATGTCAAACATTCCATGCAACTTTCTCTCTTCATACCCTTTCGTTCACATGTTTCAGTGTGACCTTTTATGGACATCAGTGGTCTTAAAGCTTGTATTTTGCATGCATGTTGTGGTTCCCACAGCCAGCATGCAAAGTCTCAACCTTTCTCTGACCCGAGAGGCCTACAGAGAGAAAGAGACTCGGTGAACTTGATGACAGCAAGTAAAGCAGACAGGAGGGTAGTTCAGCGGCAGATGAAGCGGCAGGCATTACATAAACAAATCAGCAGACATGAGCTTTGATGTAACTAATTCATACGTTATTTGTGGGAAAGGTCTTGAATTTACAGAGAAATGACCTTTAATAGTAGTTTCCTACATTTTCTAAACCTAATGATAGCCAAATTATCCCTAAATGCTGCATACTGATATCTCTACTTTCATTCATAGAATGAATAAATGTGTTTGGTTTTAAATCAATAATTTAAAGATACCCTGGTTAAAAATATGTTGGCATGCAATGGTTTGAGTCTTTGACCTTTTTGTCAATATGAATAAAGTAAGTATAAGATTAATGTTTTCCATGCAGAGTAATGTTTGTTACCATAAATTAAATTTATTTTTTCTTTTATAAGGACAATGATATCACTGTCTGCTAAACAAGCCCCAAGCAAGATTAATCAACCTCCATGCTATGCAGTTTGAAGGTGTGGCATCACAGTAGCACACCAAGCCAGATAAATTGTCCTGCTGGTTTTTCCCCATAAAACGGGAAAATCAGTCTTGTTTTTCCAGACCTTAACTTCTGTCAGTACCGCTGCTGTTTAATATGAATACCAACTGAATAAAAAAGTTACCAGAAATCAAATATTCTATTGATCTCTCTGACAATGTTTGATTAGCAAAGTCTTAATAAATCTGCATCACAAATCCTACGCCCTATCTTAGGCCGAAACTTTAGCACATCACTTTAATTTTTTGCTATGTTTACATACACAAACCAAAATTCAAAATTAATATAAACCACCCCACACAACTTAGTTGGCAAGTTGTTGCAAACAAATAGCTAACCAACTAAGCTATTTGCTGTTGTTTGTAAGGAAAATCTAACTGGCTAGCAAGGCTAGCATACATTTGCTAATAACTTAACTTTAAGAAAGGATAAAAGAGGCACACTGAAATAAGATCAGTTCTAAACAGACAGTTTTAATCAATGAAAAGGTAAATTGATATATTAATCTTTTCAGGAAAATGCACACTGAATTGTAAGTTTTTGCACTACAGATGCCAACAGACGCTCGCTAGGTTAGCTTAATCATGTAATCACCTATGTAAACTTATGCTAACTCTGAAAAATACATTTCTGTGTTTGTGAATATAAAGAAAAACTTGAATTTTATTGAAATACTTATTTATTAAACAATATTTAGAAATAATAATATTAACTATTTTTGCCCCCTTAAAACCAAGATCTCCAAGTTATCCCACATAGAAAAAACACACATTTCACATGGGACTTAGTGTGGTTTTTCACATGTGAAACACATGCTAGACATATGTAAAACACATATTTTGCACATGGCAAATGTGGTTTTGGAATATTTTTATGGTAATAGCATGTGGAACCCATGTGGCTTTGATTGTCATATTAAATGTTATTTTTAACATGTAAAACATGGGTTTCACATGAGATTAAACACTCTTTCATGTTGGAATTTACATGGTTTTCACATAATTATATGGGTTTCAGATGTGACCCATGTGGTTTTGCACATGTGAAACACATGTGAGACATATAGAAAACATGATTCAGGATGTAATTCAAACAGAAACCTTGCCTTACAAATCACTAATGCAACCAAATCCAGTTTTCTTCAACACACAGGGCATTTATTGTTCTTTTCCATCAGTCTTTTTATTGTTTTGTCTCTTTTGTTTGACTCAACATCTGGTCACAGGAGGTAGTCTACAGGCAACCATACACCTGCTGAGATTTTGAAGAAGAGTTCCCAGAATCCTCTCCTTCCTAGAAAAACACTTCTTTTTTCTCAGACACAGAATCTTTTGATGCACATGCAAATAAAACTTGGAGCAGGCTTTATCCAAAAGGGATGTGGTGATGTGAATAATCCATACTATGCATGTCAAGAGAATATCTTTTCCCCTGTGTCTGCATTTTATTTCTCCTCAGTTCCTCCTTTCAACCTCACCCATCTCAAAAATTTGTTTCTTCCCTCCTGCCTTTTTTTTTTTTTTTGGTCCATTTCGTCTTCTTATCTAAATTTTTTTTGTTTATCTTGTCTTTTCTGTGTCTAGTTGTTACAGGCTCCCTTGCAGAAAGCCCAGACCTGTGTGCCAGGATGGATTTTACTACAGCTACCAGGTCTGCCAGTGCATCCCCAACTACATGAAGTGGAATTAACAGGCAAAACAGCAGGTAAACGAGAAGGACTAAAGACATAGCCCTCAAACTTTATAGCCTGAACAAAATGAAAAGAGTGGGAGTGCTTCCTGACAAGAAGGCAGGAAAGGGAGCTACATTTACATGTGTTGACAGCACATTACAAAGCAGCACACAGGGGAGTTTTATGCTGCGTTTTGTCACTTCTCCAAACAAACATCACATTCAGAGAACTTCTCAGTAAAATGAAAAGTTAAAGTCTCCTTTAGGAGACAGGAAATAAAGACTGATAATTGACTCTATGGAAGTGGAAGTGACTCTGTGGAATTGACAACACAATTCTGACAAGAAAAGACCAAAAGAATCTGGAGACTACCTTACATGACAGCGAGACAGGACGGACCAATCAGAAGCAGAGCCAGCGTTCATCCAAGTCGCAACATGTTGGAGAAAGAGTGCCAACCAGCCGCCGGGGCACTGGTCATGCCTCTGTGAAATGGAATGTGGAATAAGATAATAACAAAACAGGCTCCATGCTTTAAAAAAAATTACATAAACATCGGGCAACTTCATACTCTGGCAAAAAAAAGATGACACATACCTGAGGCTGGAGGAGGAGTTGGCTGAGGAGTTATTCCGCAGAAATATATTTCCTTTATTCCATCTTTTAGCTGTTTGGTGTTACAACACTGCATTGTATTCACTGTCTCTATTCTGAGGAATTAAGTGAGATCTCTTAGGTTACCGTTTTGTTTTGTTTTGTTTTATTTAAGGGGGAATGGGGGTTTACAAAAAGGTCTGGTACAGTTTCCATCATAATTTTAAATTTATCTTGAACATCCCCCAATTTCTATCTTTTATTGCATTGCTTCGATTTCACTCATACATTATTGATGCATCCAATTAAAAACTTGGGACCAGTTCCAGGTCTTCTATTAATTTATCTTCACATGTTCCAAGTTAATATTATTTGTAAATACTTAATGTTTTCATATTTAAAACCATAAAACTTTTGAGATAGAATCAGTAGTTGTACAATACTGTATTTAAGTTGCTAAAATGAAAATTATTTTGAAGTAAAACAATTCATGCATTTGTACTCAATTTAAATTTCACAGAGAATCTGAATTATGACTGCATGCACTGTTGCATTTTCATTCATTTTTTTCATTTAGACCCAAAACAAACTTTAAGCAATTGTTTAAGGTCTAAGGAAATAAAATGTTGAGATGACGAGGTTTTGCAGTGTAGATGATGATTGTAGTGTTTGTACTATGTGGATGTAGAGAAAAACTAAAATTCCTTTTCCTTACTTAAATTATTAAGTACTGATTAAAAGCTTTTTCTGACCGAAATGTCTCTACTTTCTTTTTTTTTTTTTTTAATCAATGCAATAGTAGTAAGGTGTATAAAATTTTTGTGTCATAAATACTATGGTTAAGCAGCAGCAAGTTCATGCTTTGACAGTTTGCTGGTATGGAGTATTCAGGTGTGTGTTAACATAATGCCATGGAGAATAATTATATATTATCATTCTGTAGAGAAAAAGATGATTCACAAGTAGAAAACATTTAAGACAGAAGTGGATGTCTTAGCAAGTTCATAGCAATGCTAAAAGAAAGAGCAAAAAGAGCAACATTTCCTACTTATTTAGAATATAAATTACATTTTAGTTAAAAAAAAAAGCACTACGAAGCAGCAATCCTAACATGTAGCATACGAAAATAATGAGGAGAAACTCTGCCAAGCTTTACCATCCAAACAAGACAGTTAAAACCTCAAGCAGTTAAATTAGCATGTAACAAAAACATGAGAACAGCACTGTCCACTTTAGAGCTTCTGTTAATTTCTCCACTTCTAGCAAACCACACAGGTGTTATGAGAAAGCAGAGATTACAAAGATGTCTGTCTCATCACTGTGGGACAAAAACTATGCCAGGTATTAGCTTGAGTAGCAAGAAAATAAAATAAAAATAAATATCTAATAATCATAACTCATGTCTTCACTTTTGCTGTTTTTGGAATTTTGGATTTGGAAAAGTTTTATTCTAGCTCAAGAAATCTCTGCTAATGTGTTTTCTTATGACTGCTTTTGTTTGAAATGAAACATGAAGGTCTTGGTAGCTCACATGAAGATAGAGGTTTTATTGTGAAGTATTTACTCTTCCTATTATATATTATTGGATTCACTTCTTGGTGTTTTTAAAGTGAATTTGGGGGCTATCCCTCAATTTTCCTACTGACAATTGATAGAGGTGTCAATCATCTACACTGGCTGATGGGTTCCTGAGATATTACATTAACACCTGCATGAAAACATCAGTAAAACAGCTCTGGTTCACTTTATTTTCTTCACTAATTCCTAGGCTATTCTCTGGTTTTCTTTTAGGAGAAGATAACCACTAAAATTTTCCACTTCCACATTAATTTACTCTGACACAGTAACACATATAATTCTGACACTAACATAGTAATCTCAAATGTCTTGGCTTTTTTTTAAAGACCAAGATTATACATACTGCCCTTGTAGTTCTGAAGATGTACTTTATTTGCTTTGGGTTTGTCATTTCAGACAGGAGTAAAAAAAAAAAGGCTTTGTGAAGAAGAGGTTAACAAGTAGGGCTTGTTTAAAGGGGTTGCCAGGAAAAAACATCTTCTCTCCAAAGACAAAACAAAGACTTGTCGGTATGACATAACCATGTCATGTAGCAGCACATACACTGTCAAACACAGAGGGGTAAGGCTGATGATATGGGCTTATCTTTGCACCTCACAGCCATTAAGTTCACCATGGACTTTTCTGAATACATACAGTAAGTATGGTAGAGTCAAATGTGAGTCCATCTGACCAACAGCTAAAACTCAGCTGACACTGGATAATGATCCCAAACAGCGAAAAATCTATAACAGAATGACTGGAAAAAGAACTATCATAATGTTCAATGGTCCAGTCAGACATTAAATGAGCTGTGCATGAGGAAAGCAAATACCAGAGTGGGCCAAATTTTATCCACAATATAAAAGATTAATATAATACAGAAATCATGACTTCAAATTGTTTATGCCAAAAGCGGTTTAACAAGCAAATGAGTCATGGGATGGACTTCGTTCCCCCCCAACTCTGCAACTCTGCCTCTGGACTTTAGATTTTGTAGCATAATGTGATTTCATATATATGAAGTCATGTTACATCATTTTAAGAGCTCATAAGGATCAAGATATTTCTTTTATCATATACTGAGCCTTATAATTGACAGTGTGTACTTTTTTCCTTGATGTGATTTTTAACACGAGTTTTAAAAAGTGTCATTGTTCCTTTAAAACACCTCCTGCATGGAGTTCTCAGGTGGCTACAGGGTGAATATCACATGTTCCTTATGTTACAAATCACAATTAAGTGAAAAAGAACTCAGCCTCTCAAGCACATACACAAACATGAGGGTGAAAACTTGACTCGTGGTCTCCTGTTTCTTCTTCTCCTTCCTCTAAAGCCGTCTACCTCAACAATATCGACTCAGATGGAAAACAAAGAGATCGTCTTTCTGTCTGGCCTTTGTGACAGTCTGGCTGCAGACCTTATCTGATCACTGCATCTGTTTCTGGTAAATTCAGTCTGATGACTAGTTAAGATCTTCTTTGGTGGCTGTGCAACCAGGATTTTAATTAATAGTATTGCTGTATGCCACAAAACATTAAAATTATCTTGTGATATGCTGGGTTTCAGGTTTCAAACGCTGGCAACATGACACACGCAAAAAGGTTGGTGAAGGTCAAGTCTTGATCTGCCAGTTCAGGATTGAATCTTTTTCATCCTCTGCAGCTGTTCAACACTACCTCGTCTTATCTCAAGCCAAAGCAGTGAAGCAGTTCTTTCCTGTGACGAGAACCCTTCTGTTATGAGACCATTACAAGACCAAAACTAATGGGAGCCATTTGAAGCAACTTTATTTTTTTTTTCTTCAAGAACAAAATATAAACCCACCTCCAGCATCCCCTTTATATAAGCCATTGAAACTCTTTAAATATTTACAAAAGATAGAAAACAAAAATAAATAAAACCTGCTGCAGCTCATGAAAAACACATGCGACCTCCTAACACTTATAAACTGCGGTAGCTTCCATACACCACGCTTCAGCTTGAATCGATCCTGAAAGACTAGACAGAGGTCTAATTCATGTTATCTTGTCGGTTCTCCGTTTACCAATAGCTGCTGATGGTAATGTTTCTAGAGTTTTTCCCAACTCACCTGCATTATGCTTATTAAAAGTCTACATTTATGCAGTTTACATGAGAAAAGCCAGAATACCAGGTGATCACTGATGGTGTATAACTAAAAGAAAATCAAAAGCAAAATAGTCATAAATTAGTGGGATACTGGCACAATTTCTAGCTTGTGTTATTGCTAATAAGCTGCAGCTTGGTGGATGTGAATCAAAATTAAACTTTTCATGTCATTACAGCAGTAAAGTGGGTCAGATTTTTATGTTAGAAAAAAGAAAGAAAAGGCCTGCCAATAGGAAACAGGAGGGATTTATCTTGGTGCACACTGACCCCTACTGGTTCCTCATTGTGAGGACAAGCAGCATAGAGATAATGAGATCCGTGGGGAATTTTCTTTTTAATAAGAAATACAATTAGTATTTAAACCGGAATTATACATTAAAAAATCCTTAAAGACGACTCTGATACAGTAATCTTACAACTTTAGAGTTTAGACTTAGTCTAAATTATATCTGTAACCTCAGAACGATAAAACAGTATTAACTTGATGTTCCTTTCATTCTGCCCCACAACTCAAGAACCAAACTAAAAATCTTTTGACAAGAGTGCAAAAGCAAACAACATCATTGTATGGCTTACTGGTGTGAAAAAGATGTAGGCTTGTGTTGAATCAGTGTGTGTATGTTTTTTTTTTTTCCAGCTTTCAACTGTCAGTCTATAAGCCACAATGATTCGCCTCCATACCAGGTGAAGCGGCTGAAATACAGCACAGCGCTTCCAGAGCAGGCACTTCAGTACTAACTGTCCTTCGAACTATCTGACTAGGAATAGTCAGTTCGTAATCAGTAGGTTTCTTTTCTTTTTTTGTTGGCTATCGTCATGTGATCTGCCTGCTCCTGGGGCTTGTTTGACAGACACATGCTGCAGCTAAGTCTGATAACCCTTTCACTTCTGGGTCCATCCATGGATGTGCAAGTCTTGGCCCCCAGTAAGGAACAAGCCATCTACAGAGTGTTGATCCATCATCGGGCTCCATGCAGGTCCACAAGTCTGTTAAGCTCCCAAAACATCACGTTCAGCTGTTCCCTGTAACACAAATATCACAATGCTGTGACAACAGACTATAGTAACTACAGCTTGTATACATCAACAGATAGTTTACTTCTAACTCCTGCACAATGTCACATGTATTAGCTTGTTCTGAACGGCACTGAAGGCCCATTTTCAAACGTTGCATACCTAGCGTTTTGAAGCTCAAGCCTTCAAACTCACCCTCATCATCAGAATCGAATCCAAACAGGTTTGAGCACTTCTTCAGCTGGAGATGGTTCTGCAGCTCCTCCGTACTGTCGAACGTTGCGAAGCAGTTGGCACATCGTTGTCTCTGCAGAGCTGCGGCCTTCCAGGCGTTTCCATAAAGCAGCACGGAGACCGGCATCTCCTTCCTTTTCTTTGGCATGGTGATGAACTTCTCGTCCAGGTATGCAGTGGGTGGCGGACGCATGTACGGCCGCTTCCTGTAATCTTTACTCAGCGTGGATTTGGATTCTTCACTTGATGCTGGTCCGTTCTCCATTTGAAAGTAATCGATAGCTGCTGATGGTAAAGTTTTTCCCGACTCACCTGCAGAACTTTCTTCTGCTGCTGGTTGAACTTTTGCAGACTTTGCAGACTTCTTAGTTGCTGTTTGATGATCTTTTAATTTCTTCTTTACAAGCTGTTTTGCATCATCTTTGTGACTATCCCTGCGCTTCTTACTTGCTTTGTTTGCCTCTGACTTACTCGTCACATTTGCCTTTTTAGATTTTTCCTTTTTGTGTACTTTCTGCTCATTTATTTCAGGGGCAGCAGGCAGACAAGTCTTATTAAACATGTGAGCCGGCTCTGATGGAGCAGGACTGTTAAGTGTTGCATCTGAGGCCTTTTCTTTTGTTGTCCCCTCCTCAAAAGTGGTCTTTCCTTTGGCCTCATCCTGTTGTTGGACTTCACATTTGAACTCTGCCATCTTTTTCAAGGCCAAGCTTTTGACTTGACTTTTGCTTTGACCCTTTTTCTTGACTAACTTTTTGTCCACCTGTTTCTTTGACCACTCCATATTCCTCTTCTTCACCTTGCCTAAGTCTGAAGATGCAGTACACCGACTGTTCCCTTGTTTCGCAACAGATTTCTTCAACTTATCCACTCTTTTCACCTTCTGTGGTTTTTCAGAAGAGGATGGCAGGTTCAAGCCTTTGCTTGGAATAGAGAGCACAGAGTGATGTGATGAACCTGTGTTTTCTTCTTTAGCTTTTCTCTCTTCATCAGCAGAACTTTCTACCGCTGCAACTTTGGCCTTCACTTGAGATTTGGGCTTGGACGGTTTTTTCGAAGCCGACGGCATGGCCGGATCTTGGTTGTGACATTTTTTCTCGACAGCATTTTTGTTCACTTTACTTTTCACAATCTTGTACTTCTTTGCCTTGCTGGAATCTGAGGTTGTGTAATGTTTTTTAAACATATGCAAATTCTTTGCTTTAACAGCATTTGGCTTTTGTGTTTTGAGGTCTGAGGTCAGACGCTGGTTTGAACTGTTAGCGAGAGATATATTGTGTTTCCTTGTAGTCTGCTTTCCCTCTGTTGTTTCCGTCTTTAAATCCACTGCTGACTTCTCTGTAGCTTTAACTTCGTTCTGGACCTCCTGCTTTTTGTCTACTTTTAACTTGTTACTCACGCTTGAAATCTTCACTGATTCTGAAGAAAGCTTTTGACCAGCTGTAATGTTTTCATCATGCACAGCTTTATTCAACTTAGGAGGACGGCCTTTTCTTTTCAGGCCTTTTTCGTTTCCTTTTACCTGCTTTTCCTCCAGTTTCAGCTTCACTTTTCTATTGTGCTTCAACAACGATGACGAGATGACTTTATGAACTTTGGAAGCTGGAGGAACTGTACTTCTTGCTTTAACTTTCCGTAATATTTGTCTTAATCTAAGATTACGAACGGCAGGCTGTGCAGATGTGTCCTTATTAGAGAGATTTGTCAACACGTTTGAACCCTTGTGCTCATTTTTTATCACAGGTGAAGTCTTTCTTGCCTCCAAGTCATGTGTTGCCTGTTGTCCTAACATATGAGCAGCCTTGACACTCTCAGTGCTTTTCCCAGCAGTAGAGGCAGTAGTATCTTCTGAACTCTGAGGTTTCTTCTCAATCGGTGCTTTACTAGGTTTGTCACCTTTCTGCACACTGGTGTTCTTGTCAGGTTTAACTGACTTGGAAGCATAGTGGTCCCTTTCGTGAAGGTTCAGTGCCCAAAGACAAATAAATAGCTTGGAACATCCTGGAAGACAGCACACTGCCTGCAGTGGACTATGCTTCCTGGCATGCCGTCTCATTTCCATCCCGGTTTTGAACCTGGCCATACAACCCTGATGAAGGCAAGGATGCCGTGGAATGAGTTTGTGTCTTTCAACATGGTGCTGAAAATGTTCAAAACTCCAACACACCCTCATGCAAATACTGCATTTACTATTTCCGACACGGAAAGCCAGTTCCAAAGGTTTGATATCACCGTAGTGATCTTCAAGAGCATGGTACAAGAGAGCAACTCGATTCTTTGACAGGTCTGTGCACCAAGAGCAGCCATCCACAGGACAGAAAACTTTCTCTTGTGGCTCAACATTTTTCTCTTCAGGAACATTCCCATTTTGTTTTGAAGCCATCTTCAGGACCTGCAGAGATTCTGTCTTTTTCTTTTTGTCTTCTGTGGAATGAGTAAACTCATCTCTCTGTGGTGAAACTGCAGAAGAATCAATCTCAATATCGTTGTTTTCTTCCAAACTTGAACTCGCAGCTCCATCACGTGTTCTTTTTTGGGGGGTCTCTTGCAGTCCAGGCTTCTGGTTGGCATCCAAGTTGCTTTTCAGTCTTGTCAGCTCCCTCTTTTTGCCAATGTGTCCATTTACCTTGTGAACAGCAGTTTTGTTATTGAGATCCTTTGCCCTGCTTGGCTTTTCTTGTGGAAATGTACCACAAACCTGTTTGTCTTTAGATCTTAATGTTCTGGATTCAGACGGACCCGATTTTGGAGAGACTGTCAATTTCCTCTGTTTCCCCTTGCTTCCACAGCCAGGGGACATTTTTGTGGTCTTTGCTTTGGCAGAGGTTTTAGCCGTGGTGGTACAGACAGTGTCTGAGACCCCATTTTTTTGGTCTTTGATCCTCTTTAGCTTCTCTATGTGATCGGACAGGTGCATCATGGCCAACAGGTCATCTTTAAATGTCATCCTACAAAACATGCACTCGTCTTTACGAAAATGGAACATTGCGTGCTCTACAACTCGACTTCCCTTAAATTCCTTGCTGCAGAAGGTACAACAAAAGTCCAACTTTGATTCCTCTGATTCTGGTACCATTTCCATAAGCTCACTGTTTTCAGGTGAATCTGAACTATCATCCGGATCATTTGCTTTCCCTTTTTCCCCTTGAGTGTCTTCTACAGAGGCATCCTGTTCTGATGTAGAGCAGCTGGAGGTAGTCCGTGTCTTGTGATGCACTTTAGACTTTCTTCCATCTCTTGAATCTTTAGATGTACTACTGTCTGGCGTTTGCAGTTTGTCAGTCTCCTGTTTTTGAGAAAGCTGCTCAGGTGAAAGTTCAGTGACCATTTCTGTTACTAGTGTCAGAGCAGATATGTCACTTGGACTTGTCTGGTCTATAAGAACATAAGAAGC
This sequence comes from Melanotaenia boesemani, assembly GCF_017639745.1. Taxonomy (NCBI): domain Eukaryota; kingdom Metazoa; phylum Chordata; class Actinopteri; order Atheriniformes; family Melanotaeniidae; genus Melanotaenia; species Melanotaenia boesemani. Next base: position 14,441,844 of record NC_055705.1, read on the forward strand.
CTCTGTTTCTGATGGCTTATTTTGCCTAATAACACTTGTTCCAGGGCTTGTGTCATTTTTACAAGGCACGTGTCCTTTTGAGTTTTTAGGTAAAGCATCTGTGACATCCATTGTGGAAATACTGGCAGTGACAGAATTGCTACCACTTTCACCCTGAGATGGAAGTGACATGAGCTCTTCTTCCCCAACTCTCAGGGCAACATTTTGAGAGTATAAGGGAGCAGGATCTGCAGATTCACTGCTTGAAACATCAGCATGAAGCGAGACTGAATGGTTTTCACCAGTAGCTTTCCTCTTAATCTTGACTGTTGTTGTGGTTTTTGAAACCCGAGCTTTGGAGACCTGTTCCACAGCTGGAGCCTTGGAGACTTTTTCTAAAATTGTTGACTGTGAGGCAATGGTGACTTTCATCTCAACAGCAGGCTCCTCGCAGGGCTCTTTAGCCGAAGCAACAGTCTGAATTTGAGGGAGCTCGCACAAATCGGGGACTTCTACTACTTCAGCGGCTGATGAAGTCTGTGACAATGTGGTATCTCTCAGCTTAACAGAAGAGTTTTCAGGGTGAGCTCTGACATAATTGATGCTTTGTGAGACTTTCGCTGTGCTCTGAGCTTTAGAGATCCTATTTGAATCCGGGGGGTTAGTCACTTTGTCTGCCCCAGTTGTCTGTGAGGCAACTTTCAACTCAACAGACGTTTCAGAAAGCTCTCTAGTTGATGCTTTTTGTGACAATGGTTTTGTACTTTGAATTTTAGGGACTTTCTCTAAGACTCCCATGTCTTTAGCAGTTACTGTTGTCTTAGACATGGTTACCTCTTTCATCTCAGCCTTTTCTGATGGATCCTTTGGAGGGCTACCCTGTACTGATGAGCGTGTGATTGTTGATACAGAGCTGTGAACATTCGGCCCATTGCCTTTTCCTTTTTGTCTGCGAGCATAGCAGTGCAACAGCTGTATGAACATAGTTGCATCTCGTGCTCTGAGAACCACCTCTTTGCGATGTATAGGCTTGGCAGGTTGTGCAGCTGCAGGAAGTTTTAATGTAGGTTTGTAAAGAAGCACTTGAGGGAACCCTCTGGGTCTGCTGCAAGCATCTTCAGCAAAGCTGCCCAACAGTTCATTATCTGGTAGGGAAAGCTCCAGGATAACTTGAGGAGGGCTAGCTTGTAAAGACTGGTCTGCCGAAAACCCATTCTGGACTTTGTCGTTTTCCTTCGCCTTTAAATGAGAGTTTATCAAAGGTTTGAGTTTGGTGTTCTTGTTCTGACCATGTTCAGACCTTTTCATGACACATGAGCGAATGTGCTTTGTCCGTTTCAATCCATTCTTTTTAACCTTCAGAGAAACATTCTCTTCAAGAGTTCCTGAGTCTTGCAGGAGCCACTTGGGTTGTCTAATCCTTCGTTTGGGTGGGTTCTTCTCCGAGAGTCTTGTAGTGCGTCTGTGTTCCTCATACCTGAAAGCTAAACTGCTGTGCATTCTGTCTAGCTGCCAAAATGAGCGCCTCAAAGCACCAGAAGATTGCTTCAAGACTTGTGATCCTTGGTTGCCTTTCCTTCTTACAGCATGGTCATTAAGCCGCATTTTATTTGCACCCATCTTAAGTCTTTTGGATACAACGTCCACATCCTCTTTATGATGCCGCTTCTTAGCTACAGCATGAAGTTCATTTCTATCTCCTTTACGACATGCTGCTGCTCTTGATTGGAGAGATGGCTCTTTGGCGCAGTACTTGGAAATCCATTTGTCTTCCATGATTTCTTCAAGAGCAGCACTAACCACCTTCTCACTCATCAACTTTAAACAGCTTGTCCGTAGAGCAATGAGGTTCCAAAACTCTGGATCGAAATACAGATCCTTCTTCAAGACCTAAGAAAAAGAAAAACATACAAATATTATAGGAACATCACTTACATACTACTGCATTTGCAGCTGTTAGACACACATGATGTGGTTATGTTTAAATCTCAGTTATGAGGTTTGTGCAATCTGCCTGTTTCACTGGTAACAAAACAGCTGGATGAGAATGATACTACCACCCCCATGCTTAACAGCTGGACACTTTAATATCTGCATTTACTCAGCCTCTCACACACACTTGCATATTTGTATTGCAGAAAAACAAGACATGCTCTTATAACTTTCCCTGAAGACAAAAAAGAAACTATACAAAAGACTGAACAGTGACACCATGAGTTTAGAAGTCAAACCAACATTTTCATGTCTACTTTACAAGAATGAGTCTTTTCTGTTTGTAAAAACCGAGCCTACACGAGGTAAATTTTATACCTTTCCTCAATCATTAAATGTATGAAAAGATGCTCTACCTGCAGGGTTTCAAAGCGAACATTATTTCTGATGGGGCCATCATCCATGTGGTACTCCTGATCGGGATGCATGTAAAGAAGGTACACCATCTTGTAGGATTCAACAGACCGCTCCAGGAAGAAGACAAGAAGAGCACACGTCCGGCAAACCTCCAGATCGTTGGAAAGCAGACCAGCAATGGTTTTGTAGATTAGGGACTTGGTAACAACATCACAGGGAAGACAAGCCTGCAAGGCGTGAGCACAAAGTTCCACACAGAACTGGATTCCTTCTGCACCCACCTAGAGAGACACAAAGTTAAACATTTAATAAATACATATCTTAACAAATCTCAAAAACAGATTTTAAAACATATTTCTTTCTCACTTCTTGAAGTATTGCTCTGATGAATGGGAAGATTGATTTGACATTTGTAGCAGACAGCATCAGCCGATGACACTCCTCTTGAAGAGCCTGCTTGGATGTTTTCAGTCTTCTATGAAGATTGACCCATACTAGGACCAGATCGCTACAAGGTGGTTAGGAGGAGGGGAATATATGAACAGTTCTTAATGTTCATGTAAAGGGGAATAAATACTGAATTAAAATTACTTCACTGTTGCATTTTAGTAGAAATTACAAACCATTAAATTGGATTCAACTAATGTCAAATACATTTCTCGTTACAGCAGCATGAAATTCAATTTACTCACCACAAATAGTACATGTCTCCCCTACAGAGCTGCTGTGACAAGAAGGCTGTGCTGAGACCCAAAAGCAGCTCATCCTTTTCTTCACACTCCAAGCTACAGATAATGTGTACCGCATCTTTACCATTAACCTCAGCCACCTGAAAACAGTTCAAGGCATTTAGACAATAGAAAGGCACAAACTGCAGCAAAGCTGTCACAATATGACTAAAGTACAGGCTAGCTTCTAGCATCAAGTTACTCCACGTACCTCTTTATGTAGCAGGGCATGCTGTGAAGTTTTGTAAAGCCATGAGAGGTAGACCTGGAGGAAGAACAAGTGTTGTCCTGCTGTGGGATGGTCAGCACAACATTTAGCCAGGGCCATGGCTTCGCTAACACGCTCACATGATAAAAGGTAGCGAACCCGCAGCTCGAAGAACACTGGAAGCTCAGAATTGATGCATCCTTCCACTGAACGAAGGCCAAGCAAGAGAGACAGTTTCATTTATTCTGATACTTGAACAACTGAGAACACATCTTTTTACATTGAATAACTTTGCTGACCTTCATTCTGAGGTAAACTGGACCTGCTGAGGATTCCCTGTAAGGCTGGGCTGGCCCAGGGCCCATCACCCTGAACCAGGTGCTCCACCTGAAGTAAGTGAACATTCTGATACTCTGCTAGAACCAAATGACATTCCTGAAAGAGCATGGGGACAAGAACAGTGTCTTAATGTGCTTGTATTTCAAACAGTATCTTAAACATCATCTTTAGACATGTTCAAAGATATTCAAAACCAATAAGAAAGCCATTAATATGACTTTACAGCTCATGTGCAGGATTAACATAATTGTTTCTGCAAGCATACTTTCATCATCTTATGTGGTAGATGGCTTGAATTTTATTCTCACCTGGAATGTAGCAGTGAAATTTTTCAGTGGCTCCTGATTGAAGTCCTTCTGGTCAAAAAACAGCAGCAACTCAAAAATGCTCCTGGGACAAGATCAAATAATCACAGAAATATAGTCATTTGGTGGCTCTCAAGAAAGCAACTGTGATAGAGAGGCTGTGAAAAGCGGGTTGTTGTGAAAGTGAGGAAAATTCTGGGAGGGATTGTGAGGCATGGAGGCTTTGGAGACTGGGGACACTAATTGGCAGCATGCAGCCATTTTTTCTGGCTCACCAAAAATATTTTTGTGACTTAGCAAAATACAAATCATATTTCAGATTAATAAAAATCGCCACCAACAGCCCACAATATAATGGATAGGTCAAAATTAAGCGCAACCAAAAGAAATTTTTTCTGTATGAAGCTACGTGAAGCTAGATGGTTTTTTCTGATTTCTTTTCATATAATGTTTTTTTTTAATGGGGGAGTGTGAAATGTTTGTGCTTTTTCCAAGTCCAACTACCTTTGTAGTTTAAAATATTAGATCATTCCTTTTCTAGAGAAAAGTGCCAATATTTTTATTTATTAGTCTGCATTTAATAACAGGAGGGCTTTCACAGCTTCACTGACTCCAGTAAACTGAACTGTCCAGGAGTATATCACAATTAAGATGTTTTATTACACGGGATTACTGTTCTTCCCTCCCAGGCATCATTATAATCTGGCTGCATGTGGCTTCTAACATCTACTTTACAAAGTCGTAACCTCAGTGATTATTTATTAAATGTTACTGTGTTAGACTTTTCAGCTGTGCTTTGGACCATTTCTGGTTTCTGGCTTTCAAGTGAAGACATCCAGCAGTAGCATATTATTCTGCCATTACCCACTCCTACATAAAGCAAGTCATCTTAAAAGGTGTTATCACAAATGACATGATCTGGAAGATCATTTTCCTGACTGATGATCCAAATTTTGCATGCAATATCCTCTGTACTTGCAAATGGATGAAAAGTATGAAAAGCACTGAAAACGCACATCTTTATTAAAATACACAGCCTAAGAAATAATGTTACTGGAAAATGATGTTACTGGAAACAGTTGTCACTTTAAAGCAGCTAGAAGCAAAAATCCAGCTCTCCAAAGAATGAATGCAACCCGTCCAGTGAAGGTGGTGTACTTACAAAGCCAGACTACTGATTGTTTGGTGCACATGATCACAGTTTGATGTGAAGAAAGTTGAGGCTCGCGCAAAATAGCGCAAAGCTATCTCAAGGATCCTGAGCTGGGGTAGTGGCACCTGCCAGTGAGAGGCATACTCCTCCACCAACTGTACAGAGCAAAGGCAAAACAAAGACAAATCAAAAACACAACATTACAAAGTTTGGACTAGAAATCATGTTTAGGTCTGTGGCAGGATTGTAGTTTTGACTTTAAATCCAGATACAATGGAGACTCAATAAGTAGTAGTCCATTAATAATGTTCGATTACAATACAAAATAATTAGAAATGCAGTTATCAGACAATCAGGAAATATTCTGATACCCATTTGATTCCTATAAGGATATTTAAAAAAAAAAACAGACTGCAACCTACAAATAGCACATTTTAGTCTTATAGAAGATAAATCAAGCCGATGGAAAGTGGATAACTAAATAAAGAAAGTAAATGCAACCTTCATTCTTTGTTCTTGAAATTCAACCGTGACAATCAGGCTGCTACAGTATCTAATACAATAACCCTCCTTGCATCGATTAATGCATTTATTATAACCAATATGGCAGAGACACGCCTGCTTTTCAATTGCTAAAATTCAAAAACATACTTGCAGAGAACTATCTCAACCATCATGTTTGACTGAGTCTAGTCTGCAGCTTTCCACTGAACATGCTTTCCCTGCAGTGCAAAGTGATAAATCTACTTAATTGCCAGAAACTAAACGAAACGTGGTTCTTCCTGGTGTCTCCCCCTGTAAGGACCCCCCAAAAAAAAAAATTTTAAATTACCATCTGATGGGGAGGGTCACTTAAAGTTAAATCAATTAAATGAGCACATTCCTGAATTAAAATGAATGTTGTAGGACTGAATAGGTCAGTCAAAATTCTCACACAATTGCCCAATAGCAATTACTTGACTTGTCACTTGGTATGACAGCTGGAATAACATCTATTCACCTGTGTAGACAGGATGACGCTAAGAGATATGCCTCATTTAAGTCATTATATCCACATCCTGTTCTATTGGTCAACTAATGTTTTTATATACACTGATTATATATATATATATATATATATATTTACAGCAATTGATTGATAACTACAATTTCATGGTTATAACACTTAAGTATCTTCCTGCAACCCCAAATAATTTACCTTTTAAGAGGCAAAAGGCACGTATCTGTGTATTATCATCATTCACTGTGACCATCGTCTAACGTTTTCAGGTTATGAGAAAATGTAACAAGTCATGAAGTCTAAAAGGGAAAATTGGCTTTACTGCATATTACAGGATAGAAAGGATTAGATTGAAACAAGTTAGGTAACTGTTATCTAGTAACAAACATAACTATTATTCGTGCTAAACAATTTTCACTTAGCAGTTGGGTAAACACTGAACGTGCTTACAGCAGACGTACATTCTGGGCTAGCCAGGCAGCTAACTCAAACGACAAGCCGCCTTAGCCATCTAGCTGAACAATGACCAATAATTGTCAAGCTATGACTGACTTCCAGCCTCGAATGTTTTCACATTTTCATCTATATACGAGTCTGCGCCGTCAGAAATGCCGTTTAACATGTGTTACATGGACTGATACACTTGTTTGCACCACGACTGGTTGGATAGATGCTAACGAGTTCCACTGCTAATGCTAGCCAAGTAACTATCACTTCTGGGGGAGGGGAGTCGGCTAACATAAATGTTCGCATCTTCGACAATAAACTTGTCACCAACTTCAGCAAGGCCTCCTTACCTTGCAAAAGTCAGAGCAGAACGGTTCACTGTCGACTTGGAATTCGTCACCTGAGTAACGGCTTAGAAGACACTGTATTTGTTTTTCTAGCCCCTCTAACTCGTTTGTACTGCTCTCCTCCGCCATACTGCCTGTCTAGCCTTGCTCGTAGCAGCCAGCTACCACACAACACATATCGCCATTATTGACAGCGCTGATTGGATGCCACTGTCGTAAAGGGGCGCGCTCCTTTATTACACCACTGTAAGCCGAAAGGGAGCAAGTTGAGGTGGAGTTTTTGTGCTGCGTTAAAATCAAAGGCAACTAATAATGACCCGACGACACGGTATTCCCGGTACATCATTACATGTACCACAAACCACATGGCAGACACAAACACAGTGCGTTAAAATTAGCGTTTATGTCCCATTGTCGAAATTTAGATTAATCACTTTTAAAGGGGTATTGCACCCAAAATGTGTTTTTGAGCTGTAAACAACACGCCATTACTTAATTGTGATGAAACCACATATACTGTTGATAAAATTTGTATTTTTTATTTTTTTTTAACGGGATTTTGTGGGTAAGAAATTAACGCCCTCTACAGGGTGAAACCAGCTTATGTTTTTCGTGACACAGAGAGGTTCTCTATTTCAAGAGAAAATTTTAAAAACCTTACAGGCCCTCCCTCATATGCAAACAAATAGGTCCTGGTCAGGTCCCGGTCCTGCCTTGCAGGCACAGAAAACCACGCCCACCAACACATATGAAGGGATGTGAACTTATATAGTGTAGATTGCTTATTTACTTATTTATTTGAGTTATTTGACAGGGACATTGCATTTGTACATAGTCACAAAATATTGTAGCTGATGCCATGCAGAGTTTTTAGCCAAAGCTAGTTCTCAACTCTTGTCCCTGGTTGGGCTAGTTTCATACTTCCATTCTTTCACAGAGTTTCTGATGAAATGTTCCTGCAGTGGGATGGATTTGTGCTTCTGAGGGGTGTATAAGTAACACCGGACTTGATTCTTTACCTGCTGATTCTCATCTGGTGACAGACAGCAGCTTAAATCGTAGCAGCAGCAAATTCCAGCAGCACTTCTTGCAGCTGCCACAACCTGCCGCGAGTCTCCACAGCTTTCCAGAGCTGCTGGAGCTGCTGACAGGCCAGCTAACAGCGCTAACGGCTCAGACTGATTCAGGACCACCTGGTTTGTGTGTAGCTGAGAAGATTCAGGAGGGAAAGTCTTCCACCTCAAAGGCCGCTCTGTGGCGTAGATGCTTTGTGAATCTGGCTTTGCATCTTGCCAGTGAGCTGGTCTGCTGTCTGTCAATCATTTCTGCCTGTGTATCCCGACCCGCCCACTCTCCTCTCCCTGATCACCCCACACCTCCCACTCCAACCCTTGAAGTTTTAGGCATTTTTCAAATTTGGCAGTGGGTGGACGCAAAAAGTAGGGGGTGTAGTTACACTTTAACTCATTGTTCTAATAAACTGAAGCAATATTTGAATATTAATAAAGGTAAATGCCACTACTGTGATATTTTGTACTAATTGATCTGCATTTATATACTTTTGCACTAAGTGCACCCTATATCTAGATAATATATTTCATAAATTGTGTTAGGATATGATCAACAGTGACTCTACAATGACATTTTTACTGTGTTGGCAGCATCTTTTACTTCATGCCTGTTCAAATTTAAACAGTTGTGAATCTTTTATAATATAAAAAATACCAGTTCTGCACATGTTGTAATTCTCTGTGTTAGAAGAGCAACGTATTAACAGTAAAAGAGAAACAGATTTTCAACACATCACAAAAATTTCAGACTATAAGCTGTAAGAAATAAAGAAAAGAAAGAAAGAACATTAAAAGAAGACATTTTGCAGTTTATGGTTTATGCAAGTCAGAGTGATTTAAAGGATGTACATAAAATGAACTTTATCAAACACCTAGTTGCACATTTGAAGTGTCAACTTCTTTTATAAGTTACTAAATCAATAAACCTTTTCCACAGCACTATGGAAAAAATACCCCTTCTGATAAGTGTGCTGGTGGCCCTTCTACAAATAATTCAAATATAAGGTAAATATCAACCATGAGGCATTTTTCTCCAACTAGCTCCCCCATCTTGTCCAAATAAGGTCACGACTGGCTCCAAGAAAACCAAAATGGCAACAGCCAAATGCCAAACTCAGGGGCCAGTTGTTCACACTTAATCTGGTGGGATTTTGATTATGGGATTGGATCAAATCTTGAAAATGGGTTGTTGCAAAGGGAAAGAAATCGGATTGGATTACACAATCCAATCCTAGATGTGATCTTGATAAACTCTTCAGTTTGTGTTGTTCAAAACCTTTGAGTAGGACTTGATAAACTTTGATCCTAAAACAGGATTATCTTGATCCCAACAAGGGATAGGATTTCAAGGTGGATTTCAGAAAGAAAATGTGGTCAAACTTCAAATTTGATCAAATAATAGTATCTTTTTAGTCAGTGCACATGCTAATATTTACATGTTGCGCTTGACTTGTTCAACAGTTTAAGTGATAAAGTAGATAAAGTAGCATAGGCTGCCTATTAAGCCTTTCAGCATAGTAAAGCAGAAAAAAATCACAACATGGTCATGAACAAAGATTAAACCCCCAAACAAATTTCAAATACAAACACAAATAAAATATTCTATTTTCCTGTTATTCATCGCTGCATAATCAGAGAAGAACCCATCAAAAAAATCATTTCTAACAATTGCATCCCTTCCTACACATCCAGTCAGACCCTCGTTCTGACAGAAAGCAAGAGGTTGGTTTGGTTTGTCAACATGGGCCTCAGGTGCATCATTAACGTCATTACAGAGAGGGACATTGAGCCTTTTTTATGTTTCCAAAATATCCACCATGTAGTTGTTAATGAATTTGTTTTATATTTGTTGTGGCTTAGATGAGAAGTCATAAAAGTATCAATAGATAAAGACTTAAAGTGACCCTATATTGGCTCTTCTGTCTGTTGTTCTTTACATAGCTGGTAACCCACATTGTTTTAAGTTCTGGTAATCTTGACAATAGTGATTCTGGATCAGGGTGATTCAATCGAATGCTGCTTTGAGCAAGCGAGATAAAAGTTTGATGGATTACGTGATCCTCCATCGGGAAAAATGGGATTCCCAAATCCATATTGCTTTTATCCGGATTAAATCTTTTGAACAACTGGCCCCTGAGGATCAAAAGTAATCCAAAAACCAGTGGGTGATACATCCATCCTCAATATAATGTGTATTGGTCACCTCAGTGCCACCTCCACAGGTAGCCTCATACACCCTCTGGTCATGTTTACATCAGATTGACCGCATGGCGGCTGACATGGGAGTAATTTCAAAATTTGAGAGTGGACAGAATGGACTCAGACCTCAACTCAACTGACTATGCCATCGCACAGCAAAATGTGCTGAAATGAAGCTCTTTATGTATAGAACAGCAGCAGGGTCAAAACATCTATACTTAGCATAAAAAGTAAGGATATTTGTGTTTGGCTGATTATTTATCCTCTTTAAGCCATTTTCATGGCCAGTCTCCTCCAGTCAGAGGAAGTTTTTTTCTTTTAAAGCAGCCTTTAAGCCAAATGAGTTGTAAAACTCTTGTGTGGAAACGAAGTAGCACTGGTTTTTCAGTTTTTGGATCCTTTCTAATAATACGAATCTACTTCCTTACATCCAAGCGTACTTCAAGACTTCTGTAAAGTAAAATTACTTTTACCAACATTCAGTTGCTTAAACTGATCATTTTGTTTACCCTTTCCTTTTTCTACTGTTGCTATGAAGCAGAGTCTTAATGATGGGACTTTAATGATCAGGATTACTAATAGAAATTCAATAAGAACCAGTCATGGAAAGATTTAATACTTGGAAAATGCATTGGAATTTTACAGGCAGGAAAAGAAAAATGTATGAGAGTTTGTAAGATTTGCAGCATTCTTTAAACTTTATTTAGTCATTTACATTCCTTAAAGAGCAAACATTGCAATAAAAAATGTTTTATCCTAGGCAAAGCTAAGATTAAATATTCAAAACCTCTTCATAGTTACATTGCAGGCATGTGCTGAAACAGGAGCAGGTAAAAACAGTGGATAATTCCAAAAAAGAAGAAAAAAAAAAACCCTGCAAACAGTAAACAACACAACATGTGACTATATACAGCAGCACTGATTTTCTTTTTATAATTACGATCAATGTGGCATTTGTACTATCCTGTCTTATTACTCATGATTGATGCACAAGGTAGTAGAGATACAATCAAGTTTTATTTTAAACCGAGAGTGACAGAAAAGCCTTATAAAAACATAAAGCTGTCCACAAATTACAATCTTACAAAAGATTTGCTGTAAACTTTACAAATACAGACAATCACTGCTAGATGTAAACAGTATGCAAACCTACAAGCTGACAAAATTTCATTATGCACTTTCCTAATTAAATCATCAGACTTGGGTTCAAAACACAAAAAATAAGAAAAACCGAAAATAACAATCAACCTAAACCCAAAGATCACCTCAACCCCCTGTCATTAAGACTTGTTTACTAAGTCAGTCACCGTTTATTGTAGAGTGAGAAATGTTTGAGTCTATGCTTTGCTTCATTTAGCCAATCACATCTCGTCAGTGGACTCTGATATGGAGCGCTCTCTCTTTTCCCGGCCTGTGACGAAGTTGAGCAGGTCGACGGCCGTCACCACGCCAAAAACCATCTGCTTCAGTACAGGAGAGCCATCTGTCAGGTCTGAAGGAGGAACAGGAGGGAAGATACAGGTTAAAACCAGATTTCCACTCAAGAGATCAGACTTAATTTATGTTTTAGTCACTAGGGGGCAGCAAAAGGAAACACCAAAGGGTGCATTCCAGGGACGGATAAGGTGGATAAGGCTGAAAGGGAGAAGGAAATCAGAGGGACATCACATGTTAGATGTTTTGGAAACAAAGCTATATAGGCTAGTTTAATATGGTTTGGGCATGCATGCATGAGGAATAGTGAATATGTTTGCAGAAGGATGCTGAGTTTGGAGCTCGATGGTGGGAGGCCAGGAGAAAGACCAAAGAGGAGATTTAAGGATGTAGTAAAAGAGGACATAAAGTTGGTGTAAAAAAGGATGCAGAGGACAGGGTTAGCTGGAATCAAAAGACCCCAGGAGAGAAAAGCTAATCAGAAGCAGCAGAGCAAGCTTATAGCTCCCACACCCCAAAGAAAAGGTCAAGGTTGTCTAAACTCCATTTCTACTTGTATGTTCGCTCCATTGCTGGACTTTGACACTTAAATGGAGATTATCAGTGGAAAGTTGACCCACTGAGCTCAACCAATGTTGTCTTACAAATGTGGGTGTGACAGAACGAGAGGTTTAACAGCAGTCAGCTGGATGTGTGTCGATGCAGCACAAACTCCAACAGTTAAAAATCATGTTCTTGCTTTAATGACAAAATAACCAAATGGTTTCAAAGTAGTCTCACTATTTAGAAAAAGTGATAGAAGAGCAAGGGAATTCAAGAAAATGCAAAAAATAAAAAAAAAAGGATGACACGTTTGAGAAAATGTGCTGCAAACTTACATTGGATCTGTTCATGCACCACCAGGGCAAAGTGGTCGGTTTCCAGAATGCGGGATAACTTTCCCAAGTTATCAGTCAGACGGATCTGTGGATGAAAATGAGACAGAAGGGGAAGAGATTCATTAATACAACATCAAAAGTCTAATACAATATGCACAAAGGGAGTTGTTCACAGGGTAAGCTTAGTATGCACCAAATATTACATTAATGTTAAAATAGTGAACTGATATTAAAACCTCAGTTAGTTTAAATGTCTCAGAACAGCTTTAGTGCCACATGATGGCGCTAAAGTGTAAAAGGTTGGGGTTATTTCATGACGATCTAAGTTAAAAATACAATGTTATCTTTAAAATGTCTACTTTTGACAAACTCCAACACAGGTGCCACGTTTGAACCTGCTTTCCTGGCCACACCGTGACTCTATAGTCAAGATGGTTTAAAGCATTTTCACCTGGAGAGCCTCCCCTGAATCAGACTGCCTCACTGGTACCTACTATGGGGTCTTAAAATGGATCATATTGCACATATTTCCACAATCAGAGATGTCTGACCTGTTTGAACTGCTTGTAGAGCACTTTGCTGACTGGGTCAGAGAGCCTGATCTTTCCTGCAAGAATTGATGATAACATGTTCCCCAAAGTCACCATGCCCAGGATCAACCTACACACACACAGACACACACAGGTAAAAATGAATACCTTCATCATGCTTAACAAGAAGCTGAGTATATAATCACATTATGTTCTAACAATGGTAAAATATAAATATATATGTGTATATATAAGAGAAAGATTCTCACCCTGCCTCATCCACTACAGGTGCTTGGTCAAATCCCTTCTCCTTGAGGATTTTGATGGTCTTCTGACAGGTGACGGTGGGAAGGACAGTGAGAGGGGCTGACATGTTCAAGCCCTGCAGCTTCAAGTTCCACCACCTGTCAGCCAGAGACATGATGGCACATTACAAAAACTGATAGAGGTTGAGACCTGCACCTGAACAGAATAAGCCACACAACCTCTTTGGTTGTGGTAAATACAGATTTAAACTCGCATACCATGGCTTCTTCACCATTATGTCTTCCTCCCTCAGGAAGCCTTTCTGGACCATCCACTTGTCACTCAAGAATTTAGACCTTGAGGGGGAAAAAAAAAAAGACATGACGTTCTGCACAGATTATCTCAATGCTTGTACTTGAACCTGCTCAGATGTCTCAGAAACAGGCTGGTAAATGAAAATAAGAAGCTTCTCACATATAGTTTCGGATGGAGTCTGGCAGGATGACCACACAGCGCTGGCCTTCCTTCAGCTCTCTGGCGACATTCACAGCTGCTGCCATGGCCGTCCCGGAGCTGCCTCCTGTTACAGGAATGAGCAGGAATGAGGCTTAGTTGATTTTAACTGAAAACAAATTCCAGCTTTACAACTTCACATTGTGATCTGAAGACAAAAACATGACTTGCCGCAGAGCAGGCCTTCATCTCTGATAAGCATTCGAGACATGTTGAAGGATTCCTCATCGTTGGACTTGTACCAGGTATCAATAACCTGGAGGGATTAAAGAAAGAACTCGATGTAAGGAATGCACAAAAAATTAGACTGACTTTAAATGAAAGGGGGAACTCACTGATCTGTCGAGGACCGTCGGGATGAAGTCATATCCAATTCCCTCCACCTCATACTGAGTTTTATCGGTTTTGTTCAGCTCATCAGGCTCAGCCAGGATGGAGCCTTCAGGATCAACACCAACAATCTGCACACAACACGCAAACCTAATGACTGAAACTCGGGGACTGCACATCCCACTTCCTTTCAACTACAGCGAGAATTTTTTTTTTTACAATAATCATAACTTCAAACTGAATCTTAGAAAGCCGCTTACTTTAATGTTTGGGCATCTTTCCTTCAGTTTGCGGGCAATTCCTGTGATCGTCCCCCCTGTCCCTGCACCGGCCACCAGCATGTCCACTTTACCTGTTTGGACAGCACAGGCATGACGTCAATGTCTTGAAAAACCAGGGAATCGTAACAAAACGTAAAAAAGAATCTTCTTGAATGACCACATTTCAGTTTGGACTCAACAAATAACTGCACTGAGAGGTTTAAATTCTCACAGTGACGATGTTAAAAATGTTGATACCTTCGCACTGCTCCAGAATTTCCTCGGCTGTGGTGTCATAGTGAGCAAGAGGATTGCTCGGGTTGCGGTACTGGTCCAGGATGTGAGAGTTGGGGATCTCGTTTTTGAGGCGCCAAGCCACGCCCACATGAGACTCTGGGGAATCGAAACGAGCACTAGTGGGTGTACGGACAATCTCTGCACCGAGAGCTCTCAGGACATCCACCTTTGGAGGGAAAAGCAACAACCAAGAATAAAATTGGGGGAGAAACACACACACACATAAACAATAAAAAAAAACAACTTTAATAATCTTCAAAGTTAAATTATTAAGCTATAATGGCTCTAATAATCATTATAATTATTTATTATAAACTACATATACTTATAATGACAAATTATAAGTAAATAATAACGTTGTATTTCTTGTTTAAGGACAAAAGAAATTCTAAAAAAAAAGATGTATGTTCTTCCAAACATGCATGGCTGCCAAAAAATGAGCTGAACTGTGAGGAATAGTGATGGTTTGGATTAAGTTTTAAAGGTCTTGTGTGTAGACTTTAGTGACATCTAGTGGTGAAAATGTAGACTGCAACCAGGTCAGATGGAAAAAAGGAGAATTCCCACAGATTAAAGTAAACAGCGCCAATAATTTAAAGCAAAATTCAGAAAAATGACATTAGCTCTGAGTATCTCCTGCTTCTGGAAATGCTACTCTGTAATTAGCTGAAACAGTCAGGATATACACCTCAAAAAAAAAAAAAAAAAAAAGTGTGGCTTCAGTTTTATGAGGAACTCACCTTCTCCATGCTCATTTTCTCAGGCATTACTATGATGCAACGGTAGCCTTTCACAGCTGCAGCCAGAGCCAGTCCAATACCTGGGGACAAGTTTAAGTAGGTTTTACGACAAACTAGTCATAGCTATAAAAGCATTTCCACACAGCAAGACGTCAGAACAGGTGTGAACGGATGAGTTACCGGTATTTCCAGATGTGGGCTCTATAATAGTGTCTCCAGGTTTGAGAATTCCAGCTCTCTCCGCATCCTCCACCATCCGCAGGCTGATCCTGTCCTTGACACTACCTCCTGCGTTGAAGAACTCGCACTTGGCCACTACAAGCACAAACAAAAAAGGTTTTGTGTTGACATAAAATTAAAAGCTATTATGACAGGACATATATTTCAGAGAGGTTTTCAACCCTGAGCTGTCTTCTTTTGTTCCATAAAAGACAAAAACATAGCAGATTATGAAGTAACACCCCACCCTTTGCATGTTTAAACCCTATCATTTTTAAGTTAAGTCAACAATTACACCTCGTTAGATTTGGGAATCTGTCTTGGCAGCAATGATGAATGACTTACATATTTCGCATTTGAGTCCAAAGGCTTTGGGGATCTTGTTGATGCGTACCATGGGAGTCTCACCAATCCGGTGCAAGATATTTGGAAGGATGGTCTGAGGGACAGTCCTGGGTGGACAGAGTGGGAGAAAAAATGTATGAACACAAAGAAACCACACCCCTGGGAGTGTCCAGTCAGATCCACTGTTGCTACTAGTTTCACTGGTTTGAGAAGTCAAGTGTAACCACTGAAACATCTCGACATTATTTTATTGTTTAAAATGAATAAACAATGGTCTTTTAGTGCTTCTTGGATCCAGATTCTTAACTGCCAACTATTAAAGAGCAGTGGATATCCAAACCTCAGCCTTACCTTTGAACATGTGCATGTGGGGAGTCAGCTTTTGAGTCTCCCAGGCTCCATTTGCAACGGCTGGGAAGGTCAGGCCGGATCCATTTCCTCTCAGGAGAAGTGCTCTTTCTGTCTATCTGAATGGTTCTGCTCGACTCCGCTGGGTCCATTACAACGGTCATTTTTTCAACTCCATGCACTGGAAATGAGCCCTCCCGAAGTTTGGCCTCTCCATTGGTGTGATTGAGCATCTTGGCAGCGTGGGGGCACATGGGGCCCTTAATGGGTGTTTCTTTAGTTGAGGGCACTGACGGCATGGCTTACCCTTGGAGAAAAACAGGAAACATGATTAAGCAACTATGAATGAGGCTTTATCTTGTAGATAAAACTGTGACAGATAAGAGATATGTTGTTTCAATAAAAAGAAGATACTGACAAGTTCATAAATTGTCACATTGGTTTTTTATTTTTTAAACTTGTATTGGGGGGGGGGGGGGGGGGGTGTCAGCACTTACAGCCTCTTTGTAAGGTGCAAAATACCAATTTTGATATGCTAACATGCTTTTAAACAGATTAACATTGGTCTACTAGAGCTAAACACTGAGGCTAATGTGGAGCAACATTAGTGCTGCAGATATTTGACCAAACTTGGAAATCCTTCTAATAGTTGTTGTTTGGGGCTGACTAAGTCAGAAATAATCTTTTAAAGTGAAGAGTTTGAATTTTTATACCAGATTTGCAGGTTAGGGTAGAAATATCCAGCCTCTACATCTTTATCTTGACCCAACTTTAGAGTGAATAATTCTCTATTGGTAATTGTTTTAAATTGGTATAAGCCCCCACTGGGTGATCTGAAGCTGAAGAGTAGATTAAGGAAAAGCATTTGAGAATAAAGCTGCAGATAGGATCATTATTTAGTTTTAGAAAGTTAATCTGAGCTCAGTTTTAGGTCTGTACTAGTATGAGCTCTATGGTAAAGATAATGCATGCCCTCTAATGCAGCAATAACATGCTCCAACTATTATTGAGAGAAATTTGTGTTTAAATTTCCACTTGAATTGTAGCTTGAACCTTTGGATAGATTTTAATACAAACACACCCTGCAGAAAATGGTAGTGGTCATCAAGCTGCTCTCTCTACAGCTTGAAACTAACTGCAACAAAAATAGCTTTAAATTTTTGGTTTTGAAGTGAAGCGTAGTTATGTTTCTCTGCAGTATTTTCATCACAGATATTTTTAATTCCACAGAACATCGTGATAACTTATAAAAAGACCATATGTTTCCATTAAATACCCATGTTAGTTACCTGGCCTGCACTACAAAGAAACTGTAAGTTATCTGATGAAACCGTAACCGCAGTTTCATCAGACAACTAGTCATTTACTTTGGCACAAAAGCAAGGCCCAGTGGAGAATAAACACTAAAACACTCCTTCCTCTTTTTAATGCTGAGTCATGTTGGGAAAAATCTAGCTTTATCATGCTTGGTTTTAGCAAAGTGCTGCCACTCCTCCCTCACAGTTTCCTAATCACACATATCCTTCCAGTTTATGCCTCGTCATAGTGAGCAAGAAAATTTAATGCCAAGACATTTTCAATTTCATCCAAAAACAGAAGTGAAACACAAGAAAAGCTGGCTGATGTTGTTTAGTGAATATTGCATCATTCACTTAGAACAGAAAAAAAGGATTTGATGCATTTACGTAAGAAGTTAATAAGCTTTACACTTTCAAAGAAAAAATCTTGATCACAGTCCAGTAAGTCAAGTTGTTATACCAGATTTACAACCACAGTGCTGGTTACAGCATGTATTTGTCTCTGTGTTTATGACCTGCCAGTTAAAGCATCAACTTACATGAAGTGACTTAGTTGATAATGATTATAAATAATTACATAACTAAATGCTGAAGATTATCTCAAACTTAAGCTTGGTGGAATTGGGAGAGAGGTTTGACAATAAGTCATTGATTGTTAGTTTGGCTAATGAGTTGCATTAATGATTACATACGCTCAATACTTAATGTGATTTCCAATCGTTCCCCCTTATTTACACAATAGTGCACAAATAGATTTAATACACAAGCCATACCGATTTACTTTGCACTGACAGGTTTAATCAGCACTGTGCAAACTCATTTAACAAATGCCTGAATGTGCCTGATGTTCATTTATATTTCCAAAGTTTCACTCTCCAGCAGTTTCCTCCATGACCCAGCTGAACTGGTAGTACGTGAACCTTCACTAATACACAGAATACACAGCAGAGCCAGCTGTCAAAGCTGAGGCCCCTCTTTGACTCCGGTCTGAGTTCAAACGATGTTCACACAGCTAAATGATTACATCTTCTTTAGCAAACAGCTCTGCATGGAAGAGAAAACTGTCCTGTGATCAACAAGACACACTGAATGTTCAGTGATCCATCACTCCTACGTAAAAATAAAAACTGTGCCCTTATGATTTGTTTAACTTTAATCCTGATGGAAGAATTTCCCTTTTAAAGGTGGTAAACCACCTGATTATCATTTGTTCTTGAAAAGGAAATGAAGGTTATGGGTGTGTTTCATGTCTACATGGTACATCTTCTGAACTCTGTGACCACTGCTCCTCATACTGCTAATTAAAGGTTACACTGAATACAACCCCAGTAGTAACTGTGGGAAAGACTATGCGGTATGTGGTGGCCTTACAGGGTTCAACGAGGAAAGATGATCCTCAGTGACATTACACCGAGTTTTGAGCCAGGCTTCCAGGCCAAGAAAGACTTACAAGGGGATTTAACAAGGAAAAATTTCAATTTTGTTTAATAAGCCACCCTCAAGCCGTCAGTCCAATACCCCCAATCACCCACAAAGCTGAAGGAACAGCAAAAGAATCACCTGATCGGTCTGGCAAAATCAAACCCAATCTAACAAAAAATCCCTTATCAGACACTTTTTTCTAATCTACTTAATTTCTAATCACCTCTGGTATGCCCCCTGCCCGGGAAGTCTAGGTGTTAACTATTCAGCAGCACTTGGAGCATTTAAAACTGGCTCAAGTGCAGCTGATACAACTGCACTGTCAGCAAAAACAAAACAAAAAAAGTATCAGCTTTTAAGCAACACAAGAAGAGCAGGCTTTATAAGTATTCACTCAGCCATAACAAATGGATGCCAAATGTTGAACACCAGGAATGCTGAACGTAGAAAGGCAGTATAAAAGTGCAGAGACGTAGGCAACACCTGAGTAGCAAGGTCAGGAAGTCAGTTCATGATCTTTTAGCCAAAATAATGCAAACACCCCTTGACTTATTGTCCAGCTTATTAGAAAACTGGATATAGAAAGCCGTAATAATTAACTAATCATAAGCAAAATAATTGGATATAATTTTACAACCCAATATAAGGCAATTATTGGTTCATGTACTAATGTTTTAGGCAAATTTACACTACTGGATGGTTTCAAGCTCTCAAATAAGAGACTTCTGCGCTATGGATTACTGTTATTGTCTTTTAGACATAAAGAATAACTTCGACAAAATAGTCGACCCCTTTGACACTGACAATTTCACTCTCCGAAGCAATAAATAAATAAATAAATACATTGAAACCCATAATAGATTGGTTATCAATGGCATGTGTGTGGAGAAAAGATGAATGTCAACTCGGGATTTTTTGTAATTGTGGTTATTGACAGTTTTCAAACGACTAATAAAAAGCATCGTTTTAGATTATGTAATTGATTTTTGTGCTAAACCAGAAATGTTACACAAGCTTTTCTTTTCTTTCTTTCTTTCTTTCTTTTTTTGGAAAAAAAAAAGACAGACTAAAAAGGCAAGCAAATAAATAAATGCGGCATGTCATAAATGTAAGCGCAACCGTAAACCTTAAATAGTCACATGAAATTGGAGCCGTATTACTGTATTGAGCACATCTTATTGAAACACACGTCACACCATCCTGGGCTGCGCAGTCAAAATTATTGCATCAGCTCACCGTCCTCGAAGCAGCATTTACTAATAAAACCACCAATACCATAAACCACGAGTAAATACATAAATGTGACACATATTCTTTTTATTGTCCCCCCCTCTCCTCCATTTTCACTTACCTGGAGATTTAAATGTGTCTCAACACTTCAGAAAGTCACCGGTCAGGACACGACGTACAGCACACTGACGAATGTGCCGCTTCCGACGAAGCCTGCGGTTTTCCAGCAGCGTGAGTGTACCTCACGTAGAGGGCGTGCGTGAGTCTGTAACCTGATTGGCTGTGACGGGGGCGTCTGAGTGGACTCGTCGGCCAATCAGAGGAGAGATTTCTCAAAAAGGGGTTTGGGCAAACGCCGAGTTAAAGTTGTCCGCGGAGCATGTTTACCTTTTATCGACCAAACACGCTGCGCAGACTTCGGTGCATGTGACACCTTGAGAACTTCTCATGACTCCTGAATTGAAGCCAAAAACGATAAAACATTCAGGACATTAAAGCTCCTATAGATGTCCCATGATCCCTTAAAATATTTTTCGCAATTTCCACGTAATTTCTTACGAAATCCGCAATTTTAAATTTTAGTTTAAAATATGCACGTGGATTTATAAACTAATGTAAAGTACATGGAAAAAAAATAATACTCATCCGTATGAAGTATTTTCATTTAAATGCTAATTTTTATTCTATTCTTTTTTTATTTATTTATTATGAATAGAATAGAATAGAAATACTTTATTAATCCCTTCAGAGAGCCCTCAGGGAAATTTGGTACTGGATGGTACTGGAAGTAGTCTCAACTTGCCCAAAAGCCAAGACACACCCTTAAAGATCTCAAAAAATCCCCCTTAAGAAAATATAAGTTTGCTTTACTGTGTCTGCAAATTTATTATTTTTTAGTCATCATTTAAATCTCTGTGGTCATTTAGACTTGTTTTTAAAACCCAATTTTGATCAGGTCTTGTCACATTGAGTTATTTGTATACTTGTTACCCTGTGTACAGTTTTCCTCATTGCTCGTCATCTGACATCCTCATTTGGCTCACTCAAATCAATTTGCATGTTTTGCATTAAATGCTTTTTGGAGGATACAGTTTGTTTGGTTTCTAATACAGAAGAGGACCCTGAACCAATGTAGTAGACCTGCTTGGTAATCTGAGCAGGATTCAGAAGGGAATATTAATTTCACTCTATTTTAAACAGCACTGCTGTAGTTTAGGATTCCCAGCAGTATTTAGTGGATAAATTGACCTTTTTAGTTTGTTCTTTTTAACTGGAAATTAAATACTGCATGATGCAGCTTGTATCAGTAGAGGTAAGAGGAAAAACTGCTATTTTAGCACATATCCTTTCATAAAATAGAAATATTCACATATCTGTCATTTACATAAATACATTAAGTATGATTTTAAGCTTTTGTCAGTACCAAACATGCACATTTAGAACAAAATGCAAATTTAAAGCTATACTCTGATATGCAAATATTCATCTTGATGAATTTGCATTTGAAATCTTAGAAGCATTTGCGGAAACAATTATTGGGCCCCTTATGACTATGCCAATTTTATTTAGATAAAACTCACAATGTCACCAACTCTTTAATTAAAACTCTTCATATAAATAAAAATGTGTTCATGTACACAAGTCATGACAGTGCAGTTACAAATCTGTTTTATTGAGAAAGCGACACAAGCTTGTCTTTAAAAAAGGGATTAAAAGAACAGAACAATTTTGACAATTCACCCCAAAAAATAAAAAGAAAAAAACAAAAAAGAAAATAAAGTTTGTCATCACTGCTGGGGTTGAGAAGGAGGGATTTGGTGGGTCCATCTTGGCTACTTTCAGAATCTTCCAGAGCGCTCTCGGTCCCTCGACCTTCGTCTTTCGCGGTCCCGTCGTCGATCCCTAGAGCGGGAGCGTCGTTCTCTGGAACGTGAACGGGAGCGATGTCTGTAGGGAGAGAGAAAGAGATTCAGTTACAAGTTAAAAAACGGATTCCACAGATTCTTCTTCTTTTGGTATTTCTGCACCTTTTCCTGCGGCGGCCGTAGAGCTCTCGTCGAAGTTCCCGTGATATAGGTTTCAGGTGCATGAAGTTGCAGAAACCACCTCGGGTACACTCTCTGTAGAAAAATGGTACATAAAGGGTTAAAAGGTCTGGCTTACATTAGATGGCTACCTGCCACAAAAAAGTTGGTCCTTAGCTACACGTTCAGAGAAGCATGCCAGCCCACCAAGCAGAACACCTAATCTTTATATCCCTCCATGCTCAGGGCGTCCTATCACTGACAGGACAAACAACCCAGAACCTGATGGAAAATCACTGAAGGGCTCAATGAAAGTATCAGAAAGTTCCTCCCACTGGGGAGGCTTATCTTTGTTTTTACATAAAAATGTAGGCATTTACACAGTACCCATGCAGCTGGTAGAGTTTCAGTGTCTTGCTGAAGGACAAACTGAGTACAGCTCAGTGAAGATTCATTATGTACCATGTGGACAGTTCCCTTGGGAACTATTACATCAGTTTACACTGTGCCCAAGTGGTACAGTAATGAAATCATTTAGGTAAACGGATCTTTCAAACTCCCTCGAAAGCAGCAGATTCAGGCTGGTTGCACACACTGGTAATCCAGCCTTAACTGAAGGGTGAACAGGGAAGCTTTGTCATGCTTTGATACAATGCAGGGTGGACTTTCTTTCCATTATCAAACCAACGTGCTGCCAACCTCAGACTACGTCCACATGAACACTGGTACTTTGCAAAATGTAGTTTTTCTTTTCAACATAAATGGCAGCGCTGGATTAACCAAATATCTTCACTTTGGAAGGATTTTTTTTCTAAAACATACACTAACAACTGCATTAACATGAAAAAAAAGACACAAATAGATGAAATTTTAAATAATAATCTGTGTTTGGACCTGGCCTTTAATTCTTCATTTTGCATGTAGCAGACAAAGCACAAAGTACAAATGTTTTTCTTTCTGCATGACTATCAACAACAGCTACATAAAAACCAAACCAAACCTAAATCAAATGACTTCTCCACATAAAACTTCAGATTTATTAAATTTAGTAAATTTTTAAAGTCTATAAAATCTATAAAGACTAGGCACAAAATGTTTCATCCAACAGAAGTGCAAATGAGGACTACTTGTGTTTTTAAAGTGCAAGGTGATTAGATGTCGCATAACCACCCATAAAACAACTTGATAGGTCCAGGCTCCACGATAACGGCTATCTGTTTGTTGTACAACATGTTTACTACCTCTGAAGCGGAAATAAAGTCCTGATTAATACAAAGTTACAGCAGTACAGCTCCTTATCCCTGGAGAGCCCAAAGAGTAATAGCATGGTCAGATGGTCAGGTTAAAAGTAGAGGTCTCTATTATTTTAAATAAAAATGTAGGCGTTTCATTAAAACTAGGAGAGGCACGTCTGGAAGATGGCTTTAACAATATGAAGTCTGTCATATTACCGGGGCTAAAGCCACAATTATGCTTTAACCATGGGTCACTGCACATGTAAAAAGCATCACCAACACATAACTACTGAAAATCATGTTAGTCTAGCACATGACTTCCTGCATCCTTTTCAAAAACTTCACAAGTTACTGTTGTGATAAATACACAAACTGCCCTGCAGTGCAGCAGTAAACAAAATAGAAAGGAGTTCAAAAAGTTCCCCTCAAAGTGCCCAGTGGAACTTCTCAGCTTTTCCAAGTACTGCAAAAAATATCCTCACACAAGTTCAAGGTTTAATCTCAGAATCCCCCTCCATCTGGATGCATGAGCCAGACACATTCTTATGATTATTAAACTGGCTAAAAGTAATCTTTGCCTTTTATGAATCATGATAAAAACCATTTGCCACTAAGCTTTGAACATGTTATAACGGAATTTACTAATGGATACTAGGACCAAGTAAAAACACAATTTCTTTGCAGGGAAACGTAAATACTGAAAATGAAGTCTTAGACATTAGCTTTGCTCCTGGTACTCACCCCATTTCATACTGGCGGCAGCAGGCTTCCCTGAAGTCAGTAACTGGGGAGAGTTCTGCATGGATTGGTTGAGCATTGAACCATCGGTTGTTTAGGTCCATTACCGCTTTCTCTGCATCCTCCTCACGACGAAACTATAAAGAGAGGATGTCACAAGTGGCAGCTTGTTAAACATAAATAAATCTATTTTAATCTTAAATACACAGAGATCCTTCACCTACCTTCACATAAACATTGCCAACAAGATGGTCGCCTAAGTTATCACACACGTTCATCTCCTCCACCTCCCCGTACTTCTCCTCCATCTCTGTGAACACTTCCTGAGTAGGAAATAAAAGAAAAATGACAACTAACCTGTCAAACATGTTTATTATTTAAAAGTAGAAAGTGTTAACCAGGAAATCTGTTACCTGAGTGTAACACATCCTGGGGGGGAAACCCAGAAGAGGTGTTGTTTAAACTTATGGTGAGAACTAAAGAAAACTAATGTTAATTCTGTGTGACAAGTTCAGGCTATTTAAACAGAATGGTGAGTGGTACCGTAAATGCTAAATACTGTAAGACACAAATGCCAAGATATTCACACAGCTTCTGAATGTAGTATGTAACAAAACTGCATTGAAGACCTATAAACAAGATTTATTACTCCAAATTCTCTGTAAGGGACAGACGGTTACAGTTGCTGTTCAAATATGGCCTATTTGCATCGACAAAAAGTGGACACTTTTTCGAAATTACGTGCCGCTCTTGCTGCAGTTTTGACTGCGGCACAGTTCAAAAAGCAGATAAAACACTTTCATCACATTGTGCCATATCTGGAACAAAAAGGTCGCTCACCTCAAAGAACTCATCATAATGCTCCTGCATTTCCACATCGCTGACAGCACCTGGAAAATGCCAAAAATGGGCATTTAAAGATGATGCAAGTCTTCAGAAGAATTTTATTTAGGTAATAATGGCGACATGATGTCTCACTGTTAAAGCTACATTCTGTAAACACTAAGACATGGTTTTTGTTTATTATTAGATGCTCTTTTATATAAATTCGACCCCTTTCACAGAAGTCAAAACTAAAGTTGACCAGAGTTTTTCCCCTGGTTTGTGGGGTTGTGTGGAGTTTCAGCTAACATTTGCCAATGTTTGACCTCCCTTACTAAACTGTTTGTATAACTTTGTACACAGAAATGGGTCATGACATTGAATCAATGATCATATTTGTAAGTTCCAGTCCAATATCCCCAAAAAAAAAAAAAAAAAAAAAAAAAGTCGGGGGTTGCACATGCCTGTTTCAAGTGAACAGATGGACTCAGCTGTGTGAAACAAGGCAATAACTACAGCTTTAAAATCAATCACATCAGTATTAGAGGATGTTAAACAGAAGCTGTTTTCTGAGTGAGTCCAGTCTAGAAAACAACCAAACAGCAGGAGGCCAGCTCCAGGGAACAATCAGCTGTGTTAAACCCGTTACATACTCCGCGAGAAGCAGAGTAGGTAACCCTGCAATAATCCTCACCCAGCCATGGACATGGAGTATGAACTGACCGGACCAAAACAAACTCATACCAAGAACAAAGTTCTCGCTTCTCGCAGAGTATGTAACAGGCTTCAGGTCTATAAAGGACATGTACACTGAATCACATTGATTTTGGCAGGTGTGATGTAATGAATTAAGGGCAGTCTGTGCTGGAGGGTCCTGCAAATCAAGAAAGAACTTACAGTGTAAGCCATCATCAGACTGGGATGTTTTCAAGGTTATGAAGGCAAATGTTCAAGAGAGAAAAGGTCTGAAACACAAAATGTAAGCTTCTGTGATAAAAAATCCGACTAAATACAGAGCCAGGGGAGGAAAAAGGAAGATTAGATATTTGCTGTGCTGAGATCCTGCTATGTAATGAAGCCAGTTTTGAAAGAACATCACTTATTGGAGAAGAATTCTTTTTACATCACTTACTATTCTGTAGGTAGCTAACATTGTTTTGCTTACAGGCAGAAATTAGTACTGCATTAGTACTGCAAGTACTGTTTGCTTTCTATATCTGGTTAGACAATTGTTTAACCCTTGTAGGTAATCTGGGAATCTTTGTCCCGCTATGACCTGAAAGGATAGTAAATTAGTGCTACCTACAAGGGTTAATGACCTGTGAATTTACATCAAGGCTCAGCTATAAGCAGCCATTCTTGGAAGATAATGTGGACCTAGCCAGGTCTCTGATTAACTGGGCTGAAAGAGGACCTAACGACTCTTCATGTAGATGATCTGCTTTCAGCAAACAAAGGGAAGTTGCAGACAAATTTCCCACTTACAACGAGAAGCGTCGGCCGTCTGAGCGCTGTTCTGGGGATTGCGGTAGATGTTCTGAATCAAGATGGTCTGCAGAGCACACACAAACAAGTCAAAAACTCAAAACTGAACACAATTTCTAGTAATCATATTTTAGCTTGTTAAAATATCCTGATGCAGACATAACATTGCAAGTGTTTACTATGAAGCACGAAGACAAAGTGATAACTATGACATATCAATGACTAAATATAAAATCACCTGGCCTGCAGCTTCTGTATTTAAGGGTGTGCATCACTATTTCCCCAATTGTAGACTTACATGAGCAAGAATTCAACATTCTGGGAAATTTAGGTTTTATTGTACTGATGACACATTGCTGAAACAGTAATACTACATACACAGGGTTCTTCGGTTTTATTTAACTGGAAAAACTTCCAGTTAAATAAAGTGTCATGACATGCTCATGAACAGAAAACGGGAAACGAAAGACTACTGGGAACAGGAAGAAAAAGCTAAAACTGTTCATTAAAAATGTGCATGGTAATGACAATTCTGAGCAGGACACTATTAACCTTTCACATGTGATGATTCACTGGACATAATATAGTGAAAGCTGCTGCACAGGAAGCCATGAAATAAGCACAAAGTTGATGGTTGAATGCCAAACTTGTGTAATAATGTCATTTCTAAGGACAGCAACCTACCTGGCTGAAAGTTGGTTTATTGTGCAATCTTGAGCAGCGATCTCCATGTCTGCAAGCTCCAATTTTGAAATAGAAGGAACAATTAACCCTGGAAAAGGAGTAGCACTGTTAACACATGCAATTAACTGATTGATTAGTTTTGTTAAGAGGTACTGCTGGTGATGCTATACTGTTATTTGTCCATGGGAACTAAAACAAAACAAACTGTTTTCAGACATACACCAGAGTTCTGAAACGTTCTAAAGACGATCTGGAGCTTGTATTTCAAATGTCCACAACATTCACTCTGTGGTTGTTACAGATATTTTTGTTCCAAGACCCTAAAGTAAAATCTCCCAAAGAGGGCGAGACGATGTACCGATGTACAATGTACCTATGTAGGAGCAAGTTTTCTGGAGCGGCATCTTCAAACTGCGGTATGCGTACAGGGCTGTGCATCTTCACTGGTCTCACGATTCAATTTGATTACGATTCATTCAACGACGCATCATGATGCACCGCTGTGAGCTGCATCCTCAGTTTTCTTTATCACTTCACATTGCTACTTTCTTCTTCAACCAATACAAACAGTCAGATAATTATGAAGTCCCATTTTATTTATAATTATTTCAGAAATCAACCTGAATGTCCTGATATTGACAACCATAAACATGTAAACAATTGTTATTTTTCAACTTCACTATTGAACTTTTTCCATTGCCAGAAAATCAATAAACATTACTTTACTCTGAGTATATCAAAAATGGTTAAGCTGCCCTCTAGTGGCGAGATTTCATGCAGCACAGTGTTTTGTCCTTTAAGTTTTTTCAGACAGAATATGGAAGTTAACAAGATGTTTTTAATGCTCTCCTTTATGGCCAAAAAACATTTGACAATTTTCCAAGGACAAAATGTAAACTACTTATGGACAAATATTTTTGTATTATCAAATGAAAACCATTACATCTCTGAATTACTGGTGGCTTTCTTTTCTTGCTATGGTGCGGAGAAAAAGTCACATGATCTGATCATACCAGTATGATCACATATCCAAAGATAACGTCTTTAAATGGCAAGACTGTGAATAAGGCTTGTCTTCACTTGCTGTCATAAAAGTGAAAACAGAAACGTGGATGGAGTATCAAATCTAAGACTGAAGCCCACATGATCGATCCAGGTATCAGGTGTGTTCACAGAATCAGGATCATCCTTGTCATCCGGGTCACTGGTAGAAGTTTCCCCACTTACTAACAAGCCGGTCAACTTTAACATGGTTTTGAAGAAACTAGATATTATTCAAATAAATGTGTTTTGTATGCATAATGTTCTTGATTGTTACACAGTCTACTGTTCTAGTGTGAGAAGTCAGACATTATCCTTCAGGGGTCTGTGAACCAGACGGGATGATCAGCTCATGGAACGGTGCTGAAATTCTCACAGTTTATGTTCTGACATTGATAGATATGATCATTTGAATTTCATAATACAATAATCTGAGTGTAAAACTGGAAATGGATGGACAGGCATTACATTTCTTTCCATATATTCATAAATTTGGTCATTTTTCTACAGTGGTGTTTGTGGGATTTAATATAATAAATACTTATTGAACATTTGGATTTGATTATTTTGTGCAATTATGACCTCAATAAGTTAATAAAACAAATAATCAACCAAAATAGTCTCAGACCTCATGGTTATCAGGACTTTTCTGAGAAGTTACCCTTGAGTTGTGTGAGAAAGATAACATGTTAGTTCTGATGATAAAGCCCTCTTCTAATAACAGCGCTCTATTCACAATTCATTGTTGTGGATACATTTACATAAATGTGGTATTGACATAAACACAAATTCATATTGTCTTGTAACCTTGACTCAAGGCCTTTTTCAAGGTGATGCTTCCTTCAGTCAGCAAACATGTTTCCCTCTTTTTAAGACAACACCTCTTTTTGTCAGCACATCATCAGGACACAGAGCAGACTGTGTTAGTTTAACTTTAGCAATGATGAAGAACAGTCTTTGGTCAATAGGTTTTAACTAGTGGGCACAAAAAAGTCAGGTCAATATACTTGAGAGCTGCGGTGTTATGGTGGACATGGAGTCGGTCATCGGGGTGTATGTATGTGTAAGTGTGTGCAGCAGGCGGTGTTCAAACACACTTTTTGAGCTGCCATATTAAATATTCACCTGTATGCTTAATCTGTTGTTCTTCAAAGTCACCTGCTGAGACAATTTTAAAGCTACAAGAAGTATTTGAATTATTCAGCTAAACCTTATTAATTTAAAGTTATTTAAGAGAAGACAGAATGAACAGAACTAATCTGTTTGCATCTCACCGTCTCCAGGGTGATAATATCTGTCATAAAACCCTGTTTAACTCAAGTTAAACAGTCAATATTGAGAAAGAACATCTGATAAAACTGATGAAAAGGCATAAAAACACATTTTTTTTTATTATCAAAATGTAACTCTTTGTGCTGCAGTGACAAAAAAATCCTACAGAGCAGCCTCATCATCCAAAGTAAACAACTGCTGATAAAAATATATCATAGGCTGTTTATTTTAAAAAGATAATCACTTTAGTTGTAAAGATTAATTCAATATTTTATAAAATGTAGACCTTAAATAAAGGTCTTATTTATGCCCCTCTTTTCCTGGTCAGTGCCCCCGCCTGGCCCCACATTAAAAAATTTCAAGACCCACCCCTGAATATCTGAAGTATAAATCCTTTCTACCACCTGTCAGCTACTTTGTTAGGGAAGGGTCCTGACAGTAACTGTACTGTGGGGTTAATACGTGTCGGTGTGAACCACGAACCGCTAGTTTCTTCCTTATCTGCTCAACAGTAGACGCAAAAAGAGAGACAGAACTAACGTCAGAAAAACCGATCGGCTGATCAAGGACACAGTACAGGGAGGGAGAGAGGAGGAGGCAGAGCGCTGCACAGTTTATGCAAAACTCCCGAGAAAAGTTTTTTTTTAGAGGCAGGAGAAGTGCAGGTGTTGAACCCTCTTATCAGGAAAAGAGTGGATGTTAAAAATCATCCTCCACGGGTGTGACGCCCATAGGTTGTTCCACTGATGTTCTTTTTTTATACTCAAATCCATGCATATAGCCAGCCGGCTGATCTTGTTTCATCTCCATGTCCCGCCGTCCTAACAGATAAATGACGGACGGTTTGGGCTTTTCATGCGTTAAATGGGTTAAACATGCTATGGCAATTATTTTATGTAGCGTCTATAACGCGTTATTTTTGACAGCTTTATTATTATTTATTTATTTTTAATGCAAAATCGCGTTCTGGGACGCGAGATCTGATGAGCTTGCTTTATTCTGTGGCGCTGCGCCACACATTGGTCTGTGTGTGGCAACGACTGAATGGTTACATTGCACGTCTTCTGAACATGAACTAAAATACAGATGCACCTTTCACACGTTGATAACCGTCTCCAAACTATTTAATGCAACATTTTTATTTGTTTATTCTTTTATTTTTTAACTCAAACGTCTTGCTAAGCCGTTTTAGTTTACCATTTGAGTCCATAACAAAGTCATAAAGTTACTGTAATGAAAGTACACGAAATAAAAAGTAATGATCATCCACTTAAACTGCCATCGGCTGCGTATCCGGTGAGTGTGATGCATTTTGCTGCTCTCCACCGGCGACACGGAACAAAACACTCCGCCTAAGCAAAACGGCTACTCTGCTAACGTTAGCGTACCAAGCTACAGGATATCTGACTGTTTAATGAACTGCCATGTATACTCAAAACGTTTACAAGTGAAGTATAAAACGGGTAAACAGTTAAAATGACGTATATCTAAATATTTAAGTGCAGACAAAAAAGAAAGGGTAAATTTGCATAAACTAGGTAGACTTCATGAGTTTCATTCAATGCGTTAGCTGACCGTTAGCTTCCTCATGCTAATACAAGCATGACTGGGACATTCAACAGGACTGCAACAACAAACTGAGCGCGAGCTGGCACCAAAAAGTAACCACTGTAAATGCACTATGTGTAAACGTCATAATTTGGGCAACACTTATTGTAAATACTGAATAAAACTTACTTGTCTTTCTCTGTGCCGAAAATGGATGCCAGATACTCCGCCATTTTCGCTCCGTCTTAGACGTTTTCACATACGTCATCACGTAAAAGACAGCGCCTGTGCAGTGGTAGTTGGGAGCTGATTTGCACTTAAACCGCACAATGGCGCTATAGTTCTAGAAAAGATTACTGATATAAAAAAGTACACATGGCTCGAATAATTAAATATCACGCGTCTTTCTTTCTTTCTTTCTTTCTTTCTTTCTTTCTTTCTTTCTTTCTTTCTTTTATCACTTAAAGTGTGGTTTTACAGAACATCTCAGTATTATCTATGACATACCTGTATAATATACTTCCATTATAGGGGAAACCACCATAAAAGATAAAAAAAAGGCTATGATTTCATATTTTCATATTACAAAGTGGGAGAGTTGGAAGTTAAAGATTTAAATTAGCTAAAAGTTTAAGCTGAAGAGCTTGCAATTACTTTTTATTTTAAGTATAGTTAAGTATATACTTAATCAAAAAGTAAACCTGATGACTCATTCAAAACTTAAAAGAAGCTGATTCATTACATAAGCAGTCTTCAGCTGATGGTAGTGCCCTACAGTAATTACACAACACATACCAACATAGTGGGCATTCAGGCCTTTGAGGAGGCCGCAGTATCTTAATCTAATTTCATTTCATCTCATCTTATCAGAGCACTGTATATCCTACAATCAAACCACAGAGCTCTGCTCAAGGTCACACAAGTCTGCAGGAGATGCAGAGAGAAAGATGAAAGGAAAACAGAGAAGAGAGGAAGTCTGCTTGAAGAAGACAAACCACAGATGCTGCCAAGAAGTGATGAAGGTGTTGTCAAGGTGCACAGACCGAAACTTGTCTTGGAAATATAAAAGGTGTGTGAGTGAGGGAGATTTTAGTACAACATTTAATGTTTGTTGATCAAGTGGGAACCCCCTGATTTGAAGTTGCACTCAGTTCCACCAGTCACACTCATCTTCCCTGCTTTTGACGGGGAAACAGGCGGCAGTACTGTGCTGTAGGAAGAGAGCAATGATAGCAGAAAGAGGAAGCAGCGTGTTTTCAGCAGCTTTGATTTCATCGTTTCTCTGTTCAGTTCACCTAAGTAATGATGTATTTCGTGGAGCACTTCTTTCTTGAAATGGTGGCGACTGGACTTTGACAGGAAATTTTCTGAGTCACTGCATCATGAGGCCTAACCATTGCTGGACTGCTTTTCATGTATCCGTCTTGGCAGTCCTTTCTCTCACCGTGAACGCTGACAGTAAGTAAACATTTTTGCACATTTTGCCCTCAGTATTTAACAGGGTTAATTTTCTTTTTGCTGTGCACACTCAGACTGAACAACCAGCTTTTTGTGACCACAGTCTAAATTCTGCAGTAAGGGTTGGACTTGAGCTCTGTAGAAGTCATGAACTCTAGTGTGGTGTTTAAATCGTCAAATTTTGTGATTCACACTGAAAACTGAATAACAGCTAAAGGAGCTTTAATGGCAGAACCAGTTATATTCAAAACTAAATTGTAGTTTTACATAAAAGTTGTATCCGGTTTTGCTTATCAAAGAAAGTTAAACATCAATAAGTGACTGTTTAATTTAAACCATAAATATCTGTTAATTTGGAAAATGGATAAATAAATAATATCTTCCACAAGAAGTGTGCACTGTCATGTGTGGGACCCTTGATGGAAACAGAGATTTTATATAAATGCAAAAGAGGCAGAAATAGTCTGTTATTTAGTAGACCCATACATTTATTTATTTATTTATTTATTTATTTTTACTGAACAATACTGATGTGCTGTGTCCAGATAGGAATGAATGAGGAAATGAAACTTTAAAGGGTCACAGTTAAATGCACAAATATGCCACACAGCAAAACTGAAATATGAAGTGATCCTGAAAATTTACAACCATCTTTCCAAAAGTCTTGTGAAACTGTTAAAATTGAAGATAAGAACCAGTTGCAATTATTTGCCAATCACTTGCATTGGTGATATTGCTGTATAATTCAAACATGCAGATTGTGGATTGTCTTGCTGAAATAAACACAATTGGCTAAAAACAACATTGTTAGATGGCGGCATGTGTTGCTCTATTATCTGCACATCATTGAGGATAAATAGTGGCTTTACACCCCTATTTTTTTATCACTGATGCTAACCTTTTAAACTGTGCAGTCAAAAGCCTCGGTATTCATGTTTTCCAAAAACAATGCCAGATTTGGATCAAAGACTAGTCAGTGGACTAGTGGACCGTCTGATCACTTGTTAATTAACCAGTTTATTCATTAGGTGGTTTATTTTTAGCATCACACAACTTTCTTTGTTGCCCCATCCCATCCCCTTTGTTTGTTTTATATATTTCAGTAGCATTTTTTAAACTGCTATATTATCTATTTTGATGTGTGTGAAGGCTTGTTTTATTTTTAATATGCATGAATTGCTTTTTAATCATGTAAAGCACTTTGTGTTGTCTTCTGCATGAAAAGTGCTTTATAAATAAAGTTTAATTTGATTTGATTCGATTTAATTTAAAATGCTACATTAGTTTCTTAGGTTTTCTTAAGTTTAACTTTATGTTTCTTAATCCTATTTCCAAATCAATGTTGTCTTTAACAACTAAACAGCCAATAATAGCAAAGAAAACGCACAATTTCTACTATATGGGATATACTATACTACCGTATACGGTGTAAAATAATAGAATTAATGTTCCAAAAGAACTTAAACCAAGTCCAAACACCACCCAGTTTAAGAAAAAAAGAAAGAAATGTTATTTGTGAATCAATATAGTTAACCATGTATGTATATGCGTATATGGGCATGTGTGTGTATAGAATAAAAAAGAAATTCAGTAAATACACATAAGAGAAAACATGCATACTGAATAAGTTACTGCTAAAATAATGGTTATTACATATAGTGCAACTTATTTCTATGTATGTTTGTGTATGTGTATACTTGATTGCAAATGTACAGGTATAAGTATGTGTATGTGTACATGCTTATATGTGTGTTTGTATATGTACTTGTAAGCATGTATACTGTACATATGTATACATACAGGTATGTAAGTATGTATGGAAAAGTAGACAGATATACCATATACCTAGCAACTGTAATGAAATAGAGGCAGGGGAGAGGTATGGTAGTAACATGGGGAGAGTTGTAACGAGACTATTTCCACCACTTAAGGATGCGTTGGGAGTCATACGATCATTTCAGTGTTTACGCACTTTCTTCTCAATCTTATATGTTTGTTGTCAGGGCTGAAAAGAGGCATATGCAGATTCTACTGACAAAAAATTATTTTGAGCTGACCAACATTAAACTTTGTCCTTATGTCCTTATGCAATTGAGGATTAAATCATATGACGTACATTAAATCAAATAGTTGTTTTTTAGATAAACTGTGATGCTTTTTCCCGATTCAAATTTCAAACCACTATGCTGATTTAGTTATCTTAACAATGGCTAACAAGGTTTGGGTTTGTTACTTCTTTTTTAACTATCTATTTGTTTACTTCGTAGCAGCATATACTTTGATTTACATGTTTAAAATCAATAAATAACACCTATACTTACAGAGCCTTGCATTAAGAAACAGAAATGACTTGGCAGAAGGGCCGTGCTTATAGACCGGTCATTCAGTCATGCAGAGAACGTAGTGTTAGCACAAAACTCGTAGCTGGATGAACATTAACAGCACATTTTTTTTGTCAAATGAAGCC
This sequence comes from Melanotaenia boesemani, assembly GCF_017639745.1. Lineage (NCBI taxonomy): Eukaryota > Metazoa > Chordata > Actinopteri > Atheriniformes > Melanotaeniidae > Melanotaenia > Melanotaenia boesemani. The sequence goes on from NC_055705.1 coordinate 14,476,832, forward strand.
AAAATATTTATTCTTCTTTCTTCTTGACATCAGTAATAATAAAAATCCACTAGTTGAATTGGAATATGTTTACTTACTGACTGCAACAAGCCTACACCTGTCTTTAAAACACACAGAAAATGTTAAAATGTACATTTGTACAGAATGTTTTAAGAGAATTATTTAATGAAAAGGTCCTGCATGGGTGATGGACTATATTATGAAGTTGTGTGAAATAGTCAACAGTAGTTTAGAAGGTGAGAAAATCCCACATTTTAATGAAAAGTTACACTGTTCTGTGTTGGTGCGCAGACACAAGGTTTAAGGTGTGACGGAGGTCTGTGGCTTTCAATTTCCCTCTTAAACAGTCTGCAATGGGCTGGGTTTATTTTCAGTCCCCCAGCTGCTGGATTTCATGCAAACTGAGTTACTATTTATACTTAAATTAAATCTCTTCACATAACTGTTTTGATTCATTTTACTTCTTTTGTTTACATCTTATTAAACCTGATCAAAGCTGTGCATCTGGTTTACATGTGTTTTGGTTTTGCATTATTTTGGGTGTGAACGTTCTCTTTTGATTTGTTAAGTTGCTTTTAAAGTTTCACTAAGAAGGTTTCAGGATTTGACTGAAAATGCATATGTTTGGTGCAAGAAGGGCCTTTGGCTATTGATTTCAAAGTATTTTATACAAAATGAATGAATAAAAATAAAATCTTGGACCTTGTTAAACTCAGCTGTCATAAACATGAAATAACTGAATTTGTTTTGTTGTATTAATCAAGAATTCATTAATTTCTCATTTGTGTTTTGGTCTTTTTTTTTTTTTTTTTCAGCACTTGAAGACTCTGAGTGTGCTGCAGTTGAAGTACGACGACACACAGCGTACAACGTCTCTCGTGGACAAGAGCTCAGGATTATATGTCCATTTACTTTCTGCAACGACACACCACCAAAAGTCTCCTGGAATAAAATTGAAGGAAGTCTCCCTTTTAATCTCAGCAAGAAAGGCCGCATTAAAACTGAGTGGAAAATGTTAGAACAGTTTAAAGGGGAAGCATATCTGATTTTTAAGAACATACTTTATGATGATGCAGGTGTGTATCGATGTGAGCTTCCAGGCAATGTTGGTCATGGTATCACCGTCTATGTTTCTGGTGAGTGTGACTTTATAAATGATATAATACATAATAAAAAATCTTAATTCATAATAAAGTCCAGACATTTCTAAGATCTGTTGCTCTGTACTTTATAGATCAAGATGAAAGTTCCAGTGTTACACAAATAAGTGACACAACAAAAAAAGGTGGATATAAATCCTGAAACGCTGTTTAATCTTCCATTTCAGAAACTTTCACCTATGTTAATTTCATTGTGTGTCAAACTTCTTGCAGAGAGCCCAAATCCTGATAAAGTCCAAGAAAATATATTGATATACGTGTACTGTGCTGCTGGGATCACCTCATTTGTCATCATAGTGATAATTATATCTATAATAGCTATGAAAGGGTGTAAAGGTAAGATGTTCTTTTATAAAATTAATCATTCTGTTCTTTCTCTACTATTAAGTGTTATATAATACTTGATGTGATAAGTATGCAAAGTGTAATTACTTACTATACAAAACTCTCTGTTGCAGGAAAATCAAATAAAGAAGCAAAGTCTGAAAATCATGTAAGACAAAACACTCCAAGCTGAATTTTATTCCTTCCATTGTTATTCATTCAGTAACATTTATTTTAAAAACTCTTACAGTACATGTCAATGCCCATGGTTGAGCAACCTGTCAACCTCCGTCTCTCGCCAAGAGCAAGCCCCCATGTGCCGCCATCTCGGAGGTCTACCCAGAGGAAGTTGCCATCAAGGCCGCCTGATGAGTTGAGATCATCAAGAGAAGATGAGGAGCTTTATAATCAGACAGAAGAGGACAGAAATAGACTAAGACAAGAGGAGGAGAGTGGTTCTGTTGTGTATGCTGCTCTCAACCATGAGTTGCCACAGAGGCTACCAGCTCGACGACCGAGGCCAGTGGAGGAGCAATCAGAGTACGCAGCTATACGAGTTAAATAAAAAATTAAATCCTGTTGGACTAAATTACACTAGAGGACCACATATGAACATTTCAATGTGGTGGATTTCCTCCAGATGAACTGTGGGTAATTTTTTTTTTTTTTTTAAACAGTTTTGTAAACACTGCTCTTTTGCCACAACATGGATGTACTCAAAGTATATGATTCAACATAAGAGGCCCAAACTAGAACTGATGTGATCCGTGTGGTTTCTGCTCTGTTTCAGTTTTGAATGTAAAAGGTTTTACTTCCAATTTGGGTTTAGTTTCCCATACTTAGTGCTATCTTACAAGCAGTATACCACAGTGGCTTAATGAAATTAAGTCATAGGTAAACATGTTAGTTCCCAACCCCCACACGCTTTAGGTATGAAAAAGAGTGATGTAAAAATCAAACACAATCACTAGTTCATGATGACTAACAATGACCACAATCTGCATGTTTTACATTCACTTTTGAAATTTACTACTTTCCAAACTTAAACTGACACAACACGATGTGGGCAATTAATTAAAGTAATGAGTAATATCTTTAAAAAAAAAAATCTCTGGCTCTTTTATGTTTGTGTTAGAGCTGTCATCGTTTCCATCACGTGTCTCAGGCAAACTTGTGAAAAAAATGCACCAAAAGTAGAATTTTCATAATGTGAAAGATATTTTCCAAACATGTGACATGCTTGAATGAATGGGGAGACTGATCACCTTCAATGAAGTGAGAACTTTTTTCCACTATATTTGTTAACTGATTAGTTAGAATATATTTAGTTAACTTTTCTCATTTGAATCTCTTCCCTTCTTTAGCTCTTTAAGCTCAAGACAAGTAATGTGCTTCTGTTAGCGCTAACATGTCACAAGCATAAACTAAGCCATAAAAAACCAAACAAATATTTACTTTTACAGTATAAATCTGCATTTAATTAATAAATGTAATTTGATTTAACTAGAAACATTGGTACTTTGAAATTAACTGCAAGAATTTGTAAATGATTAGAGGTTGCTAGCACAGTTAGCTCAGTTAGCTTGCGTGTCAGTTAGCTCAACTTCAAAAACTCACAAAAGCCATTTCACATGTTAAATTATAAAGCTGCCAATATTGTGTTTTTTGTATTCTTGACAAATCCCTTGACAGAACAAAGCCCCACAATGATTCAAACCTTGAACCTACAAAACCTTTAAAACATAGTAGTTATACAATTTTAGTGACATGCTCCACCATAAGAATAAACATGTGTGCTGCTGTGTAATTGTAATGTTTTGTTGACATAAATTCTAACTATAATACCAAATATGTACTATTGCTGAAAATATTCCATAAGAAATGTGCCTTTTTCATTTCTGTTTGAACTGTTTTGCCAAAAACTACAAGTCCCAGCTGTTCTAGAAAGCTACTAGCCTTTTAGTCAAATAAATAAAATTGTATTTGTGACAAGTTTATAAAGAGTCATATGTTCTGCCTAAATGGGTGGACTCAGAGTCAGTGACAGACCAAAACTGTTCTGTATTTATATTTGTAGTTATGAAATTTTCATTCAGCCTTACTTATCCTCTAAAACAAGGCTGGACAAAGAACTGAAATCATCCTACAACTTTCTTACACTGTACAAATGAGAGGTCATTACTTAACTATTTTTTTGTGAATAGTTTTTGTTGTTGTGAATGTTTTGTTGCGTTCTACATAATGGGCAAAAACTGTGATGTTGTGCCGTTGCACATCTGTGACTTGAACTTTTTCTTGAAAAACTTTACATCTGATTTCAGTGGTGGTTTAATGTATACCTGTAACAGATCTGCTGTTGACTCATTTTCCGATTTTATGAATGACTGATGAAAAAGGAGAATGTAATATTAATCACTGTGTGCAATCAAAATTTAATGAGCATCTATAACTGTTTAATTATAATAAGCTGTCTCTTGTGTTGCTTTCCTGCTAAACAAAATACTTTAATGGAAGTAGAAGTGTTAAAAATTCTCCAGTGTGTTGAAAATGTATCTTGTAGTTCAGTGATTAGTATGTTGAGTGAGTTAGACCAAACAGGATGTGTAATAGCAGTAAAAACCTACCAAAGCCCCCTATACAGTTATAAAAAAAAGAAAAAAAAAAAAAAAAAAAAAAAACAGGAAGTAGCCAACCACACTTAGACATAAAATGACATACAGAGCACACACAGGTTGAACAGAGGTGAATGGTAACTTATGTACTGAACATGAAACTTTACAGCTGCCAAGTCTGTTTTCTTGTCCTGATCTCAGCCGTACTCATCTGCACTCTGGATGCCGATAGTAAGTTATCACCTATATTACCCTCCATTCACTCTAATTCTCATTGGTTTTTGTGTCTCTGGGCATGAATTATAAAAATATGAAATACATAGTGCTGCTAGTGCCATTAATTGTAATAGAGGTTGATATTTTAAAAGTAGATATAATACCACATACATAAGAGTTTAATTTTTTTTAACATTTTAAATTATTGAACTTAAAACCCATCCCATGACTGTATCCAGTTTTGGTCATTTAACCATTGTTACTATCTAATTAGCTTACATCTCAGCTATTCATTAAAAAAAGCATTGATTCCTATTATTGTCCAAAGGAATCAAAAGATTTTTCTCTTGCTTTGTTAATAATGCAAACATTAAAGGCTTGATAGTTTGAAAGATGTTTCATACATGAGGACTCGCCCAAAGACGCATCGGTAAAACTTAAAATTTGGAACTGAATATGAAAGTAGAAGTCCAAAACCCCAAGTTGGACAATGGGTTTTTATTGCAAATACTAAATTTTAGTTCAGGATTTGCATTTCTATTTGGTAAATTTGTTGTTTGATCCATATTGTGTTCATTAACGGTGAATTAATCTTAATAATTATTCTCATGCAAAAGAAGAATCAAACATGAACATAACCCAATCTGCTTTGCTTGTCTTGTTTTCTGACTTTATGAAGGCAAACTGTGTCTACTTAGTGTGTGCAGTGATTGAATATTTAATTAGGAAAATTAATGTTAATTTATTAATTTTTTTTTTTCTCTGAAGATTGACCCATTCGGACATGATCAGTCTCAGCTGCTTTACTAAAACAGCCACAATCTAACCCTCAATAAACCTCACAGTTTTACATTTGTAAATGTATTTGTATCACATAGCACTGAATGCAAAGTCACACAGTGTTTAATCCACAGATGGGCTGCTGACCTAAATTTGCTGGAGCCCACCTGCAGCATGAAAACCCCGTACAGCTTTGCTTGTAAATGATTTAGGTCAGTCTGCCAGTATAGATAACTATACTGTAGGGAAAATGGTGTCCAGTAATGTTGAATCCTTACATCATGTAATTTTCCTTAAGAATTTTAGATTAAAACTGGATTAAAATGTCTCATCTGAACTTTTGTCTTAATTTCCCTTTTGCACATGAAGACTCTATGTTTTTTTTTAGCACTTGAAGACTCTGAGTGTGATGCAATTGAAGTACGACGACACACAGCGCACAACGTCTCTCGTGGACAAGAGCTCAGGATTAAATGTCCAGTTATTTTCTGCCACGACACACCACCAAAAGTCTCCTGGAGTAAAATTGAAGGAACTCTCCCTTTTAATCTCAGCAAGAAAGGCCGCATTAAAACAGAGTGGAAAATGTTAGGACCATTTAAAGGGGCAGCATATCTGATTTTCAAGAACATACTTTATGATGATGCAGGTGTGTATCGATGTGAGCTTCTAGGCATTGTTAGTCATGGTATCACCGTCTATGTTTTTGGTGAGTAACTTTTAAATTACTCAAAAAAGTAACTGCTTTATTGTTGTTGACTGTGAAAATTTCTAAGTGCTACTGAGAAAAAAGTCAATGACTTAGATCAATTACTCTCATTCTCATTCCAATGCTTGTATAAACACTGTATGCACACTTTCCTTGCAACTTATTGATGACAACAAATTTGCCCAACCGGAATTTACAGAATATTTATCACCTTATCAAAGCAATGGGAATGTTTATAGATGATAATGCTTTTCAGGTCACGCTGAGCTGTCCACAGTTACGACTTTGACTTCTCCGATGTTAGAACAGCAGACAACTCTGACATCAGGTTTGAAAGATTAATTCACTCACACAAAAACAAAAAAAGAAAAGAAAAACCTGTGTCCTTATGCAGCACTGATGTGTGCTGCATCACAACCAAGACAAAAGCATGGTTATTTTTTTTTTTTTTACTTTTTCTGTAGTTTGTAAACAATTATGTTTTGGCATTTTCTAGATTTACTAGATAATGGACACTCGGATCTAAAACTTCAAGATTGAAAAGCCTTTTCCCATGAGCAGTCAAAACCATCATCTAAAGCATTAACCTTGTCTTCACCTCGTCTTATTACGGTGTTTGTGCAAATCTGTGGAGAAAGTGTGGGTGTAAATCCATCTCACCATGAAAACTTTGATGGGCTTTGCATCGCCTACTGACACAAAGCCCATCTGAGACAATGAAGGGAGGAGAGTCGTCCACAGAGGATGTGGTTAAGCTACAAAAACGTTCAAATTTCCAGCTTAAACACTGATTTAAACTGACATGTCTTTCTTTTTCTTTTTCACCTTACAGAAATCCCATCAGCTCAGTACACTTTCTGGCATTATATGTACCGTATTTTTGGAATCTTGGCATTTGTCTTTATAGTGAGCGCTGTCTGTGGTGTTTATAAGCTCTGGTATAAAGGTGAGACTTCTTAATATTTACATGCACACATGATGATTCCACAGACTCAGTCAGTACTTCACTTATAAAACTTTAACCAGGCAAAATAGCAGACATCAGTTCATATCTTTTTGTGAACAATAACAGATCTAACTTTATGTCCACTGTGCAGGAAAAGCAAAGAGCTCATCACATCCAAGTCTCCAGGACTGTCATCACATCTACGACAATGATCTATAATTTTTATATTTCTGTACAGGACAGGAGACAGGAGAAAGTAGTTTTTTTTTTGTTTGTTTGTTTTTTTGTTGTTGTTGTTGTCTGTCCAAAACAGGTCTCTTTTGTAAAAGTTAATGCTGTGATATAATATAGAATTGTGCAATTGTCTGTTTTACTGCATTTTACATTATAGTACATTATTTCAAGTTTGGGATAGTTATAGATTAAAATTTATGTCCCCCCTCACGCTTAAAGGTACAGTGTGTAATAGTTACTGACATCTAGTGGTGAATATAAGCATTGCCTTGACTTCAAATGCCAAGCAAAGTTATGAATGGACAGTGGCCCAAATTCCTCCACACATGAACATGTTTTCATTTGCAAGTGGCTTCAGGTGCAGCAATGACTGCACTACAGGCGACTACTTAAAACTAAGTACGTGTGTACTGTCTTGTTCTATGTGATTTTTAAGGCATCACTTAACCTAAACAGTGCTCTAGCACCTTTTAAACAAAGCTGATATTCTATTCTACAGTCATAGTCATGCAGTGATACTGCACCAGACCCATGCAGAGTCCTCTAAAGGCCCGTTTATGCTCAATGCAGAAGACAAATATGCAGACGGATGGACAGTTTTATCCGTCTCCAGTGACTGGTTATGCAGCGTAATTAAGTCCATTTTCATTGAAACTTATGATAATGGAGCAATACCACTGGATATCACGGGGGCAGTGCTGAGCAGAATAGCTGACATGCGACCAGTGAAAGAAAAAAATCAGACTATAAGAAGAGTAATGTTAAGTTTAAAACAGGTTTGAGTTTGGGCTTCCAATTAAATAATGCAGTGTCACTGTGATGCTATAGTTGAGGCCTAATTAGTCACATTGAAGCCAGAGATGTTAGAAGCAATATGTACATTTTTTTTTCTTATTAAACCTTGTAAATGAAGAACTCACCTCAGTCATGTTTTAAATACTAGTTGCTAGACTGACTTCAAACAGTGGTACAGAAGACAACCCAAACAGAGTGCTGCAACACACCCTTTTGTTTTTGTGCGTGTGTGTTACTGCTACGTATTAAACATCTTTTAACAATCTGTCTCACCCAGCTCTTCTATTTTTTGCTAAATATACTTCTCTTTCCAGGGTATCTTTACACCAAAGAATAAAATATGACTAATAGAAAATGAATTAATGCTATGTAATAAACACCAGTGTTGTGCACATTACTTTAAAAAAGTAATTAATGATAGTTACTAGTTACGTTTCCAAAAAAGTAACTGAGTAAGTAATAGTTACAGCATTATAAAAATAACTACTGTAGAAAGTAGTTATTCATTTACTTTTCTTTAATCTTCAAATATGCTTTCTTTAACAGAACTTAAAATTTATTCATAATAAAAATTGGATCTGACTAATGAATTAAATGGAAACTTAATACTGACTGCATACTGACTTTTCTGAGTGGATTATGGATTTATAATTGCACAGTGTCTGCGTAAGGCCGAGCCTGCCATAACATTTTAATCTTCATCAGTCAATTATCGATCAGACTGTTATCATTTTTCACTGTAAAACCTCAGGTAAGAGGAAGAGATTCAGAGCGCAAAAGACAGTAACATCGTTATCATCATTATTAATGATAATGGTGTTGTAATGATGGAAAGACTAATTAGGCTACTTAGATTACCCATTACTAAAAAAGTAACACCATTATTCCCATCACTGATAAACACACAAACATTGTGTGGCATGGGTACTGACAATATAATTTAATTCATGCACTGACGAGCACTTGCTGGCTAGATGACACATCATTCCAGTTAAATAATAGCTGTGGCAAAAGCAGAAAAGTAAAAAATAAGCATATCATAGTTTTTGCCATAGTTATTTCTCAGCTGACCTTGAATGCAGCACAGCTGCATCTTTAAAACTGAGTTTAATTTTCCTTACTCAGTTACATGGTCGGTTTAATTTGCCTTCTTCTGCAGCTATCTAGTATTCCTTACTACTTCCATGACTGTGAGTAAATACAGAGACCACAAGTCTGGTGGAAATAAACCAGTCAAACGAGCAACCTGTGTGTTACCTTAAATCACTCCACTACCAGCACACCGGAGATCCCAGATCTCATGTACAATTAACTTATTTTACCCATTTACTGATTCTTTGACTTCCTTAACTCATTTGGCTATTCTTAAATAAACTCACAACAACCACTCTCTGTGCTTCTTCTTCTTCTCTTGATTAATAGCGGTCACACACCAACATAAATGAGTGCATACTTACACCCACTGCACCAGCGTGTGTTACATTAGGCCTCATGTGGACGGGCTTCTCTAGAGCTTTCCAGCAGGAAGCAGTCTCTGTAAAAGGAAGGTAAAACAGCTTAAAACTGCCCTCCAAAAACAGGAATCTCTGTTAGAAAAAATCAACAAAGGCTGCTGTATCAGCCAAGCCGTCATTTAAAGTGGTGCACATCCTTTGATTTTGTTGCATGATGCACCTTTAAGGTGCAACCAAAGAAGTACAACATTTACTTTAAGACAAACCACAGTCTGTATGTTGTATAGTAATGACTTTGCAGTCCCAGAATCCAGGTGCTAAACTTCTCTTTTTATTTAGATCTGTCACCCAACGAAAACTTAGAGCATAATGGAACAAAAGAAAAGAAAAGAAAAGAAAAGACAAAAAAAAAACAACAGGGGCTTTTTGCTTTAGATTTAAGGTGACACAAAAAGATAAGGGCTATTACTCTAACAGTACTATGGAGCCACCAAAGACTCATGCAATGAAAAATGGGAGGTAATCAACCACACATTGACATAAAGCTGATTCAGGTAGTATGAATGACCCTGAAATGTGCAAGGCCAGATATTCTAATGTTGCAGACACAACAATCTGGCGCTGAGTGAAGGACAAACCAGGGGAGAGAAACTGCAGGGCTGATGAACCGATGTGGAGCAGCCATGCTTAAAAACACCTGCCCAAGCAGAGAGACAACCCTCCCCCAAACCTCAACACACACATACAGGGGAAAGACAAAAACACATAAAGAAAAAAGAGGGAGGAGAAACAAAAGGGCAAACAACTGAGTCCCAAGACTCATGACAGATACTGTAGGAAAAAATAGCGCCCAGCCATATCTAGTCAAGTTTGTAATGTCCTGTAAGGTTTTCCTGCAGACTGGCACTAAGACAAACTTAAAACATGCATGTTTGGTGCAAGAAGTCCCATCCCTCATTGCTTACAGCACTTTGTGTTGCTGTGTGCATGAAAGGTGTTTATAAATAAAATTTGATTTGATTTAATAAAAAATAAAATCTTGTATGCAAATCTTGTGCACTATGTTATTCAGTTGTCATATATTGCATCAATCAGGAATTAATTAATTTTTCATGTCTTGTGTCTTAATTAAAGTACAATGCAACATAATGTACGAAGCTTTCCTTAGACAAGATCTCAGGATTACATGTCCAATTACTTTCTGCAACAATACACCACCAGAAGTCTCTTGGTTTTAAAACTGAGGGAAATTCCTCTTTTAATATCAGCAGCCAAAATCACATCAAAAAAGCGTAGGAAACATTAAAACAGTCTGAAGTGATGTCTTTATTGATCTTCAGTTAACATCTCTGTTGTTGTCAGACGAGTGTGACTTTTATATTGTAATGATATATTACCCAAAAAAGTAAATATTAAATTTGGTTGCTAACAATTATGAGAGATACCGAGGAAAAAATAAGAATAAATAATCCTGTTCTCATTTTACAGATCATGGTGAGAGTAGAGCTGCTTTCTTGTAGACTTTAAACACTTTCTAATGAGAGATAAATTTCTCTACCCGAATTCACCCACAGTTATAACAGCAGACAACTCTGACATCAGGTTTGAAAGATTAATTCCCTCTTACAATTCAAGTCCTGCTTCCTAGTGTGTGCAAAGATCTTCTTTACTGCACATATCTCTTGTTGCCTCCTGTAGAGGAAGGTCTTGTGAAGAAGCCACAAGACTTCGCATGTGATTTTTCCTGTAAAACAAAATGTTTCTGTAGAACTAGAAGTGTTTTCTAAAAAAATCTCCATAACTTCAGATCAACTGAAGTCGAAAGAGCTCAGTGTGTGTTGAAAATGTTTGTTGTTCAGTAATTTTGACAGAATTTGTCCTTACATGGTAAAGTGGAACAGCAGTAAAAATCCACCAAAGACCCCTGTGATAAAAAAACAGGAAGTAGTCAACCACACATAGACATAGTGTGATGTAAGGCGCACACACAGGTTTAACAGGTTACTTCTGTGCTGAACATCAAACCTTTTTTGTACTGATCTCAGCAGTACTCATCTGTACTCGGGATCGTTAGTTATCACCCATCATCTTATACTTTTCCTTCATTCACTCACATTCTGCCTGGGTCTTTGTGTCTCTGTTCATGAATTATAGAAGGATTAACGAGGCAAATAATGCCTTTAAATTTTATAGACTTTCAAACGTAGTTATAATACCTCTCACATAACTTGGAGCTAAATGTGAAAGCAAAAGTCTAAAATCCCAAGCTGGACACTGGGTCTTTGAAAGCATGTAGTAAATTTTAGTTTTGCATCTCTATTTGATGTATTGAATGTTTCAGTTCTATTGTGTACATCAGTGGGTAATTCTCATGCAAAAGAGAAAGGAGCATAAATAAATATGCTTTGATTGCATTGTGGGCTGACTTCATGAAAGAAAAATTCGGCTACTTACTGCAAAACCAGTGGTGCATTGATTGAATCTTGAATGAGGAAAAAGAATGTGAGTAAAAAAAAAACAAAAAACAAAACAATAAAACTGACTTATTTAGGATTCAACACGTCAACACTATTTGTTGCAAATGTCATCAGTCATACTCTAACCCTTAATAAACCTACAGAGCTTAATTCGTAAGAATGTTTATCAGATAGCAATAAAACCAAAATGCTTATTAAACCACAGATGCTTTGCTGGTCTAAATGTGGTGGAACCCATGTTCAGCATGATAAGCCTGTACAGCTTCGCATGTCTGATTAAGGTCAGTGTGATTTGCCTAGAAGATATAATGATGCTAAAAAAATATTTATATATAAGAAAAATGTCCAGTCATGTTCGATCCCGTGTGTCCTGTCATTTTCCTGCTGCAGTTTAAGATGAAAAACTATTTTAAAACTTGGAATGGGCTGATCAATACTCTGGAATTGATATTGATTTTGGAATTGAAAAGTGTTAAGCTAGTTGGTCACTCTAAATTCTCCCTGAGTGAGGAGTGAATTTGAGCGTGAATGGCCCTGCGATGGGCTGGTGACCTGTCCAGGGTGTACCCTGCCTCTAATCCGCTGGAGGCTTGCCAGTGATGGACGAAGCGGTACAGATAATGAAATATTTATATTATATATATATATATGATATATAAATCAATGACCCACATATACTGTGATATGCTGTGCTAAGACAAAGCATGCATTATCTTTTTATTTCTGAGTTTTAGGCAATAACGTTGAATGTGAAAACCAGACATGGTGTATTCCTTCCATGTCACATGATTATGGTAGCCTATCAGAGGTCATATGTCAGTGATGATGAAGTTATATCAAACTAATGGTATTATATCTACAGGAAACGTTTGGGTATCTCTAAATAAAACATACATTTGGCGCAAAAAGTCCTATCATTTATTATTAGTGTATATAGTGCTTATCCAGGTACTCTAATGGCTTTAAGTTGAATCTTTTATTCATCCACTCCACAGTCATTTATTGGTGGTGATGTAGCCTTAGAACAGACTGATGGAAACCATGACTGCAACACTGGAGGCAGGATGGTGAAATGTCTTAGCCAATGACACAAACAGCCAACCTTGTGGTTATCGGACAACCTGCTTTTCAACCTGAGCCACTGAGCATTACGTTAAACTTCTGGTATAAAAGGTGAGATTTCTTAATATTTACATGCACATATGTTGACTCCTTGGACTCAGAACTTTACTCTCCCTGCTGAAAGGACAAAACTAATAATAATAATAATAATAACTGCAATACACCAATAATAATGATCAAGTTATACATGAATACATATTCATTTATATCATTTTGTGAAAAGAAACATATCTAACTGTGTCCACAGTGCAGGAGAAGAAATCTTCAGGCCTTCCATCATTTCTATGACAATGATCTGTCATTTTTATGTTTCTTTGCTGAAGTCAAATTACTAACTTTTTACACAGCCATAAAAATCTAAAAATTATAAGTAATCTTCCATCCATTCATTATCTATACCGCTTCATCCATTAAGGGTCATGGCGAAGCTGGAGCCTAATCCAGCATTTAGCAGGTGAAAGGTAGGGTACACCCTGGACAGGTCCCCAGTCCATCTCAGTGTAAGTAATATTATTTTAATTAATTAAATTACTTCAATGGTATTGTTAGCTGTCCTGTTGTAGGAGCTAACTGGCCGTTAAAATAGGTGCTGCTGTTTTTTGTTTATACTCCATGGAGGGAAAACAATAGTCATTCATATGGAAAGCATCTGCCCTTGGTCTAGACACGATAAGCACCCCCCACATAAAAATTTCATATGTGGGAAGCTGCTGTTTGATATACAGTGTGTATGTGACACAGTGGAGAACAGAACGTTACTCACTGACTGTTAGTTTTGCTTCCTGTTTAGGTAACACTTACATCACACAAACCCAGTGTAAACATGACCTTTAAAATACAACCATACATGCTGCCCCCCTCTCCCACCTGTCAGGTCATACCCATTCTGTTTAAAGGCATCTCTCCTCTTTCAGTATCTGATGTGCAATTGGGAGTTACAGTGAAAGGAAGCATAATTAAACTTGCAGCATCAGAAACAGCTTTATGGTGGAAAATAAAAATCAAACTCACCTCTCACAATCTCCACCTTCTATTTAGTGATATTTAATGCATTTCAGATAATAACTTGGATTAAAATGACACATAAATAGAAAAAAACTAAATACAGGAAATAAAGTCCTATAGAATATTAGTTTTCCTTAAAAAACATGTAAGCTAATTTAACAAAAAGATTCAAAGAATAAGCCTAAAACATATTTAACTATGTGTGTATAGTTAATCAAATATTAAACAGGTTTGAGAATATATATATTAGTTGAAACTGCAAAGACCCATACTCATGCAACATGTTGCTCCTGAACTGGAACACAGCTGCAGTGGTGCTTTAAGCTAGCCCAACTCATCTTGTTAGCATTAGCTAATTTTAGGCTTTAAAGTGTGGTCAAAGGTGAAAAACACAGCTACTATTATAACATGACTTAAAATAACATTACAATTTTAAAATATGTTTAAAAATGGATTTAAAAAAATGCATTTTTGAGCGTTTAATGAAAAACAATCAGGTATAAAAGCTACTTAGCATTAGTGCCTTCTGGTTACAAGCTACCTCATTTTTCTGACCAATTAGCTTGCTATAGAAAACTAACACATTTAATGTAAATACTGAGTAAATGTGGTGTATTTTAAATTCTGCTAAATTTGTTAGGAAGAAAAAGGATCTGAATAAACCTGCAAACTAAAGTCACTGAATTTGGCTTAGTTCTTTCCAAGATGGCCTCCAGTTTGTGCCTTATGTGAACCAAGAACTATAAACATTACAAATGATGTGAAACACACACAAAGTGTTTACATTATTAATGACTGTAAACCAATCTTAAAGGGAATTAGGGCCAAGTCCAGCACCACAAAGTACTGAAAAACTCATTTCAGTGTGAGCTTCTAGCCTGCAGTTTATGTCAGGTTAAATCTCTAGCACTGAGTAAATCCAGTACATCTTTTGTAAAGCAGTTTGAGGGCTAAATAATAACCTGATAACCATAAACTTTGTAAGGCGTCAGCAAGCTGCACTTTTGCAGTTTTGGGATTAAAAAATACACAAATATTTTTTTTTTTAAATATGGCTTGAAAACAGGATCTAGGTTGTTGCACATGTGAGGGAGACATACAGGGGGAACCATTTCCTTTTAGCTGAAAACATGACCAGTTTTCTCCCACCGAGAATCAAGGATGTGACACCTTTCACTTCAGACTGAAACTCCAGCAGTACAATAAAAGAAAAAAACCTGAACCGAAAAAAGTCCACAACCCCAACTATGAAACTTTAAAGGGCATAAACATCTGAGACAGGAACCACTTAAGAAAAATTACCTAACAGGATTTTCTTTTCCTATAAATTCTTCTACATTAAAGTAAAATTATAAATATTTTGATGCATCATCAAAGGTTTATGACCGTGCAGAAGCCACAGTACAAATTCAGCCTCATCTAAATTAAGACAGCAAACTACCACATCCTTTTACGTGGCATTGCATTTAAATTTATAACATCAGCTAAACTGCACATTGGTTTAGGCTTCAACCACAGTGACTGCCTGATAAAACATCATTAGAAGCTGCTAAATGACAAAAGGCTGTAGTTTTCAACAACTAACCAACTGCAACAGGCTGCTTGTTAAAACAGAAAAACAGTCACAAAACCTCATTTTTAGAATGAGCAGAGTGAGCGACAGAGGGTCTTGAGAATGCTGCAGGGGTGCATGCAGCACGCGCAGCAGCGTGGTCTGTGGGATGTGTTATTCTGTGGTTTTGAAAGCGTTAAAGATTGTACAGTGACGCACTGTTTGCACAGTCTGAGACAGTCTTACTCACACAGACTTACACATACTCTTACATACTGCTCACCAGCAAGTATGTAAATCAATACTCATGCTAATAGAATAGGCATTAGTCCTTTATTACAAAAACAAAGGAAATGTGTATTATTCTGTGTTAGAATTATTATAATGATCATAATATTTTTAGAACAGAGAGTGGAGAAAAAGTGAACAGTGCTTCAAAAGCATGTGTGTGGTGGGGACTTGAGGCAAATTAAACAAGGTTGACATCTAGTGGTGTGAAAATGTATTGCACCTTTCAATAAGCAAATTGCCAGATAAACATTAAAAAAAAAAAAACACACCCCGATGTTAAAAAGAGAGGTGATTAAAATGAAAATGAAAAGCAAAGTGAGTCTATAAATATCACTAGTGTTTTTATTATGAGGCCCACAATGAAAACAGTTTCATTGTTTTCATTAATAGTCAAGTTATTTACTATTATTACATCAAAGCTGTTTAAATAGTAAAAAGTCTGACTAATATCACTCCAGTAACAAACAGGCACCCTTTACCTGAACATGAGGAAAGAATGGTGTACAAGGAGCTTTTGTATTTATTCTGTTTTTTCCAGCGAAAATATCATAAAGAATTAACGAAAACTATTTTTAAAAAAAAAGCAAATATTTGAACAATTATGTGACTTTTGTCCAAGTTAATGAATTCTCAAACCCCTGAGTAGCATTAAACTCAAAGCATGCTGCTTGAGTTTACCAAACTCGTGTTTGGCTAAGTTTAACCCACAGAGTGCATCAATTTTCCAGTTCCACTGAAACAGCAGGTATCTTACTAGACGTGAAACTTGACTCATGTCATTTGAATAATACCAGAAAGAACATATATGAAACTATGCAAATTATTCTTGGAAGCAATTAAAGTATTAGCTTTTTTATTTATTTATTTATTTAATAAAAGGTACAGCAAACAAAGACAGTTTGTGGCATTTTAACTGAAAGTGAATCTATAAAATCACTTTAGTGGGGTGTGGAAGCAATGAGTTTCCTCAAGTTCTAATTTAAAAACCACATATTCCACACCAAATCACTAAATCACTGCCAAAAGAATCTAAGCTAGTTTGGGAAGATCTGCTCAGAGCTCCTTCCATCTAAAAAAAGGTGTACAAAATGTATTAAACAAAAAGCAATGATTTGTAGATAATTTAAACCCTGTAAGCAGTAAAAGCAGCACATTTCAAATGCTGAAAGTAATTACTGATTTTATCTTTTTTTTATATATACTGATTATACGCCACCAACCTGGTGGCACAATTAATATTAATCCAATATTACACTTATTTAACAGGACATCAGTGGTAGAGACAAAGCAATGTGTGTGGACAAATAGCTCAACATTTTCATCTTTCTCTGTGTAAAATTCTAAATTAAATTTTGGGATTTTAGCCATAAAAAAAGTTACATAATCTAATTAAAAGATTCCCAGATCCTGGAGAAATCTCTTCACACGACAAGGCAACAAAACATTCAATGACTGTCAAGTTCTGGCTTAAAAAAATGTTAAAAACCCAAAACATGAAAGATAAAACCAATTTAACAAATAAAATTGGAAAATATATAAGTCAAGATCACCTACTCCTTTAATTTAAAATTGAAAATCTTTTTGGACAAAGTTGGACATCATCTTGGCTCAAAATTAAAGAAAAGTTTTCTGCTAGTCCAAAACTGTCATGTTGGGAGATGCAGCAATGTGAGATGTAGTGTTTATCACTTGCCCAGGCAACAAACCTAAAAGTTGTGGACATGGCAGGGTAGGATAGGACTTGAATTTAGATCCCAGGTGTGACAGTTTACAGTGCATAAGCATCACCTACCTTCTGCTTGGTCATAGATGTGATGGGTGCCAGATTATTTCATACCAGACTTACAAAAGTAAAACTGATTTGAAAAAAAACAAACAAACAAACAAACAAAAAAAAAAGCATTGAGTTAAATGTGCCACAGTTCCATTACAACACTGGCCTGTAATGAGTGTTGAGCTCAGAAAATTAAAGTTGTCTTATAATTTTTTTGCCTTATTGACTGAACTTAACATTTTATGCTTTGGGTCATAAAATGTTCTGGTGTTCAGGAAACAGACCAATAGATTGTCAAATTTTGAAGCAGGGTGCAGCCTTGCAGTTATCTTTGTTGTTGAAGACTTTGTTTGACACACATTGCAGGTATTACAACAGCACAGTTTAGTAGTAAAAGAGTCCAGCTGCTTAACCAACCTGAAACCTTGTAAAAAAAGCAAGAACGGGATAAACAAACTAAACTTAACATCAGATATATAGTAACTAGTCTCAGTGGTGTAATGTATTAAAATTTTAAGGCATTATTTGTGAGAAAAACAGTTACACATAGATACTAGACATACTAACCTTAAAAAATGGAAGAAAGAAAAACAAGTTAGATTGTTTAACTGTAACGATGGCATTTATTAACATTTAAAACTTAAAATTGTCTTTGTATTTACACATAATACTCTACTCTAAAATTAGACGCCAAGTTTGTTAGAATGACTTTTTCCTGATACATTTTTTAAATATTTATTCTGTACACAGCCTCGGCAGGCCTATATTAACACTCAAATAAAAAGTTAACACTGGTGCCTCCTACAAGTTCAGCACAGCAAGTCAAAAATACTGTACAGCAATACACACAAATGTAAACACACACAAAACTCAAAAACACATGCAGATGGACTCATAGAAAAATATGCATATGAGACAGAGGCGTTTGTAACTACAGCAATTCTCAACTGCAGGATTCATGTGTTCGGTTATTGCTGGGGGTGGTGTTAACCACAGAGCACACAAGGGTTACAGGTCGACCACCCATCTCTGTCCCACATGCAAAAGCTATAAATAACAAAGCTTTCATTCTTTCCTCTCAGAGTGACTCACACAGGGCTGGTTCATTGCAGTAAAAGTCAGTCTCATGGCATTTCTGGCTTTCCCGTTACTTGCGAGTTTAAATTTGGATCTCTTAATCACATCCTCCTTTCTGACGACCACAAATGGAGGGCTTTCAGGTAGCTAAACAGCCCTCTGATGGTCATGTTGGTGTACAAAAGTAACCACTGAGCAGTGAAGAATAATTCATGTGGCTTTACAGTGTGTTGAATCAAAGGAGCAAAGCCTGCCAAAGTTAAGACAGCTGCCATTTCTAGTGTTTGTGGTTTTGTTTCTGCTCTTTATCCAAGTTATAGAGTTCATTTCCTAAGTGTAGCTTTAAATCATAATTTGATGACAGCAGTTAGGTTGGTTAGTTATTTTGCCAGAGTTGGCAGCACTTAAATCTGATCAAACTACAGCCGACCCATCAGAGCTGAGTTTGTAGGTATTAAACTATGAGAGAATGACACATAATACCAGCTCAACTTTAACTATTGGTTAGGAAAAATGTAGATTATACAGATGGAAAAAGATGTGAAACCAAAAAGAAAAAAAGTTTTGGACAATACCCAATTACCCACGGCCACTCGTCCTTCCATAAAGCCATTATTCTACAAAACGAAACAGTGATGTCCATCATTAAATTATGTGGTTTTAGTTTTTTACTTCATTGTAATTTGTGTCTTCATTAGCAGTGGATCCCCAGTTCATGGAAGCAGAACCAGCAGATTTATTCCCTCCTCTGAGCACTGAGCTCGAGGGCACGGTGCTGAGCAGCTAGGTCAGGTCAGAGCTCTGCTGGACCTTCATCAAAGTGGCCTCAATGCCGGACTCCAAATCAGTCTGGACAGAAAGAGAGAGAGTGGGAGACAGTTATTTGATCAGCCTGCAACCAGAAACTTGTTAAATTTCCTCTTTTTTGTCATCACGCATTTCTGTCTTAGCAGGCTGTGTGTTCCTGTTGGATTGGGGCAGCCTTTTCCTGATGGGGCGTCCATGAGATTTAATCAGTAAAACATCCGGCATGGATGTTTTTGGGCCATTACCCAATTGGTTAGTATTTATCCATCAACTAACCAATTCTTCCACTAATCCATGCTTAAGCTTTAAATAGAACAGATACGAGTCTTTGTTTCACAGATGGGTGAATTAAAAGAACAGTCTGCAGCGAGGGGCTCCGTCACGCTTTAAAGGTCATTGTGCTGTTATGATTTTCGAAGCACCTGCAGACGGTTCTTACTCAACACCTGGCCAGAGTTACTTTAGACAGAGTTTCTTTAACTAGAAACATCTGTATGTTCCATCACCCACTATGAAATGACTATAAATACCATAATAACATTAAAACACTAACTGATCCCCTGAACTGAAAAAAGAAAATTTCTCTGCCGACTTAACATGTCCAGTTAAAAGATTTTCTTTAATCCAACATCAGCAAACTGACTGTGGCTCAGCAACATTTTTTTTTTTTTTTTTTTTTTTTTTTATAAACCTGTCCTGTCCAGCATCATAGCAAGCAAAATTATAATCTGGTTGCTGTATCGTGCTGAACAAATTTGCTCTGCCAAGGGGAGGCCTATGGGTAAGGCTCCTCTTGATAATGTGATTAATTTATTTATTTACTTTGAATCACGGAACCTATGTAATCTTGCTGGACCTGACCGGAGGGGACAGAAAAAGACTAAAAAGACATATCATGAAAGTAGTGACCAGATACTAACTCACAGGAAAAATAATGAAAAAAAATGAATTATCTTAGTATATAAACCCACTGGACAACTCAGTGACTGTGTCAGCATGCAGAGCATGAGGAATAAGGAGTGATCAGTGATGAAGAGTTGTGAGTGAGATCGTGCAAATGCGACCACGCCTCTACAGAGGTCAGAGGCAGACCAGGGCAGCCCAGAGACCAGGGCCCTCAGCAGCAGCCCCGAAGCACTAACCCAAGCTACCCCACCACAAAGACGACTCCAACCCCACCCGAAGGGCAGCAGAGGAGAGCCCCAGCAAGAGCCCCCCACGGTCTTGGGGCACAGGTCCCAGTGGGCCAAGATCGGCAGCCGCCCACCCCCCCAAAGGCAGAGGGCCCGCAACATGCCTATGAGGACCAGGCCCCCCCAGACAGCCACCCGGCGTAGGCCAGCACACACCCTGGTGTTCCAGCCGCACACCCCGAGAACCAGGGCGTCATCGACCCCTTCCCCCCACCTACTCCAATCTGCACCCCATATAACCCCACACTCACACCCTCCCCTGTGCCGTACCCACAAGCACTCACCATCACACAGTCACGTCACACACAACCCACCCACCATGCTCCGTGGGGGACACCCCAGGCGGACCAGAGGACAGCGAGCCCCAAGCACCCCCCTTCGACCCAGCACCCACAGAGCCAGCAGCCCACCAGCGTAGCCACCCGGCCGTGAGCCAACCACTGCCCCCCGCTCGTCCCCGGCCACACCCAGGGGGAATAGGGGTGTGAGAGGTCCCCAATACCCTCCCCCTCCCCGCTCCTGACTGTTTATGTAGTGTGTGTTGTTTGCAATTAAAAGGGGCAGTGACCGCAATGAGCCGAAAATAAACTTCCAGAAAACTGCAGGTCTGCTGAAACTCAGTTTTAAAATCAAGGTTAAAACTTTCATACATGCCACCTTTTATCAAAACAACTATTAATTCCTCACACTGGAACTTTAATTTCTTGTATTTCATCTACTTTATTTTAGCTTTTTCTGTTTTTATTGAATTCTTTTATTTTATTAAAGGTTTATTTTAATGTACTTTTTAATGCTTCCTGCACCGCTGTAATGCTGTTAATGTTTTACATAAAGCGCATTGAAATGTCTTGCACATTAAATATGTTATATAAATAAACTTGCCTACCTTCAAATAAAGTTAACAAAAAGGTTTTATGTATCGTGGGTAAGAATACAAAGCATTAAAGCAGGCATGTCAAACTGGTCCAGCAAAGGGCCGTGTGGCTGCAGGTTTTTGTTCCAGCCAGCCAAGAGCACACAGTTTGACCAATCAGCTGTCTGAAGACTGAGATCAGTTGATTGAATCAGTCAAATCTGGTGTGCTGCTGCTTGGTTGGAACAAAAACCTGCAGCCACACGGCCCTTTGCTGGACCAGTTTGACATATGTGCATTAAAGGAACACTAATCCAACTCCCAAATCTTTATGCACAAGTGCAGTGTGTAAATACACACAGATGTTAACATTCCTGGAATGACCACAATGTACAGTTAGTTTTGGCACGATGGAAGTGGAAGCATCACCACAGCTATTTCACTTAATTATGGAGGCAAAACACATTGTGTAGTAAATTTAAATGGCAATCCACCATTGTTCCGGGTATTTAACTTCCTACAGTGCTCAAGCTGACTAACACAAGGGTGTAGTAGCAATAAAAAACACAGGTTATTATAAAATATCTGATAACAACTTGTTTGTACGTTCTTTTGCTTTTTTAAACCCAGGATAAAAATAAAGCTCCTAATCTGGATCCACAGATGTGGTTATGTATGGAGAACAATTCAGTAAAGAAGAAAAGTCCATATAAAAAAATGTTATAGACAGAAGTTGGAATTGCATCATGTAAATTCCACAAAGGAATGACAAAACAAGTACATGCCCGTCTGTGCACACACAAAACACCCACTCTCATCCACTAATACCACATGCACAAAATAATAAAGCATTACAAGAATTCCAGTCATAATGAAGTGGTGGCCACACCTCGCTGTACATGTGGCAACAATGTGAGTGTTAGAGGTCACAGAAGGTCCAATGCTGAATTTAAACTTTTAGCCTTCAAGCCAATTAGAACAAACGTGATAAGGTAGCACAGCTGTGTTAAACACTGGGAAATAAATACAATCACTTAATGCATCTGAGAAAATAATATTTTGGATTAAAGGTTTTTTCTTGGCAGTGACCAGCAGGTGTCGCCTTCATCATGTTAGGAACTTACATTTCCTTTTATTCCTTTTTTCCTAGATCAAATCTCAAAGGAGCTGTCAGTTCTGCCCTCATGATTCAAAGTCCAGCCATGTTTGTATATTAAACCGGATGTGGTACCTGCCCCTTACTTCCTGCAGCACCACACATTCAAAGCTGCCACTGAAAACATTTGCTTAAGTAAAAACTCTTATCTGTCAGCTTCCTGCCCCCACAGTACCTTGTAGTCTGTATATCTCCACCCGTCCTCCACATAGACCATGGAAACACAGCCACAAATAGACCAGCAACATTTTACTGGAAGAGCCTCACGCCTTGCCCGTTCTTCCCAGCCATGGTTGAAGCAGGCAGAGGCTAAATAGTGTCCTTGATTCAGGAGCAGCCACAGAGGCCTGTTTGAGGCCGGCTTTTGGTTTGACCTCAGCCGCAGACGTTGCAGCTCTATCATGGGCCTACGGTGGGTTTCTCTGCAGCTGAGACGCTTTTGTCAACAAACATTTCACTTCCAGACTCCTGCTACACACTTGAGGAATTTCAGCTGTTCCACTAAACCAGGGAAGAATTTACTTGTTTGATTTGGTAGTATACACTGAGGTAAACTCAAAATCAACTATCTTAACCCTAGTGGGATCCAAGTCTAGCAAACAGCTTTGTTTTTTAGTATGCGTTTCTATTTTAAGGCATTCACGTGAGATTTGTGGAACCGCTCAAAGTCATAGTAAAGGTCTTTGTAACAAAGTTTTATTGAATTTGGCCTGTCAATCAAATGAGAAAAAGAAAGCTTGGTGATATCTTTAAAATAAACGAGTAGTACTTGTCTTAAATATCCTGGTTGCTTATTTTTCGTCATGAATATTAAAACAGGGCAGAAACAAATGCCAAGTTTTAAGAGCTTTTAAACATTTGAATAATAATAATTTCCCTCACAAACCTGGTCTGTCACAAACTACTGGCATCAATAAATGATTGTATTCAAAAGTATGCAACATCTTGATCCCAATTTAGTCATGACATGTGTGATGCAAATATGATCCAACCTATCGAGCCAGCACCAAATAAGGAGACACTTTGCAAGAGTCATCCTCATAATGGCAATCTGAACCACATCACTGTAAAAGCCTGTCTTCCCGGCACATCCCAGCCAAGACTTGGAAATGCAGTGTGTGCACAGCTGAGTGTGAGAAGGGATGTCGTCATCAACCGGGCAGGCTTTCAACTACAGGCTTGTCTCTGCTCCCTTATTCAGGCCCCCAATGTCCGTCTTCTTCCACGGCCCAAGGGATTAGACTGAGAAACCGGGTCCATTCTTCTGGCTGTTAACTCCAGACAATCAGCACAACCACTTGAAATTCTATTCAGGATCCGTCGAGTTGGAAAATGAGGTAAATTCAAATCATGTGGAAAGTCTCAACTAAACTAGACAGAAACAAACTTTCTGCAGTTCCATTCAAGATATTTGACGGTGTATTTGCTGTCAAAGACAACACAATCACTCGCATGCAAACAAAGTATTTGAGGGTGTTACGATTGCATGAGACAAAAACACTCTTAAATCAACACCCCGGCCGAGGGCCTTTCTGGTGTACAACAGTTGTGGGGAAAAAGTTGGTTTTGGAGCTTGATGTGATGAATCGATGAGGAAACAAGCATGAGTGCCATATGTTAACAATTTTCCATCTTTAGGAAAAATGTGAATAAGTCCCACTTTCTTTCTTATCACACTAGGAAGCAATGATGATGAGGAGCTGTTGGAAAAGAAAACTCTTTAATCAATGCTTGATCTTATGACTGAGCTAAATCAAGAGTGGCCATGTGATCATCCTGACCTCAACATATTTGCTCTGCTTTTGTTTTTTCCTTTGTAATTTCAGTTTGGCCGACACTAGTGGCATGTCCAGCAAGTCCTTCTGTTGCAACAAGTTTGGTTTCCCGTACCACCCCAAATGATTTATGATAAAGGAGAAATGGGCAGAAGTCCACATGCCATATCGCACTGGCACCACACTGTTTCCATGACACCCAGAGAGGAAAGGCGTTAACAGGAGTCGAAGAAGTGTTAATAACACATGTATGCAGTCATCCTGCAAGCTTGGGGTGTGCGGTAGCCAGGACTCGACCTTTTGAGTCCGATTCCTGGTAAATGTGGGTTATCTTGTGGTTTCGCGAACCTCTGGTTGCAAATGCTATTTAAAAATGGTCCCACATATCCCTCAATCATACATACATAACGAGTGTTTTAGCAACTTTTCAGCCACAATCTCCATCTTATTTATAAATAACAGCTGCACAACAGCAAGGTCAATGCCAGAACTGCCTTCTCCAGTCTGAGATATCTAACAGCCGTCAAGGCTAAAGTCTTTCATAAAAAAGGCTCATGCAACTGGAGGTGGGCCCATCAAGAAAGGGCAAATACTGGTTGTTTAAATCCAGTTACAAGGTCAGGGTGGTGATAGAAAAATCACAAGAAGTCAGACAAGTCCTAGTCAGCAACATGGGCAACATTTTCCAGCTGAAGTTTCCCCATTTTTTGCTTAAAAAAAACAAAACAACAACAAAAAACAAAAACAAAAACAAAAGACAACTTATTCAGTAAATGTAAATTCTGCCATTTAGTTAAACGATGTGGATAAGTTTGTTGTTAACAACAAAACTACCAATCAGACCTGCACGAAGATGGCTACATGAAGGGAAGTGGAGGAATTTGAGGGACAGGGCTGAAGCACAGCAGAGAGGGACCAGCAAGTGGAATTTGTTAAAATTTTCAAGCTAAGCTTAACTAAATTTGTCATTTAGTATTTAACCTTCTTTGTTAGTAAATTAGTGCACAGTTAATAAAGGCTTTATCTATCTTTTATCATTATTTTGGTTTTTAATAGAAATTACAGAACCAAAACATTGAGTTACAGATGACAGAACTAAAGCCAACGGCTAAGCTTGGCAATGACTGATGTTGGCTGGTAACTACAAGTAACATCCGTCATAAACAAGCAGTTCTGATTCAGTCATTAAAGAATAAAAAAATAACTAAAATCAGTTCAGACAATCACTGGCTGTACTATTGTAATTCTTGGCTTATTTTTATCAGGGGCAATAAAATCCCACAATTTTTTTCCTGCTTATGTAACCAGGAAAAATGAGAACACTTCAGTCACTACAATGACAGGCACTCAAAACTTGGCCAGCATCACAGGCCACAAGACAAACAATGCCCTGCATAACAAAAAACTGCAACTTGACTCTTTTTTTCATTGCACTGAGGTGTTAAATGTGTAGTGTATTTCTGTGGGATGTGAAGTAAACTTTAGACTCACCGTCGGTGCAGATGAAGCACTTGCAGAGACATACACAAAGACACAGGAGGAGTACCGCCACCACACCGCACACTGAGATGAGGATAATTACAGCTGGACGCACTGTGGCATACAAACACATTTATATGAAAACACAGTTTATGTTTAAAAGAAAAACCATGTGTAAAATGTAAGACATGTGGACTGAACATGTTAAGTGATGTGGTGTAAGAATAATGATTCACTTTTGAGAAAATCCTTCTTCCCGTATATGCTGACATTACAGGATGCAGGAGCCCATCAATGCAGCCTGTAATTACCCACGACTAAAATAGAAAACGCACACAAAGACCTCCATTCCCATGCATCTTAAAATACTCTACATGTATGCTGTACAAACTCCTCACCATTTGTATTGAGGGGCAGTGTCAGGGGTTTATCCAGACCCTGATGGTGCACGATGCACTTGACTGTCAGGTCACTGAGCAGCGCTGACTGGAAGAACAGCGTGCTCGTCACCGTCGTCGTGCCGTCGCCCTGCTCATAGGATGAAGAAACGGGAGGCCCTAGAGTTTGGTTGTCACCGCCGATGTTCCACATGATCTCTGCTGCAGGCCGTGACTGAGCGGTGCAGTTCGCCTCCGTCACTCCTGGTGATGACGTCACGTAGTTCACCTCCGGTTTAGGTAAAACTGAGGAAAAAGATAGGATGCTACAATCAAAATAGTAAATATTTTAGTGGGTTTATTTCATGGAGTTACTTTTATCTTTTGCAGCATTTAAAGGCAGCATAATGGAGACGAACCCGCATAGATTAAAGTCCGACAGGCCAGCCTAGAAACAATAGCCAGACAGAACGTAGGCAGACCAGCTTTTACTGACTTGTGTGTGTGTTTATTTGTGTGTCTGGATCTTTGGTTCCATCGGTTTAGACAAAAACAAAGCCTGTTAAGCAGAGCAAGAGGGACAAACATGCACTCACACACACCGAGGCCTTGTGTCTGAGGAAACAGTGCGCCAGTCATCCCCTGGGCTTTCTCCCAAATTAATCACCACTTTCCCCCCTCTTTGTGTGGGCTTTATCTTTGCAAAAACACACAGAGGAAGACTGGCCACTCACACTCTTGGAAAATTGGCTCAGGACTTCTACAAGTCCTGTCCAAGCTTGGCAAGGAAAAGAAGAGCATAGGGTTAAGTGTTGCCGAGGGACAGAGACGGGTCATACAGTAGTTTAATGACCGGCTTCAGTACCTCTCACCTCCAGCCTGATGGGGTTTGTTTATACACAGCGCATCCTTTTCCTGAACTACATGAGGGATGCACTCGTGCCCATACCAGAACACACACTTCCTCCCTGCCTGCTGTATAACTCTAGTGTGCATCTTTTGAAGAAAACCTTTTCTAAACATAGCGCATTGGGCTGTCTAGATTATTTAGCAGGGATGATCAAATAAAAAGACATCCTTTAGTTGCATTATAATAGGTTTTTGGAGCTTGACCTGAAAAGACTGCAGGACAACTTGTTCAACTTAACCAAGGCACATGCAATCAAGTTTTTCCATTTACTGTGAATACCCATATGAAGTAGAGTTCATCTGATTCTGGAAATGAATTTAGTCAATGGAGAAATATTCTAGAAATGTGTCATTTTTACTGTCTTTCAGCTCTTTTTAGGGGGATTTCTGCCCTCTCTGCTCAGGTTTCTAATTCAGTCAGATTCTTGCGACTTCTGTTATGAGTCTGCTCAGAGATTTTCAGTGTTTACATTATTATTCATTTTGGCTTTAAGGTGTGTTCAGTATTAGTAGAAATAATAAAAACCACCCTCTCTCAATTTATACCTCATTTCCAGATGATAGGTCAGCCTCCAGAATTTACTGGTATTCTTTAACACTGAAACGTTCCCTTTGCCATTGGCTGTAAAACAAGCCCACAGCATGATTGATGGAGTTTAAATAAATAACACGAGGTTAAATAAAAAATTCAGAATTTGGCTTTATTTAAACTTCATTGCTCCACAAGACTCTCTATTAAAATCCATTAGGTTTTTTTTTCACATATTCATTTATAAACACTTATGCTGAAATATGTGGTGAGAACAAAAAGAAGTCCATGTATGTGCAGGTTTGACAACAGAGTAAAGTCTCCTAAATGTGCCCAAAGCCTTTTGCAGAAAGAAAAGCAGCTATCTAATAAAGTATTCCACAGTCTTCCAGACCACAACGTTTTCTGTTGACTGCCATTTTTTAATTAAAATAGAAAAAGAAGCACCTAACTAAAAAATTTTTTGCCTTTCACTTTTAGCCTTTTTTGCTATGTGAGGAACAACTATTTTAATAAAGTGCTACGTAGCTTTTTAGCAAAAACCATAGAAGCTAACTGATGGGAAAAGTGACCAAATTTAGCCTTTTTATAAAAAATAAAATAGTATTTTAAATAGTAAAGTATTGTAAATTTAAAGCAATTTCCATTAAAAAAAAAAGAAGAAAAAAAAAACAAGTCTCACCATAAACAGAGAGGCAGGCGGTGGCGCTTCTGCTGCCATCTGGGTACGTGTGGAACTCGCAGGTGTAGCAGGCCTCGTCCTCCGTGTGGACCTGCTTGATGGTCAGCTGGGTGTCTCCCAGCGTCTGGCTCAGGCTAACCCGATCCTTGAAATGCTCCTCTGTGTGGTGGCCTTGCTTTGTGTAGAAGGCCACGGTGGTGGTATCCCCCTGCTCGGCTGTCTTCCTCCACAGTACCTGCTGAACCTTCTGGGGAAGGCTGTACCAGCAGGACAGAGTGACAGGCCTCCCACTTATAGCCGTCCTGTTCCCCTCCAGGTGAACTTTACCTTGTAGGAAGAAAAACAATTTTTCGATTATGGAAATTTACTGTGAAAATGTTTTGCTCACATCATAATGTTCAGTTCAGTCTTTACAGGGTTGGGTAACAAAAAAGAAAAGTCTAGGACTAATAAAAATGTTTGTACATTTAACACTAACAGGAAGAGCTAAGCTTTGCTGGGTGGGGCGGCTTCTCCTGCTGATCTGGGAGTTCAGACCATGCCCTGCTAACTTCCTGTTTTAAAGGCACTTTAAAGAAAAATAAGCAGTCCTGTGACTCTAATCAGAACACTGAAAAGTTAGTGACCTGGATAAACAGAAAAAGGCTTTGTCTTTATGGAGAAAGAACAAAAGTTCAAACATCCGGTGGGGCTGAAACATAATGATGAATTAAAAAAACAAACAAAATAGAAATGAAGAAGTATTACTGCAGTGTTTCTCCTCGGGGTCCCCTGCCCTGCATGCTTGAAAGGTTTCCAATACACCTGACTCAAATGAATGTAAGCCTGCTAATTAATGAGCCAAAGAACCTGACAAGAAGTTTAGCTTATCTGAACCAAATGTGCTGGAGTTGGAAGGAACTAAAACATGTAGGGCAGTGGTCCCCGAGGACCAGGATTGAGAAACACTATCATCTAAAACATTAATAAAGCAGGTGAAAGATGGTGCCCAACCAGTGACACTGATGCACGTCTTGCCCTCTTGCTGCCCTCTAGGGAAAACGTCAAAGATGCAGCTGTAGCAGCCTCCGTCATCCGGCTGCACCCTCTTGATGGTGATGTAGCTGGCATCATTGTGGGAGGAGGTGAGTTGAACATTGGGTTCTAGGTAGGAGATGCGAATCGGCACGCTTTGCTCGTATGCCAGAATCAGCTTGGAGTGCTTGTTGAGCCAGCGTACTTGGCGGATGGTGTCGCCTGTTGCCGTGGTGATGTTGCAGCTAAGCACGAGGGGGCGACCTGCCTCAGCAGTCAGACTGGCAGGAGCGATGACCTGACCTGATGGAGGGCACAAAAAGCTAATCAGCTGGGGTCAGCTGGGAAAAGTCTAAATGCAGAGTAGCAACTGGTTCTCCTGTTAAGAATAGATTAAAGTAGAATTGATCCAAACTGATTTATAATTTCATTTTAAACCATTTTCTGCTGGTTGTAACCGGTGGTTATTTGAATTTCAATTGCATTTCTAACATCTCAGGTGATAATCAACCAGGCACTGTGGTCCAGACAACTGCTGCTTACAGGATATTTTCTCTTACTGGGGTTTTCAGACCATTCTCTTTAAACCGTGTGAAAACCCCAGTAGACCAGCAGTTTCTGAAATACTCAGACCTTGTCTGACACCAATAACCAATGTCCAGTTCAAAGTCACTTAAATCATTAAGCTGCTGATCTGCGATTGGCTGATTAGCCATTTCTGTTAACAAGGACTTAACAAGTGTACCTAAAAAAAGTGGCTGGTAGTTGTAAATAACTTCCAAAGAGCCAGAAAAAAATAAATAAATAGTATATTTGGGCATTTTGGTACTTGCACCCTGTTGCACATAATTTTAATTTTCTAGAATTACATCTGCAAAAACACCAAAACACAGTTTGACAAACAGGAAGGAAAAGCTGAGGTACGTAAAATGACACTAGCAGAGGGTTGATAATCAGAGGCAGCAGGTCTGGTGGAGTGATGAATCCACCCCACAGCCTGAACCCTCAGTGTGGGATTATCTTGACAGAACGGAACAAAAAGGGGAGAAAACATCTGAAGAGCTTTGATTTGTCCTTCAAGAAGCCTGAACTATTCCTGAAGACTAAAGAAACCAATAGGGTTCCGGTTCTGCTGAAGAATAAAAGCTGGTCAAGCTGCATTTCCATTTATGACTGGACATATTTCATTAAATCACTGTTCCCTTTTAACTGCTTTTTTCTGGCAATGTCTAAAGAAACGAGGGTAAGCTGTGTACACAGAAAAAAACAACACACATCTTAGAAAGATTATGAATAAAATACCACTTTATCGGATTGTAATAAATGGGTTGAGAACCACTGTTTAAATCTTTATTATTATTATGTGAAATTTGAAAGATAAATACAACAGTTTATAATTGTTAAGCACCACTTTTAGTAATTTGTGATTAAGCTTTGCCAAGTAAAGGATTTCTCTGATACTTTTATGATTCATTTATTTATTCATGATACTTTTATGATCTGTAACACAAATAATAAAAAGGTAATCTAACTATGTACGGTTCTCAACTGTTACTGCCAGCAGATCTGAAATTCTCATAAAAATGAGCTACAGTCCGTTTCAAAAAGCCCCATCTGGATGCAGAATGTACCTCTCGCTGTCGAGACTGTTGCTCCAAAGATCCACCAGAGCAGATAAAGGGGGAGGGCGGGTCCACACATCGCACATCAAACCAGGATTACCAGCTCACACGTTGACCCAATCTCACATCCAGTCTGCAGCTGCAAACACAGTCAGAGCGCTACAACCACAGCCTAAATCCAACTGGCAAACCTCAGCATAAAGCATTTTTGACAGCTTGTGGCCACAAAAACTTTCAAAAAAATATGTTGAATTTGCAAAGATTAAATGAAGCAGCTGTTAAGCAGATGTACCCCGGTAAGTCATCCAGTGTTGTGACTTGCTGAGCTGCTGGTCAGCCCGATCGTAGCTGCATCTTACTGGCACGCTGTCTGTTGAGCGGGAAGCCAGAAGATGACATTAGCAATGACAACATCACCTTAGCAGCATGACAGATTACACTCCTTGTAGCTGAGGGACAAATACAAAGATGGCAACACTTTTTGGGGTTTATTTGTGCACGGGATGTTGTGGTTAGCAGTCACCATGGCAATATCTAAGCATCAACAACAGTTGCTGATTAAAGAAACATCACCTGGGGTCTTATGGAGGTTTTAAACGTTAATCCACAGCATGATCCGTGCCGGTAAGCTCAATTATCCAAGAGCAAAACAAGCTGCCACCTCAATGTCTAGACAGCATCAAGGGCTGAGTTTCAAAATCAATGGGCCCACCTCAAGGTAATTACAGAGGCCAGATCATGACGAGAAAACATGACTTATTCAGGTAAAGAGTATATTTATAAAGAAGAGAGGGTGTGTGTGTGGTCAGGATGCAGGCGAGCCCAGAGGTTTGTTGTAAACACCACATTATGGCAAAGCAATCCCTATTTAGGAGACAACAGAAAAATGCCAGTTTCAATCTGCTTCAAAACTGGCTTCAGATCAGCTTTAAAGATCCTAAAAAACCTGGAATCGGGTTTCAATCAGAAGTCAAATGGATTTAATGGGGAAAGTTTATCATCTATCCCCCGCTGCCTTAACCACTAGACAGACCAGGTCCAGACCTTAGAGCTTTATGGGCAATATTTGCTCTTTTACAGCGCCAATCATCTGGCTTCAAACATGGAGCCTGCTCCTGTTGGGCAACAGTTAAACCACTTTTCCACTACAAAACCACTTTTATGGCTTTAATGGCTCAAACTGCACCACTCAGCTGTCAAGCTTTCAATGCTTTTAAAGCAGATGCTTTGAAACTGTGCAGCAAGCAGGGCAGATAAATTTCTCCTAACATTTGAGGGATTATTCAGCTTCTTTGGAAGCGAGAAGTTTGACTAAAATAAATAATATGCAGACAATAGAAAATGCCACACATGTCTGTGGGAGTGAAACCGCTCTGCCAAACAAATCCCTGCATCCACAGCTGGTTTAGCTACAGAAGACATTAACAAAGGGGTTCTTTAGAAAAACGACTCAAGTTTATAATCATTTCCACATTTTTATCATAACCCAGCCCATTCTGTTCCTGTACATCTGCCTCTTGAAAGGTTTACCATAAGAAAAACATGAAAAATGGATCAAACAGGTGCTACAATGAAACATTTCTGGCACAATTAAAGAAGTTCTAGTTTTTCTAAAGCTATATATTGAGAGGAAATTCGTTAGAGAACAAACAGCAACTGATGGGCATACTGAATTTTCACCATTAAGCATTTTAAATACTCACCGCAGGTGGATTCAATTAAGTGTTTAGGCTGAAAAATGCGTAGTTTTCAGTTTGTGAGTCGACGTTGTTGCGACTTTTTCACGATAACCACAAAAAACTTACTTTCTGACAGATATTACGCTTTAAAAAGGCTGACTCCCAAGCTTTGCGATGCTCCCAGTCCAACAGGTAGAGTCAATCTAAAGGTACACGCGCCAGAGCTCATGCATTTAACAGTGAATGACTTCCTGTCGCCTCGCGCTGTCCCAGGTCTTCACAAAAAGCCTGGAATCAGTGATGATCCCGAAAAAACAGAGACCCCTGGTGGACATAATGTGCTACTGTAGCAGAGTCACTTAACGATAACGTTAATATTTTAATGTGTTACAGTAAAATTAAAAATATGTTGTGAGAATTTGGATAAAAATAGTGGAATGACGCAGGATGACTGAAAATCCTGTGTCAATGAGACAAGAGACAATATGGACTTTTACAGTTTTACATAAAAAAATGGATGTAAAGTGAAGCCACACAGTCAAGTTAACTGATAAACATTTTGTGTGCGCAATATCAACATTATTTTGCTTGAAAAATAATAAAGATACACCTTCTTTTAATTATTGACATTTAATTCCAAATAAAATGTTTGAGAACCAATTCTTATTATAAGGTCTTATGAACCAGGATATCAAATAATCAGGTCTTCACTGAGCTACAATATAAGACCTTATAAATAATACCATAGATAAAAAAAAAAAAATAGAATAACTTAAAGTAATTTTTATTTATGATGCTATCAGTATTTCATTGTATTGGATAGGAATTTAGGACAACTTTTCCTCGCAACATTCCTTCAGTTCATTGAGGTTTGCAGTGTTTGTTTCCGCACAGGTCTCTTATGGTCCAAACAACAATTCAATTAGGCTGTTGTTTGGAGTTTAAAAGAAAATAAGCTTTGTCCTGGCATCCCTTCCAAACAAAACATACTTGCCTAGTCTATTTTTTAATTATGAACTTTGACATTCAACTTGCTAAATGAGGCTTTGCAGTTTCTCTGAACACTGCACGTTCTGACACTGGGTTGAACTTACAGCGACGTCGGCTGCTGGGACAACTTGCATATGATTTTTCTCACTGTAGTTATATAAAATAGGATTTTTATCCTTGGTATTAACACACCCAAATGCTAGAAACCAACTAATACCCTCTTCTATTTATATAGATTTACTCACACATGGTTATGATAAATTAATATTATCTAAGCTTTTATTTACTACGGAAGCCATGAGGTTAGACTAAGTTTGCTGTAATTTGCTTTAACATAAATGTAAACACATCTAACCACATGACATTTTATTCTTATTCAGTTGTTGCCGTATTTAGAATTACTGGTTGATTCAAACAATGGTGCAGAAAGAAACATTAAATATGCAGCTGACTAATAAAAACATACAACATTTAATTTAATTACATCCACAGGCATGAAAAAGAAGGAAAAGCAAAAACTAAAAAAAAGAATTTAAAACAAATGCAAAGGACTGATTTATAAAATGTTTAATCAAAACAATTAACAAGTTGAACACATTAATTTTCATTAAAGTTAATATTGAAAAACTGTATATTAAAAGTAAAAAAGAAAAACATGCATTCTGATTCATCTCATCACATTAGAGTCCAAACTTATTATGAATATTGCTGTTTCCACGTAAAAAGACATTTTTAACATCAGCATTCTTTAGAAGACTTACCTCATGTAGTTTTTTCTTTTTAACACAAAAACACCTGCAAAGACACATGACATAACAACTCAAATAAAACCCACACACACAGAGAAAAGGTGTAATCAAAATCTATAAAAGACACAAAAGAATAACCAAATAATCATAAATCTCTAAATCTGAGGCTTTCAAAAGAGTTTTACCATCTGTGAATCACAAACACCTCCATCTGAGCAGGGGTGTGCACAAGTATGTAGTAATATTAGGATTTAAATACAGTATTCACATAAATGCTGTATCGTATTTACATATTAACATTAATACTGATAATACAATATTAACAATAATAAGGAAATAAAGGAACGATTGTACATTTTCACTGACATTATTTTTACTTGTACACTGATTTACTGCTCTGGAGGACAGAGAGCTGCTAGTGCACACAGGTTAAATACAAGCCTGCGTGCCATGAAAGTCACGGTTCAACGTGAACTGCTGGGAAAAGAAATGCAGTCTGACAGCTGAAGAATAAAGCTGAGACATTCATTTCCATGTTTTAATTACTGAATGCCCAAAAGAATTAAAATAATAATTCAACTGTTTATTTATACAAAATATATACGTATTAAAACACATACCCTGCAATTGGAAAACATTTGTTATATTAAATTGGTTGACACATTTCTGATGATCAGCTTTAGCTGAAGAGTCCTCTTCTTCAAACAGCCTTTTTACTGGTGTAGGTGACGGCTGAGAGGGTGTTTTCTTAACTTTTATTAGGCGATGTGCGCCGATCAGCTCATTCTCCTTCCTGATTAAATGTGTTGAAAAAGTACATTAAAAATAGAATTAAAACAACCTAAAGAAAAAAGAAACAGAACAAGCTGAGATAGAAACACACAACAGAATACACGCAGCAAGTTACAAATATAGATGCCGCCATCATCATCATCATCACAATAAAACACAGCAGATGGAAAACAAGGTTCCAAAACGAAAAGTGTAAACATTCTTTTTTAAAAACCGTGAACTAAATACAAAGATTAAAAAGAAACGTGTAAAATTGGGGAGATTTTCTGCATAATGTCATGCACATAACTGTAATAAAGGGCAGAAAGCTAAGCTGTGAAGTAGGATGTGTTCGTCTTTACCAAGTAATTTAAAGCTATTCCAGACTGTTGTTGTGTAACCGACTGATAAAATGAATTAACTGAATGAATTAGCCTTCATTAGATATGTTTACATGGACAAAGGTGGTGTGGTGGTTAGCACTGCAGCCTCACAGCAAGAGGGTCACTGGTTTGAGTCTTGGCTGGGGGGAGGTTTGAACCGGGGGGTGGTGGCCTTTCTGTGTGGAGTTTGCATGTTCTCTCCGTGTATGCGTGGGTTCTCTCCAGGTGACTGTCCAAAGACATACATGAAGTGGTACAGATCATAAATGAAATGTCAGTTAATGACTTATTGAATAATGTTTCCACTGAAATGGAGTAAACATGGCGGGCGCCGGTGCATACCTTGATAATTTTAACTGTGATTGACTCATGCTGCCTCCTACTTGTGCTGCTGTCTCTCAACTTCCTCTTCATGTCTACAGACGGACAGTAGTCCACATCTCTGGTGTCAGACGGACAACTGGAGACGAAGTGTGTCTCTAATATCCTCGATAAAGACGAACACATATCCTATTTCACTTAACAGCTGAGCTTTCTGCCCTTCATTGCGGTTATACACATGAAGTATGCATAAAGTATCACATCCTGGGCTTTGACAATCATGTCTGGTTGTCGTCTTCGAACAGCCTTTTAGCCGTCGACGGCGAGGGTTTTGGGTGGTTGTTTTCTGGACGTTTCTTGCTTGATGACCGCTGTCTGATCAGCTCATTCTCTTTCTTGATCAAAGGTGTTATCCTTCAGATAAAAGAAATAACACCCACTGTCAGCTAGAGAGGTCATTTCAGTCTGACCAACAGAAAGTAAAATGAACAGAATATTCATTACAATTATTGTAATTACCAAAGGTTCTTACTGGTGTGTGTCCTGGGTTGTTTTTTGTGGTGTTTTGGTCCTCTCAAGGTCTCTAAGGGACAGTAGATTTTAAAGGATTTATTGAGTTGCCAACATATTTTAAATGAAGGTATCTATTAAAAGACATGTGGTAAGCTAAAAAGTTAATTTACCCATTCTGTTTTTGTCTCCGCTGTACAGTAATGACGATAGCAACACAACCGCACACCACAACACACACAGCTGATAAAAAGATCCAAGTGGAATCTAACAGAAAAAGAGCTAAATTAGACATGGATCAGTAGTCAGCAAAAAAAAAAAAAACACCATAAATGTGAGCTGGAACCATGAAAAAAGTTGACTTACTGGATTCACTGTCAGAACGCTCTTTCTTAGAAGCACCTGACAAACACACACACACAAAACTCAAACATGAGAATCACAGAATTTTCCATACCTGTAAACTCAGAGGTGTGAAAAAGGTGGCAAACTAAATCCCTTTAGGCAGGGGAGCCCAAGTCCAGTCCTCAAGAACTACTATGCTGCAACAGTTAGATGCATCCCCTCTAACACACCTGAACCAAATGGCTGAATTCCCTCATCTGCACCTCATTCAGCTCTGCAGAGGCCTGGTAACAAGCCATTCATTTGGTTCAGGTGTGTTGCTTTAGGAGTCTGGGAGCATTCTCATGCAGAAAAATGTGTTGTGATTCTAACATATAAATGAAGCATTCTGGTGGACTCTTAGAAAATAAATACATTTGCTTAAACTGGACCAAGGCTCCTTTTTCATCAGCATAAACATTTGCTAAAGCTAACTCCAACAGCATCCAGCCACGTTACACCATCTGTTAGAATGGGTATTGTAAACACTCATGAAACCAGACAGTGGAACGTGTTTTTGTTTCCCTTATATTCTAAAACAACAATATGAATTAAAATCAGATAACAATATGGAAGAAGTGGAGATAGCCTCTACAGAGGAAAATACGATGCTGTCATAGTGATTGGCCAAAAGACGTCGCTGACATGTGTTTTATTCTAAAGATGCACAATGATGACGCATCCACGGGTGTATTTTTCTTTTGTCCTTAAAAGTCCCGACCCTTGAAAGAGAGCTTGTTGTTTTATTAACACTAAAAGCAATGTCATTGCTTTAAAGTCAAAAACTCTTCAGATCTACACGATTCTCGAGAATGCTATATTTGGATTCAGAGATTGTTATTTTTGCTTAAAAAGTCACAAGTTTGCATGTATTGTCATTAATATTTAGATATGAAGTATGTAAAATTTTTCTCACCATGATCAGACATCTGTTTGGGCTCAGGAAGGAGAACAAATGCCTCCATCTGAGGACCAGAGGGCACTCGGGCTGCACATCCAACCTGAATGCTGTTTTTATGGAAACGTGACAGTACAGCTGTAGCAGTGACAGTGACGGTACCGTTGGTGTTGCTCACACTGACAGTGTTGTGGTGTAAGAAGTTGAGGTGCTGTTGTGTAACAGTCAGTGTTACACTGGGAGCAGGTCGACCTGTGGCTGAACAGGACACAAATGACTCTGCAGAGGAGTTTGATTCTCTGACATGAAGGACGGGTTCATGCAGCTCTGCAGACAAACACAAAAACAAACAGAATGTAGATAAAGTTTTGGTCTGTTTAGAGTTATCCATGCTTTCAATGTTTGCTGGAGTTCTTACCATAGACTCTGAGGCAGGTTGTGCCCGTCACAGCTCCATCGGGGAAAGTGTTAAACAAACAGTGATAGCAGCCTTCATCCTCCTCCGTCACCTTCTTGATCACCATGGAGCAGTTCTTTAGTTCACTGTACAGAAAATCTGCTTTCTTATTTAAGCCTGGATTGACTCTTGCGCCAAAGTTTTTGCTGAACGTAGCGAGATTCTTCTTTCCATCAGGCAGGATTTTCTGCCATGTGACCTGAAGGACGTCTTTAGACTGAGTGAGTTGACATTTCAAGCAGGCCTGCTCTCCCACTGCTGCTACCACAGTCTGCTGCGTTTGGATCACAGCTGGCACACCTGGATAGAAGAGATCATGTGACAGTAAGGGGTCTGTAACTAACACCACCTGAACATGCTGCGTACCATTCTTCTACATGTCGCTGCCACACAGTAGCTGCAGGAAATCAAGAAAATGCTTGTAAAAGTGCATGCTCGGGATTTGATGTTTTCAAAATAGCACACACACACACACACACACACATATATATAACAGTTAAACAAGTCAGGTGCAACATATAAATATTTGCATATGCATTGACTAAAAAGATACTGTTATTGGTTCGAATCTGAGCTTTCACTGTAGTTCCTTCCTGAAATCTGTCGTGTAATCCTGCCCTCTGTTGGGTTCAGGATCCTGTTTGTTTTGGATCAAAGTTATCTGGATCCTACTCAAAAGCTTTGAACAACACAAACTGAGGGTTTTTATCTGGATAACAACCAGAAAGAGATTATGTGATCCTATCCGATTTCGGAATCCTTCTTTCCCTTTTGAACAACCCATTTTCAAGATGTGATCCAGTCGGTTAACCGAAACCTGATCAGGTTACATTTGAACAACCAGCCCAAGGTGACTGTCTTTGGAGCCAAAGAGAAGTGATTAATGAAATGAATTGTAATGGAATATATTTAAGAAAGTCTTATTAATCATGTAGAAAAGTCTAGTTAAGGTGTAATAATTTCAGTGTATAGAGCATTTGATTACATCATTTATTATTCTTAATTTCTGTAGTTTAATTACTAAGTAATTTCAGTTACAATGATGTATTTATCATGTCATTTCTATCTAATAGCAATAGTTAATTAGTAGCTTCAGATCTGTTATTTCCCGTTATGTCATTTACATCATGCATTTCTGTAATTACGACCTTATTACACGTGTATATATTTCATCATGCAATGTATGTTTAATATCAGTTTAATCAAGTTAATGTGTTTAAACCAACTATGCTCAATAAGCATGAATTATGAAAATAAACCCTGCCAAAATGTCAACTGTGTCATTCCCTGACAACTGTTACACTTGATGAGTAACACAGTTGACATTTCCTCCGTTTTTCCATCTTTGTTCTTGCTACAGATGTTGAAGATGTCATCACATGACATATCATCCCAATGAAATCGGTTATTGTTTGAAACAATGACTAATAGTAGGCCTTTTTGATCAAATTGACAAATACACCACGTGAACTTGAATGCAGCCCTAAATATAGAATCACTCATATACACAAGAAATACGTTCAAGAGTTTAAATACGTTTAGAATAATTAGTGAATAAATTAAAAGTAGCTTTCTTACCTTTAGAAAAGATTCCCAAAACAAAAAATAAACAGATAACTGAAACGTGTGTCATCGCTGCATTTGGCCGCTTAAATTTGAAAATAAACTGTTACAGCGCAGGTGCAGCTGATCAAACCTCTACGTAACGCAACCTGAACACTTCCACGTTCCTAAGTCTCATACACGCCCCTCATACCTGACGTTGCTTTTCCCGCGTTTACAATCGTAAAACTACTTGACTTTGTTGTGAGTAGATGTTGTAATAACCTACAAGAATATAATCACAAAGAGAACAAAATGACAGAGATTATACCCCCCTCAAATAAAATAAAATAAATCTGAGAAAATACTTTACATTAACATTATCTTTAAAACATTAAAAAGCAACACTTTCATCCGCAGATAAAGTAATATTTTTACATTGTTTTTACGTAAAGAAAAACATAAATAAAACACTAAATTGATCACTAACATAATTTAATTCTCGTTTTTATTATCACCTGTTTGTGGAAAATCTCTGCATGTCACCATCATATCTGGATAAACAGCGACATCATGTGGACTGTAGGTGACACTACATGAGGGAAACATGAGTTTCCACCAGTTTCTGGAATACCCATAATAATACCAATTTAACTAAGACAGTAGAAAGGTTAAATAAGTATAGCTGCGTGTACATGGAGCATTTCTTTTATAATTATTATTAAATAAAAAAAATACATGGAGCATTTTTAATCCGATCAAACGCCCAGTCAGAATAAAAATGCGTCATGTAAACATGCCAGCTGGAATCTCTGATCAGATTGATTTCAATTTGATACATGAAATATTTGTCCATGTTTACATAGCTAGTCATACATCTTTACTCATTCAAATTTGACAGAATTTCAGGCGTACATTTTCATGTTATGAATCTCAATTAGGTCTCTGAACTAAACAAAAGAAGTTTCGATGGCCACTTTTTTCTCTGCTTCACTTACAGCTTTTTATTATTACAAAATTAAATTAAAAAAGTATCATTAATGAAAAATAAAGAAAAGTTTTAATGTTATCACAACAGTTTTCAGTGCTTAACAACAGTTTTCAGTGTAAACCTTTGTAAAAAGTACAAAAATATAAAGTATTAATTAAAAAAGAAAGGCAGCAATAAGCACCAAAAAAAAAAAGTTTTTTTTTAAAGGACACAAAAGTACAATTTGTCAATGTTAAATGTAAATCATTATCTTAGTCAGGCAGTGTTTGCTTCACTTTGAAATTATTCAGCCTTAAGGTTTGATCCAGTTCAGTTCAGTTTTGACGTCGTGTTGACCTGGTCTGCATGTTGTTACCACTGTCACTGTGTTTAATGAAAAACTAAACATGCGTTAAAACTCTGGTTACAGTCCTCGTTTTCTCTGTTTCCCTTCTGAGGTGATCGTTGTCGGACTTCAATCTTCTCATGTGGTCCAAAATGTTCTTCAGACCTTCACATAAACAAAAAGGGTTTGATTAACAATGTTTCATCAATAAAATGATGGTGTAAAATTCAAGTAACCTGAATGTATTTAACAGAGGCTTTGGTGGGCTTTATTGAGCTGAGTTGACACTAAAAAGAGCATGAGAGACATGAAAACAGGTTAGGGGTGAAAACG
Source organism: Melanotaenia boesemani (assembly GCF_017639745.1). NCBI lineage: Eukaryota > Metazoa > Chordata > Actinopteri > Atheriniformes > Melanotaeniidae > Melanotaenia > Melanotaenia boesemani. The sequence continues at coordinate 14,518,089 of NC_055705.1, forward strand.
GTGAGAAGGATACAACCCCTGTAGGGGGGTGTGCTCCCCCAGAAGAAAATTTTGAACGTTTTATATTTGTACATTATACATATATATGTATATTATACACTTAGTTCATGTTACACGGATATCTGTTGACTTTAAAAAACTGATTTTAAAAAACACATTTATGCCAAGTGTAGAAAAGGAGTGTTTCACAAGCTCAGAGAAATAAAGCACAAGCCTACCCTAACCCACAGAGTAAGGCTGTAAGTAGTTTTACCCTACCCTTCCTACCTTCCACTGACTAACATTACTTATTTAATATAAATAGCATGTCACGTTTACAGGACTTCACTGCTTTTAGGCTTAACAACAGAGAATCCTAGCCAAACCCATTGCTCTGAAATAGGACATTAGGCACTTTTTTCAAAGAAAAAGTTGACTGCTCAACAAACATTGGTACTGATCAAGGACAGACAACTTGAAACTGACAAAAGAGGGACTTGGGCACATTTACCACTGGCCTCGTCATATAAAAAAAACACAAATAAGCCTGACATACTTTTTTCTCCTCAGCACACTGTTGGGTTAAATATTGGCTCTATGAGAGGTGTGTCCAGAGTCAAACAGGCACACACAGATGATGCTCACTTCATTTCATCAGTCAAGAATACACAGTGCCGTTAAGCAGATACTGCTGCAAAACCTACTCACTGGGCCCGTAGGTCTTTACTTCCTCCCAAGGGCGTAGGTTTGATTTTCACATTGGTAGGGACATAAAATTAGTGTGCAGATCCCCTGGATGACAAGTGTTTTATTGCATTTATGACAGATTTTTCTTTGCAGAATTATGTAACTGAGTGGAGAAATTCTGAACAAGCAGGAGTTTATAATGAAATATAGTCTATTTATTGACGGGCTGCTTATTTTATACAAAATATATACGTATTAAAACACATACCCTGCAACTTGGAAAACATTTGTTATATTAAATTTGTTGACACATTTCTGATGATCAGCTTTAGCTGAAGAGTCCTCATCTTCAAACAGCCTTTTTACTGGTGTAGGTGACGGCTGAGAGGGTGTTTTCTTAACTTTTATTAGGCAATGTGCGCCGATCAGCTCATTCTCCTTCCTGATTAAATTTGTTGAAAAAGTACATTAAAAATAGAATTAAAACAACCTAAAGAAAAAAAAAACAGAACAAGCTGAGATAGAAACACACAACAGAATACATGCAGCGAGTTACAAATATAGATGCCATCATCATCATCACCACAATAAAACACAAAGCAGATGGAAAACAAGGTTCCAAAACGAAAAGTGTAAAAAAAATTTTTTAAAAGCCTTGAACTAAATACAAAGATTAAAAAGAAACGTGTAAAATTGGGGAGATTTTCTGCATAATGTCATGCACATAACTGTAATAAAGGGCAGAAAGCTAAGCTGTGAAGTAGGATGTGTTCGTCTTTACCAAGTAATTTAAAGCTATTCCAGACTGCTGTTGTGTAACTGACTGATAAAATGAATTAACTGAATGAATTAGCTATCATTAGATATGTTTACATGGACAAAGGTCGTATCAGCTGCACGTTGGTGTGGTGGTTAGCACTGCAGCCTCACAGCAAGAGGGTCACTGGTTTGAGTCTCAGCTGGGGGGAAGGTTGAACCGGGGGGCGGTGGCCTTTCTGTGTGGAGTTTGCATGTTCTCTCCGTGTATGCGTGGGTTCTCTCCAGATGACTGTCCAAAGACATGCATGAAGTGGTACAGATAATAAATGAAATGTCAGTTAATAACTTATTGAATAAGTCCACTGAAATGGAGTAAACATGGCGGGCGCCAGTGCATACCTTGATAATTTTAACTGTGATTGACTCATGCTGCCTCCTACTTGTGCTGCTGTCTCTCAACTTCCTCTTCATGTCTACAGACGGACAGTAGTCCACATCTCTGGTATCAGATGGACAACTGGAGACGAAGTGTGTCTCTAATATCCTCGATAAAGATGAACACATATCCTATTTCACTTAACAGCTGAGCTTTCTGCCCTTCATTGTGGTTATACACATGAAGTATGCATAAATTATCACATCCTGGGCTTTGACAATCATGTCTGGTTGTCGTCTTCAAACAGCCTTTTAGCTGTCGACGGCGAGGGTTTTGGGTGGTTGTTTTCTGGACGTTTCTTGCTTGATGACCGCAGTCTGATCAGCTCATTCTCTTTCTTGATCAGAGGTGTTATCCTTCAGATAAAAGAAATAACACCCACTGTCAGCTAGAGAGGTCATTTCAGTCTGACCAACAGAAAGTAAAATGAACAGAATATTCATTACACTTATTGTAATTACCAAAGGTTCTTACTGGTGTGTGTCCTGGGTTGTTTTTTGTGGTGTTTTGGTCCTCTCAGGGTCTCTAAGGGACAGTAGATTTTAAAGGATTTATTTAGTTGCCAACATATTTTAAATGAAGATATCTATTAAAAGACATGTGGTTAACTAAAAAGTTAATTTACCCATTCTGTTTTTGTCTCAGCTGTATGGCAATGATGGTAGCAACACAACCGCCCACCACAACACACACAGCTGATAAAATGATCCAAGTGGAATCTAACAGAAAAAGAGTTAAATTAGACATGGATCAGTAGTCAGCAAAAAAACACCACAAATGTGAGCTGGAACCATGAAAAAGGTTGACTTACTGGATTCACTGTCAGAACGTTCTTTCTTAGAAGCACCTGACAAACACACACACACAAAACTCAAACACGAGAATCACAGAATTTTCCATACCTGTAAACTCAGAGGTGTGAAAAAGGTGGCAAACTAAATCCCTTTAGGCAGGGGAGCCCAAGTCCAGTCCTCAAGAACTACTATGCTGCAACAGTTAGATGCATCCCCTCTAACACGCCTGAACCAAATGGCTGAATTCCCTCATCTGCACCTCATTCAGCTCTGCAGAGGTCTGGTAACAAGCCATTCATTTGGTTCAGGTGTGTTGCTTTAGGAGTCTGGGAGCATTCTCATCCAGAAAAATGTGTCATGATTTTAACATACAAATGAAGCATTCTGGTGGACTCTTAAAAAATAAATACATTTGCTTAAACTGGACCAAGGCTCCTTTTTCATCAGCATAAACATTTGCTAAAGCTAACTCTAACAGCATCCAGCCACGTTACACGATCTGTTAGACTGAGTATTGTAAACACTCATGAAACCAGACAGTGGAACGTGTTTTTGTTTCCCTTATATTCTACAACAACAATATGAATTAAAATCATATAACAATATGGAAGCAGTGGAGATAGCCTTCACTAAACGATTCACTTTAAAATGAGTGACAATGTAGGCTAACGTTAGCACACACTCATTACTGTTAGCAATTTTCCATTATAAAATTTAATATGTTGGAAAAGGTGATGTTATAAGAAACTATGTAGGTGATGGCTTTGGGATGTGATTACTACATGGTGTTAAATTAGACATCAGGTTATACTGTTGACAGATAAAGCTTTCCCTCTTAACAATCAATGTACATAAAAAAACGTTCATGCAAAAGCTGTTATCATCTACAGAGGAAAATACGATGCTGTCGTAGTGATTGGCCAAAAGACGTCGCTGACATGTGTTTTATTCTAAAGATGCACAGTGATGATGCATCCACGGTTGTATTTTTCTTTTGTCCTTAAAAGTCCCGACCCTTGAAAGAGAGCTCGTTGTTTTATTAACACTAAAAGCAATGTCATTGCTTTAAAGTCAAAAACTCTTCAGATCGACATGATTCTCGAGAATGCTATATTTGGACTCAGAGATGGTTATTTTTGCTAAAAAGTCACAAGTTTGCATGTATTGTCATTAATATTTAGATATGAAGTATATAAAATTTTTCTCACCATGATCAGACATCTGTTTGGGCTCTGGAAGGATAACAAACGCCTCCATCTGAGGACCAGAGGGCACTCGGGCTGCACATCCAACCTGTATGCTGTTGTTATGGAAACCTGACAGTACAGCTGTAGCAGTGACAGTGACTGTACCGTTGGTGTTGCTCACACTGACAGTGTTGTGGTGTAAGAAGCTGAAGGGTTGTTGTGTAACAGTCAATGTTACATTGGGAGCAGGTCGACCTGTGGCTGAACAGGACACAAATGACTCTGCAGAGGAGTTTGATTCTCTGACATGAAGGACGGGTTCATGCAGCTCTGCAGACAAACACAAAAAAACAAACAGAATGTAGATAAAGTTTTGATCTGTTTAGAGTTATACATGTTTCAATGTTTGCTGGAGTTCTTACCATAGACTCTGAGGCAGGTTGTGCCCGTCACAGCTCCACCGGGGAAAGTGTTAAACAAACAGTGATAACAGCCTTCATCCTCCTCCGTCACCTTCTTGATCACCATGGAGCAGTTCTTTAGTTCACTGTACAGGAAATCTGCTTTCTTACTTAAGCCAGCATTGACTCTTGCGCCAAAGTTTTTGCTGAACGTAGCGAGATTCTTCTTTCCATCAGGCAGGATTTTCTGCCATGTGACCTGAAGGACATCTTTAGACTGAGTGAATTGACATTTCAAGCAGGCCTGCTCTCCCACTGCTGCTACCACAGTCTGCTGCGTTTGGATCACAGCTGGCACACCTGGATAGAAGAGATCATGTGACAGTAAGGGGTCTGTAACTAACACCACCTGAACATGCTGCATACCATTCTTCTACATGTCGCTGCTTGTAAATGTGCATGCTCGGGATTTCATCTTTTCAAAATAACACACACACACACATTTATATAACAGTTAAACAACTCAGGTGCAACACATAAATATTTGCATATGCATTGACTAAAAAGATACTGTTATTGGTTCAAATCTGAGCTTTCACCGTAATTTCTTCCTGAAATCTGTTGTGTAATCCTGCCCTCTGTTGGGTTTAGGATCCTGTGTTTTTGGATCAAAGCTATCTGGATCCTACTCAAAAGTTTTGAACAACACAAACTGAGGGTTTTATCTGGATAACAACCAGAATTGGATTACGTGATCCAATCCGTGATTTGGAATACTTCTTTCCCTTTTGAACAACCCATTTTCAAGATTTGAGCCAATCCGATAACTGAAATCCAAATTAAATGTAATGGAATATATTTAGGAAAGTTTTATTAATCATGTAGAAAAGTCTAGTTAAGGTGTAATGATTTCAGTGTATAGATCATTTGATGACATCACTTATTATTCATGATGTCTATAGTCTAAAGTAATTTCACTTACAATTATGTATTCAACATGTCATTTTTATTTAATAGCAATAGTTAATTAGTAGCTTCAGATCAGTTATTTCCTGTTATTTCATTTAGATCATGCATTTCTGTAATTACAAACTTATTACACTTGTATATATTTAATCACACAATGTATGTTCAATATCAGTTTAATCAATTTAATGTGTTTAAACCAACTATGCTCAATGAGCCTGAATTATGAAAATAAACCCTGCCAAAATGTCAACTGTGTCATTCCCTGTCAACTGTTACACTTGATGAGTAACACAGTTGACATTTCCTCCATTTTCCATCTTTGTTCTTGCTACAGATGTTGAAGATGTCACCACATGGCCACGATCAACTCAAGATTTAACAAATGCTTCATCAAGTTTTAATAATAATTTTTTTAACAATTAATACTGAAATATGTTAAAATTGTTAAGTTTTAAGAGAAAACTTGACATTTAATAAATGAAACAGCACAAAAACTGCAAAAAAAAAACAAAAAAAACTTATAATTTGCATTTTTTTTTTTAACTAAATAAATTATGGAACATCTTAACTTTTGCAATAAATTAAAGAGAAATATCATCCGATATAAAATGGGTCATTGTTTGAAACAATCACTAATAGTAGGCCGATTTGATCAAATTGACAAATACACCACGTGAACTTGAATGTAGCCCTAAATATAGAATCACTCATATACATAAGAAATAAGTTCGAGAGTTTAAATACTTTTAGAATAATTAGTGAATAAATGAAAAGTAGCTTTCTTACCTTTAGAAAAGATTCCCAACACAAAAAATAAACAGATAACTGAAACGTGTGTCATCGCTGCATTTGGCCGCTAAAATTTGAAAATAAACTGTTACAACGGATGTAAAACGAAGAGAAAAAGAAACCTAAAAACTGACCCCAGCAATAAATAACAATAAATAAAAATCTACCCGATATAACAGGGTTTAGCAGAAGGTTAAATAGATATTTAATAGAATCAGCTTTTTCGGTTTTGTGCTGAAAATGTTATTCTACACATGTATTTGTAAAGCAAAACCTGAATACTTTCACTTTCTTAAGTCTCATACACGCCCCTCCTTAAACGTCAGACGTTGCTTTTCCCGCGTTTACAGGCGTAAAACCACTTCACGTTGTTGTGAGTAAATGTTGTAATAACCTACAAGAATATAATCTCAAAAAGAAAAGAAAATGACAGAGATTATACCCCCCTCAAATAAAATAAAATAAATCTGACAAAATACTTTCTAAAACATTAAAAAGCAACACTTTTATCCTCAGATGAAGTAATATTTCTTACATTGTTTTTAGGTAATGAAAAACATAAATAAAACGCTAAATTGATCACTAACATAATTTAATTCTTGTTTTTATTATCACCTGTTTGTGGAAAATCTCTGCATGTCATCATCATATCTGGATAAACAGCGACATCATGTGGACTGTAGGTGACACTACACGAGGGAAACATGAGTTTCCACCAGTTTCTGGAATACCCATAATAATACCAATTTAGCTAAGACAGTAGAAAGGTTAAATAAGTGTAGCTGCGTGTATATGGAGCATTTCTTTTATAATTATTATTTTTTTTAAAAATACATGGAGCATTTTTAATCCGATCAAACACCCAGTCAGAATAAAAATGCGTCATGTAAACATGCCAGCTGGAATCTCTGATCAGATTGATTTCAATTTGATACATGAAACATTTGTCCATGTTTACATAGCTAGTCATACATCTTTACTCATTCAAATTTGACAGAATTTCAGGCGTAAATTTTCATGTTATGAATCTCAATTAGGTCGCTGAACTAAACAAAAGTTCTGATTGGCCACTTTTTTTCTCTGCTTCACTTACAGCTTTTTATTATTAAAAAAATAAATTAAAAAAGTATTATTAATGAAAAATAGAGAAAAGTTTTAATGTTATCACAACAGTTTTCAGTGCAACCTTTGTAAAAAGTACAAAAATGTAAAGTATTAATTAAAAAAAGAAAGGCAGCAATAAGCACCAAATAAAAAAGTTTTTTTTTAAAGGACACAAAAGTACAATTTGTCAATGTTAAATGTAAATCATTATCTTAGTCAGGCAGTGTTTGCTTCACTTTGAAATTATTCAGCCTTAAGGTTTGATCCAGTTCAGTTCAGTTTTGACGTCGTGTTGACCTGGTCTGCATGTTGTTACCACTGTCACTGTGTTTAATGAAAAACTAAACATGCGTTAAAACTCTGGTTACAGTCCTCGTTTTCTCTGTTTCCCTTCTGAGGTGATCGTTGTCGGACTTCTATGTTCTCATGTGGTCCAAAATGTTCTTCAGACCTTCACATAAACAAAAAGGGTTTGATTAACAATGTTTCATCAATAAAATGATGGTGCAAAATTCAAGTGACCTGAATATCTTTAACAGAGCAAAGTGATTTGCAGTTTAATGTGTTTAACATGTACAATGAACAGGATTTCAGCCAGAAAGGAAAAATAACAAAAACTGAAACAAGAAAATTCAGAACATTTAAATGTGCAAGAGAAGAACGGTGGAATAAAGAGAAACTTACTTTAATGTCTGATGAGGAGATCTGGTGGCAGGTTCACGATTCTAATTCATCTTAAGATCACTGTGAAACATAAAGGATTTAAAATGCAGAAACATTCTGACATGACTGAGATTTTAAGAGTATTGAGAAACTTACTTAGAAATATCTCTGGTTGCAGTTTCAGGGTTCTCATTGATATGAAGTTTCCTGTGAGAAACAATAAAGGATTTAAGAGCAGTTCAAATGTGCAGAAACATTAATCAGACATGACTGAGGTTTTACACACACAATTGTTTAAAAGATGTACCTGTTCTGATCTTTATTTCTGAACACAGTGACGATTACTACAGCAACAAAACCACAGAACATGGAAAGCAGAGGAATCCAAAACAATCCTTGAGAAAAATAAAAAATTAGGATGTGATTCAGTCAACAGCTATAAAGCAACAAATGAATAAACATGAACTTACTGAACCGTGTGTGATCAGATCCAGATTCTGCATCTAAACGTGGTAAAAGAAACATCAGAATCAAAGTGATCATAAATCTCTAAATCTGAGGAATGAAACAGTTTCTCACCATCATCAGACGTCGGTTTGAGCTCAGGAATCATCACAAATGCCTCCATCCGAGGACCTGAGAGCACTCCAGCTGCACATCCAACCTGAATGCTGTTGTCACAGAAACGTGACAGTACAGCTGTAGCAGTGACGGTGACTGTACCGTTGGTGTTGCTCACACTGACAGTGTTGTGGTGTAAGAAGTCGAGGTGCTGTTGTGTAACAGTCAGTGTTACATTGGGAGCAGGTCGACCTGTGGCTGAACAGGACACAACTGACTCTGCAGAGGAGTTTGATTCTCTGACATGAAGGACGGGTTCATGCAGCTCTGCACAGGAAACAAACATCATGAGCAGGATGCTAGTTAAACATATAAAGTCTAATCCTGTCAGGGTCTTACCATAGAGCTGTATGCAGGTTGCAGCTGTCAGAGGTCCATCAGGGGTGTTGAACATACAGAGATAACAACCTTCATCCTCTTCTGTTATATTCCTGATAACGATGGAGTTTTTCTGAAGTTCAGGATCTTTAAATTCAACTTTATCTGTAAATCCAGAATTTACTCTCTGGCCAACAATCTGGCTGAATGTTGCAATATTTTTATCTTCATCAAGTAAGATTTTCTTCCATGTGACTTGAAGGACGTTTCTTGTCTCTCTGAGTTGACAGCTGAGATGAGCCTCTCCTCCCACTGCTGCCATCACAGTCTCCTGTGTTAGTACCACCGCCGTTAGACCTGCAGGAAATACAAGTTTAGAGACAGAGTTGTAGCACTGTTTGCATGAAGCTAGAAACTAAGCTTGTACATGAACTAGCATTCATCAGTTTTTTTTTAAACCAATCTGTTTGCAGCAAAACGATGGCGTACCACTACTGTTAGACCTGCAGGAATTAGTGGTTCAGAGATAAAGATCTTAACTACCTGTGCATGCGCACTAGAGGTCTTGTAGTACCCGGTATAATTCAGCCATTGTACCGGGTGCGTGTGCTTCACGTTACGGCTACGCCGCAGCCTCCGCTGCTATTTGAGCCGAGTCTATTTTTGACGCTTCACGCACCCAGAATGCGTCAATTCCGCAGTTCAGTTAGGGGCAGATAGGAAATCAGACACGAGAGCAGCGATCTGAGGTGTATGGAGTAAGACGGCTGTCAGTTAGGATTTGTGTGCACAAGTACACATCTGTGCACATTCATCCAAAGTTACACGTGAACAGAAATGAGCAAATCCTCATCTGTGTAAAATCATACATAAAATCACACACTCCTCCCACTGCTGTTGTTAGTGTGTTAGTACAACCTCTGTTAAACCTGCAGGAAATAAAGGATCAGCGACAGGTACCTAAACTACATGTGTATGTGCACCAAGTTTTATAGTATTTTATATGTACTGAATACTGGAAATTTATGTCACAAATGAAGTTGATTTTATTAAGTTTTTTTCTTTTTCTTTTGCAGTATTTTTAAAACTCAGAATTTTAAACACCAGACTTCAGTGAGCAAGTCTGCATGAAAAGGCCAAAGACACGTGACTGCAGTGTTTTATCTTACCTCTCTGAAAGAATCCAAAAGCCAAAAGCCAGAATATAAGAACTCCATCAGTCATTGTTCTTCTTTAGCTCATGTTGGTGTGCTTGATTACAGTGAGTGGCTGTCCAAGTTTTCCTTTAAAATTTGGCTCCATGAATTTTGATTGGCCTCGCAGTGGGTTATACCATTTAAAGGGAAGAAGGGGAAACAGGATTCATGTTGTTTGTGTTCCATAAAAACAAGTAAACATTTTTAATTTTATTTATTTTTTAATTATGTATTAATGAGGTCTATTTTCTATCAGATGTTCTGCATCTATATTGGATATGAATCGATGTCTTTTTTTGTCTGGCATCATAGACCAGGGAGCTCTGTTTGCAGCTGCTGCGCAGTTACGGTGAGAGAAATTTACTTTCACTTTGTAATTTCCCTCCATGCAGATCAGAGGGAAGCTGTGCACCTTGTTTCCCTTACCCCCCTCCTCTTCACCACGGACCACCGCTGATCCTGCTCCCGGTAGAAACTCACTCATCTCAATATCACATTTCCAAGCCGATCTTAATACTGTCATAGTACAAGTTTTCCTCTGGTGTATTTAGAAATAGTACAAGAAAATGAATGTTTTCAGTCACGTGGTTGTCACTTTCATGAACACATTCCTCATTGTCAAGCAGCACATGCTATTTTCCCAATGTGTTGGTTAAATAAGTCAAATTGACTTTTTAGTTGTTCTAGTAGCCTACCTGCACACTGGGGCACCTAAAGGGGAGGAATGAGGAAAAGTATTGCTAGAACACATGTCCAACACTGGTCCTAATAGTACTATGATGTGGACAAAAACATTAGGACAGGGTGGACTTGATGTAACTGATATAAAAAATAAAGAGCATGTTGGTGATCTATTTAAGCTCACATCATACTAGTATGATGTGAGCTTAAATACAGCTATGTATGAGGCTCCGGAGCCTCATAGTGAGAAGTTGAGGTGCTGTTGTGTAACAGTGTTATCTGTGGCTGAACAGGACACGACTGACTCTGCAGAGGAGTTTGATTCTCTGACATGTAGGACGGGTTCATCCAGCAGAGGATACAGACTGATGTTACCAAGCTCTGACAGTTATGTTTTGTGTTTTCACACACAACAATTACCTTTAAATTGTTACGAGTAAGAAAGGTTTAAATAAGTAGCTAAAAATGATAGTTAAGCTTTTAGCATAGTCTTTAAGGTTGCAGCTCCATCGAGGTAGTTGAGGTATGTTGAACATACAAAAATAACAATCTTCATCCTCTTCTGTTTCCTGATAACTATAAAGGTTTTATTCAGTTCAGGAACTTTAAACTCAACTTTATCTGTGAAGTGAGGAGTGACTCTCTTAATCAAAAAAATGGGTTGAATGTCATAATATTTTTATTGCCACTAGTAATGATTTTCGGTCACGTGTCTTGAAGTCTTTTGTTTCTTTGAGCTGGCAGCTGAGATGAGTCTGTCTTCCCACTGCTGCCATCACATTTTCCTGTGTTAGTACCACCTCTGTTAGACCTGCAGGAAACACAGGACCAGAGATAAAGACCTCAACTACATGTATGTGAACACTTTACGTCCTGTAATACATAAGTTTAGTATGTGCAGTAGCTAAGCTAGAAACTGAAGGTCAACACCTCCTTAATTAATTTAAAGCATATACCTTACAGATGTTTAAACTCCTAATGTTAAAACCCAACAGTTTAAAGAGTACAATAAACAACATGCTTGAAATATTAAGACAAACTAAATGACCAAGTCTGTATTAAAAGTCCAAAAAACATGACTGAAAGAATCAAGACATAATATAAAACCTTTGTTATTGTTCTTGAATCATGTTCTTTTTATGGAAATGGTCAAAGACAATGTTTTAAATCCACCCTCACTTAAAGTAAATGGGATGGGTGGAGGGCATACTCTGGTTATGTAACAGAAAAATAACCTGAATCCATTTCTAATCTCAAAGCTTCTCCTTGGTGTCTTTTGACCGTGGTAAGACTGAACAGGAAGAGTTAACAAGACCAAAAGGTGTCAACATTTACACTTAACTACATGTTGGTTTTAAAAAGCTAGTGTACCTGATTAATATATATCCTTTATACAAACATCTGATAAGAGTCAATAAAAAATAAATAATAACGTAGTCGTAGCATCTTAAAGAGATTTTTTTTCACCAAATACTGCAAACATGGAAAAAACACAAAACAAACCAAAACCAAACAATAAAGTTTAATCTCTGAAAACTGAAACATGTTGTATCAACTAATAAAAAAAATAAAAATAAAGTGAGGATAAAGTATAAAAAATACATAAACAAATAGATCAATCATAAAGTTTTCTCTAAGTAATACAATGACCCACAGGTTCATGACCCAGTATTTGACTGGGATTAATTACCAATAAAAATATCAATAAAAACAAACAAACAGAAAAAAGAGATAAATTACAATTGAACAACAACAGCAAAAAAATGCATTGTTTTGCAATATCAGTGTGGTAAATAAATACTATCTGAATCCAACACAAAGTGCAAACTGCGAGAAAAAGTTCCAAAACAACCTGAACAAAACAATATATTAGACCTATATTATATATTCTCTAAAGTTTGTGTGCTTCAGGTACAATTTGCCACTGGCTAGGAAAAAAAAAGTGATCTATTTTTTTTTTTTTTTTTTTTTTTAAACTTGTCCTGCCCAGCATCATAGCAAGCAAATGTATCGTGCTGAACAAATTTGCTCTGCCAAGGGGAGGCCTATGGGTAAGGCTCTTTTGATAATGTGATTAATTTATTTATTTACTTTGAATCACGGAATCTATGTAATCTTGCTGGACCTGACTGGAGGAGACAGAAAAAGATGGAAAATAGCAAAAAGAGCAAAAGGGAAAGAAGAAAGGAGACAAAAAGATCACAGACAGAAGGCAATGACCCTTCAATCCACACCATCACCAGACAACAAATAACAAACTGTTACACCTGTACATGAACACACCAGAAAAGTTTCTACAACTTTTACAAAAGCAGAAACATACACAGAGAAAAAATCTACTTTGTATGGCTCGGACCCTAATAAACATTTGGAAAACAATAGGGTCTCGCCATACTTTGTATGGCTCGGACCTAATAAAGAAAAAGAGACAGATTTAAAATGCGACATAATACAAGAAGAAAAATTAAATTTCTTTACAAGCGAAGAATGGCATAATAAAAAGTCTTAGACTCATCTGGTTGCAGTTTCAGGGTTCTCATTGATATGAAGTTTCCTGTGTTTAATGAAAAACTCAACATGCGTTAAAACTCTGGTTACAATGTTCTCATATGGTCCAAAATGTTCTTCGGACCTTCACATAAACAAAAAGGGTTTGATTAACAATGGTTCATCAATAAAATGATGGTGTAAAATTCTTTTTTTTTTTTTTTTTTTTTTTTTTTTTAACCTCTCTTGTCCAGCATCGTTGCAAACAGAATGATTGTCTGGCTGCCGTCTGGTGCTGGGCAATTTTACTCTATCAAGCAGGGATTTATACTACATGTATAAAGTCCCTCTTGATTACATGAAAAACTTTATTAAATCAGACTCTTAATGCTGGACTCGACCGGAGGGGACAGAGAGAGAGAGAGAGAAAAGAAAGTAGAGAGAAGAGGGAGGGGAGAGAGGGACAGAAAGGGTGTGGGGAGTGCGGGTGGGGACTTGAAACATCATACAGAAGACCATGTAATCCATACTACTTACAACATATATAGCTAAGATCATCCTAGCCAGTAGGTCATTACACAGCTACTTGGTAATAGTAACAATAATAATAATAAGAGTAAGAGTAATAATAATAATAAGAACAGAAATAAGAAAAAAAAAGAAAAAAAAATATGATAATAGATATAAGTGAAACTGCTGTATTCAAGAACACGCGCAGAGAAACCTGTGTGGATGTGTTGGAGAACTCGGCCACACGGCGACGCAGAGACTGTGTGGAGATGTTCAGGAAGGAGTGACCATGCAGAGTGATCATGCAGATGCCACCTCACTTGAACAGAGGCCAGAGTCAGGCCAGCGGTCCTGAGACCCAGGCCACCAGCCCCCCCGCAGGCAACAGATCCCGACCGGTCCACAGAGACGACCACTCGCCCGCCCAGGAAGGCAGCAGCAGGAGACCCCAGCAGGAGCCGCCCCGCGGATACAGGGCACCGGCCCCGGCGGGCCGAGGCCAGCAGTCCCCGACCCCCCCGGGCACCGGCCACCCGGGACAGACGGGGCAGAGGGCCCGGGCCCAGGAGCGCAGGGATACCCCCCCTCCCCCACAGGCCGAGGGCCAGCACGCCACCCGGGGGGACCCGGCCCGCCCAGACGGCCACCACCAGAGGCCAGCCCCACACCCCAGCGCCCAGCCGTGTGTAAGATGGTGTAAAATTCAAGTGACCTGAATGTATTTAACAGAGCAAAGTGATTAGCAGTTGAATGTGTTTGACATGTACAATGAACAGGATTTCAGCCAGAAAGGAAAAATAACAAAAACTGAAACAAGAAAATTCAGAACATTTAAATGTGCAAGAGAAGAACGGTGGAATAAAGAGAAACTTACTTTAATGTCTGATGAGGAGATCTGGTGGCAGGTTCACGATTCTAATTCATCTTAAGATCACTGTGAAACATAAAGGATTTAAAATGCAGAAACATTCTGACATGACTGAGATTTTAAGAGTATTGAGAAACTTACTTAGAAATATCTCTGGTTGCAGTTTCAGGGTTCTCATTGATATGCTGGTTCCTGTGAGAAACAATAAAGGATTTAAGAGCAGTTCAAATGTGCAGAAACATTAATCAGACATGACTGAGGTTTTACACACACATTGTTTAAAAGATGTACCTGTTCTGATCTTTATTTCTGAGCACAGTGACCATTACTACAGCAACACACCCACAGAACATGGAAATTGGAGCAATCAAAGGCCATCCTTGAGAAAAAAATAAAAAATTAGGATGTGATTCAGTCAACAGCTATAAAGCAACAAATGAATAAACATGAACTTACTGAACCGTGTGTGATCAGATCCAGATTCTGCATCTAAACGTGGTAAAAGAAACATCAGAATCAAAGTGATCATAAATCTCTAAATCTGAGGATTGAAACAGTTTCTCACCATCATCAGACGTCGGTTTGAGCTCAGGAATCATCACAAACGTCTCTATCCGAGGACCTGAGAGCACTCCAGCTGCACATCCAACCTGAATGCTGCTGTCACGGAAACGTGACAGTACAGCTGTAGCAGTGACGGTGACTGTACCGTTGGTGTTGCTCACACTGACAGTGTTGTGGTGTAAGAAGTTGAGGTGCTGTTGTGTAACAGTCAGTGTTACAGTGGGAGCAGGTCGACCTGTGGCTGAACAGGACACAACTGACTCTGCAGAGGAGTTTGATTCTCTGACATGAAGGACGGGTTCATGCAGCTCTGCACAGGAAACACACATCATGAGCATGATGCTAGTTAAACATATAAAGTCTAATCCTGTCAGGGTCTTACCATAGAGCTGTATGCAGGTTGCAGCTGTCAGAGGTCCATCAGGGGTGTTGAACATACAAGCATAACAACCTTCATCTTCTTCTGTTATATTCCTGATAACTATGGAGGTTTTCTGAAGTTCTGGATCTTTAAATTCAGCTTTATCTGTAAATCCAGGATTTACTTTCTGGCCAAAAATTGCAATAATCTTATCTTCATCATGTGAGATTTTCTTCCATGTGATTTGAAGGACGTTTCTTGTCTCGCTGAGTTGACAGCTGAGATGAGCCTCTCCTCCCACTGCTGCCATCACAGTCTCCTGTGTTAGTACCACCGCCGTTAGACCTGCAGGAAATACAAGTTCAGAGATCTCAACTACATTTGTATGTGCACCTGAAGTTTTATCATCTTTTTTTATTTTATAGTATGCACTGGAAACAACAAATATTACATTTTTTCTTTTTCAGTATTTTTAAAACTCACAACTCGAAACACCATAATTATGGGACTACAATGAGGAGGTCTGCATGAAAAGGTCAAACACACATGACTGCAGTGTTTTATCTCACCTCTCTTAAAGAAGCCAGACGCCAAAAGACAGAATATAAGAACTCCATCAGTCATTGTTCCTCTTTAGTTCATGCTGGTGTGTATAAAGTGCCGTGCAATGCAGAGAACTTTGGAGGAGGAGATGCTCAAAGTTAAAAATTGGCACATGGAGCACAGACTTGAACCACTAAACAGAAACTGACCTTACATTTTAACTGGTTGAGTTGCAGCAACCCATATTCATAAAGAATGTAACATGGAATAACAACATACCAAATCACTGCCCACACCTCATATCTTTGTTAGGGGGCAGTGCAAAGCAAACGTAGTCTATGTTTTACCAGTTGGGTACGTTGAACAGCTTCTGTGGTGGTGGTTGATGAGGAGGCTTTGGTGGGCTTTACTGAGCTGAGTTGACACTAAAAAGAGCATGAGAGACATGAAAACAGGTTAGGGGTGAAAAAGGTGAGAAGGATACAACCCCTGTAGGGGGGTGTGCTCCCCCCGAAGAAAATTTTGAACGTTTTATATTTGTACATTTTACATACACTACGGTTTGGGGTCACTTCCCTATTGAATCCCATGACAAAGTGACCCCAAACTTTTGAACAGTAGTGTATATACATATATGTATATTATACACTTAGTTCATGTTATCGGACATCTGTTGACTTTTAAAAAAACTGATTTTAAAAAACATATTTATGCCAAGTGTAGAAAAAGAGTGTTTCACAAGCTCAGAGAAATAAAGCACAAGCCTATCCTAACCCACAGAGTAAAGCTGTAAGTAGTTTTACCCTACCCTTCCTACCTTCCACTGACTAACATTACTTATTTAATATAAATAGCATGTCACGTTTACAGGACTTCACTGCTTTTAGGCTTAACAACAGAGAATCCTAGCCAAACCCACTGCTCTGAAATAGGACATAAGCACTTTTTTCAAAGAAAAAGTTGATTGCTCAACAAACATTGGTACTGATCAAGGACAGACAACTTGAAACTGACAAAAGAGGGACTTGGGCACTTTTACCACTGGCCTCGTCATATAAAAAAAACACAAAGAAGCCTGACATACTTTTTCTCCTCAGCACACTGTTGGGTTAAATATTGGCTATATGAGAGGTGTGTCCAGAGTCAAACAGGCACACACAGATGATGCTCACTTCATTTCATCAGTCAAGAATACACAGTGCTGTTAAGCAGATACTGCTGCAAAACCTACTCACTGGGCCCGTAGGTCTTTACTTCCTCCCAAGGGCGTAGGTTTGATTTTCACATTGGTAGGGACATAAAATTAGTCTGCAGATCCCCTGGATGACAAGTGTTTTATTGCACTTATGATAGATTTTTCTTTGCAGAATTATGTAACTGAGTGGAGAAATTCTGAACAAGCAGGAGTTTATAATGAAATATAGTCTATTTATTGATGGACATTAAGATCTGGTCTTTTTGCTAAATTGAATAAGACCTATTTTACTTAATGATTTCTAGGATTTTATAAGATGAAGAGATCTGTTAACATATTTGCTTCACATCAATATTGACCACACCATGGTGTAAACTACTTTCATAAACAGATGTGTTCTTTAATCCTTCAGTACAAGAAATCTACTATATTAGTCAACTTAATGAACCCTTGAAGGAAAATGTGACCATTAACAGATAATCAATATAATATATAAAATAATTAGTCATGATAAACTATTGTTACTCAGCAAAAATGATCCTTATGGTTGTAATGATTCAGAATAATAAATTCTTTATGTGACCACTTTGACTCATTGAAGCTGCATATAACTTGTGAAGTTAGAGAAATGCTCATTATTTTAATCTTTTTCTCATTTGAATTTAAACCCATTTTAAAATTATTATGAACCCCTTTTCTTTTTTTTGCAGGGATCTGTATCAAACCTTTTTTGTTTGTTTTTTTACTGTACAATATTATGTGAGGATCAGAAAAACACTTCAGTGTGTGGTATTGTGACTAATTAGATTTGAATCAGTTATGTCGGTCAAGTCACATTCTGTCACCTGAGAAAATGATGCAATAATAAAGAAACAGGTTATTGGCTTAGTGGCTGCTATTATCACCACTATTAATGACACAATGGCAGTTGCAAATTAATTTATTTGTAACTTAAACTTTTCTATTGAGTCACTCTAAAATAACTCTCGATGTCTTCCTTTCTTTTCAAATCCTTAAGTTGTCACTGAAGGCAACCTGGTAACATCACCGACACGAGCCAGAAGTGCTAGCTTTTTAACGAGTGACTGACAGCAGTGACAGCCAATCAAGTAGCAAGAAACAAAATAGAGGAGCCAATATGGAGAGAAGAAGGACCTGCTGGACAGGTGTCGTGCCGAAAAAAGCACCCCCCTCAAGGAAAAGTAACAGCATCTCGCCTTACCAAAAGCCTGAATTAACCTGCTGCTAAAAAGAAAAAATATACATATAACACCGAGAAAAAAGTCAAACACTGATGATTAAGTGGTCTGTATATGGTCACACAAAAATTAGGAATAACGGGGACAAATTTACTGGGGGACTATGCAGTCCCCTAGTAAATCTGTACCCGTTAGTCTTAGCACTTTGATCTTTTTGGAGTATGCTCAGACCATGACCATCAATAACTGTTGTGAATTTGGGGGCTGCAATTGATTTGGAGTCAGATATAGAAATAAATCTATCCCTGTTGGTCCAACTCCGGTCCTCGTGAGCTACTGTCCTGCAGGTTTTAGATGTCTCCTACTACAACATACCTCTGCACAAGCCTGTAAATGGCCCAGTGGTTTAAATCAGGTGTGTTGCATCAGGGTAGAATCTAAAACCTGCAGGACAGTAGCTCACGAGGACCGGAGTTGGAGATCATTGCCATATACGGTAGAGACATGTCTTATTAGAGATGTGACGTTCATGAACGAATGAACGATGGGTGTTAGGTAATTATCCAGAGCCTACTGACTATTCTCCATTAAATTTTATTTAAATTGTTTAAATATTTATTAAAACTGCCTTGTCCCCTTTTGCTCTCCATGTTCCACCAATAACTGAGTAATAATGACCTAAATTTATTCCTAATTAACTTATATTTCGCCAATTCCCTGTGCATCTCTATTTAGTCACCATCACACGTTTATCTTCTCTCTTTATTCTTTCATTATTTTTTCCACACATACTTGTTTACCTATCTGGTAACAGTCATTGATATTAGCTCACGTTACAGCTGTTCTACATTTACGTTCTGTAGCTAATTTAGCCATTACTGTCATTTAAAAAAAAATCTTTATTCAAGAGCAGCAGGCAGGAACACTGACATCCATCAGTTTGTCATTTTTCCTTCTCCAAGGTTTATTTTTTATAATTTCATTATGCACACTAAAACTTATTTCATTGCCTTGTCTTAAGTCATTAAAAAGTTTATTTTTTTAAAGGTTTCACTTGTTTATTTGTGCCTGTCAGTGCCAGTCCCACCAGCCACACAGCTGGCTTTAATAATAAGATGACAGCAAGCCCTAACAAGCTAATCATTTAACCTTACAAAAGTGAACTGTAAGGATGGTTAGCAGTAAGAAATATAGAGGCTAATGAGGATCATCGTGTCTGATCTTTAATATTATTTCCCTCCAAAACTGTATGAAATTGTGCGGGTTACACATATTTAGTCTATTCACTTAAATCAACATTAACATAATAATACATTCAGTAACAGAAGTATATGAGTTTATTTAGTTTTCACCCTCAGTAAGAATATCGCTGCTGTCTTTTCCTAGTAGAGGCAAGCAGCTAATTACTGGAGGCTCCTCGACCCACGTGACCGCTCCTACAGGTAGGGGAATGGATACCGCAACTCAGTGAACTCACTGAAACTACGTAAAAATACACTTTTGTACAAACCAGTGTAACACGCCAAGTGTAACAAATTAAGTATAAAAGTTGTAGCTGACACATTTTCATTATTTATCTCACTTTTCTCACATTTAGCACATTTTTCCTACATTTTCCTACATTTAACATAACTTTTAACCACATGTATAATGGTCAAATAGAACATCTAAATCTAAATTTTAAATCTAAATCTAAACGCTATATGTTAAATCTAAATGTTATATGTTATATCTAAATGTTAAATCTAAATCTAAATATTTAAATCTAAATCTAAATGTTATATGTTAAATCTAAATGTTTAAATCTAAATCTAAATGTTATATGTTATATCTAAATGTTAAATCTGAATCTAAATGTTTAAATCTAAATCTAAATCTAAATGTTTAACCTAAATGTTTCTAATATATGCTAATTAACCCCGCCCCTTTTAACCTCAACCAATACGCTAGTAGGGAAACACTCGCTCGCACGCACACAAACACAGGTCTTTACTGTGAATGTCTTTCTGCATTTACGAGCTGCACTTCAAAGTACACTTCCAACCAACCTCTCACACCATTAATGGTAAGATGCATATATTTATTTTTAACTTTCTAAACAACATTTTGCAGACTTTTACTGTTAGCTAGCTACTTAGCTGTAGCTAACGTCCAGGGCAAATTTATCGCTATCACTGCCGTCACGTCACAAAGAAAAGTGAAGTGAACCAAGAATGCATTTCCTAATCCTTAACTGAGTAAATGTTGTAATGTCCAAAGTTTGTGTGTGTATTATTTAAAAGCCACTACCTGTACTCAGTCCATTAAGAGAAATCTTTGTTTTCTCTTTTTCAATAGGCTCCTCTGCCATCTATCCCTTGACGAAATGGGGCTTCATCAGGCTACTTGAGCCAAAGTCAAAACATATAAAAACAAGATGCTTGCCTTTTTCTCCAGAAGCATCAGTCTTTGTCATACCCAGACCAGATTAGCTTAGGCTGGTCTCGTTGGAAATTTTTCCTTTTCCACATCATGGTCTAAAGATCAACTAAAGAGCTGAAATGTCCGCAAAATTTTGTTTAGAAAGTTAAAAATAAATATATGCATCTTACCATTAATGGTGTGAGAGGTTGGTTGGAAGTGTACTTTGAAGTGCAGCTCGTAAATGCAGAAAGACATTCACAGTAAAGACCTGTGTTTGTGTGTGTGTGCGTGCGAGCGTTTCCCTACTAGCGTATTGGTTGAGGTTAAAAGGGGCGGGGTTAATTAGCATATATTAGAAACATTTAGGTTAAACATTTAGATTTAGATTTAACATTTAACATTAGATATAACATATAACATTTAGATTTAGATTTAAACATTTAGATTTAGATTTAACATTTAGATTTAGATTTAACATTTAGATATAACATATAACATTTAGATTTAACATATAGCATTTAGATTTAGATTTAAAATTTAGATTTAGATGTTCTATTTGACCATTATACATGTGGTTAAAAGTTATGTTAAATGTAGGAAAATGTAGGAAAAATGTGCTAAATGTGAGAAAAGTGAGATAAATAGTGAAAATGTGTCAGCTACAACTTTTATACTGAATTTTTACACTTGGCGCCCCATACAAGACAGTGTAGGAAAAAAAAATCTCTTTATTAAACAATGTATAAAACACAACACAATAAAACACGTTAAGTAATCTGGGTGTTAACACAAAATCCACTGCAACCAAAACCAAAAACCAAAACAAACCAAGAGTTAGTAAATTAATAGCAAAACCAAACCAAACATAAATCCCCAAATTACCAAACCCTTAAAAAAAACGCGTTCTCTTTTGCAGACAAAATAATCTAAAGGGTGTGGACCCTAGGTTAGGACATAGGGTAGGTGGGACAGTCAAACTAAGGTGCGCAAAACCCATACTACAGGCACTGTCAACTAATTTGAGCACCAGTCTAACGAGAGCACCAAAGAGAGCACTAAAGAGAGCACTAAAAATCTCTTCATTTGCCTTTATAATTTTTTTCTTTTTTTTTTTTTTACCTTTTTCTCTTCACCCCTGGTAATCTTAATGTAATTTTGTTCATAATGTTGTATACCTCATACGCTCTTGTGTTGTATACTTGTTAATGCTATTATTGTTAAATAAGGTTTATTTGGACATAAAAAAAAGAGAGCACTAAGGCGGAGAAACGGAAGCAGTACGGCCTTGATGCCTTCACGCTTAGGGTCGGAAATCACACCACCATACTGCCCCTGGAGTAAAACCACACGGTTACACCAGGATGGTGTAAAAAATTACTGTTATGCTGTCCACATATGGTATAGAGATATAGTAAAAGGCGGTGGGACAAGCGGTAAAAGAAACTGTGCGAAGTGTTACGAAGCGATGTAAGAAGCGTTCAGAAGAAGTGAAAACAATGCGAACGCAACTCCGGTTAAACAAGCGCGCACCGTGTAGTTACCACCATACCTCTATGCACTTCCCCTCAACACCGCCACCAATGGTCGAGGGGTCACCTGTGCCATTCCAAACATAAACAAACACCAGCTGAACCAAACAATAAATAGAAATAATGCTCCTACAGGACGTACCGTTGACTTACATGCGGAGAAAGCTGTCCCAAGTCCTCCTCATCCGCAGGCTGCGGGCCACAACCTCAGTCACACAGGAAACTCTTCAAACCAATCACAGCTCAAAACCCGCCCAATCTAATAAAAACCAGCCCAAATCAGGAGTTGCCAGACTACGTAAGCGTGGAGCTGTCACCCCCCCAAAAAAAAAAAAAAAAAATCGGACTGTATCACGTTCTAACGTGATATGTTTATTGTAAAAACGTAAAACGTATCACGTTATAACGAGATACTTTATTGTAAAAACGTGAAACGTATCACGTTATAACGTGATAAGTTTATTGTAAAAACGTGAAACGTATCACGTTATAACGTGATAAGTTTATTATAAGAACATAGCCTGCACTGTATGCAGATGTTGTTACAACCCATATTGGAGCAAAATACATTTTATGGAAAACATACTCATCAAGCAGAAACATTTCAGTTATTTTTGACAATGATTAATTGGTCTACTCTGGTTTATTGTTGTACAGAAATGTGGGACAGTTATGAGAAACACGTAGGTCACCTGCCTGCGCACAGTGAGACGGTGCGTGCCTGTGTGTCTGAATTGCCACAGAGCAAGCATCCCCAGCTTGGGACCTCTTGAGCCAGTGTCCTGCAGGTATTCAGTATGTCCATACTGCAGCACACCTGACTCAAATAATGGGTCGTTAAGAGACTGGTGCAGACCTGGTTTATTATTTCCAGGGAAATTCCTAATTTACTTCATGGGATTAAGTGACCTACGTGTTTCTCATCCATTCTCATCCAGCTTTTAAAAAAAAGTCAAAGAAATATTTAAAATGTATAAAGAAAAAGAACGTATGTAAACCAATAAAATTAAATCTGTACATAAAGCTACATCTGTAAATTAATATGAATGTATAGGTATATACAAATGTGTTTCAGTATGCAGAAATGCAAATGTATGGTGTATGTTTATGGGTACATGCATGTGTGTGCTGTATGTACATATGCAGGTATGTAAATAGGTATAAAAAATATGGATATCGATATGACTTGATATATGTAATGGCTTTGTCTCTGAGTGTATGTGGATATGCATATGTGTGTATATATGTGTTTACATATGTATGTAATCAGATGTGTACATGAGTTTGTATGTGTACATGTCTGTATTTCTTTATTGATGTTTATTTTTTCTAAAAAAAAATGCTTCAAAAAACTGACAAAGGATTAATTCAACAACTGTAAGGAAGATTAAATTATGATTGTAAAGGGACATGAGTAAATAGGTTTTTACTTCACCCTGCTCCTT
Source organism: Melanotaenia boesemani (assembly GCF_017639745.1). Taxonomy (NCBI): domain Eukaryota; kingdom Metazoa; phylum Chordata; class Actinopteri; order Atheriniformes; family Melanotaeniidae; genus Melanotaenia; species Melanotaenia boesemani. Next base: position 14,541,777 of record NC_055705.1, read on the forward strand.
TTTAAAACTCTATAGTAACTGTTACTTTTTAAAATTTAATATGTAACATAAATTGATATTCTCCTAATCAATCAATCAATCAATCAATCAATCAATCAATCAATCAATCAATCAATCAATCAATCAACCAATCAATCAATCAAAACACACCGTTGCTATGTATAATACACTGTTGCTAGGGGCGCTAGCAGCTCTTTTTAGACAGTGCTAAAAGACTTGGCTGAACAGCACAGAGCAGCTTAATGATCATAGATTCCAAACACAAACAAAACAAAAACATGTTTAAATTAACAAGCACTGCCTTAAAATAAGTGGGCAACAGTTAACAAAATCAGTCCGAGTGCAAATAGGATCATGCCAGAAAATAAATCAGCTTACTTATTGCAGAATCAGCTTCAGTCTTTCCAGCTTCAGTCTGGAACAATGTTGATAACTTTAAGAACTATAACGGTCGCCGGGGAAGTTTGGAGGTAGCGGACGTCAGTGCATTTCTGCTCAGGCCAGAGGGTATATTCATGAGGCTGGAAAGAAGTTGTAATACCAGGTGATTTCTGGTGTCATCCTTTATCAGGGTCACCTGGGAGAACGCTCTCTCCACGTGCTTGAGGCTTGCAGCGTAGCTTCAATCCATCTGCTAGCTAGTCTGTTGCACCGAAGTGACAATAAGATGTCATGAAAATACAGTTCATGTCAATCAAATATTTCAGATTTTTTTAATCTATGCCGTTGTAGTTTTATTGACTTATTTAATTTTTTTTTCTACTATAAAATGAGAGTGTGTTGTGCTGTTTTCACAATATTAAAAACCCACCACATGTGAGGAAAAAGCAGCCCAAATTCCATCCACCCAGTTGTGCGGAAAACCGCACAATCTGGCAACAGTGGGCAGGAAAAAGAAATGCTATTGAGGAACTTAATATACGTTTCCAAATAAAATGCACAGGCAAATCGTCCGATGTTGTGTTTTAACCATGCACCCGTCTTACTGTCTGGATCATGCTATAAACAATATTAAGTGCAAAGATCAACCAAATATACAGACTCTTGTCTTTTTCATAAAAAATGTACTTTTTAATTAATAATATCCATTTGAATGTTTTTGGCACAATCAGCAGTATAGTGTACAGGGCCCCTTTTTGAATTTACATGTACAACCACATGGAAGATCGAACTATTCAAGGAGAATGCAATTCTCAAAAATTGGACACATACAGATAACATCAAGAACAAACAACTGACTGCAGTAAAGAAAAAGTTATCAAAGAGATAAAAGTGAAATTAACTCACATACATAAATAAATTAAAAATGAAACAAAGTAATACAATTTGTAAAACAAATAATAATTTACAAAAAATTAAACAGAATTATTGGGATGTTTGGGCCTTAGATACATTCAGTCTTCAAAAATGTTCAGGTCTTCAAAAGCTATGAATTGGGATGCAGCCCATTTTCCTTTCATTAATTTCTTAAAAAGACAGAGAAATACAGTTTTATTTTCTTCCATTTGGCATAGTGGATGAATAATTTGGCCAAGCGGATCAGAACATTCAATACAAAATCACATTTACTGTCATTCATATTAATACCAAATGTTATATTTGTTGAGAAGGACCAGGAATATAATACTGGGTGAGAACCAATTCTGTAAATCTTCCCAGAATATTTTTGAATGAATACAATGAAAAAATATATGGTCAGTCATCTCAGTCTCAGTATCATGCTCCACTGAACGACACAGGAAATCCTTCCTACCTGTGGCCATCGAACCGTACAACTCCTCCATTGAAAAACAACGCCCACTGTTATACATTTGCACATTGCACTTCGTTTACATTTTACTGTCTATCACACTGATAATACTGTACATATTACTCACTGGCAGGATTGATCCTGTATGTGTTTATATAGATATTGTAACGAATTTGTAATTTTTAGGGTCCGAGCCATACGAAGTATGGCGAGACCCTATTGTAGTTGAAATGTTTATTCTCCTCCGTTCTTCTAAGCGCTTCGACCCCAAATATGACCCCCTAAACACCCATGAAAAGTTGTGAAACTTGGCACACACGTTAAGCCCGGCGAAAATCGCGATATTCTAAGGTCCGCATACACTTCAATGCAAAAGTGGCTCAACAGCGCCACCTAGAGTCCAAAAAAATCCCCAAATGAATGGGGTCCCAAAAGTCTACTTCGACGTAGGAACACGAAACTCGGCACACACGTATACCACCCCAAGTCGAGCAAAAAAGTCAATGAAATACCTGTTGCCATGGAAACGGGGTGCCCGCCATCTTACCGTGTACGGCCATTTTTTTGCCATTTTTTGCACTTTACACACATCGTATTTGAACGAACTAGTCTGAGGGGATTCGTGCGATTCACTCCAAACTTGGTGGGAAGCTTCCTGACAAGTTGGGGACCAAATGCTATTCAAATCTTTCTAATAGCAGAAAGCGTGTTACCGTGGCAACCGACGGAAAAACACCTTCTCGCCATGAAACACGGTTTGCTCATATCTCTATAGAAATACATGGGATCTGCAACAAAGTTCACAGTATTCATACGTGTCACACCCCAAGTCCAGCAAACAACTCAATTGAACACCTGTTGCCATGACAACGGCGTGCCCGCCATCTTGGATTTCACTGTCATTTGCACGAACTAGTCGGAGGCCATTCGTGCCACCGACTCCATACTTGGTGGGAAGCTTCCTGACAAGTTGGGGACCAAACGCTATTCAAATCTTTCTAATAGCAGAAAGCGTGTTACCGTGGTAACCCACAGAAAAAGCCTTCTCGCCATGAAACACGGTTTGCTCATATCTCCATAGGAATACATGGGAACTGCACCAAACTTGACAGGATTCATACAGGTTGGGTCCTTAACGCATTACACCAGCGGTCCCCAACCCCCGGGCCACGGACCGGTACCGGTCCGTGGGTCATTTGGTACCGGGCCGCACAGAAAGAATAAATAGCTTACATTACTTCCGTTTTATTTATTTCGGAATCTGAAAGATGTTTTATTTTGAAAAATTGTCCAATTCTCCATTACATCCGTCGACGTGACTCTTGACGCAGGCCAAGGCGCTTCTCGGTCACGTGATATGTTACCGCTAAAATTAAACCCAGGAGCTAGCAAAATGAGTAAAAAACAAACGTCTTTGGAAAGTTTCTTTGCCAAGGGGAAAAGGCCCAGCCAGGAGACAGAAGAGGAGCCTTCTACTTCCAAGAAAAAGAAAGCTACATTTAATAGACAGTATCAGGATTCCTACTTAAAATACGGATTTATCCCAACGGGAGATTCCCATGCACCAAGCCCACTCTGCATAATATGCGGCGACCGACTCTCTAATGAGGCAATGAAGCCCTCAAAACTGCTTCGCCACTTGGAGACCAAGCACCCTGCATTAAAAGACAAGCCGTTGGAGTATTTTGAAAGAAAAAAGCGTGAACAAGAAGGACAGAAACAATTACTGAGGGCCACCACATCAACAAATGTGAGTGCACTGAAAGCATCATACTTGGTGGCTAATCGTATTGCTAAGTCTAAAAAGCCATTCACCATTGGCGAAGAATTGATTCTGCCCGCCACTAAAGACATCTGCCGTGAACTTCTAGGCGAGGCTGCAGTTAAAAAGATAGCACAGGTGCCTCTTTCGGCCAGCACCATCTCTCGGCGCATCGAGGAAATAGCGGAGGACATTGAGACACAATTGCTGGAGAGGATTAATACATCACCATGGTATGCACTTCAGGTTGATGAGTCTACAGATATTGACAACAAGGCAATACTACTCGTTTATGTGCGATATGCTCATCAGGAGGATGTGCATGAGGATATCTTATGTGCACTGTCATTGCCAACCAAAACCACGGCCGCAGAACTATTCAAGTCCCTTGATGATTATATATCAGGAAATCTGAAATGGACCTTTTGTGTCGGCATATGCACAGACGGGGCTGCTGCCATGACCGGACGGCTGTCTGGTTTAACTGCTCGGATTAAGGAGGTTGCACCTGAATGTGAGTCTACACATTGTGTCATTCACAGGGAAATGCTGGCTAGCCGAAAAATGCCACCGGAACTTAACAGCGTATTGAATGATGTTGTTAAAGTTATTAACCACATCAAAGCACATGCTCTTAACTCGCGCCTGTTCGAGCAACTTTGTGAGGAGATGGACATGGAGCACAGACGCCTTCTCTTATACACAGAAATAAGATGGTTATCCCGAGGGAAATCGCTGGCCAGAGTGTTTGAATTACGTGAGCCGCTGCAGAGATTTCTTTCAGAAAAAAAGTCACCGCTGGCTGCACATTTCAGTGACAAGGAATGGGTCGCTAAACTTGCTTACTTGTGCGACATTTTCAGCCAGCTCAATGAACTCAATCTGTCACTCCAGGGGAAAATGACCACTGTCTTCAAGTTGGCAGATAAAGTAGCTGCATTTAAAGCCAAATTGGATTTGTGGAGACGGCGCGTGAACAGAGGCATATTTGACATATTTCAAACATTAGCAGGGATTTTGGAAGAGACAGAGTCAGAGCCTTCATTCTCCCAGCTGGTGCACGATCACCTGTCCTTGCTATTGAACGAGTTTGAGCGCTACTTCCCAACCACAAAAGATCCACGAACTGCCAAAGAATGGATCCGCAACCCATTTCTCAACAAACCAGGTGAATCCAACATGTCCGTGCAAGAACAAGATCAACTGCTGGAGATCGCAAATGACGGCAGCCTTAAAAGCATGTTCGAGACAACAACTCTGCCGGTGTTCTGGATCAAAGTCATGGCTGAATATCCTGAGATCGCCACAACAGCCCTGAAAACACTGTTGCCATTTCCGACATCCTACCTGTGTGAGGCGGGGTTTTCTGCGGTGACGGCGACCAAAACAAAATTACGAAGTAGACTGGACATAAGCCACACACTTCGGGTGTCACTGTCTCCTATCACCCCTAGATGGGACCACCTGACTGCAGACAAACAAGCTCAGGGCTCCCACTGATTCAGCACTGTGGTGAGTCGGATTTGTCATGCACTTTGTATTTGCGGTGTATCTTATTTTGAAGGGACGTTTAAACGTTACCATAGCGACCAGAGAGCGTTGCGGGCAGAGAGGACGTTGCTCATGTCTTGATTCGCGTTTATTGTTATATTTAGAAAATACCACAGTTTTCATGCAGGTCATATCATATTATTTTGTTGTATTTATCCGCCACACTTTAAAGGCCGGTCCCTGAAAATATTGTCTGACATTTAACCGGTCCGTGAGGTAAGAAAGGTTGGGGACCGCTGCATTACACCACCTGTTGTCATGGCAACATAGCATGTTAGCTAGCAAATTAGCATGCTAGCAAAAAATGCTAACTTGGTATTTCAACATTTCAGATTCTCGCCTGCGTGTTTTACCATGTTACCTACCATGTTACCAGGCTACCTACCATGCTACGAACAGGTGTATGAGACGGGTGGCGGGGTCCAGGACGCTCGGACCCGATGGATGCCGCTTGCGGCTTTAATTCTCTTTGTGATTGCTATCTTTCTCTTGTCCTTTAACATTTGGTATGGAGCGACTGTGTGCACACAATTTCCTCCGGTATTAATAAAATATTCTGATTCTAATTCTGATGATGATCACAGAAACTACAGTTGTTATGGTCAATCTTAAATCTCAGTGTTAGCAGCTTATTGGATGGATAGATTTTACTAATGAATTTTAAAATTAAGATAGTTTGATTTTGCAATCTGAAAATCACATCGGCGTAAAAGATCCATGCCACCCAGTTTCTTCAAAAGGCCCCTGGGGAGGCAGTACTACATGCTATTACTTCCCATCAGAAAAGGTTTTAACCTCTTCAGTTTTAGAACTGCATTTAAACATTTAAAATTGATAGCCTGTAAGTCTCCATCTTTAAATTCTTTTACAGTTTCTGATTTTTTGATGTAGTGAACCCAATTTTTTTTCCAGACAAAATCAAAGTTTAATTGATTAATAGCTTTTATATCCAATCCACTTTTATTTATAGAGCACTTTTAAAAGAACATAGTTGACCAAAGTGCTGTACACAACCTTAGGCTTAAAAACTATTCCAGATATCATACTGAACAATAAAGTAAATATACTATAAAACTTTACTATCACTTACTTTATAAACTTATTAGAGATGGCCACTGAAAATGCAGGGAAATGCATCTGGCTCCATATTGGTTAGGTAAGTTCTTCTGAATATAGTGCAGTCTCTCTTTAACCATGTATGAAATCTGGATTTACATTCAGTAATTTGCTTGTATTATGTTTAAAGTTTCACTAGTTTTTATCTTTAGTTGCATGTATTCCAAGGCATTTCACTGAGGATTTGACAGGAAAGGACGAGATTGAGAGAACAGTCATGTGTAGCTAGTAGTTCACATTTGTCATACTACACTGATTTGGGGTCAATAGGTCACATGACTTGCAACCTAATGCATTAAAATGTGAAGTCACTGTCTATAGTATGTTTCTCAACTATCATATTTAATGGTGGAATTTCTATATATCACTTACATAAATAACAAAATATAAAAACTTCCTTAAAACAAGAAGAAGAAGAAGAAAAAAACAACGTATCAACCAATGTGTTGTTACAGCAGAGGAAGCCAACACAGCTGATCCTCCAGAAATGTTTTCTGTAGGATCAGAACATTTTTCATTAACACCATTTCATTCATTAACACAATGTTACAACCTGAGCAGTGGATGACACTCGCTGTTGATGTCTTTACAAGTAAAAACACCAACTAACAGATATGGTTGAAAGTGATATAGCAGAAGAGAGAAGAGGACTTTGGACAGAGGTGCTTCTAGGTAGGTTTCATTTAAAGGCAACTGTGTAAGAGGAAGAATTCTAAGTATATAACGCTTTTCTAGTCATATTGACCACTCAAAGTGGTTTACAGTACATGTCACATTCACCCATTCAGCACTTTTACTTCCCTATACTAAGTTTTCCTCCTGAGCTAAAGCCATCTTCAACAGTCAGACTCGACTCGCCATGGCCAAACATTATGAGGAAGACTAGTGTTCTGAATTCCCGCTAGAGAGATAGAGCTAACCTGTACTGAAAGTGGGTTTTTGTTACTATTAGAACAATATTAATATGGTTACATAATAGAATATATATTTTATTTCCTTGTCGTTTCAGAACCATACATATACACCATATTCAGTCATGTACACCTCTGAATACAGCCTTGTGAGCCTGTTTGCCTGCGCCCATGATTGTTGCGGTTGTACAAGCTCAACCGAGCAATAAATCGAGTGGATTCACGAACTCTGCCTGGTTCATTCGCTCTCTGACCGGAGCCCACTGCAGATGAAGGGCTAGCGCCACCATAGAACGTCATTACAATCCTGAATTCTTAACAACTAGCAATAGCCCAAAAATAATATTATTTTAGGCTGATGCCTAAAACCTGTCAAAAATGAAGTCTGGGACTTTTTTTCTAGGCCTACTGTAGAGTCTAACATGGTAACGTATTGGCCATATCACATGCTATTTTCCCAATGTGTTGGTTAAATAAGTCAAATGGACTTTTTAGTTATTCTAGTAGCCTACCTACACACTGGGGCACCTAAAAGGGAGGCATGAGGAAAAGTATTGCTAGGGCACATGCCCCAATAGTATCCTATAGAAATTATGATGTGGACAAAAACATTAGGACAGGGAGGACTTGATCTAACTGATATGAAAAATAAAGAGCATGTTTACTGGTGATCTATGAAACGCACAATAAGTTTACATCCATAGAAACGCTTAAGGCATCAAGTCACTGCTAAATGTATGGAAATTATTTCTAAAGTTGGTGTTGTTCATCCTGACAGTGTTGTGTTGTGAGAAGTTGAGGCGCTGTTGTGTAACAGTGTTATCTGTGGCTGAACAGGACACGACTGACTCTGCAGGAGTTTGATTCTCTGACATGTAGGACGGGTTCATGCAAACTGATGTTACCAATCTCTGACAGTTACCTTTAAATTGTTATGAGCAAGAAAGGTTTAAATGAGTAGGCTAAAAATGATATTTGAGCTTTTACCATAGTCTTTAAGGATGCAGCTCCATCGAGGTAGGTGTTGAACATACAAAAATAACAATCTTCATCCTCTTCTGTTTCCTGATAACTATAAAGGTTTTATTCAGTTCAGGATCTTTAAACTCAACTTCATCTGTGAAGTCAGGAGTGACTCTCTTATCCAAAAAAAATGGGTTGAATGTCATAATATTTTTATTGCCACTAGTAATGATTTTTGGTCACCTGTCTTGAAGTTTTTTGTTTCTTTGAGCTGGCAGCTGTGATAACTCTTTCTTCTTCCTGCTGCCATCACATTTTCCTGTGTTAGTACCACAGGAAAGAATCAAGAAGTAGAAAGACATAATATAAAATCTTTGTCATTGTTCTTGAATCATGTTCTTTTTATGGAAATGGTCAAAGATAATGTTTTAAATCCACCCTCACTAGGACCATTAATGTTTAATCTCTTAAACATTAACATCATAATTATAGGACTATATTTAAACATGTTAACCAGTGACTGACTCTACATGACAATGATTGCAGTGTTTTACCTCACCTTCTTAAAAGAGTCAAAAAGCAAACAGAATGTGTTAACTCCAGCAGTGAGTTCCTCCACGCTGCTCAGCATTATGTACTGAGGTCTACTTTCTATCTGAAGTTTTGTCTCATATAATGTTCATATAATATGAACGTCTTAACCACAGTTTAAAGTGACATTTATCAACATGCAATTTCCCTCTGGGATTAATGAAGTTTTTTTGTTTCATTTCAACAGAATGTGTTTGACAAATACAGAACATATGAGAACAACAAGAAGAAAAAAAAAGAAAAAGAGACAGATTTAAAATGCAACATAATACAAGAAGAAAAATTTAATTTCTTTACAAGTGGAGAACAGCATAACAAAAAGTCTTAGACTCATCTGGTTGCAGTTTCAGGGTTCTCATTGATATGATGTTTCCTGTGAGAAACAATAAAGGATTTAAGAGCAGTTCAAATGTGCAGAAACATTAATCAGACATGACTGAGGTTTTACACACACATTGTTAAAAGATGTACCTGTTCTGATCTTTATTTCTGAACACAGTGACGATTGCAACACAACCACAGAACATGGAAAGTGAAGCAATCAAAGGCCATCCTTGAGGAAATAAAAAATAGGATGTGATACACTGAACAATTGTAAAGCAACAAATGAATAAACATGAACTTACTGAACCGTGTGTGATCAGATCCAGATTCTGCATCTAAACGTGGTAAAAGAAACATCAGAATCAAAGTGATCATAAATCTCTAAATCTGAGGATTGAAACAGTTTCTCACCATCATCAGACGTCGGTTTGAGCTCAGGAATCATCACAAACGCCTCCATCCGAGGACCTGAGAGCACTCCAGCTGCACATCCAACCTGAATGCTGCTGTCACAGAAACGTGACAGTACAGCTGTAGCAGTGACGGTGACTGTACCGTTGGTGTTGCTCACACTGACAGTGTTGTGGTGTAAGAAGTTGAGGTGCTGTTGTGTAACAGTCAGTGTTACAGTGGGAGCAGGTCGACCTGTGGCTGAACAGGACACAACTGACTCTGCAGAGGAGTTTGATTCTCTGACATGAAGGACGGGTTCATGCAGCTCTGCACAGGAAACAAACATCATGAGCAAGATGCTAGTTAAACATATAAAGTCTAATCTTGTCTGGGTCTTACCATAGAGCTGTATGCAGGTTGCAGCTGTCAGAGGTCCATCAGGGGTGTTGAACATACAGAGATAACAACCTTTATCTTCCTCTGCTATATTCCTGATAACGATGGAGTTTTTCTGTAGTTCTGGATCTTTAAATTCAACTTTATCTGTAAATCCAGGATTTACTCTCTGGCCAACAATCTGGCTGAATGTTGCAATATTTTTATCTTCATCAAGTAAGATTTTCTTCCATGTGACTTGAAGGACGTTTCTTGTCTCTCTGAGTTGACAGCTGAGATGAGCCTCTTCTCCCACTGCTGCCATCACAGTCTCCTGTGTTAGTACCACCGCCGTTAGACCTGCAGGAAATACAAGTTTAGAGACAGAGTTGTAGCACTGTTTGCATGAAGCAAGAAACTAAGCTTGTACATGAACTAGGATTCATTAGTTTTTTTGTAAGCAATCTGTTTGCAGCAAAAAGATTGTGAATGGTAATTGAATCCCTTTGGGAATAACTTTTACGTTCCAAAAACACGAAGTACATCTGCTTCAGCAGCGATCCATTTGTTCTTCCAAAGCTACAGGCTCATAAAAAATTCCTACAGCTTAATCAGGCAAAAGTGAAGTTTTAATTATTGGTCCTGAAGACAAGAGAGAGATCATTTTAACAAAACTACAACGCTTTAATATTCTCAGTGTGTGAGAAATCTGGGTGTCCTTTTTGACTCTGAGCTGGATTTTATTCCACACATTAAAAATGTCACAATGACGGGATTTTATCTTCTTAAAATCATCGCCAGAGTCCGCCCTTTTCTCTGTCTTGCCAGCTCATGCATGCTTTCATTTCTAGTAGAATAGTTTACTGTAATGCTCTGCCCATGGTCTTCCCAAAGTCTATTTCTAACCTACAATTACTCCAGAACTTATGTGTCCTGATGGGGACCAGAGGCGGGAACACATTACACCAGTATTAAAATCATTGCATTGGTTCCCTGTGTGTTTCAGGATTGATTTTAAGGTTCTCTTAGTTGTTTATAAATGTCTTAATGGTCTTGGGCCTTCTTATTTATCAGACCTGCTTTTAAATTATGAACCTCGCGGACCCAGTGATCCTCTGGTACCGGCCTTTTAGCTAGTGCCAAAAAGTCAGAACCAAAACGTATGATGAGGCCTCGTTCCACCATTAGAACCAGAGAACCTCAGGGCTGCAGAGACTGTTGCTGTTTGTAACAACAGGATCATCACCTGCTTTTCTTAGCTTAGCTTATAGCTAAATTTTATTCGATTCTGTTTAGATTTGCACTTATTTAATCATATATTTTCTTATTATTTTAAATACCATCTGTGTATGTAACTCTGTGCTGTTGTGTAACAGTCAGTGTTACAGTGGGAGCAGGTCGACCTCTAGCTGAACAGGATACAACTGACTCTGCAGAGGAGTTTGATTCTCTGACATGAAGGACGGGTTCATGCAGCTCTGCACAGGAAACAAACATCATGAGCATGATGCTAGTTAACCATATAAAGTCTAATCCTGTCAGGGTCTTACCATAGAGCTGTATGCAGGTTGCAGCTGTCAGAGGTCCATCAGTGGTGTTGAACAAACAAGCATAACAACCTTCATCCTCTTCTGTTATATTCCTGATAACTATGGAGGTTTTCTGAAGTTCTGGATCTTTAAACTTAACTTTATCTGTGAAGTCAGGATTTACTCTCTGGCCAAAAAAACTGGCTGAATGTTGCAATATTCTTATCCTCATCACGTAAGATTTTCTTCCATGTGACTTGAAGGATGTTTTTTGTCCCGCTGAGCTGACAGCCGAGATGAGCCTCTCCTCCCACTGCTGCCATCACAGTCTCCTGTGTTAGTACCACTACTGTTAGACCTGCAGGAATTACAAGTTCAAAGATAAAGATTTTAACTACATGTGCATGTGCACTTGAGGTCTTGTAGTACTGCATGTTACAGCAGAAATTAAGCTTGAAACTAAGCTAAGGATTTATTAGGTTTTTAAACCAATCTGTTTGCAGCAAAACGATGGTGAATGGTAATTGGATCTTTTTTGAGACAACTGTTATGACAAATATATATATACATATATACATATAAATATATATATATATAAAGTGTGTGTGTGTGTGTGTGTATCCCAATAACGGTTAAACAAGTCAGGTGCAACTTGCATATGCATCGACTAAAAAGATACAATGAATTATAAAAAAAATAAACCCTGCCAAAATGTCAACTGTGTCATTCCCTGTCAACTGTTACACTTGATGGGTAACACAGTTGCAATTTCCTCCATTTTACCATCTTTGTTCTTGCTACAGATGTTGAAGATGTCACCACATGGCCACGATCAACTCATAAGATTTGAAAACAAGCTTTATCAAGTTTTAATAATTATTGTTTTTAACAATTAATGCTGAAATAATATGTTAAAATTGTTATGTTTTAAGAGAAAACTTTACATGGAATTAATCAGACAGCACAAAAACTGCAAACAACTTATAATTTGCATTTTTTTTACTAAACAAATTATAGAACATGTTAACTTTTGCAATAAATTAAAGAGAAATATTATCCGATATAAAATGGGTCATTGTTTGAAACAATGACTAATAGTAGGCCTATTTGATCAAATTGACAAATACACCACGTGGACCTGAATGTAGCCCTAAATATAGAATCACTCATATACATAAGAAATAAGTTCAAGAGTTTAAATACGTTTAGAATAATTAGTGAATAAATGAAAAGTAGCTTTCTTACCTTTAGAAAAGATTCCCAACACAAAAAATAAACAGAGAACTGAAACGTGTGTCATCGCTGCATTTGGCCGCTAAAATTTGAAAATAAACTGTTACAACGGATGTAAAACGAAGAGAAAAAGAAACCTAAAAACTGACCCCAGCAATAAATAACAATAAATAAAAAATCTACCCGATATAACAGGGTTTAGCAGAAGGTTAAATAGATATTTAATAGAATCAGCTTATTCGGTTTTGTGCTGAAAATGTTATTTTACACATTTATTTGTAAAGCAAAACCTGAATACTTTCACTTTCTTAAGTCTCATACACGCCCCTCCTTAACCGTCAGACGTTGCTTTTCCCGCGTTTACAGGCGTAAAACCACTTCACGTTGTTGTGAGTAAATGTTGTAATAACCTACAAGAATATAATCTCAAAAAGAAAAGAAAATGACAGAGATTATACCCCCCTCAAATAAAATAAAATAAATCTAACAAAATACTTTCTAAAACATTAAAAAGCAACACTTTTATCCTCAGATGAAGTAATATTTCTTACATTGTTTTTAGGTAATGAAAAACATAAATAAAACGCTAAATTGATCACTAACATAATTTAATTCTTGTTTTTATTATCACCTGTTTGTGGAAAATCTCTGCATGTCATCATCATATCTGGATAAACAGCGACATCATGTGGACTGTAGGTGACACTACATGAGGGAAACATGAGTTTCCACCAGTTTCTGGAATACCCACAATAATACCAATTTAGCTAAGACAGTAGAAAGGTTAAATAAGTGTAGCTGCGTGTATATGGAGCATTTCTTTTATAATTATTATTTTTTTAAAAAATACATGGAGCATTTTTAATCCGATCAAACACCCAGTCAGAATAAAAATGCGTCATGTAAACATGCCAGCTGGAATCTCTGATCAGATTAATTTCAATCTGTTAGATGAAATATTTGTCCATGTTTACATAGCTAGTCATACATCTTTACTCATTCAAATTTGACAGAATTTCAGGCGTAAATTTTCATGTTATGAATCTCAATTAGGTCTCTGAACTAAACAAAAGTTCTGATTGGCCACTTTTTTTTCTCTGCTTCACTTACAGCTTTTTATTATTAAAAAATTAAATTAAAAAAGTATTATTAATGAAAAATAGAGAAAAGTTTTAATGTTATCACAACAGTTTTCAGTGCAACCTTTGTAAAAAGTACAAAAATATAAAGTATTAATTAAAAAAAGAAAGGCAGCAATAAGCACCAAATAAAAAAGTTTTTTTTTTAAAGGACACAAAAAGTACAATTTGTCAATGTTAAATGTAAATCATTATCTTAGTCAGGCAGTGTTTGCTTCACTTTAAAGTTATTCAGCCTCAAACTTTGATCCAGTTCAGTTCAGTTTTGACGTCGTGTTGACCTGGTCTGCATGTTGTTACCACTGTCACTGTGTTTAATTAAAAACTCAGCATGCGTTAAAACTCTGGTTACAGTCCTCGTTTTCTCTGTTTCCCTTCTGAGGTGATCGCTGTCGGACTTCTATGTTCTCATGTGGTCCAAAATGTTCTTCAGACCTTCACATAAACAAAAAGGGTTTGATTAACAATGTTTCATCAATAAAATGATGGTGTAAAATTCAAGTGACCTGAATGTATTAAACAGAGCAAAGTGATTTGCAGTTGAATGTGTTTAACATGTACAATGAACAGGATTTCAGCCAGAAAGGAAAAAAAGAAAAGTAACAAAAATCGAAAGAAGAAAATTCAGAACATTTAAATTTGCAAGAGAAGAACGGTGGAATAAAGAGGGACTTACTTTAATGTCTGATGAGGAGATCTGGTGGCAGGTTCAGGATTCTCATTCATCTCAAGATCAAGATCACTGTCAAACATAAAATAAAGGATTTAAAATACAGAAACATTCTGACATGACTGAGGTTTTGAGAATATTGAGAAACATACTTAGAAATATCTCTGGTTGCAGTTTCAGGGTTCTCATTGATATGATGTTTCCTGTGAGAAACAATAAAGGATTTAAGAGCAGTTCAAATGTGCAGAAACATTAATCAGACATGACTGAGGTTTTACACACACATTGTTTAAAAGATGTACCTGTTCTGATCTTTATTTCTGAACACAGTGAGGATTACTACAGCAACACAACCACAGATGGAAAGTGGAGCAATCAAAGACAATCCTTGAGAAAAAAAATAAAAATTAGGATGCGATTGAGTCAACAGCTATAAAGCAACAAATGAATAAACATAAACTTACTGAACCGTGTGTGATCAGATCCAGATTCTGCATCTAAACGTGGTAAAAGAAACATCAGAATCAAAGTGATCATAAATCTCTAAATCTGAGGATTGAAACAGTTTCTCACCATCATCAGACGTCGGTTTGAGCTCAGGAATCATCACAAACGTCTCCATCCGAGGACCTGAGAGCACTCCAGCTGCACATCCAACCTGAATGCTGTTGTTACAGAAACGTGACAGTACAGCTGTAGCAGTGACGGTGACTGTACCGTTGGTGTTGCTCACACTGACAGTGTTGTGGTGTAAGAAGTTGAGGTGCTGTTGTGTAACAGTCAGTGTTACAGTGGGAGCAGGTCGACCTGTGGCTGAACAGGACACAACTGACTCTGCAGAGGAGTTTGATTCTCTGACATGAAGGATGGGTTCATGCAGCTCTGCACAGGAAACAAACATCATGAGCATGATGCTAGTTAAACATATAAAGTCTAATCCTGTCAGGGTCTTACCATAGAGCTGTATGCAGGTTGCAGCTGTCAGAGGTCCATCAGGGGTGTTGAACATACAGAGATAACAACCTTCATCCTCTTCTGTTATATTCCTGATAACGATGGAGTTTTTCTGAAGTTCAGGATCTTTAAATTCAACTTTATCTGTAAATCCAGGATTTACTCTCTGGCCAACAATCTGGCTGAATGTTGCAATATTTTTATCTTCATCAAGTAAGATTTTCTTCCATGTGACTTGAAGGACGTTTCTTGTCTCTCTGAGTTGACAGCTGAGATGAGCCTCTCCTCCCACTGCTGCCATCACAGTCTCCTGTGTTAGTACATCCACCGTTAGACCTGCAGGAAATACAAGTTTAGAGACAGAGTTG
The DNA here is from genome assembly GCF_017639745.1 of Melanotaenia boesemani. Taxonomy (NCBI): domain Eukaryota; kingdom Metazoa; phylum Chordata; class Actinopteri; order Atheriniformes; family Melanotaeniidae; genus Melanotaenia; species Melanotaenia boesemani. The sequence goes on from NC_055705.1 coordinate 14,557,406, forward strand.
TAGCACTGTTTGCATGAAGCTAGAAACTAAGCTTGTACATGAACTAGGATTCATCAGTTTTTTTTTTAAACCAATCTGTTTGCAGCAAAACGATGGCGTACCACTACTGTTAGACCTGCAGGAATTAGTAGTTCAGAGATAAAGATCTTAACTACCTGTGCATGCGCACTTGAGGTCTTGTAGTACCCGGTATAATTCAGCCATTGTACCGGGTGCGTGTGCTTCACGTTACGGCTACGCCGCAGCCTCCGCTGCTATTTGCGCCGAGTCTACTTTTGACGCTTCACGCACCCAGAATGCGTCAATTCCGCAGTTCAGTTAGGGGCAGATAGGAAATCAGACACAGGAGCAGCGATCTGAGGTGTATGGAATAAGACTGCTGTCAAGTTAGGATTTGTGTGCACAAGTACACATCTGTGCACATTCATCCAAAGTTACACGTGAACAGAAATGATCATCTGTGTAAAATCATACATAAAATCACACACTCCTCCCACTGCTGTTGTTAGTGTGTTAGTAAAACCTCTGTTAGTCCTGCAGGAAATAAAGGATCAGCGACAGGTACCTAAACTACAAGTTTTATAGTATTTTATATGTACTGAATACTGGAAATTTAAGTCACAAATGAAGTTGATTTTATTAAGTTTTTTCTTTTTCTTTTGCAGTATTTTCAAAACTCAGAATTTTAAACACCAGACTTCAGTGAGCAAGTCTGAATGAAAAGGCCAAAGACACGTGACTGCAGTGTTTTATCTCACCTCTCTGAAAGAATCCAAAAGCCAAAAGCCAGAATATAATAACTCCATCAGTCATTGTTCTTCTTTAGTTCATGTTGGTGTGCTTGATTACAGTGAGTGGCTGTCCAAGTTTTCCTTTAAAATTTGGCTCCATGAATTTTGATTGGCCACACAGTGGGTTATACCATTTAAAGGGAAGAAGGGGAAGCAGGATTCATGTTGTTTGTGTTCCATAAAAACAAGTAAACATTTTTAATTTAATTTATTTTTTAATTATGTATTAATGAGGTCTATTTTCTATCAGATGTTTATCTATATTGTGCATCTATATTGGATATGAATCGATGTCTTTTTTTTTTTGTCTGGCATCAGAGACCAGGGAGCTTTGTGTGCAGCTGCTGCGCAGTTACGGTGAGAGAAATTTACTTTCACTTTGTAATCTCCCTCCATGCAGATCAGAGGGAAGCTGTGCACCAGAGTATTTACATTTAACCACACTTTGGTTTTACAAATGCTAATGTAGTCTGATCAGATGTTTTCACTTTGTTTCTCAGTTTCTGGTTGCAGCTTTACTAGTTGTGATTTTTTATCATTTCAACTCGAATAAACGCTGATAGCAGCCAACATATGAACATTGGTGAAGGTCATGGGAACGCTGACGTTCCCTGGACGTCGACATAAACGTTTTTAAATGTTTTCTACGTCGCAGTTAACCTCCAGGGGACGTTCCTGTAGCGTTCTCTAAGAATTACTATTGAAAACTTTCAGCCTTCTCCGAACCCTTGTTTTCCTTACCTGTCCTCCTCTTCTCCACGGACCACCGCTGCTCCTGCTCCCGGTAGAAACTCACTCATCTCGTGCAGTATCACATTTCCAAGCCGATCTTAATACTGTCATAGTACAAGTTTTCCTCTGGTGTATTTATAAATATACAAAAAAGGGATGTTTTCAGTCACGTGGTTGTCACTTTCATGAACACATTCCTCATTGTCAAGTAGCACATGCTATTTTCTCAATGTGCTGGTAAAATAAGTCAAATTGACTTTTTAGTTGTTCTAGTAGCCTACCTGCACACTGGGGCACCTAAAGGGGAGGAATGAGGAAAAGTATTGCTAGAACACATGTCCAACACTGGCCCTAATAGTACTATGATGTGGACAAAAACATTAGGACAGGATGGACTTGATGTAACTGATATTAAATATAAAGAGCATGTTGGTGATCTACGAAATGCACATTTAAGCTCACATCCATATAAATGCTCAAGGCATCACGTCACTGTTAAATGAATGGAAATTATTTCTAAAGTTGGTGATGTTTATCCTGACAGTGTTGTGGTGTGAGATGTTGAGGTGCTGTTGTGTAACAGTGTTATCTGTGGCTGAACAGGACACAACTGACTCTGCAGGAGTTTGATTCTCTGACATGTAGGACGGGTTCATGCAGACTGATGTTACCAACCTCTGACAGTTATGTTTTGTGCTTTCACACACAACAGTTACCTTTAAATTGTTATGAGCAAGAACGATTTAAATAAGTAGCTAAAAAATTATAGTAAGCTTTCACCATAGCACGTTCCCAAGTCTCATACACGCCCCCCCTATACCTGACGTTGCTTTTCCTGCGTTTACAGGCTTAAAACTACTTGACTTTGTTGTGAGTAAATGTTGTAATAACCTACAAGAAGATAATCACAAAAAGCAAAAAATGACAGAGATTATACCCCCCTCAAATAAAATAAAATAAATCTTAGAAAATACTTTCTAAAACATTAAAAACCAACACTTTCATCCGCAGATAAAGTAATATGTTACATTGTTTTCAGGTGAAGAAAAACAGAAATAAAACGCTAAATTGATCGCTAACATAATTTAATTCTTGTTTTTATTATCACCTGTTTGTGGAAAATATCTGCATGTTATCATCATATCTGGATAAACAGCGACATCATGTGGACTGTAGGTGACACTACATGAGGGAAACATGAGTTTCCACCAGTTTCTGGAATACCCACAATAATACCAATTTAGCTAAGACAGTAGAAAGGTTAAATAAGTGTAGCTGCGTGTATATGGAGCATTTCTTTTATAATTATTATTTAAAAAGAATACATGGAGCATTTTTAATCCGACCAAACACCCAGTCAGTATAAAAATGCGTCATGTAAACATGCCAGCTGGAATCTCTGGCCAGAATTATTTCAATCTGATAGATGAAATATTTGTCCACGTATACATAGCTAGTCATACATGTTTATTCATTCAATTTTGACAGAATTTCAGGCTGATAGAAATCTGCTTCTGAAACGTAAGTTGGTTCAATAAGCACAAGCACAGGTGATATCAAACAAGAACACGCACACACACACACACACACACACACACACACACACACACACACACACACACAAATAATATGTACAGTATTTTTTTATGTCAAACAAGTTTTTCTTTTTTTTGCAACAACAAAACAGGAAAGTTTTTAAATATACAACTGAAGCATATTTTAACTATCAACAAAACTTAAGGCGTTGAAGAGAAAGTAAACAAAACATTGTCAAAATAACTATCAGAACTTTAAGAAACATCAAGATATTACAAGCAGACAATTTATGTAGTCTGATTTATTTGGCACAGCAGCAGTGAAAGTGCAAACAGGCAATATAATAATAATAATCTTTAAATAAGAAACTTGCAATAAAAATAAACTCTAAACATTCAGATATCACAAGTTGGGTAAGACATAAAAATGTATTTACATACAACATATTCAGTATGTCCAGTTAAAAGAAAAATACTTAAGTTTTCTTTTTGTAGTTTTTGTCTTCATTCATATAATCTGAACATCTTAAACACAGTTTAAAGTGACATTTATCAACATGCAATTTCCCGCTGGGATTAATAAAGTTTTTTCGCTTCATTTCAACAGAATGTGTTTGACAAATACAGAAAAAATGAGAACAAGAAGAAAAATAAAATTTCTTTACAAGCGAAGAACGGCATAATAAAAAGTCTTAGACTCATCTGGTTGCAGTTTCAGGGTTCTCATTGATATGAAGTTTCCTGTGAGAAACAATAAAGGATTTAAGAGCAGTTCAAATGTGCAGAAACATTAATCAGACATGACTGAGGTTTTACACACACATTGTTTAAAAGATGTACCTGAACACAATGACGATTACTACAGCAACACAACCACAGAATATGGAAAGCAGAGGAATCCAAAACAATCCTTGAGAAAAAAAGTTAAAAATTAGGATGTGATTCAGTCAACAGCTATAAAGCAACAAATGAATAAACATGAACTTACTGAACCGTGTGTGATCAGATCCAGATTCTGCATCTAAACGTGGTAAAAAAAACATTAGAATCAAAGTGATCATAAATCTCTAAATCTGAGGATTGAAACAGTTACTCACCATCATCAGACGTCGGTTTGAGCTCAGGAATCATCACAAACGTCTCCATCCGAGGACCTGAGAGCACTCCAGCTGCACATCCAACCTGAATGCTGTTGTTACAGAAACATGACAGTACAGCTGTAGCAGTGACGGTGACTGTACCGTTGGTGTTGCTCACACTGACGGTGTTGTGGTGTGAGAAGTTGAGGTGCTGTTGTGTAACAGTCAGTGTTACGGTGGGAGCAGGTCGACCTGTGGCTGAACAGGACACAACTGACTCTGCAGAGGAGTTTGATTCTCTGACATGAAGGATGGGTTCATGCAGCTCTGCACAGGAAACAAACATCATGAGCATGATGCTAGTTAACCATATAAAGTCTAATCCTGTCAGGGTCTTACCATAGAGCTGTATGCAGGTTGCAGCTGTCAGAGGTCCATCAGGGGTGCTGAAGATACAGAGATAACAACCTTCATCCTCTTCTGTTATATTCCTGATAACTATGGAGTTTTTCTGTAGTTCTGGATCTTTAAATTCAACTTTATCTGTAAATCCAGGATTTACTCTCTGGCCAAAAAACTGGCTGAATGTTGCAATATTTTTATCCTCATTACGTAAGATTTTCTTCCATGTGACTTGAAGGACGTTTTTTGTCTCTCTGAGCTGACAGCTGAGATGAGCCTCTCCTCCCACTGCTGCCATCACAGTCTCCTGTGTTAGTACCACCGCTGTTAGACCTGCAGGAAATACAAGTTCAGAGATAAAGATCTTACATTACATGCACTTGAGCTCTTGTAGTACAGTATGGTACAGTAGAAAGTAAGCTTGAAACTAAGCTAAGGATTTATTAGTTTTTTTAACCAACCTGTTTGCAGCAAAACGGTGGTGAATCGTAACTGAATCCCGTTGAGAATAACTTTAACGTTCCAAAAACACGAAGTACATCTGCTTCAGCAGCGAACCATTTGTTCTTATAAGCTACAGGCTCATAAGTCCATGCAATCCAAAGTAAAGAATTAAGCAATAACCACCTGAGACAGACTTGCTACATTAATGCCAAAAATACCCAACACGTGGTCAACAGAAAATGCGACTAACCTCACCCCACTACCTCATATGCCGGGTGTAACAACGGCGTCATGTCATGACAGTTATTCCTGACAGAAATTGTATCCCTGACACAGGAGCACACACTCATCCAGTAGATGATAAAACCTCCTCACATTCAACGTAGCGTTCAGGTTGAATTAAAGGTAATATAATAAAAGCTATATGAACAAGAGGACATAGATTCTGGGAAGCTGAGAAATGCTGCCTGTCTGAAGATCAGACTAATGTAACCGTAACCTAAACTACATGTGCATATGCACCAAGTTTTATAGTATTTTATATGTACTGGATACTGGAAATTTAAGTCACAAATGAAGTTGATTTAATTAAGTTTTTTCTTTTTCTTTTGCAGTATTTTTTAAACTCAGAACTTTAAACAGCATCATTACAGGACTACAATGAACAAGTCTGCATGAAAAGGCCAAACACACGTGACTGCAGTGTTTTATCTTACCTCTCTGAAAGAATCCAAAAGCCAAAAGCCAGAATATAAGAACTCCATCAGTCATTGTTCCTCTTTAGTTCATGCTGGTGTGTATGAAGAAAGTGTGGCTGTACAAGTTGTAATTTTAGATTTGGCTCCATGAATTTTGATTGGCCTCGCAGTGGGTTATACCATTTAAAGGGACGAAGGGGAAACAGGATTCATGTTGTTTGTGTTCCATAAAAACAAGTAAACATTTTTAATTTTATTTAGTTTTTAATTATGTATTAATGAAGTCTATTTTCTATCAGATGTTATGCATCTATATTGGATATGAATCGATGTCTTTTTTTTTTGTCTGGCATCAGAGACCAGGGAGCTCTGTGTGCAGCTGCTGCGCAGTTACAGTGAGAGAAATTTACTTTCACTTTGTAATTTCCCTCCATGCAGATCAGAGGGAAGCTGTGCACCAGAGTATTTACATTTCACCACACTTTGGTTTTACAAATGGAAATGTAGGGTGATTAGATGTTTTCACTCTGTTTCTCAGTCTCTGGTTGCAGCTTTACTAGTTGTGATTTTTTATCATTTCAACTCGAATAAACGCTGATAGCAGCCAACATATGAACATTGGTGAAGGTCATGGGAACGCTGACGTTCCCTGGACGTCGACATAAACCTTTTGTAAATGTTTTCTACGTCGCAGTTAACCTTCAGGGGACGTTGCTGCAGCGTTCGCTAAGAATTACTATTGAAAACTTTCAAGCTTCCCCGAACCCTTGTTTCCCTTACCTGTCCTCCTCTTCTCCACGGACCACCGCTGATCCTGCTCCCGGTGGAAACTCACTCATCTCGTGCAGTATCACATTTCCAAGCCGATCTTAATACTGTCAAAGTACAAGTTTTCCTCTGATGTATTTATAAATATACAAGAAAATGGATGTTTTCAGTCACGTGGTTGTCACTTTCAGGAACACATTCCTTACTGTAAAGTAGCACATGCTATTTTCCCAATGTGTTGGTTAAATAAGTCAAATTGACTTTTTAGTTATTCTAGTAGCCTACCTCCACACTGGGGCACCTAAAGGGGAGGAATGAGGAAAAGTATTGCTAGAACACATGTCCAACACTGGCCCTAATAGTATTATGATGTGGACAAAAACATTAGGACAGGATGGACTTGATCTAACTGATATAAAAAATAAAGAGCATGTTGGTGATCTACGAAATGCACATTTAAGCTCACATCATACTAGTATGATGTGAGCTTAAATACATAGTTATGTATGAGGCTCCGGAGCCTCATAGTGAGAAGTTGAGGTGCTGTTGTGTAACAGTGTTATCTGTGGCTGAACAGGACACAACTGACTCTGCAGGAGTTTGATTCTCTGACATGTAGGACGGGTTCATGCAGCAGAGGAAACATGCAGACTGATGTTACCAAGCGCTGACAGTTATGTTTTGTGTTTTCACACACAACAATTACCTTTAAATTGTGATGAGTAAGAAAGGTTTAAATAAGTAGCTAAAAATGATAGTTAAGCTTTTACCATAGTCTTTAAGGTTGCAGCTCCATCGAGGTAGTTGAGGTATGTTGAACATACAAAAATAACAATCTTCATCCTCTTCTGTTTCCTGATAACTATAAAGGTTTTATTCAGTTCAGGATCTTTAAACTCAACTTTATCTGGGAAGTCAGGAGTGACTCTCTTAACCAAAAAAATGGGTTGAATGTCATAATATTTTTATTGCCACTACTAATGATTTTCGGTCACGTGTCTTGAAGTCTTTTGTTTCTTTGAGCTGGCAGCTGAGATGAGTCTTTCTTCCCACTGCTGCCATCACATTTTCCTGTGTTAGTACCACCTCTGTTAGACCTGCAGGAAACACAGGACCAGAGATAAAGACCTCAACTACATGTATGTGAACACTTTACGTCCTGTAATACATAAGTTGAGTATGTACAGTAGCTAAGCTAGAAACTGAAGGTCAACGCCTCCTTAATTAATCAAGGTATATACCTTACAGATGTTTAAACTTCTCATGTTAAAACCCAACAGTTTAAAGAGTACAATAAACAACATGCTTGAAATATTAAGACAAACTAAATGACCAAGTCTGTATGAAAAGTCCAAAAAACATGACTGCAGAGTTTTTTCTCACCTTTCTGAAAGAATCAAGAAGTAGAAAGACATAATATAAAATCTTTGTTATTGTTCTTGAATCATGTTCTTTTTATGGAAATGGTCAAAGACAATGTTTTAAATCCACCCTCACTTAAAGGAAATAGGATAGGTGGGGGGGCATACTCTGGTTATGTCACAGAAAAACAACCTGAATCCATTTCTAATCTCAAAGCTTCTCCTTGGTGTCTTTTGACCGTGGTAAGACCGAACAGGAAGAGTTCACAAGACCAAAGGGTGTCAACCTTTCCACTTAACGACATGTTGGTTTTAAAAAGCTAGTGTACCTGATTAAAGCATATCCTTTGTATATAGACATCTGATAAGAGTCAATAAAAAACAAATAATAGTGTAGTCGTAGCATCTTTTAAGAGATTTTTTTCCACCAAATACTGCAAACAAGGAAAAAACACAAAACAAACCAAAACCAAACAATAAAGTTTAATCTCTGAAAACTGAAACATGTTGTATAAACTAATTAAAAATAAATAAAGTGAGGATAAATTATAAAAAAATACATAAACAAATAGATCAATCATAAAGTTTTCTCTAAGTAATACAATGACCCACAGGTTCATGACTCAGTATTTGACTGGGATTAATTACCATATCAATAAAAAACAAACAGAAAAAAGAGATAAATTACAATTGAACAACAACAGCAAAAAAATGCATTGTTTTGCAATATCAGTGTGGTAAATAAATACTATCTGAATCCAACACAAAGTGCAAACTGCGAGAAAAAGTTCCAAAACAACCTGAACAAAACAATATATTAGACCTATATTATATATTCTCTAAAGTTTGTGTGCGTCAGGTAAAATTTGAAATTGACTAAGAAAAAAATAAACATATGATCACAGCTTTCTTTAAACTGTAATAGAAAATGTTGTTCCCCATCATGACCAGTAGATGGCGCCACAGTATCAGTCTGTTACATTCAAGCGTCGTCTTGTCCCTTGTCACCAAAACATTTTGCTGGTGATCAACCTGCTTAATTTTGCTCATTGTCACACTATGCTGCTGTTACTGTGACAGAGTGAACAACTTTAAAGGTCCACTTTTAATTTATTATAAACAAAAACAAAAAGAAAAAAAGCCTCAGAACTTTCATAATACTAAAACTCCTAATCTTAGACATGGTTCCAAACTGCTTCCTGGATTTTTACTTTCAGCAAAGCCTCAGCAAGCTCCATGGCAAAGTGCAAAGTGCTGTAGTTTAAAAGAAATACAAGTGGTCATGAAGATTTTTTATATATATATATATATATTTCCTAGCATTAGCTTATTCACTTTCTAGATGCACAAAGACTGAGGTTGATGTAATGCTTGTATGCTTGACTTTTGTTGCTGCAAAGCTGATCATGGAATGTCTCTGCTTGCTGCTTTCCTCTTTAACCTGTCATTAAAAGAAAATGGCTGTGTTTAATTTTGTAAGTCTACTATGAAACCAATGTCTTACATGAAGTAAAATAACTCACCGTTTTTGCATCACTATGGCTGCAGCAACAATGCAGAGGATTGCTATTACAGCTGCGATGGCCAGTGGGACCAGATACCGATGCTGTTCTTCCCCTGAACAGAAACACTGCACAGTCAGTCTTTACAGAAATAAAGCAACAGATAGGCTACTTCCAGAAAAGAGGAAGGGTGGAAACTCGCACGGTGACACCTTTATTTATAAAACACAAGAACTAGCTTCTGAGATCTGTTCAATGACCTCCCTAAAGACCTGCTTTCTATCAGCACAGCTCAGTGTAGCATGACACGGGGTTTCTTCGAACATGAAACAGGGTAAAAATGAAACTAAAACATGAGTCACAGCTCAGCTGACTTAAAGGAAACACAATTCAATGAATTCAATGTGAGTCACAGTTATGATAGATAGCACCTTAACAATTCATGAATCATCTCATTATGAAACTATTTTGAATTGAACTTTTGTTCTTGAGGAAATAAAGTAAAAGGGAATTGAATTTCTGGGATTTCCTGAGTTCTTGGTAGATAGAACAAGAGGACACATACTGAAAGATGTGTGACACCTCTTCTCATAATGAAATCCCTGCAATTTAGAAACTAAGATTTAATTAAACTACTTGAGAGTCAGACCTAATCCTGTAGTAATAGTGACATCTAGCTCTCCAAAAAGAAGTAAATAATCACCATAAAGAAAAGGGGCACCCAGGAGTCATGTCTAGGTGGGGACTTTGGATTAAATCCAAATCTGTTTTTTTTTTTTTTTTTTAATTTTTAGTCTGTTTTTAAACTAATAAGTCTAAAGTCTAAAGGATCTAAATGATGTGTGACGCCACTACCCGGCAATGAGCAGGAAGTGTCTCCTGCTCATTCCCCTACTGGGAATTTATAACAAACTGACGTTACCGGAGTTCCTTGTATAAGAGCTAACTGGAACACCAGAAAACATTTCCCTGTTTTGAAAGGTGTAACATGCAACAACTCTCTGCACGCTGAACTTCTAAAGAATGGACTCTTTATCTATGGGTTACTACGAAATCAACTAAACCCTACCCTAGAGCTAGAAAGCCCCACATGACACTGTCACATTAAAACAAAATGACTGGCATGCATACCTTTCTCCTTCTCCCCCTGCTCCTCAGAGAAATAGAGCTTCTCCCGCCTCTCGCTATTTCTTCCACTGTTCACCACACAGTCCACATGCCCGATCCAGGCTGCAGGTCCTCTCTGCAGGATGCTACTGCTGGTGAATGTGTTGTCAGCATTCCTGACTATGGATGTCTGTGTTTGGTTGAAGTCGGTGGCACCAGAGAAGTCCCACGTGATGGTTGGAGCTGGTTTTCCTGTGGCTGAGCAGCTGAATGCATGTTTGCCCTCCTCTTCAAGTGGGCTGTCTATCAGAGTGTGGTTTGTGTTCACTTTTGATATTCCTTTATGGAAAAATGAAACCACTTTGAGAGCAGTTCTGATGATTGATGAATCTAATACTAAAAACAATTAGAGGGGAGTATTTTTTTTTTACCTTCAACTGTGAGGCATATCTGTTTCCTTTTGGACCCATCAGGATAAACATTAAAAGAACAGACGTAGCAGCTTTCATCTTCCCATGTTACATTTCTGAGAGTGATGGCTGTGGAGTTGAGGGACGCCTCTGTGAAGATCACCTTTCCTGTGTAAGGCATATTAACCTCTGGTCCAAAGCGCTTGCTGTAGGTTGCTAAATTGTCCAGTGACTCATCTTTGAAAAGCCGTTGCCATGTTACCTGCAGTACACCTGTAAGAGTGCCAAATGGTTATGTAAGCGGTATTTACCACCCCAGATAGACTGTTTAAGCTGTTTAATGTTTAATAATTTCTGGATGACACCTGTTTGCATAAATTATGACCTAAGATAAATAATTCAGGTTGTTGGAGAAGGAGAATAATGGGATGATTTACCTGTCTGGGCAGCAAATTTGCATCTGTAATATGCATCTCCACCAAACTGAGCTATTGAGCTTCCAGATCCAGTCACATGAGAGGTGGAAGCTGAAAAACACAGCGGTGTCAGCAAGAGCAAGCTGCAAGCAAAACATCTGTTTTCTTTAAATGCAGTCATGCATAATAATAAGAAAGATATTTTATGGATATGAAAGTAGCACCTTATGTTAAATTATAGCTGTAGTGTTTTCTAAAGTTAAACTTTGGATTATTACTGATGCATTAGTTAGAAAGCAGCACTGGACTCTTGTAGTTAAATTAACTTAAAAAAATTATTTACCATTAGAAGGCAAAATTTACTGAACAAAAATTCACTTTATCATAAAGTAATAGCATCAACTATAACTGAATATATGCAAATCTGTTATTAATCATTTCCCGTATTGTGTCCTACAGTAGACACATCTAAAGTCTGTTTTCTATCATATGCATGGGTGAGGAGGACAGTATATTTGTAAATAACCCTCTACAGTGGGCATAAGTAAGTCGTCCAATACACTGTCACTCATGGAAGAGAAAAGAAATGTTAGAAAAATATATGTAGAAACATTGTAATGATCAAGTTTCTCTTAATAAGAAACAGGAAAAGAAAATTACAATGACAGTTATATATAGATATTTACATATAATGGAAATATGATAGAATATTATTTTATTAATAGTTTTATAAAATCAATAAAAATGAATCAAAGTCAAATAAGATTTAAAATAAAGAGAAGCATAAGTATACATGTCTGTAGACATAAAATATTGTATGTAAAAAATATAGTTCTGTTTTTTTTAACTAGTCATGCATCAGATGGTAATGTAAATGTTAAATAAAGCTGCCATAAATTCAGCCAAAAGTCAAACATTCTCTTTGAAGCAGGAGTAAAATTTACAGCACTCAGTAAAATATAGAATTTAGATTTTCATCCAAAGATAAAGCATCCTATAGAAGGGATGTGTCTCACTTACCTTTAAAAAAATAAGCCAAAATCAGTATCAGCAACATTTTCATCCACTGCTGTTCATGCAAGTTGTTTCACTTTGGCTGCTGATGCCTTATAAATAGCCTACCAGTGAGTGGGAGGAGGAAGGGAGGAGGGATTTCCCTTTAAATGATGAAGCAGCTGGGATTGTGGAAATTTTTGAGTCTCTAAGGAAATCTTTTCACATAAGACTGTGCTCGTTGACATTTAGATTTGAAATATGAGCAGGAAACAAATGCTGAAATATTAAATATAGATACTTTAAATAGTTTCTTACTGAATACTCAAATATATTTAGGCTTACATTTTATTACTGGGAACTAAGAGTATTACTAATAAAAGATGAGTCACTTTAAAGTCTTTTCATGATGTTTCTATTCATGCTATTTGAGTTAACACCCTTAGTCATCTGATATCTGCCTCACACGTTTTTTCTCCTCTGCTGTAAAGTCCAGTAAATGCTTACTGTACTTCCACTTGTAAATGCGCAGTAAAAACAGTTTTTACTGGACCTCACACTAGAGACGTCAGACAAGAAAAAAACCTTTTAATAATCCCGCAGACAGAGGTTTCTGTTCCTGCAGCGCTTGGTGTTTGGAGGTTTTAAAATCTCCACTCACATATACCACACACTTCCAATTAAACCATCAAATAAAAACTAAAATTAAATCAAATAAAAACTACTAAAATGAAATAATAAGAACAAAAACTAAATGAAATACACAACAATAAATACTTAAAATGTTAGTGTGATAAGATATATTGGCAGAAACTTTATTTTAAATTTAGAGAATATCACATGCATTAAATAGATTTTTGTTGTTTCTCTTCACCTGAACAATGTCCAGTCAGGACTACTTCCATTTTAGCAGAAATCAAACCTAATGCTTTTACCAAATGATGTCATTTTGTGGTGGACTCTCACTTCATTTTAAAATAATGTCACAAAGCTTTTTCCTTTAATATGTCAGGACCTATTTGGTAAACTTGGTAAAGACGTCAGGAAGACTACAGTGCATGTGACTATGCACTTGTACAGTGACTGTGCAGTCATCCAGAAACTAATCTTATCTGCAGATTTCTCAGTGTTGCATCACAGCAGAGCTTCACACAGTGGAGGGAGAAATGGATCAAGTACAGACCATTTTGGATCAAACAGAAGAAGAGAGATTTAAACTAGATATGCTGTGCTTGGCTTCAGCTTGAACTATAACAGATAGTACTATTATTAATCTTGTGTAGTCTTGTTTACTAAATAGTTTAGATGGGGAAGTACATGTTAGGGACAGTCACGTAGAAGGAAAGAACCTAACATCTATTGATTTTCCACTACTGCATTTTTATGGGATTAGTTGGGCTACGGATGGAAAATTATTATCACGTGTCTGTAAAAACAAACAAAACATTTTAAAAAAAGGAGAAAAAAAAAAAACAAAAAACAAAACAAAACTCAAAATTAGTTTTGTTTTGACAGCTTAGCTCTTGCTCTGTTTCATTTTCAGTGCCAGTGATATTTCACCTGTAATCTGATTGTGTTTACTAGATATTAATCTCGAGCCGCTCCTTATTTCTTATTATATTCTCAGGAAACCGGAATTAAGATGCAGCGATCCACACCTTAATTTTAATTCATTTACAAAAGATGAGACAAAACGAGAGCTCGTTCAACTTTAACAAGTCTGAAAAGCAATATTTGGAGTGACAACATTTATTCGTTAACGCAGCTGGATCCCTCTTAGACAAGCTTTCCTGTCATTTCTGTAGGTCTTGAGGAATAGGTCTCCCGACTTCTTGAAGGACTTTCTAAAGCTGTTGATGGTGGCCGCCTTTTGTCTATTTTACCCATCCAGCACTTCAGTTATGTTTAGGTCTGTGTTCTGAGGAGGACCCGTTACCACTGATCTTCAGTCCAGTTTCCTGTGACATTTGGCACAAGACAGTTTCCTCACATGAATGCTTTTCTTTAGCTGCTTTGAAACAAAAAATAAGTGTGGATCAAGAGTTTTGAACATTACTACATAATAAAAAATACAATAAAATGACACCGATAAACTACATTATGCAACACATGATATGATGCAGCAATAATTTGTCCATAATTACATTTCAGACTTTAAGTTGTGCCACGCTATCAGTTTTATTGTTTATAAAGGGTCCATTTTTATTGTAGGGAAGTACCTGCACTACCTGACAGCGGATACTGTGGGTTTAAATTAGAGCTTCTCGCTACAAGCCAGCAGCTGGTGGTGTAACATTATTACCATGTAGAGTTTAAGTCCTGGTTTCATACTGTAATCTAGATCAGACCATTGCACTTAATTTTGGCCCCAGGCATCATTTCTCTCATTTGTAAATTTATCTCGCTGCACCAGTTAAAGATAGTCACAGCCAACCAGTCAGTCGCAAAACAACTTCGTCTTTTTTGCTTTTTAGGGTTTAATTTAGTAACATTTAGAGGTGAGCTGCATCTAGAAGAAGGAACTGAGGTTTTTTGCAGACGCAGGTTTAAATGTTAGTTCTGTTTAGGACTGCATACAACAAAATGCACTCTTTGTAAAAGGAAAACGCACACACACACACACACACACACACACACACACACACACACAAACTGTAAGGAGAACACAAATTGAAAATATAAGCATATTTACATACGTTCACAGCCACACTGTCTTTATCTGATATGTAATAAAGGGAAATATGTGCAGTGTGTCATGTTCTTTGGTCAATGAACTCTGGTTAAGTTGTTGACAAAGTTCAAATCCTGTCACATGCATCAGATGCTGAACTTGTGACTCTGACTTAATTTCCTAATATATCCTTTGAATTGTGCTGAAAGATTCAGTTCACATGGCCTGAAATCTCATCAGTGTAAGAAATCCAATGTAAAAACAGTCTATTACATGCATGTATTGATATAAAAGTAGGAAGCATGCACTGCTCACCAGGGGGTTTCTGATTATATGCTTTGAACTTGTGGTTCCTCTGCCAGTAAAATGGAATATCAAACAAAACAAAAACAAAAGAAGAAATTTAAAAAGTATTTTCATTTTTTAAAAAATACATAATCCAAAATGCATAATAAATTTTTTTCACATTTTAATTTGTGCAGCCTTAGCAGGGTTCCTTGAGGGCCGGTGTCCTACAGGTATTGAATATTTCCCTACTGCAACACCTGATTCAAATAAAATGGATCTCCAATAGCTTGTTGTCAAGCTTTGCACAAGACTGGTATTGACCCAGACATTTGAATTGCTGCAGGGACACATCCAATACCTGCAGGATACCAGCCTTCGAGTACCAGATTCAGTAATACCTAAGCTAAGGTAATGGTTTTGCAAGTACAAGTCGATTATAGGGCACCACTGAAACCAGTTCTGGTTAGTCCTGCATTTATAAAGGACACACACATGATTACATATTATTCTCTGTAGTGATCTAGCGTGATTAAACATTAAAGCTGTTTAGATAAAAATATTAATTTGAGTAATTAATATAAAACATGAATTATTATTATTAATATTAGACAAACCTCAGGCACCACCACACTAATTCTAATCTAATGGCAGTGTGGACACCATTAAAGTTTCATGAATTAATTTAATGAATTTCATAATTCAAGCTAGTCAAATCAGATCAATCAGTGTCAAGATGCCAATGACATGAGCTCTAATAACATGATTCAAAGGGAAAAATCACAACCACAACTAGTTAATGTGAATATTTATTAAACTAGTCTAAACATGCATAATGTCAGGGGAAGTATTTATAAAATAGGAAGAACATAAACCAAACAACATTGTGAAATGCAAATATGATGTTCAAACCAGTCTTATTGTAATGTAGGATGTGGGGGAAAATTAAAACGTGGTGTTAATTAAACTAATGTTTAATTGTGGTGATAGTGGTAGTAGTTAATTAAGCCCAAGAATGAGTGCAGCTGACTCAAATTCTGTGGTTTGGGTGCATTCTGGGCTGCATCAGTACTCAAAGGCATCTTGAAAAAACTCACATTTGTTTTTGTTTGCCCTTAGGCCATATTTTTCCAACCTGGCCATTACTGTTGTAAGGTTAGCCAAATGAGTCTCCTCGTCAACATCAGTAACAATTATGTCGTCCATAAAGCATTGTGTCCCTGGAATGCCTTGTAGTACATGATCCATGGCCCTTCCTCTACTTCCATCAGTAGATATGCCTGGGCAAGGTTGATCTTGGAAAAGTGCTTCCACCTACCATTGATGCAAATATATCTTCTATACGCGGAAGGGGATACTGGTCTATGCGGAGAACCGGGTTCACTGAAACCCTGAAATCACCACAGATTTGCACACTGTCACTTATTTTCTTGCCCACTGGTACTATTGGTGTAGCCCAATCTGACCATTCTATCTACCTTGTTCTTCCAAGCGCTGGAGCTCTGCTTCTGCCTTGGGGCATTCAGCATAAGCGACAGGGCTAGCCTTGTGAAACCCTGGCTTTGCATCTTCCTCCAGTATAATCTGTGCTTTAATATTTTTCAGGGTGCCAGTTTCATCCTTGAATCAGTATCTGTTTAAAGCTTTGATCCACAGAATGTGTATCAGGGCCTGATGCTTGTCTCATTGACTTCATTTCTTTCAAGTTGAGGTAAATATGTCTCAGCCAGTCGTGTCCAAATAATAGCACACCTCCATTTTTCAGAACATAAAGTTCCAAATTGCATTTATTTTTCTCATATTCCACGTTTAGTTTCCCCATGGGAGTTACACTCTCACCTCTGTGTGTCTTCAATCTCACTGAGGTCTTTTTTTATCGGAGTCATGTGACTTTTTTATGTATCTGTAGCAGGCCTGAGATTTATCATTGCGTTGCATCAGTAACTTATTCACAGAACGTGCCTCCATGCATTTTCCCTGGAGCTCTCCTGCATCTTTTGCCACCCTCTCCATCAAGATAGCAATCTCTAATGCACGGTTCAGTGTGAGATTATCCTGAGTAGCTTCTGTTTGCTGTCATTGTGCAGCCCACAGATGAAGCGGTCTCTCAGCCCATCGGACAGCTTCTCCCCAAACTAATGTTCTGACAAGCGCCGAAGCTCTGTGATGTACTCTGATTCAGACTCTGTCTTTACCTGATTGCATCTAGCTTATCAGCTTAAGAAAACACCAAGTCATAAAAAGTTGCATGCTGGGCTCAAAAGCCAGACCCCCACTTTTCCTCTGAAGGGCTTTTCTAGTCTGTTAGAGAAAGGTCGATCAGTTGTTTAATTATGTAGAAAATTATACAAAGTTCCAATCTTTCCTTTGATTAAGGCCAGAATAAGCTACAGGTTGGATGTTATTTGTACTAAAGAGATGTCTTACCTGCTGCTGTTTCTCTTTGGTGATAAAACACATATCAAACAGAGAAAGCTCATCACACCTGCATCAATGTGTCCTTATAAATCAAGCAATGTGGTGTGACAGCAACAACTGGTAATAGTGACATGTTTAATGATGCTGGATTATATTTACATACGTACATTGCTCGTTTTGCCGTGTGTTCAATGCCAGTACCAACAGAGGAGAGGTGGTTCTGAATATCTGCCCGTCATCACTGAAACCTGCGGCTTGGTTCAGAGAACAGCCTGTTCTCAGTAGAGCTCACTAGAGCCACATTTGAAATGGCTAAAAATTATGAACCAAGGCTGAATTTGGGATAATACACTTTGAAAACAATGTTGTTGGATCTGTTGATCTGTTTATTTAACCAGCAGCATGACGGTGCAGTTTGAAGTCTCACCTCAAAGCATGATAATGTTTATTTGTTTTTTTTTCTAGTTGTTTCTTCCCCCAGATGTTTCCTCACGAGTTTGTGTCTAAACTCACTCTGAGAGTGTGAGCATGAAAACAGATTTAACAGTTCCACCTGCTTTGAAATGCTTAATTGAAAGACAATAAGATATACCTTTGTAAAATGTTGTGTCCAGAATTATTAAAACTTTCAGTAACAAATGCTTTATTGTCTATCACAATAGTCATGTTGTCGCAGAATGCTTGATGTTTTCCAATTTAACATTTAACATGCATGCGTGTTGGTGCAGGTTGACAAAAAAAAAAAAAAAAAAAGAAGAAAAAAAAAGTATTTTACATTCTATATACTTGAGTGTGCATCCAAAATGGGGATTTTATTTCAGCCTACTTTTGTCAAGTGGGTTAAAAAATGAGGGTAAACCTTTGTAGGAGCTATTTATTAGGCCACGTAATGCCAACCTGCTTTCAACAGCAAGACTGAAAGGGCAAAACTGAGATATGTTGGGCTGATTATAGCAAGACATAATCCTAAAAACAATTTTCATTTTTAATTTTAACATTTTTAAATAACACCAACAGCAGTCATACAATAAAAAATAACAGTAAATATAATCTACATTTAAAAACAACTCAGAACGCATCATACCTTATATGTCCTCCAGTGAGTTTGGTCCTTTTTAGTGTATGAACAAAAAAAGCTGAGCTGTCTGTGCAGTTGTGCAGTAAGTTTGTTCTTTTTTTTAATCAGAAAGTGAAATAACCTGTTCAGTCAGTCAGTGTGTCAGTGCATCGAGGTAACAGCCTTTAGGTGTGACTGAGTACATCATTGTAAGTTACATTTACAGACAAACATAGTATAAAATTCTTTCACACACAGTTTATATACAAAGCAGAATGAATGAATGTTTATATACTGAGACCTTAAATATTAGACGTTAACTCTTGTCTAAATGTAATTATTTAAGTATGTATCACTGTGTTTATTATACAGTAGACTTACGTCATTATGTGTCTGTGTACTTGAAAGATACAGCTAACTAAACACTGCCAAGAGGATTCCCACATACAGAGATGACGTACACCTAAACACCCGTATCATTTACACTGTCAGAGGGAATCCGATAAACATCAGTCTTGTACTTCCTTCTACAGAAATGTTTGTGACGTGGTTAGCTGAGTAATGGAACTGAAAAAAAGTCCTTGAGATTTATCAATAACACAGGTATGACCTCATGAACTAGAGGCACCACGATGAAGTCACCTTCTCTAAAATTGTTGTTAAATTCGTTATTTTGTACATAAAATAAACTCAATTCAGGTTATAGTGCAATAATAATAATATAATAACATATCATAATTTCTTTCCTATATTTGTGGACAATTAAAGGTCCCATATTATGTGAAATTAACTTTCTAAAGGTTTTCTAACAGTCACATGTGTCCTCATAGCTTGTGTATGAGACTCAAAAATGAGAAAGTTCTGTCAACTCTCTGACTTGCTTGCTCCACTTTTTAGAGAATGTGTGCTTTCTTTTTTCTTTTAACTTATCTTGCTTTTAATCATTTTAATGTAATGTATTATTTTATTGTAATTGTAAAATAGTAAAAGGCATCAACAGCCTTTTACTATTTCTAAATATCTGTAATGCCTTTGTTTTTGGTAAAGCACTTTGAATTGTCCTGTAAATGAAATGTGCTATACAAATAAACTGCCTTGCCTTGCTCAAAAGTGTGAGTCTGAGATTTTTCCCTTTGTGACCTCACAAAGGGAAAGAAGATAGATATATATATGAAAGGTGGATGGAGCCACCGTGACGTCACCCGTAGGTTTCAGAAAGGCAAAAGTGAAGCTCGTTGGGGGTTCCCACCGTTGCCATCTTGGTAGCGTCACATGTATCGTTAGCCTCTGAAAATTCAAAAATGGACAAAGAGGTGGAGCTGAGAAGGGGACTGTGAAGGTGGAGTGGATGATTGACAACCATCAAACTCTGAGCTGCCTGTAGCTAAGAGCTAACCAAGCTAACCCCGAGCAACGGTAGCTAACCAGCTAATGGAAGCAGGCGGGCTAAAGCTAAGGCACGCTGTTAGCCGGCTAAAAACCGTGGTTGTGCTACACTCTCCCTTCTTTCTTTTGTGCTTTCTATTGGATATCTGTCAATCAAAAGGACACGCCCCTAATTATGTTGAATCTCAAGATTAAATAACATCCAAATGAATGAATTAGAAAAAAATCACCCCCCTCACTGTTGTCATGAAGGTAAACTTGACCTATTGATCCTAAAGTGGATTTTTGTACCAGGCTTTAAACATGTTTAATTCTGCTTTGAAGTTGGTCTTTTTAACATGGGAGTCTACGGGGATAGTGGATGTGTGGGGAACTGCAATGTTTTGCACTTCCGCATAAGCTTCACATTTTATCGCCGGAGGTTGCCGCTTGGTTCAGAGATAGAAACAGCCTGTTCTCAGTACAGCTCACTAGAGCCACATTTGAAATGGCTAAAAATTATGAACCAAGGCTGAATTTGGGATAATACACTTTGAAAACAATGTTGTTGGACCTCTGATACCCACATGAAATTGTTGAAAATAATGTATAATATGGGACCTTTAAAGAAAAGACAAAGTTGTAGATACAGATTTAGCTCTCTTGCATTGCTAGAGGCATGATTTATGGTGATTTGTTTATTTAACCAGCAGCATGACGGTGCAGTTTGCAGTCTCACCTCAAAGCATGATGATGTTAATTTGTTCTTCCTGTTTTTTTTTCTAGTTGTTTCTTCCCGCAGATGTTTCCTCACGAGTATAATTGTGTCTAAACTCACTCTGAGAGTGTGAGCATGAAAACAGATTTAACAGTTTCACCTGCTTTGAAATGCTTAATTGGAAGACAATAAGATATGCCTTTGTAAAATGTTGTGTCCAGAATTATTAAAACTTTCAGTAACAAATGCTTTATTGTCTATCACAATAGTCATGTTGTCGCAGAACGCTTGATGCTTTCCAATTGTAATGATAACCAGAAAGACTGTCCTGAAGAAAATGATCAACAGTACCAACATCTCAAGACAGTCTCTGCACAGCAAGGAAGAAATCTTTAGTCTGCATTTCTGTGGTCACTTGAGATTAAAGTGAAGCTTCTTTAATCGAGAATAGAGATCAGTGGAGCATTTAACATTTAACATTGAGGGCCCTGCATGCGTGTTGGTGCAGGTTGACAAAAAAAAAGTATTTTACATTCTATATACTTGAGTGTGCATCCAAAATGGGAATTTTATTTCAGCCTACTTTTGTCAAGTGTGTTAAAAAAATAGGGTAAACCTTTGTAGGGGCTATTTATTAGGCCACGTAATGCTCATTTAGGATTAACACACAGACAAGTGGTGACAGTTTATCACTTCCAGACATTTATGTTAGATGCAACTTTGTCAAAGCAAACAAGCAAAAATATGAAGCGCCAGAGCAAAAAGCCCTGCCTCCTCATTAAAAAAGATAATAAATAATAAAAAGAAAATATATTTTAAAATAAACCAATAGGGAGAATAACTAGTATTTGCTGTAATTTATCTTATATTTATATAAATTTATTTTGCTTGTTTGGACAGACAGTTATTACATACAAACTAGTGATCAGTGGTAAACTTAAAATGCAGGAAAGAATGCAGGAGTTTAATGCTACACTACAGAGACACCTAGTGGACAGCTAGCTTAACTACACATCATGAATTATGGTAAATTTATGTCTTCTGTGGTTAATATAGTTGACTCGTTCGTTTTCACTTTGACAACTGAATAAAGTCCACTTCCTGTATGTCTGAAGATGCTGTACGGCTCAATGTCCAGCAGCTCCTGCAGAAGAGGACATGCAATGAAAGTAATTGTTTGAATTTGAAAGCAAAAACAAGTAAAAATGAAATAATTATCTGCACATTACCCAATCTGGAGGAATGCTCACGGATTCTGCTCGTTTTCTGTTGAGAAAAATTAATTCAGTAGTAATAAATATTGATGGTTAACACTTACATAGCACATATATAGACAAATATAAGGAAATGACATTTTCCCCACTGCTAAAATATGAGACTTGTCAAAATGAAACAGCCCTAAAAGATTCCTAAACAAAGTAATTTAAAAAAAAGTATGAGGTATGAATAAAGTGATAATGTCTCACCGAAGGCGTAGTTTTCTGTAGATAAATCCCAGAATAACCAAAATTACAACAATGAGCACAGTCACACCAACAAAAACATGAGGAAATGCGTCTTCGGTAAAACTGCTGCCTTCTTCATTTTCTAGATTATTATTGAGAACAAAAAAGATGTTAGAAAAATGTCACCTGTATTTGCTTTAATAATGAGTAGAAAAGAGGAAGATGAGCTCACCTTCCACTGTGATGTTGAGGTGGTAAAAAAATGTTCCATTGAGATTAACACACTCACATGTGTAGTTTCCTCCATCTGCTGGTGTTAAACTGCTCAGGTGCAGAAACACAGTCTGATTTATTGTCACAAGTTTGAACTTGGAGCCACATTCATTTATGAAGTTGTGTCCATGTCGATACAGCAGACGACACTCTTCTCCTCCCATCCTCTCTGTTCTCATCTTACACACTATCTGGTCAAGTGTTTCGTTGGTGCATAATGGAGTAACATCTGTTTCCTTCCCGACTGTCTTCACAAGAGTCACTGCAAACAATAAAAACAATCATTAGAAAAACAGTCTGGGTCGCTGAGTAGTTGTTTAAAAGCTCAAGGTTATTAGAAAACAAGTATATTCTTGATACCTTCACTGTAAAAACACACAGAAAGTGGTAGAAGCAAAACCAAGCACATCTTCAATAGTTCCATGTCGATCAAGATTAATGTGGCTGCTGCTTGAAGTGAAGGAAGGAAGACCTGAACAGCTCTTTGAACTGCACTCTGGCTAAAAAACCTCGTTTCTGCTCTTGCTGCAGTATAACAAGGATGTGACCCCCTTTTTTTTTATATAGGAAGTGTGTGTACTTTAGTGTTTCAGTAACTTTGTCTTGAGTTATTTTTTTTTATCTCAGACTCTTTAAAATTAAGATCCACATTGACACAAATAAACCTCAGAAATTTATATATTAAAATGATAAATGACATTGAGTTTACACCCACAATGTCAAGCTTGTTATGCAATTACTTAGCACTTCCTTGTTCTTACAGTCTGCGTGGTTAGCAGGTTAACATGACTCGAGCTGAACTCTCACTAATGCTTTTGTGGTCTTCACATATTTAGAAGCCCGAATGCAAAGTATAAACTGAGGACAGCGCTCTCGGCAGTGTTGGAGCTTCTGGCCCCCGCATGACTTCTTAATGTGTGACTTTTACATATAAAACCTGACACACTTAAAGGTGACGGAAACAAAAATTCAGAAGTGATCAGTAATGAATGCTCATATAGAAAGTCATAATTCAACTTATTAACATCTATAATTCAGCCATGTTTGTGCCCCTTAAATGATCAAGTAGGTGCATTTAAAACTTTATTACAAGCCTGTTATATAATTTCTCTTTTTGATGAGCAAACATTTAACTCCTGAGCTGAAATCTTGTTTTATTTGAACATTTATTGCTAGTCATTATTGTTCTTTCATGAAGAAAAAAGCATCAGCCTCATTTTCTGTTTACTTTTAGGAACAAAATCTTCAGCTGATGCCAATCACATATATTCAAAAGCAATGGTTCTGCAATTAAAAACAAGACAAATAGAATCTTGAACGCATACAAAAA
This sequence comes from Melanotaenia boesemani, assembly GCF_017639745.1. Lineage (NCBI taxonomy): Eukaryota > Metazoa > Chordata > Actinopteri > Atheriniformes > Melanotaeniidae > Melanotaenia > Melanotaenia boesemani. Next base: position 14,581,206 of record NC_055705.1, read on the forward strand.
AAAGAGCTTATTGTGTATTTTAGGAGGAATGGGAGCAAACAAAGCACCATTTACACCCTGGTAGAGGTTGGTAAAGTTTATTTATTAAGCACTTTTCACAGTCACAGCATGTTGTACATGAAAACAGTTAAATAGATAGAAAACCAAGTGCGTTAACAACCAATAACGGATCAAATTAGACAAAATAAACAGGTTGTTAAAAATATAAATCTGTCAAATCTTAGCTGCTTTGTACAAAACAGTCAACATGGTGGTGCAACTTAGCAAAAACCTGTTCCAGCAGACTAGACTGGAAATGCAACACAGAAGCCGTCTACAGTAACGGACAGAGCAGATTCTGGAGGAAGATAAGATCCTTCCACCGATGTGTCGTGGACGTGCTGCTTCGCAGCCATCTGTTGGGCCAGCAGCAGCATCAGAGCCAGAGACTTCAAGCACAAACTGATTAATAAAGCTGGTTCTGTGCTGAGGATAACTGGAGCCGTTGGAGCTGATGGTCCACAGAGGAATGCTTCAGAAGCTGCTGGACGGACATTTCTTCACATTCTCATAACAACACAATGAGGAAACAACAGTGTGTTCAGTGATAAGTGTCTTAGAATGTACCGGAACAAGACTAAGACTGTTGATTATTAATTATTTCTATCTCACATGCTGGAAGCAGGACCATGAAAGTACCAAAAGACTTCTAAGGTCTCCATGCTGGTGAAAAAATCTTCACAAAAAGAACAATGTGACATCTTTGCAGACTAATAAAGAATCACAAGCAGTGTTTAAGGCAACTCAACATCATACATATCACATTCTGAACTTTGTGAGACTTTTGGTTTAAATGTTTTCATAGATTTCGCAGTTTGGATTCATTTGATTGGAATTCTGGCTAAAAGTTGCAGCTCTGCCTGCTGAGTTTCTCTCTGCGTCATGTCGATGACGAGCTGGGAAGATGGTGTGGTACAGCTCACCGTCTGGCTGCTGAAGGCTTGTGTATGTCTCATCTGGGTCAGCTTCATCCTGGAAAATAAAGTAAAAATCTGAAATGAATTTATGGATTGTTTGTTTAGCCGAGTGCTTTGAGGCATTTTCCCCGTAAATCAAGTGCACTAATTTACTGAAATATGATTAAAATCTCTTGACTTGTTTGGCATTTCGGCTCATTTATTAAACAAAGGTCAGTCTGGTTAAAATAAACATTAAATAGGCAGGAAATATATTTAAACCACAGTATGTGATTGGTGTGAAATTGTGTGGTTACAGTAAGTCAAAGGCAATATTTTATTACTCTTTAGAAAAGCTTGAACCTGTTGGGGATCTGGTCCAATAATGCTGTCTATCCAGGACAAAGCTATCATTAGACCACCAGACAGCTAAAAGCACTCAACCCTTTTAACACTTTAGTGAATCTAATGCAATAAACTAAACATATATCAGCTACAAGGGCATGGTGACTTATTTTATCATCAATTAGGGTATATTTGGACATTTATTTAAGCCCATCCATCCAACCATTTTCTGCTGCTTATCCGTAGTCGGGTCGCAGGGGTAGCTGCCTAAGCAGGGAAACCCAGACTTCCCTCTCCCCGACCACATTCACCAGCTCATCCAGAGGGATCCCGAGGATATTTAAGCTGCTCATTGTAAATGTTCATTGATTTATACACTAAAATGTTTATGTTTCTGTTTTATTGTGAATCTGTGCATTGCAGATTATGGAACAAACACTCAAGTGATATTTCAAACAATTAAAGCAAAGCCTTAAAAATATAAACCTACTTTTGTGAATCTGATGAACATTAAAATTAAGCAGAAAGTACAAAGAAATACTTACAAAAGAGTCCGGAGTGTCTGACCTCAAACAGACACTTTGAATATGAAGAGAAATCGGAGTAATGCTGGTCGAAGACATTTAAAATGAGTCATATTTAGTTCTTCAAATGAATATAGTCAAAATTATTCAATTCTAAATGTTTGTAGGTTATAAAGCATTCCCAAATATGATATTTATAAAAAACAAAAAACCAAACAAGCTGTTTATATTTTTGCGATATCTCACCGGTGATGTAGCTTTTTGTAGAAAAATCCCAGAATAGCCGAAGTTACAGCGAAGAACACAACCACACCAACCCAAGCACGAGGAAATGTGTCTTCTGTAAAACTGCCTGCTTCATTTTCTAAATTATCAAGAATAAAAATCTCTGTTGGAGCAACTGCACCTATTTAATGAGTAGAAAAGAAGAAGATGAGCTCACCTTCCACTGTGATGTTGAGGTGGTAAGTAAATGTTCCGCTGAGATTAACACACTCACATGTGTATTTTCCTCCATCAGCTGGTGTTAAACTGCTCAGGTGCAGAAACACAGTCTGATTTATTGTCACAAGATTGAACTTGGAGCCACATTCATTAATGAAGTTGTGTCCATATTGATACAGCAGACGACACTCTTCTCCTCCCATCCTCTCTGGTCTCATCTTACATGCTATCAGGTCAAGTGTTTCATTGGTGCATAATGGAGTAACATCTGTTTCCGTCCCGACTGTCTTCACAAGAATCACTGCAAACAATAAATACAATCATTAGGAAATGATAGATGGGTTAATGTTTGCTGTATTTTCTGCTGAAAACTTGTCACCTTTAAACAAAAATGAGAAAAAATTTACTTGAATAAATTGTATATTGTTACTATAAATTACCTTCATTCTCAAAACACACAGTCTGTGGCAGAAGCAGAACAAAGCACAGTTTCAAAGCCTCCATATTAGTCCAGAGATCTTAGCAGAACTGCAGCTGCTGCTATAAGTGTTCAGTACTGCTCTGAAGGGAGGAGCCTCGTCTGAACACAGAGTTCAGAGAGGGAATCACAAATTTAGGCCCATTGACACACATTTCCTTCATGCAGCTTTTACTTTACAGAATCAGCATTATTAGCTGCTTGGAAGGGCAGGAACAAAGAGCAGGTATGACCACTTCAGCTGGAGGACCAGTTTGATTTTCAAACCTTACTATATGAATAAAAATTTCATAGTAACAGTGGATTAAAAATAGTCATCCAGTAATTCCTACCTCTACACTACATGGGCTTTTAAATGCATCTATGTGCTACAAACATCCAACAGATAACTTTAACCACAAACTGACAGAAGCTGGAAGTTCCGTGTGCAGATAGTCCAGATGCTTCTCTTCTTGAACCTTATATAAAATGGATATCACAGATGGAACACGCATATTAAAAAAAAACAAAACCCAAACTTCCTTAAATTGATTTCACAATCCCCGAAATAGGCATTTTGCACATAGTCACTGCTCACACATTACTTTCTCTTCTGCAGAAAAATGCCAGAGTTGCTCCTGCTGCAATAAAAACTATCACTGCATCAATCACGGGGATTAAAAACAGGATTTCTTTAGGATTAATAAGGATATAATAAAATAACGTATGTACACTACCATTCAAAAGTTTGGGGTCACTTTGTCATGGGATTCAATAGGGAAGTGACCCCAAACTTTTGAACGGTAGTGTACGCAAGCAAATGTGATCCGAGATGATTAACAATTAATTATAATCTGTTGGAGTTTAGACATAAAAGTGGTAAGACATGTCAAAGTAATGGTGTTTGAGGAGTTTGAGTACATAATCTAAAAGGGTTCATAATAATAATAATAATGGATTCAGTGGTTCAGTGTCTTCTTTATAAGTCTTAACATTTTTCAATAGGCTACTGAATTAAATGTTAGTTTATGGACTTTTTAAATTAAAAAAAAATCTGCTTTAGGAAATAGCTGTCTTGAATACAGCCATTGTATTAGGTTAAAACATAAACAAAATGTGTAAATCTGGAGTCATATTTATCTTCTGCTTTTATACACACTTACAAGACAATTTTCCCCCTAACAATTCTCTACATGCATCTCTACATACCTTCAGCCACCTGAGCTTCTGTTTAATTTAACCACATGATGCAAATTACATTTTTATTTCTTGCTCAGTTATAATGTGATAATGCTGAAAAACTGTATGTCTCATCTGAGTCATCCTGTCTCTAGAAAATGGGACAACATTCCTAATACAAAATATTTTAAAGTCCAAGTTTTATTTGAAACTACCTAAAACTTACGAATCTCTACATTTGACTTTGAATGTATTTTAATGTGTTTCTAATAACAAATTTCATACAAGCTTATTTGGACCAGTACATATAAATAAATTACTCTAAGTGGTTCTTTAATACTGATAAAAAAATATTTAATACAGATAATCCAGGTGTTTCCGGCCTTAAATAGCGACCATGTTAGATTTAAAAAAAAAAAAAAAAAAAAAAAAAAAAAAAGAGATATCAGTTAGTGGAATATACATATTTGCACACAAGTTAGTTTACTCCTGAAAAATACCAATGACCATAATATTGAAGGTATCTTCTCAATTAATTATACAGAAAATACTGATTTCTATTTACTATTTCTATTTTTTAGTATCTGCTGGTACTTAATAAAGTACAGTTTTCTAAAACTAAAATAAATATCCAAACCAAGGGTGTATGCTTGCATTTTAAATGAAAAAGCTATTATTTCGACTCACTGCTTTTGCATAGAATCTGTTACATTAAAGGGAATCAGATAAACTTTTATTGAACATGTTGAAATTAGAATGTTTTTTTACTTAGTCATTATTTTTATCACCATAAATGACTAATGACTAAATAACAGTTACATGAAAACAATTTCTTTGTGACCTAAATATTTACGTTGACTGATTTTTTTTCTGAATAAGGATGTGACATTCATGAAGAAATTGATTCATTTGAACGGCTCTTTTAAATGAACAGTGGGAACGGAGTCATAGTTGTGAGCCATTCTTTTGCAAGCAATTCTTTTTAATATACCAACTGTCCATGCTGCCTTCACGGGAGTCTGATGTCCAACATGCTCCATTCACATGCATCTATAGGCAGAAAGGACTGGATTTCTTTATATATATATATATATATATATATAAATATAATTTTTTTAAATCAGTAGATTTTATATAGGTAGATATTTCATATTGGTGGGGTGTGTACATTTGAATTATTACATTGTTTTGATCCAACTCTAGCCTTATAACTGCTACCAGGAAATATTTCCTTGATAAAAATGACTCACTCCTGATTGAATTCTAAAATAAAAATAATGATAATAAGAAGCACAAGCCAGTCTTTTCAATGGCTCTTAGAAAGAAACGGCTCCTCAAGACCCAGCTTCCTTTCTTCAGTCGGCCCAGTCACGTCAGCAACAAACAAAAGAGCAAAGCCAATCGCATCAATTAACTTGGGTTGTAAGACATATTACACCATATTACATAGTAGCTAAGTTTCAGATAGAGAGAACAGAGCTGTCAGCTGTTTGTATGAAGAAAAACGGTTGGGAGAAGCTGGGACTTGCTGGACATTGGTAGCGCCATGTCCCTACCATCCCAACCTAACTCTACACCGCTAAGCCAAACACTCCTAACTCCTGACTTGTTTCTGTGTAACATTCCCTGAATAGCTGCAGCTGTTTTAATGATTCTTACTGCAACAATTAAAGGAAATAAAAATGATGCTCCTTTTTTGCTCCTGATGTTTTCATCCTCTGCAACTTAAAAAAAAAGGAAAAAACATCAAACACACTCAAAATGTTAGTGAACACAAATAAATATATTTAAATAATTAAGTAAGTTTTAATACAGTAAGTTTTAAGACATTATTGCTCTTTTAAAGAGGCTGAATTTGTGTACTTGTGAAGATGCTATGTAGTGCCCTCTCCTGGTGAAAATCACACATAACATAATCATCATGTTGTGTTTTATTTATTGTTTCATAAGTTTGCAGAAGGAAGTTTGTGTATAATTAATTGTCAAGCTGAAAATTTTATTTATTAATGTTTTTGTCCATCCCTTTATGGATCACGGTGTACCATCTTCTGATGACTACAGGATAACGCACCATGTTGCAAAGCACCTCTAATTGGTTATTTGAACATGAAAATGAGTTCACTGGACTCCAATGGCCACCACAGACACCAGGGGACCTTATTTATAAAGCTGACGTAGGTACAAAACCGGCGTACGCCAATTACATTCAGCTTTTGGGATTAATAAAAACCAAACTTGGAGGTGAAATGTCCGTACCTCCATGGCAACTCTGACCCTGTCATGTGCACAAAATCTGGATAAACGGGAAACTGCGTCACCAACGGTTCTGAATCAAATCAAGGAAATGATGTGAAAGGTGACATTTGTGCACAATCCACTATCACCTTTCACACCACATGTCATATATTAAAGCTGTTTGCAACAATGAATAAAGAACACCTTCGATATTAATACTCCTGAGAATGCACGCTCAAAAAACCCCCCAAAAAAGGATCTTTCATTATTTATATTTCAGAAAAATATCATGACCTTTACTTAAGATAGTTCGTAACAGAGAGATTAAGGTAATGACGCAGAAAATATTATTAATATGAATCTGATCTGACAGTATAAAAAACTGCCATGAAAACTGTTTCAGAGAGTGAACTTAGCAGGAAATGGAACGCAGGAGTTCACCACTCTATGTGAATAATTTAGGATAAAAATTTAGATGTGCTTACCTGTCACAATTAAAAATGGTAACAGATCTGAACAATCAGCTGTATTTTCCACTAACAACTGATGTTAAACTAGTCAAGTACAGAAACACCGTCTGAATTATCGTCACAAGTTTGATTCTGGAGTCACATGTATTATTAAAGTCTTACCTATATTAATACAGCAGACAACACTCTTCTCTTTATCTTCTCCGTTCAGATAGTACACATTATCAGCTTGATGGCAGATTGTGTTTTATTGGAGAATATTGGAACAACACCTGGCTCTTTTACAACTGTCTTTACAAGAGTCATTGCAAGCAGTTGTATTAAAAAGTATATTAAATATTATGTAAATCATTACCAAATTAACTGAAAGTTTTCAGATATCAGGACATACTTGTCTTTTTTTCCTATTTGATAAGGAATCACAGTTGTATGTCTTTTTTTGAACCAAAGTTATCATTAGACATGTACACACAAATGTAAAAAACAGAAGAAAGAGTTTCCAAATGTCCACTGTGTACAAAATACTTTGCAGAAGTGCCTAGAGCTGCCTATCTTAACCGCAAAAGGCACGTCTGAGGAGGAAATGTGACATGACTGTCGCTTTCATGTCAAAACACCTTGAAGATTTAACAGAAAGTAAATATGATACAGAATGGAAAATCATCAAATCTGGAACTTAAATTCTCAAAATGGCCATATGAGCTGAGACATAGCTTGTTCTGGTATAAGTGTTCTGCAATATTTAGCAATGCCCGCACGGGTTTTTACTGTGTGCAGTTGGTAAGAGTCGCACATCATGTCTATGACGAGAAAATGAAAGCACTCAAGGAAAAAAACATGCCTCAAGACATGAACTGAACTCCACACTGCATTTCCTGAAATTACCACACAGATATGAGGGGACAGGCTTCTCAGATGGAAAGAGTTGCAACATATCTGAACGCATGTCCAAACCACTGATGTTATACAGAAACTTCTCTTTGAAATGTCATTTTAGGATTCCTTCACTGATTTGTTTTTTTTTTTTTGTTTTTTTTAACTCTTTACAGTGTTGTTAATTAGGTCATGGTTAGGTTTAAGAATATGCATTCAGGTGTGATGTTAAGTTCAGGAGATAAAGAATGATCTGTGTCAATGGAAAGTCCCTACAACTGATATAAACCAGTCACGTGTGTTCTTTTTGCATCAGATCTGATCTACTCCAGAGTTGGCTGGTATTTTGCTGAGGACCAGAGGAGCTATGTTATACAGAATTTGACACTCAAACTTTTTAAAAACCTCTATTATTCTATGCAGCTAAAATGGTTCATCCAGAGGGACACTGAATGCTGCTGTCTATTATATTAGACTTGCAAGTAACCTTAAAGGTGCAGGGTGTACGAATTTCTGGGATCTTGTGGTAAAAATGGGCATAGAAATGAATTTAAAATGTCAAGCAAAGTTGTAAATGGACGGTGGCCATCAACGGCCAAAATTCTTAAAACATGCTTTCATCTTCGAGTGTATCCAGCTGCCTCAGGTGCATCAGTGACTACAGGTAACTACTTCAAAATTGTGCACACTTGTACCGCTTTCCATTATGTGCCTTTAAAGGCATCACTCATCCCAAATGATGCCCTAAAGCCTGTCAAACAAAGCCAGTACTGCTGTTTTTAAGGTCAAAGGGTTCTCACATCACACACAGAGTTGTTTGTCTTTTTGCATTAAAAAAACATCTTAATCATGTAATAAATGATCATATCTCTAAAGAAAATACATTTTAAAGAAGGCAACTGCAGCACCTCCAGAAACTAGCTGACAATACACAAATATTTCAGGGAAATGTTAAATTTTTTAATAAATGCAGAATATTCAGCCATATATGCAATTCATACAAATACTAAAGACATATTGTTTTTAAAAGTACAGCATCTCCCCTACATCTCTACTTCTTTCCAGCCATTATATTTTTTAAACACAACAAAAACAACCAGGAGGATAAACTTTGACCACAATCTGAGAAGAAACCAGAAAGTAATTTATCTGCTGATGTAAAACACGCTGGTTTGTCTTTCTTTGAAGCCTTTTGTGAAAATGTGGCCACGGTGCATCAGCAGCTGTGACAGCAATGTGATAGATGTGGGTGAGAACAGAAAGTCATTACAGGAAGTATGAAGGTGTTTATCATCCAGTAAACCCAACACCTCTCTAACTTCTATGGTAGCCCTAATTAGAGTGGATGTTGATGGATGGAAATAAATATTTTTTATGTTGTGGTTTGGAGTGAAATCATCACTGTGTCAGAAGCAGGAGATGATGTTACTGACACTAAATAAAAACAAGAGTCAACTAGTCTATCATGTTTTAATATCCTTAAACACAGAAAAGATGTTTTTGATATACAATTTTAGATTAAATGCACTTGAAATATATTTAATGGATAAAATATTTAAATGACTATTTCACTCATTCGATGGGGACACGGAAATCATACAGAAACATACATCAATAAGCTTTACAACTGAGTAAAAAAACTGTTTCAGACACATTTTAATTATTAGTAGTTGAGCTAGTAGTTATTACACATGTTAAATAAAGCCCGTTCTCCTTCTGCATGAAGATGCTATATGGTTCAATGTTTTCTATTTCCTGCAAGAGAACATAACAGTGGAAATAAATTAATAAAATAAAGCGCAGACAAAAGTGTAGTAATCACAGCAAACGATGTACGTTACCGTGGTTGGTTGAGAAACGGGTACATTTTGTTTTCTGTTGGGTGAATAACACAAAAACAAATCAATTAGCTCTGATATTTATCAAAATATGAAAGTATAAAACCACATAGACATGTCATTAACGGCTGTAATATTGTGTATTGGATGTATGAATAGAAAGTGTCCTGTGGTATCTGGCATCAAGACACCCCAGATGATGACTGGAAGAGTCTGCATGCATCAGGCTCAGTGTTAACGATTTCTCGAACCTGTTTTATTCTTTTGTGTGAGTGTGTGTGTGTGTGTGTGTGTGTGTGTGTGTGTGTGTGTGTGTGTGTGTGTGTGTGTAGTGGGTGTATATTTTTGCATGCGGAAGGCTTCTGGTGCAGTGGTGGTGTGAACGTTGCATTAACAAAGGCTTAAGCGGCTTTAATGTTGTGACCAATCAGCTGACATTTATATATGAAGTTATGTCCACACAAAGATTTATCCTGTTAACTAGTTACTGTGATTTCGTACGTTAACCATGTGATATTCGTCTCTTTCTTACCGATGACACATTTTTCTGCAGATAACTACCAGCAGGACTCCAGTTATAATCATGACTACAGTCACTCCAATGACAATTTCTACAATTACACCATCAGATGACGGTGTTTCTGAAGAACCGGCAGAATCTTCCCTCTCTTAAAAACAGAAAAGTAGCAGAAACATTATGTGGAGAAAACATTATACACGGCATCTCATTTTTGGTAAAATAACCAGAGGATTACACACAGTATTGATAAACGTTATTAAATAAATCTCTTACCTTCCACGGTGATGTTGAGCAGTATGTTATTAACTCCATCAGGGCGCACACACTCACAGGTGTAGCTCCCACTGTCCTCTGGTTTTAAATTGCTCAGGTGGAGAAACACAGTCTGATTTATTGTCAGAAATGTGAACCTGGAACCACATCCTTGTTCAAAGCCTTCCACATGGCGATACAGCAGACGACACTCTTCACCTCGGCTCATGTTCATTTTGATTCTACATACTGTAAGTACGATAATATTCAGTGTGTCATTGCTGCATATTGGAGTATCATCTGGTTCTTGACCAACCGTTTTCACAAGCGACATCTGCATCATTTCTGTTGAATGAGAGAAGAGTTAAGGAGCAAATGCAGATTTTATGTTTGTGTTTTTCGCTTAGCAACCTAAAAAAGATTAATTGAACAATATGTTACATATCTTATATATAACAAAAACGTAGTTCTTGCACAATACCTTTTCTGGAGGTACAAAGTGGTAGAAGCACAACAAAGTAAAGTTTCCATGTATCCATCAAAGCGATAACGTAGCTGCTTCTGGCTGTGTACACCGTACTGTACTATAGAGGTTGGAACAAAAACGCCTCTGTACTTTCCTGCAGCTACCACAACCTCAGACTCTCAACTCTCACTAAGCTTAGAGTTGATGAGGGGCACTCTTAAGAGGAAGTGAATGACATTTTTTACTTCTCCTGCTGTCTTATTATAGCTAAAGGCCCACTTATGCCCCTTTATATACGTAATAGGTAAATCCGTTTCAAACGCTGTCATAGGTTGCTACCCTTCATACTTACATGTGTCTTTTACGTTGCTATGGTTATGTCAATTCATCCACTTGTGGGCAGTACTGAGTTCAAAGTTCACTCCCATGTTCTGACATCAGTTTCAGACACCGGTTGGTGGTGGTAATACGCAACTTTAAAGTTGTTTGCAACACGCCTGACACACTTACATCCTTTCCTTAAAAAGAACTTACCATCTCTACAGTTGTTGTCCTTGTCATCTTTTTTCTCCTCCTGTTTCTCTTCTTCTTCTTTGGTTTGCTCCTTTTGCTCGTCTCATGTCAGCTATACTGCTCAACACTGACCCCGCGGTTTCCGGCGGTTTTGCTCCGTTTGCTGCATCAAGCAAAGGATCTACAAGCCCCTAGAAATGCAACAACGCCATGCGTAAGCAACGCAGAGTGATGGACTAAAGTGTCTGTCCGTTTTATGCATCGAGGATAACCGGGCCTTAAGAGCTGGGATATAATTGCTGTTAACGCAAGCATACATGTCTATGTTGTCTACGTATGTGTATACACTTGCTGCAAACAAGGGAAGCACGGCTCGGCCAAAATGCTCAATACTGGAGGTCACCACTAGGGGCAGTACACAGCACCTTCGGCCTACGTGCTAAACAAACGCTATGAACACGCTGCAGCCATTATACATACGCGGACATGTCGATAACAGCAAGTGTATGCCAGTCTTAAGAGAGATTCAATACAATGGAAAATAAAAACAAAACAAAAAATACATAGAAAAAATGTTTAAAGCAAGGATAACTTTAATCTGAACCTAAAGAAGTTAATGAGTTTCACAGTGGAAATGTTACGATTTCTTTGACCGCAAACCACAACCACAATGCAGACCTTTAGTTTTTCCTTTTAATATGAATTCTTAAATACGGAAGATGAGAGCGAACGTTATCGGCTATTATCCTTTTGTTTTTATTGGTAATGTGAAAACAAGGACAGTTTTCTTGAGATAATTTATCTCGTTATCACGAGAAAACAAAGTTCGTTTTCGAGATAACATGATTAAGGTGGGCTCAAAAGTGAGTGTGTGACACCTGATTTCATTGATCACACCATCACAGCCGATGGGAGGGGCTACAGTTATGGTGTATATGTGTAATTATGTGAACTATTGATGGTAAAACTTAGACATATAGCAATTTCAGCCTTTGTTAGACTTAACGGGATTAAAAATCAGATGAACTGATCAGTCACGGCTGTTTCTTGAACTGATGTCAGCTTGCGTTCGTTGCTGTACAGAACAGCTCTGTACTGGGAAGCCCCTTGGACCAGATGAGTCCAAGGGGCTAAACTCATCCCCACAACCCTTAAACCCAACCCTCAAAATAAAACACTTACAGCCCTGCAGAGCTCCTTAAGAGCCAGACTGCTGCATCCAAAGCACAAAGGAGAGCCTGGAGGAGGTCTATGATTCTCCCAGTAGACCACAAACACACTCAGTAAAATTCAATATAATTTGTTAATGCACATTTTTAACATTTTTTATTTTTATAATTCTTACATATTAACAAGTGTTTCTGGGGGAAACCTGTGTGGTGTTTGGATGATCTCCCCGTGTATGCATGGGTTCTCTCCGGGCTTTCTCCCACAGTCCAAAGACATGCATGTTAGGCTGACTGAAGTCTAAATTCTTTTTTTTTTTTTTTTTTTCCTCTTCTTTCTTGGTTCTGTGATGGACGAGGAACAGCTCCAGATCTCACAATTCTGCATTTAAATAATCCAATATCTCAAGAAAACAATTTTTTTTAAGATAACGAGATAAACTCTCCTGCTGTCACGAGGAGATGCTGTTAAAAAACCACGAGCCTGACCGCTCTCAGTTTCCGTACTTAACGGTGGTTTTAGTGCTGGTGTCTTTTCTCATCAGAGGTGCAGCTGCTTCAGCACTTCACTCTTCATGAATGTCCAACTTTGGAAGAATAGATCTTTTCTGACAGCAAAATAAGAGTCATCTTTACCAACCATTAATTCATGAGCTGTATTTTTATGTCTATTACACAAGACCATGTTTCCTTTGAAATTACACATGCATGTTTTTATTTCAAACAAGTATAATACAAAACCAAAATACATCAGTGAGGTTGGTTTCAGACATACAGCAAACACATGATTTAAAATGACAAGTCCACCTTCTTATAAGAACAAACAAAAACATTTTTCCCTTAATCGTAAGAAAACAATTCACTAGAGTCAGAAAATGAAATGCTGATGAACTTTCACACAAGATAGCTAAATATTTGACTTCTGGACCAGCAGATGTTTGACTTATTTAATAAGAAAACTGAAATCACATTAGACGGTGTTTTATAATATAAGTTTTACAAAAGAATCTCTAAACGTGTTTAAAAGCTATAGGAGAATTTTTTATTATTTGCATTTTTATAAATGAACATTTTTACAGTAGAATGCAGCTTGCTCTCTTTCTTCACACTGTACAGCTCGGTCTCTACAGCTTTCTGTAAAAACAAAAAGTTAATTACAAAAAAATCCTCAGAGTAAAATTAAGAGCAGACAGTAGTATGAGAACATCATTTTACCATGTAGGTTATCACGCTGTACCGGCAACGTTCGATCACAGGTTCTGGTTTCTGTCTTTGAGGGGGGGAGGAAAAAAAAAAAAAAAAAAAAAGGACAAAAATATTAATTTACAAATTGCCCATTACAATCTGTGACTTTTTTTTTTTTTTTTTTTTACACAAAATTGTAACTTATACAGAATATAAAGTTTCTCTAAAGTACTTCATTTATATGTATCATTTATATATATATACACACACACACACAGTTTTGTATTTTATATACCTTGATTTTAAATAATTTCATTATAGTAATACTGAGAATAAAAATACATAAACCGCCATATTCTTACCGATGACACATCTTTCTGCAGATAACTACCAGCAGGACTCCAGTTATAATCATGACTACAGTCACTCCAATGACAATTTCTAAAATTACACCATCAGATGACGGTGTTTCTGAAGAACCGGCAGAGTCTTCACTCTCTTAAAAACAGAAAATTAGCAGAAACATTATGTGGAGAAAACATTATACACAACATCTCATTTTTGGTAAAATAACCAGAGGATTACACACAGTATTGATAAACGTTATTAAATAAATCTCTTACCTTCCACGGTGATGTTGAGCTGTATGATATTCACTCCATCAGGGCGTACACACTCACAGCTGTAGATTCCACTGTCCTCTGGTGTTAAATTGCTCAGGTGGAGAAACACAGTCTGATTTATTGTCAGAAATGTGAACCTGGAACCACATCCTTGTTCAAAGCCTTCCACATGGCGATACAGCAGACGACACTCTTCACCTCGGCTCATGTTCATTTTACATACTGCAAATACGATAATATTCAGTGTGTCATTGCTGCATATTGGAGTATCATCTGGTTCTTGACCAACTGTTTTCACAAGCGACTTCCACATCATTTCTGTTGAATAAGAGAAGAGTTAAGGAGCAAATGCAGATTTTATGTTTGTGCATTGTGTTTTTCGCTTAGCAACCTAAAAAAGATTAATTGAACAATTTGTTACATATCTTATATATAACAAAAACGTAGTTCTTGCACAATACCTTTTCTGGAGGTACAAAGTGGTAGAAGCACAACAAAGTAAAGTTTCCATGTATCCATCAAAGCGATAACGTAGCTGCTTCTGGCTGTGTACACCGTACTGTACTATAGAGGTTGGAACAAAAACGCCTCTGTACTTTCCTGCAGCTACCACAACCTCAGACTCTCAACTCTCACTAAGCTTAGAGCTGATGAGGGGCACTCTTAAGAGGAAGTGAATGACATTTTACATCTTCTGCTGTCATGTTACAGCTAAAATTCAGGTGGATTAGGAAAAAAAAAATTCTACTTTTAAAAAGTTTTCTTAACTTATCTTAAAGGATTTCATAAGTCTGCTACCACATTTCAAAGCTTTAGATTTTCTTATAGCATGGTTTCTTAAAGGTGGTCAAAATGTGGTCTTTTCTAATCAGAAGTGTGTGATACCGTGTCAGCATGTTGCAGACTGTAAAGCTTCAGCCGTTTTCTGTATATGAATATTAATCATTGTAAGTAATCAGATCTTTTCTAATCTAACAGAAAATTAATGAGTCAACTCTGAATCAAGCACTAATGTGTGAGATTATAAATTCTTTGCATAGAACAATAGTCATTATACAAGACAATATTTCTTCAAGTGACACAACCATACATTGCCTGGCCAAAGTTAAAAGTTAATTTGATCTCCTTTAACTTTGATTACAGCAGCATTCGCTGTGGCATTGTTTTGATAAGCTTCAGCAATGTCACCAGATTTATTTCCATCCAGTGTTGCATTAATTTTTCTCCAAGATCTTGTATGGATGATGTATGGAGGTATTTGCCTATCTTTAATCAAGAGCGTAATTGTTTGATATTTTTTCCTCTCTCTTGGATTGCTCAAAGAGCTGTCTGTCAAAGCTCCTCCAGCCAATAGAATATGAGATAAACCGAGAAACTAGTCCTCACCTTCTTCAGGGTGCGCTTGTTTTACTTGACACAATACTTCACACAGTGGCTCCAATCTGGTTAACAGTTTTTTTCTTTTTGTTTTGTTCTGTTTTATTGTTTATTATAATAATTTCATGCTTTTCCATTTTACTGGCAAATTTATTTGTATTTGTATTATTTCATGTACAAGACAATTCAAAGTGCTTGACATGAAAGCAGGGTGCAGAAAGCAATACAAGTGCATCAAAAAAAAAAAGATTAAAAGAAATGCAATTAATGAAATAAAAACAGAACGAAGATGCTAAAATAAAATTGATAAAATGCAAGAAATAAAATTCCAATAAGTAGACACTTATTTGTCAGTAATATTATAACTCATTGGGCCTCTGGTAGAGCTGTGATCAGCTACTGCCTCAACTAAGATGACTTTGTGAAAGCACATAAAGCAGTGGTTGGCAACTGGTGGCCTGACTGCAGGCTGCCAATAATATCTAGCGCACCAGAATACAATGATTAAATAAAAAAAAAAAAAAAAGTTAACTTACTTGCACTCTAATCCTGGATTAGCTGAACTTACTAGAAATTTTCCTGGAAACCCGTTGCCTTAAATCGTTCTAGTTTTTACAAATGCTGAAACATGTCAAGTTAACATGGGCAACCATTAGAATTTAAAACCCATCAGTTCACTTATCTAAATTTCTTTAAAGTTCTAGTAGTTTGAAATAATTCTCTTATATTAGATTTACTTATACTGTTTAGTTCTTTCATTTACCTCTAACATGACATAATAAATTGTAGATATATGCATCAACTTACTGGTCCAGAACCACAATTAGCAGTGCTGAGAAGATGGCGATGGGTTGCTTTATTTTTTATTTTTCTTAACTCATTACATCATGTATAAGATTAGTCACTAGTGGTGGGTTTCTTTTTCAGTGCTGTCCTCTTTTATTCATGGTGCCAACTTTAAAATTCAAAGAGGGCAGAACTTTATAACATTGTCTAATTGTTAACATAACAGGAATTGAAACACATAACTCAAATTTATAGCACAGCAATAAACAAAAAAGGTTAAATTTCAGCTAAATCGGCATCTCCCATGAGCCTTTGCGGTCCAGATATGTTGAGTTTTGAAAATAGCCCCACCCTCTCTGACAGAAATGTTGAGTTTTCTTGGCGAATCATTATTATTACATTGCACAATGTAGAAAACTATTGGAAAGGACTTGTTTTATTAATGAGACACTGTTATTACAAAACATAAAATGATAATTAGCCACTACTAAAAAGTTTATGTTCAAACAAAATCTGGGCTAAGAGTGTGGAGTCACTGTGTAAAGTAAAACAAGCGCACCCTGAAGAAGGTGAAGACTGTTTGCTTGAATTATCTCGTATTCTATTGGCTTGAGGAGATTTGACAGACAGGATATTCAGGATTTTTTTCTGGCCACATTTCTTCCTGGAAGATGATGGCTCCCCATTATATTTCAAGTTTTTAATAATGCGTTGGATAGTTGTTAACCCACTTTTAGTAGTTTCTGCAATCTCCTTCAATTTTTACTCTGCTTAATGCAAATTATTTGAACCTTCTTAAATAGACTAACATCTTCTCCATGACTACTGGATGTGTCTTTTCACATGGTTGTTTAAAAGGTACATTATGCAACTCTAATGAAACAGAACAAGAGATAAGACAAGAGTCAAGACTTTTACTGGCTGGAGAGAGAGCTCACATGGACACCAAATTAGCCGTCAATAGGGGGGCGCATAACTGAGAAAATTCTTAAAGTTCTGTAGTGCGTCTTTAAAAAATGAAAATCTACTCAGCTGAGGAAAAACTGACCTAACACAATGATACAATGAGGGTAACTTAAATTTGGCCAAACCAAATAACACACACAGGGGAAAATAAAATGGAAAACAATAACTAGGCAAAGACTCAACACTAACTAAACTTCTATCATTATCCAGCAGCACATGGTAGAGCCTAACAAGCCCACGGCCATATTTAAGGCTCCTCAGCCCTTTGCTATGCCTTTCCTCAACCAGGAAATGAAACTTGCCCCACCACAGTAACACAAAACAAGAGAAACATAGGTGCTCGTCATAAAATTAGAATATCATGAAACTTTATTTCAGTAATTTCATTCAAAAAGGGAAACCTGTATAATGTAGACATTCATTCCTCACAGACTGACATTTTTCAAATGTTTTTCTTTTAACTATGATAATTATAACTGACAACTAATCAAAACCCCAAATTCAATAACCCAGAAAATTAGAATACTGTGGAAAGGTTCAGTTTTGAAGACACCTGGTGCTACACTCTAATCAGCTAATTAACTCAATTATAGTTGTCAGTATCACCTGTATTTTAAACGAAGTACATAACTTCCATTATTAATTGTGCACTCCAAACCACCAATGCAAGGAAAACATAAAAACATATACTGTTAAATATTTATCTGCAAATAAATGTATTATGAAAAATGTGATAAACATTACCATTGTGGGGCTTGTGCCATCATAATGACTTCTGGACAGCAATAAGAAAACTGGAATTTTTTTTTAACCCCATGCAAGTTCACACATGTATGAACCTGGTGTCAAATTGTTTGTTCAAAACCTCATATGTGCTATATAGAAAGCGATACTCTTCACCTAAGCTCAACTCTGTATCTTTCTCATGCTATAAGTACGATACATTGAGTGTGTCATCGCTGCATATTGGAGTGACATCAGCTTCTTGACTAACTGTTTTCACATGTGGCTTCTACAGAACTTGTGTTGATTAAAAAAAAAAGAGGAGTTCTTGTAGCAAATGCTGTTCTGCATTTCTTCAGTCCAAACATTCGTTGCAACTTTGAGTAAAAGACTGAATAATTTGTTGATCCATTTAAAACAAAACCTTTTGTTTTTGCATAAACTAAATATTGGCAACAGAAACAAAACAAAGTAACGTTTCGATCTCCCCATGCTGGTTAGCAGACCTCCTGCAAGTTCAACGCTACAGCCGCAAGCGATGTATGTCACACCGTATAGATCCACACCTCTTCGTATTTTTCTTCAACCCACCAAAACCAAAGGTTTCAGTTCTCAGGGGTATGAGCTGGCATATGGGCCTCTAAACTGGAAGTGCCAAGCATTTATTCTGCTTCCACGTTAAGACTGAAAGAGGGATGACATTAATAGAAAAAGGGAAAACTCTTGGCTGAGTTAAAGGACCCAACTTTGTTCCAACAGAAATGTTGTAGAAGTACTTAAAAGTGAACCGTTCATGACAAAACTCCACCAACATAACAAATTTTAACCTGTTAGTAACTTAACTGCCTCCAAGTTGATTTTTAGATCTGATTAATTATTAGGGGTGCAGACACTTATTGCATTACAAGCAAATACAAAAAAGCAAAGTTTTTGTAAGGCAGTGTACACACATATGCTGGGTTCAACCAAAAATAGTCAAATGTGTTATCTTAACCTCCCCACTACATTATGGTGGCCACTGAGGTTTACTGTAGACAATGATAACTGTGACATCTCATTTATAAAAGTTTCCTTACAGTTTTATTTAAACCAGTTCTGCTTGTACTGTGTAAATGACAATGCCTCAACAATACGAATGGCATTCTAACACAGGAGGAGCTACGTAACTTCATGTGCTCTAACAAAGAATCAACTTTACATCCATGGCTCAAGTTACATCATAGAACCAAAAGACTGACAATATCAGCCTCCATTAACCATTTTTGATCATTTATTTATTTTAACTTTGTTATTTTTTATTATTAACTCAGTGACTTAAATACTGCTGTTGGGGTGGGACATCATCTAACCTAATTTCCTTGATCACTTGTCCTTATTTTTATATATTAAAATATATATAACTTAATCTACATGGTTTTGAAATTGGATTTGAAAAAGGCAGACAGAAGATTATATTGGTTTTTATAGATGTAGGCTGGTACTGACTTTCCTGTTGTCTGTCTGGCAGCTTTCACCAATGGATAATACAAGCGGTCACAGCTGTAAATTTAAATTTGCGGTTCAGCTCTCAAACACGAGAAAGGGTGCATGAAACTAGGTTAAGATCTCCTGCAAGTCAGTTATCTGACAAACACAGATGCTGTATAAAGGTGAAATCATTGAAGTTTGTCATAGTTTATGTCTGTGGTGAGGTGCAACTAAAAACATTTCCATTCAATTCAGTAGTTATTCAATCACTTTGGAAAGAATCTCAAGACAAGGTGCACACATGAAGGATTTTCACATAAATGAAACCTGTTTGAAGCAGCTTCAAATAAACAGTTATTAAAATCACTGTACTGGTTCTCTGTGCGTTTCAGGATTGATTTCAAAGTTCTTTTAGTTGTTTATAAATGTCTTAATGGTTTTGGGCCTTCTTATTTATCTGACCTGCGTTTAAGGTATGAGTCCTTGTGGAAACTGAGGTCCTGTGGTACCGGCCTTTTAGTTGTTCCTAAAGTTAAAATTAAAACTAAGACCTTGTTTCACTCTAACGGCCCTCAGCTGTGGAACAGCCTGTTAGAAAACCTCAGGGCTGTTTGTGTTTTTTTTTTTTCCTTTTAAGACCTACCGTTATAGCTTAGCTTATAGCTGAACTTTATTTTAATTTTGTTATATTTACCAATTTATTTTTTATACATTTTGTTTTATTTAGTCAATTTTTATCCAACATTTTATATATCTGTCTTTTACGTGTTTATTTTTTATGGTTCTTGTTGTTTTCAGGTTTATTTTAATCTTGTTTTTACTTTTTAGCTTCAGTGTTTTCCTCATGGGGATCCTTCACATCAGGGTGACGTCTACTCGGTCTGCGGGTCGTTGCTATGGAGATCTCCCTGGTCGGGGTGGTTGGTGGTGCTGGACCCCTGCCTGCCCTGATCTTGGCGGTTTCCTTAGGTGATGCGGCTCCTGGTGTGCATGGATGCACACCAGGAGGTATATTGTGTTACTTATATTAATGTTTCAGTTAAAGAGACAGAAACTCAAAGTCAAAATTTATTATGTAAAGCACTTTGTGCTGCTTTTCTATGACATGTCTTACAAATAAAGTTTGATTTCATTTTATCATTATTTTCTTCCACTACGAAAAGTTTGAAAAACAATGACTGATCTCTCATGAACAGCATTTATTCTATAATTTTGTCCGGTAACATGTAAATTTATTTGACAAGAGGTCATTTATATAATTTTAGAAATTCTGGTTCCTCAAACACATAGAAGTGTTACAGTGTTAACACATATTTCAACATACTCTCATTTTGCATTCCTTCTGAAAGCTTGAAAGCCCCAAACCAAGTCATGACTGACAGAGTCAAACATGTCTCACAGCTCTAACTGTGCACAAGTATTCTGGTTTACACCCTGTACATAGAAAACTATCCTTACTCGTATAAAGTAACATGCTGACTTCGCCGTTAGATTTCAGCTCCAACTACGCCAAAAAACAGAAAGAAACAAATACTTTTTCACCCATTTCATCTAACCACTAAAATTAATTTTACAGGTAATATTAATCCGTGTTACATTAGTAGTGCATGTTCAGTGATAACTTTGATAATTCATATCCTGGATGTAAACACAAACAGGAATAAAACAGACTGGTGAAGCATGCAAAAACAAAATAAATATAGCAAATAACAAGGACAGACCCCATTAGCTACCCCCTGTTTTTCTCAGCTGCAGTTTGAATATTAAAAAAAAAAAACTCAAGCATTAGGCTGGGCAATTAGGGGAAAGCCAAAGGAAATTTGCAGCTCTCCGAACACTGCAAGCCCTCCAAATACTGTCAGGTCCTGTTTGAGATAACAGGTAAACCCTTGATGCTGAGACCAACTTTCAAAATCTGTGAAAGATTTAATGCTAAATAAATAAAAAATGAATAAATAAATAAAAAGAATGAGCTAGCCATCCATCTAATTCCCATCAGATCAAAAAATATTCATCTAGATCAAAAACAATTATATTTAGCCTGGTCAATTGTGGTCTAAACAAAGGTTTTCCAATCCTGGTCCTCAGGGCCCTCTGCCCTGCATGTTTTGATGTAACCCCAACACACCTGAATTAAATGAATAGCTCGTTAACAGGTTTGCAAAGAATTTGATGACCTACTGAGGTCCTGGATGAGAAAGTTTAAAGTACCTGAGTAAAGCTTAGAAAAATATCTTTTAATTTTTTTTATTTAACAGATTATATATATTTTAAGAAATTTATTTGTATTTGAGCAGATGTGTATAAATAGAAGGAGTAAAAGTTTGTAAGTAAAATGTTTCACAAATAATGGCTTTTTCATGTGTGGGTCAGAGTAAACATACAGTATCTACCGCCGTTTGAATATTATGCATGTCAACACAATAGCCACTAGAGGGCGCCACCTAGCCAACCGTCACTTCCGCCCCTCTCTGTAGCGCAAAGACTGCTGGGAAATTTTTTTACCGAGGAAGAATCATGAGGTAAACTTCAAAACGAGCACAGAAGAGGTTTTAAGAGGTAAATGTCATGTAATATGAAGCATTCACCTGTGAAGCTAAATATAAATTAGGGTTTTGTAGAAGAAGCCTGACCACCGGTTTTAATTTTAAAATGTCTGTACGTGCCTCCAAAAACACAAAACAACGTCTTATTAAAGCACGCTGTGTTGAACTTACTCTTGATCCACCAGGTGCTCACATCGCTTTGTCTTTGTCCACAGAGATCAGCTTTCCAGATGAAACAAGGTTAGAGAAGGTCCTCCAGGTGACAGACATCCAGTCATGGTGAGAAAACTTACGTTTATAGCTCAACAACTCTTCTTCCGTCCTTAAATTACTAAGTGAGGCAGCAACGGATCGTCTTTAATTAGAGAAACCTAAACGCACCTGGTAGCACTTGCATGAAAGCTGTTGTTCTGCATTATGTTTAAACTTATTTATTTACAATTCTACAGACAAACACGGTCCTTGATTATAGATTACAACACACAAATAATCTACTAACGAGTCATCATTTATTTTTCTAACGCAAGGCTCTTTAACTTCGGTCCTTGGGGGCCACTAACTCAAATGAATGGGTCCTTGTGCAGAGCTTGTTGGATCTATTTCATTTGAATCAGGTGTGTTGGAGCTGGGGAAGTATCTAAAACCTGCAGGGAAGTGGCCCTCAGGACACAAGTTGAAAAGCCTTCTTCTAGTATATTAGGTTTATAAGAATAAGAAGTTTTGTTAATGCCAGAGTTGCATAATTATGCAGTTCTTATTGTTAGAGGTGACAAAACATTATTCTAAATATTTATAAAGCAGGTTTAAAAACAACTGTGGTTGACCAAAGTTCTGTACATAAGA
Organism: Melanotaenia boesemani; assembly: GCF_017639745.1. Lineage (NCBI taxonomy): Eukaryota > Metazoa > Chordata > Actinopteri > Atheriniformes > Melanotaeniidae > Melanotaenia > Melanotaenia boesemani. The sequence goes on from NC_055705.1 coordinate 14,603,939, forward strand.
GACATAAAACATTGGCATAACTCACAATAATACAGTTGATTCTTAGCTAGTAAACGAGCTGTACTTATTGATCTAAACTAAATGAGATGAGGAAAAAAAAATTGCTTTTCAGGTTTTTAAATTGGATGTTTTTTTTTTTTTTTATGTTTTCAATAAAATGTACAGTCTAGGATTCTTTTCTTAGTTAGGTAAATCTCTTAAGAATTTAAGTTGAGAGGCGATTAAAAATAAAATATAACTAATTTTCTCAATTTCTACAGAATTACTGTAATAATAAATGTTATAGAATATGCCACCAAGTGGCAGAAATTTTCAGGTTAGACTATGATGGATATTTTCTTTGTATTCATTTTACTTTTTAATTTTAAGGTGCTTTGTTTTCAGGCTAGTTTTTAAGGAGATTTTTCACTCAGGTTTTGAAGTTGTGCTGCTCAAGTGATTTCTCCTTGTATATTAGAATTTTTTTCTACATCTGATATGTTATATAAAACTAAATTAATGAGCAAAATAAATTGGCAATTTCCACACAAATTGAAGAGGAAATGGAGAGGATGCAGGGCAGAGATAAGTGGAGGAAATTTAAGCCATTTCTTCCAACCTTTTCTGATGGGAAATGTGAGATTGTAGGTCAGCAAAATGGACAAGCTTGAAGTGCTAACAAGGAAACCGAGGCGTGGCTGCAGTTCATGCACTGTTTTAAGATTAACACGTTAACATTAGCTGGCGTCAGGAAAAAGTTTCTGTGCTGTGGAAGACAGCATTGGTCCTCTTTTGATGCCTAAAAAATCCTATCCATCTACCTTAAATGACTCTTCCTCTAACTGGGTTTATAACTACCTGACAAACAGACCATAGTATAGAGACTGAAGGGTTGTGTGTCTGAGAAGGTGGTCAGCAGCACTGGAGCACCACAGGGGACTTTATTCTCACCATTTTTTTTTTTTTTTTTAGAAAATTAATTATATGATCTTTTTCATTTGCAGGAGGACATCAACACTGTGATGTCCTGGTTTTCCAGCCCCGTCTACAGCCGCTATTGGCAGCACTACCGCCAGGCCATGGCTTGGCACCAAAGACACAAGCGTGCCTACCAAAAAGCCTTGGAGGCTGCTTATGGCCCCACCTACTGGCAGGAGGAGCGTCCCAGCAGACATCAGCGCTATGCCGACTGGCAACCTGAAGAGAACAGCCAAGATGGAGAAGATGATGATGAGGAAAGAAGCTCGGAGAGCGAAATCGAGTGTGACGTCAGCAATATGGAGATCAGTGAGGAGCTTCGGCAGTACTTTGCCCAAACAGAGAGACACAGAGAGGAGCTGAGTAAGTGAACTACTCCCATCTCCATTTTATAAGTAACGGACAGTTCTGCTCAGGGATGCATGGTGATGTCTGCTACGTGTTGTTTTCCAGAGAAGCAGCAGCAGATGGAGGCAGAGCAACACGACGGCTACGTGCCGGCCGACCACGACCTGCACAGCGTCTCCTGGCGAAGCAGTGTCGCTCCTCCCTCCGAGCGGCCTGGTGAGAGACGCGTGGCTGAGATGAAGAAGCTGTACGGCAAGGATGCGGCCAAGATCCTGGCCATGGAGGCGGCGATGCAGCTGACTTTTGACCGGAACTGTGACCTCAAGCAGCCAAAATACTGGCCAGTCATCCCTCTGAAACTATAACAGCTACAGAGCTGTAAAGTGATTTAGAGGGGTTTCAAGCGCTTGTCCTTATTTTTGTTAGGTCGGATGTGAAGGTTCTGATCCATCAGCTGTTGTTTGTACTTAATCTTCTGAAGCTGCTAACACATAGCATCACCTGGAATTCCCTTTCTCCTCTCAAAACAAGCACCTGTAAGCGGAACATTTGGTTAAGGGTCAGAGGTATAGTAGACCTGATGTAAATGTAGTCAAACAACATTTGTTTGTTTCCTCATAATCTGGTTTTGTTTAGCCTCTGGTGCTTCCTGCTGCTGCAGCTCCTCTTATGTCTGTCAGCTTAGTTCAGCCACTAAAACAGAAACATCCCTGCATGGCTGCTTCTGATGTTCCAGTTTCCAACATATACTGAGGGTAGTTTTGTTATTTCTAAACCACGCTGCTCTGATTTGGCATTTTGTTGGGTTCATTTGCTTTCTCAGAAGATGCTGAAGGATTTGTTTTCATCTTGTTTACACAATGTTTTAAAATGGATGTTTCAGTAGAAGTTTTATTAATAATAAAATGTTGTAAGCCAAAAAAAAACTGCTTTTTAGTAATATTTGTGTTGAGTTTAGGAAAATATAGGGTTAGGGTTAGGATTCTCCTCTAAAAGGTTTCAAGATACAAATGTGCTGAGGATTTATTTATTTAATATTTTATCCATAGTTCTAAGACCACCTGAAGTGTGAACATCTTGGGCATCATAGTGATTCAGTTTGCTCCTTCGTGATGTAGCATGTGGATCAATCCGCATGATCTCTGCTGTTTTAAGTTATCTGTACTGTTACGCACCATTCAGTCAACTTCACTGCATTTGGCTGTATGTGAGCAGTTATCACTGAGCACTTGAGCATCCAGCTGATCCCAGTTTTCACCCAAAAAACAGTCTAATCTGGGCTCTATTCTAGAGACTGGTGAATGGTTTCCCCTTGAGGGGAACTCTTTCTGAGAAGTCTCCTAATGGTAGACTTGGATAACACTACATCCTCTCTGAAGAGTGTTCCTTAGAGGGGTTTCTATGCCATAAAAACGTACTGAACTATCCAACAGTGCTGCCTTCCATGAACAATCAGGTATTTTTATGTTGTAGAGCTCCGTATCGATTAGACCACTCTGAATGTTCCTGCTCTAGATTTTTTTGGGGGGTTTGTAGCTGTTTTGTTTTAACTGACCTGAGAGCTCCTGTTTGTTGCAGGTTACAGCAACAGTTTTTAAAATCATTGCACATATGTCACCTGCTAAACTGATAAATGAAAATTTGAATATGAATCTCCTCAAACTGACAACTAAGTCATTCATTTATAGTTTATTGTATGAGTAAAATCTAAAATAAACATGCCGTGTTTTGGGTTTATCGTGTAAAATTGCACGCAGATCAGATGGAGACACATGCACGTTTGGATTAAATAATGATCCAGCTCTGGTCGCGGCTCTGACGCCACCTCTCTTCCCCTCCTCCCCTCTCGGACTGCAGCGGGACGTCCAGCTGCCTCCGCGCCGCGCGACAACCTGTGGAAAGACAGACTGCTTCTGCGTCATTTTTGCGTTTCTCGGAAAGTTTTTACAGGAGCAGAAAACATGGGTAGGCAAACTTTATTCTACGTTTCCTGTTGTTGTTTCTGGTGTTATCTCGTTGCAATGATCCCAGTTTTCTTTAAATTTAATGGCGGCAGATCTTTTTCCCCCGCTGCGTGTAAAGTTCAAGACCCACACGCGTAAAACCTGCAGTCTGATCCTTTTAACATTTAAATATTTATTTGCACCATTTAGTCACATCATGAGCTGCAGTACCACCTAGATGATCATCAGCTACTTTCTCCATGTTTGCGTCATACAAACAATGTTTAATCTGCAGCCTGTTATGAGCCAGCAGCTGCGCTGACATGCATTGCAATGAAAATGCATCCAGCGCACATGTGCGCGCGGGTGTTTTGCATGTCGCTGGACAGGGCAGGTTTGACTCTTCCAAAGCTGTAAACATGAATAACAAAGCCGATTTCATTTAACTGGGTTGCACTAAAGTTTGGACACATTTAGGTAAAAGTTCTGTTAGTGTGAAATGAGCAGATTGATCCCGAATATTAGTGCTTTGTTGCCACATTATTTTCAGTATTTTAAGCACAAGTATTAAATTACTATGTTGTACAATTTCATTAAATAATACTGTTTGGTTCAGTTGTTAAATATTTTCAGTTAAATTTCAGATCAGACATCTGCTTCATTTTCTAATGAAATAAAAAAATGCACTTAATAAGAACACAAGAAGTCAAGCTGAGCTAAATTTCTGCAAGTGTTAGCTACTTGTATTTATCATTTGACTGTAAAGACCTTTAGGAACAGGTATCAGACTGTTAGCAGAGCAGAGTTTTCCTACAGTTGCAAATCATCACCTACTGTGGGCAATGTTTTTTGTCACTGGGCAAATGTGTGTTATTGGAAAAAAGGGTGCAAAAATTCAGGACAGGGACCCCCATCTAGTTATTAAGCATGGGGGTGGTTTGATCATACTTTGGGCTTGGGTTACAACCACTTGCAAAAAGGACATTTCTGTTAACATAATGAACCATATGACATTCTGAAAGTAAACATGACTTCATGTAAAGAAAAGCTGAGGACTAAAAAAAACTTCTTCAGCAGGATAATAAATGTTTCAAAAGTTACCACAGATTTCTTCTTGGGGTAAAAGTTGTGAGTTTTGGTTGTGTATTGTATTAAAAAAACAAAAAACAAAAGCCTAAGTATCTCACACACACACACACACACACACACACACACAAAAACAATACATTTAAACAGCAACAGGGTGAGTTGAAAAAGTAATACTTGAAATAAAAAAGAAAAGTTTCTGCATTAAATTAATTATATTAACTGACCTAACTACTGAAAAATTTTGACTGGGGTGTCCAAACTTTTGCATCCCACAATGGTCCATATATTATTTTTTACCCAAAGCTTTCATAAAGTTCCATTTTTTGTAAAGTGAGGTGAATATTTACAAAAATTCAATCTTTGCTGAGTAATTTAGGCAATTTCTTTGACTGTGAGGTAATTTGAGATTACCTGGCTGAAGTTCAGTGTAGACTCACCTCTTCATCCCCGTGTCAGATCCTCATGTGAAAGCTGATGGCAATTGGATTAAGAGGGTGTGATCCATCCCATTGTTGTGGATTACACAGGCCTGATGAGCTTGAAACAAGGAAAATGATTGTATAGATTTACAGTAGATGTTCATGCATGTTTGAAGAACTAAAGGGCTTTACGGATTTCAGTTTCATAGAAGTTTTATCTTAATCGGGTAATCTGGCTGAGATCAAGATGTACTTTTTTAAGTAGAAGCAGTACAGGAAGAATACTTCTGTTTCAAGTAAAATAGAGATTTGAACATTTTTTAACCCTTTATGTAAGTGAAGATAGTAAAAATGTGGTGTCAGTAATATTTTCTTTTATCTAAGTTGTCTACTTTGTTGGTTCTCTTCTTTAAACTACACTAAAAAGGTGTTTTGGAACAGTGTGTTGTTTTGAAAGTGAAATAATTTCTCCTCTGAAATTAAATATGAGGTGGATGACAGTTTGAGATCATGTTTAAAGATAAAAATAAATGCTTTTACTACTTTTCACTACATTCAAGACATATATATATATATATATATATAATTATTATTATTATTACTAAACAAATAAGATACATGGCATTCCCTGGTATAACCACTCCTTCCTTGTCTTGTGTGTATTGGCTTCTCCTCTTACTTTTGGGTCAAAGCCCAGGATGGGAAGAGTAAATCATGTGCAGCAGGCCAGTTTGAGTCCATTTGAGCATATACATGCAGGAGGGATTTGATTCTTAACCATTTCTTTGGGTGTGTTAGTACGACTGAAAAATCCAGTCAAGTGCAATTTTAGTGGAACTTATCTGTTTACATGTATTTTAAAGATCCAGTTTCAGTCACATTGACTCCTCTTCCTAGTTTCCTTGCTATGGTCAGGTAAATGTACTGAATGAATAAAAATAAAGTCGAGACAGAGGTGTGTATTTGGAGTTTTTATTCATTTGTGTATTGTATGCAAACTTTTTTCCAGGTGGTGCAGCAATATATGTGCCACTAAAGCAAAGTAATGCTTACTGAATAAAACAACTTTTATGTTGTATTGAAGAAATTGAAGCCTGGATGTCTCTAAATTTTCTTGATTTTAATGACAACAAAACTGAGGTGTTGTTGCTTGGCCCAAATGATGTTTTCTCAGCTCTCATAGACCTGGGGTACTTGGGTCAGTATCTCAGGCCTACAGTGACCAACCTTGGGGTAAAGCTGGACAGTGCTTTAAAGTCTGATGCACAGATTAACGCTGTTGTGAAATCCAGCTTCTTTTAGCTTAGATAATTGTCTAAAGCCAAGCTTTCTATCGTCATGATTTTGATATTTTAATTCATGCTTTTATCACAAATCGCTTAAATTACTGCAACACACTTTATGTCAGGCTCAGTCAGTCAGCTCTTGCCCGACTGCAACTCATTTGAAATGCTGCAGCTCAGCTTTTAACTGGCACCAAAAAACAGGAGCACGTCACACCGGTTTTAAAGTTGTTGCACTGGTTGCCTGTTTCGTTATATATTGATTTTTAAATTATTTTATTTGTTTTTAAATGTCAACATGGCCTCACCCCACAGCATCTGTCCGACCTGCTCCAGCCCTACACTCCTGCACGCTCTCTCAGGTCGGCTCCTTGTTAACTGTCCCATGAAATCCAGAGGGGATCGCCCCTTTTCAGTTGTTGGCCCCAAACTCTGGAATGCACTGCCCCTGCACCTTCGACCGGCTAGGCTACTTTCTGTTTTTAAATCTTCTCTTAAGAAGTACCTTTTCTCCATTGGCCTTTAAACCAGTTTGAGTTGCTGACTTTAATGTTTTTATTTTATTTATTCAATTTTATTGTTTTTATTGTCTTAGTTAAGTGTGTTACAGTTGCTAGTCCATTTATTGCTTTTTAGATTTACAATAGTTTTTAAGTCCAAGGCTGTGTACAGCACTTTGGTCAATTATGTTGTTTTAAAGTGCTCTATAAATAAAGTTGAATGGGACTGGAATAGTTGTTGACACTGATACCATTAAACACATTAAATCTTCATGCCTGAATATAATAGAGGACAAACTGGACCCTCATATTCAAGTCACTTATTTTGGGAGATCATAAACGTAGCTGCCAAAAAAATATTTATTCCATTTTATTTTATACCACATTAAGTAACATTTAAGTTCAATAGTTAAATCCAATAAATTGCTTTCGTCTCCTTTATTATTTGGTTTGAAACCAAAAAGGACCCGAAGCATTACTGCAATGCTTGGTTATCAAATAAATCCTTGATGTTTACATCAATATATGCTCATCAAAATAGGTCAAAGTTAAATGATGTGGAAATGTGTTTGTTTTTCTGTTTCACTCAGCTATTTTTATACAGGTGGATGAAAAATGTTCCAGCAGTTATGCAAAAATGATAACCATCATTCACAGATTGTGTTGAAGAGTTTTAACATCCAGCCTGTATAACCAGCTTTAAATTGCAATACCACTTATAGCCACCAGGGGCCCAAATCCCCGCTGGGTGGGTGGAGTTATGCAAAAAGTAGGGGGTGTAGTTACACTTATACTGTAGTTAAAGGAGGAATTCCTGTGCTATAGTGTGAGGTGTTTTAAGCCAGGAGACTCACCAAACTACTTCAGGTGAGTTGAGCTTTTGATGCTGAGACGAATGCTGCTTTAGTAAAACAACTCTGCTATAAATGACAGCTGAGTAGTTTATTTTTTAAAATAATCAACAGTCTTTTCTGTGTTCAGGATGAAACGTCCCCAAATAGCGTTGTAAGTTGTTTGGCTTCAAACTGTCAGATGCTAATATTTTGAGACATACAACACACGTCTCTTTTCATTATCATTGAACATTACTTGAACATTGCCTGTCAAGCCTAGGGCAAGCAGTGCAAAAACTAGAAATTTTATTTTACCTTGCTGTATTTTATGGATATTGGGAATCTCCCCCAAGCATTAAGTATTAGGATTAGAGCTTAGTGAGACAGGAAGTAGATCAGGGATCAGCCAGTCATGGACAATGTATATAGTCTCGATTTCATTTGTTTATTTAGGACGGGGTGGGGTGGAGGGGGTTTACAACACTATTTATTATACAGTAATCACTTAAGGGAGGGGCAATGGTACCAGGTACCAATACCTCTCTTTAGCCACCTTGATGCAGGATAGGTCCAGGGGTGTGAGCTTCTGCTCATGAAACGTTAATGGTGTCAATAATCAGATAAAAAGAGGTAAAGTACTTTCACATTTAAAATCTTTACAGGCAGACATAATGTTTCTGCAGACAACACACTTGTCAAATGACTCTCATGGTAGACTGAGTTGTAAATGGGTAAGTGAAATATATCATTCTAAATTCTTATCGAAAGCAAGGGAAACAGCAATTCTCATCCACCAGGGAGTCACTTTTAAACATTTATTTACTATAGCAGATAAAAAGGGATGTTATGTGATGGTTTTGAGGGAGCTACAATCAGCGCATTTAACATTATTGACTGTATATGGGCCAAACTATGGTGACCCTTAATTCTTTAGGACAGTTTTTAGGTTAATCCCAGATATATCAAATACAAATCTAATTATAGGGGCTGACCTTAACTTTGTACTTGATCCACACTTGGAAAAATCTAACATTTATATAACAACATCCTCAAATTCATGCAACCATGTAAAAACATACAGAGAATACAGTTGACAACAATATAGTTGACATCTGTAGAACACTCAATCCTTTAGATAGAGAATATTCATTCCACTCTAACGTCCACAATGTTTACAGCCGAATTGATCACCTCCTGGTAGATGGGAAAATGCTTTCTTATGTTTTTAATACAAAATATCATAATCTCTGACCGTAGACCTGTCACCTTTTCATTAAAATTAGATACATTTATAAGCCACAGAGGAAATGGAGGTTTAACCCCCAACTACTTGAGAACAAACAATTCTGTGAATACCTGAATCACACATTACAGTATTCTTTGATATCAATGATAAGGATGATGTTTCAACAGTGTTATTATGGAAGACTTTTAAAGCGTAACAGAGAGGTTGTATATCATTTCAAACTGAACAATTAGAATTGGAAGAAAATATGAAAAATTGGACTCAGACAGTGCTAAGAAAGATGAGATCTCTGCACTCAAATATAAATTTAATAATTTGTCATCTGACTGAATAAGTAGAGCCTTTTAATTTGGTGACAAACCACATAAATTGTTAGCAAGTCAACTACAAAACTGGAAAGTGAAAGAAATATTCATAAAATAAAATCAAAGTCTGGAACTCTTTAAAAATATCACAAGGACATCAATGCAGAATTATGAAAGGCTGTATACATCTCAGAGGAGTGCACTGCCAGGGGTAATGAAAGAATTTCTGGGCTCCGGCAAACTACTAGAACTAGACCAGGACGACCATAAATACTTAGATGCAGAGCTCACCTGCAATGAAATAATAGTCGAAAAGCATTTGACCAAGTGGAATGGTCATACTTGTTCTCAGTAATAGAACATTTTCAAATTGGAAACAAGTTTATTGCATGGGCTAAACGACAACCCCAGCACTAGGATACTGACTAATCAGACGCTGTCCACACAATTTGCACCTGGAGGCTGTAAGCAAGGCTGTGTACTGAGTGCCTTATTATTTGCTTTAGCCCTGGAATCTCTTGCAAAAACAATTAGAACACACACCAACATACATGAGTTTAACACAGTTTTTTCTTCAAATAAGATCTCTCTGTACGCTGATGACGCTGCTGTATATAACCCAGCCCAAGACCACGATTCCAAAGATTTTGGAGGTCATTAACCACTTTGAGACATTCTGGACCATTGGAAAAAACTACCAATCTCCCTATCAGGCAGGGTGAATGCTTTTAAGATGGTCTTCCTTCCACAAACTCTTTATCTCTTTCAGAACATACCAACATTTATTACTGAATCGTATTTCTAAAATTAGACTCATTCATTTTATTATTCATCTGGAACTAAAAAGAATGCAGAATAAAAATAAAAATTACCAAAAAATATCTATGTAAGTCTAAAGTGAATGGTGAACTCGTTTTCCTAACTTCACTACACATTATTGGGCAGCCTGCCTTGGCTCGCATGTCCATCGTCTAACTGGCTGGAGATTAAGAGGGAGGACTGCCTGCACTATTCAATAGGTGCAATTGTACTGTCACCTGTAGCGGCTGATAAAAGCTTCTACAGACACAGCCCAGTAATATAAAATATAATGAGGATCTGGAAACAAAATAGAAAAGCACTTTAATCTCTGAAAAGTCTATTTTTTTACTGCCTATTATATCTAATCCATTTTTTGCTCCCTCAAACATGGACGGCTTTTTTAATGTCTGGAAAGAGTTAGGTATAGTTAATGTTGGTGATCTATATGTCAAGGGTACTTTTATATCCTTTGAAAAGCTTCAGGAAAAATATGACCTACTCTGGGCTTACCGTTTTAGATGCTTTCAAATCAGTGACTATGTGAGGAAGCTTCTTCCTGGATTTAAAAACGCATTCCCAGATAAATTGGATGGGTGTCTGCACGATCCAAAATTAACACTCGCCAGCTGCCAAATGCGAGTAAATTTTTTGTTTGGTGAGTAAATCTCAAAGGGGTATCCGCCAAATGGCGAGTAAATGTTTGGACCAAATTAGTCATGTTTTTTCAGTCTTCCTTTTGGTGGATTTCTTCTTTATGTTCCTCTGCTGTCTGCATGTATGAACGACGTGCACGTACACAAACATGCACTGACAGAAACAATCACACTTGACACGAGAATGCACTGCACTGTTTCAGCTCTCTTTACTGTTTAGATCAGGCTAATTAAGTAGGTAAATATGTGGAGATCTTTAGCAGGAGCCAGCCAGCTTTCCAAAAGAAAGCATGGTGAACTAGAAGATAAATCAGCAGGGCTTACAGCCCCAACCAGAAAGTTCAGTGAAAAGTGATGGTTTGGATATAGCGACGCCTTCTGTCTGCTTCACGGCCTGGTTCCACTCACTTTCCACGCACTGACTGTAGGTGGTAACACATCTGCACATGCCGCGCTGTCAGCACAGCAGAACTCTGTTGGACATGATGTTAGCCTGTTAGCTTAGCTTAGCTGTTTTCAACCTGAAAGCTTTAAATTTATTTATTATCAGTTTTTGTTAAGTTTATTTTTTAAACAATAAAATAAAAAGCAAAAATCAGGAATATGATCCCACCAAGGCTGTAAAGCTGTGGCACAAGAACTGTTACAAGAGCAGGAGGCCAGACTTCACGGACTGTGTAAAAACAGGAAGAGTACAGAGGGAGGAGTCTGATTAGGTTTTAGTTAATGAATTCAGACATTAACACTTTATCAAATAGAACCGTTTTTCTTGTTGCCTTTGTTTAATGTTGCTGTGACTTCCACTTTTAGTTTGGATACAACACAACATAGTATTATAGAAAATAGAGGTAGAGGTATGTGCGTAGAGGTATGTGTGTGTGTGAAATAATTTAATAATTTGGCCAGTAAAAAAATATGTTTGGCCGGTAGATGTTTGGCAATCTGGGTGTCTGAAACTGTACACTGGTTCAGACCAAGTTATAGCCACTCAGACAGGATGCAAAGTCACCCTAATACAACTAAGATTAAATCTGAATGGGAGTATGAATTAGGACTGCCAATTACTGATAACGCTTGGAATTCCATCTTAGAAGATGTCCATATCTGCTCTTTAAATACTAGACATTGCTTAATCTAATTCAAAGTCCTACATAGAATCTATTATTCAAAATTTAAGTTACACATGTCTTCTGAAATTTCACCCATATGTGATAAATGTAAGTGAAAAAAATGTGATCTACTGTGTGGCTTTACCATGTGTGCTAAATTACAAGACTTCTGGCTTTTTGGTTTATTCTAAAAAATATTTAGAGTAAAGAAACAACCTGAACCAGTCCTAATAATCTTGGGTATATCAGATGTATTGAGTCTTTTAAAACGGACGCAACAATTGTTATTGTCATATGGTCTAATCACAGCTAAGAAGCTAATTCTAATTCTTTTTTTTTTCTTTTCTTTCACTTTAAGGGGATCTGGTTTTAAATTTTGAATATTGAACTGTGAATTGTTCTGTACTTGACCTTTTTTTGCTTTCCAAAAATTAATTGATAAAAATATTTAAAACAAGTTTGTTTTATGCTTAATACAATACTGTAATTAAGTTAAGTTATAATGATATTAATGAGAGAATTTTTAAGAATGCTTACTTTTTGGTGTAAGTAAATAATAATGTAAGTTACTTTTTGAATTAAGTAACTAGTAACTGTAGCTACGACACAACACTGTTAATAGCAATGAAAGTTATAGAAAAATCATGGCATGTGTTTCCTGATTTGTTCAAGTAAAAGAACCATGTTAAAATTTAAATTGATAGGAAATCATGAAGCTTTTTCCAGGCTTGCCATTGCAAGGCTTGCTCCAGAGCTTTCCTGTGACAGCTTTTCTATATTAATTAACACCATCTGTAGGAAAATTGTGGAACCAATTACTCCATTTGCTTCCAATTTGTTCAGGAATAAGAACATTGAGGCTGAAGTTCAGATTTCTCCCGGTCTCTTTTTAACTGTAAGCTAACATGACAGCAGTTGCATCCAGTTTGATCTAATTAGGCCAATGATCTAACTTCTTCGAACATTTCTGTATCTCAGTCTACTACTTCTCTCTTGACCCTCCTCCTCTGCAGCTCCTTTTTTCACTGTCTTCCCTCTAACATCCATGACATCTGCTTCCAATAAGCAGCAGGCCTGTTTATTGCCTTCCGGCTGGTGAGAAGTTGAGAACAGACAGGATGTAGTCAAGTGACATGATTTACTGTGATGGAGAACCAGAGCCATTTTTCTGTAGGAAGCCGTTGTAAACTTCTCTTCATTCACCTCTCTTGTTACGCCTGTTACCAACCACAGACTTTAACGTTTTGTTTCATCATCCGATCGTTTATTGACTCGCCTCATCATCTCCCTGCTTACTGTGTTCATCATTACTTTTTCAACCACCCCCTCCTCTTCCTTGTTCTTCTGCTCTCCTCCCCCTGCGCGTCCTCCTACGTGAATTCACTCTTTGTGCTTTTTTTTTTCTGCTGCAGTTTGTCTGTACTCAGGTCTATGTGAAACCTCATATCCTCTTGCATCCTCTCCTGTGGGTTTGCTATGCGCTGATCCACAGAATGATGCTGAATGTAACAGCCGTCAAGCAGAGAGACTTCAAAGGCCCCTGATTTTAACGGGATGTTTTATACTGAGAGAATAAATGATCACTCGGCTGGAGAAAGTGGAACAGTCTAGTGATCTGATTAAAATAACAGTATACCAACACTTTAGTTACAGTTTTTTAGTTTGTTCTGGCACAGCTACCAATTATATTTCCCATGAACTCTATTCCATATCATACATCCATTTTCTACATTCTTATTTTAGCATATGTGGTGTTGTTTACTTGCTAATGCCTGCCTGAATAAAGTGCAGCTGAATGAGGAGAGGAATTTCCATTTTCGGTCCTGGCAAATTGATGACCCAGGTTTTCTTCTTCCTCCTACCTTCTTTTTCTTTTGGTCAGTGGTCAAGATAGCACCCCAATATGAACAGCTGTTGTAACTGCATGACGTCATCCAAGCAGGTTTGGTCTGCTTGAGTAAAGTGCAGAGTGAAAGCAGAACAAAACCCATTAACTTGCTACATTTCTCACATACCTCGCCAAATTAGACAGAATCCTGCAGACTATCCTGGTATGGATGTGCCCTAAAGGCTTGTTTATGTTCCCTTATATATGTAAATCGGTGCGTCCATTTGAAACGTTGTCAAACTTCACTGCCCACATTCTCCTAAGCGTCCTTTATGTTGGCATGGTTGTCACCCCTCATTATCGGGTGCGCCACAGTTTCGGTGTGTCAATCCACACCGGGAGCATGTCAGGTGGGAAACGCGCCTGCGAATGCAGTCCACCTAGCTGGATCTGCGAAATCAAAAATTCCCAGGAGATTCTTCTGATTCTTCACTGCCAGGATAAACGTCTCGTCTTCCACGATGAAAAAAAAAAAAAAAAAAAATACAGAGAGACCCTGACCGATTAATGACGTAATGTTTACATGGTTCAGCAAATGCAAATCTACATGGGGGCTTTTATTTTGAAAATTACTGGAAGCTTTTACTCTGCTCCCATGCCTGATTCTGATTTCCTGTCTGTCCCTATCTGAACTGCCAAGTTTGACGCGTTCTGGATGCGATTTCCGTCAAAAATGGACTCGCCTCGTTTGTTTAGCAGAGAGCAGCAACAAGGCGCTTCAGGGATGCTTCTGACACACACTGCGGCGCGCCCAGTGTGAACCAAACCATTCACTAAAATTTCCACAAACAGCTGCTGCGGCACACATGTACACGGTGGAAATTGGGGGTTGCATCCACTTGCAGGCAGTGCAGAATTCACAGTTCGCCCCAGTTTCAGACTTAAGCAAACATGATGACGGTGAAGGTGATCATGATAATGCCCATTCTCAGAAACAGATATGAAAAGAGGGAGCACAGTTGACTGTGGTGGTCTGCAGCCATTAAATACATCACAGAAGACGAACAAAAAGACTTTGTCGCATGTGTATGCTTATTCAGTTTAGAACATAAATAGATGTTTAAACAAAGTGATGTGTAGCTTGAAAAACAAAAACGTGGCAGTGGTTGGACAGTTTAAATAATGGTTACAAAGGAAGAAAGGACGTATGGGAGAATGTCAACAACAACAAAAAGGTTGGAAGACACTGAGATCTAGCATGCAGATTGTGCTCTTTCAGGCCAGTTTGTGAGCAAACACAAACACCATGAGGACTTAAAGGGACTTAAGATGAGTTATTTGTTTAGCTCTCTTAGATGATGTGACTCTGGGGCAAGTTTTTTTTTTTTTTTTTTCTTCTTCTTTTTTTTAAAAAAAAATCTAAAAGTGTAATGTTAACTCGGATTATGGACTTATAGTATGGTTGGGTATATCACAGGGAGTCATATTATGGCTAAAATATGGAAAAGCTCCCTTCAGTAACTTATAATTTGGACTAAATATAAAGATTAAAAACCATTAAAAACTGGTCAAAGTAAAACAGAGATCTCAAATGCCAGAGTTTTGGTCACCAGTATGGGCTGCTTGTTGCATAAATATGGCTGCCATGTTGGAAGAGGAAAGTTTATCCTGTGAATGTCCCTTTTTTCTATCACAATGACATTTCTAGATCAGCTGAATTGTCTAAACTTTTACATGTTTTTAAACATAAACATAAATGGCCACCAATTAGTGGTCAGCATGCACATACTCAGTGTTACAAAATGTAAATTTGTTCAAGCTGTATCCCCCGTTCGCCATCTTCCTCGGGTCAACTAGAGGAAGTCCCATCTCATCATGCTAAGGCTACAAAGTAGGAGTAAAAAATAAGGGATTTCAATTAATACACCTACACTATTTCTAAATTTAAGACACTTAACATATATTGACTTAGAGCTTCATGTATAACTGAGTTGCTCATTGTTTTAATGCAGAAAGATATTTAATAGCTCAGAAAATGTCTCAGATCTGGAAAAAATTTCCTTAAGTTTTCCAACATTTGTCTTTTAGCGTTAACCAGACTTACTGGAACACCTTTCACTGCTTAAAGTGGAAGTGTTCTGTTAAAGGGCATCTTCCTGAATCCGCCGCTTATGGAAAGTAGTCTATGTCAAATGAAAGGTTCAGGTGTCATTCAAGAAATAAATTTGTTAATTTTTAATTATTTTAAATACTGTAAATAAAAAGGCAAATATGATGGACTAATGAGTACATCCACTAAAAGTGCTGATTAGAGGACTGTCAGCAAATACTGAATGTAAAGAAGATGAGTGGGATGAAAAGGCTGTTCCTGCTGGTCAGGTTTAAGGTCTCTTTCAGCCTTGGTCTCCACAGTTAAAGATTATTTCCAGCATAAATCAACCCTTTTAGCAATTTAGAGGACATCGTCCTCAACTTTGTGACAGGCCTCTCGCTTTGTTCTCTTGCCAGGATTTAGCTCTTCAGCATCTGTACTTCATCTGTCTGGTAACCACAAAAGTGAAATTTGTGGTTGCATTAATCACTTTTACAGTAGTTGTTTAACAAAACATGAGGTCAAGGCATTTTCTTCTTGGCAAACTTAACATCTGTTTTTCCACAATAACTTATTTTTCACCCTTTAAGCAGAGCTTTCTAATTTTATATATATATATATATATATATATCACTTATTTGTGTGCAGTTGTCGCAGCACTGATTTGACTTAGGTCAAGGCTTATTGGGGTATAAATTTAAATAAACTGCAAATATGAGAGCTGGTTGTCATGGATATTGTATAGTGAATATTTAGGCTCCTCTCATCTCTTCCTTGTGAATAATTTTAGGCAAAACGGCAACTATGATGTGTCGGAATCAGTCGTTGTCTAGAGGACCTGTTGCCAAGGCAACGCAGCGATGCACAGTGCTCAAAGGCAGGCGTAATTTCAAATCTCTACACATGCAAAGAGTCATACATTTGCTCACAAGAGCCCACATATGCAAAAAATAGACTATATATAATTATAGCATGACCCACAGGCAGCAGGGGATGCCACTCTCCCTCACCTCCCCTCTGCTGTTCTCCCACCTCTGCAGTGATGAAGATGGTGATGAAGAGGATGAGCCCACCCCATTTTGCATTTCCTCCACATAGTGACTCACGGTGTGCTTGCACATTGTGGACAGAAGTGGCTCTTATCCCATGTTACTGCTGTTGTGTTCCACATTTCCGTACAGTAGGTCACAGGTGAAGCAGCTCCTGAGTCACATGACTCCTGCAGGGCAGTTATGATGCAAGCAGACAGTCTGAAGTCAGGTGGGGGTGTTGATGTGTTTGTGTGTGTGTTTGGCGTAAGGTGAGGGTGGGTGTGCAGTTGTGATGGTGGTGATAGTGTAACATCATGTGGAGCAGACTGAGGGCCAAATCTGGGCCAGCAGGATTAGCAGCTCGTTGGATAAATTGCTGAGAGGAGGGTGCTGCTGGGGGGATGGGTTTGTAGGCATGTGTGTGTATATGTGTGTGTGGAAGTATGTGTAGGTTAAGCCATCCGTACTGACAGGAGTCAGAAATTGTATATAAGACAATATGTTAAAGATGTCGGATTTATTTCTTCGCATGGTTCCAGTAGAGGGTGGGTGTTCACTCAGCCATATGTGGGCCTGTGTGTGTGTGTGTGAGAGAGAGAGAGAGAGAGAGTGAGAGAGAGTGAGAGAGAGAGCGACAGATGATTTAGGCTTGAAAAGCATCTTCATTGCCTTGTTGTCTTACACATACAAGTTAAACTTTGTAATTACATGCAAATTCAGAAGTCACAAAAATACAGGTGTTTCAGGCAGTACAGACAGTGATTAAGCATGACGGGATTATTTTACATGAATTTGCATTAAAGTTGTCTCCCTTCTGTTTTAACTAAGGGCAGGAAAAGAAAGTGGAGAAATAAAGAAAAAAACCACTCATTTGTTGTGACGTTCCCATTTGTGTTAAATTCTAAATCATAACAAGACTGACCCAAATTTATGTGTTTGCGTTAATCCTGATATCTTTACATTTTGTGTGTAAATGTGTGTGTTGTCGAGATGGATTAACCTTTGTCAGCGTCTGACGGTTCTGCTCAGGGATGAGAGGGTTGTGTCTCCTTGGCGACCGTTAGCTGAGGGCAGGGCTGAAAGTGGGTCATCATCACCACCACAGATTAAGGCCCCAGATCTGGACATAAACACATACAGCAATGAACACACAAAAGAAAAAGCAGGAAAAACAGAAATTCATACACATACACACAAACCTCCATAGAGAAATTAGAACTTCTCAGCTGAGAGATAAGCAAGGTGCAGCACTTTGGTTCAACTATGTGCCAAAGGTTTCCTCTTTTACAGGAAGCCAGAAGCCCATTAAAATGGCACGGATTAGACTAAAGTGACGGCGGGAAGCTCACAAAGCTGTCGCTGAGACACTGTTTTCGTATGAGCTTGAGTGTGTGTACTAGCATCTTTTTGCGTTTATGTGAAGGCCTGATTTGTTCTTCCGTATTTCTAATAGAATATATTATACCCATATTCCTGCAGCTGGAATAATGTGTCACAAATACCACACAACACTGTGCATATCTTGGAGAATTTACAGGCTTTGGCAACATTCAACACTCTGAGAAGAAGGAAGGTACAGAACAAAACACTGGGCAAAATGGACAGGACAAGACTAGAATCGTTGTTTTCCCACTGTTAGATTCTTGATTATAGTTTTGTTTGGATATTTTGTGAGGACTATAGTTCCATAAGCAAAGAAACAGCTGTTTTGTATAGTTTCACCCCAGTATGAGGCACAGAGGAGCTCCTCCTACAGCGCTTGCTACATTGAAACTGGTTTTTTACCTTTAAACCTTAAGGAAGACTAATTATTTGCACTCAAATATGTGCATAGAAAGGAATACACATATACATTTGTATATACATTTGTACAGATACACATACATATGCATACAGCAGAAACACAAAAAATTGTAATCATGCAGTCCTCACTACACACCGATCCCAAGGGAACAGTAAGCTGATGAAAATGAAAAGAAAATATATAAATAAATAAAAACCTACAAAGCCACAGAAAACACCCATCCTGGTTGCCACCTTAGTTCTCATCTCTCAGTATCTTCTCTATTTTCTGCCCCTTTGGACCTCCTGTCAGGCTGGGGCAGACACAGATAGCTCAGAGTGATGCAGCAGCCATTTCTCAAGGCATTGAAAAACAGACACCACAGTTCATGGCGAGGTCAACCTCTGGAATCACCTCCTGATCCCAGAGATTAGCTCCACCATAACCTATACTGTGCAGCTAAACACTTTTAGCCTCAACCTCAGAGCTAACTGTCAGACAAAAAGAAAGGCATGCTGATCTCAAGCAGTGTGCCAGGAAGACAGCCAAAAGGTCAATGTAATGCCTGTAGTGAGGCTGGGAAATACAGGAAAGACAACAGAGCAGAATGAGGAGAGAAAAACAAGCATTATTAATGGTGTAACTTTCAGAGGATTGATGCATCTTTGTTCATTGACTGGAAAATTGTTTAACTTTTTGAGCCATGCAGTAATGAATATTTGGATCCTATAATTTATGAACAAGAATGTATTAAAAATTTCTAGTCATCAATATGGCTGTTGACATATGTTGTGCTTGAAACTACACTTGCTGGTTATTAGGTACACTGTTCAACTACTTGTTAATACAAATAGCTAATCAGCAAATCACATGCCACCAACTCAGTGCATTTACTCATGTAGACATGGTCAAGATGACTTGAAGTTCAAATTAATCATCAGAATGAGGAAGAAATGAGATTTAAATTAATTTGAATGTACATCACATCCAACCTTGAAGCAGATGGGCTACAGCAGCAGAAGACCACACCGGGTGCCTCCTGACAGCTAA
This sequence comes from Melanotaenia boesemani, assembly GCF_017639745.1. NCBI lineage: Eukaryota > Metazoa > Chordata > Actinopteri > Atheriniformes > Melanotaeniidae > Melanotaenia > Melanotaenia boesemani. Next base: position 14,623,209 of record NC_055705.1, read on the forward strand.
GAACAGGAAACTAAGGCTACGATTCACACAGACTCAGTGAAGCTGGACAATAGAAGATTGGAAATAATAAAGAATTTAAAATAAAGGTTAGTAAAAGAAGTTGCAGTGAACCACGTGAATCCATGGATCCATCCTGCCTTGTTTCAACCATTCAGGCTGGTGATGGTGGTGTAATGTTTTGGGGGATATTTTAGTACCGTCTGAGCATGGTTTAACCACCACAGCCTATCTGAGTGTTGTTGTTGACCTTTTCCATCCCTTTATGAGCCCAGTGTAGCATCTTCTGATGCTACTTTCACCAGGATAATGCACCATGTCACAAATCCCAGATCATCTCCACCTGCTTTCTAAAACATGACAATGAGTTTACTGTACTCCAATGGTCTCCACAGTTACCAGATCCCAATCCAATAGAGCACATTTCAGGAACAGTGGATTGGGAAATTCTCATCATAGGTGTGCAGCCGACAAACCTGCAGCCACTGCGTGATGCTGCCATGTTAATATGAAGCAAAATGAAGACCTTGATGAAGGCAAAAGGACTCCAACCTGGTCCTAGGAAATGTGCCTAATTAAGTGGCCAATTAATTTAGAAGACACCACCATACCAGATTTTAACTTTAAGTTAAAGACTCTTGCAGCCGATTACTTCCATTCACACGGGACAACTTGCTTATTTTGCTCCTACATTGATTCCCCACTATATGAGTTTTTCTTCTGATGTTTTTAAGCATCAGTGCAAAGAGTTTAAATGCATCGGCTGCGTGTGTTGATAAGGTTTCTTTCTGTCAGTAAAGATCTTATTAATTTGGTATCTGGCTATCTTGGTCAATTTGAACTTTAAATAGGCTATGTGCAAAGTTTTCTAGGAACTGATAGCATCGCTAAAAGATCTGAATCACTGCATCCTACCAGTGGCACTTCACATCTCCGTGGTAACAGAAGAGCTTGTATCACCGAAAACAGACTGCTCTCATGTTTAGTATAAGGCCACCAAGAGAGTTTCCACTTAATGTTTCAAACAGCTAGTCATGATGGACTTAACAGAGGTGTCCAGAGGCTGCTTTGTCCTCATTTTATTCTTCTCCTCTCCCACTAACTCCACATATGCTCATGAAGGAGCTGCAGTGTCCTCATTACTGTTGGACAGCCCCATTTGGGCTCCACTTTCTCTTCTGTCTCGCTTTAATGAGAGAAGACAGGCATTCGACAAGCCTTCATGGCTTTCTCTTTAATGGATGGAGTTGCAGAGGCAGATAAGAAAGTTTCTGCTGTCGTGCAGGAGCACAATCTTAACAGAATCTCCTTTGAGCCCAAGTAACCAGATAAATATGCTCTTGATGATATAAAATTAAGCACAATCAGTAGGTGCATAGGTCATGAGGCTTCAAAATGTAAGAATATGCTTTTAAAAAACTGGCTGGTGTTCTTGACATTTACACACATGCCCCTACAAACAGTGTTTAAATGTTCCAGGCATGGATGTGCATTTATTCTTGGTGCCCTTTGTTTAGTCCAAATCTTGCTCTGTTGTTACCTATTTTTAGTTAATACTCTCCACACAGTCAGAAATAGACAACTAAAGGAGATTATACATGAATCCAAAAATCTGACTACCAACCCCCACCAACATGCACAATGTATACATCCCTTTGATGTCACAAGCTTTACAGAGCTAATTGTTGAATTTTTTAGAAATATCTTTACCCATACATTGAATATGAAACAATATATAGCCCTTAGGGATGCCTCTCATTTGGTATTTAGAAAATCTTGTAAATGGATTACCATGTAATTTGGTACAGATATACAGGATACTATACCCAGGAGAAAGATAGTGCTGATTTGGGTTATGCTGTGGACTTTGTGTATTGAGTAAAATGGTCCGAAGTGGTCTGCAATTAGCTAGAGATGTTGATGAAACATACATACATACTATATTTTTTGATGAAAATAGCAAGTCTCACCGGACTGCATCATACAACAGTGAATAAAGATTATCCTTCTCTCAAATATGACCCTACAAGTCGTGCAGAAATTACTTATGACATTCATAGAATGAGACCTCTAGTGGTCATGATAGGAAATGCAGTTAAAGAGTGACGATTGTGTCCAATAAGAAATGTGGACATAGAGCAAAGGATGTATTTTAGCCATGATGTTTTACAAACTCGAAACCAAGTGATGTTTTTGCCCTGAAACCAACCAGAAAGTGACTAAACTGGTTTAATCGACGGTAATTTTGAAGGGACATGGTTCAAAGCACTAACTGGACCATCCAACTTTCATCTTCCAGCTTATTAAAATTAAATACCTTGCTAAAGGAAATACTTCAGAATGATGTCTGAAATATGAGATTGTTCATATACATGTAGTTTACTTCCTGCCACTCACAGGAATGCTAGTTTAGAGGACTCAGTTATGGTCATACATAATGATATGAATAAATGAAATCTTTGCTTGTTTTAATTAGGGGACTTCGATGAGCCAGCTTGACTGTAGGCCCTTTATGTTACTGGACTATGGCTGAAAAACTTCTGTCCAAGAAATGCAGAACATGCATTTGAACTCAAGTAAACCCTGGTGCGGTTCGCTTGCAGTGTGAAAGCAAATAGACCATCCAGTGAATCAAAGAGAGGAAGTGACGTAGAGCGTGTTGTAGTGCAACATAATGGATTGCGCTCTGTCTCTCCTGCGCCTGCTTTTACCAAACCAGAAACCCCAAGGCTGCATGTATTTATTGTTGCTCCATTCTTTACTTCCAGTGAATGAGCCATTTTTAGTCCTGGCCAATCAGAAAGCAGTACTTTCTTCTTCTTTTTTCTTGGTCAGCGGTCATTTCAGGGAATATTGCCTCTAGTGAGCAGTTGTTGTGACATTGTTCAGGTGGTTTGATATGGTTGAGTAATGTACAATATGAAAGCAAACCAAACCAAACGAAGATGCAAATTTTTAAAGAAGTCCTGTCCAATCAAACGGAGTCCCCCAGACAATCCTAGTGTGAAAGCAATACTGCATATGTTTTACTTTAAAAGTCTGTGCTTCTGATTCATTTAGATGGCATCCTGTGACAGGTATATTTTGCTTTAAAAACACCAAGTCACATGCCAGAAACTGGATATTGATACATTGGCTGTTTTGAAAGTGCACCATGGCTGATTCAGTGAAGAAATTAAAGGAGGAAATGAGGAAAAGAAAGAGAGAAAGGTCAATATTAGACTGACTTTTACAGACTGGATAGAGCCCAGAGAATAGACAGGACACCAGACACTGAATTAGTTTTCATTAGGGGGTCCCAAAGGGCTAAAATCTGCCTAATTTCTGTGGCGCTACTTTAAAGGGAAAGTAAATGGATGTATTTAACCTAAAAGTGCAAAACATTGATGGAACAGATTCGGCTTTTCTCTCAAACTTGGTCCAAAATGTGTGGTGTTAATTTCTCCTTTATGTTCAATATTTTCCAGATAACTCAAGAATCAGTGTGAAATCCTTTGGCCTAATTTGAGCTGTAAAATAATCTCATTTCAGCTAAATGCTTTGTTGTCATGTCTCACTCTGAATTGAAATGTTTGGTTGCAGTTTTCTTGGTAGGAATTATGAGATTTCTGGATCTCTGGAACGCAACATCGTCAGAGGCTTGGGCCAGGCTCCAAGCACTGCACATCTTATGTGTGTGTGTGCATGTGTATGACGGGATGGTGAGTGTGCCAGAGAACACTGTATCTCATCTTCTGGACAAGCCCTTAATCTGTGTGATCCAGCAAAAGATTATGGGGGTTCTGCGAGAAATATGGAACTTGTGTACCCTCCAAGCTTGACAGCTGACAGTTTAGCGTTTTTATGACCATTCCTGTTTGTACATTTCTTCTTTATTTACAAAGGAGTTCGACCACATTCTGTTGATTGTATTAGCCAAAAAAAAAAACAAACAACAAAAAAAACTGACCATGCCATTTGCTTATTCTTTGTTTGTCTGTGTAAGCTCCCATTTTTAATTAAAAACAGGTAATCTCTTTTGCCCTTTAGTGATGACATGTTTACTTAAATTTCTGTTCTCAACTTAAACAGTGCATCACGACCTGTATCCTGAATAAAATTTGATTTTTTTTAAATTGCACTTAATAGTATTTGTTTATGAGATGGAGGAGTTTAATCACATTTGGCTAACTTCTTGAAAGGGTTTATACTGCTTAAATGGACACGATCTGAAACCAAATTGAACAGGGAAAAAAATTCTATCATCATAACATTCCCAAATTGTATTCCACATAGCTGCTTAAGGATGTGGGTTTCTCCATCTCCAGACAGTAAGTAACTCGATGAACATATGATTTGAACATAAATCTACACAAAACATCATATGTGCAGCCTTGCAATGTTACGATTTTGCAGCTTTCTGGGAAATTGATATGAAATTAAGCTGTGGATGAACATAGAAACGACACATTTCTTTTATGGGACAGGGCTACTGTTTGGCTACAGTTTCATTTTTGTAAACATATGCATTTAAAGATGTCTTTATATACTTTTAGGTCCTATTCCTTTCCTTCTTTGTAATATGCAGCTTCCATATATGCAAAGTTACAAAGCCCAAAGCAGACATAATTCTTTCCCACAGACTTTAAACTTCTTTAGAATTCTCATTTTTAGCCCTTTACCTAACGACATCGCCATGACGCATATGAAGAAAAAAAAAAAAGCCTGCCAAGTTGCTAGCTTGGCACACTTCACACAGAGGATGACCAGCTGAATGGCACATCGCCATTGTCTGCTTAAGAGAACACGGATCTCTTAAAGAGACAGCAAGTAAAACAAAGTGTTGCAGATAGAAGGTGACAAGAGGTGCTAGATCAATGTACAGTAGGGGATAAATGTTTATTTTTAAATATTAAACCATGAAAACTTACTCTAGTGCACTCTAGTGTCCTCCTAAAATGCTATAATCCCATACATGAGGATCATATGGGCTCTTTAATGCTTTTTGCGCTGGAGGGCTTGAATAGTTTCAGTAGAGGATCATGAATGGAAGTGAATAAATATGGCATTAAGTGATTTAGTTATGGAAACAGGATCACATAGTGTAGTCTAAACATGTGGTTTGGTTCAAAAAGTGTAAAGACAGGGTAAAAAAAATATGTTTACTTTATGTTAACTCTTTAATGTCTGATCTATCTATCTATCTATCTATCTATCTATCTATCTATCTATCTATCTATCTATCTATCTATCTATCTATCTATCTATCTATCTATCTATCTATCCATTCATTTTGGGGGGCAAAGTTCTAAAATATTATATATAAAAAATGTATCCATTTGTTAAACCACATACAGTTGTTGTTCATTTGAATGATAAATTGATGAAAAATTAATATAAGATCAATCATGCATTAAAATAATTGCTATTGTTATTTCATACGAATTCATGAATGAAAATGCTAAAGTTGACGAATACAATTAATCATATTATTATTTATTGATTGACTGATTGATTGATTAATTGATTGATCGATTTTTTGCTTTCCTTAATATTAGCCAGACCCAAAAAAGAAAGAGAAATAAGATTTTCTTTATGAGCAGCACTAAAATGCATGTCCTAACAAATATCCTCGATCTTTAAACAAAAATATTTTTTCAAATATTTCATGTAGAAGGTATTTCCTTTATGCAGTGTATCGGATTTCCTTTTGGCTTTGAAAGCCAGTCAGATGTCATAAAGTCAGTGTGATGGTAGGCTCTTTAATACACCAGCATATGGCTGCAGAGTGGGTGTTAATTTCAGCCCTCAGGGTAAATGGATGCACTAAATGTCTTATATATGTCACTTTAGCTGTTCTTGTGTCTGATGTTTTGTTGCATGAAAACATCACCGGCTGGTGTGGTCACCTCTGTCTGCATTGTGTGGTGTAGGTGGGGGTGTATGCATGTAGTGGGGGATTTCCTGAACTGATTGGTGGGCTGAGCTTTGTCTGAAACAGGGGCACGTGGGCATGTATTAAACCCTCATTTAAGAGGATTCAGGACAGATGGTGAGCCATTGTTTGAGGATGTGTTTATTATTAGAAAATGGGGTGAGTGATGGAGACTGCACCCCCTCCTTCCCCCTCCTTTCTCTGAACAAACACACCACACCCACTTTTAACCACTTCAAGGATTCATTTACTCACCTTGCTTGATTTCTTATTGGATTGTAGCATCAACCAATCAGCCGCAAACTCTGAGACAAACAAAGGGACCCTCTTAAGTAAAGCAGACACATGGCTGTTTAGCTTTTAAGGAGCTCTGATTGGTGAAAAGTAATCCAATCAGAGCTCAAATCAATTTAAGTGTAGGTGATGTTTCCAGAATGGGAAAGAGAAAATCACATTTGAGTGAGGGCAATAACATTAATTAGATACACATCTATTATATTCACACACTCTTGTCACCAAGCATCCTTGGCGTGTGTGTCTGTGTCTTAAAATCCTCACACACATCTACATTTGTGAGGTCAGGTATTCAAAGGTGACTGACGTTAATTGAATGCCTTAAGTGGGTCCGGACAAGTTTGCTGTGACAGAGAGCTAAGAAACTCTACCATTTTTTACACTCTTTCATCTTATTTTCCCTCCTTCTCTCTCTGAATGTTTCTCACTCAGCTCACCAGATGGAGAGGGGGCGGTGAGTGTGTGGCTGTATATGTGTGTAATCATGCATGCATGGTTACCCATGAGTTTGCATCTTTACATATCCTGCACATTTTGTCCTTACATCGTTACAGCTATTTGGGCAAACAATAAAAAGAAAAGAAAAAGCACTTTCAGAGAGAGTGAGGCAGATTAAAATGAAACATAGCTGAATGCAATAGCATCTAGAGAGAAATTTTGTAAGTACACAATCAGTACAATATTCGGTGTGTTTAGGGGGCAAAGGGCATTATCTGTCATCCTCTTGGGGGCATAAATCCGCAGGGGTGAAATAAATCCGGACTGTCAGCGCCTTTGCATTTTGGATTGTTGATGTACATAGGGAGACGGGTGCTAAGCTTCATCGGGGAAGAGAGATAGAGGGGAGAGGGAGGGAGTGTGCATGTGAGGGAGGGAGGGAGAGAGAGAGAGAGAGAAAGAGCGCATCAAGTCACCAGACAGGCTCCAGCGTCCACACACTGTAAGGTATTAGTGCAAGCACAAGGAGACTCTATTCGCTAAAATAATGGATGGGACAAAGCCGGTCATGGAGTCCAACGCGGAGGAGACCCAGGACGAGGGACAGGAGAGCAAAGGTACGCTCCATCAACCGCTAATATTTTCACTTTTTTTTTTTTTCTTCGTTAGAGACATTTGCGTCTGCGCCAGCCTGAGAGGTTTAACCTACTTGCAATGGCTTTTTGCTTGCGCGCGACACAATAGCGATGCTGTTTGGCCTCTCATCCATGTCAGGTCGATTTAAGTAGCCGGAATAGTTTGTTTGCAGCAGGTGTTACCAGATCATTCCCGCTGTTATTAGCGCTATTTGACGTTGGTTGCGTTATTTTGTGGCTGTGGAGGCATTTGGAGGTTGGTGAAGGAGGGGAAAAGGGGCGGGTGGGTGGATGGGGAGAAAGGTGCTCGGTCTGGATTTACGGAGCATGCATTAATGCCAATTTGCTTTTGCGTTGTTCCACTATCATGAGCTTATTTCTGCCTAATGAGCGGTTGATAAAGAGGCTGGCTGTGCGCTGCGCTCCGTGCATGGCGGCATTGTTCTCCGCCAGGTGGATCCTCCTGCTGCAGCCGTTTCGATTAATATCGGCAGTAACGCACAGAGGCTTGTTGTCTGATCTGTCAGCGGCGTGATTGAGGGAAGGCGCCGCATTAGACGGGAGATTTTTTTGGTTTTTGCCAGACTGCAGTGATCAGTTCCAGTCGCGGACCTGGGGGCTGAAAAAAGCGGCGATCAGCGGCGCTCCTGACGCAAAGGGATGGCTGTGACCATTAGTTACAACCCCAACGCAGACATGTTAACGCAGCCTCTGTATGGTGCATACGTTCGGTTCTAAATTAATAAAGGATTCTCATTTTGATACTTAGCAAAAACATATCTCTGTAATGCAAAAAAATGCTGTTTTTCGAGTTCTTTCATCAGCGTGGAAAGAATAAAGATCGAAATATTTGTGCACATTTGTCTGATTTTATTATTTCCTCTAAATAATACCCAGACTGTGATGCTCATTTTACATCAATGTGTGTTGTAGGCGTGTCTTGGCGTCGGTGGGTTCAGCGCCCATACAAGACTGAATGTGACTGATTTGTTTGCATTATGGCTTTAGAGTAACTCAACAGGCCGTTTATCTTGGCCATCCAGTGTAGATCCAGCTTTGTACGAACAAACACGATGCACAGTTTTGCTTCGATTAAATGTGGATGTTATTTTATGCATTAATCATGATACAATGATAGCTTTTTATTTGCAGCTGCATTATTCAGCAATGGTGTTACAGCTGATCTGCATGATGCCTGTTTGTCCTGCTGGCCACCAAATCAGTACACATTAGCATGGAGGACTTAACACCTCAAGTCTTCACATGTGAACATCCAAAGTTTTGCTTTGTTTCCCACTTTCTTTTACTTTTATGCTCAACAGAAGGGTTTACCACTATTTCTTTTCATCATTTACAAAATGTAGTGACATTGTTCTGTTTTACTTCTTCCATTATCTATACCGCTCTATTAAGAGTCGCAGAAAAGCAGGAGTCTAACCCAGCTTTTAGCAGATGAGAGGCAGGGTACACCCTGGACAGGTCACCAGTCCATTGCAGGGTGACAGAAACAGCCATTCACTTTCACACTTACTCCTAGTGAGAATTTACAGTGACCAATTAACCTAACAAGCATGTCTTTGGACAGTGAGAGGAACTGGGGTGCTAACCACCACACCACCTTTTTTACTGACCTTATTATTTTATTTCTTATTGTTGCAATCTATCTAGTAATGCTAAAATTATTTGGCCAGAAACAAAAAAGCTGGTCCAATATGGTCAAAGTTTATAGCGGTAAACCAAACCAGATCTGTGTCTTACATTCACACCATCAGTCAACGTTTGGACACGTTTATCCATTGAATTTATTATGTAAATGTGTAGTACATGAATCCATTTATACTTTTATCCAAAGCAACTTGGATATAAGGAACATTTTTCAAGCTTCAGTACGATAAGAAGCCCAGGTGTTCACAGAAAGAGCGTTTTTATATATTCAAATGGAAAATTTGAAGTAAATACAGAAGTTAAAACATCTTGAACAGATCAGGTCTATCACATGTAAGAATGCAGCTTGCTGTGCCAGTTCTCACCCATACTGGCCCAAATCCGCATACCAAAAAGCTGACCAAATCTGGCAGCCATGGCACCAAACCACAGCTGGTTTACAGAGATCTAACTCCAGGTCAGAAGTGGGCAGAAACCTATAGTCTCAACCCCTCAGCTGACTAGAAAAATCATATTTAGCCTCGGTGCTATGTGATTTTACCTTAGCTTTGGGTATTTTATCATTTTGTCTTGAGTTATGTCTTCAGAATCTTGTACCCAAAAAATTTAAAACATCCTTTATAGCTGATGCTGCACAACGTGGTACCCATCCCAGTCATATTGCTGGATCATATTCTGTGTATGACGTAAGGTTCAGAGGAGTTGGGTGTCCCTGAGCAGTGATGTTTTCAAAAAGACATTACATCATCTTCTCTTGAGGCGTGCTGCTACACACAAACCAGTGTCCAATCAGAGGCTTTATCGTACATTTTCAATTGACAGAGCCAGTTTGTAGCTCCTACAGATAGTTGAGCGGCACGGCCATTTTTCCTCTGAATCCTTAATCATCTAATTTTTTTATGCAGAAGGCAGTGAAATTAGCAAGATGCTTTCACCCAGTTTAACCTCTGCATGCCTGGAATGCTGCGCCCCAGGTGTGATGTTGTGCAACAATCCACCTACACAGACAACCCAAAATAGACTGGATTTGAGGATGGCCTGTTCGTCGGTGTAATCATTTGACATCTGGAATGTGACCATAAGCTTGTAGCATCCGTTAAGAAGCTGGAGATTTACAGTGGGGGGCAAGAAGGCGAGAGTTGTCATATAAGGAGCTTGTGTGTGTGTGTGTGTGCCAGAGTTTCTGATTCAGAATGTGTGGATGAAGTTTTTTGAAAATGTATTTTGCATGAAACTAAACAGCATTGGTTTGTATTTCCTGCAATATCTTAAAATTCTAGGATCGGTTTTAGAAACAGACTTGAGAATACTGCATAACCAGATGTTTTTGAAGCGTATCTGACAAGTTACATAATATGCTGTGTTAATGTCTGGTTTGCATTCAAAATGTGTCACTTGAATCTCCATCATTGCTGGTGTTATTTGTGCTCAGTTATTAGGTGTTGATGATAATCAGTAAGTTGATGGTTGCTTTCTAAAGCCGGTCTAATTATGGTTAAGTCCAGTTTATCTGCGGATGATCAACGTGATGCAGATTTATCAAGTTTTAATTAACAGGAAATTGCAAGAAGAAAAAAAGTCCTTTTTCAAGCCCTGAAAGCAAACTTTAAATAACGAACAAATATAAGTTTACAAATCAAGGGTTAGAAAGATTCTCAGCTCGTGCCAAAAAGTAGTGTTTCATTTTGGCTTATTCGTCTTCATTTCATGCACATGCATCAGTTGCAAGTTACTTAGCTCTGCAGATATCCTAATTATGACAAATAAAGCCCATTTTCTTTATTGCACAGCTATTTTAAACCATAAAATGTACACAGGCATTGGTAATAATCCCGGGGCACATATAATATAGTTGATTGTGGATCGATCTTTTTGCATGATTGCATACTATAATCTCTAATCTGCTTGTGTGACGAGGTACTCTGTGCTCAGGAGTCGGATAATGAGACTTTAGCTTTGCTCTCCAAGGCAAAATTATATCAGATTTCTTTAGTATGAGACAGTTTCATCGAACAATACAGATTTTCTGGTTTGAATTTTTTATTTCTACCTTTAGTGTTGTTCCCTTAGCAGCTTTGAGTGCTTCAAAGTGGCCCTGCGTATATTTCATCTGCCCCCCCCTCCCTGTGTTTCAGATGGATGGCCTGTTCACACACACCTCCCGTCATTCTGCTCATGTGTGCCCACTCTTACATAACGCAGCGTTGGCTTGCCGTCGTCGGTTATGATGTTAAGATCAGAACCGTAACAGATTACATCATCGTCTGGAAAGGTGCAGGTTTTGTTGAATTTGCAGCTGAAGGGCAGAGCTGCTGCACCAACTAAGAGAGTTGCTCCAAATAAGACCTTCATGCGTTTTTTCCCACCCCAGTATAATTTGTGATGTTTGACCTGATCAAATTTATGGATCCTTTTAGAGTGATCGCTGGCAGATGGAGAGGAGGCAGGGCAGGAAGTCTAAATTATGGACTTGTGGAGTTTGCTTGCTTCTAATTTGGGGTTAAGTTGTTTTCATTTTACCATTTGACATCAAATATTCAGGTTAGACTGTTTGCACTGAAACAGATCAGATTGTTTCAGTTCAGATTGGTTTTGAAATAATGCAGATTGCTTTTGTGTGTCCAGAAATCCAACATGTTTGCATGTGTTGGTATGTTAATAACAATGTAGCTCTCCAGCATCAAAAAGTAACAGTCATTTTATTTATTTATGTTATTTCACATGTTGTCTTTAGTTGTTTTGTGCATGTAGCTTCGTGGCTTCTTGCAAAATTGCTTTAGCTTTAGATTTGACAAAAGTTTGTTAGCTTTTTGTTGTACATTTGTAGTGATCGATCCGATATGGATAAGCTCTGGTTGAAAAAATAGCTGAAATAGGATCTTGAAACAATCACCAAGGATTCTTGTCCGATGACAAAACTATAAGGTTATCAAGATATCTGCTGGTGACTTAAAACACTCCAACAGCTACCAGTGGGCAAACCAGTAATCGATGGGTTGTGATATATAAACCAAGCTAAAATTTTTTGTCATCCATCTGCAAAAATCCACCTTTCAAAGTGGTTTAGATTCAGTCTACAACAAGAGTGCTCAGAGTGCACTTTCCATTGAGGCAGATACTGTGTTTTGTAGTTTTCACAGAAATGAATGCATACTTCATTTACATGAAACTCCATCTCCATTATTTTAGTTTTTTGGATCGCATTTTCTAAAATAATTCTGGATGCAATATGGATTTTTGCAGTCTGAAGAAGGCTGAAAATGTTTTTGCTCAACCTCAACTAAGCCTCAAATGATAAATCACTTGTTTTGTTTTTAAGTTGGCCACATACATGTCAGTCATGTGACATAAAAGGGTCACAACACAGTCCAGCTGAGCACAGACTGAGCCCTTAAATCTAAAGGCCACCTCCTGTTTGATGATCATCAGGAGGAACTAGGCTGCTCTCCCTGTTGGTTTTGACATTTGTTTTGTCATGCATTCCTCTCTCCTCTTTCTTCACCTCATTGTGGACAAAAATATAGGATGATGTATTTTAAATGAAACATTTGAACCAATAAATGGACAGCAGATCTAGCTGAACTGAATTCCTTAAGTCTTCTTTTCCCATCTGCGTGCATCATTTCCATCATTACAGTATTTGAAAATGTCTTAATAGCAAATGGTGCAGAAAATATGCTTGTACTCCACTTCTGATTAAGATTATTTGTTGTTACTGTGTGTTGTAATCCAATTTACAGACCAAAGCAAAGCCCTGCTGCTCCCCACACACACATATTCACATGCACACACGCACATATAAATCCTCATCTTCTTCACACCCACAAAGCATTGAGAGTTTACAGAAAACCACTCATTATTCCTCTTGTATGTGTGTAATTACCTCAAGGCCGAAAACTAGAAAATTCATCACCCAGTCTTTACACATTCATCTGCAAAGGCTTTGCTAACTCTTGATATCCTAACTCGGTGCTTGCTCGGGCAACAGATGTGTGCAATTATTAACATATAGATCTTGGTATTAACCACACATACAGGTAATATGTAGTGAAACATAAGCCACCAAAGTGTTTACCCGATCTATTGTAGCTGACTCCCACATCAACTCTGACATCACTGGAATTAGTTTCACTCTTGCTTCTATTGCAAATCACCTCTCTGTACTTAAACGACAAAATGAGACAGAATGATGCTATAACTGTGGGTCAGTCCTGATTAGTTTGGTTTCTGTTCATTTCCTTAGCAAAACTAGTGACACATCTTCTCTCCAAGATGCATTGCAAACTGCTACTAAGTCAGTCTTGATTGATAAGTTTCCCTCTTATCTTTGATTCTTTTTTCTTTTATTGTCCAGCTCTCACCCACCTTTCAGTATCTCTCTTTCCCCCACACACTCACCCTTGCACACACCCTTCGCCCATCCTCCTCTCGCCCTGGAGGTGTGTGAGGTTGTGGGAGCATGTGAAAGCCGTCACACAGAGAAAGGCTCATGTGTTCTTCATTTGAAGCCATTTGCCCAAAGCATGCTGTCAGCCTCCATCTGGATATGTGTGTGTGTGTGTTTGCTAGATAGTGTTGGCATGTGTGTTTGCATTTGTTTACGTGTCAATGACCAGGAGTGGTTGAAGGGAATGTCTGTAAGAGTGCTTTGCTTGCACCAAAGGAAAATCTCTATTTTTGTGCACATACATGTGGGTGAGACCGTGTGGTTCACAGTTATGCTCATATTCATCCTTCTCCATCCCTACACTGTGGTCACATATATATTTAAATGTGCTTTCTTCTATGCACACATGCACAATACAAGCTGTAATTAGTAGCATTCTTTGTTTAAATCACAGAAAACCCCTAAGATGGCTTTTTTTGTCTCCTGCTTTGAAAGGAAACATGTTATGTGTTCTAACTACTCCTTTCATTTAAACAGCATAGGAAAAAAATCTATAGCTTACACTGGCCTTTAAAACATCTCCTCAGTTCATCTTTAGTGTGAAACCACAAGTTTTAGCTCCTGTTTCATAAGCTTCATTGAGACCTACACTTCCTTCCATTCCTTCCAAAGCAAACATGTTGGTTTCATGAATGAACATCCTGCCAGCTACTGTGGTAGATGTAATTAGGGTATGTACTGCTTTGAACACAGGAAGTCTGTACCTGCGCCAAATAAAGGACAAAACAAACAATACAATTCCTACTGATAAGTCAAGATAATTTTGTATTCCTTGTCCTAAAAACATGGGAGGGGAATCAGTGTCTTAATGGAGGTATGTCCAACTAAGCAAACGTAGGTGGTGCTATGATGAAAACAACTGACAATTTAGATGCCAAATCAGTATTTTGTTGAGTGGTGAATTGGACATCTTTATTTTTGTGCATTGTGCTGTGTACCTGATTTATTGATTTATATGTGTTTGTTAATGATATGCCATCTGTACTAGCTTGTTCTTCTGTTCATCGGTTTCTTCTGTCACTTCCAGGTCAACACCTGGGAAACTAGAGGATGTGCTTAACACCGAGGCCATTTTTGAAAAATCTAAAAGAATCTAAAAATCTAAAGAATTTAAAAGTCTTGCTTTAGTCCAACACAACACAAATATACTAGTCAGTGCTCTCTGGTGTAAGTGCAACATAATCCTTCATATTATACACCATCTGTTCAATAAGCTTAAATGCAGTATGTATAGGGAAAAAGCAGTATATTAAAATATTATACCCCATCAGTATGTTTTACACAACCAATGTGTACTTCTACACCAACATGATCTGCACAGTGGCTGTCTCCTGTCAGTTACACAGACAGGTATGTCTGAATGAAACTGTGGGGATCATTAGCATAAACATGACAGATGACAGAATAATAATGCATTTAGTGATTGATGGAGGCATAAAAAGTTCCATGAAATGACCATTTCCCTGCCTTATATTAGCATGACAATGAGCAATGAGAGGTATAGAGCCACCCGACTTAAGAGACAGAAGCTCACTTGATAAAAGTTGCATTTCCCATCTGAAAGAAATCTCAATGTACAATTCAATTGTTGTAAATTTGAAATCTTATATAAACAAGTATCCATTATCACTCACTATTTATAGATATGGTCAAAATCCGCAGAGGAGAACTTAATTTATTTTGATTATAATTTTTTTGTAGCTATAAAATCTTAATGGGCTGCTTTTCTGTCACAGTTTTACACTTTTCAGCAGTATGATGACAGAAAAACATGTAAACGTGAGGAGCTACTCCATCCAAACACATCTGTACTATCTTAAAAAAATTTCCTGCAGACAACTGATTAATAAAATGGACAAAGGTGAAGCCAAAGTTTGAGCTCGTATTAAAAAGTGACACAAATGTTACTTTCTCCAAGGATTTAAAAGGAAATTCTGATTTTAAGTGGGATTATGTTCAGTATTTATAAGCAGTTAGTGTGTTACCTGCAGAAGACATGGTGAGAGCCTTAGGAAAGGGGCATGAGAAGAGAAGATATTTTAAGTATATATATATATATATATGAAACTGAGACGTAAACATTTTTAGATTTGAAATATTGAGTGGATCTTGTCATTGCAAACAGTCTTGGTTGCACCAGCCCAGATGTTCTGTTTGAGAAAAGTAAATAATTGGAAATAACTGTGTCATGCAAAAGTGACATGGTGTAAAAATTCACAGTACAGCAGGTTTTTAAATCACTATGAAATTTTTTGTGGTTTGACTTGTTTTAGATACCAAAATGCTCCATCTTCTCATCCCATCTTAAAAGAAATCAATCTCTCGTTTATACTTATACATGTAGTATTTAGTAACATAGGCAGAACAGTGCTGGTTTAAGGTTCAAATATCTGAGAATTTACTTCATTTCAATTTAAATCACTTTTTGTCATTCTGACTAAACAATATGCGAAGAGTTTGTAAATGTGTTCATTCTCACTTCTAAGTGATAAATTAGTCTACATGATTCACAGTAAAAAAAAAGACAGACTGAATTAATTAACATAATTTTGTAGGCCTATAAAGATGTGATTGATTTTTTTTATATTACTACCACAAAATGTGAAATCACCCTCCACTACATCTATGTTTGCACCCAAGTCTGCACTGGGTATATGAATAGCAGCAAGTGGCAGGTTGGCGCAGCAGGCCTTGTTCTTGAGTGATGCCAGCCTCATCTGGCCCTCTTCCATCACCCACTGATGCCCAATCTGCTCCTCTTATCCATAGCCCATAAAATGCCTGATGCCAATTAGCTCTTGTCATCATTAGCCATGGCTGACATCGATAAGTGACTCGTCTGAATGATGTGTGGGTCGTTCTGTGTCTCAGTTTCAGCCCAGGGTCTGTTCGGGTCCTTGTTGTTAGTTGAAGTAAAAAGATCACTTTCAAAGAAACTGATCTTTTGTTGCTCATTACTTCATTCCTTTTGTTATGTATCTAATATTCTATTTTCTTGATTTTTAATAAACAGAGATGTGCACATGCTAACAGGCTTCACAGACAGCGCCTTTTACACTACAGTCAATGAGACTCTGCAGTTACTCATATGTGAGCGTTAATGCTCATACACACAAAGTGTTCATCTGCCCTTGAGCTGCAAGAAAAGTGAATCTCCATAATCACATCAGCAGGAGGGAGGGGGTTGGGGACAAAGATGAAGGGGCCAGGAGAGGGACACTTGCTTTTTTGACATCTCAGGGGAAGTGACATTAGCCAAGTTGGTTGCGTAACCACTAAGGCATAGCACTTCTGGCCAGAGGGGCCATTTTACATTTTGGTGGAACAAGACTCGAGCTAATAGCGTTGCCTCTGCTCTGCTAGGCTGGCAAACGGCAGCCCGGGACAGGTGATTCTGCTGCTGGATAACAGGGGATGAGAGAGTTTTCACACTGTGTGGGCAGCTAGTAGACTATCTGTCATCAGGGTTTAGATCTTATCACTCAACCCTACAGCCAGCCGCTTCTAAATTAACTCTTTTACTGCTCGGCTGTTAACTACACTTGCCTAATTATACCTAATAGCCCTAAAGGATTACCGCGCTCATTGTGTGATGATACACTTCAGTTCATGGCTATGCCTAATGAGCTCCCAAACGTCTAATGGTTTACTTGATTTGTTTGATTTATTAATTTTAAGTTTGCACAGGATTCAAACATAATTGGAAAGTTACAAATTTGCAAGAGGCAGAGTGTAAAAGTTGTTTCCCTGCATCGGTGTGCAGTTTGTGCGAAAGCATCAGCTATATTGTGTGCAGCTTATGTTCATGCACTTCCCTATTTTTACTTTTTATTCTTTTTTCCAAATGTTTTTATTACATGTGGACGCTATTGACTCGGAGCATGGGGACTTATTTAGATTTTTTCAAATGAAATATAATTTAATTTCACATAAAAAAAAGACTAATGCTTTTCAAATTTGTCATAATTTCACTAAAATGTTATTAAAAATATATATATAAATACTCAAGTCTAATTCTGTTAATACCCTGTAATGTTACAGGAATTTATTTTTTCTGTTATATAATGTTATATCATGTAGAGCAGTGGTTCCCAAACTTTATCAATAGGGTCCACTGTTCATCGACAACTATGTCACTATATTTTAGCTACTTGAATATTATTGCTTTTTTAATTTTTATTTATTTAATTTTTTTGGTTTGTTTGTTTGGTTTTTACAGTGTGGCAGTGCTTATACATCGTCTGGCCGGTGATGAGTTTTAACAGACTAACGTTGAATAAATAAATAAATAAATAAAAATACATAACGCTATCAGTATTTTGGTGCATAAAAACAGTATTGAAAAAAACCTGATAAAAGTATTAGAGAAAACAAACATCCCACCAGTGGAATAAACATATCGATCACCCAACACAGTTCCTAGAACAAGATTTAAGAGCTGTGCAGTCCATCAGGCTCAGTTACGCCATATGCTGAACTTGTGGCCTTTATAATGCCACACAACCAGGGCGGGGTTTCTCATAAACAGAAGATTAGGATTAGTTATGTACTGTGGGAAAAAATTCTAAAAATAATAAATATAACTGTTAACCCTGATAATTGTTGGCTGACCTAGCTCATATCCTTTTAATCAGCAATGATTTCTTTGCCTAAATGTGCTGTTTGAGATCTGAGTCCATGTTGAAACAAGAGAAAGGAAATAATTTAGGTAAAATGAGCTGGAAATGGGCCTTATCTCTTCTATGCAAAGATATGTCTGAGTTATGTAAAAGTATTGCCTTTGCATATATTTCTCATATCTCATGTATGAATGTTTGAGACTTGGGAAACCTCTTTGTGTCTGATTTATCCTTATAACTGATTTTTGTGGCTGGCTGCTTAACTGCAACCCAGAGCATTTGGAAGTCTACATTTTTAGTTGTAGATGCATAGCTACAGAGATCTGTACTTTTCTAAAATGGATAAGATTTACATTAAGTTATGTGTCTGAACCCATGAGAGACAGAAAATGACTGGAGCCTCTGCAGCTGCAGGCAGCATGTGACGGTTTGGGCTCAGGTCATTTTCGTGGACCATTTTTGGAGTTAAATTTTATTTTAAAAATGTGTATCAAATTGCAGGTCATGGTGCAGCTGGACCTGGGTCAGCTTTGACAATTTTGTGCTGTGAGACATAAATAATCTGACCGAACCTTTAGCTTGTTTACAGTTGAACTGCTAAGTCCACATTTCATGTTTCTTGTTCTTGTGATGATGATGATGATGATGATGATGATGATGATGATGTGGTGTTTCCAGATATTAGAAATCGCTTTGCTGTCAGAATTCTAAAAACATTGAACAAACATGATGAACAGACTGATCCTTCAAAAACAAAAGAGACTTTTATGTGTTTTTGTATCATAATTATGTGGTTTTGATGGCACTTCTCATAAAGACTCAAAGGAGCCTTTTATCTCTACACTCAAGTTGAGAGATGGAAATCTCCTGAGCTGAAGCTGCAAGGTTACGAGTTTGTGTTGTGGCTTCAGTTTGCTCCCATCAAACAGATGGGGCTCCGTTTTCATCTCAACCAAAGGCGACACTGTCCATCCTCTCTTTTTGCTTTACCTTCCCAAACCTTTCGTTTCTCTGTTTTTTTCTCACCTAATCTTTTTGGGAATATACTCATAATGCTTTGTTTTCAAATTTCCCCATAATAAAGTACTTCTACAGTACTTCTAAATTTAAATACAGCCGCGGGCAGGGACCAGATCGGCCACTAAAACATTCACAAAGCTTTATTAACGCTGTTATTCCCGGCAGATGTGCTATGCATACGAACAGTTGGATCATGCTGTGCCACTGGGTTGCACTGTTTATGGTAAATTATTACCTATTAGGACAGTGGGTGTAATCTCCATCTCCTCTTCTCTCAGTTTATATTTATGTTTTATAGGCATGGCACCAAGGAAATCAATACAGCCAGATAAATGCAGCACATTAATTTAAGCATTATTATCACAGGTGTTGCCACCAAATGCGTATATAGTGATTTATATTTCATTTACTCATGCATTGCATCTAGTTAGTCATCTGTTCCTCAGTGCAGACGCTACAAATTTAAACCAAGTGACAGTTAAGTTTGTATGGCGACATGCGTTTGAGGGATTATTTCATGTCGTGTTTGTCAGGCGATTGACAGGAAGAGGAGCATATCACAAAAGATGTCAGCAACCGGTGACAGGTTCTTTTTTCAAACTACATTTCCTGCATGTCAGGCCTCATTTATCCAGTCAAATTGCCTGAATGTGCTCTCTCTCCTATAATAACGTTACGATTTGAATGTGAGGGGAGGAAAAAAAAAAAGAAAAATGTAGATGGTGGTTTTCTTTTTCATCCATGTTCTTTGCATTCTGGCTTATGCAGAAACACGAGTGAAAGCTTAACCATCTGCACAAACAGCACTATTGTTAACTACAAAGGGACATTTTTTAAATTCATTTTAAGATGAAAACTCAAGAAGCAAACAGAATGTAATAGGTGCTATAATTGTTAGTTTACATTGCATTCAAGTACTGTAACCTACGGACAACTAGCCTCCCTTGGTCCCATTGAGCATGGTCTTTGAGAGCCATGTTTTGGTTTCTAAGCTCCTGATTTCACTTTTAAAATTCTGTGCCATTTCCAGCCAGGATCCATTCAAGTTATTAACCTTAAAGTTAAGCACTTGCTGCTGAACATCATGCATCTATGGCGGCTGAGGAACCAGATACAGAGACCAAAGCCATACTTAAAACCACCTTTTTTTATAAACTGTCCTTCAATGCCACACTTAATTTAATGCATCTCACTAGCATAAACACCCATAGATTCAAACACATATATCAAATTCAAATTCATAAAAAAAAAAGTCACATAAACTAGAGAAGGCCTGCTGGGCAGGTGATCTTGACCGGATACGAACTTGGTGCAGGACACAGGTCACTGGACCCGTTTTTTTTTTTTTTTTTTTTTTTTTTAATGCATCACACAATCTCCCCCTATATCCTTTTCACAAATGTTTGTTCGGTGTACCATGTCCTGCATTTTTTTCTTTTTTGCACTTACAATTAAAATAATAAAAAAAGAAATTAAATATTTTTATAAAGCATAACATCTTTTTCTTTCTGCTGCAAGTGTAAAGAAGAAACATTGTGTGTACAGCTTATTTCCTTTTAACCAAGTGGGAAAAGGAATAAATGATGGTTTAAGCTTAAAACATTCACAGTATAATTAATGTGATGCTTATATAAACACACAACAGATGTATATGAATACCTTTAAACACAAGATGCTGGAGACTTTAAACATCTTTTGCTTTTTCATGCATTTTTTTAAGTGAAAGAAACTTTACCATCACCGATAGTCTGCTTGAATTTGTGTTGTATAATGAATGAAGAAGCGTGTTGGAAAAAGAAAGAAACCCTTAGACAAAACCCTCCATATTTTTTGCATCCCTCCTTTTTTTTCAGCAATGCAGTTTCAGTTTGACCCACTTCTCTGAACCTCAGCGCAACAATATGAATAGACATATTGTCCGTTTTTCTTGTCATCTCTACAGCTGTGTTTATAACCTGCAGCTTGTTTTGTTATTTTTGGTGTTCAACCTCTGGGCAGCTGTCACTATTTAACTCAGATCTTTGGGTTTTGATTAAGGTTACATCACTCTACGTGTGTGTGAAGGACTACGCTTCCGCTGAACTGGGTCGTGGGTAACATGTTGCTATGGCAACTGCCATTTGCCGGCCCTGGGGCCAAGAACTGCTTTTCACTTACACGTTCTCATCCTTTTCTTCGCTCGCTCTGCCTCTTTCCTCACCTTCTCTCTTTCGACTCATCCATTGTTCCTTTGCTTTTTATTCATCATCTCCTCAGTCATGCTGCTCTTCTTTTCCCTCTCTCCGTCTCCTTTTCTCTTCTCTGTGGCGACAACAAGAAAAAGCATGCATCCATTATCGTTCTTTTATTTAACTTTCAGCCAAAAATTTAAATTGTTATTCAAACAGAAACATTTTCTAGTATTTAACAGTTTTAATCCCTCATTACAGCCATCTGTCAAATTATTTGCTGTTCTGTTGCTTGACAAAAGGAGCAGAAAGACCACATCTTTGTGAACTGTTTTCTTGAGTTATTCTTCACCCTTGGCTTGAGATTGTTGAGATGATATATGAAAAAGAATAGTAACAGAAGCGTAACATATTGTTTCGAAGATTAACTCCAGCTGGCTCACTGTAAGTGCAGCGTGGGCATGCAGCTGTATTTCAAAAGCAGGAGCAGAGAAGACGGCAGGGCAGAGGTGGCAAGAGGTATAAAACGAGGGAGATAGTTTAGCCTCAGTGTGTCACCTAAATTCTACTCTAATGAATAGGCCATTGATTTCCATTAGGACCGACTCGAGCTGACCACTCTGGCCTGTCTGTTTCCCATTAGCACACTTTTAAACTGAGTCTGATAAACAGTCATAGCCAGAGGCGGGCTGGATAAGGGGGCGGCTTTAGTGTTCATAAGAAACCTGTGAATTCATCCATGAAGTTGCATGGAGCCAGGGAGAAGAGAGTTAATAGCAGAAATAATATCAGCCTTAAATAGCTCTGATGGATTCTTGGGATTTGTCTTAAGAAGGTCCCTTTCCAGTCACATTAGTCACATCCATGAATGAAGATAAAAGCTGTATCACCTAGAAATTCTTGATTTGCATTTGAAAAAGAAGGATTACCACATCTTTTTTATTATCTCCTCTAAATAAATCTGACTGGGAAGTACTCAATTACCTATTGAGAGAGACATTTAAAAGCAGGATGGAGTATCAGTAAACATCACCTTTTTAAAAGCCATCACCGCATTGACCACAGAGTCACATCGCAGCCCCCGTCAACCCGAGAAAGGCCTGGCCTGCTTCTCGGCTCAGGATTTTGGAGCCATCCAGCCTTATCAGCTGAACTTCTCCATCGGCCCGTTTCCTTCATTAACATTAATAGGATTTGGATCTATTATGCAATGAGCCTCCGCTGGGTTATGCAACTCAAAGTCTTCATCAACAGCAGCATGCTTTGGAAGGAAGCAGCGGCATCTTAGATTTAAGGATGGGTCTTCATACTCATTTATTCTACTTGGACTACACTTCTTATCAGGATGAAACTTTTAAAAAAAACCATTAAAACCTTTTTGGTGATGTTGCGGAAACTGCACCTCATGCAGATTGTTTTTAGGTCAGCTAGTTTAATAATTTAACTTAATTACTAAAAAATTAATTAAAGAATGATGCATTTGCTAATCTAGAAGTAAATCACAATACTTTTAAACACAGTTTAACTTACTATATATAATTTGCTTCCGTGTTATTTACTTCAGTCTACAGAGGAGCAACTAAATGTGAAAAAAAGTGTTTTTTTCCCTCCCAGCACAGTGATGTTATCGATGATTTTTACTCCCCTAAGGGAAGCTGAAATCAATTGGCTCTTTTAAACTCATCAATAACGATTACTCACAGGCTTACAATACTATGCCTTGCCTGAACAGTCAAATTACATTTTGGTTGTTTTTCATTGAGGATTTTTGAATTTGCAAGCCAAGCTTTAGGTAGCATTGTGTATTCTTGTGTGGTTTATTTGCCTCCTGTTACTAGATTTTATTGTATATTGATTAAGTTTCATGTTGATAAAAACTGTCAGAGGGTCTGAGCTCCTGCTAATGTGGCCATTGGAGTGAATGTCATGTTCTCATAGGATCAACTGTCATGTACTGGAGAGATCATTAAGCGCTGGCACTGAGTGTGTTATTCACTCTGTTCAGAACAAATGACCCTGAGTTTGCAAATATGCATGTGCAGGTATGAAAAGATTTCCACTGTGGTCAGTCATCTTGTCAGGGCGTTACAAATAAGAACGTTTAGATTCAACAAACTTCTGAACATGAGATATTGATGCTGCAGGGTTGCCAACTGGAGCATGTTGTCATGGAAACAGCAAAGTGGCACACACAAGACAGTTCATTTAGTCTCTTTTTTCTCCTGGAGTAACTTCCTGCTTTAGCTGGAGGAGTTATTTTTAACAGGCGTTATATAAGACACAGCTCTTGTGCTCAAGATGATGCGTTATTTCCCTCTTTTTCATCCTCTTTGCTGTGAAGCACCGTGTCTGCTGCACCTGTATGTCCCATCCCAAATAACCCATGCAGGAAGCTGCTGCGGTCAATAGAAAACAAATGTACTAATTCACCATAGCCCTGTAGACACAGTTAACGCACAAAATATGATTCTTTATTCATAAGCATTCTGAAAAGTTTAAAATTATGGGGAAAATATTAGCCCTCATCAGCCTCTAATGTCAGATTTGGCCGTTTCAAGTTAAAATGTGTCAATTTTACCTTAAAGTCTAAACAGTCTTTGGTATTATTCACCTTAGATCTTTAGTTATTCTTGTCATGTGGTCAAAACAAAAACAAATCTGGACCCAAGAAGGCATTTTTTCCTGCTTAGGGTGAGAGGATGTAGTGCAGTTTACATGTAATATTCAGCATTCCCACAGAGCTCAGAGTGAACTCACTCTTACAGTGAATGATGCTATGAATAGCTGCTCAACGTGTTAAAAGAGCGGTGTACTCTGAGAGGGGAGAGTAACACTTTTGATGCATGCACACTTAATGGCTTGAGCATCCCTGCAGGTTTCTGTTTGAGTTAAGAAAGAAAAAAGAAAAAAAATCAAACAGCAGTGGTCAAAAAGGCCATTGAATGTTGCATAGTGTTATCAGTAGAGCCGGCCAAGTCACTAAGAGATGTCGTCTGTTCTCTTCAGCCTTGCTCATTAAAATATGTTTTTGACATTTCTGTATTTTCAGATCTGACCTAAATTCTTTGTTCTAGTTCCTCAAAGCTTCAGTCTTCCTTGCAGCTGAATGCAACAGGAAAGTGTAAATAATTCTGCTTTTTGTCTCCCTCTGTAGGATGCTTCGAGTGCTGCATCAAATGTCTGGGTGGGGTGCCCTACGCCTCGCTGGTGGCCACTATCCTTTGCTTCTCAGGCGTGGCTCTTTTCTGCGGCTGTGGCCATGTGGCACTGACCGGCACCCTGACCATGCTGGAGAACCACTTCTCAAGGGTTACCAGCGACCATGCCACCCTAACTCTGGTGTAAGCCCTCCTCATTTTTAATCCAAGTTTGTTTTCTTTCCTCATACCAGTGGGTTAACATTTGCAATATTAATATTAATCACACTATTTTATGTATTAACATACTAGTGTAACCTGAAATACTGAGATTATCTCTGTTAATAAATCCATCAAGGATAGCCACCCACATTGTTAGCTTTGTGCACAACACCCTGAAACCATAAAATAGTCGATCCCTTAACCGAGAGAGTGAGATTGTATGCCCACATAAAGGATGCAAATAAGAATAGAAAATAGCTCAATGTTTACTAAATTTAATCTGTCTGTAGTATATATATTTCTAGTACATTTTCAACTAAAATAGATCGTGTTGTTACAAAGGATGATTATATTTGATGATTAATGCAACTGTGTGCTTTAAGCTCTACAAGTCATAGATATAAAACATTAAATATAAAAACTATCATCAAACATAATTTCAGCTCTTGTTCACATTTAATCACAAATAACCACGGTAAAACAAGATATGACTCAGGCAATGTCCCATTGAAGATGTATTATAAAAAAAACTATTCCAAAAAAACAGACACCAAAGAATTAAAAGAGACACTGTAAGAAAGGTGTTAACATACAAGGTGCAAACAACTTGAGATGTTAGCTATCAGCTAATAAAAGAAAGAGCAGGGATTTGAATACATAGAAAAATAATTAGGAGAGGGAACACTGGTGAAACAATCGATGCAGTCAAGAAAAAAATTATAAAACACACTAGGTCAGAAAGTCAACAGCAGAGGACAAGCAAGGGAATAACACAAAACTGAAAGCTAATAACACATCATTGTACAAAAGCCAGTGGTTGTTGTCCTTTTTCGATAAACCCAACAAATATATGCAGTTTCAGTCCTCATAACTCATAAGCTAATGCTCCTATAGTTCTCCAAAATAGCTTAGCATTAGCCATCAGAAACCACTAGCCATACCGCTTTAAAATTAGACAACAAAGCTACTATTCATGTCCCTCTTAAGTTAATTAACCACTGTGACTACTGGACACACCTCTCTGAAGCTAAATATTTATTAAAACAAGCTATTGCTAATTTAATGGCTACTTTTTTTTTTTTTTTTACTAAAATTAGCTAAGCTCACATTTCTCTACATGCTAACTTTAACTACTTGAAGTTATTTCTTGTATCTATCTATAGTTATCAAAAGCTAACAACTTACTAATTGCGTCATGGGCTTCCAGTCACATTAAAATTAGGTAATTAACCATATCAAATTAAAGTTGGCTAATATTAGCCACCACAAGCAACGTTACCATTAGCCTTCATGAACTGGTCATATTTGTATGGGGATATATGACCTATGTCTGTTATCTTATTTCCATGCCATTTAAGACTGGAGTTTATTGCAATAATATTTGTAATAAGTTGTGTCTTGTTTTTGTATACTATCTTTGTCTAGGATTCAGGTGTTTCAGTACATCATCTACGGCATTGCCTCCTTCTTCATCGTCTATGCCATCATCCTGTTGGCTGAGGGGTTTTACACCACTAGCGCCATCAAGAAGGAGCTGCAGAGCGACTTTAAAACAACCGCCTGCGGACGCTGCATCACTGCCTTTGTATGCCAGAAAAAACACCTTAAGCTCCATTATCACACCCCCTGACACAGACACATTGCAAATTAATAACTTTGATTTGTTTTTATCATATTCTTCCTTAAAATGTTTTATTTTCTGCAAGCCTGTACAAGGGTTATCATTAGGTTATTGGAAGGGCCGTTATGAGCACAATCACATAGACCCACACAAATACTCTGAATCTCACTTGAGCCCTCAGGGTTACTCTGGCACAGTTTGTCCTTTCTAGCCTGATTACTTTAATTACTACAGATGTCCAGTTACATTAGCATAAAACCAGACTGGGTTTGTGTGTGGGTGGTTAGGTCTTTAAAAGAATGTTATTAACATATTTTCTTAATACAATGCAAACAGTATTAACATCTAATTGTTCTCCTCTCTTCTCACCTCCCTCTCTCAGTTCATGTTCCTGACCTACATCTTTGCTCTGGCCTTCCTCGCCATCTTCTGCTTCACGGCGATACCAGTTTATCTCTTCTTCAACATGTGGATTACCTGTGCTGCCATGAGATCTCCTGACTCTAACATCACTTCTCCTGAGTCCATCTGTGTGGATATGAGGCAGTATGGTCAGTAAATCTGCCTTCATTTATACTACTTGAGGTTTTTATGCTAATTCTTTTTAAAACCAATACTGTTTAATTAGTTGCATAAGCCAATGACCTAAAGTTGAGCCATATTTGTCATAATAAAGGCTGTTTTTTCTGTTTTGTTAAAGGTTATATAAGGAGAGTTTTTGTATATTTGCTTTTTGTTAATATTTTTTTCTATAAAGGATTGTTGTGAAACAGAATAATTGTGAAGAACAAATATTAAGAAGCTGGATTTTATCAAAACTATGACCCCTTTTTTCTTAATCAGCACAAAAACTCTCCAGAAGCATTGTGACAAGGTGTTATTTTCTCTTTCAGATAATGTGTAAATGTATATATTTAGTTTAGTGCACCACAGTCTTAAAATTAATTCGACATCTGACAAACACCACTACATGACATTCTACAATGTTTAATTATTTATTCGACAAAAACTAAATTTGCAGTGTGGGAAAAACTAAAAACCCCCTTACTGTTTCCAGAGGAATTAAAGGGGTAAGTAGCAGCCAGGTGGGGATGTTCAGCAAGTCTAATCACTTCTATAAATGCCAGTCTTCCCAGGAGTGGACATCACAGTAAGATCACTCTCAGGCCAGAGCATGCACGGGTCAGAGAAACTGCAAAAAAAAAAAAAAGAAAACCCAACAGCTAAATCTCAGACTGTACAGGCCTCAGTTAGAATGAGAGTTTAATTATCATAACATACAGCAACATGTTTGTCTATAACACACAGCATATCAGCACAAACATTTCCAACCAACTGCTAAGCAAAGTCGTAGAGGGCTGATGCTTTGGGTTTGTTTTTGCAGCCACAGGACCTGGACATCTTGCAGTCACTGAGTCAACCATGAATTCGGCATACCAAAGTATCTAGAGTCAAATTTGAAGCCATCTGACCAACTCTATAAACTTAGCTGAAATTGGGTCATGCAGCAGGACTAATTCAAAACAAAGCAGCACAACTTGAACAAAGTGACTGAAACAAAAAAAAAACAAGGTGTTGTAAATTCCAGACTTCAGCCTGTTTGAAATGCTGTGGTGGGACCTCAAGGGAGCCATGGATAAACAAATGCTTGCAATCTTCAGAGAGCTGAAGCCACATTGTAAAGAAGAGTGGACCAAAATCCATCAATGCAGATCTGAGACCGATTGCATCATACATAAAGTAAATAATGAGATCATTCTTAAAGTTATTGCTTATACTGCAATTTTTGGTTTTGCTAAATAAGTAGTGACAGTACAATATACCATGCTTTTATCATGTGGTCTTTATCATCTTATTGTTTATCATAATTAAATAGTAAAATCCCTTTCCTGTAGTTATAGGACTTAAACAGTTCCTATAATTCTAAACAGTGCAATTTGACATGTTCAGAAGTTCCCCATGATCAAGGCAAATAAGCAGTGAAAAGCTTTAAACTATACGTGAAAAAATATCCAGGCTGTACCAACAGGGTAGCGAAAATACACAAACGTGTTTCACTTCTCAAAAGGCTTTACTCTTCAGCTTGAGCTGCTTTAAATGTAATTTTTTGAGGTAAAAAATACGTTTAGATTATTGAGGATCTGATTGAATCTCTCTGAAAATCCACATTCATGCAGATTTACAGCACAGCAACACTTTCCTGTGATTGCATATCTGGTTATTTGTTTGATGGCCTAATGTACACAGTGTGACCCACATTTAAAAGACAGCTGGCCCTCTTACAAAGTAGGATGAGGATCACATATGCTTCATTGGCTGTAGCGCTGTACTATTATGCTTTATGAAATATTAACCCCAATTATTGGCAGTCAATTTATTGCTAGCAGCTCAAAAGCTACAATAAATTAAGAAAGGTTAACAATTTTCTTGTTTTGCCCAAAGAATCCAAACTTTTTTTAATGGGAATATTGATGAATAGAAGAACAAAAAGAGAGTAGAAGTAGTTAGGAAACAGTTAAAATATGTATCTGAGACTATACGAGCAAGACAGAAAACTATGCTACACCAATAAGGGATTCAAAATATTGACCCATATTTTTCCAGCAGCACTGACAGCCACAGCCCTGTTTCCTTTAATCTTCATCTGAGCCTGATTCATAATGCCTTCAATCACACAGTCCCTGGGGTGGGAAAAGCTTCTTGTCTCAGTCCTGTGACGTTTCATCTCTCTGATCCTGCAGGTATTATTCCCTTGAACGCCACACCAGGGAAAGCTTGTGGGGCCACACTGGGAGAAATTTGTACCACCAGCGAGGTGAGGGGATGTTCTTCATTTGATTTTTTTTCCTCCTTTTTCTCCTTCTCTCACTAATCTTTCTTTTCCATTCGCAGTTCTACCTGTCCTATCACCTCTATATCGTCGCATTAGCCGGTGCTGGAGCCACTGTTATCGCGCTGGTAAGCTCCTCATGATCGCTCTGATAATGTGCTGCTCAAAATATGCATGTTGCCATGGCATGCTTATCTGTTGCCATAGCAACCCCGCCTCTCACATATGTCATTCTGTCAGCTGAAACGCTGCCCTGTAGCCTGCCTTTGTGTTTGTGAGTGTGTGTGCACACTTACAGAGGGTCAGGGTTTTACTCTGCTGTGGAGGCGGACTGTTTTAGCTTTGCATCCAGGGAAAAGGAGATACTAAAAAAGCATTAAGCAGCCCTCCAGATGTTGCACTAGGTCACTTGGAAGCCCTATGTACTCTGATGTTTTACAACTAGCTGTTCTGGAGGCAGAAAGAGATGCAATGGTACATTTAAACATTGTTTTTGTACTAAACGTCAAGACACTGTAAAACGTAAATGAAACGGAATTCAGTGATTTGCAAACCTACTAAACATTTTATTCCCACAGTTTAATACACATCTTTTGTGGCAACACAGCTCAAAAAGTTGCTACCAAGGCAAAAAAAATTGGAATAAAACAGTGGGAGGAACATGTAACAAATTAAGTTAATTGGCAACAGGTTGGTAACATAACTCGGTATAAAAAGAGCACCTTAGAAAGGCAGAGTCTCTCAGAAGTAAAGATTTTGCAGAGGTTCAGCAATCTGCGGAGCAATTTCAGAATGATGCTCTTGAATGTAGGATACTATATTGCAATGCTAAACCACACACAAGATCTACTAGACCAGGGCTACTCAATTCGGTCCTACGAGGGCCGCAATCCAGCAGGTTTTCCATGTATTCCTGTACCAACACACCTGAGTCAAATTAATGAGTTATTATGTAGAACCTGATTGGCTGTTAGAGCCACCTAATTTGACTCAGGTGTGTTGGTGCAGGGATACATGGAAAACCTGCTGGATTGCGGCCCTCGTAAGACTGAATTGAGTAGCCCTGTACTAGACCATCATGTGTTCCTAAAAGAGTCCAGGAGCTGGACTGGTCTGCTGCAGGCCAGATCTTTGACAGTCTCTCTTAAGCAGCAATAAACCTGCATCTGACAAGAATGGGACAATATTTCTCCCCTAAAGGCTCATTTACTGGTCTCCTTAGCACCCATGTTCACAAACATGGACCCATCTCGTACATATATACATACATATTGCTGCCATCAAATTTAGGATAAGCAAGTGTTTTTCATGAAACTGGAAAATGTCTTAATATTTCAGAGTTTGGGAATAAACACTGGGTTATGGGTTGTGCAAATCAAAGTGATTGGATTTGTAAGTTTTCTCTTACTTTAAAGTTTACTGCAGTCCAACGCTTGTAATGATTGAATATAGTGTCTGGATGTGTCACAGCGACACAGCACATATGCAACAGTTAAATGAGAAAATAAACTAATTTTACTAACTGAACATCATGGTGGATTGAAGAAAGAATAAAATATATAATTAATACAATAAACTATTTTGGAAAGCACATAACACGTCGAGTGAAAAGTAGAAATTTTCTGACAGCCCACATTCGGCCTTATTTTTTCAGTGTGCTGTGTGGGAGAGGGTGAATCAGAGCCAGCATAGCGTTACTGAAAGCTCGGCCTGAAAAAAACCCTCAAAAATGTTTTAAAAAAGGGAAATTTTATAGTGTTTGGACTTTTTAAATAGAGTTTGTTAGTCAGTATATATTCAAGGGGCTGTATTTTCCAGGTGTGAGCAGCTATACTGTAATATTTTTACAGTGTTTTCCTTTCCTCACCTCGTCTTGCATCTTGCATATTAAACATCTTCCTCTGTTGTCATTTTAAAACAATATCAATTAAACATGAGCTGTGATATTTTTAGACAAAAATCCACAAAGCAAATATATTTACTTTTCACTCAGTCCACATTTTGTGTAAAGAATTTTGCCAAGTATACTGTCTCCTTGCTCACAGCTCCACCTGTAAGCCTCCTTTTTTTCATTTCTCCAGATGGTGGAAAAAGAAAAATAAGTGTCACCTTTCCAGCATGACCACATCAGAACATCTGCATATAAAGCTTGTATTACACTTTGTGGGGTTATTCCCGTTCACTTAGTATATGTACTTTGGTGAAGTTCTTTAAAATGTGTAATATTTTAATTCAACCGCACTATAGCAATGCAGCCATTTCATTTATTTATTTTAAATAAGCAAAAATTAGAATAGTTGTAGTGGTGATATGGAGTTTATTTCGCTGCATCTAATTTCCTGCTCTTGCTCCTCAGATCCACTACCTGATGATTTTGGCGGCCAACTGGGCTTATCTGAAGAGTGCTGCCTCCACGCACGACTACCAGGACATCAAAACCAAGGACGACCAAGACCTGGAGGCCGAGGCGCGCTCGAAGGATGGCCAGAACTCCTCCTCTTACTCATAAGGACAAGCGATCCTCTTCCGCCATTGCCCATCTCCTCTCCACACCTCAACCCCCATCCCACAAAACACACAGCACCCTCCCCGTCCCTCCGATAAAACAAACCACCTCGGTCATGTTTGATAGTCCCCCAACCTCCTGATTCTCCATCCTCTTCCCTCTGCGCAATGCTTGTTACTCTTGTGTGCGTGCTCACACCAGAGAGGAAGAGAATCGAGGGTCAGGAGAAGCGGCAGGCCCAGACGGAGGCCGTTGCTTCAGAACGTGAGAGCTCGCCCGCCAGGGTCGAGCTCAGGTACAGTACATCGGTTCAGAAGCATCTCGTCCCTCTTGTGAATTTGGGCGACGGCTCGTGAACGTGGCCCGGCTGTGACGGCTCCGTGCCCTGAATCAGCACGGCGTCTCGACACACAGCTCCTAACAGCCTAATAAAAAAATAAATAAAAATAATAATAAAAAAAAAAAAACATTGTTCACCGTCTGCTTCAGCCACTGGGAAGCCAGGCAGCGACCAACTTCCTTTGTTTTTTGGTGTTTTATATGCATATATATATATGAATATGAATATATTGTGCGAATGTGTATGAATGTTGTTGGGTTTTTTTTTAATACTCTGAAAAGTATGCCAGGTACTATTATGATCTTTCTTCTTCTTTATGTTTTTGGGCTCATATTTTTTTCCTTCCTTTACTTTTCTTTCCATCTTGAACTTTTTATTGCTTATGCTCAATACATTGTTGCACTATTTAAGAAATACTAAATTAGGGGGGAAAAATCCCTCAAAAAAAAAAAAACTGCCCCAACCCTCTCTCCTTCATAGAAATACCTTAAAGAATCTCAAGTCACATGGTATCTCAAGGTTTAGTGTGCAACTGCCAAATTATTACAAAACCAGGGGGGGGGCGTAGCAAACTTTTAGTAAATGGACTAGTTTGGAAAAATATGCTTATATGCTTTCATGTCAAGGATTGGATAGTTAAAAGCTTTCTTTATACAAGCTAAAGCAGGAGCTCTTGATATTTAATGTACACTCACGAGAGCTCATCTAATTCTCTCCAAGGATGCAAATAACCATGCCAAACTGTTCCTCTCGAGACCTTTGTGGTTTTTGCTACACTCATCACCAGCAACAGCAGAAATAAAAAAAATAAATAAAAATCGACCAGGTCTTTAAAGAGACACACACCTCAGGTATCAAGCCAAATCTGATTTGTGTTCCTTTCCAAAGCTTCGCCATCTAAAGTCTTACCAGATTACTAAACTGTCCTGTGTAAATTACACACTAAAACCCTGCTTTATTGGTTCCTCCTTTTGAGAATGAAATTCACCTGTAAATAGTCGAATCACCCTAAAAAATAAACAACCTACGGCTCTCCCCGAAACAGGGAGAACACAATCAGTGTTTTGCCATGCTCTACGATTATTTTTATCCACAAATATATGTAAATGTACCCTTTGAGATATGTGTTTAGCACTCAAATACTAGTTCTGCATTTGATATAATAATTGTAATGTAACATCTTAAATGATATGTCGTGAGAAAGATTCAGTGCAGTCATGATATGATGGATTGAGGTGATTGTGACGTATACATTTTAAAATGTGAAGAAAAAAAAACATACAGGAATTTATTTTTTATTTTTTTCTTCTTTTTTCGGCAGCTGGGTTATTGTGATTTAAAAATAATTATTTTATGGAACATGTTTGTGCTTATGTTTCGACAGCCAGCCAAATGAGTGACTCGTCAACACGTTTTTATTTCCTATTTCTTTCTTTTTTTTCTTCTTCTTCTAACTCATATAAACCACAGAGACTGTTTTGGATGTTTACACAAACAAGTCAGGAATTTTCATACATTAATTTTATAACCAGATATTGTTTAATAATCATGAGCTATATTCTATAACAATTACCACTGGTTAGTCAACTAAAAAAAAGGAAAAAAAAACACTAAAGAAGACACATTTTTGAGCTTTGATGAGATGAAGCATGTCAGTATTGTCCATGTGTGCAGCTGTCTATTCTGTATAAAAAAGGACTATATTGCCATGTGTGTTTTGTTTGATAAATATACGTGCTTTGCCGGCAGGTTGATGTAAAGGCAAACTTCAATTTCCTATAAGACGATGATGCGTGTCAGGGTATTGTTGTTTCCTCGTTATTTGCATGAAGGAGACATGACTGTGTCTTTGCAGTTTTTTCAGGTGATGTGTAGTCATTTGTACTGACAACTATGGTAGGCGGTGTTTGCCCCGTTCCCCCACCCACCCACCCACTCTTTTCTAAAGAAAACTCCATTGTACTTTGATGGCATTGTAGTCCCTTGTAGGTGTTTCATTATGGTTTCATTTTTTAAGTTGGAAATAGTTCTATGACTCCTATATAGTGATGATTTTTGTAACCTTCTCTAGTAAAACCGATATTTTTTATTATCGTGACACTGTTGTCTCCTGACTCTTTTTTGGGGACAAAGGGAACAAAGGATGGAAAAGTTGTATAATGCTAAATAAATGACATCTGATAGAACTTAATTAATAATATGACTGGAGATAAAATAGCATCCCAGTGAGTTTGGTTAAGGAAAGAGCTAACCACTCAGTAAAAGACTACAGTAAATATTTAAACAGTTTACTAACTAAACATTTTTTAGACTACAGTAATTGCTCTCCTTCCACAGTATTAAACAAGCCCATGTCTTAACTTTATAAAATACCTTGCTTGTAAATATGCTGAAGAAATTAAATGAAATTTTTTTTTAAATCAAAACCAGACAATTACAATTTTAAGAGCCAAAACTTATGTTGCATTATAGTTATGATACTATATATAAAAATAATAAATTTATAGGCTTTTTTAATACATTATGGGGAACTATGACTTCTCACAAAATATGTAATTGTATCTATTTTTTAATTATTGGAGGCATTTTTGGATTAGAAAATATCAAAACATGCCAATCAAATCTATAGATTATAACCTGTTCCAGTAGTTTTTCTAACAAAGAGCAAATATTAAAATTACTGTAGAGTACAAACAGATTTCTACAGTTTTGCATAAGGAACCATTTCTTAAAATATTTGCTTATTAATTCAATAAAAAAGGGAACTAAACATTTCAACTCAGCAATGTACCTCTGCACAAATAACTCAAAAAGATTTCACTTTTTTTCTTCCTCTTTTAAATGTCACATAATTTCAATTTGTAACCAGAGAAAATGTGTTTGAAAGCACATGTGTTTGTAAGTTTGGAGGCATTTGCCAGCTGTTATCAATAAACGTCTCCAAAGCTCAGGTGACACCATTTCACTGAATTAGGCACAGCCTCCTGTCACAACAAAATCGTTTTTAATATGCAAAATTATGTTTTTAAATATGTTACCAGAAAAAAAATATAGCTAATTTTGTGGAGATGGAGACTTGTTTTGAAAAAATGTTAAGCAATAAAACTTTAATACTTACAGTTGTAGCTTCCAGCCCGCCCGTCCACACCCGTTTTCACTTAACTGAAAAACCGTGAGACAATAGTTCTAACAGCTATATCTCCAATTTCCACTCAAACAATAGAATAAATAAAAATATCGACGTCTGCGCGGAGCCTCCAATCAAACATATAATGCTAAAATTCAACATTTTTTTCTTTTTTTCCGCTGCCAAAAACATGGCGTTTATCTCTTCATCTCTTGGTGCCCTAGCACCGCCTTGTGGACAAAAAGAGAACTGCACAGCAAATCAAAACTAAGATCAAAGCGCAGCGTTTCCGCTGTCAGTGTTTGCTGCAATTTCATTTCCGTGTAAAAAATTTTGGAAATAATTAGCCTTAATAAAAGTTAGTTACTAAAACTTAAACATAACTGATGAATAAATACTTAAACATCAGAAATTAATTATTACATCTTATGTGGTCGTAGTTATGTCTTCACCAAAAAAAAAAAAAAATCACATTTGAAGATGACTGATTTGGTACTTCCACACTGGCAAACCTGAAATGGACAGTTCCTTAGTTTTAAAAACAGTCCATAACGCCTTGAGTTAAAATTACAAATGGAAAATTATATTTATTTGTCTATTACAACTGAAAATAATGACAAAAAATGTGCAAAGAAAATACAACCTGAGCTTATGTGTAGCCTGTATTTAAGATTTTCTGTTGTTACTCGTGAGTTTCAGGTCAGTTAGTACTAAATCCAAATACTCTAGATGTGATTGTACAGCTCATGGTCAGCTTAAAGCACTTCAGTTTAAGCCCTGTAGTAATTTCAGAACTTCATGTTTTGTGGGTTGAAACTTTGAACAACATTACACCTCTTTTTTCTTTTTGTTTTCAGCATGTCTCAATCACTACCCAAAGATGACACCCTGTGTTTAAAGACTATTAAAGGTCCACAGAGCAGTATTTAAGCTCATGAAGACACTTGTGGTGCTCAGGTTTAGACAGTCACAATTTATCATTCCTGATGTGCCATTTCAGTCATTCCATAAAACAATCATTACTTTACAAAAGCTCCACAAGAGTTTGGAGCTTGATAATTAAAAACACCACAAACCATTAGATTTAATCTAAAAAAAATACAAAGATCAAGATCGGTTTAAATGCTGATCCTAGTTAAGAGAATGACTGAGGACATGCAGTATTCTAGAATAGAATCAGTTCTTCATTTTGTAACCACAGTCATCCCTCATGTGACATCTGTATAAGTGCCACTTCCAGTAATTCAGCACTCAGTTCAACAGCAACGAGGTGTCGTGTGACTCTTTTTCTGTAAGTCTACTGTGTTGGTGTGGATGAGATGATCATCTCTGTCATCTGAGGCCAGAATACGGCGCACCGCCTCCTCAAATGCCGATGCTACATTTGTAGCATCCTTGGCGCTTGTCTCGAAGTACGGGTGTCCGCCGTTTTCACGGCACCACTGCCGAACATCCTCCCCAGACACCTGCCGCTCTGGAACATCCAGTTTGTTGCCCAGTACCACAAAGGGGAAGTTGTCAGGGTCCTTTAGGTCAGCATAATAAGCGAACTCCTTCTTCCAGTTTGCCAAGTTGAGGAAGCTCTGTCCATCATCCAGGCTGAAGGTGAGGAGGCAACAGTCGGAGCCGCGGTAGAAGGGTGTGCGGAGGCTGCGGAAGCGCTCCTGACCCGCCGTGTCCCAGATCTGCAGGGTGACATGCTGCCCGTCCACATCCAGCTCTTTGTTTAGGAACTCCACACCTATAGTGTGGAAGAGGTGTGAGTCAAACTTGTTGGTGACGTAGCGGTTCATTAATGATGATTTGCCAACGCCACCGTCACCCAGGAGGATGACCTTCAGGAGGGCAGACTTGGACATCACGGCGGCAGCGTGCCGGGTTTTCTGGGGTTAGTGATCCAGGCCAATAGAGACCAAACAAGAGAGCAAGTAGTTTAACCTGAAGGAGGAAAAAAATACATCTGATTATTTATTTAATTGTCAAATGATTTAATGAACTCGGACTCATATATGCAGCTTTATTATGACTGAATAAACTGCTGCAGTGTCCTGATGAGTTTATTGTTTTAATGGCACGGTAACGTTTATTTTGTAGCCCAGCAATGACCAGAGGCTCACAACTTTGTGCTCCAAGCTATAACATATGAACACAAACCGTGTCACATGCCAGAAATTGGATATCAACACACTGGATGTATTTCTCTTAGAAAACTGCTGGAAATTAAAACTATCAGACATCATGGAAACATGAAAACAGGTCTGATAAACATTTGTATAGTTAAAATAAGAACAGACCAATCCTCTGCTCACTTTTATTTTAATCGCATGCTACTTGCAAGTGAGTGACATGAACTGTCTCCATGTTTCCTGATACTCGGACTGCAAGGACAGCTGATTCAAGTTAGTCGACAAGCTAATCCGATTAAACAGCCATAGCCCACTCATTACACTATGCAACCCCTGAACTTCCTACGCTACGTGTAACATGTTATGCATGAAGTAATCCGTGCAGAACATCACATGGACGCTGATCACAGGACCAGTGAGTCTGCCAATGGTTGAAAAAGATTTAGTTTCCTCATGTTACAGAAGTTACAGAAGTCTGTAGATAAAATGAAGCAGAGGATGGGATCATAGCGCAACCAAATGAGTCACCCTCTCAGTATCCACTTAAAAAAAATGACTAATGAGGATTTAAGAGCACATTTAATCCTGCACCACACACACTGGCATTCTTTGAATAATGAGTTTTAGATAATAGTCATTCCACCTACGTCTCAGGGCAAATCTCTGAGACTTAACGTGGGCTGTCTAATCACTTTGGTACAAGCGGAAGATCACCTCATCCATCGCATTCATGAGGAATCGGTGCCGTCTCATCACTGATCTGTCACTGGACTAGGTGGGCAGATACAAATACTTCTTTACTTCCGCAAACTAGCTGCTGTTAAAAAGGAGAATTACAGCAAAAAATGCTGAGTCATCTGATGAAAGAGTGAAAGGTTGCTAAAAAAAAAAGTTTGTTTCTTCACAATGGAGCTACAGCTGCTTCTACAAAAGCATCACTGCTGCAGAGGATATGTGTCTGATAGCAATGCAATTTAATTAATGTGGCTGACATAATAAATATCAGCCACATTATTCAAGTCAGGTTGAGGTCTGGACTTTGAGTGGATCTTTGCAACACCTTGATCCTTGTCTTTTTCAGCTATTCTCTTGTAGGTTTGCTGCAGTGTTCGGGATCATTGTCCCGGTTGCATGAGCCAATTTCAACCGAACTTCAGATTTGAGACAAATGACCTCACATTAGACCAGGAACCACCAGTCCTCCAGAGCCACAGTCCCCCTAAATGAACACCTGATTCAAATTAAATAGTTCTACAACAGATGGCGGTCAAGTTCTGCCCAAGCCTGTTAATGACCAATGAGCTGGATGTACTGCAGCAGGGAAACATCTAAGACCTGCAGGCACCTGGCCATTGAGGTCTGGAGTTGGTGGTCTCTTTGTTAGGCTCTAGAATAATTTGGTATTCAGAGGAGTTCATGGCTGCAAGGTCCTGCAACAATCCCAGATCATCAGCCCTCCACTACTGTGCCTAACAGTTGGTTTGAGGTGTTTAATGATACGCTGTGTTTAGTTTTCTCCAGACATCTCCACTTTGGTCTGGACTGCCTAAAGAACATTGTTCCAGAAGTCTTGTGTCTGTGCCGCCATGTTTTTTGTAGAGAGAAGCAGCTTTCTCCTGGCAACCCTTACACACACATCATGCTTGTTCAGTCTGTTTCTAATGTCATGAACTTTAACATTTAACATGCTAACTGAGGCTTGTAGAGTCTTAGATGTAGCTTTTTGGGTTTAATTTAACAGTTTATCTGATTAATGCTTGCTCTAATTTTAGGCTGAACTTGCTAAGTCCACTTCTGGGAAGACTGACCACTCCAAATAGTTTGGAAATAGTTTTATAACGCTTTCCAGAAGCATCAACGGCTTCTCTAAGATCACTGCTGATGTCTTTCCTCCTTGGCATTGTGTACACACACACCTGAATGTGTCAGACCAGCACACTGCCAAAACATTTCAGTTTATATAAGTGTTTACATGGATGGTGATCAATTAATCGACTACATCTGATGCAGCCTGGCTGCTATTTAATCTCTTCAGAGAGGGTGTACTTTGTTTTTAACACGCTGTTTCTACCTTTTGGTTTTGTTTTTGTTAAATACAGAATGATACCAGGTAATAAAACTATATAGATAAATCTCACATAAACAACACATGACACGTTACATTGTAAAGACCAGGTGTTTCTTATTTTATCTTTATTTTATTATTTCCCGATAGATAAAACCATAAAACTTAAAGAGAGTGATTTATTTTTACTGTGACTGCCAACTCTAAGTTGTACTCCGCCCAGGCAGTTTGTCTGACTGAATTTAATCAAACCAAATATTAAAATTTTGATTGTCTGTATAAAAGAAAATTACTTTAAGTGCAACTATCATTTAGCATGTGAAATTTAATTGGATGTCTAAGGAAATACCTACATCCAGTGGTGCAGTTGCAGCCTTGCAATCTGGTCTCTGCTCTTTGAGAAAATTTAAATCAATACCAGTAACAAAAAGCACTTTCAGCAGGGTGTGTCTAGGACATTTAAACGCACTGCTGCTCGTGTATTTTCCTCTGGAGAGACACTGTTTTGAAAACAGCAATGCAGCAGAATAAGAATGTTTTAATAGATAATCTCTGATGTGGGGGTTAGAGTAACCATCATAGCCAGAAGACTGTGTTAAAGTTAGCCAAGAAAACGTTTTTGTTGGTTTTTCTCTTTGTATTTGAAATTACTTGCTTGATGGAATTTTCGTTGTACTTGTAAAGTTGATTTTTTTGTGCATGGAAAATAAAAAAAAAAAAAAGCCTGAAAAAGTGAGAATAAGAAGCAGGAATGAATGCAGTCACACACTCAGAAGTCATGTGCTTCATTCACTAGAGGAAAAGTGTGTTTGAAGAGCAAACTCTAAATATCTTATTTATTTAAACCTGGAAAAATACAACAGCCTAGTTTAGGTTTTAGTTTTAAATTCAGTGCCAGAGGCAACACGCTGAACCTGCAAGTTAATAATTTGCCAAGCAAAGACGTGACAGGAGAGCTGATTCAGATAAAAAGCTGGTGACACGCCTCTTAGACCTTTTCTGTTCAAAATATACTAAACACAAGGAAAAGCAACAGCCACATGTGATGCTAGTTGAGCATTGCATGGCTGTAAACTGCAATAAACCTACAAATAAATGTGGAAGTATTCGCATTTTATATAATAGGTCATAAATGCAGCTTCACGTTTTTCTAACTGGAAAGCTCATGACACGATTTTGTTTTTGGCTTAACTTTTTGCATAAAACAATGATATACTTAAGTATAGGATAATAAACAATTACGATGCTTGAATTTACCTGCAATTGAGATATATACTATTCCAAAAGTATCACGTAAAGTCGTCGTCAATATTTTGATGACTATATAATAGGAAACTAGCTAGGCATAAGTTTGTCCGATAATGGAAGCTTCGCCATAGTCAATTGCTGTCCGATAATGGGCAACACGTTCGCGACTTCACCAACGAATGAAGACGATGGAAAGTGAGACGTTTCACAAAACATTAAATAAAATAAACCTTTATTAACCTCATTGTAACAATACCTGTGGACGTGATGTTCGGGTTCGGGTTCCAGGGGTAAAAATGTTCCCGTTTATCCCGGCACGGAGGTATTTTCCGTCGGCGACATGGCGCTCCGCTGTCCCTGCGACTCCCTCTGACCGCCGCTGATGACGCTCATATGACCCGGTGGTGCCTGTCACGCCTCTTCCCCTCAGGCTCTCTCGACACAGTCCGTCCACACACAGTTGGGTTTTACAAAAAAACATTAACATTTAAACATAAATCAGAATAATAATGGTTAAAACAGAGGGTGGTGCTATGGTTCGTAGGTAGGCAGAGGCGTATCTAGGACATTTTTAATAGGGTGGCCAATGTACAACACAAATTAGTGTGAGGTGACATTATTACTAACTGCAATGTCCAACAGGATTATTATTATTCTTGGTTAGAATCTGTGTGTGAAATATGGGGATTCTTGGGTATATGGAAGCCCTTAACAGCTCTAAGCCCTCTCCACAGTCAAAAACAGTTCTTAGTTTAATTTAATTTCTAATAGCTTCAGTCACTGATTTGGTTAAACTTTTAATATTGCACAATAAAAAATGAAAGTTAAAGTAGTTAAAGCATATGTGGCATTTAAAATATAAGAACTATTATCTTTAAAAAGAGCTAATTTGTCTTACAAACACAAAATTCTTATACACGTCATGCACATGTCAAAAATCTGAGATAGTGTTCTGACCAAAATCTGAGACACTGACCCAGATTCATACATCTCTGCTGCATTACAAGTCCATTTAAATGTGTAAGTCTGGACTAAAATGTTCCTTTATTAGTTTTCCAACTATTGACAGAAACCTTGTCTAAGCTTTGTCTGTTTGTTGGCTTCAGAGCGTTTAACATGCTACTGTGACTGAAGACATGAAATCCTTTAACCAGCATATCATCCAAAAACATAAGCAGTGTTTGAAAGGAGGCAAAGGAGAGACAAATGCAGCAAATAGCAAAGAGTCATACCATTACCAACCAGAGTCTGCAGCTCTGTATCTGACAGAATGGAGACCATTTAGTTTTGTAACAAAGGCTTTAATCTTTGGACAAGAGCTTAGGAAAAGAAACGGGCCTGTTACAGACTTAAAATTGTAAAGTCATGACCCCTCCATGTGATGTCACAGTGATGTGTGTATGAGTCATTGTGTCATGTTGACGGGCACCCAATGGGATATCCACCCCTGAAGCTGCTGAGGAGGGTAGATTACTGACTCACATGCTCACCGTTTCCTAAAGTCACATGCCTCATGCACTGGATTCTGTTAACCACCAATGAATTGGATATTGTAGTAAGCTAAGGCCATGCTTTCTTTCTTTTCATTTAAAAGAATTAACCTTGATTTCAAACCCAGAATTATTTACAATAAGTCCAATATGAAATATTTAACACACAGAAACACGTTAGTGAGGGCTTTATGACTTCCCTCTACTATTAACAAGAAAGTGTAAGACATAGAGACCACTGAAAGCACATCTGCTCAGTAGAAATACACTTAACAGCTATTAGAGAAGAGGCCGGAAATAATTACATCGCAAGATTACGTAATCTGGCTTTTTAAAGTTTGTAATTTTAGTTTGATGCAAAAAGAAACAGACTTGGCTTTTTAGCATGTAATAGAATGAAACTTGAAGTTTTAATTGGTGAACAACACATGAATAGTTATAGGTAATAATAGATTCAAAATTATGTACATCATCCTGCACAAAAGCCCTTTGTTTAATCTTTGCATAATCCCAAAATTGTCCTCCCATTTTATATTTACAATACTAACTTCTAAGCACATATAGCTTTAAAATTAATGCATTTAGTTCTGCAAAGTTAAACAGCCTAGATGACATAGTCAAACCCAGTTACTCTGTCCCAAAGAAGACACAGTTCATGAACTGCATGAAATAGCTAGTTCATGTTTTCTAGACATAATCATTAACCACATTATCATAATGCCTGTAAAATGTACAAAATTGACCAATCAGCTCCGAAGGATTAGTCTTAAAGAGAGAAAGACTCGTATTGTTAGAGAAATATTTAGATATTTAAACCATGTAAACTTACTGCAATAGATCATCACAATGAAGTCATAAACTTGTAAATGGGCAGAGTATGGGCTTTTTGAAGCAGCACTTGGCAACATTTAGGACAGGGATCACCAACTCTGGACCTCTTGAGTCAGTGTCCTGCAGGTTTCCACTGCATCCCTGCTGCAACACACCTGGTTCAAATGAAATAGTTCTCCAACAGCTTGTTGTCAAGGTATGCACCAGCCTCTTAACGACCCATTATCCGGTGTGCTGCAGTATGGACATATCGAATACCAGCAGGACACTGGCTCAAGAGGTCCAGAGTTGGTGATCCTCAATTTAGAAGATGAAAAGTTGGATGAAAAATGTGATTGAATACAACTTCATTCCTGATCCCACCTCCCTCTCTGCTGTGCTTTAGCTCTGCTCCAAAGCCCCAATTAATGACACCATAGACTGTTGTTGTTCTTAAAAAATCATGGCTTTCTTTAAGATGCAGGCTCCTCCAGCTGAAATGCTTTTGCCTCCAGCTCGCTCATGTGCCAAAGCGTGAACCTAATGACTTCTTTCTCTGACTAGTTGACTTTACTCAGGCACAGTGGATTCTTGCAACTAGGATTAAGAGAATTAGGAAGAAGTAGAATAAGCTGATTGTTTTTATTCTTTTCTTTCTGTCCTATATATTAATGTCAAAGGCAGATACAGCATTTATTTTTGGTCACATTACTAAATTCTGTTGTAGATAATTTAACAGAAAGCAAATTAGGAAAACCTACTTAAATGACAGCAAATCGACGACAGGTTTAATAACAAAACCAACTGTTCCAGGTCCTTAAAATAATATATTATCTTGCTTTTTGAGTGTTCCAAGATAGTACACTTTGTGGTTTAGACTTTTGGTTTACTAAAACAATATGTCAAGTAAATTAATTTAAAAGGATGATGGGCACTAAATAAAATCAGTGAATATCTACTGAAAGTCATAAACAATATGTGCATTCAAGGCAGGCCAACTGGTCACAAAGTCCATCATTTGTAACAAACTGAGCCATATTTTGAACATTCTTGACAAGGAGAGTTAAAACAACGATAACAGACAATCATTAGATAGTTATCAATCTTGCTAAAAATTCTTGGTTATCATTTCAGTGTTTGTCCATGTTAATTAACCTTGCTTTTGGATTTAGAGGCAGATCCAGCCACTATGATACCACTGCTGCCCACAACCATTACAGGTCACAAAAGTCATTGCATCCTCATCAGGGCCCCCTCGCCTCACCCATGCAGGCAAGAAAAGGGCACCTCTGGACATCTGCTTCACTCTGCAGTCTGACCCTTCGCACCTTTTGCAGCGAATCTTCTGCGTCTGCGTCCCCTCTACCCCTTGTGGAAGCTGCCTTTCACTAACACCCTGAGATGAGTACTCCTCTCGCAGCTGCCGGAGCTCTGCATTGGCCATCTCCTCTGCAGACATCCGGGCGAAGACCTCTGGGAGCAGTGAACCGCTCAGGAGACCCTGACGTAAATGACTATTTTTGGGGTTTC
This sequence comes from Melanotaenia boesemani, assembly GCF_017639745.1. Lineage (NCBI taxonomy): Eukaryota > Metazoa > Chordata > Actinopteri > Atheriniformes > Melanotaeniidae > Melanotaenia > Melanotaenia boesemani. The sequence continues at coordinate 14,667,458 of NC_055705.1, forward strand.
TCAGGTTTGCCACCTTGCTCCTTATACATCTTTTGTATTTCACCTGATTGGTTCTGTGGAGCTCGTGGATATGATGCTCGATGTTTTCAGCCAGGTCTGCTCTGTTGTCTTGATCACAAGGTTTGAGGCAGAGGGCAGCAAGGAGAAGCTGAACACATTTTGTTCTCACAGAGTCAGAAGAAGCCATTATTCTTTCTGCAGTGGGAGTATGATTCTGGAGGGCAGCGGTTTCCCTTTCCTCCCCAGTGTTGCTTGCTTGTGATGAGCCTGACTGGGAATTTCCCTGTTTAAAAATACCACCATCTCCAATCTCTGTAGCACTGCAGAGCTTAGTATCCTTACTCCCATCTGAACACTTTACTCCTCTCCTGTCTTTACTGTATTGTTTCTTCCACTTTGACAACAAGTTCTTGACCGTCTTTCTCAGGTTATTGTCTGCGCAGGTTTTCAGGAGCCTGTAGAGAGCCTTGACAATGTCTGTTGTTTCCAGTTGCTCTGCTGTAACATGAGACTTCTCAAGGTCATCAAGGAGGGTCATGATGTTCCCATAGCTTCTGTCTGTTGTGAACTTTTCTATTTGAAGCGCACAGTGGACTATTTCTTTTGCATCCATTGCTGCTGCACATAGAGGATATATCATTAAACATAACATGCAGGCCTTTGACACAGTTTGTATAAGGAAGTGGCAATTTCTTGAGATGATATTTAATAATATCCATAATTCAGCACATTAATATATACTTTGTTCAAACTACAATATTGGTTTACCTGATAGCTTTTATAGTTTGCAGCTTCTTCTTGCTAATAGCAACCTCAAAAACGTCTGCATGGGAGCAGCCATCTTGATTTTGTCTCCAAAGAAGGGAATTACTTCAATATACCCCTAGATGGAGCTGTAGCCTAACAGAATCACACCATTAATCATGCTCTTGAAGTTTGTTCAGTTAGTTTGCTGTAATGTGCTTAACTGTCTACGTAATGTTTCAAATGAATGAAATGTAATGCAATTTTTAATGCATCTGCATGTCGTCCTGGATTATGTGACCATACATGAATGTGTAATGTTTAATGTGTAAAAGTATCACCACAGAGCCTTGCAGCAGTGGTGTCATTCTTTAATTTGACTAAAATCTACTGTAAGATAAGTGTGTTTTTAAGGATTTACTTGTGTGCATTTGATTTTGGGGGGTTATTCCCACAGCAGGTACACAAATTTCTGTTCATTTTCATGCCTCTCTCCTGATCTCTGACTATAAACAAAAAGCTGGATTAACTATGTCAAGGGTGTGACCAAAGGTTTAACGATTAAAGCAATAATTTAAAAGATCATTTGAAATATACATTCATCTGTATGATTATGGCCATACCTCACTTATACAAGTATGAATGCAATACTAGTGAAGGATTTGCTTAAGTTATGGAATCGAATGTTTGGATCCTGCATGCAGGAACATGCAATTCTCTAACACAAACAGCTAAATGGCCTCCAGACAAGAATTCAAAAGGTATCTCATAACAAGATGAGGCAAGTCTTTCAGCTGTGTTGCAAGAATATTTTATGAAAGAGGAAGATAAAAGAGTGTTTTGGATAATTTGTGGTTTCAGTCAAGACCAGAGCTGTTTCTGTACATAAAACCTCTGCAATGGATAGTTTTCAGGTACTTATTATGCCCTCAGAGTCAATATCTCTTGTGGCTAAGAGACATATTTCTCTTTGAAATTATTGCAATTTTATTTCTATTACAACTGCGTATCACACTGCCCTATGAGTACCACTGAGGAATCATAGGGATATGACTGGTGAGAGGGGGGCATTTAAATCTTATGTCTTACTTTTTAAACTTGCAAAATTATACTGCCGAGTTTTCTAAGACTGAGGCACACACCAGCCATTTAATCTATTAATAATCATTTAAGCATTAATGACAAAAAGAAGCAAAGCATAAAGACTTTAAATGGGACCTTTATGTCCCTAAATCCAACACAAACACCACTGGATGCTTGTAATAAACAAAGCCAAAGGATAAATCAATCGGATAATCCTATGCAAAAATAATCTGTACCAGGCAAAAGCTTGGGCAGTTGCTCTTAAAAGTATGGATTACCAGCTGCTTTTCTGCTTTATCACAGATTTAAGGCTAAATGTACTATGACGAATTTAAACAGAACAACAATCAACAAGCACAACACTCGCCACAGGCCAGCACAAAGGCCTGCATAGTTGCAAAGAGTAAAATGGGTGGACATTAGAAAACTTTTAGCTTATTGGTAAGAAAGGTTTGTAGTATATTTTGCTTGCAAGGGAAATATATCTGTCTTGTGCTAACATTACTCTTGCCTATTTGGAAAAGAAACTGTACCTTGAATATACCAACCTGCATTATGATACACATCAGAATTATGCTGCACTCTCAAATATGTAAAATCCTGAGGCAACAGAAGTCCCGCAAAGTTGTCAGGGAATTCAATTACAACAAGATTTTCTCCTCCACTCTGCATCTGGCACTGTAGAGTATGTTGCAGGTTCAATGAGCTACCCATAAGCTGTATGCTTTGGTACAGTAATCATTGTGCAGTACTAGTCTTTGAAATTAATGGATTTCAGTGTGCAGCAATGTTGCTGTTACCTCTGGTCTGAAGAAAGGGCCATGTGTTTAAAGGGCCTTTAAACAAATTCTATAAGTCTTGCTAACAAACTGGATAGTTGTACCTAAAGCTGCATAAAGTACCACGATAAGAAAGAGGATTCAGCATAAAAGCTAGAAATTAACTAAAGTCTCTCCTATTGGATGGTCTACCCCACTTTGCCAACAAATAGCAGTAGAATTTGTGCTTTCTTTGCTATTTTGATTTATAAAGAATTGTGAATATCATTTGTATATTCAGCTCCTGAAGCATGTGCCATATGCACACAATACTACTAATACAGCTACTCTTGCTGGCTAGCTAACTGCTTTTGTGTTGGATAACCAGGGATATGTTCATCACTTACAATAACTTTAGTCTATATCTTAATCTGACAGTATTTTCTTGCTAATTTATTCATTATCAGTATATTCAGTTGTATGTTTTACTGACAAATAAGAAAAGCCCTGAGCTAACCTGCTTTGCTGCTTGCTAGTTGTCAGTTTGAGGCCTAGTCATATGATTGTGGACAGATTAGCACACTGCAAACCATTCCTTTTTCTATTGAGCAGTTTATTCTCTGGCAGATAAGTGAAATAGCAATAGTAAGCTAATATGGCTAATGAGCTAATTACTTCCTACGTTTTAGTCGCTCTAGCACTGCACTCCATCGAGGTTCCTCACTGATCTGTCTACAGATAAAAGCTGAACTTGATTCAAGTCCTACACAGATTTACTCATTGTTCCTACTGAATCCAAAAATTACAGCCATTAATATTAGCTGATGTAGAGAATTTTTAGTACATTTGTGGGAACTGCATAAGTTGTTATAACCAAAACTAGCAATGTTGGGGTCAGTTAACAGTCTGTACACATGTTCAAAGTGGAGCAGCAAAATTGCTTTTTAATTCAGTAAAGTAACAACACCAATGATTTCCAAAGCATTTTAGATTTTTTTTGTCATTTTCCATGCATAAATACCTCAGTGACATATAAATAGATGAGCAGGGTGCCATTACATAACCAGTAGTATGACATCACCCTCCTAATCTTATATTAAAAATTTTGCTTACAAGACTCAATATAATGGAAACCCTGTGGGAAAAGTGATACAGTGTCTCTTCGTATGAAAGCTCCTGGCTCTTAAGTCTTCAGAAAGCAGCCTTTAAAAGTCCAAATGGAAACCTAAACCTCCAGGAAGCTTTTAGCAGCATTAATGTGTAACTTTCTGAGTCAGAGAACAAGAGCTCTGGCCTGAAGACTTTTCTGCACTGGGTCAAAAATGCGCAATAACAGATTTTCAAGTGATTGTAATGTTTGTGTTTTTGAAACTGGATATTGTGGATCAAACCTGCAACCTTTAGGAACTATCTACCACTTTAACTGTGTGTTTTCCTGGTGTGTGGACAGACATGGGTGGGGTTCTACTCCTTCAGAAAAGAAATGGACAAAACAGAAAAAAAAAAGCAAAACCTCATTCAGCTCTTAAACTCGACAAGCCCTTTGTATTTTGTTTTTCCAAACCTATGGCTTGAATTCCCAAAGCAATCATAAGGTTTCCAAGAAATTATCAAGAAATTTTATTGTGGCCTGTTTGCACTTGTGCGTTCCTTATCTGTGGGAATGGAATTTTACCAGCATGATGCTGCTGTGACAAACACACACCAAGAGGTGGCGCTCTTTGCACTGTGCTGTTCTAACAAAGCTGTATGAGGAAGTGGTGTACTGCTGTATCACATCCTGCTTTTGTTGTCTCCGCCTCTTGAGCAGGCCACACCACACTTGAAGGCATGTATGCATGAGCACACACACATGCACATTACCCCGCCCTAAGCTTGAGTAATCCAGGAGAGGAGGGAGGGTTTCTTCCTAGTGATCAGTTTCTTCATACTCAGACATTCAACATGGTAAAAAAACTGCCTACAAGGCCCCCACACACGTACACACAAACACAACATGAAAACCCCAGACACACCAAGTGTTTGTACACAAAACACCTGAGTAAAAAAAGAGTTGTTAAAGCGAGTGACCTGAAGTTACTTTTAGCTTGCACAATAGAGGGACTGCACAGAATGACCAGCACCTCAGATTACAGAGAAAGGTTAGTTTATATTCTGTACTGCAAATAAAAAGAAAAAAAAAAGTTTAAATCATTAAAGCTTTTTAATGTAATTATTCAAGAAGTAAAGTGACATCCTTTTGTGTACTTTTCTTCAGACGTTATAAAATATGCTGTGGATGACGAAGGTTTTTGTTCATGTCATCAGTTTGAACTCAGACGTCAGAAAGGTGCAACTTCTGCAAAAGCACACAGGACAAAGAGTAGTTTTTATGCTGCAAATGCAAATTCAGCCCCTATTTTTTCTTTGCCCAATGCTTTTAACATGGTATGTGTGTTTGTCATTGAAAGGAGGGAGCTCTTACTCACCAACACCACCCTTCAAAAACCTTGACAGTGATCACACATGACTAGAGTTGACTTTTTCTCCCCTCAGCTTCTGCCACATGGTTCATCCTGTTTTGACTGATGCACTGCAAGGTTTCAGTGCTTCTTCGCTTTCTATTTTGGAGCTTATAAACTACACAAAGTGGCACAGACTTGAATTTGTACTTATTAACCTTCTCGCTTCACCTCAGGCAGGAAATGAAACTCCCCAAACATGAAATCACAGAAAGCAGTTGCTGTTATGTCTGCTGTGACTGATCATAATATTTTTCCTTTTCTGATAAACTTTTGTTGAAGCCAGTAACAGTAAGGAAGTAACAGATACCAGATTGTCGGGATGTTTTCTCCACAGGCAGGGAGTGAGCCAAAAAACTTAATCACAAGATGCATCAACTTCTGTCTCCATTGCAGTTTGTGCTGTCTGTAAGAAACTGCATTTCACAACACCTTTGCTGATATAATGCAGGAGTTCTTTTGATAGCAATTTTAGTTATTTTCAAATCATTACCTCTGTTAACCAGTTGGAACAAAAGCAGTGACCTGAAACATCAAGAGAAAGTATGAGTATTGATCTGTTTGAATTTCAGACATGACTTTGTTCTGAAAATCCTCTGTGCTTAACACCATATGTTCTCTCCACTGCACAGTTATCATTGATTCATCACATTGTTTTCCCATGAAACCCTTCCTCCCTCCCTCTCACACACAGCAACTGGACAAATGTTCAGTCTTGTGGGAAATCTACCACCGGTGGACCTTGCATGGTTGCAACTAACCACATCCTTCCATTGCTCACAGTTGTGCGCCATCTACAAGACATTCTGTATATTTGTAATGCGATCACAGAGGAGATGTTAAATGCAAACACTGCACAGGTGCAAAGGATTGTTCTTCAGCTTCAGCTGTGAGAGAGAGCAATTACTCTCAGCCTAAAGCAGCTGCATGTGCGTGCCTTTAAGAGTTACTGATAAAGATAAAGGGAAACCACAAGAGCCTGAACTTTACCCCTCATCGAAAGACCAAAGATTAATAAACTCCCCTGTTCATGAAATCATCAACTACATAGTAGAAAGGATTTTTTAAAATTTCCATTACAATATTAACTTAATTTGATTTTTCTCCAATTGAAGTTCCCTCACTGGGGTACTTTGAGAACAGATGGTGATAATTTGTGTCAAAATGCTCATTTTCGAAATCTAGCGTGAACTGTTTAAAACCAGTCTAATTTTGTTCTGCTTCACTTTATCACAGATGGCCTTTGTAGAAATAATATTCACATATAGTACTATGATTTGATAGAGATTTAGAGCTAGTGTTTCATCATTCCAAAGTTATGGTTATATTTAACTTTTTTTTTTTTTTTTTTTTTTTTTAGGTGAGCCCAAACTGTTTTCATTTGTGCTATATGCCATCTTCTTTAATTCTTCTCCAGAAACATGCATACTGATATTTACACATCTAAAGCCTGGTACACACATAACGATTTTTTTTAATCTTATGAGATTTTTTATCTGGTTGAGACATCACACGTGAAGAATAAAAAAAATCTGTTTTGATCGTACTCCGAAAATGTAATCACAGAACAACACACACATAACGATACTGTCCAGCAACTTATCTACAAACCGACAAACGTCAAAATGTAGAAGAAAAACCATTGCAACAACCGGCAAAAAACAAAGAAGAAGAAACATAGCAACAACAACCCATTTTACTTGATTAGATATTAATGTTTTTATTTAATAATTTTCTCTTATCATTGTTAATTGTTATTGTGCTCATTTGATCTTTCTTTAGAACCTGAGCCTTTCCTCAAAACTTCAGAACAAATAGAAAATTATTTGCAAAACACTGAACTCCTACATTTATTTTTTTTTTTTTAAATGATGGGACAAAGTTAAATGCATCTCTCTGTTTTTGCTGCTGTTGCTGAAGGATCTCTGCAGTGCTGTCAGTGTTATGGAGGGGGTGAGAGCAGTTCTCCAACCAAGATGACAGCTGAGCTATAATCTTCCTCTCTTAACTAAGTCAAAGGGGCATCCCAGTACAGAGTTGGATTTCCTGATCAGTCTGTCATGTTTCTTTCTGTCCACAGCTGATATGCTGCCCACCCAGCAGATAACAACATAAAAAATGGTGGATGCCACTACTAAGTTATTAAAGCACTCCAAGAGTTCAGTTTTCTGAGATAAAGTCAGCCAGGGCCTTCTTGCAAAGTTCATGTTTAGTGTCCAGTCCAGTTTATGATTCAGGTGAACACCCAGGTGCTTGTAAAATGTCACTATCTCCATGTCCATTCCTTGTATGTTCACTGGTGTTGGGAAGGAGTTGCTTCTCCTGCAGAAATCCTTCACCAGTATTACATTTTTATATGTTCATTAACCTAATGTGGAAGGTTAATATTAACCTTCTTCATTGTCTCCATATTAATTTTTATAACACTTATATAGATAATCTGCACTGTTTATTCTTATTGTGTTTGATTTTTATTGTCTTTATATCTTATTAACTCTTGCACAACTCATCAACCATAAATCATAGTAATTTATTGTTGTTTTAAATGTGCCCTATGAATAACTTTGATCTTGAACTTTGAAACATCAACATCCTGCAGATTCAAAATAGAGGACTCTACAAACAAGGCACCAGCAAGTATGCTAAGCCAGAGGTCTATGTGAGGGTGAGGTTTATAAGCAAGTGTGTTAAAGGGTCACATTTTTGCATGTGCAAGTTTTATGAGCTGATAACTGAGCAGTTAGGGAATGCATTGCAATGACAATAAAGCTTTTATCAATAAGATGCTTTTTACAATGCCAAATGGTCATGTGCCCCCCCCCCCCCCTGACCTTAACCATGCACTTTCGTTGCAATATAAAAGCAGTAGTAAAGGAAGAACAATCTAAATCAAGATAGAACAAGGAAGTGAAATATATCAGCCTCAGGGCTGGTTTTAAAAAATGAGGCCCCTGCTTGTAATTCAGGTGATGATCTCACCCTTTATTCTTGGTGCAGTCAGTGCATCTGTGTTGACTGCAGAAGGATCAATGAAATCTGAATGTCATTTTCTTGCACGTCTATATCAACATTTTCAGTGTGCATACGCTGTTAAACATCTACCAGGTTTCAACCGGTATGACCAAAAACTTTGATAAGAGCTGAAAGGGCATTTGTCTGGAAGGGCGGTGTCCCTGTGTGTGGATCACAAATGCAACAGAAGGCTTTTGTACACCACGATCCATTTCTCCCATTCAGACATGACACGTCAAATGTTTTATCAGCGTCTAGGTTTGGTATCAGTGCCTCTCAAACTGTATTCTATGGTCATGTTTATTGCATTAGATAAGGATTAACCTCTTTTGAATAATAAGTTTTGGCGTAAAGATTCAAGCACTTTTGCACGGTTAGACAGTTAAAACTGTTTGAAATACTTTTTCACAAATCAGAAAGGACAAAGTCAAGATGTCCTGCTCTTACATTTTGAGTTTGTAACTCCTCTACCCCACTCCCACCCTTCTCTGGTAATTTCCGTTGGGTGATTGGGTCTGAATTCCAGATATCCCACAGTTAAGATTCATGGCCCTGCACTGTGTGTGGACAAAACTCTTCTAACCCTTTAACTTTATATCCACCTCAATTTTTCTCTTCCTCTTCATTCCATTCTCTCTTTTTCCTTCATTTCGTGCTCTTGTTCTCCTCTATTTCTCCTCCCCCACGTCATCACACCCCCCCCCCCCCCCCCCCCTGCCGATTTACCAAACACATTCCTCCCCTCCCTTCCTACATCCTCCATTTCTCCTCCTGGCGCCTTTCCTAAATTTCAGCAGTCTGATCGAGCTGCGATCAGGGGCTCAAAAATTTGAACTGCTTCGCCACAGGCTGACATGGACTACTTTATTAGAAGGAGGGTAGGAAGGAGAGAGGAAAAAAGAATGGGATGAGGTGCATGCACACATTTTTTACTTAATGCATGTGCTCATGTGCATGCTTACACATGCTCCTACAAATTCTTGATTGGTCATATGGCAAAAGTATCAACAGTCAACAGAGAGCAGAAGATACCACATGTCTCTTTCTGCCTTTGGGTTATCAATAAAGGAACATACACACACATAAACACACACAATCTCTTATTTAAACCATGAGATGAGAAAAAAGATAGACGATGTACCCAAAAGGGTGCAACCACACAAAAGCTTTTTATGTTTAAACACTAAAAAACCTCATTTTTAAATCCCCTTCTCTCTATTTGTGATTTAAAAGTTGATGAGCACGTCGAGCAAAAGAAACAATGCAGACTGATGTCCCAGCAATAAGCAAATAAAATACTGTTTTCATCCTTGGATGGTAATTAGTTCAATTAGTTCCCTAGCACACTGGTCATGGTATTATTAAACATTGACAATATTAGATTGTGGTGTGGAGAAACACATTATTTAACTATATTTTTGCTGTTTGTTTGTGTAACGACTCAATGATCCTAACAAAACAACAGCATGGGGCAAAGTTGGAGAGAGGCTCTTTTAGTAACCCACAACCTGAATCTTTTAAGTTAACAACACTGCAGAGGAACTGAGAAAATTCAGTGTTACATTGTTTTAAATGTGCATGTTGTAGCTCCAGTGTAGCTATAACCCGTGTCCTGATCTGCCTCCAGAATTTTTTAAATACTAAGATGCAGCTTATGTGTCACTGCATGCCAACAATGTTTTAAATTACATCGTGACTTTCTGGAAATTCTGTTCATTTGACATCAAATGCTTCAAAGGAGAGGGGTGTAAAGTGCGGCCCGAGGGCCCAAAGATCCCAAGCAACTAGTTTTATCTTTGGCCTTGTCCCATGTGCACAGAGATTCCTCCTGATTCTTTAAAACCTTTGATACTATACACTGCAGATGGTGTGATCATCAAAGTCTTCTTAATTTCACATTGAAGAACATTTTTCTAAAATTGAACCACAATCTTTAGACCAAGTTTTTGCCCATCTTTACATCTGAAATGACCCTTTTATATCCATTAATTTTACTTGTTGCTAGTTAGCCTAATTGTATGCTCCTCCAGGTGTTTTTTTTTATTATTTGTGCTACTTTTTCAGCCTTTTGTTGCTCCTGCTCCAACTTTTTTGAGATGTGTTGCCATCAAATTAAAATGAACTAATATTTTCCATGATATGGTCAAATATCTCATTTTCAACACCTGATATGTTGTTTATGTTGCAAAACATTGCATTTTGTTTTTATTTGCATTTTACACAGGATTCCTTTTTCTTATTTTTTCGAACTAGAGCTGTAGTTGAAAACCCCTCAAAAAGGGAAAAATGTAGTTAATGCCTATTTGTTTGCTGTTACCATCCCTACACATACTGCCAATGACTGTCCATGATCAGAATTTAGCTCAAATTACTAACGTAACTATGCACAGCCTTACAGAGCTGCAAGCAAAACAAGCCAAGACAAATCCACCTTTGCTCAGAGACATACCTGCATACCTTTGTTTGACCTCAAATGTCAAGTTCAGTGCAGGAAAAAAGCTCCTGTGACAAGTACATGAAGGAATATTCTCAGTAAATCATGTCATCAAACAGATATCAAGCTAGGTAAAGCATGCAGTTCAGGGGTCAAGCAAACCATTTTAAACATGCTTGGTATGAACACACAAACTAAAATGAGGAGAGCTGCAGACATCACATACATTTGATGGCTGTCTAGAAGCTGGTGTCTCCTACAGACCTGTTATTTCTGCAAGTAGCTAACATCTGAACTGCAGAACATCTGGCATATGTGGTTTTGTGTGTGACAGACAGGTGGTGATTATTCAACTTTATTCAAAGGATGAAAGCTGCTCTTACAATGTGGCTGCTATGAGGAAACACATGCATACACTGAGTAGGGACTTCTGAACACAGAGGCCAGGTCATGCTCTTTTTTTATGCTCTTTGAATTGGGAGCTGAACTGAGGTGAACCACATCACTCTGTCTCACTTCCTTGCTTTGAGGCAACATGTTGTCTCATTTCAAAAAGGGGGAACTTAAAAGTAAGAAAAATACACACATTGTGCTGGTTCACAGCTTTGGGGAAGTAACACTTGACAGGAAGCTGCCATGTAGTTTTGCAGTCTGGCAGCGAGCCTTGTTTTACTCGAATCAAGCAGGAACAATCATCTGCATGGCTGAAAAAATAAAATAGCTTGGTTTTTGAATTTATATTGACTGTTACTGATTTATATTGAAAATAAGTGGCATTGTTCCATCAAATGCGCAGGAATGATTTGTAGGGATTTACGCACAATAGTCTTTTATAAGCAACAAAATATGGTTGTTTCTCTTTCTGGAAATGACAAATTTATTGCCCAACTACTCAAGCCAGCAGTCACACAAGCTGTTGAGAATTAGTTAATGCCCATTTTAGGCCTTAATTTAATACACAGCAAAAGAAATCCGTAGATTCTTGGGTTAACTGTGTGTATTCTCATACTGACAGTCTATAAAACAGAGCAGCTGTGGCCAGGGGTAGAAAGGGGAAGCGTCCACTCCACGTGTTGTAAAGGTTCACAATCTCACCCTGGTTGCCTCAGAGTTACATAACCACAAACATGTGAAAAGAAAAAAAAGGTAAGATGAAACAAGAAAAAAAAAATGGGACTAAAGAGGAGAGAGAAAAAGAGGGGGTTAAGAGTGAAACACAATGATGTCATGCATTTGTTAGTGGCAGAAGGGGATAAAGTCTGCAAAGCAAACATAAAAAATCACCACTTTTTTCCAGATCAGGAGAGGCTGAACAGCAGCTGAAACATAGGCCATGGATCTCAGCAGATATGGCCTTATTTGGCATCCCAAGGAAGAAAAAAAAGGAGGCGGCAAAGGCCAAAATTCCACATCGGGTTTCTATCAAACAAAGACTGATGTGGAGTCAGCAGCAGCCTCTCAAGCAGTGGAAGATATCAAATATTAGGGGGCTATTGGGTCAGAGGCCTAGAGTCTATTTTTAAAGTAAACATTTAGGTTGAATACTTCCTAACTGGTCTAATAATGAAGAGGAGTAAGGTTTTCATTCCATTATTCAATGGAAGTTTCTTTGTGTGTCACTGAGTTGGTGTGTTGACCTCAGAGCACAAACAGCTCATTTTGACACATAAAGACACATTCAGCTGCTCGCATCTGACAAAACAACCAACAGGAAACAGAACAGACACCTCCTTGTCTGCTCTGCGCTCGCCATTTGCAGAAATAGCCACCCCCGCTGTTATCAAGCCTGGGTCACACTTCCTGCCTTTCTGCTATTTGATTTAAACAAGGGATTCTGGGTAAGGGTTGAAGGTACGATTAGTCCCACCCCTATGCCCCTATCCCTGCCCACTTGTTTTAGTAACAGGAAGTCAGCTTTCCCACTTCCTCCTCAGTGAGAGCAAATACAGAAGTTTAGAGGGCTTGACTGGGAGAAAGATCACTCTCAGTTCTCTATGTAATCATCTTCATTGTCCGTTTTCACTCTGTTACCAGAAAAATAAAGATGTGCGTCCATTTTGATCAAATGTTTTTACTCATTATCTGCAGAAACTTTTATTTCAAAGATTCTACTTTTTATGCAGCATGTAGTGCAGATAAGAAACAAGGAACATTTGTAAAATATAACTTGAATTCATGGTTTCTGGTGACTTCTAAAACATCTCCCCACCACTGACACGTGAACTCAACCAGAACTCCAGAGCCAGACGGTGCTACCAGGCACCATGTAGTAAGCAGCATATTTTCGTGTTGCGCAAACCATGAAGCAAGTGCTGGACTTGTTTAGGCAGACAGAGATTGAGCAAAGTGAAGACCTATTTAACACCTTGAACTCAATACTCCAGAAAATGTTTGGCTGGGATTATTTTACCATAAGGGAGTATCTTTGCCACGAAGGCAGGTGGTTTGTATTAAAGTAGCGCCATGAAGGCTAGAACTCAGTTTCTCAGCAGAGCATTGGCTACATCACAGTTGTCAAACTCCAGTCCAAGAAGACCACTGTTCTGCAGGTTAAACCTGCAGGATAGAGGCCACAAGGACCGGACTTTGACACCCCTGGGCTACAGCATCACACTGCTTCCAACAGCTTAGCCAACAGTGTGGACACACAACTTAGATGGAGTGATAAAGGGTAGATTCGAATTTGCAAGGAACCAGACTGCAGCTGAGCAGATGAGTGGAAGGTTGCCTTGGAGATTGACAGCAGATGCAGACTACAAGTGAGATGGAGATACACAGACCACAACACTTTTACCCAGAGTGCACCTTGCTATAATAGTTTCCCAAAAACTTGCATGTACAGTCGTAAAAGAAAAAAAAAAAACATGATTCTTCATAAGAGGCCACTTTGTTCCAAATCTGACACTCACATATGAATTGTAGACCCTCTTGGTAGTGGACAGAGGTCACCATGGGTACTGACAGACCTGGAGCCGGACAGTACGTCAAAATTGTTCTGCCATGAATGCTCCCACACACATCAGTCACCCTATTCTTGCTTTATATGTTGCTTTATCAATGGATGTCAAAGAATAATTATGAAAGATCTATATTAAAATAATTTAATGTTGCTGGTTGTCTTTTCAGACCCAATCTATGTCCTGGCTTTAATAAACACAGCAAACCTCCAACAATGCATGAAATAATGACTGCACTCTGCAAATACAGTGGTATGAGTGGTAGAGAATGTGTGGTGGGAAGAGAAAAAGTCCCTCTTCATGTGGTAACATATTGTCCTTGTAATGGGCAGGTTATCTGGCTAGTTTCTGTGTAACAGAGGAAGGGACGGCCCACATTCTTTGGCGCTGATCTCATGCTTGAAAACCTTTATGCCCACTCAAAAAAAAAAAAAAAAAAAAACAGTGCAAATCCAAAAACCGGCTCAGACTGAGACGGATCAAGTGTTGCAACATGCTTGTTTTCCTTTTACTTTTCATACATTCCTGTCACCCAAGATGAAAGTATACAAACCCAAGCTACAACTACACCTCAAATCTTACATTAAAAGTGGCAGCTTGGAGTAAAGCATGCATAAATTTCTTTATTTGTTTGTGATCTTTTGTTTCTTTTCCCCTCATCTTCTTTCCTGAAAATACACCACAAGCAAATCTTATCACACCAGTCATTACCAGAGATAAGAGGTCAGATTAAGAAATTCCTGCCAAGAAAACAGGAGCATGTTCATTCGTGTCTAAATATGGTTGCACGCTGGCATTTAGTAAAAAACGAAAAATGAGGAAAGAGTAACACACTTAAGCATGTGTGTATGCAAAGAGCTCATTTTGTGAAAACTTGAAAACAGACCTTTGATTCAAACAGTGAGAAGAAGTCTTTGGTGCACCTGCTGTGTAGCCTGTATTCACTTACAAAAGATGCCCTCACATATATTTGCAGGGGATCAGGGGAGGTTCATGCATATGCACTTTCACCCTCTTACATTACCTGCCACTGTCAATTCATCACGCAGCTATGTGCACACATACACACACACATGGACACACACAGAAAGGTTGCTAATGAGCAGGAATGCCAACAGATCAGTGAAACAGCACGGCAGCTGTTGCAGCAGGGGTCCTCCTATTGGCCGGCTGTTGTCTTCAAGCCAACTGTATTGAATCAGACAACGGCACAACTGGGTTTTCCCGCCATGGGTATTTTGATACTGTACAGAGAGGGATAGTGAGAAAGAACAACCAGCAAGAAGGAGCATTGAAGTAGGAGAGGAGGAGGCTGAGGGTTTAGAGAACGTGGAGTCAATATTCAAAACATTCCCCTTGTATCAGCTACGCAGTGCTGTTGAAAGCTGTAAATTGAGTTTTAAGAAGAGAAACTATTAAAGAACATTATCAACAAAAGCCCACAAGGACAGGAATAACATGACATTTCCTTTTACAAGATAAAATGTTGCACTTTTGAAGGCAACTTCCTGTCGTGGTGACTGTTAACAATTAGAGAAATGCAAGAGGACAAATAAGAGAGATGTAAACCCACTTTCTACAGCAGGTGGAACAGTCCAGTTGGCAGACACTATGTCATGCATGCATATAAAAACAGGATGCCTACAAGCATATTAAAAATATAACAATAATTTCATGCATTTCAAGTGTGCAACCACAAAAACTGACCTCACAGAGCTGATATAGCTCCATGAAAATGTAGGCAAATAGGTTTAAGATGTAGGAAAATAAACCACAGAGTAACTGTCCTACTGCTAACAGCATGTAAACACAGCAGCAGAATAAGAGTGGGGAGTGAGAGCATGCTGGGAAATGAGCTTCACATTCACTGTGGCTAAAAGAATCCATTAAACTATTTTACTGCAATAGTCCTCCCGCTGTGTAATAGATGCTGCACACGCCTACTGCCTTGCAGCATCAACAAGACGCACTCGTCATTCATATAACATCCCGAGTATCCAGAGACTTTACGTCACATTTTAATTCACATACAATGTGTGTGATGACATAAGTGCAACAGAGGCAGTTACAGTAATTTCCATCTGCTGCAGCGGCTCCGTCTAATGTCTGAGGAATGCAAAACCGGAGACGTTTGGCTTGAGAGGGAATGTTAGCAATTACTGCTCGTCTGGTTGAGTGTTGGAGAAAGTGCACATGTGAGCAGAAAATAAGAGAAAAATGTATCTCGGAGGAAAATAGGTAAAAGAGTTGTTTAAGATCATATGTTGTGTGTGTGCATTCCACAATTTTTCTGCCTTCAACTTTCCTCTAGATGAATGCAGTGATTACATAAGATGAGGTCTGATTGGCTGCCTCTAAGCATGATAACTGGACTGCTCTGCACAGATGCACCCTGGTGGATTATGGGTAATACTGGAAAGTTGCATTAAGGGCAGATGGCCTGTCGTTATGATTGTTTTGTCTATTGCTCTGGGCTGTATTGATATTAATATTTACAGTGGTGGAGTGCCAGGGCTTTGAAAGGAAAAGGAAGAGAGAGAGAGAGAAAACAGATTTATCTTTATTTGCACAGCGTAGCCCCTCTGTGTCTGGAGGTAAAATTATTAACAGAAGAGAAACGAAAATAAATAGAATTAGATATGACAAGATTACATAAGCGTATGAATAAATCCATTTCCAGAAAAGCATTTATGTAGAAAACACTTATAAACAGCTTATTCCTAAAGTTTAAAGTCAAGTTCACTATTTAAACACTTTTTGATGGTAAAACAGGCCTTGCTTTCACCCTCCAGAAGACATTTTCCATCCAACAAAGTCACACCTTTACAGGGAATTTCTGACAAGTCTGAGCCAGAAAAAGACAGAAGACAACAAACCTTTGCACTGTGTGGTCGCAGCAGGCCTGTGCATGCTTCACCCTTACACTGCAAAGACACATATGCATGGCCCGTGAAACATAAACTGCAAGCAAGTCCAAACACTCTTCCCCCCTGGGTCTGAAGCAAATCAGCGGATCAGCTAGTTTGAGTCGTAGCCATTGATTTTCTCAAGCCATCTGTTCAGTTTTGGCCCTGTTATACATTTCCATGACAACGCAGCATTAATAAATGGAGTCTTATTTAAGTCTGCAGTCTGTTCATGTGGCGAACGTTTTTTTCTTCCTTATTTGTACGTTTATTACACTGAGCTGTAATCTTGTACTCTCTATTCCAGGCCTTACAATGAAAACCTGCTTAAAAAATGACCAAAATACACACTGTTTTGTGACCCGTCTGATTTAATGGCAACCAGATCACAGTGTTATTTAGATTTAGAGGAAGTTTACAGTGCTTTTGAAAATGCAACCCTGGCCTGGCAAGCAAAACAGAACATCCCTGTCACTTGTGCAGTTCCCATGAAAACAGAGCACCTGGCTTTTCTCTGTGAACAGATCCGCTTTCTCCTGACCATATCTCTCGCGTTTTAACAATGAGTTTTTCAATTCCCCAGGGTTTTGGTCAGTCCCAACACTCACGTCTTACACACACACTTAAAAAGTATGTGACCAGTTGTGAACGATAAGATATCACAGTTGTTTAAAAGGTGTGAAACATGTGTTTAACTGTAAGATACACAAACAATAAACTGCAGGCTGATGGTTGTCTCCCACAACAGAACTAACAATGTCTGTCAACACTTAAACTGCTTAATTATAAATTGTGGTAACTACAATAATAGAACAAATCATATAATTAACTAGTACATAACTGATGATGAAATAATGCATTAATTAATGCAGGATCTATCATGAATTCCTGTTGCTCATTATGAACTAATGTTGATTTTAATGTAGATTCATGTGATTACATCACACTCAATAGATCCATCTTAATTCCATTCCATTTTTAATAGAAAATGATTGAAAGTTTTGAAGTCATGACACTTCATGCTTATTTCAACAAGCTTACATACCATTTAAAATACAATATAATACTTCTGTTATTTCAAAATGAACCCTAATGCTAACCCCTCTATTGTTGGCATGTTTATTTTTTTGTTTAGGTTTACGCCATCAAATTCAGCAACTTTATCCAGTCTGAGTTCTGTAATGTTCCCCTAGTGGAATCCTTCAGTAACAAGCGTGGTACAAAAGCAAGTAAGTGAAAAATTAGGCCTGTTACATTCTCCACAAGAACAGAAAACATCTGTTCTTCTTCTTGTAACTTGTTCTCGACACATCAGCCGAGCAGAATTTACTTTATGTTGGGACGCCCAGGAATAACTGTGTGACTGGTTGGAAATTTAAAGTAGGTGAGGTTGATGTAGAAAAGTTTGAAGTAGACAGTTGTCATGTCTGCTTTTCCGCTGAAAGATTGAATAACTTTGAATAAATAGTTTAAACATTGGCAATATTAGGTGGTGAGAAATGTGTAACATGGACAACGCTGCATACACAACCCCTCTTGCCACAAAGGTTTTTGTAAAGTATGCAATAGTATGAAACAGACCAAAATAAACTTTTTTTTTGTTCTTGCCACTTCGAGAACAAGTATCAAGTTTTCTGTTCTTGTGGAGTACATAGCAAGCTTTACACTCATGGCCTAGCCAGTTGCCTATGCAAGCACGAGTGTAAAAGTAAATGTGTCAGCCTTACATGCACTTCCATCCATAATACAAATTACTTATATGCAAGTTTGCAGATGACACAGCTGCAGTGTGGGTGATAACCAACAATGATGAGGTAGCCTACAGAGAGGAGATCCAAGCCCTCACATCCTGATGTTAGAACAATGACTTGCTCAACACCAATAAGACAAAGGAGCTTGTCATTTATTTCAGGAAACACAAGAACACAGGCTAGTTTGGTGGCTTATGGAGAAGAAGTGGAATGGGTGGGGTGTTTTAAGTACCTTGGTATTAATCTCTCAGAGGAGTTGACATGGGGAGTGAAGAAGACCCAGCAGAGACAATTCTTCATGTGTACACTTAGAAAAATTGGGCTCCCACAAAAACTCACTGTAGAAGATTTCCTAAGCGCATTGCATGGTTCTCCAGCTGCACCTCAGGGGAGATGAAAGACCTGCAGTGAATCGTCAATTCGCCTGGAGCACATCTACCCTGCCTGGTTGAGAAATAGAGCTTAAAAAATCAGGTCTGACTGCATACACCCAGGACATACTCTCCTCTGGCAGGCTCAGGGTCACAGGGGCTCAGAAAGAAAGACTGAAGAACAGTTTCTTCCCCCAGGACAATGAAAGCACCCTTGAAAGGCTGAGGCACAGTTTTTTTTTTTTTAATTCATTGTCTTATCATTTTTTTTTCATGATCTTTATGCCTTACAACTGCAATAGTTCTATTAGAATTTTTTTATTAGATCATTTATTACATATGCTGCTATTTATAGGATTGCTGTCACAGACAATTTTGATGCATAGAAATGCACAATGACTGTAAAGGTTACATGTCATTCTATTTTCAATGCATTTGTACAAAGCATCTCCTCATTTTCCTAACTGCAGTTTTATCCTAACAATAGACGCTTAGCATGCTCGCAGAAGATATGACGTCTTCTCACCTGACTGTTCTGGACATCTAATGTAATTTAGTGGAATTTTGATATCAGGGAATCTATTTATTAGATTACATATGCACTTAAAGTCTTTATCTAATTAGCTTCCTAGCAGAGATGACTATATGTGAAGAAACTAAAAGATTTAATTACTTTAGTGGAACAGGCAGGATAATTTCTTTCCCCTTCGGAGTCTTCATGCTAAGCTTCTTTAAGCACAACTTTACAGTAGTTTCAGTCTAAGTCTTAGCAAGCAGTTGACAAAAAAGGGTTTTCCAAAATAGCAACTAAATGCAAAGTACAGCTGTTTCCTTACATCAGCATATGACGCTAACCAGGAAGTCAGGTCCATATATTATCTGTTGCTGCCTTTTCAGACAGCATGAAATTGTCCATGTGAGATGTGAAAAGCTCTTGATTTTGGTATTTATTTTTTCATCTGGTGTTCTAATAAAAGCTAACAATGCAGCTACATTTACATATGGATATGTAAGCCATGTCACTTACTGGTTTCTTGTTGCTTATTTTAATGTTTTAAGTTCTGCACTCCGTCAAAAAATGGAATATCACTTATTAGAAGAATGAATTAAAGAAAAATGAAAATCTGCAACTGTTACTCAGTAATTTGGAGACTAGACTTGGCTGTAAATCTAAAATAAAATTCATTTAACTTTAATTCAATAAAGAGATAATGCTTCACTGACATACAACCAAATAGAAACCTTGTGTTACACTGACAACTGAAAACTGCAGCTGTTGTTATTTCTGTATGTAAACCTAGTCTATATTTCCGTGTGTGAAATTGTCAGATAGATGCTCAGTGTAAGCCATGTCAACCTCAGCACTGAAAGAGTAGGAAACAGGAAAGTCGGAATGTAAACCCCCGAGTAACATCAAACTCCTTTTGTGTGGCAGTCTTTCTGACTGTATGTCATTAGTTATGTAAGATCCAGCTTTAGGCCCCACTCACACAGGCCCACTGCATGAGCCTGACAGGATCTTCTTGTCTATCCAGAGTATCTGGCCACATTTTCTTCAGTGTGATCAGCATGCTGTCAGGGTGGATTAATGTGTGTCAGGGTGTTGGTGTGGTTTCTCTGGCAGGTTGTTGAGTGTCTCTGGACTCAGATCCAGTCAAAACATGCTTGTTCTTTGTTAGGTTCACTTTTAATATACTGCAACTTGCATATGCATAATATTTGAGTGCATTCCTCTTCTAAAAGGCACCAAGATTTCATATATTGAGTTAAGGTCAGGTTTAGCTACTATTATCATGGTTTTCAGATAGTACTTCAAATCTTCTTAACCATTAAAGCTTCCTAATCTGTCAGTGTTCTCAGGAACGTGAATCAGCATGTTGAGTCTGTTTAGAGTAAAGAAAAAATTTAAGCCCTCACTCCCAACTAGTTGCCAGCTTCTACCCAGCACAAGCCCTAAAATGACATGGATGTGCAAAAGTGAGAAGCCATTTAGCAGAGATGTTCCAAATTAATTAGGTTGTATTGACTACAAGACGCCTATGAGACAACATGTCCAGTGGGTGCAGGAATGCAAGAAGATGCCAGTCTCCCTATTGTCTCCCTATCAAGATGCTGAGGAGAATATAGACACAGCATTGTTTGAAAACTTGAGTTTTGGCTGGACCACTATCTAATCTCATTGCCCTGTTAGCTTGAAGGAATGTTTAGAACTGCTAATGTATTTGTCTCCACTGACTCTCTCAATGTCAGCAGACTTATTGAGGTGTCTTTCAGAGTTCCTTTAGCAAGACACAATTAGCTTTTTTCTTACGTACTTAAAAACCAAAACAACACTGCAACCCTTTAAAAAGTATAAAAGTTGCTGCAAGAACAAGATAAAACATTCCACAAAACCTTGTTTGAGGGATACAGCAGAAGCCGAATTACAGATTTTTGTAAGGAAGGATTTCATAGATTGTTGATGTACACAACCAACACACTAGGTGTTTTCAGAATAAACAGTGTAGTTTTCATAGCTGCTGTAGCCAATGCTAACTTGTTTCCTGGATGTTTGCATAGCAATTAGCTCAGTAGTTGAAGTAATCCTTCAAGTTGTCACATTTTCACCAAGACTGTTTCGTCACTCCGCAAGATTTGTTTGCTCGTCTTAAAGAGTTTCTTAAACAGGATTTAGGCACAATCCTTTTGTACAACTCTAAACAATGAGGAAATGGCTGCTTTAGTCTTAAGCAACAGAGAATTGACAGTAATCACAATGATATTTCTGTAAAATGACAAAAAGCACGACAGGGTTTCACACAGGATAAGAAACCCTACAGACTTCAGATGACGTATCGCTTCTCACATGCGCTTTCAACATTCTGTAGCTGTGTGAAACTCTTGCAGTGCTATCAAGTGCAAAGTTTTTAGCTCTTGGGGATATAAGCGCTCTTGTGTTTGCGGAGATTTGTTATGGAAAGACACAGATCGAGGGTGGGCCAGTTTCTGGGAAATAACCCTGTTCTGACCTTTGGGAGGGGAAGCAGGGAGTGGGTGGATAAAGCCAAGGCGGAGGAGGAGGATTCTTTGGGATTTTGTCCCTGTTCGGTACACCCCCACGTCAACCAAATTTCTCCCTGTGTTTCTTATGTTAATCTACCCTTGCTTTTTCTGAAGTTTCCAATCTGAGCTGGGGGCCAAACAATGTTCATAACAAGCCACAGTATGGAGAAATATTCCCATTTAATCAAATCAAAACAAGGTTGAGATTGAGTGGGATTCACTCTCTTGGCTCCCACAGGGAGAATATTTTGGCTGCAGCATTATAGCCCATTTCATGTTACCTACGCATCATCATACTTTGCGTATTTTTAAACCCTCAGTCATGTATTTTCTTTAAATGAAACACTTATCCAATAACATGTAAGAATTCTGTTTTTAAGTGACCTGGAGCAACCTTTGGGAGACAAAAGGGATATAACTGTCACCTCTTTTCTTCATAGAATTATTTTCCAGGCATTTTGGGGGTGTTTTAGCTCTCAGCTGACATTCCCTACCTACCCACTTTTCCCTCCGACATCCCGTGAAGTCCAAACTACACTGCCATTTTCATGTACTCTGTGACAGATTGGAGTGAAACCTCTGCTTCTCTGTGCCAATCTAAATATTTATATTCAGATGAAGGCAGTTTCAGAGGATGAAGCCTCTCTGTCTGTTATACACAGACACACACAACTTTTTGTATTCAGCCATGTTGCTGCTATTATTTCAGTTTTTCTCAGAAACAATTCTTTATGAAAAGTGACTTTGTTAGGTTGTTGTGCTATTGCACACTTGGCTGACATTTAACCCCATAATGCTGCATGTATCATATTTCTGAGACCTTTTGCATCATTTTATGGTAAAAACTTTGCTCAAAACCCTGTACATAATCTGATGCTTGTCTTCTGTCTCCTGGTGGATACAATAATAACACAATAATGCACTACAATAATTTTGACATATCACACAGTAATAAACAGTATTAAAGTGGTAGTAAAATTATTTTTCTTTGTTAAAGGGTCAAATATAGACTTCAGATGTTAAAAATTAGGCTTTTCTCTACCATTTTTTCTTGGCTTTAAAGGGTTAAGGCCTCTTATATTTTGTTGTTTGTGGCAAAAGATTGTTATTCCTGGGATCCCAGCTTTTTTGCATCATGTGGTTTTGGTTGTGATTATGTTGTGTCCTATTTTGTGAGTTTAAGTGTCAAACAGTGGTATTTAAAAATATTGCTTCAGGGAAGAACGGCTGGTTTTTGTCTAATTGTAGATGTCTTTGAAATATGGATGATATTCAGCACATTTGGCAGGTTTTAGTACTGATGCAGTTTAAATGTGGTTCCTGATGCTGTAAAGCTGTTGAGATTATGTCAAAGACAAATTTGTCTTAATTCTGCCAAGCTGGGACAGACCAAACAACAACATAACGCTGTGCCAAATGAAACCGTTACAGCGCAGCACTGACGGCATGATTGTTGTTGTGCCCGTTTTGGCAGCATGCCTACACTTGAATGCAGAGAGGTTTTTCAGGGGCAACACAGGGCATGGGGAACAATGGGGGGGTGGGTGGCGTTTGAAGCCCAGCCCATAGTCCTGGCTGCCAAAGTTACTCATGTGCTAGATTTGCAGACAAAGAGGGTGAGTTGGTGCTCTTCTGGGCAAAAGTCCAGTAGAACTTGCGACGGTGAAGGATTGGTAGTGGGGGTGGCAATGAGGGAATGTAGGCACACGTCTGAACTAAGCTTTTATGGAAGAAAGGGGCCTCAGCGAACAAAAAGACACAGGGACTGGCTGTTTCTCTGAAGGGGGTACTTTGGCATCTGGGTATTAACCCAGCAACGGCCCAATTCTGTAAAGTAAGCATGTGCAGGAAGTGCAGCTTGCGGAAAGCACAAGGAAAATAGTGTTAGCATTACTGCTTCATGAGCACTCTGTGGGGAACCACATGGATCCTCTATACTCCTCTTATTGCTCACTGTTTCCTTTTTTAGTCAGGTGCAACTTCTTCACGTTACTTCCCCTTTTGTATGGCTTGTTTTTGTAGGAAATGTCCACCACAACAAACGAATCCTGTATCCACAAACCTTCATAATTCATTAATATGGACCTCAGAACAAAGTCGTTTAACCTTTGATACTCAAAGAGAGGAAACTTGGCAGAAGACAGTGCAGTTTTCACCCAAAAACAGGAAGAGCAATCAGTTCCTTCACTTCCTTGTGCACTCATGTCGGCAAAGATCCTGCAAAGTCTTACATAATTTCAAACAGAAGACTTAACTGAACAGCACAAAAACGCCTTTTGTTGCAAATCCAAAACAGTAGTGTGTTACCTTGTTTCCACACAAAGTTTTATTTTTCAGTGATTAATAACCTTAACAATAGCTGCTGGACTGTACTTTTGTAACTGAGATTATAGTGTACGCTGTAAGTAAATCAGGTCTGGTTATCTTTATTGATTGGGTGTTGGCCTATATTGCAGACACGCTATCAGTCAGTCTGAGACTACATGCTTTATCAGGTAGTAAAGAGTGCTGATTGTGTCTGTGGTGGATAATTTTATTGTAATGAGTAAGTGAACAGTTAACATTAAACATGTCTATAGCTGCTGGAGGATGTCTTGCACCTTCCTGCAGATGTAATGCTGCAGATTTTATATAGAAAGCTAAGTGAAGGCTTTGCCGCATCAGTTTCCTCTCTGACATTCATGCTCACCACAGGCCCTAATGAGGAAGTATTAAAGCTCTCTGGGTGAACAGTTAAATTTATTGTTTACCAGCAACAAAGACATTATCTCTGCCCTGTTTCTGTTGAGAAATTCCTGATCTGTTGCCACGGAGACCACTTTGACTCAAGTCACACGTGATGGGGACAGAATAAGCCACTGCTTGTATCAACTGACTGTTGAAGAATATAAAATGTCTTAAGAAAGCTTTCCGCTAAGGTCATTTAAAAGTTTGCAACTTCCTAAAAGTCCCCCTTTACATGGTTCTTGTTGTTTAAAGTATCACTTAAACTAATTCTGACACTTTGCTTCCAAAAAGAGCAAGTGCAGTAATTACTGAGAGGAAGTAAAGTGCAGCCAGACTTCTCTTTTAGAACTGACTCCGCTAACAAAGGCCTTTTAATAAAAAAAAAGACACATTTAAAGTGCTGAAAGGCATGCTGAGGCATTCAGGAGACCAAGGAAGCTGAGATCTTGGCTTTGATCACTAAATGCAAGACACAAGAAATGAGCTCAAAATGAATTTAGTAAACCTGATAAACATGTTGGTTTGTGGCAGATTTGTAGATTTGATCTATATTTTCTCCCCTAACACTGATCAAACCTACAGACTCATGACTGTCGTGTAACAGTATTCATGCAGAGAGGCAGTAGGTTATTTTCAGCAACATTTATAATCATTTTGTGTTTTGCCAAAGCAAAGTACTGACTGAGAGCAATGACCTCCTTTAGACAAAACAGCACGTTGTGCAGAATTCCTTGAATGTCAGATAGATTTGTAGTTTCAGGTTTTTGTGTTGTGTATTTCCTGATGTCCTTAACCGTCCCAGATGCTTGACAACAAACCTCAAGTTCAATTTGTTCAACAATCGTTTTTCATCTCACTTTTTCCTGCTTCTTCTTACAGCATGTTTTAATCATGTAATACTGATGTGGCTGAGAGAAAATAGGCCACAACATTATTGTATTTCTATGCACACACTACCTGCATCCTGTTGTAAGCTATGGTGATGTAAAAAACTTCAATAAATCTCAGGGTGAGGCAAAATTTTCCGCTAACAAGGGAAAATCAGCCAATTTTTGCTGTTCAAACAGAAGACTTTACTGAATCTTCTGGCTCTCATGAGTGTGTGTGTGTGTTTCTGGGGATGTGACTGCAGGTGTGGGTGTGGGTGTGTGTTGCGGCATGGTGTATATTACTTCCCTCTGTTAAATTCTCTTGTATTAATTGAATCCAGCAAATTTCCATGATGGCAGTTTGTCCTAAATTAGAAGAGAAAAACCACTTTTATAATTAGCTTTTAAGGATTTTTTTTTTCCCATTATTAGAACGAAAGATTCTTTTCAATTTTTTTAAAACTTAGCTAGTTAGCATAGCTTTTCACATAGAAATCAAAAGATTATAGCATTGTCTGGATGTTTTTTTTTATTATTTATTTATTTTTCTTCTTCTTCAGTGAGTATTTATGCCAAAATATTAAAAAATAAACTACCACTGTCATATTCATGACAATAAAGAAGAAATAAGGTTAGTTTGCATTTTTAATATTCTCTAAACAACATATTAATTCTTATTTTTTTTCTTTGGTTTGCTAAACAAAAACATAACAGGAAATCAGGATTATATTTAGACTTTCAAGACTGTATCTTAAAAAGTGAATGTTGACAGTGTGAGGACTAGTGTTTTGCTTTGTGTGCACTCTTTGGCTGGACTCCAGCTTCCTTGCTGCCTTACCTTGCACTGTAGGTATACTGCTTTGCTGTTGTTGACACAGTTTCCAGCTGACCTTAGCCCAGTGTGACTCACCACCACGCCAGCAGGCGGTATTGCCTCTAATCTGACCTTGCCTACAGGAAAAAAAAAAAAAACTCAATGACATGACAAACAAATACAAAACACGGAGTTAAATGAGATGTGGGTGCAATTTCACCTTTAAATCCTGAGATCCTTTAATTAAAACATATTTTGACCCAGCTATGTGTGTCTTACACCATTCAGCAAGACGCATTGAAGTATATGGAGATAATATCCTGTGTGCATTTCAGACCCCAGGGAGTTGTTGTGCAATGACGACTTTGGGCAATAGTGTTGAAACAACACCATGAGGAGCTTAAACCCAGAGAACAATGAGATGAGGAGCAGAGGGTTACTCAGTGTTATGTGCTATCTTAAAGAGCGGAGTTTAAACACACTATTAACCTGAGTGCCTCATCACAAAGGCATTAATCTGATAGACAACAAAAGGCATATTTGATGTGCTTTCCTTTAGGCCATATACAGAGAAGAACAGTGAGACACTGTTTGGAAATTATAAGAAATACAACAAGTACAGGCATTAAATTATCAGCATGACTCCACCCTGATAGCACAGACACAAACTGGAGAATGTTGGCAACTCTACTGACAAACAGTATTCATTCCTGGTTTAATGTGTAACCAGAAGCATGGGGCAAAAAACCCAGCAAGTTCTTAATTACAGGAGAAGAACGCAGTTTTATTCAGGGACCCACAGCTCGAGTTAGGACAGAGTGAAAAGCTGCAGGCGCCTTTCCAAAAGTGAATCATCATTCAGAATTTGTGCAACACAAACAATGCAGGCTAAAAACGTGTCCCTAGGCATTTTACCAGCATCAAATCAAATTGATCAACGTGTGCTGCAGGCTAAAGCATGCACACGTGTGCCTTTAATGATAACATTTGTATTTTGTTACAAATGTGTAGCCTCATGAAAATACCAAATGTAAAAGTTTTGCTAAGCTTCATCTTTACCTTCAATAACAGCAAAAGGTGAATAAAATCTCCCTATTTAAAGAATATCTTTAAATGTGATGCAAAGTTTACTGGCATCAAAGCAACTTACCATCTTAGTTTTAAATAAAATGGACTGATGGTTGTTGAGATATGCAAGAAGGTACAGACAGAGAAATTTGAAGTTAATCTCTTACAACTACTACAGATGACCACAAAATTATCTATAAATGGGATCATCATCAGCTCAGGTAATCTCCATGTAGTTCAAGTTTTTATAGATCTTTTCAGACTTGCTTTTGAATGCATTATTAATTTTATTTACATCTCCAGTTCCTAAAAGTTGGGATGCTTTGTAAAATGTAAATTAAAGCACAATGCAATCATTTGCAAATCTCATCAACCCATATTTTATTACCAGTAGAACATAAACAACATATCAGATGTTTAAACTGAGATATTTTACCATTTCATATAAAATATGAGCTCATTTTGAATTTGATGGCAGCAACTCATCTTAAAAAAGTTGGAGCAGAGTGTATACTGTTGTGTAGCATCCTCCTTCTTTTATAACTCTCTGTAAACATCTGGAAATTAAAGTTTTAGGAGAGGAATGTTGTCCCATTCTGGTCACATTGAGGAATTTTTTCTGAAATTGTAGTTTTTATTTAGATTATTTTTTATTTTTTATTTAGAGTCCAGATCTGCTTCTGGTTCTTTTACACTGAAATCTTAACTTTATTTCTTTATCTGAGCTTTTTCTTTCTGTTTTTATGTAATAATTTTTTATCTCTTTTAATCTTTGTTTTTTAATAAACTTGTAATGTAATGTTTTTATGTTTTGTGTAAAGCACTTTGAATTGTCTTGTTCATGAAGTGTGCTATACAACTAAATTTGCCTTGCCTTGCCTTAAAATATAATGTTTAAAAATATCAAATATATGTTAGAGATTATTTATAAAATGACATTTATTCTTGAAACAGGAAAAACACCCATTGGGAGCATCTGTTTCTGTGGGGGGGGGATTTCTTTACACAAAAGCTTGTGTCTGAAGAGTAGTTTCCTCAACCCTCGGCTCCACACTGCTGCATGTCACTCTGATTAAGAAAACCTAAATATGGGAATGGCATGACAGAGCTTGTTATTAACAAGGGGTAGTAATTAAGGAGATCCCTCCCGGGATTACCCGGGTAATTAACACTAATGATCAACATTTTTCCAGCGAGGGATTTGGCCTCTCGCTGGCCTCAGGGTGCTGCACTCTTTGTTTGGCTTAAATATCATGAAGTAGAAATATTTTGACCAAGTGAATGCCCTGTTAGTCTGTTTATGTGAAGGATGCTTCCAGTTTCTAATCTACCTTGCTCTGAATAAAAATACTGAAGACCTTTTTCATTGCAAAGTAGCTGTCTTTTTAGTCTTTTACTGGAAAGCTATTTTAAAAAGGGAAGTCAGCTACAGTAAAGCTAAAAATACTTTTTGTAACTACAAAATGCACAACAAGTATTCCACGAAACAAGATCTTTGCAGAAAATTCCACTGTGCTGTCTTTTTAAAACAGAAACTAAAAGTGTCTGCAAAAGCAACATCATCTCCAGTGAGGAGAAAGAGGACTTGCAGATCTGTGCCTACAGCAGGGGAGGAGGCGGTAAGTCTGCATCGTGGCAGTCGCCTGCAGCCTCTGCTCAGAGGAAATGTCGGGGCTGTCGCTTTGTATGAACCCTGAAGACAGCAGTGAGAGCTTCTCTGTGTTTACACCTGACGGTTGCATCAAGGGGACACATCAGTTGCGTGATTTGAGCTGCAGGAGTCTTGTGGTTTGGTATTTTCAGGAGTTTCTCATCTAGTCAGTGATGAGTGCTGCTCTCTATGCAGCTGCATTGATTCTGCACCATGCTTTGGCTAATGCATTTACAAGCAACAGGGACTGTCAACACTACTCGGGCAGCATCGATCGTGGACCCACCAGGGGCCAGACTAATAGAGCATGTCCAGGATAATCAACCCCATCTAGAGACAAGCAGCTGAGCCTGCTGTAGTCTGCAATATGAGGCCACAATTACTCTCTTAGTTCATAAATGTGACAGTGTAATTAACAGTTTAACCAATCCTTTGACTCCAATTATCATTCATGCAATCTGAAGGGTAGCACTCACTTCATAGTTGCAAAGGGTAATTTTTCTCCTTTCTTTTTTCATGCAGCAAGGAATTGGCTCCTGTGAGTGTTTTGCTCACCTTTTTGTGTCTGAGCACTTTGTGCCTTTGTACAGACAAGTGCTATAAAAAATTAGTTCCCGCTTTCCTCCTCACACGGACCCTGAACAGTACTTATCTGTAAACACATTGCACAAAAGAGGACATGACTGGTGAAACATTTTGAAGCTCTTGTTGTTGTGAATATTTGTTTCACAATAGAGCAACTTTGTGATCAGCTTCTGTTAACATTAAGGGTTTAAGTCCTTGTCACTGCGCCATGTCAGGATGTAATGTTATAAAACATGGGTGCCCAGGTTCGGTCCTCAAGATCTACCATCCTGCAACTTTTAGATGCAACCCTTCTCCAACACACTTGAATCAGATGTCATCTGTGTGTCATTCAACTCTGCAGAGGCCTGGTAACGAGTCAGTCATTTGATTCAGGTGTGTTGGAGAAGGGTTGCATCTAAAAGTTGCAGGATGGTAGATCTCGAGGACACGACTTGGGGACCCCTGTTGTAAAAGCAAAAGAAAATGCAGAAGCAGTGTGTAAAAAAAATCAGAAGTACCCTAGTTTGTAGAACTACCTCAAATAGCAGTTAATTTAAATAATTTTCGGCATGATTTTATCAGTTTTTCACATCTTTGTGACACCAATCATTTAATCAATCTTCCTACCTAAAATGTGTAAATCAGAACAAATTACAACTGGAACATTTTTTTCTTAATTTTATAGGTATAAATAATAGATAAATTACCCCTAACAGTTTAGTAAAAAAAAAAACTCATCTGCAGATATGATGATTCCTTCTATTACTTTGCTGTCCATCATATGACTGATTGTCTCGTCAGGCCTACATTACTGATTTCCAGCATCGATATATCAACATTATGGCTAGTCTGTTTCCAAATACATTACGTTACACTTCACTATTATAATGCAAACAGAAAATAAAATAAAATAATAAACTTCTTGTGTTGTTTCTGGCCTACTTCAAAAAGATCCCAGCCAGCTCAACTTTCCTCCATATGAAGACATGGAAGTCCCCGGGTACTTTGAGAGCTGTATTGAATTACTCATCAGTCACATATTTTAAACTGACCTCATGTGCCTAATGCTGCCATATGTTGCCAAAAAAAAAAAGAAACACTATTGGGGAGCAGTTGCATTTGATTAACTCTGATGCAGCAGCAGGGAATTAAATAACAAATGCTGCATATTAGCTGCTTTCAACTAACCTTCTTCTTTCAGTGTATGTGTGTATCACACAATAGGTGTGTTGACAGCAGAGATAGCAGCACACAACTAAAAGATCTCAGACTGTTTAAAGAGATTTGCTTTAAACAGGAAGCTGTAATAATGACACAAACATGCTGCCCTAAACATGTACTTCCTGTTTGGCCTCCTGTTTCTGTTTGCTTCTCTGCAGTTGTGAAGGCAGATATTTTTAACAAAAATAGTCAAGTGTTAACATGTGGCTAGTGGTAGGCGCTTTCCCCCTTTTGATAGAGACAACAAATGTAGCTCCTGGGTGTGTAGTTGCCATGGAAATCCACAGCAGACCCAGTGTTTGTCTTTGTCAGTGAGAATAGATAACTGATTCAGAAGAAGAGTAGACTGCATATAATACTCAAATGATAACCTGTTGGTGGCTCAGCAGGAGAGGATAAGATTGTAATCAGAGCTGTTGTGTTTTATGTCTTCTCAGAATTGTTGATATCATCAGATTTCATGGAAATCTACCCAATTGCTGTAAAATATTTCAGTTTTTATTAAACTGGCTGAAAAAGTTCCTTCCCAAATCAATCACATCTATAAACCTACGTCCATTAAGTGCAGGGAGACAATCGTTTAGCACAGCTGCCTCTTAATAGTGCCACGTGTTTAGTCTCTGACCGTTAATCAATCAGCCACTCTGTTAAGCATGCCAGCAACAAAGAAATGAGTCCAGTAGAGACACAATGCTGCAGGAGCCAGATGGTCAAATACGTTTAAATATAGACAACCCAGTAGAATGGGATGCTTTCATAATCTCCAAACACGCCAGCAGGGCAGGTTTGATGCCGACCACTTGCCAGGGAGAAAATCTCTCCATCAGGATGTGCATCGCGCCGCCCAATACCAGGCAGTGACTCAGCAGCAGCTGTTGCCATGGGTTACCAGACAGGACACCCATGGGGGATCAACTCAGTGCTGACACATCTGACTCCTTCCAACCCCCTCAATAATGATTCCACCCCATCAGCTGCTCCACAACTAAACCCTCAACTTTCTCCAGAGGATCTCCAGTAGGGAGAGGCAAGGGAAGGGGAGGTGTTAATCCCATCTGAGACCATGGAACTGGCCTAGTCTTACTACACTAGCCCACTAACCTGCACCCTCCTCCCTTACGCAGATTAATACCTTATTAGGAACAGCTGATTTAACAGCAATCCACTTACACCAATGAACATGCAAGATCTGCAGACTGTTGTGTTGGCGAAGATCAATCACATCTTCAGCCAGAGAGGGAAGAAACCAAAGTTCTTTGATCATGTCTCCTCTTTGCTTTCAGTAACTGGCATTTATCCACCTGATCAATACTGAAACAAAGACCCATCTGACTCAATGTTCAGTCATATCCCTCGTAATCACTTCTAGCTGTAAGCATAGGATATGGATCACTACAATCAGAATGACTGGAGGGATTTTCTCATTTAAGCTCTCAAGTATTGTCTTCCATTACTTATACACTTTTAATGTATGCCACTTCCAGGTTAACATCAGCGATGGCTGGCTAATGATATTAAGGCTTTGGCTAATTTTAGGACAAAGGCCTAAGTACATTTCCTGCTAAGGCTACACCCTGTACTCTGGGTCAGGTCAGGATAGGATGTCCCATGAGCCACTGCTCACAGCTAGTTAGGTTGCTAGACAGACAATGTGAGATTACCCCAATTCTGACAGCCATTAGCTTAGCTTTAAAGTGCATGGAACTTGAGCTTTTCAGTTGGTGAGATTTATTTCCTGAATTACAGGCAAAGTTTGTGCCTCCCACTATAATTACCAGCTTTAAAGTGAGCCATAAGCTGGCAGTTGTCATCCCTTCAAAGTCCACCTCATATATTAAAGCCCTTCAACAAAACAAGTTTCACTCCTCAAGTAATGTTATTTAGCATCCAACAGCTAACTGGTTCAAGCATGCTCCAAATTGCTTCTGGGCGCAAGGATTGTGCAGCAGTGTTAAGTGCATAAGTGTGAGGATTTGTGCGGCTTGGCTAAAGGAAGCACTCGACAGTACATTCTTTAGTAACAAATTTTTATTACAACATTTCACGGTTTCCATTTCTGGTAATGGTTTGTGGCAGAGTAACATGACTGCTGGAAATTTACAAAACTCCAAAAGAATTTTGATTTACGGTTCAAAGCAAAAAAACCCAAACACACAGAGCCAGTTACTGGAATCATTTTTCCACCCACCCACCCCTATTTGAGACAATTCAGAGATTGCAACATGAAAGCTACCCCAAAAATCAACCCCCCCCCCAAAGAAAAAAGCCATAATGGCCAAAGTACATTACAATTTAACCGTAAATAAGGTCCGTCTTCCAGATCAAGATGGAATCTGTTACACTTAAATCCTTGTGAACATATATATAAAAAAAGAGAAAACATTGTGACAAACACTATCAATTTTGGGGGGCATTTACATTTTGGCCAGCAAACAAGTTGTGCATTTCCGAAAATTAGGTGGTGAGAAAAAAAAAAAAAAAAAAAAAAAGGCTTGAGGCCTTAGCTTTGGCGCAAAAGCAGCCACACAGGAAGTTGAGTGGTGAAGATGGTGTTTTTTGAGGGGGGTGAAGGGGGTGTGAGACGTTGATGAGCTTCCTGGGACGCAGGCCACGCCCCATCCCACACGTTGCACGTCAAAGTTGGCAGTCAAGGCGATGGTATAGAGACAATTTGTTTTGGAACCGTCTTCTGGTGTTTATCCCCGCCCCTCCCTCTCTGCAGCAGACAAAATCATCTCCCGACAGAAAGACGAACATGAAAGGTGACATTTGCGGGGGGGCGGGGGGACAGGGCCCGACTGCCCCGACGAAGGCATCATCCGTCCACGGGCTGTGCAGCTTGGTTACTGTCGTCGTTTCATAATTTCGGTTACAAAGTTATACAGCTATAAAGAAGTGACTGAAAACAAGGCAATGCAGGAGGACGAGGTGGGGGTGTACAGTGCATGTCGGGAGAGAGGGGCTTCACGATGCTGCCTTCTCCTGTTCGATGGCTGTGGAATAAAAATAAAAAAAAGGTTGATACCAAAAATCAGAGTCATATCCAAGCATAACAGGATTTTTTTTAAGTAGTGATGCAATGCAGCCTGAACTCACTCTCTTTTGTAGGCAGGGGATTCTTCTCCTGCGTCTCTGTCTTCTTCAGCTTGGTTTTGTCGAATCTGTTCACCTCTGAAACGTCGGGCTTGTCGCTCATTGTTGCAGTTAAGTCTGTAAAGAGGGAGACAATTGAGTTAACATAAGTCTGCAGAGAGGCTAAAAAAGCAGGAGATAAAGCACGATTTGCTTTAAAAAGGCCACAGACAATTGCGTGATAATGGCGCAGTTTAATATAGTAAAAACCAGTCAAGCATGTGGACTACCCTGACGTTTTTAAAAATCAGAAGGGCGTTGCCTAAAATCTCAGACACCGAAAGTCATTTGTTCAGTTATGCTACACGCGCAACCGCAGACTTCGTCAAATGCGCGTCCGCCTCCTTTTGTTCCCCTGCGGGTTTAGCCAAGCCCGATTTGACCGCCATCCATCCCCACTACCCGACACACAGCCTGGGATGTTGCACACGAGGGAGAAGCCGCTACAGACACAATGACACTGAACGCAGTTCAAGGCCGACATTTACATAACAAAAGGAGTTCCCATGGTCGGCACACCGAGTGTAGCTGCGGATACAAGACTGTTTATCTGGACACACATCTTACAAATAATCTAAATAAAAAAAAAAGGGTTACAAGTTATCTTGTGAGGTGAAATGTCGAGTTTTAAGCGTCCACATGAAAGCCGTGCAACATCCGTAAATTCACTTGTAATTTATTTCCCCCCCTTGGGGCGCAGTCTGAAGGAACCACCGCCCAGATTTGCTCTCCTTTTCAATTCACACCTCAGTTTTTAAAATCTTGTTTCACTCCACTTCTCTTTGAGAGAAAAAGAAAGCCCACGCTGAAATACGCCCACATAGCGTTCAGAGACCCATGAAAGCGTCGTGGACTGTTTAAAAAGCTGCGTTTTGATAACGGCACTAAGCGCATGGAGCTCGAGCGCATACACACACAGCAACAAAGGGAGCTGGTTAGCGATTGAAACAAAAAGCACTCATGCTTGGCTTGTTGTCACTTTAAAACACAAACAGGGATTTGTTATTTTTGAATACTGCAGATAGGAATTTAAGAACTTGTTTATTTTTATTTTTTATTTTAATCCCACTTCACGTTCGCCACATCATTCCTCTGCTTCTTCACCACATTCCAACATTAATCCCACAGTTTAGTTCTGCCAGAGCCGCAGACGTGGGGGCGAAGCACAGAAGGTGCTGGAAGTGTTTGATGAAAAAGCGCTTACCGATGTGTTGTCTGATGGCTGGATGGTCTCTGGTCAGTGCGGTGCAGCAGTAGTGGCGCGTCTTTGCGCAAGCATCAGATATAGTCAGAAATATGCTAATGACATCTGACATCACCACATCGCTCACATCCTCCAAATCCCCCAAATCCCCCTGCTGGCGGAGCATAAAACCTCCATCTTCTGGGACCAAAATAAAAAACAACAAAGCAGCTAAATATTTTTATATCACAAAAGATTGAATGGACGTCCGTCCGTTTATTGTCATTTTAAAATACATAAGAAAAAAAAAAGTAAATGCGGTCCTGAAGGGTTCGGCTTTTTTTTTTTTTTTTGCATCATGACTTTTACATATTTTTTATTTTACAAATTCTTACAGCAAAAGACTTTTCTCAAGCAGTACGACTTTAGCTGTGCTTTATCTGAAAATTATTTTCCTGTGACTTAGAACCTGCTTTTCCTCATTATTTGTCTGGCATTCATGCATGTTGAGCTCCACCTGGTGGCAGCTTAACAGCATCTTCACTAAATCTCCATGTTTGACTTGACAACATGCAAGGTCTGTGTGCCTTTATTGTTTCATTTTTGAGGAAAGTTTACCTTACATTCAGTTACAGAAAGAGTAAAAGCAATTTCTTTATATTTAATTATTTTCCACTTATAATTAAAATTCCAGTGTTATTAGTGGAGAATGAAAAACAAACTGGATTGCTGTTCCAGAGAATTTCACCTGCCATTTGTGGTCAATCAGACAGGCTGTTTGCAAATCAAAGCCAATCAGTCTTCCTTGTCTGTGGACAGATGGGACTCCACCTCACTTTAATTAATCAATTCACCCCATAAGGACGTGTGATCAGAGTGTACAAACCTCCCACACTAAACAAGAACATGAAATTTCAAAGGGTCGCTCAAATATAATTAGGTTTTAAAAAAACGAGTCTTTGACAAACAAAGATGGGTAGAAAACATTTATTTGTCAACAAATTATTGAGCAGATCATTAAGCTATTTAAAAGCAACCTGTGTGAATAAACTTTTCTGGGCTCAGATGCATTTAGGATGCACCTTCAGATAGCAACAGCATGAACTGGAAGTGGTCATCTAAAACAAAAAGTCAAATCTATGAAAGAAAACGACTTTTTTTCATGCAGTTGTTTACTTAGGATGATCCTGTATTATATGCAGTGAATCATTAATACTTAACTGACAACAAGAAAAACTTTGAGCCAAATAAGCAGTTATATCAGCTTTAACTGCATGGTGGTCACATCTGGTGACTTTGACTTTTACATCCTCTTCATCAAATGTAAACAGTTGGGACAGATTATCACACATATAGCAGTGGGTAAGAAGCTGATGCTGTATGAATGCTTTATTATGATAAAAACATGTTAGTGTTGATGTAGAACCCTCATATTGTATTAGTACATTGCATGCTGCATTCACTTGCACTTGGACATATCAGCTTTAGCATGGTAAAGGTCAGTTTACACTAAATATTTGCTAGAATTTGAGCACTGAAGTCAGGTGAATGTTTGAGGCAGTTTTACAAAGTTTGGTTTGGAGTATCATCAGGGAGAGAAGAGTTGTGAATGCTCAACTTTATTACAAAAATGTTTATCCAAATTAAAAGTGGAAAAAAAGAATTATCCTTCAATTTAAACAGGCTGAGTGTGAGCTAAAATGAAGCTCAACTGGCACAAGAATTATTCACCCAGAGATGATTACCCCCAGTTTGTAAAGTTGCATTATGGGTAATGCAGGCTGCAGGAAACCTGAAAGCATCGCAAGAGTTGCGTCTGCTGAAGAAGCAAAATGGAGACAACCAAGATGGCTTCTGCACTCTATTTTCATAGCTTTATTATTAAATGAACAGCTTTTTGTGTTACATATATATGTATATATATATATAAACCATTTATCTTCAATCCACGTTTAAGCCACTTTCTGGAGAACAGTGAAACCTGCTCCATTTAAACTGAAGCGACCTGTTAGCTGTCACAACGACCACACATTACGACAAATCGTGGCTGGAATCTGAACACTAAAAGCTTCGGGCCTGATCACATTTCATCCACCTTTTTAGAATGTGGGCAATGCACCCACAACACCTCATATCTTACTAATTTTTAATACAAAAAAAAAAAATCAGAGGGTTGCCATAAGCTGGGACAGTAGCTTTTTGGGAGAAAATGATACAGAAGATGCATCAGAACATTTGGTGAAGTACGATAAAAAGTTTTAAAAAATAGTGTAAATGAAACTGTGGTCACATCAACACAATTATATAACGGCTGCGTACCTTTCAAACTATTGTCAGGGGCCTGGTGATAAAATAAGATTCAAATATTACAATCAAGTCAGACTATTAGTGAGTTAAAGGTTAGTAATACTTGCAGGAGCTGTCAAGACAAACATTTGGGGGGAGTTCCAGCATTTTTATTTCAAATTACTTTAATGCAGAAAGAAGCCTCAATCTTATGCATGACATATGCTTCATTTAGAGTAAATTCTTTGAGGTAAAAGCATAAAGAGAGATGTGACGTTAATGGACCCTTTGGTCGAAGGCTCATGGTTCAGGGCTGAAAATGAAACAGGAAATGATTGATGATGCTCATAAATACAAACTTGGTCTGAAAAGAGAAAAGTGTTTTACTTTGCTGGGTGAAAATGTCACTGACAATGCGTAGGTGTGACCTTTTAAAAAGTCACTTGTATTAGGCCGAAACCCATCAGGACCTTTTTGAGCCTTTTCTGCAGAATGTGAAGCCAGAAGTGCCAGACGAGTGACCTGGTGGGAGGCTTGGTGGGGGCAGGCAGATGGTCTTCACAGAGGCACGTGGCTGAACAGATACGACACAGATTCACCGTTGTGGGTTCTCCTGATGGCCTCTGCCAGGATCATGGAGATGTCGATGACCTAGAGGAAATGACAAGGCTGAAGTGGAAGGAGTGTAAAGCCTGCTTGAGCATTGTTAATCGTTTTCATGTTTGCATCTGCTGCTGGCGAAATAATAAGAACTCCAATGCAGTGTCTAAGTAACTTAAACGTCCAGCTTCAGATATCACCGGAAGTAAAACTTATTCTCCCATTAAATCGCCTCAATAATATATTTTTGTTCACCACACTATTTTGTAATATAGATTTAATCGTGGTGTGTTCAGTGTCCATGAAATCCATGATGAACACAGCTGTCCATCATAGTCAATTATCAGTCTGTAATTAAACGTGTGCATGCTGCAGATTTAGGACTAAAAAGAGCCTTTAACCTGTATGTTTTCTAATGAATAGCAGGGATTGCCTCTGGTTACACAGAAAAAAGGCAGATAGCAATTTAAGAGAGTATAACCCCACATCTTCTCTTGATAACTTCAGGCTCTTAGCAACTTATTTCAAGTCTTTGAGTTGCTAATATATGCTAAACGATCCATGTGGAACCTTAGCTAGGCCGGAGATCTTTAATGGGTTCGACACACGGGAGGCGACGTCCTTCATTCTCCATTCGTTTCTTATGGAACTTGTGCGACGAGGCAAAAATTGCTGCCCTCCTTCAGCCAAGCTACAGGCGACATTCGTGCATGTGAAATGTTGTGCTCGCTCACGTAAACGAGCACATGGGGGCTTGCAACGTGACAAGAAAATAGAAAAGTGTTTAATTTTTGTCGCATGGCACTACAACCAACCAGCGAGGATTTCACCTACTGACCAATAAGCTGAGAGCAGGCTAGAGAACACAGTCTGCAAACACTTTCAACATGGAGGAACAGATCATTTTAGCTGTGTCTGACTTCCCCTACTCCTCCCACTCCTCATTAAAGAGTAAACTATACTCTTTCATGTCAGTCTCCAAAAGTCTCCAATATCACCATCTTGTATTTATTTATATTATTTTTATCTTTTTACTCATCTTTGCTGCTATGTTGGTGCAACACTGAGAAGTTTTTTGTTTTCATTTTTGTCTTGTCACTCGGTCAAGTACCTGTCGGTCAGGTTTAATGTATGTGTGTTTTGTTAGGGAATGCCAAATGCTATCAATGTTTCCGCAAAACAAACTTACCCACAGGTATTAATAAAGTAACCTTGAACCTTTTTTTTTTCTTCGATATTTCAAAAAGTTACTCTGTCATGGATGCAATGAAGTCAGTGTAACTTGTTACTACCCACCTCTGAACACACCTGAATCTACTTAAATAGATCCAACAGCTTGTCATTAAGCTTTGATATGAGTCAGGTATGTTGAAGCAGGGAAACATGTAAAACTTGCAGGACAGTTTTAGTTTATTTCTGGTAAAAGCAGGTGGAGATACCTGTATTTTTGGGCATGCCTTCATCTTCTCTTCCTGTGGGATGGTGTTGGTTACCACCACGGCCTCAAACGGGGCGTTGTTGATGCGCGAGATGGCCGGGCCTGAGAATATGCCATGTGTGAGGATGGCGTAGACCTTTGTAGCGCCGGCATCGATTAACCTAAAGAACAGAGTGAAGCTGTGAACTAGCTGTAAACACAGATGATTTAATGACAAGTTAGGATGCAACATCTGAAAGGATGAAAGCAGTTCAATATGATGGAGTCACCACATCCATGTTCAAAAGTTGGCAGTATTTAACAGACTTCATGTAACAAAGAGGCTTTAAAGGATGCTGACTTGTCGGCAGCATGGCAGATGGTGCCGCAGGTGTCGGCCATGTCGTCCACCAGGATGGCCACGCGGTCCTTCACGTCCCCAACCAGCACCATTCGATCCACCTCATTGGCCTTCTTCCTTTCCTTGTGGATGAGGGCAAAGTCCACGTTCAGACGGTCTGCGATGGACGTCACGCTGAGGAGGAAACAGGAAACAGACAGAAAGAACCTTTAACTTTCATTGTCCTCTTTCCTGAAGGAGCTTGTTCGTACAGAAAATGACTTGTAACTGGAAAAAAGTGCCGAACGAAGCAGATGAAAATCAGAGGTTTTGCTGATGTGATGAAACAGGACTCCGAATGCACATCAGCTGTTTACAACTCTATTAAACTATTATCTGTAGTCTATTAAGATTACATCACACTAAGATGTGTGTTGTTCTTTGACCTTTTACCATGGTGACTTACCGTTTTGCCCCACCAGCATCAGGAGACACGATGATACAGTTCTTCCACTCAGGAATATTTTCTTTGATCCACTGCAGTACAGCAGGCTCTGCATATAGGTTATCTACTGCAATGTCAAAAAAGCCCTTTCAGGGAAAAGAAAAAAAAAGAAAGAAAGAAAGGAAACAACTTTCTGTTAGTCATTTGAACACAAGTAATCTTTTAATAACAATTTTCCCTGTTCCAGCTGACAAAGTGGACTGACAAACGGCTGTAAAGGTTGCAAACTGACCTGGATCTGTGAGGCGTGAAGGTCCATGGTGATGATGTGGTCTGCACCAGCCACAGACAGCATGTTTGCCACCAGCTTGGCTGATATAGGAGCTCGACTCTGGAACAAGCAACACTCAGCTTGAAGTAAGTGAAGAAGGAAGAAGTTTTAAACTCGCTTGCCAAGAACTTAGTTCTGTCTCTATGTGCAAAACTGGAGATCTTGTGTTGTTAGTGGTCTATAAGTTTTCCATCAAAGCCAGTCTGGAGCATCACCTGCTTGGCTT
This sequence comes from Melanotaenia boesemani, assembly GCF_017639745.1. Classification (NCBI taxonomy): domain Eukaryota; kingdom Metazoa; phylum Chordata; class Actinopteri; order Atheriniformes; family Melanotaeniidae; genus Melanotaenia; species Melanotaenia boesemani. The sequence goes on from NC_055705.1 coordinate 14,707,894, forward strand.
AATGTGTTCAAGGCTTTAAAATTTGTTGACTAAACACTAAACAAGCTGTGGACAAAGGCTGATCTGATTGGAAACTCATGGCAACTGGATGGTTGCTCTATAAGCACCAGCAATGAAGTGAGCGAAGTTTCAGCTGAGTTGAAATTATTCAGATATTTTTGCCAAAATGTTTTCACATTCCTCATTTGTAAACAATAATCCTTTTTATTGAAGGGTATCAGGAAGATTTATTATTATTATTTTATAACTGGCCCAAAGCTAAAGTTTGGGCTTCTTGTATTTCTAAATAGGAACAAAAAGGGTAATTTCTTCGAAACACCATATTTTTGTAATATCTGTTCCAAGCTCGTAAGAATCTTTTTTTCCCCCAAGAAGTTCCCCGAACAAGAGATGACTTTTGAATTCTGGATAAGGAGACTGGGATCAACAAATCCTGGTTGGAAATCAGGAAAAGACAGGGTTAGTAAATATCTGTTCCCATCCACTTCACTGCCCTCTGAGCCAAAGCTGTATTTATTGATATTATGTTGTTGCTATAACTCCTAAGGCTAATTTAGGACAGTGAGTCTGTTCTGGTTTTAAATTTTAGCTTGTCCTTTCTTAACAATAAATATGGTACAAAACAATCATAACCCTAATATGACAATTTAGGCATTAGCAAATGATGAAAACATGCAAAGCCCAAAGCTTTAGCAACACATTTCTCTGCCTTTATTCCTGCCATTTGAAGTGTACAAAACAAAAGAAAAACTCTAATCTTAGGTAAGACGGTAAAAGAACTTGTTTATATTTGCTTTCATGCATTCTCCAGACTGTAATAATTGGTGTCGCAAGTTATTTCCAGTTTCTGTTTTGGCAGAAAACCTGCAACTGTTAAATTTTAGAGAAATCCTTGTCTGTGGATGAGGTAAAGTATTTGCATAGTTTTGACCCTCACATCATGTGAGTAAAACGAGCGTTTATTTTTGGCAACTGAAGCTCATTGCATGTGCAGGCAACAGTGACAAGAAGAAACTAATTCTATCTAATTCTTAGGAAAACTGTGTGCCATCAAGCTGAAAATAACCTTATGGCTTCAAACAAACCTGATTTGCTGCTGTAGTTATATTAACTGAGACAACACAAGATAATGATTTACAAGAGTTGAACCAGATTCAGAATGCAAACCAGCTCTCTGCTGTGACCTTTCAGCTCTTAAACTCTAAGCTTTCTCATTATTGCATCAATGTTTAAACGTGTCCACCTTCACTACAGGAGTAAAATGATGACCTTTAACATGCATTTATCTGTTGCAGCTTTGCAGGTTACCTTGTCTTTCTTGTCCTGCCGGGCGTAGGGGAAGCAGGGGATGACGGCAGTGACGCGGGACGAGGAAGCAATCTTGCAGGCGTTGATCATAATTAGCAGCTCCATCAGGTTGTCGTTGATTTCCCCGCAGCCGCTCTGCACGATGTACACATCCTCTCCGCGCACGCTTTCACCTATTTCCACACTGTTTCAAAAACAAAAATATAATGCATTACACAATCACATTAACTTTTCATCTTTGGACCAGGCACACCTTTACTGATGCCAGAATGGAGCTGGACCAAAACCACACTGTAGCTACTGTAGACTGAACTACATAAGCAATTCTATTGTTACTACCTTGGTGCAACAGCACATCTAATCGATGGTCTCTGCACTCAGACAAAAAACAACAATGGTTACAAAGAGAAAGAAAACCACAAAAAAGACACAAAAGACTTTCAGTCTGGTGGCCCTGTGCAGGGGCGCTGTTTTCTTCAATGCCTGACCCCAGATAACTGGGAGATAACCGCTGTATGGTGTGGCCAGTTAAAAAAAAAAAAAGTTTGTAAGCTTTTTGACAGCTTAAATCAGCTTCCTCACTACAGTTTCCCATCTGGATGCAAAAATACTCCAACAAGCTGTTCACTGGAGATCTGAACTAAGATGGAGAGTAAACCTTAAGGCTCGAAGATTAAGAGATGCTTTGGAAAAATGCATTCAGTGTGAAAGCAGCATGAAGCATTCCTATTTAAAAATGAGCAACATGTGTGTGAAACATTCCTCTGTGGGAGATCATTAGGTCCTCTGGGCCCCAGTCATGTGATCTCTGTACATGGTCAGTTGTTCAGAGGGCTGGGTCTGTATTGACGGTCACAAAGCCTCAAAACTTTTATCTGAAAGTTGAGACAGGCCATAAGCTGTAATGATGATGCATTGTTGCAGCGCCCACAATCAATAAGCATGCAAACCTATTACCTCAAATTAACATGTTTAGTTTAGTGGAATCAAAGCTGTGACCGAACACGGGTTCAAAGAGCAAAATGTGGCGACAAAGACCTTCCCCCCAAAAAAGATGTTATTCATACTGCATCTGTCAACACAAGCTTATGGGAAAACTATTTTTTTTTACTTTTACTTACAAAAACAGTAACTTTTCTTACACAGAAAAAAAAAAAACTGACACTGAAGCCAATATTATAACAGAGTTTAAACTCTGATATTACACTTAACATTTTTTAAAGTAAAAAACATGTGCATGTTTCTCTTTGTGTAGTCCTTTATATAAATAAAAACGAAATAAAGACTAATTCCATTTAATCATTTTTGCAGTACTAGGCTTATATTTTATGTTATATAACTTATTTATATTTAATCTATTTATATTAGTTATCATGATTTCGCTTCAGGGATAAATTAAGCATTTGCTCCACTTTTGTTTAGATTTCTAATTATTAAATTTGAAGCACAACCAGCCAATTAAAAAAAAAAAATAAAAACTTCTGACTGAAAGTAGTTTTAAAGTTAGTTAAGTTCAGAAAGAAACTCAAAAACATTAAATGTAACATCAGATGGTTTTCGCTTTAAAAAAAAAATGTGTTAAAAATCTGACGAGTCAGAGAAATCTAGTCAGTAAATTTCAAGCTTCCAGTCAGTTGGATGTGCTGTAAATCAAATATCGTTATTTTTCTTATTATACAACATATCTTTAACCAGTTGGTCATGCAGCAGTTAAAACTGAAGACATTAACAGAAATATTAATCAGCTCTGACCTACTTTTATTTATTTTTTAAGCTATACAGTGCTGTATATTTGCATCAGTGTAGACGGTCACTTCATTTTGCTACACACCCGTAAGTCTGTGAAATCAGCCAGCTAATGGCTTCAAATCCTTGCTTTGTCCCCCTCTTAATCTCTCCCCTGGTGGGCTTTGTTTGAGCTGAATTTCATACAACAAATATTAAGAATACGGTTATTTGGGGCATTGCTTTAAAACATTTCCCAACACAAACTGAACAGCAGTCAAGGTGAAGACAGAGTTTTACCAAACACTGAGAAGCAAAAGTAATGCCTATCATGAGGAGAATTATAACAATGAGTTTTTCTACATTTTCCCAATTACACTCTATTCCTGAGTTTATCCAGATATACATGTAAACTAAGCTTTTACATTTTGTATGAATCATTGCTCTATGCTCTGTACTCTTAAGGCTCCACAAACATGCCATCTTGTAACAACAAAATACTTATTTTGACGTTTGATTCGTTCAAAACAAACAAAAACTTATTAAACTCGCTCCTTTCACTTTAGTCCTTGACCTCTGCGAGTCACTTGGCAAAACATGGCACAACATTAGCATCTGTGAGACTCAACTCCCTATTAGTGTGAGAAGACAAGGAAATAATCTTTGTTTGCACTACTGTGCCACACAAAACAGCAGTGTTTCCTTGGGGGGGGGGGATTACTCTGTGCATAAATATGAGTTTTCCCTGGATTTTTACCGCTGTGAGTACAAACATCACCAACAGAAAGAGGACTTGTAGGGGGATAAAGGGGTCTGGACACCATTAAATGCTCTGACCTTGTTTAATACATGAGAGTGAGATTAGACATGAAAATACAAAGTACAGTGCATGCTGGGTGCTTTTACCCAGACTGAAAGCATCAGCGAGTGACCCAGCAGGAATAAAACCCAACTCAAATTATGTTAATGCTCACTGAGCCACCACATCACAAAGCACACTGAAAAGTTCTTATTGCATTAATAATGAATGTGCATCTTTGCAATTAGTAGAAAGCTGAAGGCTCATATTTTTTGCCACAGGTGCATGTTAAATTTACAGCTGCAGTGGAAAAACACTTGTATGATGAGGCCAGCAACAAGGCCGTAAGGTCATCCTGCAGACAGGTTCAAACAACATACATGACCTGAACCAACTGTGTTCAAAACCAGCCAGTAAAAGTAATAAAGTACCTCAGCAATGCTGCGGAAAAGAAGGCTAGTTGCAAGCCTACTGACACTCATTTAACAAATAATCAGCCAGGCCAGTTTGGAAATTAACGCAAAATATGTGCATGTGATTCAACCATTGGAGAGTTACGTAAATAACTTTCCTGACATGAGCTGGAAAGTTATTAAGACGGCACTGAGAGCTTCAATCGTGTTTAACTGAAAGCTTCTGAGACACATTCGTCAATAAAATAATAATAATATTAATAATAATACTGCACTGACTATGTTTATCTGTGTGGCATTAATGAAATTCTACTCCTATAAGGTGTGAATAAGAGGACTGAGCCCTTTGTGATCGTCTTTTGCTAGCGAGATAATGTACATCCGTCTCAAATGACAGTAAGCTACGCAGCATCCACAATCTTCGCCTGCGTACAGCGTTAGTTGTTCGCACATTTCGGACCACGAAGGCTATTAACCTACATAAAATTACTATAAAACGTAATTCTGTGTATTTTAACGTTTCAACCAAACACCAAAAAGCCAACTAGCTAGCGAGGTGAACGCAATACGGCGCTGAGTTAAAATAGTTCCCATGCGACAGGCTGCAGCTTTGTGGCTAACCTTACACGTTTTCGCTGTGTAATAATATATATATATACTACTTCTAGTTCATGGGGTATTACTAAATTATTTTAGAACAAAAGAGATGGGTTAGGGGGCGTTTTCAACACGGGCACAAAATGTGACCAGATGGCCACACACCGCACAGGTAACAGTGAAACGAATAAAACAACATTACGCCATCTTTCAGCGACTCTTGTTCTGTCTCTTTTTTGGCTCACTTTGACTTTTTGTGATATGAATCCCGTGTTTGAAATAAATAATTAAGTAAAGACATGTAGTCACTTAATCAGAAAGAGTAATACACCATTATTAGAGCCTTTGTCCGATAAAGTAAACGCCGACATTAGCTAACTAGCTTGGTGTGTTTACATGTGGCTAGCTAATCACGTGTACCCTTTACAAGTCTGCCCGCTAAATAGTAAACTACCGTTAGCTTAAAGCTAACCCTTCCACATGTGATACCGAGGATGAGGCACCTGAGTCATGGGCTCAGGCACGAAAACGCGAATTTAACACATTACATATGTGCCAAATAAATAAAACAGCATCACATTCGCATAAAAATATACTTGCCATGTCTCCTGGTTGCTGAACTTCTTCGTTATCACCTTCCCTAGCTCCAGCCCCAGTCGATCTGCCACTTTCTGGGACAAATCATGGTGGGAGCTCCCGCTGAAAAGCACGATGTTAGGCATGTCCGAAAAAATTGTGCACTTAGTTGAAGAGAAAAATATGAAGAAAATAGGAGAGAGAGGACCTCCCCGCTTGAGGGTGTTGAAGACGGGGGAAAACGAGCCTGCTAATGCTGCGGTTCTGGCATGGCACTGTTGCAGAGCTGAGGAGCGTCGGTAGAGAGGAAATATCAGGTCTGTATTTGCATGGTGACGGAAGTGCCCGCTCCTCATTGGACGGTGATGTCACTGGTACGTGGTACACGTAAACACACACAAGATTTTCCCTGGGCACATAAAACTTTAAAGTAGGTTTAAATCTGCTTAAAAATTCACATCTGTACCTTTCAGTCAAACTATTAAACTATTATCGATCACATCTTAAACAGGCATTTCTTTTAAATTGCTGTTAAGTTAATAATTGGTTTATTTATAGGTTTATTTTAATTTTTTTCATGTGTAATTTTTTTTTCTTGCTAAAATAAAAACCCAAAGATTTACATTTTCCAGCCTGTTAAAAAATATTTGCAACATATCAGATTTTCACTGGCAGAACAAACTAGTTTTTATTGATTGCATCACTTTTTAAAATGATTGTTGCAAAAATTAATCTAAGAAAATCAAAGCCGAAGGGAGTCATCTGACAGCTTCTGCTTGGACTTTGCCTGAATCTTGCATGCACTCTTGTGACACTAGGCTTTATAATTAGATTTTCCACTCAAAAAGAAGTCATCTGAGACTCTTACTACGTCTCCTTTTTTTCCCCCCTCTTCCAAGTCCAGCATCATTGCAATCATGTGCTGGACAGCTAGTTTTCAAAACCAGTAAAGGTCAGAAATTGAAAGAACTTTCTTGAAAATTAAAGATATGCTGAGGAATGCCTCTACATTCACTGCTATTGATTAATTGGCTTGTATTGTGCTAACAGGGACTTTGAGAGCATCTCATCTTCTCATCTCTGAGGTGATAAAGGAGAAACACGATATGAGCGTCCTCAGGTCTTTTAACAATCATCTAGATTAGAGCCTTCACATCTTAAAACCAGTTTGTTGTGAGACATAAAAAAAACCACAAAAACAATGAGACAACCAGAGATGTTTGTATTTTTCAGAAATATATTCTATAGATGATTAAGAGATGAAATGTCCAAAGCGTAGGTCCCAAAGAAAGATAACATTTTTCATCAATAGAGACAAACAACAAATAAAAATAACTTTTTTATCCATTTACATGTAAACCAAGAATCGCTCTTGAGCCACAGTGGTTTTATATATATATATATATATAGAACTGGCCAAGGTGGATGTGACAATCAATCAATGATGCCCTTTTTTAAAATTAAAAAAAAAAAAAATCCCAAACCGTTTCTCAGACAATACCCATCATTTCTGATCCGCTGTAGCTGAAAAAAATCTTTGAAAGAGCAACATTCTTTGGGAGAGTTTTCTTTTTTTTTTTAAGGTGTGACTGTAGCAAAGGTTTGGCAGAGCACATCCCTCTCAAACACAGTCCATACATGTTGTAAGTGCTGAATCGTGTTAAAATCACTTATTGGATAGTCAAAATATCAAATGCTTCTCCGGGAGTCATTTGGACAAAGTCTTTTTAACTGTTTGCCCACCAGAGAGGAAGAAAAACCTTCCCACGTGGTGCATTTGGGGGAGGTTATATTTTAAAGTCCTCCAGTGTTCTTCTTCTATTGTGCAAATACTTTTTTTTTTTTGTTACATAGACAAGCAGGCATGCTGACTCACAAACCATGCAAAGAGTTAAAGTTTGCGCGAGCAGACAGCGAAAAAAAGAAAAAAGTAATAAAGTTTCTACAAAAGAACCTCAAATTCACCTCTAAAAATAAAGCCAAATCAAACAAGTAACAAGTGGAATGTTTTGTTAAGACATGAAAAATATCAACTCAACCTCAAATTGTACAAGTTTATAAAATGATATCAACTTAAAATAAACATGATAGTCACTAATTTAACAAAGCTGTTGACACATGGGGGTTAATTTGAGCAATAAAGTCGTAGTGTGAGATCAGTTGGATTCCAGCAGGAAAAAAAAAAAAAGAAAACAGATGTCAGACGTGAGAGTGCAACATGATTGGCTGATGTTTTTTCATTCATCCCAAGCTGGCTCAAAATACCACTTTCCTGACATCCATGTCCTCGTCTTCTTTTCCTGCTGCAGAAAACTCAGCCAGCTACATCAAAACGGCTTGGAAACCTCTTCATGGATGATGTTGTCACAGTCGAAAGGTAAGTGCATATCACCCATGCACAGGAGGAGAATGTATTGATTAGGCAACAAAGTGATCAAATGTGTTAAGTTGATTGCAGTGCCGTGTAATGACTCACTCAAGGGCAACTTGGAAAAACAGTGCAGTCGATGACGAGTTAAATATGCTGCTTTTTCTTTTTAAGTTCATGGAGTAGCATCATATGCCATACTGTTTTTTGCTCACAATATCATAGCTGTCATTAGTTAGAGTAAATTTATAAATTTTCCATATACAAATCTCCTATAAACAGTACATGTTATAAATACATAAGTTGATGAAAATGCAGAAAGGCTGAGGGAGCCGTAGAAAGAAATAAAGTGTTGCTCCTTGTTTGTGATAAATACAAGAAAGAAAGAAGTCTTGAACAAGAAATGACAACAGCACTACGTACGTGAATGGCAGCCCTATAACTATCCTGAAAACGGATAAAAACACAGAACAAAATCTATGGATGAAAAAAAAAAAGTTAGAAAAATAATCTTATACAATAAAAAATAAAAAGTGGACACGCTTACCAAACACATTTCTGATATTGTAAATTGACAACTTGATGCAGAAATCATACATGTAGATACAAACCGACAATACTCCATTACTGCCTGTCAAAATATATTCAATTCAATATACATGACTAATGTTTAGCTCACACTAAGGTAGTTGCCAACTGGCAAAGCATGAGAGCTTGATCAGCACATGTAAAGAAATGCCTACCTGATCTGCGACGGATTAAATCAGTAAACACTTAACTGGGTATTGGGAGCCTTCTCTTAAAGGACCAATACGTGAAATGTTTGTCGAGCCGTCAGCAAAGAGGAGAGAAACTGTAAATGCAAACTCATGCTTTGGCTTTTCTTGCTTGGCTTTCTCTTTTGGATAACATTCAAAGAAATCTTGCGGTAAAGTCAGGCCTCTGCTCAGATGCATGCTTTAATGTGTCGAAAGCCATGACCTCGGTTAAAGGGAAGCTACATTAAAGGCTAAAACCTGTTTGAGAATTTGCAGTCAAAATCCTTGTTTGAATTTCTCCATGTTTGCACCTTTTTTTCTACTGAAGCTGGCAACTACCTTTACAAAGCGTTTTCTTTCTGTCTTTCTTTGTCTTTTTTTTTGTTTTTTACAGAAAAATAGATCCATCCAAAAAGTAAAGTAACTCTTCAAGAGAGGCTGTGAGAGACATAAATGCTGTCTTCATCACGTTCCAAGTAAACATGCTGAAAGATTGTTTGCTTTTTGTCGTTCTTGCGATCTCCATCTCCCTTCCCTCCCTCCCTCGCACAGGTTCCTCGGGGGGGAGAAAATCTTTTAACTTAAGGCAATCTTTTCCTGAACAATCCTGAAATCAAGTGGACCCTCACCAAGGCACTCCTCTCACTCGTCAACCTCCAACGACAGGCTTCTCTGGGTGAGGCGACAGTCTCGCCGTCAAATCTTTAAAAAAAAATCTCCTCAAACCAACCAGAATCCACAGTGAACGCGGCTGGTAAAATGTTATCTCAGTCTCCGCGATGCCCCTGTTTTGTAGGGAAAGAAGTTAAGAAAAGAAAAAAGAGAATCCCCGAGCTGCTTTCAGACAGCTGGGGGTCGTCTGCTGTCCCTGGTGTCCATACTGAATGTGGTCAGAGGGCAGCTGCGTAAAGCACCGTATGTTTCTGCACATGATGAGACCTGATCTCGCCCCCGCTCCAAAGACACTCGCCCACTGCTGTGATCACTCAGTTAGCCGCTGTGGGCTAACGAGGAGGGTTGCGAAGACTGAAAAAAAAGAGTCTCTGAGCGAGTACTGCCAAGCAACGCTGTTATGTTTTAATTTTCTTTTTCCAGTTCAGTCCTCTGTCTTCTGATTGGCTCCCTACTCTGAGGCTGAGCCCACCCCCTCTCCCTCGTTTTTGGCCGAGGGGCCGCCAATCAAGGTGACTGACGTGGTGAGTGGGGTTAGGGGGACTAAATGAAGGGATCAGTCGAGACTCTTCTCCGGAGAGGTCAATGGTAACACTGCGACACCCTCACGGCCGCCTCCGTTACAGCGGTGCCTCTTCCTCCATGGGCTCATCCTCTGGCCTGCTGGGAAATACAAAAGGTTACAACCCCATGCTTCATCAAAAAACTCATAGTGACCGAGCCTTTATGGACATGGATCAGGTACAAGACTTCAAAAATATTTTTTAATATCCTCTTAATTTCTCATGAAAGCAGATTAAAACCTAGTTTCAAGAAAAGTTGGTAAATTTTCTAATATACAACAAACACTGTAATCTGTAATTTGTTAATTTGTTTGAACCCTTATTCAACAGACACCAGTCCAAATAATATAGAATATGAAGATATATCATGCTGTGCTGCATGATGGGAAAGGAGCGCCATCTTTTAAGGAACGCTCCTCTGTTTACAACCATCATTTCCTGGTTAGATTTGATTTTGCCGTTCAAACCCTAATTACTGACCAAGAAATCTTAATAGTGACCAAGATGTGGAAGTCTTTCAACTGGAAAGAAATTCTGGGGACACACTAAAGAGATTCAGTATCTCCCTGGGCTGGGAATGCCCTGGGGTCCCCCAGGAAGAGCTGGAGACTGCGATGTCTGGCTTTCCCTTCTGAAGCTGTTGCCTCTGCAACCTGATCTCAGATAAACAGAAAACAGATGGATGGATGAAAACGAGCAATCTGGTGGAGCAGGAAAGTGATGGAGAAATAAAAACATAGAAAGAAGATGGACTTTACAGAGAGTTACTAAATAATTCAATCTGTTCCTCATCAAAATCCGATCCCTGTTTTTGGGAACTTTGATCCAGTAAATGAATCATGATACTTCAAAATATATTCAGCAATGTGTTTATTCTATGGAGTCATATATATGGTTGATTAATAATTATCTACATTAATATTAAAGGTGTTTTAACACTAAAACTCATTAAAATGGGTTTTTTAACTTGCAGTTTGTAAGGATCAGAAATAGCCTGAGATGTAATTTTTTTAGAGGTTGATCTTAAAGCTTGAGTGTTGAACCCAGTCATGAATGTAGAATTCAGTGACGTCCACCAAAGGATTGCTCTTTCTGAGTATGGATGGATTAAAAATCTCAATGCAAGATAAAGAATATCTATAGAGCACAATATAAGAAAAGGACATAAATCACTGCAGGATACATGTGACCTTCAAGCCTTCAGGCAGAACTGCATGTGAAAGCATCACACCACCACAATATAGCCACATGGGCTCAGAAGCACCTTGGAAAACAATATTCATTAAATACATTCAAAAGTTCTACTGTAGGCAAATGTAACATGACACTATTACACAAGGAGGAAGCTGAATAGAAACCTGCAGAGTACTCTGGACGTGATGGACAGAAAGACAGTGGACAGAGTCCATGTTTCAGCTGCTTTTGGGAGGAAAAAAATGAGGTCTGGGTCTACGTGACAAAGAAAGACCATTTAAGCTGTTATCATGAAAAGGTGCAAAAGCCACTGTCTGTGATAGGATGGAGTTGCATCAGTGACCATGCCACGGATGACTTACATACCTTTTAAGCTGCAGTTGATGCAGATACTTAAAAGATTTAGAGACACACACTGCCATCAGTTGAGGATGGAAATTATAATCATAAAATAATTACTCATTTATTGCTCTTGTTATGAGCCCTTGAGAAGCTGTCAGCCAATCGTCTGCAAGTGCTCAGTTACAATAGCAGAAGATTCTGAGGCAATGTGGCGGCATCACGCGTTAGAGCTGTCCTACCAGCTCCCTTTAATGATTTAATGACTTCAGTTTAGGTCTTGTTGTAGACTCTGAGGATGACTGTGTCAATAAAACATCTCCAAGATAGGGAGTATCTCAGCTCCAAAGTGCAAAAAATAGCTTAAAAGCACCAGTTTTATATTGATTACAGACACAGATCCTTAGTTAAGTTGTAATACAGTTTGTATTTTTGACCTTTTGGTTGAAATCTTAATATGGATTACGTGATCCTCTGGTTGGCAGCAACAAGTTGGATGATTTTATCCTTCCCTGGCTGGTTGGTTTCTTGTTTCTAACATATTTTAGCTCAACTTCAGAGGCCAGCTTTGAATGCAGATGGCAGTTGGATTTGTTAAACATACAATTTGATCAGTAATGAAACTGAAAATCATGTCTTATTACTTGCGTCTGTTTGATAAAGGTTTAACTATTTGTTGTATTTTTTTAAATCTCCAAACTTCTCTGAAAATTGGGTTTGTATTTTGGAGCTTCTGCTGTCAAACTTATGATGCAGAAATAGCAGAGGAAAAAAAATCCTCATGATCTTTACCAGTGATTCCAGACGTGTTACCTTTGATCCATGGCGTTGGTGTTGGCCACGGACAGAGAGGCCATGGCGCTGACGGCCTCTGCCTCCTCGGAGTCTCCTCGTTTGGCCTCCAACAGGGAGAGCCCCAACCGCGAAGAGTAGCGATGCACAGAGCGCCAGTACTTACCTGAGAGGACGGAGGACAGAGACAGGGGAAAAAGCAGAGACACAGGTCAACAATAAGCCAGAGTAGTATAGTTTTTATATTTCTCTTCACATAACAACTGTGATGAGATGTTTGTGTTTCTGAGGCTGAACGTACTGTGAGTCTCTATAACTTTCTCCAGCGAGCGAACAGCGTTGGGGTTGGGCCTCTGCTCGAGGACGGCCTTTGGGAGCGGGTCCAGCTGGACGGGATAAAAACACGGAAATATAAACATGAACATGCATTTAATATGTTTTTGACAAGGGGTTTTAATGGAAACTGGGAGCCTAATAGTAGATTAATATGACATAAAATGGAATGAAATATCAGGAATAATGAGTTTATGAGCCAAATTCAACATGAAATATGAGCTTCCGTATTAACAACATCCCGCTCTGCCCTATCTGTGTTGTTTCCAGCGTCTTCGATGCATCCTTTCACTAGAGTTCAAGTCTTGTCTGATGACAAAGTGACCTCCCTACCTCCTGTCCGAGCAGGGCGGCCACACAGGCCTCAGAGGCATCGCAGATGGCGGTGAGGTCGTGCCCTCCCTCCAGTGCTAGGACCACCCGGCCTCCTGCAAGGGTCATCAGCTCTCTAGTCAAATAGCCAAAACCTGCAGGGAAGAAGCAAGAATGCAGTGAAAATATGCAAATAAATCTTTAACATGCTGTTCGTTACTACATTTAATCCAGTTTTCTTGCATCTTGTCTGGACTACAGCTGGACTGTGAGATAAGAAACAGACTTCAGATAATCTCATGCTCACATTTGGACGTCAGAGTGTAGCCACCCAGCGGTGGAGGGTGTCCCTCCACAGCGTCGAAGCCAGAGGAGACCAGCACGATGTCCGGAGCAAACTCATTGGCTATTGGCATCACCACGGACCTGATAGTGAGAGGGTGGAGCGTGATGATTATCGGCTGATATGTCAGTGTGAGAAGAAGGAAGAAGTCACTCACATTATTTTTAAGCAAACAGATACTTTTAAAGAGGTATTAAACTTAAAAGCTGTAAAAGTTACACAAAAAAGCCCAATAAAGACAAAATAGTAAACTACTGGAAAGAAATGAACATTTTCCTGGTGTATCTGTGTAATATGTTCTGATACCTGAAGGCAGCCAGGTAGTCTGCATCTCCCATAGGTGGGTCGAGGCCTCCGGTGAATGCAACATTGACATTGAACCCGACTCCAGGTCCACTGCCCACCTGCAGAGAGAAGCACACCTGCCATTGACATTTGTACAAAAAGGATAATATTTAAAAAAAATAAATAAATAAAAATCTAGTGACTTCCAGCCGCCTGGTTTGCATTGACCTAAATCTAAAATGTTTTAATCCATAAGATGTTTTCTTTTAAGTGAATTCCAGCCAAATTTCCGCATAAAAAACCTGAGCTGGGAATATTGTGCTGGAATTGTATCTATTTCTAGCCCTGAATGGTGTGTTGGAACAGCAGAAGCCGTTTCTGTTGTTGCATGAATTTGCATGGCTTATTTTCTTTCCCCCCCAAAGTTTTGTGAAACCAGTATTTCATTTATGAATGACAAAGTATTACAATCATCTAACTGGTTAAACTATAAAGGGTGCAAATAATATGCAGAAATTAAGGAAAAAAAACTCATAAACAGTTGTGTTTCCATCAGATGAGTGTGGTCCGTGATAGAAACACAGCTGCAGAACCATGTGCTGTTTGTTGTTTGTAGGTGGTTGTGGAAGCATGGAGCATGTTGCAACTTCACTTACCAAAGGAGCTATGTTATTATTTTATTATAAAATTTGTCATTTTTTGAAGCCGTAAATGAGAGAGTTGATTAATGCCATGTGGAATTGCTTACCCAAATAAAATTAAACTGAGTGAAAATGGAAACTTAAGAAAATATATAAACAAAAATGTTTTGAAAGGTACGAGCTCAAGGAAGGAGAGCATTTCATTGTCTAATGGCTTGGTTGCATTATTTGTAGTTGTGTTTTTTCTGTCATCTTCTATTTGTCTTTTAGGATCTGCACATCTGAGACCGTCTTTCTACTATTTAAACACTGGACAAATGAGCAAAGGAATGAGGAGGAGCGTTGGTTAGTGAGCGACTGAGTGAACAAATGATTACTGGGTAAAAGGTAAATCAAAAGTATTGATTAATTACAGCAACAAGGGGAGGACCTGAAAAGCTTTTACTCCTCTCACTCCTTTTTGGACCTAAGTGAAAATTGTATGTTTTCTTCTTTGGGTATTGTTGTATTTGTACACTATGGTTTTTGTAATAATTTATGTAGTTTATCTTTCTTAATTTAGTCTTTTGTTAGCAATAAAAAAAAAATAAATAAAAAATAACTACATAAATAGATAAATACAAATTAATAATAATAATTAAAACAGGTTTCATAGGCTTCTACTCTAAAAACTGTCATTAATATATAACAGATAAAATAAAATAATTTCTCAAAGCTGATCAGCAGGTGGCGCTTTTGTACAACAACAACAACTCATTTTCAGTACTGTATGTTGAAAAGCTTCATCTGGCCATCGCTACACTATTCCCAAAGGACTTTAGAGTTCCATTATAATCAACACTGAATGAAAAAAACAAACAAAATAAAAACATAGGTGTAATAAAAGAAACATGACAAAGAAAAAAATAAAAGAGCTGTAATCTTAATCCAGAAGAATAAGTGAGTTGTGCAGTGTTGTGCTTAAAAATGTGTATTTCCTGTTATAAGAGGCTATAATTAAATAAGTTATGAGTTAAAGAATTTCAAACACACACCTCGTCAGGTGCTCCACTTCCTGGAAAAAAGTTGCCATCGTCATAGCGATGAATAGACATATAAAGGACATTAGGGTCGTCGTAAAATGCTTGCTGGGTGCCGTTGCCATGGTGAACATCCTGAGGGAAGATGGTGCACACAAAATAATTACAAACCTCTCCATTCTGACTGAAGAAGCTCTAGAAACTAGGAAAGGTTTTTAAAGAGATGTAAAGACTTAGAAGACTGACCCAGTCCACGATGAGGATCTTGTTGACGCTGAGTCTCTGCTGCAACAGTTTGGCTGCAATGGCCACCGAGTTAAAGTAGCAGAAACCCCTGAAACATCAGCAAACAGAGAAAAGTCACTTTCCGGCTTCATTTTTAATGGTTTTATAGTACATTTTGAACACTTTGCAAGGAGGATATTAAAAATAAATACAACAGTCCTTGAGATGGCTGGTAGAATGAAAGCACTTGGTACTTTATATGCAAATAAATTGATTGTTTTATGTCATTTCTATTCTACAGGAGCCTGTTCCAGAGCTGGTATTTGTACATGCATAGATTGTCTCCAGCTGAGTGCGGTGATGACTGTGGCCTTACATGGGAGTGCTTTCCTCTGCGTGGTGTCCAGGGGGGCGAACCACTGCGAAGCCGTTCTGAAAAGAAGCAGAAACCACAAAAGTCTGTAAAGCCTGGTACACACATAACGATTTTTTTAATCTTATGAGATTTTTTTTATCAGTTCAAGACCTCACAAGTGAAGATAAAAAAAATCAGGCATTAAAACAGTTTTGATCATGTGGTGTGCTCCAATAATCTAATCATAGAACAACACACACATGACAATGCTTTCCAGCAACTCGTCTAGAATCTAGTCCTCCAAGCCAGACAAACGTCGAGACGTAGAAGAAGAACCATAGCAACAACCAGCAAAAGAAACGAAGAAGAAGAAACAGTTACAATCAGAAAACACAACACGCAGCATGGAAGGGGATATATAGGATGAGGGAATGATGGTGGTCTTGGGACTATTGTTAACAGAAAAAGCCAGAACTGAAAAAAATAACAGACTGGAGACGGTGTGAACACCGACTTTATTTACTTCCTTGTTCCCCAGCCATCTCGCTCTCTGATTGGCTACATTCCGTACCACGTCACCACCCACGCAGTCACAATGCACGAGTCGTCAGCGTTCCTCAGAAATCAACTCTGAAATATTGAACATGTTCAATGTTCCCGATTGTCGGCTACGACCCGTTTCGGAGCGGATTATTGGAACAAATCGGCTCGTAACCACAGACCAAATGATGATTGGACAGGAAATCTCACGATGATCGAGCGTTTGCCGCCCGAGGCCGGGATGAGGTAAAATCAGGGCAAAAACAGCCCAAAAACAGTTATGTGTGCTAGGTTTTAGCCACAGCAGCACTGATCACTCAGTCTTTCCTCTTTGTTTACAAAGCAGCGGCAAACCACTGCTAAGAACATTATGATTTACCAGATGGGTGGCTGTAAAGTCAGAAATGCGGCTTTTGAATGAAACACAATAACAGAGAGCATCTATGAGGAATTATATTCCAGAAGACAGCCCACACTGAACCGCTGCTTAAACAATATGTGGTTTTATGTTAATTTAAATGGTTGTTTCATAAAAAGGACGTTTAAACCACGCTACCACAAAAATGTATCATGATGCAAGTTTTCTTTCTCTTCACAAAACTCATCAAACTCATCTGTTTACAACAGCTTCATGCAGCATCATCATCTTGTTTTCTTCCTTTTTTTAAAGCTTGTGAGAAAGCCTGCATCTCTGAGATGATAAATTTGGCAACGTGGGAAACAAATGAAGAAAGTCCACCTTCAGCTCTCCAGTAGCCACTTTGAAAACAAGCTCCACTACGGAGCCGACAGCAAGGCGAGCAGCGCTGGAGGAGTGGACCTCATTCCAAATGGTGTCGCTGTCCACCTAAAATGCACACGAGCACATCAGATGTGACGATATGAGAAGAAAGTGAAATTTAAATTGTTTTTGGATTAATTTAAGGTTTTCTTACTCCAACTCCTCCACACGGTAGCCGTACAAACATTGGAGTGATTGAACCTGGTGGTCAAGAAGTAAACATTAAATGAATGGATATCAAAAGGAGTGATTACATCTTTGAGCATATTTATATGAAAGCTTACAATCAAGTTTCTGTCGAAGTGGGTTGGTTCCATAGAGTAGCACATGGGCTTCAGAGTGAACTGTCTGAAGCTCCTCTAAAGTGGCCTTCCTCCCACGGATGCACTGCACACACAAAGATGAACAGAGCTGTCAAATTCAGTTTATCACTTTGCAAAATGGTACCTTGCTTCTGTATTTCCACCTTAAACATACCTCACACTGTGCTCTGAGCCCGGTCTCCTGCAGCCGGGACCAAATGCTCTGAATGCGCCCGGCGTGCTCCGGATGGCTGTTAGTGTTTCCACACATACACTGGTGCTTCTGCATCAGAGAGTCGTACACCAGGCCTGAGGAAAAACAGACATATGCACTCATTAAAAATGTGCCCTTCATCTTATACACTGTACAGGTGTCTAAATCTACAATGGTTTTATTTTGGCTCTCTCAACCAACTGCAACATATTTAAAAATGCAAAACCTTACAGCCTGATATTTGCACATTTTCCTTGGATTTTCTAAGTACTTTGAAAGTAAGGGGGAGTAAAGTAGGTCAAACTAAAAATACCTTCGATGCATGCAAAAACTGCTACAATATTCAACATCCTCACAGCTAACGGAAGTATTTTTTTACAGCTTCCTTTAATATTTTATTGTTCATTGAGTTAGGAAAAGAAAAAGTTCTAGGATAACTTACTGAGCTCGGTCATTTCTGCTAGCAGATGGCGCTTGGCACCGTTCATCTTTTTTCTGGCCAATTCACCTGCTTTTTAGATGGATTTTTCTTTCTTTCTAGTCCCAAATGCATAAAGCACGCTTCTCAAACTAATGCTCAATCAAATAAAAACTACTGGCAGCTCATCATGGATTTGAAACTTTAACACAAAGTTACAGAACAAACTTGACATCAGAAATTAACGGAAAAGGTAGAAAATGGGAAAGTTAAGCGTAGCAGTGGATGGTAACCTGTGGTGAAGCGAGGCTTGACAGGCGGATCGGACGTGGTGACGCTGATCGGAAAGGAGGAAGCTGAGGCCGGAGATGACTGTGCCCTGGATAGGGGGCGGTGTCCAGGGAAGGAGATGGACAAACCGGCAGCCTCCATCGAAGCCTGATAATTCCTCAGCTGGTGAATCCGCTGCTGCTCCAGCAAGAGAGCCTGCTGCTCAAAAAACACAGAAATTATGAATGATTCTGTGGAAACACTTAGAATGCAAGTCCTCTATTGCGTTAAGGGAGTGAGGGGAAGAAATGTTGCCTTAAATATTTTTTTATGCAAATACAGTGTGTGGCCAACAGATGGCAACCAGAACAAAAGATGTAGCTTCGATTTACTCTTTGAATTTAATCACTGATGCCATTAGCCACAACATTCTCCCAACCCAAATTATATTTCTAAGTGTTCCCCTCTAGGACTTCCCCAGTAACACCTACACCTTACTGCCAAGCAGATGTTGAATCGACTCCCTGAAACTCTGTATTGATTCTCTCTGCCTACGTCATTTTGCATCCGTAAGCTTGTTTAGCAACACCCCCGTCCTACCTGTCGAAAGAGCAGCTCCTGCTCGGCCTGCCTCTCCCTCTCCCTGTGCTGCTGCAGTGCCTCCTCCTGCAGCTCCTGTGGATCGGGGGGCTCCTGCTTGATAGTGACCCCCGGCGGAAGAGCTCCCCCATCCTGGTGCTCTCTTAGCTCTTCCTCCGTCTCCTCGGGATGGCTCTGGTGCTGCCGGGCCACAGGTGACTCGCTGGGCTTGGTGATCATCTGCAGGTCACAGAGGGGACACAGTGAGGACACAGACGGTGGAGGGTGATGATGCAGTGATGTAAAATTCATTTCCCAATCAAACTACAAGATGTGACTAATCCTCTTCACTATGTGAGGCTTCATTCAGACAAAAGAGCAAATCTGAATCTAATTCCTAAAAAAAACATTCTTTTCTCCTTTTAACAGCTTAATTCTTTTTATTCAGTTTGCTAACTCGTTCATCAGAGACATTCCACAATTCCCATTGTGCTCCTGTCAATGACTCATTAACGGCTCTGCTGTTAACTAAGTTGTTGTGTTAACATCTATTGTCTATTCATTCACTTTCCACAACATGAACCATTCCAGGCCTACAGAATACTCCATGCTGTGGCTGTTTATGATGTGAGGACTTATGAGAAGAGAATTGTTTGTTGAATGTCTCAAGACTAGGCAGCATCCTCAGGTGTGTTTTTGTGTACGAGTAGGAGTATATGTGTGTGTTCCCAGAGCTGCGAGCCTCTGGGTCCCCTGGCTCTGTGCCACAGGACAGCATTGACGTCAGAGCACTCATTCACATTCCCCCTCCCTTCTCCTCTTATGTGCTACTGTCAGGGTCCCCTTTGCATTCAAACAGATGTCTGTTTCCCCCCGTTTTTCACGTTTCAACCTTGCTGAATCCCCTCTGCTCTACTTTCCCAGAAAGCTCCCCTTTGTCTGGTTCACACCAAAGTCCCCTTTTTCCTTAATGATCACAAAGATGGGGCAAATGAATGAAAAAATGAATAATAAAGCAGAAGTACTCAGATCCTTTTCTTTCTTCCTGTTTAAATCACTAAAGAAAATGAAAAATGAAATTCTAATTTTTCCTCTAAGCTCATTGGAAGCATCAGTAAATAGCCATTTTCGTGCCTCTCTTTGAGATGCACTACTGCAAGGGGGTCCAGCTCAGGTCCTCGAGTGCTGCAATCCTGCAGGTTTTAGATGTCTCCCTGATCAACACAGATTAAATGGCTCTCCTCAACAGCTTGTTGTCAAGTTCCGCCCAAGCATGTTGACTCATCAGTCTACTTTATGTGTGCTGCAGCAGGAAATATCCAAAACCTGCAGGACAGCAGGCCAACTTTGGAGACCCCTGCACTACTGGGCTCAGGTCCAGAAACTTTTTTTTACTCCAGGACGTACACTTTCACTTTTTTTTTTTGTTTATTTAGCACTGCTCTATATTTTTCGGCATCAATCTTATTTGCTATCCTGACTCTACCAGTTCTATTCCCACAGCATGATGCTGCTATCTCCATATTCCA
The DNA here is from genome assembly GCF_017639745.1 of Melanotaenia boesemani. NCBI lineage: Eukaryota > Metazoa > Chordata > Actinopteri > Atheriniformes > Melanotaeniidae > Melanotaenia > Melanotaenia boesemani. The sequence goes on from NC_055705.1 coordinate 14,728,144, forward strand.
CTGTGTAGACGGTGTTAATGAGATTAATTGGTTGTGCAATCAGTCATAATAATCTTTGTACGATGCCATGCAATGCGATAAAATGGTAAGAGATACTACAATGTGATAGGATGCAATACAATATGATGCGATGCAATAGGACACAATGTAATACTACAGTACCATGTAATACAGTATAGTGCAGTACGATACAATACAACACAACGTGATACATTATGACACGATACTATACAATATGATGCGATACAATTCAATACAACAACACATTATGGACAATACTAAATGAAACAATAAAATATGACACAAACATTATGCAATATTATATGATGGGATACGGTACGATGCAATATATTATGGCGCAATGCATATGATACAGTGTAATACGGCACAATACATTACGATGCAACACAATACAATATGATACAATACCAATTTGATACAGTATCATACTATATAATAAGATCCAATACAATATTATGTAATATAATACCCTACTGTCCCCTTTTAGAATTTTTTCTTGGACTAAAATCCTGTACATATAAATCCTTAAAAGTTGAATTAGAAAATAAACTCAATTCGCCTTTCATACATAAACTATACAAGTCAGTGACACATGCAACTTCAACTACTCTCGGTGTAAATATCCCAACAACAGCTTATAAGCCTGAACCTCTCTAATAATCAGGAAGACATCAGTGATGAATGGCTTTTGTTTGGCCTACAGTAAAAGCCTAACAAGTGCAGTTAGGATTGCCCTACCACCACAAATACAATGAATCACATTTATTGAGACCTTCGGCAAAAACTTGAAGCACATATCGTTCCGTCATTAAAAGTTACATGATTACACCATTTTAAAAAAGCATGGGAACACTAACTAAAAGAAGTTAATAAAATCTTTTCCCACTGCCAATAGTAGCATGTTTATCCTCTGTGCTATGGGAACTGCATCATACTCAGAACTGGGCAACAAACTAACACAAAATTCCGTAACTAACATGAAAAGGGTGGCATTACATTGTATCCAACAGAATGTGTCCAATGCACACTTTAAATGGTGGTGGATCCTTTCTGGACTTGTGCCTGAACATCTCACAAGTCTACAGATACTTCTACCAAGATAATGGTACAGTTTTAACTCTGATGTACATGTTGCATAGACGGGCTTGGACCTTTCCTGATTATGTCAAATGATTTAATTAGTTGACTGAACTCCAATCAAGCTAGCAGGGTGCACCAGAGCTCAACAGCCATAAAAAAAGCAGTGCAAAGTTGAAGCAGACATCTACACACACATTATACATTGACTCAATGTGCTGAATGATAAAAAGGAATAGTTGTTATGCAGAATTTTAAAAATACACAAATTGAGCTGGTCATCAGTGATATTTAGAGGTGACAGTGCCAGATTTTGATAACACAAAGCCAAAGTAGCAGCTTCCCAATGTTAACTGTTTCTCTGTAAATGGGCTCTGTGGATATGTTAAGTACGGCCAATTATTTCGATAAAATATGTTAAAATATGTTAAAAAATGTTAAACGATTTCTTTAGATTTACAACAAAGAGAGAGCATCTCTATTTCAACAGTTTGAAGTGAAAAGAGATTTCATTAATGAGGTACACGTTTTCATTTCTTTACTGTAGAACCTGTTTTTGGTGTGCCAGAGGCTGTTATAGAGGTGTTCTTGTGAAAAGTTGCCACTCGAGAACTCTGAAACATATGGAGGATGTGAGACAGAGTAGAGCGGGGGAGGTGCGGGTGGAGGAGAGGAAATCCCTTGTTTCATCCACCCACCTCTTCTCCAGCAAGTCCTCTGCCTGAATAGGTAAAGCCATCAAGAATGATGGCTGCTTGCTTCCTCCATGCCCATATGAGGCAGAGGCTTCCGCTCTGTTACCATGGCAGCGCATGGTTACCTCGCAGCTCGTCTCAGCCACAGTCACAGAGATACACGCTGCTATACATGTTAACCCATACCTGCTTCCGCCCACTCACAAACAAAAATACTACAGAGAGAAAGAAAAGGGCAAAATAAAGCCAGCGACTTCACACATATCCACAGCCAACACGTTACAGTATTTTCTATGCTGCTGGCTGCTGCCTACACAAACTACTACACTACATCTCCAGAGATCTGCAGCTAACAGCCCTGCCAATTATCTGTTTATCTGAAAGCGGTGTCAGATCCATGGTTCCATCCATCACCTGCCCTCATAAGCATGGTGACAGGCCTACTCATAACATGTCATAAAACAATAAAACTAACACGTACAACTTGCTGAACGATAAACAGCATCATCTGAATTTAAACACAAAGAAGTAGCTGTAATTCTGTAGATTTCAACTGAAGTGCAGCATTCAGCTCTCATATTAAAGTAGCAAATGTGTTTCTGACTAGTTTTGATGTCACAGTGACATTTATTATGTACATTCCTGGAGCTGTCATTTCCCAACAGCTTCCTGAGGCTGAGAAACCACAATTTACAACTTCTTTTTCCAGAATGCTGCATCCCTTCACAGCTTGTGTTGTATACACACACACACACACACACACACACACACACACACACACACACACACACACACACACACACACACACACATATATATATATTAGGGCTGTCAAAAATAACATGTTAACGGTGTTAATTAATTTATGTAATTATTTATGTTAAAATTTTTATCACAATTAATGCTTGCACAGCATGACAAACCCCATACATCCGTCATTTCTCTGTTATGACAGCGGTGTGTGGAAAAAAGATGGAAAAGATGAGCCGGGTGGGTCTAAGGATGGACTTCAGAATAAACAGCATTAATGGAGCAATGGACGTCGCCTCCGTTGAGAATGTAGATTTTTTTAACACACACTCTTTTCCTGGTGAGAGGGTTCCACACCCACACTTTTCCAGCATTCTTTTTAAAACTTGTGACAGCCCAGCTTCGTTTTGCACCAACATGTCTGCTCTGGTGGATCTCTGGTTGTCTCTGTTTGAGCAGCCATGGCTGTCGGTTATCAGCTGATCGGCTTTTCTCTCGTTGAGTTTGTTTATCATTCAGCTGAGAAGGAGGAATCTAGCGTTCATGCTTCATACCCTCACATAATTACCCAAACATATTGTTTTTGGCAGGGCCCTCTCTAACAGTAGCTAATGAAAGGATGTAGCTGTAGAAAGGATTTATACTCCAGCTATGCAGGGGTGGGTCTAGAAAAGTTCTGATCGGTGCCAGGTACGAGCACTGACCAAGAAAATGTGTAAAAAAGTGAAGAAAAACTAGTAAAACAAGCAGCCAATGATGTATTTTACCAGCAAGTGCTACTTTGAGTGATGCTGCTGTAGGACGTTTATCACTGCTGCACAAACACTCACACTTCAACGATTACAGGAAAAACTTGTTTTTATCCAGATCGTCAGTTTTATCAGAGTTTCTTCATCAACGTTGTTTAACTTCAGTCGCCACATCGGCTGGTTTTATGACAGATGTTATCACCATGGAGACGGTTGGTGAGATGATGATATATGAATTCTGCATCATTATCTAGAACATGGTAGAGATGATTTAGAACAACATAGAGACGTACATTACATGCTGCATTTACTGACCATTGGACATGATGTTTAGTCAAGGGAAGGTCAGGTAACAGTAAATATTTGTAGCATCGGCTTGTATTGTTGATACAATACAGTAAAAATGGGCAAATAGTCGCGAATGGTGATTAATCATTTTGAAATTATTTGAAATTTCTTATTAATTTTAAAAATGTGATTAATCTGATTAAAAATTTTAATCATTTGACAGCCTAAACAACGCAGAACATTTGTCAGTGCATGGTTTCCGATACACCGATTAAATTGATGGACACCTCAAAGCTTGGCTAAATCACTGTTGCCAGTTTAACTACTTTGGTGCTATATTTAGTGAGTTTTCAGACCACTCTAGTGGCTATTACAAAGAAGCAACTAGCAACAAATCTAGAGATTTTTCCTGGTGCTAATGGATATTTTTGGAAACTGATGTGGAAGCATGTTTTCTTCTTCTCATTGAGCATTGCCTCCACCCCTCCCCCATCCAGTGGCGCTCACAGCTACAGTCATAGCATGAGATGTTCACCTCTGCTCAATGACCAGACTGAAAATGAAACTCGTAAAGCCGCTGCTGGCTGATCCCATCCTGCCTTACAGTCAGATATCAACGTCTATTAATGAAGAGTGTGGATGAGAACGTTCAAAAAGGTAAATGTACTGTAAAACATTTTGGACTCTTAATCAGAGAACAGCTGGAGCTGCTAGTTAAAGTACTTAAAATGTAACTTTAACTTTAGGTCTGTTCAGTTTTGGCCACTGTACTGTTTTGAACTGAAATGCAATTAAATGCATTTTTCCAGCCATTACTGGAGCTTGAGTTTCACACCTCAGTCTGGGAGAATCTGCAGTATGTTACAGGGCAAGGCTACTCAATTCGGTCCTAAGAGGGCCGTAATCCAGCAAGTTTTCCACGTATCCCTGCTCAAACACACCTTAAATTAGTGAATCATTGTGCAGAGCTTCATAGGCTGTTAAATTTATTTAATTTGATTCAGGTGTTTTGAAGCAGGAATAAATTGAAAACCTGTTGAATTGTGGCCCTCATAGGACCAAACTGAGTAGCCCTGTTGTAGAGACTGCTGAGCACCAGCAGAGCTCATCAAGACTTAAGGAGTAATGGGCAAAATAGACAAAAAGAAGAGACCAAGTTAACTTTACACATGAGTATTTTTTTTTTAAAGGAAGTCTCAAACTACAAGGAGTAGAGGAAAGGTGGAGAAAGAAAGCACACAACTGTAGCTTTTACCTTGTTGAGATGAAGCTGCTGCTGCTGGAACTGCTGCTTGTGCTTCTCCAGGAACTGCTGGTGCTGCTGCTGGACCACCAGCTGCTGCAGGGCCAGAGCCTGGGCATGTGCCTGGGCAGCGCTCCCCTGAGGGAGTGGGGCTGACTGAGTTCTACCAAGGGGACGGTGCTGCCTCTGCAACTTGGCCATGGATGCTGCTGAGGACATAGACAGGCCACTTACACCTAGGACACACACAAAGACAACAAAAGGCCGTTATTACATATGGTGAAACACCAAACTGCAGAGCAGGTAGATCAGATTAATTATATGCTGGAAGGTTAATGTAAAGAGAGATTACACCAGAAATACATAGAAGTATAAAACCAAATAATACCAAAAGTAACGTTTCAGGCTTATTGCTGGTACTTTTGTTACTCAAGCTGTTGCTAATTATGTTTTTCCTCAGTCTGTCTTCCTATAGGTGCTCCCAATGATTGTCTGCCATTAAGTTTCTTTATAGGTGTAGCAGCTGGTTTTTCTGTTGAAGTCATACAGTTGTTGCAGTAACCTTTTGTATCTGTTTCCTTTTTCTTCTCCTCACTCTCCCTCTCTCTTCTCCTCCTTCCCTAGTTTCCCCTTGTCAGGTTCAGCATTAAATGTAATTTAGCAGTATAAAAAAAGAACAACCACGTATCAAGGTTATACAACGTAATAGTCTCATATATGGCAAACCAGTTACAACACTTATGTTTGTGAAGCTCCTTAAGAAAACTATGTTGGACTGTGGAAGCTGTTTTGATTATGATGAACAACTATTTAGACTAGCAGCCTTAATGATTAATAGCTGCATGACTGCATGATCAATTTTAGTGGTGAGTTCAGGGGGAAAATTATAGTGTTTTTCCACATTAAAAAACAGAAGCATCATTGGAAAAATAAAAAAGAAAAAGGTTTGTGTCTAAATGATGGGGCGAATGATGACGTAGCTAAAGTCTGTTCATGCCAAAATGAATGGAGAAAGAACACTTGAGAAAGATTTTGAACTTCCAAAACACACACACACACACACACACACGCACACACACACACACAAATAATTCTAATTCAAGAAAAATAGGAGATGTGTTTCCTTTTTTACTCTCACTGCTGTTGAACCTAATACTATTTAACAGATGTATCTGTAAACTAAACAAAACAACCATCTGTGCTGCCATACTGAGACTCTTCCATTGTGATCGTAAGCTCTGAAAAAACCATCTTAGACCATTTGAAATGTATCACTGAAAACAGACTCTGGTCAAGCCTGTTAAATGATCTTAAAGTTTGACTACTGCACAAATATCAGTGTTTTTAAATCCTGTATAGACAAAGCTTGAGAAGACATGGAATTTTAGCATTAGTGGTACTTGTGAATGAGGTCTTTTTTATGACTTTCTTTCTTCTGGACTAAGAAGTAATGTATCGCTCTCAAAATTCGCCCCCTCCGGTCTTGTCCTGCGCGTGGGTGTGCACATATCCTTGTCTGTACACTCTTATGCGTGGACAGAGACATACATACGTCTGTATGTGCGTCACAGCTCATTCACAGCTAATGCCCCCCTGAAAATAGAAGCTATGTTTTTGTCAGTGAATGAGTTGATGGGAAAGGGCACACAATGCACCCATGTCACCCTCTCATAGCGTATGCTGACATATGAAAGGAGCTCATTAGTTTCAGCAAATGAATGGACGTCTGTCAGTGTGAGGGAGCACAGAGCACCACACATCTCTGGGAGTGTGATGGGTTTCCACTGTTACACTGTTTCCATCAAAGCTGTATTTGCTGATTCCTGCTTATCCCTGTAACTGCCATCAATTTTACCCAAACTGCTACTCATACTTTGAGTATACCACTCCTATGTCTAGTCAAACCCACAATAGTATTCTCACCTGTCACCAGAGGGCTCTGCGCCGGACTTTGCTCTATTAGCACCATGTGTTGGAGCAAGGGGCTGTGCGAACTGTGCCCGCTGGCTCCTGCTCCAGCTTCTGCAAGATAGGGGGTCAAGTGGCCGCCAGAGAGGAAAGGGGGACTAAGGGAAAGGGCTGGCTGCAGACCTCCATCCTGCTGAGCCGATGTAACCTGGAGGAAAGAGGACAGAGGGAGAAGGTGATGGGTTATTTTGAATAAAAAAAAACACAAAACAAACAAAAAAAAACACTGCATCAACAAATTCATGGATGCAAATTCTGGCTTTGAGCTGTTCCTCCTTACATTGGAGGCGGCAGTGGCTGTGGCAGTGGCGGGCAGCCCCAGGGTGATGTTGGGTAAGGATGGTGAAGTGTAGAGAGACAGCTGGTTAATGGAGCCCTGCTCGCCAGCGCTGCACAGCCTCTGGGCCAGAGACGCCTGGAAAGCACATTTAAATGATTTATCTTTGTTTACATAGTGAAATAAACCTCTAGCATGCAGGAAAAACAGCACAGAAGATGTCCACATAGGGCAAAAGAGCTACATTTGCGCCCTCCCAGTGTTAGAACATTGTCACAGCCATAAGCCTCCTCCACACTGCCTGAGTGCCCCTAATGGCTGCCACAAATAGCATCCTGCCAGCTCTTCAGCCTCTCTCTTCAACTTTAAGATGCCTCATTCAGAGCCTTTGTGCATGCAACAGGCTGTAATGATTAGGAACTAAAAAATTGGCTCCCACACAAAAGTACAAGACTAATCTGACAGCTTGTATACACTAAATTTATGCACAGTGGCATGAAAACATTTGGGTACCAAGGTAAAAAAAAAAAAAAAAAATGAATGTGAGTACAACTTTATAACCAAACGGTATTTTTAGGATTCACTTGTAACTTGTTGCATGCTGTGAGTGTGTGTGTGTCCTGTGTTACCTCCGTGCTGTTGGAGACAGACACAGTGATGCCGTTCTCATTGGGGATATTGTTGGAGCTGTTGTTCGGGGAGCTTGGGCCGGAGCCGGGGGCACTGCTGCATGCAGAGTCTGCAACACACACAAGAAGATAACACATGAAAGCTTTGCAACACCAGATATGGCTCTTGCACATATGTGTATGTGGTTACTGGTCTGGTTAAGGTACCTGCCATGTCGAGTGAGCGTTTCTTAGCGGTGCTGATGGGGCTGTCTCGACGGCGAAGCAGCGGACTGCTCCGACGCTCGCTGACTTTCTGCTTCAGCCGGGAGCGCAGCTTCAGGTTGGGCTCTGAGGCTGCAAAAGAGACCAGTTGTTAGAACTCCACATTGCTACATCAGCATAAAACCAAGTCTTTTTGTCTTTTGTTGAACTGAAGAAGATTTTTTGGGTAATCATTTCCAATAAATGTACAATCACACCTGTGTAGCTACAACCAGGTGCATCACTTGTTCTTTTTGCAATCAATCACACTGAAAGACCTCAACAGAAAGGGGTTTCCTCTTTGATATTTGACTCTGATAAACAGCATTTTAACCCATATTTTATTCAAATAACTAAAAAGCTCCAGCTCACACAGCCCTGTCAAGCCCCCTTGTTGCTAAACTTCTAACTGCCAGCAGTGCAACTTTGGATAAATCAATCAGTGGAGCAAGCAGAGTTACCTGAGCTACAGCTTTCAGCTTCAACTCTACACACTGATCTGCCATGGAGCACCTTCCACAAAGCTGCCTTGTTATGAAACCTGTTTGTTAGACAAACTGTACACGTTGCTATTCATTTAGTGTACAATTCATTCTTGCCACTACGATGCTTCTGAACAAGCCAAATTGTAATTTTCCCAAAGACAGCCTAAAAAGCATTTAGCTTCAATTTGGGAGCTGTGTCTGACTGCTTAAATAGCATTTTGGTCTTTTGTGTTAACTGTCACAGACTTGTGAATGGAGACAGGAAGAAGGGAACAGTATGTTACCTTGGCTACAACCACAGGCACTAAATCTGTGTTTATTTTTTCTAGCCAATCAGCAGCCTCGGCTTGTTTGACCATTTGTGTTCTAATTTTTTAAACATTAAAAGATCCCAAAAAATCCAAAAATGGGGCATAACTATTGAGGATTATGACAAAAAGAGCATTAATTTGCTATTAAATCTGTTTTACTTTAAAAGCTGAATGAATACAGAAGCTGTCTTCCTTGCTGCACTTTTTTTTTAGGAAACAGTCATGAACTTGTTCCGTTTTGCAGTGTCAGATAAAAATAAATGTGTTGAAAAAAGAGAAGTGTGAAATATGAAGTGTGAAGGTACAGTAACACAGAGTGGGATGGAGAGTTCAGTCCAGATGGAGTCAAACCAATTAAAGTTGACGGGAGTCTGTTTCTGAAGCCAGTTTACTACAAAACCAATAAAGGATTTGATTCAAAGTTTTACAACCACAGAGGCAATGATCCTCTTTTCATCAAATAAAAGAAACATATAAAACTTCCAAAATGTAGTTAAGATAACATACAATGCACTATTATGTAAAATAAAGTAAAACCATAGTAACAAAATATTTGGTTTATACCATGATTTCTACATAAAACTACATACATAAGGCCTGGATCTAATTATTGTGGGTAAATACAACACATAAAACCTGCTAATAGCTAACTAGCAAGTATGCCAAAGCATAAAAGGAATATTCATTTGTAGTTGATGCTGTCTCACTTTGAAGATTAAGTTTTGTTTTTTTTTTCTTTTTTAAGAAAATCTATACGAGAGCAAACACCTGTTCAACTACTGCTGATCCTTTTTTTTAACATAGAATGAGTCAAATGTCTTTTTTAAAAAATAAAAAGGTGAAAAATCCTTGCAATTGGCATGTAAACTAACCAGTTGCTCAGGTAACTTGAGACCATCTGTATGCTGAATGGTGTATGACTAGTAAGTGGATGGAACAAACTAAAGATATTTATTTAAGTGTATATAAAGCACTTTATGCTTGAATTGCGACAATTCAGGTTTTTAACTTTTCATAGCTCAGGGACTCATTAAAATCGTTGCACTGAAACTATTAAGAAGTGTCCTTAGTTGAAATTTGTTAAGTTTTGTACTGCACTGTAGCGTTTTTTTCTGCCAATAAAATACAATGGTTTTCAAGGCGACTATTCACAGTATGGATAAATGCTTTGACTTTTATCATCTCACACAAGCAGAAAAGATTTTAAAGAAACTGTAGCTACTGGCAGTTTGATTTTATTCTTTTAGTGAATATTGATTTTTATGTTGCACAAGAACTTGAATTCTGCAAAACTATCTCCTCCTTTTCCTGTTTAAACTGAATAATCAACCCAGCATTTACTGACAGTAAGGGGCCGCTGAGCTTCCTTAAATGATGTAGCACACTGTTGGCTTCCAGATATAAAATCACTTGTTAGTAACCAAATGAAAAGATCTTTGAACATAAAGCTGCAAAATGTCAAGAAAGCAAATCCGGCAGTAAATGCTTAATGGAATCATCAACAGTCTGCTGATCAAATCTATGATGTGAAATCACTCTCTTAACATTAGAAGAGTTATAATGATTTTTAAAAGGTGGATAATCCAGCATGAGAGACCCCCAAACAACCAAGGCAAATATGCAGTGAAAGCCAAGTGGAATCAATAAAGAAAATGTCAATGCCTGTGTACGAAAATTTGCTTTGCTCTCGGGGTGGATTAAAAAAGAAGACAATGCAATGTACTAGCAGATTGCGTTGTTTTACAGCATATCCTTTCATACGCTGTAAAGAATTCTGTGATATTACAGTTATTTTTTCAGTTTTCTATTTTTTAATAATGGGGAAATACCAATACCAATCAAATATCAATACTTCAATGCTCACGTTGGTAATGACAGTGAGACCTGGAGGGGCATGATTGCAATTTTGTAATATTGGATATCTGTGCTCGTCATGGATTGTCCATAACAAACACCATGTACATGTGGACACCATAAGAGTGTCCACATGTGCACTTGGCACCAGGACACTCTAGGCTGCAGTTCGATGATCGACTTTGTAGTCGTGTCGTCGGACTTGGGGCCACATGTCTTGGACACTCAGGTGAAGAAAGGGGCGGAGCTGAAGCTGATCACCACCTAGTGGTGGTGAGTTGGTAGGGGAGGATATCGGTCAGGCCTGGCAGATCCAAGAGTGTTGTGAGGATCTGCTGGGAACATCTGGCGGGGTCCCATGTCAGAAAGAGTTTCAACTCCCATCTCTAACAAAGCGTCAACCATGTCCCGGATGAGACAGGGGACATTGAGTATGAGTGGGCTGCGTTCCATGCCTCTATTGTTGAGGCGGCCAACTGGAGCTGTGGTCGTCAGTGCCTGTCGTGGTGGAAATCCACAAACTCGTTGGTGGACACCAGCAGTGAGGGATGCCGTCAAGCTGAAGAAGGAGTCCTATCGGGCCTTTTTGGCCTGTGGGACTCCAGAGACAGCTGATGGATATCGGCAGGCTAAGCCGAATGCGGCTTCGGCAGTCGCCAAGGCAAAAACTCGAGCATGGGAGGAGTTTGGAGAGGCCATGGAGAATGACTTACAGACAACTCCGAGAAGATTCTGGTCCATCATCTGGCGGCTCAGGAGGGGGAAGCAGTGGTCCAGCAACACTGTGTACAGTGGGGATGGGGGGCTGCTGACCCCAACTTGGGACGTTGTGGATCAGTGGAAGGAATACTTCAAATACTTCAGATGAGGAAGAAGAGTCAAGGGACCCTGGCACTGGCTCTCCTATCTCTGGGGCTAAAGTTGCTGAAGTGGCCCCAGAGGTAGATGAGGTCTGCCCAGAGCTCCTTAAGGCTCTGGATGCTGTAGGGCTGTCTTGGCTGAAACGTCTTTGCAGCATCACATGGACATCGCAGACAGTTCCCCTGGACTGGCAGACTGGGATGGTGGTCCCCCTTGCTTAAACATGTTTAAAGCCTGGTACAAAAATCCATTTTAGAATTAATAGGTCAAGTTTACCTTCCTGACAACTGTGAGGGGGCTGAAATCCTTTCTAATTCATCCGTTTCGATGTAATTTAATCTTGAAATTCGGCATAATTAGGGGCGTGTCCTTTTGATTGACAGGTATTCAATTTCTGCGGCAAGAAGGTAGAGTGTTGCACAACCGTGGTTTTTAGCTGGCTAAAAAATGCGCCTTAGCTTTAGCCCGCCTACTTCCGCTGGCTGGTTAGCTACCGTTAGCTCCAGGTTAGCTCAGTTAGCTCTTAGCTACAGGGAGCTTGGAGTTTGACTTATCCCTGGATAAGTGGAGGAAAATGGATGGATGGATAAAATTTACACTTTTTGGCATGTAGTCAGGGGAAGCCTGGAATCGAACCACTGACTTTGAGGTTGGCAGACGGCCTGAGCAACAGCCACAATTGTTTCTATTTGAAATGTAATTTTATAAGAAAATAGCAAAACTGCTAAATTTTAGTTTAACACTTAATATTATCTTACTTTACTGTGAAATTATTAATTCTGTTAATTTACATTATATAAAATTACATGTACATGTAGTGTTGGCCGACAGGTTAAAGAGGTGGACTTGGGCCTGGAAGACTCAGGTTCAGGTAAGCAGACTGGAAAAGAAGATGAACCATTGTAGGACCTCGAGCAAGGCCTTTAACCCCCAACTGCTCCCTGGGAACCAGAATGCATTCTAGATATCACTGCTCCAAGAGATGGGTTAAAGCAGAGGACCAATTTCCCAACTGAGGCTGATAGAGTATATTTTAATCCAAATTATTTATCAATGATATACAAATTTATGACATTGCATACTGACTAGATACAAGAATCTTTCATAATATTGGATAATGAAACCAACTGATAGCAATCTTCTGTCACTTATAAACTAGTTTTTTGTATTTTTTCAGATTATGATCATATTTATGGGTAATTTAATTATTATTATATGAGCTAATGTCTTTCATTAAACATTAAAATTCCAAAACAAAAGATCACAAGCAAATGTAAAGCTATAAACAATTTTTTTATTATTATTGAATTTAACTGTAACTTTACAATTTTTTTCTTCGGTTTTGTCACATCATCGTCCTAGTGTCCCAGCTAACACTATATTACTTTTTTATTTGTTTTATTTTAACTTTTAACTGTGTGTGTGAGAATAGGGTTCACACAGGGCATTATTTATGTAATATTCTCTCAACCCCGACTATGTTCTCCAAAAGAGAGGTTAACAACTTAAGGCCTTGATCAGGCCAAGGCTCAGGTTTCCTAGAAGATACATTTTGTCATGCAACTCTTTTTCCCATCACTTCCCATTTTTGCTTTTCAGAGAAAGTGGCAGTATTTTTATCTAGAACTTTTTAAATTAATTTATTTTCATTCCATGCATTTACACTTCACTTTAAAATCAAAGTTAGTTCAGCTAAATTGTCAACAGATACACCTGCTGCTCTTATGTTCCTAACAGAGTAGTTGCCTCACTTTGCCTGAGCATTAAACCCCATTAGCTGTTACCATGGGAACAAAAGTTGTCAGCAAATCGACTTTAAAACCAACATTTCCCATCATGTTGCCCAGTTTATTTAAGTTACTGAAATGCACAAAAAGGCGTTGTTGCTTCTTTCAGCCATCGCTGGGAGTCCTGGGTTCCAGTCTGCCACTTTACGACCTGCCGTTGATATAAAAGAGCCTCTAAACTCTCCCAAGCTGGCATTACCATAAGTAAACCCCGCAAAGCACGTCACCGGTGTGGGCAAATATCAGGGTGGCACAGGTTTTCTTCTCTCAGCAGCAGAGCACAATCCTGAGCCTTATAAAAACCAAGTAACAAACTGACACTCCAGGTCCGATCTTTTCAGTCTTCTGCCATTTTCCAGCCTTTTTTCCTTTGTGTGGCATTGTTTTGCCACATAACGGTTTAAATCCTGCTAAGCAAATCTTCTTTTCTGCACTTTAATTTTCAATTTCTATGCTTCTGAAAGAGACAAACACACCTTTTTTGTACCAAAAAAAAATCAATGAAGCCACCAAAGGTCTTTTCTGACTTATCACTGTTCTGTCAGTGTTTATGACCTCTCCATCTCGCTTTTTTATTCTATGATTTCTCCTTCTTTCTTCCTTTTTCCTGCCTTCTTCTACTCTACCCGGGTGGAAAGTGGCTGTGCAGGCCAGTGTCAACTGTGGTCTATCTGTTGACGTAGCCAGCAGCCCCAGCGCTCAGAGTCAGCGGGGCCTGGTTGCAGCTGCCTGCCACTGCGCTAAGTGAATAATTGCACTGTAAGATGACCGCTGCTTCACTGCTACACCACCACAACCACCATTCACATTTTGCAGAACCACACAAAGCGACACATACAAACACACCTTTAAAAAAAACATACTGAAAACAACTGGCTTTGCTCTGAGGCCTTAAGATGTTTTATCCAGTGCAACATTCTGTAGTGTTTTAGCTGCTTTTTAGTTTTAACAAACAAAACAAGCAGAAAAGAGGCTGCTTGGTACTATTGTGAAGTCACTGCATAAGGCAATAAAACAGCCAAGGTTTAATTTGTAATAATGCTAAAAACAGCTTTTACGTCAAAAGTACCTGCTACTTCTGGCCACAAAGAGGTTTTTTTTTTGTAAAGGAGCTAAAATGATCCTTCATACTGAGTTTTTTGTTGTTTTTTTTCATTTTAAAGTCCCATGAAGAGTAGGTAGATAAATGTACTGACTCACTAATGTAACATACTTTAATTTCAGTCAGCTGTTTTAATGCACATGTGCTGCTGAACCTTAATAAAAGTATATTTAGCACTGAAGACTGTATATTAGAACTGTCTCTTTGGTTACTTGACAAAAAAAAAAAAAAAAAAAAAATAGAGATAAATATAGTATATCGTGATTCAGGTGAAAAATATCGAGATATAAGATTTGGTTCATATCGCCCAGCCTTAACGTAATGCTACAGCCAGGAGAGTAGAGATGGATAATTTGCATATTCCTGGATGCACACACATTAAACAAGGAAAAGGTGTAGGGTTAAAACTAAGCCATTTTAAGTTCCATAACCTTTGACGGATAAACTGGTATTATCACAAATGCTGTCAAACAGGCACCAATGTGATTTGTTTTCTTTTTATAAAAACAGAGGAAAATCTGTCTAATTTGGAAGCTTCTGCAGCATATGTGGAAGAGCGGACAGACAGGAAGCAAAGGAGAAAGTGAATCAGCTGCAGCTGACTTGCTGCTTAGACCAGGGAGTCTGCAACTCACAGCTTCTGAGACACATGCGGCTCTTCAGCCCTTCCTCACTGGCTCTAGACTAGAGCAAAAGAGTCATTCTGCGTGGACAGATTAATTTATAATCATTGCCAATGATGCTGGCTTACCTGTCTGTTTAATTTTCAGAGAGATATGAGCAAACAACAACAAATGTAATGTAAAGCATTTCCAGAACAATTACAAAGCTGTGAAGGTCCAAACTCAAGACGAGCAAAAACAAATTATTTCAGATGTAAACATATTTCAAAGAAGTGGATCAAGTCCCATGACTTAACTGCTGCTGCAGGTTTCATGGTAATCCAGGGGATAGTAAGGTCATTAACAAATGAAGAATACACAAAAGAATGTTGTAAAATATCAAAATGTCTATTTCTTGATTAGTAGTGGGAATGTAAGGGAAGCAGATGAAAACTGCAATTAATGTTTTTTGAAAGCAGGACATGAAAACATGAAACTAAAGATGTAAAAAACTGATCAGTTCTTTTAACTGGAGATTAGCTGACACGTCTTAGCTATATCTTTTCTATATTACAGAGATATATTTTTATAAAGTGCAGCCAGGGACAGATCTTAGGGTTCACTAAAGGTTTATTAATAAATGAGTTGAAGTTTATATAGTGGCTGCAAAGTACTTGACCCTAAAGCATTATGTAGGTTGAAAACAATAATGGACCAACAATAGAGCCCTGGGGAACCCCAAAAGGTAATTGTTGCAGTGCAAGAGGAAATCTTCCCACCTGGCAAAGCTTTTAATCAAATAAAACTATGTTAAAAGCTGCTTAGTGTACATTTTATCTTAAATTCAAGTGTTCTAATAATTAAAATGAAAAAGTTTCTTAAACTTTTCCAATCTGCAAACCCTGAGAATAAGGAAACATGGCCATCTTATAAAACAAGAGATGCTAAAATGGTAAAAACTCTTACTGTACTCCACTAAAGTCTCACTCTCTTGTGCTGTATATCCACCTACGCTTACACTCTCCAATGCTCTCATGTGGGAGATGCTGGTAGACCCTGACAGCCTAATGTGGATGTGATTAATGGCGCACACCTCTGATGCCATCTAAATTATGCCAGACATGAGTCTACACCGCAGCTACTGGACATAACAATTTCAAAGTATCTGTGCATGTGATCCTCTCTAAATGTGAGCAAGCATGCCTGCCAACACTGTGTATAAGCATGTGTGTAACGAAGATGTACCAGTCTTTCTCAGTGGGAAGTCGTCTCTGGGGTTGTAGACACCCAGCACAGGGTGGTTGTAGGTGGACAGACCAGTCTGTGGAGGTGAGCTTTGGTCCAGAGAGCTATGCTGCGTTTTGCTGTAAAACAAAAGCACAATCTATGTTAGAGGGGCCGCCAAGATCACAAGAGATGACTCAGCACACGTGAGAAAGTAAGCCACACAAAGTAACCAACTCCATGGCTGTTATAGACATAAATGATTAAGGCATCATGCAAATCCCTTGGCAAGGATGCTGACATGTGCTGCCATCTGCTCATGGCCACAAAACAAGGTGGCGTTTGCAGAAAAAGTTAAGCCGAGTTGGATTCGGCCAAACTGCATGTGCCTGACAAAAAGGATGTGCACACTTGTTTCTTCCAAAACTGGGCAGCATGGTGAGTTTAAAGAGTAGAGAAATGTTTATATGAGAAAGGAGACAAGCAGAGGCAGGTATAGACACAATTTGTATTACTGTAAGCCGCTGAAAGTCAACAATTGTGGGTGTTTCACTGGGTCACACAACAGTTATGTAACCTTATTTGTTTAGTTATGTATTGTATTTGTATTTTTTTCTTTAGTCCTTTTATTGTGATTAAATTAAACACAAAATCATGGAGATCATCATTTGGGAAATGATGATGATTTGAGATTCTTCTCGAAATATTCAAGGACTTTGAAGTGTTATTAATCAGCAGTAGTAAAAGAAACATGCAATCCAGCAGTGTACCTAGATCACAGATCTGAGGTATTTGAAAATAGTGTATTTTCTTCACTCGATTAATTTGACAGCTAACATGCATTTATTTGGAAGTGATTTGCTTTTAACCCACACAGCACTTCTCTTTTAATCTTTTTTTTAAGTCTGCTCAGGCATAGCTTACAAACAGCAGACCATGGGAAAAACCTCTCTTTAGAAGTGTGTAAAGCTCTGGGAGTTGAGGAGACTAACGGCTTTATCATTGGGTGAGAAATATTGTCCAATTTTTATTTATATAGGATTCCCACATCTTCTTCTGTGTAGTATTTTGTGTTTAAATAGGTGATAGTTCTAGACTGAAAAGTTTATGTCTAAGAGCACACAGTATGTTGCTTCTATACATCTGCCAGCACTTTCCAGATGTGCAAGCTGCCAGTTCCATAAACACTAATCCACCCCCATACCATTACAGATGATAAGCTCCAAAGAATTTTTCAACTTTAAATTTATCTGACCACACATCAAATCTCCACATTGTCTCCATCCATTTTAAATGAGCTTTGGCCCAGAAAAGACAGCAGTGTTTCTGGATGATGTAAATGTCTGTGGACTGGCAACCTGTCCGAAGATCATTTGCATCTAGCACTGACTTTCAGCATAGCCCCTGCCACATGGAGAAGTTCAGGAACACCAGAAATTTCTATCTGTGATCCACAAATGAAGGATGTTTCAGGTTCTCTGAATCATTTTACCTGTATTTTATTTACTTTTGATGATGGAATAATCAAACTCTGAATGTGAGAAACAATATACTGAAAATTGGTCCAATACTTGAAAATGCAGTTTTCTTTTGTTTGTTTTGGCGTTTTTTTACAGTAATTAAAGTACAGTAGTAAAATATAATACTTTTAGCATTTGTTATGTTTTCTTTGCTGTACTATGAATAAAATATTAGTTGCATTTTAAGCATCATAATGTTTTTGTAGTTGGAATTTTATTTTCTACAAAGTAAATTTTAAGATTATAAACAAAGAGTTATTTTTCTTTTTACTTCCTCTACCTCTAATCTGCAAGATGAATCATCTTACCTTTCACCTCCCTTTCAGCTCCCATAAACAACTAAATCAAACATCCTGTGATAATAATCACAGGAGCTTTATTTTTACATCACCAAATAAGACTGATGTGTATATCTGCCCATTAAAAGTTTACGGTTTGCATGACCTCGCTGCATACATGCTAACACAAAGACAATGATGACAGACGACAACCACAACAAACAATTCGGAAGTAAGAGTGCAAACCTACAAAGAACTCCTATAATAAACATTCAAGGCCGAAACTTCAGCGCAGGAGAACCTATCATCAGGTTCAAATATCCTGCTCCCACATGTGACTGTGTTGCCATGCTTGTTTTCTAACTTTGCTCAATCCATCGCTTACTTGGGCTCACAGAAGCAGCGGCAGGCGAGGAGGAGGAGGAGGAAGAGCACTGACAGATACAATCCAATACATTATCACTGTGGCATTCAAAGCATTTTCAAAGTTTTAAAAACCAAGCAATAATGTTCAGTTCTGCCAGTTACATTATTTTAGATCAAGCTGTTCCTTACCGGTACCAGTATGGAGCATCGTTGGGGAGGCCTCCTTGGTTCAGGCTACGTTGAGCCAGGGCCTTCTTTTTGTTTAGGACAAACTCTTGGAGACGCATTTTTACCTCAGTGCTGGCCACAGCACCTGATGGAAAAGGCAAGCTGAAGGTTTATACATGTACATGTAGCAATAATAATAAAAAAAAAAGAAAGGT
Source organism: Melanotaenia boesemani (assembly GCF_017639745.1). Taxonomy (NCBI): domain Eukaryota; kingdom Metazoa; phylum Chordata; class Actinopteri; order Atheriniformes; family Melanotaeniidae; genus Melanotaenia; species Melanotaenia boesemani. The sequence continues at coordinate 14,746,857 of NC_055705.1, forward strand.
AATCTTCCTTAAACTCCACAATAAAAAAAAGTATGGATAGTGTATAAAATAAATCTGAACATAAATACAGATTCTTGATTTTACATATACCTCATTTACATTACAGGCAGTACAAACCCAAGATATTTCATGTTTTGTCTAGTCAGCTTTATTTCACTCATTAATATGCACCCATTCCTGCAACACACTTCACAACAAGCTGAGTCTTTGAGAAGCAAAGATCAGCAAAGGATCTTCAGTTTGTCAACAAATGCTTGAGGAACTTAGTGAACTATGTAAATGCAATGTTCCTAACAGAAAGATTGGAAGGGATTTGCATTTTTCTCTCCATACAGAGCTGAACCTCATTAAACAGTTCAAAGAATCTGGAGGAATTTCAGCATGTAAAAGGCAAGGAGGCGAGCCTAAGCTGCACACCCAAACTGTCTGATCCCATTACAGTAGACGTCGCTGCATCATAGCTGACGCAACTACACAGGGATGACATTACTCTGCGGAAGTAAATTTAGTGGAAAAAAGCCTTCTGTTAACCTTGCACAAAAGTAAAGATGTGGAGAATTTTAAAATAAAAAGTATGACTAAGACAACCACATACTGCTGCACAAGGACACCAGAAATGCTCCAGTGCTTGGCAGAAATCATTTAAGAGTGGTGAGAAGGAATGAAAACATGACAAAGTGGTAAAAAAAAAAAAAAAAAAAGCACTCATGTTTTTCAGGCCTGAATTCAAAAACTGATATTTATCAAGAAATTAAATGAGGCTGATAAGACAAAAGACAGATCTCTTTGGTAATCTTATTATTTATTTATTTTTACTGCCATTTGTTTTTATATCTTCTCATATTTTTTTGTATCTTAATTATTGTAGAGACACACCTAACGTCACAAACATCAGATTAGCCACATAAACGGGACTTGCTGTGACATATGGGATGAGTTGTCATAGGCAGCTAGCACATGTTAGCTAATGGTCTGCAAGTCTCACTCGTTTCTCTCATTTAATTTCTCTTCAGGAGGCTTAAAACAAAAAAAAATGTGTTTTCACCATGTACCTCTGACAGTACACAAGATAGTTTTCAATTCACACCATTTCACAAACAAATACTACCAGTTTTTCTTTCAGCCATTTTAATAAAAAGTTTTGAAATAGTCAAATTATTGTACTAGGACATCACTTTTCCTCCAGCCTTGTAATTTAAGATGACTAATTATGACTATCTGAGTAATATTAAAATGATTGATCATTTCTATGTAAACTTTTGTTTAATCAAAATTATTAATGAGTTGTGAAAGCACAACATGATATCAAGCTAATGCCCCCATTTAGAGTTTTAATGGATAATTAATTTACTGATTGGGAAGAAAATACACCTATGATATAATATTCAATATAATATTCGCTTTTTTCTTATTTATGGAAGTGCAAATTAATGAAAAGTTTGAAAAGTATTAACATTTTTTATAATGTTCTGACATTTTAGAAATTTAAAACTAATCATGCAACTAAGGAAATGACTAAATCAGCATATTAATCAATGAAGTGACAAACTGCTTATCAGAGCAGGAATGTGGCAACAATACACAAAAAAATTACCTAAAATGCTGAGAAATTTGAAAGCTGTGACCACAAATCGTACTCATGTAGCTTCATGTGAGCGCAAACACTGCAACCCTTTATCTGCGTGGACGCGAGCCCGATCCATGACCATTTTCCATACAGTGTGTAAACTAGCTCTCAAGGACTCCTAGCTACTTGCTTTCAATGAACTGTTGAGAGACATCCAGCATGCAGCGGTAATAACTCAGCCCGGCCCCCGCCAAGGCCACCGAGCTAATACAGCCAGTTTACCATGGCAAATATACAGGTTCTCCAAGTAAAATGGAAATGCACACACAGCCATACACGCTTGCAAAGAAGCACACAAACAGCCGTTCTTTCAACCTTCGAACTTTTTGAATGGAGAATACTATTGGAAAGCTCTCAGTGTGGCGAGTCTTGTTCTACTCACTCTCTTGCCCCCTCTCCTTGTTCTTGAGTAGCTGCAGCTTCTGCTCCCTCTGCTGCTTCTCCAGTTCCTGCTCCAGACGGTGGTTCTCCATCTTCCTCTGGTGCTCCAGCAGCTCCTGCTGGTGCTTTAAAGCCAGGAGCTCCTGTTGCTGCTGCAGGATGAAACATTAGATACCTCATCAGTAAAAAAAAAAGCTTAAAGTTTATCAAATGCTTTTTTGCAAATCTCATACAGTATATGAGGAGTTTTGTTTTAGCAGCTTACTACAAAATCATCACTTGTTTCCTGTTTGAAATGTGATGAACTCATAATTGTCTTGTGTGTAAAAATTTTCATTCACGCCCTTTTAAGTTGCTATACTCAAACAGCTACTCAAAGTAATGAAATAAAACCTTGAAATTCCTTGAAAACCTCAGGTCAGAAGCTTCAGCCTTTAAATAAATAAAAACTATTTAACTCGGAGGATGAGGCTTCAGCAAAACACATAATCCAATCTTCTTACTTTCTCATCACTTGAGAAAAAAGGAGCATCTGTTAAATGCTTTAAATGTAAAATTCAGTCCTCGTAAAGCTTTTTACAAAAAAAAAAAAAAAAAAAAAAAAAAAAAATAGAGCCATCTGTGGCCTGACAGCTTGTCCTGTAATAAAAGGTCAAAAACTAAACCACTGTGTTCACAAACACACTGAAGAGTCCTCGCTGTGAGTTCCTGTGGATAAGATCACCCATTAAATGATACAAGTGCACACTAAAACGTGCTTTCACAGTTCTGTAATGCACAATGAATGGAGAAGCTGCCTGAGCTTGCAGCCAGTCAGCAGCTTGATGACTTATCTGTGATGTACTGAGGAATATCCTCCCGGCTTCATCACTGCACACCCAATGGCAATATTTGATCGGTTTACTGTAACGACGTGTAATCAGCTTCTGATGGTGTAAATAGACGCTCCACAGCTGGGACGTGAACTAATTTATTCACAGACTCGTTTCAAGCTCTTGAAAACGAGTGTGTAAATAAAATTGCAGCTGGAGGTGAGAGGAGGCTGAGGCGGTGCTGGGCAGAATACTTGGGTCGGCTCTCTGGCCAGTTTCCAGTCCAACGCCTGGATCCTTTAGTGCTTTTTGCCTTTAAACCCAGGCTGGGGATAGGGGCTTGAGTGGGTGGGAATTTTCAAAGCAACCTCCCCACCCACATATAGCACATGCAGACACACACATGCACACACCAAAAACCCCTGTGGCTCAGTAGACCAGAAATGTACACACACAATTTCCCTTTTTCCCTTCCGAGTAATGCTCTAAGAACTTCAGGATGTCTCGAGCTTTAAAAGAGGGTTCCCTGCAAGAAAACACAGACATGTGAATGAGTGAGTATATGCAAATGTTTGCCTGCGGTGGTGTGTATCACTGTTCCTGATGTGGTAGCACACTGGGCATGAGTTTGACTCTGTTTGGAGAAATGTAAGAGGATGTGTAGTTTTCTAATGGTCGTGTAATTCTGTGTGTGAGTATATGTGTGTGTGTGTGTACACTAGGGGCTGTGAATGGGGCTGATTGAGGCTGGGCCTCCCTGCTCAGGTTGTGCGTCACTGGCTTCCATCTGAGTGGTCCTGCTGCCCCACCACAGGCAAGACAACTCTTTAGACAGCATCACTCATCCCTAAGCATCTCTAAACAACCAAAAAGAAGCACTTGAGAGGCTGCAAAAGATTAAAGTCTCCATGTGAAGATATATCTATAATGCAAAGGTCATGAAAGTTTCCCTCTGAAATAAGTTGTGTTTTACTATTATCACACTTTGCATTACCTACAGCCTCGGAAAGGTGGCATTTTATGTTGTACATAAAAGTCTGGAGGAATCAAGTCTTGCTCGTGGCAGTGAAGTTGGGAGGAATTAATCAAACTGAAGGAATGCACGTGATGTTATCGGGTGTCACTGTACTCGTGTTTGCCTTGCTATGGCCCACTGAGTGTCAGAAAGACAGATGTCTGAACGATTGTGTGCTGTTTGAGTGGATGGAAAACAAAGAAAAGTCATCTAAAATATGGAGATGTGCAACTGACTTTGCCAACAGATTAAGAAAAAAAAGATTTTTTATATACACGTACAAAAAGCAAAGAGAAGAGAGCCAAATAGTTTCATGTAATTGAGAACGGCAACTGGAATCCATGCTTGGAGTGAAACCATTGTCCACATATTCTTAGTGGGCCATGTCCAGATGGTGTCAGGTGTAGTGATGTAGGTGCATATCCTCTTACTACAAGCTGGGAAGAGAAGTTTCTTTGTGTTTGCACTTGTAGTTCAGACGGCAGACCTGCTCTGTTTATGACTGTGACTGCTTTAATATTAAGCCATGAAAGAAGTGGATCAGTTTTTTGGCATATATCAGTGTCCTATCAAATATGCTCCTGCAATCAAGTTAAAAGCCTTTCGGTGAATGAGGCCGATGCTGTGCACTGAGAAAACTGTGGCCAGTAGCCATGGTGATCAGCATCAAGACAGTATCAACGCCGTGTATTGCAAAAGATACACTATGGCATTGTTGCAACCTGAACCTTGATTATCAATGGAGGTGTTAATGAAAGTCATTAAATGTATTTTCCTGAATGAACATTATGTATGGTGCAGTTAGACTGAGGGCAGCTTATTTCTTTACATTTTTTAAAAAAAAAATGCTAAATTAAGTATTAATAAGTCCTCTTTGTTTTAAAGAACTGCATGAACTGACGACTATCTTAAGATTACAACCCCTACTGAACTATTGCCAGTTAACCTCATTAGGTGTCAAATGCTTTTTTTTTGTGCCAGTTACTTCTCCAGCCTTGAGTTGCCCCTCTTTCAAACTGTTTTTAGATGAAATTCTGCCATCAAATTCAAAACGAGCTCATATTTTCCTGGGAATGCTAAAAAAAGATTTGTAAATGATTGCATTCTGGTTTTATTTACATTTTAAATAGCGACCCAACTTTTTTTGGAAGTGGATTTGTACTTTGAGACTGAAAAAATCTAAAAAAAAAGCAAAGAATTCCCAGGCAAGTTCTTAAGTATTCTCTGAAGTGAATGCAGTACACCAACCCTTTTAGGTTTGTTTGTTTTATTCTATTCTAATCTATTGTTTTTTTTTTGTTTGTTTGCTGTTTTTTTTTTGGCAGAATCGCAAATGACAAGTAAAAAGAAGGAAACAAAAGGGTGGAAAAAAAACAAAAAAATGAAAAGATTATAGGATAAAGTACAGATAAGTATGAATTAACTACTAAGTAAGAAATAAATCACATTAAAACAAAAGTAATCCTGCACACTGCAGTCTAATCTTCAGCATCCACATGCCAAGTCATTAAAGACTAAGGAGTTCATCTGTATCTGCTTATAACACAATTCATTTTACAGCAGTAACATCCTAGAAAAGAACAAATATGGGAATATTTTTACATGACATTGCAGCCCCACAGGAGCGCTCCAGTGCTCCTGGGGACCTGATGTATTAAAGCTTCAGACTGAGGGCGTGATGATCTAGATTCAATTTGTATTTCCAGGTCACTTTGACATGTGATCCCAGTTTGAACTAAGGTTTCGTGTAATTTTGCTGATGTTCATGCAGACAAAAGTCCCTTTAAAGAGCAAAAACATCCCCGCCGATACTTGCTTTTCAAATTATGCCATGCACAAGTCTTCAATTCAAGCAAAACCACAATATATTACTGAATACTTAAAGTGAGCTGCAACAGAACTCGTGCATGAGGGTTCGGTTATGTAACTAAAGATTCCATCCTTCACACATTCCCTGAATCCAAACACAACCTTATATTGCTCTCATCCATCCACCGAGTTAAAGTAAATGAAGCCAAAGTGCCTGACTGTTTTCTACACCCTCTTTCCTCAGAGCAAAGTCATTTAAAGCTGACGTGACTGCGTTTTGCTTGCTGAATTTAGTCTGTTACTGAAGGATCCCAAGGCAGACTAAATTAAGAGCTGCCTCTGCTTTGTTTGGTGGATTTAAAAAGGTTTGGGGTACAAGAACAGTGTGATTTTTTGATAGAGCATTTTGTACTCCAGCACCACTCTGTGTTTGTTATGGTTGTTGTTGGGCTGCAGATGTGGCTTCGCCTGTAAATTTTGGAAGACTCTAGCCCATGATTCATCTTTAATGAAATTTAGCTTGACTGTTTTTCCGTAACAGACCAACCAAAACACTGAAATCAAACCTCTGTCTTGCCTTTCTTTCTTAGCAGAGAAAAAACTTCATTATAAAATGTATGTAAACAGTTCTGATGGTAATTAATGTACCTTAATGTGCTCCTGGAGTTGGGCCTCATGCTGACGGGACAGCTGCTCATGTTGCCGCTGGAACTCTGCGATGAGGATCTGCCGCTGGATCTGCTGCTTCTGCTTCAGGGTCAGGAGCTCCTGCTGCAGCTGCTGCTCACGCACCGAAGCCGCCACCACACCCCCGCCGGCCTGGCCCGTTCCTCCGAGGGGTCCAGGTGACTGCTGGGCGGGAGGGGATAGTGAGGATACCTGCTGCTGCTGCTGCTGCTGGTGATGGTCCACGCGCAGATCCATTGGAATGGCGGCTGGAGGGAGACGGATGGGCAGCGCAGAGTTGATGTCCACTGTAGACAAAGAGAAAGCGACAGTTGAACAAAAGTGCTTTTTGGTTTACAGCCAATATTTGCAGGGAAGAAGCCTAAAGATAAGGAACTTAAAGAGACATTTTTATGGAAATAAGTTTTCTCTTCAGACTGACATGAGTCACAGGAAGTTGTTGGTGGAATATAAGACTGTTTATCCCAGAAGCATGGATTCAAGCTCCAGTTGGGCGTTTAAGTTTTAAAGCAGTGGTGGATGCAAGCCACTGCTGGGCCTATGACTTGATCAGATCCAAGAGCACTGTATCATGACTGAGCCCAGATCCCAAGATGGGATGCAATAAAAAAAATGTGTGATTCAATGCTGTGCAAGTCTCGAGTCACCCCTCATTTCATTATGTATGATCCCACACCGCTTCAGTAATGTTGAGGTCCAGACTCTGGGGGAGATTCATCATTCCATAAGACCTGTTGACACTGATTTCCACTCCATTATCTGTTGGTACCAGATATTCCATGGGCGGGACATGACAAGTAAATATGTATGTTACTTTCTCCCTTCCAAGTACCTACATATTATACACCAACGACAAACTAAGATTCTTGAGATGTGAATGATTACACCATTCCAGGCTACAATCAAAACTGTAGAGTCAGTAAACACGTATTTCAGATCAGTTGCAATTTGAAGCCATAGTGTACTCCAGTAGCGGATGATACTGCGACAAAAGTGGTCATGTTACATCATTAAGGGTTCAGTAAAAGTAGTCCAGTAAAATAGTTGGTCCACAACAAGTCTTATATCTATAAAAAATAGTTTTAAGTGAAGAATGGCTTCTTGAAGAATGCCGTGAGAACATGAGTTACAGATACTGTTTATCTGATTCCAGTTTTCCTCAGATTCTGCCACTAGCTTTTTGGGAATCACCTGATCACGGTCTGAAGAACTTCTTGATTCACTGCAGTGTTTATGGGTCAGTGCGTGGGTCAGATACGAGGGCCTTCAGAACTGTTGCTTAGTACAGCTTTTAGATATTACAAGATGAAAATATAAGGAAAAATAATGGGGGGCTCACACCTTGTGCAGGGTAATGTAAAAACAGGCTTCTACCATGTGTGAAATACGTCTTTTATAGTTCACGCACCCAGCCCTATAATTTTACACCTGCCCCATGTGGTTGAACCATATATAGCCCAGCATGTTCTTTAGTGCTGGATCAGCAACTGGCTTTCTATTATAACCTTTGATGCAAAAGGAGGTAAACTCAAAACATGCCTCTGTGCATCACACTGAGCATCCAAGGTATGCTGTGATCTCATATTTGCTCCAACTGCAAGGTTGTGAAGTTGAATAGGATTTACCTGCTAGAAAACTGCCCAAAAGTGATTCAAATAAAATAAAAGAATATTCATATGGGAATAAACATAATTTTACACTAAAGAATCCATACAAAGAAAGAATAAAATGAAGTTTCCTGCAGCAGTAGTACCGTCTAATACGACTTATGCTGCAGTTCCACATGAAGCCCAGCAGCATCTAACAAAGGTTGCATTCAGCCCACGAAGTTCAGGATCTGTGCCGCAAATCACTGCACAGGAAGCCCTCCAATCAAGCAGCTTCCTCCCATTTAATCTGAATAAATAGGAGCCGATTGGTCAATTATTTGCCTACATGTTTGCAGAGAGCCTAGCGAGAACTTTGCGCTAATAAAGAAGCAAACATGACATTGATGCCATGCTAAACTGCAGCCAGACGAATGCTCAAATGCAGAAGTTTGAGACGTGTTTAATAAGAAAACAAACACATATGACTTGTAAGAAGCGTTTTTTACGGAAAGCTGCTGATTTCTTGTCATTCCAGCAAAGGGCCCCGTTTTTATTTGTATCATTTGTTATTTGATACACTTTTCACTGAGACATGCCACAAAGCCATAAAGCATTTACCAAAGATCCTTTTAATGGATGGCAGACGGAAGCTTGGAAAAAGCCTTTTTCCTTTCTGCCTGAGCATCATCTTCAGTGCAGATAAACTGTAATTGTACATCCAAACAGCTTCCTTACTGCTAAGACCATATGTCGGAGAAGTGCTTTGAAACACAAGTTCCTTTTTTGTGCAGCAGGTGAAACACCACCCCTGCAGTTAATGTCATCCATGCTGTAAGAGAACAGCGCAATAACATGCAACAGGTCCTAAAGGACTGCAGTCATGCGGGGGATGACAACAACATGAGTCAGTAGTCGGCCGAGTCTAGTAGACTGCTTTAACCCATCTAATTGCAAAAAAGAAAACTAGTCTATCTGTTTCAGCCTGCAGGACATGAGGCTTCCCAGTCATAAGATGCCTTCTTTCACTACATTTTTCTCCTCAGTCTGCTCCCCTCCCCCCAATGAAACCGTCACTCTGAGAAAAGAACCAACAAGCATTTTTTTTTTTTTTTTTTTTTTGGCCATTTATAAATCTGCCTAACAAGACACAAAGTGTTTAATTTAATCCAGCAGCTCTTTGGCACTTCTTGATAGGAAAGATAAGCTCCGACAAAACAGTTAATCACACATCAGAACGTACGAAATTAGATGTTATTTTGTTATCTTAAAGTTGTTTCTTTTATACATGAATGTGTTTTTAAGATCTGATGAGTCACTTTAAGGTATAAGGATATGAGTCAATGTCTATCTGATGATTAAGGAATATTTGCCTGATGGAGTTAGAAGCAAAATCATTAATATAGGATATTAAAAAAATTAAAAAAAAAGAAGAGAGAGAAGGACAAATCAGGCGAGAGGAGATTATTAAAATCCAAATCTGAACTTATCAAAGGGTTGCAGCTCCACTCTTGGCTAATGCAAATCCATAACTCATCCCAACAAACGGTCACACACACAAACACACACACTCAGCCTGTACAAAATGTTCCTCTGCACGTATTGAGTCCCTGATATGACAAACACAGCCTCACACATTCATTGACAGTGACGCACAAAACACACACCTCATCTGGCATCTCAGTCACACCGGCGGTGCTAATTGCTCGCCACATAAAAGAGGGAGCTAGAGAAAGAGTCAGTGCTGTCGTTACCCATCAGCGCTCTCTCAGCCTCCTCTCTTCGTCCACTCCTCCTTATCGATGCAGCCCCTCCTCCTCCTCCTCCTCCTCTTCCTTCTTTCAGTCTGTTACAGGGAATGGCAACGCGCTCCCGTCCCTGCTCATCGGACTTCTCCTCATGCTCCCGGCCTTCGCCGCTTTTGGCTCGGCCCTCATCCCCTCTCTTGTTTTAACCTGATGGGTGTCTCCCTCTGCTCTTTTCTTTCTCCTCCCCTCGTCCCTCGTTTGCCCAGTGGTGACATCACAGGGCAGTCTCAGGCATGCAGGCTGTTTATTCTGCAGCCCTCTGCTTTTCCAGGAACCAGCGTCACACACACACTCACTCAAACACACACACACACACCACTCCCTCTTACTCTGTCTCCTCACCCTCTCTGCTCTTTTCCCCACTCAACCTGCTTCTCTTGCTTTTGAAGCCAAGGAAAACCCTCCGCACACGGGTTTGCAGCTCATCAAATACCTCTGTCTTCTTCTCCCACTCAACTTGCAGGCGTCCCATCAGGCATGCCCGTCTCCCCCTCTTTATAATAACCACCTCCCTCTTTCTCTGTGTCTCTTGTGCGGTTGGATACTGCACGCTCAAATTCCTGGTCTGGAATTTGCCTACATTTCCCAAACAAATAAAACCACAAAATGGTTTCAGGTGAAGCAGAGTAAGGACTTTCCCCACAGGGAGGCTTGCCTAGATGTTTAAATGCTACAAGGTTATAATAAAATCAACACAAACATAAATTAGCATTATTTTCTTACATATAAATGTGGCATTTCCAATTTCCAACAGATGTGCTGCTTGTCACACATCATAGTGCAAAACATATACATACATACATAACTTTGAGGATCCATCCCGAGATGGAGATCTGAAACTAGGTACATCTAAAATTAACTAATATTTGATTATGTGCTGTTTTCAAACTAAGAATAAAGAGTTTTCTTTTCTTTTTTTTACAGATGAGTACATTTGCTAAATGCTTTCCTACCGGCAGCAGAGGTGTGTTTATCCTCGGTGCTCTGGGGGCTGCGGACGGGACATGACAACAGCAACACGAAGGTATAACATTACACCTCATCCTTGAGGTTGAGTTGCACAACAATTTCTAATAAATATAAATTTATGAGGTAATAGTCGTGGCTGTCTCCCATTTTTTGACTAAGCTTATTTTAACGCTAAAATTCTAAAAAGTTGGCTAAATTTCCTTTGGTATTCTGGTATTTTCCTATGTACTTTTTGCATTAAATCGTATCTTTACTTTTTAGCATATTAAAAAGAAGAAAATGGCTTATTATCCCTCTCTTTCACTCACATTCACATCCTTGTCAGCTGACGTTTTGCTCCATGTTAATTCTGCTGCCCCCAAAAGGGACGGATATTAAATAATCAGCCGCATTTATTTGACAAAATTAGCTAAATTAGTCATTAACTCTGAGCTTTTTGGGTCATTGGGGGTAACCTTCCTATGGTTGAAGAAGGGGGAAGTAGAAGGGGGCATGTACAGAAAGTCCTTAAGGTTCTATAAAAGGTTGCTGCATTGACCGGTTAACCTCAAAACACCAGAATTTATTTACAATTATACAAAAACAAAATGAATACAGCAAAATAACAACAATAATAAAAGGGAGAAATATAAAAAAGGAAAAAAGGAATAAAATGAATTACAATTAATTATTAAATTAAAAAAATATACATATAGCCCTGCGATGCACTGGTGAACTGTCCAGGGTGTACCCTGCCTCTCACCTGTTAATGCTGGGATAGGCTCCAGCTTACCCGCGACCCTTAATGGACTAAGCGGTTCAGAAAATGAATGAATGTTTGAATGATATATATTAAAACATATAATAAATAAATATAAAATAAATACATAAATAATAGTACATAAATAAAAATGAATCAAGTGAATCAATACAATTAAAAGTAATAAGAACTCAAAACTTAAATGGAAGTAGTTTGTCCTAAATTTGTGAAAATAGGTGTCAAAGGGTTAAAACTCGAGGTTTGGAGCACAGACGGCGTCTAACTGTGGCCATTTTGGAGATCTTGCCTGAACCCTCTGCACTAAAACCTCTTATTTTGTTTTAATGTTTCTGAGTTGGAGATAATGTTCAAATATTGTACTATGATTTGGCAGGAGTTTACAAACTTGTTTATTTGTGCTATGTGCCATCTCCATTTTTTCTTCACCAGTAACACATATACTGATATTAACACATCTTAAAAGATCTTCTCTTTACTCTGACTCCAAATGTAGCCACATAGACCGTAAGGTTGCAGAAATATGCCCATTTCATTATGGGTATGCCATTTTTGAGCAGAGGCCTAAAAATAGGCACATGGTTCAAGAAAATGGAAACATGGTGAAATGGACTTAAATACTTTAAAAGTCTTTAAATCTAACTAGTGACAGTATGATTTAATGAGCACCCCTCCTGTTCATAATGGTGTATTGATCAAGTGTGTGTGCATTACAAAAGGGGAGGATCAATGTAAAGCATCTGTGTGTCTGAGAGAGGGAGTGGAGGATGGGGTCTGAATGAAGTGCTGCGTGCAGCTAACAGTGGGTAGAAAACATATTTATTATAAAAGTACATCAAATAGTCAACTATTTGATGTACTTTTCTACATCAAATGAATTGATGTATAAACATTTACTATTGTAATGTGTGACTGCTGGTCAGCATAATTAGCATTAGCTAGTTGCTAGCTGTCTTGCAAACAGGTAAAAGTCTTTCAACCTTGTCTCAGTTTGTCTGCAAGCTGTTGCTCTCAGCTTCAGAGGTTCCATGTAAATCATTCTGTAAATTTATATAGGGAAACTAAGCTGAGTACACTCTTTCAGCTCAGAGCGCAGCACCTGTAGTGGTCTGCACGTTTGCATGGGTGTTATATTTCCATCAATGCCCTTCAAAATTGGGAAATTTTCATGACTACAGCACAGGCATTTGACGTTTTCCTGCTTATCTCCCAAAGCCAGAGGTTAGCAGGTGTGAGGTTTTTTTTTTTTATAACCAGTGCTGAAAGAGCTTTAGTCAAAGCAGGGCAGTCAGGAGTTTGTGGGCTAATTTGCATATTAAATGAGGCAAAGGAGTATGGTTACATATAAGCCATTGTCAAGGATGAATTAATTATTTTTATTTCTGAAAAACTGGTGAGTTGAAGGATAATTTAATAATATGGACAGGCACTTTTTTTTGTATTATTTTCAACACTTTTTGGATATAAAACTAACTAATCAAGAAAATAAACAGATTGGTCAAAAATGCAAATAGTCATGAACAATAACCCTACAACTGGTCACGCTACATAAAACTTACCACAACAGAAGTTTAGTGAAATCTTGTTTTGCTTGAGTGACTATCAAGAAACCTGCTCTTGAATGTCATAACACACACAGTACAAGCTTAACTAACCATGCATGGCAGAAAGCGGGCAAGGAACAAAGAGCTATTACAGTGCATGCAAAGCCTCTAGAACAAACCTGGCTGCTACTTGAAAACGATAAACTCTCATATCACCACATCTTCGTCTACAAGCACTGACGTCAAATGTGTACCTTAGTTTACTGATGTGCACTCGATATGGGATAATGAGGGACCACTTGCTGCAAAACCAAAACAGAGGCAGACGTGCCGTCCCAGGGGAGAGCGGGACAGCTTCCATGAGAATTACACAACTAACAACTTTACCTGTTTGATGAAGACTTTTTTCAGTTCCAGTTTGTCAAACTGAGGGCACATGCTTTAAATAAAAAATTGTCTTTGATCTGCAGCCTGATTCAGCTCAGACGTCAAAGAGGAAATGCAAAGGGAAACCAATGGAGACCACACATTCAGTTCCTGTTCTCTAGTTATGTTTGAAATGAAGGAAGAGGAAATCTGAAAGACGATTCATCATCCACACATAAGAATCCATCATCTCTGATTTGCATTTATGGAGTTATTAAAGGTCTGTGTCTTCTTTCCCCCCATCTGTTCCATCAATCAACACATCTTTCATCCTCCTCCTTCATGCCCTATCCTCTGGCCCTGCTCTGCGTCCTTCCCCACACAGCAACTCCCTCCCACCTTTCTCTCCTCCATCTCCCCACAACAAATCACAATCTGTTTACAACCCCTCAGGCGCACTCCACAACTCTTCTGGCTCCAATTGCGAATCTATTTATACCAGACAATGCGGAGGGCTGGCGTCTCTGATTGGAGGCTCGGTTCGTCGAGTATATATCCCACGGTCTGACTGCCCGAGCTCCACACTCATTAGACTTAACACATATCATACTGAGCCCAGCAGAGATAAAAAGGTTGAGTTCTTCTTTTTGAAAGCAATGAAAAAAAAGATGAGGATATACTCTGCACAGGGTTTCACAGGCCAACATGAGAGGCAACAAGTAGCACATCTGTTGATTGTGGAAAAGAGATGAAGTCGGTTTACTGACTGGTCTTTGAGGATGAGATTCAAGCAAGTTTTTCCAAGTGTGAGAAAAGATAGGAGCTTGTTCTGATCTTCAACCTGCAGCACTACGATCTACTGCAACTTCTGAAGAGCCGAGACAGGGTATGGAGCAGAATAAGAAGGGCGTGGCGGAGATGATGGGGGAAACGTTTGAAGGTGCAGCGCGTCTTGTTCTGCCAAAAGCAAGCTCCTACTTGTCGCCGTCTTAATGACGTCACAAAACAGTCTGCAGCGCCACAGCTTAGGAGCAAAGATATAGCTGAGTTCAAAAAAGAGACATAACAAGACTTTGGGGCAGGTGAGGCGTGAAGGTTGAGGTGCAGTACGTGCGGAGGTCCATCTCAGCTTCTGCACGGGAGCTTTAATCGAGCATGTCACACCTCGCTGCCCAGGCTGACGCAGGAAAAGGGGATGAGAGAGAGAATGCAAAGCTGTGTTCATCTCAATGAGTACACAGTACACATTGTAAGCCTATTCAAAGCACACAAGCACCACCTAGTCCATATGAGATGCTGCGCAAGGATTCCTGCTAGAGATTCTTTTTTATTTATTGGTTGATAAAATTGTTTAATTTCTAATTTAAAGTTAAAAAAAAATCGAGGCAAAAGTTGGAGGCATCGAAAAGAGCACAAGCTTTTTGAAAAGAAGTCAACACTGCATCCACTAGCATCATAAGTCTGGGTATCATTTTAAATTTACTATCAGTATACCATCAAAAATTGTGCCCAAAGGATTGCAGCCGTGTGCATTTTAAAAACTCCAAAACAGGTGCACCCTCTAAGTCGCGTTACTAGATTTGGAAACAGTCCGGGTCAAAACATGGAGCCCCCTTGCAGCTCCGTATCCAAGACAACAGATTTTGAGAATAACTGATGAAGCCACTCCAGTGAATTTCAATATTTTATCAGCCTAGCCAGAGGCATGTAGAACATAACCCCAACAACATGAGACAACAGCGAAGCCTGCGAGGCTTTGACACAGGGGAAGGATGCTTAGGGTGAAAGTAAAAAATTGCTGTCTATTTGTTCTCCAGCAGCAACAGGCAGTGTGTTGTGTCAAACCACAGAACAGCATGGAGAGCAAATTCATGAATCAAACTTTCACTATTTTTATTTTTGTCTGGGAAAATCCAACTTGTTCTCTGAGCTGAAATGCATGGAGCAGTTTAAGCTTCCTCCTTATGGAATTAGAAGATGGGTTATGCATATATTACCTCACATTTATATCACCACTTTCACTCATCATTTTCATTGAAAGAGCAGCAGAATTCCAAGAAATAAAACAACTGTGCTGAGCTTTGATTTGTTCTGCACTACACTGAGAAGATGTACAATAGTTTGCGTTTTTCCTGTAAATTTCAGTTGCCCTTCCCCTTGAAACAACTGACAACAGCCTCACGTAAGCTCAAAAACAGAGCGCATTCAGACTGCTGGATTTTCATTCAGCAAAATGGAACAGTGCATAAATAAAACATGTGCGAGCCAGCGTGGTCTCTTCTTAAATCCAACAACTGTTACTAGACAAACCAATGACTGTTTAAATGTGAGCACACTTCAAAAGGAGGAAAACTACAATTAAACATCCAAAAATGATGAATGCAAAGTCACACAGGATGTGGTTGGTAGTGAAATCACGTACAGTAGATACACACACACACACACACAAGCTGTGATTTATACAACTAATGCTCACTAGCACACACACACTTAAAGAGTGTCCAACCTGTTGGGATGTGGTTGAGCGCAGATGTCTTGAGAACCTCGAGAGGCTGCTCCTTTCCCAGGATTCCCTCTGTGGGAGAAAGAGAACATTCCGCTTCAAAAATGGTTCGCAACATTGAGACGAGCTTCCAGCAGCAGACCTGCTAATCGGCAGTTAAAACAGTCAGAGCAATAGAGGAAGGGAAGCTTCAGGTCATCTGCGCCGCAGCGAGCGCATGCCATGCCGCCGCTCCAACCACCTGAGCTACTGCCTGATTCATGATCAGCAAGAGAGCGAGCTGTGGATTTGCAGAGCTGCTTGGCTGGAGGAGAGCTCTAAAATAAGCCTGAATTCTGAGGGGTGCGGAGCGCTCATCAGCTTGTGCGTGCTTGTGTGAGATGTTGAGGCTCGACTGATACTGACTGTGCTCAGCATAGCAAAATGTGGCTAGTAGCAGCAGCAGAGAGGGATGAGGAGGAGGAAGAGGAGGAGGAGGAGGAGGGAGTGAGAGAGGTAAAAATAGCTCACCCTTTTGTGTATAACAGCACATGCAGAGCACACACACACATGCAGACACAAAAAACACAGTATGCTCCTCTTCTGTTTGTCTGTATGTATGTATGCATGCATGTCCATGTGTGTGCATGTGTGTGTATGTGTGTGTGTAGGCTGTAATTATAGTGGCAACATGAAAAGGCTTTTGTAGCTTCTGAGCCCTGGGAAGACATGGCTATAAAAAGCAGAGCGGCAGAGGGGGTGGAGGATGAAGAGGAGGAGGAGGATGCATTGGGGGGATAGAGAGAAGAAAGAGGTAAGGAGGGGAGAGAGGATAGGGGGAGCAAGAAGGATGAGGTGATGGAAAGATGGAGGGAAAATAACAAAAAATGGCACAAAAACGGACGGAAAAAAAAAAGGCTGGAATTAACACACATCTCCAACCAGATCTGTCACTACTAACACGCAGCTTCTCTGTGCATGTATGTATTTTTAGTAAACACAAGCACCTGATCCATATATATATTCTGTGCACAAGGCTAACAAACATGCAATTATTTTTTAGGGGTGTGAGATAAAAAGCCAATGTGAAATCCCTTTGGAGGAATAAAAGGGAGGAAAAACAGGCAGTGTCTCACTGTCCGTGATCTATTTCTGGAATTCTCTGCAGACCAGACTGCCACACATTTAATTAGCTATGAAGCTGGAAGATGCATTTTCACGTTCATTTTGTATTCATCTTGCATCACCTTGCATGAATGGCTGCACCCTCACGCACAAATCCCTATGAGGTGGTGGTGATATTGAAAGAAATCTAATAGATTTATTCAGCTAGAAACGATTAAATGCCGACAAACATCTTAAAAACTGATGCCATTCAAATTGCACAGGACACTGTGGCTTCATTAATTTGCACACAGCCAGACTTCATGTAAAAAGTGAGGAAATGCTGCAAGAACCGGCACCTCACACACCTCTGCAAAACAAACTCAGCCACATCAGTGATAGCTGATATCTCTTGACGAGCCTATTCAAATGACACACTGCTGCATTTTGCAATGGAAATGAAGTGCATCTGTGCATGTGATGACACCTGCGGCTTTGGAGTAATTCAACGCCAGTTTTTGCCCAAATTGCCGGTAGCAGCTTTACATCTCCTACTTAAGTACCGTGAATTTGGGCAATAGATGTCTTTGTGGTTAGTTAGACCAAGCGTGTTAGCTTTCAGTCCAAACCACACAGTCGACACCTGACACACACGTGGAGGGAGCTTAGGTGTGTGCAAACGCACACATCAAAGCAAGAGACTGGGCCAGACAACGAAGGGGAGCGATAAAAAGAAGCAACAAGCCACATAAACAACCACTGCACACTTGCAGAGAAGAGGTGCCCTATACCTTGGCAACAGGGCCCATCAATCTTAAATGCAGCCTAGTTACCCAGCAGCTCCCCCCTCCTCCCTCATGCTCCCACTTTTCTCCTTCCCTCATATCTTTCTCTCCCTCTTTCCCTCCATTCTTCTATCATTTGGGTCCCGGTGGGTAAGCATCAGGAGACGGGGAGCTATAAATAGCCACAGCTACCCTCAGGCAGAGAGTCAGTCATCTCAAGCTAATGCAGCTACTGCTCATCAAAACATGTATGTTATGATCAGTGCTACGAATAAGGAGGACTGCAGGAGTAATGAGCTACCAAATGGTGGAGAGATCTGTCCACCGCCGCTAAAAGCAGTACAGTGTGGAGACGTTTGAACCGGTCTTGTCATTGACAGCATTCTGTATGTTGACAGAGGCCTTGTTATGCTGGGAGAAATGAGAATGAGACGTCTGTCTGTGCCACTGTGGCGTTTACAAAGACGGACAGTGACAGAGAAAGAGAGGAAGGATGCTCCAGCCTCATTACATTCAGTGCACTTCCGTTCTGGCTGCTTCGTCCAGGGTGACTCCAGTGAGCAAGGTGAACCAGACAGGAACAATACGATTAATCAAACACGCCTCTCCTTGAAGAGCCTTTTCCTCTTGGTCACAAATTTGCTTCCCGAGGGCACCGGCTGACGTCATGGCGACTGATAAAAGAGAATGGGTGACCCTTGTGTGAGCCTTCACCAGTTTGAGTCCCGTGAACAGTCGGAAACAAGCATCTGACCCTCATTTCATGCTGGTGGAGTCGGAAAAACAGTGGTAATGCAATTTGTTTAGTGTCTAAGTGCTTCTTTGTGCTCCTTTGTGAATGCCATCATTTAATATAAAATCAAAAATTAGTTGGAAATTGGTAATTACACTGCGCCCGTCGGTTGCACATCCAAAAGGCATCAGTCATGAGGTGGGTTAAGTAACGGGCCAAGAATGTTAAAAAAATGCACAGATGCTGCAGCAAGTACTGCAAAAAAATCAGAAAAATAACAAGCATGGGAGGGAGCACTTATAACAATAATTGTTTAGATTTTTAATTCAGTGTAACCACGACTTATACAGAGGTGTGAATGAGATTCATTCGCACATTCATAACTTAGGCTCCGAGAGTGCAGAGCTCCAATTCATAACACAGTGATCTGATTATCTGACTGTTAAATCTCAGCAATCAAGACTTTGCTATTTATTGTGACCTGTGCTGTAATTTGCCTTTAACATAATTAAACAGCTGTGTTATGACGCATGCCCAGACAGCCAAACTGGAAGTTCAGAGGTCTTGGTCAGCAGAATGGGAGGTGAGTTTCTGTTCAGAGCAGCCCACTTCACTGCCTCAGGTTAGCCTGAAACGAATGAAATATGCATGCCTTGCCATGTCTTCCCTCAGCCAAAAGCTTGGGTTGTTATGTAGAATGTAGATAGTGTCCATCATTTCCAAAAATGCCTTGCTGAACATTCAACACTTTTTTTTTTTGCCTTAGCCCATTTAAATGAGCTTTGTCCCAAAGAAGATGGCAGTGTTTTTGTACCATGTTCACATTTTGCTTCTTCCTTGGATGATAGAGCTTTAACCTGTGTTTGGAGATGACACGGTGAACTGTGTTCACAGAGTGATTTCTGGAAATGTTCCTGAGCCCATGCAGTGATCTCTATTACAAAATCATGTTCCTCTGAGCCTTGCGCAAAGGGCTGTCTCCCGATTTTCTGAATCCTACTATAATCTTATGCCCTGCTATTTCTTTACTTTTACTTTATTTATCTAATTATAAGAAACAATGCATATTAGCATTTTAAAACCCAAAGTCCCCCCAATTGAGGAACAGTGGGAACAGATGGTGCCAAACTGTGCCAAAATAGCCATTCTGAAGACCTTGCCTGAACTATCTCTACTAAAATCTCTCTAATTTAGTTCTGAGTTGGCCTTAGCAGAGATAATGTTAACACATTTTATTATGATTTGAAAAGAGGTTTAGAACTACAGCTGCATAATTCCACAATTATATTCGTATGTGTGTTTTTAGGCAAGACTGAAACTTTTTTTCATTGATGCTTTGTGCCATCTTTATTTATTCTTCACCAGTAACATGTGATATTTACACATCTTAACAAATCTCACAAGTTTTCCCTTTACTACGGGTCCAAAGGTATTCATAGACTTAGTGGTTACCGAGATATACTTATTTCATTATGGGTATGCAATTTTCAAGCAAAGGTTTGAAAATAGGCACAGTGTTCAAAGGGTTACTGATCATGGAAATGTTAATATGCAATATTATAGTATAGATTATATGTGATGAAGTATTCAAAGTCTACACAATTTTAGATGGAGGAACACAATTCTAAAATTACTCCACAGTTTGTAGAAGCCAAACCTCTGCCCATCCAAGAGACTCTACCTCTTTTAGGTGCCCTTTTTTTTACAAAATTATGTTACTGACGTTCCTGCTAATCAACTTAAGTAGTTGGGACACATTCCTACTCCTGTATATTTTTAATGCCACTTGCTTTTCAAGCTTTTTCTTGCACTCATCATCCCACTCTTTTTGAGGTGTGTTGCTACCATCAAACCCAATTTATGCTAATATTTTTCATGAAATATTAAAATGTTTCACTTTCAGTATGTTTTCTATGTTAGACTGTAAAAAAATTTTTGCTTCATGCGAGTTCAACTACATGTAGTTTAAGGTCGCATATAATAATGGTTATTTATTATTATTAAATATAATATTGAATCTTATGCTTAAGTTGAGACAACATTACTTTATTACTGTGTTGCATCAAGTTTTCTTTTGACAGCACTGTAGTATTTGGTGCCTTCTTTTTTTTTAAAGTTTACTTCAGTGATAGCTGAAGTGAAAACCACTGATTATCTACAGATGCATAATGGTGAGTGGGATACATGATACAGACAGACAACTTGTCCTTGAAACTGATGTATTGGAAGTTAGAGAATTGGCAAGCATAAGAATTTGAGTGACTTTGACAAGGCATTAAACTGTAATGGCTAGACATGTGGGTCATATCACCTGCACAACTGTAGCTCTTATGAGAAGTTTGCAGTCTTCAGAGGTCCAGACCTAACAAATTGTTCCAAGGAAGGACAACTTGAGGCTCTGGAACAAGGTCACGGCCAGAACAGCCTCAGTGAAGCATGTGGGAAGCAAAGGCTGGTCTGTGTTGTTCAGTCCAATAAGGGATGATACTAGTTCTAACAGAAAGGTGTAAAAAAACACAAGCACATTGAAGTTTGTGTATGTGGGGCTGTGCAGCCTCAGACCAGTCAGGCTCCCCATACTGACCAACGTCCAATAATAAAAGCACCTAAAATGGGTATGTCAGTGTTAGAACTTGACCATTCAGAGATCTGGTATGATTAAATAAATCAGGATTAGCATTCATCATACACCTTTGGGAAGACATGGTGCCAGGAAGAACTATGTAAAGAAGGCAAACCAGCAGAGGGAGTGTGATGCTTTGGGCAGTTTTCCACTGGGAAACCTCTGGTCCTCCAGTCATGTGCATGTAACTTTGAGAAGTTATGTACAGCCTACCTAAACATACCAAGTACATCCCTTTATGGAAAAAGTTCCCTGATGGTGAAGGCCTTTTATTTTTTAGTTTGAGGACCACCACAAGGGCTTCAAAGTGTTGCTTAAGAATCCAAATCTTCCAGATCTCAATTCATTCAAGCATCTGGATGTGCCGGACAAGCACATCTGATCAATGAAGGCTCTGTCTCATAACTTATAATGTTCTGCTGACAACATGCTGCCAGACACCACTGCCTCTAAGGGCAGAGCACTGTTTAGGATCTGGCATATTTTGCAATGACTCATATATTTTATGTTTCTGCAAAGATCATTCTCTAATACCTTTGCATAATAGTAGTATTTCCCTGATGCCCTGACCAGACATCCATACTTTGTGTCCAGCACCATGTCAGAAGCCACAAGGTGAGGGCTTCGAGGCAGCCGTGTAAACCATAATTGATGCTGACAGCTTGTTGGCAGAACACAGTGTATCCCGTTTCTCGGCTGGGACTAGACAAAAGACGCAGAGACCAAAGATGTGCCCTTTCCTTTCATTAGCTCATGTTCGCTCTCTTTGTCCCAACACCAATTAAAAACAAGGCTTTTCTAATGTACCCGGACATCAACATGTATAAATGCCATGATTGGGTGTTTGTTTATGGAGGATAGTGGTTGCAGCAGAATGTGGTGGGTGCTGTGCATCGCTTGCACAAGGACAAAGTGGAGCTTGTGCATGTTTGGGTCCAACAGTTGCACAAGAGACCCCCTGGGTTTGTCCTCTGATGGACTGTTCAGCCAAGTTGTGGCACATGGGAGGACAGGGCTGACGAACTGTCTGGCTGGCAAGAACCTCATCTCTGTTCACTGGGTTCAGCAAGGCAGAGTGGGTGCGGCATTGTGGGAACATGCCGCAGAGGAGTATTGTGCAATCTGCCACAATTTTAGCAATTTGCTTTTTTAAGGTCAGAAACAGCATGTTAGCACAAGTGGACGGCAGACAATGACATCAAGGCCTGAAATTACCCACGATGAGGCATGTGCGCCTATCACAAAAGAGACAGCGTTTGTGTGGCGCATGCTCCCATCCTGTGAGCAATTTTTATCCACACGGCAACAAACCGCTCAATCACGAAGAGGAGAATCAAAGCAGGAGACCAAAAATAATGATTGTTTGTTCGCCATGCATGCACGTGCGCATATCTGGTGTGTGTGTGTTTCTAAAAATAGTCTCAGGGATAAGCCGGGCCCTCTTTATTGCAGTGAAAGCTTTTAACCCTTTCACCCCTGGATTTAAGTGGTGGGATGTATATTTTGCATGCATTTAGACAAGAGGATGAAAAGAGATCACTTAAAGGCACTTGAGGACGGAAAGCAGGGCGAGAGAAATGTACATTTAAAGCATAAACATCTATAAAGTTTCATCTCGCATTCACATCTACTGCAGAAAGGCTTTTCCTTCCTCTCATTCACTATTTCCCAGCAGCAGACACTAACCTTTCAGTCACAAGTCAGTTCCTTACATCTCCATGTCACTGCTTAATAGTATCTGGCAAGTGAAATAAAAAGTAAATCCACAATATAGACTTATACCAATCTGAGATCTGTGTGTATACAGTACTGCAATGTTTGTCAAAACCAAGAGGCAAGACCAAAACGGTTCAAAAGGTGGAGGTGAAAATGAGCCATCACATCCAAAGATTAGAAAACAAAAATAATCGATTTTTTATTTTTTTTTATTTTGCATGTATGGTGAGCAACAATGCAAGACAGCCAGGAGTTGTATTAGTGCCCACCCACATGAACATGGTCAAACAACAACCTAGAATGTAGCCGGGAAAGGCTGTGGGGACAAGCAGGGACAACAAAGCATCAATCCAAAAGGTTTTACATGGCTGATGTAAGCAAAGGCAGCTTATACAGTAAACTACAGCACCCGCTCTGCCTCCCTCGAGTCAAATAACCCACAGCAACGAGGGGGAGGAAAACCCTACAGCAGAGTATATGTGTGCATGCCACTGCTTTGCCTGTATTGTGGTTTACGTCAGCAGCAGTCCCTCGGCATTCCTGCCAAAATTCCCTACTGACCAGATAGTAAGAGCGTACTCACAGTTACACACACACACAGAAAACCTGCAGCAGAGCCGGTTTTAAACTGGTGTGTAGAAAATAACAAATGAGCAAGATTACAATCTCACCAAACAGGTTTACTTCCTCTTTATGTCTTACTTACTTTTGAATAAGAATAATAGGTTTATGTTATAGTGGCTGAAAGATCATTAGGACGTCAGTCTTCTAAAAAGTGGGACAGGACGCATGTTAACTGTTTACAGATCTAACGAGAGTCCGGCCTTCAGACCAAAGGGAGTTTCTTCATAGTACATGAAAAAAAAACAATCTGGAAATTTTGGGAATATTAGTCTATTAGACCTTTTTTTTTTTAAAATAGAGAAAGTATTTTGTGCTTGGTATTTATCTTGAAGAAATAATTTAAAAAACAGGGAAGAGGTTTTTTATAGGCATCTCTTTTGCAAGTCAAAAAGATGCCCTGCAGCAACTTGGAAAAAAGCCGACAAAACCAATTTTGAGTGGGAGGTGTTTTGTGGGAACGTCTCATTTGGCACAGTTACATTCACAGTTACTTTATATCTTGATTTGGCCGTTTAACTGAACCACTAGCCTTGTCCCATCCACAAGAAGATAATGGAGTTATTCACCAAAACAAACTGGATAAATCTGGGGAGCAAAGAATCATGCACTAGCAAGATGAAAAAATACTACAACCATCATGATGGTCTCACATTTGATCAGTCAAAACCAAAACACAAAAACGGTATGCATGAACCAACTGTAACCCTGCTCCCCAAATGTATCCTAACTCTACTTTCAGCCTGTTTTCATTACTAAACAACTCAGTAATTCCACTCAAAAAGAGTAAAAAATGGCAGCTACATGCATGTCCAGCTGATACATAGAACGAAACAGAGGCAACACTAGTGCTCATGTTAAGCAGAGGAACAGTGATGACCGTCTCCAGCTTCAGCTCACATGATCTGATGAGGTTAAGCTACTCAGACATTTAAATGTATTAAATGATAGATTTTTTTACACTATCCTGTCCAGCATTGTTGCAAGCAGAATGGTGGTCTGGCTGCTGTGTTGTGAAGAACAAATTTGCTTTGCCAAGAGGAGCTTTATAGATATAAAGCCCCTCTTGATAATTAAGCATTATTCTTTATTTTTAAATTTGTTTGTTGCTGAATTTACATGTTAATGCTGGACCTGACAAGATGGGTGGGGGCAAAATAAAGGAGAGTAAACAGAAGTAAAAAAAGAAAAAGAGAGTTAAGAAACAAGGATACACCAGATAGAAAGTAAGAGTATCAGCTGTTCGATCTAAACAAGAAAAACCAGACAGCCAGCAGCTACACCTGAAAGGCAACTGAAAACCACCTGCAGCATCTTCAAGAAAAACAAAGCTTACAATCATCAGGAGCACCTATAAAAAGACAGACAAGCTGGGAAAAAAAGAACCACAACAACAAAAACATCACAAAGAAAAAACATAACAGAACCGTAGTTGTTGGTGACTGAACCCATCAGACAACGATGATCGGTGATCAGTGATCATGCAAATGTAACGGGGCAGCAGAGGGAGGAGGATGGGCAGCCCCCTGACACCAGGGCCCAAGGCCTGCCTCCCAGCCCACTCCAGAGGAGCCCGCCCAGCCCAGAGCCAGTGCCACCAACCCTGGTCCCACCATGAGCCCCGCACCACCACCACAAAGCATTATTATAGATTTCATCATTTTATCAAGTTCAAAAGTTCAAATGATCAAAAAAGCTGAAACAACATTTTGTTATTAAGTTTTTGTTTGTTTCTGCGGAAAATTGCGGTTCTGAATGCACAAATGATTTTATGTCTATGAGATAAACTAATGCACTCTAATAAATTCTGGGAATGAATCCAATCTGTTAAGCAGGTTATGACGACCTCCTGTTGTTAGAACTTATTCAGATGGTCGGTATGGGACATGTAGTTTTTGAACAGTGCTGAATTAAACCAGAAAACAGTTTCCTACATCACATAAAATCATCTCAATTTCTCATTAAGTATCACTGTAGCTTCAACCTCAAAATGCCAAACAACAACAGAAAATTCTGAATATGTCGAATTAGAGCTAAGTTTTTTTGTTTAAATTCCCAATGAAATAAAAGTAGCTTGACTTTTAAATCACTGGAATTCCATTTTTATCTGTAAATAAATATAATCTTGATTAATGCAGGAGTTTGTCACAAAAGATGTAAATCTGCAAATGCAACGCCACATATCTGCACATCTGAGGACAAAAATAAAAATGATGTCCAAACAATATCTTGACATTCCTCATTAATGCTTTTTTAGCTGGTTATATTTGTCATTTATGCGTGTTGTTTTCAAGCTGAATAAACCTAGAAAAAGGCACTTGTAACCTAGATACTGAGTCTTCGAGGAAAGGAGCATTGTGTCAAGTTCACCAGTTCAGAGCCATAAAAGGCGCTCACACCCACACAGACCCTGCACAATAAAGCAGTATAAATCTAATCTGAGCACCGGTTTATATCCCACGGCAGCCCTCACTTTTGATAGCATTCAGGGAATGTGTTAATTTTTAATTTTCTAACATACAATCATTTAAAGTTCAACCTGATCAGCCACGAATACGGGACATGACACTTGCATAGCAGCTTCTCACTGGCCTCATGGTGTCTGTATGTGTGCAACACACGTGCAGCCACAGCTCGGACTCGTGCACACCATGCAGACTTTCCTGGAAAGCCAGTGCACTTCTGACTAAGAAGGAAACAAATAATTGTCGGTACCTTTATCTTTATCAGCTAAATATGAGCAATTACAATGATATCAGATATTTGCATGAGCAACTGCTTTTCTAATTTTGCCTTTTTTCCAATATGTGGTTTGTGAAGGCTCTGACTGGAGATAGAGGGAGACCCAGACCACCAACAGGAGGTGATAAGAGTGTGGAAAGTGAAGGCAACCACAAGTCGAAGCATTGGGAGGGAAAGAACCTTGAGTTCAGGCAATTCTGAGTAAAGGATAATGAGTTTTAAAATAAACTGCTAAAGTGTAAATGAATCACAAACTGAGGACAATCATTAACTTGTGAAATGCAGTTACTTTAAATAATACTTTGCTGCTAGTTTGACATTTATCCTCATGTCACAAAAATTCTCTTATTAATGATCTAAAATGGAATTTCCACTGCAAGATCACTTTTTTTTATTTAAAAAACACAAATTTAACCTAACTACTATAAATGACTGCAATTAATCCACAGTGTGACATTTCAATAAACCATCACATGCTTGACATGTTTGCTCTTTGCTAAGCGCGAAGGTAAAACAAATTTCTAAAGTGCAACAAAAGAAAAACTCTCAGAAAAATCCCTCCTGTGCAAACCCTGCCGCCTGTTTGCCCATAGGCCGCCGAAAACCGATGTGAGGTCTTTTCAGCCTGGCCCCCCTTTTGTTCTGAGAAATAATAACCCGACAAAGCGTTTTATATTTCCATTTTCTGGGAAGAGATTTATGAAAAAATTATATTTAATCTAAAAATCCCAACTGCTGCTGTAATAAAGAAAATGAGTAAGTCCTGGATCAAAAAAAATGTGCGTTCTAGTAAGCTCATTTACAGATTACAAAAATGGCACATACACAGGCACGCACGCTCGCAAACATCCACCAGAGCTGCTGCAAGCGACATGTGAGGGGGGGCACATACATAAACTAAAGGCTTTACTCAGGAGGCTGGTGGTTGACTGGAATAAATGTGCAAAGTTAGCTCAGAAAAGTTTGGATCACACTGCTAATACAAGAACGATGAGAATCAATTCAGCTGTTTAAAGCTTCCTTAAGTCTGAACTGATGTCTGATTAAACGCATCAAACTGCTCACCCCGATGTTCTCCTGTCTGCAAAAATCACCATCATAAATGAAAAAAGGAAGACATCAGACAAGCCTGACAAGTGCCTCAAAGTCAAATTGTTGCACATTTGTTTTCCTTAAATGTCTCCTGTCTGCCATCCAACAAGTGTGTCTCTAAGCTGTCACTCAAACATCAGTTCAAACTCGGCAGCTCTCTGAGGAACCTCCGTCTGAGGGCCCGATCGACTCCTCTAGAGGCTTTTCAAACAAGGCTGGGAGAAAGAGCAGATGAAGGTATGAATCACATGTCTTGCTCTAACACAAAGGATCATTTTTGTTTTATTGAGAGGAGCGCTAACAAAGGTGACAGCCTAGCAAACTGTGGAGATGAAAGGTAACTAAGAGCTGCACAGGAAATAAAATTTTTTAAAAGACATAAAAAAGAGGGGAGGGGGGCTAAACTGGTTAATGTTTGGCTTGTTGTCAGAAAAGAGGATATAATGTATAATTTCTTGCTTCAAGTGGACAAAATACAGGAAGTGGACTACAAAGTAGGGCTGGGCGATTAATCGATAAAATCGATAAATCAAATTTTCCATTTCTGGTGATTTATTTTTATGAAAATCGGGATTTTTTTTTTCCATAGTTAGCAGCAGACTTAGCTCTCCCTCCACACCAGAACAATGTTTGACAGATTTTCAGTGAAGTGACCCTTCACTCACGCCTGGGATTTAGCTGTGCGTATAGCTGCAATGAGAAATGCTGCTCTCTATGAGATGCAGAAGTCATCTTTAGCCCACAAACTCTCATTAAGAGACAACCTTCATCAGGGGAATTATTTCTGCAGTGGATCCTGTATGATAAGGACCCAGATGGAAAGAGATCACGGATGCAGTTGTGTTGCATATTTCTATGTAAGATATGAAGTCGTTTATATGGTGGAAAATTATGACATTATATGCTTTATTTTTGCTGGCGTTCATTTATATAAATAAATAAATGTTTTTAATAAGTTTATTTATGTTTTGTAAAAGAAAAATAATCGATTAAAATCGGATTTGGTTATAAAAAATCTGAGATTTTATTTTTAGGCCATATCGCCCAGCCCTACTACAAAGCAAAGTGCATTGTGGGTCAGTTAACGGCATTGTGGGTAAACAACACAACCAAAACATAAGTGCATTTTGGACAACAGGCGGTTCTGGATGGGAGAAATGGTCAGACGTTGAAGAACGTGGTCAAAGTTCTGATAGAAATATGGTCAACCGAAGACCGCTAGGATCTATATGTATTAGAAACAGAAGTTGTCTTGGATTAACCAATAGATGAACGAGTTTTCTTCTTTGCTGGGTGTCTCCTCCTCTCCTGCATTAATTCTTGGTGCAGCACCGCTTCTGGCGAGGAGCGGAGAACGTTAATGGGGAAGAAAGAGGATTTAACTGACTTTGAACGTGGCGTGGTTTTTGGTGCCAGACAGGCTGGACTGAACAGCAGTGACGCTCAGTTTGATGTGTGGGAAGACCACAAACCTCCTTTTTAACATCTAAGAATCAACCAGAAAACAGAAGCAGAGGTGATAAGGTTATGATAAGGTGATCTGAAGAAGAGGAGAATGACAGGTGCTGCTAGGCCGGAAACAGACGTCACTCTGAGTCCTTTGGTGCTGCAGGCAGGTACAATCAGGTATAGAGAGAGAAAATGTGGAGCACTGTTGCTGAATTATGGAGAAGTGACTTCCATTTTGATACAAGGTTTAAGTGTTAATGCTGATGTTGGAACATCAGGGGTTCCCTTCAATCCTATTTAGTTCAAATATGGAATAATAAATATGGTTATGAAATAATCAATAAAATAAATAAAGGCTAAAATAAAAAGCTGCATGAGTTCAGGAGTAATGTGTGTCCCTGAGTTCACCTCATATCAATTTAACATGCACAGATGTAGTCAGGCAAGGTTTCCTGCAGAGCAGATCATTACGTAGAGTAGGTGTCATTAAAATATTCAGGACTGGGAATAAAACAGCCACTGTGAGCTTTAAAAGACGAAATTGGTTAAGACAGGTAACATCAATCCGTCTCATTTATTTTGACTGATGGTAGGATAAACAGACAGCAGAGGCGTATGACCCAGTCTGGTTCCAAACAAACAAAAATTGACCCCGTGCCATTCAGTGTAGACTATACTATACTTATGTTTTTTGTTATTACAGAAGCATCTATGGAATCAGCACAGTACTAGCAAGGTGGACCTAAAAAAGTGGCTGATGAGTGTGAGTGTTCATTTCATGAAGCAAAATCAGGAGCAACATGGCTGGACTTTTCATTTGTACACAACTGCAAACAAGCATAATAGTCAGACTTATTTGACTATTATGACTTAAGTATTCCTAAAGATAAATAATTAAATAATGGTTACAAGAAACCATGGACACTACATCCTTTGCCCATGCATTGCAGGCTGTCATCTGCATGCAAATCAGCAACATGTGCACACATTAATACTCATGATATAAACAGGTTTTGGAGCAAAACACGCTGCCACCCAGACAACATCCCTTTCCGGGAAGAACTTGCTTATTTCAGCCAGATGATGCCAAACCTCATTCTGCACACTTTACAACAGTATGCTGCAGGTCTCAAATGGGCCTGTCGGCAGGGTAGAGCAGCTGGGAAAACATTTCACTTCTAAACTAGTTACTGGCCTCAGTTCCTTAAAGCTTAGTGTTGTTAAAAGAGGAGGTGATGCAATACAGTCGTAAACTTGCTCGTTCACCAACTTCTCTGAAACAAGCGGGCGTATGTTAGCGGAGATTACTATTAAATTCTGAAGATAAGTACAGTATTCAGTTTTGATCTGTTAGTAGCTCCTGCTTGAAACAGAGACGAGTGATCTGTAAAGGCACTGGAACAGGCTGTCTAATGGTAACCGTTGAGCCACTCTAATCTGAGGTTGATCTAACAATATAATGCGCTTGCACTTACTTGGGAAGAGGTATATATACAGCTTTAACAGCACCACATGCAGACTAAAGTGCAAGGTATCCACTCCACCCTGTGTGGTGCGTTCAGGTGTGCGAGCGTTGGAGATGTTAGAGGGTTGAGGACGCTGGCCGAGGCTGCAGCTCACTCCAAATCCCTTGGGGCTCGATGGTTGCCTCAGCTGTGATATAAATACTGCACACACTCCCAGGTGTACAAAGTAAACATGGTCAACACTGTCAGGTACCACAGCGACCGGGACAGGAGGCGAGGTTTTTCATCTGCCAGCTGCTTACCGAATAATTTATCAGCTCACTAAAACACAAGCCAAAGCTTCTAAACTGAGCTTGATTAGGTGTCAAAGACTAAAGCAGACTCTTAATGAGATGATCTTATGGACTTTCCCTCTCACACTCTGGAGCTCATTCATATTGAATTAAGCCCATTACCAGTCATAAGACCAGATTAAAATGTTTTATTGCATTTTAGCAAGCCTCGATCCGTCTCTGCTCCTAATCAAAATGTTGGCATTTATCAACACGGCAGATGAAACACTAGACAGATTTCCCCTGGTGTGACTGCACCGAGGAGCTAAATTCTCATTACTCCACGGGTGACACTAACAAATTTTGTTGGAGATTCCCAGTGTGCTCCAGCAGCACACTGACATTGATGGAGAAAACGCTACAAAATCCCATCTGCAGTTCTTCATGATTGTTGTTGCTTCCTAGACTGTTAGTGCAATCGGGTTAAAAATGCTTCAATAATATCCTAAAACACAAAAAATATTTGCTTCTTTAAGAAAAAGCCAACATCAACTAGATGCATGGACCATGAACCACCCCTCTTGTCTTTATGTATCTCCAGGAAAAAAGAAAATATAAAAAATTAGTGGTCATTAGCATAGTATTGCATATGATGCTTTTGACAAAGGTCTTACCTTGGTGACTGTGTGATGTCATCGCTGACAGGTCAGTCAGGTGGGTGTCCACACAGCACAACTAGAAAGCACCTGGCACAGTTTATGTGTCTATTGCAGAATAAATGTGAGTGGATGTGTTCAGGTGCAGGTGTAATTTATGAGGAGGGCTGTTACCCTTCCAAAACTGTGGATGTCTGGGAGTGTGACCTCAAATGTGTAAGAGTGCTCAGGCTGATCCAACACCACACGATCATACAGGAAACAGGTAGCAGACGTCCGCCAGCAGCAGCCAATCTCCATTAGCATAATGATTTGGCTACTCCGATTAGCACCTGTAAGGCAAAACAGAAAACATTACTCTTTAAAAATCAGAACTTCTAAGAAAACAACACCAGGAGACTTTTATAGATGGTACATGGATCTTACATCTGAGAAAACAGCTATGTTGAAGGATAAGAACTAGTACCAGGAACTAAAAAAGTTAGGCAGAAGTATCATTTAAATGTCTCACATTTTCTTGTCATTCGTGGTTTTGATCTTTCAGTGACGCAAAAGTGAAGAAATCAGCTTTGCATGTAAAAATGGTGACAGGTGTATGCAGTTCGACATCTAATATTTTTGTTCTTTTAAAAAATGCATTATTGATCCTTTAATAAAATGCATTCTTTTATTGTTTCCTCTTTGCAAACTGTGGCTTAAATTTCATGAAGTTTGAAGCGCTGAAAAAGGAATAATAGCTAAAAACATTGTGCATATTTACATTACAGTCTGTTTTGGAAGATGCCTTATCCAAATGCCCTTCCAGCCTTAGTTTATGGCTGCTGAAGAGGCACTTTTCAAGGGCAGGAACTTTAGTTCTCATAACTACTGGTTCCGGCTTCCCTTATTGTTTTTAAGGCGACCATTCAGTGATTGACTGAATCAAAGTAGCTGTGTTGGGACAGAAAAACAACTGTGTGATGATTGCACAAGCCCAAAATTGGATGCCACCATTTAAAAAGTAGAAAAAATTGTAAATATAAAAAAAAATTGAGGAAAAACAACCTGATTCTAACTCTTCTACTGGCCACCTGAGAAATAACCCTCAAAGATGTTGTTCTTTGGTGGGAACCCTTAAGCTTATTCGATCCAAATCAAACTATCCCACAGCTCTTTTCTTTTAGGAATCAAAAAGCAGTGCTCGTCTAGCTATCTATATATGACAACTACTTTTTGAGCTCCAAAAGAAAAGGCAAAGCTATCTCTTGAAAACAGAGGGGTGGGGCCAAAGGGAGGAACTGGGATTGGGCTTTAATCCCAGGTTTCAGTTCTCAAACTGTCCAAATGAGAGTACACCAGTATTAGAACACCTGAGGGCCACTCAGCAACATAAAAATATTTCTATTTTTATAATCATCTTATATGTTTCTGTTTTTCACTGTTGCCAATTCAATTGCATTACTTGGTTATTAAAGGTAGAAAGCTGTTGCCATGGTAATTGAAGACCACAGAAAGCAAAAAGCTGTAAACCAATCAGGCGATAAATTGCTTGCCCTGCACATTTTTTTTAACCTTGGTGCTCAAAAATATTAAGTGCTGCACTATCTTCACTGTAGAAATGGGTAAAACAGACGTATTTCTCTCATCCATATGAATTTCACTGAGCAGGAAACATTGATTCCTCTATTTGTTTAGGAACAGCTTTTTTCTCTTTTTTTTGTTGTTGTTTTTATAAGTGTGTGATTGGTTGTGGTGCTGCTTCTACTAATAAATGATTGTAGTTTTCTTTGTTTTTGGGGGAGTAACCTGAATTCTTCATACCCAGAGCGTAAGTGTCAGATGTAATCACAGCTCGGGCCTAAAGCAACCACTACAAATAGAAAGGGGGTAAAACTGCCCAGGCACGAGGTTGGTGTGTGGGGGGAGTTAGCGTGCATGTTCACGCCCTTGTGTGTGTTAGCTGAGGTCTCAAAGGTTCTTTGAAGCAGGATGGATGCACGTGTGTGTGTGTGTGTGTGTGCATTAAAGAGAAGAGGGGGGGGTGTCAAGACAAGAGGGCCAGACAGTGCAGCCGCAGGACAAATTGCCCCCCGAAAAAGTCGGTCACTGCACAGAAAGGCAAAGTAAGGAGGGGGCTTTAAATGTGTGTGTCATGGGGGTAGCTGCCACTTGGTGGGGTTCCTGCAACACCAATTCTCCCAGGGCATCTCATCTGTCTCGGGAGGGGCATTCATCTGACCGTCCTAGGCCATTGTCCCTAAAATGAGTTGGCTTGATGCAGAGTGACAGAACGGGGGAGATGTGCCCTAGAGCCCAATATAAAGAAAGCAGTGTGATGGTGCAAAATTATACCAATGTTACAAAAAAACATCATTTAACATCAAATAAATGGGTGACTTCGATTTATCATGACACTGGCTGCTAAAATGCTTGTCATATAAATAAAGGGGTTAGCCTGTAGCCCAAACATAAACTCCCTGACACGTAATGACAAAAATTCGTCCTCTTCTGCCAAAGATTTATGAACACAACTCACACCATGTGGAAAGCTGCACTTTAAAACTGTCCTAATGTGCTGCTTTTGTGCTGTTTTAACATCTTCAACAGCCTGTACGCCCCCATTCACAAAAAAAGAAAGATTGACGCATGCAGAGAATTACCACCGCCCATCCCGAACCATTCACACACACTCAAATACACACTCACGCAGGCCTGGACCTTTGTTTTGCGCATTTTTTCTTTAATTAACACGACTAAAAAGCGCTAGAGAAGTGTTGGCACAGTCTATAAGACGGTAAAGCCTAAGGCTCGACTGTGTTCTATAAATAGTTCAGCAACAAACAATCGACATAATAAACATCGCCCGTCCATTCCCCCCCTTGTTGCCTACACACTTCCCGCCCGCAATAGTGTAATAACCCGCATGGAAATTCGTAGCTAAATGTTTTTAAAAGATATTAAATCATTCCTACGGCGTTCACATACGATTTAGACCCAAATGCAACCGTTTAAATATAACCTGGAAAGCGAAACCGAACAGGAGTAACGTGGAAAGTTCAGTCGGACATTGTTTTGATGAATCCTGTCTGTGCATCCCTTGCCTGAATATAACCATCAAAGCGGCGCTGCTCGGCAACACATTCATCCAGAGCGGACACAAACGCACCAACAGCTCACCTACACCGGCCAAGAGGAGGCCAGTCTTCCCAACATGTGTCCCTCAGGGGGTTTATATCGCTCCCATGTCAAGACTCCGGGATTTTTTCTCAGCGCACAGGGAGACGAAAAAAATCATCTCCTGACAGATTCCGCCATACTGGATTTTTGTTACAGCCCAGCGTCACATGGAGCGCCCCTGCATTCACCAGAGGCGGGGTCAGCCGGATGAAAATGTGATCATCTGCTTGTATCCGGCGTGATATGTGTGTACTTTCGTGGTCGTTTTGATGAAACGCTGTGATTGTAGCTTTGCCACCGATCAGGAAAACGTCTCTGGGACTGGGCGTGTCCTGTTTTGTAATATTTCAGCATGCAGTGATCATGTCATCACTTTGTTTTAACAACTTTGTCCAGAATCCGAATTTCTGTTGCATATGCAACCATTAATCTTAAATTCCAGTAACTTTCAGAGCCTTTCAGAGCAAAATATTTTATATGTTTTTGTATTTCATCTGTAAAACGCAAAGTAGGGTACTATATCATCCAGTTTGTAATTAATCCTACATCACTGGCAATTAAACACATTTATAGCATTTTTTATCTTGATGACATCCATAATACGTACATAATAGTTTGTGCTACTTTCTGATCTTTTCCCCCCATTCTGAGCTGTTTTTTCCCCATATCATGGTAAAAAAAAAAAAAAAAAAAGACTATACGCGTTCTTGAAAATAACTTGAAGTTATTACAACCAATTTCTCCAAAATGCTGCTCATTGAAAGAGTTAGAAATTAAGTTTTCTTTTAAAATATGTGTTTTGGAATTAATGCCAGCACTGATTTCAAGAGATTTGTTTAAATGAATTTAATCAAAAGATTGAGACAAAGGTAACAAAACCTTTAAAAACCCCTGGAACATCTGGAAAAGAAGATACCTAGATTAACTGACAACAGCTTGGTTATGGATCAAACTTTCTTTCTGAGAAGAAAAGTTTATGTAGGCTAATTCATCATCCATGTAACATAATATAATTTAGAGATTTTGAAGAAATCTCTGTATACTAAGGCTAGTATTTAAAGTGTAACTACACCCCCTGCTTTTTGAATAACTAACCACAGCAAAATGTTGAGAAATGCAAGAGGCTGAGAGGAATGAGGAAGTGAGCAAGGGATGGGTTGCGAATACAGGAGGTAGGATTTATTTGTTAGAAAAATCTAAGCACAACAAACTAGTGTACTCTAATATTAGCATTCATTAAAAACAGGCGACATAATCTTGCAGACTTTGGGTAGTATAATGAATCAGAGGTTTTAGAAGAGCGGAAAGAATGAGGCAAAGATGGCTGTCTGACAATAAAAAACATAACATTTCATAACAATAGTCATGTAATGCTATTTACACCTAAATAAAAAGGGGAGGGCAGGGGGGGGGTGCACTATCACTTTATTATGTATTATCTTTGGACCCCAATAATAAAAACAAGGGGTTTGTAGCTCTGTAATAAATCAATTAAAGTCCAGATTTTTAAATTAGCCTGCCTGCAGTAGAAATCTGTCACTAATTGAAAACATTCAGTGCATTTTAACAACAAATTAGAACAAAGTAGACCCTGAGCTGTCAGGCTGCTCAGATCCTGCATCAAGCAAGAGCTGGGAAAACACTTCAATTTCTAAACTAGAGCATGTGGGTTCTGCACACCCCAGTTGAAACATATTTTTAATGTGTGCACGTCTCTAAAACATCACATTTTAATGGCAAGGGAAGCTGAGATTGGGAGGAGAGCAAATCCAGTCCATCAACAAAATCTGTCTGTTCCAGCATTTCTAAACCTTCTTTCTGTTACTCACTTTCCATAACCAGCACCTGCAAAGTGGAGCAAATATTTTTATCCAATTTTCACATTTCAACATGAAATATCTTCCCTTCTGCCAGCTCTAATCCAATATGTCTTTATTTCCATTACTTTATATTTGATTTGCATCTCAGCCACCACCCACTGGCAAATGTGCAAACACCTGTTTTAGCTGACTAGATTATTGTAATATGCTAACCAGTTTCTATATAGGGTACGTCTGCAGGCAGAGACAGTGTTATTATTCATCAAGTGTAGGTAGACTGCACAGCGCTGCTGTGAGTTAAGTCTACTCTCATGTCCCCAGGCTCCTTAGACAGCTCACTGAAGTTCACAGAGAAATTTCGTAAAGATTAGTTTCTGGCCTGAACAAGGCAGGCCGACACACAGGAGAGCAGAATGAGCTAAAATGTGATGGAAATTCATCAACGCTGAGTTTTGAGCCAGGCTGTAATTCAGACAGGAAAAGAGAAATAATTTAATTAACAGAATTACACTGTGGCTACCACACTGTAAAACTAAAATAAAATTAATTAATTAAAAAACAGTAATATCTACACACCAGGAAAATACAGAGAAAAAAATTATTTGTACAATTACAATAAAATTCTGTTATAAAAATAGTTTGTGTCTTTAGATCTTTAGTTTTTATTTCAGGTTTTTAATATTTAATGAAAAAGGTTAGCATATATATTAATAATCCAGTCCCATGTCCACCTCCCTAACCTCTCGGCTAACACTATATGTATGTATGTATGTATGTATGTCGTATCATAGTGTAAATACATTCACAGGGAAATAGCAGAGTATTAACAGTATTAAACATGAATTTAGCTGTTTAACTATTTTTATTGTGAAATTATGACTGGACACTTTTGAAAATGTATTATTACAGTTATTTTGGATAAATTAATTTATATGTTTTTTATGTTATTTTATGCAACCATGCAAACGTTTAGAAAGACTTTCCCATTAAATCTAATAGGAAACTGTGTCCAAACTTTGGACTGGTAGACTTAAAACTGCAGCCAATTACTGTAATCTTATTTATATAAAAAATATAGGCTATATACAGGTAAAACCTGTGAAATTATAAAGAAAAGACTGTGGCATTACGGTTTTTTACAATGTAGATTTTTTTTATCAACCTGTTTTATTTTATTTATTTCTTTTTTTTCTATTTTCCCTTTTCAAAAATTCAGCATTATTTTACAATGATACCAAAGATGAGCTTGTGATACCTTTAGACTAGTCATAGTGTGTATGATAATTATTTAAATTGGAGCTTGTTAGAATAATGTTTTTACACAGAAACATGTAACTATTTATAACTTGTCAGTTTATCACTCAGTTATTTCTAAAATATTGTAAATGGATCTGGTAAGCTGTTTTCCATTACTACCAAGCTTAATCTAGCTTCTTAATAATGCAACCTTACAATTTCTCACTTCCACTGCATGCACCTTGTATTCCACTAGTTCCTGGTACTTTCCTCTTGTGTACTTCCTTCAGCTTCTTTTCTCAGTAAGAACTGCCTTGTAGCCTGGAGATGATGTCTGGTCTGAATAAGGGCTGAGTAGTTGGGGGTTGGAACTTTCAACTCACTTTCCAGGGATAAAGTCATCATCTATTGGACCTTTTCCTCATTGGAAATTACGATTGTATGGTTGGTTGTCTTAACAATGATCTTGCATTTGAGCAGCCCCTTTAGGATGTGGTCAGTGTTTCAGGTGAATGAGGGTGTATAACTAAGCAAATAAGTTGGAAAATTACTATTTTAACCAATTATAACATTAATAGGTAGTTACAGAGAGTTTTGTTATATTTTTTCCTTTCCATTTCACCTCTTCCTATATTGAGCAAAGAGGTCATGCTCCACCAACAATTACTCATCTTGCACAAGGGCATCTCAGCAGGGCAGATGTCTAATTGCTCCATCACTGACCTCCCCTCTGTCCATATCAACATTTTTATTACTGCTGCAAGACCTTCTTTATTATTTCTAACCTGACCCTGGCTTTGTGCTGCTCCATTACAACTGGCATTTATTAATCGAGGTCGCTCCTCCTTCAGAGTACAAGGGAGGCCCATTGGGACAGCCGTATCCATAGCAACAGAGGATTATACTGTAATTTGTGGATGAGCTGTGGAGCTTCAGTTACATAAGGCAGCAGATCTTGAAGGCATCTCTGATGGTGCGTTTAAGGAAGCTCTTCGGGGTTGTAACCTCAAGCCTGTGTGAGTGAAGACCTTCCTCCTCTGTCTGTACATGTTTACCAATTAAAGGAGGAATTTAGACATGGTTTTAATTAAAGTTTGTGAAGGCCACCTGCAAAGCACATCCTTTAGAATCACACCTTTCTTCAAAGTATAAAATGTAAAATTCAATTGAAATGGTTAAACTGACTTTAAAAACTTTATAAATGAAAAATAAAGCATATTAGACGTGTGTTTTTGATCATACCCATATGACTGTAATGTCACACAAACTTGAAAAAACACAGAGGAGGGAGCAGTAATTGCTTTTGGACATCTGCATCTGTATTGTTTGTGTACAGGCTTTTGCTGACGCAGATGAGCATTAAACACTCTAATGTGTGTATATGTGTGAGTGTGTGAGTGCATCCAGAGCAATGATGTCAAAGCAGGGATTAGATTGGCTTATATTGCCCAGAGCAGCACATTTTCAATTCAGTGAACACACTCGGGTTGCCAAATCGCTGATTATGTTAGTTTAACTATTTTGCATCCAGGGGGAGCAGTCATCACCTCCTTCCTCTTTGACATAACGTCCTGTGTGTCTCTTCTTTTTTGGAGCATGATGCCTTTCAAGCCATCTCTGCTGAAAAACTACATGTAACTATCTGAAAACACAGATCCTGAGTAATGGTGTTCCAGAAATACACTGTGTTTCTGGCCAGCACCTGAGTGAGGAGCAGCAATCAGGGCAGGAAAGTCAACAGAGGAGTGTGCAGGGCCATGCACAAACCTCCTCTTCGCTACCACAGCAGACACATCACACACAGGCTGTGGACCAGACCACTTGCAATACACACACAAGTGGCTGTTAGTGGTTTGTGAAGGGAAGCCATCGTCTCACCCAACATGGACCCACATGAGTCAAATGCAGCACACAGACAAAGCTTGCAAACCTCAGCGTCATAAAGAAGCTTTGCTTTGGCAGCTAAGAGGAAAACACTTGTGAGCATCATGTTGCAATGTACAGTTTGCCATACAGCAGATTCTGACACATAGAAATGTTTTTAAGCATGTTTGTTTATGTTAGGTTGCTAACATGTAAAATTGAGACAAACATTTTTTTCCAGGATGCCTTGGCAGGGTTTTTAAAAGAGAAGAGAGAGTTAAAGCAGCCATAAAGAGTTCTTGTTAAAAAGCAGCAGAGTCAAGGCTTCTTACAGTTGAGCCAGTTAGTCTAAAACTTTCCATCAAAGCCACGCTGAGCTGCATGGAGTAATTACCTCTCACACAGCAACAGCTCCCAGGCCTTATTACTGATACTGCTTTTGTGTGCGTATGCGTGTGTGTAAGGTGCACGTAACTGTGCTCATTGTAGAAGAATATGCGTCCAATGTCTTGGTCAGGGAGTGTGTGTTTCCATGCCTATAAAGAAACAGCAGCCCAGAGTCCCCTGCTTTTTCAGACATAAACCAGCTCGCTGGGGTGATAAACGGAGAAATGTTGTTATGACGGGCCGCTCCTGGTCTCTGCTGTCCTGATGACGGCAGAAAGAAGCCCACCCAATGTGCTGTTCCAGAGAGCCTGAGTAAAAATAGACAGATTTGAAAGTCAAATCCAGACTGGAAAGCACTTGGAACAAGACGCAAGCTCTGAACAAGTTATCATTCCTGTCATCTTTAAATTTAGGGCCGAATCATTTCCAATTAGCTTTCAAATACATTTTTTTACAGCCGCAGATCAAGTCAAAAGGTTAAACTAATGAACACACTGTGACCAGTTTAGTGATTCAAGAAGTATAAAAACTTGCTCTATGTGAAAGCACCTGTTATATTTAAGCAGTCACCCTGCAAAAAATGACTTCAACTGTAATACCAACGGAAATTAAAAGCAGAATTTTACTGTTTTATTTGGCTGAGTGGAAACTAGTTTCATACACCTTATGTAAAGTTTGGTAATTGATAAATCTGAAACATCGGGAGATGAATAATACACAGTATTTACTTTTTAAAAAAATCCAACTTCAGATGAATAATACTATATTCTTTCCCATTTTAGTTGCTCTTGAAATTAAACAGTGCCACAGAAGCTCAGAGGCTAAATCTGCCCTCTTGACACTTCCTGAAGTGCTGCCATCAAGCTGAGATAAAAAATAATACTTCCATCTGAATTATAGTGAAGCAGAAGAACTGAGATTTAATGTTAAATGACATTTAAAGAGAACACATAAACCCCATCTCTTGAGGGAAAGTCCTATTTCTGAGTTCCTATGGCTGAACATGAGAGTAAGTCATTGTAACTTACTATGCTGTAACATTTTGAAAGAGATGACAATACAAAACAAGCTAAACAGCATCTGAATTTTTTTTCACATAAAAATTAAAGTAGGGCTAAAAATTAAAAGACAGAAAGAAAAACGGACATTGTGGCACAAGATGGGGCAAAAAACATAGTTTAGGTCAGATCATGTTGTATTAAATGTTTTATATATAGTACAACTCATTTTCAAGACATTTTTCTAAAGAGATTTTTTTCACAATGATTTCTCAAGTGGCACCTCCAACCTTCTTTAGGTTGAAAACACCATCATCTACCAGCTTCAGCAAGTCCACTCTCATCTGGACAAATCAGGCAGCATCATGAAGTTCATGTTCTTTGATTTCTCTTTAACACAATTCAGCTTGCACTGTTACATTAGAAGTTCCAGAAATTGGATGTGGAAGTGGATGCCTCAACAACTGCTTGTATTTATGACTGCCCAACTAACAAACCACAGTTTGTTAGACTGAAAGGTTGCGTGTGTGAGAAGGTGGTCAGCAGCACAGGAGCACCACAAGGGACTGTACTCTCACCATTTTCTTCACTGTACACCTCAGACTTTTCACTTAATTAATTTACTTTTTATTTACAAGGATTATTTCACCATAACTAAAACACACAAGTGTAATTCTGTTGACACGAGTTTTACTCTCGTCCCATGACTGATGATTTGAATGTCCTGGAAGCTCAGCAGACTGAATCACATGTTTTCTGAGGTCAGATGGCAAGTCCTGACCAGACTGTGCGTACAGTGTATAATTCTGACTGGATTAAGACTGTATATTCAAATCCAACTTTCATTGGTTGTATTGTCAATCTTTTTTATTTATGAGCCCCACTGCTGCAAAGAGCTGTTAAGCCAGAAAGAATTTCCTAAGTCTGGGTTTTAATGGAGTCTGTGAGTGTCTCATGATAGTCTAACTGCTTTTCAAAGGCTTGTTCAGGGGAAAAACAGAGACTACTTGCCATTGTTAAGTATGGAAATTAGTTTATTTGATTATATGGTAAAATATCAGCTTTTAAATCTGTATCATCCCTCAAAATCAACTGATATGTAAGTAAATTTGCCCATAAATCTCATCGTCCCAGACCATGTGACCATGTTCTATGATCTTTCATCATGCAAGCTCGAGCTGAATGGAGTTCTTTGCTTCCATAGAGGCCATAAAAAATAATAAATAAGAAAGAACATGATGACATAAAGCAACTGTAAGCAGCTAATGTCATCTAACTTTCCAGCATGAAGGTTCTGCAGCCTCTTCCAGCCTTTAGTCATAACCAAGTAGAGAGTTTATAAATCTCTCACTCGCTGCAGATTTAAAATGTCTAAATAACATACACCCTGATATTTCCACATCTCGCCACATCTTGAGATGCTTGTCTTTTTCCAGGGAAGGATCAAAATGGAGCGCCTGGGCAGCCTGTAAAACGTATTTGGGCATGCAATCCATGGGTCCTGCCAGCAGCAGCATATAGCAAGAGGCATATAACTTTAACCAAAAGACCTAAGGTAGACAAGCTGGGTTAAGTGTTCATAAAATATCTCAGACTGGGGAATGTTTGATTGAGGGATTAAGGCAGAGAGCAGCTCCTTTACAAAATGGAGAGCAGCCATCCTGCTAATGATGTTTTTCCCTGTGGTTTTATTACCAGTACCTACATGGTAAGAGTGTGGACTCTGAGATCTGTGTTTCTTTTTTTAATCTCTCAGAAGTTTATAGGTCATTCCCAACAGACAGAGTTCAGGCTCCACAGACATGCAGCTAGACATTTAGTTTCATTGTGCGTAGAACATTTTGCTACCACAGATGTTGGGCAAATTGATCCCTGTTAGTGGATATTTATTTACTTATCTTTTTAAAAA
The DNA here is from genome assembly GCF_017639745.1 of Melanotaenia boesemani. Lineage (NCBI taxonomy): Eukaryota > Metazoa > Chordata > Actinopteri > Atheriniformes > Melanotaeniidae > Melanotaenia > Melanotaenia boesemani. The sequence goes on from NC_055705.1 coordinate 14,789,328, forward strand.
TTGTATCACTGCAAGGCTTAAGGTCATTGTTCCGCCTGCAATCATGCTCTCCCCACTTTTCAAAACCTTACTTTTACCCCCTGATTATTAAACCATTTCTAAATTATGTGCTTTTGACTGTCCAGGAGTCAATATGTAAGGTCATACATAGTCACATAAACATGAACTTGACCTTATTTTAACAGCTTAGCTACTCTTATTACTAGATTTGTCATTCATTTAGTAAATTATTTTAAATCAATGTAAATGCAACTGATTAAAAGATAGTTTTGTTTGTAGAGGAGAATGATCCCAGTCATACAGTAAGTAATATCACATTACCATAACATATAAAGGGAACAAAGCGCTAATATCCCATCTTTGGGATAGATTTTGAATTCTAAGAGCTAAGAATATGTTGGAAAAAAAGATAAACTAGAAGAACAATGCAGACATCTGTGTGGTGCTGCTGATGGTGATAATGGACCATTAATTCTTATACAGTAAAATATGATCTTTTAAAATTTGGGAGGAAAAAAAGTAAACTATGGCAGTTGTGCAGTTTCACTTAGATTTTTTTTTTTTTTTTTTTTTTTTTTTATTAAAACAAACGTATAACTTTTTTTCATTTTGTCAACAGCGTCATCTCCTGGATTCAATCGTAAACGACGTTACTGTTGTGCGTTTAAGTGCTAGATTGGATCAGCCGTGGGGACAAACCCAGCCTTCCCCAATCAAATAACCAATCGTTCATAGTGTCCTAATCCTAACAGCCAATCACAACTGACTCTTCCTTCTCTGATCTAATTTAGTGATGAACGGCCAGTTTTGAGACTCACTCTTTCGTCATCATAATGCGTCTGTCTCTCAGTCGCGGGCAGCAACATGTGAAGAAATCATGGGTAAACAGCCCGTCTGACATTTAAACGGTCGCTTTTCTGAATTTGTTTTTCATTGAAAGTGACGTCCATGAGTAAATGTGAAGGGTGACACTTAGTTTGAATTCTTAAAGCAGCCGAAAGTGAGGTGGCCCCAAAGTCCAGTTAGCCAACTTAGCTTTACTCGGACCGTTACTTCTTGGTTGTTTAGCTAGCGTTTAGCTTGCTAACAACATGGATAATACTGAAGAAAATGCCATTGAGCTCCACGGAGATGAGGAAATCGTTGAAGTCATCGATCTAAATGACGAGGAGCCTGGTCCAGGTACTGGGAAAGACCCGGCAGTCATTGTTTACCTTTCAACATTCCTGTTAAATTGCTGATCGATAGCTGTGTGGTAAATGTCCTGCCAGTTTTGTGGTTACTTCTCTTTCATTGTCCGTATGAATACTGTCTATGTTAATAAATTGGACTCTCTCCTAGATGATTTAGCTGATGACTTGGAGGACGTTGATTTTGAAGAACCTGGAAACGCAGAGGATAATGAAGGCTGGGAGACAGAGGATGAGATGGAAGCTGAGGCAGAACAAGACGACAGTGAGCTCACCTTCTCCAAACACACAGGTGAATCTCTCGTGCAGAATCATACAACTACTGGACAACCTCTGGTTGTTGAAGCCTGAAACATCTGTTACTGTTCCTTTTTCCAGGCTCAGTGTTCTGTGTGAGTTTGGACCCAGCAACAAATAGCCTGGCTGTGACAGGAGGTGAGGATGATAAGGCCTATGTTTGGAGGGTAAGCGACGGAGAGGTTCTGCTGGAGTGCACCGGTGAGTGTCAAAGGGAGGCTAAAAGGACTTAATTTATGTTAGCTGTAGTTGCGTCCTTTTGCCTAATCTGAAGTACAGAACAAAAAATGTAAGCAATCTGAAAAGTTTCCAGAATTTTCAAACCAGAGAAGAAATTGTTAATATATTCCACAAAGCTGGATTAATCAGAGCTGGAGAATGTGGAACATTGGGTCATGAGAGAAGAAGAATTACTCCAGATATCGAGCTATCTGAGACCTAAAACAACTGTTTGTAAGAAATTATTTAAATGAGCCTAATTTTGATTAATTTCCAGCATTCTCTGTGCTTTACTTTGCTGTCTCTCACTTGTGTTTTCAGCTCTGAGTGGTGTCACTAGTGCAGTGTCTTGCACGATGATGCATGTCTGATCTATAACTATCCAGACTAAATTGTCTCCAATGTTGAAAACAGCTCTGCATGTAGTAAATTTTCATCTCCATGCACATGAACAAGTAAAGCTTTCTGTGCCCGTTCCAACTTAAGATTTACATAGGGACAAAGTAAGTTGTTATGAAAATCTAATGCTCAGTTTTCATTCAATTCAACTGCATTGCATGTATGATTTACAGTATCCTGAGAATGTGCATAGAACACGAAGCCAGTGTGCTGTAACACATTATCCTGCCATTGCCTAATTATTAAAAAGCAGAATAAAATTAAATGACATTCCACTAACATATCAGATGCAAAGATCAGTTCAACTTGCAGATATTTAGGACAATTAGTTTTTTTTCCTGCAACACTCACATAATTTGCAAAACTATCTACCAAGTAGTTTTTCTGTCTTCACAGGCCACAAAGACTCTGTGACATGTGCCATGTTTAGCTATGACTCTTCTCTGGTGGCCTCTGGTGACATGAGCGGCATGATTAAAGTCTGGAAAGTAGAAACCAAGGAGGAGATTTGGTCCTTTGAGGTTGGAGATCTGGAGGTAATGGCTTGAGCGGAAGAGAATTTAAGACTCTTATCCATAAATATGGCATCAGGTGGAGTTTTTGTTTGTTTAATTTGTGCATCTGTAAACACTCTTGTAAAGTCTTTCATTGGGGCTGTAGGAATTTATGAGGATATAAGAGATGATGACAGCTCAGGCTGAGAATTTGCGGTTTCAACCACGACTGCAGAGCAAACAGCCCATAATGTTTAGACGGTCTGCTCACAGACCAGTTATAAAAAGCAGAAGTGAAAATGAGAGAAACTGTCTGTGTGTTTCTGTGTAAAAGTTCTGTACTCTCATAGCTTTTGGATTTATTTCTTCCTCAGTGGTTGGAGTGGCATCCCTGTGCTCCGGTGCTGCTAGCAGGAACAAACGATGGCAGCGTGTGGATGTGGAAGATCCCTGGAGGAGACTGTAAAACCTTTCAGAGTCCTGCTTGCCAGGCCACCAGCGGCAAAGTCCTCCCTGATGGTGAGAGATAGGAAAACAGGACACTCACTAAAAACAGTGTAGAATTACATTAATTTTAAAGTGCCTCTCAGATTCAGTTTATGTCATAGATTTGACAGGAGGGGCAAGATTAATCCAATTTAGTAAGGATGGGTACACATTATCACACTGGATCAACCTTGCACAGTTAAACTCCTCATCTTGTGTCACTGAAAACAACTGTCACTACTAATCATTGCACTGGACTATATTATTTGCTGGCTATTCTCACTTCTTACTGTGTATAGCTAAATACCTCCATGTATAAGTCTTGTAGATATTGAAATTTTTATACTGTTTTTAATTTTTTTCCTACCTTAAGAAGCACAACTGCTAAATAACTGTACCGCTGCAACACCTAAATTTCCCAGCTTGGGATGAATAAAGTACTTCTATCTATCTATCTATCTATCTATTATGCATCCAAAGAAAAGATACTGAAAGTTAGTAAAGTTGATATGGAATAATAGTCACATCCTTAGCAGCTTAGTATTTTTTTCTTGGAAAAAAAATCATATTTTTCTTCATGAGTTTATCAGTGTTTGAGCCTGTGTCTCTTTGACTTGAATTAGTCAAGTCTTTGAAAAGGATATGATTTCTAACAAAGATTAAATGTGCATCTTAAAATGATACTTTTTCTTTAGGTAAGCGTGCTGTGGTGGGTTATGAGGACGGAACGGTACGGGTGTGGGACTTGAAGCATGGAAATGCAATCCATGTTATTAAAGGTACTTTTGATGCACATTTACTGTCTGTTAATCTGTTGATGCACAACTTAAAAGATGCTCATTCACTTAAGAAACTAATGCATATGAAGGATGTATGGACAAAGAAGGGATTTCCTTGTGGAAATCAATCTAGGATTTATCATGATGAGACAAAAAAGCAAAAAAAGAATTTTTTGTAGTGGTTTACGTTTAGTTTAATTGTTTTCATATTACAAAATCAGAGTCTTAAAAAGCCCTGACTGTAAACCACTTAATGCATGCATTGTTTAAATTTGTAATACCGAGTTGTTGTGCATCATTGGTCAGGTCAGGATGGACACCAGGGGGCGCTGACCTGCCTAGCATGCAACAAGGATGGCTCTTTGGTGCTGACGGGTTCTGTGGACGGCTGTGCCAAGCTCATCAACACTGCCACGGGCAAGGTAGGGCGCTGCAATGGCGCAGAACACTAAAGATGGAAGAGGAGGTGTCTGTAAGCAGCTTCTGGTGTTTGTGCTTTTTGTGTTGTGCCTGTGAAGGTGGTCGGAGCGTTTTCTGTGGAGGGAGGCAAAGCAAAGGGATCGAAGGACAAGGAAGAGTCCAACTCCGTCGAGTCTGTAGGATTCTGCAACATGTGAGTTGGAAAGCGGTGTGAAATTGTGTGAAAGTCAGCAACTTCCTGAGATGAAGTGGCACTCTGTTGTCTTTCCCAGCCTGCCTCTCATCGCTGTGGCCTACTTGGATGGGACTCTGGCCATATATGACCTCTCAACACAGGTGCTGAGGCACAGGTGCCAGCATGAGGTAAAAGCAGACAATAAAGGGACAGTTTGGAGTACTTGTTTGTTTAGTAACCCATATTGCAAATATCCTAGCAGCCACCTCTTGTATCATCAGGGAGGTCTGGTTAAGGCAATGTCCAGTCAAGGAATTAATTTGCTTTGTTTAAAGGCTGTTATACTGTGTTAAGAGTATGTTAACTTTGTTAAAACCTCCTTTAGTCTGAGTCCAAAATGTCAACTGTGGTCCTCTCTGTGATCTTCCAGGCTGGCATTGTTCACCTGCAGTGGGAGGAGTCTTCTTCTGTGGTGGCTACCTGCAGTTTAGACGGAGCGCTGCATTTGTGGGACGCTCGCTCTGGTAACATGTTGTCTGAGTACCACGGCCACGCTGCAGAGATCCTTGATTTCACCGTCAACAGGTATGACTGCTGGAAAATGGTGTTGCTAGGGCCAAACACCATCTTTTTCAATGTTTATTATCACGAAAACTTTAGTTTGTCATTCTCATAGCATCCATCATTTTTCAGGTAGATTATCTGTTGAAGCCAAATAGGATTAGCTATGGTGATTCCTTTCTTAATCTCATCCTGTCTCTCCTCAGGGAAGCATCTCTGGCAGTAACCGCCTCAGGTGACAACCAGGCAAAAGTCTTCTGCCTCCAAAGACCTGATCGGTAAAAGAAAGGCTGAGAACAAAGGGAAGAGGAGTGGAAATGCACCAGGAAAAACAGACTTTTTGTTTTCTCACACTGAAAACAAAATTGTACTTTTTTTTCTTTTCTGGATTTTAAATATATATATATATATATATATATATATATATATATATATATATATATATATATTTGACCTAATTTTGTATGATTGCGTCAGTTGTTATTGGTAGATATTTAAACTACTACAAGCACACTTCAAGAATCTGGGACTCTTTCAAACAAAATGTTTCTTTTTTAATCTTGAGGATGCTCATGTTTTAAAATCTGAGACTAAACAAAGTCGAATTTAGAATGATGCATTTTAGTGTCCCATCTTTGACTCGCCTTTAATGTTCAGTCCTTCAAAAGATCTTAGACCTAAAAAGATGCATAAAAGGGCATCTTTTCTATCATTTGAATTTATCATTTGTCAAATGTTAGGACTTTTCCTGAAGGTTTGTGTGGTCTTCAATTTCTCCGACTTCAATTTTTTTCTTGTAAACTCAAATGTAAATACAAAAATTAAACAATATTCTCTGGGTAAAAATGAAAATGGTCAGTGACTGCTTTGTGTCTTGTATGTGATACTGATTTAATTTCAGCAGAAATCTGGTTAATCTTTCTTTTATCAGACATGAGTAATATCAGACCAGTAGAGACAATCTGAGAGAAATAAACTTAAAAAGGACAGAAAACTAAATCTGACATAACAGATTTACATTTACAAATGGGAAACTTAACTGAAACGAACTAATACAAAACAATAAAAAAAAAAAAATCTTACTATATGGAACAAGAAACAACCGGACCGACCACCACCAAAACATCCAGAGTCAGAAACTACGTACTAGCTGGCCGCTATATTAAGTTCACCTTGCTAGTACCAGGTTGGACCCCCTTTCCCTTCAGAGCTTCTTTAATTCTTCGTGTTATGGAACACTGTGTTGGAAACCGTCCTGAGAGGTTTTCTCCATATTGACATGACAGCATCACACAGTTGCTGCACATCCATGATGAGAGTCTCCCATTCCATCACATCCCAAAGCTGCTCTACTGGACTGAGATCTTTGTGACATGGTACATTATCCTACTGGAAGTAGCATCAGAAGATGCTACACTGTGGTCATAAAGGGATGGACATGGTCAGCAACAATACTCAGGTAGGCTGTGCTGGTTAAGCTATGCTAAATTGTGCCCTATTGTGTCAAGAAAATATCCCCACACCATTTCACCCGCAGCAGCAGAAACCTGAACCATTGATACAAGACAGGATGGATCCATGTTTTCATGTTATTTATGCTCAATCATCAATGTGGCGCTGAAATGGAGACTCATCAACCAGGCAATGTTTTTCAAATCTTTTGTTTTTGGTGAGTCTGTGTGAATTGTAGCCTCAGTTTTCAGGTTTTTTGCTTACAGGAGTGACACCCTGTGTGGCCCTCTGCTGCTGAAGTCCATCTGCTTCAAGGTTGAAAATGTTCATCCAGAGATGATATTCTGCATACCTTGATTGTGATCAATGGCTGTTTGAGTTACTGTTGCCTTTCTATCATCTCCAAGCAGTCGGACATCAACAAGACATCTTCATCCAGACAACTGATGCTCACTGGATATCTTATATTTTTCAGACCATTCTCTCTAAACCCTAGAGATGCTTTTGTGTGTGTGTGTGTGTGTTTACAAAATTTTCAGACCAGTCTGTCTGGCACCAACAACCATGTCATGTTCCAAGTCACATAAATGCCCTTTCTTCCTCCTTCTGACGTTTGGTTTAAACTTCAGCATGCCGTCTTAACCATGTTTACATGTATAAATGCATTGAGTTGTTCCCATGTAGTTATTTAACAAGTATTTGAACAAGTGTAACTAAAAAAGTGGCCTGTGTTTATTTATTTATTTATTTATTTATGCTTCATTTTAATATTTTTTCCTTACATATTTTATAACCTTTTGTATATTTCAAAAGTTTAATAAGGTGTTTTAAGATAAAGATAACTGCTGATACTATTTATGTAGAGTTTATAGCCTAGGATTAATTTATTTGAGCCTTCTGCATTAAAATGCGTAAAAAAACTTACTTTTCATTTTACAACAATATTTTTACAAAGTGCTTCATCAATCATTGCAGAAATTGTCAAACCGTTCTGATGTTTTGTGAAATGGTTTACATCTTCTCCAAGATAAAATCCCCGGGGGAATCTTTGTATAAATAAGATATAACTAAGCCCAGTAGACCACTTCATATTTCTATTTGACTTTGTATAAAATGAGGGAATGTTGAGTAAAACTTTAGAGATAGTTTACAGCCCTGACACACATTTCCTACAAGTCAGGAAACACATGAACTCATCACTTGCTTGCTAGAACAGAGGGATAAACGTGACTTTGTATGTTTGTATTACTGTGTAACTGATTGTTGGGTATCTGGTGAAAAGTGAGACAATTACATTGCTACAGTAACTCACTGCTGTGTTTACTCTGCAGCCCAGTGAACTATCACTTGTGTTAATAGCTAAGAGATTCAGAGATAAGTAAACAGAACTTTGATCGGTTACCAATCCAGAAAAATAATTCATTATAATGGCTTAAAGTTAACCTTAAATGTTGTATGTCAAGGTTTTGTTTTGTTTTTTTTAATCCATAAACTGTCTGGTTTTGTCTTCTGGTCTTCCCCTCTTCTTGGTTACTGAGTAGAATGAGGAAAAACATCTGTCAGAGGGTATCCTGTGCCCAAGTACCTCTTCCTTGTGTTTCAGTGTACAAAAAATGCTGTGTACCTGAATGTGTACATGCATAACTCACTTAGACAGGCAGTGAAATGCTTGCACGCACAAGCACCGAGTGGACATTGTTGAGTCTGATGATGTATAAAGATGTCAAATTTCAGGCAAGACCAGAGCAATGCAAAGCCAGCACTCTTCAGTGTCACAACAGGACGCTGAGAAAAGCTTTTACAGTACCTATCTGGTGTAGTGTTTAGGGACAACAGGATATTTTCCTCATCAGTCAGACAAGTTTGTTTTGACTGCAATGCTCACTTCCTGTACTGTTTCTTTCCTCTATGAAAAAACACCTCACGATTCTAAGTTTTTATTCCTAAATTTCATGCACACAAAACCGCAAAGTTACAATGCTTTAGTTTCCGCAATGCAAAGTGAAAAATCCTTTTGAGCAAACTCTCACAAAAAAACAATTTTCTTTAGTGTTTGGAGAAAGAAGAAGCATTACTTCATATTTTTCCAGCTTGTCGTGTTCCTGCTTGTTGTTGCTGTCATTCAGGATTGCCACATCTATCACTACTGCCTTCCTCTGTAGCTTGTCAACCACCATGATGTCTGATTGTTCAGCTATTGGCAGTTATCAGTCTGGATCTGGAAGTCCCACAGGATCTTGGCTCAATCATTCTCCATTATCTTTGACAGTGTCTCCCATCTTGACCCTGAGACTTCCAGCTCAAACGTAATACAGATACTCTTGTTTACCATTCCAGCCACCTGGTTATGATCTATTCCTTACCTCCCGTTATCTTACACCTTACTACTATGTTTTGGACTGTCCTCTTTGTACAGCCTATAGATGAGGTCATGGGACATAATTTTACACACTGGAAAATTATTTAATACATTTTAATGGAGAAAAAGGGTATGTACCTTATGGTTTTTGGTTTAATGGCTAGCAAAAACATAAATAAATCACACACACACACACACACACACACACACACACACACACACACACACACACACACACACACACACACAAAGAAACAGCCTTTAAGTTCTGAAAGAAGATGAGTTTAAAAACAACGACAACAACAAAAAACAATGATGAATTAAAAGATAATTTACTTAAAACATACTCTAAACTGGTGGCTTAATGGAGTTATATTGTGCTTTTCAGTATGATAGCTGGGATGAACTCTGCCACCTATTAAGCTTATAAATATGAAAGGGAAGAAAAAAAAATCTGAAAAATGCTGATATAATGTCTTTTTTTAAGTGTAAATATACCAAATTCTGAATATTTTCTGCAAAATAAGTTTAAATTCATAATCAGTACATTTCAAAAACACATTTCAACTCTTAGTTAATAACAGTTTAAGTGTTGGCTAAAGTCTTCACACACACACAAAAAAAGATTATTAGTATTATTTTTTTTCAAGTGTAAAGCAGATTAGATCATATTTACTATCCCATAGGGCCTGGTGTTCCTGGAAACCTAAAATACTATATCTCCTCCTTTGGAAAATGTGCTTTCATGTCCTGTTCTGCCTGTGTTGTGTCTTTTCAGAAGCTCCCAGGCTCAGGAACGTTTCTGTTTAAAAACTATTATCTTACTGCTGCTCATTCATCTTTACCAGAACCAGGTCTGCTCCAAACTATCAGGGTAGGAGGCTTCCGTGTTTGGCCAACAAAACAGTTCACTGCAGGCCTTCCATCCAAAAATCTGTTTAAACACGAGATGTGTATGACAGCTGTTAGGATTCAGTCAAACACACATTTGTATTAATGTTTAGTTCAACCCTGGGCCAAATAAAAGAAGCAAATACATCTTAAAATATGTTTTAACCTACTTAAAAGAAAAGTGAGCACCATAGACAGATTAAAGATTTGGCTGTGATGGCCAAAAAATGTTAAAGTAACAAGAAATTTACACCAAAAAAGCTGTTAACAGTCTTACAGCAGCAGCAAAAACAGCACAATAGCTTAGTTTCTACTCAAACTAATGTGGAATTGATTAACTAGTCATAAATGTGGAGTATAAAAAATGCTAGATATTCGCTTTCAAGCTAATTAAGATATTGTTAGCTTACTGTTACTGACTGAACCTCTAATTACTTGTAAAAACCTTTCTTCATATTGTTGTTTGTAGAAAATGACAGAATCTGTGAACGGACAATCTTAAGAAGAGTTGATAGGTTTTTTTTTACTTTATTATTATTATTATTATTTCAAATAAAAACATAATAGCTGCTGCTGTCAGTTATGCTAAAGCTATATCCCTTCAATTAGCTTATGCATTGAAAAGAAGAATAGTATTAACCTTCTCATCAAATTAAACAGGTAAATGTCCAATATTAATAAATAAGTATAGTCTGTCAGTTTTAAACTACCTTAATTGACTAAATTATTTAATACATTTTCATGTTCTATGCTTCATACAATCTGATAGCTAAGATGCTAAAGTAGCTGAGGGAAAAGTGGTTTTGGCCCCTAAGATCTATGCAGACTTTTCTCACTTATTTCTGTTCTTTTAACACTACTTACCATGAGGTCATGAGTGATAAAGTTTGTTTATTATGAAGGCTGAAAATCAATAGTAAGTAAAGATTGAGTTGAAAAGTTTAGTTAAAAGTACAACAATTAGAACAGATGTAAAATGTGATCATTAAGATCAGGTCTGATTAAAAATAGTTCCCAGACAGCAAAGTACGTTTGGTCCAAATGTGGCCTTTAACTGAGCCATAAGTGCCAAATCTGTCCCAAATTAGACCCAAATGTGTGTTATAGCATGTTTCCTTGGGTCATTTATTAATTATTGATCATTCACAACATTCAACAGATTTTAAATTTACATGGTCCCATTGAGTGGGATCATAGAAACAAAATATCTTATAATTATAATGAAGACACTCAGCTATAGTACTGTCTCACCAGAGGACTCTGGTTTTATTCAAAGCTTTATTGTGTGCCAAGGTCAAATTAATAGTTGGATCTACCAGAACTTTCTTTAGCTAAGTCAAAAATAAATCTGTAGCAATTCATATTGGAAACAAAAATGAGGATCCAAAGATTTTACCCCAGCCTATCCCACCGTATCCCAGCGACAACCAGGTGAGTAGCAAGGTATACTATGTGCACATCACATCTGTTTGTGTGACTGTTTCTTCTAATCATGTACAGCACATCAGGTTGCATTATGTATGAAACATGCATATGTGTTTAAATAATATACAAAACATTCTTGACCCTCAACTCTCTTTGTCTTCAGTACCAAGGAACCACATTGGCATACTGCATCCTAATAGAATAATAAAAACAAAACAAAATAAAACAAAAACAATCACATATAGGCTATCCTTTAAGAAAACAACATCAACAACAATAACTAACTGACTAATGTTGGAATACTTATCAAAACATTACTGGAAATTATTATTATACCAGCACCAAATGGCACTATATGCTCATTTGTTTCCTAAAATATGCACACTTAATTTTGCACATCTCTTGTTTACCTTTTATTATTTTAATTAAATGCTGAATATAAAGATACACCTGTTCTTATGATTTTCATGCAGCAACAACAGCTTTTTATTCTCTTCTATTTATGGATTTCAGTCCTGGACACCTGGACAGGGACAGATGTTAGTTGGTCAGGGGTTAGTGGATGCTGCCCTCATTCCCAGCAACCCCGCTCAGGAAAAGACACTTTCAGAACAACTGCTGCCTCCTCCTCCTTAGTTTACAGCACACTTCCCCCTTAAAGTATCTGAGAAGAGCGGCTGTATGCTTTGGTGCTCTGTCTCTGTCTGACTTTGTGGTGTGGCTTGTAGAGGCTGACGGGGTCGAGTTTATAGAAATCAGTCGTACATGATAAAGACGAAGCTCCTGTGGTTAATACTGAATCTTATTATTGGTCTCACTGGTGGAAATGATATGCAGGGGAACCCGCTTGACTGTGACAGGAAGCTATATTTCTGTTGAAATATCTTCTCACAGATGACACACAACTGGACTGCTGATCACAAAAAGGTAAATGCCTTTCTAATAAAAAAAAAATCACACTTTTTGTTTATGATATAGAGGGACATACATTCATGTTATTTTATTTTCAACAATTTGTAATTTATTCAGCTATATGTGGGTCTTGTTTTTGTTTTTGATGAAGTGAAGGACGGAAGGTTCTAGAAATTGGCCTTAAATAAATGTAAGAAGACCTGCTATTCTTGCTTTTAAATAAACACATAACCAGATAGAAAGCATCACATAGATTTTAACCAATAAGTCTGAACAAATAATTTACTTCTGTGTATTGAACCTTTTAAGACCTTCTAAAAACACAATAGTTGATGCACATGCTTATTTATATACAGAACACAAATTAATATGATGCATGAAACACAGAGATGCCAGTAACGCGTTACAAAGTAACGCATTACAGTAATCTGACTACATATTTTAACAAAATATAATCTAACGCGTTAGGATGTCCTACAGTGTAATCAAATTACCGTTACTCTTCATATTCGTCCTGCGTTACTTCGGCACTCCCCACTCCTTTCACATATGATTTGAAATCAAGCGCCGTGGACGAAAGTGTATTTATCTAACTCAACACACCTTCTCATTAACGGTGGTACAGAAATTTTATGTACTCGTAAGCATGCAGTTACCTTTCTTCGCTGAAACTTGACCTTTTTTAAATTGACAAACACAAATCATTCACTGCACATGACTTTAGAAAAAAATATGATATAGAAACTTATTACCCTGGTGCATGATGGGAGGTCCGCCTCTCCACTTCCGTCCGTCATTTTTTTGTTTGGGGGGTTTTAACTAATAAAGTAACTAGTAATCTAACTTAGTTACTTCTAAACCTTAGTAATCAGTAAAGTAACTAGATTACTTTTTAAAGAAGTAATCAGTAATCAGTGGTCAGATTACTTTTTCAAGTAATCTGTGGCATCACTGATGAAACACTAGCATGGGTTATAACTGACTGTAAGAACCTGTGCACTTCTTATTCTGACTATAAACTATCCACACCCGGGACATGTATCGGTTCTTAAGATATAATAGACAGAAAGGGCACTGTAACCTCAGAGTCCAAGCTGATAAATTATTAAAATGAGAGCAGCCTAACTTCTATTAACATGTGTTCTTCTATGCTATTCACTTACAAAAAGGCTAAATTTGATTCAGTGGTGAAGAGACAACAGAAAGGAACAAAGTCAATTACAGCTGCAGGGTTTTACAGCTGTTTCAATATGTGACTTTACTTGAACCAATGTGTCTGCTCAAATGACTCAGTGGCTCTATGAGGACATCACAAAGGAAATGTGGCAAATGTAAATAGCAAATTGACTCAAAATATTCTGCTTGAGATGGTTTTGAAGCTGCATGGTGGTCAAGTAGCTAAGAACAAATTTAAGTGGTCCTTTTTTCAGAATAACAGCTCTTCAAAGCAGCAACAATTTCATGTTGATATGAGACATAAAAGGTTTTTAAAAGGGGACACTTTTTTTCTTGTGTCAGCCCATGGAGAGTTTTTTAAGTGCATTATTAATGATTCTATCTCTTCCTGTTTGGTGTGATTTCACAATGAATTTACCAGAATTTACTCTGCTTGGCCTGCTGCTTCTTCAATTGCCCTTCCTGTTCTACAAATCTCTCTATGTTTCTCTCCATGCTGCTAAAATATGAAAGCAAAACTATAGTTGATCTAACAAATTTAGCCCTCACCATTCAGACCACATTAACAAGTTTTTTTTTTTTATAGGTTAGCTGTAACTTGACTGGCTGTAAATGAAAGGAGGCAACAGATTTCAGCCATCATGGATGACAATGACTCCACCTCTTTGCTCTCTGAGAAGCGCCTCATCTATGCCATCACTGTGCCACTATCAACCTCCATCATTCTGGCCAACCTCGTCATTATCTCAGGCATCTCCTACAATCGCCATCTCCACAACACAACCAACTACTTCTTCCTCAGCCTGTTAGTGGCTGATATGTGTACAGGCTTGGCGCTGCCCTTTATCCCACTGATGGGTCTGAACCGGGAGTTGAGTTTTAACTCCTGTCTGGTGGCCCACGTGTTTCCAAATTTCCTCTTCCTGGCATTTTTGTTCAACTTAGTAATGGTCCACTATGAACGCTACATATGCATCGTTGACCCTCTGCATTACAACAACTTGTGGATGCATCGGAGTTTCCCTTTAGCGTTGCTTATCGTGTGGACCCCACCACTCCTTTATGCATCTTTACCTGCTTTTGGGTGGAATAATTGGACAGGACCAGATTGGGATGGCTGTTGTGGGAGTTCCCAGAACTTGTTGCTTTCAAACTGCTCTACAAACCGCACCACCTGCTGCTCCTACAGGCGGGTCTTCCCCAATGCTTTCATCTACTTGGAGGTATACGGCCTTGTTTTACCTGCGATTCTTTTCATTGCTGGTATGACTGGTCATGTTTTATGCATCACCCGAGGCCAGCTAAAGAACATCTGCCGCCTGCATCGTGCAGTGGATAGAGGAAATCAGGCCTCAGACCAGGAGCAGAGGCTCAACCTGCGGTATACCCGCTGTGTGGTGGCGGTGTCGCTGACTTTTCTGGCCTGCTGGATTCCCTACCTTATTTACATGCATGTATGTATTGTGTTCTTAATCAGTGACACCAAGTGGAGTTCCACCACCCACATTGTGCTGTCTTGCACTGGAATCGGAAGCATGTCTGTGGTGCCGCTGGTGCTCGGCCTGGCCAACAGACAGTACACAGAACCAGCACACAAACTTTTCCAGATACTGAGAGACAGGTGGAGAAGGACACGTGGCTCAGAAGAGACTGCAGTCTGAAAGAACGTTCGTTGAAAAAATATTTATTAAGCTTTTTTTTACTTAAAATAAATACATAATTAAAATAAAAAATAAAGTTTACACCAGAAAGACAAGCTTCTATAAACTCTTGGGCTGTGTCCATCTCCCTTTATGTGCATTAATTATTTCTTTACATGGGCAAAAACCAAATAAAGTTAGCATACAAAGCTTTTTCTGCAAAAAATTAAAGTTAAAATTAAAAAATCATAAATTGGGGCTAAAATTAATTTTCTTTACTCCATTACAACAATGGATATAAACTTTGCTGTTTGTCTTGGTGACCCAGCAACACATTACAATGATCATGTTGTCACCTGCTAGCTCACTCTCAGGAAATAAAGCACCTAATTGTACCTTTAAGGGTACAAAGGATTGTCACTTGGGTAATACCTTCAAATAACTCATTTCCACTCAGTCTGGGTTGGGGCTGGACTGTTTGGTCTGGTTTGGTCTGGTAAACCCTGATCTCTGTTGCATTCCACACCCAGCAGTACCCTTACCCAGTTAGTGGCGTAGCAAACAGAAATTGATAGATGTGTCTGCTATAGTGTGATTTAAAAGTGGCGTGACACCTTCCTTGAATAATAGCACAGAAGAACGAAACATAGAAAAAAAGGACAAAAATGGCCACTTTGTTCTTATTTCCAAGTCGCACAGGAAGTGATGATTTTGTCGACCAATTACAGGATTTAAGTGTGCTTAGCTCCTCTCTTTAGGGTAACATCGATTAGAATGAGACCCAACGAAAGGTTCCCAAAATAGTACGTTCAGTCGGATCAGATATTTTGGCACCCTTCCTAATTTTTGCCTGTGGAAATGCAAAACAACACGACCCAACCCATCCTTCACCAACCCAGACCTGTTGGTGGAAACAAGGCTGAAAGTACCGTTGTTGTATACGCATCAGTAGACCAGTACTGTATCTCTGGGGTCTGGTTTTTTATGAGGTACAAATTGCACTGTTGAGGGTACAACAGCAGTACATTTGAGAGTACCACCTCACTGACATTCCTTCGTAACCCTAAAGGTACAATAAGCTACTTTATTTTCTCAGAGTGTTGATTATAAGCAATGTAACTGAGGTTTAAAGAAGATTATTATTTAGGCTAAAATACATTTTTTTTGTAATACATTTGAAGTCTTATATCCAAGAAATATAATTCTGGGTCATATCCTGTGCATGAAAAAAACACACTCATGGAGTCTTGTTTTGGGAGCATGTTGTTATGTGTAACTGCACAGAACAAAGGACATGGTCAATGGGAAAGTGGCATAGATTTAAAGCTATCAATTTCTCTTTAAATGGCAATATCACTGTATTGTGAGAGATAATTGAAAACATTAGAAGTACCAGTGTCAAATAAGGCTAACACCATATTTTAACAGGATAAATAGGAAACAATGTGAATGTAAACTTTTTCTGGGTGGCATTTAATCATCTTCAAATAGGCATTCAGCAGAAATAAAGTAAAGATTAGAACATCGTACATGTAGCTGATATGATAACAGCACAACTAGATTTAGTCTCATTTCCCCTTGTGCTGGTTTCCACAAATAAGCAGCTCTGAACAGGAATTAAGTTGCAGCAGAACCGGAAAGTCGCAGACAAAAAAGTAGTTAATTGCAGCAGTAATTCTTACACTGATGGATTGAAGATTCTGCAGTCTTTCTACCAACGTCGAGCCTAATTACACAATATGTATCTTGCAGCTCTGTTCAGCTGGTGTAACGTTACAACTTCAGTCAATAAAGCGCTCTTGTTTCTGTGTTGTACATCCTATGAATATATGTCAAAGACGTACATTTTCATCCTCATTGCTTAAGTTGCTGCTTGCTTGCATCAGTTGAACTGGTAGATTTTCTCCATCTGTCACCCCCCTGTCTGCAATGTTTACTCCTTTTTCCCTTGCTAATGTTTATCTATATTCTGGAATGCAAGCTGAAGAGTGGAGACGGAGGCTTGCAGAAACTACAATACATCTACCAGACAAGAAAAGATTAGCTCCCACAACAAGAACAAGCAGGGGAGTTTTCATAAGTTAAAAATTAAAGTTGAGTTTACAGTTTCTGTCAAATTGAGATCAATTATAGGAGGCTTAAATGAGGCAAAATAAGACCCTGTCATACTTGTGCTTTTTAAGACTATTTTAATGAGCTGTAAAGACCCATCCAATGGAAATTAGCTATTTTTGTTATGTTTGGTTAAACATAGGATATGCCATGCAACATTGCTCATAAAAATCTGGTTTTAAATGTGTATCCTGTGTATGTGGGTGGATAAGAGACAGCCGGCAGAGGCAAGCCGAGGAGGAAAAATCATGTTTAATCACATTAAAAAAAAAAGAAAACAAGATCTAAACTGTTGAGACGTTTGGAGCGCTGGGGTCATGGGATGGCTGTGTCACCATCCAGTATGTTTTCCACATCGGAATATCATGGTCATGTGTGTCAGGAAGACGGAGGACAACTGGGAGAGCAGGAGGAAGGAACAGGATGAAACTGTCCACTTGGTTTCACTTAGTACACAATTACTTTATTCCTCTAAGTAATGCCTCCTTAAGTGTGTATTTGTGAGAAAGACAGCAGACTTATTAGTCATATTGCTTTATTTATTAACAGTTGACCCAGTAATCTGATTTCTTGTGATTCATTTGCCGGATTTTAGGTACAAAAGGTTTAAACACACATGAATACTTGAGCAAACAAATGTCTTTGTAAACAACCAACAGAACAGAAAAACCTCCGTAATTTTTTTGTCATGAAAAACTACTGTTTTATGAAGACACAATCCTGTTGAAGTCACTTGAGTTGGACTGAAACAGATGCAGAGAACATGTAAGAAAACAGTGAAACACCAGAGGACTCTGAAGAACCAAAGATAAGAAAACCTTTTCAAAACACTGCTGTATTGTAAACAAATTCAAACGCAGATTCAAGGAAGAAATTCAACCTGCCAAGGACCAGGTGTTAGACGTTCACTCTACCAGGAAGCACACAAAATAAAATAGGTTGATTATAACTTTAAAAGACATCAGGAAACTCAAATAGTTTAATTTAATTTGACTATCTAATTCACATTTTGCGGATTTGTTCTAAAGCTGCAGTCAGTCACTCAGTGTAATGGGAGCTTTCGGACACGACTCGGCCTGATTCCACCTCCACCCGAATCAGCAGCCGCTTCTTGGAATTGGGGAACACTGGTGGGATTATGGTGGTGTCCGGAAGGGGAGTGCTGATTTCCGGAACGATGGTGGGTTCTGCAGCTCGTGGCTTCTCTGGAGGGTGTAGGTGCGATGGCGGGTGAACGTCTGCATGCAAGTAAGGACTTGGATTGGTTGGTTTGTTTTTAGAAATCTGAGCAGAAGAGAGGTTTGATTTTAGTGGAGCACGAAACATCAATTAAGCTGTAGATTTCTGGTTTTTGTTTATTTATTTCTATGTTTTGAATGTTTTATCTTACAATAATAATTAACTTTGGTGTCTTGTGCCCTACTAAAAGAGGAAATGTTCCCAGATCACTTAAACTAAATTGACATTTTAAGCTACATTTAAAGCCAACTGTAAATGCAAAATTTTCTTCCTTCAACGTCATGTTTGATTTGGATACAAAGCTCACTCAGCTGGCCTTTTTTCAGCTTTTCTGTATGAGTGCTCTTCGAAAAGCAACAAAACAAACCTGGAGTCATTAAGTGCAGCATGAATTTGACATGTAAAACGATGCATTGCACACTAGTTGAACTAAAATGTATTCTGAAAATGAGTATTGTCATACTGACTTTGTTAGAATAGATATTAAAGAAATCTATATTTTTCAATGAGTAGTTTCCATCTTCATAGTAATGATCCCCACAAGGGGGTGCAAAGGTTCAAAGAGATGATTCAAAGATTTTCTTGTAGTTTTTCCTTTTTGTAGCTTTGAGATACATGAGGGTTACAACACTTTAAACACTTCATCTTGCTATAAATGAAAGATGAAGAATTGCAAGCCAAAGATGTTGGGAATGATTCTTTTAAAAATCTGTCATATTTTTGTCCCATCAAGTTGCACTGACATAACTAAAAGGCTATAGCAACATGCAATATAGAAACCCAGAAATGCATCAGGACTGTTCATTTAAGAAGTGGTATTAAATTCTTCTCACCTGCACGGGGATGACGGGGATATATTCTTCACAGAGATGGAGCAGAAACAGTTGTTAGAGCAGGAATTTTACACTTTTATCTCATACATATTGTGCTCTCACCCAGTAATCTTTCCCTTTACATACCTCTCCTCCTCGCCCTCCAGGAGCTTTTGATAAGTGGCGATCTCGATGTCAAGGCTCAGCTTGAGGTTCAGCAGTTCTTGGTGTTCGCAGATCTGCCGGGCCAGCTCGTGCTTGGTCCGGTTTAAGGCCTCCTCCAGCTTTTTGATGTGCTCTCTGCTCCTGCCAATGTTTTCTTCACCGTCCTGTCTAACATCATCGATGTCCTTCTTCAGGGAGTCTTCCTAAAGGAGAAAAACCGAGAAGGGGGTTGGGTTGGCTGTTTGGGTGGACTGGGTGTAGATGGCTGAGTTATGTGTGCTTGTGGGTGAACCCAACCTTCCGTTTTAGAGAATCGAGGTCTCCATTGAGCCTCTGGATGGAGCGCAACATATCTGAGATCTCCCTCCTAAGGTCGCGCACTTCTTGCTCCCGCTGTCCTGCACTTAAGACCATAGCATCCATCTGAGAGGGAAAGGAAACAAAATTGTTGTGTTTCTGCAGATTTAGATTGACAGACTAAACATTTTCCATCTTTTGCTCACTTTTTTCTGGTTCCACTGCTCAGCCTCATTTCTCGTTCGTGCAGCCATGTTGGCATACTGAACCTCAATGGTCTTGACAATCTCTTCCATGTCTAGGGACCGTTTGTCAGTGTCACGAATGATCACAGTTTCATTTTGGACCTGCGACTCCAACTCTTTGATCTCCTGCAGGAGACAGACATGAGGAGAGCTGTTAACTGGAAAATATTCTTCATTTTCATTATCTTCTCCAGAGCTAAACATCTGTATGTAATTACCTCATCATAGCCAACCCTGAGGAAGTCCAGCTTTCCCATCAGGTCTTCCAGCTCTAGGGCCAGCTCTACAGAGTCCAAGTGTCCATCATCCACACCCTGTTGCACATTAAACGCATATGAGTGCTCAGACGGCATAAAGTGAAAAAACAAAATGTTGCTAACAATTGAGGAATTACCTCTTTGGCTAAAACAAAGTCATTCTCTAGGTCAGTTTTCTTGTGCAGCTCATTTTCATACCTGCAACAAAATGCAAATAAAGGATTAAAGAAACAAATTTTGACTCCTCTGGATACTTAATTAAAAAATAAAGGAGCAAA
Source organism: Melanotaenia boesemani (assembly GCF_017639745.1). Lineage (NCBI taxonomy): Eukaryota > Metazoa > Chordata > Actinopteri > Atheriniformes > Melanotaeniidae > Melanotaenia > Melanotaenia boesemani. The sequence goes on from NC_055705.1 coordinate 14,809,608, forward strand.
AAATCCTGTTAACTATTCTCCACTGTGAGCTGCTGACCTCTTCTTGGTGTCTTCCACCTCATCCTGGTTCTTTGCCAGCTCTTTCTTCAGTTTCTCCTGGTCATTGAGCAAGCTCTCAATTTGCTCCTCCAGCTGGTTCTCCAGGTGCTTCACGAGCTCATCCACCTTCCCTTTGTAGTCGTCCTGCTTCTTGAGGATCTTCAGTTTTGTGTCAAGCTTCTTCTTCTCATCCTCCAGGGCTTTTACCTAAAACACAGACAGTCGAGAAGCCACTGAATAGGAATTCAAAAGAAGATATTTTTTTAATCATCCCGCTTTCCAGATGGGGGCGGGGAAGTAAAAAGCAACGGCTGAACTACAAGGGCTCAGCCATGGCTGGGTGGGGACTTTTCTGCCTCAATTTGAAAGTTTTCTAAATTATCCACAAGGTGGAGTCCTAGGTGCATCTTCAGTAATGAGCATGCTGAAAGCAGCTTGCAGGACTGACTTTGTGTGGCCTCAGGTAAAAGAATTAGTATTATTTTGAGAGCAGACAGACGCTAAGTTAAATCATGCTTCGGGAAACAGGTTGTACAGTCCCTGTATTGTTCAGAAGGGTGTGATTCTGCTCCATAAATAATCTATTTTATGACACACTTTTCATTGTTTCAATAAAGGGAATTAACCTCTTGACACCAAGTGTTGCAAACTTGCAACAAACCACTTCAGGTCTTTTTAAATGTTTCTTTTTATTTTATTGATCTAATTTTTTAAAATATATTTTCATGGATTTACCTTTATTGTAATAACTTTTATATTATTTAATGATTACAAATTTATTTAAGATCTAATTGTAGTTTATTTTATTCCAGTTAATTTTTCCTTATTAATTATTTACCTCCACCAAGGCGAAGATTGTACAGTTAAATTATGTTTGTTTGTTTGTCTGTCTGTCTGTTAGCAACATAGCTCAAAAAGTTATGGAAGGATTTTCATAAAAAGCTTCAGGAAATGTCAGAAATAAAGGATGTGGGGGTGATCCGGATAATCCCCCAAATTCAATAATTCCTTTAAAGGGTTCTTTACTATTGGGAGATATGGATAATGTTGCCATTACAGCTTCTAACTCAAGAGATAATACCCAGAATCACTTGAAAAATAAATAAATAAATAATATGCAAGTTGGGCCTTTTGGGGATTTTATCAGGTGATTGACTCTATGGCTTGGTGGAGTGCTTCTAGTTTTTACTGTATTTATTTTTCTTTTAAGTATTAACACATTCATGCTTCAAGAGGTTAATAAACAGATTAAAAGTAGTAGTATTTCAAATACTGATATTTAAAAGAGGCTATTCTAAAAAAAATCTAAATACTTAAATGCACAGCTAAAACAGAAGAAAACAAATAAAAAGGGAAAATTGTGAGTTTAACTTTTTAAATTAGTTTATAAAAAATGTATAGTTGTTTCTTTGATAAAGTATAAAAGGTAATTTCCAAACCTTGTCAATCAGCTGGACGAACTTGTCATTGAGTGACACCATGTCCTGCTTCTCCTTGGTTTTACCCGACGCGTCGACCTTGGTGGGTTCGCTTTTGACCGGTCCCGTGGTGCCGGGCGTGTAGGTCCGGCTGCTGTAATCTCCTGGTTTAGACATAGTGAAGCCTTAAAAAAAGATAATTGAAGTCTTGGTGAATTGGCGAGAGGCGAAGGTACCTACAGCTCTGCGGATCACCTGCTTTTAAGGTGGTCGGCACCACCCATCACCCCACTCAACCTGTGGTTGCGTCCAATCAAAAGAGTCCAGGTGCAAGATTACAAGCACAGAAATAAAAATATCAACATGAAATTCTTGAATTTCAGCTTTGAACCTGTTTTTCTGGGGGTTGTGGCCGGATTCGGGAACCAATAGCATCAGAGGGGGGGCGGATTTTAGCTTATAGAGCAGGTATAAAACTCACCTGTATCCTTTCTATCCATTTACCATTCTATCCGACTCCAGCTGACACTGCATCCCAGCTCTCTTCAATCCAAAAGCAAAAAATGCCTTCAAACACCAGCGCCAGCATGTTTGGTGGAGCAGGCGGAAGGGGCTCCAGGGCCTCCGTGGCGAGCCTGGAGGGGCTGCGTAACGTGCTGCGCAATGACACGGACAGAGACTCCGCTCCGTTGCAAGCGGCTCCAGCGCGCAGCGCTTCTCCTGCTCCTGCTCCTGACGCTCCTGCCGCGCCTTCCACTCGTCCCGACGACAAGCAAACGCTGAATGGCCTGAATAATCGGCTGTCCGGCTACCTGGACAGAGTGAGGCAGCTGCAGGAGGAAAACCACGATCTGCAGAAACAGATTGATGACATTTTGGCCAAAAGGAAAACGCCTGAGGGACGCGACTGGGATAAAGTCCAGGAACCTCTGGAGCCTCTCAAGAAGCAGGTGGGTCTTCTTATTTCATATTTCTTCATTTTAATGTAGTATTTCTGACTGAATACAATCTCCTTTATTTATTTTTCCTCATCAGATCAAAGACATCACCATGGATAATGCAAAACTGCTGCTCCAGATTGACAACACTAAACTGGCCAATGATGACTTCAAGAACAAGTGAGTGGTAGTGCAATACCACAAATATCCTCTACCTTGAATACTTGTGATTTCTTTGATCACTGCTGGGTTCCTCTGTTCTTTTCTAGGCTGGATGATGAGACAAAGGCACGGAAAGATTTAGAAAAAGACCTGGAGAATCTGAAGAACATCTCTGAAGAAACCAAAATCAAACAAGATCAAACTCAGAAGGAGCTCGACTTGGTGAAAGATGAGATTGCTCGCGTTGAACAGGAACACAAGGATGTGAGTCTGGACACAAGCACCTGACAAATATTCACAATTACTGCGAATGAGATTAAAACATTAATGTGTTTGTTGCAGGAGGTGGACGATCTGTGTGAGAAGATCAAGGACTCTGAGGTGAAAGTTGAAATTGAATCCCAGAACTCCAACCTGGCCAAGATTGTCAACAATATCCGCAACCATTATGATAATCTAGCCAAGAAAAACCTACAGGACACAGAAGACTGGTACAACAGAAAGGTACAATCTGTCAGCCAGGTGTTCTGCTGATCTCCACCCACTCATCTGTTTAACTCACTGCCTCTGTTATGTTTTCCCCCTTTCCAATAGTTTGATAACATTAAGGTGGAGGAAGCCCAAAATGTTGAAGCTGTGCAGTCTGGGAAGTCTGAGCACAAGTATCTACTGAAGCAGAAGAAAATACTGGAAATTCAGATACAGACTGAGTTCAGCAAGGTAACCACATACACAAACACACACACACACACACACACGTATTTAAAATAAAAGGAAATAGTAAATTTCACTGCCAGAAAAGGCAACAAACATCAATATTTTCCATGTAATTCACAGACGTGTGTACACATTAAGTACTTGTCAGCTTGATGCTGCAGGGTTTTTAGCCTGTTGGTCCACTGCCCTGTCATTACAATGTAATGACAGGGCATTGTAGCTTCAGGTTTAAACCAGAAAAATGACGGTGAAGCACCTGGATGTGCAGTTTTGTCCTTGCAAAACAAAACAAACTATCAGCATGAAGGATTCCTGTGAAGTAATACGATTTACTGGATGTGCTTTAACCAAGCTGTATTCCCATCAGATCAATACTCTGGAGGAGACTCTGAGGAACACCAAAGCTGAGTACAATTATCAACTGGGCCCACTCAATCAGGTTATTCACGACATGGAGGGGGAGCTGAAGAACATGAGGTCGCAGGTGGAGCAGCAGATGGAGACCAACAAGAACCTTTTGTGTGTCAAGATGAAGCTGGAGCAAGAAATCAATGCCTACAAGCAACTGCTTAATGGCGCAACTGCTGATGCTGACAGGTGAGGATGAGGTGGTGAGGATTTCTAGGATCAGCATGTCCTTCCTTCTTTTAGGATGCACACTTTTAAAAAGGAAAATTATAAGAACACACCAAGATGCCCAGAAACGCAACAAAACTGTCCACGACTTGGTGGGTTATTTATATTCTTCTTCCCCGACAGCTTGGAGTTTGCTTTAGAGGATGCACTGCACAGTGGTAAGTTCTGGATCCGGCCAACAAAGACATAAAATAAATTCACAACCTTCTTACCTGATCAGAAAGTTCACCAAAGCAGACCTGGGTCGGTTACTGACTGAGATCCTTTTGGTTTTAACTTACAGTCTAATTGGATGTTTTCCAAAAGGAAGCAAAGAAGTAAATAAAGAAGGAAAAAAACTGCTTGCTTATCTTCCCGAACAACAAGTTCATAGTTCCAAAGTAGCAACTTGAAAGGTGTAAGCAGTATGATTAATGACATGGAGTGATTACTGAACCAGGCACAGACCAAAAAGCTAAAGACTTAGTGTTTCATGATTCAAAATTGAGACTTGAATGACAGACAATTAGAGAGCTATGAAATTAAGAGACATAAAGTTTGTTTGTTTTGTTAGATCTGCATTTTTTGCTGACCTTTCACAGCAGCTACTCTTTCTGGAACCTTGCCAAAATCAGTTAAATTACAGTTTAGATTAAGACGAAACTGCTACAAATATGAGACAAAATGTCTACAAACTGATTAAATTAATGAGCAAATAAGCTCAAAGAGGCAAAAATGGGAACAAATACAAATTAAAAATGGCCTAAGTAGTATATGGAAAACCAAATGAGACACACACACAAACAAAAAAAGAAAAGACATTCATAGAATTCTAAAAATATTTGTGAGGCATGCGGACAAAAAACAAAACAAAACAAAACAATCTGTGCCTGGGTTGTTTCATAATCCCCCCCATTACTGATGATATCGTTTACACCTCATAGTTATTAGCAGGGTTTAACACAAAAACCTCCCCCTGTGCCATTTTTGGTTAAAGGAATCACTCTAGGAATTACATTTACTGGCTTTCTTTCTCACTGTTGGATGAGAAGATGAATTAATTAATTACAACTTGGCACGACTGCAAATAAGTGCATGTCAGACTTGCTTTAAGGTCAGTGAACTGCACTAAATCGTTGTGAGATTGAAACTGCAACTAATAACCTGATGTTAACACACAAATAATCAAAAACATGATTTTTAATAAGTTAACCATGCATAAACTAATCCCTTATCGAGTCTCTTAGAATCACAAAGCTAATAGGAAGAACCAAAGTGATGCTTAATAAATTTACATGTTTAAAACCTGTAAATAAGTTTCTACTTCCTGTTTACAGACCAGCAAAAGCATGAGGAAGCAGTGAAAGAGGCAGCAGCTCTGGTGAAAGAAGAAAGTTCCCCCTCCAACAAATCCACTCCCCCCAAACTGCCTGAAGATGCTCCTGCTGAAGAGGAGGCGGCAGAGAAGGCCGACAAAGCAACTCTGGTTAGCAGGCCTGCTACAAAGAAGAAAACCAAAAAGTCCAAGGCAGAGAAGGATTCATCCTCCTCCTCCTCCTCCTCTTCCTCTTCTTCGTCTTCCTCCTCTGAGTCTGAGAATGAGTCTTCATGCAAAGAAATTTGATCTTTAACGGCATTTTCCTGCTTTCTGTTCTCTTCTGTGGCTCTGACACGTCATGTTAAAAATGCTGCTGCTGTCAAACCTGTAAAGTTACCACAGTTACGTACATTTTTTTCTGGTGTTGGTGAAATAATAAATAAATAAATGCATTCGGTTTTAAATCCAGAAAACTTGGCTCACTTCTTTTGATTCATGAATATATTTAGCAACTCAGCCACGTACGTTCAGCACATGAACCTATAAAAAACAAAAGCTTTATCTTTCAGTACAAAAGCAGTACAGGTATAAAAATGTTTACATTTAATAATCTATCCTTTTACAAAACAAATTAAGAACCTTAATATTTACACAATATTTAGCCTTAGTTTATCATTTACACATGCATTTGAACTTACAAATCCTAATCTACAAAATCACAAAACATAAGAGAATATAGTATCTCTAATTTTAATTAAAGTACCTAAAACGTTTTAACCATTAACCAGCTTACCTTTAGGGAGCTATAATGGTTAACTAGCCTTAGTCAGCACTCTTCATGCCTCTTGAATAGGTATACGAAATGAGGGCCGATTGCTCTTACAAAATGTACATCACTGTATCTTAAAGCACCAAGTAGCACCTTTAATGACCTGGATTTGCCCCTTAGTCATTCAAGACCTCAATAATAATAATAGCAGCTTTATGCAAACTATATTCAATGCAAAGTCTGAGTCTCTCTATTATCTGTTGATTTATGGACTGAGAAAATCCTAAAAGAAAAAGAGGAGACAAAAACCACTTTTTTAAAGAGTGATTTATTTTTCAAATGACCATGGTACAGACAACATGAAAGCACGAAAAGAAGGGATGGGGGAAGATTGAAATCATCCAATAAATGGATATTACATGGTGAGGGCTGAGGGGCAAGCAAGAGTACCAAATGGAGTAAAATATCGTATCAAAAATTTCATTCAATTTGTTCATATATATATTTATATAGGACTAATAATTCTCTTTAACTATGCAAAGCAAGGAATGCCCTTTTTTCCATTTATCTTAAGCCTTTACTCTATGTAGAGCCGACATTATTACTCATCCAAATAATAATAAAAAAGAAAAAAAAAAAGAGAAGAGACTGGACATATTCTTTTGGGAGGCTGGGCGGGGCATTTAAAGGCGTCCTGGAGTCCTGTCCGATGTGGAGTTGAGTCTCGCTGTGGCGCTTTTTGGCGCGTCCACTGGGGATTTTGATTTCTCGAGTGGAGGTCAGTCTCAACGGGAGAAGGTCTTTCCACTGTGAATCCCAGAGAGGGACATGATATTACATAAGATCATCAACAGGGTGATAATTAAGGTAAAATCTGACCAGTATTAATGTATTTTGCCATTATGCATTCTTTTTTAAACTTTTACTACAATTAATGTGATTTCTTTAACTACACCACATAACACAAAGTACTTATTCCATTCTTCTTAATGACTTCTGTAAATGTTTTTTTTTTTTTGTATGTTGGATAAAATCTCATACTTTGTCATATTTTCAAAGTGTCCTCTTCATCACAGTTAAAATAAATAAAAGATCATGAAACGAACCAACATTGCTTGCGAGTGAATCTTTCAGGATCTAAAAAAAGACGTTTTTATTCTTTGGTAAACAGCCACTGGGATGGTTTCATTTCATTAAAGGGCACAAACTAATAGTGATGGCACGCCTTCATTTAAGCTGTTCATCTTTTAATCCTTTAAGATATAATAATTACTGCAATCACAACTTGTTTTTCTGTGCAAGATTCATTTAAAATGACTGTCTTTCCTTTTAATGGGAGCAGTTTGTCTGCTTATTCCAGTTATACATTAGCTACAGAACAAAGACTCTCTTTGCTCCCACAGTACGCTTATCAGACCTACTTGGGTGAAAAGGACTACTTGAAGATTTAAAGTAAAGCTGAGCATTGTAAAAACTCCATTCTGATTCTTATTTAAGTCGGCAAACCCAGCAAAAAGCGCACAAAGTTTTAGTGCTCAATAAAGATAGAACAAAAATACTTGTGTCTTCGTGACTTCAGATATTGTATCTCCAGACTGAATCTGGGTGATTTTGTTTCTAACTGTAAAACTTGAATGAGACAATGTGCACGATTCAAGTTCACCACTGCATGTCTAAATATAAGGTATGGATGGTGCACACAAAAAGAATGAGATGCTTTCTGTTGAGTTTAATAGTACAGCTACTTTACTTCCTTCTTGCATGACTGCATTTGAACCTTTTAATGTGCACCGATTACATCAATGAGACTGTACGAAGAGATGCTGAGAGCAGAAGCTACTTACGAAATGGTCTTCATCTCCTTCTTCTCTGCGTCGGGTCGGGCGCGGTTCAGCACCTTGAGGAAATCTGACGTCTTGGCCCTCATACGCGTATGAATGTAAGCCTGCGTAAGAGACGACGTTCATGATGAACAGGTTCTACTTTTTAAAAACATTTAAAAGTATGCATTAAGGTGCTTCGAATTGTTTTCTGTCTGCATATTTTATACACGGAGACAAAATATCTTTAAAATGCAAAAAATGCTTTGTGCTCCTAGTTATTGTGTCTGGAGTAAAACACATCAAAGCGTTTCTACCCATGGCAGCCTGTAAATCAACCAACGTTAGTTTAGTTTGACAGCTGCTCATTTTCAAGCTCAAAAACAACATAAAACTAATTGAGGAAATAAGGAAAGTAAATGATCTATTTACACTAACCAATTATTGACTAATGAAGTGGATGTGATGAAGAGATTTAGTCTTGGTAGACACAAACTCACCTTTGAGCACTTTATGTGATAGTGCAGGTAGTCCCTGAAGGTGTGGATGAGGTTGATGGTGTTGTCTCTGGCATTGGCATTGGTGTGACGTGGGAACAGGACTGAAAAATGTTCAATGCAGAGAGTAGACATCAAATAAGACTGCTACATTAGTTGTACTTCAATGGAGGAAAAGAAAGGGGGGTACAATTCCTGCATCTTACTGACCAAAGGTGATGTATCCAATGTTGTCTCCGACAGCAGCATCTGTGTCCTTCAGCTCCAGAGGAGGCTCCCTGTGGCTGAAGAGCACCTGGGGAGCTGTGTGACTGGCTCTCCGACCCTCTTTAAACTCCTACACAGAGAAAAGGAAAACATACACAACAGCATCTTTTAGAGCTTTAATTCATTTCATTAAAATGAAAAGGAGTAAGAATTTGAATCCTAAGCTATAGAACAGTAACACTTAAAAGTCACCATGCTCGCTTAAAAAGTTTATTTAACCAGAATCATAATTGACAAGGACTGTGATTTTCATATATTTTTCCATGAAGAAATTAGCTTGATAAAACAAAATCAAAAATATTCATTAGCTAAATAGCAAAAAACATAAAATGTGTTCAATGTACAACAAAAAAAAAAGAAAAAAAATGTAAACAATTAATAATACAAATTGCTACCAACAGAGTATCAGCTGATTAGTTTATTTGTACTAGCTTCCAAGCCAAAGTGACTTACGTTAGTTAAGCTAACAAAACGTAATATATTACCAGTCAAAAGTTTGGACACACTTTCTTAGTTTTAAGGGAAAAGTGTGTCCACACTTTTTACTGGTAATTCCAAGCGGCAACCTCCTGAAATGTGAAGCCTACGCAGAAGTGCAAAAAATTGCAGTCCAAAGCCTCCAAAGCAGAGTCCATCTTGAAATTTGGGATAATTAGGGGCGTGTCCTTTTGATTGACATGTATCCAATTTCTGTGGCAAGAAGGGAGAGTGCAGCACAACCGCGGTTTTAAGCCAGCTAACAGCATGCCTTAGCTTTAGCCCGCCTACCTCCGTTAGCTGGTAAGCTACTGTTAGCCCCGGGTTAGCTCATAGCTACAGGCAGCGCAGAGTTTGATAGGTGTCAATCATCCACCCCCACCATCACAGTCCCACTCTCAGCTCCACCTCTTTGCCCAATTTTGGATTTTCCAGGAACTGACGACATGCGTGACCGCTGCCAAGATGGCGACGGTGGGAACCGCCCGATGAGCTTCAGTTCAGCTCTTCAGAAACCTACGGGTGACGTCACGGAGGCTCCGCCATCTTTTATTTACAGTCTATGGGTAATACACCTTTCTTCAGTGGCCTTTATCATACACACTACTATGCTAGGTCTCAAAATACATGCTATATAATGAATAACACTCAATCTTTCCAATATTCTGACATGAGATCCTTCATGTGCTTCTCCAAGGTGCTGTCATAACTTCTCTTGTACCCACGTTTAATTTAGATATAAATGAACAGAATTTATTTAAGTGCAGATCTTTTTTTTTTTTTCATTTGCCATCTGGCACCTATTTAGTTCATTTCGGAAAGTGTGATTGTATTACAGCTGCTAGAAATTTAATTTATCAAGTTTTAAGCATTTGGCCTGATGTATGTAGTTGTGTTCTCTTAATAGTAGATTCATCAATCCCAAACGGCTGCTCTTCAAATGACAGGCTGTTTTGCATCTACAATCTTCACATTTTACCAATGACCGTCATTTGGAACATTTTCAAGAATGCCTGCATGCATCTTCTGCATTTTCAGTCTTCAGAGCTATGCAGAGGATCAGAGGCCGTTCATTATGGATTCTACAAATGCCACCAAGTATTCTTGTCTCACCCCCAAATGATGACAGACTTAAAAGTGCATACAGCCTCACTCACCTGCATGAAGACTTTGCCAATGATGACATCATCGTCGTCTTTGAACACTGTGCTGAAGACCACTGTCACTCTGTCTTTCTTGGCCTCTAAATACCTGAGGAGAAAAAATACCTGGGAGTTTAACATCTGCAAAGAAATGAGGATTACCACAATGTCTTATTTTAAAGAAAAAAGTCCAGCAAAATAAAGGGAACCTGAAACCAGGCCCTTCCTCTGACTTCATTAGATGTTTGAAACTAAAAATGTTGAAGCTGTTGCTGACGTACATCGACTCATCATCTCTGTAGTGAACCACAGCCCTCTTCTCGCCCTCTTTTCCCTCTTCCTGGAACTTGAAGTACTTTTCAAACACTGAGGCGAAGCAGTTCCTCTTAAGCATCCCTGCCTGGTGGACAACCTCATCTTTATTGGTTGGTAGAGCATCCAGGTCATAGAGGAGGGACACGTTGTAGCCTGAGAGGAAGCCAGTCAGAAATGAGAAAATATTGCATGGTGGTTTATAGCTCATAAATTGCCACACATTTTAGTTTCACAGTTCATTTAAGGAACAATGACATATCCTGTGAGAAAGATCTCATAAAAGTTGGCACTTAAGATTTCTCTGTGGCAGATTGATATGATTTCAGTATCCTGCCTAATAAATTTAAACTTACCAGACTCTGGTGAAACCAGGAAATTCCCATAGACCCTCTTCAGTAGCTGTAAAACAAACAAAAAAAAAACAGCCATTATCTGTACCGCACTTCTCTAAATGTATTCTTCCTAAAAGCAGCACTTCACAGATAAACCACAACACAGGCTTAAAAAAGGCTAACACAAACTTAAAGACTGAAACTTACATGATGGACAATGTTTTATTACTGTGTTTAATTACTTGAATCTTGCAAGAAAAAGAGCCCAAGAGTTTAAGAAAACTTCATGGTCTAGATGTTTTTTTTAAAATGACTTTAAAAACAATGTTTGACACGTCCTTGATTCGCAGCTGATGTGAATTCACAAGATGAAGCAGTGGTTTAATAGAAAAGTCAACAAGTGTAGGAGCCGTAGGGCATGTAAAGAACCTTCTGCACAATAAAAACAAAAAGGAATGTGACAGGAAGGGAATGCATGACTTCTGGAGGTAATTGAAGGGGGGATGGATTTTCTAATAAATACCTGCGGTTTTGGAATGAGCTTCAGTATGCAAATCAGCTCAGGAATGACAGTGGACTAAAAACTGTCATGGTTTCCATTCATTTTCATCTCCATGTTATTTCAGCAAATTGGAAAAATGTGAGCGCATCTGTAAAGAGTCCTTCTGACAAAACAACTCGCCCATGACGGCTCCCCTGAGAAGACTTTCAACAGGCAGAATAACTGAATGTGCCACCGTTGAGATGTTCACTCATCCTTCTGCCCTTAAGCCTAAGGAAACGAGGAGGGAAGTTGTTGGACGACAGCCAGTCCGTCAACACAGTGTCTGCTGCTCGCAGTCAGCACTTCCTCGCCCGGGGTGAGTCACACAAACTCACTTCCTGTTTCAGACACAAGCTTCAGCAGTTGCTTTCTTCCTTACATGGCAACAGTGACTGCAGTGTAGGTATGTGTGTAAGAGAGAGAGAGAGAAGTCGGTTGTAATAATGACCTTTTTCTTTCTTTAATCATCCGTGCTTGACACTAAATCCCAACATAGACCGCTAACTATGTTTGCATTACTGCAGCTGTGTATCCTTGCAGTTCGCAGGTGTATTATCTGTTAAATCTAAAGTAATCACTGATAACAACCAAGCATTTTTCTTAAACATGTGTATGATTGATTTATTTTGACACCAGAGGAACAGAATGTTAAGCATATTGTTTAAACACAACTTTAAAAATCCAGATATTTCCTCTTATGACACATGAAACCTCAATCCCCCTCCCCACAGATCTTAGTAAGGCCTCTGTGTTTTACCTCATCAGCTCCATGCTCCTGCAGCTCCTTGTAGAACTTCAGGGAGATGCTAACCATCACTTTGGTCTTGTCCCCGTTAGGGTTGGAGATGTGGTACAAGACGCCATCGAAATCTGCAGTAGTAAGGAGCTATTTTAATGCCTGCATGTGATTCTGTCTCACCGCATGACACACGCGATACTGGCAGGGTTCAAACATGGGCAACAGGTTGATTAGATAATTGGATAAGCAGCAACTGATTTTTCTATTTTAAAAACTAACAAAAGGACACAGAAAGGTATTCAGTCCAACCCTGATTGTCTGTTTTTGGTTTAAATCAACCACTGCAGTATGCGTACAGTGCTTTTAGTGAAATTTGAGCAGTTTTTTTTTTCCCTAATGAACAAAATTAAGACCCAACTAACTGCAACCATGTACACACCCATCTCCACAAGTGCTACACAAAATACTACAGGACATACAAAAAACTCTGGCAAACCACATGGTAAGAGGCAGTCATGCAGATTTCCCCCTCAAAATGTAAAGCTATATAGCTAAAAAAATAAACAAACACATACTTAAAACTTTCTTATCAAAAATGCAATTAAATAAAATACACGTCTACATGAACAAATACTGCTTAGGAAAGCTAACAACTGAATTATAAAGGCGTTTGGTGTAAACACACCCTGAAGTAGCAACGGAGCGCTTACCTGCAAATGTCACATCGACAGCTTCTGGTTTGGTTCTGCAAAGAGAAAGGTTTACAAACACATGTAAATTACATTATTAAATTCATGTTCAGTTTTAAGTAAAGATGCAGAAGATTTTTCATTATTAGCTTCTCAACTAAGGATTAAATTTTAACATTGGACATAAGAGCTGCCACAATCATGAAACTTCAGTGCCAGTAATAAAGTAACTACTGCTACCAAAATTACTTTTAAAGATTCAAATTTTTCCTTGAAATATGACTAATTCTGATTAATGAGATCTTCTTTTTCATGTGATTTTAAACCAAAATGAGCACACAGGTTGTTGTTGCAGCTGTGGCTACTAAACCACAGCACAAGTTCATGTCATTCAACCTCTATTGAGCTTAATGAAAACATAATTCCAATTAAGTAAATGGTCTGTACTTATAAAGCGGTTTACATACACGTCACATTCACCCATTCACACACACATTCACACACTGATGGTGGAAGCTGCCATGAAGGGGCTCAACCACAACTCATCAGGAGCAATTAGGGGTTCAGTGTCTTGCTCAGGGACACCTCGACATGAGCTCTCCGGCTGGGGATCGAACTGACAACCCTTGGGCTACAGGACAACCACTACCCACTGAGCCATGCCCCCCCTGATTATGGAATATGGGTACCAATCAACTTAAAAAATTCTTGTCTTCACACACAGGCAACATCTATTTATCTTATTGAAGTTTTAATATCTAGAAACATCAGTCACTAGAGTTTTAACTTGAACTCTCTACTAAAGTCTGTTCTGTTGTCCTTTACCTTTATTAAACACCAACTAAATAATAAACAGCTGTAAATTAACCATTTCTAGGTGGACGCTGCAGAAACTTGTTCAAGCAGCACATTGTTAATGCTCCAAGCAGCTGCTGGCTGCAGACTTGACTCAGCTTGACTACAGGAATGCGGAAGCAGGAGAAAGGAGCAGTGGTTAGCTGACATGCAGCAGCTATATGGTCGTGCAAAACGGCGAGAAGCACATAAAACCCTCTCTCTTCTTATTATTATTTTAGTTTTTTTATTTAAAGATACGCTTCTACCGCACATAATGATCAGTCTTAAGCTGTTAGGCTGTGGTTAATTTACACGGAAGATTATTTGTCATACCAGATTTTTTGTGGTGACAGGCTTGTTTTAACATAATATGGCGCTGGATCAGTGCTTAAAACCTTAATACAATGGGTGGAACTTATTTAATAGGGTCATTAGTGGATGTTTGTGGGTTTTCAAACGAATTGTTTGGTTTCTTTTAATTACACATGAACAAATAAATGTCAGTGTTGGCTATATTGAGGTCGGCTAGCTACTTCAGTGTTTGTTAGACATTTCAAAACGCAGTTTTTAATATTGATTTTCCCAGCGGTGGCAAATTATACTAAACGCTTAGTTTTCTTACTACTACTCTAGAGGTAGGAGAACGACCAGAGGGGTGAAATTCAGTGGGATTACAATTTTTTGATAACACGGCTAGTGCAGACACGCCCCAGCTTCAGGCAAAGGAGCCTCAACGGACTAAATTACTTACATTATCTGTGGAGACTAGGACTTATTTACATCTATTAAGAAAGTATGGCATGATTGTACGCTTCTGTGAGCGTTTATAAACTGCTCATTTTAACGCAGTCGCATCTCAAGTGAAATGCTAAAGGGGAAGCTAGCTGGCTGACGTTAGCAGTGCTAGCCAGGTGTAACAATGATCTCTCACCCGTTGGATGCGCCGTCGAACTTAAGCGTCAGCGTCTCTTCTATGATGCGGTTATTGATTTCTAACAGGATCATCGCAGCGGACGCCGAAGTCGAGGAAGAGGGGGAAAGAGTGGTGCAATTTGGTGGAATGAACCTCTTTGTATCAAATCCTGCTAAATTTTCCTCCCTTGACAGACCAGACCGCTTCCGTCGAAGCTCTTCCGCCTGTGGCTTCCGCGTACTTTACACTCAGGACCCCACAAGATTTAGGTGGCTAAAATATAGCCTGTAGTAAATCCGCTATGATGATATATTGATAATTAGGGGAGATAGAATGAAAGGAAACTGACATTTCACTGAGTTAATAGATGTCAGAGATTGTCTGCAATGTTTATGGACAATCATCCTAACAAATCCGCAGTACTACAACATTCAGTTATACACTTATTTAAATCTATCTATCTATCTATCTATCTATCTATCTATCTATCTATATATCTATCTATCTATCTATCTATCTATCTATCTATCTATCTATCTATCTATCTATCTATCTATCTATCTATCTATCTATCTATCTATCTATCTATCTATCTTATTATTATTATTTCTTACAGGCAATATCATCCCTAATTTAATTTACAACAATGTCATTGTTACTCTGGGTATTATTTTTCCAAAGATTTATTTATTTATTTTATTTTATTTTTATTTTTAGAAAGCACAAGCCTTTAATTGTTAGCATTTTATTTACATAACAAGACTTATTGTAGAAAATCTTCCTATACACATTAGATTATTAGAAACTTTTTTTCTGCGATGGACCCCACAAAGAGAAAAAATAGATCAAATATATAATAGCCAACTTCATAAGTCACTGTAGTTTTTTTTCTGATCAATCATACTCACAGAAAAAAAAGAAAAATGAAAATCATGAAATAACATTTAAATTTCCCAGAAATATATCTGCAGCTATATGTATATATATATATATATATATATATATATATATATATATATATATATATATGTGTGTGTGTGTGTGTGTGTGTGTGTGTGTGTATGTTTTTTTTAATGTTTTGGGGTCTTGTAAGATGATTCCTGATTGTATCAGAATGACAGTGCCATGCCCCTCTGCTCTGACTTTACCGGTTTTACCAAGTAAAAATGTTTTCTTCATAAAATGTTATCTTGTGTGTTTCCTCCTTATTTTCAGATACAGCACTGAAGCTGGTTACAGGAAACCAAGACTCATTGGCGACACTACTTTTGAGGCTTAAGGTTAGGCAATAGGTAAGTGAAGATGGTCTTTTATGTTCATTATTGTTAATAAATCAGATATAATTCTTATAGAGGATTTCACAATTTCTCAAGTAAAAAGTTATTATTTCTTATGTGGATGATTATTTTATTACTTGATGGAAATCAAATCCAGAGTGCTCATATGACAGAGTGAGATATATATATATATATATATGTACACAGTATCTCACAGAAAAGAGTACACCCCTTACATTTTTGCAAGTATTTTATTATATATTTTAATGGGTCAACACTATAGAAATTAAACTTATTATTTATTTGTAAACTATATATTTGGACTATTGGACTTTTTAAATTAATTTTGTGGTCACTTTTGTTATTGTTAGAAATAAAATAATAAAGATTTAAAATAAACAAAATAATAGTTCTACAGTTTCATTTGCCATTTTTGAGTTTAAGGGAGCAAAATTAGGATTTGAAACATCTTGTTCTGCCTTATCATTGTTTATTGTTTTCTTTTATGTTTTCTCTGTTATCCGCCTGCCTTTTTAAAAGTTTTTTTTTTCCAAATGATTTTGTTTACAATATTTAACCCTTTTAATTTTGGTGAATTTTGTAGCCATCAGTTAGTTTGAAGACAATAAACTGAATGTATTTATTATCAGAAATATATTAGAATGTGGGATAGGCTCCAGCTCACCCGCGACCCGAAACGGAATAAGCGGTCTAGATAATGGATGGATGGATATTAGAATGTTGTCAATTATCCAAAGGTTTGACTTCTTATGAAGTGAAAGATGTTCAGAGATGTGAATAGCCACCATGCAAGATTTTTCTCCTCGCATGTCACAGAAACAAAATACCACTGAAACTGGAGATAATCCAGTCTTGGTTCAATGAAAGCCTGTGTAATTGAGTATCAGTGTAATCAGTGTAATAGCAGTGTAATTGAGTGTCTTGATGCTTTCATTTTGCCTTGTTTTCTTTTGTTGTTATTATTTTTTTTCTCTTTTGTACCGAGCATCTTGATCAAATGTTTTCATCTTAAGAGACTAAAAGAAAAAAATCCAAACATATAGCATCTTGATTTGAATGCTGTGACCTTACTGGAACACTGCTTAAATTAAAAAGACTACCTTACGCAAGCTACTCAACTCAATTGTTTAGAAACCAAAAAAATGTGCAACTTGTAAAGCTTTAAGATGGTTATCTATGAGATCAAAGTTTATTCCGGTGCATAAGAATGACGGAATTTGTTTTCAAAACTGTCACCACTGAAACCACTTCATATAAAAAAAGAAAGAGAAAATCTTTCTGTCATAGGCCTCATATGCTAGAACATACAGTCATACGCTAGAATTTAACCTTTTCGTTTTGTGTTTGACTAAATCTTTCCTCGAACCTGTCTTCCTTGTATACAGTAGATTAAAGATCACATTGTTCAGTAACTGCTCCAGTTGTAAAAAGGCTTTTAGCACTGCAAACAAAATTCCACAGAAATCACAGCTGCATGTAAAAGACTGAACTTCTGTATGTTCAGGTGTGCTAAAAGAATGAGTTGGGAGGGGGGCGGAAAGACCCCTTTGTGAGTTTTTCTTGATTAATCAGCTGAAGCCAAGAAACCACTCGAATGTTGCCTTCAGAATAGCAAATACATTTTTGGTGATAAAAGTTTTAGTTAGAGACCAGTAGATGGTGAATGCAGTATGAGTAAGGAAATAAACAAAGCTGCTAAAGCAAGGGACATAGCTATGAAATGAAAAGGAAAGCCATCACATTAACTGCTGTAGTTGCTTTAAGTGCACCTGTCACAAGTTGGAGTTGCCATTTGAAACAGTAACAAAGCTCTCTTAAAGTTTTCTCCCTTTATATAACACCAATTGGTGTTGTTTTATAAATCACTGATAAGCCTGATTAGCCACCTTTACAACGAGCTATAACTTGTGAGGATTGTGGTATGAGCAACACAGTTAAACGTGTGTGTTGCTTTGTTTAGGATACCAACTGCCATAAGAAAGAAGACTCTTGTTTGAGGACTAAGTTAATTTGCATTTAACTGCTTTGGCAAATGAATTACTATGTTTTGAATACCAAATGAACCATTTATATCTATTTCTACAGGCTGTCATTGAAGCTGTCATCTTGTGCCGCCATATTGCTTTGTTTGAAATACCCACTAAAAAGAGAAGACAACTCTTGCTGGAGAACTACACATCTTATGTATTACAAAAAAGGGCACATGAGCTACTCTTGTCAAATGGGCAAGAAAAAAAAGGAAGTGAAGCAAATGTGGAATAGGTGAAAGAAGAAAACAAGAGTAACGTTGGCATGACTTTCTCAGAGGAAATCACTAAAGGAAGAATAAAAGTCAACTGATAAAGATGCAGTTTGTTATCAGATAGTGGGTTAGACTTTGTTTGAGTCGGCTACTATCTTTAAATTGGCCACTAGATGTCAATAAATGTTACAAATATACCAAATATGTGGTAAAAGAAGTCCTATTCAACAAAAAACAAAATGGTTTTGTTTTCAATTGATTCTGCAAATCCTGTTGTATTACTGTGTTTTTTTGTTTTTTTTTTAAATAATGTGAATCCAGATCATTGATTTTATTTCTGTCATAAGCTGTGGGGACCCAAGTGAAGGCAGGAGGCAGACCAGCACGGGTAAAAGGTTTAAACAAAAATCAAAACTTATAAAACAAAAAGACTTGAGTAGCAAAACTTTAGCATAACATGGACTAAATCTAACAGAAACAAACATGGCATGTGATATATCTAACACCAAACAGCACTAACAAACAAAGAGAACACAGAAAGCGATGAACTGGCAAGGAGGAACTGAAACCAATGGAGAATAAAAACACAGAAGAACAAACTAGACACAGGTGAATGAGCTTATCAGACCTAAAAAATACAGAACATGACCCTAAACACCAAATCAAACAGTAAACCAAGGAGCAAAGCATGAATCATGACAATTTCATGAAAATATTATTTAAAAGAATCAATGCATGTTTCAGTTTTAATTGGCCATGTGTGATAGGAAATAAGCAGATTTCTTTAAAATGTACCAGCTTTATTCTGTAATTTAATGTACTCAGAAATCTATACTTAACTTCTAAAACAATTTCATATCTTTAACGTAGCCGTTACAGCAATGATTTCTTATTTAATTATTCCGTACTAAAGAGAAGGCACCTTTACAAAGCACATGCACGACATCATTTTAGGTCATGTCAGGTGAATTTTGCAGAGAGCAAATGGGAATGTTTGTTAAAAAGTAAGTTTCTGCAACAAAACTTTAGAACATGCCTTAAAAAGACGGTTTGGATGCTTTCATACTCCAAATATAAAGGAAATTTATAGTAGACAACAAAAAGGGAGTAAAAATAAAGCAAGAAATATGAGGACAAGGTGACGTAGATTGCACTGCATGTTCATCATGGAATGAAGATCACAATCTGTGAGTAACTGGGCCTGTGTTTTCCACGGAACTGCACGAAAATCTGATAACAATCAAACATTTCCAGAGAAGGAGGCTGAGCTTAATGTTGGTGCCAACTTACCTTCTGCTGGTTGCATGTTTTGCCAGGTGGGTGTGAGAGAAACTGTTGACAACAAAGGTACACCTGTTTTGTTAGTCATCTTTGATGCCTTCAACCATACCATCTATAAGTTCAGCTTGTAAAACAGTTCCCAACACCCGGATACACACTGTTGACCGAAACAGATTTGCACATAGAATGAGAAAATAAGAACTGGCCATTCTTGTTTTGGGACTAATGGAGGTTGGCAGTGTGACAGTTTTGTCATTTACTGGTGCAAAGACTCAATGTGGCCATTAAATTACAGATACCTGACAGCAGGGAATGTAAGACTGCTGTGGCATGATGATTAATCCCCTCCTTTTTCCACTTTAAAACCCAGCTAACAGAGAAAGAGGGGGTTAAAAGAAAATACCTTTGTCTCATGATGCTCATTTATTTACTCAAAGAGCAAAAGGGGAGGAGGAGGAGAGCCCCTGTCAGAGAGGCATCCTGTTATTACTGAGATGTACTGTAGTTTGCATGTTTCTCTTAATACTTTCTGATGTTTGTCTCAACATGCAACACTCCCTCTTCGAAGGAATTCTCACTAAAAGGGCAAAAATAACGATGGACTTATGCTCAATACAAATACTTAGAGAGGGATCGTTGATTCAGTATGAGAAAAAAAAAGCAGAATCAGAGCAACATTTTGCAAAGTGTGAGAACATTTCAGCATTTCATTTCCAGAAAATGTGACAGCTGACATGACGACCTTCTGATTTGTGAAACACCTTCAGCACACAGCTGGTTAGCCAATGAGCCCCTGCAACACTACCAGGAACAGCTCAAGTCGAGACAAGCTTCACCAAAACAAAACATTCTAGCAAAAACACTGCTTATCATGTAAGAAAACATAGGAAGATGGTGAGCAGCATTGATCTAGTGTGTAAAAGTTTTAATTAAAAAGTACTTTCTTCTTCTTTAACTTAGAAATTGTAATTTTACTGGGCCTATAATGGTGAAATAATCCAACAATTTCCTAATTAGAAAAAGAAACATCTCTACATCACATATCTTGTGCATGGATGCTTCAAATTAAAGGTAAAAAGAAAAACATATATTAATAAAGCTTTATGGCTTTATGTTTAATTAATATATGTTTTAGGAATAAAATGTCAAATTCTTTTCATAGATGAATTAAAGAGGAGACGAGAGAATGTCTTTTTCTAAGAAAAAGTATGTGAATGCTGATACTGCTGAATCCTGTAAGCTTTATGATTTTAATTGAAGTAACTTGAAATGTTGAGGAATAATTCGAAAAGCTGATTTGTGTTAGATAAATGTTCTCTTTCAGACATTGTTTTAATAATTTTAAAATGTCTAAAGTAAATATTTCAATGTGATTTTTTTTCTGAAAATCAAAATGCACAAAGAAAGTTTAGAATTCCATCTTCAATCAGCCTGAACCCCTTACGAACAAACCTGAACTCTTGTGACACAGTTTCTCATCACAGGAAGGACGAGGCATTGCTAAACACAGAATTTCTGAGTGTTGAAAACTGTGGAAAGTCTGAAGTGAAAACTATTTACTGAAATCAATGTTTTTAAATTTTGTGATAAAAGCTGAATATTTCTAGAATTATTAAAGATCATTAAAAAGTTCTGTCTAAGCACCCTTCTCCTAAATGACGTGAATATTTTTTTGCTATTTAAATAGTTTAAACATCTTGAATTATGACAAAGTTATAGATGTCCAAAAATGTTCAGCAGTCAGAAGGATCTCAAAAAGTGTGAAAGCAGTATGAGTATTCACTCTGATAAGCTGACCACTCTAAGGCCCCTTGAGTTCAAAAACAATATTTATACCATGGTCTGGGTGAATACTCGATTCTGATTGGCTGGAGGGTGCCCTTTAAAAAGTAATAATGGACACCTTTAAAAGAAGTTCCGGCCAAATAGCCTTATTGCTGTAAATTATGCGCTGACTAAACGGTAGTTGGTAACCGTGGCAACAGAAACTCAGATGCAGGGCTGCAGACGTGCCAGATCAGCTCAGCCTGCAGGCTTATTGAACATGTAGGAAACTATCTGTGGACTTTGACTGAAACAAAATGTTGCATCATCCTCTGGACACACACAAGCTGTAAGAGCTGAACACGCCCTCTGAAATGTTTGTGCCACGTCTGCGGCCGACTGAGCTGCAGGTTCTGTGTCGGAGCCGGTTACCTTGGCAACGCGTAACAAGGAAATAGTCCACTCAGCCGCTTCTTGTGAAAAACTTACGATTTCACCGGTAAAAAAACAACATTAACACATTAATAATTTATTTAATATTTTTTTCTTTCCTAATGGACCGTGGTATAAGCGGGATAATGTCCTTTGAGGTGGCCATTATCATAAATTAATGGACTTCGGTTCAAGCCTCCGCATCGTCCATTAATTTATTATAATGGCCTCCTCATCAGGCATTATCCCTTACATAAATGCATGAGATAATTCCCATCTTTACAAACAAGTTGTACTTTCTTGGGTTTTCTGAAGTTTTCTGATCTGGACGGCCTCTGCAGTTCTAACTAAGCCAATAATATGAAACCTGTGTGTTTCATAAAATGTCTTCTTGTTTTGTTAAGACACGTTTCAGCAGAGAAGATGTGAGGGAAGCTGTGATGACGCAAGCAGTCATATGCAAGAACATACAGTACTGGTTAATGAAACAGGGCATTGGTTCAGCTTTCAGTGGGGACAAACAGCCACCCATATTGAGTCATTTTTATAAAACTGTGTTATTGGTGCAGAATCAGTTTGGTGTTATTCATCTCCGAAGCTTTCAGCTGAGCCTCAAGAAGGTGAGCCTTAAAGTTCATTCTCTTAAAGATGAGGGATGGTAGTTAAGTTAACGGTAGATAAATTGACTAAAATTGTTTGATTTAATTGAAAATTTCATATTGAAATACTTAAATGAGACAGAAAAAATAAACAAAAAAATATTTTTTTACTTTTTATAAATTCTCCATAAAGAAGTTTCGATGATATAGGACTGCTGTAGCCACTGGTGGCTTATGTTGACTTATATTTTGTGTAACTGACATAAAGTGTATGCTTCTTCTGTCCTTGTGCTGCATTCCTGCAGGTTAAGTTATCAATAGTCATTGGTAAAAAAAATAAATAAATAAAAGAAATATAAAAAATAGAGTAATTGGTGTCAGTCACATGTTACTGTTGCTTGTGTTTAGCACAGCTTACACAGACTTCTTCTTGATTTAGTTCACTTAAGTTTACATAATTTTTCATACTTGATTACCCAGAAATGATATGTTGCTTTGACACTGTTCATACACTTATATACACTATGAAGTTATTGTCATATTTGCTATTACTGTAATGAACTAGAATCAGTCTGTTTTCCATCCGTAGCCATGCCATTCACCTATACATTTGGAGAAGACTACTTTGACCAAAATGAGACCACCCCACTTTACATCAATCCAGAGACGGTGGCATGCGAGGCAAAGCAGCTGGAACCTGCAGCAGCTCTCATCATGTGTGTCATCCTCCTAGTCATCTTTGTACTGGCAATCCCAGGAAATTTTCTGGTGGGGTGGGTGATCAGCACCAGCAGACAGGTCTTGACTTCATCAGATGTGTACTTGTTTCACCTGACAGTAGCAGATGGACTGATGGCTCTAACGCTCCCATTCTTTGCAGTAGCGTACGTACGAGGATGGATCTTTGGAGACT
Organism: Melanotaenia boesemani; assembly: GCF_017639745.1. Classification (NCBI taxonomy): domain Eukaryota; kingdom Metazoa; phylum Chordata; class Actinopteri; order Atheriniformes; family Melanotaeniidae; genus Melanotaenia; species Melanotaenia boesemani. The sequence continues at coordinate 14,832,685 of NC_055705.1, forward strand.
TCCTGTGCAAGATCCTCAACCTTGTCACTGAAGCTAACTTCTACACCAGCATCATTTTCCTGGCTTGTATCAGTATTGATCGTTTTCTTGTGATTGTCCATGCCCATGAGGGGCCCAGGAATGTTCAGAGGAGGTGCAGCAGGCTCCTCTGTGCAGCTGTGTGGGCCCTTGGTTGCGCCCTGGCTCTGCCCGCCCTTTTTCATGTTGCCCACCCCAGTGATGACTCAGAAGAGTGGATTTGCACCGAAACGTTTGACATTGGTAGCTCTGTTGTTTGGAGGCTTGCCAGTCGTGGCCTCCGCCACATTTTTGGCTTTGTGGCCCCACTGGCTATCATGATAGTTTGCTATACCATCACCATCGCAAGGCTGCTGCACACTCGGGGTTTCCAGAAATACAAAGCCATGCGGGTAATCATATCAGTAGTGGTTGCATTTCTCCTGTGTTGGACGCCATACCATGTAACACTGGTGGCTGACACGCTGTTGAGAACCAAACTGGTTCCCTATGACTGCGCTATGAGAAGATCAGTGAGCTTAGCTCTGGGTTTAACCAAAGACCTCGCACTGACCCACAGCTGCATCAACCCTTTCCTCTATGCTTTTGTGGGAGAGAAGTTCCGGAAAAAAATGACCCGTTTTGTTCAGAGGAAACTCCGAAAGGAGAGAATGTCGGGGTCAAGGTTCAGCAGGTCAACATCTCTGACCTCAGAGGGCAGTGCAACTGTTTTCTGAAGACTCAGTGGATTTATTTCCAACATACAGAAGGAAAGAATTTTAGCACAGACAATACATTTAATTAGAGTTAATATAGATTTATTTTAAGTTTTTTATGGATTTGTCTTATTTTATTTCATTATGTGTACACACCTTTAATTGCAGAAGATCCATTTTGTATTATGTAGAACACTGCTGCCATCTATTGGTGTCACTCTAATGATACCTCACTTTTCCAGCCTGTGATTACGTCAACTCCATGCTCCTTATTCCTCCTTCATTAGTCTTTAAGATAATCTTCCTACTGTACAGATCCTCAGTTTAATTAGCAATATTTTATCATTGCATATGCCTTTATCTTTAAGTGCTGCTATATTTTTTTATATTAAAAAGCATTGCTTCAGATGTTACATGTCATGTTCTGATACATAAATAAATAAATAATTTCCCCAATTCTCATTGAACCGACTGTCTCTCTCCAAACTCAGTTAATATACACAAGAGTTCTAGTGATCAATAAAATAATGAATAACTCATCTTTCTCACAGGGAATTCATCATTTCAGTGTCTGAACAACATAATTCACTGTAAATGAAAAATAATAAAAACTCTATTATCCATAAAACATCAGTTGGATGAAAACAAATTCTACCAAAGATGTATTATTGATAACCTAAGAGGATTCACTTAATTTGATTAAAAGAAAAATATATTTTGCATTTATAACGTGTCAAATGAAATTAGACTTTAAGAAAGTAAAAATAAAACAGTGGTAAAAATATCCAGTGATGGACTGTGTCGTCTGTTTTGTTTACTTTTTTGTGTAATACAGTGTGAAGGATGCATCTAAATTAACTTTTTTTTTATTATTATTTATTTATCAGGAGAGATTTATAGTTTAGGTTGCATATTTTCGATAACCTGGCTTTCTAAAAACTAGTTTACATGTAATTCCTGACAACTATCTACCACTATTATGCATTATTATAGTAGGTCAAAAACTTTTTTCATGGATATAAACTTAAACTATAATTGGGAATGTATTTAGAATAATCATAAAAAGTAAGGAAATGTGTGTTTTATCTACTATTTCTTTGCTGCAACAATGCTTCTTGACAATAAATCTTAAAAAGCATAAATTCATAAAGCCAGTTTATATTTCTTTTAAATGGTATATTTAATTACCAGCTCATCCCACATTTTCTTTTGCGGGATGAGTATGTGGGTGGTGCCCATAAAAACATTTTAAATATTCTCTGCTAATGCCACACAGTTTATTTTGCGATTGACTCTTGTTTGATGTCCTTTGTTGGATTAGATTATTGAAGTTTGAAGAAACAAATCATATCAAGTGCCACATACTGCACCACAGATATCTACAATAAAGGAGCTGCTGGCCAATGGGGCTGAACGTCCACACTGGTGGCCATCTTGCCACAGTCAGCTTGTTCTATCATAATATTGTTTTAATGGTGCATGCACTTTATAAATAACCATAATTTGCCCAATTTTATAGCAATTTGTTTGGGCTTGGTTTGTTATAAACGCTATGTTGAAGAGAAGTAGCTATGACAATGCATTCTTATGAATAATACTTATGAATAATGATAATGAATAATTATAGCTAATGATTTTAGAGCAGAGCTTTAATCATGGACTTTCATATGAAAATTAACAGATGCAATTAAAATACAAACTCACAAGGTATTTATGTTAAATCAATATTTAGGCTTCTAAAACTCAGCTTAGAGAAAGAGAACATTTCAATAAAAAAAAATATATATATATATATATATGTGTGTGTGTGTGTGTGTGTTTCCTCCTTATTTTCAGATACAGCACTGAAGCTGGTTACAGGAAACCAAGACTCATTGGCGACACTACTTTTGAGGCTTAAGGTCTTAAGGTTAGGCAATAGGTAAGTGAAGATGGTCTTTTATGTTCATTATTGTTATTAAATCAGATATAATTCTTATAGAGGATTTCACAATTTCTCAAGTAAAAAGTTATTTTTTCTTATGTGGATGGTTATTTTATTACTTGATGGAAATCAAATCCAGAGTGTTCATATGACAGAGTTATATATATATATATATATATATATAGTTATATATATATATATATAATATATTATTTATATTATCATAACACATTATAATACATTTATAATACATTATTCTCATTGTTCAGTTCAATGTCAGTAACATCATGGACATAAAAATTATATTTATTTGCACTAAATAAATAGGTATAAGATTTATACATATACACCCAGTAATGCAGCTTGTTGAAATCCCCACCCTGTACAAAGAACTAGACTATAGTGGAGATTTACACATGGAGGACAGAGATAAAAACAGAGAGATGTGTGAGTGAAACAGTGGAATTGAATTTAATACTGAAAAGGCTCCGAGATACACTGATATACGATTAAATGACCCAACTTAAGGTTTCACTAGACAAATACACAGGGCCTAGCAGAGTGAGAGAGAACTTCAAACGAACATAAACTACACCTCAGTAATCAAAGCACAAGCCCTTTTAAAATAAAACAGAAAAGTAATAATAATAATAATGATAATAAAAAAACAGCCCAAAAAAACATGGCTTGGCTAAAACCCTTTGAACAGGACTGTTTAGTTAAGCTTCTGGTGCATGCTCTTTCTCCAGTAGGGGTTGTGGCAACAATAGTGGTCTGGTCCAGACCATGGTCCGTCGATGGTCCGGACCACTGTGATGAGTGGTCCCTGCCACTAGGAGACATTTAAATCAGTGGTAGCTTCATACTATACATTTCAGATACCAATATAAGAAAGGCTAATTTTATTATTTATTTATTTTAAGTTTTTAATGGAAGCAAAATTCATCATATATAAAAGTGACATTTGCTAAAAGAATAGGAAAAATGAAATATTAGAGCATTAGATTTTGAGTCACTGGTAGGTACCATTAAAATTAATTTGTTAAAAGCTCTTTTTCCCCCACACATTTTCACACAACTTTTCTCCCCATGCTATGGAATAATAGAGTGACAACCACTAATAGGAAGCCAATATCTAAACAAAATTGATATGAATAAGGCATTGTCTTTGTAATGGACTTTATGGACATAAATGGAAATATTTTATCAACATTTTTCCACTAAATTTATTTTGTATTTTCCTAAAATAGAATTCATTAAAGTTCGCAAACCATTCCTGTACCCCCTGCTTTTTGTCTTACACAATGGTTTACAATATTCTCTTCTGAAATCAAGTTTAACAGAAACTGTAGTAGGAGGACTTAATTTAACTAAAATGATTACTACATAGTTTAAATCTAAGATATTCCATAATTATGATCAACACATCAGACAAACAGCAGATCCTAAACTTTTCTCAATAATAAAGCCCAGTCTTCCTTCCTACTTTCTGCAATCAGACTTTACAACTCCTCTACCTCTGTCAGAGCCACTGTTACAATTATTATTATTATTATTATTATTATTTACTGTTGCTGCTACAATCATATACTGTTATTATTACACTGTCACTTTTACTATTATTATATTATCATCTCACAAGTGCCCTTAAGTGCATCTATTCTATTTTTCTACTTATCTACTTCATTTTATTGTGCTTTTTTGGTGTATTTTGTGTACTATATCAGAATTGCCTGTAAGACCCAAAGTCAAGGAAACACATTTTATCACCCACAAATGGCAGAAAGAACCCAGTCAGTTCATCCATTTAAAAACAACAGGTGACTAAACTGCTATGACTAAAACAAAATAAAATGATAATAAATAATAGGCCAAAATAAAGTCAATAAGTTCCAGAAAACACAAGTGCAGCCCAGCAGATATTAATGAATGAAAATGAGTTTGAACCATCTGAAACAAAATATTAAACATGGTCATTCTTTTTTAAAAAGCTTAGTAACCCATGGGTGGTGGTTGGGGCATAAGAAATATTCGACTGAATCAAAATCTATCAAGTAACTCTGTGGTGATGAGTCGAAGGACCACAGCAAGGACCGCTGATATAGTTGCCACCCAGTGGCAGGGACCACTCACCACACTGGTGAAGAAAGTGAAATATTATTTTAAAAAGCTGTGGTAATTCTTACCTCTGTCGTGTGTCATTGTGGTAAAGATACTTTAGAATGAAAAAATTTAGAAAAATAAATTATTATAAAACTATGTAACCTGTGAACCGCAAAGAGACAGTAAACCGTTCAAAAACCTCAGTCAGATCTTTTGAGAGTCTAACTGCTGTGGCTCCAAAAAACAAAACAAAACAAACAAACAAACAAACAAACAAAAAAAGAAATCGTCACAAGAAGAACCCCGAGACATCAATTCCCAGAAGTCAGTGCGGCTACAAGACGACTGTACACGTGACTCACGTCTCAAAAAAACACGAGGCAGTAATCTCAACTTATTTTTCTGCAAGCTAACCTAAAATTGCTAACACGTACATTATGCCTAATGGAGAGCCAACCTGGTCTTGTGTAACCGACTTTCAGTAGCTTGCTTCTAACGGTATGTGATTATACTACAATGCTGCATTTTTTTCAAATTATTATAATTTTATCTTCTTTGTTAGCCAGCCATAGGCTGTGAGCTGTGTCCTAGTACTTTTGACTTACATCTAATATTAAATCTATTGTACAGGCCTGATTACTTGTGAAGCAAGAACAATCTAACAGGGTTAGCACGTTAGCAGCTATCGGGGGTCTGTGTAGATGGGCTGCTAAAACCCTGGCATGCTGGTTTGTGTAGCTTGTTTTCATTAACCCAGAAACACTAAACTCTGACCCAAATACTGAATACATATCAGTTGTATTTCTTTTGAATTGTTGTTTCTTGTCTATGTCATTTCTAGAAATTACAAAATTATGCTTTTTTTAAAAAAAAAAATAGCTGTAGCCAAAGAAACCTTATAGTATGAAAGTGTGGAGTACAACTCATGTGAAAATATTTAATTAGAATTTTTTATTATTATTATTTTATGTCACAGAATTGCATAGGCCACAAATTCTGCATGTAAGATATCAGCACGTTTGTAAATAGTTGTCAAAATAAACTCATGAAGGCCCCAAAATGTCTAGGGGTTTCAGAACTGGGTGCTACACCTCTTAGGATGGCTTACTGGCAGATGCAGACACAAGAACTCAGTTTAGATGTAAAAACCTAAAGTTATTTTTATGTACATTTTCTCATTAGTCTTTAGAAGTACGCAAGATTTCATGAATTTTCAAGGACTGTTATGCATTGTGGTCTACTTGTAGTTCACAGGCACATCTGAATTTAAATTTGCACATATCAGATTTTATGTTTACATAACTCTGCTTTAAAATGCCAGGGTTATGCTCTAAATTAACTGCCATCATAACAGCAACAACCTAGGCAAATTTGATGCATAAATCACGTTGCAGAACAAACAGAATAGGCAAGGCAAGGCAGTTTATTTGTATAGCACATTTCATGTACAGGACAATTCAAAGAATAACACAACTTCTGTTCAGACGACCTGTCACAGTTTATTTTAAGGTCATGTTGATAGTTCTAATCTTTTGATCAGTTAATACCTGTGTTCAGGAGTGCGATTGTGCATCCCTAATTCTGTTTTTATTTAGCCAATGTGAAAAGTTTACTGTTGTGTGTATTAGAAACAAAGGAAAATTTGTCAACTCTAGAAGCTCTAACCAGGAAAAAGAATCTTTCTTTGTTATAGAACCCAGTAGTTATTATAAGAACTTACTAAACTTATTCATACATGATAATAAACTGAATAATACTGTCGTGTTTTTTCTCTGTGTCTGCACATACTGCTTCAGAATCGCCTGACTAACAGACAGCATTGTTATCATTTCAGGTTCACAATGACACCAGATTCAGCCGCTGGATAGGCTGCTGTCATACAATGTCACACGGTGGAATGAAGCAAAGGTCAACACTTTCTCTTACAAGCAAGCAGCATTTTAACTGCCATTTCATCACCCTGCAGGATGTTTTGTTTTCTTCAGTTTAGTCCTGTCTGACTCAGAGCAGCAGAAGAGTTGGGAGGAAAGTTTTTACATTTTGCTCAATCATTCCAAACTGAAAGTCAGTAGCTTTTCTCCTGCAAACAAATCCTCACATGGTGATCTGACAGAGCAGAAACATTGCACTCTGCTTCAGAGTGACCACGAACCAGCTGCCACAATGGCAGCAGATGACACTGCAGGAAGTGGGGACAGATCCGAGGGGGAGAAGGAGATGAATCTTGAAGTGACTCCATCTGAGGACGCTGAGGCACATGAAGACGGAGATGCAGAGATGGCCGTCTCTGCTCCGGAGACCCAGTCTCCCTCTGAGGAGCCCCCAGAGGATGTCGGCGAGGCTAGAAAGTGGAAATGGGCTGTAATATTCTTGTGTTTCTATGGGTTTATGTCATCTATTAAGCCCGGGGAGGCTTTCATTACGCCGTATCTGCTGAGCTTTGAGAAGAACTTCACCAGGGAGCAGGTAAGTGATGTCCTACTACTTTGGTATATTTGCTTGGAAGTGATTTAGCAGAGTAACATTTCAGATTTTTTTTTCCCTAAGTGAAGCCATATAGAAGGTTATCCTCTAAAACTATTTAATAAGTTTGCCTTCATGCAGTTAAGCCCTTAATGTTAAGCACATACTGCCTGTGGTAAGTTTACTGATCCATCTTAATGTGGTCAAAGTTCACATTCCTCCAAAGTGGGGCAGTGTAATAGGTTTGTGAAAGTGGACAGATTTGTAGAGATGTGGTCAATATTTTGTTTGCCAGACTTTTTTTACTATTTATTTTTTTATCATGACCTTAAATAAAGAACTGGTTACCTGCCAAAAGGAAGATGGACTCACAGCAGAGCTAAAGATAAAGCTAACAGCCTGCATTTTTAATTTAACTAAACAGGTCTTCTCCACAGCCAGCTGTCCATTTTTCCTTCTATTACAGATCAGCTACACCCATCATAAATATCTGATTATTTTTCCCTTAAATTATGCAAATCTACACCAAAACTAAGCGGATTCTACGGCAGATTTATGACACACAGCTTGGTGTGTGTTTGCATTTGAGTTTCCAGTTTCCCTCTGATACAAACAAAGAATATTTCATTCCAGTTATTGGTAGTTTGTATATAATACCGATAGGCGGATCATGAAAACACGTCACCTCTGGCTTTCTGCTGTCAGACGTGATTGACATCAAATAACAAATTCTGAAGCTCAGAACCATTTAGATGTCATCAATACACTGTGTAAATATGTCGAGATGCATTTCCTTTACATTTTCTGGTATCTTTCATCTGACTGACTATTCTGGCTGATGGTCAAACAAAAACAAACCATATTAGGACCTCACATTTGGCAACTGTTGCCTGTTTTTCTGCACAGCCCTTTTTTCTGGCATCTGAGGCCTTTTTAATATCCTGCCCTGGTTTTTCTGTCAGTAAACATTTGTTACTCAGCAGTTATTTGTCTGTTATATGAAATAGTTGGGCTTTTGGAAGTAATGTTAAACTTGTCATAGTAGTAAGTCAACAGGCTGAGAATATATCTATTTATCTTAACATCCAACCTATTTTTAATCCTTTTCCTTGCATTTATTGGTTAATGTTTATCTAAGTAAGCCGAAGTAATGTGCTAATTTTTTTATTGTGTTATGGATGAGGCTAACTGGTGTGATCTAAAGTAAAATTCTTTTACACAAAATCAGAGGAAGTTGAATGCAATGAATTGAACCCTTAAACATTATATTTGTGTTCTTTCTTAACAAGATGTGAACAAAAAATTGCAGTTTTGCATCCTAATTTCAATAAAATGCAATACTAAATTATCCTCTCTAGACCAGCTTTTAAGCTACAACCTCCAAGATAACAAACGTTAGTGTTCACGATAAAGTGGTTTTGGTGGATTATTTTAACGGAGCACTTGTATTAACTTTGGACATCCGATGATAAAAATTCTAAATGTAAGGCTTTAAAAATATCAGACGTCATAAGGAAGAAAAAGTTGTTTTTAGTAGATTTGGTTCAGTGCTGTAACAAAGAACCTACAACCCAAAATCAGCGTCTCTTACAAATTCGACTTCAAATAATTCATCAACAATTTCACAGACTAATCTCTTTGCAATAATGCATTAATTTTGACATCCTTAATTTATTTAACAAATGTAGGCTACATAAAGTTTTTTTTTTTACAATTATCCTGGAGACCCCTGAACTTATCTTGGGACATCTACGGGGTTTGGGTCCCCCAGTTTGGGGAAAGGCTGCTCTAGACCTGTATGAGTCCCATTACATTTGAGAACTAATAGCTTTAATCCATCTCATTGAATTCCAGGTGACCAATGAGATCACTCCTGTGCTGACGTACTCCTACATGGCCGTGCTGGTGCCAGCCTTCCTGTTAACAGATCTCCTGCGCTACAAGCCAGTCCTGATCATCCAGGCCGTCAGTCAGGTGGTCATCTGGGTCATTCTGCTCCTCGGTGACACGCTACTTCAGATGCAGCTCATGGAGTTTTTCTACGGCATTTACATGGCCTGCCGTGTGGCCTACTCCTCCTACATCTTCTCTCTGGTCAACCCGGTCCTCTACCAGCGCGTGGCAGGCTATTCGCGCTCCTCAGTCCTTTTTGGGGTCTTCACCAGTTCTGTGCTGGGTCAGCTGTGCCTGTCTTTAGGCAACATCACCTTCTACACCCTCAGCGCCATCTCTTTGGGTTTTGTTAGCTTTGTTCTGCTGCTCGCTCTGTGCCTGCCGTGGCCTAAGCGCTCCTTGTTTTTCAATCGAACGAAGAATCAGGAGGAAAAAAAAGATCCCGCTACCAAATCAGAACTGGACAAGATGAACCCGAAAGAGGGTGCACCGTCCACAGGATCCCGCTGGAAGAATTCTGTTTTTCTGCAGATGCTGCTGGAGGTTAAAAACGTGCTGAGCAGGCCCAACCTGAGGCTCTGGTCCTTGTGGTGGGTGTTCAACTCCACCGGCTACTACCTGGTGCTGTTCTACGTCCACATCCTGTGGAACAAAGTCTACCCCCCCACAGAGAACAAGAACGTTTACAACGGGGGCGTGGAGGCAGCTTCAACACTACTGAGTAAGGCATTCATCCAGTTTTTCCAGGAATAACTGGTTATACTTTGGGCAATACTCGGCTGCACGACAATAACAACAAATAAAATGATCTCAGATAACTGCAATGATTATTTCATTGTAAATTGTAAGAAGTTTATTAATGTGTAATTTGGACAGTGGGTGTGTTTCCCACTTGGCCGACACACTAATCTCAGCAGGTCCTGTGCTGCTGGAGGAGGGTCCTTGTAAAGTATATGAGCTTCACCTGTGGCTTTCTCATATTTTCCCTTTTTCTCTGAGTCTGTTTTGAGGTAAACGACACACTCCAAGTGTGATTGAGTGCAGGCCGTGCACATATATTTACATAAAGAGTTTATCACTGTAGATAAGCTGTGATTTGTCAGAACAGCTGTTTGTAGTGAACTGCTTCGTCTCCTGCTCTGGACAGATGACATCAGCTATTGCACTTTAAACAGCTGTAAAGCACAAAGGTAGCAGATTGCTGAAATCATGTGGCAGCAATAAAACCGAATCTGAGAGTAGGCGACTGATAATGTGATGCAATGTTGATGACTTGACAAGCAAAGACTTGTCATAGACAAAGAAAATATTCTTCTAAAGAAAAAGATTAGAAGAGTAGTGTTTGATATTGACTGCATTAAAATGTATTGATTAAAAAAAATCTCAGTAACGATTGTCTCTTTACAGGTGCAGTAGCTTCCTTTGTGGCAGGTTTTGTCAAAATTCGGTGGAACGTGTGGTCGGAGCTGGTCATCGGGGTTATCACGGCGGTGCAGGCGGGTCTGCTGCTCGTCATGGGAACCACAGACAACATTTGGGTCTGCTACGTCTCTTACGTCCTCTTCAGAAGCTTCTATCAGTTCCTGGTGCCTGTTGCTACGTGAGTGTCACAAGATGAAACTTGTTGGTAAACCTTAGGCATAGTCTGTCCTTTTTTTTTTTAATTTACTGAGGTCTTAATGAAGCTTCTGTCAATTGGGATTTCATTTTCTCCCCCTTAATATTGAATTTTTATTAAATATCAAGCAATACATATGTATCACATACTGATTAGTTTAGCTCTGGTCGTCCACTAGACTTAACCTTTTTTTTTTTTAAATAAACTTTATTGAGTAAAGCAAACAAGGATAATTTCTACAACAGTCTGCACGATCCACCCGTCTCAGTCAGAATGAAATATTGATCTGAATGAGTGTGATCAGATCAGAATCTTCTGATTGGTGTTTACATGAAGCATTTTTAATCTGAACACTGTTGTCCATATAAACATGGCTACTCTCACTCCAGTCATCTATGTTTCAAGTTTTGAGTATTTCACAGATGTTTGTTTTGTAGGTTTTGTACTGATGGTGCTTTCAAAGAACGTTAATTCGTTGTCTCTTTAAATCATTAAACTTATTATCTTATTTATTTCTTCTGTTAAGCTAACTGCACTTACTGGTCATTTTATTAGACACCCCTTTGCCTTCAGAGCTGCTTTAATTCTACATAGCATAGAGTCAACAAAGTGTCTGAAACCTTCCTCTGAGGTTTTCTCCACATTGACATGACAGCATCACATAGTTGCTGCATCCATGATGAGAATCTCCCGTTCCATCACATCCCAAAGCTGCTCTACTGGACTGAGATCTGGTGGCTGTGGAGGTCACCTGTGATCTCACTCATTACAGTGAACTGATTATCATGTTCAAGAAACCAGCTGGAGATGATTTGAGCTTTGTGATGTGGTGCATTATCCTGCTAGAAGTAGCCATCAGAAGATAAAAGGACCGATAACGGGTCATAAAGGGATTCTCCTCTGACTTCTGACGTCAGTAAGGCATTTTTTTGTAAACTGTTAATGAATGGAAACTCTGGAGATGGTTGTGTGTGAAAATCCCACACAATCATAGATCGTCAATAAGAATCCTGCCATGTTCGAAGTCACTTAAATCCTCCTTCTTCTTCATTCTGAAGTTAATTTGAGCTTAAGCAAGTCATCATGACCATGTCTACGTGAATACATTGATGCCATGTGACTGGTTGATAAGCTGTTTGTGTTAGCAATTAGCTGAAAAGGTGTACCTGATAAAAGAGTCTGTGAGGTTTTTTAACTGAACAAGTGAGGGGCATTGAATGCAGCATCATCTGAAGTTGAAGTTAAGTGGCAATGCAGATGGAGGAGGCTGGATAAAACCTGCAAATCTAAACAGTTCAATGAAAGTCACATTTCTAGGGATGCCAAGGGCGTGTCTTTGAGTTTCTGAGTTGTTGGTGACTAAAGACAGAGGTCCCCAACCCTGGTCCCCAAAGCCCATTATCCTACAGGTCTTAGATGTCTCCCTGCTGCAACACACCTGATTCAAATTAAACAACTCTCTGACAAGCTCTGCACAAGTCTGCTAATGAGCCATTAATCAGTGGGCATTGAGGACCAGGGTTGGGGACCTCTGATTCAAGGAACCTGGATTAATTTTTCTAAGCATTTCCATTATTTATTCCCTTTGATATGGGATTAAAACAGAAGCATTACCAGTGTTTTCCTTATGATGAAAAAAGGTTAGAAGCAATGTGAGAGCTGCTGTTGTTATTCAACTGATGTCATTAAACATTTACTTAATTTAAATATTTCTATCTGGTTTAGTGAAGTCAAGCAACAACATGCACATGGTATGATCTTACAGGCTGCTAATACAAAGATACTGAACACTGCAGAATTAAAACATCTGTCCCAATTAAGTCAAAATGAGTAAATAAGACTGACTGGATTGCAACTCTCTGCAGATGCATTTTGTTAACATGGAATACATTACTATGTTGTCGCCTCTCCACAGTTTTCAGATCGCCTCGTCGCTCACTAAGGAGCTGTGCGCCCTGGTGTTTGGCGTCAACACCTTCCTGGGGACGATACTGAAGAGCATCATCAGCCTGATAGTCTCAGACAAAAGAGGCCTGGCGCTGGATGTGCAGTCTCAGGTGATAATTCGTACCACTGTTTGATTATATTGAGTACATTTGTAAGGCTTAATCAAATCAAACTTTGTTTATAAAGTGCTTATCGTGCAAAAGCAACACAAAGTGGTTTACATAATAAAAACAATTTATTCATATTAAACTGCAATACAGATAAAACAAGCCTTTACACACTAAAGTATATAATATAGCAATTTAAAAACACACACCTGATTCTTGTCTCTTTCACACACACAATCACACACTCTTGCTCCCTATTCTACGCAAACATGAACTCCAGTCCTTAATTTTTGCCTCCAAACTGAACGTAGATGTAAAATTATTAATAGAAATAAACATCTGGCTGTGAGGAAACGATATCTTGGGGATCCATCCACACCAAGAGCCAGCCCACCCATGGCCACAAACGGTGCCACCACAGGACCACTCATGGCAGGCCAGGGTCCATGCCACAGCCATAGGCCTGCAGCGCAGCACCCCAAGCCACCCAGACAAAGAATATCACCAGCTTGAGCAGGCAGAGCCCCCGTTGTGGAGGTTCCCAATGATGAAAGCACTGGAGTTAAACATGTTAAACAAACATCAAATAAACCTAAAAATAATGAGGAGAGATAAGAATAACAAAAATAAAATGAGATGGGATAAAATAAAGCAGAATTAAATAAATAAGGTTAAAAGCTAAGCTAAAAAGAAAGGTCTTGAGCCTCTTTTTAAAAACATGGACAGTCTTTGCAGCCATGAGGTTGTCTGGCATGCTCACATTCCACAGACGAGGGTCGTAGTGGTGGAACGAGGTCCCACCATAAGCTTTAGTTCTGCAATAAATCCATTAAATGGAACAAGAAGGTTTAGAGGTGACATTTAGGATCTTACATTGCCCTCATTACTTGAATGAAGCTAAATTTGTTTTTAACTAACAATATATGCAATATTGTGTTGCGGGATCAATGCAGCATCACTCAAGACTTAAAAAAGAAAGAAGAGGCAAATATGTAGCTGAGATGGAGATGATGGAGGAGGGCATCAGAATAAATATGTAAACAGATTGAGATCAGCTTCCTGAGTAATAAAAATGCATAATAAAATAAAAGGCTTAACAGAAATATTTTGTCTGAATAGAGGAAAAAAAACTTTCCCCTCAGACTTCAGACAGCTCAGTTTGTTTCCAACTTGTTTTCCCCCCTTTAATCAGTTACAAGCACAAGATGTCCAGGAAGTGAAAACAATGCAGCTGAAAAAGAGTCATGACGTTGGCCAAGAAGAAGAAAGAGGGCTTTTAGGAAGTCAGAGACCGAAGCTAAACTCTTGTTTTAGGGAATAAGATGAGCTGAGGAGCCGCTTAAAGGGCCAGTACAGATAAATAAGGAAATTATTAGACTACCACTCAGGTAAAGTTAGTACTTCTATAGAAAAGTAGATTTGTTCCTAAATGCGGTTTTTTAGTATTTATTTCAAGCACGTAAACAAAATAAGGTGTAAATTTATTTGTCTTTGCCTATAGCTTACATAAACAAGTTAAAAAAACATTGAACAATACCACAAAAAAAAAAAACATTTGAAAGTTGAATTAAACTTTAAAATCAAACTGAACCAACACGAGTGCTGGTTTAATGATGGTTTAAAGTTTTTAATATTCACAAAACATTGACTTTTTTTCCTGATTTTCTGGTAATTTGATTGGAATTAACAGCACCTAAATTTCACCGTCATAACAAACCAGTTCAGTCTTCATACGACCTGCTCTTCTCACCATTATATTCATTTTTACTGCACTATAGTAACAGTCAATGCTGCAGTTGCTAGTTTGAAGCTCCAGGAACATTGCTGGTGTTACTGCGAGGCTGTTCAACTGTTCCAAGCAGAAAAAGCCACATTTTTACTGAGCATGTGTGCCCTCTAGAGACAAAAATACTGCTTCCGTCACCTTCTTTGTACAGCTGCTCCCAGCACATTTTAAGCTTAAAATCTGTTTCTGTCACCACTTTCAGTTTTATGAGCAAATGGGAACATAGCAGCTGCCTAGCTAAACCTGTCTTCTAACAGACAGAAATGACCAGAACCAGCACAGAGAAGATGATTTGGAGGTGCGAATGATCCAAAAATTAAATGTAGCTGTTACCACTGTTGTGGTTTTATCACTATAAGAGCTGCAGGCTTGTTGTCGTGTACACATTTCACCTTTTATGATAATTAACATGGACAAGAAAAACATTATTATATTTGACATGAACAGTGTAAATTAAATTAAAACACCTGTTTTCTCTTGCAGTTTCTGGTGTACTTTGTTTATTTTGCCTTCCTTACGGTCGTCTATTTGATCTGCGCTGCTGTGGTCATCATCCGTCACTTCAGAAACCAGTCCAGGGGAGAAGCCACGGCCAGCGACCGGGCCACAGAGCTCAGCCTGGTGGCTGCAAACTCAGAGGCAGAACCTTTGTCTAATGGCAAAAGTGCCAAAGCTTAATCACAAGGAGCATGCTGTCAGCATCTCATGTTATCTTGATCCCAAGCTCTTCACTCTCAGCAGGATTAGTCGTTTTCAAGTCTCTGACTCTGTCGGAGATGCTCAGTGTTAAGTGCCTCGTCTGTGATGTAAAGCTCCTGCACAGCAGAGTTTTTATTTAATGATCAGACAAAAAAAAGGAGGAAAATCTGTTTTATTTCATGCAAAGTGCTCAGCAGCACTGTGCTTTAGTAAAGCTGAAAAACAAAACCGCTAAAAAAGAGAGGGACCTTAAATGTCTTGGGCAGTTTTTTTTAATATTTCAGACCGAAGAACTTTTCTTATGCACATTAATTTAGACAGGTGTGGTTGTTTTAAACACTCCTGTTGTACTTAATGTTACAATTGCTGTGTTGATCCAGTTTGCAAAAGATCTGACCTCTTTAGTGTGATCACATTGAGATAATCATGAATGATAAATATGTTTATATAAAATGCAGATTTTTATGCACTTCATTTAGTATTTTAATTTTTTAATTTAACTAAAATTTAACTTTTTAATCTTTGCTGTATTTTTTAAACCTTTTTTTCTTTTGTATTGTAGAAAAAGCACAACAAAGACACTTGTAATCTGTTTGATACCTTGGAATAAGATTTGAATAATTTTGAGAAATAATTTCTACATTTTTACACTCAATTTCCTACCAAGTGTTCAATTTTAGTACCTCAGTTAATAATCTAGCAGCTTGTTAGTATGAGGCAGCAAAGAGGATGGCTAATCTCACATTAACATGAACAGGGTTGGTCCTGTAGAGGACAGAGGAATGCAGTGTTACTAAACCCAACCACAGGAACTACAGTGAAGATAAGGAAATGTTTTTCACTGCTGATTAGTTGTCATGTTAGCTCCGTTTTCAGTAGGATTTTACTCATTTTCACAATGTACTCACTATTTGTTTTATTTTGATTTAAATGATTCCTGAGAGAAGACTGTGAGCCTGTCTGAATGCTGTATAAAAGGAAATCAGATGTTTATTTTTATTCACAAATAAATTACATTTGGTGAGTTTAAAAAAATATATGCTTTTTTTTTTTATTGCTTTACATGATGAAGGTTGTCTTGAACAATATAGGTGTTAACTATTAGATATAGGTATTACGTATAGGTAATATCGGTATTACATTGTTTTATAATTTCTTTCACTTGCACAGCTGTGATTATAAAAACAAAAAAATACAGTATAACACAACAAAAACTACTTTGTCCTCGTCTGCCAGATTATTGATCCGAATAATGATTTCATAACTATAAGTTTCTGTTGTGGAAGGAAAAGCAGAAGGTTTATTTACAAGTAAAATCCGAATACAGCTTCCATCATCAGCCCTAAAACAGCTCTAGTCCTGTTTTTTATAGAACCTTAGAGTCCCCTAGAGCGAAGACCTACTCTTGTCTATTACCTCTTATGGTATTGTTAAGTTAACAGTGTATCGTATCCTGAGAAGCCATTCACTTTATAATTACCAGACTTTACTGAGCATCATTTTGAATCACCACGTTGGTACTCAGGGGCCCAAAGTGTGCCGAAAATATCACCCATGACACGCTTTGGCTTACTTCCAGCAGGATAATGCACCATGTCAGGAAGCTCAGATTATCTCCAACTGGTTTCTTTAACATGACGATGAGTTCACTGAACTCCAATGGCCCCCAAAGTCACCGGATTTCCGTAGTGGAACGGGAAATTCTCATCATGGATGTAGCATCGACAAATCTGCTATCATGTCAGGATGGAGTGAAATCACCACCTTGTTGAATCTACGCTATGAATAATTACAGTGTGCTGAATAAAGTGGCCATGGGGGTATTATTCAGCAAAGGTTTTCATAGATTTTTGTAGATTCAGCTGGAGTTGCTGCTCCCAGCATGAAAACAAGAAGAGCTTTTGGATTGTTGTTTCTTGTTTTGCATTCCCTAGCAGGAGGTCTTTTTTTATCTTCTGTTTATGCAGCTGTATCATGAATTTCCTGAGGATTAAACACTTAATTGTTTTGCACTTTATACAACGTTAAGTAACTTCCACATGTTCCCAAGTTTCAGGTTCAAGTCATTAATGCCATATTATTCAACATTTAATCAAAACCAACAAGTTATATATGCTTTTTTGCTACAAACAAAACTAAACCAAAAACAACACAAACAAACAAAAAAAATAACATAAAATAAAATAAAACTATAAAATGACTTTCACACTACGCCCTATCTGTCAGACTTTAACCACTGAAAAAGCTGCAGAACAAAACCCAATAATGGACCTGTTGGATTATAAGGCTTTGCTGCCCTCTAGCTTCAAGTTAGGCTACATATTAACAATTAAGTATTAAGTATGTGGCAGTTTTTAAAGTGGAGAAAAATATCTGTAATGTTACTGTATAACACATTTTGGAGAATTTTTTGTTTTCTGATGACCCAAACGTGTAGTAAGTTGAAGAGACCCAGGATGGTTAAGGAAGACAGTTCCTACAATGGTATTTTCCTCCAAACGAGCCGTCCTCCGAGCTGGGAGACTTGCATTGGGCTCTATGCAGAACCTGCTGGTGCTCGACTGGGCAGGGACCGTCTGCAGTTTGCAACACTTAAAAAATATGAAAGGAAAAAACTATATAAAAAATACTTTACCAAATTAAGAGCTGTAGTATGATCAATATGAGATGATTTATCAGTACTGTGAGTTTGGTGGCATTCCAAGATGTCATATTGTAATTATTGAATATTTTTCCTTTAATTCTTTTGTCCGTGTTATAATTTGCGGACGGTCCCTGGCCAGTCGAGCAGCAGCCGGTTCCGCATAGAAATCTGTGGAAGTCTCCCAGCTCGGAGGGCGGCTCGTAGCTCGCAGTCTAGGTTGCTGTGATTGCGGTGTTGTGTGTGTTTTGCAGAAGCAATGTTGCGTTGCTGAGTTGTTAATCCAGAAAGGCGTAATGTGTGAATGTGTTTGTAAGTTTGCCTTCATGTTGCAGAGATGAGACGCGTGAGTGGAGAGCAAGTTGGGGGATGAAGTTACAGGTGTGAATGAAAGTTTGTATGAGGGATGGTGAATGGTGTTCCTCCGGGGCTGTTGTCGTGCAGGTTGTGTAAGTTTCCGTGGTGCAACACAGCTGTGTGAAATGAAGGGCTAAAGGAGCAGAGTTGTGCTGAGCGTCATGTGCAGTATAAAAAGATGGCGAGAGGGGGAAGCTGTTGCTTACGGCCATACCACCCTAAACACGCCCGATCTCGTCTGATCTCGGGCCTGGTCAGTACTTGGATGGGAGACCGCCTGGGAATACCAGGTGCTGTAAGCTTTTACACTTGTCTTGAAAAACAGCAGAGGGCGCTGCTGCTGCTGCTGCTGCAACATGGATTTATGCAGGACGTCACAACTCGGATTTCATTCATTCATTGTTTTCATTTTCAACGCTAAACATCTGGATAATGCTTGCAACGACACACCCTTAAAGTGCCGCATGATGGAAAAGTTACTGTTAAATCGGCCTGGCATCATGATGTCAGCATATTATTCCTTAGTTACACATGAATCAGTCGTGTTTCGTCTCAGTCCTGTGATGCTCAAATCATTTGCTTTGCAATTAACTTCTTCGTTCAAACATGTTCACTTTAAGCAAACATATGAATAAAGCCTTCTCTTCATATACTGACACCTCGTGTTGTTTTACTTGCACTCTGACATCACAATATTACTGTTGATAACTTTTAAGTGGCCAAAATAAAATGAGGAAATCTGTTCATCCATTGTTTGACTTTTTCTTCTTTGCAAAATGTACAGAGAGGAGCTAAATTTAGCCAGTTAGCAAAAATATTAATATTTTATCCTTTTTATCAGGAAGCCCAACATAAATACCGTTTTTTTCTTTGTTTCACCCCTAGATAGAAGAAAAATTACAGAAACAGGTTTATATTCTGTTGATTTTATTAAATTTGTTGTAGTTTATATTAAAAAAAATCTCTTCGTACAGCTGCATATAGGACAAGAAATATGAAGCCAACACAGTACTTATCTCTCGGTGCCTTTTGTCTGAAAACACAATATGAAAACTTTAGTGTCTGAAACAAGAAAGAAAAAACCAACACTTGTAATGCTTTCAGTTAAGTAGAAACGGCAGCAATGCTAAACACAACTCTTCCTGATCAATTAAAACACATTTAATCACTTTAAGAGGGTTTCTGTTGCCGGTAAGACAGGGGGGAAAAGTGGTAAAAAAAAGATATATATTTTTCTCTTTCCTTGTGAAAACTGGCTAAAAGAAACATTTTCTAATGCTAGAATAAAAACAGAAGCTATATACATACACATAATTTAAACGTTTAGCAGACAAGAGAAAAAAAAAAACCAAGACAACAAACAACATAAAAGGCACACTTTTACTACCTTTAAATTCCTGATCATTTTTAAAATTTGGAGATTTGCCTCAAAACAAACTCACACAAACAGCTCCACGCATGTAGTGGCAGCACTGTACAAAGCTTTGATTGTTTGTTGAACTGGCCGCTTCAACCACACAATGGCTTCCTTTCTGTCCTCCGGTCAGCTCAGGTCCTCCGACATGTTGGATCACAATCACCCGCAGCCCTCGGTTTTTAAGTTGGTGGTACTAGTCTGAGTCAGATATGCAGACCGTCACAGGAAAGCACACTTTGCTGGGTTTCCTGGAATTGTTTAAAATGCTCTCTGGCTCTTTGAGAAAACTTTGAGCCGAAGATAGATCTGCTCTGCTTCTCTGCAGCCCAGCTTCTGTTAAATTATGACCTTCAATCTATTCTGTTTCCTCTTTGTGGTGCTTGTTTATTCTGATCTACAAACTATTGGTCTCAGCAGCTGATGACTTCGTAAAATGTCCCATTTAATATGTAACACCATCATAAAATGTCAAACCTTTTTCAAAGTGCCTAAATATGAGAAATGTCCCCTTAAGTCTCCTTATTTTAACTGCCAATCATGTGCTTGTGTGGCATTTGAAAGCCACTTGTAGATCAGTTGCAGGGCTTAAAGTAAAAAAAAATTCCTGAAAATGAACTTTTTTCCAGGGAGCGGAGGTGCAATTAGGACGTCTTTCTCTGACTTCATGAATTTACTCTACATCTTATTTTAAATATGATTTCGGTGAAACAACCATTGGCTTGGATGCTGCGTTCAAGACCACTCAGAGACAACGTTCACGCTACAGGTGAACTCGGCGGAGAAAACGAAGTGTGGTATATTGTCACTATTTGCTGAACACTGAAAACATGCAGCAGCAAGTTCTGCTTATTTTCGAATATGTGTAATTTCCGACTTTAACATTGTTCATTGTTCAATTCATTTTCTACAATTCAGAGTCTCAACCACTATACCCATAGGTAACAGTTTTGTTTTTTTTTCTGACTCAAAGCGAAAAGCTGGAGATCCGGCAAGGTGCCGGAACACTTTAAGCCCTGCAGTTGTACTTGTAGTTCTCCTAAATCCTTTTAGTTTCAGTCTGGAACTTGGAGATGGTCCAGTTTCAGGTCCTCATCTGGTGCCCATCTATTTCATGGGTGTTTCCTCTGCAAGATGATGAAGTAAAAAAGAAGATAAGTGGTTGAAGTAAATCATAACTAAAGATGAGCAGGAGATTTTTCTTTTTAGTAGCATCTTACCTTCCGTTTGGTCTCTTGGCTGAGCACGAGTGGTGCCGTTGGATTCAGCAATCCTCTCTCCTTTAATAAAAGTACACAGAAGTAAATCATTTTTAGCTTTAAAAAAATAATCTGACATTTTAACCAATGTTGAAACTTACGTGGCCTCTCGTTCCTCTTCCAGAAGTCTGAAAAAAACAAAAGTGACAATAACAGAAAATACAGCATGGAAAGACCCAAAGAAACCGGCGTGTTTGGCACAAATTATTATTTTTAAGTCAGAAAATGATCAAACTTACTTGCTTCCCACGGCATTGATGCTGCAGGGAAAAGATCACAACAGAGAATGTGTTAAAGAGGCCACACTGTGCCTAGTTTTTAAGGATTTCTTCATTTTTACAACTATTATTCTGCTGAGAAGTCAGAATAATCTTAAAATCAGTTGGTCTAAAATAAACAGACGTGTAGATGTGTTACATGTTTAAATAGGCACTTATTTTTGATGAGATAAGCTCTTGCTCCTAATCCCAGTCCAACAGGTTTCGGCTGTGCAGGTAAAAGCTACATTAACAGTAGGAATATAATATATATAATCTGGTAGTAAGAGTGCATGCAGGAGCTGTAAGATTACAGCAGTTAAACAGTAGATGTGACTTCTGAGGTATAAAAAAATAGCAGTATTATTATTGCTAGTAGTGTTAGAAGGATCAGTATAAAAAGTAATGTTAGTGGTATTGGTTGTTAGGTTACACTGTGTCCTTATTTGACAAAAGTAAAACCAAAATAAAGAAACACTGTGAGAAACTAAACCCATATTCAACAGCTTGCAGAACCATCTTAAGTAGTGAGAAGTTGAAGTTTATTCTTGTCTGTTTGTTCTCACTTTTATACTGAAGTTTGATCCAGTCAATGTTGCCTCAGTTTGACGTCTGCAGCCCTTTGTTTATGCAAATCTCAATGTCCAATCACAGCATTTTAGTTTTATTAGGGCCTGGATTTTTCCCGTCTTGTTTCTTTTTGTTTTCAGTTTCAATTCAGTTTGTTTAGATTTGCTGTTGGGTTTCAGATCAATGGGCCACATTCACCAATATCTTCTTATGAATCTTCTAAAATGAGTTCTTAAATTGTACTGAAGAAGTTTTAACGAACATCCTCCATCAGACTGATTAAGTTTTAGTAGATCATTTGTATAATTTGTCTTAGATTACTGAATACCAGGCTCTCTGCAAGTTGCCAGGAGGGTTTGCAGGTAAACACCCAAACATGCCCATAAAAGGTTGAGATTGAGAGCCGCATGCAGAGACAAAGACAAGAAAAATAACAATCAGAATACCAAAAGAATGAATGAAAACAGATATTATTAAGAAAGATGTGCACTGAAACCTGTTTGTCCTCATTTTTAAAAGTGTAGCACCTGTTTATTATTATTTATTAAGATTTAAATAAATTAAAAACAGTTTAATGAACAAATGTATAATGAATAACTTCTGCAACTTAACAGCGAGCTTGCAGTCTGGTTCTATGAATACATCAGGACACACGTCTTTGTGGTGTAGTGGCTAAAGAGGGAATTTATACATCGTAGAATAAATGTTCATCTCTCTTTACATACTTCTACGGTTTGAGAAGCAAATCGCTACCTGCATTGTCCAAACGCATCCAGCATCCTTTTAAGACGCGGAGCGCTAATGTGTGTAAATCTGACGAAATAAAACCTCCTGAGTCTGAAGGTTGGTTGGTGGTGTTATTAACCAGGGGGTTAGGGCATAACCTCCAACTACTAATAACTGCTTTAGTAAATTTAAATTATAGAAAGACCACATTCGGCAGGAGGATCTGGGAGTGGCAGGTGACTTGGATATTTATGGAGTGACATTCTTGTGGTTGAGGGAATGAATCTGGCATGTGTGCAATCTATTGCACCGATGGTGTTAAAAAGGCCAGTAATGAAATCACATCCCCGTCTGACTGCGACTTGTTTATGAATGACTGAAAAACAGTTACATATTTCCCTGAGATAATTATGTTAGGACCTGATCTGCAATATCTTACTGTTTATTTTAAAATAAAAACATCTTTGGCTAAATTTAGACTAAATTACAGTAAGGCAGGGGTGTCAAACTCCGGTCCTCGAGGGCCGGTATCCTGCAGGTTTTCATTGTTTCCCTGATTTAACACACCTGACTGAAATTAATGGGCTATTGTGAAGAAGCTGAAAAGAAGCTGTTGGATCCACTTGATTTTATATAGGTGTGTTGGAGCAAGGAAATAACTAAAACCTGCAGGATAACGGCCCTTGAGCACCGGAGTTTGACACCCCTGCTGTAAGGTGTCCAGGGGCGGTGGCTATGAAACTATCCCATATTATGAACCCCTCACTGCCGTGCTTAACAGTTTGTATGAGGCGTTTGTGTTGATAAACCGTGAATTTTGGTCAAAGAACATTTCTCCAGAAGATGTAATTTTGCAAACCGAAGCCAAGCTGCCATGTTCTTTTTAGAGAGAAGTGGCTTTCTCCTGCAACCCTCCCAAACAAACCTTGTTCAGTATTTTTCCAGTTGCTCTGTCTTGGACTTTAACATGCTAACTGAGGACGTAAAGTCCAAGATGCAGCTTTTGTTTTTTGTTTTACAGTTTCTGTGAGTATTGCATGGTCTGACCTTGGCGTGAACTTGCTGGGACGTCCAGTCCTGGTAAGATTGACATTGTCCCTAATTTTTTAAATTTGCAAATAATCGTTCTTATTGTAAAATAATGGACTGTAAATAATTAGGAAATGGCAGAATAACCATTAACAGATTGAAGTGCAGTAAGAACTGCTTCTCTAAAATTATTGCTGATGTTTTTCCTCCTTGGAATTGTGTTAAAAGACACCAGAATGCTGCAGACCAGCAAACCTCAGGTTGTATTGAGGTGAATCACACAGTTATCCAGGTAGAAACCTGGCTTGAGGAAGTAAAGATGTATTTAAGATGTTCACACAGATCATTTCTGTATTCTGGATTGTTTCCGTTAAATAAACGGTGACTCTGTAATTATGTTGTTGTTAATCTGTTTGTACAAGTTTAAGACCTGGTGGGAACAAAAAGATTTTTGTTATATCCTGATACACAGGCTTTAAATTTAAAGGGTACTTTCTGTTGTATGACTGTGTGTACTTGTGGATTGAGCTTATTTAAACACCGTGCATTTCAGGCTGTGGACTACTTACTCTTTTCATAGAAACACACCCCTAAAAGAAGAAAATAAGAGCAATTATAAATTTACATGTGACAAATTAAGTATGAAGAGATTTTGAGTTTGCAAATAGAAAGAGAATTATCACCCGTTTTGCACTTGTGAAATATGACCAGCAGCAGCACAGGCAGCAGTAGACAAATGAAGACTG
This sequence comes from Melanotaenia boesemani, assembly GCF_017639745.1. Classification (NCBI taxonomy): domain Eukaryota; kingdom Metazoa; phylum Chordata; class Actinopteri; order Atheriniformes; family Melanotaeniidae; genus Melanotaenia; species Melanotaenia boesemani. The sequence goes on from NC_055705.1 coordinate 14,856,937, forward strand.
TGACTCCTTTGAAAATATTTAGTTTGCTTTCTGGAAAATGAGCAAATATGAGGCTTTTAAAAATACTTAAATCATAAAAATCTAATAGAAGTCAAACAATGAGGAGCTAATGTAGATTTCTCAATAACTGAACACAATGATTTACACGAGAGAGAAAGTTTCTTAGTGTTTACTCACCAGGGGTGGCGAACGGGTTGGGGATGGGATTGCTGCTCTGCCGACTGAATTCATTATTCAGTTCACAGCTGAACTCTTTTATATTTGAAATTTCTTTCTGAGAGTGTGGTGACAAAAAAAAAACATTGCCATAAATTTAATTTGACTTTATTTTTAAAAATTTTGACAAGATTACTTCCCTTGAATAGTAATAAAAACAAAAAAGCTGCCCAAGGCTTTATGCCTTCATTAAAGAACCTGCAAAACCGAGGCTGCTGAGTTAAAGATCACTACCACCTCTGCCTCTTTTTTCACCTTTTAGTTTTACAAACTTTCACCAAACAGACTGAGTCTCTCCCCCTGTTGCTGCACCAGTAACTCGGTCCTCTGCAGGACACATCCACCACGAGATTGTAAGCTGTACTTGTGCAGTAACTAAAGGATCAGTCAGTGAACCAATAACATTAGCTTTGAAGAAAACACAACTACAAACAAACAAAAAACAGCTACACATTATGTACAATACCTTAATGATGTATTCATTCCCAGAGACTTCTGGCACCTCTTTATTGTCTGCTTTCCATGTGTAGCTGACTGGTCCAGCTCCTGTTGTGTCTCCTTCACAGACCAGTGTACATACACTCACTGTGCTGTCGCAAGATTTAAGGGTAGGTACAGGAACATCAGCTGTTGTTATTAAAGAAATAAGAAGAACAAATTACATCATTCAACACTGCTTATTTTTAAAAATGGGAAAATCTAACAATACTTAACTGGAGGAACAGAAAAATGTAAAACTGATGTACTTACAGATGACTTCGAGGAGGATTGGGGTGTCGACTTTGTTATTGATCTCTGGTGTGTACAGTCCGCTGTCAGTTGGGATCAGTCCTGTGATTGTCATCATTCCAGTTGAGATGTTCAGACGGCCACGCTCTTTAAACAAACACAGGAGATGTCAGCTTTTCAAGTAAAGTCACAAATAACAAAGACAAACACAAAATCTTCAAATCTTCTTCAATCTTCCAAAGTCAAACCTTCATAATGGCGATATGCACGTATTTCCTGTCTCTCCCATTTCATGGCGAGATTTTCTCCTTCTTTCCATATGATGCTGGTGTCAGCTGCAGGGACGACTTCTGGTTTGAGGTCAACCTGGCCGCCCAGTCTCCCGTAAACCTTTTTCTCTACAGCGACAAAACAGATGCAGTGTGCTGTTTATTTTGTCCAAATATCCTTAAAAAAATCCTCAGATTGACTGGATGGTGGTAAAACTTTATATTAGCAAAAAGAGAACTATTCTTTAAACAGAATCCCGTCTTGTATAGTTTTACTCAAACTGGACTCACAAAGTGTCACTGGAGGCCTCACACTGAATTTTTCTTTTTTAATTAATTGGCACCACTTCTTCCTTCCCCATTTATTTCTTCTTTTGAAAGGGGAACACAGAAAAACTAAAAAAGTAGCTCAACTACTTCAAGTCTATCTGAAAGGCCTTTTATGATACTATTTACCATGAAGTTTCCTAAACACTTATGCACATTTTAAAGATCTAGTGTGAAGGATGCAACTACATCTAGCTGCAAGTGTAAACGGCCAGGACTAAACACTGGTTTGTCCCTTCTGAGCCACCGCTGTATTCTGATAGTACAGAGATGAAATGACAAGGACCCATGCTTTCTTCATACATAAACTGATTATGCTGAGATTTTAAATCGTTTTATTCTAATGAAAACTCATTTGTGAACAGATTATTGTTTTTCTTCCAATTTTTATCATCATTATAGCACAAAACCTTCCCCATGACACAAGAAAAATGATAAAGTCCAGCAAGTGTTCTGAATGTTTACATCTTTTTGAGTTGGAAAACATGCATATAAATCATTTTAATATCAGAATAATTAAGTACATAGTGCGTGTTGTTGGACAAATTTTAATCTGAGCAAAGTGCAGTCACAATGCTGCAAAAGTGTGAAACTGACATAAAAATGAGCTGAATTTAAAGATATGTGTTATGCAACCCAAGAGTAATAGCCCTAAAAACTTTCAGTCTGAGTTTTGTTTATATTTGTACTATATTTACAGCTTTACATTAGAAATAATGTGTTTGAATGGATCATATTTACCACATGACTGCTACTGAGTCAGTGTGTCATCATGGCAAAATGAAAAAGATTTTAAATATAAAACTATTAGAACTGAATAAAGGAACACTTTCTGCTAAGATCCCACAGCTTGTGACTTAAAATGCATCAAACTGTGGAAGACACTGTATCCTGGTGGATAATGTGATGCATCCTTCTGCAACTGCAATGCAAATGAAATGACTGGTAGTGAGAGCCTCTTCTTTTCCAAGTTATGATATTCTACTTTTTAATTGTTCTATTATGTGCTGTGATAGATTATTATGTTCTTTACTTTTAAACTCTATTCTAATCCGCTTTAGTTTAATAACTGTTCAATTTTCTATTAATCCAAATTATCTTAATTTCTACCATGGTCGATTCTTTCAAACAGTTCTCTATAAAACAATGTCCCCTCTCATTTTGTGTCATATTCTTGTGGTGATTCACCCTGTGGTCGTTTTTTATATTATCTCGTCTTTCCAGGCTTTTTTTTTGTACAGGGTGGGGTCATGACGCGGAAAATAATAAACCACAACACATCTTGCACAGATACACAATTATAATGCGGATTTATAAACACTTCTATGGTGTGAATAAAGCTATAAACTGACCTGAAGCTGCGAACTTGACAAAAAGGATGAAAACCAACCAACCGGCCAACAACAGGCGAGCACGACAGGGCCTCATCTTCGTCAACGAAACCGGGAAAAGCAACAAGATACCCGGCTCCAGCTGTTGTTGACTAAATATACGTGTGAAGTAACGTTAGCTGAAAGCTAATTGCATTTTAGTTTGAGCATAAATAGTCGTTTTAGTAAGTGGCGGTACTACTGTGTGTAGTTGAAAGACGCTGAAAGTGAAACTAGTTACCACCTCAACGCGCTGCCAGTCTCCGCCTCCACATACCATGCTTAAAATAGTACGAACAAATTAATACTGTAGTGTGTTAATTTAAAAGAAAAAACAAAAACATCGTTTAAGGGTTACAGTGGTAACAGGCCACGTTTTGTTTGCAAAATTTATTTTAATAAAGTTAATTTCAGGACTCAGGATTCTCAATCCAAAACGGCACTTTTCCGCCCCCTAGCGGTCTGGGAGACTATTGCAGTCAGAAACTATTGTCCAGACTGGCCTCATTAAATTATAAAAGAGCATTTAAGATATGTCTGAGAATCATCAGCAGTTATTTAAGAAGGGGTAAAAAAATACATCTGTTCATTTTTCTGAATTAATCAAATAGTTGAAAGAAAGAAAGAAAGAAAAAGAGCCGCCAGCCATTCTCTAACACAAGACTTTACGTCTTGTGATTTCATATAGTACTGCAGAATTAATCAAATAGTAAAAACTCAGCTGTAAAGTAAAAAAAAAAAAAAGACCACGGCTTCATGGGGTTTCTGTGTACACTGGAGGCTGAAGTCTCAGGAAAGGACTGAACAGGTGCCCAAGTGTTCTGTGGGTTTTTGATTGTTTTTAAGTCCTCTTATTTCCTGTTTTATTTTGTACAGTTGAACTCCTTTGTGTATTCTTTATAAGTTACATCCTGCTCTGTGATTCTGGTCACACCTTCCTGTTTTACAATCCCTCTCTATTAACTTTCCTTTATTCGTTGCGTTTGCTGTCATGTCAGTCACTGTTGCTGCTAGTCATGTTTGTCACCAGTTTCTTGCTTATTTCAGTTTGTAAGTTTAGCTCTTCTGATTTTGGTCGTCTATTGAGTTGTATTTCCTGCTTGAGCAGTTTCTAAATCCAAACTGATTTTTGGGGGTAAATTTGTAGTTTCCGTAATTTAGTGGCGACATTCTTTGCAACACTATTTCACATTATGAAGCCATTCCACTTCAATCTGGAAAATAGTGTTAAAAGTCTCCCTTTTGTCTTTTTTCCTCATTTTTTAACTACTTTTGTAATCAGAGATGAGCACTGACGTAAATTACCTGTTTATATGTTCCTCTCTCCTTCTAAAACTGGCATAAAGCCTTTGTTTTATATAGAGAAAAAACAAAACAAGATCCTTTCAAGAAAGTATTAAGAACGTAACTTTTATTTAAACCACATTTAAGTGTGTTGGCTGGGTGATAAGACATACAATAAGACAATATAATGTTGCAACAATATGAGTATGCAAATTATTATCATGCTTATTTTTATGATAGAAGCCAAATAAAAATTGCTTTACAAATTCTTGGCTGTACAACCAGATCTTCATGAACCTTTTGTTGGATCATTCATCCTAAAGTATACTCATGCTGGGTGGGTTCAGAGGCTCTAACTGCAGCCACAAGCCTCCTTCGGCACGCAGAACAAGCTGTGGGAGACGGCGAATTTCCCCAGATCCGTTTCTGAGTTCAGGATTCACGCCCAGGGTGAGACGAAACCTGAGCAAGGTCAATGCCACAACGACTCGAAGTTCTGCCATGGCAAATTTCTGTCCGATGCAGTTCCTGTGAGCACATTCATTCATTCAAGTTACATTTTTCACAAACACACCCAGTTATATCCGATCTTATTATGGTTCTGCACAGAATCGAACCTGGGGCCTGAGGAGAATGGGATGAAGGCATGAGATGAGCGACTCTCAGGGTTGGTCGGGTCAAAGCGCAGAGGATTAAACTCCTGATTAAAGGGCAGACTGACAGGTTAGCCATAGCAGGGTTGAACCCAAAAGATAATTAAGTTTAATTTTCAAACTCTTACATGTGGGTTTGTCCAGACTTCAGGGTTGTGGTGTGTTCCATATATGCTAACCAAACAGATCACCCCTGGGAAAGATTTACATGAAAAAAGAGTTGATTTTCTATCAGATTAACAGACTAATCAGTCTGATCAAGTCTGAGCTCCATAAACCGGTTCCAGATGAATTATTTTAGGTGGTATAAAATGGGTTGCTGGCATGCACAGATAACCAGAAGCAAAACAAGCTTTTTAACTTCTAAGTTTGAGCTTCTCACCTTCTGGTACGATGAGATCTCCTGGTAGCGGCATGTCCTGAGTGTACTTCCTCGTCACAGCCTGCACAGGTGAGTGGAGCCTCAGACTCTCTCTGATGCACATGGTGGTGAAAGGAAGACTGGACAGATCCTCCCTTCAGATTAATATATGCAAATCAATTAAACAGAATTCTAAGTGAATGGGCCTGTTCAGTTATTCAGTGTGTGTGTGTTCTAACCATTCTATTTCATGTTCACTTCGTCCCTGCATGAGATCCATCACCTCCTGCCTGCATTTTTCCTGAAAGTGTGCGTGGCATGCTAAATTATACAGCGTCCAGCAAATCGCACTGGCTGTTGTGTCGTGACCTGTTGAACAATAGCAAGGATTCATTTCAGACTTTAAAGGAGGCTTACGCTCTTTTCTAGCTCTGTATTCTTTTATTTTGGGGCTAAATGAGAGTTGTTTTGCACAATCTTTCTGTTTAGAAAAATTTATATTTTTCTTATAATAACTATGAATGAAATCCCTCTCGTCTTCCGCTATCTGAAACAAGACATTTTAGATTTTTTTTTTTCTTTAAAATAGCACTACTGAACTTTTGCAAATGCCACAAAGTGAAATGCTACTGTAAAGTGACATGGCGTCCCAGAAGAAAAGAAATTTGAAAGTGTGGTCTCTCAGCCTTGGGATGGTGCAGGGCAACAGTGGCTCCAGAAATGTTCATAATGAATGTCAGTGAATCATTAGAATGAGTCAGAACCATATTTTTTAGGTAAAAAAGTTACATAATGCTGCCTTAAGAAGGAAGAAAAACCACTTTCTACTAAAGCCCCATTTCCATCAATAGGTCTGACTTGGGATGGGACACATCTTTTTGTTTTCACAGGCAAAAGATAGGATGGGTGGCAGGTAACAGAACATCCAAATTGTCTTACTTTCATGGACCCTTCCACTGTCACGTTCTTTATCATTATAATTCAAGAACGGCGTTGCAACGCTGTCATATTATGCTATAAGATAACTGTGACTATCTGGGTAATAACCGCCTATCAGGTATAGTTGACTGTGGAAATACAACAACGATCAGAGTTTACCACCCCAAAAAAGCAGTTTGAAAGTTGAGGTAATGTAATGATCACCTGTGACCACAGAGGGCGCTGTTTATGCATATTTAGACCTCACCTGCAAACATGAAGGTGTTGGCCTCAGCCAGAATCTCCTCATTTGTTAGACCTTGTCCATCTTCATCCTGTGACACAGTTAGTACCGATGTTTATTTTATCTTTGGCTTCTTCCCATCTCTTTTTTCCCCTCATTATGCTACATTTATTATGTTTATTAAAATCCTTCTGTTTTACCTTTGACAACAGTATAATGTCCACAAAATCTTTCTTCCTCTGTGGTGTTGTGGTGAGATTGGATTGTGTTTCTGTGCCCCTCTGCTGGTTAATGAGGACACGACGCTTCTGAACCACTTCCCGAGTGAATCTGTGAACCATGGACACAACAATATCATACAGTAATTGAAATAGATACCACTAGACTGGATTTTACATTAAAGTGCATTTAAATTTAGTGTGGATAAAAGCAAAACATTGTAAGATCTTGGGAGATACTGCACAGAGAAATATAATTCGTTCTGCTACTAAATTATAATACTTTTGTTTTTAATTGTACCTTAAAATCCAGTAGATAACAGTGTAATTAACCAGAATACAAAAAGCAATGCATAGAAAAACACACGTTTAGTAATATATATTTAAGATTTAGCTAGTTTTTGGTCACTTTCCAGTTAAAATGTACCATTATACTTGTATACTTCTACATTAACTGTACAACACAGCAGGATAAAGATTAAACCAGTGCATGCAAACTACCTGTGTACAACATTTAAGGCCTGTTTGAATCGTTTTCCCTCTTGTGTTTTCCAGTAAATCCAGTCCCAGTGGTGTAAAATCCTCAGGCGGCGATCTATTATCAGGTCACTGAGCTCCACTATGGCTGACACATACTCACTGCTGGATCTGTAGAAATGATTTAATCTTAAAACCACAGAACTAAAACAAGAATTATATGTTTTAAGTTAAAATAATGGAGACCTCACTCCTGACAGTTGCTGTTGTAGCTAAAGGCGCATTTCAGTAAACTGTCCAGCGTCATCAGAGTCACGTGATCAAACATCTCCAAGTTGTTTTTGCCTTCTGCTACCAGACGACGCCACTTATCCTTACAGTCAGTTGAAATACAGATGCAATACAATTCAAGAGAAAACAGAAAAATCACGACTTCATAAATCACAGTAGAAATGCAGAAATAAGTGATTTGTATTTGTGTATCATACATTTGTGTCTGTGTTTGTTCGTCTTACATGCATGGTGTTAGTTGAAGAGTTAAAAGTGGCAATGTAGGTTTTTAGAATATCAAAATGAAAAGCCGGAGTCAGGAGTCGTCTTTTGCGAGACCATTCCTCTCCGTTGCTCAGCAACAAACTTTGTCCTGGGACAAAAGAAACCGTTTTAGCATGAAAATATCACTTTGTAATTATGAAAGCAATAATTTGATTTAAATAATAAAGACTTAATTAATGTCTGATATAGTTAAAACAACATAAATTACACAAAGTGCTTTCTCATTATCTTAAAAGTGATTAAACATACAAGCAAATGGACAAAGGGTTTCCAGAGGAACGTCTTTGACTCACCCAGCCATGGACGTAGGTGGCCATAAATAAGCTCATCTTTCATTGTGATGTTGGCTTAAAGAGGCAAAGCAATGTGATGAAGAGAAACAAACAATAAACATCAGCTTAAACAGCTATTTTCTTGTTTCATCCTACCAGATGCCATCAGCAGCGGTTTGACGTAGTCAGGATGGAAGATTCTGACCAGGTGGTAGAAAGGACCGAGGAACCAGCTGCAGGAGTGTTTGTAGGTCTGAACTAAGTCATCCACCTGCAAGAGACCTTCTTCTGTGCTCTGCATCTGAAGGATTAAAGTTTATTTTATACTAAAGCAAACCTAAAATATTGATGCCTACATTGACGCAGACATGCTGTCATTGTGTTTTACTATCAGTATTTAGCAAGCTTTAAATATGTCTGATATTAAACTACATTTGTGTCCTACCTGGCCCATATGGCCCATCAGCCATGAGCGTGTTTGTGGCTTATTGAAGCAGGATAACTTGTGGGTGTACCAGGCATGACACACCAGCAGTTTCACAGTCCAAAACCCGACCACAGCAACCAGCACCGCTCCAAGCATCTGTGGAAGCAGACAGATGTCCATCCAGCTACAGATCTGAAAGAGGACACTGTGGATGAGAGCCATTCTGGCTGAGCAGGAGAGCAATTACTATCCAGGCGTCCTGGTTTGGTGGCAACTATTCTGCTGTGACAAGAGCTGCTGACTGTGGGAAGTCACTGATGTTGAAATATACGGAAGCCAACCTGCTCCGCCCCTTTATTGAAAGTATTTCAACATGAACACCTGCTGTAACTATTATGACACCACTTCCTGTTCAGTTAAAAAACACAGCCACACACACGTTACACAAAATAAAATACACAATTTCCACTTCATCACTTATCAATCAATATAATTATATCTTATCATGGGACAACACTGACGAAATAATGCTTTGATACAGTGCAAGTCAGTGTACAGCTGGTTTAATAGAGTAAATGTACTGTCCCCTCAAAATGACTCAACATGCAGCCATTAATGTCTAAATAACTGGCATTTAAAGTGAGTACACCCCTAAGTGAAAATGTCCAAATTGGGCCCAATTAGCCATTTTCCAATTAGCCAGAGTCATGTGACTCCTTAGTGTTACAAGTTTTCAGGTGTGAATGGGGAGCAGGTGTGTCAGTGCTCAGACTATACACCGTTCACTGCACCAAATTGGTCTGCATGGTTGTTGTCCCAGAAGAAAGCCTCTTCTAAAGACAATTCACAAAAAAGCCCTCAAACAGTTTGCTAAAGACAAGCAGACTAATGACATGGATTACTGGAACCATGTCCTGTGGTCTGATGAGACCAATATAAACTTATTTGCTTCTGATGGTGTCAAGCGTGTGTGACGGCAACCAGGTGAGGAGTACAAAGACAAGTGTGTCTTGCCTGCAGTCAAGCATGGTGGTGGGAGTGTTATGAGGCTGCATGAGTGCTGCCTCTTCATTGAAGGAGTCATAAATGCCAACATGTACTGTGACATACTGAAGCAGAGCATGTTCCACCCCCCTTTGGAAACTGGTAACAACCCCAAACACACCACCAAGACAACCACTGCCTTGCTAAAGAAGCTGAGGGTAAAGGTGGTGGACTAGCTAAGCATGTCTCCAAACCTCAACCCTAGTGAACATCTGTGGGGCATCCTCAAACAGGAGGTAGAGGAGAGCAAGGTCTCAAACATCCACCATCTTCATGAAGTCATTATGGAGGGATGGAAGACGCAACCTGCTCTGGTGAACTCCATGCCCAAGAGAGTTGAGGCAGTGCTGGAATATAATAGTGGCCACACAAAATATTGACACTTTGGGCCCAATTTACATGGCTAAATTGGGCTGTGTTGAGTTATTTTGAGGGGACAGTAAATTTGCACCTTTACACTAGCTGTACACACTTTACATTGTGGGATGCTATATATATATATATATATATATATATATATATATATATATATATATATATATATATATATAGGTTTGTTAGTTTAAATCATTTAACTGAAATGCATGTTCTTGTAAAAACTTTGTTCAGTGTTCAGATCACTAAATAAATAAATAAAAAATAAAAACATTAGGATATATCATAAAATGCACTGAGAGAAAACCTGAAGCACTCTTTATTGACAAAACAAAAAAGTCAAAAGGACAACTGCAGATATTTATTTTGCAAATATTAATAGTGTCATTAAAGTGCATAATTGTCAAATAACATTTGTAAAGTCACTGAGTTTTATTTTCTACCTTCTTCCGTATGAAATGGTGTGGTTGTGTAATACTTTTTCTAGTGAGCGTTTGTTTTTACGGGGAGCTCCTGAAGGCCACACTGATTTGTACCTTGTACACCTGCGAGACTGAAGCCACGGAGTTCCGGAAAAAACTTGTTTGGAAACTTCATCTTGATTTCTATAAGCAACCCTGGAGGAAGAACTAAAAACAGGACGCAGAGGGTGTTTCAGGTGTAATGTGTACGCCTATCAGCTTCAGGTAAGTTTTAATAAATTACATTTGTTTGGAAATTGAGGAGAAAGGTGGGTGTTGTTAGCTAATCAGGATTATTGGACAATTTAGCTACTCTGTAATACTCGAGAGAAAAAAATAAATATATATATATATTATACGTTAAACGCATTTTAAACATCAATTTAGACTTTCTTTTTATTTTTCGATTGTGTAAAAAATACTACAAATCTTTAATTTTGTACCATGCAGGTTATTTTATGTATGAAAAAGTCCAAATTAAATTTATTTAGTTAGTAATGTTCATATTAAAAACACGAGCCGCATTATTTTAGTTTGTTTTTATTAAAAGGAAACTGCTATAACTATTGTCATTTATTGTATTTCAATAAACAGTTCAAACACTTATAAATCATCCCCATTTGTATGATCTGTTTAATGTAATTTAGTAGGTACAGGTCAGCAGCATAAGTAGCGTCACTTACGTAGCTTTATGTCAACAATTTTGTTTTGATTTTTTTTAAAATTGTTTTTATTTAATTATATTTAGAATAACTAAAATATTAAAATGACAGATCACATAATAGCTGCTGGTAATACTTTTTAAAATATAGCAATATTATTTTCTTAGCTCAATCTTGCATCAACATATATTGAAATATTAAAAATTAGGGCCATATTTACACAGAGATAAGTTAAGATGTAGCCTATCTATTTTAGATTTTGTCATATGGAAATTTGCTTCACATGGAAGCAGGTTTTTGGGAGCCTGGCAATATTAAACAGTGAATGCCTTTAAATTTCTTTAAAAAATCAGAAATAGCAGTTTTGGCAATTCTGTAATTTCCAGATGTTGAAAGTGTTCTGGGCCCCTTATTCTTTTTGTCAGAAAAATGTTAAAAATCTTGAGTGTTCCTGGATGGTGCATTAGGCCAAGCTAGCTTTTTCCATCCCATACAGTTAGCTAAGGTAAAGCCTGTTCACTACCTGCAGATTAGATTGCTGCAGCTATATTTTGGTTTGGACCAACTCTCTTTTCATCATCTCCTGTTGGTCCAAAATGCAGCTACTTGTCTGCTTACTGGTGTAGGTGTAGGTAATATGTATTGCAATACAACAATATTTTAAAAGATATTCATTGTAAAAAACAATAAAGCTATTTAACTGACCTTTCCTTGTGTGTTCAGTCAGTTTTCATCCATGTACTGTGTAGTTTAGTGAGGCTTTTTGGTAGCTGCATGAAGGCGATCCTCAAGGAATTTCGGTTGGGAAGCACAGAAAGTATAGTAAAGTATATCCAAGACCAGATCAGAGAAGCTGGGAGATCAGAGATGAAACTTCATGGTTATTGTTGCAGTACACAGTTGATCTATCACACTTGTAAAATAAAATTTGAACTTTTTTTTTTTTTTTTTTTTTAGATTCTGATGATGTTTAAATGTTCTAAAAAGCTTTTCTTCCTGTTGTAAGTCTAATATAAGAACTGATTATTCTGCCAGAATCCTGTACTTCAACCTGCCTAAAAAACATCTGAGCTGTGATCACCTTCACTAAGCAGTTACATCAGTGCTTGAGGTCATTTTCACTATTTTGGTTTAATCCTCATGGCTTGATTTGACTTTACTAATAAATGACTTGAACACAAAGTATTGATCATAATGAGTCCTCACAAATGGATTATTTGCAACTATTGCATATTGATAAAGACTGGGATGTTACTTCATCAGACTGTATATAAAGATCTAATTAGCTTAAATATTTAATAAAAAAAATCACAAACAATTCAGTTTTAGAGCCTTTTAATAAAAAAAAAAACAAAACAAAAAAAACACAAAGCTGTTAATCTTTTCAGTTTTTTTATTCAGTAGTAAACTCAAAGGCTTTTTTAGCTTATTTTTCTTCTTGTCATGTTTCAGGTGTTTAGTTTTAAGCAAATGAAATGGCAGAAGGGCATGACGATTATATCAATCAAGGACGAGCTGTCCCTGCTTCCGGCTCCCCTCTGATGTCCCACAGCTGCAGATCCCCCCAAACGCGACTGCCAGTTGAAGCTTCTCTGTGGCCTCCCAGGAGTAATCGTCACTCAGAGCAGGATGAAGACTCTGGGGATTGTCCCATCGGGACGCAGTCAAGTGAACGCAGTTCATCGAGATTCTATGAGGAGCTCTTCTGTACCAGTCAGTCTTCCATCCCTCTGGTCCCTCTGGCTGGTGCCTTAATGGGCTCCTCCGGACCCCAGAGCGATGTGACGAAGCAAGGCTATCTAGGAAAGGTGGAGCGGAGCCACAGAAGATATTTTGTCCTGAGAGCAGGAAGTCACACTGGCCCGAGCCGACTGGAGTGGTTCAAAAACAAGGAGAAGTTCACTGCAATGGAAAAGTCTGCTGGGAAAACTGGGCTGTTCGGGTTGAACAAACAAGGGTTGGTGAAAGTAATTTCAGTTACTCAAAAGGATTTCTATGAAGCTTCACATTTAACTTGTGTCTTCAGTTAAATGTATCACAAAATTTTATCACACTTTAATTAGCCAAGTTAACCAGCTTTCACTGGGCATTTGCTATAAATTCACATTCAATAAGCAGCTATTGGAGTTCGCATAGGCTTATGGGTCATGGTTTTGGGTAGTTTACAGTAATAATAAACTATTCGTGTTGCTGCAGTACAAATGTGCATGGTCTCCACACGGCCTTTTATTATCTGTGAATCTGAAAAAGTTTCCTGCTTTTGTTTGGTTGGTAATCAAACCTTGAAAACCTTCTAGTACATCCACTGTGTTGCTCATTTGGTTAAAAAAAAAATCACAAATGTCATGTTTTAGTCTGTATGACTGGGTATCACTAAGTTCCTGAATCGAATCAATTTGATTCACAACATTTTGATTTAAATAAAATCTGATTCAATTCGATATTCACTTATTTACAGATATTTATGTATGGTCACAAATTTTTTATTTATTATTTTTTTTAATATTGAAGACATTCTTAGATACCTGTTTTTATAAAACTCTGAGCCCATTTACATGACCATCATAATCAGATATCTGGGATTAATCAGATAATTGTAAAAATCTGAAATGATGCGTCTGATGCTGATCTGAAATAATTTCTGATTATTGTCTACATTTACCAGTGCATTATTTACAGTTATACCTTCTACACCTTAATTTTAAAATATTTTAATGTGCACTGTAGGTGCTTGTGGTGTGGCCTAAACATTAACTTGTACGGTATTCTTTTTAAAGCCTAGTATCTATACTGCTACCTGAATAATGAATGTGAACACTTGACACCTGGTGATGCCACTTCCTGTGACTGTTGTTTGAGCATGGCGGAGTACATGGTCTTATTACTGTTTGCTAACATGAGACCCAATAAGCTGCTAAACCGTTTACAGGAGAATGTAATCCAATGATGAATGATAAAATCCAAGTTTGGGATTATCTTGGAGAGAGAAGCAAACATATTTTCATTCATTATGAAGCTGGATCATGTTTTCTATTGATTAACATACCTAAATAATAATTTTTTACTATCTTTTATTTTCAGGACGATTTACCTGCGCTGCTGTCTTGGCGTGAGTAGAATTGGCAATTCGTGTAAAGGCCACACGGTGGCGCTGTATGCCAATGATCAGACCATGGTTCTAGTGACGGAAGACCAGCAGGAACAGGACGACTGGTACGTAGCCATAAAAAAACTGATGGAGGAAGAGCAGAAGGATGAAGAGCATGGAGAAGGGGCTGATGAAGAGGATGATGGGTATTGTACTCTGCCACCTGCAGCTTTCTTCAAGGAGGTTGGACCAGATTTTTCATTTTATTATGTCACTATAGATCTTATCAATCACTATAACAAGTATAAAAGCTTGATTTAAGATTTTAATTTGGTTCTGGTTCTGGTTCTTTATTTATTTATTTTTTTATATATGCAATTAGAAACTGCCATAGATTTGGTTACATCTTTGTGGACAATAATATCAAAAGAAACACAGTGGGGAACAAGCAGATGTATGATACTATAGATATATTAAACAAAAAATAGTGTAATTAATAAACAAAGAAAACTAGTTTCAGCATGTAGAATAAAATTTTACTAAAGTAAAATACAGACAAAAACAACCAAATACCTCGTTGGATGCATGCTCCTTTCCAGAGCCCTCAGAAAATGTCCAAGCCCAAAATTTTCTTTGCAACCTGCAACATCTCCTCTAGACTGTTACGGGCGCATGCTTTCACCTACCACAAACTCTCACAAGAGCAGCCCAAGAGGATGTAATTGGGTTGTGGTTTAAAAACAGAACAAATACTTTACTCCCCCTATAGCTGTATGAAAAACAAAACTTAAACTCTTAATCTTTTTTTGGCATGGAACAGATACACAAAGATACAATCATGGAAACAAAAAGTATTTTAAATAATATGTTTGTCACACTTACAAAATAGATCCAACCGCTTATTATGTTTACTCCTCAGTGACCCAATAATTGGTGGTGGGGGGTAGTACAAAAAAAATTAATTTATTTATTTCAACCAAGGCTTTAGGTTCAGTGACTTGTGATGTCATAAGTGATATATGACCCCTTATTTTGCACATAGTTTAAAAAGCTGATTGCTCTTTTGTAACACATCAAATGGCTGAAAAACATTTATCAAAGTCTTGAAATATTACCACGATGTAAGAATATTGCTGCCCTGCTTGGTCCCTCCTCCTTTAATCTTCATCCAAGGTTTGGCCCGTCACAGTGAAGCCCAGAGGTCTGGGTAGTTCCAAACCTCTCACAGGGGAAAACCGGCTCTGTCTTACAACAACTTCACTTGTCCTGGTCCGACTCGGAGCCAGCAGTGATTTGCCATCTGTGACTATACCTTTATTGAGCGTTCGCCGCTTTGGACACCTGGATGGCCTGTTCTTCTTGGAGCTCGGCAGGTCGGCACCAAATGGTCCTGGAGAGATTTGGATGGAAGCAGGGGAACAAGGTAATTAGTTCATTTTCATTCATCTGTGCTAAAACTTGGAGATGTGACTTTTCTTTCTCTGCTTGTTCTGTAAAGGAAACTTAGCTCTGGCCCAGCAGATTCATGAGGCAGTTCGAGAGACGGTACGAGCTCTACGAGCTCTTCCAGACTTCAGTAGATCACCGACCTCAAGTCAAAATCAGCCTCCAGGCCTTCTGGCCTCAAAACGCTGCAGATCCAAATACAGAGACAAGCTGGTGAATGTGAGGCCACTTTGTCCCATGGTCTTATACCCCAGAAATCCTGACGTCCAGACCAGTCCTGCAAAATTACCCCCAAGGCCCCACAAACCACATGAAACAAAGCCCGAACCCTCCCTAAGCTTCCCCTTTCATGACGACCCTTCCCAGCCACAGCAGTCATCCTTACTCAAGACTGAAATGAACACGGATCAGTGCAGAGCTGCAGACTGGAGGATGCAGAGCTGGGACTCAGCAGAGGATGAGGAACGACTGGGGTACATGATAATGTCCCCTCAGACCAGCCACAGTTCATCTGGATTAGCACAGGATGACTATGTTACCATGGAGAGTCCACAGAAGCCCAACCGGCCAGCTTATTCTTCTTCATCCTCCTTCTCGTCCATTCAGACAACATTCAGCAGGTAAACGCTTAATTTACATCGTTACCGGTGGAAACCAAAGTTCACATCAGACTAAAAGACATTTTGCAGGATATTATACAGATAAATGGACTAAAAGAATTTTTAGACATTAATTTTTGCCACTATTTGTGTAATATTTTGAGTGATATGATGTTCTCCGTCTTTGCAGCACAACTGGTGACAGCTACCTTCCTCTGTATCTGTCACATTATCAGACTGAAGACAGTCAGCCACACTGGCTGGTGTCTTCAGCCCAACAGTCAGAAACAGAAGTGGACCAACTGGACACAAGCACCAGCTGCTCTGCTTCTCCGAAGGACGATGCAAAAGAAGAGCAGAAGTCTGAAGCCACTTCTCCGGATGGGTCTGTCTTGATCACTCCATTTGTCTTGAGTGAAGCAGGCAGCATAAGGCCACCACTGTCCCACCCAAACATCGATACGGGTCAGTCTAGTCCAGTCCAATGTGTCCTAGACCAGTCTGCTGACAGGAAATACTGGCTGTCAGCTTGTCTCTTTGCTTGCCTTCAATCTGAAGCCCAATCCTGAGCGTTTGGAGTCACGAACTGTGATGTTAGCATTGCAATGATATAAACTACATTTATTTACTTAGCCAACTGTAGCAGATGACCATGTAGTTTGTAGATGGCATATGAATCCGAAGCTGATGTCACCACCTGCTGCACAAGCTGACTGGTGTCCCGCAGTGTGTGGGCGCCAATTTTTAAAAGGGAGGAAAAAATAAGAAAAGACCAAGCTGATTTAAAAAAAAAATATATATATATATATATTGATATATTGATGTTAATTGCTGCATTGCCATCTCTACTGTTGTCTTGTGCTTTATTACATTTGTACAATGGACAAATGCTTTAAAATTCACATGCTTAAACAGTGTGGGGCTATCAGGTCTTAACATTGTGAGTTGTGTTTCAGTGCTGTATGTGAGAAAAATAAAGTTGCCTTTCTTGATAATTAAGGTGTCTCAATAATTTATTTGTACTCTATGTGACATGGGAGTTATATGGTTTTGAAGGAAATGTAAAACCTGTTTCTTGAACCCAATCCACACAATGCTAAACAACTTTTCTGTATTTGAAATAGAAATGATTGATATCTAGGTTTTAGCTCTAATGTCATACAAAGAGTACGATAAGTGACATGCAATAGTTTTTTTTTCTTGGAAATGTACAAATTCTAGGTTTAAAAGGTGATTTGTACCAAGGTAAAACAAAAAAAATTACAGCTTATGAAAACCCAAAAATCAAAACCAGAACATTAGAAGTTCCACAAAGAAGGAAAGCTTTAAAAGGTTATTCAGAAGAAGTTCAATGCTCTCAAGTGCTGCATCAAAGCACACCAATAAAAAGTTGAGTGGAAAAAAAAGGTGTACAACCAGCAGCTAGAGAGGATGGTCAGGAAAAGGAAAAGGCAATTCAAAAATGTATGGGAGCTTCACAAAGAGTGGACTAAGGCTGGAGCTAGAGCTTCCAGAGCCACCACACACAGACGGATCCTAGACATGGACTTCAAATGCTTTATTCCTCTTGTCAAGCTGCTCCTGAACAAAGCATGTCAGAAGCGTCTTATCTGGGCTAAAGATAAGATGAACTGGTCTGTTGAGGTTTGGTCCAAAGTGCTCTTATCTGAGGAGAGAAAAATTTGCATCTCATGTGGGAATCAAAGTTTCTACAGTCTGTTGATTTGGGGAGCCATGTCATCTGCTGGTGCTGGTCCACTGGGCTTCATTAAGTCCAGAGTCAACGCAGCATCTACCAAGAGGTTTTAGAGCCCTTCATGCTTCCTTCAGCAGAAAAGCTTTGAGGAGATGCAGACTTTATTTTCCATCAGGACTTGGCACCTTCCCACACTGCCACAAGAACCAGAACCTGGTTCAATGGCCAAGGATTACTGTTCTTGATTGACCAGTAAACTCTCTTGACCTGAACCCCACAAAAAAAGTAGACAGAGCAATTCAGAAGAGTTAAAGGCCGCTGTTCAAGCATCCTGGTCTTCCAACACATCTCAGCAGGGCTGCAGGCTGATAGCATCCATGCCACGCCGCATTGAGGCAGTTATTCATGCAAAAGGGGCTCAAACCAAGTATGGAGTTCATGTGCATGACTATGCTCTTCAGATGGTCACCATTTCTGTTTTCATATTTAAGTTGTTTATACAACAAGTACTCTCGTTTGACCTAAATAATATTTTGATGCAAAAAGTTGCCTTGATTTCATTAAGTTAAATTAAATTATATCAGTGCATGTAACAAGTCTATATAATATATTTGTTTCTCCTTTTAAGGTCAGTCACTGAAATAAATTTAATTTTGGTGATATTCAGATATTTTGAGTTTCACCTGTATATCTTAAAAGCATTTTAGTTGTGAGCATTTTTCAACTTTACTGTAAAATATAAAATATTTTGGGTGTTGCAACATCAGTCGAAACACAGATTCACGCTTGAAAATAACGAGATGTTAGTAGATATTTACATTTCAACAGCCTTCTTTATATTTGTTATAAATCTGTTTTGAACCTTAATATAACAGCAGACACTTGACTATAACCCTCTGCTTGTTCTGCAGATCTAGTAGTTTCACTTTCAATAATTTTTACTGCATTTGTTAATTCTTTGTCTTATCAGTCCTTATCCAAAGTGGAATATTTCCGAAAACAAAACTAGGAAGTGAGAAACACGATTTAGTCAAGTGTGTTATTTATGGTGACTGAGAAAGCAAGAAAAATCAAATTTATTAGCACATTTCATGTACAAGACAATTTAAAGTGCTTATAAAACATTAAAAGCATTACAGCGGGTGCAGGAAGCAATAACAAGTGTATTAAAAGAAATTGAATATAAACAGAAAGAAAAAATGACCTGAAATGAAATAGATAAAATGCACAAAATAAAGCTCCCGTGTGGGGACTTAACAGTTGTTCTGATAAAAGGGAGCAAATAGAAAAGTTTTAACCCTGATTTAAAACTGCTGAGTCAGCAGACCTGCAGTTTTCTGGGAGTTTGTTCTACATGTGAGGAGCATAAATGCTGAACGCTGCCTCTCCATGTTTAGTTTTGACTCTGGGAACAGAAAGTAGACCTCGACCTGATGACCTGAGGGATCTGGTTGCTTCATAATGAACCAGAATGCATTCTGGTCTTAAACAATTCAGGTCTTTGTAAACTAACAGCAGGATTTTGAAGTTAGTTCTTTTCCAGAAAGGAAACCAGTGTAAAGATCTGAGGACTGAAGTTCTAGGATCTACTTTTCTGGTCTTAGTGAGAACTGGAGTTCTAGGATCTACTTTCCTGGTCTTAATGAGGACTGGAGATCTAGGATCTACTTTCCTGGTCTTAGTGAGGACTGGAGCAGCAGCGTTCTGGACTAACTGCACCTGTCTGATGGACTTTTAGGGAGACCTGTGAGGACAGCATTACAGTAGTCCAGTCTACTAAAGATAAATGGATGGACCAGTTTATCTAAATCCTGCTGAGTCATCAGTCCTTTAATCCTCCAGATGTACTTTAAGTGATATTAGGCCAACTTCACAGCTGTCTTAATATAACTGCTAAAATTCAGGTCTGAGTCCAGGACTACTCCCAGATTTCTAGCTCGGTTGTTGGTTTTTAACGTTGCTGTTTGAAGCTGAGAAGTGACTTTTAATCTTTCTTCTTCGGTTCCAAAAACTATTATTTCAGTTTTGTCTTCATTTAACTGAAAGAAGTTCTGACACATCCGATCTTTAATTTGATCGATGCAGTTGATCAAAGTATGGAAGTGTAACACAGTTTAAATTATGTCATGCATTTAGTCTGGACTCTTCTAACATAATGTGACCCTCACATAGCCAGGATCACATTTCTGTTAGCTATCACAATGTGTGACTTTACTGGACCTGCATTATAATGAACTTAGACTTCAATAAAAGTGTTTTCAAGACTTTATTCGTCTTCTAAGACGTACATGCAGAGAAATGTGTGCATGATTTTAGTGAAACACCAGGTCATATCTTTGTAATTGTGTTGACCAAACTTTTTTTTTTAGTACAGGTGTTTTTATTGGAATGTAAAGTTGCTTAGTCCTTGGTAAAAGTGTTTCAGCATTGTACTTTTGTTTTGTAAATGTAAATATGGTTTCTATGATGTAAATATGCATGGCGAGAATGTAAAAGTGTTTCACTCTATGTAATATTGTTTTGCACTTCCCAGCCACTGTAGTTTTGACAGAAACCACGTTTATCTGGATCTTAGGTCAAATAAAGGCCCATGACAACATTACATTATGCTGTCATTCCACCTTTTAAGATTTTGTGCCTTTTTGAAATAGAAAAAAACCCGAAACACTGTTACTTATCTGACATGGAAACACTTACATGAGTGGTATTACCCTCCTGCCACCTGTAGAATCTCCTCCTAAAGCACAATGGGTCCCTGCTCCGATTATGTGAGCAGAGTCTTACCCTTACTGAGGTGCTGGTGGACAGCATTTAATGAGGAAACATAGGAGGCAGATTCCTGCTGTATCCTGACTGTTGTCTACATTCAACCTTTATATTATTTTTCATTTAAATGCTGTTACTTACTTCTGCTACTTCTTCATACTGGGTGTACTCTAAGTTAACACCTTTCGTTTGTGGTCAAGCATGTCTTGTTTGCTAGTTGCTGTGTCAGAAAACTCTTTGTAGACTTGTCAAAACACATTTTATTTTTAGCTTGTCTGGTTCCTTCAAAGCAGCATAAAAATTCTATGTGGTTTTCTTTGCTATGAAGAACACCTCCTGTACAAAAGGCCCTTACATTTCATTGTGTATTAAAGGACATGCAAACTGAAAGGAAACATTTCTGGAGAACTTTGTTTAAAAATCCATTTGACCTACTGAACACACAGACGACTTTCTTCTTTTTTTTGACTCCTGTTCTTCAACAGATTTTTACTTGATTCAGGTAAAAATCCATTTTAACGTTATTGTCTTGAATGTTTAGTGAAGAAGATTTTTATTTCTTAAATTGGAATGATAACATTATCATTTTTGTTTATGGCAAATCCTGTTGTTGCCTTTGTCCTTTATTAATTTCCTAGTGAAACAGCTGTAAAATCTGCTAGTCACCAGACAGCCATGCACACATCTATAAACATAGGATAGGTTCAGATATCTAGTGAGAGTAAAACAACAAAAGGAAGCAAGGGTACATAACTGGTGCTGTGGAGATGTTGGAGACACAGGTTTGATGATTTAGGGGCCATGAATGTGATGAGAGAAATTATTCTGAGATACAAATCAAATAAAGTAGCTGACAGGTAGTAGAAAGGATTTATTTTCAGATATGCAGGGGCGGGTCTAGAAAGGTTTTGATGAGGGGGCAGGCAGGTTGGCATAGTTTTTTAAGGTCTTGATTTCATGTAATATTGAACTGATTATTAAAAGTAAAGTTCATCTAATGTTAAAAAAGTGAAGATAAACCCAAATGAGCATTGGCTCTTTCTGTTAATACAATACAGTAAAAGCAGGCACATTTCAGGCATAGTGATGGTGATTAATCATGATTAATTCATTTGTAAGCTGTGATTAATCAGATTATCTCTCTCTCTCTCTCTCTCTCTCTCTCTCTCTCTATATATATATATATATATATATATATATATATATACACACACACACACACATATATATATATATATGTGTGTGTGTGTGTATTAGGGCTGTCAAAAATAATGCATAAATGGCAGTAACTAATTTAAGTAATTAATTACATTAATATATTTTTTAACACAATTAACACATGCATGGCATAACAAGCCCAATACATCCGTCATTTCTCCGTTATGACGGCAGACATGGAGGTGTTAAGCAGCAACATGGACAGGATGTGCCTGCTAACTGTATGGAGGGGACCAGGCAGCAGCACTAGCCAGGAAAAGGGGGGCACAAACAAATGCTGGCCCCCTTCAAAACTTTTCTAGACCCGCCCCTACATCACTGAAGTATAAACTCTTTCTACCACATATCAGTTACTGTGTTTCAGAAGGGTCCTAACAAAAACAGTTCTTTGGGGTAAATATGTGCTGGTATAAACCATGAACTGCTAGAATCTTCCTTCTCACCTGAACGATAAACTAATATGCTACAAGAGAGACAGTACTTGCGACAGAAATACTGACCAGCTGATCACCACCAGCTGTCATGATACCCGGAACAGCAGGAGATGGAGAGGAGGATCAGACAGAAAAGACCAGAGAGGCACAAGATCAGCCATGTTTGTGCACAACACAGGAAAATAGGGGATGTTATATTGATGCATGCAGTCAGATGTTTTTTTTAAAGGGGCTGACCTCCACTCCAGTTACTTCACAGTATTGTCATTGCTGCAATGGTAAAAGGTGACAATGAGGCAAGTGACAACTTGACAGTTTGCAGAGCTCTTCTCAAGAAAAACAGAGCTGCAGTTTCTGTGGAGTCTTCTGTGGAATCATTTCTCCACAGATGTTAGGCCATGACAATCACCTGGTGTGTCTTATGCTGAAAGAATTATTAACACAGCAAGTTGGACAGTTTCTCCCATAAAAACTGTGTGGGATTTATTTTATTGATCCACCAAGAGACAAGAGCAGTGCTTCCTTTCTAAATGTTTTCTAGGAAAGTTCAAATGGCTGTGATCTGTGAGCACAAAAAGAAGTTAAATGGGTTTACTGTCTACTACGATTCCATCAGTTTTATTATTTTAGTTCGTAGTTGTTTAATTTGATTTTAATTTCATTCATTCATTCATTGTCTTGACCGCTTATTCCATTACGGTTCGCGAGTGAGCTGGAGCCTATCCCGGCATTTTAACAGGCGAGAGGCAGGGTACACCCTGGACAGGTCACCAGTCTGTCGCAGGGCCAACACAGATAGACAAACAACCATTCACACGCACACTCTCTCCTAGGGAGTATTTAGATTAACCAATTAACCCATCATGCATGTCTTTGGACGGTGGGAGGAAGCTGGAGAACCCCGGAAAGAACCCATGCATACACGGGGTGAACATGCAAACTCCACACAGAAAGGCCACTGCCCTCAAGGTTTGAACCTCCCCCCAGCCGAGATTCGAACCGGCGACCTTCTTGCTGTGAGGCTGTGGTGCTAACCACCACACCATCTTCAGCTAAAACCAGTTGCTACTGCATAAATTATCATCATTATTAATATTACACTTATCATTCTATGAAGATATGAAGCAGCACTTCTGAACTTGAGCATCTTTGCAGTTTGGTGCCCTCTAAAAAAAGCTAATTCAGCATCCGTTTTGCATCCTTACTCTTCTCTGAGCTCTCTCCAGCCAGTAAAAATCAGACCACTGTTGACTCTGTTGACATGCATTTTTTTAAAAATTTGCTTATTATTCCTCCCTTCTGTAATGCTTCTAATGTTTTATGTAAAGCACTTTGAATTGTAATTACACGAAATGTGTGTAACAAATACAGAAGCACAGTCTTGAGGTTTATAAACATCTGTTCAGTTGCTGTAAAGTGAAACCAAAAGAATAGACTTGAACTACTTGAGAAAGGCCAACTCTTTCTTAAGAAACCAGAATAACTTCAATTGCTATACAACATTTCACTCTTTTCTTCATCTGTCAGCAGGACTGAGGGTCAGAGCAAACATGGCCAACCCAACTCCCACTAACAGCATTGTGCCTGCCAACGAAAGCTCTACCTCACTAGACGACTGTACCGACACATCGCTTCATGTCCCGCTAGCGGTGGTCTACTCCGTGATCTGCACTCTGGGTTTTCCTGGAAACATGGTGGCTCTGTGGGTCTTCTTTTCGGTTAAAAAGAAGAAGAACTCTATTCACGTGTTTCTCATCAACCTCGTTTTTGCCGACCTGCTGTTGGTTATCTGTCTGCCATTTCGTATTTTCTATCACACCCATAATGGCACCTGGAATATGCATCCTACCCTGTGTAGAATAGTAAGCTGCCTCTTCTACACAAACATGTATATCAGCATCATCCTGCTGGGACTGATCAGCGTGAATCGCTACTTAAAGATCAATTGCAGCGTAGGGATGCAGCGATGGCTTTTTTCCCCAAACTCAACCCGTATTGTCTGTGCTGTTGTCTGGTTTGGTGTCTCAGCTTTGACGTTCTCTACCTACATGTGGAAACCGCCAGACCCAGATAATAGGTAAACATCTAACCTTACATTTTCTCTGTGTTGCTTTCTGTATGTTTTTTTGCTGTTTTGTTAAAAACAAAAACCAAATATGTTAAATGAGACAAGACAATAAATGTTTTGGTGTTTTCAGGTGTTTCCACTACAAGAAGCTCCTAGATGCAAAGTGGAGAGCCTACATCAACATGTTGGGGCTGGTAATCTTCTGGATTGTATTCATAGCTCTGATGGTATCTTATGGGAAGATCGCCCTGAAGCTCCTGAAGAAATCAAAAGAGAGACCAGAAATGCCCAACGCACCTCACTACGCTCGAAGCGCCAAGAAGTCCTTCTTCATCCTCTTCGTCTTCACCTTCTGTTTCGTCCCTTATCACATGTTCAGAATCGTCTACATTGTGACACAGATCACAGAAAGCTCCTGTTTCTTGATTTACTTGGCAGACAAAACCAACGAGGTGGCGTTGTTATTTATTGCCTCCAACAGCTGCCTGGACCCCATCATATATTTCCTGTTATCCTCCTCAGTGAGAAAGGAGATGCTGCACATAGTGAAACGAGTGTTTTGTGTGCATAATGTTGCCATCAGTGAGAGCACCACCTCCTATGAGAACCATGAGATAATTAGACTAGAAGAGTACCGTTAAACATGAAAATTTAATCAGCGTGACAGTATATTCCAATGAGATTTCCCTCGTCTTACATTCTCAGTGAGAGCCTCCGAAAACTAAATCCACTTCTAAAATACATATTAAAAAAACTCTGGTCTACATTGTCAGTTTAGTTTTGGACTTCTTTTTAAATACATACATAAGAAGTGATGTAATTCTCAAACTTACTGTTATTTTCAAAACATCTGGTCTTTGTTGAGCACGGCGGTGCCTACTGTTCTCAGGTTATGTGTGCTATTGTGGAAGCTAATAAGCCTGCAAAATAGACCAAACATTAATGCTTTACTTTAATCCAATATCACATAATCAAATAATTACCGGATAATTATTAAGACTTTTTGAGTCCATGTTAGCAGGCTTGTTGTCTCCTTGGGTTTCCAGGATGGACAACAAAGTTGTGGAGTGTGATTTATCAGCCGTGGGCTGCCACCGGGAAACGACAGCTCCAGGAATGTACTTAATGAATGCTAATGTGCCATCAAATCGAGTCAGAAGCAGTTGTAAGGGTGGAAATGAATGTAGCGTTGCTTTAAAAACAAGCCTGGGAATAGTTTACTGTACATGTGTAAAAAGCATGAGCCAAGTGTTTACTTAACTCCTTTAGACATGACTAATATGCTGATTTTATGCCGATGTGAATGCACGCCCACCCTTAGAAACCACACCTTCAAGGGTGGTGATTCTCCACTTCCAGGATCCGGGAACGTCTCATCGTCCATGATGGGGGGAAAAAAAAAAAAAAAAAAAGGATACCCATTGACTAAAACCGTCACGTACAGCAGCGGAGGCCGCGGCACAGCCGTAATGAGCCATGCACGCACCCGGTGGAAATCAGGGGTTATACTTGTGTAGCGTCTGCGTCATCGCCATAGGCTCAGAGTAGCTCTGCAGAGGCTTGAAGCAAACCTCTTCCAGACCAGAGCTGTCGATATACTCAGAAGGTGTGTCCCAGTTCAGGGTCTCCCTAAATTGGGACACACTGAGAGCTGCAACATCTGTTGACCTTGCTGTAAGAGCGGTCACGTGGGTCATGGAGCCTCCAATAGTTCCAAACAAAGCCCGTGCTGCTGGACTCTACTACGGAGCAGACAGCAGTGATCGGATTACTGAGGGTGAAAACTAAATAAACACATAAAGATCAGACATGATGGTCCTCATTAGCCTCTATATTTCTTACTGCTAACTGTCCTTACAATTCACTTTTGTAAGATTAAATGATTAGGTTGATACGGCTTACTTTCATCTATTAAAGCCAGCCGTGTGGTAGCATGTAATGTCCTAGCAGTATGGACTTAAAGTCAAAGACACAATGCAGAAAACACCGAAGATCCCCTTCAGACAGGATTATGTCTTTCAGCTGCATTTCAATGGCTTTTATTTAAAAGTCCAAATCTGCACCGTCTCTATTACGCTGGATTTTTAAAAAAAAACTTGATTATGCTTAGTTTATGTTCTTCCCTTATTATCTTGTTTTTATTTTTAATTATGCTCCATATATTCATATGTTTTTAATGTCTTTGTATAACCATTTGAATCGCCATGTTGTTGAATTTTGCTGTACAAATAAAGTTGCTTTGCTTTGAATGTAAAAGGAAAAGTCTCACTGAGTAACAACTTGGTTTAACTAAAAACCCATCTGACCTACTGGTGGGACTGGCACCGACAGGACAAGAAAACAAGTGAAACCTTTCAAAAAACAAACTTTTTATTGACATAAGACAATAGGGCAAATAGGGCATAAAGTAAATAAATCAGTTTTAGTGTGCATAATGAAATGATAAAAATAAACCCTGGGGAAGGAAAAATGACAAACAAACTGGATGTGGGTGTTCCTGCCTGCTGATCCTGAATAAAGATTTTTTAATGGCTAAATTAGCTACATAACGAAAATGTAGAACAGCTGTAACATGAGCTAATATCAATGAGTGTTACCATATAAGTCAACAAGTATGTGTGAAAAAGTAATGCAAGAATAAATAAAGAAGATAAAAGAGTGATAATGTCTAAATAGAGATGCACAGGGAATTGGTGAAATATAAGTTAATTAGGAATAAATTTAGGTGATTATTACGAGGACAAGGTAGTTTTAATAAATATTTAAACAATTTAAATAAAATTCAATGGAGAAAAGTCAGTAGGCTCTGGATAATTACCTAACAGGTCAACCAGTCTGCGATTTTCTATTATATGTAATAGTTATAGAACATTTTACAGACAAGAAAACAGTCAATTGTGGTGAACTGTGCAGCATTTGGATACTCCAACCGGTCTGAGAGGGGCTTCCCAATGTACCCAGAATGGAGGAAGAGGTGGCTTGTAATGGTGGGTAGGAAGGATTTTAATATAGCTGCACAAATAAGCAACAATAAGAAACTGTGTAAGGTATGTTACATCTACAGAGCTGACAGAACAATACCTTTTTATTAATTTTTTTAATACGTTTCCACTAACCTAAGTCATATGGAACATAAAATTCTATGAATCTATGTATAACAATGCACTTGATCAGTACACTGAAATAAATAATATAAGACCGTGACCACACTTTATTCGAAATAAACAAGAAAGCTGGGAGGCCATGGGGTAAAAGGACAATATCTATAACATACAAAGACAAAATACATTTAAACAAAAACTTATCACATTGAAC
Source organism: Melanotaenia boesemani (assembly GCF_017639745.1). Taxonomy (NCBI): domain Eukaryota; kingdom Metazoa; phylum Chordata; class Actinopteri; order Atheriniformes; family Melanotaeniidae; genus Melanotaenia; species Melanotaenia boesemani. The sequence continues at coordinate 14,884,429 of NC_055705.1, forward strand.
AGACACAATTATTTTGCTGCAGGACGTCTGACAGAATGTACATGCATTTTCGTTACTTTTAAGACCGATATTGCATCGACTTCCCACTGAAAATGAATGAAATGCATTGTCTGATCCAGTGTTTGGAACTATTGAACGTCTACAGCAGGGGTAGCCAACGTTGGTCCTCGAGGGCACCAATCCAGCAGGTTTTCCAGATTTCCGTGCCCCAACACACCTGACTTAAACTAATGAGTCATTGTGGAGATCCTTATAGGCTGTTGGATCCATTTAATTTGAGTCAGGTGTGCTGGAGCAGGGAAATCTAGAAAACCTGCCGGATTGGTGCCCTCGAGGACCAACGTTGGCTACCCCTGGTCTACAGTAACCCAGAAGTGCTCCGCCACTTTTTGTACAGGGGAGTCAATGAGAGTGTCGCGACTCTGAGTATATCGACGGTTCTGTTCCAGACTTGACTGCACCTCTACTATGCAGACGGCTATGTGGAGGTACTCCCTTGTGATTGGTCAGTTTGGGATCATGTGTTGCCAGATATCTGGAACTTTGCTGAATTTGTGTGGTAACCACCGTTTTTAAAAACAATACCCAGTGGATCAAGTTGATGAGACGCTAATCAAATTATTTCTTTGTTTTCTTCCACAAGTTAATAAAGACACTGACCACAGTGGACGCCATTGTTGTTTTAAAACAGAAAATATGTACCAAACTGAAGTGAACCATCAAAAGAACACCGACCTTGTGTTGGCTGATACCACACTTGCTGCCGCCTTCAGATTAACTTCAGGAGAAACTTCAACACGGCACCAAAACGGCATGTACCCCTACGGTCTAATGCAAGAGCAAACTCACCGCACGCATACACCGCACTAGTATAAATCCGCCTTCATACAATATGTTGTTTAGCTAAATGTAACATAGATGTCGGAGTCCAATTGTGACGGTTGCAATGATGCTTTTGATGAGGATAGGAGGGAGAAAAGAACTGAACTGTTAATAAATAATTTTAGGGGTCTGTGTGAATGTCGGTCTATATAATTGATGAGCTTTGATGTTTTCTTAGCCAATACACTGTATGTGTGTGTATGTGTGTTTTGAGATCACATGCATGCAGTATATGCGTAGCGGTGTCCTGATTGAGTGTATGACCACTGGCCTGACTTTTTGTCCCAGTCCAGCCCTGTTGTCTCCATAATGCAATTACACCATCGAAGACAAGAAATTCAACACAATCCACCTGCTAGCTGAAAAATATTCAGTACTTCATGTTATGTCTTTAACTGAGAAGACAGTCAGTGTAAATAGTAGAGGTGGAAGTCTCTGGGCACCTCACAAGTTGATTCAATTTAAATCTGATTCAAAGGACTATGATGTGATAATAAAATGATTATCTGTGTATCTTGATGCATTTTTTTTTCACTGGGTGACAACGTAAAGCTTTTTGTTCTATAAATTAGCATCTAATATCTTACATAAATAAAAACTAAAGAACTGTTGGAACCGAGCAGTTTCATTTTTTGTAATTCTACAATCATTACTTTACCAGTTCACATTCAGACATTTTCCTCCTCTCCTTGTAGATATTATTTAGACACAGCTGTTATGAGCCTGAGAGGCCCACAAACACAAAGACTTTGATTGATGCCTTATTATTAATCCTGCTGTGTCCTGAATATTTGTCAGCACTGATCTCATACTGTATTTGGCTTCATTCTTCTATTTTTCTCATCAAGAAACTAAGAGAATAGTTTATTTTTTATAAACACATACTTTTAAAATTTAGTTAATTTTAATTTTAGTTTAATGTTGGTTGTGTTTTCACTCTGAAACGAAAGCAGCAGATTCAGACCAAACAGCACATCCATCACAATTTCAACCCTTTAAGCCCTAAAGTTGCAAAAAGTGTGACACGCGACAGGCCAGAGACCAACCCGGACAACCAAAGTAAAAGAAGGCTGGAGTATTTGCAAGCTGTGAAAGCTGCAGTAACCACAACAGTTGCAGTTGTGGTGTGAGGCAGAGAAAGAGGACGCAGGTGTTTTCCTGTAACACATACAGTCACTGGTGAGGAAATCAGTAAGCTCTTTGAACCCTAACCCCTTTCAAAAATGTTTCAAGGTCTTCTGAGACACATTTTGGACAATACAGATTAGTTAGCCATAACCGGCTCATTCAGGTCTGTCTTTCAAGTGACCTTTGAATATATGTGTATTCCAATAAAGAGGGGTTATGCTGCCCACGTCTCATTTGAGTCTTGCGTTACAATGTTTGTGTGCTTGTGGAAGAAGGTCAGCAGAGAGGATATGGTTACTGTATGTCTTTTTATCTGGTTCACAGGTACCAAAAAAGAACATAGAAATGAATCAATGGATCAATGGTTCAGTTCAGTTTATTTTCCATTTGCAGTATATAAAAAAAAAACAAATTGGAAAACAGTTGCAAAGAGCTCAAGTGTACTGTCAACATTTAAACAGACAAAACATTCAAAACACAAGCATAAAAAAAATACAACACATGGACACATCCTAAAACATATAAATACTAAGAAACAATAAAAACACTGTATAAATAAATAGCAGTTAAAGAGGTAACTAAAACAGTAAGGTGCATGTCTTAGGTATTTCAAAGTGCATTGTTCAAAGTCATGACAACTTGTGGAAAAAAACTTTTAGTATGACGTGATGTGGTGCATTTAATTGCGCAATATCGTTTTCCTGAGGACAGGAGGTTGAACAGGGTGGTCAGAGGGATTGTTGATGATCTGCAAAGCTCTTGTAAAAGTCCTCCAGGACTGGTAGGTCACAGCCTATTGTCGTGTTAGCAGAGCGATCCACTCTGTTTAAAGTTTTCTTTTCTTTCACAGTGAGAGTACCAAACCACACAGTGACAGAGCTGGTAAGAAAACTTTTAATACCACACTGAAAAAAGTTTAAAAGAAATTTTTTTTTTTGATTGAATTCCCTTAATTTTTGTAAGAAGAAGAGACGCTGGCGAGCCTTTTTAACAATGTTACTAGTGTGTGGTATTTCACTTTCTTTCTTTTTAGTATGACATGTAGGTTTTATTTTGTGTATGTAATTTTATCACCAGTCAGCCGTTTCACAGTGTTAGCTTGAAGCGTTTTTTTTTTTTTATGTAAAGTCGGGTGGTGAGGGGGTTTGTCCATCCGTGCCTGTGTGCCGGATCCTCCTTTTCTTTATTGATAGAGTTATCGCTGTTTGCTGGTGAGACAGAGCTGGTGAGTCACGTAAAAGTTGTTAAATATATGGTTGTTTCCACAAAATGTGTAAGCGGTATGCTGCCCTCCAAGTGTACATGGTGCTAATATTGTGTTCTGTTGTTTGTGTCATTATAGTTGTTTACCTGAAAGCGACACGGTTACAAAGGGATGCTAGTTGCTATTAGCAAGTAGCTCCTACTGGTTGCAATAAACGTGAGTGATAAAGTAACCTGGCGTTTGAGTGAGACACTGTTTCACCAGTTAAACACACCCTTTACGGTGGGAGTTATTGGACTAAAGGTAGTTAGCCTGATAAAACCGTACAACTAGTGTTTGACTGCCAGCTCAGATTTGTGGAGAGAGTGACACCCAAAAACTTACATCTATCAACCATTCGTACCTCAGAATTATAAATGACAACAGCCATGTTGTTCTTACACCGACTAAAATCAATAACCAGTTCACAGGTTTTAGAAGTGTTCAGAACAAGGTTGTTTTCTTCACTCCAGCAAACAACATTTTCTACCTCTGCTCTGCAATGAGATTCATCATTTGACCTGATCAGACCGACAACAGTGGTGTCGTCTGCATACTTGACAATCAGATTGTTAGGATGAGTAGCAGCACAGTCATATGTGTACAAAGTGAAACGCAAAGGACTTAAAATACAAACTTGTGGGGAGCCTGTGCTTACAGAGTTCATCAGAGACACAACCATTAACTTTGACCTTCTGTGGTCTGCAAGTTAAAAAGTTTAAAATCCATTTGCAAATGGCATCACCAAGTCCAAGAGTTTTCAGTTTGTGAATGAGCTTCACAGGAACCAGAGAGTTAAAAGCAGAACTGTAGTCTAAAAAAAACATCCTTGCATGAGATTTTCCTTTATTGGATAAAGGAAAATCTCATGCAAGGATGCTTCCCAGCCGGCAGCTTGCCTTGTTGATTGATAGTGAGTGCCCAATCGGAAGCTGCCCTCCCTTATCCAGGATTGGTCAACATGCTTCCTGGATCTCAATCGGCTGGCCAATGACGACGCCAGTGCTCCTATGTAGCAGCCTCATCCACTTCATTCGAGGCAGCTGTGGACAGTGGGACTCAGCTGGCCAGACTGAGAGTCAATTGTGTGAAGTTCCCCTGTGTGGGTTACATGTTGAATTCTGGTACAAGTAGTAGTTTGTTTGGTGGTTGGGACTGACGTATCTTTTCCCTGTTTGAGGTGAAGTAACTTTTTGTTTGTAATAGAAGTTTGGATTTCATTTTTGGTATTCTGCCTTAGAGCGAGTAATCTGTTTTTGGGACACTTTTAGTTTGTTTGTTGTTTTTGAATTGGAAATCACCTTATTTGTGACTATAGTTGACACAAGATGGACGTGTTTGTTTGAGAACCCGTTTGTGTTAACTAATAAATTCTATCTTTTTATTTAAATCTGGTATTCAACTTTGTGTTCTGTTCTTTCACCCCTGGTCATATGAGGATGTAACATTCATATACAGAGTTCAGAAATTGTGTCTTCAACGCCCCTGTTTTGTCTATAAGCAAACTAGAGTGGATCCACAGACACAGGAACCTGTCCTTTAATATAGTCCAACCCAGTCGCTCAAAGGTTTTCATTAAAACAAAAGTTAAGGCCACTGGCCAATAGTCATTAAGACATGTCACAGGTGTCTTCTTAGGCACTGGCATTATGACAGACATTTTAAAACTAAGTGGAACAGCGCAGTAGCTGAGTAACATGTTACACAGGTGAGTTAAAACAGGAGCAAGCTGCTCTGAATACAGTCTGCAAACACAACCGGGAACTTTCCTCACCTTGGTCCTGGACAGGACTCTCATTACATCCTGCTGACTGACAATTAAATCACTCTCCTCACAACAAAGAGAGAAGAGGACAGCAGACTCCTTATTCCCAGTTTCAAATGCTCCATTTCCAGGAGGTGATAGTGTTCACTCCCATCCACGTGCTGTGGGTTGTCCTCTTTAAATATCCTTCTATCCTGTCTCCATAGGACCGCTTTGCGGCTTTGATAGACCGCTCCAAAGAATATCTGGCCTGCTTATAGGCAGCAGCATCACCAGATTTAAAAGTTACAGCTTTGGAGAGTCTCTGTGTACATGAAACGTCCACTGAAAGCAGGTGGCTCAGGAAAATCCATTGCTTTGACGACGGTGTCATCCCAGAGTCCACCATACACTTAAGTCCTTTCCCTCCAATGTTTAGTTTGTAAAATGGAAATGTTTCATAAACTTGCTGAGAGTATTTTATTAAGTACTGGCCAGAGGAGCATTCTTCTGCTCTAAATATTTCATTGTTTGTATCAATGTAAATGTATCAGAGTTAGAAGCAGGCAATTGTTCGTTGCCAGAGCATGTGTGTGTATGTGTGTGCTTGTGTCCAGCTGCTTGGTCTGCAGTCGCATGGTGTTCCACAGGTTAGCAGGGAGGATCAGCATAGTGTTCTGTTCTGTGGTGGTAATAAGCCAGGTGGCATAATCGATTTAAAAAAAAAACAAAAAAAGAAGCATCTGCAAGGTTAGTGGTGGCAGATTGCTGTCTCTGTAATCTGGCAGATGTTTGGGCAGTCTCATCAATAACCTCTCTGAACACCACCCCTGGTCTGCAGGATAGAAGAGGGAAGGCCCAAAGCAATGTGGTCTGTCCGTCTTTCTCTCAAATCTAAGTGAACTTGGAGAATGGAGTTTTATTGGATGATCAGTCATCTCAAATGATCAGCTGATGAATCCCACATCTAAACCCAGTTCTGCTAAAAAAGAGTGTTATTGGAGACTTGAAACACAACAATCGCTTCTTTGTTGTCATTAGACATGTTGGTTAAGCCACAGAACAGCACTTCTTAACACAAGGGCATCAAGAAAAGACAGATTAAATGAAGGTCAGCTCTAGGAATGCATAAATGAGGGGGCAAGCAGAAATGTGAAGGAGGCTTTTAGAAACAAAGTTTCAGCACAGCTAAAAACTGAATTAGAAACATTAAGAAACGACGGGTAAACAGAAACTATGAAGACCCAGTTTGCTTTTTTTGTTGCTAGTGTTCTTTCCTGCTGTTCTCTCATTTCAGACATATTCAGAAAGCAATGCATAGCAAGGAAATGAATGTACTCATGAGATCAGCAAGATAGTCCAACACATGGCAGTAAACACTTTCATAATTACAAGAATTGCCAACAATTGCCTGAATATTTTGTGAACAGTGCTCTCTCGACTGTCTTGATTCCTTCACACTTCCTATGAAGAAACTAAGTTCATTTTTGTACAGAACAGGGTATGGCCGGGTGGGGGGAGGGTATGCACTTTGTTTGTATGTGGGTGAGTTTGTGTGTGATTGTGCCTTTTTACTTTTTGTTATCTTCTGTGATGTGTGAAGGCTTTAAAATTTTGTTTTTAATATGCTTAATTTGTTTTTATTGTGTACAGCACTTTGTGCTACTTTGTGCATGAAAAGTGCTCTATAAATAAAATATGATTTGATTTAAATATACATATATAATATAATACTTTGATTGCACCATCATACTGCTTTCACACTGACGAACTCCACTAATTTGTGGTTGTTTATCTCCACTTCTCAGAAAACTGTGGGTAAATGTGTCCAGAGAAAAAAAACATGTTTTATTTTAAACTTGCATCGTTTCTACAGGCCAGGATGGAAACTTTGTGGTTTTATTCTGCAACATAGATGCTCTCTTTAAACTAATTATGCATAATCTGCACATCGACTGATAAGATTTTTATCTTAATTTGGTGCCGTGGGCAAACGTAAGCTTTTGATAGGTTAATTACCAAACTCCTCCTTCAGCTCTTTGTGTATTAATGAACTTGTCAGCTGAGGAGAAACAGACTTTTGAAAGACATCATTAATCCGCTGAAAAAGGTGAGGACTTCATTTTTATGGACTCTTTTTCAGATGATAAAAAACTTCTCTCATTTAATACAAAAAAGGGTTTCTTAACATTATTCACTGAAATGTTGAGTTGGGCTTATTTCTGTTTATTGATGTGGAAATACAACAAAAATGCTGCATGGGTAATCAAGCATGTTGTTGATCATAAATAAATACTCACCTCACTTTATAAGCTAGCTGTTGGCAGTTTTGTTCCAATCTTAATCAAAGTAAGTATTTTCCCTGATGTTGAGCAGGTATCGTATGATTGAACTTTTACCAACCGGCTGTCAGTTGCAACCAGGTTTTTTAACCCCAGAGTTTTTTTTCACCCTGTACTGAAGCTACTTATTTCTAACACTACTTACCTTTCATTGATACAAAACACCCCCAGTCTAGAAATTTTGTCATCTGCATGTGTTTCAGCCATTCACTTGACTCACTGACATCTTTTTATTTACGATAATGCTCAAACTGTATGTTAACTGTAGGTTTATATATGTATTTTCTCATATAATTTATTTTAATTTTAATTATTTCAATTATTTCAATTGAGATATTGTCCTGCAATTCCATCAGTTTTATTATTTTAACACACACACACAGAAAATCAGAAAGAATAAATTTATTCTAATGTAACAATGCTAATAAAGTAAATATATCATAAATAAGATTTATATATATATATATATATATATATATGGAAGATGTGGAAGATATCATGTATTTGTTTTTATAGTAAACTCAGGACAAGACTTACCTCTCCTCCCTCAGCTCAGGGTTAACAAACTCTTAGTTTCAACATAAGCTTCTTTCTGGAAAAAGCCCCTAAATTTCAGAACACTTGAGCTACGCACAACAAGAAAAAGGTTTTTGTATTTCAGTTTTTCGGGGTTAAATTCTGGACCAGTTTGTAGGGGACACTCAGGGAATGTCCAAATTTAAACCTTTTTTTTTTTTTTTAAATTACAAAGGGATATTTGTACAAGGTACAGAAATGAAGAGTGTATTTGATTATCTATACAAGTATATACAACTTCTACTTGGACTACTTAGAAAAAAAGGGAAGAGTGGAGTAGAGTGGGAACTTGTTAAAAACCAGAATTCATTTGAGGAGGAGGAGGGCAGATAGAAGACATTTTCTGATACCTTCTAAGTCCCCACCAGCAGCAACAGGAAGTGAGTTGACTGGTTAATAAATGAGTGTGGTGTGTTACAAGCTGTAAAGTGAACAGAGCATCTGAACATAGCATGATGATCACTAGCTGAGATTCTCCATGGACGTTTTATGTAGTTGAAATAAAACCCTTGTACTTTATCTGGTTGTAAATTATGTGGTTGCAGCCTTTTATGTGTTGCACACAGTGTGTGTGAATAACGACTCAGTGTGTTGTCTTTGCGGGTTTTATTGTGGTCGGCTGTTGCAAGAAGACATGAGCACAAGCATCCGCAATTTTCAGCAGCCGACACAGCGCTGAACTAACGCCAGGAGAGCTCAGAGACACGCCCTCCAGTGGTCAAATAGAGCAATTACATTTACTGTTCAAAGTCTGTGTGAGAACATAACATAAAAATAAATAACCAAGTGTGTAGCTTGTGTCCAACCTCTATACTCTCACATATGCTTGTTTTAAATATGTTTGATGTCTGAGATTTTTCTTCACATCTCCATATAAAGTGTGTGTTTGTGTTTCTTTTAATATGGTGATGATGGTGTTTATTTAATGCATGAAATATTTGATGTTGAACTGTTGGAACCGAGCAGTTTCATTTTGTGTAATCTCCAATCATTACCTTACCAGTTCACATTCAGATATTTGGTATTGATAGTTTAATTTTCCTCCTCTCCTTGTAGATATTATTTAGAAACAGCTGTTATGTGCCTGAGAGGCCCACAAACACAAAGACTTTGATGCCTTATCATTAAACTTGTCTTCAAAAACAGCAGAGGGCGCTGCTGCGACATATGTCAACACAGAGTGATGAAGACCACATGGACTTTTAATAGTTGACTATTCATCCTTTCCTTCTTTCTTAATATTAAAGTTATTCCTACATTGGGCAGATTGAGAAAGATGCTGCTGTTCTTGAATGCATCACAGCTGTGGTGTGTATGAAGCAGCAGTATCCCTACTTTTGCTTTTTATTTATTTGTTTATTAATTCTTTAATGATTTGGTCAGTGTGTGTATTTTAAGTGTGTGTGTGTGTTTTACAGTTTCCTCTGCTGTAAATTGGTTAATTGGTAGTTGATGTTGAAGTTGCATACTATAAATGAAGTGTTGCATTAGTGTCGTATTCAGAATTGTGTAATTCTGTATGATGGCAGATCACACATGTAATGGAAAGAAGTTAAATGGGCAGCCTGCATGTTTGATCATAATAGCCTCCATACCTTGAGCCATTCTACAAGCAGCTCTCCAGGGATCCCATTTCTTCTTTTTAATTAATGTTTTTAACCGGCATCGCGAGAAAGTAAAAGTGGTGCAGTGAATGTAAATTTACATCCACAAAATGTAAAAGCGTTTCATTCAATATAATATTGTTTTGCATTTCCCAGCCACCGTAGTTTTTGACAGAACACACGTTTATCTGGATCTTATGTCAAATAGAGGCCCCTGACAACATTACATTATGCTGTCATTCCACCTTTTAAAGATTTTGTGCCTTTTTGAAATAGAAAAAACCTGAAGCACTGTTACTTATCTGACATGGAAACACTTACATGAGTGGTATTACCCTCCTGCCACCTGTAGAATCTCCTCCTAAAGCACAATGGGTCCCTGCTCCGATTATGTGAGCAGAGTCTTACCCTTACTGAGGTGCTGGTGGACAGCATTTAATGAGGAAACAGCAGCTTACACACCTGATCAGAACATGAATTGTGCTTCAACTGTTTCACCTGCTAAAGTCACATAGGAGGCAGATTCCTGCTGTATCCTGACTGTTGTCTACATTCAACCTTTATATTATTTTTCATTTAAATGCTGTCACTTACTTCTGCTACTTCTTCATACTGGGTGTACTCTAAGTTAACACCTTTTGTTTGTGGTCAAGCATGTCCTGTTTGCTAGTTGCTATGTCAAAAAACTGTTTGTAGACTTGTTAAAACATGTTTTAATTTTATCTTGTGTCATTCCTTCAAAGCAGCATGAAAATTCTATGTGGTTTTCTTTGTCACGAACACCAAGTGATTATGCATATTGATCATACGAGTCCCGAATAACCAGTCATGAGTTCTTTAAACTAATTATGCATTAATGTACATCAAGCAAGACTAGAATTACTTCTTAATTTGGTATTATGTGGACAGCGTAGCCTGTTGATAGGTTAGTTAGAAAACACCTCCTACATTTCATTGTGTATTAAAGGACATGCAAACTGAAGGGAAACATTTCTGGAGAACTTTGTTTAAAAATCCATACGACCGACTGAACACAGAAGACTTTCTTCTTCATTTGAATCCTGTTTTTCAAAAGATTTAAACCTGATTCAGGTAAAAACCCATTTTTATGTTGTCTTCAATATTTAGCGAAGTTGAATTTTATTTCTTGAATTAGAAATATAACATTATCATTTAGGTTTATTTATGTTTACTGTTGTTGTCTTTGTCCTTTCAGCTCCATTTTTCAGGGCTGTAGGCTGAACTGCTGTGGGTGAACCAGCCAACTAACCAGTGTAAATATTTTTACTGATTTATGTCAATAGAAAAAGCATCCATGATTTTAACATTAAACAAAAAATAAACTTTTCTTAATTTCAACCTTCATTTAATCTATTTACTCCAAATCAGCTATTTTATTGATGAACTTCTTGTTTCTTGATTTTTTGTGTTTCCACTGGTTTTATTGGAAAGAACTTTAGTTAACTTCCTGGGTGTGCTGGGTGGTTGTTCATCTCAAGCTCGGGTCCTCTACCAGAATCCTGGGAGCTGGAGGATCCTACGCAGTATCTTAGCTACGTTACACACAGATTTCGTACCCAGGTCGACCAGGTACAGACCTGACCAGGAAAAACTAATGGACAAGAATTTTCTGTAGGATATAAATTCAGAGATCTCAGCTAACATTTAGGTGTTAACAGCCATCTCCAGCCTGCCGTATAATTATCACCCATTTGTTTGCAGATCACTCCGATGATGATAATGATGAAGCACGTGTCCCATAAAACAAAGAGAAATGTAATCATGCAAAAGTTGAGAGTAGAAGCAATGAAAGAACAACCTCTGATTAATGAGAATTACTAGATGCACTTCAGTTGACAGATGATTGAACTGTGTTCATGGTGTGTGTGGTTACAGAGGGACTTGAACCACTGCAGGTGAACCAAACAACCACTCCTCAGTCACACAGAAAAATCTGGTAAGTGACTTCACTTGGAAATGTCATTACATGTGCTTGGTAAGCCGTAGAGCAGCATTTCTACTCTGATTTAAACATTTAACAAGTACGAGCAGACTGGACTGGAGCTGTCATGAAGGCATCAAGGAAAAGCAGACACAATATCTGGAATATGTTTTTATTATAGAGCTAAAAGATTTAGAAACAAAATAACAGCAGCAACAACTTTGTAAATTAAACATTTTACAGATTTAGCAAAATCAGATTCTTCTATATTTAATTTTATCTTTATAATAACATTTAATGCAGCTTCCATAGCAGTTTCTCAGTTTAACTGTAGGCTGAAATTCTGCAGTAATTTAAACTTATTCATTCCCCCTCATCTGTATCATTGAGATATCCAGAAAACTACAACCAGCTAACAGAAGAAGAGTTTAAAGATAGCAAGTTACTTAAGAGTCACATCTAAAAACACACAAATGAAGAGTAACATGTAAAGAATTTCCTCTTCTGGATGTGGCTACAGCATTTATAAAACTGATCACAGCTCGGCGCGATACTTTCTTAATTATACACCTGATGTACGCATCTCAGATTTTGAGATGGAAGGAGACCGCTTCTGTAATTCAGATTATTTTAAACATGTTCTAAACCCCCCCCCCTCAAAAAAAGAATATATATATAAAAATAATAAAAAAAAATCAACTAAAGATTAAAGAAGTGTTGGAAAAAGCAAAACCTTTGACATTACACTGTCTGTATGTAAAACAACTTTGTTTTTTGACTGCATTTTTTACTTTCTTCACTGAAGTTTGTCACCAGTTGGTCAGACAAGTTGGTTATGAAGCTCAATAATAGTGAGTTCCTATCCATCCATTCCATCCATCTATCCATTTCAAGAAATAACAGTTTGTCTGTTTTTATGCTTCAGTTTCATACGTGTAACTCAAATACAGCCTTAATAAACAGGTTTTTAATTTCATCCTTAAAACCAGCTTTGCTGAGTCATGTTTTCATGACCTTTCAGCTGTAACAGCTGTCCGTTACACCATTACAGTGATAATATGACACGTGATAATGACAAAATATCCTTATTCACGACAGCTAGACTCAGTCACATCCAAACTTCCAAACTTCATAACAGACCAGATCTCAGATAACGTGTTGATGTTAATACACCCTACATTTTAAACCAGAAAACATCTAGAAATAACTACAATACCTGTAGATTCTTAATTTAGTGTTGTGTGCAAAAATCAGAGATTGTAGAAACGCTAGTTTGAAAACTCCTTCAGTTCTTTAGGTATAAATTCACATGTAGAAGTAGAAGTAGAAACCTGGTCAAGCATGATAGCTGTTGTTTGTGTTTTGGCCGAAGGTAACTCACCAAAAGCATGAACAATAAATAAAGTTATTCACATGTTGTAGATTTTATAATGAAGGAGCAGAGTTTAGCATTAAATCCTGAAATTTCACCAGAGCTGTTGCAGAGGTACACTACTGCATGTGTATCTTAGCCACGCCCCTTTCCCCTTGGTCATATTCCTTATCATGAAAGAATTAATATAACTGCTAAAATTCTGGTCTGAGTCCAGGACAACTCCCAGATTTCTGGCTCGGTTGTTAGTTTTTAACATTGCTGTTTGAAGCTGAGAACTGACTTTTAATCTTTCTTCTTCAGCTCCAAAAACTATTATTTTAGTTTTGTCTTCATTTAACTGAAAGAAGTTCTGACACATCCGATCTTTAATTTGATCGATGCAGTTGATCAAAGTATGGAAGTGTAAAACAGTTTAAATTATGTCATGCCTTTAGTCTGGACTCTAACATAATGTGACCCTCACATAGCCAGGATCACAGAGCTCATCATTTCTGTTAGCTATCAGAATGTGTGACTTTACTGGACCTGCATTAAAATGAAATTAGACCTCAATAAAAGTGTTTTCAAGACTTTGCTCATCTTCTAAGACGTACATGCAGAGAAATGTGTGCATGATTTTATTGAAACACCAGGTCATATCTTTGTAATTGTGTTTACCGAACGTTTTTTGTTTTAGTACAGGTGTTTTAATTGGAATGTGAAGTTGCTTAGTCCTTGGTAAAAGTGTTTCGGCATTGTACTTTTGTTTTGTAAATGTAAATATGGTTTCTATGATGTAAATTTGCATCGGGAGAATGTAAAAGTGTTTCACTCGATGTAATATTGTTTTGCATTTCCCAGCCACCGTAGTTTTTGACAGAACACACGTTTATCTGGATCTTATGTCAAATAGAGGCCCATGACAACATTACATTATGCTTTCATTCCACCTTATAAGATTTTATGCCTTTTTGAAATAGAAAAAAACCTGAAGCACTGTTACTTATCTGACATGGAAGCACTTACATGAGTGGTATTATCCTCCTGCCACCTGTAGAATCTCCTCCTAAAGCACAATGGGTCCCTGTTCCGATTATGTGAGCAGAGCCTTACCCTTACTGAGGCGCTGGTGGACAGCATTTAATGAGGAAACAGCAGCTTACACACCTGATCAGCACATGAATTGTACTTCAACTGTTTCACCTGCTAGAGTCACATAGGAGGCAGATTCCTGCTGTATCCTGACTGTTGTCTACATTCAACCTTTATATTATTTTTCATTTAAATGCTGTCACTTACTTCTGCTACTTCTTCATACTGGGTGTACTCTAAGTTAACACCTTTTGTTTGTGGTCAAGCATGTCCTGTTTGCTAGTTGCTATGTCAGAAAACTGTAGACTTCTCAAAACACTTTTTATTTTTAGCTTTTATGGTTCCGTCAAAGCCGTAAAATAATAATGTGTTTTTCTATGCTATGAAGAACACTGCCTACATTTCATTGTGTATTAAAGGATATGCAAACTGAAGGGAAAAATTTCCCAAAAACTCCCAAAAATCCATATGACCGACTGAACACAGATCTCATGTATGGCGGTGGAGGTGAGGACCCAATTGCAGACAGTCAGGGCCAGACCAAAACAGGCCACAGGACAAGGTTTCTGGCGGACGAGCAGGCTTGGACCGGAGCTCCGGATGGGCCGGCTGGATCTCCGGAGGCTGAGCAGGCTGGATTGCAGGCTGGATCTCCGGAGGCTGAGCAGGCTGGATCGCAGGCTGGATCGCAGGCTGGATCGCAGGCTGGATCGCAGGCTGGATCGCAGGCTGGATCTCTGGAGGCTGAGCCGGCTGGATCTCTGCAGGCAGAGCAGACGGATCTCCTGCAGGCTGAATCTCTGAAAGGCAGACTGACTGGGACTGACTTTCCGGAGGGCTCAACAGGCACCATAACGCGATGAGCCCTGGAACCAGAGAACATAGCATAGTCAAATTGTCAACCTCAGGCAGCGAAGTAGGAGCGATCTACTAGGCACCGGGGAACAGAAGAGGAAGAGGAGCGTCTTGAACAGGGACCTACTCACGAACAGGACCAGAAGAGGGAGAGGAGAGTCTTGACCAGGGACCTCCTCAGGAACAGGGATCAGAGGAGGGAGAGGAGCGTCTTGACCGGAGACCCCCTCAGGGACAGGAACCAGAAGAGAGGCGTCACAACCGTTGACCCCCTCAGGAACAGGGACCAGAAGAGAGTTGTCACAACCGGAGACCCCCTCAGGGACAGGAACCAGAAGAGAGGCGTCACAACCGGTGACCCCCTCAGGAACAGGGACATGAAGAGACGGGCAGGACCTGGGCGCCGGCGTGGGATGCCAAAGAGCTGGGCAGGACCTCGGGGCTGGCGTCAGATGCTGAAGAACTGGAGTAGGCCTGGGAGCCGGCGTGGGGTGCTGAGGCACAGGAGCTGGAGGCGACACTGGAGACGTGGGCCTGGGACCTGGTGGTGACGGTGTCCAGTGAGGTCGTCTACAGCCTTGTCTCCTTCTACCTCCCGTCGCAGTTCGTGCAGACCCATGTGGTGTGGGTCTGCCTGGCGGTGTCCAGATCGCCAGTCTGGACCCCCAGAATGGGAATCTCTCAGGTGAATCCTCCATCTGAGAAGTCCGCCACTCAAGCCAGCTCACCATTTCAGCCTCATCTGAATGAGACCAGTCCATGTCAGGGGAACCACCCATCGGGACATCCCTTTCCTGTCATGAATGGCGGGCGTCGGAGGAGGTGAGGACCCAATTGCAGGCAGGAGGCAGAATTGGTGCAGGTAAAAAGGGTTTATTTCCAAAACATAAACCAGAGGGAACAGGTATCCATGAATGGTGATGAAATAATGATGAGGATTCGACCAGGAACAACAGAAAACCAGGGGTACTTATACACTGAGGGAATAACAAGACACAGGTGAAGTGGATGACTAATCAGACCAGGTGAACTAACGAGGCAGGAACAGAAAACCACAGAACACAAGGGAAAAAACTAACTAAACATAACCAGAAACCCAAAAAACACCAGCATAGAGTCCACCGTTGTCATGGTTCACGCTTCTTCACAGCTCCGACTTCCGTATGACCTTATTTGGAACACCATCACCAGCAGCTGTTTGGACAGCGCAGCTGGAAGACATCAGCCTCATCACACCTCCCGCATATAAGCTCCAGACCGACATCCAGTCATCGCTGGATTATACTACTCACTGTGGTAACCAGTCGAGCCCAAGGTCTAATCTCTAACGTGGTGAAACCGAAAGCTTACCTGTGTTTATTCTCTCTCCCTCAAGCATCCGACCTGGACCTCGCCTGCCGTACCAAGAATCCTGTCTGCCCGCTCCAGCCCGTCCTCCAAGCGAACTCGCCATAACCATCAGTACATTTGACAATGAAAGTGTTCTCTGACTTTTCACCGTGCTCTCTTCTCCTTGGATCCTCACACACCAGCCGTGACAGAATAATCCAGCCAAAAACATGGATCCAACGGAACGCGCCGCATCAGCCGCTACGACGTCCGACTCGGCTGACGGATTACATCACGCAGTGGCGGCACAGGGAGTTCTACTGGGTCAACACTCACAGGCTCTCCGGACTTTAGGTGAGGGACAACACGAAGTACGGAAACAATTGGATGAAATCACCCGGGCTTTGACAAGTTTGTTTAATCAACTTTCTCAGTCTTCTGCTCAGTCTTCCGCTTCCGCAGCCGCACCATCCGCCGCTGTGTCATCTCCGCTCCCTCCTGTACGCGAAGTACACATTCCGGGTCCTAGGCCTTTTGCCGGAGAGTTGGGAAAGGGCAGAGGTTTTTTGCTTCAGTGTACGATAATCTTCGATCAGAAACCACTCACCTACTCCACCGATCGTTCCAAGGTATCGTACATCATTGGATTACTCACTTCTCGAGCGTTAACCTGGGCAGAGGCATATCTGGAAACCACGCCCCTACATACTCTCTCTCTCCGGACCTTCACGACGGATCTATTGAAGGTATTTGACGGCCCTGTTCGGGGGCGCGAGGCAGCCAAACGTCTGATTAGCCTCCGACAGGGTTCCCTGAGTGTAGCGGAATATTCTGTAATGTTTAGGACATTGGCCGCCGATGCTGGGTGGAATTCAGCTGCACTTATGGATCATTTCTTGCATAGCTTAACAGAACCCCTGAAAGACGAGCTTGCAACTCAGGACCTCCCGGAGAACCTGGACGACCTGATTGACCTGGCCACTCGTTTGGATAATCGCCTCCGGGAAAGACACCGAGAACGTCGCGGTGTTTGGTCAGCTCCGTCACCATGGGCGGCGTCGCCACCTCCTCTTGAGCCTCCTCCGGTTACCCCTTCCACTTCAGCCGTTGAACCAATGCAGGTGGGTCGTGCACATCTAACCCCTGCAGAACGACAGAAACGGCTGGAAGCGGGAGAATGCCTGTATTGTGGTGATGTGGGACATTTCCGGATTTCCTGTCCCGTTCGGCCAAAAGATCGGGCCCGTCAGTTCAGGTCGGGATTCTGACGGGCCAGACCCTGACCAAAAACCAGATTCCGGCTACGATATCCTTTTCCGACCAGACCCTCCAAATCCCGGCGTTGATTGACTCTGGGGCTGAAGACAGTTTTTTGGACGCACGGTTGGCTGAAGAAGCCCAGATACCCCTGGTTCCATTATCCCAACCCATAACGGCCAAAGCCCTGGATGGTCGAATTCTCGCTCAGGTAACGCACACC
This sequence comes from Melanotaenia boesemani, assembly GCF_017639745.1. Taxonomy (NCBI): domain Eukaryota; kingdom Metazoa; phylum Chordata; class Actinopteri; order Atheriniformes; family Melanotaeniidae; genus Melanotaenia; species Melanotaenia boesemani. Next base: position 14,902,000 of record NC_055705.1, read on the forward strand.
ACTGTTCCTGTAAAATTGAAACTGTCTGGTAATCACTCTGAACTAATCGAGTTCAAGCTCATTTCAGCTCCTGACTCCCCGCTGGTTCTCGGTCATCCCTGGCTCTAGCTCCACAACCCTCAACTCAATTGGGTCACCCGGACCATTTCAGGATGGAGCGAGGAGTGTCATCGGTCGTGTTTACGGTCAGCCTTGCCGCCTACAGACACGGATAACCCACAAACCGAGGCTCCGGATCTGTCATTAGTCCCAGAAACATATCATGACCTGGCAGAAGTTTTCAGTAAACTTAAAGCCTCCTCTCTACCACCCCACAGGCCCTACGACTGTGCAATTGACCTCTTGCCTGGCTCCTCGCTTCCTACCAGTCGACTGTTTAACATCTCCAGACCAGAACGGGACACTATGGAAAAATACATTCAGGAGTCTCTTGCCGCAGGTATCATCAGACATTCTTCTTCTCCGTTGGCTGCAGGTTTTTTCTTCGTCACCAAGAAGGATAAATCCCTGCGGCCCTGCATCGATTATCGGGGTCTGAACAAAATCACCATCCGTAATAAATACCCTCTTCCCTTGATCGACTCAGCCTTCGATGCATTATTGGACTCGACCGTTTTCACTAAACTGGACCTCCGAAATGCATATTATCTGGTTCGTGTGAGAGACGGTGATGAATGGAAAACCGCATTCAATACCCCTCTGGGTCACTTCGAGTACCTCGTCATGCCTTTCGGACTCACTAATGCCCCAGCTACATTTCAAGCCCTTGTTAACGACGTCCTCCGTGACTTTCTCTGCCGTTTTGTATTTGTATACCTTGACGACATATTGATTTATTCCAAGTCCCTGTCTGAACACAAAAATCATGTCCGCCTGGTGCTTCATCGACTCCTCGAGAACAAACTATACGTCAAGGCCGAGAAATGTCAGTTTCACTCCGATACCATCAGTTTTCTGGGCTATGTGTTCGCGAGCGGGCAGATGAAGACGGACCCGGCAAAAGTTCAGACGGTTCTGGCCTGGCCCACACCTGATTCTGTTAAGTCTCTGCAACGTTTTTTGGGTTTCGCCAACTTTTATCGCTGGTTTGTAAAGAACTTCAGCATGGTGGCTGCCCCGCTCACAAAGTTGACCTCCCCCAAGACGCCTTTCCTCTGGTCAGTGGACGCTGACTCCGCCTTCAATGACTTAAAGGCTCGTTTCGCCTCAGCCCCGGTTCTCACTCAGCCAGATCCATCCCGGCAGTTTGTGGTTGAGGTGGACGCCTCCGATACCGGGGTGGGGGCGGTCTTGTTTCAGCGGTCTGCACAATCGGGTGAATTGCACCCGTGCGCCTTTTTTTCCCGTCGCCTGTCCCCGGCAGAACACAACTATGATGTGGGTGAACGTGAGCTGCTGGCGGTGAAGCTAGCTTTGGAGGAATGGCGTCACTGGCTGGAGGGAGCAGCTCAGTCCTTCATTGTGTGGACCGATCATCGCAACCTGGAATACATCCAGTCGGCCAAGCGGCTGAACTCCCGACAAGCCAGGTGGGCGTTATTCTTTGGCCGGTTTAATTTCTCTTTGACCTACAGGCCTGGAACCAAGAATGTGAAGCCGGACGCCCTTTCACGCCAGTTCAGCTCGGAGGGCCCATCCACGGAACCGGATACCATCTTGCCTGCATCCTGTGTGGTGGCCGCCGTCACATGGGAAGTGGAGCAGAACGTTCGGGAGGCCCAACGACTTCATCCTGACCCAGGTACCAGTCCGCCGAACAGACTGTTTGTCCCCGATGTTGTCCGCTCACAGGTGCTTCAGTGGGGGCATTCATCCCGGGTGGCCTGTCACTCTGGCCGGGCACGCACGGTAGCCTTCATCAGACGGCGTTTTTGGTGGCCCACCTTGGAGAAGGACGTTCGGGAGTTCGTGGCCGCCTGTCCGGTCTGTGCTCGGAGTAAATCCACGTCTCAAGCTCCTGCGGGACTCCTGCGTCCGCTCCCCGTTCCGGGTAGGCCCTGGTCGCACATCGCTTTGGACTTCGTCACTGGTCTCCCACCTTCCCGAGGTAATACCACCATACTGACAGTAATCGACAGGTTCTCCAAGGCCGCTCATTTTGTTGCCCTGCCCAAGCTGCCGTCGGCCTTGGAGACTGCGGATATCATGTCTAATCATGTTTTCCGGCTTCATGGCATCCCTGCTGACTTCGTCTCGGACCGTGGGCCTCAGTTCGTGTCCCATGTCTGGAAGGCGTTCTGCACTGAACTGGGGGCTTCTGTGAGTCTGAGTTCCGGTTTCCATCCACAGACCAACGGTCAGGCTGAGCGCCTTAATCAGGAACTGGAATCCGCCCTGCGCTGTGTGGCTGCTGACAACCCCTCCGCCTGGAGTAGCCACCTGTGCTGGGTGGAATATGCTCATAATTCTCATGTCTCCTCTGCCACTGGTCTCTCTCCTTTCGAGGTGTCCCTGGGCTACCAACCTCCGCTCTTCCCGGATCAAGAGGCGGAACTCACTGTCCCCGCCGTCCAGCTGCATCTGAGCCGGTGTCGCCGGCTGTGGAGGTCGGCTAGGACGGCCCTGGTTCGGGCTGCTGACAGGAACCGCCGGGGTGCTGACAGGTGCCGGGTGCCCGTGCCTCCATACCGTCCTGGGCAGCGGGTCTGGTTGTCCTCCCAGCACATCCTTCTGCGAACGGACTCCCGGAAGCTGTCCCCTAGATACCTTGGCCCCTTTGAGGTTCTGGAAGTGCGGCATCCGGCTGTCGTCAAGCTGCGGCTGCCCTCTGCTATGCGCATTCACCCTGTCTTCCATGTTTCCCAGTTGAAGCCTGTTTCCTCCAGTCCGTTGGTCCCTCCTTCCGGACCCCCTCCGCCAGCCCGGGTCGTTGACGGTGGTCCTGCCTTTTCTGTCCGTCGTCTCCTGGATGTTCGTCGCTGGGGTTGTGGTCTGCAGTATCTGGTGGACTGGGAGGGGTATGGTCCGGAGGAACGTTCCTGGGTTCCCCGTTCCTTCATCCTGGACCGCGACCTCGTCCGGGATTTTCATCGCCGCCGGCCTGGTGGGTCGCCTGGGGGCTCCCCTTGAGGGGGGGGCACTGTCATGGTTCACGCTTCTTCACAGCTCCGACTTCCGTATGACCTTATTTGGAACCAAATAAATAAACCAGGCCAAAACAAGACAGGCCCCACGACAGAGTTCAGTGGGGACCACCTGGAGGTGGAACAGACGGCAGGACCCGGTCAGGAGGCCGGCCGGGGGGCCGGACGGACCAGGGCAGAACCTCCGGCGGACGACCCGGAGGCTGAGCAGACAGCAGGATTAGATCAGGAGGCTGGCCGGGGGGCCGGATGGACTGGGGCAGACCCTCCGGAGGGTGACCCGGAGGTCGTGAAGACCTGGACCTGACCTCTGGACAGGCAGGCCGGATCTCTGGGGGCGGAGAGGCAGACTGGGTCTCTGGCAGGCAGGCAGGCTGGGTCGCCGGCTGCGGACGGGCAGACAGGATCTCTGACAGGCAGGCAGGCCGGGTCGCCGGCGGCGGACGGGCAGACAGGATCTCTGACAGGCAGGCAGGCCGGGTCGCCGGAGGCGAACGGGCAGGTTGGGTCTCTGACGGCGGACGGGCAGGCTGGGTCTCTGGCGGCGGACGGGCAGGCTGGGTCTCTGGCAGGCAGGCAGGTTGGATCTCTGGCGGTGGCGGACGGGCAGACTGGATCTCTGGCGGTGGCGGACAGGCAGACTGGATCTCTGGACGGGCAGACTGGATCTCTGGGTCGGGCACCAGTAGCGGGTAAGGGGCGTCTCGGCCTGAGACCCCCTCGGGAACAGGAACTCGAGCAGGGCGAGGAACGTCTCGACCGGAGACCCCCTCAGGAACAGGAACTCGAGCAGGGTGAGGAGCGTCTCGACCGGAGACACCCTCAGGAACAGGAACTCGAGCAGGGTGAGGAGCGTCTCGACCGGAGACCCCCTCGGGAACAGGAACTCGAGCAGGGTGAGGAGCGTCTCGACCTGAGACCCCCTCAGGAACAGGAACCCGAGCTGTGGATAATAAAGGTGCCGACACAGGGGAAGAAGACCTGGACACTGTCGTGGGACGCTGCAGAGCAGGGCAGCACCTCGGAGCCGGCGTCGGACGCTGCGGAGCAGGATAGGACCTCGGAGAAGGCGTGAGATGCGGTAGCGCAGGACAGGACCTTGGAGCAGGTGTGAGATGCGGCGGCGCAGGGCTGGACCTCAGAGCAGGCGTGAGATGCGGTGGCGCCGGACAGGACCTTGGAGCAGGTGTGAGATGCAGCGGTGGACCTTGGAGCAGGAGTGGGATTCTGAGGCACTGGAACTGGAGGCGAAGCTGTAGGCGTGAGCCTGGGAGCTGGTGGCGGCAACTGTGACAGTGCCGCTGATGGCGTCACCCGAGACGTGGACCGAGGAGCTGGTGTCGACCTCCGGGACGATGCCTGCCCCAGTGGCCTGGGGCTTATCGCCAATCCAGTCCCCCAGAAAGGCGACCACTCGGGACAGTCCAACGGCTCTGGCTCCGTGTCCAGTCCCAGAAGAAGTCCCACCAGTTCTCTCGATGTCATGATCTCGAGGGGCTGCCGCCCCCGGTGCCTGGACGTCCTCCTCCTCCTGGACTTTGTAGGAGGAGGGTCAGGAAACCACGGGTCTGGGTCCACCACAGTCGGGAGGCTTTAAGCTGCCTCACGGCTGAAGTATTCAAGTAAAGTCATCATACCGCCTGCTGGGTCCATTTGTGGTCGGATCCTACTGTCATGAATGGCGGGCGTCGGAGGAGGTGAGGACCCAATTGCAGGCAGGAGGCAGAATTGGTGCAGGTAAAAAGGGTTTATTTCCAAAACATAAACCAGAGGGAACAGGTATCCATGAAATGGTGATGAAATAATGATGAGGATCCGACCAGGAACAACAGAAAACCAGGGGTACTTATACACTGAGGGAATAACAAGACACAGGTGAAGTGGATGACTAATCAGACCAGGTGAACTAACGAGGCAGGAACAGAAAACCACAGAACACAAGGGAAAAAACTAACTAAACATAACCAGAAACCCAAAAAACACCAGCATAAAGTCCATAATCGTGACACTTTCCCATAGCCATCTCTCCAGTACTGCAGATGGAATGTAGGGAGGGCCCGCTTGGTCGGTGCTGAGCTGGTCTTTTCTGCCTGCTGGGTCCATTTCTGGTCAGATCCTACTGTCACGTGTGGTGGTGGAGGTAAGGAACCAATTGCAGGCAGTCAGGGCAGGAGGCAGAATCGGTGCAGGTGAAAGGTTTATTTCCCAAAACTCAAGACAGGGAAACAGGGGATAATCCATACAACATGTACCACATATGACCACATAAGAGGATCTGACCAGGAGTGACTGAAAACCAAGAACATATTTACATGGAGGGAGTAATGGCGAACAGGTGAAGTGGATGAGTAATTAGACCAGGTGTTCTAACGAGGCAGAAACAGAAACCACAGAGCACACAAGGAAAAAACTAACACAAACCAAAAACCCTAATCATGATCTCAAAACAGAAACTAATGACAAAAACCAGAACCACAACCCAAAACTTCAACCAGAAAATGACAAACATGACCCCCACACAGCCCATGATCGTGACAACAGAAAACTTTCTTCTTCTTTTTGACTTCTGTTTTTCAACAGATTTTTACTTGATTCAGGTAAAAATCCATTTTAACGTTATTGTCTTGAATGTTTAGTGAAGATGATTTTTATTTCTTAAATTGGACTGATAACATTATCATTTATGTTTATTGCAAATCCTGTTGTTGCCTTTGTCCTTTATTAATTTGCTAGTGAAACAGCTGTAAAATCTCCTAGTCACCAGACAGCCATGCACACATCTATAAACATAGAATAGGTTCAGATATCTAGTGAGAGTAAAGCAACAAAAGGAAGCAAGGGTACATAACTGGTGCTGTGGAGATGTTGGAGACACAGGTTGAATGATTAGGGGCCATGAATGTGATGAGAGAAATTATAAACAGGTTCTGAGCTACAAATCAAATAAAATAGCTGACAGGTAGTAGAAAGGATTTATTTTCAGATATGCAGGGGCGGGTCTAGAAAAGTTTTGATGAGGGGGCAGGCAGGTTGGCATAGTTTTTAGCGTCTTGATTTCATGTCATATTGAACTGATTATTACAAGTAAAGTGATCATCTAATGTTAAAAAAGTGAAGATAAACCCAAATGAATATTGGCTCTTTCTGTTAATACAATACAGTAACTGCATGCATCTGATTAACTATATACATATATATATATATATATGTGTGTGTGTGTGTGCGTGTGTGTGTGTGTCGGTGTGTGTATTACGGCTGTCAAAAATAATGCAGAAACAGCTGTAACTAATTTAGGTAATTAATTACATTAATAGGATCAAGATTAATCATTTGAAGAAGTGATTTACTAATATTACTACTGTAATATTTGTTATTATTAATAATGTATTCATCTGTTATTATTTTTTTTAATGATTTTTATCATTATTGTCTTTATTATCATGATTAATGATATTATCATTGGACATTTATTTACAGTTTAGAGATTATTTTAATTAGTTTACAGTCCTACCTACAATTTAACCAGTTTTAATATTTTAGTTTCTAGTTGTTTTACTTGATTTTAATTTAATCTGCAGCTAAAACCATTTGTTGCTGCATAAATTATCATCATTATTAATAATACTACTATCATTATATGAATATTAATGATGTTTTAAAGCAGCACTACTGAACTTGAGCATCTTTGCAGTTTGGTGCCCTCTAAAAAAAGCTAATTCAGCGTGAGTCTTGCATCCTGTCTCTTCTCTGAGCTCTCTCCAGCCAGTAAAAGTCAGACCACTGTTGACTCTGTTGACATGTGCATTTTTTTTAAATTTTGCTTATTATTCCTCCCTTCTGTAATGCTTCTAATGTTTTATGTAAAGCACTTTGAATTGTAATGTACACGAAATGTATGTAACAAATACAGAAGCACAGTCTTAAGGTCATAAACTTATGTAGAGTTGCTGTAAAGCGAAGCCAAAGAACAGACTTGAACTACTTGAGAAAGGCCAACTCTTTCTTAAGAAACCAGAATAACTCCAATTGCTATACAACATTTCACTCTTTTCTTCATCTGTCAGCAGGATTGAGGGTCAGAACAAACATGGCCAACCCAACTCCCACTAACAGCATTCTGCCTGCCAACGAAAGCTCTACCTCACAAGATGAATGTACCCACACATCGCTTCATGTCCCGCTAGCGGTGGTCTACTCTGTGATCTTTATTCTGGGTTTTCCTGGAAACATGGTGGCTCTGTGGGTCTTCCTTGCGGTTAAAAAGAAGAAGAACTCCATTCACGTGTTTCTCATCAACCTCGTTTTTGCCGACCTGCTGCTGGTTATTTTTCTACCATTTCGGATTTTCTATCACACCCATAATGGCACCTGGAATATGCATCCTACCCTGTGTACAATAGTAGGCATCCTCTTCTACACAAACATGTATATCAGCATCATCCTGCTGGGACTGATTAGCGTGAATCGCTACTTGAAGATCAGTTGCAGCGTAGGGATGCAGCGACGGCTTTTTTCCCCAAACTCAACCCGTATTGTCTGTGCTGTTGTCTGGTTTGGTGTCTCAGCTTTGATGTTCTCTGCCTACATGTGGAAACTGTCAGGCCCAGATAATAGGTAAACATCTAACCTTCCATTTTCTGTGTGTTGCTGTTAAATGAGACAATGTCATTAAATGTTTTGGTGTTTTCAGGTGTTTCCACTACAAGAAGCTCCTAGATGCAAAGTGGAGAGCCTACATCAACATGCTTGGGCTGGTTATCTTCTGGATTGTATTCATAGCTCTGATGGTATCTTATGGCAAGATCGCCCTGAAGCTCCTGAAGAAATCAAAAGAGAGACCAGAAATGCCCAACGCACCTCACTACGCTCGAAGCGCCAAGAAGTCCTTCTTCATCCTTTTCATCTTCACCTTCTGTTTTGTCCCCTATCACATGTTCAGAATCTTCTACATTGTGACACAGATCACAGAAAGCTCCTGTTTCTTGATTTACTTGGCAGACATAACCAACAATGTTGCGTTGTTATTTACTGCTTCCAACAGCTGCCTGGACCCCATCATATATTTCCTGTTATCCTCCTCAGTGAGAAAGGAGATGCTGCACATAGTGAAACGAGTGTTTTGTGTGCAAAATGTTGCCATCAGTGAGAGCACCACCTCCTATGAGAACCATGAGATAAGATTAGAAGAGTACCATTAAACATGTTAATACACGTTTGTCGCTGAATGCATTATTATGTTAATGTTGATTTATGTGATGGTCAAGTCACATTTGACAATAGATTTAATAAGTGTAACCAGCACAATAATTTCAAACATTATTGGAGGGAAATATTCATCTCAGCCAACAAGCTAGCATTTATTAGCCTCTATATTTCTTACTGCTAACCGTCCTTAAAATTCACTTTTGTAAAGTTAAATGATTAGCTTGTTACGGCTTCCTTTCATCTATTAAAGCCAGCAGTGTGGTAGCATGTAATGTCCTAGCAGTATGGACTTAAAGTCAAAGACATAATGCAGACAACACCGAAGATCCCCTTCAGACAGGATTATGTCTCTCAGCTGCATTTCAATGGTTTGTATTTAAAAGTCCAAATCTGCACCGTCTCTATTACGCTGGATTTTTTTTTTTTTAAAAACACGATCATGCTTAGTTTATGTTCTTCCCTTATTGTCTTGTTTTTATTTTAAATTATGCTTCATATATTCTTATGTTTTTAATGTCTTTGTAAAATCCTTTGAATCACCATGTTGTTGAATTGTGCTGTAAAAATAAAGTTGCTTTGCTTTGAATGTAAAAGGAAAAGTCTCACTGAGTAACAACTTGGTTTAACTAAAACCCATCTGACCTACTGGTGGGACTGGCACCGACAGGACAAGAAAATAAGTGAAACCTTTCAAAAAACAATCTTTTTATTGACATAAGACAACAGGGCAAGGCAATAAAGTAAATAAATGAGTTTCAGTGTGCATAATGAAATGATAAAATTAAACCTTGGGGAAGGAAAAATGACAATATGTGTTACCAGATAGGTAAACAAGTATGTGTGAAAAGTAATGCAAGAATAAAAAGAGAAGATAAAAGAGTGATAGTGACTAAATAGAGATGCACGGGGAATTGGTGAAATATAAGTTAATTAGGAATAAATTTAGGTGATTATTACTCAGTTATTGGTGGAACACGGAGAGCAAAAGGGGACAAGGCAGTTTTAATAAATATTGAAACAATTTAAATATAATTTAATGGAGAAAAGTCAGTAGGCTCTGGATAATTACCTAACAGGTCAACCACTCTGTGATTTTCTATTATATGTAATGGTTATATAGAACATTTTACAGACAAGAAAACAGTCAATTGTGGTGAACTGTGCAGCATTTGGATACTCCAACTAGTCTGAGAGGGGCTTCCCAATGTACCCAGAACGAAGGAAGAGGTGGCTTGTAATGGTGGGCAGGAAGGATTTTAATATAGCTGCACAAATAAGCAACAATAAGAAACTGTGTAAGGTATGTTATGTCTACAGAGGTGACAGAACAATACCTTTTTATTAATTTTTTTAATACGTTTCCACTAACCTAAGTCATATTGAACATCAAATTCTATGAATCTATGTATAACAATGCACTTGATCAGTACACTGAAATAAATTATATAAGACCGTGACCACACTCATTCGAACTAAACAAGAAAGCTGGGAGGCCATGGGGTAAAAGGACAATATTTATAACATACAAAGTCAAAATACGTTTAAACAAAAACTTATCACATTGAACAGACACAATTATTTTGTTGCAGGAAGTCCGACAGAATGTACATGCATTTTCGTGACTTATAAGACCGATATTGCAACGACTTCCCTCTGAAAATGAATGAAATGCATTGGCGATAAACGCAGTCTGATCCAGTGTTTGGAACTATTGAAAGTCTACAGTAACCCGGAAGTGCGCCACCATTTTTTTGTACAGGGGAGTCAATGAGAGTGTCGCGACTCTGAGTATATCGATGGTTCTGGTACTCCCTTGTGATTGGTCAGTTTGGGATCATGTGTTGCCAGATATCTGGATCTTTGCTGAATTTGTGTGGTAACCACCATTTTTAAAAACAATACCCAGTGGATCAAGTTGATGAGATGCTAATCGAATTATTTCTTTGTTTTCTTCCACAAGTTAATAAACACACTGACCATAGTGGACGCCATTGTTGTTTTAAAACAGAAAATATGTACCAAACTGAAGTGAACCATCAAAAGAACACCGACCTTGTGTGGGCTGATACCACACTTGCTGCCACCTTCAGATTAGGAGGAGAAACTTCAACACGGCACCAAAACGGCATGTACCCCTACGGTCTAATGCAAGAGCAAACTCACCAGCGTCAGCTACACTGTAGCCGGCCGCACACCGTGCTAGTATAAATCCGCCTTTATACAATATGTGGTTTAGCTGAATGTAACATAGATGTCGGAGTCCAATTGTGACGGTTGCAATGATGCTTTTGATGAGGATAGGAGGGAGAAAAGAACTGAACTGGTGGCTTTTAGTTCTGTATGAATGTCGGTCTGTTTAAATGATGAGCTTTGATGTTTTCTTAGCCAATACACTGTATGTGTGTATGTGTGTTTTGAGATCACATGCATGCAGTATATGGGTAGCGGTGTCCTGGTTGAGTGTATGACCGCTGGCCTGACTTTTTGTCCCAGTCCAGCCCTGTTGTCTCCATAATGCAATTACACCATCGAAGACAAGAAATTCAACACAATCCACCTGCTAGCTGAAAAATAGTCAGTACTTCATGTTATGTCTTTAACCCTTTAACCCTTTAAGCACTAAATTGCGACAGCGACAGGCCAGAGAGCTACCTGGACAACCAAAATGAAAGAAGGCTAGAATATTTGCAAGCTGTGAATGCTGCAGTAAACACAACAGTTGTCAGGGATGGTGAATGGTGTCCCTCCGGGGCTGGTGTCCTGCAGGTTGCATAAGTGTCCGTGCTGCAACACAGCTGGCTGAAGTGAATGGCTAATGAGCAGAGTTGTGCTGAGCGTCATGTGCAGTATAAAAAGATGGTGAAAGAGGGAGGATGTCGCTTACGGCCATACCACCCTGAAGCCCGATCTCGTCTGATCTCGGAAGCTAAGCAGGGTCGGGCCTGGTCTGTACTTGGATGGGAGACTGCCTGGGAATACCAGGTGCTGTAAGCTTTTACTCTTGTCTTGAAAAACAGCAGAGGGCGCTGCTGCTGCGACATCTGTCAACACAGAGAGACAAAGTCCACATGGACTTTTAGTAGTTGACTAGGCATCATTTCTTTCTTTCTTAATATTAAAGTTATTCCTACATTAGGCAGATATTGAGAAAGATGCTGCTGTTCTTGAATGCATCACAGCTGTGGTGTGTATGAAGCAGCAGTATCCCTACTTTTGCTTTTTTAATTATTTGTTCATTAATTTTTTAATGATTTGGGCAGTGTGTGTATTATAAGTGTGTGTTCGTTTTACAGAAGAAAAACTACAGAAACAGGTTTATATTCTGTTGATTTTATTAAATTTATTGTAGTTTATATTTAAAAAAATCTCTTCGTACAGCTGCATATGGGACAAGAAATATGAAGCTAACACAGTACTTATCTCTCAGTGCCTTTTGTCTGAAAACACAATATGAAAACTTTAGTGTCTGAAACAAGAAAGAAAAAAACCAACGCTTGTAATGCTTTCAGTTAAGTAGAAACAGCAGCAATGCTAAAAACAACTCTTCCTGATCAATTAAAACACATTTAAACTGTTTAATAGGGTGCCAGGATCCACCTGAAATTTAAATCTTTCAAATGGAAAACCATTAACGGGCTATACAGAGGAAATCATTTTAAATGTGTTTATTTGATTCCAGAAAAGATGGGTTCTGATAAATAAAAGAAAATTACTTTGTTCTTAACCCTTGTTGGTCCTTAGAGATGTTTTCTGCCTTTTCATGTCATTTTTCCTTGAATGTTTTGGCCACTATTTAGGGTTGTGCTACCCCATATAGGATGATTTTTTTTTTTTAAAGAAAGAGTTTCTCTCAAAGAACATTAAAAATTTGAATTAGATTTTTCTTAAAGGCCAACAGGAAGAAATTTACTGCCGTTTCTGGTTGTTAGAGGAACAAAAATGTTCTTAACCAAAAACTGCAAAAAATCATCAGATCATTTTATTCCACTTTTGTTCTCCTCAAATCAAATACCAAATCAAAATACCACATGTATTCACATTTATTCTGATTTTAAATTATAGTTTTATCATGTCCCTGTTTTTTTATGAATAATGAGACTTAAGAAAAACACTCAGCGACCTCCAGCCCTACTTCACAATGGCTGGCAACCCTTCGTTGCTGACCCATAGCGTGCAGCATGATGCTAGTCCTGGTAACTTGCAGGTTTAACTGATTCATGAGTGTTCTGATAATGAACGTAGCCGTACTTCCAGGATCTATAAAAGCATAAGTTTTCAGCACCTTGTCTCCTTTCTTAGATTTAATCTCAACAGGAACAATAGAAAGAGTATAGTCCTGGTCTCCGGCCCCAGTACAAGCACCAACCTGATGAGACACAAGTGCGCTGCTCACAGATGTTCCAGGTGGTTTAGCCTGCTCTTCTCTGCACTCTTTATGCAGAATAGTGGGATGTTTTAGACTGCATTTGTCACAGGTGAGACAACTCCTACACTTCCTGCTGATGTGACCGACCTTTAAACACCCAAAACATACTCCTTTTCCTTTAAGGAGTTCCATTCTCTCCCTTTGAGAGATCCGATTTAGTTTGGGACATTTTAGCATGGAATGAGGCTGCTCACAGCAAAGACAGGCTTCTGAGGGAGGGCTCTTAAAAGCTGTTGGCTGCTTTTGTTGCTCATGCATCAGGTTTGAAGATGCTGTGTCACTGTTAGTAGTTGTAATAGATGTTACAAAACTACTACCTCTGATGGTATTCTTAAACGGTATCCTGTTCTTCTGTGCACATTTCATTACAGGGCTTGACTTGGCATCAGAGATGTCTCCAAACAGAGGATGAGACAGGATCTTTACTTGCTGCTCAAGAAAGTTGACTAGGTCTCTGAATGTAGCTCTGAAACCTCACTGTTCCTGTATCTCTCAAGCCTTTGTTCTCCGTCTTTCATGCAGCTTATAAGGCCACTTCATAATGATCTGCCGCATGTGAGATGGAACATTCAGCTCCTTCAAGTACTGCAGCTCAGTGATTGCATTACAGCATCCACATAAGAACAAGGCTAAGTCCTGCAGTGCTTGCACATCCTCTGATTTTATAACTGGCCAGGCAAAAACCTTGTCCATGTACGCAGCGGCAATGTGATGTTCATTTCCAAAATGCTCAAATAAAAGTCCTTTAGCTCTCTGGTAACCCTGCTGTGGTGGCATGGCATACAGCTCCTCACCTGTTCCCATGGCTGCCCTCTAAATACTAAAATAATAAAACTGATTAAATTGTAGGTAGGACAGTAAACCAGTCAAAATAATCTCTAAACTGTAAATAAATGTCCAATGATAATATTAATAATCATGATAATAAAGATAATAATGATAAAAACATTAAAAAATAATAACAGATGAATAAATTATTAATAATAACAAATATTACAGTAGTATTATTAGTAAATCACTTCTTCAAATGATTAATCTTGATGCCATTAACGTAATTAATTACCTAAATTAGTTACTGCTGTTTATGCATTATTTTTGACAGCCTTAATACACACACCGACACACACACACACACACACATATATATATATATATATATATAGTTAATCAGATGCATGCATTTACTGTATTGTATTAACAAAAGGAGCCAATGCTCATTTGGGTTTATCTTCACTTTTTTAACATTAGATGATCACTTTACTTGTAATAATCAGTTCAATATGACATGAAATCAAGACGCTAAAAAACTACGCCAACCTGCCTGCCCCCTCATCAAAACTTTTCTAGACCCGCCCCTGCATATCTGAAAATAAATCCTTTCTACTACCTGTCAGCTACTTTATTTGATTTGTATCTCAGAACCTGTTTATAATTTCTCTCATCACATTCATGGCCCCTACATCATCAAACCTGTGTCTCCAACATCTCCACAGCACCAGTTATGTACCCTTGCTTCCTTTTGTTGCTTTACTCTCACTAGATATCTGAACCTATTCTATGTTTATAGATGTGTGCATGGCTGTCTGGTGACTAGCAGATTTTACAGCTGTTTCACTAGCAAATTAATAAAGGACAAAGGCAACAACAGAATTTGCAATAAACATAAATGATAATGTTATCAGTCCAATTTAAAAAAACAAAAATCATCTTCACTAAACATTCAAGACAATAACGTTAAAATTTACCTGAATCAAGTAAAAATCTGTTGAAGAACAGGAGTCAAAAAAAAGAAGAAAGTTTTCTGTGTTCAGTTGGTCAAATGGATTTTTAATCAAAGTTCTCCAGAAATGTTTCCCTTCAGTTTGCATGTCCTTTAATACACAATGAAATGTAGGAGGTGTTCTTCATAGCAAAGAAAACCACATAGAATTTTCATTCTGCTTTGAAGAAACCGCATGAGATAAAATTAAAACTTGTTTTGACAAGTCTACAAACAGTTTTCTGACATAGCAACTAGCAAACAAGACATGCTTGACCACAAACAAAAGGTGTTAACTTAGAGTAAACCCAGTATGAAGAAGTAGCAGAAGTAAGTGACAGCATTTAAATGAAAAATAATATAAAGGTTGAATGTAGACAACAGTCAGGATACAGCAGGAATCTGCCTCCTATGTGACTCTAGCAGGTGAAACAGTTGAAGCACAATTCATGTTCTGATCAGGTGTGTAAGCTGCTGTTTCCTCATTAAATGCTGTCCACCAGCACCTCAGTAAGGGTAAGACTCTGCTCACATAATCGGAGCAGGGACCCATTGTGCTTTAGGAGGAGACTTCTACAGGTGGCAGGAGGGTAATACCACTCATGTAAGTGCTTCCTTAATAGATAAGTAACACTGTTTCAGGTTTTTTTCTATTTCAAAAAGGCACAAAATCTTTAAAAGGTGGAATGACAGCATAATGTAATGTTGTCATGGGCCTCTATTTGACATAAGATCCAGATAAACGTGTGTTCTGTCAAAAACTACGGTGGCTGGGAAGTGCAAAACAATATTACATTGAATGAAACACTTTTACAGTTTGTGGATGTAAATTTACTTTCACTGCACCACTTTTACTTTCTCGTGATGCCGGTTAAACACATTAATTAAAAAGAAGAAATGGGATCTTTGGAGAGCTGCTTGTAGAATGGCTCAAGGTATGGAGGCTATTATGATCAAACATGCAGGCTGCCCATTTAACTTATTTCCATTACATGTGTGATCTGCCAACATAAAGAATTACACAATTCTGAATACGACACTAATGCAACACCTCATTTATAGCATGCAACTTCAACATCAACTACCAATTAACTAATTTACAGCAGAGGAAACTGTAAAACACACACACACACAAACACTTCAAATACACACACTGACCAAATCATTAAAAAAATGAATGAACAAATAAATAAAAAGCAAAAGTAGGGATACTGCTGCTTTATACACACCACAGCTGTGATGCATTCAAGAACAGCAGCATCTTTCTCAATATCTGCCTAATGTAAGAATAACTTTAATATTAGGAAAGAAAGAAATGATGTCCAGTCAACTACTAAAAGTCCATGTGGGCTTTGTCACTCTGTGTTGACAGATGTCGCAGCAGCAGCGCCCTCTGCTGTTTTTCAAGACAAGTGTAAAAGCTTACAGCACCTGGTATTCCCAGGCAGTCTCCCATCCAAGTACTGACCAGGCCCGACCCTGCTTAGCTTCCGAGATCAGACGAGATCGGGCGTGTTCAGGGTGGTATGGCCGTAAGCAACAGCTTCTCCCTCTCGCCATCTTTTTATACTGCACATGACACTCAGCACAACTCTGTTCGTTAGCCATTCATTTCACACAGCTGTGTTGCAGCACGGAAACTTACACAACCTGCAGGACACCAGCCCCGGAGGAACACCATTCACCATCCCTGATACAAGCTTTCATTCACACCTGCAACTTCATCCCCCAGCTTTCTCTCCACTCACGCGTCTCATCTCTGCAACATGAAGCTAAACTTACAAACATATTCACACATTACGCTTTTCTGGATTAACAACTCAGCAACGGAACATTGCTTCTACAAAACACACACAACACCGCAATCACAGCAACATAGACTGCGAGCTACAATCGTATTTTCCTCTAAACGAGCCGTCCTCCGAGCTGAGAGACTTGCATTGGGCTCTATGCAGAACCTGCTGCTGCTCGATTGGCCAGGGACCGTCTGCAAGTTGTAACACAGACAAAAATAATTAAAGGAAAATTTTCAATAATTACAATATGACATGTTGTAATGGCACCAAACTCACAGTACTTATAAATCATCTCATACTGATCATACTACAGCTCTTATTTTGGTAAAGTTTTATTTTTATATTTTTTCCTTTCATATTTTTTAAGTGTTGCAAACTGCAGACGGTCCCTGCCCAGTCGATCACCAGCAGGTTCTGCATAGAGCCCAATGCAAGTCTCCCAGCTCGGAGGACGGCTCTTTGGGAGGAAAATACCATTGTAGGAACTGTCTTCCTTAACCATCCTGGGTCTCTTCAATTTACTACACATTTGGGTCATCAGAAAACAAAAAAGTCTCCAAAAACTATTATAAAGTAACTTTACACATATTTTTCTCCATGTTTTAAAAAGATTATTCAGAAAATCAAAACTGCCAAATATGTAATTATTCAAATTATTTTAACCCTTTAAATTCCAGTTTGATCAGATGACATCAGTTTTGATGAGAAAAGGAAGAAAAAAAGAAAGGCAGCTGGAGCTTCCAGAGGTCTACACGCAGGAAAGCATTCCCGTTTCAAAGGGCAACATTCCCCAGCAGCAAGAGAAATGGAAATATTTGAAATCCATTAAGATTCCAAAGCTGGATGCAGATGTGGGGCTTTTGATTGGAACAACAACAAGTTGCTAGAGCCATGGAAAATTATTAACAGCAAGAATAATGGACCTTATGTTGTGAAGACCCTGTTAGGATGGGTGATAAACGGACCTTTAAGAAGCACAAATGGTGGGCAGAAAGGCTGTCAAACTGTTTACGCTAATCGAATTTCCATTGTCAAGTTGGAGGAGCTGTTGGTATCCCAATACAATCAAGATTTTAATGAGAAGGCTTTGGAAATGGAGCACGGAATGTCAGTGGAGGATAAGAAGTTCGTGGAGATTATGGAAAGATCCGCCCGTCTGCAGAAGGACATTACTGTATGGATTTACCCTTTGATAAGGATAATGTAATCATGTCCAATAACAGGTGTATTGTGGAGCAGCGCATTCAGAGTCTCAAAAGAAAGATGGAGAAAAATAAGACCTATAAGGAGGAATATACAGCCTTCATCTCTGATCTTATCGACAGGGGCTATGCCGAAGTGGTACCTCGTGAAGAGCTGGAACTAAAGGAAGAATGTGTGTGGTATTTGCCTCATCATCGTGTCTACCACCCAAGGAAGAGGACGCTTCGAGTGGTTTTTGATTGTGGAGCAACCTGTGGAGAAAGCTCTTGGCCTTAGCTGGTGTGCCAAGAGTGATATGTTAATTTTTCAGCTCATACTGGAAAGAGGACGCTACACAAGGCGTGGCATTCTATCTATGGTTAGTTTCATCTATGACCCTCTTGGCTTCTTGGCACCGTATACTCCGACACCTAAGCTGCTGCTGCAGGAAATGTGCAGACAAAGTTTGTCCTGGGATGATCCTATTCCCCAGTCGATGTTACAATGTTGGACAGCATGGCTTCAAGATCTGGAAAAAAATAGCTAAATTCAAAGTGAGGCGCTGTATCAAGCCTAGTAACTTCGAAGGACCCCTACAGGCTCAGTTACATCATTTTGCAGATGGCAGCGATCCCGGATATGGTACAGCGTCTTACCTGAGACTGCAGGATGTGAGAGGACGTGTACTCTTGGCATTCATGCTAGGAAAGGCAAGAGTGGCTCCATTAAAGCAGACAACTATTCCCCACCTTGAACTTACTGCTGCTGTATTGGCAGTCAAGGTGGATAGGATGTTGAAAAGGGAGCTGTCACTTCAATTGAACAGTTCATGTTTTTGGATGGACAGTCAGACAGTACCCAGGTACATCAATAATAACACCAAGCGATTTCACACCTTTGTTGCTAATAGAGTGGCTGCTATATGGGAAGCTGCAGAGGTGTTTCAGTGGAGGTACGTTGGCTCCAAGTCCAATCCAGCAGACGAAGCCTCCAGGGGTTTGACCGCAGACAGCTTTATGGCCTGTCAGAGGTGGATAAATGGACCCAACTTCCTCAGAAGGCCAGAGCAGGAGTGGCTAGAACCCTTTGTACCCCAGCCGGTTCCTCCTGAGGACCCAGAGGTGAAGAGGGACATCTTTGTTAATGCAACTGACACACAACCGGAGGATCCTACCACCAGGCTGATGCATTATTTTTCAAGTTGGACCAAACTAAAGACTTCAGTCACTTGGTTCCTTAAACTAAAGGACATCCTCCTGGGCCTGAGTAAGAAAAGGAAGGAATTGGTGGCTGTTTCTTTGACCACTGACCCATCTACGGCTCCTGGGAGGATAGAGAAGGAAATGAAAAGGATCAGAGCTACTGTTGGTAAACAAGCTCTCTCAGTAAATGATGTCTTCAGAGCAGAAACTGCCATCATCTGTTTCAGCCAGCATACAAGCTTCAAAGAGGAAATCAGTGACCTGCAAGGTGGAGCACCATTCACAAAGGGCAAAAGTGCTATCTACAGGCTTGATCTGGTACTGCACCATGGTTTACTGAGAGTAGGTGGAAGGCTCAGTCCCTCAGCCTTACCTGAAGAGCAGAAACATCCTGTCATTCTCTCTAAGGACCAGCATGTTTCCAAACTTATCCTACGACATGTACACTGACATCTTGGACATGCAGGAAGAAATCATATGCTCTCTGCTTTCCGAAAAAGATACTGGATCACTAACGCCAACTCGGCATGCAGAAAGAATATTTCCGAATGTGTTCTTTGTAGACGTGACCGATGACCGCTATCGGACCTAAAAATGGCTGACATGCCCGAGGAATGAATTTGTATAGATTTGCCGCCTTTCACCAATGTGGGCGTGGACTATTTCAGGCCTATGGAGGTTAAGAGAGGGCGAGCAATGGTCAAAAGATATGGGGTTATCTTTACTTGCATGGCTAGCTGAGCTGTACACTTGGAGGGGGCACATTTGTTGAGAACTGACTCTTGTATCAATGCCACAAGACGTTTTATATGTTGGAGAGGTCCAGTACATCAAATGAGGTCAGACAATGGCACAAATTTCATTGGTGCAGAGCGTGAATTAAGGGAGGCTTCGGCAGCTTTAGATCATACCAAAATCCACCAAGCTCTATTGTCAAAGGAGATTGACTGGATTTTCAACCCACCTACCGCGTCCCATGATAAAGGTATGTGGGAGTGTCTCATCAGAATGGTCCGAAAGGTGCTGTTCTCTGTTCTACATCAACAGACATTAGATGATGAGAATCTTCAAACCATGTTATGTGAAGTGGAAGCCATTCTTAATGGCCATCCCATCACATGAGTTTCAGAAGAAGTGAACGATTTGGAAGCGCTCACCCCAAATCACATTCTGCTGCTCAAAGAAAAACCTATTCTTGCTCCTGGCGTCTTTCAAGAAAACGATTTGTACATCAAAAACATTGGAGACAGGTCCAATACCTCTCAGATCTGTTCTGGAAAAGATGAACAAGAGAATACTTGCCTTTACTACAAGAGAGGCAGAAGTGGTCCAAGCCTCGGAGGAGCTTCATAGCTGGTGATATCGTGATAGTCGTGGATCACACCGCTCCTCGTGGTTCCTGGGTTCTGGGAAAGATTATTAATACTTACCCGGATAAAGACAGACTGGTGCGGGCCGTATAGCTGAAGACGAAAACTGGACAGCTGGAAAGACCCATCTCCAAGATCTTCCTCCTGCACGAAGCAGTTTGAAAAGGACAATGAAAGAAGAAAGAAGAAACTTGGGGCAATACACTTTAGGGGCTCGTTTTGTGGTGTTTGGTATCTTTAGGGCTCCTTTTTGTGGTGTTTGGTAAATTGTGTTGTTTACACAATTGGGGCCGGTGTGCAGGAGCCATTATTTCTCTTTGTTTGGTCCAGGTTTATTGTGGTGGTGGTGTTTGTTTATGTTTGGAATGGCCTAGGTGACCTATATTCCCCTCCACTATTGGTGGCGGTGTGGCGGGGAAGTGCATATAGGCATGGAGGTGACAGTGCACGGGGTGCTTGGGTAACGGGAGGTCGCACATTTTTTTACAGCTTCAAAACGCCTTTATGTCTAGACGCTTCTTACTGTTTTTCCACCGCCACTCGCCATACCTCCATCCTTTTCATAACCTCAGGGCCATCTATTCATCCTGTAGCTATACCGCTATCCTGGACTTAAAGCCATTATTTTCATTCATTTAATAAATGGGAACACACCCGAACTTACCTTTCAGTCTGAACATTGATTTAATGAAGCGCGTCATCACCAGGATCCCCCGTACCCAGAGCGACTAAAGAGGATAGGACCAGATAGTCGCTACAATCAATATGTGTTACCAAATAAGTCAACAAGTATGTGTGAAAAAGTAATGCAAGAACAAAGAGAGAAGATAAAAGAGTGATAGTGACTAAATAGAGATGCACAGGAAATTGGTGAAATATAAGTTAATTAGGAATAAATTTAGATGATTATTACTCAGTTGTTGGTGGAACATGGAGAGCAAAAGGGGACAAGGCAGTTTTAATAAATATGTAAACAATTTAAATAAAATTTAATGGAGAAAAGTCAGTAGGCTCTGGATAATTACCTAACAGGTCAACCACTCTGTGATTTTCTATTATATGTAATAGTTATATAGAACATTTTACAGACAAGAAAACAGTCAATTGTGGTGAACTGTGCAGCATTTGGATACTCCAACCGGTCTGAGAGGGGCTTCCCAATGCCCAGAACGGAGGAAGAGGTGGCTTGTAATGGTGGGCAGGAAAGATTTTAATATCGCTGCACATATAAGCAACAATAAGAAACTGTGTAAGGTATGTTACGTCTACAGAGGTGACAAAACAATACCTTTTTATTAATTTTTTAATACGTTTCCACTAACCTAAGTCATATTGAACATCAAATTCTATGAATCTATGTATAACAATGCACTTGATCAGTACACTGAAATAAACCATATAAGATCGTGACCACACTTATTCAAACTAAACAAGAAAGCTGGGAGGCCATGGGGTAAAAGGACAATATCTATATCTTTCACAGTGAGATTACCAAACCACACAATGACAGAGCTTGTACGACAACTTTCGATACCACACCGAGACAAGTTTAATAGAATAGTTTTGTTTTGAGTGAATTCCCTTAATTAAAAAAGAGACGCTGGTGAGCCTTTTTAGCAGTGTTACTAGTGTTTGACTGCCAGCTCAGATCTTTTACATCTATCAACCATTCATACCTCAGAATCATAAATGACAACAGGCATGTTGTTCTTACACCGACTAAAATCAATAACCAGTTCACAGGTTTTAGAAGTGTTCAGAACAAGGTTGTTTTCTTCACTCCCGCAAACAACATTTTCTGCCTCAGCTCTAATGTGATTCATCATTTGACCTGATCAGACCGATTACAGTGGTGTCGTCTGCATACTTGACAATCAGATTGTTAGGATGAGTAGCAGCACAGTCATATGCATACAAAGTGAAAAGCAAAGACTTAAAATACAACCTTGTGGGGAGCCTGTGCTTACACAGAGTTCATCAGAGACACAACCATTAACTTTGACCTTCGGTGGTCTGCAAGTTAAAAAGTTTAAAATCCATTTGATTGCTTGGTCTGCAGTCTCATTTTGTTCCCTAGGTTAGCAGGGAGGATCAGCGTAGTGTACTGTTCTGTGGTGGTAATAAGCCAGATGAGATAATCACTTAAAAAAAAACAAAAAAACAAAAAAAGAAAAAACACATCTGCAAGGTTAATAACAGTATGTACATATGCTGCATTGTCTAGTTCAGCGATGGTGGGCTTTAACTCTTTGCAGAAGGCCACCAGAGTGGTGGCAGATTGCTGTCTCTGTAATCTGGCAGATGTTTGGGCCGTCTTATCAAAAACCTCTCTGAACACCACCCCTGGTCTGCAGGATAGAAGAGGGAAGGCCCAAAGCAATGTGGTCTGTCCCATCTTTCTCTCAAATCTAAGTGAACTTGGAGAATGGAGTTTTATTGGATGATCAGTCATCTCAAATGATCAGCTGATGAATCCCACATCTAAACCCAGTTCTGCTAAAAAAAAGAGTGTTATTGGAGACTTGAAACACAACAATCGCTTCTTTGTTGTCATTAGACATGTTGGTTAAGCCACAGAACAGCACTTCTTAACACAAGGGCATCAAGAAAAGACAGATTAAATGAAGGTCAGCTCTAGGAATGCATAAATGAGGGGGCAAGCAGAAATGTGAAGGAGGCTTTTAGAAACAAAGTTTCAGCACAGCTAAAAACTGAATTAGAAACGTTAAGAAACGACGGGTAAACAGAAACTATGAAGACCCAGTTTGCTTTTTTTGTTGCTAGTGTTCTTTCCTGCTGTTCTCTCATTTCAGACATATTCAGAAAGCAATGCATAGCAAGGAAATGAATGTACTCATGAGATCAGCAAGATAGTCCAACACATGGCAGTAAACACTTTCATAATTACAAGAATTGCCAACAATTGCCTGAATATTTTGTGAACAGTGCTCTCTCGACTGTCTTGATTCCTCCACACTTCCTTTAAAGAAACTAAGTTAATTTTTGTACAGAACAGGGTATGGCCGGGTGGGGGGAGGGTATGCACTTTGTTTGTATGTGGGTGAGTTTGTGTGTGATTGTGCCTTTTTACTTTTTGTTATCTTCTGTGATGTGTGAAGGCTTTAAAATTTTGTTTTTAATATGCTTAATTTGTTTTTATTGTGTACAGCACTTTGTGCTACTTTGTGCATGAAAAGTGCTCTATAAATAAAATATGATTTGATTTGATTTAAATATACATATATAATATAATACTTTGATTGCACCATCATACTGCTTTCACTCTGACTAAGTCCACTAATTTGTGGTTGCTTAACTTCACTTCTCAGAAAACTGTGGGTAAATGTGTCAAGAAAAAAAAAAAACAGGTTTTATTTTAAACTTGCATGATTTCTACAGGCCAGGATGGAAACTTTGTGGTTTTTTTCTGCAACATAGATGCTCTCTTTAAACTAATTATGCATAATCTGCACATCAACTGAGAAGAGTTTTTCTTAATTTGGTGCAGTGGGCAAACGTAAGCTTTTGATAGTTTAATTACCAAACTCCTCCTTCAGCTCTTTGTGTATTAATGAACTTGTCAGCTGAGGAGAAACAGACTTTTGAAAGACAACATCATTCATCTGCTGAAAAGGCTGAAGACTTCCTTTATTCCATTTATTTCAGGTAATTGTTTCTTCTTCTATTTATGTTTACATTAGAGGTTAATAATAAATAAAGACTCACCTCACTTCATAAGCTAGCTGTTGGCAGTTTTGTTCTAATCTTAATCAAAGTTAGTATTTTCTCTGATGTTGAGCAGGTATAGTATGATTGAACTTTTACCAACCAGCTGTCAGTCGCAACCAGGCTTTATAACCCCAGTGGGTTTTTTTTTTCTCTCACACTGGTCCTGAAGCCGCTTGTTTCTAACACTACTTACCTTTCATTGATACAAAACACCCCCTCAGTCACGCTGAAAAAGGTGAGGACTTCATTTTTATGGACTCTTTTTCAGGTGAAAAAAACTTCTCACATTTAATTCAAAAAAGGTTTTTTTTAACATTATTCACTCAAATGTTGAGACTCTACAGTGTTGACATGTGCATTTTTTTAAAAGTCAAAGTCAAAGAGGTTTATTTGTCACATGCACAGTTATACATAGTACAATTGTACAGTGAAATGTGTATTCTGTACCTGCATCCTTTAAGAATAGGAAGAATAAGAATAAGCTAAATATTTATAAAATAGAATAAAATAGAATAGAATAAAAAAGATAAATCTTTTCTTTTAAATAAGATAAAAGAATAGCAGCATATTTATGTATATTTACATTCATATTTACATGTGCAAATAGGAGTGAGAAGTGGCTTTTGTTTTGTTCAGTGCTCAGAGTTGAGCAAGCGGACAGCCAGGGGGAAGAAACTCTTCTTCAGCCTCTCAGTCTTAGTCCTCAGGCAGCGGAAGCGCCGGCCTGATGGCAGTGGAGAGAAGAGAGAGTGTGCGGGGTGGCTGGGCTGACTGAGGATCCTCTTAGCCCTTGACCTGCAACGTTCCACATAAATGTCCTGCAGGTTGGGGAGAGTTGTTCTGGTGGTCCGCTCAGCTGCTCGGACCACCCTTTTTAGGGCCAAGAGGTCCTGCTTTGTGCAGTTCCCCATCCACATGGTGATGCTCCCATACAGGATGCTCTCAATGGTGCAGGTGTAAAAGTTCTTGAGCACCCTGAGAGGGAGCTTAAAGTCTCTCAGTCGTCTGAGGAGGAACAGACGCTGTCTGGCCTTCTTTACAGTTGTTGTGATGTGTTGAGTCCAGGTCAGGTCTTGTGATATGGTCACTCCCAGGTACCTGAAAGTGTCCACACGTTCCACCTCAGAGCCACTGATGAGGAGTGGATGGAGGCTCCTCGGCTGTTTCCTGAAGTCCACTATCAGCTCTTTTGTTTTGCTGACATTTAACAGGAGATGGTTCTCCTGGCACCAGACCTCCAGGTGGGAGACCTCCCTCCTGTAGACAAACCTCCCTCCTGTAGACTTTAAAATTAGCTCATTATTCCTTCCTTCTGTAATGCTTCTAATACTTTATGTAAAGCACTTTGAATTGTAATGTACACGAAATGTATGTAACAAATACATAAGCACAGTCTTAAGGTCATAAACTTATGTAGAGTTGCTGTAAAGTGAAGCCAAAAGAACAGACTTAAACTACTTGAGAAAGGCCAACTCTTTCTTAAGAAACCAGAATAACTTCAATTGCTATACAACATTTCACTCTTTTCTTCATCTGTCAGCAGGATTGAGGATCAGAACAAACATGGCCAACCCAACTCCCACTCACAGCATTGTGCCTGCCAACGAAAGCTCTACCTCACAAGATGAATGTACCCACATATTGCTCCATGTCCCGCTAGCGGTGGTCTACTCCGTGATCTGCACTCTGGGTTTTCCTGGAAACATGGTGGCTCTGTGGGTCTTCTTTTCGGTTAAAAAGAAGAAGAACTCTATTCATGTGTTTCTCATCAAC
The DNA here is from genome assembly GCF_017639745.1 of Melanotaenia boesemani. Taxonomy (NCBI): domain Eukaryota; kingdom Metazoa; phylum Chordata; class Actinopteri; order Atheriniformes; family Melanotaeniidae; genus Melanotaenia; species Melanotaenia boesemani. The sequence goes on from NC_055705.1 coordinate 14,927,525, forward strand.
CTTGTTTTTGCCGACCTGCTGCTGGTTATCTGTCTGCCATTTCGGATTTTCTATCACACCCATAATGGCACCTGGGATATGAATCCTACCCTGTGTACAATAGTAAGCTTCCTCTTCTACACAAACATGTATATCAGCATCATCCTGCTGGGACTGATCAGCGTGAATCGCTACTTGAAGATCAATTGCAGCGTAGGGATGCAGCGATGGCTTTTTTCCTTAAACTCAGCCCGTATTGTCTGTGCTGTTGTCTGGTTTGGTGTCTCAGCATTGACATTCTCTACCTACATGTGGAAACCGTCAGACCCAGATAATAGGTAAACATCTAACCTTCCATTTTCTGTGTGTTGCTGTTAAATGAAACAATGTCATTACATTTTTTGGTGTTTCCAGGTGTTTCCACTACAAGAAGCTCCTAGATGCAAAGTGGAGAGCCTACATCAACATGTTGGGGCTGGTAATCTTCTGGATTGTATTCATAGCTCTGATGGTATCTTATGGCAAGATCGCCCTGAAGCTCCTGAGGAAATCAAAAGAGAGACCAGAAATGCCCAACGCACCTCGCTACGCTCGAAGCGCCAAGAAGTCATTCTTCATCCTCTTCGTCTTCACCTTCTGTTTTGTCCCCTTTCACATGTTCAGAATCGTCTACATTGTGACACAGATCACAGAAAGCTCCTGTTTCTTGATTAACCTGGCAGACATAACCAACAATGTTGCGTTGTTATTTACTGCCTCCAACAGCTGCCTGGACCCCATCTTATATTTCCTGTTATCCTCCTCAGTGAGAAAGGAGATGCTGCACATAGTGAAACGAGTGTTTTGTGTGCATGATGTTGCCATCAGTGAGAGCACCACCTCCTATGAGAACCATTCGAAGATTAGATTAGAAGAGTACCGTTAAACATGAAAATTTAATCAGCATGACAGTATATTCCAATGAGATTTCCCTCGTCTTACATTCTCAGTGAGAGCCTCCGAGAACAGACCAGTTCTCATGATGGGAAATACTCCAGAGTCCTTGGCGTGTCAGCCAAAATGAGACAAAAGCATGATTAGGAGTTATCCGCACACGCACTCATTTGCTGCCAATTCTCTGGAGGATCATCTGTTCTATTAAAACAAATTTCTGAAATTTTTCAGACTTATAGCAGCAGCACTGACCTTTGTCAGATCTTTGCACTTTTGCGCCCCCTAGCAACGGTTTATTCAGCATCCATCTTACATCCTGTCTCATTTCTGAGCTCTTTTCCACCAGTTAAAGTCAGTCTAACGTTGACTCTTGTCTCATCTTCTGCTCTATCACTCTGTAATCAGTAGATCTGACACGACTAAATCCACTTCTAAAATACATATTAAAAAAACTCTGGTCTACATCGTCAGTTTAGTTTTGGACTTCTTTTTAAATGCATACATAAGAAGTGATTTAATTCTCAAACTTACTGTTATTTTCAAAACATCTGGTTTTTGTTGAGCACGGCGGTGCCTACTGTGCTCAGGTTATGTGTGCTAATGTGGGAGCTAATAAGCCTGCAAAATAGACCAAACATGAATGCTTTACTTTAATCCATGTGTGCACTGCAGCTCCGTCAGACGTGACTAATATGCAGATTTTATGCCAATGTGAATGCAGACCCACCACAGACTATGGTCTATTGTAAATGTACAGAAGCAGGACCATTTTGATGGATTCTATCACATCAGCTGATGTCTGTGTTCCAGAAAAATGATGTCTTCATGGGCTGTGTAGGTGAAATGATCACATGATGAATTCTTCATTTCAGTTCTGGAGAGAAGGCGAAGGTTCATTTCATATCTATCAGTGGATTAATCTGGTTAACCAGCAGATAAAGCAGTAAACAGATGTGGAATATTTATCTAAATCTGCTGTCCAGTACTGCTGACATAAAACCACTGAGACATATGTCAAAGCTTTTTGTCTTCTAGGAACATTGACAATTTATATGTATTTTATATGTATAAGTGTTTCTATGTGTGGTGGAAAAGGTTTTCACCTCGCCCCCTCTTCTAAATTGCACTTTCCAGCAGTGACTTGGGGGGGAGCTGAGGGCCTGTATATTTAGTAAGCTCTTGCTGGTCGGTGTGCACTCCCTTGTTTCTGGGTGGTCCTGGTGGACCTCTAGCTGTCATGGCAGAGGTTGCTGAGCGTTAGCTGCTAACACCATGTGTACTTTGTCACTTCTGTCTGTGTTAGGTGCTGGCAGTTTTATGCTCACTTTGGACTTTTTGCAGTTGGGTGGACAGCTGATCAGGTTGGTGTTACCCTGGGCAGGTTAACCGCAGGAGTCATTTGGCAGCCGAGTAAGGGGAAGATCATTGGCAGTAGTGTATCTGCTTAATTCCTCCTCCTGTGGGAACCTATACACGGGTGAGAATCTGGTTCCATTAAGGGTGATCCTTGATTGTTATCAGTAACCTAGATTTGTGGGTGTGTATTCTCATAGCCAGACAAACGAGCGCGCATTGAGGGGCATCACATTCTGGCAGAGGACACTGCTGTTTTGTTCAGGGCTTGTTTTTTTTTTTACACAGTTCAACAATTTGTCCTGACTGTGTCCTGGGGTAGTGGGTGTGGCACTAAAGATGATTACCTGGAGTTACTGCTTGTGTTGTATTTTCTTTCATTTATTCAGAGGGCACCATGTTTTGTGGTTATTTTTTTGCATGTGTTAACCCTCTCATTGTGTTTAAGGTTGCAACTCCCAGTCGGACCACCCACTTGCTGCTTAGTAAAAGGAGATTTAACTGTAAGGATCGTTTTAATTGTGATTTTACTTCATGTGTAAATAAAATTGTTAAATTGTGCATCCATCTGCCCTGGTGCATTGTTCAAGCCTGTGTGTGTGTGTTTTTTTTTTTTTTTTTTTTTTTTTTTTTTTTTAACTGGAGTATCCAGTTGTCCTTTTCTCTGGTGGGTTTAAATATGAACTGCCACAGCCTTGCCACATGTACAACCCTAACTCTTTCTTTTTTATATCTCTTTTAATAAATCTAAATTCAAACAGTTATGTGTTTATCAGTACATATTTTACAGTGAGGGGAATGTGAGGAGAAAATTACGACACACTCAACTCCTCTGCCCCTAAGTTAGAGCAGCAGCGCCTCCTCCAGGACACTTAAATATAGACTAAAGAAGTTTTTCAGGTTTTCTAGAGGCAGATCTACTGTGCATTCTGCTTTTGTGAGAACAATTTCCAAGAGCTTGGGGGGGGTAAACAAAATTCTCAAATAATTATATATTATATAAGCTAACTTTGTACAAACAAAGCTGAAAATAAGAAATGTATACAAATACAAAAAAAAAAGAAAATACAAATTAGAAAATATTTACATAAAAAATTTACCACAAAGCAAATGTCAAATTAATAAAAATTCTATTAAAACACACAGAATAAAACTTATTCTAACTTAACAACCTAATAAAGTAATTGTATTTATTTATTTTTAATATCTATATAATTTGTTGGAAGATACCCTGAATCTGTTTTGATGGTAAACTCAGGACAAGACTTGCCTTTCCTCCCTCAGCTCAGGGTTAACACACTCTGAGTTTCAACATAAGCTTCTTTCTGGAAAAGGCCCCTAAATGTGTGATACAACTATGAAACACATTGCATTCCTAATTTTTTGATGTATATGGTTACAAAGGGACTTAAACCACTGCAAGTGAACCAAACAACCACTCAGAACCAACAGAAAAAAATCAGGTATGTGATTTTGCTTGAAAATGTTTGCATCGCATGTGCTTGGTGAAAACCATAAAGGAGAAGCTTGTTTTTGTTTGCTGCTGGTGCTGTTCTTTCCTGCTGTTCCCTCATCCCAATACATCCCAACAAATTCATAAGGCAACTCATCCATGGCTGGATGCAACGTAGTGAGTGCACTAATGAAATGGATAGGATGGTCAATAGACCAAGCCAATGCAAGGCAATAAACACTTTCATCATTACAAGCATTGACAACCTTCTTAAATTCTGCAGAAATGTCAGAAACATGCTGAACACAACCCGTGAATTTGACATATGTATGTAGAGTGACGTCTTCTAAACCTTGTGCATACAGAGGTTTGAAAGCTTGCCTTAAAATCAAATGTGAAAATAAAAGTTCTGTTCACCTAGAGGGCATTTCATGAAACCTATGTGTCATCTATTTCACCAGCCAAAATGATCTGAAATGTGATAAAAAAAATAAATTTACACGGAGCAGTATCAGGTGTCCGTGTAAAGAGTAAATAAGGGGATTTCAAAACCATTTACATACATCTGTAACTTTGATTTCAAACCGGTTCATTTCCAGACAAAATGAAAATAACAAAGGTCATACCTTTCTACAAAACTGGGGGAAAAAACACCATTTAGCAAAGTACAGACCTGTTTCATTTCCATCTCAATTCTCCAAAATTCTAGAAAAACTTTTCAATAACCGACTGGACAAATTCATAGAAAAAACATAAATTACTCACTGAAAGTCAATGTGGATTTAGATCTAACAGAGCTACATCAATGGCATTAATCGATTCAGTGGAGGAAATCACCAATTCAAAGACCAAAAACAGCATTCAGTGGGGAGATACATAGATCTAAAAAAGCTCCCATATTATTGAAGAAACTAGATCAGCATTGGGGGAAATCATTAGAATGGATCAGAAGGTTTTTATCTAAAAGGAAGCAGTTTGTGAATATTTGGACATTAACTGTGGCGTCCCTCAGGTGTCAGTGTTGGACCCTGAACTCTTCATACTTTATTTCAATGATATTTGCAAAGTTTCCAAAGTATTAAAAGGGTATTATTTGCTAATGATATTAATATTTTAACTATTAATATTGTATATTAAAATTAATATTTTTTAATAATGTTTAAGTTCTTACTTCTAATGTTTATTAGTTTTAATTTATTACTTTTAATTATATATATTAAACGTAATATGCAGCAGTAATGTAATTTCAGAACACTTTTTTGTGGTTTTTGTATTTCAGTTTTTGGGGTTAAATTGTGGACCAGTTTGGAGGGGACACTCGGGGAATGTCCAAATTTAAACCAGTTTTTAAAAAAATAATTTACAAAAGGATAAGGGGAGTAGAGTGGGGACCAGAATGCGTTTGAGGAGGAGGTGGGCAGATAGAAGACATTTTCTGATACCTTCAAAGTCCCCACCAGCAGCAACAGGAAGTGAGTTGACTGGTTAATAAATGAGTGTGGTGTGTTACAAGCTGTAAAGTGAACAGAACATCTGAAGATAGCGTGATGATCACTAGCTGAGATTCTCCATGGACGTTTTATGTAGTTGAAATAAAACCCTGGTACTTTATCTTGTTGTAAATTATGTGGTTGCAGCCTTTTAAGTGTTGCACACAGTGTGTGTGAATAACGACTCAGTGTGTTGTCTTTGTGGGTTTTATTTTGGTCGGCTGTTTCAAGACGACAAGAGAACACAAGAAGCACAAGCATCTGCAGTTTTCAGCAGTGGTGAACTAACGCTGCGGCACGCTGCACCAGGAGAGCTCAGAGACACGCCCTCCAGTGGTCAAAAAGAGCAATTACACATTTACTGTTCAAAGTCTGTGTGAGAACATAAAATAAAAATAAATAACCAAGGGTGTAGATTGTGTCCAACCTCTGTACTCTCACATATGCTTGTTTGTTAAATATGTTTGATGTCTAAGATTTTTCTTCACATCTCCATATAAAGTGTGTGTTTGTGTTTCTTTTAATATGGTGATGATAGTGATTATTTAATGGATGAAATATTTGCTGTGTACTACTGGAACAAACTGACCTCCACAGGTCGTTTGCTGTCTGAAAAAGTTTGGGAACTCCTCTTAAGGTTGGACAGTCTCTTATCTGTCTAAGTTGAGTTGACTTTTTCATTTTCTAATATTACTTAAACCACGTACGGGGAGGTTGCTGTATTCTGCTTTACTGTTGTATTAAATACTGATGTTGGCATTTAATATGTACTCTGGTAAACTGGCATCTAAATGATTTGCTGACAAACTTGTACAACTATGTTGTTTAGATCAACTTAATATTTTATTAATGTAGGTGTCCAGTTGTAACTGTTGCAATGAGGGTTTTGATGAGGACAGGAGGGAGAAAAGAGCTAAACTTGCGGCTTGTAGTTCTATGTGAATGTCGGTCTATATAAATGATTTGCTTTGGGGATTCCTTAGCTCATATACTGCAGTGACGTGCATTAAGGAGGGGCAGGTGAGGTAGTACCTTACCTCTCATGTTACATAAGAAAAAAAGTAGATAAAAAATATGAATATTTTCCACAGATCTGTTTTAAAAATGCATTCAGAATGACTCTACACATTTTTGACATTTTATTAAGTAAATATTGCCAAAGTTGAGTATTTTCCAACCAAACCCCAGGTGAGGCAGTGGCGAGTTGTACCTCCTCTGATGCAATTAAAGTCCATCAAAGACAAGAAATTGAACACAATCCACCTTTTAGCCGAAAAATACTCAGTACTTCATGTTATGTCTTTAACTGAGAAGACAGTCAGTGTAAATAGTAGAGGTGGGAGTCTCTGGGCACCTCACAAGTTGATTCAGTTTAATTCTGATTCAAAGGGCTATGATGTGATAATAAAATGATTATCTGTGTATCTTGATTCATTTTTTCTCACTGGGTGACAACGTGAAGCTTTTTGGTCTATAAATTAACTTCTAATATCTTACATAAATAAAAACTAAAGAACTGTTGGAACCAAGCAGTTTCATTTTTTTGTTATCTACAATCATTACTTTACCAGTTCACACTCAGATATTTGGTATTTATGGTTTAATTTCCAACCTGCCATATTCTTATCTTGATACAAGTTTAATTTTCCTCCTCTCCTTGTAGATATTATTTAGGCACAGCTGTTATGAGCCTGAGAGGCCCACAAACACAAAGACTCTGATTGATACCTTATCATTAATCCTGCTGTGTCCTGAATATTTGTCAGCACTGATCTCATATTTGGCTTCATTCTTCTATTTTTCTCATCAAGAAACTAAGAGAATAGTTTATTTTTTATAAGCACATACTTCTAAAAATTTTGTTCATTTTCTTTTTGGTTTAACATGTTTATTATGTTTTCACTCCTCACTTGCCTCCTTAATAAGATGAACCAATAAACCAATCTCATATTGATAGTAAATCTAAATAATTACTTCTATTTTCCTTCACACTGCTTTTACTCTGAATTAAAACCTCACTTCTCAGGAAACTGTGGGTCAAGCTGCTGAGTAATACATAAAAACTCTTTCTGTTACACAGATGCTCTTAGAGCTTATTAAACATAATGAGCATTTTTATCTGTTAAAAGATTTATTTCTTAATATTGTGTGTGAACATAAACTTTGGATAGGTTAGTAACAAAACTTATCCTTTAGTTCTTTATGTATTTGGACAACCAAAGTGAAAGAAGGCTGGAGTATTTGCAAGCTGTGAATGCTGCAGTAACCACAACAGTTGCAGTTGTGGTGTGAAGCTGACAGAGAGGACAGATGTTTTTCTGTAACACATTCAGTCACTGGTGAGGAAACCAGTAAGCTCTTTGAACCCCAACTTCTTTCAAAAATGTTTCGAGGCCTTCTGAGACACGTTTTGGACAATACAGATTAGCTGGCAGGAAAAAAATCAACCTCTGATGAAGATGCTGAAACATGTTTTTGTGCTTGTGGAAGAAGGTCAGCAGAGAGGATATGGTTAGTGTATGTCTTTTTGTCTGTCTTGCAGACTTTGAGGCCATCTGGAATGGAGATAAGGATACATTTAAATGCACATATCACCTGGACAACAACACCCCCTTCCCCTCACCAGTCGTCTCATCAGCCCAGGTAAACAAAGCTCTGAGGAGGATCAACCCCTGCAAGCGGCAGGGCCAGACAACATCCCTGGACGAGCCGTCAGAGCATGTGCCAACGAGCTGACCGCCATTCTCACCTACACATTCAACCAGAGAACTGGTCCATCTTGCTTTAAGACCACTACCATTGTCCCCCTCCCCCAAAAGAGGATGCTCTTTATTGACTACAGCTTGGCATTCAATACAGTCACCCCCCCACAAGCTCAACCACAAACTGTTTTCTCTGGGACTACACCCCATCCTCTGACTGGCTCCAGGACTTTCTGACTAGCAGGCCTCAGTCTGTCAGGATTGGGAACAGGACTTCAGCCAGCATCATCACTAACACTGGCACATCACAGGGGTGTGTCCTCAGTCCCCTTCTCTACACCCTGTTCACCCATGACTGTGATGAATGATTGTTGATTGTTGAATGTGGCACAACAGCTTATCTAGCACGCTGCACATTTATGTACATAGATTATTTACTCAGTTTTTTTTATCTCAAGTTTTTATTTTATTTTATTTGATCAGTTTTTATGGCATTCAGTATGGATGGCAAAGTAAGAATTTTATTGTTCAGGGAAACTTGTTTCCTTACTTTGCAAATGACAATAAACACATTGAATCTTTATCCTTTTATTTTATTTTTCAACCCTTCTTTCTTCATTGGTGATAATCTCAATCTTGTATAGGTTGTAAATATACATATATAACACTCTGCACCGTCATACTGCATTCACATTAAACTAACACCACTGGTTTGTGGTCACCTAACTTCACTTCTCAGAAAACTGTGGGTAAAGGGGTCCAAAGAAACCAAACAGGTTTTATTTTAAGCTTGCATTGTTCCCACAGGCCAGCATGGAAACTTTATGTGGTGTTTTCTTCAACATAGATGCTCTCTTTAAACTAATTATGCATAATCTGTACATCAACTGAGAAGAGTTTTTCTTAATTTGGTGCAGTGGGCAAACGTAAGATTTTGATAGGTTAATTACCAAACTCCTCCTTCAGCTCTTTGAGTATTAAAGAACATGTCAGCTGAGGAGAAACAGACTTTTGAAAGACAACATCATTCATCTGCTGAAAAGGCTGAAGACTTCCTTTATAAGGACCCTTTTTCAGGTGATAAAAGACTTCTCTCATTTATTTCAGTTAATGGTTTCTTCTTCTATTTATGTTTACATTAGAGGTTAATAATAAATAAAGACTCACCTCACTTTATAAGCTAGCTGTTGGCAGTTTTGTTCTAATCTTAATCAAAGTAAGTATTTTCCCTGATGTTGAGCAGGTATAGTATGATTGAACTTTTACCAACCAGCTGTCAGTTGCAACCAGGTTTTTTAACCCCAGTGGGGTTTTTTTTTTCTCACACTGGTCCTGAAGCCGCTTGTTTCTAACACTACTTACCTTTCATTGATACAAAACACCCCCAGTCTAGAAATCTTCTCACCTGCATGTGTTTCAGCCATTCACTTGACTCACTGACATCTTTTTATTTACAATAATGCTCAGCTGTATGTGTGGCAATGCATTTTTCTCATAAGAAATGTTAAACCCAAAGTATGAAACTAGTGTTTTACCTTCTCTCAACATGCCTTAAATGTAATTGTGTATAATCTACTTGCATATCTTACATAGTTTGTTCTTAAACTGGTTTCTGTTTGAATAAATGTTAATTGTTAATGTTAATTCTTTCTTTCAAATTGAATATATTAATAGTTTTCGGACCATCTTAACACTATTTAGTATGATGTTTTTAATTCAACCAGACCACAGATTCAGAGAATTTCCTTTGCTGAAGTTCTGTACTTGGTGCCTGAGACGGCCAAAATCTGCTTAAACCACAGCAGGTCAACCAACCGACCACCTGACCAACCAACTAATTAATACCTGGGAAAGAAATAAGGTCAGTAAGTTTCTTTAAAACTCTTATTTATTGAGCTAAAGGTAAATCTCTACCTGCTTTGCTCTGTAATTTTCAGTTTCTCAGTTTATTAGTTGATCATGTAATCTGATTTTTGTCACATCAGTCCTTCTCATCCAAACTGGAAAGTATGTTTACTCTAAATCACTCTGGTCTTTACATTTTTTAATTCTACTGAAATTATATTTTGTCAAAACCAAAACATAAAGTGAGAAACAGGATTTAGTTAAGTGTTATCGTGTTATAAAAAGAACATATACTGTTCTGGATCTCATGTCAGACAAAGGTCCACAACAGCATTAACTAAAAAAAGAAGATATCAGCTCTGATATAGAAACGTGAGTCATGTTACCATCCAGCTTTTTGTAGAAGTCTCCTCCTGTAGCACAATGGGTCTTCTGCCTCCTTTATATGAGCAGAGCCTTACTTTTACCGAGGCCCTGGGTGGGTAGCAGCTTACACTGGTGAGTTGTGTGTTTGGTTGAGTTTGTTTATATTTCCCAAACTGGAGATATAACATTAGCATTGTTATGATCTCTGTTAGTCTGGCGCTGTGGCCTTTCTGGCCAGTTGAAGTCCAGGATACTGAAACAAGGTCAAATAGCTGTTTTGTTAACAGCTGGTCTACACAGACCCTTCAACTGGTAAGTAAGTTTACCACAAACCTCTCATATTCTCTATGACGAGGGTCAGGGCCTCCCATCAGGTGGATGCTTCAGGGTGCCCATTAATTTATTCCACGTTCCATCACACTTCTTAACCAGAATAATCACGCTAGTTTTTATCTGTAAGATCTTAATGGATTGAACGGTAAACAATTTTAAGGTCTTTTTTTTTTTTTTACAGATTCTATGTTTTAAAGATATTTTGTTGTTTTTTTAGTGACTGTGATGTTTTTTGTAATGATTCTTGATTTGGTACTACAGTGCAATTTTCATGCAAGTGGACAATAAAGTTTTATTAAATGTTAAAAACTGAAATTTATCTGAATTCCTGGTCTGTGCTTCGCAGTAGAGCTAATATTAGACACTTGCATTACATTTTGGAGTCCAGTGGCGTAAAGATCACAAATGTAAAACCACAAACTGGATTTTAAAGAGACAAGTCAGTGGTGCAAACCTAGAGCACACTGACAACCACAACTGTCTGAACAGTGTTTCATGTTTACATAAAACCTGTAATTTTGTTTTTCCTTTCAGCTTCATTTCCAAGTGTTTCTGACTGAAGTGCCGTGGGTGAACAAGCTAACTAATCAAAGTAAGTCTAAGCCACCGCTAGAGATGTGATTTATTTCTCATTACAAAGTATCCATGATGGATTTTAATATTAAACAAAAGTAAACTTTTAATGCTGTTGGAGTACAAGTTACTGGGTATTTTAATAAGTGTTCCCAAAGGACTTTCTTTGTTACGCATTAATTACTGAATCAGAAAAAAACATTGCAGTGCTAATCTAGCTCACACATGCTCAAACTTGATCTGAAATGAACTGTGAACATGAGTCATTTTATGAAGCTCAAAGTTGTCGCTATAAGTCATGGTGAGTTTCCACGCTCAGAAGTTTACTCCAAACATATTGCCAATCATCTCTCTGCTAGAGTCTTTGTTGCACACATTCAAAATCTAGTGAATTTGGTCTTTTGTCTCTCACCAGGGAAACATGAGGATCCTGTTTGCCTGTCTGCTGCTGGTGCTGCTCTTTGCCACGGGGTTCTCACAATGGAGAGGCAACCAAAATCCAGAAAAGAAAAAACTCACCCATGAAACCACGAACAATAAACGTACACAGGAGCGTTATGAGAAGTTTAATAGACAGCATATAAACCAAAAAATGACTGCCAAAAAATGTGATTCAGTAATGAAAAGTAAGAAAATCTACAATAATGACAACAGCTGTAAGCAAACCAATACTTTCATCCTCAGTAATCCAGAAAAAGTCAAATCCATTTGCAAGGGTAATGGAGAACATGATAAAAAAACTCAAATGACACGTAGCAAAGAAAAGTTCAGGATTGTTGTGTGTAAACTAAAGAATAAGAAGGCTAGGAAACCCAAGTGTCTGTATAAAGGAAATGAGCTCACTAATAGATATGTTGAAGTGAGATGTGAAGGAGGTTTACCTGTTCACTTCAATGAAAACATAGTGAACCTTGATATTCTTCAGCTGTATCTGATGTGATGCTATCTTTTTTCACCATCCTTACTCGATGTGCACATCTGGTACATTTTGTACAAGCGTACAGTTAGTTGATATGAACCTGCATGAAGCTTCTACATTTCAATAATAACATATTGAGGGAGAAACTCTCCGAAGTTGTGTTTCCATTACAATTTTTTTTTTTTTGCTAAATAAAAGCAATATTTGTAAAACTTTGACAAAATACAATTTAGCATGTAAGCCGTAATTCTCATTAATCTCATCCTTTGAGACTCCACTTTGATGAGGAAGGAGATTTCTAATTCCTTGTTAAACATGTCCTCCATCCATTCACGCTGCATCACCTGATCACGTGACCCCCTACGTCACGTCCTGTGACATGAAAAAAAGTGTTTCCGTTATATTTTTGTGATATACTTCTATATCTACTCGTCACACCAAAAACTTTTTTAGGGATATTTGATTTTTTTTTTTTTTGACACGTAGGTGTTTCCATTACCAGTTCTTTTATTGTGATATTTAGGTTTTGCACAATTCTAGGGGTAATGGAAATGCAGTTTGAGACTCGTCTGCAGAGATCAGACACATCAGTGAAGAGATCTCAGTGGGACTTCATGATTCTGCTCAAATATGAAAGTTTGTTGTTATAAAATAATTCATTAGTGCTGCTGCATCATCATCATCAGAATCAACGCAGAGACTCATATAACAACATATATTTCAGTGGACAACACCATAAAAATTAAAATGATGCTCTTCTGTTATGATGAGTGGGATTTTGTTTGGTAGTTTTGATGTCTGAAGCCAGGTACCAAAGTGGATCGGTTTGAGTCCGCTACCGTCTGCGGTACTGTGCGTACGGCAAAGCCGCACAACTCGAGGATATGACGTCAATGTGACGAACACACGCCCATTCCCAATCCACCCTTCCTTGAGTTTTGATGCTTTGTAGTCAAGCATTTTTTGAAGAAGCTCGACTTCTTTATTAGTCCAAAGAAATGTTTCTTTTTTGCCTCGCAGTAAATCCTCAGTTTTCTTCTCTGCTTCCAATGTGTACTTTCTGAAACACGCAGTGAGCATTTATCTGCGCATGCGTTGTTTTGCTCTAGCATTGTTACTCTTTAGCGCCCCCCACAGCCTGTAGTATGTATTACAGCGGTGATGTTGAAGCCTTTCTACTAGATTTCGCCACCATTTTCACACCTGAACCGGCTTCAGTGCCATGTGGACATAGCCTTCATGCCTCGCTTATGTGTCGTCTATGTCATCATTTATTCCTGCAAACCGTCTGCCTCCTGCCTCTTCCTCAGCCTACATTTGGATCCTCATCCACGTCACGCAACCTTGACACCTTCCTGCAGTTTATTTCATGCTTGTACATATAGATGTCTGTTGTTGCCGTTAAATTCTCGCACTTTGAATCCTGCATGATTACTTGTAAAAAGTATATTGCTGCTCCGCGAGAAGGAAAATGTATTTCTGTAAGTTTGCTTTAATATGAAATAAAGAATGAGATGGATCATCGCTGCATGGAATTCTTATATCGCTTTTCAGTGGGGTTTTTCATGATCTTCTTCCTGTCCAGTCTTGAGCTTTTTTTCAGTGTAAAAAGCTGGAAATGTGGCAACTTTTGAAATTACTTCCCTTCTTTGGTTTGCGCTTAGATTGAATCTCTAATCCACAGTTGAAGAAACAGTGAGATGTATCCGTGTGAACGCTGTCTCACGCACAGTAAAACATAACATCAAAGGCAGAGAAAGGAGAAAAATTCTTTGTAAAATCATGCTCATTAAGAGACTTTTACAAGTCATATCAAAATAATTGAGGATTAATGTAAAGATGTGAAGGTTTAAGCAGCTCTGTATCTTAAACACGAGGAATACAGTCAGACTGATGTCAGGAAAAACAGGAAAAACTGGAGCCTCTTTGTTGTTTAGAAGCATTAAGACATGAAATTATACAGAAAAAAATGTCAATTTTCTGATTTTTTTCCTGCAATTGACTCAGCAGCAGCGCTCTCTGCTGTTTATAGAGAGAAGTGCAAAATCTTACAGCACCTGTTATTCCCAAGCAGTCCCAGTACTGACCAGGACATGTCCAGAGAGGAACTGGAAGGGGAAGCTCAGTTCTCACACTTTTACCCTGTAATGCCATATGTAATGTTGATAAATACAGTTTCTGATACCAGGACAGAGAGGACGACACTACAATAATTTAAATACATAACATGGTAATAAATCATAATTATAAAAAAACTTTATTTATTTATTTATTTATTTATTTATTTTAAAATCTAACTTTTCTTGGGTCGGGCTTTAAAGGGTAAAGTCTTTTCTACCTTTTCTTCCTCATACTGATATGAGCCTCATATTTGTAGTTAAGTATATTTATTTTGCTTCCTGCTTCTTTTCTCATGAAACTGTGCAGAGTTCCTGGAATAAGGAATTTATTTTCACCCTGCATAGTTTCTACAAGGCAGTCGTCACATTTCATAACACCTTCAGCTACAAAGACAGTGATTTACAAATGTGACTGTACAGTCTTGTGTTTGTGACATTAAATATGTGCTTTTATCACTTTTGATCACTGGAGCATAAAATCATTGTTTTTTTATGTACTTTTAGTAACATGTGAATGATTTCTTAACTCCTACTTGGAAACAAGGCATTGGACAGGTTTGTAACAAAACTCCTCCTTCTCCTCTTTGTGTATTTAAGGACATGTAAGCTGAAAAGAAAGAGATCTTTGCTTTGCTAGAGGAAAACTTATTAACCTGCTGAAAAAGCTGAAGACTTCTTTCTCTTTTTTGACTCTTTTTCAGAAGATTTCTCACTTATTTAATTCAGGTAAAAGATTATTAACATTATTTTCTTAAATTTTAAGTTAGGCTGATTTCTTATAGCGGTAATAAAACACAAATGCTGCATGGGTAATTAACCATGTAGTTATTAATTGTTTACATTACTGATCGGAGACGTTAATCATAATTCTTTAAGATTAGATTAGATTAGATTAGATTTTATTATCTCACAGTGGAGAAATTCACTTGTTACAGCAGCTCTTGTTATAGAATAAAGTGCAGAAAGCAGACAGAATAAGGTGAACATGCATCACAACAAGAAGGTGCAATATAAATTATTTACGAGAAAAGTCTAAGAAAAGCAAAAAATATGTAGCATTATAAATATAAAAGATATAAATATATATACTATATATATATATATATATATATATATATAATTGACAGTGCAAAAGAAAAAAACCTCACAGACTATATTTATATTTACATGGTGATGGTTTAAATCTGATTTACCACCACTTGACAATGTAGTTGTTGGCAGTTTTGTTCCAAGGTAATCTTAATCCTTCAAACTACCAGGAAGTTCTTTAGAAAAGTTAAAGTTACCTCATTTCCTGGTGACTGGGCTGGTATTTAAAATCAAAATATGTTATGTTTTTTCTTTATGGTAAGCCGGTACTTTATGTTTGAACATTGACCAGGCATTTTTAAAAACCAGGTGTATGTTACAAACAGACTTTTTAACCAGGTTGACCAGGTACAGACCTGACCAGATTTTTCAGATGATAAGATGTCGGAGGAAAAACTAATGGACAAGAATTTTCTGTAGGGTATAAATGTAGAGATCTCAGCAACATTTGAGATGTTAACGTCCATCTCCAGCCTGCCATATAATTAAGACCCATTTGTTTGCAGATCACTCCGATGATGATAATGATGAAGCATGTGTCCCATTAAACAAAGAGAAATGTAAAACAGATGTTCATGTGTAGACATTGTTAGAAAAATGCAAAAACACATCAGAACTGTGTGATCCGATCATGCAAAAGTTGAGAGTAGAAACAATGAAAGAACAACCTCTGATTAATGAGAATTACCAGATGCACTTCAGTTGACAGATGATTGAACTGTGTTCATGGTGTGTGTGGTTACAGAGGGTCTTGAACCACTGCAGGTGAACCAAACAACCACTCCTCAGTCACACAGACAAATCTGGTAAGTGACTTCACTTGGAAATGTCATTACATGTGCTTGGTAAGCCGTAGAGCAGCATTTCTACTCTGATTTAAACATTTAACAAGTACGAGCAGACTGGACTGGAGCTGTCATGAAGGCATCAAGGAAAAGCAGACACAATATCTGGAATATGTTTTTATTATAGAGCTAAAAGATTTAGAAACAGATTAACAGTAGAACAAAAAACTGAATCAAAACCATTAAGAGAAAAATATTCATGTTTTTTTTCCACCAGGAAATGATGAAGATGCAGATTCTTTGTTTGCTGCTGGTGCTGCTCTTTTCTGCTGTTCTCTCACAAACATACAAGGACTTCCAAAGGAAACACGTCTGTGAGAAAATGAATCCTGTAGACTGCACTAAAGAGATTGAGAAGAAAAAGATCAATAAACAAAACGAATGCAAGGAAAAAAATCATTTCATCCTTACAAAAATTGACAACATTAATAAATTGTGTGAAAACGTAAAAAACGGTGAGATCACAACCCCTGAATTTCATGTTGTTTTATGTACAAGGACTTCTACTAAACCTTGTACATACATTGGTAGCAATGACAAAGTTGGTGTTAAAATCAAATGTGAAAATAAGCGTCCTGTTCACTTCGTAGGTGTTGCTTAATCTACATCACCACCCACAAAAAGCTGAAATGTTCGTTGTCTGCTCATGAACTAAATACAATCTGGTCATAATGAAAACCACATAAAACAACAGAATGTTAGTGAATCATACTGTATAAACATTAATAAAATGACTTAAATCCACATTTCTGTTGTAGATCATTTTGTTTAGTGTTTTATCAGCTGATGTTTAAATCTGAGGACAAAAATGGTAACTTTCTCTTTTTTAATAATAAAAAAAAAACAAATAAAATAAGTAATTCTTGTGATTCTATATTTACAGGGTGTTTTTTTCTTTCCATGAAGCAATATTTTTGGTGTAACAATTTTCCAACCAGCCTTTATGCAAATTAAAATGAAATGTAAAGTAAATTAGCTGAAATAAAAAGAGTATGCACTACTTTCAAGTTTCAGACTGCACTGATCTCATGACCTGGATGCTCTGAACTTGCTTAGCAGGTATTTTGCATGATCCACTATCATATCTCACATAGTTCTTTTCAACTTGTTTCTGATCTTCTGAAATATCACACCCACCCTGATTGTATAAACATGTGTTTCCATCCACCCTCAACTATCTTAGCTAAAGATCTTCACTAACCCAGATACACCAACTCTTATTCAAGAAACAGAAGGTTTGCCAACTTAATCTTTTAATCCGTTGTTTGGCTTTAATTCAACAGTTATTCTATTTCTTATTTCCTTAGAAAATATGATGAGTTTTCTTTATTCCTCCTTTTCCTGCTCTCAGTCACTGAGCTCATCCAGCTTAATTCTTTCAAGAAGTTTAAAATCATATCGTCAACAAATTGCATTAAAATTAATGTGATCGTGTTATTAATGAAAGAAAATTGTAAAAAATAATTCCCTCTGTAAACCTGTAATACCTTCATCCTTTCCAGTATTCCGAAAGTCATTTCTGTGGAATAAAAGATTCATTCATTTATTATCTTAACTGCTTATTCCATTACGGGTAGCGGGTGAGCTGGAGCCTATCCCAGCATTTTAACAGGTGAGAAGCAGGGTACACCCTGGACAGGTCACCAGTCCATCGCAGGACCAACACAGATAGACAAAAAACCATTCACACACACACACACACTCACTCTCTCTCATAGGGAGAATTTAGAATAACCAATTAACCTAACATGCATGTCTTTTGGACGGTGGGAGGAAGCTGGAGAACCCGGAGAGAACCCACGCATACACGGGGAGAACATGCAAACTCCACACAGAAAGGCCACCGCCCTCAAGGTTTGAACCCCACCCCTCAGCCGAGATTCAAACCGGCAACCTTTTTGCTTTGAGGCTGCGGTGCTAACCACCACACCACCATGGTCACCGTCATAATGAAAATATTTTTGAAATCAAACTATTTTAAGACTGTTGTTTGTGAACTGAAAAGCAAAAAACCAGACAAGCCATGTCAGTACAATGGTGAGAATAAAACTATTAAAATTGCTCATGACTTATTTCCATCACTTTAATTAACTTCAAATGAAATGACACATTTCTGATCATAGTTTGTCTTAAAGTTGTTTTACAAATGTTTAGCATGACTTATAGCTTCAATAATAATGATGATGATAATGAGAGAATTTTTCCAAACCTTTTGAAATATTCATACCCACATGCTTCACGTTGCTGACACATTATGTAAATATATCATATATCAGTAAATCTGTTTATTATGTACACATAACTCTTTGTATTTTACTCTGTCATTTGTTCCCTTTTCTTACATTTTTGTCTAGACAAACTAATAAACTCAAACAAAGCTGTTATGTCAGCTTTTTATTTTACTCAAAGTTAAATACACATGACATAACATGCTCAGCCATGCAGTCCTCACAGAAGAGGAGCCGTGTGCACATTGTCTGTAGGTAGAAACAGAGCTGGGTTTGCAGTTTTTATTAGACCTGATCTGAGTTTTAAGACATTGAAGAATTATATTTTATCTTAAAAAAAAAAAAACACCTCCTAGTATATTAAGTCATGTTCAGTAACACATTTAACTTTTACCATCACATGAAACTGTCCATAACAGATTTATGTTAACATAAATATTCATCTTTATTCACAGCATGTGTTGGTCTGGTGTTCCCACATCCACTTGTGTACCTTCTAAGTGACTTATCACCATCAGGTCCATGAAAATAGAAGCGACTGGTGATTTAGTCTTGAGAAGACAGAGGTAGAAAACAGCAGCAGATACACTCACAGGATCCTCATGATTCCCTCGTGCCAAAAAAATATTATTTTAGAAAGCATATAGCAGTATAAGAAAGTATACAGATGACGTTATAGCACACAGTTACTGAGACCATGATCGTAACTTAATGATACTCATAGTGCCATCAGATGGATGGATGTTAGGTAAGGATGTAATTAATGAAAGCTGAAACATAATCAGAATTTTATAGCCAGTCATGTCATGGCATTTTAGTCTTAGCTTACAGTCTTTTGAAGTATAGAATATAAATATAAAAGAGAATATAAAAGAAGTGTTAATAGAAAACAGGCCTAAAATACCAAAACAGAGAATAGCTCTCAATGAAACTCAAAACTCCTCAAACCAAACAAATACACAAGCACACACATAAAAGCAAAAAAATATACAAACTGAATTTTACAAGTCCCCAAACATCACCAGGATACAAAGTAAAAAAAAAAAAAAAAAAAAGATCACTAAAGACAGAAGATAACAAAATCACAAAGACTCCTGCAGATCGAAGCCGCTCTACAGGCTGTCAGGAAAACTGATGATTCCAGACAGCTGCCCTGAACTCCTGCCAGCCTGCTTCTTAAATAGGACTGATGAGCAGGGACCAGCTGGGAAAGAAGAGGAAGCAGCCAATCCAGGTTCAGGGACGTCACAGCCAGCCAACCACAGCAGTTGCAAGGGACCAGACAGCCGTCCAATCCTCTCGACAGGATCACACACTCAGTTCATTACATGCAGAGGCTGTGGCCTTAACATCAAGGTTGGCCTTTCATAAAATAAAGAATTTATTTCCAGATAAATTTATTTTTGCCTTACACCACTCACATCCATACAGTGTTTATATCTTTATCAAGTCCATCTTTCACTAAAGACAAAAGTAGTTATCCCAGAAATTCTTTGAACACCAAAAACCTGATATTGCTGCAGAAAAAGAGTTGTCCAAAATCCAATTCCAAACAGGAACAAAGTTAACAGTTATGAGGATGATTTGACCGTGGTAGCAAATAAAGGTCTTGCCCCTAAATACTTGAACAGGTCATGGTTTGGAGCCTCTTTTGGATCAAAAAGGTGGAGATGGTGGACCACACAAGCTTCCAAGATACAAGTCAGGGACCGATCCTCACCATCTGAATGAGGGTGTGTGATGCTCTGAAAACCTGATACAGTATATCCACGAACTTTCATGACGAGTTAGATGAGTAATTAGATGCATCCCAATTAACATAAACTACACTGTACGCTGCATGATGATGATGTTGTGAACTCGGCTGAGAAGCATAGTGGCTCATACAAACCAGCTCATATCTGATTTCTGTTGAGATAAATATTCATATTTATTCAAACAGGATTCATGCGTGTAGTGTTTCCTCATTCATCTCAGACTTCTAATTCTTGTTTAACAACATGTGGACTAACTATGACGACCTCACACCTCTGCTAGCAGTTACATTTTTATCTCATGTGAATGTTCTTTAATCTAATTTGTTACCTGCACTTCTTTAAACACCCATCACTGAGATCTGTGTTCTCTTGTCAACTGGTCATCTCTTCATTCCCACAGACAGATCGACTGGTTCAGTTTATTTATAAAACCTTAAGAGTCAAAACTCCATGTTTTCTTCAGCTCAATACTCATTACACACAACAGTGACAATAACTTATGTTAAAGTTCACGTTTATTTTTATAGCACATTTACTGCAACCTGTTGCCCAAAGTGCTGAACAATAAAGCAACTTCAACATAAAACTCTACACAGTAAAACAACAATAAAACACATAAACTGGAATAAAAAGTAAAAGCTAGCAAATGTCAGTCTGAACTATGTTTGAAAGCCTGTGTAAAGAAGTGGGTCTTGACAAGGACTTAAAACCAGAAACAGACTGGGCAGCTCTAATGTGAAATGTTGCAGTTAAGTGTAAAAGAACCAGGACAGCAGGACTTCCAGAATCTGTAGTTAAAAGAAGGTCATTAAAAACTCTTAAAAGTACAGTTTCAGTACTGCGGAGGGACTTAAAACCAGACTGAAATTTTTCTAAAACTTCATTAAAATCTAAATGAGCCTGTAAGTGTATGTGCACTATTTTATCTCACACTTTGACAGAACAGGAAGTTTAGAAATCAGCCTGTAGTTGGTAAGAATGGAAGGATCCAAATTAGGTTTCTTTACAAAAGGCTGCACAAGAGCATGCTTCGAAACGGTTGGGACACACCCTGAAGACAGCCTGATGGAGCTAAAAGTACTTTTAATTAGTTCTAGTAGCTACGTAAACTTCTTCATCCCAACAGCCCCGCATACTTCAGCCATTTTCCATTCCAGTTTGCAGCATCTAATTACTGGAATCAGTTACTATAGAAACTAAAACTTATCTCCTTCATTCTGTTTTCCTCTTATAAACTTGTAGGAAAACATTGTGGTGGCAGCTTCTGCTGTTACGTACGTACGTCAGATATTAACTCATTGCTGCTACTTGTATGCACCAATGTTGCCTCTGGCCCAGGCCAACGTTTATTCTGATATATGATGAAATTGCATATCTCACACAGAGTGGCATTTCTCTGGCCTATCTGTTCAGATATGATCCATTTGAGTATTCAGTTACTCTTTATTCAAATAAGTGCAGAGTTTATCTCCCATATCGTGATCTTCTTTTGAATAAGTTATAAAGCAGCTGGACTGCTGAGACCTGTTCTGTACATGGGTTATGTTATTAGCATTATCAGTTGAAACACGTCTTTTATTTTCAGTACAAATGAAGAAAACATTTCATATTAAACATTTTAACAGCCATGTGCATTTTAAAAATAAACATTTTATAGATTTTACAAAGCTCACATTCTTGTATATTTACGTTTATCTTTATTATAACATATAATGCAGCTTCCATGATAGTTTCTCAGGTTTAAACTTGTTCACTTCGCCTGTGGTCCTCCATGTCATTGAGATATCCAGAAAACTACAACCAGCTAACAGAAGAAGAGTTTAAAGATACCAAGTTACTTAAGAGTCACGTCTAAAAACACACAAATGAAGAGTAACATGTAAAGAATTTCCTCTTCTGGATTAAAAAGTATTTCTGAATGTGGGACCAAGAAGAATTTTAAGTCTGAATATCTATCTGTATTAAAGACAAGACTCTTGTGGCTACAGCATCCAAAATACTGATCCCAGCTGTGCTCGATACCTTCTTGAATAAACACCTGAGGAATGTATTTCAGATGTTGAGCTTGTGTTATACTTGTTTTACTTGTGTTATGAAATACCACCAGCTTTAACTTGAGAATTTCTGTCCATATTCATGATTTATGGTTGAACTGCTCCACTCTGAGTCGAGAATTAAAGAGCGTTACTCATAATATTCAATCACTTGTGCACACATACAGTTTAACCACGACATGATCACAGTTTACATGCAGCTATACAGCTAGAACTCGTTCATTTACAGTACTTAATGTAAATGAACCTCACCACATAGGAGATCAGGTCCAGCCTTCTGAAGACAAAGCTATGATAAAAGAAACTGCATCACTTTCTATATATGAACAGAACTGTGTTAAATTATCTTCATTTAGTGAACTTGTCTAACTTGTTTTGCATTATCTACTTGGATATTTCAAATGAAACTGACTTTAACTGATTTCTGTTCAGATAAGTTCGTCTTCATTCAAATGTCTAAGATATGCAAGTCTTTCCATCCACTTGGACACTATATAATAAACTCACTTCAGCTTGACTACAGCTCCAGAGACTTTCTTCACTGAAGTTCGTCACCAGTTGGTCAGACAACCAAGTCATCCCTTGACCAGTGAATCCAGTCAACCATCTAACCAGTTACTGATCAGCTGAGCAAAGGAAAATAAAGGTAAGTTATCTTTTCTTTGCACAAACTAAATAGTTTGACTGTTGGCATCAAAACCACAAAGAGGGAAATGATCATGTATTGTCTGTTTTTTTTTTTTTTTTTCCACAAGGAAATGATGAAGATGCAGATTCTTTGTTTGCTGCTGGTGCTGCTCTTTTCTGCTGTTCTCTCACAAACGTACAAGGACTTCCAAAGGAAACACATCAGGGAGACAATCAAACCTGAAGACTGCACTAAAGAGATTGAGATGGAAAAGATCAATAAACAAAACGAATGCAAGGAAAAAAATCATTTCATCCTTACAAAAATTGACAACATTGATAAATTGTGTGAAGAAGTCAAAAACGGTGAGATCACAACCCCTAAATTTCCTGTTGTTTTATGTACAAGGACTTCTACTAAACCTTGTACATACATTGGTAGCAATGACAAAGTTGGTGTTAAAATCAAATGTGAAAATAAACGTCCTGTTCACTTCGTAGGTGTTGCTTAATCTACATCACCACCCACAAAAAGCTGAAATGTTCGTTGTCTGCTCATCAACTAAATACAATCTGGTAGTAATGAAAACCACATAAAACAACAGAATGTGAGTGAATCATACTGTATAAACGTTAATAAAAGTACTTAAATCCACATTTCTGTGGTAGATCATTTTGTTTAGTGTTTTATCAGCTGATGTTTAAATCTGAGGAAAAAAAGAATAACTTTCTCTTTATAAAATAAATAAATAAATAAATAAAAGAACTATTTCTTGTGATTCTATGATGTTTACAAGGTGTTTTTTTCTTTCCATGGAGCAATATCAGGTATCAGTGAAATGATGTTTAGTATGTCAGTTTTAGAGGTTCAGGATCAGGACTTATTAACAAGGACTTAGAAAACCAGAGGAACGTATAAACTCAGTCATCAGACGGATGGATTAATAATGACCAGCAGTGCAGCTCAGAGCAGCTCAGTTAAATAAAATAAAGTGATTTCATGACTGATGTGAAATGTCCTGAAGCTGTCTCTGCTGATGGTGCAGCAGCACTCTCTGCAGTTTGTAAAGAAAATTGTAAAAGACCCCAGATCAGAGCAGTCATCTTCCAGGCTTAGTGGTCAGGCAAGTGAAGACCGGGTTTTAACATCAGCTGTGATGTGACGTCCCAAGTCAACTCTTGTTGGACAAACTGAGGTTTTGTGAGGCTAGCTTCATGACCCTCAGCTAGATGATTTAACAAAAATATTGCAGAAACCTCCATTCAGTCAGTTCAGGTCCTCTGATGCCTTCAACAGCTTTAGGTTTCAATGGATATTGTTGTTGACTTGGTCTGTCATAAGATGTTGGAGCAATAAAAACAGCGTTACGTAAGTTTTGTTTGAACATTTGCTTTAGTTTTCATCAATCCCACATGGCAGCACACAAACTATGTTGTTTTCTGTTATACAGACGCTGTTTTTGCTTAACTGAAGAGTTATTTCTTCATTTGGTATTGTAAATAAAGCAGATGTTGTGGAAAGGATTGGTAGAAAACTACACCCTTATTTTATGGGGTATAAATGCACATAAAAGCTAAGAAGAAATACATGTTGCTCAAAGTGATTAGAGCTTCAGAAAAGACAGTTAGTTCTCTTTTTGGTTCCTGTTCTTCATCAGATAAAGACAGATCTGATTCAGGTAGAAGACTCCTTGTTCCTAACATTATTCTCTCAAATATAAAACTAAACTTTAATTATCAGTTTGGAGATATAACTTTAGAATTAGTGTTAGACAGCCCTAAATGGTGAATAAACAATTGTGTACCATTCATCACTCCTTAGACCAGAGGGGTCTCATTTTCATCATGTCAGTACTTTTTTTTCTTGGTGTAACAATTTTCCAACCAGCCTTTATATAAATTAAAATAAAATGTAAAGTAAATTAGCTGAAATAAAAATTAAGAGTATGTTTCAGACAGCACTGATCTCATGACCTGGATTCTCTGAACTTGCTTAGCAGGTATTTTGCATGATCCACCATCATATCTCACAAAGTTCTCTTCAACTTGTTTCTGATTCTTTGAAATTTCACACCCACTCTGATTGTATAAACAGGTGTTTCCATCCACCTTCAACTATCTTAGCTAAAGATCTTCACTAACTACAGATACACCAACTCTTATTTAAGAAACAAAAGGTTTGCAAACTTCATCTTTTAATCCGTTGTTTGGCTTTAATTCAACAGAGTTATTCTATTCTTTATTTCCTCAGAGAAAAGTGATGAAGTCTTATTTATTCTTCCTTTTCCTGCTCCCTTTCTTGAAAAAGGTAAGTACAGTAAGCTTCATTTCTCTCCTCCTCATATGTTGAGTTTGGCATCGGCATCCTTCTCTTTAACATCTGCTTCTGTCTTGACAAGTGATGCCATCTGAAAGCCTCCATAATTTGTCTGCTGACGTTTTTCAACCCTCCAACCCTTCAACACCAAGCCCTGAAAATAAAATAGCACCAACGTGTTGTTTAATCAAAGTACACAACAGCTCTCTTTGATCACGTAAGGACAGTGAACTCACCATCTCCACCAGGTTCAGAAGGCCAGACAGACATGACACAAAGAGCACGATTGCCATAAATACAGACTTCTCTGTTGGCTTTGGTAGATGACACTCAGTTGTAGTGGGGCATGGGATGGCTTTTACAAAGTTGGTGATTGACAGGGGGCGCTGGAAAACCAAAGCTTGTTGTCCACTGCAAATCCCACCTGGAGGCACAGAAAATCAGGGCAGAATAAGCAACATTAAAAAGTGGTTTATATATAAATCATCAAAATTCCATTTTCTATATTATAAATGTGTTTTTATGAGAATGACATGTACAGCTCCCTCCTCTTGGAAATGCATCTATAATGTGTTCATATTAGTTTTGGAGCTAAAACTCACTTCTAGCAGAGTGACAGCTGATAAGATTCCCACATATGCCCGAAGTAGGCCTGCATGACCTTTAACCTC
Source organism: Melanotaenia boesemani (assembly GCF_017639745.1). Lineage (NCBI taxonomy): Eukaryota > Metazoa > Chordata > Actinopteri > Atheriniformes > Melanotaeniidae > Melanotaenia > Melanotaenia boesemani. Next base: position 14,953,179 of record NC_055705.1, read on the forward strand.
CACTTCTGCTCTGTCCTGGTAGAAAAGCATTAGAGACATAAATGTTTTTACAGGTTGGAGGTAAAAAAAAGGTTTAAATGATGAATATGATCTTGTGTTAGGTTTTCTACCTTCTTTGCCATGACAACAAGATGGACCAAGTAGGAGAAGAAAATCAGACCAGGAGCCAAAACTACCAAAGTCACCTAAGGACAAAGTCAGTATTACTAAATGAAACTGGTCTTGTTGTTTGTACTTACTGTTGCTTGTGTTGTATTTCTAAGCACCTGCAGTGTCCAGTACTGATACAAAGAAAAGGGGAAGATTGTGTTAAAAGCAGCTTGGCTGCAGCCTGGCTGCATAGATTCACAGACAAAGTGTTTTAATTCGTTGTCCCACACTGGCTTCACTGCTGCCCCGACAATAATGAGTCGGATCAGCTGCAACACTGGTAGAATGGTTTTACCTTGGAGACAGATAATAAGATTCACTAGGATTAGATGCTTCTTATGCATGTTTTTCTGGCTCTGATGACCCCTCTCTGTATATTTTTATCACTTTCATTTCCTGTTTTCTGTCCATACCCAAGAATCCAGCACGGGAGTTCCACAGAGCCAGCAGCTGAACTGGGAAGCTCTGACTCTCCTCCACCTCTGGCTCTGATTGCAGGGCCTCTGCACCGTCCTCCTGGCTCGGTTTGCACCACAACACATAAACGACCTCCAGCACACACAGCAGGATGAAGATGCAGGAAGCTGCAAACACAGTTACCAGGAACACAGACTTCTCGGGTGCACAGGGAACAACACAATCAGTTGTGTGAAAACAGGGTTTGCTTTCACATCGATGACGAGTTTCAATCTGGAAGCCACAGAGTAAAAACTGAACCAGGACAGACCCAACCTGTAAAAAAAGATGATTTTACCTATTAAAATACATCGCTTTACTGGCAGTTATATAACAAGACTGTGACAAGAAATGGACATTTTTCTTTGTTTGTAAAACTTAGATTTTTATTGTATTAAATCTATTCATTATTATGGTATTAAGTATGTGAATTGAAGCCTCACCTCTACCAGTATGACAGAAGCCATACAAGCCAGATATGCCCCCCGAATGTGAGCTTTGACCTCTCCTCCCCCAGTCCTCACCTTCAGGAGAACAGAAAAGTACCATTTTTATAGATCCCCTGATTACTTATTGAATTCAACTGAAATTATCTTCATAAATCCTTACCCCTTACCTGGTTTTCCTGGTTGATGAGGTGGATTAGGTGGAGGAGAAAGACAAGACCTGGAGCCAAAACCAGAAGCAGCTGAAGTAAAGTTGAAGCTCTGTTAGCATTTTAATTTCATGACACAGCATGGTTAGTTGCACAGTTCATTTAACCACCATCCTTGTCCCAGTATTCCTGCACAGGAAGGTAAATCACTTTTTTTCCTCTACAGGAGAGCAGCATAATTTAAATCAGATAATTTAAAGTGAATTAACTCGTCTGCAAAGCATCACGAGAAGGTGGCGGTATAGAAAGCATTGTTTGTGGTTGTCATTCAGTAGAAGAAGTAGTGGTCCTAAACTGAAGTACGTGATTTTAAAAAGCCATTATTCCAAATGGGCATCAAGTCTTATGTGAAACAGCTAAAAGCCAACTCATACATGTGATCATATATGATCATCAGATTGCAAATAAACATATAAACTCATTTATGTGTACATGTAAACTCTTTCTCTTTAGTAAAAAATCTTTTATGCAATCTCCATGAACCATTTCTTATTCACATCTTATGTGTGCCAGTCAAATGTAGCATCAGAAACTAGATAATATGGATTCATATCCAAAGGAATGTTGACAGATTTGGTTCATTTTCAGTCAGAAATATTTGTTTTAGAAGCATTAGTGAAATATTGTCACCTGTAGTGTCCACAAACGCATGGGGGATACAGGCATGAGCTTATCTAAACAGCCCAAATTACAGCCTTGACTTTGTGTATTGCAGACAAACTGCGAATCGTCGTCATGCCAGGCAGTTTGTGCTGCAGCTCCCACTGTCACCAGTCTGATGAGCAGGAACACAGGCAGCACTGATCGACCTGGTTGGAAACAAGCTCCATCGAATCTCGTTCTAATCCCTGAATATTAAATCTCTAGTTTAAAAGCTGAGAGAAATATAAAGGAACTTACCAATAAAAGTTGCCTGTGATTGACATTTAAATAGCAAGTAGCTCAGGAAACTCAGTTTTTGGCTCTTCATTGTCTCTGTAATGAGAAAGAAACACAAATAGCTTGTTGTATCTGCTTGACAGAGGGGTCGAGGTATTTGGTATCAGCTTGTCCAGTAATATCAACATTTTTCTCCGACAGCAAACTTGCCCCTCCTATTTCCTCCAAATGTTTTCCAGCTCTCCATGCGACTGTGCATGGAGTTTTAGTTTAGTCAGATTAGTTTAGTTTGAATTAAATTAAGACTAAAACAGAAAGTGGTGGATTAAAAGCTCAAGACTTTTGTAATTTTAAGCATAGAAATGTTATGTGATGTTTCACATATCACTGGATGGTCCTCCCATAGGGGAAGCCTGCCAAAAAAAGTTTGTGTGTGTGTGTGTGTGTGTGTGCATTTCTGGAAGTCAGTGTTGGGATCTGCCAGGGGAATGAAGTGTATTTTGTAAATGGTACGGCATCTTTACCTAGATGTAAACTGATATCTTTTGGTTTAATGTTTCTTGTTAAAGGTGTACAGACAGTATAAACAGCCCTGTGGAATAAAGAGAATTGTTCAGTGATAATGGTTAACACACTGTTTAAGCCTTATGCTCCAGCTCTGGCAAACATGTTCCCTACAAGGGTTAGGTTTAGTAAACACAGTCTTCCTTTCCACTGCTTCACTGATGATGTCTGGGTCTTTTCCTTGGATAAGCAGATCGTTGTAGTTGTTAAAACGAGCTACTTCAAGCTGAACGTGTTGTTATTGATGTCAGGAGAGTCTGCAGATAACTGCTGGTGTTTAAGCTTTGAAATGAAGATTCATGTCAGGTCAGCCTCAGATTCTTTGTAGGGGCCAGTTTGCTATGAGAATATGATGGATGAAGCAACAACAATGGTAGGGACGAGTAATATTCCAGAAAAAAAACATCATGCGCTTTATACATTTTAACAGGAAAATTACCCACGAGGGATGTTAGCAATTCTGTTCCTGTTAGTTTGAAATATCAGTCATTATCATTCCCGTCCTCATCATACTTTCACTTCTTTCTCATCTCAGCCTGATTTATTGAAGCTAACAAGTGGCATAAAATCATTCTTTTTTCCTTTTGCAGGTTTTACCCACTAGTATATCCTTTAAAACATGTTGGGTGAGATGAGTTACTGGAGGGGTTCTCACTCCTGCTTGGGGGGAGAACCACAGCAGGTTCCTACTTTAAGTGAGGTTGACCGTTTCTATGTCATTCTTTCATTGTTGCAGGTGGATCGTGGGTTCCAGTAACTGAAGGTTTGATTACTTGTAATGAAACAGCGCCCTCTGCAGTTAATAGAAAAGAATTGCAAAACCCTGCAGCACCCAGGCGGTCTTCCACCACATCTAAGTCCTACTGACCAGTACCATTTAAGATTGGAGCACTCCGGTACTGACCAGCTCTGACTCTGCTTAACTTGGAGATCGGGCGTGTTCATGATGGTATGCTACTTTAAAAAAGTGATTCCTATATTTTAATTGACTAGTCCAGTAGATTTCTAGCTCTGGTTTCGATTTGACCTTGTTTTTCACTAATGTGTCTGTACTCTGTCGTCTTAAAGATGTAACTGGTAATTTGTTTTACTTTTGGGGTCAATGAGACCCTAAAAGGGCCGTTAGGGGAGTTGAAAATGGGGGAAAGAAAAAGTTGAAGGAAAAAGAATCAAAACTCTAACTTCAGTTTTATACTATTTTACTATGTGTTTTTGAGTCATCATGATGTATATTCTCTATAATACTAAATAACCAATCATTAATTAGTCATTCAATAATCAGTTATTGTATTATATATAAAATTTTGACCAATTTTTTTTTTCTTTTCTCTTTGTAGAATTATATTTTTACATGTTGCCAACTTGCAAATGATATATCCTTTTGTATAAAAACTTAAGACAGTATTAGCTCTTAAGGAAAACAAACACTTAAAATAAATCACAACAAATATCTACAGTATTTCAACACAATTTTACATGTAGACCTTTACAGTTTCAGAGTGAATTTTTCCTCTGTGTGATCGTCTGTCCAGATGAAGGACAGTACCATTTTCTCCGTAGCTGTGTATGGCCAGTAATTTTGCTCTTTGCTTACCACACATTTTGCATTGATAGTGGTAGCTATCTTTGGTTTGCCGCTTTTTTGGGGTCTCACCTCTCATTTCTCGTTCCTGATCCTCAACGGCTGCCTTTCGCAATCGCCATTCTCTGAACCGATTGTGAGAAGTTAGTGCTGCGACTGGCTGAGATGCTGGAGCTGACAGTGGCTCGAAGAAGGTCCAGTTCTGAGAATAAGATGTATCTTTGTGGGATGTTAAAACCTGTTTTCTGCCACAGCAAAGTGGCCGAATCACTGCTTCACCCTCCAGGTTTTCAGGTTCTTGGAATTCCATAAGTGGTGAACAGGCTCAGATGGCAGGTCCTGGGCTTCCAGGAGGGATTCTTTTGCCAAATCAACCTGTTGAGGAAGCTGCACCCCTTGAAGCAATCAATCATGGTCCGTTCTCTTCTGCCGATCCTGCAGCCCAGAAGGAAAAAAGAACATACACAAAAGAAGCATTCAGAGGACCACATAGTTTTTTTTGTTAAAATTTGATGGGATATTATTATGGGTGCCAATGCTGAAGGCATTGGCCACATATTACTATCGCTCTGCGTATATTCCGCTTATAATTCTTCCGTTTCTGCCCGGACTTTGGCGGCTATCTCCTCCTACAGCTTTCACTCTACCCCCACAAAAGTTACATCAAACTGTGCGTCTCGATCGGGACATGTGTGGTATGACTTTTCTTGTACAAAAGTCTGGCGGTTCGCGAGTAAATCGCAATAAACCGCGATTTTCGGTCCCATAGGAATGAATGGGATTTGGGTCAGATCAGCCCAAAAACATAGGTCACTTTGGAAGCCTACAGCTCAGCCATACATTCACCCAGAAACACCATTCAAAGTTTAAACGGGTCACGAAAGATAAATCTATAACTGGTCTGAAGGGCAGTTTCACATCTCTTACAGTTTGTTCACAATCACTGTTTAAGTTTTAGCAAAAACTGCCAAAATCCTCTCCCTCAGCTCCACTCTGGTCCACTCAAGCTTTTCCTTCAAAAACACATGCTTAAACAAAGTTCTGTCACGGCCACAGTTTTTGCTCTACAGACACAATTTTTACATCAAAACGTAGGTTTTTTTGTTGGCTTCAATTTATCAGGAGCTCATTTTGGGCTAGGACGTACAAATTTGGAGCTATGAGGCTCAGAAAGACCCAAACTCTTTTCTCCCCATGCAAAATTCCCATTGACTCTGCTGAGATGCAGCCATTTTTAAAACTGCTGCCATTTAAGTTCTGTTTGCAGTACAGTGGCAAGACTTATATCCTCGTGTTCCTCAAAGCCTACTGCACGCAACGGTGAAAGAATTATTTTGATATGTATTACGGTTTGCTTTCAGCGGCAAGAAGTTCGGAGGCTTGCAGACAGTGATTTCCCTGTGCTCTACAGCTGCCTATCTCTCTGTGTGAGTGTATGTAACCTGAGCCCCTACATGTGTGGCTGTCTGCTAACTGTCGGGGGGAAAGGGTGGGGGCTCGGTTGCCATGGAAGCAGCTGCTGTCATTGCAAAGAGCCGCTGTTTAGCCCTTTTCTGCTGCCATTTAGGTTCTGTTTGCAGTACAGTGACAAGACTTATATCCTCTCGTTCCTCAAAGCCTCCTGCACGCAACGGTGCTGCTGTCATTGTGCAGATTGCCACTGTTTAGGCCTTTCATACCTGTCAATCTGCAGATTTTGCAATCATGCTGAGATTAAACTTTTTTTTTCTCTATGACTTTTCTATCCTGGACACATCTAGATGTCCCCCCCCACAAAAACAGGAAGTGACTCTAACTCTGGACTGGGTTGACCATGCACAGACTTGCTTTTTTTTCCCCCTGTCACTTCTCATCCTGACCACATGTAGATGTCCAGTGGTTGTCAACACCATACCTCCCCCCCCCCCACACACACACACACACACAAACCAGGAAGTGCCTCTAACTCTGGACTGGGTTGAGCAAACAACTTCAAACTTGGCAGTTTTATTGAAAGTCGCTATGTAAACATTTCTGCACATGAACAATGACTACAGCGCCACCTAGTGGCCGCCTGATTTCTGCAGATTTTGCGATCACGCTGACGTTTGGCAGTTTTCATCTGACACCTGATCCGAGCACGCTCGTGCACGCGCGGCGACTGTGGCGCCACCTAATGGCCGTACGGGATGTTTAACGGCATCGCATTCGCGGGCGGGTTTGCCTCCGTCTCGCGCCGTCTCCCTCGCGCCGGCTGGCTTCCTCGCGGCGGCAGCACGGCCGGCACGCCAGGGGGCGGCGGGGCAACGGGCGCATTGGCACCCATCAAAATTTCTTTGAAATTTTCTAGTTTTCTATTTACTTATGTTTTAATTCCTAAACTAAAGCAAGACTAAATATTAACTTACCAGGACACTGTTGTATTGTTTATTGTCACTAGTACCAGGTTGCTGTTGTCCAATATTTCTTTGCAGTCCTCAGTCAGCTGTTTAATATGACAATAGGCTGTGGGATTGCAAATGTTTTGCCTTTATTGTCCTTTGGCCTGTTTCTGGCTTCCTTGAACTCTTTGTAGAGTCTGAGTGCAACACACTCAGAAATCCTGTTAAAATCAGGTCTATAGGCAGCCTGTTCATGAACCATGAACAATCTGAAAATAGATGACAAGATGGTAACTGTAAGCCTATAAATACTTTCATCATTGCTGATATTACAGCTGTCATTCCTGTTTGCAAAAAAGGACAAAAATTTAAAAAAAGGCACTGATAATCTATTTGAAAGCACTGATGATTTTGTGAATTGTATACTGGCAGGAAGTAAAGACGATTCTTGTCAATACGATGGTATATACACTGACAAAGCAAAAGTTGTAATTGGATGTAATTGGAATAATGAACCTGTACACTTTGAGACATATATCACTTAATCCAGTTAAGGATCTTCACAGGGGTCCTCCAGCCAGCTTTTATTACAATATAATATCATCTCTAAAGGTGTTGTTATTGTAATAAATTCCTCAAATGATACTTCTGGATTTTTGGCAGCTTTCACTGTTCTTCTACTTACTTCTACTTTATTATTTACTATTTTCCTTTCATTACACAGGGGAGATGTGATTTAACAAGGTTCCAGTAGATTAAACTATGTGCTGAATCCTGTATTATGACTCTTATAAGGATTATATTTACAGCTTATATAGCACATAATAAATAAATAATTACAGTTTTTAGAAGCCTAAACTCTACTGGACACATTTGGAAATAGAATATAAAAACCATTTGCACACAAAACACAATAACTTCCATTCATGTACCTGAAATTGCTATGTTATATAATTAAACTATTTTAGTTCTTCTTCATACTGCATGTGCACTGAGTTAACACTTCGTTTTATTTGCTTCCTAATAGACTTCTCAGAAAACTGTGTAGAGTTGTTGAGAGAAGCAAAGTGTGTTTCATTTTTAGCCTGCATCATTCATACAGGGCAGTGTGCAAACTCTATGTGATGTTTCTGTTAATTACACCTAATGTGCACTTTAACTTACAAAAGACATATTTCTTAATTTGACAAGTGTAAACCAGGGGTGGTGTTAAAGTAAGCAGAAGTGTTGACATTGTAAAGTTTCTCTTTCAAACTTGTGTAATGACTAGCAGTCCTGCTCTGCAGACAACAGAATGTGGCTACATCTGCTCTTCATGATAAAGGTTATGAAATGATGAATGCTGTGTTTTTCCATTCTAACTTGCTTGCGCTACTGGTTCATGTGATTTGCATAATCTGCTCAATAAAAAGGCTGCACTGGGGCTAAAGCTTTGGAGTTGACACCAGATACTCGCTGAGTGCTGAACCACTGTTTCTCCCCATCGCGATGTTGAAAGCCTCAACCTGAGTTCGTTGTGTCTTATTTCTTGATAGAAAACAAAACCTATCAGGTGGTCTCCCTACGCCAGAGCCTCGTCCCTCCAACTTCTGTGTCTTTAAATTATACTTGTAAAAACACATCACTTGTTTGTCCAAAAGCCTTTCATAACATTGAAATATGAGATGGATTTAAAAGGATAATAATATCTAGAAACTTTATCTTCATCAAACAGCGTCCCACTCTGCAGTCACATGTGATGGTGCATCATAGTACTGCTCCACTTTCAGGGAAGTGTCTGAAGAAAATAAGTCATAATGTTGAATGATTTGTACATCAGTATAATGCAAATAAAGTGGGTTTGACCACTATAGTTCAGACATTGTCAAGGTTTAGACACAGCTGGGATACAGCTAGTTTTATAGCAAGTTTTCATGTCTGCAGCTGGTGAGAAACTTGAGGGCTAAAATATAAAAATAGGTATGTGTTTGATCAGCTTTCACCTGCATTGCATTTCAACTAACTAACTAACCGATAACTAATCAGCAGAGCAAATTTTAAATTAAAAGAGCTAAATAAGATAGTAAATGATCTCATTTAAGGAAAAAAGCTTTAAAATTGCTCACTGAGCTTACTGAACACAAACTAAATCCTTCTGTTGCTGTTATCAGATCTGGAGTCCAACACAACCTGGACAGGAATCAGTCATTGCTGTTTCCTGAATTAATCTTTTGGCCTTTTGAAGGCAGAGAGTACATCTAAGATAATCAGCCTGTACTGTACATTTAAAGATAATCTCTGTGTTGTTTACCTCAACCGTACAATAACGGCTCTGTCCAACGCTGAAATAACAGAGATATAAAGATTGTACTCTTGCCTGGATGCCATTGACAAGTCTCAAACCAAATACTCTGAAAACCAAAAAGACGACCTTGCCAAAACTTTGAGGAAGCGCGGTGGCTCTGCTCCAGGCCAGCAAGCAGCAGAGAGGTATCTGTACAAAATATATTTGTTATATTTGTGTGTCTTTAGTGGTGTTCTTGTGTATGTGTGTGCATGTGTATTCAGCACAAAGGTGTTTGCATATAAATGTGTTTTCAGTACACACATATAATGTTGATGAGATTATCTTGTCATCTATTTTCAGATTGTTCATGGTTCATGGCCAGGCTGCCTATAGACCTGATTTTAACAGGATTTCTGAGTGTGTTGCACTCAGACTCTACAAAGGGTTCAAGTAAGCCAGAAACAGGCCAAAGGACAATAAAGGCAAAACATTTGCAATCCCACAGCCTATTGTCATATTAAACAGCTGACTGAGGACTGCAAAGAAATATTGGACAACAGCAACCTGGTACTAGTGACAATAAACAATACAACAGTGTCCTCCTGGTAAGTTAATATTTAGTCATGCTTTAGTTTAGGAATTAAAACATAAATAAATAAAAAAAATAATATCCTATCAAATTTTAACAAAAAAACTATGTGGTCCTCTGAATGCTTCTTTTGTGTATGTTCTTTTTTTTCCTTCTGGGTCGCAGAATCGGCAGAAGCGAACGGACCGTGATTCATTGCTTCAAGGGGTGCAGCTTCCTCAACAGGTTGATTTGGCAAAGGAATCCCTCCTGGAAGCCCAGGACTGCCATCTGAGCCTGTTCACCATGGCCATAAACTTATGGAATTCCAGCCACTGTTAGCTCCAGCTTCTCAGAGCTGGTTGCAATCCCAGTTGCCGCCAGTGCCAGCGTCACACTCTCAGGGTGATCAGCCTGATCAGCAGCCACCTGATCTAATTCAGCCAGCCACAGCACCAACTTTTCACAATCGGTTCAGAGAATGGTGATTGCGAAAGGCAGCCGTTGAGGATCAGGAAGGAGGAATGAGAGGTGAGACCCCAAAAAAGCAGCAAACCATAGACAGTTACCACCATCAATGCAAAATGTGTGGTAAGCAAAGAGCAAAATTACTGGCCATACACAGCTACAGGGAAAATGGTACTGTCCTTCATCACACAAGATCACACAGTGGAAAAATTCACTCTGAAACTGTAAAGGTCTACATGTAAAATTTTGTTTTATTTTAAGTGTTTGTTTTCCTTAAGAGCTAATACTGTTGTTTTACAAAAGGATATATCATTTGCAAGTTGGCAACATGTAAAAATATAATTCTACAAAGAGAAAAGAAAAAGAAATCATCCTCTGAAAATGAGGTGTTTGTGAAAAAGAACAACAACAACAACAAAAAAAAAAACTCTTGTGGTGTAACAGTAGCACAGCCATTCTCTGGGTGGAAAACTCCAGGTGCAAATCCTGGCAAGAGTATGAAATTTGTTTAACATATCTGTCAACATTTTATATATAATACAATAACTGATTATTGAACGATTAATTAATGATTGGTTATTTAGTTTTATAGAGAATATACATCATGAAGACTCAAAAATACAAATAAATTCTTTTCTATTAACTGCAGAGGGCGCTGTTTCATTACAAGTAACCAGGCCCGTGGAAACCTTCAGGTACAGGAACCCACGATCCACCTGCAACAATGAAAGAATGGCACAGAAACGGTCAACCTCACTTAAAGTAGGAACCTGCTGGAGCTCTCCCCCCAAGCAGGAGTGAGAACCCCTCCAGTAACTCATCTCACCCAACATGTTTTAAAGGATATACTAGTGGGTAAAACCTGCAAAAGGAAAAAAGAATGATTTTATGCCACTTGTTAGGTTCAATAAATCAGGCTGAGATGAGAAAGAAGTGAAAGTATGATGAGGACGGGAATGATAATGACTGATATTTCAAACTAACAGGAACAGAACTGCTAACATCCCTCGTGGGTAATTTTCCTGTTAAAATGTGTGAAGTGCATGGCGTGTTTTTCCTGGAATATTACTCATCCCTACTATTGTTGTTCAGCTTGAAGAAGCTCTTTTTAACAACTACAACGATCTGCTTATCCAAGGAAAAGACCCAGACATCATCAGTGAAGCAGTGGAAAGACAGATTGTGTTTACTAAACCTAACCCTTGTAGGGAACATGTTTGCCAGAGCTGGAGCATAAGGCTTAAACAGTGTGTTAACCATTATCACTGAACAATTCTCTTTATTCCACAGGGCTATTTATACTGTCTGTACACCTTTAACAACAAACATTAAACCAAAAGACATCAGTTTACATTTAGCAAAAGATGCCGTACCAGTTACAAAATACACTTCATTCCTCTGGCAGATCCCAACACTGACTTCCAGAAATACACCCACACACATACATACACACACACAAAAAAAAAAAAATTGGCAGGCTTCCCCTATGGGAGGACCATCCAGTGATATGTAAAACATCACACTAGTTATAGTATTTATAACAAGGAGGCCAGACACAAGCTGGGTGAGTAACAACTGATTTTATCTTCTATCATAACTACATAAGCTCCACATTTCTATGCTTAAAATTACAACAGTCTTAATAGTCTTGATCTTTTATTCCACCACTTTCTGTTTTAATCTTAATTTAATTCAAACTGAACTAATCTGAGTTTATTTTTCTGAGAATAAAAAACTTTAGTTTGTTGAAAAGTTTATTTTGTGGTGAGGAGGTTCAGACTGAAAGTTGTGTGATCCTGGATTGTTGCTGCTCTTTGGAAAAATTCCACGCACAGTTCCACAGAGAGATGGAAAACATTTGGAGGAAATAGGAGGGGCAAGTTTGCTGTTACAAGAAAATGTTGATATTACTGGACTAGCTGATACCAAATAACTTGACCCCTCTGTCAAGCAGATACAACAAGCTATTTGTGTGTCTTTCTCATTACAGAGACAATGAAGAGCCAAAAACTGAGTTTCCTGAGCTACTTGCTATTCAAATGGCAATCACAAGCAACTTTTATTGGTAAGTTCCTTTATATTTCTCTCAGCTTTTAAACTAGAGATTTAATATTCAGGGATTAGAACGAGATATGATGGAGCTTGTTTCCAACCAGGTCGATCAGTGCTGCCTGTGTTCCTGCTCATCAGACTGGTGACAGTGGGAGCTGCAGCACAAACCGCCTGGCATGGCGACGATTCGGACTTTGTCTGCAATACACAAAGTCAAGGCTGTTATTTGGGCTGTTTAGATAAGCTCATGCCTGTATCCCCCATGCGTTTGTGGACACTACAGGTGACAATATTTCACTAATGTTTCTAAAACAAATATTTCTGACTGAAAATGAACCAAATCTGTCAACATTCCTTTGGATATGAATCCATATTATCTAGTTTCTGATGCTACATTTGACTGGCACACATTAGATGTGAATAAGAAATGGTTCATGGAGATTGCATAAAAAGTTTTTTACTAAAGAGAAAGAGTTTACATGTACACATACATGAGTTTATATGTTTATTTGCAATCCGATGTTCATATATGATCACATGTATGAGTTGGCTTTTAGCTGTTTCACATAAGACTTGATGCCCATTTGGAATAATGGCTTTTTAAAATCACGTACTTCAGTTTAGGACCACTACTTCTTCTACTGAATGACAACCACAAACAATGCTTTCTATACCGCCACCTTCTCGTGACGCTATGCAGACGAGTTAATTCACTTTAAATTATCTGATTTAAATTATGCTGCTCTCCTATAGAGGGAAAAAAAGTGATTTACCTTCCTGTGCAGGAATACTGGGACAAGGATGGTGGTTAAATGAACTGTGCAACTAACCATGCTGTGTCATGAAATTAAAATGCTAACAGAGCTTCAACTTTACTTCAGCTGCTTCTGGTTTTGGCTCCAGGTCTTGTCTTTCTCCTCCACCTAATCCACCTCATCAACCAGGAAAACCAGGTAAGGGGTAAGGATTTATGAAGATAAGATAAAATTTCACCTGAAGTCCATAGGTAATCAGGGGATCTATAAAAATGGTACTTTTTCTATTCTCCTGAAGGTGAGGATTGGGGGAGTCAAAGTCAAAGCTCACATTCGGGGGGCATATCTGGCTTGTATGGCTTCTGTCATACTGGTAGAGGTGAGGCTTCAATTCACATACTTAATACCATAATAATGAATAGATTTAATATAATAAAGATCAAAGTTTTACAAACAAAGAAATATGTCCATTTCTTGTCACAGTCTTGTTATATAACTGCCAGTAAAGTGATATATTTTAGGCAAGGCAGTTTATTTGTATGGCACATTTCATGTACAGGACAATTCAAAGTGCTTTACATAAAACAAAGACATTACAGATATTTAAAATAGTAAAAGGCATCAACACATAATCACAATAAAATAATAAATTACATTAAAATGATTAAAAGCAAGATAAGTTAAAAAAGTTACCGTGCAGACTTCATGCATAGGCGCATGAGAAAAGAAATGTTTTTAATCTAGATTTAAAAATGTCTACATTTGAGGAAAGTTTAATCTCCACTGGCAGTTTGTTCCATTTGTTTGCAGCATAACAGCTAAATGTTGCTTCTCCATGTTTAGTCTGGACTCTGGTCTGGACTAGTTGACCAGAGTCTTTGGATCTAAGAGCTCTGCTAGGTTTATATTCTCTGAACATATCACAGATGTATTCTGGGCCTAAACCATTCTGGGATTTGTAAACAAGCAGAAGGGTTTTAAAATCTATTCTGTGACTGACTGGAAGCCAGTGTAAAGATTTCAAAACTGGTGTGATGTGTTCAGATCTCTTAGTCCTGGTTAGAACTCTAGCAGCAGCGTTTTGGATGAGCTGCAGATGTTTAATGCTCTTTTTAGGAAGTCCTGTTAAAAGACCATTACAGTAATCCAGCCTACTGGAGATGAATGCATGGATGAGTTTCTCTCGGTCTTTCTGGGAGACTAAACTTTTAATTCTGTTGATGTTTCTGAGCTGGTAAAAAGCTGTCTTAGTGACAGCTTTGATGTGGCTGCTGAAAGTCAGATCTGAGTCTATCAACACTCCCAGGTTACGAACTTGGTTGGTGATTTTAAGAGCCCGAGTCTCCAGGTGTTTACCAATGCCGACCCTCTTCTCTTTGCTACCAAACAGAATAATCTCAGTTTTGTCTTCATTTAATTGTAGGAAATTCTCCTTCATCCAGGTGTTTATTTGCTCCAGACACTGACACAATAAGTCTATTGGGCTGCAGTTATCTGGTGACAGAGACACATAAAGTTGTGTATCATCTGCATAACTTTGATAACTAATGCTATAGTTCTGTAATATTTGACCCAAAGGGAGCATATACAAGTTGAACAGAAGAGGCCCAAGGACTGACCCCTGGGGGACTCCACAAGTCATGGCCACTCTTTCAGATTCATAGCTGCCGATCGTAACAAAATAACTCCGGCCTTCTAAATAGGACCTGAACCAGTTAAGAACCGCTCCAGAAAGTCCAACCCAGTTTTCCAGCCTGTGCAACAGGATTCTGTGATCTACAGTATCAAACGCAGCACTGAGATCCAACAGAACCAGGACTGATACTTGACCAGAATCAGTATTCATCCTAATGTCATTTAACACTTTGACCAGAGCTGTTTCAGTGCTGTGATGAGGTCGGAAGCCGGACTGAAATTTATCAAGATTTCCACTTTCATTTAAAAAGTCATTAAGCTGGTGAAATACAACTTTTTCAATAATCTTGGAAATAAAAGAGAGGTTAGACAGGTCTATAGTTGTTCATTATAGAGGCGTCTAGAGTCCTTTTCTTTAGGAGTGGCTTAATAGCAGCTATCTTTAGTGACTTGGGAAAAATGCCTGATGCCAGTGAGCTGTTAACTATCAGTAGATCACTTTCTACTGAGGTAAAAACTGTTTTTAAAAAGTCGGATGGTATCATGTCCAGAGTGCATGTTGTTGATTCCAAATGCCAAACTGTTTCTTGTAGGACTTTTAAATTCGCCATTTTAAATTGCGACATGACATCAGAATTATTAGACACAAACTAATTTTCTTGTTTGACTGTGTGGAATTATTATTCTGTCTGATTGTTTTAATTTTTTGGCTAAAAAAGTTTGCAAATTGGTTGCATTTCTCAGTGGAAAGGAGCTCTGGGCTTATCTGTTTAGGAGGATTTGTAAGTTTTTCAATCATAGCAAACAGAGTGCGAGAATTGTTGACATTCCTGTTAATCATTTCAGATAAATGCAGCTCTCTGGCCTTGCACAGCTCATTGTTATAGTTACGCAGGCTTTGTTTGTACAGCTCATAGTGAATTTGAAGTTTATTTTTCCGCCATTTCCGCTCAGTTTTTCTGCATTCTCTTTTTAGGCTGGTAACCACAGGGGTGTTTCTCCATGGTGTTTTCTGTTTGCTCAAAGTGCTCTTGATTCTTATCGGTGCAACAGCATTACATTCAAGATTTTCAGATTGAAATTATCCAGGAGTCCATCAACTGACTCTGCACTGGTTGTTGGTAACATAGCTATGGCCTCCACAAACTTAGCACTTGTTCTTTCATTAATGTACCTCTTTCTAACCGAGGAGCAGGTTGGTTGGACATTCTGAGTGATCAGTAAATCAAACAAAATACAAAAATGGTCAGACAAGGCCAAGTCAGTGACCGCAACAGAAGAAATATCAACACCCTTTGAAATAACCAGGTCCAGAATGTGACCTCAAATGTGGGTCGGTTCTTTTACATGTTGCCACAAACCAAACATGTCCAATATGGAACAAAATTCCTTGACATTACCATCCATCATGTTATCTGTTTGAATGTTAAAATCCCCAGTTAAGATAAAAAGGTTAAAATCAGTAGAGATAACCGACAATAATTCAGAAAATTCATCAATAAAATTTACACAATGTCCTGGACATCTGTAGATGATTAGAAATAGGATTTTAGGAGTGCCACTTAAAATAAAACTAAGATATTCAAAAGAAGTAAAATCAGCAAATGAAATTTCTTTACACTGGAATGAATCTTTAAATAAGGCAGCTTCTCCTCCCCCTTTCCTCCCGTTTCGACATTTATTCATAAAACTAAAATGAGGGGATGCTGTTTCATTAAGAACTGTAGCACTTGTGTCTTCTGTTAACCATGTTTCTGTCAGAAAAAGAAAAATCTAAACTGTGAGAAATGATGAAGTCATTAACTAACAGTGACATGTTGGAAAGAGATCTAACATTTAGTACAGCAGCTTTATGAGGTTTACACTGGTATCTATTGTATTCTGAGTTATACAAGGTACAGTTAACAGATTAGATCGATTCACCCCACAAACTGACCGTGTTCTATTCCTTGTTTTACTAACTAACACGGGAATCCTACTGGGTCCAGGCTTGATCTCAGAACAGCTGTCAGTAGTAGCAAAACTATAGCAAGGACCCTGAACGCATCATGGCATGTTATCTTTGTTGTGAATTCATAGTTAAAATTGTCTTTTTTTTTAAAGGTTGGGTCTGTCCTGGTTCAGTTTTTACTTTATGGCTTCCAGATTGAAACGCGTCATCGATGTGAAAGCAAACCCTGTTTTCACACAACTGATTGTGTTGTTCCCCATGCACCCGAGAAGTCTGTGTTCCTGGTAACTGTGTTTGCTGCTTCCTGCATCTCCATCCTGCTGTGTGTGCTGGAGGTCGTTTATGTGTTGTGGTGCAAACCGAGCCAGGAGGACGCTGCAGAGGCCCTGCAATCAGAGCCAGAGGTGGAGGAGAGTCAGAGCTTCCCAGTTCAGCTGCTGGCTCTGTGGAACTCCTGTGCTGGATTTTTGGGTATGGACAGAAAACAGGAAATGAAAGTGATAAAAATATACAGAGAGGGGTCATCAGAGCCAGAAAAACATGCATAAGAAGCATCTAATCCTAATGAATCTTATTATCTGTCTCCAAGGTAAAACCATCCTACCAGTGTTGCAGCTGATCCGACTCATTATTGTCGGGGCAGCAGTGAAGCCAGTGTGGGACAACGAATTAAAACACTTTGTCTGTGAATCTATGCAGCCAGGCTGCAGTCAAGCTGCTTTTAACACAATCTTCCCCTTTTCTTTGTATCAGTACTGGACACTGCAGGTGCTTAGAAATACAACACAAGCAACAGTAAGTACAAACAATAAGACCAGTTTCATTTGGTAATACTGACTTTGTCCTTAGGTGACTTTAGTTTTGGCTCCTGGTCTGATTTTCTTCTCCTACTTGGTCCATCTTGTTGTCACGGCAAAGAAGGTAGAAAACCTAACACAAGATCCTATTTATCATTTAAACATTTTATAACTCCATTCTGTAAAATTTTTCATGTCTCCAATGCTTTTCTACCAGGACAGAGCAGAAGTGGAGGTTAAAGGCCATGCAGGCCTACTTCGGGCATATGTGGGAAGCTTATCAGCTGTCACTCTGCTAGAAGTGAGTTTTAGCTCCAAAACTAATATAAACACATTATAGATGCATTTCCAAGAGGAGGGAGCTGTACATGTCATTCTCATAAAAAACACATTTAAAATATAGAAAATGGAATTTTGATGATTTATATATAAACCACTTTTTAATGTTGCTTATTCTGCCCTGATTTTCTGTGCCTCCAGGTGGGATTTGCAGTGGGACAAGCTTTGGTTTTCCAGCGCCCCCTGTCAATCACCAACTTTGTAAAAGCCATCCCATGCCCCACTACAACTGAGTGTCATCTACCAAAGCCAACAGAGAAGTCTGTATTTATGGCAATCGTGCTCTTTGTGTCATGTCTGTCTGGTCTTCTGAACCTGGTGGAGATGGTGAGTTCACTGTCCTTATGTGATCAAAGAGAGCTGTTGTGTACTTTGATTAAACAACACATTGGTGCTATTTTACTTTCAGGGCTTGGTGTTGAAGGGTTGGAGGGTTGAAAAACGTCAGCAGACAAATTATGGAAGCTTTCAGATGGCATCACTTGTCAAGACAGAAGCAGATGTTAAAGAGAAGGATGCCGATGCCAAACTCAACATATGAGATATCCTTTCTAGAGGAGATTTTGTCTCTCTGTAAGTACAACTATCAATGTTTTGAAAGGCTGTTAACCTATTGTTAACCTGAAGCCATGATGTAGTGCTAATCGAGTTATATGCTAACACTAAATTAGTTTTAAAATAATATGGGGAAACCACGTCATATTTTGTTTTCAGTTAGTGTATTTATGGACTTCATATGAACTTGGTTAATCAAGATTTTCATATTGGAGCTGAAAATAAACTCTAAAGATGCTCAAAAAGTACCTCAGTATTCACGTTAACTTGGCGGTGACTGAGATACAGCTACATCATCCAGTTCAACTTAAACAGCCTGGTTTGCTCATTTTAAAGTAAGCTATGAAATGAAAATGTGGAGAATTATAGCCCATAATGAGTCTTATTTTGTATAGAAAGACATAAGAATGAAGAGAAAAGGGAAATATTTCCAACTTTTCTGTCAAGAGGAAGGAAACAGTTCAGGCTGAGACAGACCCCAGCCTGAATGTCAACAGCCCAACATCTCCTAACATGGGCTTAACCAAGCAAGCCATTGTGGTCAGACACAAGGATTCTACCGCTGCCACCAGACGTTAAACCAGAACTACTGGAGGAGAATCTATTGATCCCCATTTTACCTCATCAAGCTCCACATAGCTTGAAATAGACGTTCAAGCTATGTGGAGCTTTTGAACTTGTTGCAAAAGTTTCCACATGATGAAAGAGGTTTTATTTCTCATGATAATTTCCTTTCTTTGTATGTGACCTCCCTGATAAAGTCTTGCCCACCCTCTGCCCCCCCCCCCCCTCCCCATTATGTATAAGAGTCTAGCTCCGCCCTGCCCTGATCCTCCTTATGTTGTTGATGATGAAATAAAAACATTTCTCGCAAATTCACATTTGTAATTTTATTCATTTTAGACAGTCAAAGGTTAAATGAAGATGCAGCATCACATTTCAGATTGCTTTGCCTCACTGACAGGGTTCTGAAGTAGATGCAACTCAGCATAATGCTTAAGAGTTCAGTATGTCTCCTGCAAAGTGCACAGGTAATCCCTGTTGACATCTGACTGAAACAAATCTGTTAGTGAGCTTTTTTCCCTTATACTGACAATTTGGTTTCCTTGCTCCCTGATTCTTTAGTTCACATACAACAATCTTGAATGCTTTCTTGCTTTTGGTCATGTTAGTTTTTTCATCGTATTCACCATCACTGTTACAAATAGATTTGACTTTTGCTGGATCATCAAGGATGAAGGTGTTGGTTTCCTTACAGCTGTTGTCATTATTGTAAATGTTCTTTTTCCTTATCTCCAAATCACATTTTACCGCAGTCATTTGTTTGTCTATATGCTGTCTCCTAAACTTCTCATAACGTGTCTGTGTATTCTCATCTGCTGGTTGAGGATTGGGCTTTGTATTTTTTGGCTTTTTGTAGGCTTTTGGTTTTGCGAACCCAGTGGCAACGAGCAGCGCCAGCAGCAAACAGGCAAAGAGGATCTTCATTTTTCCTGGTGGGAGACAAACAGAAATATTCATTGATTTGTCAGTTTAGTGCAGCAAAGATTGTGGTAGTTAGATGATTTGGCAATATGTTTGGAGTAAAGTTTTTACTGTGGAAACTCTCCATTATTGAGTTTCATAAAAAAAAAGACGTGTGTTTCAGATAATAGATGAGAAATTTTACTTCGTCATTCTACTTTCTCTGGCCCAGATTTTTGATCAGTTTAATTCAAGTATATATCAAGTTGAAGTGAGTTTATTATATAGTACTGACAAATAAGAGCTGACAAAAAAAAGACGAGAATTTAGGTTTTCTCTCAGAAACTGTGCAGATTGGTCACAATAACACAAGAGTTTTACTCACTAACAGATAAAAAGTTCCTAATTCTGAGTCAGAGTTTAGCCCTTTATAGTTTCTGAGACAGTAAAGGACAAGAAGAAAAAAAAACACCAATATTTATTAGATATTAATTTTTTGTTGTTTTTTTTTTTTTTTTTTTTTCCTTTTTTTAATTTAGATTTACAATTTTTTTTAAATGATCTGAATTACAGAAGAGGTCTCCTTCCTGAGATACATAATTCAGGTGTTTAATCAAGAAAGTATCGAGCCCAGCTGTGATCAGTATTTTGGATGCTGTAGCCACAAGACTCTTGTCTCTAACACAGATGGATAGAGATATATTCAGATTTAAAATTCCTGTTGCTCCCAATTTCAGATTCAGAAATACTCTTTTAATCCACAAGAGGAAATTCTTTACATGTTACTCTTCATTTGTGTGTTTATACTTTACAGGTTATGGAAGCTGCATTATATGTTTTAATAAAGGCAAATATAAACATAGAAGCAAAATCTGTAAAATGTTTAATTCACAAAGTTGTTCTACTGTTACTCTGTTTCTAAATCTTTTAGCTCTATAATAAAAACATATTCCAGATATTGTGTCTGCTTTTCCTTGATGCCTTCATGACAGCTCCAGTCCAGTCTGCTCGTACTTGTTAAATGTTTAAATCAGAGTAGAAATGCTGCTCTACGGCTTACCAAGCACATGTAATGACATTTCCAAGTGAAGTTACTTACCGGATTTTTCTGTGTGACTGAGGAGTGGTTGTTTGGTTCACCTGCAGTGGTTCAAGTCCCTCTGTAACCACACACACCATGAACACAGTTCAATCATCTGTCAACTGAAGTGCATCTGGTAATTCTCATTAATCAGAGGTTGTTCTTTCATTGTTTCTCCTCTCAACTTTTACATGATTGGATCACACAGTTCTGATGTGGTTTTGCATTTTTTCTAACAATGTCTACGCATGAACATCTATTTTACATTTCTCTTTCTTTTATGGGACACGTGCTTCATCATTATCATCATCGGAGTGATCTGCAAACAAATGGGTGCTAATTACACAGCAGGCTGGAGATGGATGTTAATGCCTCAACTGTTAGCTGAGATCTCTAAATTTATATCCTACAGAAAATTCTTGTCCATTAGTTTTTCCTGGTCAGGTCTGTACCTACTCGACCTGGTTACAAAATGTGTGTGTAACGTAGCTAAGATACTGCGTAGGATCCTCCAGCTCCCAGGATTCTGGTAGAGGACCCGAGTTTGAGATGAACAACCACCCAGCCCACCCAGGAAGTTAACTAAAGTTCTTTCCAATAAAACCAGTGGAAACACAAAAAATCAAGAAACAAGAAGTTCATCAATAAAATAGTTGATTTGGAGTAAATAGATTAAATGAAGGTTGAAATTAAGAAAAGCTTTTTCTATTGACATAAATCAGTAAAAATATTTACACTGGTTAGTTGGCTGGTTCACCCACAGCAGTTCAGCTTACAGCCCTGAAAAATGGAGCTGAAAGGACAAAGTCAACAACAGTAAACATAAATAAATATAAATGATAATGTTATATTTCCAATTCAAGAAATAAAAATCAACTTCACTAAATATTGAAGACAACATAAAAATGGGTTTTTACCTGAATCAGGTTAAAATCTGTTGAAAAACAGGAGTCAAAAGAAGAAGAAAGTCTTCTGTGTTCAGTCGGTCGTATGGATTTTTAAACAAAGTTCTCCAGAAATGTTTCCCTTCAGTTTGCATGTCCTTTAATACACAATGAAATGTAGGAGGTGTTTTCTAACTAACCTATCAACAGGCTACGCTGTCCACATAATACCAAATTAAGAAGTAATTCTAGTCTTGCTTGATGTACATTAATGCATAATTAGTTTAAAGAAGTCATGACTGGTTATTCGGGACTCGTATGATCAATATGCTTAATCACTTGGTGTTCGTGACAAAGAAAACCACATAGAATTTTCATGCTGTTTTGAAGGAACGACACAAGATAAAAGTAAGACCGGTTTTGACAAGTCTACAAACAGTTTTCTGACATAGCAACTAGCAAACAAGACATGCTTGACCACAAACAAAAGGTGTTAACTTAGAATACACCCAGTATGAAGAAGTAGCAGAAGTAAGTGACAGCATTTAAATGAAAAATAATATAAAGGTTGAATGTAGACAACAGTCAGGATACAGCAGGAATCTGCCTCCTATGTGACTCTAGCAGGTGAAACAGTTGAAGCACAATTCATGTTCTGATCAGGTGTGTAAGCTGCTGTTTCCTCATTAAATGCTGTCCAGCAGCTTCTCTATCGGGGTTAACAAGGCTCCCTCATCACCAGCTCGAGTTCATGCATGGCACCTGCTTTGTTTTTTCTTCTGTCATGTGTCATGTCTTTGTCAAGCATGATAGCTGTTGTTTGTGTTTTGGCAGAAGGTAACTCACCAAAAGCATGAACAATAAATAAAGTTATTCACATGTTGTAGATTTTATAATGAAGGCGCAGAGTTTAGCGTTAAATCCTGAAATTTCACCAGAGCTGTTGCAGAGGTACACTACTGCATGTGTATCTTAGCCACGCCCCTTTCCCCTCGGTCATATTCTTTATCATGAAAGAATCTTTATTAATTTAACTCAGGTAAAATAAAAATCTTGTTACCTAACAATATTCTTTCAAATGTAAAACTAATCTTTATTTTTTCAGTTTGGAAATATAACATTATAGAAATTAGTGGCAGACAGCTCTATACAGATTATGAATGAACAGCTGCATACCATTTATCATCTTTCTGACCAAAGCAGTGTCATTAAACATGGAAATGGATGAACTGATTGCTGCAAAATTTTCACTACATTGATCTCATGACCTGGATTCATGGATGGAAAATTATCAGGTGCTTTGCATAGCATGTCCCTCATAGA
Organism: Melanotaenia boesemani; assembly: GCF_017639745.1. Lineage (NCBI taxonomy): Eukaryota > Metazoa > Chordata > Actinopteri > Atheriniformes > Melanotaeniidae > Melanotaenia > Melanotaenia boesemani. The sequence continues at coordinate 14,975,963 of NC_055705.1, forward strand.
GTTCTCTGAAACTTATTCCTGTTCTGGTAAAATAGCCGTCCCTCCATCCTCCATGTTATCCATCCACCTTCATCCATCCTGACTGAAGATCACTAACTGTTGCCTCAGCCAGGAAACCACTGCAGATACAACAGTCCTTAGAAACATCAGCACCTCAACGAGGAAATGAAAAAAGAGAAATGTGATGAAGTTATAATCAACAACAACAAACCAATTCGAGACAAAAATGGTAACTGTAAGCCTATAAATACTTTCATCATTGCTGATATTACAGCTGTCATTCTTGTTTGCAAAAAAAGCAAAGTGTGTTTCATTTTTAGCCTGCATCATTCATACAGGACAGTGTGCAAACTCTATGTGATGTTTCTGTTAATTACACCTAATGTGCACTTTAACTTACAAAAGACATATTTCTTAATTTGACAAGTGTAAATCAGGGGTGGTGTTAAAGTAAGCAGAAGTGTTGACATCTTAAAGTTTCTCTTTCAAACTTGTGTAATGACTCGTAGTCTTGCTCTGCAGACAACAGAATGTGGCTTCATCTGCTCTTCATGATAAAGGTTATGAAATGATGAATGCTGTGTTTTTCCATTCTGACTTGCTTGCGCTACTTGTTCATGTGATTTGCATAATCTGCTCAATGAAAAGGCTGCGCTGGGGCTAGAGCTTTGGAGTTGACACCAGATACTCTCTGAGTGCTGAACCACTGTCTCTCCCCATCGCCATGTTGAAAGCCTCAACCTGAGTTTGTTGTGTCTTATTTCTTAATAGAAAAATAAATCAGGTGGTCTCCCTACGCCAGAGCCTTTTCCCTCCAACATCTATGTCTTTAAATTATACTTGTAAAAACACATCACTTGCTTGTCCAAAAGCCTTTCATAACATTGAAATGTGAGATGGATTAAAAAGAATAATATTAATTAGAAATTTTATCTTCGCCAAACAGCGTCCCACTCTGCAGCCACATGCAGTGGTGCATCACAGTACTGCTCCACTTTCAGGGAAGTGTCTGAAGAAAATAAGTCATAATGTTGCATGATTTGTACATCAGTACAATGCAAATAAAGCGGGTTTGACCACTATAGTTCAGACATTGTCAAGGTTTAGATACAGCTGGGATACAGCTAGTTTTATAGCAAGTTTTCATGTCTGCAGCTGGTGAGAAACTTGAGGGCTAAAATATAAAAATAGGTATGTGTTTGATCAGCTTTCACCTGCATTGCATTTCAACTAACTAACTAACCAATAACTAATCAGCAGAGCAAATTTTAAATTAAAAGAGCTAAATAAGATAGTAAATGATCTCATTTGGGGAAAAAAGCTTTAAAATTGCTCACTGAGCATACTGAACACAAACTAAATCCTTCTGTTGCTGTTATCAGACCTGGAGTCCAAAACAACCTGGACAGGGATCAGTCATTGCTGTTTCCTCAATGAATCTTTTGGCCTTTTGGATGCAGAGTACATATAAGATAATCAGTCTGTACTGTACATTTAAAGATAATCTTTGTATTGTTTATGTCTTGATTCTGTTTTTAATCTGATCTCGGAAGCTAAGCAGGGTCGGGCCTGGTCAGTACTTGGATGGGAGACCGCCTGGGAATACCAGGTGCTGTAAGCTTTTACACTTCGCTTCAGAAACAGCAGAGGGCGCTGCTGCAACATGTATTTATGCAGGACTTCACAACTCTTTCTTCTATTTAATTTATTTATTGTTTTGATTTTACATCTGGATAATGCTTGGAATTACACAGCTTAAAAAAAAAAACAAAAACAAAACTCTACTGAACATCAAAGCAGTTAAAAAGAACATTCTGACACTGCAATATATCCTGTTGTTAATATTAGTTTTTTAATCATGCTCATCTACTAATTATCATATTGCTGCTTTTTTGCACATAACAAAACAATTTAATATAGTTCTATACCAACCATTATTAACCATTTAACCACTTTTAATAGGAGAATAATGTTACACGTGTTAAATAGCTGTCAGACAGAAAAGGATTTATGTATCAATCAAAGCTATAGCTAATGTTAGCCTAGCACTCAAAAGTTACTTGTCACGCTTACCTAAAGGATCTAGGGGAAAAAAGTAATTAATGTTTAAACATTACAAATACATGTTCATTTGCCATTTCTTCTAAATTAGCCACAAGAATCTTTTCCCCCTGTGTGATAGGATAGACGATGTGATCCTGGTTGGGAGGCAGTTGATGACCTGGCAGGGTACCTTGTTAACCTCAACCGTACAATAACGGTTCTGTCCAACGCTGAAATAACAGAGATATTAAGATTGTACTCTTGCCTGGATGCCATTGACAAGTCTCAAACCAAATACTCTGAAAACCAAAAAGACGACCTTGCCAGAGCTTTGAGGAAGCGCGGTGGCTCTGCTCCAGGCCAGCAAGCAGCAGAGAGGTATCTGTACAAAATATATTTGTTATATTTGTGTGTCTTTAGTGGTGTTCTTGTGTATGTGTGTGCATGTGTATTCAGCACAAAGGTGTTTGCATATAAATGTGTTTTCAGTACACATAATGTTGATGAGATTATCTTGTCATCTATTTTCAGATTGTTCATGGTTCATGGCCAGGCTGCCTATAGACCTGATTTTAACAGGATTTCTGAGTGTGTTGCACTCAGACTCTACAAAGGGTTCAAGTAAGCCAGAAACAGGCCAAAGGACAATAAAGGCAAAACATTTGCAATCCCACAGTCTATTGTCATATTAAACAGCTGACTGAGGACTGCAAAGAAATACTGGACAACAGCAACCTGCTACTAGTGACAATAAACAATACAACAGTGTCCTCCTGGTAAGTTAATATTTAGTCTTGCTTTAGTTTGGGAATTAAAACATAAATAAATAAAAAAAATAATATCCTATCAAATTTTAACAAAAAAAACTATGTGGTCCTCTGAATTCTTCTTTTGTGTATGTTCTTTGTTTTCCTTCTGGGTCGCAGAATCGGCAGAAGCGAACGGACCGTGATTCATTGCTTCAAGGGGTGCAGCTTCCTCAACAGGTTGATTTGGCAAAGGAATCCCTCCTGGAAGCCCAGGACCTGCCATCTGAGCCTGTTCACCATGGCCATAAACTTATGGAATTCCAGCCACTGTTAGCTCCAGCTTCTCAGAGCTGGTTGCAATCCCAGTTGCCGCCAGTGCCAGCGTCACACTCTCAGGGTGATCAGCCTGATCAGCAGCCACCTGATCTAATTCAGCCAGCCACAGCACCAACTTTTCACAATCGGTTCAGAGAATGGTGATTGCAAAAGGCAGCCGTTGAGGATCTGGAACGAGAAATAAGAGGTGAGACCCCAAAAAAGCAGCAAACCAAAGATAGTTACGACTATCAATGCAAAATGTGTAGTAAGCAAAGAGCAAAATTACTGGCCATACACAGCTACGGGGAAAATGGTACTGCCCTTCATCACACACGATCACACAGTGGAAAAATTCACTCTGAAACTGTAAAGGCCTAAGTGTAAAATTTTGTTGAAATACTGTAGATATTTCTTGTGATTTATTTTAAGTGTTTGTTTTCCTTAAGAGCTAATACTGTCCTAAGTTGTTTTACAAAAGGATATATCATTTGCAAGTTGGCAACATGTAAAAATATAATTCTACAAAGAGAAAAGAAAAAGAAATCATCCTCTGAAAATGAGGTGTTTGTGAAAAAGAACAACAACAACAACAAAAAAAAAACTCTTGTGGTGTAACAGTAACACAGCCATCCTCTGGGTGGAAGACTCCAGGTGCAAATCCTGGCAAGAGTGTGAAATTTGTTTAACAAATCTGTCTGAATTTCATATATAATACAATAACTGATTATTGAACGATTAATTAATGATTGGTTATTTAGTATTATAGAGAATATACATCATGATGACTCAAAAATACAAATAAATTCTTTTCTATTAACTGCAGAGGGCGCTGTTTCATTACAAGTAACCAGGCCCGTGGAAACCTTCAGGTACAGGAACCCACGATCCACCTGCAACAATGAAAGAATGGCACAGAAACGGTCAACCTCACTTAAAGTAGGAACCTGCTGGAGTTCTCCCCCCAAGCAGGAGTGAGAACCCCTCCAGTAACTCATCTCACCCAACATGTTTTAAAGGATATACTAGTGGGTAAAACCTGCAAAAGGAAAAAAGAATGATTTTATGCCACTTGTTAGGTTCAATAAATCAGGCTGAGATGAGAAAGAAGTGAAAGTATGATGAGGACGGGAATGATAATGACTGACATTTCAAACTAACAGGAACAGAACTGCTAACATCCCTCGTGGGTAATTTTCCTGTTAAAATGTGTGAAGTGCATGGCATGTTTTTCCTGGAATATTACTCATCCCTACTATTGTTGTTCAGCTTGAAGAAGCTCGTTTTAACAACTACAACGATCTGCTTATCCAAGGAAAAGACCCAGACATCATCAGTGAAGCAGTGGAAAGACAGATTGTGTTTACTAAACCTAACCCTTGTAGGGAACATGTTTGCCAGAGCTGGAGCATAAGGCTTAAACAGTGTGTTAACCATTATCACTGAACAATTCTCTTTATTCCACGGGGCTATTTATACTGTCTGCACACCTTTAACAACAAACATTAAACCAAAAGACATCAGTTTACATTTAGCAAAAGATGCCGTACCAGTTACAAAATACACTTCATTCCTCTGGCAGATCCCAACACTGACTTCCAGAAATACACCCACACACATACATACACACACACACAAAAAAAAAAATTGGCAGGCTTCCCCTATGGGAGGACCATCCAGTGATATGTAAAACATCACACTAGTTATAGTATTTATAACAAGGAGGCCAGACACAAGCTGGGTGAGTAACAACTGATTTTATCTTCTATCATAACTACATAAGCTCCACATTTCTATGCTTAAAATTACAACAGTCTTAATAGTCTTGATCTTTTATTCCACCACTTTCTGTTTTAATCTTAATTTAATTCAAACTGAACTAATCTGAGTTTATTTTTCTGAGAATAAAAAACTTTAGTTTGTTGAAAAGTTTATTTTGTGGTGAGGAGGTTCAGACTGAAAGTTGTGTGATCCTGGATTGTTGCTGCTCTTTGGAAAAATTCCAAGCACAGTTCCACAGAGAGATGGAAAACATTTGGAGGAAATAGGAGGGGCAAGTTTGCTGTTACAAGAAAATGTTGATATTACTGGACTAGCTGATACCAAATAACTTGACCCCTCTGTCAAGCAGATACAACAAGCTATTTGTGTGTCTTTCTCATTACAGAGACAATGAAGAGCCAAAAACTGAGTTTCCTGAGCTACTTGCTATTCAAATGGCAATCACAAGCAACTTTTATTGGTAAGTTCCTTTATATTTCTCTCAGCTTTTAAACTAGAGATTTAATATTCAGGGATTAGAACGAGATATGATGGAGCTTGTTTCCAACCAGGTCGATCAGTGCTGCCTGTGTTCCTGCTCATCAGACTGGTGACAGTGGGAGCTGCAGCACAAACCGCCTGGCATGACGACGATTCGGACTTTGTCTGCAATACACAAAGTCAAGGCTGTTATTTGGGCTGTTTAGATAAGCTCATGCCTGTATCCCCCATGCGTTTGTGGACACTACAGGTGACAATATTTCACTAATGTTTCTAAAACAAATATTTCTGACTGAAAATGAACCAAATCTGTCAACATTCCTTTGGATATGAATCCATATTATCTAGTTTCTGATGCTACATTTGACTGGCACACATTAGATGTGAATAAGAAATGGTTCATGGAGATTGCATAAAAAGTTTTTTACTAAAGAGAAAGAGTTTACATGTACACATACATGAGTTTATATGTTTATTTGCAATCCGATGTTCATATATGATCACATGTATGAGTTGGCTTTTAGCTGTTTCACATAAGACTTGATGCCCATTTGGAATAATGGCTTTTTAAAATCACGTACTTCAGTTTAGGACCACTACTTCTTCTACTGAATGACAACCACAAACAATGCTTTCTATACCGCCACCTTCTCGTGACGCTATGCAGACGAGTTAATTCACTTTAAATTATCTGATTTAAATTATGCTGCTCTCCTATAGAGGGAAAAAAAGTGATTTACCTTCCTGTGCAGGAATACTGGGACAAGGATGGTGGTTAAATGAACTGTGCAACTAACCATGCTGTGTCATGAAATTAAAATGCTAACAGAGCTTCAACTTTACTTCAGCTGCTTCTGGTTTTGGCTCCAGGTCTTGTCTTTCTCCTCCACCTAATCCACCTCATCAACCAGGAAAACCAGGTAAGGGGTAAGGATTTATGAAGATAAGATAAAATTTCACCTGAAGTCCATAGGTAATCAGGGGATCTATAAAAATGGTACTTTTTCTATTCTCCTGAAGGTGAGGACTGGGGGAGTCAAAGTCAAAGCTCACATTCGGGGGGCATATCTGGCTTGTATGGCTTCTGTCATACTGGTAGAGGTGAGGCTTCAATTCACATACTTAATACCATAATAATGAATAGATTTAATATAATAAAGATCAAAGTTTTACAAACAAAGAAATATGTCCATTTCTTGTCACAGTCTTGTTATATAACTGCCAGTAAAGTGATATATTTTAGGCAAGGCAGTTTATTTGTATGGCACATTTCATGTACAGGACAATTCAAAGTGCTTTACATAAAACAAAGACATTACAGATATTTAAAATAGTAAAAGGCATCAACACATAATCACAATAAAATAATAAATTACATTAAAATGATTAAAAGCAAGATAAGTTAAAAAAGTTACCGTGCAGACTTCATGCATAGGCGCATGAGAAAAGAAATGTTTTTAATCTAGATTTAAAAATGTCTACATTTGAGGAAAGTTTAATCTCCACTGGCAGTTTGTTCCATTTGTTTGCAGCATAACAGCTAAATGTTGCTTCTCCATGTTTAGTCTGGACTCTGGTCTGGACTAGTTGACCAGAGTCTTTGGATCTAAGAGCTCTGCTAGGTTTATATTCTCTGAACATATCACAGATGTATTCTGGGCCTAAACCATTCTGGGATTTGTAAACAAGCAGAAGGGTTTTAAAATCTATTCTGTGACTGACTGGAAGCCAGTGTAAAGATTTCAAAACTGGTGTGATGTGTTCAGATCTCTTAGTCCTGGTTAGAACTCTAGCAGCAGCGTTTTGGATGAGCTGCAGATGTTTAATGCTCTTTTTAGGAAGTCCTGTTAAAAGACCATTACAGTAATCCAGCCTACTGGAGATGAATGCATGGATGAGTTTCTCTCGGTCTTTCTGGGAGACTAAACTTTTAATTCTGTTGATGTTTCTGAGCTGGTAAAAAGCTGTCTTAGTGACAGCTTTGATGTGGCTGCTGAAAGTCAGATCTGAGTCTATCAACACTCCCAGGTTACGAACTTGGTTGGTGATTTTAAGAGCCCGAGTCTCCAGGTGTTTACCAATGCCGACCCTCTTCTCTTTGCTACCAAACAGAATAATCTCAGTTTTGTCTTCATTTAATTGTAGGAAATTCTCCTTCATCCAGGTGTTTATTTGCTCCAGACACTGACACAATAAGTCTATTGGACTGCAGTTATCTGGTGACAGAGACACATAAAGTTGGGTATCATCTGCATAACTTTGATAATTAATGCTATAGTTCTGTAATATTTGACCCAAAGGGAGCATATACAAGTTGAACAGAAGAGGCCCAAGGACTGACCCCTGGGGGACTCCACAAGTCATGGCCACTCGTTCAGATTCACAGCTGCCGATCGTAACAAAATAACTCCGGCCTTCTAAATAGGACCTGAACCAGTTAAGAACCGCTCCAGAAAGTCCAACCCAGTTTTCCAGCCTGTGCAACAGGATTCTGTGATCTACAGTATCAAACGCAGCACTGAGATCCAACAGAACCAGGACTGATACTTGACCAGAATCAGTATTCAACCTAATGTCATTTAACACTTTGACCAGAGCTGTTTCAGTGCTGTGATGAGGTCGGAAGCCGGACTGAAATTTATCAAGATTTCCACTTTCATTTAAAAAGTCATTAAGCTGGTGAAATACAACTTTTTCAATAATCTTGGAAATAAAAGAGAGGTTAGACAGGTCTATAGTTGTTCATTATAGAGGCGTCTAGAGTCCTTTTCTTTAGGAGTGGCTTAATAGCAGCTATCTTTAGTGACTTGGGAAAAATGCCTGATGCCAGTGAGCTGTTAACTATCAGTAGATCACTTTCTACTGAGGTAAAAACTGTTTCTAAAAAGTCGGATGGAATCATGTCCAGAGTGCATGTTGTTGATTCCAAATGCCAAACTGTTTCTTGTAGGACTTTTAAATTCGCCATTTTAAATTGCGACATGACATCAGAATTATTAGACACAAACTAATTTTCTTGTTTGACTGTGTGGAATTATTATTCTGTCTGATTGTTTTAATTTTTTGGCTAAAAAAGTTTGCAAATTGGTTGCATTTCTCAGTGGAAAGGAGCTCTGGGCTTATCTGTTTAGGAGGATTTGTAAGTTTTTCAATCATAGCAAACAGAGTGCGAGAATTGTTGACATTCCTGTTAATCATTTCAGATAAATGCAGCTCTCTGGCCTTGCACAGCTCATTGTTATAGTTACGCAGGCTTTGTTTGTACAGCTCATAGTGAATTTGAAGTTTATTTTTCCGCCATTTCCGCTCAGTTTTTCTGCATTCTCTTTTTAGGCTGGTAACCACAGGGGTGTTTCTCCATGGTGTTTTCTGTTTGCTCAAAGTGCTCTTGATTCTTATCGGTGCAACAGCATTACATTCAAGATTTTCAGATTGAAATTATCCAGGAGTCCATCAACTGACTCTGCACTGGTTGTTGGTAACATAGCTATGGCCTCCACAAACTTAGCACTTGTTCTTTCATTAATGTACCTCTTTCTAACCGAGGAGCAGGTTGGTTGGACATTCTGAGTGATCAGTAAATCAAACAAAATACAAAAATGGTCAGACAAGGCCAAGTGAGTGACCGCAACAGAAGAAATATCAACACCCTTTGAAATAACCAGGTCCAGAATGTGACCTCAAATGTGGGTCGGTTCTTTTACATGTTGCCACAAACCAAACATGTCCAATATGGAACAAAATTCCTTGACATTACTATCCATCATGTTATCTGTTTGAATGTTAAAATCCCCAGTTAAGATAAAAAGGTTAAAATCAGTAGAGATAACCGACAATAATTCAGAAAATTCATCAATAAAATTTACACAATGTCCTGGACATCTGTAGATGATTAGAAATAGGATTTTAGGAGTGCCACTTAAAATAAAACTAAGATATTCAAAAGAAGTAAAATCAGCAAATGAAATTTCTTTACACTGGAATGAATCTTTAAATAAGGCAGCTTCTCCTCCCCCTTTCCTCCCGTTTCGACATTTATTCATAAAACTAAAATGAGGGGATGCTGTTTCATTAAGAACTGTAGCACTTGTGTCTTCTGTTAACCATGTTTCTGTCAGAAAAAGAAAAATCTAAACTGTGAGAAATGATGAAGTCATTAACTAACAGTGACATGTTGGAAAGAGATCTAACATTTAGTACAGCAGCTTTATGAGGTTTACACTGGTATCTATTGTATTCTGAGTTATACAAGGTACAGTTAACAGATTAGATCGATTCACCCCACAAACTGACCGTGTTCTATTCCTTGTTTTACTAACTAACACGGGAATCCTACTGGGTCCAGGCTTGATCTCAGAACAGCTGTCAGTAGTAGCAAAACTATAGCAAGGACCCTGAACGCATCATGGCATGTTATCTTTGTTGTGAATTCATAGTTAAAATTGTCTTTTTTTTTAAAGGTTGGGTCTGTCCTGGTTCAGTTTTTACTTTATGGCTTCCAGATTGAAACGCGTCATCGATGTGAAAGCAAACCCTGTTTTCACACAACTGATTGTGTTGTTCCCCATGCACCCGAGAAGTCTGTGTTCCTGGTAACTGTGTTTGCTGCTTCCTGCATCTCCATCCTGCTGTGTGTGCTGGAGGTCGTTTATGTGTTGTGGTGCAAACCGAGCCAGGAGGACGCTGCAGAGGCCCTGCAATCAGAGCCAGAGGTGGAGGAGAGTCAGAGCTTCCCAGTTCAGCTGCTGGCTCTGTGGAACTCCTGTGCTGGATTTTTGGGTATGGACAGAAAACAGGAAATGAAAGTGATAAAAATATACAGAGAGGGGTCATCAGAGCCAGAAAAACATGCATAAGAAGCATCTAATCCTAATGAATCTTATTATCTGTCTCCAAGGTAAAACCATCCTACCAGTGTTGCAGCTGATCCGACTCATTATTGTCGGGGCAGCGGTGAAGCCAGTGTGGGACAACGAATTAAAACACTTTGTCTGTGAATCTATGCAGCCAGGCTGCAGTCAAGCTGCTTTTAACACAATCTTCCCCTTTTCTTTGTATCAGTACTGGACACTGCAGGTGCTTAGAAATACAACACAAGCAACAGTAAGTACAAACAATAAGACCAGTTTCATTTGGTAATACTGACTTTGTCCTTAGGTGACTTTAGTTTTGGCTCCTGGTCTGATTTTCTTCTCCTACTTGGTCCATCTTGTTGTCACGGCAAAGAAGGTAGAAAACCTAACACAAGATCCTATTTATCATTTAAACATTTTATAACTCCATTCTGTAAAATTTTTCATGTCTCCAATGCTTTTCTACCAGGACAGAGCAGAAGTGGAGGTTAAAGGCCATGCAGGCCTACTTCGGGCATATGTGGGAAGCTTATCAGCTGTCACTCTGCTAGAAGTGAGTTTTATCTCCAAAACTAATATAAACACATTATAGATGCATTTCCAAGAGGAGGGAGCTGTACATATCATTCTCATAAAAACACATTTAAAATATAGAAAATGGAATTTTGATGATTTATATATAAACCACTTTTTAATGTTGCTTATTCTGCCCTGATTTTCTGTGCCTCCAGGTGGGATTTGCAGTGGGACAAGCTTTGGTTTTCCAGCGCCCCCTGTCAATCACCAACTTTGTAAAAGCCATCCCATGCCCCACTACAACTGAGTGTCATCTACCAAAGCCAACAGAGAAGTCTGTATTTATGGCAATCGTGCTCTTTGTGTCATGTCAGTCTGGTCTTCTGAACCTGGTGGAGATGGTGAGTTCACTGTCCTTATGTGATCAAAGAGAGCTGTTGTGTACTTTGATTAAACAACACATTGGTGCTATTTTACTTTCAGGGCTTGGTGTTGAAGGGTTGGAGGGTTGAAAAACGTCAGCAGACAAATTATGGAGGCTTTCAGATGGCATCACTTGTCAAGACAGAAGCAGATGTTAAAGAGAAGGATGCCGATGCCAAACTCAACATATGAGATATCCTTTCTAGAGGAGATTTTGTCTCTCTGTAAGTACAACTATCAATGTTTTGAAAGGCTGTTAACCTATTGTTAACCTGAAGCCATGATGTAGTGCTAATCGAGTTATATGCTAACACTAAATTAGTTTTAAAATAATATGGGGAAACCACGTCATATTTTGTTTTCAGTTAGTGTATTTATGGACTTCATATGAACTTGGTTAATCAAGATTTTCATATTGGAGCTGAAAATAAACTCTAAAGATGCTCAAAAAGTACCTCAGTATTCACGTTAACTTGGCGGTGACTGAGATACAGCTACATCATCCAGTTCAACTTAAACAGCCTGGTTGCTCATTTTAAAGTAAGCTATGAAATGAAAATGTGGAGAATTATAGCCCATAATGAGTCTTATTTTGTATAGAAAGACATAAGAATGAAGAGAAAAGGGAAATATTTCCAACTTTTCTGTCAAGAGGAAGGAAACAGTTCAGGCTGAGACAGACCCCAGCCTGAATGTCAACAGCCCAACATCTCCTAACATGGGCTTAACCAAGCAAGCCATTGTGGTCAGACACAAGGATTCTACCGCTGCCACCAGACGTTAAACCAGAACTACTGGAGGAGAATCTATTGATCCCCATTTTACCTCATCAAGCTCCACATAGCTTGAAATAGACGTTCAAGCTATGTGGAGCTTTTGAACTTGTTGCAAAAGTTTCCACATGATGAAAGAGGTTTTATTTCTCATGATAATTTCCTTTCTTTGTATGTGACCTCCCTGATAAAGTCTTGCCCACCCTCTGCCCCCCCCCCCCCCCCTCCCCTTTATGTATAAGAGTCTAGCTCCGCCCTGCCCTGATCCTCCTTATGTTGTTGATGATGAAATAAAAACATTTCTCGCAAATTCACATTTGTAATTTTATTCATTTTAGACAGTCAAAGGTTAAATGAAGATGCAGCATCACATTTCAGATTGCTTTGCCTCACTGACAGGGTTCTGAAGTAGATGCAACTCAGCATAATGCTTAAGAGTTCAGTATGTCTCCTGCAAAGTGCACAGGTAATCCCTGTTGACATCTGACTGAAACAAATCTGTTAGTGAGCTTTTTTCCCTTATACTGACAATTTGGTTTCCTTGCTCCCTGATTCTTTAGTTCACATACAACAATCTTGAATGCTTTCTTGCTTTTGGTCATGTTAGTTTTTTCATCGTATTCACCATCACTGTTACAAATAGATTTGACTTTTGCTGGATCATCAAGGATGAAGGTGTTGGTTTCCTTACAGCTGTTGTCATTATTGTAAATGTTCTTTTTCCTTATCTCCAAATCACATTTTACCGCAGTCATTTGTTTGTCTATATGCTGTCTCCTAAACTTCTCATAACGTGTCTGTGTATTCTCATCTGCTGGTTGAGGATTGGGCTTTGTATTTTTTGGCTTTTTGTAGGCTTTTGGTTTTGCGAACCCAGTGGCAACGAGCAGCGCCAGCAGCAAACAGGCAAAGAGGATCTTCATTTTTCCTGGTGGGAGACAAACAGAAATATTCATTGATTTGTCAGTTTAGTGCAGCAAAGATTGTGGTAGTTAGATGATTTGGCAATATGTTTGGAGTAAAGTTTTTACTGTGGAAACTCTCCATTATTGAGTTTCATAAAAAAAAAAGACGTGTGTTTCAGATAATAGATGAGAAATTTTACTTCGTCATTCTACTTTCTCTGGCCCAGATTTTTGATCAGTTTAATTCAAGTATATATCAAGTTGAAGTGAGTTTATTATATAGTACTGACAAATAAGAGCTGACAAAAAAAAGACGAGAATTTAGGTTTTCTCTCAGAAACTGTGCAGATTGGTCACAATAACACAAGAGTTTTACTCACTAACAGATAAAAAGTTCCTAATTCTGAGTCAGAGTTTAGCCCTTTATAGTTTCTGAGACAGTAAAGGACAAGAAGAAAAAAAAACACCAATATTTATTAGATATTAATTTTTTGTTGTTTTTTTTTTTTTTTTTTTTCCTTTTTTTAATTTAGATTTACAATTTTTTTTAAATGATCTGAATTACAGAAGAGGTCTCCTTCCTGAGATACATAATTCAGGTGTTTAATCAAGAAAGTATCGAGCCCAGCTGTGATCAGTATTTTGGATGCTGTAGCCACAAGACTCTTGTCTCTAACACAGATGGATAGAGATATATTCAGATTTAAAATTCCTGTTGCTCCCAATTTCAGATTCAGAAATACTCTTTTAATCCACAAGAGGAAATTCTTTACATGTTACTCTTCATTTGTGTGTTTATACTTTACAGGTTATGGAAGCTGCTTTATATGTTTTAATAAAGGCAAATATAAACATAGAAGCAAAATCTGTAAAATGTTTAATTCACAAAGTTGTTCTACTGTTACTCTGTTTCTAAATCTTTTAGCTCTATAATAAAAACATATCTCAGATATTGTGTCTGCTTTTCCTTGATGCCTTCATGACAGCTCCAGTCCAGTCTGCTCGTACATGTTAAATGTTTAAATCAGAGTAGAAATGCTGCTCTACGGCTTACCAAGCACATGTAATGACATTTCCAAGTGAAGTCACTTACCAGATTTTTCTGTGTGACTGAGGAGTGGTTGTTTGGTTCACCTGCAGTGGTTCAAGTCCCTCTGTAACCACACACACCATGAACACAGTTCAATCATCTGTCAACTGAAGTGCATCTGGTAATTCTCATTAATCAGAGGTTGTTCTTTCATTGTTTCTCCTCTCAACTTTTACATGATTGAATAACACAGTTCTGATGTGGTTTTGCATTTTTTCTAACAATGTCTACGCATGAACATCTATTTTACATTTCTCTTTCTTTTATGGGACACGTGCTTCATCATTATCATCATCGGAGTGATCTGCAAACAAATGGGTGCTAATTACACAGCAGGCTGGAGATGGATGTTAATGCCTCAACTGTTAGCTGAGATCTCTAAATTTATATCCTACAGAAAATTCTTGTCCATTAGTTTTTCCTGGTCAGGTCTGTACCTACTCGACCTGGTTACAAAATGTGTGTGTAACGTAGCTAAGATACTGCGTAGGATCCTCCAGCTCCCAGGATTCTGGTAGAGGACCCGAGTTTGAGATGAACAACCACCCAGCCCACCCAGGAAGTTAACTAAAGTTCTTTCCAATAAAACCAGTGGAAACACAAAAAATCAAGAAACAAGAAGTTCATCAATAAAATAGCTGATTTGGAGTAAATAGATTAAATGAAGGTTGAAATTAAGAAAAGCTTTTTCTATTGACATAAATCAGTAAAAATATTTACACTGGTTAGTTGGCTGGTTCACCCACAGCAGTTCAGCTTACAGCCCTGAAAAATGGAGCTGAAAGGACAAAGTCAACAACAGTAAACATAAATAAATATAAATGATAATGTTATATTTCCAATTCAAGAAATAAAAATCAACTTCACTAAATATTGAAGACAACATAAAAATGGGTTTTTACCTGAATCAGGTTAAAATCTGTTGAAAAACAGGAGTCAAAAGAAGAAGAAAGTCTTCTGTGTTCAGTCGGTCGTATGGATTTTTAAACAAAGTTCTCCAGAAATGTTTCCCTTCAGTTTGCATGTCCTTTAATACACAATGAAATGTAGGAGGTGTTTTCTAACTAACCTATCAACAGGCTACGCTGTCCACATAATACCAAATTAAGAAGTAATTCTAGTCTTGCTTGATGCACATTAATGTATAATTAGTTTAAAGAAGTCATGACTGGTTATTCGGGACTCGTATGATCAATATGCTTAATCACTTGGTGTTCGTGACAAAGAAAACCACATAGAATTTTCATGCTGTTTTGAAGGAACGACACAAGATAAAAGTAAGACCGGTTTTGACAAGTCTACAAACAGTTTTCTGACATAGCAACTAGCAAACAAGACATGCTTGACCACAAACAAAAGGTGTTAACTTAGAATACACCCAGTATGAAGAAGTAGCAGAAGTAAGTGACAGCATTTAAATGAAAAATAATATAAAGGTTGAATGTAGACAACAGTCAGGATACAGCAGGAATCTGCCTCCTATGTGACTCTAGCAGGTGAAACAGTTGAAGCACAATTCATGTTCTGATCAGGTGTGTAAGCTGCTGTTTCCTCATTAAATGCTGTCCAGCAGCTTCTCTATCGGGGTTAACAAGGCTCCCTCATCACCAGCTCGAGTTCATGCATGGCACCTGCTTTGTTTTTTCTTCTGTCATGTGTCTTGTCTTTGTCAAGCATGATAGCTGTTGTTTGTGTTTTGGCAGAAGGTAACTCACCAAAAGCATGAACAATAAATAAAGTTATTCACATGTTGTAGATTTTATAATGAAGGCGCAGAGTTTAGCGTTAAATCCTAAAATTTCACCAGAGCTGTTGCAGAGGTACACTACTGCATGTGTATGTTAGCCATGCCCCTTTCCCCTCGGTCATATTCTTTATCATGAAAGAATCTTTATTAATTTAACTCAGGTAAAATAAAAATCTTGTTACTTAACAATATTCTTTCAAATGTAAAACTAATCTTTATTTTTTCAGTTTGGAAATATAACATTATAGAAATTAGTGGCAGACAGCTCTATACAGATTATGAATGAACAGCTGCATACCATTTATCATCTTTCTGACCAAAGCAGTGTCATTAAACATGGAAATGGATGAACTGATTGCTGCAAAATTTTCACTACATTGATCTCATGACCTGGATTCATGGATGGAAAATTATCAGGTGCTTTGCATAGCATGTCCCTCATAGAGTTCTCTGAAACTTATTCCTGTTCTGGTAAAATAGCCGTCCCTCCATCCTCCATGTTATCCATCCACCTTCATCCATCCTGACTGAAGATCACTAACTGTTGCCTCAGCCAGGAAACCACTGCAGATACAACAGTCCTTAGAAACATCAGCACCTCAACGAGGAAATGAAAAAAGAGAAATGTGATGAAGTTATAAACAACAACAACAAACCAATTCGAGACAAAAATGGTAACTGTAAGCCTATAAATACTTTCATCATTGCTGATATTACAGCTGTCATTCTTGTTTGCAAAAAAAGCAAAGTGTGTTTCATTTTTAGCCTGCATCATTCATACAGGGCAGTGTGCAAACTCTATGTGATGTTTCTGTTAATTACACCTAATGTGCACTTTAACTTACAAAAGACATATTTCTTAATTTGACAAGTGTAAATCAGGGGTGGTGTTAAAGTAAGCAGAAGTGTTGACATCTTAAAGTTTCTCTTTCAAACTTGTGTAATGACTCGTAGTCTTGCTCTGCAGACAACAGAATGTGGCTTCATCTGCTCTTCATGATAAAGGTTATGAAATGATGAATGCTGTGTTTTTCCATTCTGACTTGCTTGCGCTACTTGTTCATGTGATTTGCATAATCTGCTCAATGAAAAGGCTGCGCTGGGGCTAGAGCTTTGGAGTTGACACCAGATACTCTCTGAGTGCTGAACCACTGTCTCTCCCCATCGCCATGTTGAAAGCCTCAACCTGAGTTTGTTGTGTCTTATTTCTTAATAGAAAAATAAATCAGGTGGTCTCCCTACGCCAGAGCCTTTTCCCTCCAACATCTATGTCTTTAAATTATACTTGTAAAAACACATCACTTGTTTGTCCAAAAGCCTTTCATAACATTGAAATGTGAGATGGATTAAAAAGAATAATATTAATTAGAAATTTTATCTTCGCCAAACAGCGTCCCACTCTGCAGCCACATGCAGTGGTGCATCACAGTACTGCTCCACTTTCAGGGAAGTGTCTGAAGAAAATAAGTCATAATGTTGCATGATTTGTACATCAGTACAATGCAAATAAAGCGGGTTTGACCACTATAGTTCAGACATTGTCAAGGTTTAGATACAGCTGGGATACAGCTAGTTTTATAGCAAGTTTTCATGTCTGCAGCTGGTGAGAAACTTGAGGGCTAAAATATAAAAATAGGTATGTGTTTGATCAGCTTTCACCTGCATTGCATTTCAACTAACTAACTAACCAATAACTAATCAGCAGAGCAAATTTTAAATTAAAAGAGCTAAATAAGATAGTAAATGATCTCATTTGGGGAAAAAAGCTTTAAAATTGCTCACTGAGCATACTGAACACAAACTAAATCCTTCTGTTGCTGTTATCAGATCTGGAGTCCAAAACAACCTGGACAGGGATCAGTCATTGCTGTTTCCTCAATGAATCTTTTGGCCTTTTGGATGCAGAGTACATATAAGATAATCAGTCTGTACTGTAAATTTAAAGCTAATCTTTGTATTGTTTATGTCTTGATTCTGTTTTTAATCTGATCTCGGAAGCTAAGCAGGGTCGGGCCTGGTCAGTACTTGGATGGGAGACTGCCTGGGAATACCAGGTGCTGTAAGCTTTTACACTTCGCTTCAGAAACAGCAGAGGGCGCTGCTGCAACATGTATTTATGCAGGACTTCACAACTCTTTCTTCTATTTAATTTATTTATTGTTTTGATTTTACATCTGGATAATGCTTGGAATTACACAGCTTAAAAAAAAAAACAAAAACAAAACTCTACTGAACATCAAAGCAGTTAAAAAGAACATTCTGACACTGCAATATATCCTGTTGTTAATATTAGTTTTTTAATCATGCTCATCTACTAATTATCATATTGCTGCTTTTTTGCACATAACAAAACAATTTAATATAGTTCTATACCAACCATTATTAACCATTTAACCACTTTTAATAGGAGAATAATGTTACACGTGTTAAATAGCTGTCAGACAGAAAAGGATTTATGTATCAATCAAAGCTATAGCTAATGTTAGCCTAGCACTCAAAAGTTACTTGTCACGCTTACCTAAAGGATCTAGGGGAAAAAAGTAATTAATGTTTAAACATTACAAATACATGTTCATTTGCCATTTCTTCTAAATTAGCCACAAGAATCTTTTCCCCCTGTGTGATAGGATAGACGATGTGATCCTAATTCCTGGTTGGGAGGCAGTTGATGACCTGGCAGGGTACCTTGTTAACCTCAACCGTACAATAACGGTTCTGTCCAACGCTGAAATAACAGAGATATTAAGATTGTACTCTTGCCTGGATGCCATTGACAAGTCTCAAACCAAATACTCTGAAAACCAAAAAGACGACCTTGCCAGAGCTTTGAGGAAGCGCGGTGGCTCTGCTCCAGGCCAGCAAGCAGCAGAGAGGTATCTGTACAAAATATATTTGTTATATTTGTGTGTCTGTAGTGGTGTTCTTGTGTATGTGTGTGCATGTGTATTCAGCACAAAGGTGTTTGCATATAAATGTGTTTTCAGTACACACATATAATGTTGATGAGATTATCTTGTCATCTATTTTCAGATTGTTCATGGTTCATGGCCAGGCTGCCTATAGACCTGATTTTAACAGGATTTCTGAGTGTGTTGCACTCAGACTCTACAAAGGGTTCAAGTAAGCCAGAAACAGGCCAAAGGACAATAAAGGCAAAACATTTGCAATCCCACAGTCTATTGTCATATTAAACAGCTGACTGAGGACTGCAAAGAAATATTGGACAACAGCGACCTGGTACTAGTGACAATAAACAATACAACAGTGTCCTCCTGGTAAGTTAATATTTAGTCATGCTTTAGTTTGGGAATTAAAACATAAATAAATAAAAAAAATAATATCCTATCAAATTTTAACAAAAAAAACTATGTGGTCCTCTGAATTCTTCTTTTGTGTATGTTCTTTGTTTTCCTTCTGGGTCGCAGAATCGGCAGAAGCGAACGGACCGTGATTCATTGCTTCAAGGGGTGCAGCTTCCTCAACAGGTTGATTTGGCAAAGGAATCCCTCCTGGAAGCCCAGGACCTTCCATCTGAGCCTGTTCACCATGGCCATAAACTTATGGAATTCCAGCCACTGTTAGCTCCAGCTTCTCAGAGCTGGTTGCAATCCCAGTTGCCGCCAGTGCCAGCGTCACACTCTCAGGGTGATCAGCCTGATCAGCAGCCACCTGATCTAATTCAGCCAGCCACAGCACCAACTTTTCACAATCGGTTCAGAGAATGGTGATTGCAAAAGGCAGCCGTTGAGGATCTGGAACGAGAAATAAGAGGTGAGACCCCAAAAAAGCAGCAAACCAAAGATAGTTACGACTATCAATGCAAAATGTGTAGTAAGCAAAGAGCAAAATTACTGGCCATACACAGCTACGGGGAAAATGGTACTGCCCTTCATCACACACGATCACACAGTGGAAAAATTCACTCTGAAACTGTAAAGGCCTAAGTGTAAAATTTTGTTGAAATACTGTAGATATTTCTTGTGATTTATTTTAAGTGTTTGTTTTCCTTAAGAGCTAATACTGTCCTAAGTTGTTTTACAAAAGGATATATCATTTGCAAGTTGGCAACATGTAAAAATATAATTCTACAAAGAGAAAAGAAAAAGAAATCATCCTCTGAAAATGAGGTGTTTGTGAAAAAGAACAACAACAACAACAAAAAAAAAACTCTTGTGGTGTAACAGTAACACAGCCATCCTCTGGGTGGAAGACTCCAGGTGCAAATCCTGGCAAGAGTGTGAAATTTGTTTAACAAATCTGTCTGAATTTCATATATAATACAATAACTGATTATTGAACGATTAATTAATGATTGGTTATTTAGTATTATAGAGAATATACATCATGATGACTCAAAAATACAAATAAATTCTTTTCTATTAACTGCAGAGGGCGCTGTTTCATTACAAGTAACCAGGCCCGTGGAAACCTTCAGGTACAGGAACCCACGATCCACCTGCAACAATGAAAGAATGGCACAGAAACGGTCAACCTCACTTAAAGTAGGAACCTGCTGGAGTTCTCCCCCCAAGCAGGAGTGAGAACCCCTCCAGTAACTCATCTCACCCAACATGTTTTAAAGGATATACTAGTGGGTAAAACCTGCAAAAGGAAAAAAGAATGATTTTATGCCACTTGTTAGGTTCAATAAATCAGGCTGAGATGAGAAAGAAGTGAAAGTATGATGAGGACGGGAATGATAATGACTGACATTTCAAACTAACAGGAACAGAACTGCTAACATCCCTCGTGGGTAATTTTCCTGTTAAAATGTGTGAAGTGCATGGCATGTTTTTCCTGGAATATTACTCATCCCTACTATTGTTGTTCAGCTTGAAGAAGCTCGTTTTAACAACTACAACGATCTGCTTATCCAAGGAAAAGACCCAGACATCATCAGTGAAGCAGTGGAAAGACAGATTGTGTTTACTAAACCTAACCCTTGTAGGGAACATGTTTGCCAGAGCTGGAGCATAAGGCTTAAACAGTGTGTTAACCATTATCACTGAACAATTCTCTTTATTCCACGGGGCTATTTATACTGTCTGCACACCTTTAACAACAAACATTAAACCAAAAGACATCAGTTTACATTTAGCAAAAGATGCCGTACCAGTTACAAAATACACTTCATTCCTCTGGCAGATCCCAACACTGACTTCCAGAAATACACCCACACACATACATACACACACACACAAAAAAAAAAATTGGCAGGCTTCCCCTATGGGAGGACCATCCAGTGATATGTAAAACATCACACTAGTTATAGTATTTATAACAAGGAGGCCAGACACAAGCTGGGTGAGTAACAACTGATTTTATCTTCTATCATAACTACATAAGCTCCACATTTCTATGCTTAAAATTACAACAGTCTTAATAGTCTTGATCTTTTATTCCACCACTTTCTGTTTTAATCTTAATTTAATTCAAACTGAACTAATCTGAGTTTATTTTTCTGAGAATAAAAAACTTTAGTTTGTTGAAAAGTTTATTTTGTGGTGAGGAGGTTCAGACTGAAAGTTGTGTGATCCTGGATTGTTGCTGCTCTTTGGAAAAATTCCAAGCACAGTTCCACAGAGAGATGGAAAACATTTGGAGGAAATAGGAGGGGCAAGTTTGTTGTTACCATAAAATGTTGATATTACTGGACAAGCTGATACCAAATACCTCGACCCCTCTGTCAAGCAGATACAACAAGCTATTTGTGTTTCTTTCTCATTACAGAGACAATGAAGAGCCAAAAACTGAGTTTCCTGAGCTACTTGCTATTCAAATGGCAATCACAAGCAACTTTTATTGGTAAATTCCTTTTTATTTCTCTCAGCTTTTAAACTAGAGATTTAATATTCAGGGATTAGAACGAGATATGATGGAGCTTGTTTCCAACCAGGTCGATCAGTGCTGCCTGTGTTCCTGCTCATCAGACTGGTGACAGTGGGAGCTGCAGCACAAACCGCCTGGCATGGCGACGATTCGGACTTTGTCTGCAATACACAAAGTCAAGGCTGTAATTTGGGCTGTTTAGATAAGCTCATGCCTGTATCCCCCATGCGTTTGTGGACACTACAGGTGACAATATTTCACTAATGTTTCTAAAACAAATATTTCTGACTGAAAATGAACCAAATCTGTCAACATTCCTCTGGATATGAATCCATATTATCTAGTTTCTGATGCTACATTTGACTGGCACACATTAGATGTGAATAAGAAATGGTTCATGGAGATTGCATAAAAATTTTTTTACTAAAGAGAAAGAGTTTACATGTACACATACATGAGTTTATATGTTTATTTGCAATCCGATGTTCATATATGATCACATGTATGAGTTGGCTTTTAGCTGTTTCACATAAGACTTGATGCCCATTTAGATAATGGCTTTTTAAAATCACGTACTTCAGTTTAGGACCACTACTTCTTCTACTGAATGACAACCACAAACAATGCTTTCTATACCGTCACCTTCTGGTGACACTATGCAGACGAGTTAATTCACTTTAAATTATCTGATTTAAATTGTGCTGCTCTCCTATAGAGGAAAAAAAAGTGATTTACCTTCCTGTGCAGGAATACTGGGACAAGGATGGTGGTTAAATGAACTGTGCAACTAACCATGCTGTGTCATGAAATTAAAATGCTAACAGAGCTTCAACTTTACTTCAGCTGCTTCTGGTTTTGGCTCCAGGTCTTGTCTTTCTCCTCCACCTAATCCACCTCATCAACCAGGAAAACCAGGTAAGGGGTAAGGATTTATGAAGATAAGATAAAATTTCAGTTGAAGTCCATAGGTAATCAGGGGATCTATAAAAATGGTACTTTTCTATTCTCCTGAAGGTGAGGACTGGGGGAGTCAAAGTCAAAGCTCACATTCGGGGGGCATATCTGGCTTGTATGGCTTCTGTCATACTGGTAGAGGTGAGGCTTCAATTCACATACTTAATACCATAATAATGAATAGATTTAATATAATAAAGATCAAAGTTTTACAAACAAAGAAATATGTCCATTTCTTGTCACAGTCTTGTTATATAACTGCCAGTAAAGTGATATATTTTAGGCAAGGCAAGGCAGTTTATTTGTATGGCACATTTCATGTACAGGACAATTCAAAGTGCTTTACATAAAACAAAGACATTACAGATATTTAAAATAGTAAAAGGCATCAACACATAATCACAATAAAATAATAAATTACATTAAAATGATTAAAAGCAAGATAAGTTAAAAAAGTTACCGTGCAGACTTCATGCATAGGCGCATGAGAAAAGAAATGTTTTTAATCTAGATTTAAAAATGTCTACATTTGAGGAAAGTTTAATCTCCACTGGCAGTTTGTTCCATTTGTTTGCAGCATAACAGCTAAATGCTGCTTCTCCATGTTTAGTCTGGACTCTGGTTTGGACTAGTTGACCAGAGTCTTTGGATCTAAGAGCTCTGCTAGGTTTATATTCTCTGAACATATCACAGATGTATTCTGGGCCTAAACCATTCTGGGATTTGTAAACAAGCAGAAGGGTTTTAAAATCTATTCTGTGACTGACTGGAAGCCAGTGTAAAGATTTCAGAACTGGTGTGATGTGTTCAGATCTCTTAGTCCTGGTTAGAACTCTAGCAGCAGCGTTTTGGATGAGCTGCAGATGTTTAATGCTCTTTTTAGGGAGTCCTGTTAAAAGACCATTACAGTAATCCAGCCTACTGGAGATGAATGCATGGATGAGTTTCTCTTGGTCTTTCTGGGAGACTAAACTTTTAATTCTGTTGATGTTTCTGAGCTGGTAAAAAGCTGTCTTAGTGACAGCTTTGATGTGGCTGCTGAAAGTCAGATCTGAGTCTATCAACACTCCCAGGTTACGAACTTGGTTGGTGATTTTAAGAGCCCGAGTCTCCAGGTGTTTACCAATGCCGACCCTCTTCTCTTTGCTACCAAACAGAATAATCTCAGTTTTGTCTTCATTTAATTGTAGGAAATTCTCCTTCATCCAGGTGTTTATTTGCTCCAGACACTGACACAATAAGTCTATTGGGCTGCAGTTATCTGGTGACAGAGACACATAAAGTTGTGTATCATCTGCATAACTTTGATAATTAATGCTATAGTTCTGTAATATTTGACCCAAAGGGAGCATATACAAGTTGAACAGAAGAGGCCCAAGGACTGACCCCTGGGGGACTTCACAAGTCATGGCCACTCGTTCAGATTCATAGCTGTCGATCGTAACAAAATAACTCCGGCTTTCTAAATAGGACCTGAACCAGTTAAGAACCGCTCCAGAAAGTCCAACCCAGTTTTCCAGCCTGTGCAACAGGATTCTGTGATCTACAGTATCAAACGCAGCACTGAGATCCAACAGAACCAGGACTGATACTTGACCAGAATCAGTATTCAACCTAATGTCATTTAGCACTTTGACCAGAGCTGTTTCAGTGCTGTGATGAGGTCGGAAGCCGGACTGAAATTTATCAAGATTTCCACTTTCATTTAAAAAGTCATTAAGCTGGTGAAATACAACTTTTTCAATAATCTTGGAAATAAAAGAGAGGTTAGACAGGTCTATAGTTGTTCATTATAGAGGCGTCTAGAGTCCTTTTCTTTAGGAGTGGCTTAATAGCAGCTATCTTTAGTGACTTGGGAAAAATGCCTGATGCCAGTGAGCTGTTAACTATCACTAGGAGATCACTTTCTACTGAGGTAAAAACTGTTTCTAAAAAGTCGGATGGAATCATGTCCAGAGTGCATGTTGTTGATTCCAAATGCCAAACTGTTTCTTGTAGGACTTTTAAATTCGCCATTTTAAATTGCGACATGACATCAGAATTATTTCCAGATTTTAGACACAGACTAATTTTCTTGTGTGACTGTGTGGAATTATTATTTTGTCTGATTGTTTTAATTTTTTGGCTAAAAAAGTTTGCAAATTGGTTGCATTTCTCAGTGGAAAGGAGCTCTGGGCTTATCTGTATAGGAGGATTAGTAAGTTTTTCAATCATAGCAAACAGAGTGCGAGAATTGTTGACATTCCTGTTAATCATTTCAGATAAATGCAGCTCTCTGGCCTTGCACAGCTCATTGTTATAGTTAGGCAGGCTTTGTTTGTACAGCTCATGGTGAATTTGAAGTTTATTTTTCCGCCATTTCCGCTCAGTTTTTCTGCATTCTCTTTTTAGGCTGGTAACCACAGTGGTGTTTCTCCATGGTGTTTTCTGTTTGCTCAAAGTGCTCTTGATTCTTATCGGTGCAACAGCATCCATTACATTCAAGATTTTCAGATTGAAATGATCCAGGAGTCCATCAACTGACTCTGCACTGGTTGTTGGTAACATAGCTATGGCCTCCACAAACGTAGCACTTGTTCTTTCATTAATGTACCTCTTCCTAACCGAGGAGCAGGTTGGTTGGACGTTCTGAGTGATCAGTAAATCAAACAAAATACAAAAATGGTCAGACAAGGCCAAGTCAGTGACCGCAACAGAAGAAATATCAACACCCTTTGAAATAACCAGGTCCAAAATGTGACCTCGAATGTGGGTCGGTTCTTTTACATGTTGCCACAAACCAAACATGTCCAATATGGAACAAAATTCCTTGACATTACCATCCGTCATGTTATCTATGTGAATGTTAAAATCCCCAGTTAAGATGAAATGGTTAAAATCAGTAAAGATAACTGACAATAATTCAGAAAATTCATCAATAAAATTTACACAGTGTCCTGGACACCTGTAGATGATTAGAAATAGGATTTTAGGAATGTCCTTTAAAATAAAACTAAGATATTCAAAAGAAGTAAAATCAGCAAATGAAATTTCTTTACACTGGAATGAATCTTTAAATAAGGCAGCTTCTCCTCCCCCTTTCCTCCCGTTTCGACATTTATTCATAAAACTAAAATGAGGGGATGCTGTTTCATTAAAAACTGTAGCACTTGTGTCTTCTGTTAACCATGTTTCTGTCAGAAAAAGAAAATCTAAACTGTGAGAAATGATGAAGTCATTAACTAACAGTGACTTGTTGGACAGAGATCTAACATTTAGTACAGCTAGTTTTATGAGGTTTACACTGGTCTCTGTTGTATTCTGAGTTATACAAGGTACAGTTAACAGATTAGATCGATTCACCCCACAAGCTGACCGTGTTCGATTCCTTATTTTACTAACTAACACAGGAATCCTACTGGGTCCAGGCTTGATCTCAGAACAGCTGTCAGTAGTAGCAAAACTACAGCAAGGACCCTGAACGCATCATGGCATGTTATCTTTGTTGTGAATTCATAGGTAAAATTGTCTTTTTTTTTACAGGTTGGGTCTGTCCTGGTTCAGTTTTTACTCTATGGCTTCCAGATTGAAACTCGTCATCGATGTGAAAGCAAACCCTGTTTTCACACAACTGATTGCTTTGTTCCCCGTGCACCCGAGAAGTCTGTGTTCCTGGTAACTGTGTTTGCAGCTTCCTGCATCTCCATCCTGCTGTGTGTGCTGGAGGTCATTTATGTGTTGTGGTGCAAACCGAGCCAGGAGGACGGTGCAGAGGCCCTGCAATCAGAGCCAGAGGTGGAGGAGAGTCAGAGCTTCCCAGTTCAGCTGCTGGCTCTGTGGAACTCCTGTGCTGGATTTTTGGGTATGGACAGAAAACAGGAAATGAAAGTGATAAAAATATACAGAGATGGGTCATCAGATCCAGAAAAACATGCATAAGAAGCATCTAATCCTAGTGAATCTTATTATCTGTCTCCAAGGTAAAACCATCCTACCAGTGTTGCAGCTGATCCGACTCATTATTGTCGGGGCAGCGGTGAAGCCAGTGTGGGACAACGAATTAAAACACTTTGTCTGTGAATCTATGCAGCCAGGCTGCAGTCAAGCTGCTTTTAACACAATCTTCCCCTTTTCTTTGTATCAGTACTGGACACTGCAGGTGCTTAGAAATACAACACAAGCAACAGTAAGTACAAACAATAAGACCAGTTTCATTTGGTAATACTGACTTTGTCCTTAGGTGACTTTAGTTTTGGCTCCTGGTCTGATTTTCTTCTCCTACTTGGTCCATCTTGTTGTCACGGCAAAGAAGGTAGAAAACCTAACACAAGATCCTATTTATCATTTAAACATTTTATAGCTCCATTCTGTAAAATTTTTCATGTCTCCAATGCTTTTCTACCAGGACAGAGCAGAAGTGGAGGTTAAAGGCCATGCAGGCCTACTTCGGGCATATGTGGGAAGCTTATCAGCTGTCACTCTGCTAGAAGTGAGTTTTAGCTCCAAAACTAATATAAACACTTTATAGATGCATTTCCAAGAGGAGGGAGCTGTACATGTTATTCTCATAAAAACACATTTATAATATAGAAAATGGAATTTTGATGATTTATATATAAACCACTTTTTAATGTTGCTTATTCTGCCCTGATTTTCTGTGCCTCCAGGTGGGATTTGCAGTGGGACAAGCTTTGGTTTTCCAGCGCCCCCTGTCAATCACCAACTTTGTAAAAGCCATCCCATGCCCCACTACAACTGAGTGTCATCTACCAAAGCCAACAGAGAAGTCTGTATTTATGGCAATCGTGCTCTTTGTGTCATGTCTGTCTGGCCTTCTGAACCTGGTGGAGATGGTGAGTTCACTGTCCTTACATGATCAAAGAGAGCTGTTGTGTACTTTGATTAAACAACACATTGGTGCTATTTTACTTTCAGGGCTTGGTGTTGAAGGGTTGGAGGGTTGAAAAACATCAGCAGACAAATTATGGAGGCTTTCAGATGGCATCACTTGTCAAGACAGAAGCAGATGTTAAAGAGAAGGATGCCGATGCCAAACTCAACATATGAGGAGGAGAGAAATGAAGTTTACTGCACTTACCTTTTTCAAGAAAGGGAGATATCAAGACACTTTAGCATAACCCCTTTTATTATTCTGTTTGTATATTAAAGTGCACTTAAACAATATTTAAAAAAAAAAAACATTGTAAACTATAAAATATCTTGCAACTACATAAGAAAAACTGTCTTTCATTTTAAACGCATTTTCTGTAAAGACATTTAAAAAATGAAAAAAAAGAAACTTCATACAAGTTCTCTAACAATTAACTTTAACTTGCCAGTAGTAAACTAAAAATGATTAGATAAACTGCTGCACTGGTCAGTATTAATTCATCTGTCTAATGACAGTTTTTACATTTTCTAAATTGTTGTTTTATGATCACATTGCTGGTCCTGAACCTCCAGAACTGACATACTAAACAACATTTATTCTTTACACTGATACCTGATATTGCTCCAAGGAAAACATCCTGTAAACATTTATATAAATATTTATAAATAAAAAAAACATTTAAGAAATTGTTTTTTACAAATACAAAGTGTTTCTTTTGTGATTCATTGCTAATAAAACAGTAAACAAAATTATCAACAACAGAAATGTGGATTTAAGTAATTTTATTTAAGTTTATTCAGTATCATTCACTCAAATCCTGTTGCTGATTTTGTTCTCATTAATACCAGATTGAACTTAGTTTATTAACAGACAACCACATTTCAGGTAATTTTGTAGATGACACATGAACTTCAAGCCAAACCATGAAGGTGAACAGGACGTCCATCTTCACATTTGATTTTAAGGCCAGTTGTCAAACTTTGGCCTTCGTATTTACAAGGTATAGAATGAGTTATTATACATAAAACAATGTCAAATTTAGGGGTTGGGATCAGCCTGTATTTGACATTTTTGCACAAATCCACAATCTTGTCAATACTTGTAAAGATAAAAGTATTTTTATCCTTGCATATTATTTCTTTTCCTTTTTTATTGACAGGATCCATCTCATGAGTGCACTCATCAGGTAACATCTCTTTATGTATGTGTTGCCTTATAAAGTCCTCGTACGTTTGTCAGAGAACAGCAGGAAAGAGCAGCACCAGCAGTAAACAAGCAATCGGCACCTTCATCATTTCCTGGTGGAGAAAAACAGACAAAAAAAAAATAAAAACAGACAATACACGAGTATTTCCCTCTTTTTGGTTTTGATTTCAACAGCCAAACTAGTTATTTTGTGCAAAGAAAAGATGATTTACTTTTATTTTCTCTTGCTCAGCTGATCAGTAACTGGTTAGATGGTTGACTGGATGCACTGGTCCAGGGATGACTTGGCTGTCTGACCAACTGGTGAAGAACTTCAGTGAAGAAAGTCTCTAAAGCTGTAGTCAAGCTGAAGTGAGTTTATTATATAGTGTCCAAGTGGATGGAAAGACTTGCATATCTTAGACATTTGAATGAAGACTAACTTATCTGAACAGAAATCAGTTAAAGTCAGTTTCACTTGAAATATCCAAGTAGATAAGTTCACTAAATGAAGATAATTTAATAAAGTTCTGTTCATATATAGAAAGTGATGCAGTTTCCTTTATCATAGCTTTGTCTTCAGAAGACTGGACCTGATCTCCTATGTGGTGAGGTTCATTTACATTAAGTAAATGAATGAAGACTAGCTGTGTAGCTGCATCTAACTGTGACCATGTCATGTTTAAACTGTATATTGAAGAAATGAATATTATGAGTAAAACTCTTTGACTCTCGACTAAGACTCGAGCAGTTCAACCATAAATCATGAACATGGACCAAAAATTCTCAAGTTAAAGCTGGTGGAAGTTGGAATTTCATAACACAAGTAAAAACTAAGCATGACTACAATAGATGTGTTGATTGTATGAAGTATAACAAACAGCTACAACTGATGAGTTTCTTCATGAGCAAACAGGTAAAAGCAGACATCTGTTAGCTGTATGTGAAAACAGAAACACAAAGAGAGGCTCTGAAAATAGTAAAACAGATGATTTACAGACACTTGAAGGAAAAATTTGTAGCTTACAAACAATCGCCACAAGGGGGTAGACTTTCATAAGATAAAGTGTAGATTTCCAGTCAAGATTGAAATCCCTCTTTTTATCTATTTATTCAGAAGAGAAAAATACTTTTCATCTGCTCTGTTACCTGTTCATCCATCACTAACTCCTTTTATTTTGACTAATAAAAGAATCCGTATTGACAAGTCAAAGCTGACAAACATTGAAGAAAAAGACAAAAATAATTTAGGTTTTCCCTCCAAAACTGTGCAGGTTGGTCACAAAAACACGAGCATTTTCCGCAACAATACAGATAAAAAGTTGTTAATTCTAAGTCAGATTTTAGTCTTTACAGTTTTTGGGATAATAAAGGACAAGAAGAGAAAAACACCAATAATTATTAGCCTACTTGTTTTAAATTCCTTTTTTTGTCTTTTTGTATTCTGCTGCTGAACAAGTTTTCTTTGTGGAAGGAAAGTGGTGGTGAAGCAAATATTTGCTCATCAGCAGATTCTGACATTTATGTGTTCACTCTGGTTTTCACTTCTGCTGGTCGCTTTACTTTATTTGCTGTGGGTTTGTATGTATTGTATGTTGTTGTATGTATTCTACAGCTATGCCTGTTAGCACCATATACATATATAAATGATACATATATGTATGATATACCTGATCAGTGAAGGGAAGGGAGATGATTGCTTAACGTTATGTTACGTTGCAGCTCTTACAGCTTGTGTGTGTCCAGTGAATGATGCGACATTTTGTTTCAAACAGTCCACAGATAATTTCCTACATGTTCAATAAGCCTGCAGGATGCTCTGATCTGGCACGTCTGCAGCCCGATGTCTGAGTTTCTGTTGCCACAGTTACCAACTACCATTTAGTCAGTGCAATAATTTACAGCAATAAGGCTATTTGGCCGGAACTACTTTTATAGGTGTCCATTATCACTTTTAATGGACAGCCAATCAGAATCGAGTATTCACCCAGACCACGGTATAAATATACTTATACCATATTTCGTGTTTGGAATTGGGTTTTGGACAACTCTTTGTCTGCAGCAATATCAGGTTTTGGTGTTTAAAGGATTTCTGGGATCATCACTTTGGTTTTTAGTGAAAAAATGACGTGACAAAGATATGAACGCTGTATGGATGTGAGTGGTATAACACAAAAATAAATTTCACTCATTTGGAAATAAATTCTTTACTTCATGAAAGGCTAACTTTGATGTTACGGCCCGCAGCCTCTGCATATCTAAACTAAGTGTGTGATCCCACCTAGAGGATTGGACGGTTCTCTGGTCCCTTGCAACTGGCTGTGCTGGGATTGGCTGCCTGTGACGTCCCTGAACCTGGATTGGCTGCTTCCTCTTCCTTCCCAGCTGGTCCCGGCTCATCAGTCCTGTTTAAGAAGCAGGCTGGCAGGAGTTCAGGGCAGCTGTCTCGTTTTAGCAGTTTGCCTGACAGCCTGTAGAGCAGCTTTGATCTGCAGGAGTGATTTTGTTAGCTTTGTCTTTAATGACTTGTTTTTGTTGTACTTTGTATCCTGCTGATGTTTGGGGACTTGTAAAATTCAGTTTGTATATTCTTTTGCTTTTGTGTCTCTGCTTGTGTATTTGTTTTGTAGAGTTTTGAGTTTTATTGAGACCTATTTTCATACAAGTTGGTATTTTAGGTCTATTCTCTATTAACACCTCTTTTGTATTCAGCCTAAGCTGTCACTAAAAAAACCCTGTAAATATAAATAAGAATTTGTTTGCAGGCTTAATGTTTGCAACCATTTTCCCCCTGGCGAGCTGGGGTTTGTAACACCGGCGACAAAGTAAATTAGAGCTGGAGAATTTGCTGAATTATTCTTACTTTGGGCAAATTTCTGAGGCATCTATAATACATTCACTTTAATTTGCGTGTCCATGTCCCTGCACATTTTATCAAAACTGACCTCAGCCAAGTAGCTGCTAACTGGCTGACTGGTGTTCTGAGTAAACTGAACAAACCCTTGATCTACAGTCAGCTAACTAATTACTTAAAATCTGAGCAAAAACAAGGTTTTCTTCATTTTAAAAATTCAAACAGGTAAGTAATAACAACTAAAGATAGAAATAAATATTCTGTTTGTACTTTGTTGCTTACAGGTTTAAGTTTTTTTAAGGCTTTCAACTTTCATCTTACTTTAGTGTTTACTTTAAAAACACTTTAAGCTAAGACTAAAATGACATAACTGATTATGTTTCAGCTTTCATTAATTACATCATTGTCTAATATTATATTGCATCCATCCATCTGATGGCATTAAGAATATCGGTAAGTTATGATCATGGTCTCAGTAACTGTGTGTTTTAACTTGATCTGTAAACTTTCTTATACTGCTATATGCTTTCTAAAATAACTTTTATTGGCACAAGAGAATCATGAGGATCCTGTGAGTGTATCTGCTGCTGTTTTCTACCTCTGTCTTCTCTCAAGGTTTTCTTGTTAAACATTAAAAATGACAAGTTTAAGTCACCAGTCGCTTCTGTTTTCATTGACCTGATGGTGATAAGTTATTTAGAAGGTACACAAGTGGATGTGGGAACACCAGATCAACACATGCTGTGAATAAAGACGAATATTTATGTCGACCTAAATCTTTTATGGACAACTCCACATGATGGTAAGAGTTAGACAGAAATGTGAGAAAAGGGAACAAATGACAGAGGACAATACACAGTCAGAGTTATGTGTACATAATAAACAGATTTATAAATATATAATATATTTACATAATGTGTCATTTAATTTGAAGTTAATTAAAGTGATGGAAATAATAGATTTTTATGGTTATACTTTCCTGAAAGTTTACAGGTTTACAGCAATGAGCAATTTTAATAGTTTTATTCTCACCATTGTACTGACATGGCTTGTCTGGATTTTTCACTTTTCAGTTCACAAACAACTGTCTTAAAATTGCTTGCTTTCAAAAATGTTTTTATTATGAATTTTTTATTCCATAGAAACGACTTTGGAACACTGGAAAGGATGAACGTATTATAGGTTTACACTGAGAATTAATGTATACAATAATCTTTCATTTATAACACAAACACATTCATTTTTATTCAGTTTGTAGACGATGTGATTTTAAACTTCTTGAGAGAATCAAGCTGGATGAGCTCAGTGACTGAGAGCAGGAAAAGGAGGAATAAAGAAAACTTTATCATATTTTCTAAGGAAATAAAGAACAGAAAAACTCTGCTGAATTAAAGCCAAACATATTAAAAGATAAAGTCTGCAAACCTTTTGTTTCTTGAATAAGAGTTGGTGTGTCTGTAGTTGGTGAAGATCTTTAGCTAAGATAGTTGAAGGTGGATGGAAACACCTGTTTATACAATCAGAGTGGGTGTGATATTTTAGAGGATCAGAAACAAGTTGAAGAGAACTATGTCAGATATGATGGTGGATTATGCAAAATACCTGCTAAGCAAGTTCAGAGAATCCAGGTCATGAGATCAGTGCAGTCTGAAACTTGAAAGTAGTACATACTCTTAATTTTTATTTCAGCTAATTTACTTTACATTTCATTTTATTTTCCATAAAGGCTGGTTGGAAAATTGTTACACCAAGAAAAAAAACTCACTGACATGATTTAAATGAGACTCTGGTCTAAGGGATGATGAATGGTACACAATTATTTATTCACAATTTAGGGCTGTCTGCCACTAATTCTAAAGTTATATCTCCAAACTGATAATTAAAGTTTAGTTTTATATTTGAGAGAATAATGTTAGGAACAAGGAGTCTTCTACCTGAATCAGATCCGTCTTTATTTGATAAAGAACAGGAACCAAAAAGAGAACTAACTGTCTTTTCTGAAGCTCTAATCACTTTGAACAAAATGTATTCCTCCTTAGCTTATATGTGCATTTATACCACATAAAATAAGGGTGGAGTTTTCCACCGATCCTTTCTACAACATCTGCTTTACATACAATACCAAATGAAGAAATAACTCTTTAGTTAAGCAAAATTTACCCTAAAACAGCGTCTGTATAACAGAAAACAACATAGTTTGTGTGCTGCCATGTGGGATTGATGAAAGCTAAAGCAAATGTTCAAACAAAACTTGTAACACTGTTTTTATTGCTCCAACATATTACGACAGACCAAGTCAACAACAATATCCATTGAAACCTGAAGCTGTTGACCTGAACTGACTGAATGGAGATTTCTGCAGTATTTGTGTTAAATCCTCTTGTAGCTGAGGGTCATGAAGCTAGCCCCACAAAACCTCAGTTTGTCCAACAAGAGTTGACTTGGGACGTCACATCACAGCTAATGGTAAAACCCGGTCTTCACTTGCCTGACCACTAAGCCCGGAAGATGACTGCTCTGATCTGGGGTCTTTTACAATTTTCTTTACAAACTGCAGAGAGTGCTGCTGCTCCATCACCAGAGACAGCTTCAGGACATTTCACATCAATCATGAAATCACTTCATTTTATTTAACTTGGCTGCTCTGAGCTGCACTGCTGGTCAGTATTAATCCATCCATCTGATGACAGAGTTTATACGTTCCTTTGGTTTTCTAAGTCCTTGTTAATAAATCCTGATCCTGAACCTCTAAAGCTGACATACTAAACATCATTTACTATTTACACTGATACCTGATATTGTTCCATGGAAAAAACACCCCGTAAACATCACAGAATCACAAGAAATAGTTTTTTATTTTTATTTTTATAAAGAGAAAGTTATTTTTTTTCCTCAGATTTAAACATCAGCTGATAAAACACTAAACAAACTGATCTACAACAGAAAAGTGGGTTTAATTCATTTTATTAAAGTTTATACAGTATGTTTCACTCACATTCTGTTTTATTCTGTTTTCATTGTGGGTGGTGACGACACATAGGTTTCATGCAAATCCCTCAAGGTGAACAGGTCGTCCATTTTCACATTTGATTTTAAGGACAGTATCTTTACTTTGACCTCTGTATGTACAAGGTTTAGAAGAAGTCATTCTACATACAACAACTGGAAATTTAGAGGTTTTGATCAACGTGTTTGCGACATTTCTGCACAAATTAAGAATGTTGTTAATATTTGTAATGATGAAAGTGTTTATTGCCTTGCATTGGTTTGGTTTATTGACTGACATATTCATCTCATTAGTGCAATCATGAGGTTGCATCTGCCCACTGATGTGTTGCCTCACGAAGTCGTTGTACGTTTGTGAGAGAACAGCAGGAAAGAGCAGCACCAGCAGCAAACAAGCAAACTGCATCTTCATCATTTCCTGGTGGGAAAAAAACACATGAATATTTTTCTCTTTAAGGTTTTGATTCAGTTTTTTGTTCTACTGTTACTCTGTTTCTAAATCTTTTAGCTCTATAATAAAAACATATTCCAGATATTGTGTCTGCTTTTCCTTGATGCCTTCATGACAGCTCCAGTCCAGTCTGCTCGTACTTGTTAAATGTTTAAATCAGAGTAGAAATGCTGCTCTACGGCTTACCAAGCACATGTAATGACATTTCCAAGTGAAGTCACTTACCAGATTTTTCTGTGTGACTGAGGAGTGGTTGTTTGGTTCACCTGCAGTGGTTCAAGTCCCTCTGTAACCACACACACCATGAACACAGTTCAATCATCTGTCAACTGAAGTGCATCTGATAATTCTCATTAATCAGAGGTTGTTCTTTCATTGTTTCTACTCTCAACTTTTGCATGATCAGATCACACAGTTCTGCTGTAGTTTTGCATTTTTCTAACAATGTCTACACATGAACATCTGTTTTACATTTCTCTTTGTTTTATGGGACACGTGCTTCATCATTATCATCATCGGAGTGATCTGCAAACAAATGGGTGCTAATTATACGGCAGGCTGGAGATGGCTGTTAACGCCTCAACTGTTAACTGAGATCTCTAAATTTATATCCTACAGAAAATTCTTGTCCATTAGTTTTTCCTGGTCAGGTCTGTACCTGGTCGACCTGGTTACGAAATCTGTGTGTAATGTAGCTAAGATACTGTGTAGGATCCTCAGGCTCCCAGGATTCTGGTAGAGGACCCGAGTTTGAGAAGAACAACCACCCAGCCCACCCAGGAAGTTAACTAAAGTTCTTTCCAATAAAACCAGTGGAAACACAAAAAATTCAAGAAACAAGAAGTTCATCAATAAAATAGCTGATTTGGAGTAAATAGATTAAATGAAGGTGAAATTAAGAAAAGTTTATTTTTTGTGTAATGTTAAAATCATGGATGCTTTTTCTATTGACATAAATCAGTAAAAATATTTACACTGGTTAGTTGGCTGGTTCACCCACAGCAGTTCAGCTTACAGCCCTGAAAAATGGAGCTGAAAGGACAAAGTCAACAACAGTAAACATAAATAAATATAAATGATAATGTCATATTTCAGATTCAAGAAATAAAATTCAACTTCACTAAATATTGAAGACAACATTAAAATGGGTTTTTACCTGAATCAGGTTAAAATCTGTTGAAAAACAGGAGTCAAAAGAAGAAGAAAGTCTTCTGTGTTCAGTCGGTCGTATGGATTTTTAAACAAAGTTCTCCAGAAATGTTTCCCTTCAGTTTGCATGTCCTTTAATACACAATGAAATGTAGGAGGTGTTTTCTAACTAACCTATCAACAGGCTACGCTGTCCACATAATACCAAATTAAGAAGTAATTCTAGTCTTGCTTGATGTACATTAATGCATAATTAGTTTAAAGAACTCATGACTGGTTATTTGGTACTCGTATGATCAATATGCTTAATCACTTGGTGTTCGTGACAAAGAAAACCACATAGAATTTTCATGCTGCTTTGAAGGAACCAGACGAGATAAAAGTAGAACATGTTTTGACAAGTCTACAAACAGTTTTCTGACATAGCAACTAGCAAACAAGACATGCTTGACCACAAACAAAAGGTGTTAGAGTACACCCAGTATGAAGAAGTAGCAGAAGTAAGTGACAGCATTTAAATGAAAAATAATATAAAGGTTGAATGTAGACAACAGTCAGGAT
Organism: Melanotaenia boesemani; assembly: GCF_017639745.1. Classification (NCBI taxonomy): domain Eukaryota; kingdom Metazoa; phylum Chordata; class Actinopteri; order Atheriniformes; family Melanotaeniidae; genus Melanotaenia; species Melanotaenia boesemani. The sequence continues at coordinate 15,012,498 of NC_055705.1, forward strand.
ACAGCAGGAATCTGCCTCCTATGTGACTCTAGCAGGTGAAACAGTTGAAGCACAATTCATGTTCTGATCAGGTGTGTAAGCTGCTGTTTCCTCATTAAATGCTGTCCACCAGCTTCTCTATCGGGGTTAACAAGGCTCCCTCATCACCAGCTCGAGTTCATGCATGGCGCCTGCTTTGTTTTTTCTTCTGTCATGTGTCTTGTCTTTGTCAAGCATGACAGCTGTTGTTTGTGTTTTGGCAGAAGGTAACTCACCAAAAGCATGAACAATAAAGTTATTCACATGTTGTAGATTTTATAATGAAGGCGCAGAGTTTAGCATTAAATCCTGAAATTTCACCAGAGCTGTTGCAGAGGTACACTACTGCATGTGTATCTTAGCCACGCCCCTTTCCCCTCGGTCATATTCTTTATCATGAAAGAATCTTTATTAATTTAACTCAGGTAAAATAAAAATCTTGTTACTTAACAATATTCTTTCAAATGTAAAACTAATCTTTATTTTTTCAGTTTGGAAATATAACATTATAGAAATTAGTGGCAGACAGCTCTATACAGATTATGAATGAACAGCTGCATACCATTTATCATCTTTCTGACCAAAGCAGTGTCATTAAACATGGAAATGGATGAATTGATTGCTGCAAAATTTTCACTACATTGATCTCATGACCTGGATTCATGGATGGAAAATTATCAGGTGCTTTGCATAGCATGTCCCTCATAGAGTTCTCTGAAACTTATTCCTGTTCTGGTAAAATAGCCGTCCCTCCATCCTCCATGTTATCCATCCACCTTCATCCATCCTGACTGAAGATCACTAACTGTTGTCTCAGCCAGTAAACCACTGCAGTTACACCAGTCCTTAGAAACAGATGTTAAACCAGTCTTTTTTTCTCTCTAAACCAGTTGTTTTTTGTTGCGCATCAATGATCTTGTTCTTATTTTTTTCTTCCTCAGAGAAACATGATGATGAAATCTTCCTTGTTCCTTCTGGTCCTTCTGTCTGTCACTGAGCTCTGTCGGTCTGAAGAGGAGACTTCTTTCCAGAAGTTTTAAAGTCAGCACGTCAACGAGGAAATAAAAAAAGAGAAATGTGATGAAGTTATAATCAACAACAACAAACCAATTCGAGACCAAAATGGTAAATGTAAGCCTCTAAATACTTTCATCATTGCTGATATTAAAGCTGTCATTCCTGTTTGCAAAAAAAGCAAAGTGTGTTTCATTTTTAGCCTGCATCATTCATACAGAGCAGTGTGCAAACTCTATGTGATGTTTCTGTTAATTACACCTAATGTGCACTTTAACTTACAAAAGACATATTTCTTAATTTGACAAGTGTAAATCAGGGGTGGTGTTAAAGTAAGCAGAAGTGTTGACATCTTAAAGTTCCTCTTTTAAACTTGTGTAATGACTCGTAGTCTTGCTCTGCAGACAACAGAATGTGGCTTCATCTGCTCTTCATGATAAAGGTTATGAAATGATGAATGCTGTGTTTTTTGACCACCGGGTTTGACCACTGACATAGTTCAGACATTGTCAAGGTTTAGACACAGCTGGGATACAGCTAGTTTTATAGCAAGTTTTCATGTCTGCAGCTGGTGAGAAACTTGAGGGCTAAAATATAAAAATAGGTATGTGTTTGATCAGCTTTCACCTGCATTGCATTTCAACTAACTAACTAACTAACCAATAACTAATCAGCAGAGCAAATTTTAAATTAAAAGAGCTAAATAAGATAGTAAATGATCTCATTTGGGGAAAAAAGCTTTAAAATTGCTCACTGAGCTTACTGAACACAAACTAAATCCTTCTGTTGCTGTTATCAGACCTGGAGTCCAACACAACCTGGACAGGGATCAGTCATTGCTGTTTCCTGAATTAATCTGTTGGCCTTTTGAAGGCAGAGAGTACATCTAAGATAATCAGTCTGTACTGTACATTTAAAGATAATCTTTGTATTGTTTATGTCTTGATTCTGTTTTTAATCTGATCTCGGAAGCTAAGCAGGGTCGGGCCTGGTCAGTACTTGGATAGGAGGCCGCCTGGGAATACCAGGTGCTGTAAGCTTTTACACTTCGCTTCAGAAACAGCAGAGGGCGCTGCTGCAACATGTATTTATGCAGGACTTCACAACTCTTTCTTCTATTTAATTAATTTATTGTTTTGATTTTATATCTGGATAATGTTTGGAATTACACAGCTTAAAAAAAAAACAAAAACAAAACTCTATTGAACATCAAAGCAGTTAAAAAGAACATTCTGACACTGCAATATATCCTGTTGTTAATATTAGTTTTTCAATCATGCTCATCTACTAATTATCATATTGCTGCTTTTTTGCACATAACAAAACAATTTAATATAGTTCTATACCAACCATTATTAACCATTTAACCACTTTTAATAGGAGAATAATGTTACACGTGTTAAATAGCTGTCAGACAGAAAAGGATTTATGTATCAATCAAAGCTATAGCTAATGTTAGCCTAGCACTCAAAAGTTACTTGTCACGCTTACCTAAAGGATCTAGGGGAAAAAAGTAATTAATGTTTAAACATTACAAATACATGTTCATTTGCCATTTCTTCTAAATTAGCCACAAGAATCTTTTCCCCCTGTGTGATAGGATAGACGATGTGATCCTGGTTGGGAGGCAGTTGATGACCTGGCAGGGTACCTTGTTAACCTCAACCGTATAATAACGGCTCTGTCCAACGCTGAAATAACAGAGATATTAAGATTGTACTCTTGCCTGGATGCCATTGACAAGTCTCAAACCAAATACTCTAAAAACCAAAAAGACAACCTTGCCAGAGCTTTGAGGAAGCGCGGTGGCTCTGCTCCAGGCCAGCAAGCAGCAGAGAGGTATCTGTACAAAATATATTTGTTATATTTGTGTGTCTGTAGTGGTGTTCTTGTGTATGTGTGTGCATGTGTATTCAGCACAAAGGTGTTTGCATATAAATGTGTTTTCAGTACACACATATAATGTTGATGAGATTGTCTTGTCATCTATTTTCAGATTGTTCATGGTTCATGGCCAGGCTGCCCATAGACCTGATTTTAACAGGATTTCTGAGTGTGTTGCACTCAGACTCTACAAAGAGTTCAAGGAAGCCAGAAACAGGCCAAAGGACAATAAAGGCAAAACATTTGCAATCCCACAGTCTATTGTCATATTAAATAGCTGACTGAGGACTGCAAAGAAATATTGGACAACAGCAACCTGCTACTAGTGACAATAAACAATACAACAGTGTCCTGGTAAGTTAATATTTAGTCTTGCTTTAGTTTAGGAATTAAAACATAAATAAATAAAAAAAATAATATCCTATCAAATTTTAACAAAAAAACTATGTGGTCCTCTGAATGCTTCTTTTGTGTATGTTCTTTGTTTTCCTTCTGGGTCGCAGAATCGGCAGAAGCGAACGGACCGTGATTCATTGCTTCAAGGGGTGCAGCTTCCTCAACAGGTTGATTTGGCAAAGGAATCCCTCCTGGAAGCCCAGGACCTGCCATCTGAGCCTGTTCACCATGGCCATAAACTTATGGAATTCCAGCCACTGTTAGCTCCAGCTTCTCAGAGCTGGTTGCAATCCCAGTTGCCGCCAGTGCCAGCGTCACACTCTCAGGGTGATCAGCCTGATCAGCAGCCACCTGATCTAATTCAGCCAGCCACAGCACCAACTTTTCACAATCGGTTCAGAGAATGGTGATTGCAAAAGGCAGCCGTTGAGGATCAGGAAGGAGGAATGAGAGGTGAGACCCCAAAAAAGCAGCAAACCATAGACAGTTACCACCATCAATGCAAAATGTGTGGTAAGCAAAGAGCAAAATTACTGGCCATACACAGCTACAGGGAAAATGGTACTGTCCTTCATCACACAAGATCACACAGTGGAAAAATTCACTCTGAAACTGTAAAGGTCTACATGTAAAATTTTGTTTTATTTTAAGTGTTTGTTTTCCTTAAGAGCTAATACTGTCCTAAGTTGTTTTACAAAAGGATATATCATTTGCAAGTTGGCAACATGTAAAAATATAATTCTACAAAGAGAAAAGAAAAAGAAATCATCCTCTGAAAATGAGGTGTTTGTGAAAAAGAACAACAACAACAAAAAAAAAAACTCTTGTGGTGTAACAGTAGCACAGCCATCCTCTGGGTGGAAGACTCCAGGTGCAAATTCTAGCAAGAGTATGAAATTTGTTCAACAAATCTGTCAAAATTTTATATATAATACAATAACTGATTATTGAACGATTAATTAATGATTGGTTATTTAGTATTATAGAGAATATACATCATGAAGACTCAAAAATACAAATAAATTCTTTTCTATTAACTGCAGAGGGCGCTGTTTCATTACAAGTAACCAGGCCCGTGGAAACCTTCAGGTACAGGATCCCACGTTCCACCTGCAACAATGAAAGAATGGCACAGAAACGGTCAACCTCACTTAAAGTAGGAACCTGCTGGAGCTCTCCCCCCAAGCAGGAGTGAGAACCCCTCCAGTAACTCATCTCACCCACCATGTTTTAAAGGATATACTAGTGGGTAAAACCTGCAACATGAAAAAAGAATGATTTTATGCCACTTGTTAGGTTCAATAAATCAGGCTGAGATGAGAAAGAAGTGAAAGTATGATGAGGACAGGAATGATAATGACTGATATTTCAAACTAACAGGAACAGAACTGCTAACATCCCTCGTGGGTAATTTTCCTGTTAAAATGTGTGAAGTGCATGGCGTGTTTTTCCTGGAATATTACTCATCCCTACTATTGTTGTTCAGCTTGAAGAAGCTCTTTTTAACAACTACAACGATCTGCTTATCCAAGGAAAAGACCCAGACATCATCAGTGAAGCAGTGGAAAGACAGATTGTGTTTACTAAACCTAACCCTTGTAGGGAACATGTTTGCCAGAGCTGGAGCATAAGGCTTAAACAGTGTGTTAACCATTATCACTGAACAATTCTCTTTATTCCACGGGGCTATTTATACTGTCTGCACACCTTTAACAACAAACATTAAACCAAAAGACATCAGTTTACATTTAGCAAAAGATGCCGTACCAGTTACAAAATACACTTCATTCCTCTGGCAGATCCCAACACTGACTTCCAGAAATACACCCACACACATACATACACACACACACAAAAAAAAAAATTGGCAGGCTTCCCCTATGGGAGGACCATCCAGTGATATGTAAAACATCACACTAGTTATAGTATTTATAACAAGGAGGCCAGACACAAGCTGGGTGAGTAACAACTGATTTTATCTTCTATCATAACTACATAAGCTCCACATTTCTATGCTTAAAATTACAACAGTCTTAATAGTCTTGATCTTTTATTCCACCACTTTCTGTTTTAATCTTAATTTAATTCAAACTGAACTAATCTGAGTTTATTTTTCTGAGAATAAAAAACTTTAGTTTGTTGAAAAGTTTATTTTGTGGTGAGGAGGTTCAGACTGAAAGTTGTGTGATCCTGGATTGTTGCTGCTCTTTGGAAAAATTCCAAGCACAGTTCCACAGAGAGATGGAAAACATTTGGAGGAAATAGGAGGGGCAAGTTTGTTGTTACCATAAAATGTTGATATTACTGGACAAGCTGATACCAAATACCTCGACCCCTCTGTCAAGCAGATACAACAAGCTATTTGTGTTTCTTTCTCATTACAGAGACAATGAAGAGCCAAAAACTGAGTTTCCTGAGCTACTTGCTATTCAAATGGCAATCACAAGCAACTTTTATTGGTAAATTCCTTTTTATTTCTCTCAGCTTTTAAACTAGAGATTTAATATTCAGGGATTAGAACGAGATATGATGGAGCTTGTTTCCAACCAGGTCGATCAGTGCTGCCTGTGTTCCTGCTCATCAGACTGGTGACAGTGGGAGCTGCAGCACAAACTGCCTGGCATGGCGACGATTCGGACTTTGTCTGCAATACACAAAGTCAAGGCTGTAATTTGGGCTGTTTAGATAAGCTCATGCCTGTATCCCCCATGCGTTTGTGGACACTACAGGTGACAATATTTCACTAATGTTTCTAAAACAAATATTTCTGACTGAAAATGAACCAAATCTGTCAACATTCCTCTGGATATGAATCCATATTATCTAGTTTCTGATGCTACATTTGACTGGCACACATTAGATGTGAATAAGAAATGGTTCATGGAGATTGCATAAAAATTTTTTTACTAAAGAGAAAGAGTTTACATGTACACATACATGAGTTTATATGTTTATTTGCAATCCGATGTTCATATATGATCACATGTATGAGTTGGCTTTTAGCTGTTTCACATAAGACTTGATGCCCATTTGGAATAATGGCTTTTTAAAATCACGTACTTCAGTTTAGGACCACTACTTCTTCTACTGAATGACAACCACAAACAATGCTTTCTATACCGTCACCTTCTGGTGACACTATGCAGACGAGTTAATTCACTTTAAATTATCTGATTTAAATTGTGCTGCTCTCCTATAGAGGAAAAAAAAGTGATTTACCTTCCTGTGCAGGAATACTGGGACAAGGATGGTGGTTAAATGAACTGTGCAACTAACCATGCTGTGTCATGAAATTAAAATGCTAACAGAGCTTCAACTTTACTTCAGCTGCTTCTGGTTTTGGCTCCAGGTCTTGTCTTTCTCCTCCACCTAATCCACCTCATCAACCAGGAAAACCAGGTAAGGGGTAAGGATTTATGAAGATAAGATAAAATTTCAGTTGAAGTCCATAGGTAATCAGGGGATCTATAAAAATGGTACTTTTCTATTCTCCTGAAGGTGAGGATTGGGGGAGTCAAAGTCAAAGCTCACATTCGGAGGGCATATCTGGCTTGTATGGCTTCTGTCATACTGGTAGAGGTGAGGCTTCAATTCACATACTTAATACCATAATAATGAATAGATTTAATATAATAAAGATCAAAGTTTTACAAACAAAGAAATATGTCCATTTCTTGTCACAGTCTTGTTATATAACTGCCAGTAAAGTAATATATTTAAGGCAAGGCAAGGCAGTTTATTTGTATGGCACATTTCATGTACAGGACAATTCAAAGTGCTTTACATAAAACAAAGACATTACAGATATTTAAAATAGTAAAAGGCATCAACACATAATCACAATAAAATAATAAATTACATTAAAATGATTAAAAGCAAGATAAGTTAAAAAAGTTACCGTGCAGACTTCATGCATAGGCGCATGAGAAAAGAAATGTTTTTAATCTAGATTTAAAAATGTCTACATTTGAGGAAAGTTTAATCTCCACTGGCAGTTTGTTCCATTTGTTTGCAGCATAACAGCTAAATGCTGCTTCTCCATGTTTAGTCTGGACTCTGGTTTGGACTAGTTGACCAGAGTCTTTGGATCTAAGAGCTCTGCTAGGTTTATATTCTCTGAACATATCACAGATGTATTCTGGGCCTAAACCATTCTGGGATTTGTAAACAAGCAGAAGGGTTTTAAAATCTATTCTGTGACTGACTGGAAGCCAGTGTAAAGATTTCAAAACTGGTGTGATGTGTTCAGATCTCTTAGTCCTGGTTAAAACTCTAGCAGCAGCGTTCTGGCTGAGCTGCAGATGTTTAATGCTCTTTTTAGGAAGTCCTGTTAAAAGACCATTACAGTAATCCAGTCTACTGGAGATGAATGCATGGATGAGTTTCTCTTGGTCTTTCTGGGAGACTAAACTTTTAATTCTGTTGAAGTTTCTGAGCTGGTAAAAAGCTGTCTTAGTGACAGCTTTGATGTGGCTGCTGAAAGTCAGATCTGAGTCTATCAACACTCCCAGGTTACGAACTTGGTTGGTGATTTTAAGAGCCCGAGTCTCCAGGTGTTTACCAATGCCGACCCTCTTCTCTTTGCTACCAAACAGAATAATCTCAGTTTTGTCTTCATTTAATTGTAGGAAATTCTCCTTCATCCAGGTGTTTATTTGCTCCAGACACTGACACAATAAGTCTATTGGGCTGCAGTTATCTGGTGACAGAGACACATAAAGTTGTGTATCATCTGCATAACTTTGATAATTAATGCTATAGTTCTGTAATATTTGACCCAAAGGGAGCATATACAAGTTGAACAGAAGAGGCCCAAGGACTGACCCCTGGGGGACTCCACAAGTCATGGCTACTCGCTCAGATTCACAGCTGCCGATCGTAACAAAATAACTCCGGCCTTCTAAATAGGACCTAAACCAGTTAAGAACCGCTCCAGAAAGTCCAACCCAGTTTTCCAGCCTGTGCAACAGGATTCTGTGATCTACAGTATCAAACGCAGCACTGAGATCCAACAGAACCAGGACTGATACTTGACCAGAATCAGTATTCATCCTAATGTCATTTAACACTTTGACCAGAGCTGTTTCAGTGCTGTGATGAGGTCGGAAGCCGGACTGAAATTTATCAAGATTTCCACTTTCATTTAAAAAGTCATTAAGCTGGTGAAATACAACTTTTTCAATAATCTTGGAAATAAAAGAGAGGTTAGAGACAGGTCTATAGTTGTTCATTATAGAGGCGTCTAGAGTCCTTTTCTTTAGGAGTGGTTTAATAGCGGCTATCTTTAGTGACTTGGGAAAAATGCCTGATGCCAGTGAGCTGTTAACTATCAGTAGATCACTTTCTACTGAGGTAAAAACTGTTTTTAAAAAGTCTGATGGTATCATGTCCAGAGTGCATGTTGTTGATTCCAAATGCCAAACTGTTTCTTGTAGGACTTTTAAATTCGCCATTTTAAATTGCGACATGACATCAGAATTATTTCCGGGTTTTAGACACAGACTAATTTTCTTGTGTGACTGTGTGGAATTATTATTTTGTCTGATTGTTTTAATTTTTTGGCTAAAAAAGTTTGCAAATTGGTTGCATTTCTCAGTGGAAAGGAGCTCTGGGCTTATCTGTATAGGAGGATTAGTAAGTTTTTCAATCATAGCAAACAGAGTGCGAGAACTGTTGACATTCCTGTTAATCATTTCAGATAAATGCAGCTCTCTGGTCCTTGCACAAGCTCATTGTTATAGTTACGCAGGCTTTGTTTGTACAGCTCATAGCGAATTTGAAGTTTATTTTTCCGCCATTTCCGCTCAGTTTTTCTGCATTCTCTTTTTAGGCTGGTGACCACAGTGGTGTTTCTCCATGGTGTTTTCTGTTTGCTCAAAGTGCTCTTGATTCTTATCGATGCAACAGCATCCATTACATTCAAGATTTTCAGATTGAAATGATCCAGGAGTCCATCAACTGACTCTGCACTGGTTGTTGGTAACATAGCTATGGCCTCCACAAACTTGGCACTTGTTCTTTCATTAATGTACCTCTTCCTAACCGAGGAGCAGGTTGGTTGGACATTCTGAGTGATCAGTAAATCAAACAAAATACAAAAATGGTCAGACAAGGCCAAGTCAGTGACCGCAACAGAAGAAATATCAACACCCTGAAATAACCAGGTCCAGAATGTGACCTAGAATGTGGGTCGGTTCTTTTACATGTTGCCACAAACCAAACATGTCCAATATGGAACAAAATTCCTTGACATTACCATCCGTCATGTTATCTATGTGAATGTTAAAATCCCCAGTTAAGATGAAATGGTTAAAATCAGTAGAGATAACCGACAATAATTCAGAAAATTCATCAATAAAATTTACACAGAGTCCTGGACACCTGTAGATGATTAGAAATAGGATTTTAGGAATGTCCTTTAAAATAAAACTAAGATATTCAAAAGAAGTAAAATCAGCAAATGAAATTTCTTTACACTGGAATGAATCTTTAAATAAGGCAGCTTCTCCTCCCCCTTTCCTCCCATTTCGACATTTATTCATAAAACTAAAATGAGGGGATGCTGTTTCATTAAAAACTGTAGCACTTGTGTCTTCTGTTAACCATGTTTCTGTCAGAAAAAGAAAATCTAAACTGTGAGAAAAGATGAAGTCATTAACTAACAGTGACTTGTTGGACAGAGATCTAACATTTAGTACAGCTAGTTTTATGAGGTTTACACTGGTCTCTGTTGTATTCTGAGTTATACAAGGTACAGTTAACAGATTAGATCGATTCACCCCACAAGCTGACCGTGTTCGATTCCTTATTTTACTAACTAACACAGGAATCCTACTGGGTCCAGGCTTGATCTCAGAACAGCTGTCAGTAGTAGCAAAACTACAGCAAGGACCCTGAACGCATCATGGCATGTTATCTTTGTTGTGAATTCATAGGTAAAATTGTCTTTTTTTTTACAGGTTGGGTCTGTCCTGGTTCAGTTTTTACTCTATGGCTTCCAGATTGAAACTCGTCATCGATGTGAAAGCAAACCCTGTTTTCACACAACTGATTGTGTTGTTCCCCGTGCACCCGAGAAGTCTGTGTTCCTGGTAACTGTGTTTGCAGCTTCCTGCATCTCCATCCTGCTGTGTGTGCTGGAGGTCGTTTATGTGTTGTGGTGCAAACCGAGCCAGGAGGACGGTGCAGAGGCCCTGCAATCAGAGCCAGAGGTGGAGGAGAGTCAGAGCTTCCCAGTTCAGCTGCTGGCTCTGTGGAACTCCTGTGCTGGATTCTTGGGTATGGACAGAAAACAGGAAATGAAAGTGATAAAAATATACAGAGATGGGTCATCAGAGCCAGAAAAACATGCATAAGAAGCATCTAATCCTAGTGAATCTTATTATCTGTCTCCAAGGTAAAACCATCCTACCAGTGTTGCAGCTGATCCGACTCATTATTGTCGGGGCAGCGGTGAAGCCAGTGTGGGACAACGAATTAAAACACTTTGTCTGTGAATCTATGCAGCCAGGCTGCAGTCAAGCTGCTTTTAACACAATCTTCCCCTTTTCTTTGTATCAGTACTGGACACTGCAGGTGCTTAGAAATACAACACAAGCAACAGTAAGTACAAACAATAAGACCAGTTTCATTTGGTAATACTGACTTTGTCCTTAGGTGACTTTAGTTTTGGCTCCTGGTCTGATTTTCTTCTCCTACTTGGTCCATCTTGTTGTCACGGCAAAGAAGGTAGAAAACCTAACACAAGATCCTATTAATCATTTAAACATTTTATAGCTCCATTCTGTAAAATTTTTCATGTCTCCAATGCTTTTCTACCAGGACAGAGCAGAAGTGGAGGTTAAAGGCCATGCAGGCCTACTTCGGGCATATGTGGGAAGCTTATCAGCTGTCATTCTGCTAGAAGTGAGTTTTAGCTCCAAAACTAATATAAACACATTATAGATGCATTTCCAAGAGGAGGGAGCTGTACATGTTATTCTCATAAAAACACATTTAAAATATAGAAAATGGAATTTTGATGATTTATATATAAACCACTTTTTAATGTTGCTTATTCTGCCCTGATTTTCTGTGCCTCCAGGTGGGATTTGCAGTGGGACAAGCTTTGGTTTTCCAGCGCCCCCTGTCAATCACCAACTTTGTAAAAGCCATCCCATGCCCCACTACAACTGAGTGTCATCTACCAAAGCCAACAGAGAAGTCTGTATTTATGGCAATCGTGCTCTTTGTGTCATGTCTGTCTGGCCTTCTGAACCTGGTGGAGATGGTGAGTTCACTGTCCTTATGTGATCAAAGAGAGCTGTTGTGTACTTTGATTAAACAACACATTGGTGCTATTTTATTTTCAGGGCTTGGTGTTGAAGGGTTGGAGGGTTGAAAAACGCCAGCAGACAAATTATGGAGGCTTTCAGATGGCATCACTTGTCAAGACAGAAGCAGATGTTAAAGAGAAGGATGCCGATGCCAAACTCAACATATGAGGAGGAGAGAAATGAAGCTTACTGCACTTACCTTTTTCAAGAAAGGGAGATATCAAGACACTTCAGCATAACCCCTTTTATTATTCTGTTTGTATATTAAAGTGCACTTAAACAATATTTAAAAAAAAAACATTGTAAACTATAAAATGTCTTGCAACTACATAAGAAAAACTGTCTTTCATTTTAAACGCATTTTCTGTAAAGACATTTAAAAAATGAAAAAAAAAAGTAATCTAACAATTAACTTTAACTTGTCAGTTGTCCATATAACATCAAATTAAAGATTTTAAAAAATAATTAACTGACTATCACAACTAAATAAGTAATTCAGTGTAAATCTTTTAATAAGATTATGAAATAAGAGCAAATAAGATAATTTATTAACTTATTTAGCTCTTCTTTTTGTTCTGCTTTAGTTATCAGCTAGTTATCAGTTAGTTGGTTGAAATGCCATGGAAGTAAACTAAAAATGATTAAATAAACTGCTGCACTGGTCAGTATTAATCCATCTGTCTAATGACAGAGTTTTTACATTTTCTAAATTGTTGTTGATGATCACATTGCTGGTCCTGAACCTCCAGAACTGACATACTAAACAACATTTATTCTTTACACTGATACCTGATATTGCTCCAAGGAAAACATCCTGTAAACATTTATATAAATATTTATAAATTAAAAAAAAAACATTTAAGAAAGTGTTTTTTACAAATACAAAGTGTTTCTTTTGTGATTCATTGCTAATAAAACAGTAAACAAAATTATCAACAACAGAAATGTGGATTTAAGTCATTTTATTTAAGTTTATTCAGTATCATTCACTTAAATCCTGTTGCTGATTTTGTTCTCATTAATACCAGATTGAACTTAGTTTATTAACAGACAACCACATTTCAGGTAATTTTGTAGATGACACATGAACTTCAAGCCAAACCATGAAGGTGAACAGGACGTCCATCTTCACATTTGATTTTAAGGCCAGTTGTCAAACTTCGTATTTACAAGGTATAAAATGAGTTATTATACATAAAACAATGTCAAATTTAGGGGTTGGGATCAGCCTGTATTTGACATTTTTGCACAAATCCACAATCTTGTCAATACTTGTAAAGATAAAAGTATTTTTATCCTTGCATATTATTTCTTTTCCTTTTTTATTGACAGGATCCACCTCATGAGTGCAGTCATCAGGTAACATCTCTTTATGTATGTGTTGTCTTATAAAGTCCTCTTACGTTTGTCAGAGAACAGCAGGAAAGAGCAGCACCAGCAGTAAACAAGCAATCTGCACCTTCATCATTTCCTGGTGGAGAAAAACAGACAAAAAAAAAAAAAAACAGACAATACATGAGTATTTCCCTCTTTTTGGTTTTGATTTCAACAGCCAAACTAGTTATTTTGTGCAAAGAAAAGATGATTTACTTTTATTTTCTCTTGCTCAGCTGATCAGTAACTGGTTAGATGGTTGACTGGATGCACTGGTCCAGGGATGAATTGGCTGTATGACCAACTGGTGACGAACTTCAGTGAAGAAAGTCTCTAAAGCTGTAGTCAAGCTGAAGTGAGTTTATTATATAGTGTCCAAGTGGATGGAAAGACTTGCATATCTTAGACATTTGAATGAAGACTAACTTATCTGAACAGAAATCAGTTAAAGTCAGTTTCATTTGAAATATCCAAGTAGATAACGCAAAACAAGTTAGACAAGTTCACTAAATGAAGATAATTTAACACAGTTCTGTTCATATATGGAAAGTGATGCAATTTCTTTTATCATAGCTTTGTCTTCAGAAGGCTGGACCTGATCTCCTATGTGGTGAGGTTCATTTACATTTAGTAAATAAATGAAGACTAGCTGTGTAGCTGCATCTAAACTGTGACCATGTCGTGGTTAAACTGTATGTGTGCACAAATGATTGAATATTATGAGTAACGCTCTTTAATTCTCGACTCAGAGTGGAGCAGTTCAACCATAAATCATGAACATGGACCAAAAATTCTCAAGTTAAAGCTGGTGGAAGTTGGTATTTCATAACACAAGTAAAAACTAAGTATGACTACAATAAATTATTTCCAGTCAAGATTAAAACATGTTTTAAATCATCTGAATTACAGAAGAGGTCTCCTTCCAGCTCAACATCTGAAATACATTCCTCAGGTGTTTAATCAAGAAGGTATTGAGCACAGCTGGGATCAGTATTTTGGATGCTGTAGCCACAAGAGTCTTGTCTTTAATACTGATAGATATTCAGATTTAAAATTCTTCTTGGTCCCACATTCAGAAATACTTTTTAATCCAGAAGAGGAAATTTTTTACATGTTACTCTTCATTTATGTGTTTTTACTTTGCAGGTTTAGATGTGACTCTTAAGTAACTTGGTATCTTTAAGCTCTTCTTCTGTTAGCTGGTTGTAGTTTTCTGGATATCTCAATGATATCTGCTTTATAACTTATTCAAAAGAAGATCACGATATGGGAGATAAACTCTACAACTATTTGATTAAGAGTAACTTAATACCCAAATGGAGGATCATATCTGAACAGATAGGCCAGAGAAAGGCCACTCTGTGTGAGATATGCAGGTTCATCATATATCTGAATAAACGTTGGCCTGGGCCAGAGGCAACATTGGTGCATACAAGTAGCAGCAATGAGTTAATATCTGACGTACGTACGTAACAGCAGAAGCAGCCACCACAATATTTTCCTACAAGTTTCTAAAACAGGATTACAGAATGGAGGAGATGAGTTTTAGTTTCTATAGTAACTGGTTCCAGTTATTAGATGCTGCAAACTGGAAAGGAAAATGGCGGACGTATGCGGGGCTGTTGGGATGAAGACATTTATGTAGCTATTAGAACTAATTAAAAGTACTTTTAGCTCCATCGGGCTGTCGTCAGGCTGGGTCCGAATCGTTTTTAAACATGTTCTTGTGCAGCCTCTTGTAAAGAAACCTAATTTGGATCCTTCCATTCTTACCAACAGGCTGATTTCTAAACTTCCCGTTCTATCAAAGTGTGACATAAAATAGTGCACATACACTTACAGGCTCACTTAGATTTTAATGAAGTTTTAGAAAAATTTCAGTCAGGTTTTAAGTCCCTCTGCAGTACTGAAACTGTACTTTTAAGAGTTTTTAATGACCTTCTTTTAACTACAGCGTCTGGAAGTCCTGCTGTCCTGGTTCTTTTACACTTAACTGCAACATTTCACATTAGAGCTGCCCAGTCTGTTTCTGGTTTTAATTCCTTGTCAAGACCCACTTCTTTACACAGGCTTTCAAACATATTTCAGACTGACATTTGCTAGCTTTTACTTTTCATTCCAGTTTTTGTGTTTCATTGTTGTTTTACCGTGTAGAGTTTTATGTTGGAGTTGTTTTATTGTTCAGCACTTTGGGCAACGGGTTGCAGTAAATGTGTTATAAAAATAAACGTGAACTTTAACATAAGTTATTGTCACTGTTGTGTGTAATGAGTATTGAACTGAAGTAAACATGGAGTTTTGACACTTAAGGTTTTATAAATAAACTGAACCAGTCGATCTGAGATCACACATCTCAGTGATGGGTGTTTAAAGAAGTGCAGGTAACAAATTAGATGGAAGAACATTCACATGAGATAAAAATGTAACTGCTAGCAGAGATGTGAGGTCGTCATAGTTGGTCCACATGTTGTTCAACAAGAATTAGAAGTCTGAGATGAATGAGGAAACACTACACGCATGAATCTTGTTTAAATAAATATGAATATTTATCTCAGCAGAAATCAGATATGAGCTGGTCTGTATGAGCCACTATGCTTCTTAGTAGAGTTCACAACATCATCATCATGCAGCGTGCAGTGTAGTTTATGTTAACTGGGATGCATCTAATTACTCATTTAACTCATCATGAAAGTTCGTGGATATACTGTATCAGGTTTTCAGAGCATCACACACCCTCATTCAGATGGTGAGGATCAGTCTCTGACTTGTATCTTGGAAGCTTGTGTAGTCCACCATCTCCACCTTTTTTGATCCAAAAGAGGCTCCAAACCATGACCTGTTCAAGTATTTAGGAGCAAGACCTTTATTTGCTACCACGGTCAAATCATCCTCATAGCTGTTAACTTTGTTCGTGTTTGGAATTGGATTTTGGACAACTCTTTTTCTGCAGCAACATCAGGTTTTTGGTGATTAAAGGATTTCTGGGATCACCACTTTGGTCTTTAGTGAAAGATGGACTTGACAAAGATATAAACACTGTATGGATGTGAGTGATGTAAACAAAGAATATATTTTACTTATGTGGAAATAAATTCTTTACTTTATGAAAGGCCAACCTTGATGTTAAGGCCCAGCGTCTGCATGTGATAAGCTGAGTGTGTGATCCTCCTAGAGGACTGGAGCACATTGTAGCACCATTGTATTTTCAATTCTGTTTAAGTTCTGTGTATTTAACATATATTCTTTTCTCTTAATGGAGCTGGGGGAGCCTTATGAACGCTCGGGGGCGGAAGTGAGCTCAACCGGTAGAAACCAAGGAGCAGGAAGTGCAATGGGCCTAGACCAAGCCAGCTCCTTCCAGAGGGGAGATCAATTGCCTCCATACCTTTTAAATATTTAGATTTGTTGTTTGGATTTTGATTAGTTTGATTTCTTGTTTCATTTTTGGTAATTCCTTTTGTTAAGTAATAAGTGAACTAACAGGTTTTGTCTCATTGTTTAATGTATTTGTTAACCCCTCATGTGTGTTAGACTGGTCTGATCAGCCAGTATGTAAGTGCCCCTTTGTTTCATGTTTGTTAGGTCAGTTTGGTTCTTGTGTTTGTTTGGTGTCTTTTGAGTTACATGTTAAACAGTTAGTTTGAAGTTTTCTGAGTTATTGTTGTACTTTTGTTTACTTTTGTTCATTTGACTTCTTTTAAGGGCCCAAAACAGTTTCGTGAGTATTTTGGGGGTAAATAAAACCCGTTCCTTTTAAAAACCAACTGTGTCCATGTCTTTCACCAGCTCGGTCCCTCACAACAGCTCCATGGGAGATTAACTTACTATGGTAAGAGTTAAATGTGTCATTGAACAAAACTTGCTAAGCTATGTAACATAACTAAGCAATTTCAGGTTATTGTGTTTTGTGTACAAGTGTTTTTTATATTCTATTTTCCAAATGTGTCCAGTAGGATTTATGCTTCTAAAAATTGTAATTGTTTATTTATTATGTGCTATATAAGCTGTAAATATAATCCTTAAGAGTCATAATACAGGATTCAGCACATAGTTTAATCTACTGGAACTTTGTTAAATCACATCGCCCCTGTGTAACGAAATGAAAATAGTAAATAATGAAGTAGAAGTAAGTAGAAGAACATTGAAACCTGCCAAAGAACATCCAAAAGTTGCATTTGAGGAATTTATTGCAACAACAACACCTTTAAAGATAATATTATTAACATGTTATTGTCATAGTTAAGTATTCAATATCACAATAAAAGGGTAATAAATGCTGGCTGGAGGGTCCCTGTGAAGTTTTGTCTGGGACACTAGAATCACCTCTAGATTTACAATCTAACATAAGATGATGAGCCAAAAGGAAAAAGAGCACAATTATAAATTCAGCTATTCAGCTAAATTCATACTGCTGGTCAGTATTAATCCATTCACTCAAATTCTGTTTTATTCGGTTTTCATTATTACCAGATTTTACTTAGTTCCTGAGCAGACAACTAACATTTCAGCTCATTTTGGGTGGTGAGATAGATGAGTTTCACATAAGTTTCATGCAAAACCCTCGAGATGAACAGGAAGCTTATTTTCACATTTGATTTTAAGGCCAGTATTGTTACTTTGACCTCTGTATGCACAAGGTTTAGAAGATGTCATTCTACAAGCAACAGTAAGTACAAACAATAAGACCAGTTTCATTTGGTAATACTGACTTTGTCCTTAGGTGACTTTAGTTTTGGCTCCTGGTCTGAGTTTCTTCTCCTACTTGGTCCATCTTGTTGTCACGGCAAAGAAGGTAGAAAACCTAACACAACATCCTATTTATCATTTAAACATTTAAACATTTTATAACTCCATCCTGTAAAATATTTATGTCTCCAATGCTTTTCCACCAGGACAGAGCAGAAGTGGAGGTTAAAGGCCATGCAGGCCTATTTTGGGCATTTGTGGGAAGCTTATCAGCTGTCACTCTGCTAGAAGTGAGTTTTAGCTCCAAAACTAATATAAACACATTATAGATGCATTTCCAAGAGGAGGGAGCTGTACATGTTATTCTCATAAAAACACATTTAAATCATAGAAAATGGAATTTTGATGATTTATATATAAACCACTTTTTAATGTTACTTATTCTGCTCTGCTTTTCTGTGCCTCCAGGTGGGATTTGCAGTGGGACAAGCTTTGGTTTTCCAGCGCCCCCTGTCAATCACCAACTTTATAAAAGCCATCCCATGCCCCACTACAACTGAGTGTCAACTAACAAAGCTAACAGAGAAGTCTGTATTTATGGCAGTTATGCTCTTTGTGTCATGTCTGTCTGGCCTTCTTTCAGGGCTTGGTGTTGAAGGGTCGGAGGGTTGAAAGATGTCAGCAGACAAATTATGGAGGCTTTCAGATGGCATCACTCGTCAAGACAGAAGCAGATGTTAAAGAGAAGGATGCCAATGAATGAAGCTAGCAAACCTCTGAAATATGACTGGACACCCCAGGTGGTTGACAGGTTACTGAAAGAGAAGGAGGGCATCTTTCCGGACTTGCATGGGTCACCAGTGTGACTACACTAGTTTAAGGTATACCTTTCCAATTACTCATTCTTTAAAATGATTGACGTTAGGCTGCACATTTGTAGAGGAGATTTTGTCTCTGTGCAAGTACAACTATCAATGCTTTGAAAGGCTTTTAACCTATTGTTAACCTGAAGCCATGATGTAGTGCTAATCGAGTTATATGGTAACACTAAATTAGTTTTAAAATAACATGGGGAAACCATGTCTTGTTTTGTTTTCAGTGAGTGTATTTATGGACTTCATATGAACTTGGTTAATCAAGATTTTCATATTGGAGCTGAAAATAAACTCTAAAGTTGCTCAAAAAGTACCTCAGTATTCACATTAACTTGGCAGTGACTGAGCTACAGCCCAACATCTCCTAACATGGGCTTAACCAAGCAAGCCATTGTGGTCAGACACAAGGATTCTACCGCTGCCACCAGACATTAAACCAGAACTACTGGAGGAGAATCTATTGGTCCCCATGTTACCACTTCAAGCTCCACATAGCTTGAAATAGACCTTCAAGCTATGTGGACCTTTTTGAACTTGTTGCAAAAGTTTCCACATGATGAAAGAGGTTTTATTTCTCACAACTCTCTAATGTGACTACAATTATCACAGCAGTGTGTCTGAGTGTGTGTTAAACATATTAATTTCCTTGTTTAGTATATGGCCTCCCTGATAAAGTCTTGCCCCCCCCATCTATAAGAGTCTAGCTCCGCCCTGCCCTGATCCTCCTTATGTTGTTGATGATGAAATAAAAACATTTCTCGCAAATTCACATTTGTAATTTTATTCATTTTAGACAGTCAAAGGTTAAATGAAGATGCAGCATCACATTTCAGATTGCTTTGCCTCACTGACAGGGTTCTGAAGTAGATGCAACTCAGCATAATGCTTTAGAGTCCAGTATGTCGTCATCAAAGTGCACAGGTAATCCCTGTTGACATCTGACTGAAACAAATCTGTTAGTGAGCTCTTTTCCCTTATACTGACATTTTGGTTTTCTTGCTCCCTGATTGTTTAGTTCACATACAACAATCTTGAATGCTTGTCTTGCTTTTGGTCATGTTAGTTTTTTCATCGTATTCACCATCACCGTTACAAATAGATTTGACTTTTGCTGGATCATCAAGGATGAAGGTGTTGGTTTCCTTACAGCTGTTGTCATTATTGTAAATCTTCTTTTTCCCTATCTCCGAATCACATTTTACCGCAGTCATTTTGTTGTCTATATGCTGTCTCCTAAACTTCTCATAACATTTCTGTGTCTCCTTATCTGCTGGTTTAGGATTGGGCGTTGTCTTTTCTGATTTTTTGTTCCCTTTTGATTTTGAGAACCCAGTGGCAACGAGCAGCACCAGCAGCAAACAGGCAAAGAGGATCTTCATTTTTCCTGGTGGGAGAGAAACAGAAATATTCATTGATTTGTCAGTTTAGTACAGCAAAGATTGTGGTAGTTAAGTGATTTGGCATTATGTTTGGAGTAAAGTTTTTACTGTGGAAACTCTCCATTATTGAGCTTCATAAAAAAAAAACATGTGTTTCAGATAATAGATGAGAAATTTTACTTCCTCATTCTGCTTTCTCTGGCCCAGATTTTTGATCAGTTTAATTCAAGTATATATCAAGTTGAAGTGAGTTTATTATATAGTACTGACAAATAAGAGCTGACAAAAAAAAGATGAGAATTTAGGTTTTCTCTCAGAAACTGTGCAGATTGGTCACAATAACACAAGAGTTTTACTCACTAACAGATAAAAAGTTCATAATTCTGAGTCAGAGTTTAGCCCTTTATAGTTTTTGAGACAGTAAAGGACAAGAAGAAAAAAAAACACCAATATTTATTAGATATTAATTTTTTATTTTTTTTTAGATTTAAAATATTTTTTTAAATGATCTGAATTACAGAAGAGGTCTCCTTCCTGAGATACATAATTCAGGTGTTTAATCAAGAAAGTATCGAGCCCAGCTGTGATCAGTATTTTGGATGTTGTAGCCACAAGACTCTTGTCTCTAACACAGATATATATATATATATATATTCAGATTTAAAATTCCTGTTGCTCCCAATTTCAGATTCAGAAATACTTTTTTAATCCACAAGAGGAAATTCTTTACATGTTACTCTTCATTTGTATGTTTTTACTTTGCAGGTTATGGTAGCTGCATTATATGTTTTAATAAAGGCAAATGTAAACATAGAAGCCAAATCTGTAAAATATTTAATTTACCAAGTTGTTCTACTGTTACTCTGTTTCTAAATCTTTTAGCTCTATAATAAAAACATATTTCAGATATTGTGTCTGCTTTTCCTTGATGCCTTCATGACAGCTCCAGTCCAGTCTGCTCGTACTTGTTAAATGTTTAAATCAGAGTAGAAATGCTGCTCTACGGCTTACCAAGCACATGTAATGACATTTCCAAGTGAAGTTACTTACCGGATTTTTCTGTGTGACTGAGGAGTGGTTGTTTGGTTCACCTGCAGTGGTTCAAGTCCCTCTGTAACCACACACACCATGAACACAGTTCAATCATCTGTCAACTGAAGTGCATCTGGTAATTCTCATTAATCAGAGGTTGTTCTTTCATTGTTTCTACTCTCAACTTTTGCATGATCAGATCACACAGTTCTGATGTGGTTTTGCATTTTTCTAACAATGTCTACACATGAACATCTGTTTTACATTTCTATTTGTTTTATGGGACACATGCTTCATCATTATCATCATCGGAGTGATCTGCAAACAAATGGGTGATAATTATACGGCAGGCTGGAGATGGCTGTTAAAACCTCAACTGTTAGCTGAGATCTCTAAATTTATATCCTACAGAAAATTCTTGTCCATTAGTTTTTCCTGGTCAGGTCTGTACCTGGTCGACCTGGTTACAAAATCTGTGTGTAACGTAGCTAAGATACTGCGTAGGATCCTCCAGCTCCCAGGATTCTGGTAGAGGACCCGAGCTTGAGATGAACAACCACCCAGCCCACCCAGGAAGTTAACTAAAGTTCTTTCCAATAAAACCAGTGGAAACACAAAAAATCAAGAAACAAGAAGTTCATCAATAAAATAGCTGATTTGGAGTAAATAGATTAAATGAAGGTTGAAATTAAGAAAAGTTTATTTTTTGTTTAATGTTAAAATCATGGATGCTTTTTCTATTGACATAAATCAGTAAAAATATTTACACTGGTTAGTTGGCTGGTTCACCCACAGCAGTTCAGCCTACAGCCCTGAAAAATGGAGCTGAAAGGACAAAGTCAACAACAGTAAACATAAATAAATATAAATGATAATGTTATATTTCCAATTCAAGAAATAAAAATAATCTTCACTGAACATTCAAGACAACAACATTAAAATGGGTTTTTACCTGAATCAGGTTAAAATCTGTTGAAAAACAGGAGTCAAAAGAAGAAGAAAGTCTTCTGTGTTCAGTCGGTCGTATGGATTTTTAAACAAAGTTCTCCAGAAATGTTTCCCTTCAGTTTGCATGTCCTTTAATACACAATGAAATGTAGGAGGTGTTTTCTAACTAACCTATCAACAGGCTACGCTGTCCACATAATACCAAATTAAGAAGTAATTCTAGTCTTGCTTGATGTACATTAATGCATAATTAGTTTAAAGGAGTCATGACTGGTTATTCGGGACTCGTATGATCAATATGCATAATCACTTGGTGTTCGTGACAAAGAAAACCACATAGAATTTTCATGCTGCTTTGAAGGAACCAGACAAGCTAAAATTAAAACTTGTTTTGACAAGTCTACAAACAGTTTTCTGACATAGCAACTAGCAAACAAGACATGCTTGACCACAAACAAAAGGTGTTAACTTAGAATACACCCAGTATGAAGAAGTAGCAGAAGTAAGTGACAGCATTTAAATGAAAAATAATATAAAGGTTGAATGTAGACAACAGTCAGGATACAGCAGGAATCTGCCTCCTATGTGACTCTAGCAGGTGAAACAGTTGAAGCACAATTCATGTTCTGATCAGGTGTGTAAGCTGCTGTTTCCTCATTAAATGCTGTCCACCAGCACCTCAGTAAGGGTAAGACTCTGCTCACATAATCGGAGCAGGGACCCATTGTGCTTTAGGAGGAGACTTCTACAGGTGGCAGGAGGGTAATACCACTCATGTAAGTGTTTCCATGTCAGATAAGTAACAGTGTTTCAGGTTTTTTTCTATTTCAAAAAGGCACAAAATCTTTAAAAGGTGGAATGACAGCATAATGTAATGTTGTCATGGGCCTCTATTTGACATAAGATCCAGATAAACATAACGTGTAAAACTTTTACCATCGTTGATGCAAACTTACACGTGCAACTGCAAAACATTTTTATAAAGCTCTGAATACACTGCTGGAACACTTTTACCAACGACAAATCAACTTTACATTCACGTAAAAGTTTTCTGAAACACTTTTACAAGTTCGGGAAACACAATTACAAAGATATGACCCGGTGTTTCATCAGAATCTATGACTGCAGGAAGTGAAAATGTACATTTCTCTGCATGTACGTCTTAGAAGACGAGCAAAGTCTTGAAAACACATTTATTGAAGTCTAATTTCATTATAACACAGGTCCAGTGAAGTCACACATTGTGATAGCTAACAGAAATGGTGAGCTCTGTGATCCTGGCTATGTGAGGGTCACATTATGTTAGAAGAGTCCAGACTAAAGGCATGACATATGTCACATTGTTTTACACTTCCTGGCTGCCATAAATTACACAGCAGCACTAGACTAAATAATTTTTCTCACTTCCTAGTTTTGTTTGTTGCTTAATATTATGTCAGTAAACTTAGAAAAATGGAGACCATAAAGATTTAGACTGGAAATTTTCCACTTTGGTGAAGAAGGACTGATAAGACAGAATTAACAAGAAATGCAGTAAAATTATTGAAAGTGAAACTGCTAGATCTGCAGAACAATCAGAGGGTTACAGTCAAGTGTCTGCTGTTATATTAAGTTTCATAACAACAGATTTATAACAAATATAAAGAAGGTTGTTAAAATGTAAATATCTACAAACATCTCATTATTTTTTAAAAGGCACTGCAGTAAACTTTTACTCTTCTCTCTACAAAGTGCAGAGGAAGCTGCTGCAACATCAGTTTATGCAGGACTTCACAACTCTTTCTTCTTTTTAATTCATTAACATTTTTTTATTTCAAACAGTTAATGAGAGCAAACATCTGGAATTACACACCCTTAAAGTGCTGCATGATGGAAAAGTTTCTCTGTAAAATCTGTCTGGCATCATGATGTCAGCATATTATTCATTAGTTACACATGAATCAGTCATGTTTAGTCTCAGTCATGCTTGATTTTCTCAGTTTGATATTCAAGGACGAAGACAGTTTTTGGTAGAGTTTGGGTAGAGTGGTCGTCCTGGTGAGCTCATGCCGAGGTGTCTCTGAGCAAGACACCAAACCCCAAATATCTCCTGATAGGTCGTGGTTAGCACCTTTCATGGCAGCTTCCACCATCAGTGTGTGATTGTGTGTGTGAATGGGTGAATGTGATGTATAATGTAAAGAGCTTTGGGTATCATTCTAGGTACAGTAAAAGTACTATATAAATACAGACAAATACATACCATTTACCATTTCATATACTGACGCCTCATGTACACTATGTTTCATTCAGCCCCCACTTAACATAGATTAAGTTTGACAAATTAGTTTGATATCAAAAGCAGAAACTCTGGCTGCAATAAACGGATTGTAAACGTTGCCGTTTGGCTTCCTCACTGCTGCTGAGAACAGCTGTAGAGTAATGGAGATGATTTGCTTTTACTTGCACTCTGACACCAAAATATCACTGTTGATAACTTTAAAGTGGCCAAAATAAAATGAGCAAATCTTTAAAACTGTTCATTTGTGATTGTTTCACTTTTTCTTCTTTGCAAAATTTACAGATAGGAGCAAAATTCATCCAGTTAGCAAACAAACCTGAACTACAGGAGGACAGATACATGAGTGATGCCATGTAGGATCACAATCAACTTGAAGCAGACAATGAAACTGAAAACAAAATCTTTGATAATTTGAATAACTTTGATCCAACAAAACAGGATTACCCTGATCCCAACAGAGGGTAGGATTACAAGGTGGATATCAGGATGAAAATGTGGTAAAACCTCAAATTTGATGGAACAATAGCATCTTTTTATTCAATGCATATGCTAATATTTATATGTTGCACCTGACTTGTTTAACCGTTACAGAGATAAAGTAGATGAAGTAGCATAGGCTCCTATTTAAGCCTTTCAGCAGAGTAGAGCAACAATTAAACAGAACATTAACTCATCCCCATGAAATAAACCCCAAAGCAAATGTCAACAACAGAAACAAATATAAAGTCCATGTTCCTGTCATTCATCGCTGCATATTCAGGGAAGAACCTGTCACAAATAACGTCTAACAATTGCATCTCTTACTACACGTCCAGTCAGGCCCTCATTCTGACAGAATGCCAAAGGTTGGTCCGGTTCCTCAACATGGTGCTCAGGGGCTTAATTAACATTCTCACAGAGAGGGACGTTCTGTCTTAGTGAAGATGTTTCCAGAATATCTACAATGTAGTTGTTAACGGCTCCAATAAGAAGTCATACAAATGTAAACAGAGGTGGATCTTCATGGTTGCTGTGTGTTGTTAAAGTGAAAATTACTTAAAGTAACCCTGTGCCGTCTCTTCTACCTGTTGTTCTTCACATAACCGGAAGCCCACATTGTTTTAAATGCTGGTAATCCAGATTTGGTAATCCTGAAAAACAGGATTCTGGATCAGGGTGATCCAATCCTAAATTGCGTTGAACAACCAGGATAAAAGTAAGATGGATTATGTGATCCTACATTCTGAAAAATGGGATTCCCAAATCTACAGTCATTTATCAGACGTTTTTATCCAAAGCAACTTACACTTGAGAGTAAGAACAACACAAGCATGGATTCAAACAAGATGGGACGTCATCATTAAGTGGTCGTCAGACTGCTGTGAGTCCAGTTGGACCAGGTGCTGATATGTAGTTTTGTTTGTTTTTGTTTTGTTTGTTCGTTTGTTTTTTGTAAGTTCTATGTTTAAATACAAGATCACGATTTCATTACACAAGATCATCTTGGGCATAAGTGCATGCAGTTTATTCAGTGCTGAGTTGAATGAAAGAGTTCAACTTAGTGGGATAGCTTTTATCCGGATTAAATTTTTTGAAGAACCGGCCCTTAGTGTTCATGTACATGTGTTTTCTAACTAATATATCAACAGGCTACGCTGTCCACATAATACCAAATTAAGAAGTAATTCTAATCTTGCTATTTGGGACTCGTATGATCAATATGCAAAATCACTTGGTGTTCGTGACAAAGAAAACCACATAGAATTTTCATGCTGCTTTGGAGGAACTAGACAAGATAAAAATTAAACCTGTTTTGACAAGTCTACAAACAGTTTTCTGACATAGCAACTAGCAAACAGGACATGCTTGACCACAAACAAAAGGTGTTAACTTAGAGTACACCCAGTATGAAGAAGTAGCAGAAGTAAGTGACAGCATTTAAATGAAAAATAATATAAAGGTTGAATGTAGACAACAGTCAGGATACAGCAGGAATCTGCCTCCTATGTGACTCTAGCAGGTGAAACAGTTGAAGCACAATTCATGTTCTGATCAGGTGTGTAAGCTGCTGTTTCCTCATTAAATGCTGTCCACCAGCACCTCAGTAAGGGTAAGGCTCTGCTCACATAATCGGAGCAGGGACCCATTGTGCTTTAGGAGGAGACTTCTACAGGTGGCAGGAGGGTAATACCACTCATGTAAGTGTTTCCATGTCAGATAAGTAACAGTGCTTCAGGTTTTTTTCTATTTCAAAAAGGCACAAAATCTTTAAAAGGTGGAATGACAGCATAACGTAATGTTGTCATGGGCCTCTATTTGACATAAGATCCAGATAAACGTGTGTCAAAAACTACGGTAGCTGGGAAGTGCAAAACAATATTACATTGAATGAAACACTTTTACAGTTTGTGGATGTAAATTTACATTCACTGCACCACTTTTACTTTCTCGTGATGCCGGTTAAACACATTAATTAAAAAGAAGAAATGGGATCTCTGGAGAGCTGCTTGTAGAATGGTCAAGGTATGGAGGCTATTATGATCAAACATGCAGGCTGCCCATTTAACTTATTTCCATTACATGTGTGATCTGCCAACATACAGAATTACACAATTCTGAATACAACACTAATGCAACACTTCATTTATAGCATGCAACTTCAACATCAACTACCAATTAACCAATTTACAGCAGAGGAAACTGTAAAACACACACACACACACTTAAAATACACACACTGACCAAATCATTAAAAAATTAATAAACAACTAAATAAAAAGCAAAAGTGGGGATACTGCTGCTTCATACACACCACAGCTGTGATTCAAGCGTTCAAGAAAAGTTGGGAAGCAGCATCTTTCTCAATCTGCTCAATGTAGGGAATGATTATAACATTTAAAAAGAAAGAAATGATGTCTAGTCAGCTATTAAAAGTCCATGTGGTCTTTGTCACTCTGTGTTGACAGATGTCGCAGCAGCGCCCTCTGCTGTTTTTCAAGACAAGTGTAAAAGCTTACAGCACCTGGTATTCCCAGGCGGTCTCCCATCCAAGTACTGACCAGGCCCCACCCTGCTTAGCTTCCGAGATCAGACGAGATCGGGCGTGTTCAGGGTGGTATGGCCGTAAGCAACAGCTTCCCCCTCTCGCCATCTTTTTATACTGCACATGACACTCAGCACAACTCTGCTCGTTAGCCCTTCATTTCACACAGCTGTGTTGCAGCACGGAAACTTACACAACCTGCACGACAACAGCCCCGGAGGAACACCATTCACCATCCCTCATACAAGCTTTCATTCACACCTGCAACTTCATCCCCCAACTTGCTCTACACTCACGCGTCTCATCTCTGCAACATGAAGGCAAACTTACAAACACATTCACACATTACGCCTTTCTGGATTAACAACTCAGCAACGCAACATTGCTTCTGCAAAACACACACAACACCGCAATCACAGCAACCTAGACTGCGAGCTACAATCGTATTTTCATCCAAACGAGCCGTCCTCCGAGCTGGGAGACTTGCATAGATTTCTACGCGGAACCGGCTGCTGCTCGACTGGCCAGGGACCGTCTGCAAATTGTAACACAGACAAAAGAATTAAAGGAAAAATATTCAATAATTACAATATGACATGTTGGAATGCCACCAAACTCACAGTACTTATAAATCATCTCATATTGATCTTACTGCAGCTCTTATTTTGGTAAAAAAAAAAAAAAAAAAAAAAAATTTAAAAATATATATATAGTTTTCCCTTTTCATATTTTTTAACTGTTGCAAACTGCAGACGGTCCCTGCCCAGTCGAGCACCGGCAGGTTCTGCATAGAGCCCAATGCAAGTCTCCCAGCTCGGAGGATGGCTCGTTTGGAGGAAAATACCATTGTAGGAACTGTCTTCCTTAACCATTCTGGGTCTCTTCAATTTACTACACGTTTGGGTCATCAGTAAACAAAAAAATTCTCCAAAATTTCTTATACAGTAACATTACAGATATTTGTCTCCACTCCTGTTGGCCTTTAAGAAAAGTCCAATTCAAATTTTTAATGTTCTTTGAGAGAAACTGTTTCTTTTTTTAAAAAAGAAAATCATCCCATATGGGGTAGCACAACCCTAAATAGTGGCCAAAACATTCAAGGAAAAATTACATGAGAAGGCAAAAAAACATCTCTAATGACCAACAAGGGTTGAGAAAAAAGTCATCTTCTTTTATTTATCAGAACCCATCTTTTCTGGAATCAAATAAACACATTTAAAATGATTTCCTCTGTATAGCCCGTTAATGGTTTTCCATTTGAAAGATGTAAATTTCAGGTGGATCCTGGCACCCTATTAAACAGTTTAAATGTGTTTTAATTGATCGGGAAGAGTTGTTTTTAGCATTGCTGCTGTTTCTACTTAACTGAAAGCATTACAAGCGTTGGCTTTTTCTTTCTTGTTTCAGACACTAACGTTTTCATATTGTGTTTTCAGACAAAAGGCACTGAGAGATAAGTACTGTGTTGGCTTCATATTTCTTGTCCTATATGCAGCTGTACGAAGAGATTTTTTTACATGAACTACGTCAAATTTAATGAAATCAACAGAATATAAACCTGTTTCTGTAGTTTTTCTTCTGTCTAGGGGTGAAAAAAGGGGGGGGGGGGGGGTGTTTATGTTGCACTTCTTGATAAATAGGATAAAATATTAATATTTTAATATTTTTGCTAACAGGATGAATTTAGCTCCTCTCTGTAAATTTTGCAAAGAAGAAAAAGTCAAACAATGGATGAACAGATTTCATTTTGGCCACTTAAACGTTATCAACAGTAATATTCTGATGTCAGAGTGCAAGTAAAACAACATGAGGTGTCAGTATATGAAAAGAAGGCTTTATTCATATGTTTGCTTAAAGTGACAATGTTTGAACGAAGAAGTTAATTGCAAAGCAAATGATTTGAGCATCACAGGACTGAGACGAAACACGACTGATTCATGTGTAACTAAGGAATAATATGCTGCCATCATGATGCCAGGCCGATTTAACAGAGAAACCTTTCCATCATGCAGCACTTTAAGGGTGTGTCATTGCAAGCATTATCCAGATGTTTAGCGTTGAAAATGAAAAGAATGAATGAATGAAATCCGAGTTGTCAAGTCCTACATAAATCCATGTTGCAGCAGCAGCAGCAGCAGCAGCAGCGCCCTCTGCTGTTTTTCAAGACAAGTGTAAAAGCTTACAGCACCTGGTATTCCCAGGCGGTCTCCCATCCAAGTACTGACCAGGCCCGACCCTGCTTAGCTTCCGAGATCAGACGAGATCGGGCGTGTTCAGGGTGGTATGGCCGTAAGCAACAGCTTCCCCCTTTCGCCATCTTTTTATACTGCACATGACACTCAGCACAACTCTGCTCGTTAGCCCTTCATTTCACACAGCTGTGTTGCAGCACGGAAACTTACACAACCTGCACGACAACAGCCCCGGAGGAACACCATTCACCATCCCTCATACAAGCTTTCATTCACACCTGCAACTTCATCCCCCAACTTGCTCTACACTCACGCGTCTCATCTCTGCAACATGAAGGCAAACTTACAAACACATTCACACATTACGCCTTTCTGGATTAACAACTCAGCAACGCAACATTGCTTCTGCAAAACACACACAACACCGCAATCACAGCAACCTAGACTGCGAGCTACAATCGTATTTTCATCCAAACGAGCCGTCCTCCGAGCTGGGAGACTTGCATAGATTTCTACGCGGAACCGGCTGCTGCTCGACTGGCCAGGGACCGTCTGCAAATTGTAACACAGACAAAAGAATTAAAGGAAAAATATTCAATAATTACAATATGACATGTTGGAATGCCACCAAACTCACAGTACTTATAAATCATCTCATATTGATCTTACTGCAGCTCTTATTTTGGTAAAAAAAAAAAAAAAAAAAAAAAAAATTTAAAAATATATATATAGTTTTCCCTTTTCATATTTTTTAACTGTTGCAAACTGCAGACGGTCCCTGCCCAGTCGAGCACCGGCAGGTTCTGCATAGAGCCCAATGCAAGTCTCCCAGCTCGGAGGATGGCTCGTTTGGAGGAAAATACCATTGTAGGAACTGTCTTCCTTAACCATTCTGGGTCTCTTCAATTTACTACACGTTTGGGTCATCAGAAAACAAAAAAATTCTCCAAAATTTCTTATACAGTAACATTACAGATATTTGTCTCCACTCCTGTTGGCCTTTAAGAAAAGTCCAATTCAAATTTTTAATGTTCTTTGAGAGAAACTGTTTCTTTTTTTAAAAAAGAAAATCATCCCATATGGGGTAGCACAACCCTAAATAGTGGCCAAAACATTCAAGGAAAAATTACATGAGAAGGCAAAAAAACATCTCTAATGACCAACAAGGGTTGAGAAAAAAGTCATCTTCTTTTATTTATCAGAACCCATCTTTTCTGGAATCAAATAAACACATTTAAAATGATTTCCTCTGTATAGCCCGTTAATGGTTTTCCATTTGAAAGATGTAAATTTCAGGTGGATCCTGGCACCCTATTAAACAGTTTAAATGTGTTTTAATTGATCGGGAAGAGTTGTTTTTAGCATTGCTGCTGTTTCTACTTAACTGAAAGCATTACAAGCGTTGGCTTTTTTCTTTCTTGTTTCAGACACTAACGTTTTCATATTGTGTTTTCAGACAAAAGGCACTGAGAGATAAGTACTGTGTTGGCTTCATATTTCTTGTCCTATATGCAGCTGTACGAAGAGATTTTTTTACATGAACTACGTCAAATTTAATGAAATCAACAGAATATAAACCTGTTTCTGTAGTTTTTCTTCTGTCTAGGGGTGAAAAAGGGGGGGGGGGGGTGTTTATGTTGCACTTCTTGATAAATAGGATAAAATATTAATATTTTAATATTTTTGCTAACAGGATGAATTTAGCTCCTCTCTGTAAATTTTGCAAAGAAGAAAAAGTCAAACAACAGATGAACAGATTTCCTCATTTTATTTTGGCCACTTAAACGTTATCAACAGTAATATTGTGATGTCAGAGTGCAAGTAAAACAACATGAGGTGTCAGTATATGAAAAGAAGGCTTTATTCATATGTTTGCTTAAAGTGACAATGTTTGAACGAAGAAGTTAATTGCAAAGCAAATGATTTGAGCATCACAGGACTGAGACGAAACACGACTGATTCATGTGTAACTAAGGAATAATATGCTGCCATCATGATGCCAGGCCGATTTAACAGAGTAAACCTTTTCCATCATGCAGCACTTTAAGGGTGTGTCATTGCAAGCATTATCCAGATGTTTAGCGTTGAAAATGAAAAGAATGAATGAATGAAATCCGAGTTGTCAAGTCCTACATAAATCCATGTTGCAGCAGCAGCAGCAGCGCCCTCTGCTGTTTTTCAAGACAAGTGTAAAAGCTTACAGCACCTGGTATTCCCAGGCGGTCTCCCATCCAAGTACTGACCAGGCCCGACCCTGCTTAGCTTCCGAGATCAGACGAGATCGGGCGTGTTCAGGGTGGTATGGCCGTAAGCAACAGCTTCCCCCTTTCGCCATCTTTTTATACTGCACATGACACTCAGCACAACTCTGCTCGTTAGCCCTTCATTTCACACAGCTGTGTTGCAGCACGGAAACTTACACAACCTGCACGACAACAGCCCCGGAGGAACACCATTCACCATCCCTCATACAAGCTTTCATTCACACCTGCAACTTCATCCCCCAACTTGCTCTACACTCACGCGTCTCATCTCTGCAACATGAAGGCAAACTTACAAACACATTCACACATTACGCCTTTCTGGATTAACAACTCAGCAACGCAACATTGCTTCTGCAAAACACACACAACACCGCAATCACAGCAACCTAGACTGCGAGCTACAATCGTATTTTCATCCAAACGAGCCGTCCTCCGAGCTGGGAGACTTGCATAGATTTCTACGCGGAACCGGCTGCTGCTCGACTGGCCAGGGACCGTCTGCAAATTGTAACACAGACAAAAGAATTAAAGGAAAAATATTCAATAATTACAATATGACATGTTGGAATGCCACCAAACTCACAGTACTTATAAATCATCTCATATTGATCTTACTGCAGCTCTTATTTTGGTAAAAAAAAAAAAAAAAATTTTAAAAATATATATATAGTTTTCCCTTTTCATATTTTTTAACTGTTGCAAACTGCAGACGGTCCCTGCCCAGTCGAGCACCGGCAGGTTCTGCATAGAGCCCAATGCAAGTCTCCCAGCTCGGAGGATGGCTCGTTTGGAGGAAAATACCATTGTAGGAACTGTCTTCCTTAACCATTCTGGGTCTCTTCAATTTACTACACGTTTGGGTCATCAGAAAACAAAAAATTCTCCAAAACTTTCTTATACAGTAACATTACAGATATTTGTCTCCACTCCTGTTGGCCTTTAAGAAAAGTCCAATTCAAATTTTTAATGTTCTTTGAGAGAAACTGTTTCTTTTTTTAAAAAAAGAAAATCATCCCATATGGGGTAGCACAACCCTAAATAGTGGCCAAAACATTC
This sequence comes from Melanotaenia boesemani, assembly GCF_017639745.1. Taxonomy (NCBI): domain Eukaryota; kingdom Metazoa; phylum Chordata; class Actinopteri; order Atheriniformes; family Melanotaeniidae; genus Melanotaenia; species Melanotaenia boesemani. The sequence goes on from NC_055705.1 coordinate 15,045,234, forward strand.
AAGGAAAAATTACATGAGAAGGCAAAAAAACATCTCTAATGACCAACAAGGGTTGAGAAAAAAGTCATCTTCTTTTATTTATCAGAACCCATCTTTTCTGGAATCAAATAAACACATTTAAAATGATTTCCTCTGTATAGCCCGTGAATGGTTTTCCATTTGAAAGATGTAAATTTCAGGTGGATCCTGGCACCCTATTAAACAGTTTAAATGTGTTTTAATTGATCGGGAAGAGTTGTTTTTAGCATTGCTGCTGTTTCTACTTAACTGAAAGCATTACAAGCGTTGGCTTTTTCTTTCTTGTTTCAGACACTAACGTTTTCATATTGTGTTTTCAGACAAAAGGCACTGAGAGATAAGTACTGTGTTGGCTTCATATTTCTTGTCCTATATGCAGCTGTACGAAGAGATTTTTTTACATGAACTACGTCAAATTTAATGAAATCAACAGAATATAAACCTGTTTCTGTAGTTTTTCTTCTGTCTAGGGGTGAAAAAAAAGGGGGGGGGGGTGTTTATGTTGCACTTCTTGATAAATGGGATAAAATATTAATATTTTAATATTTTTGCTAACAGGATGAATTTAGCTCCTCTCTGTAAATTTTGCAAAGAAGAAAAAGTCAAACAACAGATGAACAGATTTCCTCATTTTATTTTGACCACTTAAACGTTATCAACAGTAATATTCTGATGTCAGAGTGCAAGTAAAACAACATGAGGTGTCAGTATATGAAAAGAAGGCTTTATTCATATGTTTGCTTAAAGTGACAATGTTTGAACGAAGAAGTTAATTGCAAAGCAAATGATTTGAGCATCACAGGACTGAGACGAAACACGACTGATTCATGTGTAACTAAGGAATAATATGCTGCCATCATGATGCCATGACACTCAGCACAACTCTGCTCGTTAGCCCTTCATTTCACACAGCTGTGTTGCAGCACGGAAACTTACACAACCTGCACGACAACAGCCCCGGAGGAACACCATTCACCATCCCTCATACAAGCTTTCATTCACACCTGCAACTTCATCCCCCAACTTGCTCTACACTCACGCGTCTCATCTCTGCAACATGAAGGCAAACTTACAAACACATTCACACATTACGCCTTTCTGGATTAACAACTCAGCAACGCAACATTGCTTCTGCAAAACACACACAACACCGCAATCACAGCAACCTAGACTGCGAGCTACAATCGTATTTTCATCCAAACGAGCCGTCCTCCGAGCTGGGAGACTTGCATAGATTTCTACGCGGAACCGGCTGCTGCTCGACTGGCCAGGGACCGTCTGCAAATTGTAACACAGACAAAAGAATTAAAGGAAAAATATTCAATAATTACAATATGACATGTTGGAATGCCACCAAACTCACAGTACTTATAAATCATCTCATATTGATCTTACTGCAGCTCTTATTTTGGTAAAAAAAAAAAAAAAAAAAAAATTTAAAAATATATATATAGTTTTCCCTTTTCATATTTTTTAACTGTTGCAAACTGCAGACGGTCCCTGCCCAGTCGAGCACCGGCAGGTTCTGCATAGAGCCCAATGCAAGTCTCCCAGCTCGGAGGATGGCTCGTTTGGAGGAAAATACCATTGTAGGAACTGTCTTCCTTAACCATTCTGGGTCTCTTCAATTTACTACACGTTTGGGTCATCAGAAAACAAAAAAATTCTCCAAAATTTCTTATACAGTAACATTACAGATATTTGTCTCCACTCCTGTTGGCCTTTAAGAAAAGTCCAATTCAAATTTTTAATGTTCTTTGAGAGAAACTGTTTCTTTTTTTAAAAAAGAAAATCATCCCATATGGGGTAGCACAACCCTAAATAGTGGCCAGAAAATTAAAGGATTAATTACACAAAAAGGCAGAAAAACATCTCTAATGACCAACAAGGGTTAAGAAAAAAGTAATTTTCTTTTATTTATCAGAATCCATCTTTTCTGGAATCAAAAAATTACATTTAAAATGATTCCCTCTGTATAGCCCGTTAATGGTTTTCCATTTGAAAGATTTAAATTTCAGGTGGATCCTGGCACTCTATTAAACAGTGTAAATGTGTTTTAATTGATCAGGAAGAGTTGTGTTTAGCATTGCTGCTGTTTCTACTTAACTGAAAGCCTTACAAGCGTTGGTTTTCTCTTTCTTGTTTCAGACAGCTAAAGTTTTCATATTGTGTTTTCAGACAAAAGGCACTGAGAGATAAGTACTGTGTTGGCTTCATATTTCTTGTCCTATATGCAGCTGTACGAAGAGATTTTTTTACTATAAACCTACGTCAAATTTAATAAATCAACAGAATATAAACCTGTTTCTGTAGGTTTTTCTTCTGTCTAGGGGTGAAAAAAGGGGGGGGGGGGTGTTTATGTTGCACTTCTTGATAAATAGGATAAAATATTAATATTTTAATATTTTTGCTAACTAGGATGAATTTAGCTCCTCTCTGTAAATTTTGCAAATAAGAAGAAGTCAAACAATGGATGAACAGATTTCTCATTTATTTGGCCACTTAAAAGTTATCAACAGTAATATTGTGATGTCAGAGTGCAAGTAAAACAACATGAGGTGTCAGTATATGAAGAGAAGGCTTTATTCATATGTTTGCTTAAAGTGAACGTGTTTAAGTTAATTGCAAAGCAAACTGATTTGAGCATGACAGGACTGAGACGAAACACTGACTGATTCATGTGTAACTAAGGAATAATATGCTGCCATCATGATGCCAGGCCGATTTAACAGAGAAACCTTTTCCATCATGCGGCACTTTAAGGGTGTGTCATTGCAAGCATTATCCAGATGTTTAGCATTGAAAATGAAAACAATGAATGAATGAATGAATGAAATCCGAGTTGTGAAGTCCTGCATAAATCCATGTTGCAGCAGCAGCAGCAGCAGCGCCCTCTGCTGTTTTTCAAGACAAGTGTAAAAGCTTACAGCACCTGGTATTCCCAGGCGGTCTCCCATCCAAGTACTGACCAGGCCCGACCCTGCTTAGCTTCCGAGATCAGACGAGATCGGGCGTGTTCAGGGTGGTATGGCCGTAAGCAACAGCTTCCCCTTCTCGCCATCTTTTTATACTGCACATGACGACACTCAGCACAACTCTGCTCGTTAGCCATTCATTTCACACAGCTGTGTTGCAGCACGGAAACTTACACAACCTGCACGACAACAGCCCCGGAGGAATACCATTCACCATCCCTCATACAAGCTTTCATTCACACCTGCAACTTCATCCCCCAACTTGCTCTACACTCACGCGTCTCATCTCTGCAACATGAAGGCAAACTTACAAACACATTCACACATTACGCCTTTCTGGATTAACAACTCAGCAACGCAACATTGCTTCTGCAAAACACACACAACACCGCAATCACAGCAACCTAGACTGCGAGCTACAATCGTATTTTCATCCAAACGAGCCGTCCTCCGAGCTGGGAGACTTGCATAGATTTCTACGCGGAACCGGCTGCTGCTCGACTGGCCAGGGACCGTCTGCAAATTGTAACACAGACAAAAGAATTAAAGGAAAAATATTCAATAATTACAATATGACATGTTGGAATGCCACCAAACTCACAGTACTTATAAATCATCTCATATTGATCTTACTGCAGCTCTTATTTTGGTAAAAAAAAAAAAAAATTTTTAAATATATATATAGTTTTTCCCTTTTCATATTTTTTAACTGTTGCAAACTGCAGACGGTCCCTGCCCAGTCGAGCACCGGCAGGTTCTGCATAGAGCCCAATGCAATGCAATCTCCCAGCTCGGAAGGATGGCTCGTTTGGAGGAAAATACCATTGTAGGAACTGTCTTCCTTAACCATTCCTGGGTCTCTTCAATTTACTACACGTTTGGGTCATCGGAAAACAAAAAATTCTCCAAAACTTGTTATACAGTAACATTACAGATATTTTTCTCCACTCCTGTTGGCCTTTAAGAAAAATCCAATTCAAATTTTTAATGTTCTTTGAGAGAAACTGTTTCTTTTTTTTAAAAAAAAGAAAATCATCCCATATGGGGTAGCACAACCCTAAATAGTGGCCAAAACATTCAAGGAAAAATTACATGAGAAGGCAAAAAAACATCTCTAATGACCAACAAAGGGTTGAGAAAAAAGTCATCTTATTTTATTTATCAGAACCCATCTTTTCTGGAATCAAATAAACACATTTAAAATGATTTCTTCTGTATAGCCCCGTTAATGGTTTTCCATTTGAAAGATGTAAATTTCAGGTGGATCCTGGCACTCTATTAAACAGTTTAAATGTGTTTTAATTGATCTGGAAGAGTTGTGTTTAGCATTGCTGCTGTTTCTACTTTACTGAAAGCATTACAAGTGTTGGTTTTTTTCTTTCTTGTTTCAGACGCTAAAGTTTTCATATTGTGTTTTCAGACAAAAGGCACTGAGAGATAAGTACTGTGTTGGCTTCATATTTCTTGTCCTATATGCAGCTGTACGAAGAGATTTTTTTATATAAACCTACGTCAAATTTAATAAAATCAACAGAATATAAACCTGTTTCTGTAGGTTTTCTTCTGTCTAGGGGTGAAAAAAAAGGGGGGGGGGGGGGGTGTTTATGTTGCACTTTTTGATAAATAGGATAAAATATTAATATTTTAATATTTTTGCTAACTGGGTGAATTTAGCTCCTCTCTGTAAATTTTGCAAATAAGAAGAAGTCAAACAACAGATGAACAGATTTCCTCATTTTATTTTGACCACTTAAACGTTATCAACAGTAATATTCTGATGTCAGAGTGCAAGTAAAACAACATGAGGTGTCAGTATATGAAAAGAAGGCTTTATTCATATGTTTGCTTAAAGTGACAATGTTTGAACGAAGAAGTTAATTGCAAAGCAAATGATTTGAGCATCACAGGACTGAGACGAAACACGACTGATTCATGTGTAACTAAGGAATAATATGCTGCCATCATGATGCCATGACACTCAGCACAACTCTGCTCGTTAGCCCTTCATTTCACACAGCTGTGTTGCAGCACGGAAACTTACACAACCTGCACGACAACAGCCCCGGAGGAACACCATTCACCATCCCTCATACAAGCTTTCATTCACACCTGCAACTTCATCCCCCAACTTGCTCTACACTCACGCGTCTCATCTCTGCAACATGAAGGCAAACTTACAAACACATTCACACATTACGCCTTTCTGGATTAACAACTCAGCAACGCAACATTGCTTCTGCAAAACACACACAACACCGCAATCACAGCAACCTAGACTGCGAGCTACAATCGTATTTTCATCCAAACGAGCCGTCCTCCGAGCTGGGAGACTTGCATAGACTTTCTACGCGGAACCGGCTGCTGCTCGACTGGCCAGGGACCGTCTGCAAATTGTAACACAGACAAAAGAATTAAAGGAAAAATATTCAATAATTACAATATGACATGTTGGAATGCCACCAAACTCACAGTACTTATAGATCATCTCATATTGATCTTACTGCAGCTCTTAATTTGGTAAAAAAAAAAAAAAAAAAAGTTTTTAAATATATATATAGTTTTCCCTTTTCATATTTTTTAAGCTGTTGCAAACTGCAGACGGTCCCTGCCCAGTCGAGCACCGCAGGTTCTGCATAGAGCCCAATGCAAGTCTCCCAGCTCGGAGGACGGCTCGTTTGGAGGAAAATACCATTGTAGGAACTGTCTTCCTTAACCATCCTGGGTCTCTTCAATTTACTACACGTTTGGGTCATCGGAAAACAAAAAATTCTCCAAAACTTTCTTATACAGTAACATTACAGATATTTGTCTCCACTCCTGTTGGCCTTTAAGAAAAATCAAATTAAAATTTTTTATGTATTTTGAGAGAAACTGTTTCTTTTTTTAAAAAAAACTCATCCCATATGGGGTAACACAACCCTAAATAGTGGCCAGAAAATTAAAGGATTAATTACACAAAAAGGCAGAAAAACATCTCTAATGACCAACAAGGTTGAGAAAAAAGTCATCTTCTTTTATTTATCAGAACCCATCTTTTCTGGAATCAAATAAACACATTTAAAATGATTTCCTTCTGTATAGCCCGTTAATGGTTTTCCATTTGAAAGATTTAAATTTCAGGTGGATCCTGGCACTCTATTAAACAGTGTAAATGTGTTTTAATTGATCAGGAAGAGTTGTGTTTAGCATTGCTGCTGTTTCTACTTAACTGAAAGCCTTACAAGCGTTGGCTTTTTTCTTTCTTGTTTCAGACAGCTAACGTTTTCATATTGTGTTTTCAGACAAAAGGCACTGAGAGATAAGTACTGTGTTGGCTTCATATTTCTTGTCCTATATGCAGCTGTATGAAGAGATTTTTTTAAATAAACTACAATAAATTTAATGAAATCAACAGAATATAAACCCGTTTCTGTAGTTTTTCTTCTGTCTAGGGGTGAAACAAAGGAAACAAAATGTGTGTTTATGTTGCACTTCTTGATAAATAGGAGAAAATATTAATATTTTAATATTTTTGCTAACTGGGATGAATTTAGCTCCTCTCTGTAAATTTTGCAAATAAGAAGAAGTCAAACAACAGGATGAACAGATTTCCTCATTTATTTGACCACTTAAACGTTATCAACAGTAATATTCTGATGTCAGAGGGCAAGTAAAACAACATGAGGTGTCAGTATATGAAGAGAAGGCTTTATTCATATGTTTGCTTAAAGTGAACATGTTTGAAGTTAATTGCAAAGCAAATGATTCGAGCATCACAGGACTGAGACTAAAGATCACTGATTCATGTGTAACTAATGAATAATATGCTGACATCATGATGCCATGACACTCAGCACAACTCTGCTCGTTAGCCCTTCATTTCACACAGCTGTGTTGCAGCACGGAAACTTACACAACCTGCACGACAACAGCCCCGGAGGAACACCATTCACCATCCCTCATACAAGCTTTCATTCACACCTGCAACTTCATCCCCCAACTTGCTCTACACTCACGCGTCTCATCTCTGCAACATGAAGGCAAACTTACAAACACATTCACACATTACGCCTTTCTGGATTAACAACTCAGCAACGCAACATTGCTTCTGCAAAACACACACAACACCGCAATCACAGCAACCTAGACTGCGAGCTACAATCGTATTTTCATCCAAACGAGCCGTCCTCCGAGCTGGGAGACTTGCATAGATTTCTACGCGGAACCGGCTGCTGCTCGACTGGCCAGGGACCGTCTGCAAATTGTAACACAGACAAAAGAATTAAAGGAAAAATATTCAATAATTACAATATGACATGTTGGAATGCCACCAAACTCACAGTACTTATAATCATCTCATATTGATCTTACTGCAGCTCTTAATTTGGTAAAAAAAAAAAAAAAAAAATTTTTAAATATATATATAGTTTTTCCCTTTTCATATTTTTTAACTGTTGCAAACTGCAGACGGTCCCTGCCCAGTCGAGCACCGGCAGGTTCTGCATAGAGCCCAATGCAAGTCTCCCAGCTCGGAGGATGGCTCGTTTGGAGGAAAATACCATTGTAGGAACTGTCTTCCTTAACCATTCCTGGGTCTCTTCAATTTACTACACGTTTGGGTCATCAGAAAACAAAAAAATTCTCCAAAACTTGTTATACAGTAACATTACAGATATTTTTCTCCACTCCTGTTGGCCTTTAAGAAAAATCCAATTCAAATTTTTAATGTTCTTTGAGAGAAACTGTTTCTTTTTTTTAAAAAAAAGAAAATCATCCCATATGGGGTAGCACAACCCTAAATAGTGGCCAAAACATTCAAGGAAAAATTACATGAGAAGGCAAAAAAACATCTCTAATGACCAACAAAGGTTGAGAAAAAAGTCATCTTCTTTTATTTATCAGAACCCATCTTTTCTGGAATCAAATAAACACATTTAAAATGATTTCTTCTGTATACCCCGTTAATGGTTTTCCATTTGAAAGATGTAAATTTCAGGTGGATCCTGGCACTCTATTAAACAGTTTAAATGTGTTTTAATTGATCAGGAAGAGTTGTGTTTAGCATTGCTGCTGTTTCTACTTTACTGAAAGCATTACAAGTGTTGGCTTTTTTCTTTCTTGTTTCAGACGCTAAAGTTTTCATATTGTGTTTTCAGACAAAAGGCACTGAGAGATAAGTACTGTGTTGGCTTCATATTTCTTGTCCTATATGCAGCTGTACGAAGAGATTTTTTTTATATAAACCTACGTCAAATTTAATGAAATCAACAGAATATAAACCTGTTTCTGTAGTTTTTCTTCTGTCTAGGGGTGAAAAAAGGGGGGGGGGGTGTTTATGTTGCACTTCTTGATAAATAGGATAAAATATTAATATTTTAATATTTTTGCTAACTGGCTAAATTTAGCTCCTCTCTGTAAATTTTGCAAAGAAGAAAAAGTCAAACAACATGATGAACAGATTTCTCATTTATTTGGCCACTTAAACGTTATCAACAGTAATATTGCTGATGTCAGAGTGCAAGTAAAACAACATGAGGTGTCAGTATATGAAGAGAAGGCTTTATTCATATGTTTGCTTAAAGTGACAATGTTTGAACGAAGAAGTTAATTGCAAAGCAAATGATTTGAGCATCACAGGACTGAGACGAAACACTGACTGATTCATGTGTAACTAAGGAATAATATGCTGCCATCATGATGCCAGGCCGATTTAACAGAGTAACCTTTTCCATCATTGCAGGCACTTTAAGGGTGTGTCATTGCAAGCATTATCCAGATGTTGTGCATTGAAAATGAAAACAATGAATGAATGAATGAAATCCGAGTTGTGACGTCCTGCATAAATCCATGTTGCAGCAGCAGCAGCAGCAGCGCCCTCTGCTGTTTTTCAAGACAAGTGTAAAAGCTTACAGCACCTGGTATTCCCAGGCGGTCTCCCATCCAAGTACTGACCAGGCCCGACCCTGCTTAGCTTCCGAGATCAGACGAGATCGGGCGTGTTCAGGGTGGTATGGCCGTAAGCAACAGCTTCCCCTTCTCGCCATCTTTTTATACTGCACATGACGACACTCAGCACAACTCTGCTCGTTAGCCCTTCATTTCACACAGCTGTGTTGCAGCACGGAAACTTACACATCCTGCACGACAACAGCCCCGGAGGAACACCATTCATCATCCCTCATACAAACTTTCATTCACACCTGCAACTTCATCCCCCATCTTGCTCTCCACTCACGCGGCTCATCTCTGCAACATGAAGGCAAACTTACAAACACATTCACACATTACGCCTTTCTGGATTAACAACTCAGCAACGCAACATTGCTTCTACAAAACACACACAACACCGCAATCACAGCAACCTAGACTGCGCGCTACAATCGTCTTTTCATCCAAACGAGCCGTCCTCCGAGCTGGGAGACTTGCATAGACTTCTGTGCGGAACCGGCTGCTGCTCGACTGGCCAGGGACCGTCTGCAAATTGTAACACAGACAAAAGAATAAACGAAAAATATTCAATTATTACAATATGACATCTTGGAATGCCACCAAACTCACAGTACTTATAGATCATCTCATATTGATCTTACTACATCCCTTAATTTGGTAAAGTTTTTTTTTTTAAATAGTTTTTCCTTTCATATTTTTTAAGTGTTGCAAACTGCAGACGGTCCCTGCCCAGTCGAGCACCAGCAGGTTCTGCATAGAGCCCAATGCAATGCAAATCTCCCAGCTCGAAGGACGGCTCGTTTGGAGGAAAATACCATTGTAGGAACTGTCTTACTTAACCATCCTGGGTCTCTTCAATTTACTACACATTTGGGTCATCGGAAAACAATAAATTCTCCAGAACTTGTTATCAGAGATGCCAGTAACGCGTTACAAAGTAACGCGTTACAGTAATCTGACTACATATTTTAAGAAAATATAATCTAACGCGTTAGGATGTCCTACAATGTAATCAAATTACCGTTACTCTTCATATTCGTCCTGCGTCACTTCGGCACTCCCCACTCCTTTCACATATGATTTGAAATCAAGCGCCGTGGACGAAAGTGTATTTATCTAACTCAACACACCTTCTCATTAACGGTGGTACAGAAATTTTATGTACTCGTAAGCATGCAGCTACCTTTCTTCGCTGAAACTTGACCTTTTTTAAATCGACAAACACAAATCATTCACTGCACATGACTTTAGAAAAAAATATGATATAGAAACTTATTACCCTGGTGCATGATGGGAGGTCCGCCTCTCCACTTCCCTCATCAGAACCTATTCCAAACCGAATTGATTTTTTTTTTTAATAAGTCCGTTACTATTTCATTATTTTCTCATGTGTAAACGTAAAACATAATGCAGATTTGTCTTATGCTTAACGAGAGATGTTGCTTTATTTTATTGTTATTCATTTGAATTAATGTACATGATGGTAGGGAAGAAGCACTGAATGATTTACAAAGTTAATAAGAGACTGACTATGTTCATAGAAGGTGAAAAACAATTAAAAGTTACAAGTTGCAAAACATTGTAAAGTCACCATTCGGAACTAATGCACTTTCAGTAAAGTATATGCGAAAAAAAATCGATTGTCATTTTTTTGTTTGGGGGGTTTTAACTAATAAAGTAACTAGTAATCTAACTTAGTTACTTCTAAACCTTAGTAATCAGTAAAGTAACTAGATTACTTTTTAAAGAAGTAATCAGTAATCAGTGGTCAGATTACTTTTTCAAGTAATCTGTGGCATCACTGCTTGTTATACAGTAACATTACAGATATTTTTCTCCACTCCTGTTGGCCTTTAAGAAAAATCCAATTCAAATTTTTAATGTTCTTTGAGAGAAACTGTTTCTTTTTCTTAAAAAAAAAAAAGAAAATCATCCCATATGGGGTAGCACAACCCTAAATAGTGGCCAAAACATTCAAGGAAAAATTACACGAGAAGGCAAAAAAACATCTCTAATGACCAACAAAGGTTGAGAAAAAAGTCATCTTCTTTTATTTATCAGAACCCATCTTTTCTGGAATCAAATAAACACATTTAAAATGATTTCTTCTGTATACCCCGTTAATGGTTTTCCATTTGAAAGATGTAAATTTCAGGTGGATCCTGGCACTCTATTAAACAGTTTAAATGTGTTTTAATTGATCAGGAAGAGTTGTGTTTAGCATTGCTGCTGTTTCTACTTTACTGAAAGCATTACAAGTGTTGGTTTTTTCTTTCTTGTTTCAGACGCTAAAGTTTTCATATTGTGTTTTCAGACAAAAGGCACTGAGAGATAAGTACTGTGTTGGCTTCATATTTCTTGTCCTATATGCAGCTGTACGAAGAGATTTTTTTTATATAAAACCTACGTCAAATTTAATAAAATCAACAGAATATAAACCTGTTTCTGTAGGTTTTCTTCTGTCTAGGGGTGAAAAAAAAAGGGGGGGGGGGGGTGTTTATGTTGCACTTTTTGATAAATAGGATAAAATATTAATATTTTAATATTTTTGCTAACTGGGTGAATTTAGCTCCTCTCTGTAAATTTTGCAAATAAGAAGAAGTCAAACAATGGATGAACAGATTTCATTTTGGCCACTTAAAAGTTATCAACTGTAATATTGTGATGTCAGAGTGCAAGTAAAACAACATGAGGTGTCAGTATATGAAGAGAAGGCTTTATTCATATGTTTGCTTAAAGTGAACGTGTTTAAGTTAATTGCAAAGCAAACGATTTGAGCATGACAGGACGGAGACGAAACATGACTGATTCATGTGTAACTAAGGAATAATATGCTGCCATCATGATGCCAGGCCGATTTAACAGAGAAACTTTTCCATCATGCGGCACTTTAAGGGTGTGTCATTGCAAGCATTATCCAGATGTTTAGCATTGAAAATGAAAACAATGAATGAATGAATGAAATCCGAGTTGTGAAGTCCTGCATAAATCCATGTTGCAGCAGCTGCAGCAGCGCCCTCTGCTGTTTTTCAAGACAAGTGTAAAAGCTTACAGCACCTGGTATTCCCAGGCGGTCTCCCATCCAAGTACTGACCAGGCCCGACCCTGCTTAGCTTCCGAGATCAGACGAGATCGGGCGTGTTCAGGGTGGTATGGCCGTAAGCAACAGCTTCCCCTTCTCGCCATCTTTTTATACTGCACATGACGACACTCAGCACAACTCTGCTCGTTAGCCATTCATTTCACACAGCTGTGTTGCAGCACGGAAACTTACACATCCTGCACGACAACAGCCCCGGAGGAACACCATTCACCATCCCTCATACAAACTTTCATTCACACCTGCAACTTCATCCCCCATCTTGCTCTCCACTCACGCGGCTCATCTCTGCAACATGAAGGCAAACTTACAAACACATTCACACATTACGCCTTTCTGGATTAACAACTCAGCAACGCAACATTGCTTCTACAAAACACACACAACACCGCAATCACAGCAACCTAGACTGCGCGCTACAATCGTATTTTCATCCAAACGAGCCGTCCTCCGAGCTGGGAGACTTGCATAGACTTCTGTGCGGAACCGGCTGCTGCTCGACTGGCCAGGGACCGTCTGCAAATTGTAACACAGACAAAAGAATTAAACGAAAAATATTCAATTATTACAATATGACATCTTGGAATGCCACCAAACTCACAGTACTTATAGATCATCTCATATTGATCTTACTACACCCCTTAATTTGGTAAAGTTTTTTTTTTTAAATAGTTTTTCCTTTCATATTTTTTAAGTGTTGCAAACTGCAGACGGTCCCTGCCCAGTCGAGCACCAGCAGGTTCTGCATAGAGCCCAATGCAATGCAAATCTCCCAGCTCGAAGGACGGCTCGTTTGGAGGAAAATACCATTGTAGGAACTGTCTTCCTTAACCATCCTGGGTCTCTTCAATTTACTACACATTTGGGTCATCGGAAAACAATAAATTCTCCAAAACTTGTTATACAGTAACATTACAGATATTTTTCTCCACTCCTGTTGGCCTTTAAGAAAAATCCAATTCAAATTTTTAATGTTCTTTGAGAGAAACTGTTTCTTTTTCTTAAAAAAAAAAAGAAAATCATCCCATATGGGGTAGCACAACCCTAAATAGTGGCCAAAACATTCAAGGAAAAATTACACGAGAAGGCAAAAAAACATCTCTAATGACCAACAAAGGTTGAGAAAAAAGTCATCTTCTTTTATTTATCAGAACCCATCTTTTCTGGAATCAAATAAACGCATTTAAAATGATTTCTTCTGTATACCCCGTTAATGGTTTTCCATTTGAAAGATGTAAATTTCAGGTGGATCCTGGCACTCTATTAAACAGTTTAAATGTGTTTTAATTGATCAGGAAGAGTTGTGTTTAGCATTGCTGCTGTTTCTACTTTACTGAAAGCATTACAAGTGTTGGTTTTTTCTTTCTTGTTTCAGACGCTAAAGTTTTCATATTGTGTTTTCAGACAAAAGGCACTGAGAGATAAGTACTGTGTTGGCTTCATATTTCTTGTCCTATATGCAGCTGTACGAAGAGATTTTTTTTTATATAAAACCTACGTCAAATTTAATAAAATCAACAGAATATAAACCTGTTTCTGTAGGTTTTCTTCTGTCTAGGGGTGAAAAAAAAGGGGGGGGGGGGTGTTTATGTTGCACTTTTTGATAAATAGGATAAAATATTAATATTTTAATATTTTTGCTAACTGGGTGAATTTAGCTCCTCTCTGTAAATTTTGCAAATAAGAAGAAGTCAAACAATGGATGAACAGATTTCCTCATTTTATTTTGGCCACTTAAAAGTTATCAACAGTAATATTCTGATGTCAGAGTGCAAGTGAAACAACATGAGGTGTCAGTATATGAAGAGAAGGCTTTATTCATATGTTTGCTTAAAGTGAGCATGTTTGAACGCAGAAGTTAATTGCAAAGCAAATGATTTGAGCATCACAGGACGGAGACGAAACATGACTGATTCACAACACCGCAATCACAGCAACCTAGACTGCGAGCTACAATCGTATTTTCATCCAAACGAGCCGTCCTTCGAGCTGGGAGATTTCTATGAGGAACCGGCTGCTGCTCTACTGGCCAGGGACCGTCTGCAAATTGTAACACAGACAAAAGAATTAAAGGAAAAATATTCAGTAATTACAATATGTCATGTTGGAATACCACCAAACTCACAATACTAATAAATGATCTCATATTGATCTTACTACAGCTTTTACTAAGCTTTTACACTTTTACACTTGTCTTGAAAAACAGCAGAGGGCGCTGCTGCGACATCTGTCAACACAGAGTGATAAAGACCACATGGACTTTTAGCTGACTTGACATCATTTCTTTCTTTTTTAATATTAAAATCATTCCCTACACTGGGAAGATTGAGAAAGATGCTGCTTCACAACTGTTCTTGAATGCATCACTGGTGTGGTGTGTATAAAGCAGCAGTATCCCTACTTTTTTTAATGAATTGGTCATTGTGTGTGTGTGTGTGTGTGTGTGTGTTTTACAGTTTCTTCTGCTGTAAATGTGTTAATTGGTAGTTGATGCCGAAGTTGCATGCTATAAATGAAGTGTTGCATTTGTTGGTTTTGATTTGACCTTGCTTTTTACTAATGTGTCTGTAGTCTGTCGTCTTAAAGATAAAGTAACTGGTAATTTGGTTTATTTTTGGGGTCAATGAGACTCTAAAAGAGCCGTTTGGAACTTTTCAATGTGCTCAATCATTACAAGCCAGCGTAACTTAAAGGAATGACTCACATTACTAATGAACATAGAAATACAACATCAAAACATGTTCGGGATTAGCTTTAAATGGTATTTTCATGTTGTCCTCTCTCACTTACGGTCATACCACCCTGAACATGCCCTGATCTCGTAAGCTAAGCAGGGTCGCATTACTGTCATATTCAGAATTATGTAATTCTGTATTTTGGAAGATCACACATGTAACTGAAATAAGTTAAATGTGCAGCCTGCATGTTTGATTATAATAGCCTCCATACCTTGAGCCATTTTACAAGCAGCTCACCAGAGATCCCATTTCTTCTTTTTAACTAGTATTAAGAAAGATTAAAGATTTTTCCTCAGCTACAAAGGGAATGAATGATAACAATAATGTAGCAATGTGGAACAAAACATTTAATATAATAACAAAAATAGGCACAAAAATGGTTCACATATCAGAGTATGTTACAGAGCAAGTACAATACTGTATTCATAGAAAAAAAAACACAGATATGACCAACTATATGATGTACAAAGTTAAGTTTTTCAAGTCCGGCAGTTGTTTTCTCAACATCGTGTGTGAATAATGATGTTGTTCGGGGAATTTGAGCCTACAGTAGAAAGAAAATTTTGACAAGATGATGCTGAGGGTCCATCAGTCAAATCCTCCTAAAAGACAAATCTCAGTCTCTAATTAGGAATTTGCATAGCTTCAGCTGTAAATTCAGTCCTGGTATGGAACCACTGCATTTACTCCTCCTGTTCCCAAGTCAGAAATCCAACTTGTATTTGGAGAAAGTATATCTGGTCAGTAGCACTTTTGTCTGGAGAGAACAACAAATGAGATGCAAAATCATCAATAACTTCATTTAATGTAAATAAATACACAAAGATGAGAGCATAAGTTTATAATATAAGTCATAATCGCCTTACTAAACAGGTATAAGTTATAACTTGAGCATGACAAAGTATAGTGTCATACCAGCTTGTGTGACCCTTCTCAGTCTTCCTTCAGGTTGTCGATGAGTTCCTGTGTCTGTTGGGCCAGCCTTCTCTTCTCAGCCTGCTGCTTCTTCAAGACGGCCTCAGCTTTCTTACTCTGGTAGATTTTGACCCCTGCGAACGCCAAACACAGCACCAGTGTCTTCAAAGCCAGGATGTAAAAGAGCAGGGGGACATTGTCCAAAGCCTGAGAACAGAAAGGATGGACTTGTCAATGTCATAACAATTTCCTTAATAGAAATATATTGTTGAGTTAGGAACTATGATGGAAAAGATTATTCTGGAACAGTCAAGAACCCTGGAGATGTTTCTCTCCCCCTCCCTTGTCACCCACCAGAGGCCTCAGCTGTCTACTGTACATGGGAGGTGGGAGTTAATTTGGTCACAGAGAGAGAGGCAGCGCGTGAAAGAGAGAAACAGCTGCACACTATGTTCATTCTAATCTATAGCTGCAAAAGGACACATGCTTCACCAAATCTAATTGACAGCCCGTATAACTAAAAGTAATTCTGGAAATTATGTACAAAATTTAACAGAATCAAAGGCTCTCTTGTTAGCTATTAACACTCTTAAATTCGGCGTACTTATAATTCAATACGTGGCTGCTGTTGCTGAAATTCTCAGCCCTCACAACCGTTTTGGTTGTTTTTTTTTTAACAACTTTCTGACGTTAATGAAAACGGATTGCGAATGAGCTACCCAAGATGCTGTGGGAATATTAGCTTTGTAATCGCGACAAACAAGACAAATTTAGAAAAATACAGGATTTTAAAAGAAACTGTATCTTATCATACTAGCACACCGTGAAGTTTGTTCGTAGGAAATATACATTGTAGTTTATTTACCTTCCAGTTGATCATCTTTGCAGCTTTAAAGTTAACGACCTAGCTTACTCTAACAGCTGCAAAGCTATCCCGTTAAAGCTTGTCCAAAAGAGGTGGGACTGGAAGTAAAAGGCCAATAGAAATGTAGCATGTTCTTGACGTAATTAGTGCTGCATTGAGAGGTCACAAGAAGAGTGAAACTCAAGATTAAGTTTAAAATGAGACGGCCACAGAACAGCTGGTGACAATCATTTTTGAAAGCTTTAAATATTAGAGACACTTGATATAATAAATACAAAGCTGTAATAAATCATTTCAGTTACTTGGGTGAATTGTGAAATATCCTTTGATTGCTACTTCAACAATTTTACCAAATTACATTGAATGCATCCTTGCTGCTAGGCAATGTAGAACCCGCTTGAAGGTTCTAGTAGACCTCCACTAGTATTCACGTTAATACTACTTTACTACAGTCACCTCTAAGTCATAAAGGTACTTGTGCTCAAAACTTTTCCTTTTTAAAACAAAGAAACTATTGTTAATAATCGTTACTAATTGAAACTGCTGAAACTACACGTGGCTATATTTGTCGTGTTTTATGAACGACTTGGAAAAAAAAACAAAAAAAAAACACTTTGGATTGCTAACTCACATGACGTTTTACCTGTTGGCAAAATTACCATAACACATTGGAATTTATCTGTTAAGTTGGATTTCATGGCTTATGTTTGGTTACTTTTTGCTCTGGATTCGTGCTAGTTAAACGGTAACTTTAAAAAAATGGAAGTTGTTTGGGGGAAAAAATTGCTAGCACTGGTGGTGGGAATAATCATTAGTTTTTCAGTTGGTCCTGGAGTAGATATCAACTCGTAAACGAACATAGGCACCTCCACGTCTGGGTATGTAATTTTTGGTGAGTTGTACTGGTTAAAATGGTAAGAAAAAAACTGTATCAGCGCTCACCGTGTTGCGTATTTAAATACATACGTCATGACGTTTGGGTCTGCGTCACGGTGGCCGAGAGGTTAAGGCGTTGGACTCGAAATCCAATGGGGTTTCCCCGCACAGGTTCGAATCCTGTTCGTGACGTAATTTAACCATTTTCTTTTCAATAATTAATGGTTTTATCTAGTCTGCAACATGCCCTTTTTTGTATTAACTTTTAAGGTCATTTTTAAAGATTTAACTCTTTTGACATTAAAATTAATATAGATCTGGTTTAGTGAACCTAATATGCACTGTATTTATTGCAAATCCTATTCAATACAGTTGTGTAGTTGTAAGAAAATGAAGGCAAAAAAAAGTTGCAAGCTTAAGTATAGTATCCATAACATTTCTGCACATTCAATTAGAAAACTGCAGTTTTTAAAGGATTTATTACCTTAGTCCATGATGACTTGTCACATCTTATTCTAAAACCTATCATATACCTACATAATTGTCTTTGGATTTTTAGCCAAGTGGCATAGAAATGAAAATATCGGATTCCACAAGCTCAAGTATAAAAAATGGGCCAAGGTTGCAACTGCTTCACATCATGAGTCCTGCAAATCTCAAAAGAAAACTTATTTTTAGTCAATGGCTCCTTGGACTTTTGCAGGCTTCACAAGGGAAACACATGAGACATAACCATTCAAGATTCCTTGCTTAACTTTGGAATGTATTTTATTAGTTATAGTATTAGTTGGCATGATCACAAGCATATTTCCATAGAATACATAAACAGAAGAGAAACTTTAATGTTAAAATTCCAAGAACACAAATGTACTTGAATTATAACTTAATCCTACAATGAAATATTGAAAACATTACATAATAAGAAGTTAATGATTGACACATGCACTTTTTTTGGTGAAAATTTACCTACAAGACACATTTTCTGATTAGCAAACCAGCCGCAAAGGCTTAATATTCAAGTGTAATGTAACTGAGGTGGATGCTGTGTCAGTTTGTGGTTGTAAACTCGTTAGAGGATTATAACATACTAAAACCATCATGTGTTCTTTTGTGAGTCTTCTCACTGATTCCAACTATCAGCTGAAGAGAAAACAACTGGATGGAAACTAAATATTGGATGGTGACAAACACATTAGCTTTTTGTAAAAAAAAACAAAAACAAAACAAAAAAAACCCTCATTTAACACGTTGCTTTACTATGCTAACAGCTGTTTCTCAGCTTCCTTTGTCAGTACAAAATGACCAACGTTGGCATATTATGATTGTCTTTTTTTTTTTTTTTACCTTGTTTTTACTGAAATTAATGGACCTTCTATGTGATGCAGGGATTATGTCATTGCTGCTTCATTATACTTTTGAAAATAAATAGTTGATGAATAAATAAAAAAAGGTGTCAGTTATCAGTTCATATTTCTATTATGTGTCAAAGTTTGAAACAGTACAACAGGAACAAATTCACCATCCTGGTGCTTTAGAAAGACTTCCAAGAGTGAGACCTATATAAAGTGGAGGGGTTGTCACTAAAATTTAATTACACAGTGACATTTTATGATTTTTAATTTATTTTTTTTTTTCAGTTCTTCTTGATCTGCCTTTCCCATTAAAGATGAAATAATAGATTAATTCGTGCATGGTTCTGCAGCTACATACAGTTAAAAGGATTTAATTGGTTCAGGTCTTACATGCTGTATACTAAGCTCTTGCATATTCCATTTTCATGAAGGCCATTTCACTTTCAACCAGCTGACTGATTTAATATATTCATTTTTATTCTGCCTCTCTTCAGTCCGATGACCCGTCTCTCCAACTGCATCCACAGACATCTTCATCCTACCGCGTAGCAACCATTCTCATACTATCATAAAGTATCATAAAGTACTACAGCAGGACCAAAACCAAATATGGGCTGATTTTATTGAGGATACAAATTCTGACTTTGCTTATTTCAGCTGTTGTTTAGCTGTGTTGTCCTACTAAAAACACATCAGTGAATCATAATTATAGTTAATGCAGGAACTGTCTCATGTGTAATCCACACGTTCCTCCTGCAGCTAAAAATAGTCCAGAGGAAATGCAATGTTGCTCCATTTAAAGAAGGACACATAGTTTATGTGGTATTTTGCCAATAAGTACTAGCTATTATCCTTTAGACTGATAATAGCTTTCTGTCCAGTCTTGGAAAGTCACTCTTTGGCAAATCTAGGGCATTTTTGTGATTTTTATGATCATCGTCTTAGTGATTACATTAACTCCCTGCAGCTCCAACTGAAACTCAGGAGCTAAACAGACCACCCTGTTCTGGTATGAATATGCGATATGCTTCACGATCGAAATGTGGCCAGTAATAAAACCTCAAAGTGCCCCAATCTCGACCTCGTTTGTTTACTCTTCCCGGTCATGAGTGAATCTGTGCCATCTTTCACTCAGGACATCTATTTTGCCAGCTGATGCATGCCAACTCTGCATCACTCTTTGTCTTCACTATTCTTTTATCACATCCAGCATTTTGTAGAGAGAGCCAAAGAAACTACATAAAAGCCTCCCTCCTGCTCAACAGTCATAATGCTGTTTCCAGTAAATAAAAAAAAGAGGTAGGGTGTTGCCGTAGATATCGTCCTCTAGTCATTCCCTTCCCAGTATCTGCAGATTACTTCCTTGTGGCTACAATTGCTTTCCCAGGAAACCTTTAACAACACAGGAGAACAGTTCCTGCACTCGTTGCCACCTCGATGCTCAGGACGTCCCCGTCCTCTGACACAGTGGGAGGCTCAGGGAGGAGGAGCCTCGGTCCTCCCTCGCTCACAGTGATCATCAGTGGACAGTGGTACTCAGAACCGCCCCCTGTGGTTTGTTCTAGACATGGTGAGTGGCAGAGACACTGAGGAGAGGGAGGACACCTCCCAGTAGAGAGAACGAGACAGGAAGAGCTGGTAGAGGATCACCATGGAGATGGACTGACAGAGGATCACGCCGATTGTCACCACCTATAAGAAGCAGAGAAGTAGTCTGAAAATACATATCTGAAATATTATTTATTATATTTGTAAGCACTTATTCACACATCTATATTCAGTCTTTTTGGATTGGAAATTTTCTCCAAAACAAGTGGCATGCGCTCAAACCTTCTCTCTCTGGTGCTCATTGAAAATTGCAGACATAAGGACGAGTATGGGATGACAGAGGAACCACAGGAAGCAGCCCTGCAGAGAGAACAGAGACAACATGAGCACCTGAGAAGCTGTAAGCATATAGCTTTTATGTCTAGAGGCTGCTGCAGCGCATAGTGTTGTTACCTTGGCAAAGCTGAGGTAAAAGTCTCTCTTCAGGGTGCTTCTCTCAGTGGAGGTGATCTGGTAGAGGACAGAGGCCAGCAGGAGGGCCAGACATACTCTCAGAGCCATCAGGAGGAGACCTGCCAGACTCTGCTGGGCATGGTAGCTGTGATGTTCACTCTCAGATTCTGAATACTGCTCCCACAGCAGCAGCACTCCCTGTAAGTCACAGCTGGGTGAAATCCCCTCGGTCTGAACACATCCCGAAGCAGATTATTTTAAAACAAAAATGAAAATTATCAGCGTAAATGACCTTCATACCTGTATGATGACCCCACCAACAGCAACAGCTGTGGAGGCTGGAGACTGCTCCCACTGCAGAGGTCTGGACTGAGGCTTCCTGCCTCGGCTCAGAGTCCAACCCATACACAGGCTCAGTAGCATGTACAGCATGGATACCTGGGACACCATATCCCAGACTGCATAAAAAATAAGGAAAAACGTTACTGGATAGTTAAAAAAGGGACATTTGTAGGAACATTAATTCATTTTTTATAGTTATCCAACTTGCAATGAGACATGAACACATACACTCTGCTAGACTGCCAATCAGTGGGATACCAGTACCATCTCTGGAGTACCTGCAGAGAACAGAACTTAAACTGAGAAAAAAGAAATTAAATTGAATCTTCAAATCTGGGATTCACTGACTACCAGAACCTACCTGGCAAGGTGGATGTAGTTGCAGAGAGCAGAGCAGCCCTGCAAAGCCAGCGCAGTTGTCAGCACTCTGAGGACGGTGTGCATGGGACCCCCTTTCTTTAATGCCTGGTATAGAGGCTGGATGTAGATGCAGGAGGCTACGAAGTAGGCCAGAATGAGGAGGAAGTAGAAGCTGTGCAGACCTGAGGAATTAAAACAAGTCAAGAGGAAACATTTTGTCCCACAAGAATGATGCAAGTCCTACAGGATCAATCCCTGCAGATTTTATATGCAATACCTTGAGGTTGTGGTACAACTGTAATGTAATTACCACTGCAGAGTTCAGATCTGATATTTCTAACAATTAGACCTGAAATAGGTTGATTAGTTGCTTAGCCACACCAAAAACACTACATTTCCCAGAATCCTAATGTAAGCAACTGGATCCCATTTCACACACTTCCCCAGACTCCATAATGCGCCTAACATGTCCTACTGTCTGCCAGCGGCTGGAGTGTTTGGGGTGTCTCACCTGTCTCCTCTGCACTGAAGTGCTCCAGAGGGTTTCCAGCAGAGTCAGCATTAAACAGCAGGACAGTAAACGTAAGATCAGCATGAGACGGAATCACTGCGTTTTCCTTAAGAGAAATGGACAACAAAAACACAAAAGAGGGGAAAAAAATACTCTTTTTACAGTTACAACAACAGACCTAGATTAACTTGCGAAAACAACCAGATCCCAACCTCACACTTGTTCTTCAGGTTCAGGAAAAATAACTAAACAAAAGAATTACCCAAGCTAGTTTTATGTGCTGTATAAGCATCTTGTTATCTCATTGCTAAAGGATAATATCTATGTCACAACAATGCTGAGTTACAGGCAAAATTACACCATATGGAAGACAAGTAGACACTAGACATCATGAGTGTGTGTAGACAGAGGATGTGACGTTCAATAAAAACATTCAGTGAACAATCAGCGGCCTAAACATAAAAAGGGTGCCCATATTTAGTAAAAATCTTCTTTCCTTTTAAAACATACCCTTTTTTAAGTGCTAGACTGCGAAATATTTCCCTGATTGTTACTGGTTCCTGGACTTCCTTCTACTTTAGTGCAACCGAAGCTGCATCAGTGAAATCCCACATTAACAATAAAGACTAATAATGTTATTCTACTCTGTTACTACTAAATCTAATTTTACTTTTTTTGCGAATTAATGAAGCTCACACCTCTGATATTTTTTGTATGGTTATAGCTTCTAACAATGATCAGGAAAAGATGATGCTCCAGCTTTAGGTGACAAGACATCACCAGTCTTACATTGCTTTGGTCCCCTTCCATTGGTATCTGTGTTGGGTTTCTTAGCCTTTAACTCTGTCAGTTCATATCTTCAATAAATACAGATCAGGAATCAAACCTGCCCGTTTTATTATTCCATCAGTCTCAGCTTAATTTGGGTAATAAATTCCCCAACTGTGCTGAGCTCAGCCCCAAATAGCTCCTCACTGACCATCTTTCCTCATCCTCAGTAACCATGACGTTACTTTCAAACTTTTCTTGTACCACCCTGAATGAGATTTCATGCAGAGACAATCAGTTCTTATTTAGTGTCACTGTAAAGCTTTCATATAATAGTAATGATCAACATTTTTACACAACAGGAGGGTCTGAACAACTTGCTGTTGCAGGGTGGGAATATTCTCCGTTACCTGGCATGTGTATCTGTCAGCATACAGGAACTGCCAGGCTGTGGGAGAAGACTGATGAGGGATCGTCTGGTTGTGTTCGTCCTGGGTGAGAGAAACTGAAGCAGGAGGAGGGGAAAGAAGGAAAAAGAAATCAATTCTGCATCATGTTCATCCAATCAGACATCAAATCCTGGTTCTTACTAGTGAAATGGGCTTTGCTGAGCCTCTCGGAACAGCTCAGATTATCCAGATCTGGATCCATATCCTGATACAGCAGCAGTCTGGACTCCTTCTCTGCAGCCAGGGGTGGATTGTCCAGTCGGCAAACCAACAGACTATTGTCACCTGAGTAAAAGATGAGGCTTTAATAGTGCACATCAATCAATGTGCTGACAATAAAACGCAAAGGCTGCATTATCTGTCTGTGCAGCTGTTCACAGTTGATGTACTTAGATGGTGATGAAACAACTATTACATTTAAAATACGTGCATGCAAAGTTCCCAGCACAACTGGCTGGTCAAGAAGCTTTTCACATGCTTACAGAAAGAAACTACTTAACCTCATCTATATCCTAACCAGACTAGTTAAAAAAAAAAAAAAAAAGACAGCCTCATTTTGGATCATTTCCTTGTGATGATCTAAAGCTTTAAGAAAGCTGGTTCTTTTACATTTAATAACAATAAGGCATGGGATGAAAAGAGGCAAATGACAAACTAAAGCACTAAACGTTTAAAAACTAAGTCTGATAACTTAGTAAATATCTCATATGAACTAGAACAGGCGCTGATTAAAGTGATGTCACTGATAACAACGTCAGTGCAAACGTTTTTATGTAAACTCCAGCGAAATAACAAGACAAGAACACCAAACAAATGCTGAGAATTGAATCAACACAATGTGAACGACAGTACTGAAGATTGGCTTCCTGTGTAACAGCTGAACTGACACGTTAGCAGCAGTTTCACCTCAGCATCGTTACCTTGGTACATGAATTTCGTGATGAACTGGCCCTTCTGCTGTCTCGCCGCTTCGCTCTTAAAAAGTCCGCTCACAGTTTTCCCACAAGCCTCCGAACAGAGCAGCACTACGGCTACAAGTGTGGCTAAGAAACGCCACATTTTCCACAAATGTAGTCTAACGATATCAGCAAATAAACGTTAGCTAATCAATTCAATGAGCCACGGAGCAATAAGTAAACCAGGTGCGTCATGACGTCCACAGTTAGCTGGCATGAAACCGGAAGTGGATGTTTAAAAATTAAAGTACCTCTTCTTCTACTTCTCATTATTATTATTAGTGGCATTTAGCTATTATTCATTTATATTTTCTTATTCTTCAGAGTATATTTTTTCTTCTTTTTTTCTCTAGTCTATGGTATTAAATGAGAATTGGTTCTCAATGACTTATCTGGTTAAGGTTAAGCAAATGTTAATAATGATTACACCAGGAATCAAACTAAATCTTGGATTAGATTATGTAGTGTCTAACAGTATTACAGGTACAGGTATTATATTACAGGTGTGTTGGTTGCTGCCATTTGAAAAATAAATACATGCATGCTGTATGTCAACAGATTTTGCTGTCGAATGGCATCCCGTTCCTCAATCATGGTTGTGCTGGTCACTCTAGCACGAGCTGATCAGCTGAGATGACAACTGAGCTCAAAGCAGGCCATTTGATTCAGTTCACTTCCAAATTCTGTACTCTGTGATGATCCTGGCTCTGCTGGAAATAATATTTGGTCCCAGATTCTGGAGATATTCTATCAACACTCACTCCAGAATTTCATTTTGATGTCTGCCAGTTATGTGCCAATCAATGTCTGTGACTTGCTCACACCTGGACAGCGTTTGAATCTCAAAACAACAGTTAACACCAACAAGAGAATGTTGAATATTGCAGGGGATTTTGGCAAATCTTTGGAGGGGAGGGGAATACTGACACCTATATCTTCAGCTGTATTACCACATGATACTTTTATTTATTTATTTATTTCTTTTTTAGCTTGTCCTGTCCATCATGGTAGCAGCAGAATGATGGTCTGGCTGCTGAGCTGTGCTGAACTAATTTGCTTTCCCAAAGGGAGCTTTATTGGTAAAAGGCTCCTCTTGATAATCTGAGCCCCACACCCACACAGAGGGTGGGAGAGGAAGGCCCCAGCCAGAGGCCACTGTGAGCCAAGATCAGCCATTCAGGGTGGCCAATGCAAAGAGCCAAGCATGATACTTACAAGTTATACCTTGTTGTAAAGGTGATAAGGTAAGGTAATAATACCAATTAGTATTATTAAAGCCTCTGTAGAGGCATGGCCACATAATAATACCAATTAGTTTTATTAAAGAAGGAAAATAATCAACAAAAACATACTTTTCCTTACTTTTTGTGCCAAGTTGAGTTGTTTTCTATCTAATTTTGATGGGGTTTTTTTATCTTCATGTATTTATTTTGTGGCAGTTTTTGTTTTGTATAAATTGCTGATCGATGTCACATTTAATGTTTCAGCCACACACACACACACACCTTGTTCCATGTATATTTTTTGTGTCAATTTTGTGTCTCATTATGTACTTCATGTGCTCATCATCTTCAGTTGCTGTGTAATGTAATGTGTAATGTTATCCTGATTACTATTAAATTGTAAATATAATAAAATTCTTTCATCCCTTTTTTTGGCCTAATTTGGTCATTTTACACATATTGGTCATTTAATTTCTTTTTTGTTATTTTGATGGCTGATTTTAGGTGTATTGTACTTTCCTATTTTGTTTTTTGTATTTTTCTAGATTGTAAATATACACAATACACCGAGATGCTCAGGTCAGTAAATTGGTCATGATTTAAAAGTAGTCTATTAAAAACTCTTATTTTGAAAATAATGTCCGGTTATTGTACAGTTATTTTAGCAAGCTTGAAGCTGTTGCCTCCCCACTTGCCAACGTTGACAGTTTGACTGACATGAGAATACCACAATCAAATCACCCGAGAGTTCATGCGTCATACGTACTAACCAATAAGAGAGTAGGAAAAAAATGTACAAGCACTGAGTGTCCCGCCTATTTTCAACGTGTCAACACTGCCGTAAAACGGCCTATGACTGTCGTGCGCAACACAATGCCGCTACTGTACGGACAAAATAGAGCTTCTGCACTTTGAGTCAGTTTTTTGGCCAACTGTGTCAACATGAGAGTATAAAACAAGTTATAGCGTCCTTATAAGATATTTAGGGGACATTAATGTGCGGTGACAGCTTGTTGACAAGAGGATGGACTTCAGCAGGACTGTTCTTGTGACTGGAGGCTCTGGATTCATGTGAGTTTACATTTAATCGGTAGAAAAGTCTAAATTTAAGAGACGTATGTGCATTTTTAGGTATAAGGAACAGAGAAATGTGTCGGCTACTGTAAGACATGATATGGTGTTTTGAACGAGTGTTTAATTTGCAGTGGCTCCCATTTGGTGTGTTCACTGGTCAACAAACACCCGGAATGGAGGGTTATTAACCTGGATAATGTAAGTCTTCCTTGTATGGACATTGTCAGAGTCCATAACTTTATAAATCTCTCAACTTTGGAATTTTTCTTCTTTGGCTTGCAAAAATATATCACATTAACCTTATCTTGCAGCTGGATTACTGCTGCAGCCCAAGGAGTTTAGAAAGCATTGAAGACAAAAATAACTACACCTTTATCAGGGTACAGTAAAAGCTAATTGAGTGTCCTCAATGAAAACTATAACAATTAGTTATATTTCTCATCATGCTTTGCATGCTAAAAGTACACACCTACTTAAACGTATTCATGTCTCAAACAGGGAGATGTGTGTAACTCGCGGCTGATGAATCACATCTTCAAAACAGAAAACATTGACGTCATCTTTCACCTGGCAGCCAAAACACACGTTGGTGAGAAGCTGTCAGCCAAATTAAAGCAACGCTTTAACAGTGTTATTCAGTCCAGCCACTCAGTCACAGCTTTGTTTTTCTTCCTTCAGAGGCATCCTTTGAATCCCCGTCCAGTTTCCAGCATGTAAACGTTGACGGTACCAGAGTTTTACTTGCAGCTGCCCATCAGGCCGGACACCAACCACAGCGCTTCATCTACGTCAGCACTGATGAAGTGTATGGAGGGAGTCTGGAGGAGGTCTGTTAGCTCTATCTTGTTTCTAATCCAGCTGATGGATTTGGGTTTGTAGGTTAAGTTGTGACTTGGATTGTGGGTGTTTGCTCTTTAGGTGTTTGATGAGAGCAGTCCAGTGAGGCCCACCAACCCGTATTCTGCCACGAAAGCAGCAGCGGAGTATCTGGTTAGGTCCTACTGGGACCAGTATCAGGTAAAATAAAGTTCAGGCTGGCAGGTTTCCTTCTAGTCTTAAATCTGATCCAGATTTTTTTTTTACCCAGTTTCCCATCATCATTACCAGAAGCAACAACATCTACGGGCCCAGACAGTTTACTGAGAAGGTATTTTATCATTATAGACTCTACTTTTAAATTTAATTATTGTTACATCTGCAGTTTTATGTACTAAATAAATCTTTATCTCTTAGGTTATTCCAAGGTTTCTCACCCTTCTGCAGATGAATAAGAAATGGTGTGTTTCACCTTACCGAACTCCTTTTGTAGTTGCAGGACAAAATGAAAAACAAATCAGAGTGAATTCAGTGTGTCCTCTGTGCTGCAGCACCATTCAGGGGACTCTCCCAATATCCCGCCATTTCCTGTTTGTCAGTGATGCCATCAACGCCTTCCTGCTGGTACTGGAGAAAGGGATTGTGGGAGAAATCTACAATGTAGGGACAAGCTGTGAAATTCCCATCGTTCAGCTGGCGCAGGAACTTGTGAAGATGGTGAGTTTAGGCAGCTGTAATTCAGCACTGCAGAGTGTAAAGAAGACGAACGTGTGGCTTCCTTTCAGGTGAAGAATGTACCGGACTCTGAGGTGAACGACTGGCTCGAGTTTGTGCCAGACAGGTGAGTAAACGAGCGTAGCCTGTTTTGAGCTTTAAAAAAATGTTTGCTTTTAGAACTTAAGCCACAGTTTTGGTTTGAATGATCCCGTAGGCCGCGGGTCGACCTGTGTTACCCAATCAAAAGCGAGAAGCTGCATCACCTGGGCTGGAGAGCAGAAGTGTCCTGGGCGGAAGGCATCAGACATACTGGTATGGTAGCACACTCCCCAAACATTTAAAAAAATGTATTTTAGCTTCTCCTCTATGATAGGTATTAACTTTAATATTTTGTGCGTTCAATAGTGAAATGGTACCAAGACAACCCAGACTTCTGGTTGGAGAAAAGGGACCAGCCTAGTGAGCTCTGTTAGCCCTGCAGCTTGACTGACAGGCGACAACGCGGACCAAGATAGACTTCTTTCACCAAATCACGTGTTAAAGGACAAAATGTATTGCTGATTTACAGTTTGCTCAAAAAATTATTTTTGTTATTTAAAGTTTTTTAATCAGCCATGTCTGTAGTATCAGACAAACCGAACCTGAAGTGCCAAACAGGAAGGCAGAGCCTCCCCGCAGCCAAAGCAAAGCCTCAGCAGGAGATCAACGCACTTTATATTAAATTCTTATATCTGCAAGTCGGTTTTTGCTTTGTCATGCTACTTGAAAAATCTCAGCCTTTTAAGAATTCCGCATCTTTTCCAGGATTTTGATCATCTGTTCTAACTGTCTAACATTTTGCTGGCAAATTCCTTATTTAACCGGATCTAGAGTTTTAAATAGCTCAATGATTTCGTTGTGTATTTTTTTTACAATTTACAAAGCGGACCAGCTTTTATAGAAAGATAAAGAATGTTTCATGCAGGTTTTCTATCCCACATTTCTTATTTTAAACAAGTTCTCTCTTTGTGGAGAAAACCCTTTTTTTCGGAGACACCTCCAAAAGGGACGTCGGTTTTAGGCCAGATTATAAACACACTTTAACTAGTTGTCTTACTCTTGAAGACACCCGTCAGGTTCCTGATCACACATTTACAGTAGACAACTAAACTCTTTAGCAACTACAAGTAATTTAACACCTTATTTCTGTGAATCTTCATATACTTTTTTAAAACTGCCTTATGAGGACAAGAAGGAAACTTCAGCCAGGAACATTTCATAAATACTGGTATTTTCATTTGATGCTGTTAAACTTTGAATAAACATGTTTAATAATTTGAAGGCATCACAGACATTTTTATGTTTTTTTTTTCCTGATCATCTGAAACTTGAAATGCCCAAACACAAACACACACACAAAAGAACAGATCAAAACACTGATCACATCTGCAAATCCAAACCTTTAATTGTGGTAAAATCAGAATAGTTGCACTTTTTTTTTTCCCTCTCTCTGTCTTCGTGCAGTGCTCTTCGTGCTGCTAAACTAATACATAAAGCAAATACTAACTACCAGGGTGGTGCTGCTGCGTTCACATTGAGGGGTCTGGCCGTCCAGGAATCATTGACTGGAATTTAGACGACGAGTCTTGAATGCAGCAATGAATTTTTACACTTTAGATGTATTTATTCATCAGATTGAAAGAAATAAATCTAGTGTGCTTTGCTTTGAAGAATGCCAACTACAAAGCTGTAAATTTAAATGCTGACATTTTTCTTATGCAAAACATCCGCACCGATTCTCCATTTGGACTGGCCAGAACCCCCACCCCCACCATGACAGCATAAACACACCACAACCTGAAAATATGCAAATCACAACAACAGCAATAACACAGTTAATTCTGTGTGATGAAGACTTCAAAGATGGCCACTTGCCAGACATTCACAACAAGGGTTTTAACAAGAAGGAAAAGTGTCAAGATTCCTGAAAGAAAAACTAAAATTGATCTGGAGAGAATCTGGATACTTGTTTTTTGTACTGCATGTTACTTTTTTACAAAAAAATGGTCATTGATCATTTGTAAAAATTTATATTTTTAATCCAAACCTTGGCATATTTGGCATTTCCTCAAATTTATTTGCCAATTAAAAAAAAAAAAAAAATAGGCCAGTTATGGTCGATTGTAACTTGAAATTATTGGCGACGGAACCTGCTGCACAAACAGGTTTATGGATCATAAATGTGACTTTAAAAAGGTAACCTGTGCGGGGCGCTTCTCTTCACCCGTCACATCTGTAACTACAGACAGTGCTTCACCTTTAGCTTCACGTTACACCACGTGCACATCGTACATACGGTTTAACTTCAAATAGTTCTTATTAAAAGCTCTGCTGCATAAGCTGAGAATGAGATGTTTTACTGAGCGCTTTCAGAAAGCTTTGTAAGGGGTGCATCAAGTCTGAATGCATGACCACCACCACATACAAGAAGTACTAGTTTGCATATTAGCTTCAAATACATACGCTTAGTGGTAAGACTGAGGTCTAAATCTTCAATTCCTCTGTAGCTGTGTCTGCTTTAAATGCATAAAACTTCAACCATTACACATGAACTGAAACTAACCTGAGAAGTCAAGAAAAATTAGTATCTGCGCCAAATGTCACTCCAATCAGCACTCAAGTTACTCTAATCTGAACTAAGTGGTGGGGTCTTGTCACGCTACAACCGTCACGTTAACACAAGCTAATAAGGATCTGAAAACACCCTTCTTCCACTAGAACCGCAGAGAGTAAAAACCTGCAGGCGCATGCAAAGATGTGCAGGCGGTGTAGCTTGTTCTGTATTGCCGCCATTTCTGACAATCAGGTGATTTTTGGCACTAGTGACAGCAGATGTCAACACCTCCTGTTACAGTGACGCGATGAAGGCGAAAGCCCCACTCGCTGCATCTTTTTTTTTTTTTTTTTTTCTTTTAAACATTAAAAAGCTCACACTACCCCAGAAAAATAGAAATTTTCACTCATACCAATGACATTCAACATTCAATTGCCAGTGTTTTTGTTTACTGTCTTTTGGTCAAGTCACTTTGTTAAACATCAACTTTTGTATTAGGCTTATAAAAATAAACATTTCTCAAAAATGCTCGATAAATTACACAAACTAGCAGCGAAAGTAGATTTGAGAACTTCGTGTGCAAACAGCTGAATCCTACAGTTGCTGTTAACTAGAACTCCACCTGGTCCCAAGAAAAGCAAAGAAAAATTAAATAAAAACGGTTTCATATCTGGAAGAACCTCTCCATACAACACACACACCCCACATTAAACCAAACAACTATCTTTTCAAACACCTGGCTGTGCTAAACTGCAATCATTCCCAGTCATACAAACCTCTCAAAGGTGTGAAGGACTTGTGCTACAGAAGATTCAAGGTAAACAAACAAACAGAGGGATTTTCTGTAAAACTCTGTTGGGATTTTAAGTATTTATACTACAAAGGGGCCTGCAGGCCACAGCAATGGGAGTATAGCACCATTAATAGTTTTTCTCCTGCTAATAAGTTAGCAACCATAGTCACCACGCTGTATACGAAGCCAGCTAAGTTAGCCATCTGCTCCATTAGGGCTGGGTATCCCTGCTAATTTAAGGCATCAAAAGGCTTTTGGAAACAATTACAAAATTAAAGTGCTGGATTTGTAAATGAGAAATTTCATTCAGACAACATTAACAGTGCGTGCAACATGGTCAAAACAAACTGGCTAAAAACAGGCCTGCTATGGTTTCTGCATAGATACAGGTACACGCTAACATACGATGATGCTCCGTGCGCTTCCACGTCACAGTTATCGCTCGGCTGGGTCATTTCATTAGACTCCTCTCCTTCTCCCAGGATACAAGCACAGGAGGGGAACTAGTTTATTAATAGAAGTATGTCAGTCTCTGCAATAACACACTCCCTTTTAGCTTGATAGCATCGGGCTTATTCCGGTTGACCAATTGCATCTTAGACAAAAAGAAATTAGAATCATGTCAAGCTTTAAACTGAACCACTTATTTCTACACGATTTACAATTATTTTAAATATTTTATTCCAAAGACTGGAGCATGCACAGATCCTGTTGTCATGGTGTTAGTTTAGCAGATAACACCCTGAGCAAATTAGCAAGGTGCGTATTAGTAGGTGACGGCTTTGCAGGCATTTAAATGCTGGATTTGGCTTTACTGCATCATGTTGACGCTGGTCCTAGCATCATGATTCAGACTCATACTAACTACTCCTGGGGATACAAAGAGACTGACATACTTTCCCACCTGTAACGCCTTGCCTTTGATGCGGCTAATGCAAATTAAATGCAATCTTAATGGCACAAAAAGAAAAATTTTAAGTTTCAGTAGCACCAGGACTCACTTGTCAGTAAAAAATAAAAAAAAAGTGCCTGAAATTGTATTTGAATCCTTTTGTGCCACAAATCTATAGAAAGCTCAAACTTTGTAGTGTTTAATTTCCTATGTTACCATTCTGGCTCGTTTGAAAAAACTACCAGTAATGACTTTCACTTGGCGGGGAGGTAGCGCATGACAAAAGGAAAGACTCAAACATCGTCTTTACAAGAAGAAAAGCACTGGCCTTGACAGAGGAGGAGCTCTCCAAATGCTTTCCTAGTTTCTGGATGTGATCGTACCACGAGGTAGTCAACATGACATTCAACAAATGGAGATACCATTGATCACTTTCTATTGTGTGATGCATTAACGAGCTATAATTAAAGATAAGAGTTTGCATTTTACATCCAACAAAAAAATAAAAATAAAAATAAAATAAAATAAATACCCAGCCCTAACCATTTTATCTCAGTCTTTCTTAAGTCAGTGATTGAGTCATAACAAGGCACTGTGCGTGGGTCAGGGTTTGGGGTGATTTCACTGTTTCACCTCACCTAAATTAATCCAGAAAATCGTTCTGAACACAAAATTAAAGTGAGCTACAAGTAACTTTACTAAGCTTTGGTAGAAGTTTAGTTTTGAGGAGATCATTTTAAGAACGTGAAGTGGGGGATTCTGGGGCACAGTGGTAGTTAAGTGTTACTCTAACAGGGTTAATAACAGCTAACAAATAATACGAATGTGCTCAAAAAAACAAAACAAAAAAAAAAAGACATTGCATATTTGTAATATTCTCAAGACATACTGCAAGAACTGATCTAGAAATAATATTAAAAAAAGAGGTTAGCTTGTGTTTCACCTTACATTTCTCACTTTTTAAATATGAAGACAAGCAGCAGCTGATCCTTCACTGCCCCCTTGTGGTTGTCAGAAGGCACAGCAACGTCTGCAACCTGCACTAGATTTAATACATGGATTCATTTCTCACGCTGCATGTCCTTCCAAAGGGTATTTTAGTAAATATAACATTAATATAAAAACAAAAAGCTGCTATCTGTGGCTGAAAAGGAATAAATAATTACAGTAGTCAGCATCTAAAACTAGTATTTGCTCTTGTAACAGGCAACAGCTTCACATCCGAGTTCTCCTTTATGGATAATACAAGTTAGCGTGGTTTAAAGAAACCATCAACATGACAGCTGCTTGATGTAATTTCTACAAATAAAAGTAACCACAAAACTTATAAGACTAACATCTAAAGAATATCAAACTAAGCGTTATCCTTCATAATTGATTGTCATTTGCAACTTCCCTTACAGTCCGTCATCCTGCTGGTTATTCCTTCATACTTAAGATTTCTTTCACGAACTGTTGCTAAGATGGAAACTATCCACCATTGCTGCAGGAGAAAATAAAAGGTGTACAACTATCATGGCTACAGGAAAGGAAGGAAAAAAAAAAAACTGGCTTAATGATGCAGAAATCATCCATTGGGACCCCTCTAGCTGTTTGAGCAATTTATACCACAGTAAAAATATGATTAATCTGACAGCTGAACCTCACCTGAAAGTAGCTGAGAGGAAATAAAGCATGTTTCTGTTTTTGTTTATAAATGAAAAAGGTGCAACTTGTTGGATGTGGTGGACTGCATTGTTCCATCCTTTCACAGCTCTTGTTAAGTTCACTGGGACATGTCGTAACATAAAGTCTAACATGACAGATTTCTATCTTTGTGTGACCAGCTGTCTGCATGAATCCTCAGCCAGAAACTCTTCAAAAATGTTAAAGCCAATTAGTTTCCCTAACATCCCTCCAGAACGTACTTGAGGGAAAAGGATCTAAAGAATGATGGAAAGGGTTTATTTAAAAAAGAAAAACGAGGGAGGAAAAAATAAAGGACAGGAAAATCTGCTAAATTTAAATGTTACTAAAGCCTGCTGTTCACTTGGCATTTTTAACTCCTTGACCAAAAAAACAACAACACTTGCATATGTTTTATTGTCTTGGTCCAGCTTTGTTAAAAGCCAGTGGGAAATCTGAGGAGAGCCGCCTTGTGAGAATCGACTCTTCCTAGTTCATTTAAGTGTTTGCATCAATTTTCCATTATTGTTTTGACAACTCAGCTCAAATGACCCACTGAACAAAGCTTACCAGACACTGTCTGGTCCAAAGCTGAGTGATTAAATGCAATTTTGTAAACTTACTGCTTCACATTTGTTTTATGAGGAGTTTAACTATTTACACTTAATCTATGTTCTTTATGTAAACAAAACAAATTAAGAGCCAGATAAAAATGAACATTTTCCCCCACTATGTAACAACAGAGCATCTCTTTTCAGCTCATTCTGCTGCTTAAGTGATGCAGTGGGGAACTGGACCACTAAAATGTCCAAATGTACAGTGGAGCTCCCTTTACAAACTCAATCAGGGATGAAATGTGAAGATCCTGGGCGCAGGTCGACTGCCCCTTGAAGTCTTGTTTCACGGCAGAGCCAATCAGGGCTAACCAGGGATTATACGTCATTAATGCTGACAGTTCTGATTTGCCACTTTTAGCTAGCACAATTTAGCCGTTTCGTTTCTTAAGTGATCTAAGATCCTAGCAGGGTCCCAAATTTAACACCCACAGTTTATGTCCACGACTATTTCTGGACATATCATGCAGACGGAGGGTAAATTAGTAGCAACAGCTGCCAATCCAAAGACCAAAACTGCTGCTTCTCATGTGAGTGCATCAGTGTGAAAGAGGGAAACTTTTGAAACTTGCCACTTACTGCCAGTACGTTTTATTTTTGACAGATTACTTTGGAGAAATGAAGAATGTGTGCATCCTCTTTGGTTTGGGGGACAAACTTTAGGTTTAAGAAAATGCCGTGCATGGCTGAAATGTGCTCCAGATATGTGGCATTGCATCCTTGGGAAGCCCCGGCTGTCACTACCGTCAAATAGGTAAGGCTTGATAATCCCAGTCGCTACTTCTAACTCTGACCTCGATGGATCTCAGAGACCAAACAAACTGGATTTATTTTAGAGAAGACTTTTTTTTTCCGTTTAACTCTCCAGGATAGAGTGAGCATGATATTTTTTTTCCTTTTTAAACTTTTTTTTTTTTTTTTAACGTTGTGTAAACCCTTGAAAGGACATTTTGACAAACAAGGTTGACAACATTAGTGGAAGCAGATCCAGTTTCTCGTGAGCATGGAGGCACTAAGAGTAAGGTGAAGAGCCACTTCAGTCTGATTCAGTTCTGCCATGGTTGTTTGCAGCAACCATAAACACTCCTGTGATTTAACATTACTGCAGATCAGCGATGTCACTGTATTTATGCAGTTATA
Organism: Melanotaenia boesemani; assembly: GCF_017639745.1. NCBI lineage: Eukaryota > Metazoa > Chordata > Actinopteri > Atheriniformes > Melanotaeniidae > Melanotaenia > Melanotaenia boesemani. The sequence continues at coordinate 15,080,915 of NC_055705.1, forward strand.
CAAGCTACCCAACACAGCACGTTATGAGGGACTACATTTACACTGCACATGGCATCTGCTGCACGCATGTTTATCTGTGGCTCAACTCACCCAGCAATTAGTGTAACAATGGTTCTGAGAAACAAAACTGCAAGCTCAAAGCAGAGCTGGTGTGACACAGATCGAATGAGAAGGACTCCGTTTCCCCAAAAGCATAAAACCGCTGTCACAATACTCAAAACGATATCTTAATTTAAGTCAATTTGACCCATTTATAGCCTCTCTGAACGAGGGTATATGCTTACAGTGCTTTTAAGCTTTGGGAAATCAGCTCATCAGTCGTTTCTGATGAATTTAACACCAATAGACATTAAGTAATTTGTTTGAGGGTCCTCATCACAGTTATTTTAGTTTTTGTTTTTGCCAAGGTTTGATTTAGTTCAAGCCTAGTTTGTTTCCTTAAAATGGGAACGAAGCAATACATGTTTAAACCCCCATTACATGACATCAAGTAAACATTATTTTGTCGCTCTTGGCCTTTTCTTGCGGCCAGTTACGCTTTAAAACAGAAATAAGAGAAAGTTTAATCTTTTTAAAGGCACAGTACAGAAACAAATGATTCTCCATATTGTTTTGCTTAAAAGAAGAAAGAAAATGTTTGTTGTAATTAACAACCTCAAGTCTTAAGACTGCTTGCTAGCATCAGTACGAATTTGCAATAACATCTGCTGGTGTTCCACTGATGGGGTATTTCAGTTTGTCCAGACCCTTTGTTGTCTTCTTTCTCAGAACTCAAATAAAATAAAAACAAAACATTTTGCTTTTTCTGTGGCCCCTTTTATGTATCTATCATATAAGTGAAGGAGACCTCAGCCAGTTCCTATAGTTGAATTTCTATGCAGACATATTTTACTTTGACGTCTTGCCTATCTATACTTTAGAAAAAGTTTTTGGCCAGTGATTTACAACATGGCCATGCAGTAAATACAAAGATGATGTGACACAATGAGCCTGACTGGCTTTGGGTGAATACTGACAAAAACACAATGAAGCCAAAACTCAAATATGAGGAGAAAAAAAAAAACATTTTGCCCTTTCTACAGCTGTTTAAGAAAAGTCCACACACTGTAATTCGTAACACATCCTATCTCCGGGCCGTTCAGAACACCTTGAACTACAATTGGTCATTTTCCTCCAGACAAGCGTCATGAAGGAGAAATGATTTAAAAATTCTTCACTGAAACCAAACGTTGCTGTTAGCTGGAAGCTAGCACAAATCTGTGTCCAGTGTTGGAAAAATAACCAAGTAAAATTCCAAGAATTCCTTAATAATTTGGCCCATATTAAGAAATTAAGAAGCTTTTGTAAAGACAAAGGTGGAGATGAAAAGCACAAGAAAAATCTAAAGCTAATGAAGACATGAGTGAGTTGGGGATAGACAGGGGGGCTATATAAATGTGTATAAATAGTTTAATAACATGCATGTGGGTTCTGGGGAATAATGGAGGCGACAAGACAGATGGGATGTAGAAGACACTGTAGAGAAAGGATGGAGGGTGAGTGAGAAGGAAGAGATGAATAAAGAGAGGATGGAGACACCTAGTTGCCCCACCAGTCAACTTGAGAGTGTGAGTAGTTGCCTCCGTAGCCGTCGCTTGTGTAGAAGTTGCCAAATCCCCCTGAGAAGGAGAAAAACAGAGAAAACTTAAAAGGCTTCATCTTAAATTCAATTTTAATTTGTCTTGCGATTTGTTCCAGAGGTACTGGAAAGAAGCTGAAATGCACTTTTAAGTTTTAAAGAAAAGTGCTTCAGATAATAATTTTGTAATATTTATCAGCCAGTGTTACAATATTTTGTAATATAAATCTGCCAGTTAACCCTCCTCACCTCCTCCAAAGCCACGGTTGCCTCCGTGTCCTCCCTGGCTGCGTCCTCCACGCCCTCCAAACGCTCCTGCGGTCCCGCCTGCAGCTGTTTGACGATAATCACGAGCTCCAAAACCCCCAGAGAACCTGCAGAGATAATAAAAAAAAAAAAAACATTATTTCGATGTAAAACATTATTTTTATGAAGTACAGAGCCACTCTATTTATTGTCAGGAAAACATGAAGTAATTTAATGTGCAAACTTCCAGTTTCCTAAATTTCTTTAAGGACACACAGCTGAGATATGAGGTAACAGCTCACTGGGAATCACCATGTTACTGCAAAACACCATTTCATGACACAACATCTCTAAAAAGACAATTTTTGTTCTTGGTTGTCTCTTTGTAAACGACACTAACGCCCGTTAGTGCCTGAATGATTCATAGATCACCGTTAAGTGGATGAACAAGAAAAACATCCCTCTGAAAGTCATGTACAAAAATAGATAAATAAAAAAAAGTGGCAAACATCGAAATAAAAACTTTGAAAGACCTTCAGAAAGTCTGGAAAACTATTACCATAGCAACTGTAAAAGATGACAAGAAAGTCTCGCTCTATGGACACACAATATGAAGACTTCAGCAGGGTACTGTATAGGACATATTTGCTCAGTTTCAAGGAGAGAATATGTACGTATGCACCTCTTAGACCGTCCTCTGTTGCTGCTCTTATGCTGGTGTTCATAGGCCAGGCTTTCCAGCCATGAAGGAACTTCCTGTTTGGCCTCTACTAAGATGTCCAGCAGGTCTTTAGTGATGTTCCCATTTTTGTCATTAAAGAATGATGTGGCCAGCCCTACAAAGTAAACACACACGAGACGGAAAAAAAAAAAACAAAAAAAAAACATTGTACATATTTATGCAGGAGCTGCAGTAAATTATAACTTATCTGGATACTTTTATAGACATACCCAGGTTTCCCACTCGTCCTGTACGCCCAATACGATGGACATATTCCTCTATGTCACTTGGCAGGTCGAAATTAATAACATGCTTCACATTGGAGATGTCCAAACCTCGAGCTGCAACCTGAGAACACGAGAGAAAGAACACTAAAAATCACAGCAATACTTTAAAGCCTTTAAGTTCAAACACTTTTGTTTAAAAATATTAAATATAAATAATCCGATTTTATTTTTACTGACCGCTGTGGCCACCAGAATGGGACATTTTCCTGATCTGAACTGGTTCAAGGCCTCCTCTCTGTCTCTCTGGGAACGGTCGCCATGGATACTGGTGCAAGCATATCCCTCCCGATACAGAAAGTCCTCCAAGGCATCAGCACCTTTCTTGGTCTCCACAAAAACCAGAGTCAGCGAGTCCTTACCTGGTAGACAGGGAGAGAAACGACACCCACAATAAATACCACAAAAAGAAAACTCAGACTTGAAGCTGTTGTAGGATGCTTTATGTTTGGACTGAATATTACAAACTCAAATTAGTTTAAAAATCCTACAATACTGACTCGAATATTACACAAAATGTATTTCTGGGAGCATCTACAATCAGCTTTTTACACAAAATTCAGACTCCCTGCTCTACTACACAATGGCTCTGACCATGTACAGCAACACCACCTATCAATCAATAACAAAACAAATAAAAATATTTTAAAAAATTACCACCAACATGCAAAAAAAAAAAAACAAAACAAAAAAACAGATTGTCCATTCTATAAGACAATAGTTAAAAAAAATCTGTGGTGAATTTTTAGTTGTGAAATCAATCAGTTGTCGGGTGTGTCTACTGGTAGATCTCTCAAAATAAAAAGGTGTTTCAGTCTGTGGTGTGACACATGCAGGTTCCTGGGATACAACTACCCACATCACGATCCATTTTTTGCCTATAAACAAAATAATGAGACAAAGGATGCAATGTGGATGAAAATAAAGGGCAACATAAAAACTAAACAGCATCTGCAGCACAGAATTTGCATGCAAGGACTAGTGAGCCACTGATGGAAAGACTTTGGTCACTCGACTCTTCCCCCTCATTTATATCCACTGGTTTGCAAGAGGTGATGGCATCAAAACAACCTGAGTTCAACATGACCAGACTCTCTCCATCAAGGCTAAGGATCTGACATAAAAACAACACAGCAACATACTAAACATAAATATGCCACAAAAAAAAAAACTCCTGAGGTATGAAAATAAACAACAGGCATGTTTAAGTTAAGCTAAGCAGACCTAATTAGCGGAATGCTAAATGCTGCCTAAAACTACTAAATAAACAAGGATTCTCCATCCACAGAAAAGAATAATGAAGTCAGGCAAACTTATTCAGGATATGAGATGACAGATATAAGATTCTTGGTTGTGGATCTTACCAGGTTTCTCTATGTTGTCTCCAGTATTGTCCTGTACCTCGTTGGGGATGACTTGGGATAAAACCACACCAAAGTTTTTATATCTAATACTCCTGATTTTATAGAGGTTTAATGGCTCTATTCATAGGTGCTTCTCAAAGTCATTCGTAAGATTTTAATTTCAAGTTGTCTCATGAAGTTTGGAAAAAGAAACCTGCCTTGGATTTAGAAGCGTTCTGGCAAGGTCGCCTCAAAAACCCCACCAACCCACACTGCTGTTTAACAGCTGCTAACTGAATACCTAACAGCTGATAGAGCACATTACAACTTAATGGTGGCAACAAATGCAATGAAAAAGGAAAAGTAAGTAAAAGAATCAGTCTTTGTTCTGTCTGGGCAATCATTCACAGGAGCAATTGAGACATTGAGAATGTAAACAACAAAAGCATCCTTAAAGTTTTACCAAAGGATTAAGTTCTTCTAAAGGACTTGACATTAGAAGTGAGATTTTATCATTTGGCTTCCTAAAAACAGCCAGTAAGGATCCTTACTTGACAATGAGAAGCACCTAACAACACTGGTTAACAAGAGAAAATGGTTTACTTCCCCAACCACAGGGGTGACAATTTAAAATCATTTTAATTAAAACTAAGTGATTAATATTTTAATAATAACAATATACTCAGTTATGATCACTGCCTTTCCTTAGGCCAAGAAAAAAAATATTAACTGGGTGTAAAGTCAACTACAAAACTTAGTGAATGTGTCTTGCATAAAGTTTTATAACCCCAATTCCAAAAACCTTGGGACACTGTGTAAAATGTGAATAAAAACAGGATGGAATAGCTTGCAAATTTCACAACCCTCATTTTATTCCCAAATGCAACATATCAGCTGTTGCAACAGACATTTTACCGTTGCAGAGAAAATATTAGCTCATTTTGAATCAGACGGCAGCAACATATCTCAAAAAAGTTGGAAGATGAGCAACAACTGGCTGGAAAAGTAATCAACACAAATCCAAAACAACTAAAAGAGGATCTGAGAAATAATAAAGTTAACTGGCAGCAGGTATAAGCAGACATATAGCAGGTATAAAAGCAGCATTTCAGACAGACCCTCTCAGTAAAGACGGGCAAATCAACAATCTGAGACAAACTACATTTAAAAACTGGGGAGCGATTTCAGAAACATGTTCCTCAATGTAAAACTGTGCAGACTTTAAAGATCCCATCATCTACATTGTATAATATCTGCAAAATATTCTGATAAATAGGAGGAATCTCTGTATGCATGAGAAAGTCAAAGACTTTGCTGCATTACAAACAGAGATGAATCTCTACTAGAAATGATTCCTTGGCTCAGAATCACTTCCAGAAATAACTGTCTGTGAACACAGTTCACTATGAAATCCTCAAGTGCAGGTTAAAGCTCTATCATGGAAATTAGAAGCCATCTGTGAACATGATCCAGAAATGCTGATGTCTTCTCTGGACCAAAGCTCATTTACAATGGTCTAAGGGTAAGTTGAAAGCTGTTCTGTGGCCAGATGACTCAACTCTTTTTGGAAATTGGACACTGTATCCTGATGAAACAATGACCATCCAGCTTGTTATCAGCAGACATTTCAAAAGCCTGCATGTCTAATAGTATGGAATTACATTAGTGTCTGACACTTTCACATCTGTGAAGGCTCCACTATGTTGAGAAGTTCATAGAGGTTTTAAAAGAACATCTGCTCCCGTCCAGACAATGTCACTTTTAGAGAAGCCCTTGCAGACTTCAGCAAGACAATCCTAAACCACACACTGGATCCATCACAGCAGTATGACTTCACAAGAGAAGACTTCGTCTGCCTGCAGTCCAGACCTTTCACCAATACAAAACATTTTGAGAAACTAAAATAAATAAAAAATTGGCAACAAAGGTCCACGACTGCTGACCAGCTAGGATCCTGCATCAGACCAAAAAGGGACACAGACAGCTGTATAAAGAGGGAATGTTACACGACAGTAAACACCACCTCTGACATGTTGTTTATGTTCTACAGGGAATGAAATGTAACTTTTCAGATTTGTAAATCACTACATTCTGTTTTAATTTAAATCTTACACAGCATCCCAACTTTTTTAGGACTGGAACTGAACTTTCACACCCTTAAAATAAAGATTAGAAATATGCTTATTGCCCTTTCCATAGAAGACAAAGCAGAACGTTTATTTTTTAAATGTTTTGAAATATCTGGAAGTGGCACTGATGGACATTACACTGTGCTAAGCATGACACATGTAGTAATGTAATGGCTCAGACCTGAGGGTGACAGTATGATAATGGCAAAAGGACAGGGGGAAATAAAAATGCATTATGTGTTAAAGCATGCTGGCAGTAGTTCGACACTCATGTAGGAACTAAAAACAGATGGCAGAAAATATATCAGTATAAGCTGCATTTCTCCACTATTACAATAACTACGAAGTAACTGTTATAAACTGGCCAAGAACAAATAAACAAGATCATATAGGGCTATCACAAATTGGCAGGGTAAGCTAGATTACACAATACATAAAGGTTTCTGACAAGAAAATTAAAAAATATATATATTTTTAATAAACCATCTTAAAAAGGGGCAAAAAAAAAAACTCAGTGAATGGGAAAAAAAGTCAATTCCACTGACAGATTACAACGTAATACTTAACATACACACTAAAATATTTATCCTTATTAGTTGTTAAGAGGCAATCTTACCTGTTGCACTGAGCAGGTCCAGGAGGAAAGACCTTTTATCGCTCTCTTCCACCCACACTACTTTCTGAGTAATGTTCTCTGAGGTGGAACCCACTCTGCCCACTGCCAGGAAGATGTACTCCTCCAGGAAATCCCGAGCTAGGATCTGCAGAGGGATTTAAATGATGTGTTTACCAGAAAACTTTTCAATGTGCAGTAAAAAAAACATAAATTATTTATCCTTTTAAATTCATATCCTGATATAAACTACCAACTTCGTTATACTGAGTCAGCTCTGGCAACAGCTGAGAGCTGGCGGGAAAGATTAATCTCTTGGACAAAACTGGGAACTGGACTCCCAAACACACCTGGATCTCTTTAGGAAACGTAGCACTGAACATCAAAGTTTGTCTGATGCCTTTGTGCGGCATGGTATCTTGTTCAACAATGCGTCTTATCTGTGGTTCAAAGCCCATGTCCAGCATCCGATCTGCCTCATCTAGAATCAGGTAGCTAAGGTGGGCGGAAGAGAAGGAAGTTAAAAAACATAAAGCATTAATTATAATTTCATTCATCACTAACTCTTTTTGTCCATGTCTTACTTGCAGTAGTCCAGTCCAATCTTGCCTCTCTCCATCATATCCACCAGTCTTCCAGGTGTGGCCACCAGCAGGTGGCAGCCTCTCTCCAGGTCTCTAATCTGCTGGCCAATGTCTGCTCCACCATATACAACACAGGGACGCACTCTGGAGCGGTAGGAAAACTAGCACAAAAACAGGGAAGGATAAATATGCAGTAATTCACTGTAAAAAAATGTCAAGTTTGAGCCTTTCGTACATACCTTTCTGGCTTCATCATATATTTGCAGTGCCAGTTCTCTGGTTGGAGCCAGCACCAGAGCAATGGGGTACTGCTTACGACGCCCATACTTTCCATTCTCCTGCAAATCAGTGATGGCAGGTTTTAGTCTTAGAGCCATTTCTTTTTTGCTTAGTACAGGGCATGTAGTACAGGATGGAGTCCAGTCTCAGTTGGCTGCTCACCAGTTAAACTCAAGCTCAAACTTCACATTAATAGGTTACAGAATACAGGTCACTTATATGGACGTACTAAGTAAGCAGTTATTCACTTCTGAGCTAATATCACTCAAAAGAGGTTACAATACGAATATAAAACTTACAAGATGGTAATTATATAAGTTTATTTGGACTGAGCAAATCTAGATGCTTGTTGAGGAATAAGAGGGACTGGGTAATTCCCAAAAAAACTGAGGCAGACAAAAGAAGACTTCCTGCAACGGTTTTAAGAGCTATTAAATAGTTTTTAACCTGTCCAGAAGCTTTAGCTGCATTAAGAGCTTCTCCTGGTCCGTCCGTGTAGATCTGGCTGAGGATTGGCAGCAGGAAGGCCGCCGTCTTCCCAGAACCTGAAAACGCAGCCTCATCCGTTATCACACGTATTCAGCAGCATATGTCAAGACACCATGTGTTACCAGCATAATTTATTGTTATGTTACAGAAGCATTATGAACTATATCTGTATTACCTGTCTGAGCACAAGCCATGAGGTCTCTCTTGGACTTGATTATAGGAATAGCGTATTTCTGGACAGGAGTTGGTCGGGTGTAACGACTCAGAGCGATGTTGCCCATGATAATCTCCCCCATGTCCACATCCTGAAACTATCATATCACAAACACACAGAGACACTTAGAAAAAGTTGGTGGAAACAAATCCTGTATTTTTGGTTACTTATTGTTGGAAACTTACACTCTCTATGTGGTGGGGGCAGTTCTGTCCTGTAGCCTCCACGGGAATGTCATCATATTTCTCGAAGTTAATCCCAGTGTTACTGCCGGAGAACAACTCACTACAGAAACACAGAACAAGTTAGTCTATGTTAGACAATTTTATAAGCTAAATCAATTACTATTTTTAATAATAATAATTATGGTTTTTAGAAGAATTTCATGTCTAATATTTTATGAGCTAACAACATGACAAGTCATCTGCATGAATTTAGTTGCTGTACTAAGATTTTTATGGGAAGGGGTTGAGCTGTTAGATAACAATCCTAACTGTATTACGGAATAAATTGTTTCTATAACTGATCAGGGATATTTTTTAGTGTGCTCCCTTAATCCAATTAGTTATTCTATAATATAAATATTCAATAAACCCCCAACAATATCTGTGAGAACTGAATCATGAACTGTACATGACTTCTCCTTTTGAAACCACTAAAATGAAATCCCAACTCAACGTGATGAATTAGATGAACTCACTGTTCAAGGCGTTCGTTGCGTGTCGTTGGTTTGGACCAGTCTCCATCGTCTCTGGACTCTTCCACCCAGCGACTGTTCCCTCCTCCTCCACCACCAGCACCACCAAATCCACCGTGATCAAACCTAAGCACAGATAGAAAAAGCTGATGTATGATGACACTAAAATGTTGCTTCTTAGTAAAAGTGAGTTTTGATCTGCGGTGCCTTATCTGTAAGCCGCTTCATTGCTCACCTTCCTCTATTAGCGTTGCCTCTGTCATTGAAGAAGGCAGACTTTCCTCGGTTATTGCCAAAACTGCTATAGGCGTCCTTGGCAGTGTTCCAGCCGCTTGTGTCTAACAAAAGAATTAATGTAAAACCATCAGAGGATGAGTCACACATAAGAGTGCTAAATGATTAGCTTAGCACATTAGGGAAGAGTACAGGTGGTCTCTGTTTACCATGTAACACTGTTCACATAATGTGTTTAGGATCACTCTGAAAACAAAAACTTTATTCACAAAGGCAGTCAAACTAAAATCACACTTTCATTCTAGTACTCACCAAAGCCTATTGGCTGCGTTGGGTTGATGGGGTTGAATGAGCCGCCCCTGTTGCCACGGTAACCGCCTGCTCCAACTCCACCTCGTCCTCGCTCCATGCGGGGCGGGCCACGATTAAAGGAGTTCCCGGCCATGCGGTTGTCATGGTAGCCGTTAACAAAGTTGTTGCGCCCTCCGTCCCAACCGTCTGAGGAAAAAAGAAGAATCATTCTGAACTGGGAGGGAAATGATGATGGTCCCAGCGGGACATCAATGCCACATCTGCAGGATTATTAATTATCGCAGCCATTAATGGGAAAAGTCCTTGTTTAGTTTAGAATTTTGCTGCTTGCTTCAAACAAACAGATAAATTAATTTTCAGGTTTTTCTACATGACATTAAATATAGTTAAAAGTTAATAAGACTGTGGATGTAGCAGCTTAAAGGACTTAATGGACATTTTTATTAAATGTTTTGATTTTGATACATTTATTAATTAAAAACAGTACACTTGTATTTTAAAGTAGCATTTCGCTTATGAATCACTTACTATATTCCCCATAGTAAACAAATGACTAAATGCCTGAGTTAAGAGAGGAATTTAGAACCGTTTATCTTCCACACCAAACAAACGTGCTGGCATTACCACTTATCGACTCTCACTCAGTCACCTACTTTGTGTTTCCAAATAATATCCCACAAAACAAAGCCAGGGGAATACAATTATTCTTATGTGGAGCAAATGTTCAACAAAAAAAATTAAAAAACAAAAAGTTTACTGTGGATTCAGGTATCTAAAACCTCATATTAGAAAATGAAGTCTCATCATAGCTTATACACTACTGTCGCTGTGGATTATCTGCTAAGACATGGCTGCTCACAGCAAAATCACTGAGTTTTGGGCTGCTTTCACAGCTGAAATGTTCTAGAAATGGTGGCACGTTAAGAATACAGATGTCCACTTTCTTCAGAGATTTTCCACCCAGTCCCTAGAATCATCCAGAACGTCAGCAGGTGAGAAACTGTATGAACATGTCAGCAAATAATCCACAACATTTGCTGCCTCTGTGTTTGTGCATCCCTTCCCTCATATTTCTAATCAGGAGAGCTTCTCTTTATACAAAGTCTCCTGGTGTGACGTGCTTTTGTAAACAGCAACTGCAGAAAAGGACTACTTAAAACTGTCCGGAGTATCTTCTGAAAATCTCTGGTGTTTAGTTTTGTAGATGAAGTTCAGAGACAAACTTACAAGTAGCTGCAGGTGCTATGGTGTAGCCACCCTGTCGTCCAGCAGCAAAGGCATTTCCTACTAGATAGGAAGACAATTTATTGACAGGAGTTATGACCAATAACAAATGCAGTTACAATAAAGACCAACAACGTTTTTACAAGTGCGTCCATAGCAGTTTCTGGGTAATACACTAAAATATTAACACAGTACAAAGGACTCTGATCTGTGTTTGCAAACGTAACTTAATCCCACTTACCATTCTTGGATGCATCTTTATTTCGTAAATGTGGAGGAATATATCGCCCTGAATGAGAAAAAGACAAAGTCCAACATTAGTGATGATTAACCTAATATATGTTGATATACACTCTGGAAACAGCCATGCAAAATGTATCTGGTCACATGACATTGTATATCTGTAATGCATCTGCAATAGAATTGCACAGAAATATGAAGCTGGACCAAGTAGCTAAGTGCTGTCATATAATTGTTCTTTTTTTAATTATTGTATACATTGACAAAGAAAAGAAGATGTGGAATGTACTAAATAAATAAAGTCATCATAAAATGTGTTACTCTAAACAGGTGCAAGTCTATCCCACTGCTTAAGCATTTCATTCTATGTAAAAACAGAAAAACACCTTTGATATTTCACACTGATTTGTATTTCTGTGACAACATCAGGTTTAAGGTGATGCAACTACAATACAAAACACCACAAAGGAACTCACTTCGGAAAAGCAAGATAAACTAGAAACATGCATTTTTTGTGAGGTGCCTCATGTGTTTTATCTTTAAGAATAAATCTTGGTAAATAAAAGCATTATTCAAGTTAAAGTTTATTTATATAGCACATTTACTGCTACCAGAGTTGTACAAAGAGCTGAACAATAAAATTACAACATAAAACACTACACAGTAAAACAATAAAAATCAGTAAAGAAAAAAAATGACATAATAAAAGTTTTATAAATAATAATAATAAAAAAAGCTCTGTCACCCCTAGATTTGAGCCTAGAAGACGGGACCTTCCTCATTTTAATTTCCATGCATTAAAAGAACTGCATGATATACTCTTAAATCACAACTCATTTAAATCTTTACATGATGCATACCATAAATTACAGGGCGGGTCATGTCTTGTATCATAGAGAAGATATTAATCATACTACAGTGAGGAAAGTCATATGCTAATGTTTTATAAAAACAAAAAAACAAAAACAAAACAAAAAAAAATTTCAGCTTACTATTAGTACCTCCACCTTGTCCATCCGGTGCGCTCAAGTCCAGGACAGCGAGCTAAAATAGACATAAAAAGACTCAATGCACAACTCAGAATATTACAAAACTGCACTATAAATGTGCATCTAATGTAAAGGATGCATTATAAAAAGCACTCCAGTAACTCCTTCATTCCTTTGGGAAATCATGACATTTCACTCATCCAGTTGTCACACATGATCATTTTATAAATTCACTTGTTTTCTCACAGTCATACTAATAATTCTGTTACTGATTCTTCTTTTTCTGAGCTTCATTTTCACCAAATTTGTATAGTTTCTATACCAAACAACTAACCCACTGATTTTTCTGATTGTCAGTGACTGAAGGATAAGTTTCTGTTTTTATTTCAGGCTGCAAATATTTTTTTCTTCCTCAAAGCAATAAAGAAAAAAAGTTAATAACAACAATTAGAAGAAATTTCACAGGGTTTCTAAAGCGTTACTTGAGAAAAACGTAGTGCTGCTCAAATTCAATGAAAGAAGACTGAAATTCCTGTGGATCCATTTCATTTACGTCTCTGCATGTTTTATTATAAATGATTACATCCAAATATTACAGACTGACTCATGCTGAAACCTGCTAAAGATATAGTTGCACCTGATAAGGGAGAAAAAAAGGGGATGATGGGGAAAATATTTTATGCTAGTGCATCAATCTCACTGGTGCCCAGGATAACCCTTTAGACAATTAATCAGGAGATTCTCTTAGAAGTTCCAGTTGCGGGTTTTTATTTTTCTATTTCGACTATGGACCTATCTTAAGAGGCTGCATCATTTGTGCACACTATTGGACAATCCGATATATTCCAAATATCAGTTGAGGACATGCAGTACCTTTCTGTTGCCATACAACTGTCTGACCAGACATAGCTAGACTACGTTTCTAGTGACGCAGAAGAAATGACTTTTTTCCGTCTTAAATGGGCCGCAGTAAATAGCATCAAGAAGACTGTATACCACGTATGATGTCATAGCCTCTGGGCTAAAAAGGCAAAACCCGCATTGTTTATGTGACAGCCCCGCTAGCTCCATCCTTTACACCTCCATTTTATGCGTGGACCAAGCTGCAAGACGAACGCAGTGAACATAATAGTTGATATGTGCGTTACATATGCTCACAAGAGCGACGTCGGGAGAGCCGACGATACCACCTGTCTTTTTGTCATTAACCTATTATGTTTATTAAGCGTTTTTTTCACATTCAGAGCGAATAATAAAAATTATATTAACTTCGTTCAACTAAGAGACTTAGCACACGCAGACACATTCCAAATAAGTAGAGAAATTACATTGTTTTTCATGCGAGTCGATGTGGTCCATGCTCGCAACCTCTTTGCAGTGTATAATTCAAGCGCACCCAAGCTACCTAGCACGATAGCATCTCGCTAACGGTGTCGGGCTAGCCGGCAAGCTAATGTTTATCCCTACTGTTTTCCACTTCTCATTAAACACATTTGGCTAATTTAACTGACGTGACTTACCTGCTGCTCTAGACCGTGGGCATTTTCGACGGCCACATGACTCATAACTATAGAATATGGAGGAAAAATGTTGGCGTTGAAAAAAGGACCTCTTTGTTTGCCGGGTTTGATGTTCTGTTTTTTTTTCCTCCTATCCCAGTAGCTCGTTGCTGGGGTTACGACAAATGACAATTATTGCATTTGCTTAGCAGTTCCAAGTAACTTTTAAAAATTGTATTCTGGAATCTGAAGCAGTGGCAAAATTCTGTATTTTATCTTTAAGGATGATACTTGATGCAAACCCAGCTGCGTCGGTTACTCTTCAGCTGAGGCAGAGATGAAGCCGTCATAAGTTTGTCAAGTTAAGAAGACGAGGAAGACCTCCATAAACTTCCGGTGATTTAAAAATATCAAAGCATTTCTAACGAAAGTTTTGTACTATTTTGGAAAATATATAGGTAAACAAAATGTGCATTCGTGATAATAATGCATGTTTAGAATTGGTGTTTAAGTATTTAAAATAAAGATTTTTTTTCACAATGTGTGCAGCCAGTTGACCCCAGTAAATTTGATGCAATCTAAAATATCTTCTTTTTTAATCATAACAAAAAAATATTTTAAATGGCAAATCATTTTGCTTTCATTGTAGGGTTATAGTTAGCTGTAATTATCTGGCAATTTATTTTCTTAAAATCATAAATAGTTGTCTAGTCGTTATTTCCGGTTGCTGCAGCGTATAAGTAGTTAGCTTGACTGTAGCGTCCACAATATAATTAATTCCAGAAATCGCGAGATTTTAGTATTAGTTTGTTGAATTATCGGTACTAAACGGTTAAAATGATTTCTGTTTCAGTGCAGGCTGTAAAGATGTCTTTATTTGATACCTTCACCCTTCAGAAAACTACCAGCAGATCATAATAAGTGATCCATGCTGTCTTACAAAAAGGCAAACTGTGCTGATGGAGCTTTGTGGATTTCTTGAGGAAACGGAGAGGGCATTTTGCTAAATCAAATAGAATAAATGAATATATTTGATTAGCTAAATCAAATGTAATAGAATGTCATTAATGGAGATAACTAATAAAATATAACAACGAGAAAAATATGGTTATTTGGGTTTTAGCCTTAGACAACATAAAATGAACATTTACAATAGAGAATAAAAACTCCTATTTTACTTCACACACTGCTCAATGTTCTAGCTACTTCAGAAACAACTTTAAGTGATGTGTTACTCAAAAAGATGTAGTTTGTTACACACCCACTGCAGTGAACTTTGTTTTTTAAAGAAGAATATGAAATCTTAGTACACGTGCATACAATATTTTTTTCTGGATCACAGCATGAACAGGAAATAAAAATGTGGGTAATTAAGACTTTCTGAAATGAGTTATCTACAGCAATTTAAATTAAGACTGGTATGTCTTAATCAAAAAGTACTAGTGGTGTGAAAAGACTCTGTAGCGGTAGGGGCAGACGGATAAAGAGGCACCACCTTAGCATATATCCAACAAACCAGTGCCATCTTATAGTAATCACATGAACACATTCTCCAGATATCTGCCAGGTGGAAATGGGTTAGTCAGTATGTAAAAGACCTACTTCACACTGTACATCTTAGCTGTGCCTCACATAGAAGCCATACTATTTTAAGTCATGAAGTGCATGTACAAACCCATGACCAGAGCCTATTTGAATTTGAGTGCAATGCAGTCACTATAAAACAGCATCAGATATTGTAGCATCTAATGAGCATATAAACTTGAGATCTGAATGCTCTAAGTCCACGCAACGAACATCCAGATTCCTCCTACAATCAGCTCAATGAGACCACATCTAGAGCTCTGAAACATAAAAATATCTTATATTTTCTGCAAGAAAAAGTGGACTTACAAATACCCAACTTCAGACTGATACAGGCAAGCTGCAGCTACATGGTATACATTATAATTTAGGTTTTCACTTCCTTAAAGTCTTTTTTTTTTTTTTACAGTTTTTTACAGTACATGTTAGAAAGGATAAAAATGTTCAGTGTTATGGAAAGCCATAAAACCACAAGTACACCAGTTGAACTGAAGGGGAAGTTTTATTGGTGGATGTGTACATGTGGTGGTTTTGTTGACACTTCCATATTGCTCCCTCTGAATCTTTTGTTTACTGTTGTTCTAGAAGCTGTGCATCACATGTAACATTTGTATTTCTGGTCCTTTTGTAGCCAAGTCACCTTGTTGTTGTGGGAAAGTTTTAGACTAAATTCAATGTGACACAACTCCTCAGCAAGCTAATATTTGTCATTTAAAAGTCTATATTATTGACTCCACATACACATATTTAATGTTTCTGTGGTTCTCAGTCAGTTCCAATAAACTTGCCAATATTAGGCTATACACACACAGTATGTGTATTCATTGAATATAACACACTGTTGAGAAGCTTGCTCATATTTATGCAGGTCACCTCAATCCTGCATGGAATTTCACTTTTGTTTATATTTACAGATTGACCGTTGACTTTGGAAACATTGTGAGTCTCTCTGGCAAAACCAACAGCGTAACCAAACGTTCCATAAAATACTTGTGTTCTGTGAAGCTATTAGCTGACAGCTGTTAGTTTTAAGATTAGCATAGAGAACAAGAGTAATAGTGCACAGGAAAGCTTTTATTAAAGCTCAAAACTGTTACAGTTATCCAATCTCAGCACCTTTGTAAACAACAGTAGTACATTTTTGCGTTAGCTTCTGGGATTCTGGGATTACAGTCCCTTTAAACACATGTGACCATTTGTGATTGATTATCAGAGGCTGGTCATATTTTATGTCAATATCTATTTTGCATGATAACAAGTGGGTAGCACAAAATACAGATGTAAACTCATTCTGAAGGCTTCTAGCCTGGCCAGGCTGAGCTGTTGTTTGAAGCTCTCTGCTAGTTCTGATTCCAGAGAGCTTTTTTTGCAGGTTCATCTATCTGCTTTCATACATATATTTTACCCACAACATGCTAATACTTTCTATCTAAGCACATCACAGACACACTTATAGCAAATATTTTTTAAACTGTCATGCCAGAGTAGCACAGGTGAAAGAAGTCTGAGTGAATTCAGCTTAGGTGCCTTTATGTCAGGGTACTACTATGAACATGAAATTACTATGAAAGTAAAAGTGTAATTGAATATACTATTTTAGTCTATAATTTGTGCAAAATACAAATCACAATCTTATTAGTGTCTTAAAAAAAACTGACTTAAATACTTCTGCCCCTGTGTTCAGTTTGACAGTTTCCTGTTTACTTTGATGATAATAATTTATTTAATCTATACTTGCATTTTCTTTGCAAAAGTTAAACTGAGCTGCAAACAGAAGTGGAAGCTTTTTAACCATAAAAAACACTTAACTTGTCTTTCTATTTTTAAAGCTTGCGTGGGACTATGAGGGTAAGGACTAACTGGTAACTTTCCATTTCTAGCCTGAAACTTTCCATTAAAGCAGCAGATGTTAGTATAATCTTGACTGTTAGGGAACACGCTTGTGAGTTGTTGTAGTTTTTATTAGAGTATTTGGAGTCTGTTTTACTTACTGTGTCATTGCCTCAGATCCTCTATTTATTTTAAAATAAACGTTATTAGAGAGCTTTGTGTATGACATTTCCCATTAATTGCTTATCATTATCATTATCTTTGTTTGGGTTGTTAGCATACACTAAAGACAAAGAAGCCAAGGTTAATGTAGATTCTGTAGGCATTTGTTTATAAAGTAGATTTTCACCTGATTATGGTGCATGGTAGAAAATAATTGGATCTCCATTATTACAGTTAGTTCCTAATCCAAAAGCTGGATTTTCAGTCTGGACAAAAAATGACAGGCTGAAAAAGGTGATGCTTGGGTCATGGCAGGAACAACATAAGTGTTAAGCTTGCTGTGTTTAAACCACATAACTCCATGCTTCTGACAGTCCCTCTGACAAAATGTTGGCTTTAACAAACCTCATTTTGATTTATTTTTTCAATCTCTGTCAACCACACCAGCTCATAAAGAATGTCAAGGAGCAGCTTTCAAGTCACTGCACACTATGAACAGACAACAACCCTCATGCACAGATACAGATAAAGGCTTTTAAATGCACTCAAGACTTTGCTCTGTGGAAATGAACAATTTAATACCATTGTGGCATCTTAAAAAATAGCTTTGGTTCCAGTAAACTTGGACACTAACCTCTCACTCAAAGAAACTTGAATTGTTAAACTAACAAAGAGACTAGCATTGATTGCAGTGTTGTTTGAATGAACAAATAATTAAGAAAGATAGAAAATTTATCTTGATAGCTTCATATTTTTACTGTGCAGTACAGTCTGAAATAACTCAACAACAAAGACCTTGTGGGTGACATAATATTATTTATTATCCTGAAAAAAAACTCACATCATAGTAATAATTAAGACTCTTTTTAATTTTAGTTGACTTGGCTTGACCAAAGCCTCTTTCTAAACATAGAAAAATATTTTACCAAAAAAAAACCAAAAAACAAAAAAAAAAAAACAGAAATAAAACAGAAACAAACAAACAAACAAACAAAAAAAGGTCTATAGTCTGGGTCCGAGTCCCTCCATCACAGTCATCAGCTTTTAGTCAAAATGTATTGAGTACACACCATTCATGTTCTGCAATGTAGGTTTAAGTGATAAAAAAAGAAGGAAAAAAAAGAGACAAAGTCTCAGTAAATTTGAACAAACTCCTGTTTTAACAGTTAAAACAGGTTTTTATTTGAGCATTAGCACATATACATCATCAAATGAATGTGGTAAAATGATAAAGAAAAAAAAACAACTAAAAAAAAGTATCATTCAAATACATTATTGATTGAAAAGTAAAGGTTAAACATATAATAAGATTTAAATTTTGCACGCTATACAATAAAAAAGCTTGCTCACAATAATTACCCTCCACATTCTTACTCAGACTAGCTCAAGAATTTATCAGTTTCACAACAAAAACAATCTGTTAAACGGGCCTTTGTGTCTTATGTCTGTGAAAATAATGATCTGTTTACTTGTCGTTCACTGCTGTTACATGCTAAAATGTTAGCATGTGGCTGCTGTTACATGCCAACATGTTATGCTGTTACATGCTAACACGTTAGCATATGATTGCTGTTAAATGTTAACATGTTAGACTGCAGTTACATGATAACATATGACTGCTGTTACATGTTAACGTGTTAGTATATGACTGCTAAGACATAGAACATGTTAGTATAGCACTGCTAAGACATGCTAACATGGGACTGCTGTTTTGACTGCTGAGACAGGCTAACATGTTACAGCCGTTATATGCTAACATGATAGCATACATATCACAGGAACTCTCAAACACTTTATCCAGTTAAATCTTATTTGGTAGTAAACAAAACACTAGGCTTGTCCCAATGACCTCAGGTGACTCGTACAACAGTGAATGTCTTACTAGGTCATAAACAGATACCTGCATAGAAATATGCGTTTTGTTACCGGAAGCTTTGTTATTTTTTATTCTGCTTGAAGTTCAACCAGTGCTGATGAATCACAACTGAGTTTGTTCTCTTTGCATGCAGGGAAATTGTTCACCTGAAGAGCAAATGTCCACTAGTAAACATTCCTTAGGGAATTTATTTGTTCTGTCTTGTACACAACTTTGGACAACTGAGGTGTTTTTTAAATGTTCTTTACAAATAAATTTGACTTGACTATTTCTATTACCTGATTTTTTGTATTTTCCCCTGCTGCTCTTTTATGCATTTATTAAAGGAAAAAAAAAGAAAGAAAGAAAATTGATGATTGTCAAATGTTTATTAATCCAGGTCAAAACTTTTCTATTCAGCCTATGTTCCTATGAATTGCTCTGATAATAAAAAACTATTCAGAACTATTTTCATGAAGTTTCTGACCCCTGGCATGAAAATGTTTTGGCTCTATTTAAAAAAATGATCATGAATGTACTTGTATGAATACTGATTGGATGACAATGAATTGATTTGTCTCTATAAATTGCCGCTATACAAATAAAACTATTGAACTGAATTACAAAATTACTTAATTCAATTTGACAAAAACATCTAAAAGAAATCAACATTTTTTGCTCACAATATTATTGTTTGTAAATGTCTCAGCCTATAAGGAGAAATAGGCAAAAAGAAAGAGCCCAGTAGAGCAAATCACCATCAGTCCGATATTTAATATGATTCTATTTCTTGGCGATTCATAAAGAAGCTTATCCACAATCGCCTCCTCTTCTTGAACCGTAATGACCTGAGCTTTAGATGGTTTTTCTTGGAGCCCGCAAAACCAATCTAAAGCTTTCATACATCTTCCACCCTCTACTCCTTCTCCTCCTCCAAAACAGTCCTCCTTGTCTCCTTCCTGTTTGCATACTCTTCTCCTTTCTTCTTCTTCTTCTAACAATGTGGAGTCAGATATCGGCTTGTAGGAACCATTTTGGACTGGATGGGCTTCGATACTATTATTATTGCTTGATAGAGCAATAGAGCCATTGAGCTCTATTGTGTGGTCATGACACTGCTCATCACCAACAACATTGCCATTCATGGTTGCATGATTTATAAGCTTTAAAGTATTTATAACTCCCCTACCTTTGTCTGTTTCTTGCTTAATTGCCTTCTTTCTCTTGTTCAGCCCCCACAGAGTAGTTGTCCGGATTTGTTCTTTTCTGGGTGGAGAAGTGCAGAGACTAACAACGACAGTCACCAAAGCTGATATCCAAAACAAGAAAGCTGCTACATACATGAAATGGACGTCTTTGATGAAAGATGGACGCTCATCAGGCTGATCGCAGTGTGGTTCTCGGTAAACAAATGCTAAAATCAAACGCAGCGCTCCCAGGGCAAATCCTACCATTCCGCCCCAAAAGGCACCGATTTCATTACAACGACGCCACAGGACACCAAGCAAAAAAAGAGCTGCAACAGGAGGAGTTAGATAATCTGATACCTCTTGGATGTAATAGAACATCTGACCTCCCTGCATCTCAATAATGACTGGCACCCAGGCAATACTTATGATCACCATGAATACAACAAACAGCCTGCCAACTATCACCAGCTCTTTAGATGACGCCGGCTTTCTCAGCATCTTATAAATATCCAGTGTGAATATGGTGCTTGCAGAGTTGAAGATAGAGTCCAAATCACTCATCAGAGCAGCAATCATAACAGCCATCATCAACCCACGGAGACCCACAGGCATCACTGACATTACGAGGCGTGGGTACGCCATGTTGCTACAGCCGGCTGCAGAACCACAGACTTCCATGCAGTGCTCTGGACTGATACATGCCAACTCATCAGCAAAGAAGATCCTGGAAATCATCCCTGGGATCATCATATATAAATCAGACAATTAGAGATTAGTAGACTTTTTTTTTTTTTTTTGGTTGTCATTCAGAAAGACACTGTTTCTACCTGGGATAACAATGATGAACATGGGAAGGATTTTGAGAAAGCCCGCCATGATGGTCGACCCTTTGGCATGACAAATGTCCTTTGCTGCCAGAACTCGCTGTACAATCACTTGGTCTGCACACCAGTACCTGGAATGCACATTAGGTAGGAAGAGTTGTGTTTAATAAAAAAAAAAAACTTTTCACTGCAAGAACTCAAGATTTAAAGTCTAAAAAGAAAAAAAAATTATACCAAATTGATGCTGGAGTCTGACCCAGTAAGAAACCAGGCCATGGAAGGTCTGGATCTGTTGAACCTCGCAAGATCTTTAAAGCATCTGGCTTTGGGATGACATGGTGTTGACAGGATTCAGAATACGTTAGATTGGGATAAGTCAATGAGATGGCAGTGATGTCAGGTATAGCCTCCATGTACCTGGTTCTTAACCCTTGAAAGACACGGGAAGACAAGGTTTAGGATAGATTAATTAATGACTTAGAATAAAAACACAAATTAATGCACAAAGAACAAATGGAGAAATAAGAACCTTTAAATCCTCCAACTTTGAAGAGGCTTAGGCCAGTGAGACAGAGTGCTCCTGTAATCATGAGGAATGCCTGGATTGTGTCAGTGTAGATAACGGCAACCAAACCTCCAGTTATTGTCAGCAAAGCCGTCATGGCAATGAGCAAGATAACTGATAGATAGAGGTTCCACCCTAAAGATTCCTGGATGAACAGGGCCCCAGCGTAGAGGTCCACGGACAACTTGGTGAAGATGTAAAGCACAAGAGACAGAGCAGCAAAATACACCTTCAGGCGCCTCCCTCCGTATCGTTTCGATAGATACTCTGGCATTGTGTAAACTCCACTCTTGATGTATACTGGAATAAACACCCAGCCTAACAACTGGAGCAGTAGTATTGCGTTAAACTCCCACGCAGCCACGCTGAACCCGCTAGCAGCACCTGATCCAGCCAATCCAATGAAATGTTCACTTCCTATGTTGCTGACAAAGAGAGACGATCCCACAGCTGCCCAGTTCATGGAGCGACCAGCCAGGAAGTAGCCACTTACCGTGCTACGATTGGCTTTCCGCATTGCCAGGAAGCCAATTGCTAGCACCAGGATGAAGTAGATTACTACAACAATGATGTCTGCTGCTTCCATGTTGGCACTGGTGGCCATGTTTAAACACTTTTGTAGCTGTTTAACAAGACTGAGCTAACATTTAGAGTTATGGTGCACTACTTGGTCCAAGTTTTTACACTACATTTAAAAACTAAGCATACACACTATCCATTAAACATTTTTTTTAATCTGCTTTAGTCTAAACTGACTAACTTAATATTAGCCAGTCTGCTCCAGAGGGAAATTAAGCAACAAAAAGGACTTCAATGTCCTCTGAGCATCTGATTCTGAGAAATACTTCAAGAAGCCTTGGAGCTCCTGATCAGTTGTAGTTAACTTCAGGTTTGGGACTCAATGCAAACTGTGGTTCAGCAGCTAGTAGAGATGTTGGATTCTGACCGAGGGAGCCTCAAAGGAAAATCTGAATTACTGGATCCTGCAGGAAACACACATACAAACTAATTTCATGAAGCAGAAAATGTAACAAGTGAAAGTAATTGATAAAGACAAATTCACAGTTTCTGCACCCATTTTCATTGAACACTGCAGAGTTAGTCAGAAATGTGGACATGAATGCGGTTTTACTTATTTGCTACATGTCAGCCTGCTTCATAGATGCATTTCTTGGACAAGCTATTTATCATACTGGTGCAATAGAAGAGAAGCATTACTATTGCTTTTAGATGTAGGCTTCATTGTTTGTTTTTGGGTGATGAACTGCCCCAAAGAATGGCTATGCTGGTATAGTACAGCACATAGTGGACATTAAAAATACCTGTCACTACAAGTAACTCCTGTTCTACAAATAAATGTGCAGCACTGATGTGCACTGTTAATAAGCAAGCTAAAAACCCACTAAACAAACAGCAATCAGCTAATGCATGACCCACAATTCCTAAGTATCTTCTGCTAAAATCATCAGACAAAACACAACAGGACCTCTAAACAATTTATTTTAAATATGACTATTTGTGTTGGTCTCTGTGCACGCATTTATATTATTTTATTATTTTATGGATAATTGAACTTTCAGTTTAACTTTAGAAATATTTACCCTTAAAATGCACTAGAGAGCATTTCATAAATCCCTTTCTTTTTAAGGTCTACAACTTTTCCAGGGATTAAAAGTGCTTACACTCAACCCACAGCAGATTATGGCGATTTTTAAGAGAAGTGACTCAGCTGACATTTCCTACTGTAAGAGTAACAGAGCTGTTTTGATGTCAGAGAAAGGCTCGGTTAGAGCAGATAAGACTAGCTCTGACTTGATCAAAGTCAGTTTAGTGTTATAGGAAGTCTAGAAAATATCTCTTATAAAGTATCTTCAGTAGTTCAACAGGAAATTTTTCAAGTCAAGTTTGTAAACTATGTTTAATTGGAAACTGTAATAAAGCGAAGGGTTTTCAGTGAACAGGGAAAATCCAGCAAAGTGGGCAGGTGCTGCTTTCACTGGAAATTTTGGGTGAATCAGGTCAACCTGTTGTACTGCTACTTGCAGATTAGAACGACTACTTTCTAGGAATAACTATGTGTATTTTCAGGTAGTTAAAAAAAAAAAAAAAAAAGCCAGTATGAAGATGAGGGCTGGTCTTTCTGCTTCCAAACTCTTGGTCATTTTGATAAAATAAGGTTAAAAGGCTAACATTAATTTCATAACTTTGCAGTGCTTCAATTAAACACACAAAGTAAGATTATATTTAAAATGTCAATACATTTGAATGAAAACATGTGCTTTAATTTTTTAATATTTAGGACCAAATGATGTGACTGAAACTGCATTTCATATTATTTTGATAGCTTCTTAATTGTTTTTGTTTGTTTTTTAGCCTAATAAAATACATGATAATCTTAATATAAGTCATTATTGAGTGACACATTCTTTGTTAGTTTATTTCAGTGATATGGCTTTCTATTTCTATATCTGTACCAGCATGGTGTGCTAAATGAAGGCGATATATCAAAATGGGAATTAGCAACAATACATATGATCCCCATTTGTTTTGGACTGTATAAAACACCAAATAAATAACGTGGCACAGGCTATTCAGACTTACCTGACTTCTTCCTCTGAGCTGTGTCCAGTTGTCATAGAAACGGAGGGCTTACCTGACGGTGGTTAGAGCCTCCAAGTGTCCGCATCTACGGAGACTTCAGCTTAATATTAAAGGAAGGCGGAAGCTCCGCCCACAACCGCAGCGTCATCGCCAGGTGGAGGGCAAAAGCGTGGCTCTCGCGGTCGTAATGAGAGCATTATGATGGGATTTATGGCTTTTATATCTTTGAAGGGAGCTCGAGGAGCCGTTCCTCTAAAATAGCAATTCAAAACACTGGCGCATTTATTTATTAATTTACATCAGGAGTAACTATTTTTATCAATAAAATAATCACTAGTAACAATTATAAATGGAAGATTTGGATTAAAACAATTCAAACTTACACATCCCACCCATAAGGTGGCTCTGTAAAAATTCAAATGACAAAGATGATGTGACGCACAGTAGCTGGCACACCGATTTATGCATCGTTTGAGCA
Source organism: Melanotaenia boesemani (assembly GCF_017639745.1). Taxonomy (NCBI): domain Eukaryota; kingdom Metazoa; phylum Chordata; class Actinopteri; order Atheriniformes; family Melanotaeniidae; genus Melanotaenia; species Melanotaenia boesemani. The sequence continues at coordinate 15,105,719 of NC_055705.1, forward strand.
GGTGATTCACCTCCCAGTTTTCGGAACTACTACTCTGCGGTGTGTTTGTATGAAAACAAAAATCCAAGAATGTATGGTTATTGTAATTGTTGTAAACACACAGTTTCAACTATGATATTCCACTCTTAGTGCTTACTTTACTGCATGACTCCTTCCAAAGCTATTCCTGCATAATTACAGTGCCATTCTCTCATTAGTAGGCTTTTCCTGCTATTTAAAAAGACAACTGCAGTGTGTCCTGCATGTCTAAAGAAGCAGGCATTATTATTCTTATCAAACATGGAGTGAAGCTGAAAAATTGTACAAATTTGACAAAATACTGGTAATAAATAATACCAGTCCCATAAAAGAAGTCCTAAGTCTGCTAGATAAAGTGTATAAGTGTTTCTCCACCACCAACCGTCCAGCCTCCTTGACTCACACATTTAAGAAGATTGATTGACATATAAGTAAAAATAGCTGTGATAACCAATCAGATTTAGCCTTGTCTGTCTTCACCCTGGGCAACTTTCCTAATCATTAAGCTAAAGACCATCATGAGGTTTTGTCATGTACTGTCAACACGTGATTTCAGAGGTTTACGAGCTTATTTAATACACAATGATTTATGTAGGGAGAAGATTTTTCAGGACTCAAACAGACTTGCTATCATTTGCTGATCCATAGTGTATCACCGTTACTTGGATTCTTCTGTCATACGTATCTATCATGATACACCATGATTGTGACATTACATGACATCACAGCAAGATTTGAACTTTGTGCTGCGACATCAGATGGTTTTATTAAAGTTAATCATTCAGTCAGTGGACCAGTGGATTCAAACCAATCGGGCAAAATAATTAACTTTTGTCAGAGGTTACCATGGAGAATCCAGGTATCCGGGCTCTACTAATGATGGCTTTTTATTGTGGTTCTCAACTCTGGGTAAAGATACTCAGAGTTGATTGAGCCAACTCACAACGTCCATTCTTCACCCAAGAACTCAAAGTTGCTCAGCTCAGAGTGAGTTAAGCCAGTGTTCCTTTTCAGACTCGGGGTTAGGCGAACCTCCTTTCTGGAACAGGCCCCAGGTTTTTCTCTGAGCACCACAAAGCAAGACTGCTGATTTAATCCTAACATAAAGTCTCATCATCATCGGGATGATGATGGTTTCATCAGAGCAAAATCCCCAAACATATGCTGATCTGAATTTATTTGAATCTGTTCATGAGGAAATTTAGTATAAAGCTGCAGAATGTGGTGTGCAAACCCAGATTGATCATTACTGTTGTACATTAGTATAAATAGTAGTATCATTAATAGTGTTAACGGTGCCTGAATTAAGCAGCAGTACTTTGTTTTTTTTATTTTTTATTATTCTTAACAATATATCCTGGAATATTAAGAAAGTATGAATGAATAAAATCAGTATTTATTGCTCTAATAAAATGTCTTTAAGTAATCAGTTTTTCTTGGACAAGTTTTCAGTCAACATCCTACTGTTGTCATGGTGACTCATAATGTACTTGACCAGTAATATACTTTACTAATCATCTTGTTTTAGTTTCATTCTGCTGCTTTGAGGACTTTATCAATAAACCAAACATCCTGTTATTTAGTTACAGAACATTTGATGTTGGCCATTTTCCAAGACAATCTCACCACAGATAGACATGCACTGATCTGAATTTACATAAGCACACACACTCATGCACAAGGAATAAACACAGTTACACACACTGTTACTTATAAACCCACAAAATGCATGAGTTGAGAGAACGTGGACACTGCCTGACTGGGCACTGATCTGCACCCTTGCACGTGTAAATTTTTGTTTCTATGAGCATGCTTTCTGCACACACACCATGATTTTGCAGTTTGCACTGCTTCTAGTATCAGCTAGAAGCTGTTTCCATTACCTCATGATGGTTGTTTGGGACTAACCATATTTAGAAGTTTTTCATGACTTTGGAATAATTAGGGAATATTCAGGGAATCAGGGAATTCATATGAAGTCTGTTACGATAAATATAACTAAAATAAAGTGGATGAAGGTGAATAATGAATGCATATTTTTCTATCAGAAGACTGCGTCTGCTACCATCATCAGCCACTAGATAGTGCTAATTTACTGCAAACTTATCAGCACCCTGAATGCAACATGACCATCTACTGTCCAGTTTACTATACAATGAGGATTACATTTAGTCCCATTTGGGAATTTCGTTATAAATTTAGAATTTAATTTCAAAACCCTGCTTGAAGAGGGAAAGAAAAAAGTAGCTTTAGATCAGATAGGTGGGTTAAAAAGCTAATTATTTAGTGATAAAATGGAGAAATGCAAATACAGAAACAACATTGTGACTGAAAAATCAGGGTTGTGGATGTTAAAAATGAAATATTTAAACAAAATGGACACATGTGTTCCTGACTGGCTTGTAAAAAGAAAAAAAAAAAATCACAAGCACATAAATCCAGCTCCTTTTAATTTGCATCTGATTGGCTGGTAAAATAATGGTCATTTAAGGTCAGTCTACCTATACTTTGGCTACTTAAGCAGCATGTCTAAGACAAAGAGACCCACACAGTCCACCATTGCAAACTGCTGCATCCACATTTCAGTAGGGAGACACACTGTCTCCCAGCATTGACCACTGTGTAATCATTCTTTGCCTGTGGGACATTCCTGTGTGTGGGTGATGGGAAAGACCTTACAAAGGCAACTGTATGTGGGGAAATAAGGCATTCCTGGAAATCCTCCTAGTTTTGATGATCCATACATGATCCACGTGGGTTTTATGTCATTGTAATAAAAAAAATAATAATAATAATAAAAAAAATGGGCTGGACCTATGTGCATATCCAATCCATGTTGGACCTTGGAAGGAACAAAATGTAAGCAAGAAATTTTTCCAAAGCCTAAATGTACAGGTATGTGAATACTCCATCAACCTGTTTAATGCTCTGCCAGCTACCAGCTGGCTGGTATCTGTTCATGATCCAAGGATCTTCAGAGCATCTTCTCTGGCACAGAGGTTTGCACAAGGCAAGAGAATGTTACTACCTAAGTTGTTTTCACCTTTTAAGTAACATGTATAATGCATGGACATGGGTTTTGAATCTGTAATGACGGTGTACATGGGAAATCTCTGCATTTCTACGTCGGACTCCTGCACATCCTTCCCAGATCCAGGAACTGAGGCGGAGAAAGCTACAAAAAACAAGAGCGTGGTTAGAAATTAGCAATGACCAACTAAAATCCAGGTTCAAAGCTCAAATTTTCTAAACCTATTCCAGATTGCAGGCACAGAGCAGTTATCATACCTCTTAATTCAATAAACTGTACACATTTCTTTGTGAACAACTTTAAGGAGCCCATGATTCTTCTTTCCTGGGGATCTGTTGCCACTTTTCACCAGGAAAGACAGCTTATAATGTTGAAAAAGGAGCATTTATTAATAACTCCACTGACAGACAGACTGACTCCACTATATCTTAATATAAGATAGAAAATAAATGGAACTAAAGTAAAAGAAAGATACAGATTTTACTTTTTGCTGTTTTGTCTGCATTGCTGCATTTTTCTGTAACACTTTTATGCTTCTTTTGCAGCTTCTGCAGCTCTCTTCAAAGCTATGAAAAACTTCATAGTAATTTAGTCTTGCTCGAGATAGTACAAAAATAAAGGATCCCTTTTGAAAATGAGGGATTTTGTTCTTTTTAGGCAAGGAAAGGCTTATTTGTTTTGCACATTTCATGTACAGGACAATTCAAAATCATTACAGCAGGGAGTAGAAGAACAGATTAAGGTATAATGCAGGAATAAAAGTTACAGTTTAAAGGTTTAACAATTGCTTTGATAATGGGCAGCAACAAATTTTATTATTTATTTATTTTTTCATTATTTAGTCAACTGATGCTTAGGAAATATTTTGCATTATTTTGAAAACCCCCAGGGCAAATTATATCCTGGAAGAAAGGCTTTAATTTGTCAAGTAAAGGGTCCATAAACATTCAGAATTCAAATATTTACAGTTTTACCCTGTGTTTTATTTAATTGTGTTTATTCTATTGTTTTTTTGCTACTGTTTCTGTGACACATGATTGTATGTTTTAGGTTTATCTACACATCTTATATTTACCTTATGTTCAATGCACCCCTTTCATTTCAGGATTCTCTGACCTTTTAACAGCTGGTGGACAACAGATGCAAAAGTGTCATTGGGCCAATTCTGGCACATTTATATTTTGATGTTTATCAGTGTGCACTGTCCATATTAAATAAACCTTCAAATAAATTGATAACAAGAAGTAGCAAAGCTTTTTTGAGGATTTGTACTGTGTCATCTAAGTCATTTCATATTATTGTTCTACTGTCCTTTTCCAGTCTAGATTATTTTCTCTTTAAAGAACAATGGCCCAACAGGAGGAAATTTTCTCATTTTTTCACTTTAGAAACAAGTGATGTTTTATATCTTTACCTGTAGATGGCGCCACACTCACACTGCTCAAACAGCACCACTGGGTTTGAACATCTATGTTGGTTTATTAATTCCCTTATTAAATAACAATGCTGCAGAAGGAACTATCATTTCAGTTTATTTTGGTAATGGAGTGAGAATTATAATCTAGACTAGAACATACTCTTTTCTTTCCTCTATTCCCATTTCAGTACAAACTCAAAATGTCTTTTAAAAAGGACTAAGAAGAAGTGTTGAGGCTCTTTTCTTTACTAATAAAAAGTGGTGAAATATGGATTTGAAATTTCAGGAAGGCAATTTGCCAATCAAATACACACAAATGAGTTTCCCTGTAAAAGAAAACCAAGACATCACATAAAAGACAGTCACATCCTTCAGTATCTCTGCAGACCATGACACTTGTGCCCTCCTCACTCTGATAAGTAACACAAACAGCTGAAGATGATTTTGCTTTGCTTTGAATCAACAGCTGTGTTGCTCCAGCTAAGACAAGATATGCTGTTCCTATACAGATAAAGATAAAATAATAAAAGGTCAGTTTTGGGACAGTGTAAAACATCAGTGTATTCAAGTCTCTGAAGGAGTAAGAAGAGATTTTCTCTGCAGCTGACAGTGGAACGAGGAGGAAGAGGAGGAGGAGGAGGGTGCTATTCTTCTAACACCAACAGAGCTAAAGCTCGCGGAGTTGCTGGAGACAGCAGATGGCAGTGGGAATGAAAGGCAGAAGAAAAAAATCACTTCCAACATGTTTATCATCGTCAAGGAGTGTGTGTGTGTGTGTGTGTGAGGGGGATGATTTCCCCTGGGGTTAATGAAAAATGTGATTGAATTTGAAAAAGCACCAGTGCCTACAGTCACAGTGGTGCAGAATGAGGCTTCACATTGTGTGTGCGTTGCTTGTGTATCTTGTGTAAATCATTTTTACAGAGAACATGACACAGAAAGTTGATTTTAGATAGAGTTGTCAACGATTTCCATGCGCATTACGTTACTGACCAAGACCTGGAGGCTAAATGACCTTGAATTAATGACTCCTATGTTTTGTACTTCAGCTTTGCTTAATTACTGTAATGATCTATTCTTGGGTTTATGTTTAATCCTTTCCCTTGGAATTACATTTTGAGAAACATATTGCAGCGTCATGCTACAGTCTTATCATCACATTGGTAAAATATTATGATAACTGTTCTCAATCCTGGAAAAATCATCATCTGCTCAGTAATGTGCCAGAAAACAGTAAAAAATGCACTTAAAAGTCTTCCAGGATGCCGAAATATTTGATTTACTATTGGAAAGAGGACTATTTACATCAGCATCATTAAATACGAATCATTTACGATAATGCTTAAACTTGTGCTTAAGGGTTTGTGCATCCTTCAGATTACCGTCTTTATAAACAATTAAAACATCATCAGAAAACCAAGTTATGATCCAAGGTCACATGATAACTTGGAGTGACAAAATTACACAAACTTTGGAATTTAAGAAGACCATTTCGAGCATTAACTTGTTTTCTTTAAACGTTTGTTGGCAGAACAGTCTCGTGAAGAGCTGCTCTCTTGTTGCATTTCAATCTTATGCTTTAGATTTACTTAATGAACAAATCCTGACATTTTTAGTTCACAGGCGAATGATGATAATGATGGTAACCCTTTCTGGAATAGATGCCACCAAACAGGCCCAAACCATGATACACCCACTTACAATTACAATATTGTAATTAGTGTGTTTTTAATTAATTGAACATAATGCTCATCATTTAAAGTGGAATTGGGATTACCAGCCTTTTCATATATATATATTTATATATTTATATTCTACTGCGAGTGGCAGTGTATTGGATGATTCACAGATGTCCACTGAGGTGGCTAATTTACAAATATACCATCTTCATCCATGCATATTCTAGAAAAAGTATAAACAGGATTATGTCATATTTTAGTTCCACATCACATTTTTTTCCATGTCAAAAGATGCAGGAAGTCTGGTAAAATAGCAGCTAATGTGGTAAAAATCAGCTTCAAGCGCTAGGAAGTTAATGATGCTCCTGAGGCTATGTTGCTAGCTGCTTCTCGTTGTACGCTATAAAGTATGTGTAACTCTGAGTGGTTGTAGTAATAAATAAATACACAAACAAAGCGTTAGCTCACTTAGCTTCCTCTTCATTCAGTGCCCTCATGATGTTTATGCTACAATTCATTCCCACACCTCATGCCAACATAGCAAAGACATCTGTAACAGTTTAGTGCAACTTAAGGTGACACATGCCCAAATACCCCACACATTAGACCAATTCAGATGCCTTTTTTACCTGTGTGCAGGTGTAGGTGTCTTTGCCCTGTTTCTCTTCACCCTCTACAGTGTAGACTTCAGACACAACACATACAGCTGCATTCTGCAGAAGTTCTGTCGGACTGAGTACTGAGGACAACGACATGGAGTCCAGCAAAACCACCTCCTGATCAATGCAGGGAAACCCAAGGCGTAGGTGGTGGATTTTCGCAGATGTAGGTCTCTTGTCACTTCACCAGTGAACAGACATCGAGAGAATGGACTCTTATAAGTACCTGAGTGTTACCTTAAACAATAAACTGGGTTGGACTCACAACACGGATGTACTGTACAGGAAGGGCCAGAGCAGGCTCTATCTTCTGAGGAGACTGCGGTCTTTAGCAGTGAAGGGCACACTCCTGAGGACCTTCTATGACTGTGGTGGCATCAGCTATTCTGTATGGCATGGTCTGCTGGAGCAGCAGAATCACAGAGAGGGAGAAGAAGAAGCTGGACAAAATCACCAGGAGGTCCAGCTCTGTCCGGGGCTGTTCTCTGGACTCAGTGCAGGAGGTAGATGACAAAAGGGTCCTGGCACAACTGGCCTCCATGCTGGACCATGAGTCCCATCCCCTGCAGGACTCCCTATCTGCTCTGGAGAGCAGCTTCAGGTACAGACTGATCCATCCTCGCTGTGCAAAGGATAGATACAGCAAGTCTTTCCTCCCTGCTGCTGTCACACTTTACAATGAACACATGGAAACTGTGTTTACATGTTTATATACAAGTTTATTTACATATTTATGTACTGTATATACCAGATTATTATCTATTATTTGGGTGTGTTCTTGTTTGACATCACCTGCGTATTTATGCTTACTGCACCTGTACTGTTGCAACAAAGCAATTTCTCCACTAAGGGGCTAATAAAGGTTTTCTTATTATATCTTAAATATGATGCTGGGAATTCTTAAAAATTTAAAAACTTTTCAAGCTCAGTTTATGTACTTTAATTTCAGGAGAACTGCTTCCCATGAAGATGTGTGTATGTTTGTGTAAAACCTGTGCTGTTTTGAAGACAATAAGTGTATCTGGTGCTCATGAGTGGGACATAAAGAAAGCGAGGTGGCTGAGAAACTTAAGAAACACACATGACTTTGTGACCTCAGCAAACACAACCCTGACAGCATAAAGCAAACAGTCTGAGGCTCTTTTATTTTATGTGTCCATCAAAAAGATGAAGGGGGAATTAAAGAGAAACAGAAGCTTACAATGCTGCAGAAAGATATAAAACAGACAATTTACTGCTACTGTTGAAAACAATATTGGCTCAAACAGAGCTGCAGTGCTGCATCAGCTGCTGAAGCCATATTTTTAGTTTTCAAGATACAGTTAATAAATGAATATGGGATTAAGAGAGAGTTGGAAGGAAATTTAAAGTTGCCAGATCAACTGTCTGAGCTCTGGTGGATAATCACAGGATTTTGTCCAAGGTAATGAAATACGCCTTAACAACATCCAGCCAAGCGAAGAGCACTTTTCAGAAATGAGATGTATCATTATCCAAGTCTACGGTGAAGAGAAAAATTTTCATGAGCAGACACAGATGGCTCACCACAAGCTGCAAACCATTTATAAGCCTCAAGAATTAGATTTTAGGAAGAAAAAAAAAACCAAAATCTTTGTTGGACAGATGAAGTGGCAAAGATCAATTTGTACTAAATGACAACACTGATATGGAGAAGTCTTGAAATAATTTCAAACAGAGTCCATACAACATGGAGTGGTAGTGTGATGTGCATGTCTTCCAATAGCATCGGGTTGCTAATGTTAATGTTAATCTCAATGTCAAATTAATTTCTAAACACTTTTTAAAAATTTCTATGTTAAACACCGAGAAATTACACGGAGATGTACAAATGTACCCCTATCCTGTTTCACAGTCAAAATCTGCACCCAGTGCACATACATGAAACCACAGGACACGGTCCACAGCACTCATAACTGTTATCTATGCTCATTCCATAATAAAGACCTTTTTACTTTGTGTCCTTTGCATGATATTGGGGTAGGGGGTTGCAGTTTCAGCCAAGAGGTTGTAATAATTTTCTTTACAGTCATGAGCTGGATTCTTAGTATGTACTGCTTATGTCTGTCAGATCCTTAGGAAAAATCTCCAGTGTGATCAGAGTTGGAGCAAGGTGTAATTTAATACCCATGATTCTTTATTTCTTTTTGCACACATTTCCAGTAATCTATAACATTTGGGCAATCTCAGAATAAATGAGTAAAGCCGCCCACCAGCCCCAGAGTTACCCACCCATTTTACTGGACAACTGGAGTGTTAAAATAATGAAGCTTTAAACGATCAAATTCCCTCCATAAATTTATATCCAGAGCATAGTGTTTCCTTCCAGACATCATCTTTTATAAACAGAGCTGCTTCTAATTAGGTAGGACTGTATACATTTTTTAAAATCAACCATTTTTATTATAATACCTGTTTGTAAGTGACACAAGCCTTTCTTCAACTTTATTTGGTTCCTTGTTTATTTTCTCTCTCTCGTTATGATGTTGGAAGTAGTCTCTCGTGTTTTCTTAGCAAATTTAAAAGTTATAAAAGAAAACAAAACAAGAAACAATAGATCAATTAAATTTAAATTAAAACTTAAAAGCTCATTACAGCATCAGTAACTATGGCAACAATGGCAGGACCCATAATGTTTCATGTATCAGCCATACACGAAACATTATAGATCAACACGCAAATTTTTACAATGTTATTCAAACAGAAAAAAACTATGAAGTGATGAATGTGCCTGCATGCTAAGGTCAGCAGCAATGAGCGTAAGTGTGAAGAAACATACTGTCTGCAGGCCCAGACTATGCATTAAAGCTCAGCTGATCAGCTGGAGCTTTACTATGCAGCCACTGACTCAAAACATACTGCTGAAGAAACCTGGCAGTTTTTTCAAGGAAAGGAAGTGGATTGTTTTGCAGCGGTTGAGTCAGTTATCTGATTTCAACCACAAATTTGCTCAGTTACATCTGAACTTGTTCAAGTGATTCAAGGCAAGGAAAGGTACAGACTGAGCTAGACAAAGGAAAGATAAGGTAACTAACTTAGCAACAACCAGGTTTTTATGGAGCAGGTAAATGATGAGCTACAGCTGTGACCTGACCCTCACATACCAGGCGCTCCCTCTGTAATTAAACACATTTAGAAAGGATGAGAAAATAATAGAGAGAAAGTCAGCCGGCTTTCTGTGAATATTTTTACAAGACTGGATAGGACATAATTAAAAAGATAGTTTTTAATGTGACATTTAATTTGGATTGGGGTAGCATTAAAAATAAATAAATAAAACTTTGATGGCATTAAAACGCTCTCTAAAATCCTCTTCCTCTTTTGTGGGACCAGATTTTTGCCAGATATGTTCAATGAAGAGAAAAGAAACTGACAGCAAACCTCAGTCTGACATCTTAGTCTTTCTAGATCCACTTTTCATTCCTCTATCGTTCCTTCTCTTGGTCTCTCCTGGTTATTTTAAATAAGGCGTCTTATTGTCTGGGGGACATCTGATCCTCTAACACACACACACATCCACACGCACTGGCAAGCACACACTACCAAATATGCTGACACCAAATGCTTGCTCAGCTCTTTTACAAGAAGGAGAAAAGTAGTTGACAGATAAATGAGGAAGTATAAATTCAATCCTTTCCCTTTTGCTTCCTTTTTTTTATATTTTTCCTTCTTTGAACTAACAACTGATGCAGTGAGCCAGGACATAGAGCTCTTATGTAACTATGTATATATGTGTCTGTGTTGACTTGCTAATATTTTGTGGTAGAGGGACCTTGTGATTAATATGAAGCAGATTATTAGTGCAATTGGATGAAAAAGAGATGCTTCCAGCTTTGACATTGCAGATCAGAGGTGTATATTTGTGAAGCACGCATATTGGTAAAGTTTTGGAAGATGTATAAGGTTCTAAAATGTCCAATAAAAATGTGCTAAAAGAGCCAGCCCAGACATTTTTGTGAGGTCTAAGCAGAGGGAAGAAGCCTCATCCAATCCTTAAATCGAGGAGTGCTTGTTAAGCATTTGACCATGTTAAGATCAGTTCTGTTTCTTATAATACTGCAGGTGACAATAGCTTGCAATTAAAACAATGAGCATTAAACTACGTAGCCCATGATAATGTATAGTTTTCTAACCCTAAACATATTTTTTTAAATACATTTACCCAACTATGTATGATAATTCTATTGAAGGATGTTCCAGTCAAAGTCCTTTATGATGAAGTATCAGCTAATAACAAGCCTCAGTTCAATCATCACATTTTCTTTCATCATACAGTTGCAAATTACACACCAAAAAAAAATGAACCAGTAAAAACTAATTTTAACATGTTTCAAGGGAAATCTATCAACAGCTCTACAAAGTGAAGAACTTGTAATCAATTTCAGACATTTAAATATTAACAAAATTATTGTGCATCTACATGAAATAGTTTTTTTTTTTTTTTTACTGTGTAACACTGAAATAGTAAAACACAGACATCTAAAACAGAAAATACCTTAGTAAAAAGTATATAATATCAAACAGTCTTGAATGCACCGTCTTGTGTTTGATGGTGCTTCATCATGTTTCACTGGAACATATTACTCTCTCATCTCATCTCACTGGTTCAGTGAGCGGTGAGTTGCAGTTTTATATAAGCACAAAAACTAAGGAAACTTGAGTTTGATTTATTACATCTCCCCTTCATTAATACCAGTCTGTGTTGTATTATACATTATTGGAAAGCCTGATTAGCTACCTTTACAACAAGGTAAGAATCATTTTTGCACTCTTCCAATATTATGGAAAAAAAAACATATTGTTTAAACATGGCTATTTGCTGACATGTAACACCAGACATCAAGAGTTTGTGACCCTGATACAAAAAAAAAAAAAAAAAAAAACTCCTTTATTGGGAACCTGATCCAACACTTGAGATTGGATTGGGACGTACTAGATTTTAATCCCAAACATGTACTTTTGACTCTTAAGCATAACCCCCCTTTTTATATACTGATTTAAAAATGTTGTGTCAGACTATGTGAGGCCAACTTTAGCATTAAGCAGGGTTCCAGAGCTCAGTCATTACCACACCTGGGCCAATCAGACCATATGTCCAGCATGCACACCAACCCTCAGGGAATGGCTTTCTTTAAACAAAACCTGTATTTTAACATTCAAAACTATTAAAACATGACCACCCAGCAGCTGCAGGACTGCTTTAAGTTAACAAATTGGGATAAAAATGGGACTGGCCTGCCTGAAGTCCTTTATCACTGTACCAGTCCCAAAGAAGTCCATCATCAGCTTGACTACCATGCAGTAGCACTCATACAAGCCATTATCAATTTCTTTGTAGGACTGTGCATGCACCCAGCCAGGATTCATGCACATCCATTCGCCCACAGAGCTTCCAGGTCTACAGAGGACGCTATAGCGATAGGTTTTCACATGGCTCTACAGCTGGAGAAGCAAGGATGCTACTTTTGTAGACTTCAGTTCTGCTTTCAACACCAGTCTCCTTTATAGACCGGTGTCCAGATCATTAGACCTTGGATTAATATACATGTATGAAATCATACTTTTTGTCAGGAAAATCTGTAAAGTTCCCACAGCCTCTAAAAGGGACATAAAACTGTAGAAGAGCCATTATACCCTGGACTCTGTTTAGACTTCTGTCCTCTGGCAGACAGTACAGAACAATGGAAACACGTACAAACAAAGAAAATAAGCAAGGGGCTCAGTACAGAGCTCTGAGGAACTCCTCACAAGAATTTAAACACTCAGATATACAGTAAGCAAAGAAATACATGGAGAAGTTTACAATTCTTCTGTAATCACATTAATTAAGACTGCTCTGCTTTGGAGTGGAAATAATAATTTGGATATTGGGTTTAATAAGTGTCAACATTGGATTATTTTCACCTTAATAAGTATATTTTTGCATGGTAACCTGACAGGACAAAATCGTTAGCAAATAGTTGCACATCCAAGCAGCAACAGGACTTAGCAATGTGAGCAGTGTTACTATTGATTTAGGTTATGTTTCCAGCTATGATAAATATACATCCAATATTACAACATTTCCTCTGTAAAATAAAGTTAGATCAGGAAAGATAATAATAATACAATTTTTGTGTTAGCTGTTTGCCATAACACACAGTGCAGCCTGTAAGGATGTCCCATTTAGTTTCAATTCAAAGCTCTTTTCTGGTTTCAGAACAGCTTCCACAAATACAAACACCACACTTGGGATTATCTCAAGACCTTTAGCCTGCTCCGTTAAAAGAGAAATAATGTGGGGAATGTCCAAGCTGGTTAAAGTGCTCAACGTGGTCCTGCTAAACAAAACTGAGAATCTGGACTTTAACTCTATATGGATCTAATTGTAACTTCTGCATACTTTTAAAACTGTTTTAAGACTCCATCCACCAACATCTGTTTATAGTGTCATTCTGGACAATTAGTGCACAGTGGATTTTTTGCAGATTCATGATATCTTTAAAGTAACTATGCACATGGTTTTATGTCAAAGATACTGATCATAACAGCTAAAGGAAGCTAATTCAGGTCCTAACTTGAAATAGATGGCTGTGTGGGTTTCTAAACTTGAAAATCCTGTGGTGTTTTAATTAGATCTATTCTAAATCGATATATTTCCAACACAGCAGGTCCCTCCTCCAGTGTCTGCTCAAAACAAAAAGCAGATTCTTTTTTTTAAATTTATTTCTTGTTTTTTAATTAGCTCAAATACTTGGAAGATGAAGTCACTGAGGAGGAAAATTAATACAGAAAAAAATAAACAGGGATATAATAGTTAAATCATTTTAGGCTCCCCAGAGAATTTGTGAAAAAGGGGTTTTGATATGAAACTATACAAGGCTGGATTTTGAAAAATTCTACAAACAAAATAGCATCAAGACAATGTAATTTGAGTTCAGCACAAATTAAAGTGCCAGGGCAAATCTACTGTAGACAGGGTGTAGAAGTTTATCTGCAAAAGACACAAGATAACGCTGTGATCCACACACAGCAAAGTCAAACAGCCACTGAGGACAATGTTGCAGCTCACAGCCTAGTTTCTCTGTGTAGACAGTCTCTAGAAGGACCAGAGTTGGACCAGACTCCACCGTTTGTCTCGTCTCTGTGAAAGGTTAATCCAGTAAGTCCTGGGTGCGTACAGTCATTTAGACAATCTGAGTGATGAAGGGCAGTCAGCTGCTGAATGCGGAGAACCTGACCTCAGTGACAGTGAATGTGTGTAGACTTAAATAACCTCAGTGCACTGTATGAACTATCATACTGTATTGAGAAAGCATTGCATCAGATGTGTAGAACCTGTGTTTCTGCAGCTTGTAGATCAGCTAATTAAACATCTTCACAACTTTAACATACAGAGTAAGGCTTTGTCTCTTGAATGCACAAAGTGAATTAACCATGAAAAGAAAGGTTTTAATGAGAAAGATCTTTACATCAGATGTCTGATGTCTGTCAAGCTCAGGTCCTCTAACAGTGCCCTGGGTGCTTGATGGTTCTACACAGTGCTGCTCCTAGGACTGCACTCTTATGGACAGAAATCCCCAATGGTGTTCCAGGGATCTGTTGGAGTACTCTCCCAGTTTGGTTGGGGTACTGAGTGATCTGATTCCTACTGGCACCCCTGTTGCCTTTGCTCCCCACATCTTTCAATTTCCTCTTGCAGCCTTCAGTATTTGTCAAGCTTCTTTATCTTGATGTTGCTGTTGTTCAAGATCTCTTGATCTATCCCTACCATCTTCTTCTGCAGCTTGTCAACGATCAATATTTCTGTCTGGTTAGCCATTACCAGTCCCACAAGATCTTAACTTTATCATACTCAACCACCTTTGACAGTGTCTCACATCTTGACCTTTGGACTTCCAGGCTGAACTTTGTACAGATATTTCTTGGACCTGGTGATGGTTCCATGTGGGGCTGGGCGATTAATCAAATTATCTGTTTTTGGCAATTTATTTTTATGAAGACTTGTTTTGTTTGTTTTTTTTTTTCCTTTTTATATGCACTGTCCAATATCAAAGGTATCATAATCCACTCTGGTACCGTTCAAGACCTCCAGTATTTGCCTGCTGAAGCCACATTTTGCAGCCTCCTTGTTGCTCTTCATGAACAGCATGACTGGGCTCTGGATGATGATGGTCTTCAGGCAGTGCTCTAAGGTGATGGCTTTCAGGCAGGTATTCTCCAGCTCTCCACACTGTATAGTTAGTAGTGGATTCAGCCCTCCCTCTGCACCACAACAGTGTTTGTCTGAGCCATCACTCTGCCTGGAATTTAGCTGTGCATATAACAGCAGTGACAAATGTTGCTCTCTTTGAGACGCAGAAAAAGTTCAGCCCACAAACTCTCGTTAAGACACGACCTATATCAGGGAAATAATTTCCGCAGTGAATCCGGTATGATAAGGATCCAGGTGGAAAAAGATCACAAATGCAGTTGTGTTGCATGTCTCTATGCAAGATATGAAGCTGTTTATATTGTGGAAAAGTTATGATGTTATTTACTTTCTTTGCTGTCATTCATAAATAAATAAATAAATAAAAATAAACACATTTTGCATGCAAAAGCTTTACTTTTAATATTGTTTTTTTAGAAAGTTTAATATGTTTTGAAGAAAGAAAAGGGAAAAACTGTTTAAAATCGAAAATCGAATTTGGTTTGAAAAGACTGGAGATTTTATTTTTAGGCCATATCGCACAGCCCTCGCTCCATGTATCCCCTACCTGCCTGCATCCTACATCCCACCTTTGCACGCCCTGCAGCCGGGGTCCTATTTGGTGTACTAATCATTCTTGTAGTATCTGTTCCTGGGCATCTGTGATCAGTGCCTGTAATCTTTTTCAGACAAGCCATTTCTTGCCATTGATAAGACTTCTTGATGTCAGCGACTTTATCAGTTTTTTTCAGTGGCACATACCAAGGGTTTATCCTTCCATGATGTTTCCACCTCCTCCTCTCCAATGCTGGGCTTTACCTGTCTGAGCCATTTACTTAGTAGTTGACTGGGGCAATCTTCTGGATGAACTCCTGGATCTTTGATGTTTATTAAGGATAGTGGCTCTGATGCTCATTGGTCCCCTCCACTTAGTGTACAGTATCAGGGTGCTGGATTTGGGGTAAAACCTACCATGCATTGTAAGGAACGTTCTTGTCTTGATATCAGTGGCTTCCATCTCTTCCTCTGGCCAGGCTGTTATGCCGGCTGGGTATCTGATGACAGGCAGGACATATGTGTTGTGTGACTTAGACTTAGTTCTTGCCAGTAAGCTGACTCTTCACAGCCTGTCTCACTCTTTGTTGGTGCCCAACTATGGCTGACTTCCTTGCAGTCTTTTCATAGATGTCATTAGCCTGTGGTCTTGCAAGGTATATGTAGTAAGTAAGCATACCTTTTTCAATTCTAGGGTTTTAGAAAGTTTTGTACTTAGCAAGAAAAAAAACCCATCTGATTTACAATGGGTCTTAAAGTTAGATTAACAGAAGCTCAGATGAAGAACACAAGACAAATTACATTGTGATAAAGTAAATTCTACCTTTACTGTTCCCATATAAATTGAGAGGGTATTTAGCAGCAAGGTGTTGCTAATCAAATGCATTTTATTAACTGATCATCAGCAAGTGTAATCACCTCTGTAAAAGCAGACATTCAGTCACTTTAGTGAAATTACAATAAGAATATTAAAAACATTTTTTTTATGAGAAAATGGCTAAACTTATGGGTAGTAAATACAAACATGTAAATAAGTTTTATACCTTGTGGTTATTTCACATATTAGCTGTGAAAGAATCGTAACACGTTTTATAAGATGCTCCAAAAATACGGGAACAGGCTTCTCGTCAACATTCGCAAGTCGTCACTTCCCAATATTTATAAAAATTCAATGACAGCACCCTGTCAGTCAATTAATGACAAGAGGGAGGTACACAAATATCTAAAGCCTTAATGAACTGAAGCAATGCCATAAAGACGAGTGAACCAAAGTTCATCCATAATGATGTGAGAAACTGATTACATTATATAGAAAATCATTACTACAAGTTAATGTTGCTAAGGTGGCCCTACAAATTCCTGAGTCATGGGGTAAATTACGGGAGTTATGGGATACCTATTTCTGAACTAAAGTGCCATTCTGAATAGATTTGCTGTTTTTTTTACCTCAACTTTAGTGATGCTTTTCTTTTTGAATAATGTTTAAGTGCAGCACCTGCAGGAAAGCTTTTAGTGATTCACACATTTGAGAGATTTAAAACCCGCATTCAGTATCTTAATGATTCATAACTGGTGAAATGTCGCAGCTGCAGGGAATGTAGAGAAAAACATCCTCCTCTCATCACTGACGTTATGTTTAGAACATGTCCTCTGGTCGTGAAGGCAGCCGTCAAATTGAAGCAAAACTCCAGTTGGGACTGATCAAAAACTGGTTGTTCTGTGGAGCTTTCAGATGAGAGGCTATGTGCAGTCATTGCTCCAGGATATTGTTGTTAACACACAGCTGGTTAGATAAGGGTTAGAAACACTCATCTGTTAAAATGTGTATATGACTCCTCTTATTATAACCCACACGAGGTGTTTAAATTAGGGGAATTTAGTTTTATGAGCCACAAAAACATACAGACTGGAAAGACTTGACAATCATTTTGTCCAGCAAACTGCTGTTTGCTTGGTCCACAAACCTGCCTGACCTGCTCACACAGGGAATAAACAACACAAACTGGCTTGTTTTGGCCTCAGTGAGACCTCTAAGGATGCCTTTTAGTAATTTCAAGGTGCCAGCACTGATAATGAAACAAAGCTGCAACGAGTTAGCAGGCAAAGACACCATCCGCCACTTCAGGCCGAAGCCAAATATAGAAACAGTATCTTTATTTTTCTGTGTTTCCTGTAATGATTTAAGCTCTATGTCCTTTACGTTTTATGCATTGTTTATTTAGTCTAAGGCCTGATGCAACTTGGAACATACCTGTGTCCATGTTTGGAGGGTGCATTGGGTCTGTATTATATCATACTGTACGGGTACATTAAATTTTAACCAACAAACATAACTCTTCCACTAGCCTGGCTGACCTGTGAATCACTGCCTATATTTCCTCAAACTAAAAAAAAGAAGAAAAAAAGTGATCTTAAAAGAAAAACAAGTTAAGACTCCAGCAACATGGAAGAGTTGGAGTTTGGAAAACACAAAGAGCAATTAAGTGCAAATGTGTTTGCTTTTCACTTGATTTAATCAAATGTGATAAACCTAAGATAACATACACCTCTGATACAGAAAACATTTTTAACATAAATAAATATAGGTGGCAATTATGACCTAGAAACTTATGAATGGGTGCAGAAATAAAAATAGCTGCTAACTTGCTAACTGCTGTCCGCTCCTAAAAACTCATCAGTAATCCTCAGAATGATACACCTGCAAATTTTTGCAATAAAAAACACAAAAAACAAAATGGATTTAAATTGCTTGGGAACAACTCTACACCTTTTTCTTTATCAGTAAAAAGGGAATCTCTGTTTTACTGCATCAGTTAGCAGTTAGCTGCTAACTAGGACAAACGAGTCTTTTACAGGCTGGAGAGCTCACAGTACCAGTAGGATGCTAGATGGATGGCAACTAAAAACATGCTATTATTACAATTAACGACTCACTATGTAATTTTCCGACCTTTAACTTTAAGTTCCTAACTTGTTTGATGGCACAGTGACCTTTCTAACACACATCCCCGCAGCATCCCTGGGTTGAAAAGCTACACTTCACAAATTTTTCTTCCAGGATGCCATGTGACGTTGTAGCTGGGGTTTGCTTTATGCGCATGCTAGCAAGCGAATATCAACACACACTGGTGGTTTTGAACATGCACGTGGCTTATTCAGCAAAGAAATACAAAAAGACATTATTGGAAGAGGAGCGGAAAAAAAGAGAGAAAGGGACAGAGCAGGAGATAAGACAGGAGTCAAAGATAACAGATAACATGCAAGATGGATGCCGAATTAGTCGCTTATAAGGAAAGCCGGCTATAGTTCGTCTAAACTTTTCAATCTTTTCAAAATCAAGATGTTCAACAAACTTTAACTTTTTAAAGATCTCCAACAATGAAGTTGTATCTGGCATTGAGTGTTACCATGTTTCTACTTATCCTGGAAGTAGAAACCTGACCCCAATGTGGTTCAAGCTAAATAATTTTTATTGCTCAAACTGAGGCGGTTACATGAAGCAGTCTGGTGTCTGTGTAATGCTGTGTGAGGCATTCAGCTGGTACAGTTCATGTCCCATCAAAGACTGACTACCTTTTTCCTGTGAAGAAATGTTTTTATATTATTAATAATAATTTCCAGGATGACAAGGATATGAGGGGTAACTAAGTAGGTTGATGTCAGTGGAAATGTCAAGTCATTGAACTGCAGCCCATTGGGGACTAGCATGTGGGTAGTCGAAGCAAGAGACAAGCAACTTGTGAGTTATACATTTAAACCCACAAATAGATCCTCAGGTTGTCAGGGCTACATGGATTTAGTGTTTACTATATTAAACAATATAGTTACAATATTACATATCAAAAATACTCCAGTAATCCTAGCAGTAGCAATAAAAAAAAAAAAAAAAAGAAAGAAAGAAACCACCAGGTCTTCGTAGAGGAATGAAAGTATCCCTACAGTTAGATAAAAGCTTTAAAATTGACGCTGCTCCTTGAATTGAAACACAGCTGGAGGCAGTATTGATGCAGTGTTGGAGGAGACAACCCAGGAGATCAGGAGGAGTTCAAGAAGCACAGAAACAGATCGCATGAACGTTGTTAGGAGAAAGGAGGTCGGCAAATCTTATACCCCAAGGCACGGTTTGACTTTTACTCTGATGTGGGAGAACCAAAACAAAAAATCCATTCCTGTCAGATCTCAGAAATGCTGCAGCTGATCACTTTCTGCTAATAGGCTTCAAATTATGTCAAATAGTACATATACAGTAGCTGTTATCATGCGTTAGTCATGCATTGAACTATGCAGAAGAAATGTATACTGTATATGATCCTCAAACTCCTTATTTATGAAGACTGAAAGCTGAGCTATTAAAAAAAAATAATATCAGCGAGCTGCCATCTAATGTCTCTGAGGCTGAATTAATGGAAGAGAGACTCTCTAAATTGCACCGTACCTTTTGGTTCTACAGGAGAGAAACTGAGAACACTCATCCTCTTTTTTTATAGCCTATAATTCAGACCTTGATCTTTTTGTTGAACTAATACTGAACTACTAACACCTGCTTCTTTGCAGGAAGGAGAGTGTGAGAGTGCAGTTCCAAAATATGTTTATTGATTTCTTCAGCAAATAGTTCTCAGATACTTTCCACACAAGGGTATTTTCAGCCTGCCTAAGATTACGGTGCATCTTGGGCAGCCTGAAGTGTGTGAGTTGTGTATCATCTTTTGTAGGCTTCAGAGTACATAACATGCAAGGTAAAGGCTAAAAATACAGACAGTCTTAAGTTCAAGTGGGGTTTGTGTGCTCTTGGCCATCAAATGAAAGATGGATAACATTTAAAAAGATCATGGGGGCTTGTAGTGCTCACACAGAGAGAGGAAGGCCACTTGTGCCACATTTTTACAACCGAGAATAACCTGAGATCAGTTTCTCACAATCATCCACTTTGTCCATTAGTTATCCAATAGGAGTGTAGTATAGGGTGAAGTGTTGGTAAACATAATGCTGGTGCAGTTGTATGAAAACTAAACCAAATCTCAACACGGTAGATAGAAGCCAAACTAGCGGTTCAGGCATTGCAGCAGAGGCTTCAATAGCAGGATGTGTCCTCTCATTTTATGATCATGCAAAGAAATATGAAACAAGGAAGGAATTGGAGGAGCAATTTGTACTTTATATGTTGCCGCTGAGGTCCATCTTTTCAAACTATAACATCTCTTTTCACAGCTTTGCAGATGACCTGCAGAATTATTTGACTCTAAAATCAGGGACTTATTGATATTGTTATTGCGTTGCATTGATGACATTAAGCAATGGATGCCTTTAAATTTCTTTTAATTAAAAGAAAATATAACAGAAATAATTTTTTTCTATCCTGATATCATGTTGTCAGAAAAACATTAAAAACCTTAGAGTGTTCCTGGATTTTTTTTTTTTTAACTTTGTCCACAGGTGAGTGTAGTAGAGACTTATCTAAGGTAAAGCCATACCCCCTGCTAATGTCTTTGCACTTTATCCAGCTGTTCATTACCTGCAGATTGGACTACTGTAGCTCTACACTTGGCTTGGAAGGAGTTTATAACCCCAGTGTTAGAGTCTCTTCGCTGGCTTCCTTTTACTTACAGGATTCAGATTAAAAGTTTTAAGTCTCTTAATGGTTTAGCACCTTCTTATCTTTCTGAGCTGCTGCTTATTCTTGCGCCATCAAGAACCATGAGGTCCAGTTTTCAATTTTTTTTATCCACTCCAAGAACAAAACTAAAATCTCAAGGTGACAGAAGCTTTCTGTAGCAGGTCTAAATAAATGTGATGTTTGACCTTGAACTGTAGCCAACAAACAAATAAGATATTGATTTGATTATTCCATTATTCATTGAATAATTTGAGGTTTTCCTCACAGCTTGTTGTGATTTAGCAGGTACCTTTATTGTGCAGTGTGCAAACATGATCAGCTGATCAAACAAAAGACAAAATAGGGAATGAAATCAGGTGAATATAGTTGATTCAATGCAGGATATAATAGAATGTTAAAACATTTAAATATATCTGGTTCCTTGAGTTTCTAAAAATAAATTGAAAGGGGGGCTGTCCTATGATGCACGAAGCACCTCCTTGTGTTTTTCTAGTCTTTATTCTCTATGTATAAATACAGTAAATGGCATTATTGTAATTTAATTGTGCTTCCATTTTTATGTTTTCAGCAGGTTTTTCTTGTTTAGAGTTGTGGTGCGTCTTAGCCCTTCTTTCCTGTCCTCCCCACCTCAAACTGATCAATCAAGATGGCCGCCCTTCCTAGGACTGGTTCTGCAGGAGGTTTCTTGTTAAAATGAGTTTTTTTTTTGTATTAAGAAATTGGCTAATATGTACACAGTTACTATGAACTGGACTAATATGGTTCATATATTTGATTTGTTATAATTGGATTATAACTGGACCACAATTAATAGGGTTGAATTAGACTGTGTCTGTAAAAATGTCTTGAAATTACTTGTATTGAATTGTAATAATACAAATACACAATAAAACGTGTTATAATCAGAGATTTGGTGTTTTATGTAAAAGGTTTTCCCATTTTCTTTCTTTACTTTTTTTTTAAGAGATTTCTTTTTAGAAAATACATACACGGAGATGACTGCACACAAGGGCCGTGCCCTGCTACGCACTGTCAATCAGAGCCTGTGCTCTTCATTCTGTTCAGACTTAAGACTGGGTCCACTTCATAATGGAAAAGAGGTTAATGTAAGATGGCCTCAGGCTGGGTGTGAGTATCCACAGTGTCTCTTAACAGCCAGAATAATGATAGGTCAGCACGATAATGAGGAGATCTGGCACTTTATGCATCTGTGTGTAATACTTGCACATCTAAACTAGCACAAATGAAAGAAATAGCCCGCACAGGGAATGTGTATTTCCATAATCAAATATACTGAAATGCCTTTGTATTTTCAAAATCTAACAGGATGCAATTCAGAGACAAGTGAGTGAACTTCAGGTGCACCTTTAGTAAAATCTCATCCTGTCCAAAATACATGGGGTATAATTGAAATTATATTAAGTGTCAGAATAAAGATGTTTTGGTGTTTCAGAGTAAAAGGACCTGGAACACAGTAGAAAATTTTAATGTTATCTCTTAAAAGAAAACTGCATTACTTTCAGTAAAAATGAGAGGATAGCAGCCCAGTTCATCGAGGATTTAGTAAAGTAATGTCTGGTGAGTAGCTGTGCAAAAATAGAAGCTACAAAGGTGAACCTGATGTTTTAATAGAGATGTTTTACAGGTAAATATTCCAGGAAGAAATCAGCTGATGTTGGTAGTCAACCCCTGTATATATAGTCAGTCAGGAAATTTGGGGGAAAGACTAGAAATGCACTTTAGAAACACTCAGGAACCAGAAAGATATCAAAGGAAGAGTGAATACTTTACTATAACTGGGGCCTCTGTAGGACGTTTTCATGTTGTAGGGCAAGGCAGGCAACTCTGGTCCTCAAGAGTTGCAGCCCTGCAAGTTTTGTATGTTTACCTGTTTTAACATGCTTGAATCTACTTAATGAGTCACTAAGCAGAACTTGATAAGCTGTTGGATCAGTTCATTTGAATCAGGTGCGTTTGAGCAGGGAAACATCTAAAACTTGCAGGACCAGAGCTGCCTACACCTGTTCTAGGGACATGCCTGTCCAGGGTAAACCCTGCCTATTGCCTGACAGCAGGATAGGCTCCAGCCTTCCCACGTTAACCCTGAATTGGATTAAGTGGATATGGAAAATGCAAACTTTTTTTTGTAAACTTTGACTCGTCTTCAAGCCAAAATTCTAATAATTTTTTAAAGTTTTCAGTACTTGTGTGGTTTAACAGATAAAGGTACAGTTACAAAATGCTTAGAAGCTACTGATGATATGCTAATAACTTAATTATTTTAATCTTGCTTTTTAGAAAAGCAGACTGCTGCTATAGATCAATAAAGAAAGTTTAACACAAATAGGGTGCCATGATCAAAAAAATGTACTTAAGCTGCCAAAAGGTCCAGAATAAAATGATAAAACAAACTAGGAGACTTTGTTAAAGTGATAAAATGAAACTTTAATGATGCAGTTTCCTTCATTCACTGTTAAATTACAGTTATGGCTGACCTCGTGTACTGTGGTGTGTAACTCCTGACAGCGTGCATACTCTGTGTAATGAAATGCATTATTTAACGGTTGGTAACTGAGTTTAAAGTGTGACATAGCCCTCTCTCATTCCCCGGGTTTATGTGACCGTGAACTGCAGAAATTGATGGTGGGTCTCCAAAGTTTAGACACACTGTGACAGAAGTTGAGGATAACATGTCCACATCTTTGCCCCTCTGCCCAAATATGGCAGCAGCAGCAGATCAGAGTCACAGAGGGTCAAACAACAAATTTGCTGTCTTCGTCTTGAGAGCAGGAAATATCACCGACCAACATCATCTTTCACAAGCCCTCATTTTTATTCTGCCGCAAGTGTAGCAAACAGCATTGTCAAACATACTTAGAGAGAAAAATTTTATAAGAAATTCTGTAGGTTGATATCTGTGACAGATAACTAGCTAAATAATATAAAAAATAACTATATAATTTTAATTACAATTATCTGTTTTTATTGATGTGTTAACAATAGCAAGGTTGGCACAGATGCTAGGGCTGCTATGTAAACAAAGGGATGTTTCAGGTGCATTGTAGATGTAATAACAAGGAGATAGTGGTGCACAATCTGGTGCCACAAGCTAACAACCCCCAGTGTTCCAGTCCACACAATTTTTAGGGTTTAACTTAAAATCTTCAACCTAGGCAGTTTTCCAAAATGCTTGTATAACCTATCAAAAACATAAAGCCATGCGGATACCGTTGGGAATGATCCTTTTAAGTCAGAAGTCTGCAGTGAATTGTCAAATAATTCCTTTCATAATTAGTATTCTGGGTTTGTTGTGGCCATTTTAATTATTGCTTGCTTTAAAGTATGAACATCACTGCCTTATCAGGAGCAACCAAAGTCTACATAAAATGACAGTAGCTGGTTCTTGACAGCCTCAAAAAACTTCAAACAAGCAGCCATGTCGGAATCACTCTGATTCCCCTCATCCCTTTTACTTTAATGCTCCCTCATGGAGTATTAACTTTGATCCCTACAGCCATGGAATTAGAGCTATGATGCCAATACACATTATGCACAGTGATTAGTCTGCATGTGTAGGTCTAGAGCACTCTATTCACTACTTTGCACCTATTTTTAGAGATCTGATCATCATTTTTTGAGTTAAGGCCAGACTCAGAGTTGATGTTTTGGCCCACAGGCAAACTTGGGGTCTGGCTCAGGCTTGGAACTGTTTCCAGATGTGAAGAGTAAATTTAGATAATTAAAGATAACTAGAATATTTCTAATTCATCCAACTTTATGCATCTACTACACTAGATTTCTGAAGGAAATTATTTACTTTGATCAAGGTCACACATCGTGCACACATGCACGTGTTTATTTTGGACCATAAGTCCTTTTCTGGTTAAAACTGTCAAAGGCTTGCTGGACTTTATGAGATGCTTACCAACCTCTATAACTAAGAAAGATAAAGCTGTAACTTATTATTGTACTTGCATTGCGACTGAATGAGATTGTGCTCACAATTCAAGATCAAATGATAGTAAAAACTGTGGAAAAATAGCTTAAAGATGCAGTGTGTAACAGGAAAATTTAATATATCATTAAAACCATGTTTCTGTTGGTATAACTAAGTAACTGTCATACTTTTACCATCTTATCTACTTGCTGAGTGTCCATAGCTGCCGTATTTGTACCACCATTTTTACTATGGTGTCTCTGAATGGACAATGTTGTGGTTGCTCTTATTCTGGGTTCAAACACTGTGTTTCACTTAAGCCTCGTACACTCAAAAGGACTTTTTAAATCTAATGAGATTTTTTTATCTGGTCAAGACCTCACACATAAAGATAAAAAATCAGGCATTTAACAGTTTTGATCATACTGTGTGTGGTGTGCTCCAATAATCTCAGCACAGAACAACATACACATGTAGAATCTAGTCCTCCGAACCAGATATCTCACATGACCAAACGTGATCTAACAAAAATGAAGAAGAAGAACCATGGCAACAACCGGAAAACACAACACCCAGCATGGAAGAGGATATACAAGAATGATGGTGGTCTTGGGACAATTATTAACTGAAAAATCCCAAATTGAAACAAATAACAGACTGGAGACAGCGTGAACACGGACTTTCTATCCTTCCTTGTTCATGTTCAATACTTCCAATTGTCGGCCACGGCCCATTCTGAAGTCAATTGTTTGGACAAATTTGCTTCAAACTAAATAATTTATAGGAAAATCTTATATTAGGCATTTGCTGTCCTTGGTTGGGAAGGAGCAAAATCAGGACAAAAACAACCCCATAATCTTTATGTGTGTACCCAGCTTTAGGTATAATTTGAACAATTTTTTTAACCTGTTCATTTGACAAGCACTAAGATATGATTGTTGTTGTCACGGGACAGATCTGTCATTCTGACTTGACATAATAAAGAACCAGAGAGAAGTGGCAGTACAGAAAGCTGATGAAGTAATTACTGATAACTGTTTGTGTGTATGCTGAGATCTTTACTTCTTATGCTATAAATGACATGACAGAGAGAAGATTCTTTGAGGCTGTATACCAGCAAAGCTGAACTGTTTTCTTTCACATTGCCTAGTAATTTCTATGCTTATTTTTACCACTAGATGTGCGATGTGACCACTAAATTTTACCCATAAGCCAAAATATAAACCCTTAGTTTTTAAAAGAAAATGTTTGTATTGCTAAGGCATAATGTAAATGAGAAAAAAATGGTTGAATATGAACCGGAATTCATGGTAGGAGGATAAAAATTCTCATCCAGTTTTGTATTGTGCTGTCACAGGTTGTCAGCCATATTAGATTCCTCGTTTTTTAAATACAACCAGCCATCATCCATATTTGGACCCATGCTGATGACCCATCATAGATTTTTCAGTGCTACGTTTTCCACCCATGCTTCTGTTATTACTCAGTATCCACACCTCTACCACGTCCAGAAACCCCCCTAAATTTTGAAACTCTGCCTCCACAATCTCAGTTAGGTAAAGCCTCAGAGTTGTCATCTCCCACATGTGCTGCTTCAGGTGTGCTATTATTGTGAAAGGATGCACAGGATTTTTAACATAAGCATCGCTTTCACTGTTGCTAGATGACCAATCCTCGGTCCTCGAGGGCCGCTGTCCTGCATGTTTTCAATGTTTCCCTGTTCCAACACACATGACTCAAATTAAATAGATCCAACAGCCTATGAAGTTCTACACAATGACTCATTAATTTGAGTCAGGTGTGTTGGAAACATCGAAAACCTGCAGGATTGCTGCTTTAAGGTGTTCCCTGGTGCCTGCCACCAAGGTGGATTCCTTAACATGTGTAGGTTGCAAACACTGGTTTTCCAGCACATACAAAACACATGATTTTTCACAATAAGCTCTGACTCTTTGGACACATTTAAAACCTGGCTCCCACAAACTACACCCCCTTCCATCACAAAATCTGCATTAGTATAAGCTCAACATTTCTCTAGCCTTATTTGGGTTTAAAATATTATGTTTCACTCTCTGATTTGACCACCAGACACCACTGCTTAGATATTATTCTACATAAGACAACTGCCATGTAAACTGTATTTTCTGATCATCAATTGGAATAAGGTCATATCCAGAGTATGAAAAAAATCAAATTATACTATTTAGCTTAATTTTATTTTTCCTGTTTCTGTCAAAAGAACTGGCAACATCAGCTCTGACAGAATTCCTGATGGAACAGGAAGGCTGCAACAAAGGAGAAACAGAATAGACCAATGCTTTGTATTTTGACAGTAATGTACATTAATAAGACTTTAGGTGGGCAAAAACCTCACAATTGTTTAAAGGGATGCAATAAAAGGGATGTGTGAATGGTACCTTGGTTCTACAAGACCAAAGAAATGATTGCACCTGGGTTTGCACATGGATCTCCAGTGGTGCCCTAACCCCTGGGCTGTTGTGAAAAAGCCTCATCAGTGTCTTTTTTTAAGGATACTCAAGGGGATGAATCTAAATGGGGAGCTGCTGACCATCTTCTACCACTGCTCCATTGAGAATATGGTGATATGTTGCATCTCTGTGTGGTTCTCAAACTGCACTGAGGCACACAAGAGGATCATCACTGGTTGACTTTTTACCTCCATGGAGGCCCTCTATAGCCCTAACTGTCTCAAGAGGGGAAACAGCATCCTGAAACACAGTAGGTGTTTGGGCTGCAGCCCTCTGTGAGGAGATTTAGGGACTTGAGGTGACAGACAGACTCAGGGATGGTTTTTACTATGGGGCAATAGCCATTATTAAACACTTGATCACACTTGACCTGATTAGCTGCCTTTAATTGCATTTTTTATGTGTAAAATTGGGGAATAAATCATATCTGGAATAAATGTATATTCCAAAAACAAAACATTCTCTTACCACTCTGGTTGTATGTACAACCAACCAATAAGACCCCAGTAAAAGATGTTCTTGCTTCCACCATTTTACCTTCAACAACTGATTCATTAGCCTAACAAATCTATTTGCTGACAGGTGCTGTTGTAATGAGATAATACAAGTTCTTCACTTCTCTGCAGAGTAGTTCTAATGTGGCAAATCGGTGCAGCTGCAGCTGAACGATCTACAATAAGATCAGACGCTTCAGCTTTCTGAGATTTAGCACTTTTCACTGTGGAAGTTTTGGAAGCTATTTTTAGTACATCTGCTGATGTTTCTAACAAACCACTTTCAGAAGCCCTTGATTTTTTTGGCAAGCTTCCTTTCCTTGAGAACCACTATCAAACGGTAAGATTCATTTACCATCTGGATGCCGAGGTAAACAGTATTAGCATCATCAGAGCACAGCAGTTGCTGCAGCCTTGTCTTTCAGCGAGATATTAGCAGCCTTGGTGCCACAGACAGAAAAACCAAAAGGGGGGGCAGACAATGTGAAGTTACAGTTCCACTTATTTGTGTCTCCTTGGATGCATTATGAGGTCTGGTGCCTGGTGAAGAGTTGGAGCTGTGCCACGTTGAAGACACAGCACCATACTAGGACAGGTCAGGCTGGAGGATCATACTGTTTCTGCTGCAGCATGAGTAAAAGATAAACCCAGAGTTTGTGGCATCTGTAAGCAGAGAAGACAAATGTCTGGAAGCTCGTAATCAAAATCCTGCAACACATCTATTGAACAAGAGGCAGAAAACACAGACTTGAACTCAGATTTATGATACAAGCATATCTGTGGTCCTATGTACGCATTTCTACTCCTTTTAATCTTCCTGCAGTTTCTCAGAGCGTGCATTGGGCCCTGACTGTGTTCATGTTTGAATGTTTTATAAATCAACTGAGTGAAAGTCTACAGAAGATGAAAGTGACTCTGAAAATGATCTAAGTGCTCTGAAGTTCATAACTCGGTGTGGGCGAGTGAGACACAGAGGCAGTGAAAGCACAAGAGAGAGATTTGTGGAAAACTGAGGTCAAATATCTTCTACCTAATAATAAATCACACACATTGCCACTTCCCTGCTCATATACCCTTTTTGTACCTCCCCACCTACCCCCCTCTTAGATGTTGACATAGTTTCCATGGTGAGGGGAAGGTGCTGAGAGCCATCGCTGCATTCCTGGACCGTGCTCACACACACACATATCAACATTTACTCTGAGGGGTCAGTTTATACACTCTCAGCTCTCCCCGTCCAATATGTGACTGCTGCTGCATCAATAAAAGAAAAAGCACAAAGGAGATCATTTCACTGTCCTGTAGGTAAAATGTCATGTGTGTGATCCACACCATCACCACCTCCCACTTGATACTGTTGACTTGGGGTCAACTCGCATATGGAACTGCGACAATTGTTGAAACTTCTCTCAAGCACAGTTTGAAAGCCTCTGTGGATGCAGCCCCAAGAGGATGGATTGTTTTTACACCCAATGATAATTCACACCTGTCAAAAATGACAACACACAGACATGGAGACAGGAAACAGCCTAAAACAACATGAGTCTGCCTTGGTGGGGAGAGTGTCAGACACGGTGAAACACAATCCATGAAGTCTGTTGTTTATAATACTCAGACCGGATTTGAAACTCTGCATGAACTGGTTTGTTTGGCAAATGCAGCACCTTGCTGGAGTTCATCTGGTTTTGCAGAAAATCCTGCAGTGCTTTGCAGAAGTACTTCTTATTGTGCAACAGGGCTGCCAATATGAAGTCAGTCCAGTGAATCAACTATGTCCAAGAATACTCATAAATGTAATTCTCAGAAGGTCTATGCAAGACAAATTTGGCACCATTCTATTGCTATGATTTGTTGTGTGCATGTTTAGCATAGCTCTATATGTAGATCTGCTGTGTATATGTGGAAACCAAACTGTAGGTGGGTACCAGCATAAAAACAAGGTTTCTGTGATGTGTTTAGTTTCACATGCTCACTTTTTTAAGTAAAAGGACACATATTGTAGAAATGTTTTGCAAGAACATCAGCATGTACATTAGTTTTGTCCAAGGAGGCAAACAAACACATCAAGTAAATTCTAAATACTTAAAAACAGAAAACAAGAATAACCATAGTATGCCTTTTCCCAGATGCACTGCTAATAAAAAAATAAAGGTCTTTGGAGTGAGAATGGCATTGCTTAAGTTCTCCTCTCAATCACATGGCAGCAACTCAGTGCATTTAGTCATGTAGCTTTTATTTATTTATTTTTTTTTAGTCAAGATGACTTGCTAAAGTTTAAAGAAAGAAAGGGGATTTAAGTGACTTTAAACGTACCATGGCTGGTGCCAGACAGGCTGGTCTGCTGAGATTTTCACATACAACCCCTTTAGGGTTTAAAGTAAAAAACCAAACCCAGTGAGCAGCGGTTGTCTGGATGAAAATGCCTTGTTAACGTCAGGAGAAAGAGCAGTGACTGGAGACAACAGTAACTCAATTTGTCATTGACCCCAACCAGAACAGCATCTCTAAACACACAACACGTTCAACCTTGAAGCAGATGGGCTACAGCAGCAGAAGACCACACCGGGTGCCTCCTGTTAGCTAAGAACAGGAAACTGAGGCTTCAATTTACACAGGCTCACCAAAACTGGACAACAGAAGATTGGAAAAAATGTCCAGTCAGATGAGTCTCCATTTCAGCTGTAACGTTCAGATGGTAGGCTCAGAATTTGGTATAAACAACATTAAAGCCGGAATCCAATTCATCTTGCATCACTGGACTCCAATGGCCTCCACAGTCACCAGATCTAAATCTAATAGAGCAGTTTCTGGGATGTGGAGAAATGGGAGATTCTCATCATGGATGTGCAGCCAACACATTTGCAACTGTGTGATGCCATCATGTCAATATGGAGCAAAACCTCTGGGGAATGTTTTAAACATCCTTTTAAACATCTATGGCATGAAGACTTAAAGCAGTTAAAAGCAAAACGAGGGTCCAACTTTAGACTAACAAGATATAATAAAGTGGCCAGTGAGTGTACATGGAAGTAAGTAATTTAATAAGGTTGCCATTTACAGCTCGACCACTAGATGTCAGTAATTGTCACACTTTTACATTATTACATTTTTTAAAACAATTTGTGGCAATGTTAATGTTTGGGGTGCTCGTAATAACTTGGATTTTGGATCTTGATTTAAAAACTTTGGGGAATGCATTTTATCCTGAACAGACAAAATTGAATTTTGGAAAGAAAAATGCTTGCACACGTGCTCTCTTTAGCAGTTTTCTTGCTTACCAATAGTTTGGGTTGTCTTCTTTAAGGCAGCATTGTGTCTCAGCTTCAGGTCTACTCCCCGCCCCCGTTTTTCAAAGGATTAGATGTTGTTACATAAAATGACATGGAATCAAACCAGCTCATGCTCTCATAAGAATGAATGAAAGGTTTGGTCTGATGGTGGTGCATAAAGGGTTTTAAAATCAATGTGATTAATCCTGAATATCCAACGTTTCTAATCTTGACTCCAAGATTGCTGGAAGAAACTCACTGTGATCTACGTGGGTACGGTTTATCCTCTGGAAGGCCATAATAGTAATAACATAATAACAATAATTATTTTAATTTAAACAATTTGATTTGATTTATTCCAGCGTTGTTTTTAAGAAAACTTATTTACTTTCTTAACCCTGGAAATTTGGAAGCCCAGAGCAGAGGATTGCTCCACAGTATACTTTAGGGCTCGCTTTTCCTGCAGTGGTTACTAATAAATGTTGATGCTGGGAATGCTGGCCTGCAAGACAGAAACATGATACATGTTGATTATACTGCATTTAAATAGAATTTGCTCTGAATACTGAGTAGTGAAAGCCAAACTCCAGATTTCCCTCTATTGGAAAAGTATCTTTTAAACATTAAGGTGCAAAAGCACTCATCTACAGGCCTATTGTGTGCACAAACAAACACACAAGTTTAGATTCCTCAAATAACCACAATAATCCACTGTGAAGCTTAGCAGCTGAGGGGGCTCAACTCAGTGTTTTCTTAATTCTTCATCGGTGGTCCCAGTAACTTAGAGCTACTGTGGTAGGAGCAGTTAGTGTGGGAAAGGAAAGCTGGAACTTCAACATGGTCAGTAATATCGTGCTGTCTGCTCTGTTTCTCCAGCCTGCAAAAAGATTTCAAAGTCGAGAAGTATAGATGAAACCAGGCAAATAAAAAATGCCTTTAACTTTCTAAGAGCTGATCAGAGAAAAATACTGTCTGACAAGTCAATGCATGGACAACTGAGAGCATCAGGCACCAGGACGTCACTGCACAAATATGTTTGAAGACTGATGCAGCATGAAAAGCCAGCTGAAAGCAGCAAATTTGCAGCAAATTCCTATTTCTCTCATTCTCTTCTCATTGTATTAATCCCATATTTTTAATCTAACAGAAGACTCAATTTAGAAGCACTAAAATATTTAAAAAGTAGCTTGTTTTGGCATGCAGATGCAACAATACGTTGCATTTAAGAGTGTTTTAAAAAAAAAAAAAAGCTGTTAAAGAAAACTTTGGCAAATTTTCTCAATGAGGCAGCTAATCCATCCATCCACACCTCTTCGTTGAGCAAGTAAAAATTAGTCAGATGATGACTCTTCTCTTATATATCTCTTACTCCCTCACTTCCTCTCCGTCTTTTCCTCTATCCCCTTGAACTTCTCTGATGAATCAGCCATGCTAAGCCAGTGTGTTGAAATCTTGTTGCCAGTGTGTGACACATGGCTGTAAAAAAAAAATGGGACAATGAAGTTGTGAAGTGCAGTTTCTCAGCATCAAGCCGTTGCTGGGCAACGACGGCTCCAGGAATGTAGATAATAAATGTCACTATGCCAACAAAATTAGTACGAAGCAAGGAGTTTTAAAGTTGTAAAGCTGGGTAGTGCCACTTAAAAATTCCAAAAATAATTAACCCCTCAACACTTATTATTGCTATTGTGTGTCAAACCATTTTTTTTCTAATTATTTTTTGTATTCACTCTTATATATTTTGTTTTAATATTTTTTTTTATTATCAATTTATTTAATATTTAATTAGGTTTTATTTTAGTCCAGTCTTTTTGCCCCCCTATATTTATGTAGTTTTAATATAATTAAAACGAAATAAATTCAGACATTAAGAAGTTAAGTAGACCTGAAGAATCTGGTTTGCGCACCATGCAAAAGCCTGTGTGGTGTTATGGTTGATGTAGACTTTCTGTTAGTGGGGTGGCAGGTTCAAACTGTTCTGGTCTATCAGCTTGTAAAGGAACCTGGAAACTTTTGTTAATTAGAGGACGTAACGTCAAAACATCTCACGATAAGGATTGAACTGGCAAACTCTGAGCATGACTATCAGAAAAAAATGCAACAACAAAATGACTAATTTAAACCTAATGATATTAACAGAAATTACAGAAAACAATCAGCATCTCAACACCAACTCTACTTAACGCTATACTATTCCATCGGAACTCCTGAGCACAGATACCTCTCTGATCTGTTCCTTAGCATTTTGAAGGGAGAAAAAACATCATGTTTATCATTAAGTGTGCAGGAGAAACTGGATGTTAACAGGCAGCAGACTGCTGCGATGGAACTGGAGCTGCTGTACACATCAGCTCTGATTACAACAAAGATGAGAAAACGTGTCGCCTCTAGTGGGCTCAGGGGAGAAGGGCCTGCTTACTCGCTTCCATGTGCTGTTAAATTTTTCCATCTGAAATTTTTGTTATGTGGAGCATCTCTCAAACTGTGGCACAAGGAGGTTGGAGCAAGAGGTAACACCATGGAGCTTCTCCAAAAACAGCAGGAGCGGACAGCAATGAAAGATGTGAAAATGATCCTGTCAAGACCCTTTTCCCTCCCTAATCACACACATTCCTGATTCAATTAAACAAGACAATGGTTTCAGTTGTGACAAGGACCCATTAGCAAACGAGCCATGAAAGGCATGAACACACACATGCAGGGACATGAAAATGGGTC
Source organism: Melanotaenia boesemani (assembly GCF_017639745.1). Lineage (NCBI taxonomy): Eukaryota > Metazoa > Chordata > Actinopteri > Atheriniformes > Melanotaeniidae > Melanotaenia > Melanotaenia boesemani. The sequence continues at coordinate 15,139,787 of NC_055705.1, forward strand.
AAATGGACCCTGAGAGAGAACGAGTGCGTTAGAATAAAGCCACAGACAACTCCAGAGCCAATCAACAGTGGATCTTTTTCCCTCTCATCTCTTTACGAGATGCAGATGAGAGAATGAGAAAGGGTGGTGGAACGCAACAGAGATGGATGTAGAAGCGGCTGTTAAAGAGGTGTAAAAATCCCAACTCAGGGGGGTTTCAACTCATCTGCATTTTTAATCAAAGACAATGAAAACTGGTGTAGTGAGTGGAAGTAAAGACTGAAACAAAAGATGAGCATATTGAGTAAATGAGAAATGTGACAAATAGAACAAAAAATACAATCCCCATGAAACTAACAAAAGGATGGAGGGCACATTTAAAAGTGAGGGAAGAGCCGCAGTCCAATGTTGAAACATAAAACATTTATTTATTTTTTGATGCGTTTGGGAGCGCGGGGAAAATCTGATGGATGCCTTGACCAGTATCGACAAAGAAAACCAAACTGGCCCACATTTGTCCCAAGTTTCCAAGCAGGAGCTATGATCACAGCCACATCGGATCCTGTGGAAAAATTCTGCAACCACATTTGAGTGTGAAGAGGACAAATGTGGGACTACTTTCAAAATGAGCCAGCAATGACTACTAAAGCAACTCGAGGCTTTATAAAACACAATGAGAAAAAGAAGAAGGTAGCCTGCAGGATTAATGAAGTATCAAACCCATGGGTGGATATTCCATCTCAGTGTTGGTGGTGGTGGTTGGGGAGCCATTTTTCACACTCAGAACTACCAAACACATTATTCAGCACAACACTAACACTGCTTTCATTACCTTACCTTACCTTACATTGATACGATTATAAATGTGAAAGAGCGCAATATTTTATACAACCCCAATTCCAAAAAAAGTTGGGACACCGTAAGATGTAAATAAAAACAGAATGCAATGCAAAACAAATTTAATTACCAAAATAAACATGAAATGTTGAAAAAAATGTTTTTTTAAATCATATAATGGAAAATATTAGCTTTATTAGTTTATTGTGAACTCGATGGCAGCTATGCATATCAAAAAGGTTGAGACAGGGCATCAAAAGGTTGGAAAAGTAATTGGTACACATCAAAAGCAACTGGAGGAGCGTTTGATAACTCATGAAGTAAACTGGCAACAGGTCAATAACATAACTGGATATAAAAGGAGCATTTCAGAGAGACAGAGCCTCTCAGATGTAAAGATGGGCAGAGGTTAAACATCATCTCTGACAAGCTGTCTAAAAATTGCAGAACAATTTCAGAAAAATGGTCAACATAAAATTGCAAAGACTATGAAGATCTCATAACACCAGCAACAGATTCAGAGAATCAAAGAGGAATCTCTGTGTGCATGGGACAAGGCAGAAAGTTAAAGCTCTATCATGGAAAAAAGCAGCCATATGTGTACAGGATCCAGAAACACAGAAGTCTTCTCTGACCAAAGAGCATTTAAAATGGTCTGAGACAAAGTGGAAAACTGCTCTGTGGTCAGATCGATCAAAATTTGAAATTAGTTTAGAAAACTATGGACACAGTGTCCTGCAAACTGAAGAGGAGAGGGACTAACTTGTTATCAGCAGACAGTTCAAAAGCCTGCATCTCTGATTGTACACATTAATACCCATGGTGTGGGGAGCTTTCACATCTGTGAAGGTGCCATGGAGGTTTTAGAGCATCATCTGCTCCCATCCAGACAACGTCTCTTACATAGAAGGCTTTGCAGATTGACGCACTGAGGAAGAGTCTCCTTGCTGAACTGACCTGCCTGCAGTCCAATAGAAACCATTTTAAGCATCAAGAAATTAAAAATCCAGCATTAAAAGTCCTGCTGAGCAGTTGAACCCTGCATCAGACCAGATTGGGGCAAGATTCCTGTCCTAAAACCCTAGCAACTTGTCTTCTCACTTCCCAGAAGTTTAGACAGTTGGTGAAAGAATAGAGGATGCTACACAGTGGTAAACATCACCCTGTTCTAACGTTTTTGAGATGTTACTGCCATCAAATTCAAAATTAGTTAAAATTTATCCCTCAAAATGACAAATTCTACTCTACAGTCATTTAGCAATACTGGACCCCTGTGAGATCCGAACTCGGGTCTCCCGCATGAGAGACAGATGGGTTAATTGGGTTTGCAAATCATTGCATTATCATTTTATTTATATTTTCCACATAGTCTAAAATTTTTTGGGAGCTGGGTGAGCAATACTGATTAAAAAAAAAAACTTACCAAAATTTCTTAATAACTCATAGCAGATGAAAAAAGAATCAAATGCTTCATAATGAGTACATCTTACAAATCTATTTATTAAAAAGAAACATCAGATTTCATCATTAACTGCAGTAAAAACACAAAATAAAAAATTGGGGAAGCCTTGCAGTGACTTGTTCAGTGGTGCGCATCAATGCTACTTAGTTTGGTTTGCTGTTGACAGTATTTGGCACCAAATGTAATAATTCGTCTGTATGCTTAAGCTGTGGATGATGGCTATAAGTCAGATTCTGAATAATGTGACAGGACACTGAGGCGCACACATGTGGGGTGGGTTAAAGGCATTGTCATCAGGATAAAACACCTTAATTGTTTCTCTGTTTTTTGTTTTATAGTTTCTTCTGTTGTATTGACGCCTTGATCCAGCATCAGCTTTCAAATCAATGCAACAAATGCAAATCAAATGAAATAACATTCAGCATCCAATCTGGGGTAAATCTATCAACACAACTTAGCGTAGGGTTTTACCTCTGATTTAGGGTAAAAAAAAAAAGAATAATTAAAAGAAGTACAGCACTCCGAGCAGTGACCTGATTATAGCCTCATTATTGCTCTTAAATCGTTGTTTATAATTCCTTAAAAATGATTCAGAAACTCAATAAAAGCCTTGTTCAAGCCCACATAGTTAAGGAAAAAAGAAAATCCCATAACTTTGTGTTTTGCTTGAATTGAAAGTGAGCACCCACACACCAGTCAACATGATTCACCACAAATTCACTCATTTGCTGTAGAAAAACCACAGAATCAATTGGTTATAGATTTTCCTTATTTGTTTCTTTAGATTGAAAGATTAAGTGCAAGATAGACTCATTCCATGCCAACACGCAAATCTTTTCTTATTCATTCCCTGGAGGTTCATGTAAAATCTCATATTAAGTACACCTTACCCTTTAAAAAGCTTAAAATGCAACAATTGGCCTCTTTAATTCAGTTTTTGGCGACTATCAGTCTCACCAGTAGCCAAAATTTGAGCCAAAATTTGTCCTAAAGATTAATAAAACTGAGTATAATTTAAAAATGAAAGTTTTACAGTAATGTATTGATATCTTTACGAAGTTCCACTTTTTTCCACTAAATAATACCACACATTATGCATATTATGCAGGAAATTTTAGTCCTCCAAAAATAACCCTACTGAATATCCTGGTAGACGTAAAAAACAAACCAAAAAAAAAAGTAATCTGAATGGCTTTTTCCCCAAAGGAGGATTATATTAATCAAATTGACTATTTTAAAATAGATATTGTTTGTATTTTTTGACTGTTCTCCTGTTTCATGGAATTGGGTCAATTTTCTATCTTCATTGACACCGAAAATAATTTCAAACCAATTACAGCTAGGAGGAGGATGTTGGCTAAAATTTAAACTTAATCTAGTGGAAAGTGAGCAATTGGTGAGGCTCAACAGTAATTAATAAGGTAAAGCTTAGAGGGCGAAATTTCAAAAGTTTTCATAATTTAATAAAATATACTAAGTTATAAAATCTTTAAAGGTGGAATGAACTTAACTAAAGATTTCAGATGCCTTATGAAATGACCTGGACTATCAGGTCAGCCAGCATGGAAATACCCAAAACAGAGATAAAATGTCTTAAATTAATTAGGAAAGTAAAAAAATGTAAAGCCACAAAGTTTTCTGATTCTTATTCATATAGTTAGCAATATTAAATGGAAAAGTTTAATATAAGTTTACCAGATATTAGAGTGGGATGTAGCCTAGCTTAGCACAAAGACTAGCTCCACTAACCTAGCTAAACAAAAAGTGATCATTTTGGCAAACTACTTTCCCACACTTATGTTGGTTCTTAAAAAGAAAAAAAAGGTGGAAATGTAGAAGAGGAATTCTTATAAAAGTAATTTCTTTACAGTGGACTGTTGAATTAACAGAAAGTTTAAAATGAGCATGGGAAATTAGCCTTCCCCCTGATGTTAATCTTTGTGCTAAGCTAAGCTAGGCTATGCATAACTCCCAAAACTGTTAAGCTTTACCTCAACAAACATGCATAATTGTTGACAAAATCTTGCATCTGCAAACCATGGAAGTAACAGAGATTTTTTTCTTTTTGTTTTTTCTTTTATGCACCACCCTGATAAAACATCATGTGCTCAGTGTGAACACACAAGTGTTTGTTAGCCAAGTGACAGCTAGGTTTCAAACTGGATTGAGCAGGCTTTGATGTCAACAAAGAAGACATGTTGCTTATAAATGACATCATACTGTTACAAAACAGTACATGCAATCCCCTTTGTCTCACAGCACTCACACGGCGTACGAAACACACACGAGACTCAGGCAAAAAATAACATCTGGATACATTTCTGACTATTTATAAAAGACGAGTGCTTGCTGTCACCACTGAGTGGTTGTTCAAGTGTTGGACTGGCAATATGAACCAAGCACACTCAATTAGATCAAATATTGGCACCATGTACAGTATATCTCACACACAAACACACCAACTGCATATCTCATAGTAAAGCTTAAAAATGTCTCATTTTAAAATCTCTGAATTTTCAAAAAACTACAGTTGACAATAAAGGTCATTATTGTCCTCTTGTTAAGGTAGGAATACTCTGGGGTGGGAGTGCAATACCTCTCACACAGAAATCATGTGGAACACGTAATTTTATTCCCACATAATCCTTAAGATTGCTCCAAGATCTCCATGTCACACGGATGGCTCAGGTTGTCAAAAACATCTCAGACAGAACACCCTTAGCAGATGCTAACAGGGATGTTTCATGGAGTCATCTCCAACCCTTGGCGTTTTAAGGGGTTCCCTGGGTCACTGAAAGGCCCGATAACTATCAGATTTGAAGAGAGGTTGTACTTTGCAGTGAGCCTTGGCGTCAGAAGAAAGAAAAACATAACCCAGCTTGGAGAGCTTCTTGTGTCATTTCTAGTGGTTAGAGAGGCAGCAGTCTGTTTAAAAGTCCTTTATTCCCAGATGGCAGTGACATTTCAGAAGCTCTGGATTCCTCAGAGTTAATTGTAGGGCTGCAATCATAATGAGGAACAAATATGTCTGCTTAAAATTCACTAGAAGCGCTTCAGATTTCCTTACAGAAACAGAAGTCTAAAAGGCTATTTATCCATTGGTGAGTATAAAAGTCCCCCTGCTCCTCCACTGCAGAGCTAAGAAGTCCTGAGCACCTTTTACAGCACGGTGATGGGTTGATCAGGCTTTTAAAAGCCACTTTACTCCCATCGCCCATCAGCTGCGAACAACTGGGTGTCCCAGTAATCGTCGATGGGCGTGTGCCTGTTGTGTGTCTGGTGCTTCCTGTGAGCGCTGCAGTGCGTAGGTGCGGGGGAAAGTGTTTGTCAGTCCATCTCCAGGTCCATGAGTTTATTGCCTGAGCGAGGGGTGTGTGCCATGTTTCGGCAGCAGCACTGGGCGCAAACCAAACCCAGGATCAGAGAGAAGAGGCCCACACCTGAAAACACACAGCAAGGTTCAACCTTTAACCACCATTACTACTATTAGCAACCAATTACCTCTGGTAGCAGCTGCATTAGCATCTTTCAAATAGCACATAGTTAACTTAGCAACCTTTACGGACACCCACTCTTAAAGTGAATAGTGAAGTGCAGAGTTTTGCAAAGATTCAATCATCTTGCAGTTTAAATGAGCACAATCAGATCTCCACATCAAAAGCAATGGTCAAGATGTGCATAAAATATCTACGCGCAAATCCTCAGCATAGAAACACAGAAATATAGATAAGATTTGATGCCTTGTTTAGTTCAAAGCTACTAAGCTGTCAAAACTTGAATAAGTGTTGAACTCGACATGCTGGCAGTTGTCAGAATCAATATTTAAGAACCTGGCAGAAACCGTGGAGTAAAAGAAGTGTCTTAAAAAATAAATCTATAAAAGAAAAAAAAAAATGGGGAACTATAAAGATAGATATTTAAAAGTCTGTCCATTTCTAATATTAATTCCTATACATGTATATGTACATATCTAAAAAACTGCATATAAATGTTTCATTGTTTACCTGCAAGAAAAGAAAAAAATATTGTAGAAGTATTTTTTAAGTGCACAAATTATCAATCACATCTAGCTAATTAAGCAAAAGTGAAAAGCTTAAAAAAAAAAGAAGAATAAATTAATGATTATATTACCCAGTGAGGCCGATACACCATATAAGAGAGGCATTTTCAGGGAGTCCCACACTAAAAAAAGGAAAGAAAAAAGGACAACTGGATGTAACACGTGATAAAATCTGCTCTCAGAAGGTTTTTTCTACACATATTAAGTTTTGTTGTGAACACAGTTGCAGTCATGTATGAACTGTAAAGAAACCCACCAGCAAACTTAACAGTGAGGAAGACCCTGCCTGAAGTCAGCTCTCCAGCTTCAGTCCAGGCTCCTGTTGAGGCCGACAGATACCAAGGAGTGGCGATGCAGTGATATTCGCCACTGTCACTGGGAACCACACAACCAACAGTTAAACACTGCTGCTGGAGATTTAGGTGTAAAGGATATTAAATGACAGTGGAGTAGAAGAAAAAGGCTTGACCCGCTCACCTGTCCTGAGTCCCAAAAATGTGTAACACATAGGTGTGCGTGTTTTTGCGCTCTATTGAAACGTCGCTGGATGAGTTTCGGTTGGCTTTTTCCACAATTCCAAAGCGGTCGATTCCTGCCACTGGGACCGCTGCGTGTCCACCGCGCAGCCTGGTGAAAAACCATCTCACCTCGTATACCAGGTCATCTGAAGGTAAAAGACATAGAAACTTATTTAGAAAAACTTGGGTCTTAACTCATTTTCAGTACTCATATAAACTAGTTAAAACAATGTGTAAACAAAGAGGAACCAGGTAGCAGTTTCTTTTTTCTTTTTAGTCTTTTTGTTATACTAAATCCTCCAGAAATGCACACTATCTTCACTCTGAAAACAGGTGACTGAAAATAATCCCCAAATGAATAGTGTCTTTTAAATCAGTCCTTCCACTCCCCTGGCCCTCCCAGTTCTTGCCAATTTTCTTTAAAGGGGATATATATAAAAAATCCTCTTTTTTAGCCCTTAAATACATGGTTTTGTGCACTATTAGTGTTTATCAATGCAGAAAATTTAAATACATTCTCTCCTGGTGCTGTGTATCCTTGTATTCTTTTTGAGTCATATTTTTCAGTCTGTTTAGTTTTCTCTATTCTGTATTACGTTTTCTTATCCATTACGTCACAGTATTTGCTGTGGGTCTGCTAAATAAGGTCATGGACTTCCGGGTATCCAATCCAACTACGGACACAGCAAAGTGGAAAGCTCCAAATAATGCTAAATTTACGTCAAGCTTTATTTTAGACATGCATTTTGTATGTTGATATGATGTACCGGCCATTGTCTATAGTATTAACTTTTAGCTTCCTACATGAGGATATAAATGTACTGTGTGCTAACTTTTAGCTTCCTACATGACAATATAACTGTGCTATGTGCTAACTTTTAGCTTCCTACATGAGAATATAACTGTACTGTGTGCTAACTTTTAGCTTCCTACATGAGAATATAACTGTACTGTGTGCTAACTTTTAGCTTCCTACATGAGAATATAACTGTGCTGTGTGCTAACTTTTAGCTTCCTACATGAGAATATAACTGTGCTGTGTGCTAACTTTTAGCTTCCTACATGAGAATATAACTGTGCTGTGTGCTAACTTTTAGCTTCCTACATGAGAATATAACTGTGCTGTGTGCTAACTTTTAGCTTCCTACATGAGAATATAACTGTGCTGTGTGCTAACTTTTAGCTTCCTACATGAGAATATAACTGTACTGTGTGCTAACTTTTAGCTTCCTACATGAGAATATAACTGTGCTGTGTGCTAACTTTTAGCTTCCTACATGAGAATATAACTGTACTGTGTGCTAACTTTTAGCTTCCTACATGAGAATATAACTGTGCTGTGTGCTAACTTTTAGCTTCCTACATGAGAATATAACTGTGCTGTGTGCTAACTTTTAGCTTCCTACATGAGAATATAACTGTGCTGTGTGCTAACTTTTAGCTTCCTACATGAGAATATAACTGTGCTGTGTGCTAACTTTTAGCTTCCTACATGACAATATAACTGTGCTGTGTGCTAACTTTTAGCTTCCAACCTGAGGATATAACTGTACTGTGTGCTAACTTTTAGCTTCCAACCTGAGGATATAACTGCACTGTGTGCTAACTTTTTGCTTCCTACATGAGAATATAACTGTGCTGTGTGCTAACTTTTAGCTTCCTACATGAGGATATAACTGTGCAGTGTGCTAACTTTTAGCTTCCTATCTGAGGATATAACTGTACTGTGTGCTAACTTTTAGCTTCCAACCTGAGGATATAACTGCACTGTGTGCTTTAAAACAAAATGATTTGGCTTCATTTTTTGTTGATTTGTGTAGGGGAACATGTGATCCAAATGAATTCGATGACGTTCTTGACGCTCATGTTAGCTAACTCTTTAACAATGTCAAGGCCTTGTTTATCTTATTCATATTGTGGTAGTGTGGAAAAAGTAGTGTTGGGGGTGGGAGGACAACAGCTGGTAGAGACTGCATGGGATGATGAAAAATACATGGAAGTGTATGGGGAACTTATCAGTGAGGGACGAACAGAAAGGGAGAGAGGAGGACTTGAATATGTAAGGCTGGACGGACAGGTTTTCTGTTGCTTACATCTCTAGTAAACTAGCCAATAAAATGTTTCCCTGCCAGTAGATAATCGTATCGCTGCTATCAAACTACAAATATGGCCGAATGGGGTGGAGTGGAATTCTCCACGACCTGGAGGGAGGCGGGGCATGAAATGCGTCATTCACATTTAAAGAGACCGCACCAAAACGAGTCGCTCTAAAGACGCACCTCAGAACAGGGATTAGCAAAGGGTGTGTGGAGCTAGAATAACCAGGAATTCAGACCAAAGCATTGCTGTTCTACTTTATATTGACCATAAAATTTATGATTTACATGTGAAAAGCAAGGATTTAAAAGCATATCTGCAAAACCCCAACTTGTCAGGAATTGTTCATTTTTGTTGCAAAAACTCGAGTGAACACTGTGTTGCAATCCAGCAATTTTTTGTGTTTTACTTTGTGTGTTTTAGACCTTTTAAAAAAAAAAAAAAAAAAAAAAAAAAAAATCAGCTTGTATTACTGGGAGATGGCATGGCCTCACCCGTCACTGTCACCAACAGCGCTGTCATCAAGACCAGCTGCTTTGGGTGAGCGCACATTGTTGAAAGGCTAAGGCTCCTCTACTTGCAATGCATCAGTTTTAAAATGGGAAAAGTTTGGTATTAATAAGGGCAACTTTTTTTGCACTGATACAAGCATTGGGTGGAAAAAGGCTAAAAAAAAAAAAAAACAACAACCTTGAAGCAAGAACACACTACCAGATTATAATGGTTACTTAATGAAAAATCTAAATGTGTTTAGTGTCATCAACTAGATACCTAATAAATATTTATACGGTAGTAGCACTATGTAACTTTATGACCTTAAAATATGTATTTCTGACTCATTTTGATGGCACAGTCCCTTTTTTTGTACATTCCTGGAACCATTGTTGCCCAGCAGCACTTTTATTTACTGCACTGCGTCATGCGCCAGCAACTGGATATCAAGACATTGGCTGTTTTGAATGCACACCACGGTGGATTCAGCAAAGAAACACAAGGGGACATTATTGCAGGAAGGGAGGAAAAGAAAAAGAAAGAACAGAGCAAGACAAAAGATTAACATCAGACTGACTTTTACTGAATGGAGAGACCTTAGAGAAGAAACAGGATGCAAGACAGATGCAGAATTAGCCATCAATTGCTTTGTGTTGATATGCTAATTAGACATGCTAACATGTTGCTGTCACAGCTGAAGTAAAGCAGAGATCGGGAGTTGAGGTGTATTCAGTGACCTAGATACAAATCATTTATATTTGTCTTGATCAGAACCCTTATCTGACATTTGATATATAGACGTCACCAATTTCAAGCAGAATTTTACTACGTGAGAAAGTATGGAAAGAGTCATTGAAACATTTTTGGTTGTCTTTTGTTTTTCAAACTTTATAATTATTTGAAAATTACTCAAAATTTTCAGCTTTTGAATACCTTTATGTAAATTAAATCCCACAAACTATAAAAGCTGTTTAAAGTCTGCCAAAAGATGTGCCTGAGAAGATGCAATTCCTCTTCCAAAGTGCTGTGCTGGTGCAATGTATTTTAAGCCAGCAGGAAATCAAACGTGTACAACAATGGGCTGCTTTATTTGACTTTCTGCCATTTTTACTGTTATTACCATGCATACACGAGGTCTAATGTTGTGGAGATGGAGGCAGAGTGTGTTTGGAGGTCCAACAGATGTCCTAATTTGACTAAACAGACCAAAGAAGAAACCAAGAAACGTTAACACTGGCTGTTATCAGCACATTAAAACAGCTGTTGTTCCTTTTACCACAGTTAAAAGAGAGATAAATAAAAATACAGGTAGGGTGAGCATGTGTCATAAGAAGGATGATATGACAAAAAAAGCAAAACAGTTTAATCTTAAGAGTTTAGATATAAGAGGAGGTGAAAGCAGGCTAATCATTTCCAAGAGCAAGAAACGGGGAAGGAGACAGGGAGCGAGAGACAGACAGAAGCACAAGCTAGTCATTAGTCTGTCAGGGAGAGGTACTATTAACACTGTACCTCCTACACACACACACACACACTAAAAACCCCACAGAGCCTGAGTCATCAGCTGTCATTTAGGAGACAAACAGAGGTTCCAGATGAAAGGGGAAAAAAATGAAAGGAACATTTTCCAACAACAATCAAGAAAATACAAAAAAAGATAATAATGAAAAACAATTATGACAAAAAAGATTGAGAGATGAAGAAATGAGGAAGAAAGAGTAGAAGAGAATGGATGGACTGAATACAATAAAGAAAGCGAGCGAGGAGAGGAGAGGAGTGAATTCACCCAGAGCAGAATAATGAATCACATCTCAATATCTCTCCCCCTCTTCCATGATGGTTTTAATATTCAAGTACTACATCATTAAAAATCAGCAGCAGTACAAGCGGCAGTAATAACACTGGCCTCGGTCCATTTGTCTTGCTCATGTGATACTAGACCTAAGACAAAGATATATTCCAGTCTGTAAAAATTTCCTCAGGTTTTGCTGACAATACCAAATCAGATGACTGAAACATGTTCCTTTAAGTCGAGAATGTACCAACTGGGGCATAGTAAGGTGGTAGCACTTAAATGGGTAACAGGAAATTACCTGCTTCACTCTTACCTTACCTGCCCTGCTATATAGACAACCAGGAAGTAGTGAAAATCACCAAAACCATTAAATATTAATTAAAATCTGTGAAATGTCACAATTAAAATGCTTTCTTTCTACACTTCAACATGTCTTCATGCCTCCAAGAGTTATAAATTAGTGCATTTGTGTGCTCATTAAATTATAACTTGATCTGCGCCAATCACTCATAATTAATACAACGAGCTACAGAATAAGGTAATGGAACCCCAGATCTCAATTACAGTGACATAGTTTTACAAACTCATGTATGCCAGCTAAAATAAGCCGATTAAATGCTATATTTTCAGCAGTTGTGTTTTTACCCTCAGTGTTCTGGCAGCTACAGTTCATTCACAGCTGGTCTAGTAATTATTATTACTTAGATGAGGACAAACCTTTAAGTTAAGACAACATGAAGGATTGATAATACATTGTTTCCTGCAGGCTGTCTCAGACCACAATGTCTTCTAAGTACCACTCTGTGGAAATTCAGTGAGGTTATCGTTTTTGCTCATTAGCCCCCCGACATTCAGCAGGTCCAAGTTTGTTTTCACACGAATTGAACTTTTTGAATAACGTATTCCCTTCCTCGCCTGAGGCGGTGCTGCATTTAGAAGTACTGAAGGAGGAGAAGAGACAAACACGAACAAGAAAACTTGCTCATCTACTGATTAATGAGCATAACTTCTGTTTCTGCCACATAATTTGCATTCTGCTTCCTGCATCTGCTTCATTTAAAGTGAAACAAAACCTACAATTTTAGGTGGACCAGATTTTGATTATCTGATGCACATCAGAGTTCTTTTGCACATTCACACCTCCCCAAGCACACCAGATTTTGTGAGCAAATAAACTAGGGTTCGATTAAGAAGGGCTGGGATGAATGTACCCTCATTATTAGAGACTCCAAGCAGGGCTGGAATGGGACCAAAAAAAAAGAAAAAGAAATAAAGAAAATCAGGCCAGGAGTCATACACTCAGCCAGGCCGCCCTAATTCATATACTGCACACATATGCTCACATGCAAGTACAGACACACACATGGATGCTAATTAAAGCACCAAAGTTCAATATTCTATATAGACTGACATTCACACACAACTATCAGCTTTTTTCTCTCCTACCCTCATCCATGTTAATCTAAAACAACAGGATTCTGTCATATTATCAGTAAATAGTTGAGAGTTAAGTTATATCTCTGCAACAGTAAAAACAAGTGGTCAACAGCAACTTCACCTGATGTGATTCAACTAACATTAGAAAATGAAAAAGTCCACTCCAACCTTAAGAGGGGTTCCCAAACTTTTCCACGCAGCAGCCCACCTGTGGAGGTTTTGTTTGGTCCAGCAGGGTCCACCAAACACTTCATGCAGTAAAATAAGCCAACAAGCATAAATGCTGCAATCACATAATTTACAGCCAGATAAACACACTGATGAAGTTTATCAGAAATTAACCTGTACCAAAGGGTAACATCACTTGGAGGCAGGCCCGGACTGGCCCACAAGAAAGTGGAACAATTCCCAGTGGCCTAGACCTGAAAGTGGCCGGACTGGTCTGCTTGTGGAAAAATAAAATAAATCACGGTGCATTACATCTATGTGTATCCACCCTTACAGCCCTGAGCGCAGTGCTGTCATTGTAAACAGGTTTGCATGTGGCGGTTGTGATCCTGTCAATTCTACCTTGAATCATAGCTGACAAATACCAGCACCTACTTCAGCCATTGGGCTGAATGTTACTAAATACTTTCTTATGATGGTCAGAAAATTCTTTAAAAAGAAAAAGAAAAAAAGGAAGAAAAAAAACACAAGTTTTCATTTGGATCTGCTGAAGTTTGAATCAAGCACCAGAACGATAAAAGATCATGACATGATTGTTGCTGCCCCTTGAAATAAAAGGAACAGAAAAACAACATTTAAGTGAGCTGCATGAAAATCTCTTGTTGATGGAGGTCATAGAAGAATGGCCAGAAAAAAAGGCAATGGAAAGGTCAGAGCAACAGAACATCTCACCAGATTCCATGGTAGGCAGCAGCAGGGTCTATGTCACTCTATGAGGACTTGAGGAAAAAGCCACATAAAAGCTAGAGCCTACCTGTATATTGCTGCTGAGCTTGTGCTGCCATTTATGACCACAGTGTATCCTCTAACAGCTATTTTCAAGCTGGAAATTGCATCATGTCATAAAGCTCCTACCATCTCAGGCTGCTTTCTTCAGCATTGTAATGAGTTCCCTGGACTCAAGTAGCCTCTAGCCACCAATAGAATAAAGCATCTTTGGAGCACAAAGATTCAAACATGATGGTGCTGCCTGTAAATATAATAAATTTGCCATTTTTTTCCGATTGTATTGGCTGCTTCCAAGTGTGTTTTCAAGCACAGTGAATGCGGGTTTCTTTCAAAAGATTCTTTGTAGGACAAGTTAGTTTGAAGAGTAGGAGATCCCATGTTCTAGTTCAAGTTAAGAAGTCTAAATCCATCACTTCCTGTTAGTGGACGAGTGGACACACTGGACACCAGGAAGTAATTTTGGCAAATCAGATCTTCCGCTTCTCATTCAGCAGAGAGAAGTTGGTCGTTTCAGATTTAGGCCGGAACGAACAAGATGCAATTATTTTCATGTCAATGGTCAAACAAAGAACTTAAATACCTCTGCCCCTCATCTGCATTAGTAATCATGATAAAAAAAAATTACATTAGGAAATCTGGCTAATTTGATGGAGATGATGATAATGCCAGTGATGAAGATCTAGCAGGACAGCACGGAGAGGGCAAGGGGGGCTGTTTTATTCTACAAGGCAAGTAGCCGAGCGCTCCATCCAACTAAAGAGGAGGAAACAGGAGGTGACATAAAGGGATGGGGTGAACAGGGTCAAATGACCACACACACTCACACACACCCCTGCAGAATCGCTGACCAGAATCAACTGAAGAGCAGAGTTCTGACATGATGAGAGAGGCCTCATCTACAAAGCCAACATGTTTCCTCACAGCAAAGCAAAGGCAGTTACATAAAACTACACTAACCCACTTTGTAAAGTACTACAGCACATTAGTGTAGAGCAGCAACAATTCTAACTTTTAGAATATCATCTAAAAACACATTTCATGTAGAGATGCAAACACAAACTGGTTTCTACTTCTAAAGTTGGAGCATTTGTTGTTTTTTGCACATTGTAAATCAATAGCTGTTAGGGTTGTCACGACACTAAAACTTCAAACTCGATACCAAGGACGGTGCTCGATACTATTTTATAAAACCTAGAGGGGGAATTTTTTATTTTACTTTTTTATGATCAAAGTCAGACCATCACAAAAATAACAAAACAAAAACATGAGCCTCAGTTGCCCTATGTTGTAATAGGAACATCGAAACCGGGGTGGTCTGGTGTTGGCTGAATTAAGGTAGTGGGCACTAAGCGGATACTAGCTGGAAAGGGCCATTTGTGTTTTCATGTCTTCAATAACACCAGAAAAAGTTGGTAAATTTGTCGCTAGTCATTTCTTAAAAAAAAAAAAAAAAAAAAAAAAAAAAAAAGTTGCTGGAGAGGTCTAAAAACTCACTAATTATAGCGACAAACTAATAAGTTGGCAAAACAGTAAACAATGAGTCCTCCAGGGAGATGCTGTAGAGGTGGGGCTGCCCACTGCAGTGCCTGTTTAAAATGGACAAGTGGCTAATCCTTTCCATGAACCAGGAGACGCCAAGTGGCATTTAAGTATTGATACCTAATTAATATCTAACTAGATTATAAATTTTAGAATCAGTTAGTGTCTGAAATGACTTTTTTGACAACCCTAACAGCTGTACATCCACTGGTGTTGGGTGATAGTAGAGACCAAACAGGTCTACAAGTTGCAATGTGACTTACATTTTTCGAGAGTCAGACATTTCTAAATTTAATGATCTATGCAGAAATTTAAACTCATAATCCAAGTGATAAAAATCAACTGCAAGTCATTGCATTAAGGACCATAAAATCTCACTTTATAGTGTCTTTAAGGCAAAATATTGATTTTGATACCATTCAGACCTATGATACTGTGCACTGATGGCATCTTAATTTAACCAAATTTTTAAACTTAAAGACCACATTTAATATAAAAACTAAGAGTTTAGCCTCATGGTAAGCTTATACTCCACTGAGGCACTCACAAATAGGCATGATGAAACAATGGGATGACCCCTCCCTTCAAACCTGAAGCATTTATTAGTCACGGCTCCCACCAGTGTAGGCTCCAGTGAAACAAAAACCCAGTTCTTACAAGATTAATGATGTATGGTCGAAATACTGGTCTCCTGGGTTGTGGCCTGATGCAACACTCCCATCCTGAGGGATCACAAACATCACAAATGCTCAAAAGAAGACCTCAAACTGCACTGTGAATGAACAAAAAATCTTAATGATCCCTTTTCTTTTTTTAAATCTATGAAATTTTAAAAATGGTAATACAATTTCTCATAAAGCATGTACCTTAAGAATCACTGCTGTAAATGGACCAGTTGCATAAGTAAGGAGGTGTTGCTATAATATTGCTGGATGTTACAATAATCTGTACCTCTATGTATGTCTCCATCTCTATCTACATATATCTCTCTATCCGTTTCAACATCCATCTCTCTAAATTTGTCTCCTTATCTACGTATATGTATATATCTTTATCTCTCTATATAAATAAAACTTTAATAAATGATTATTTTAACAAGGACTGTGCATCCCAGTTGTAGAACATGCAAAGAAAAAAAAAACGTCCTTCAGGTTTCTGTGTAATGCCATGATTTTCTTTGCGATAATTTTATTGTGGTAAGTTTTCTGATATATTGTGCAGCTCACTGAAACTTTATGGGTTCTTCCTCCGCCCATGCAAATAAATAAATTCAGTTACGTCTATAGCTCAAGTTATTGTTAATATTCATAAGGGGAACATTTGACCTGCAGAAAACAGCGATACACAACATATAACGGTGAGAACATGTGTATACCTAAGCATGGGCATTTACAAGACTGAGATTATTTCTTTAATGGTCCCACAAAGGTACATTACTTGCAAAGTACCACTACTGTACCTGGAAAACAAATATTTTTGCATCTTCCTGTTTTTATCTTTGAAAAAGACTATTCTGCAATCCTAGTGACATTTTATCTTCATGCTCCAGTAAAAACGAGCAACCATTGGAAACACCTGCAGCCAATTTAACGTGTGTTTTGAACTGTAGGATGAACCTGAAGCACCCACTGGAAAAAAAAAAAAAATAAATCCACATTAATGCAGGAAAAACCTGGAATCGCCACATAAAAAGACCATACTCCAGATTCAGACTGGGATTCTTCCTTTCCCAAGAAACAAACAAACAAAAAAATAGCGTGCAGGTAAGATCTAAGCATGAGGGGTTAAATTATCCATGTGAGTTTACTTTGAGCTTGCTCAAGGTACAATGTGATGATTTTGTACCTTTAAAATTAAACAAAAAGGTCCACAGTATTTATCTGAAGAACCATTTCTGCACATTTTTCTAAGATGATAAAAAACATCCTTACACTCTTCTTCAAACTGCATAAATTCAGTTTGGTACTTCTTGCTGGCCACTCAGCTCATCTTAATGAAGTTTTCTCCAAACTGAACGTGTGAAAACCATCTTAACTCCTTACAGTGTCTTTACTTACTATACTCGCATCATTGAAGTACCCAGCTGACAGCCAAAAGATGTGTATTTGTCTGACACTTCAATAAGTCGAGGTTAGTTTCTGACACTGCCGTAAATGATCAAAGACACATTTTGCATAATTCCACGCGACTGACGCGTGAACTTAGTCGCTTGTTTCAGAGACGACACCAATATTCAAGGCACGGAGCTATAATTGGAAAGCCTCAGCTTCTTTCACGGTTAGAGTCCAGCCTCTACTTTCTTTGTTCAGAATTTCGGAGTGGACGGGGAATGAGAGGAGGTAAGGGGATTTGAAATGATTAGTGACTGAGGAGATTATTTTGTTTAATACGCACTCATAAATCAACAGCAAGAGCCACATCTCAAGCTGTGTCTTTAGAGAGGATGTATCACCAGAAACACCCCCACCCTCCTTCCTCACGGGAGGCGCAACATCTGATCCCCCACCAGCTGTTCCCCTCCTCAGACAAGACATTCGCCGTCTGCCCCATGCAGACCTTTCCACCCCCCTCTGTGAACTTATGAACTTCCATCCCAGCAGTCATTTAAGCTACAAACTATTTATTTACACTCCCTTCCTTTAAACTGCACACAGAGCAGCCAGAGCAAACAGAGAAGTGTGCACATGCTGCCACACAAAACACATGCAAACCACCATTTCCATGTTTTAGGCTTAATGTAACAGAATGGAAAAAAGCATGATTGCAGGCCTGCTATGTTTTTACTCAACAAAGGACGATTTTTAAATGTGTGCAATAAAGGAAGATGGTACACGAATGTGGGACAATACAGCCATGACAAGTAATAACTACTCGACATAAAAGGGTGCAGAATGCTTCACAGAAACAAGTGCTTTCTGGATCGTCAAACAACATTTTAACATCTCCCTGAAGTCCTCATTTCTCAGTCTTCACACAGCCACTTCCATACTTTTCAAGTGAGCAACTGAGAGAGAGAGAGAGAGAGGGAAAAAAAAAAGCCTTTGAGGGAGAGCTAGTCCAGAAGTGAGAGCTGTTATCGGAGCATGTTTCTACAAAAAAAAGAAACTAACCGCCAAGACAGCAGGCCTCTTGTGCCATATACACAAACACTTCTGAATTTACCCGCCTGACCTGGAAATTGGGCAGTGGAGCCATGAGGTCTGAATTTCCAGAGTTAGAACTTCAATCGTTCCAAAATGTTGGATTTAAATGTGATAAAACGACACTGAGCTCGTGCCACGCAGAAGGAGGCCTTCACTGGATGGCAGAAGAGGAACTACGATGCATCGCTAATAGAATATGAGGCTTCTGTCTGCGCTAATAAAACTAAAATGGCTGTCAGTGGAAATGAAGACAGTCTGATTGGATTTCTCTGGATTAATCCCTTGAGGAGAGTCCAAGGTGTAAAAAAAAAAAAAAAAAAAAACAGCCTGAAACCCACACACAATTACACACAGATACACAAAAGACTGACAAGAGCTTCTAATGAAACTGTGTGTGTTCTCTGCTCCATAAAGCAGGACAGCGCTGGTAGAGTGGAATACTAAACACTATAAAAACACCATTTAGCTTCACAGAAACAAAGCCATTGGGAAGCAGAGTTTCCCTCGTTCCTCTCTGCATGCTTAATGAGAGCTCAAGTAAATGAAAGTGAACTTCACTTCATATTTGGGATGTTCCGTATGCAGTAGTTTTTACTACAAATCACTATGCTGATATAGGTTTCAAAGGCTAAGACCCACATTTTAAAGATTTCCCAATTTGTTCACTTTCAAATCACTTCCACACAAATATTATTAGTAGGATGTAAAAACTACCCAAGAGAATTTAATTTTTCTATAAATACTAAAGTTCTGTAAATACATACTCTAGCCAAAGTTCAATTATATCTTAAGGAGAAAACACACCTCCTGCCCTGCAGATGTGCTAAAGCCCTCATTTCTTTACATTTTCCAAGCAGCTCATACTCTTTTAAAGTGGTCTTAAGCAATAGATCCAAGTTTTTCTTTGGACATTAGCTCCTTTCTCACTCATTTTCAGTCCAGTTCTTTTAACTCCATTTTTAGAGGAATCTGCTTTTGTTTCTCAAGCCACTTAACACCGATGAATCATTCAGGTATAAAAAAAAACTTTCTCAACTCTTGAGATAAACCAGTGTTGTGGTGACATAATAGACGCTTTGCTAGTAGCAGCTTGTTGCAGAAACATAATGTTGACATTTCTTTAGTTACTGCTACAAAAACAGGAATCTCTCTAGAAGACCTGAAAACCATCTACAGTGGATGAACAGTAAAATAGAAAAGAAAAAATCCAGTTAAAACTTGATAAAGGACCTGAGAGATTAATCTGGATCTTCAGTTTATCCATCTACTCTTTCACTGAAGCCTCTTCAGAAATGACCTTCATGGAAGGTGGCTGTCAATAAGCTATTCTCATGAAGGAAACATGAAGAAAAGGTTGAGAAATACACAAAAATGGAATTGAAAATCAGTGCCAACAGGTCTGATAGATGAAACCTCCAAAGAGCAGAGACCTCAACATTACTGAAGCAGTGTGGGATCATCTCAACACAGGAGAAGGCTAAAAATGTTCTCTAAGAAGCAGGAAGTACAGAAAAGCTCATCTAGGAGGGTTCAGACTATGTTGAAGAGTAAAGCTGCACGTACCAAATACTGACTTAATAGCATTAAATTCCAACAAGCTTAACTCCTTTTGTCTTACATACAAATGGTATGTAAGACAATTTATATTTATATAGCGCTTTACTGTACCTGGAATGATACCCAAAGCACTTTACATCATACATCACATTCACACACACATTCACACACTGATGGTGGAAGCTGCCATGCAAGGCGCTCAACCACGACCCATCAGGAGCAATTTGGGGTTTACTCTGGGACACCTCGACATGACCGCTCTACCTTGCTGAGCCATGCCCCCCCCCCAATACCATTTATGTTGGAAAGTTTCTACAAATCTGTGTTTACCATTGAGCTGGTAAACACACAGATTTGACTTTTGCTCTTTTGCCTCTCTAGCTTGGAACTGATGTTCATGATACTCTGATGGAAGTAAATTTATTCTTATTTTAAGATCTTTTTCATTTTGCTGTGGTGAGACATCGGGATTACACACAGTCACACACAGACCTGGAACGAATATGAATAATGCCTGATCCAGCCAGCTCAAGATTCTGACTTTAATCTAATCTAGATTTAGCCACTTTCTATTGTAGACAGCCCCCACTGATCACCATAGAAAGCCTGAACAAGAGAGGACTGAAACCTCTGCCTGCTGCCATGACAGTTTGTCTTCACTTCTCTTGATAACTAGTCTTTCTACTCTGATGCAACTGAAACCTACCATTTACAAGGACTCCCTCAAAGCTGCATCTCTGCTCCCACTTCTGTTTAACTGGATGAGCTAATGGAGTGAAAATGATGGCACTTCAACTGCTAACTGCTCTGCACCTCCAATTTTTATTGTCACACTGTCCAATCCTCTCTTTGCACTCTGTTTCCTGCTTTTATACCCTTCATCTACCCATCTCGCTCTCTCTATCCTGAGTTTGGCTGGAGCAATTTGCTTCACAGCTTAAACATCCTCATCAAGATGATGTTTGGCATTTACAGTCAAGACTCATTTCTACAAGAACACCTGGAAAGGAATCATGTATAGCAAAACTTTTGAGTCAAGATAACATACGATGATGGTCCGTTTGCTTCAGCATCACAACTTTTAGTCTTTTGCTGCTTTGGTTCCAGCTGTATTAAAGTATGCTGCTAGCACAGCCTCCAGACTGCAATCATTTTGTTGTATTTTTAAAACTTTTTTTTTTTTTTAAACTGTATGCCTAAATGTTTCTTTTTTATAAAAGATCATTAGGGAACCAGAACTGGATTGTGCTGGATGTGTGTGTGGATATGCAACTGTGTGGCTGGAGTCCCAAATTCCAGATGAAAAAAAGATGTGAGATCACATGGTGATCTCAGCTTGATAATCGGAAATGTATTGTTTATAAGAAACTATATTATATATATGTTGTTGAATCGAGCACAGAATTTGTAAAATACAAGTTTTAGGAGCAGCAGAACCAAATTGATCAGCAGAATTCAGTTCTTGTATGCCATGTGTCCTTTATATTGACATGGCAATGCATCCACTAGAGGGCAGAGTAGAGTTCACTTCCAAGTTCCCATGTCAGTTCAGACAAAAGCAAACATGGCAACAGTGGGGGAGATCATGATAGGGCAGCCTTAAGCCTGGTACACACAAAGATATTTGGGCTTTTTTTGGTTCCGATTTTGTTTCTTCCTGACCTCGGATGGCAAACGCAGATCATCGTGAGATTTCCTGTCCAATCATCATTTGGTCTGTGGTTACGAGCCGATTTGTTCCAATAATCCACTCCGAAACTGGTCGTAGCCGACAATCAGGAATACTGAACATGTTCAATATTTCAGAGCCAATTTCTGTGATGACTCATGCTTTCTGACTGCGTGGATGGTGACGTGATATGCAATGTAGCCAATCAGACAGCGAGCTGGCTGGGGAACAAGGAAGTAAATAAAGTCTGTGTTCATGCCATCTCCAGTCTGTAATTTTTTTAATTTCTGGCTTTTTCTGGTAACATTAGTCCCAAGACCACCATCATTCCCTCGTCCTGTATATCCTCTTCCATGCTGTGTGTTGTGTTGTCTGGCTGTTGCCATGTTTCTTCTTCTTCGTTTTTTGCCGGTTGTTGCTATAATTCTTCTTTTACGTTCCGACGTTTGTCTGGATCGGAGGACTAGATTGTAGATGAGTTGCGGGACACCATCATTACGTGTGTGTTGTTCTGTAATTAGATTATCGAACCGATAAAAATTCTCATAAGATTAAAAAAATCGTTATGTGTACCAGGCCTTAGAAAGAGACGTACAAAGGAGGCAGCACATTACATAGCAGTGGTCTGTGCGGCTATTAATCGCAGCCTATTCTTTTTTTCTTTGTTCCTTTCTCGGGTTGTACGTGACCTAAAGATGAAGGCCAGCAGACATTCAGTGTGTTGCACCAGACGGATCGCTGAACTGACAACGTTAGACAGTGGTCCACAGTTAGTGATAAGGATGTCTCATCTGGTGATTTCTTATTAGTTTGGCATCAAATTGGCATATAGTTTAGTGGTTATCACCACCAATTTAACCAAAGTCAGACATTGCTTTTCAACCATGACTCAACAGAATTATTTAAAAAAAAAAAATAAACTCATGAAACAGGCTTGGACAAAACCTAATATTTTGTTGCACAACCTTTTGAGGCAATCACTGCAATCAAACGATTCCTGTGACTGTCTTCTGCACGTCTCAGCAGGTATTTTGGCCCACTCCTCATAAGCAAACTGCTCTAGTTGTCTCAGGTTTGAGGGGAGCCTTTTCCAGGCAGCATGTTTCAGCTCCTTCCAAAGATGCTCAATAGGATTTAGGTCAGGGCTCATAGAAGACCACTTTAGAATAGTCCAATGTTTTCCTCTTAGCCATTCTTGGGTGTTTTTAGTTGTGTGTTTTGGGTCATTGTCCTGTTGCAAGACCCATGACCTGCGACTGAGACCAAGCTTTCTGACACTGGCCAGCACATTTCTCTCTAGAATCCCTCGATAGTCTTGAGATTTCATTGTACCTGCACAGATTCAAGACACCCTGTGCCAGATGCAGCAAAGCAGCCCCAGAACATAACTGAGCCTCCTCCATGTTTTACAGTAGGGACGGTGTTCTTTTCTTGATATGCTTCATTTTTCCGTCTGTAAACGTAGAGCTGATGTGCCTTGGCAAAAAGTTTCATTTTTGTCTCATTTTGGTCACATTATTTTCAGTCTTTTCTAGGGGTACCATCATTTTTGAATTTTTATTTATTACTTTTGCCAGATTCAAGTTATTTCTGTGACCATTGTGGGTTTTTCTTTCATTAACCGAAGGGTACCGACATTTTTGTCCACGTCTAACATACAGATAAAAAAACTTGTTTGGTTAAATGATGCTAATGGTTATCTAACTTCATGAAATGTTATTGCATATATGCTATTTTGTAACTGTGCACAACTCATCTTGGTCTTAAAGCGTAACGTGACATGGATGTTACATCATACACAGAAGAAAAAAACTAAATACCTCTTTTGTGACGGATACTAGTTTCACTGTTCAAACATAATCGACCTGGCATGAGGTCTGTAGCTTTCAGTCGTCAGTGTGCAATAGTCCTAGTCCGTAGAAGAAACAGCATTTAATTTCAGATATATGGTCTTATTTATTTTACAAATGTAGTTTTACTTATGTCCCAAACAAACAGCAGCTGGAAGCGAAAGCTAACTGGATGTTTTTCATGTGTTTCTAAGTTCTCTACTCAGGTTGTAAAGAAATATTCAAAAGAATTTTTATAACATGGTTTACAGAAAGAAGCGTCCTACATCCAGGTAGAGGTCCTGTAGCCTTTTTCATATGACAGAAACCCAGAGTTAATATGTAGGATTTATTCTTTACACAAGAGGAGAATTAGCTGGAATTAAAATACTTAGTTACTTTGTTGTTATACAAGTTAGTTGAGACATTATAATCGTGATAATTGATGTATCATGATTTCTTGAACAATAATCGTACCAAGAAAATCTGTAATTGTGTACACTGGACACAGAAGATGTTGAATATTTGATTTTCAGAAAGATGTGGAGTACGAGTGGCCGTTTATATCCGAATCATCTATTTAAACAGAAAATTCCAAGACTCCAAACTAAGCATCAGTTCTTCTAAACTGACTTCCAAGAGTTCGCCAAAGGAAACAATAAGTCCAACATTAAAGCCATAAAACATAACATGAACTTGCAGCTCTTGGGTTTTATCAGGTAGGGTTTTGCATGTCCAGCTCTTATTGGCCCAGCACAAACAGTTAATATAGTGAGAGTCATTTTCTGTCACCCGTTCTCACCACTTCACCCCCATCTTCCTCCCTCTCTGCTCAACAACTCTTCCCATTCCCTCACCACTTTGAATTCACTTCTGTCCTTTCGTCATCTCTCGTTAGGGAACTGCGCGGTTTTCGAGCCACTCTTGCTCCCCCACTTTACTGCCTCCTCTTTTCACTCGCTTTTACACTCTGTTTAGCTCCCTTCCTCCCCCCCCAAACCATTCACTCCGACCTTCTCTGCTCTCTCTCCAGCTCGCTGTCTATTCTTTCTCTACCTCGTTCTGTCTCCCCGGCCGGCTAACGGAGCGTGAGATTGGCTAATTAACGACTGCCTGCCGGCCCTGCAAAGACAGCTGGGTAATTTGGTGAGGATGGGGAGAGACGGAAGACAAAAAGAGAAGTAGAGGAGCCAAAAGACGAGAGGAGGATGTATCGGTTTAACTATCACATTGCAATATTTTGCAGATGATTCAAGTTCACCTGTTTCATCTGTGCTTGTGATAAAAAGCCCCCTTCTTTTCAAAATCTAAAAATATTCAGTGTGTTACCTCCCATAGCAACTGTCATTTATTAACCATCCTGGGGTTTCTCATCTCAAACAAAACAGTCTTTAGAAAGAAGTACTTTTGGAATGAGATGCAACTCCAAGTAAGCAAGATTTTTTACTTTGTTATATTTTTAATAAAAGCAGAAAAAAGCAGAATAGCGAGAGTTCACTGTGACCAAATAGCTTGCTTGGGGAAAATATATATACTAGGAAAGGAGGGGATAATCTGTATTTCAAAAAATGAAATAAAGGTGATCATGTATGAATCAAGAATTAAACGTTTATTACAACAATCATAATCCACCATTGGCCACTACGCTGTAATTAGTTATTAAAGAAGCTCAAGGTTTAAATCTGAAACACACCAAAAAGAGCTGGATTAAAATCCGACTGCTAATATATAAAAAACAGGGCATTAGAAATAAAAACGCATGTCTCTGAAAGAACCGGCTACCTTCTGCAGTTCAGGTAAATAAAGATTCCAGTCATTAATATAAATCTTCAACCAGACTCAAGTGGATTATAATAAATATGGCTGAATTAATTGAACTTCTACTAAACTTGTTTACTTTCCCTTGAGATTACATTTGTTGTGAATTAATGCTGAATAAATCATCACCACATTCAACTGAATCACATTATTTAAAGAAAAATACAGCAACATCACCCAGTCAGTTACTTACAGAATTCATGTCAGGAACAAAACTAAATGAAGTCGAACGTCTTTTTTTTAACTCATTAAGAAAAAGAATAAACAAAAAAATATGTACAAAGCACAAATTTCTTTGACAGGTACGTTAAAGTAAGACAAGTCAAACAAAACATCTTTTTTTACTCTGCACACTCAAAACAACAGTTTTAATACAGAAATAAGCATCCATCTATAAATGCTAATTTATCGGCATACCTCTGGAAATGAGATCCAAATATTTATTTCCTCACAAAGGAAACATGTTTCCTTACATTTATTTTATTTCCTCAGAGATAAGAATAAAACCTCTAAAACCTGAGTGATGCCTATATATTTCTGGCTGTAATTATCTGTACTGAATCCTTGTTGGCATCTCTTTTTTTGTATTGCTCAAATGAAACAAATGTGCAGTTTACAGCCGTATTTAAAGGTGCAGCTTTTAACAAAATTAAAAAGGTCAATGGCTTGGTCAAAAATTTAATACAATATAAAAACTCTATTGGTATGTAATTACTTTACTAAAATAACTTGTTTTTATTCTTAGAATGAGCCATTGGGGCGTCCACATATATGGAAGGTGCCTTATTTCTGCCACCATAATTATCTACAATGTCTCTGAACACCGTTTGGGATAAGAAACACCTTAAAAAAACCACAGAAGAAGACAGTACACATGTACATAACTTTGAAATGGCTACCTGTAGTGACATCATCACTGCACCTGAAGACGCTGAAGCCACTCACATGAAAACATGTTTAGTCTGGAAGAATTTTGACCACTGATGGCCACCATCCATTCACAACTGTGCTTAGCATTTGAAGTCATTTCTGTGCCAATCTTTACTACTAGATGTCAGTAATTCTTACACGCTGTACCTTTAATAGCCAAGAAATCTGTGCCAAAATGAGGGCTTTTATTCCACTACTTGTTATTGACATTACCAATAAAACTTTAAGCCCCAAGAACATTTTCACCAAATCAAGACAAAAATCCTGGTCAATGCTTCATAAATTGTAGCTAACAATCTATTTTTCTCTTCTTCTCTACATCTGCTGCCATCTTTGAAAGGAGACTAAGAGGAGACGGTATGAGTTTGTGTTTAAGAATCCGTCAGGAGCAAAGCTGTAATTTTCCCAGGAGGGAGATACTATAACAAAGGAATTTCAGAGTGGAGAAAAAAAAAAGAAAAAAAAAAGAAAAAAGGTGATATTTTGTGAGACTGTCACAGTGTCGGTGGCAGTGCAACAAAACAGAGAGAAAAATATCTAATGGTGATGTCATCTTCCCACAACAGATTTCAGTTGTGCAGAGCCTGACAGGCTTCCATGGCTGCAATAACATGCCTTCATTCCTCTTGGTAATGAATGCTGCAAGCCCGCGTGCAGCAGCATGTATAAAGCAAAACTACTCGAGGTCAACGCAGCAACTCAGATACATGCTTTTCTATTAGCACCACCAATAATCTACAAGATATTCTCCTTATAAATGGCTTAACTGACCAAAAATACTTATTGCATACCACAGAAGTTGCTCGAAATGAAAGTAAATTCGTTTTGACACAACCTTCCATATTTAATTCTGCTGTCACGAGTGTCTTGTGGACACTTTCTCCAGATGGAAGGCCATGAAAGCGATGACTACAAGTTAAATCTGAACATGGTTTAAAGCCAATTCCTGAGCTTCTTTCAGGCACCCACACAATAGAAGATTTAAGAGAAGTACAGCTGCTGTGTGGGGGGTATCAGTGTGAGGAATTGCTAAGCACAAATTAACAAGTTAAAGACTATAAAGCCTTACAGGGGTGTTATCACTTGCATTAGAGCCAAGTGGGTTCCTTGTGACGTAAACGGCATCACTAAAGGATGTGCACAAAGCTCCTTTTCTCCAAAAAGCCAATTCTGTTGTGGATGGTTCTGGCTGTGTGTACTGAGCATGTGCAGAACACTTTACAGGTGGAGCGCAATATTGTGAAATCAACACACTTTGGAATATTTTCCACATGCAGGATTGGAATAACTTATGAAGTCACAGACACAAAGTTTCTGTCATTTTTACAGATAACATCACTGCACCACAGTTCTCTTATTTATAATCATTGTAAAAACTAAAAAGACTGAGTAACAGACAATCACCAGCCACTTTATTAGGTACACCTCGCTGGTACCAGGTTGGAAAGCTTTTTTCCTTTAGAACAATCTTAATTCTTGGTGGTAGATTCAACAAAGTCTTGAACACATTCCTCAGAGACTTTGTTTTATATTGACATGATAGCATCACAGATTTGAATCCCAAAGCTGCTCTGTTGGGGTGAGATCTGGTGACTGTGGAGGCATGTTCAAGAAAGCAAATGGAAATGATCTGAGCTTTGTGACATGGTGCTTTATCCTGCTGGCAGTAGCCACTAAGGTCATACAGGGATGATCATCACACCACCAGAAGTCTAAACTCTTGATCCAGGCAGGATGGATCCATGCTTTCACGTTGCCATCAAATTCTGACCCCAACATCTGAATGTTGAAGCTGAAATCAAGACTCAGACCAGCAACGTTTCTCCAGTGTTGGTGAGTGTGTGTGAATTGTGGCCTCTGTTTCCTGTTCTTAGCTGATAGGAGGCACCCGGTGTGGTCTTCTGCTGCTGTAGCTCACCTTCTTCACGGTTTACGTGTTGTGTGTTCAGAATTCTGACATCAACAAGGCACTTTTATTAATGAATATTATTTTATTTTCAACCCATTCTCTGTAAAGTCTAAAGATGGCTGTTCAAGAACATCCCAGTAGATCAGCATTTTCTGAAATATCAGTCATCCAGCACCAGCAAAGTCATTTAAATCCCCTTTCTTCCTTATTATGAAGCTCAGTTTGATCTTCAGAAAGTCACCTTGACCATTTCTAGAGGCCAAAATGCAGAGCTGCTGCCCTGTGATTGGCTGACTCGCCGTTTGTGTTAACAAGCAAATGAAAGGGCGTACCTAATGAAGTGGCTGGGGAGTTATTTGCCTGCAACTTGCTTTTAGCTTTTATAACAAAGGGCTGAATCAGCACCAGAATAATTATGATCACTGTCTGAGCAGTGAGGAATAATGAGGGATACTTTGAGTTTGTTTCAGCATGGCTCATGGTAAAGGCAAGCTCTGACAGGAGAGCTGTTTCCAGCCATCTTTGAGGAATGTTGTGAACTCGGTCTCACACACACACACACACACACATTTAGTGTTGCTCAACCTTTTCATGACAATACGTTACCAAAGCAAGACAGTAACTCATCAAAAGATCTTTGATCCCACTTACACAATGCTGAAGCACAGTGAGACAGTTGCTATTACTCAACGGAAATTAACTATCAGCCTGTAATGTGCTTCCTTTACCCAGCAAAAAGAATTGTGGCTGTTTGCGTGAATGTAAGAACGCCTGAGGAAACACAAATTGGGCTGCTGTCCAAGCTTAACGAACATAAACACCACACCTTTGCTGATGCGTGATACGTGATACCAGTTTCCTAAAGTGGCCCCTTGCCACAGCTGAACGTGTACTGCTGACACGTGCTACACCGCCAGCCACTTTCTTGGAATCTACTTCCTTATTTAACCAAAGGAAGTGTGAAGAACAATGTCTTGTTGCATTGGGTGTATTATAACTATACGTTCATTTAACTCACAGGTGTAGACCTCAAACCTAAAGCCTGAGGGATGCGACATTAGAGGTGTAAAAAAGTATTTACTCTCCCAAAAAAGTCAAGTCAATGCTGCATGTTTCACACAGATTAAGGTCAACGTAAACTTGCAACTGGACAGCCTAACATGCATTTTTTCCCTTTCTTTTTGATGGTGCAGCTGTCAGCCTACAGTACAACCACCCACCGACCACTCCCTGCAGCTACCCCTGCTGCAAGGGAGCAAATGTGTTTATATGTGAGTGAAAAGTACCATCTATTCATTTACTCCAGGAGGGCACAGGTGCACATGTACAAACATAAGAGAGAAGTGGCTTTCTGCTCTGTTTGCTATATTCCCAAATAACCTAATGCACGTCTGGGTGCGATTTTATAAAGATACAATACAGAAAACACATGATCAATGGGACGCAGAGAACAGCAGACAGAGAGCAGTAGTGACAGATGGGCAGGGGGTGGCGGTGAGTTATGCATGACGTCATGTGATGTGTTTAAGTCAGAGTATGGAGTCAGGAGGAAGAGGAGGGGGAGATGAATTGATGTTTGCAGGGAGGCAGAAGAGGGAGGGTGAGGCAAGGAGACAAACAGATGGATGACATGTCGTGTAGTTACCAAAGGAGGAAGAAGTGGTGCAGGCTTGTCCTGTTCTGTGGGTTTGCTTTTTGTAACTGAATTAAAGTTAATTTGCGCTCTCTAAATAGAGTGACACATTTTACATCACTCTCGTCCTTTGAGCCACTCTTAATATAACTAGTACGACCTCCTCAAGGTTGCACGACTCCTGCAAGCAGCCATGGAGTTAAAAGATTTGATATATGCTTACCGGGCCTTTATTAGGTTCACCTGTCCAATTAACACAAATAGCTAATTGGCCAATCACATGGCAGCAACTCGTGCATTTAGGTATGAAGACGTGTAGACTTTCAAACTTTGCTTCACAATGAGGAAGAAAGGAGATTTAAGACTTTGAATGTAGCATGGCAGTTGGTTGTTTGTCAGTTCTGAAAGTAAAAGGGGGTCCAACCAGGTACCAGCGAAGGTGACCCATGGGTGTACATCCATGCTTAATGGAGCCAGCTGATAAACATAATGAGTGCTTGCTAATTTTTTTCTTCCAGCTCTATGTTAACAACAAAGCACTAACCGTTATATCCCGCATAGAGACTGACAGTGACTAAATATGTTTCAATATGAAGGTGATTTTGTCATGCTTTAATACACTGGAGTTAAGAAGGCCCCATAAACTACATGCCCTTAGTCCTGGCAGCTCAGACTAGAATATAACAAGATGTGACATGTGGTGACAGCCTGATGTTATGGACATTGTATAGACAAGAAAATGGACAGAAAGCTGTCCTTGCTAAGATATTACATAATAACCAAATTATTAGTCACTAAAATAGTTTTCCTGGCGATAACCGTGTCAAATCTTTCTCATCTTTGCAAATGAGCTGAACGTCGTAGCTTCGTTTATGGAAATTTTTAAGTGACTTTACCCTCAGAATGCTGACGGTTACTGTTAAATTCCCCTTATAAATGATCCATGTTTTTCCAGGTACTCCCACACCCCTTCTGCTAATTGTTTGGTGGGCTCTTTCAGTTTAAGCCTCAAACATTTACTTGCGTTTTACTTGATTTTGTGACTGAATCTTTGTTTTTTTTTTGTTTGTTTTGTTTTGTTTTTTAAGTCATGGTTAGCCAGATTGGCCTTGTAGGACATTTTTGTTTTGATCATCTACAGCACAATGGAGATTTTTATTGTGTGTGTGTGTTTGATACAAATGAGCATGAGAGCAGCATTTCTTGACTAAAAAAAAAAAAGGCTGAAACCGAGACAGTGACTTATGAGTGCACTTGAAGAAACTTGTGAGGTGTGTGTGCTGTACCCGTCTTTGGTGAGGATCCAGACACGCTGAGCGAACACTCCATTTTGGCCGTTTCCCACGGATAAACACTGCTGATGTCAGAGTGGATGGCGATGTTGAAGGATGGGCCTGAAAAAAAACCAGCACACCAACTGGAATGAGCTTTAGTCAAAATCATCAGACAACATGCTTCAGAGGAACTAAACTGAGATCAAAGAGATTCATTTAATCAGAGAATACTTTTAAACCAACATATACTGTAATTCAGCATTCACGTCCCCGAGGACACACAGTAGATTTCAGAGTAAACACTGCTTTAAGTTGCAGGGGATTAGATATTTAGAAATCAACACATGGGGAGCAGCAGTACTCTTGATAAAAAGATGGAAGCTGAAATCGATGTTACTCTCCCCTTATTGATTTGTAGCCACGGCTGCACTTATAAAGATTTATCAGTTGACTAATAAATGGTATAAATGTTAAATCTTAAACACTCAGTTTATGATGGATTTAGGAGGAAGCTACACACTTTTTATTGTTGAGTAAAGCTTTAAAACCCCGGTCAGGCTCTTTTCTTTTTATACTGGTGTTCAAAAGTAATCTCAGAAAAAAAAAAGACTTCATTTACACGCCTTGTGCTCATATTAAATATTCAGTTCTAATGGGAGAAATGAAAGAAAATTGCAGGCAAGACTCACTTCAAGACATGTAAAAACTGGAGAGAGCCACAGGAAAAATAACATTGGCAGTAAGCTTGTGAATCATATTTTTCTGTACTTCTGTCAAGTTTCTTTCTCTTAAGACACAAACCTCTTTCTCCTGAGTGAAGATCCCTCACATCCCACCTACGAAGGCAGGATTTGATCTCCCACCTGACGGACTTTAACTCAGCAAATGGGGGTTCACATCTCATCTGGCACTATTCGTTAACAGCCAAAGATTAAAGCAGCTGTAACAATGCAACCTAAACCTTCTTTCTAACTGTACCCCCCCAGTTTATTTTTTACATTTCTAATTAAAAGAAAACACAATCTGGAAACAATAAGAGCCACATAAGATGAGAAAGGCAACAGTTGAAATAAAATAGGTACAAGGAGAAACAAGCGTTTACAGACAAAAATGAAATCCAGTCTTTTTCATCTATTAATATATTTGCAGCCCCCCCACCACCCAATAATAAAACTTCAAATACAAATTGGCTTTCTATTTTTGGAGCTGTGTACATTGGTATTGCTTGCTGCTCTCCTTTGATGCAGAGAGAAAAATGGAAAACTGCAGTGTGATTTGTTCTCCATGTGTTACACATAAACACCTCGTGGAAGTTTTTAGAAATCCCATTAATTCATCTACACTTAAGGGGCACGAATGACCCGTTTTTAAAGAAAATACTTTTAAATACCCTTTTACCATGTTAAAAAAAAAAAAAAAAAAAAACAGAATGTAGTTTTTTTTTTTATTTGTTTTAGACATGGGGAGAAGTAACATTGCAAAAATACAACTATAAATAATAAATCTTACAAAAGCAAAGATATCATTCCAAAAATATGAGTGATCTGATCAGATAGAGAAAAAATAGACTCAAATAAATATCCTGCAGGCGGGTTCAGCATTTCAGACAGACCCTTCATAGTCTTGCACAAAGATGCTTAAACTTCAGTATTTTGGATGAATTCCAAATGTAAGAAGATAATTTAAATAGGAAACTGGTAACTCCTATGGACCTGTCCAGGATGTACATTGTCTTTTGCCTGATAGCAGCTGGGGCCAGGTCCAGACCTTTCTGCAAATGAATGGATAGATAATCATCTGTCTTCAACAATGAAATTTAAAAACTCTGCTGCAGCAGATTTCTGTTTAGTGCATTGCAGTCTTTTTTATTATTTACACCTTTTCTAAATTTTTTTTTTTCCATGTTTCCATAGTCCTTCAGACTTCTTGTGTTCCAGATTTTGAAAAAACAGAAATGTGGCATCAGAGCAAATGTTGGGTTAGGAGTCACTGGGACCCTTTAACATGTCAAGCAGTCTCATAATAATTTGCCCCGGACTCAGGCGCTGCAGCCAGATGGATTGGCGGACAGAAGGATGAGCAGATGAACCAACTGCTCTCCGTGGACCAGCAAACTGGTCAAGTCCAAGTCGTTCATTTGTGACTGAAAGGACTCTAATGTATAATTCATGAGATTGCGTCGATTCAAAAAGTGTGATAAAACTGCTCAAGAGTGGCAGCAGTCTTGGCATCAAGTGTGTGGAGACTCAAGCCATCCATCATCACATGTAAGAAGTTCTGACAGTTTTTCTCCCCACTTAGAGGGTCTTGATAAGATCTTCTGATTAATCGAAGACTTGTAGGGGTAAAAGTGTCTTTAAAGTTGGAGATCAGAATTAGAATAACCTTCAGGGATGCCACTAAAATTAAAAAGTTAGAGCCACATCGTAAAGTCACCTTAAAAAAATCCAGGGAACAACTCTGGAAAAAGTCCAGGGAAATGTCCATAAAGACAACATCTTGTACACATCCGTATTGGTTTTGATCTCGTCTGAAGTTGACATGTTTTTCCTGTGACCACTTCATATTTATATCGTTAGCCTGCTGCAAAATCACTTAAACACTGAATTATTTATAGGAAATGTGCTGGTGAGACTTTGCATTTCCACATATGTCCTCACAGAAGATCCTTACACAAGTAGAGGTACCACAACACGTCTGAAACATTCAAGATACAGCTGGAAGATTGGGATACTTGCCAGAGTGAAGATGCTGTCCACACACACACACACACACACACACACAGTCGACTGAGTGCTCAGAGCTTCCGTCCCCTAAGGCAAGTATAAGGGGCTCTTGAAAACTGCTCAGCTTGAAGCTTTCACGCCATTTGTGTGGGTGTGTTTGTGTGTAAGCGGGGAGGCTGCTCTTCGTGGGGTCAACTCAAAAATATTCGACTTAGGCACACACACTTGAACACTTGAAAGATTCCACACACATTTAAGCTAGCGGAGAAAAAGAAAAGGAAAAGCAGCAGTGCAGATCTTTACAGCTGGCTGATTGGCCGAGGGGCTTCATTTTGAAGATGTCCCAGAGAGAAATGGAGGGAGGAGGATGGAGACAGTGGGGTGTGAGAGTGAAAGGATGGCAGAGAAGACGGAGGAGGACAAAACGGTGAGTAATAGAAAGAGGCAATGCGATGCTCAAGGGCTCTTGCCTTCCCCAGAGAAAAGCATAAGATAGTACTCAATTTATCTAGGTTTTTCCCTCCTTTGTTGTCATCTTTCCTTCTTTATGCACCATCACTTTTCCATTACAGTCTTAAAGCATTTCGCCTCCTTTATACCTCTTAGATAATTCAAAATATGGCATTCTGTCTTCTAACAAAGATGTGCAACCAATAGAGGTGCAAAAGCGCTGAAAGCAAGAAATCTGCGACACAAATATCCATGGTCTTGGCGACTGACTGAAAATGTCAGATTTTCCTAGATCAGGCATGTCAAACTGGTCCAGCAAAGGGCCGTGTGGCTGCAGGTTTTTGTTCCAGCCAGCCAAGAGCACACAGTTTGACCAATCAGCTGTCTGAAGACTGAGATCAGTTGATTGAATCAGTCAAATCTGGTGTGCTGCTGCTTGGTTGGAACAAAAACCTGCAGCCACACGGCCCTTTGCTGGACCAGTTTGACATATGTGTCCTAGATATTAAAGTAATTCCTAAAGTTTCCTCTCTAATTTCGATTGGGGATTTTCACCTCAGTTTATTCCCCCCCCAAGACTTGAAGTTTTGTCAACTACTTCTTCTAATGAATTACATTATTGACAGATTATTTCCTTTAAAATCGCTAAATTAATGAGTGCCCTTCTAGCCATACTTTAGTTAAGAGCAAGTGATCATTTTCATGTTTTTAGAGCTAGATCAGCTGTTTTCTTACACGTAGAACAGCGATTCTTAATCATGGTGCTGCAGTCCATGCTGGGGCCTCGAGCACCAAATAGAGGGTCGCAAGAAACCTTCGCTTTTCTACCTGTAGGCTACAGGACCTCAAAAATTATCCATGGCTTAAATGCGTCAGTTTGTTGTTCAACAATCTCCAATAGGCAGAAGAAGATGTTCAATTAGTCACTAGACTGTAGCAAAAGTTAAGGAGGAAGTATTTAAAACTAAAAAATTAAGATTGAAGTGGTCCAAAGCACAAACGGGAAAAATCCTGTAAGAAGGGTTTTGTAAACAGAGCTGAGAGCCCACGTCGTGGCGTGTTAGCTAACACTATCATTCCCTAAAGCCTTCAATATTTCACCAGCATCTAGAAACCAAACATCAAACACTTGTGAGAAACTCTGGATTTTTTCACAAACAGACAAACAAACAAAAAAGAGCTACTAAGGACAACTTGGCACTGGAATATTAGGCCTGAATGTCAAGCCCTGTTGTATTCTTTATGCTAAGCTAGGCTAACTGAACTAAATGTTTCATTCTTCTTTAGCAAGAAAGCATGTGTGGACGGAAAAGTGAACCTATGGTCATAAACAACCTTGTGTCCTCAGCTTCCTTGTATAAACTGAAAGATTTCTGTTCAGGCTCTTACTGATAGACATTCTGAGCTGACAGAGTAAAATCCATTTACTATCCAGTGTGACTAATTCAGACGTGTGCATTCTCGCATACAGCTACACAAAGGAAAGTCTAAAGAGGAGTACATGGGAAAAAAAAAAAAAAACATTCTGAGTGTCTGTCTTCTGTAATGACTTCTCATTTATATCAACAAGCTGAGCTCAAATTAAAAATGTATTTGCAAATAATACCTCTAATACATTTTACCTTTAATACAGGTTATCTAATTCTTTTTCCTTACCTCTTAATATTTCCTCTGTGCATCACTTCTTATTACCCTCCACCTTTTCTCATTTTGCTGCTCTCAATTATTCCATCTTTGATAACTCCTTCATGCATTTATCCCCCCCAGCATCATTACCATTCCTCCCTCTCCTTCCCATGTTCCTCTTCAGTCCACTCCACCATGTCCCTTTCTCCCTCTTCCTCCTCACAGCCTCCATCCTCTTCCTCCTCTCCTGTCTCCCACTTCCCAGTCAGATCAAAGAAAGTTATCTAGGCCAGTGGCTGTAGTTGGCGTCTACTGGCTTAAGGTGTGTATGTGTGTGCATCCTTATTTTTGCACAAAGGGACATCACATTGCTTATTATTAACACTGAGTGGGTGGAGGATGTGTTGTTATTATGAGTCTGGAAATGTACAAAACATGTTTCTATTAATAGGCAGTTACTTCAAGATTTCCAGGATAATTGCAGACTCTTAACATTTATTCATTTACTAGTATTTGATCAGTGTTATGAAAGTGAATATGAAAATAAAAGGCTGGAAAATGTCTTTAAAATATTGATTAACATCACCACAATGTTAGAAAATATTTCCTCAACATTAAGGATTCCGTTTCATTTTATTAAAAGAGACGAGTTTTTTTTTACAAAACAAATACTGGAACGCCACAAAAGTTACATTAGAGGGTAAAGGAGACTTTAAAAAAGAAACATGAAAGAAGCAGAACTTGAAGTCTGAAAACTACGAGGAGCATAGCTGGAAGTTGCCACTTCTTTCATGAGCAGCTCCACTCAGGACATTAAGGGTTTAAAGCCTCTATTAAGTCGCGACTAAGCTGAGGTTTTCTTAACACCCCCTATCTACATGCCTCAGTATAATCAGTATTATCATAACTGCAGACTGAGTAAACACCAGCAGCAAACACAAAAATATGCAACTTACCCATTAAACCTCACTTTATCCAAGAAGAGACAAAACCCACAAATTACCCTGCTACATCAGCAAGGGTCCAGTTAATAGTTATTCCACAAGTCTTATGTGCGTAAAAACACATTGTTCACTGCTGCAGATGTTGAAAATGTACATCAGAAACATATATTTTTTATAAAAGCCCTGATTTAACTTTAGCTTGCCTGCATTTTTTAGCCACACACTGACAACAAAACAGCTCTGACCGCTGAACTTTTTATTGACACGAGTTGCCCCAACAGATGACTCTTCACCCTGTCTGTAGTGGGACACTAGCCAACAAACAGCTGATGCACCTCGAACTATACTGCAGCGAACTTGGCTGGATAATATCGTATTAAATAGCCAATGAAATTCTAAAAACAACAATGTGCGGGTTTATTGTTGGACAACCAAGCTCGTGTGTAAACAGCTTCTGAACAAAGTAGTTTATAGCTCTAAGATTCTTTGTCTCCTTTCTCTTTACACTGTAAAAATATTGTAAATTAGACTTTAGACAAAATGCACCATCAGGGAAACCCTGAACTATGATTACAACTGAGGTAAACAATGTTTGAAGAGGGGGGTTACATTGGTTTTGACAAGTATTTTTAAATGGCACATTAATGGCACACCTGGTCCTACAGTGGAAAAAAAAAACCATGTCCAATACTTATTTTCTGTTGTGTTTTAGTCAGATTTGAAGTGGGACTGGGTAAGGCTTCCAGCTATGGTCCCATTATGCTTTCAAGTCCGCAGCTCCAAGTTACAGTCATGTTAAAAGGCAAATAATTAAAAGAAAAAAACATAGTTAAACATAAAAAAAAAAAATAATCTAGTTTTTTTTTTAGTGTATTAAGTCCTTTTACTCAGATTCTGATTGTTGGGAGGAAAATTTAGACTAGTATCTTACGAAATAGACGCAGTATCCCTTTTTTAAGCTAAAATGGCCAGAATTTGTCCTCCATGTTGCATGTTCAGATTTAGTGTCTGATGAAGACTCCGCTCAACAACGCTGAACTGAAATCTGTCATGTGGACTCACCGTTTTCCTCAAAATCGATCCTGATTTTGTTCGACTTGGAGCTGGTGGCTTTGGTCCACGTCTGTCCCGGTTGTTGTTTTGTCCAAGCAGTGATGTCACACCAGTAGTAACCTCTGTCGGACACCTGGACGCCCGCCAGACGAAACCGGAACTCAGCTGGACCAGACTTGGTCAGAACCAGACCATCTCTGAAGGAAAAGGTGGAGAAAAGATTTAAAGTGAAGATGTAGAGTTGGGTTATGTGTGTTGATGTGTATGTGAAACTGGGCGTGTACCTTCTGTTGGGGTCTGTGGCTCCGCCGTGCTGCACCACGTAGTCGGGGCTGAGAGTCATGATGGTTCTCACGGTGCTATCCATGCTCTCTTGTGTTTGGATGAGCACGGAGTAGCCGGCCTCGCCGAGGTTCTCGGGGACCACGGTGCAGGTCATTTCAAATGTAGCTCCGCCCACAGAGGCTTCTCGGGTACGCTTTGCCACAACGTTCAGAGCTGGACCTGAAAATACAACCAGCTGTAATATGAGTCAGGTCACCTGAGGGAGGAAATCCCCCATGAGACGTCCACAGGAAGTGACACGTTTTTGAGTCAAGGCGAGAACACACACACACCCACACAAAAATGTAAAATGAGGTCATCAAGTTTAACACAGAAAGGAAGTAAATGTGTGAGTGCATTGTGGGT
Organism: Melanotaenia boesemani; assembly: GCF_017639745.1. Taxonomy (NCBI): domain Eukaryota; kingdom Metazoa; phylum Chordata; class Actinopteri; order Atheriniformes; family Melanotaeniidae; genus Melanotaenia; species Melanotaenia boesemani. The sequence goes on from NC_055705.1 coordinate 15,178,211, forward strand.
AAAAAGCAAAGACAACAAGTGCTCTTTTGTCTGGAAATGAAATCTACACATCAGAGCCAGTTTCTACAACTCAACAGCAGGGCGACTGTGGCTGGCTGGCAGTGTATTAATCATTAATGGGACTTTATTGTTTGGATTTTCTCCATTTCTTCTAAAAATACCTCATTAAGAACCTCAATAACCTTAAGTGTCTTCATAAATCCCATGCATAGAGTCGGGAATAGTGCGGTTTTATAACGGTGCAGAAAGAAAACTCACTTGTTGGTCTTTCACATGCATGCACCCAATATTTAATCTGTATAATAAAGTCACCAAACATATATAGTTGGCCATAGTTTGTGGTTCCAGATTTTTTTTTTAGCTTTTTTTTCCAAAAGTTGATGCAAAGTCTAGATTTGTTTTTGCTGGTGTTGGTTATTATTCATTCCTTGTCTTCACAACCACCGGTAACAGGCAAAGACAAGTAGAAAACACAGATGTGTTTGCGTTTAATGGAATAGCAATTACTGTCAGTCAAGCAGTAACCCAAAGAAAAGAAGAAGCACTGATAGTTGGAAGGCAGATAAAAAGGAGTTTCCTTACGTTTGGTGTCCCATCGTACAGTCAGTGCTGCGCTTTTTTGCTCAGAGGTCTTCACCATGTCTCCCTGACCGTTAACACTCCAAGAAGAGACAATGCAAACATACTGGCCCATGTCAACCTCCTGCAGCAAGAAAAAGACTCAGTTACCCGCCTGTTTCATCCATCAAAGCACGATTTCATTTCCTGTTTGTTACCTGCATCAGTTTTTACACATTTAGCCCAAATTCGGCCTAACATCTTTGATATCTAGCACAAAAATAACCAAACATTTCCATCTTTCACTGTGTTTGTGTCCGTTATCGAACCTGGGAGCGAAGGAATCGCAGTTTGAATGTGTTGGGCTGGACTCTGCTCAGAGACAACACTCCGCTCTTCAGCCTGTCTCCGTACATCGACTCCGGCAGCAGGTTGCCGTTGCCGTCCAAGGAGCCAATGGGATGTGAGGTCTGGGGATTGTCTCCTATACCTGCAGATATTTGGGGAAAACAGTAAAATCTGAGTACAACAGGTTTGGTTTTGCTGTGTTTTGTAGTCAAAAAAAGGCTTTTAAAAGAATTCTGAAGTACCAGGAAGTGTGATGTGCTCCCAGCTGACACCCAGTCGGCCTCCTGGAGGCAACTGGGTGATGTTGGTCACATGACACGACAGCTCTGTGGGTTCAGCTGTCATCTGGGGGATCACGGTGGCTTCGAGGTTCAGCGTGAAGTTCGGCTCTGTGGACAAGTTATAAAAATGAGCTCAAATGCATCATGTAGATGAAGCTTTAAATGTTGTTTATGCTTGGCTGTAGCTTCTGTAAAATCTCTGCAAAGTTTTTGTCTTTAGGAATTATGGCTTTTTAAGGTTTTGATAAGAAGGCACAGAAAGGACACACAGTCTTATTTTAGCTCAATATTTTCATACAATATAAACAACTTGATTAGAAACAGGGATTTGAGTCTTATCCACAGTCTTTTGTTTTCATCCGAGGTCACAGATTTTCTGCATCTGTGACCAAAACACAATAATAGTGGTCAGGTTTGAGTTACTCTTTTTTCCAGATCTGTGCACTCAGACACACAATTTTATGCTCTGCAAAAAAGTCAAATCACCCCCCCCCAAACAGGAAATAGGCAAAGATTAAAACATGTGCAAGCATAAATTATAATACAGTTTATAAAATAAACAAACAAACAAAAAAAAAAATAGTTTCCAGTCAAGACTTTGTCTAAGCGGCTTAATTCTTAACCCAGCTTGAACCCTCTTAGACAAGCCTTCGTATCATGTCATCAATTTGCCTTCACCAATCATTGTCCAGGATGTTTCCGAGCTTTTCTTTGGATGTTGGATGCTTTTTGTTCTGTTCTCTGTCAAGATGACTCAACATTGCTTTAATAAGGCTGAGGTCTTGATTCTGAGGATTCATCTCTCCATAAGACCTGTTGTCCAGTTCAGCTTTTGTATCCTGTGGGGCACCTCATGCTTTTTTCCCCCTTCTTTAAGAACGACTTCTTGACAGCCCTTCCACAGACGCCATCTCTGATGAGGCTTCAGTGAACAGTAGATCAAATAAATTTCCAGGTGTATCTCTCAGGTACTGTGTCAGGTCTTTTAGTCCATCAATTTGCAGATACTGCTGTAGATAGTTTTGTCCTTCTCTTGTCCAGTTTCTACAGATTATTCGAGGACAGACTGAACTGTGCTGAAATATGTCAAGTTTCTGGCTCATTCCTCTTTGGGAAAACACCATTTTATATCAAACTGTTATCTTTGGCATTTTTCTTAGCTGTAACTCAAGAAACTGGAACAAATTCTGCATCTTTGCAAGTGGCCGCTGGTAACAAAATGCCTCAAGATACAATTTAAAATTGGTTCTTTGCCAAGTTGTCTGACGGGTGTAGACAACACTGGTGCATCCCTGGAGTCGGGAAGCTTCTTACGCTTGTATGATTCATAGGTTAGTGTTAAGTGGCTTTAAAAAAGAAAAAACATTCCCCTGAAAATGATAAAGTGGACTAAAAATGCATGAAAGCAAAGTCAATGTCCACAAGAAAAACGTTGAAAAACCTTTCGTAGCTCAAGACCACATTAAAAGATTACATGATAATTTAACTTTTGGAAAAGAAATAAAGGTTGATGGTTTTTTTGCACTTCACAGTAATAATACAACTGTAACCAGACAACATTGTAGTTTTCTTTCTCTACATACTGCATCCTCTTCCATCTCAGTACACCCAAACAACTTGATATCTTAACATGTGAAATAAAAGCAGTGAGTTAAATTAAATAGGTTGCACAAGGTGCAATTGAAAGCAACTACTCAAAGTACTAAGGCAAAATACATACAGTTGAATGGTAAAGCAGAGATGACCTCTGGAGGATGAGGATGAAGAAGATTACAACCTAATAACTGCAGCCCTGATCTGCAGGAGTCAAATGCTTATTCACTGCAAACCAAAGAGACGTCACTCAATCTGAGCATGGATCAGATGCTGACTTTTTATGGGGTTCTGCTCACATCTGGATGGTAGTTATCATGGACGATGACCTTTTCTTCTCACTTAGCCTTACTGGTGAAATGACCAAGCAAGGTTTTGGGCCTCTATGCATATTTTAATAGACCCAGTTATACTCAAGCAGATTAAGTCAAACCTGGGCAGAATACAGTAATCACACTGTTATTGTTGGTTCCCTTCACTGTGCACTGCCATGCTATGCGTTTCTAAAAAAGTTTTGAACTCACTGGTAACCATGTCTAGTTATGTTAGTGTAATTCTCATTTTTATATGAGTGTAAAGGCCTAACTGAAGACTTTAGACTATGAAGTTGCTATATGTAATTGTTGCTGGGTATAAAACCAACGTTTCCACTAACAACCTATTTGAAAAGGCTGAGGACAGAAATGCATTTACTTACTTTGCAGGGGAAATTTGGGATTAAACTGGTTAATTTAACATGTTAACCCTATTTACTGATGCATTAAATTTGTGTTTCCTCCTTTCCAAGCTTACCATATAGACTGTACTTAATTAACCCTATGGTCAACTTGGATAAATTTAAAACTAGCTTAAGCAGGGCGTCAGTACTCCAAGGTCAACTCCCCCTCCAGAGGAATGATTCCCTTCTCAGAGTAGTTTCACTTTCATCACTCGTACCAGGTTTCTGTTAACCAACATCCAGACAAACGCCAAGCAAATTTTATGATGGTTTCAGTCTGAAACAGTTTGATGACTGAGCCAGAGGACAGAAATAGGCCTGAAATGACACTTAATTGTGTGAGATGAGGTGTGTTTCACAGTGTTAATAGTGTGTGTGTGTAGGTGATGAGGCAGGTCCTCTCAGCCAGACATCCAGATTGCAACCTTACACGCCGATGAGCAGGACACACACATGCACACTGAGAAATACACAACACACACACACACACAAGCCATCCCTGACACAAACCAGCTTTGTCACATCAGTACATGCCGCTAAACACACAGCAAAATGCTATAAATACACGCACATACAAGTGTGTGTGTTTGGCAAAGGCCTGAGTGATGTCAGTTGGACGTCACACACACATACTGACTCATGCACTGTCACCATCTGCTGTGAAGCACATGCACACACACACACTTTGATCAATGAGAATGTGTGAAGCTTCTCTGCCAATTAGCCACGCGCCCCTCTCTCTAACACACACACACACACACACACAGTCTTAAGAGGCTGCCTTATTTAGCTGAGCAACACAACCAATCACTGCTCCAGGAGCTCCGATGATGTACATTAAACTGGATCTCACAGGTTCCAAAATTGTTTTCATCTAAATTTTACACAGATACGATTCTTCTTTTCCTTTTTTTTTAAAATAAGGATTCCTAAAACTGTTTGATAAATAGGCGGTAAGCCCCATTATGTATTATCTCAACACAAAAGGATGTAAATGCTGAGTTTGATCACTATACATTGTTATGGATTTAATCAAAATGACAATTTCATATAAAATTTTGCCACAAAATGATTTCAATTCACAAACACAGAGTAAAGACAAAGTAGCTACTAATTTGTTAGCATGTTTTGGTAAGCATGAAGGAAAGAGTTCATGATGACCTCTAGTGACATCCTCCCAGCGAGTCTGACCGGCAGACTGAACAACCTCTCGCAGATACTCTGCACTCTGAGGACTTTAGCAGAGACAAAACTGTGTAAAAACCAGCTTAACAAAGACAAAAAAGCTCTATTAGTATGTTGTCGGGGAGGCAGAGGGAGGAAAAATAGGTCAGTGTCAATAAAACAACAAACTGCTTTCATCACACTGCCTGTGTTCATGTTGAGAATCCACTCTGTAGTTTACAGTCTAACGATGATACCTTCACTTTGCAATGTGTGGTGGGTTTCAGATTTCATTTTTATTTTTCTGTTAAAAGTCATAAATTAATAAATAAAAGTCATATAATGTTTTTCTGGCTCCCACAGGTCATCTAATTACTCTGAGGCCCTGTTTACACAACATGTCCACCCAAAGCGCTGTTACCATGTAAACATAAATCTATAATTTAAAAAAAAAAAAAAAAAAAAACTTTTTGTTTCACTATTGTAGAATCATTGTGTAAACAGGACCTAAAATGTTAATGTTTGCCAGGAAAAGAGTGTAAAGATTGGACTCTGGAGCAATGTAAGGCCATGTGGTCGGAGCAGCCCAGATTTGTTCCAGAGTGATGGAGCATCGGGGCAAGAAGAGAGGCAGATAAAGAGATGCAGCCATCATGCCCAGTGCTACTGTACAAGCTTGCAATGCTACGATCAGGGTTGCTGCAGTTTGTCAGGTCTCGGTTCAGAAACGTTGTGCCTAAAGAATCTTCAGGTTGTACAGAATGTTGCTGCAAGGTTTCTAACTAAATCTTCAACATATTCTCATGTCACCTCGTTGCTAGCTCAGCTGTACCGGCTCCCTCGTCCACTACAGAGTACATTTCATAATTTTTTTTTTAATGGTAAAACAGAAACTTAAATCCTTATGTCCCCTGAGGTTGTGATATTTGGGTGTTGCTGTGTGGTGTCTTTTTTACCCTTCAGGTCATAATGACTTAACCTGATATGTGCCCAGTGTTCATATTCTATCTATACAGTTTAGCTAGGTTAACAGACGAAGTGCAGCTCTCAACAGTTTTGTTTTAGTGTTAAGAGTTTCGTGGAATATGTTAACTTTGTATTTTCTGCTTCGGCTCATTTACAGATGGGCTGCATGCCATGACGCTTATCAGCATGAAGACGAGGGCCGTGGGAACCTATAAGCTCACCAGTGACGCTGCCAACGCCGTGCAGGGAGTTTAAAACTCAACCACAGCAGAATTAACAGCTACATGGATCATAAGACGTGAGCTTGGCCAAAACTACCAAAGGAGCGCGCTATGCACTGGTTTCATTGCAGTGTGCAGGCGTGTGTGTGCACATTATGCGAGCGTGTGATAGTAACAGCAGATATGAATGAACGGGTCGAGCTGTTCCCATTTCTGTCAACACACAGCGTGTCTCCAAGGACATAGGGGCAGTAAGGGGCAGACACTCACTGAGCACATGCACTTTCAAAATCACAGTTCACACCTAAAACAACAAGGCCATTTAGTCGCACTGAGATATGTGAGGTTATACATTTCCTTATATAAGGAAACTTGCATAAATCTAATTAGGAAAATTACATTTTACAATACAGCTAATAATAAATGAGAGATGAGAATGAAAATCATTTAAACATTTTATCCACAAACTGCAGCAGATGACTGAACTGAGCTCTCTGGCTGAACTCAAAGATACTAAATTGTCTAACTTTAGCTTCTTATAGCAGCTTCTTAAAGCCTGTGGCCATGAAAAACTGCCTTTATTCAATGGCATTAAATTTCACAGAGTTGGGGAAACTGCTTAAAAGTTGCAGGAAGCATCTTAAATGGCTTCCTCAGGAAAAACAAAGTCTGTTCTGGCAAAGCTCGTTTATTCTCTACACTTAATACGCATATGGTGGAGCCCTCTCTCCATCTTTTGCATCTTCAAGTACAAATTTGGTCAGTTTCCATTGTATTATGGGGCAACCCCTGCCCTCCCAAGAAGTTCAAGTTAATTTTATCCGCTTTTCTCTATATCGCGGCTTCTATTGCCTCCTTAGCCGTAGCATAAGCTCTCAAAACCCAACAATGATCCCAAACTCTACAGGTGTAATGTTGAAAAACTTTAAAAAGATGTTTCTGTTGAAGCTCCAACTTTGTTCTCATACTCTTGGAGAACAGATTTCTAGCTAGTCAGTGGAAAATGCCCCAAATTAGCTAGCTGCTAACTGTAGCTTAGCAAAAGGTAGCATACTGTCATTTTTCTGTCAATATTTCTTTTACTTCGTACTTTATTACTTCTTACTATGTCTTTCTTTTAACAGTTTAGAAATAATGAAAAAGAAAAACTTTTATGGTTTTGAAGGAATGACTATGTAGAGTGAGGTGAGGTGGAAAAAACACATGACAAACAGCTTCTCCTTCTGGAGGAAAAAAAACATGGCTAACACTAGCTGACAAGAATAATCACATGCCAAATGTAAAATAATTTTCATTGACCAAGATGACATTTGCCCATTTCTTTGAATTTCTTTGAATGCTAATAAAACCATACATAATACGGCCTTTACTGGCACTCTGCAGCCTAGCTTATTTACTCCAAACTGCTTGAATCATCCCTACTTTGCATTATTCTTTCTTGTGTGACATAAGGAAAGTTTGCTTTAAATTCACTTGACAGTTACATGCAAACAGGGCTACTGGCACCATCTGCCTCTTGCATGTCAACTTGGGGGGGGGACCACTCCCTTAGGCTGTCTGCATGTCTTGTCAGTTATGCATGCTAACACATCGATGGAGAGGGGCTGTGACCTCACGCAGAGGGCAAATCACCTCTACTGACTCCTCTTAGTGTGAAGGAGCAGCTGAACACCCCAGAGGCTCCCCCCCACAACACTGAAGTGCTCATTGTGTGGTGGCTTTAGTCACAAAGATCAAATTTTCTTATTTTCTGAGACCTCCTTCAGCAATAGCAGCAGATGGAGATAAAAAACAACCCAAAGTGCAGTGGACTGCTCCTCTAACAGAGCCTGTGATCAAATACCTTTTCCCAACCAGCTGACTGAAAGCAAACTGGAAACAAGCAGCCACCTGTCTCTTTTGAACACCGCGACACCAACACAGACAGCTGGAGAAAAAACAGTGGTTTGCCACAGTTTTAGTCAAAAGTCTGACTTTTATAGTCAGTGCAAGGAGAAGAAATCCTTTTATTATCCAATATATCCAATGCAACCCTTTTACTATCAAATATATAAGATCTTTGAATTTATTTAACTGAAAGTGACTAACATTACTCCCCATGCTGATTTAAAACAGTGTCCTAAATAGGTTTACTTCCTGGTTGACCTTTGACTTGCTGCACATGCTGCAGCTGTGTGTGCACACTTGTGCTGCTCTTCAGATGTTAAATCATCCTCAGAAAAATAAACACTTGCAAAGACAAGCTGTGTATATTGACACACGTATTAGATTCAATAGTCTGCATGAAAAACAAGAAGGCCTTTTTGAGTGAAGTGTTTCCTGACAATAACCACAGCTGACACAACATGCACATAAGGAGGAGAATGGTAGCCATGGCTGAGAGGAATCATTCCCTCTTTGAGTGCATGTGTGTGTTCCAGCCATGAGGACCTCCAAAACAAGTTATCCAACTCTGTGTTTTCTGGAAGGCTATGCCTTTAGCAAAGCACTGTGGAAAGAAGAGGATTACTCAAGGCTGCAGATCAGTAGAACAGGAAGTGACTGGTCAACACGCAGAGACACAAACACAGTTAATGCTCATGTTTCAGAGCAATAGGGACAAAATATATGAGCTACTGTATGGGCAATTAGAAACTGCGCTCTCACTTGTGTGTTCCAGCAGTCGCAGTGTGAAGGAATGTGCACCCTCAGGCCAAAATGGAGTTCTACCAAAGAATATCCTCATACCTCAGTATCAGGGACACAAGGCGGTTTTGCAAGCCTGGATGTGCATGTGGCATTTACTCAAAAGAAAAACCTAGTTTCATACTCACACACCCAGAAGAAAAATGCATGTATGCACATAGCATGTGCATGTTGTACACGCATGTAACCATGCAAACGCAGCAAAAAAGACGCCTTTTGATATTTCAGCTGTGCCCTTACGTTAACTGACTTGGATGGTGATTGCACCCTGAAAGCCTGGTTGATATTTCTAAGTAGAGCACGGATCCTTGAGGCTCGAGGAGTCTTCTTGGTATAGATAAGAGATGGCTGTTATTTTAACTGAAGGCTCTTGCTGACATACTAACGCAGGGCTGCGGTAAAGCCAGCACATACACTGCACTCTCCGCAGAGACCGACTGCTTCTGATAAAAGTTAAATGCTTATGTTTAATGGCTGGATCAGTCAGCTACTGACATTTCTCATGTAAAGCAATGTATTATGGGTCTGTTTGGGTTAAATGGAAGAAAATAATAATACTGCAAAATATAACAAACTGTAAAGATTTCAGGTGATGCAAACATGCAAAAACTGCTCTTTGTCAGTGCCTGGAACCACCCAGTGTGACCACACCTCAAAATGAAACATTTTCTTTATTTGTACTACAGACATTAGATCTGGGCAGTGAGTCTGAGAGAAGCCTTTGGCTGTTTTTGCAATCTGACTGGTGGGAAGTACAGTCTCCCTGAGGGCAACATGCTACAATCTCCTACCTACCTACAACTAAGCTGCTAAACTTCATTCTTTTGTAGCGTCTAACTAGGTTTCTATGGTTTAGAGATGTTTTAAGTGCTCTTGTTGTTTGATATACTGTATAAATCTTATTTTATGTAGCTTCTACAGGAAATGCAACACGTCTGTCAAATAGGAGATTTTCTGTTAGTAAAAAAAAAAAAAAAAAGATATGAAGTCAGAGTCATTTGTCAAAGTAGGATCTGTAGTTTGACAGATGAAGGCAAAATTAACTACAATCAGGGTTTAAATTACAGGGTAAGGGGAGCTTGGCTCCCCTGGAAAACACTCACCTGAGACGCTAAGGGGGAGCTCTAAAAATAGTCCACTTTCAGGTTATATTTATTTTCTATAAGGTTTCTAATGTTTGTTTAAGTAAGTAAAGAGATCTTATTTACAAAGCACTTGTCACAGATAAAAATCACAAAGTGCTGTACATTAAATATGTGCAATAAAACACAATTTCATAAAATAAATAAATAACCATCAACAAAAAGGTTCCATAGAGGGCTGCTGTGCAAATTAATATGTTTGCTCCCCCCTTATATGCATGAACTACCCATGTCCTTGCAGAGTACCCCACCATCCACAGCATAGAAAATGTCATTTCTACTTCAGCAGGTGTGAGTAGTATGTCACACACACACACACACACACACACACACACACACATTTGCGTCCATGGTGTGGAAACATTCTCATGAGTATACTGTGTCCACTCCCCCATTTTAAGTATCATCTCTGCAGCTGCAGGTGTGGGGATGTCAGGTCATACACACCTTAAACAGCTTGGGGTCAAACTGACCCTCAGAGAAACACCAATGCATGCAATGTGTTCAGCAGACTAAAGAAATATAATCATGATAATTTGACGCTTAATCAATTGTGCCCATTAAATTAAAAAAAAGTCATGAAATATGAAGCAAAAAACAAAACTATTAGGTTTTGAATGATAAACACTGAACGGGGTCAAATTGACCCCAAGGTTAACAGGAGGGTTAAGCAACTGCTACAATACAACAAAGTACAACAGTTATACAATAACACATTTAGAAACACAAATAAGTAAGAATAAATAAATAAATTACATTTACAGAAAGACTATAAAAAAGCAAGTGTTTTCAGTGGTTACGACCTCAAGAACTCCCATGTTGGGAATTAAAAAGTACCTAAAATCACCTTTATCAAATTCCATTTTTTCTGCAACAAACTGCACACAAGAAGTGCACTTGGAGTGGATGTAATTGCTATTAATACATATGACTGTACCTGTGACTTGCAAAGTTGCAATGCAGGCCTGAAAACAAGGCTCCACCAAAAGCTCCTGTGTAATTTGAGCCCCGACTATAATATACAGACCCAGTATAACAAGTACAGAGCAACACAAATTAACAAAAAAAAAGAAAGACAAAGAAAGAGGGGGGGAGCTCAGCAGGGTTTTACCAGCAAAAGCAACAGCATGAACCTTGTGTGCCAAATCTATTAAAATGTGCAAAGCTTTGTGGGTTGATGACATGTTAGCTGAACATCCATTAAATATAATGTATTAGATTTTTTTTGATGGGAGTATTATCTGGCACCCACTTCCTCTAAATCCATGGAGGGGATACATGAGGTGTTTTGATCAGTGCCGACAATACTGCAGCCAAGAAGCTTCAAAGCAAAATGGACTCCAGAAATATCATTAAAAAGGTCTTTTATTCTCTCCATACCATGGGCCTACCCCTGAAAGAAGAAAAAAATGGGGACAAAAGGACTAAATGCCACTTTCTTGAAATAAAACGAATGCTTGAGCTCTTGATGTCAAAGCAAATTCTTAGCCAGTCGAGAATTCCCCCAACATTGAATGTAGCACAGTAGCTGAACTAAAACAACAGATTATGTAACAAGCATTTATTAATTCATAAATTCATTAAGATAAGTAAATTTGGGAGTTTGTCATGAATCCAGCTGAAGTCGTTTGATCAATTTCAATACGTATTTCAAATATAGGGTTTCTTTCTATAATCACTCAAATGAGGGAGGGAGGACAATGCTGAAGAAATCTGTTTAATTAAAAAGGAAAAAAAAAAAAGAAACATCCATCAAGCTTTTGAATACAGAGTCATTTTGCTTGCTTGTTTTTGCATCATCACCAACTCCTTTACCATTCATGCAGCAGGGCTCTACAATAGATTTTTATTTTTAAATCACCAGCTAATGTGGCTGGTAGATTCTTTAAGTTACCAGCCACTCAGAATTTCCACTAAACAAATTCATGTTGGGGGAAAATACGTCAGATTACGAATGCAACTGAATTAATTTAATCATATATGTTTCTTTAAATTAGTTTTTTGACATTCAACAACAATAACATTCTCTTAATGTACTCTTTTCGGGTTAGGAACAAAGTACCTCACTGACACATGACAGGCTATTAGGAAACAGACATTTTAACGTTGTATTTGCATTCATTGTTTTGAGATAAAAGAATTACTATTGTCGTACATTAACTACACTTACTGTTTAGGATTATTGCATACAGATGGAGTACTTTAGCCACCTAAAGACCTTTCTTGGTATTACTGTTTTAAATAGTGGAGCTAAATCTGTAATTTGACCCTCAAGAGCCAATATAACAGATAAATTGCTATGAGACAGTGATCTGTAGTTTCTAAAAGTGGAATCAATATTTTTTGTTTTAATTGTACACAGTATAAACTTATTTTAACCCACATTTGGCAGGTTTGCAGATCAATCTAGATCCTTCCACGCAGCTTCATAACACGCTTCCACCTCCACGCATCCCTGCCAGAACCATAAATCTGATGTGGTAGTTCTGCACTTGGTCAGCCCAACATGCAACTCAACAAACCACAATCTGAGCCAAACTGTTCCATCTTTGTGTAATCCGACCAAAGAATGTGCTCCCAGTATTCATCTTCCCCTTTAATAAACAAAGACAGACTTGTGTTCAGCCTTCCAAAGAGTCAACAGTGCATAGCCCTCACAGATAAAGCTACACATTGGTAAAACGCCTATTTATTGAAACTTACTAACCCATCTAACCCTTCAATTAGGTCGTTGGGAGGCATTTGTAAAAATACTCTGATAGGAAGGCTACAGCACGGATAAGTTAGGTAAATGATCATTTGGCTTGATAATACCGTTAGTGGGCATTACTGTTGGTTTTCATATGTTTTTTAATTTGCCAGCAAAAAAAACAAAAAACAAAGTATCAACCTAAATTACAGGCTAAAAGAGTCTATTAAAAACTAACACTGAAAATTATTGCTTGACTGCACATCCCATTCTGTTCATTAGCAATAATGAGGGTATAAAGAAATTCCACCACAAATAGCATTAACATACAGCCTTCCAATAAGCTACTGCAGATTCACCTCAATCAGAAAAATACAACATGGTCTAGAAAAATGGGGGTAAAAACAGTGAAAGGAGCCTCCACAGACAGAGGGACCACCCACTATGCCAGTAATTGATTGCTGCGTCGACTGTGTTTGACATCGCTGCTCTTCAAGGCAGGATCAGAGCATCAGGCACGCACACACCCGTACACATCGACAACATACCCAGAGGTAGCAGAGAGCAGGACAGGCATGACTAATCAATCGTACTCGCAGCGGGAGTCGACAGGCTGACTGGAGGATTAGTTTCCCCTTGAGACTCCAGAGTCACTTGTAGCACTGCAGCATTATTACACATCCACATATTAAGAAGTCACACATTTACCACATGTAAATATTCCTTTAGTTACTTTACTCTTTGCTTTAAAATGCCCCCTGCTATGCTTTCTCAAAACAGAAACCACTAATGTAAGATTATTAGACTTCTCACCTTTACAATGATTTGTGATAGTGTGAGGATGACTAATGGTGCTTTTCTTTTTAAAAGTAGGAAAAATGATCATTTCTGCAAAAGCCCAGCAAGCACCCCATGCCAACAGTGTGATTTAACAAATATGGAGATAAACAGGAACTGTAACAAGCTCTAGTTACACTCACTGATCTCAGAGATCTTCACGGTCACCGGGCTGGACGTCTTTTCAGCTGCCATGTGCCACCTCCCTCCTCCTCCCGTGCTGCGCCCGCCTTTCTCAATGAAGGCTCGAATTCGGCAGGTGTAAAGCCCTCCGTCTTGGCCGCTCACCCCTCGCACTCCCAGCCTGTACTCCCCGGCGCCAGTTCTCTCCAAGCTCGCCTCACCTCGCTTTTCCTGTGCTCCGGTTGAGGATGCATTTGAGATCACCACCCCGCTGCGATCCATAGTGATGATTTCACGGCCGTCGGCCAGCCAGGCCACTTCCAGGGTCAGAGCAGGCAGGTTGTCAGCGGCAACGAAGCAGAGCAGGGCCAGAGTGTCGCCAGGGGAGTGGAGCAGAGAGGTGGAGAAGGGAGAGGAGGATGAGGCCTTCACACTGAGAGAATGGCCTTGAGAGGACAGAGATGGTATCAGTCAGAAAATAAGCCATTTCAACAGATAAAAGGTAAACAAACTGAATGCTTTAACACACAAATATGACCGATTAAGAAGCTTATTAACACTCAGTGAACAATTAAGAAACCTTCTAAAACATTAGAAATACTTAAGTCACATTGTGCTTTTAGAAAAACAATAGGACGACATGGAAGGACTGCAAGAAGAGAGAGGCTCATACAAACCAGAAGCCTGTTGAGTTGGAGTTTAATGCACTACATGAAAAATGTGTCATGTTTGGATGAGTGAAAGCTTTGCATTTCAGCATAACCTTATCCTAGCCTTCCTCCACGGCATCACTGATTGCCGCTGGGAGCAATGTTTTTCAAAGACGTTGAGGCGTTCTTGGAGGGCACCACAAATCCGTTGGTTGATTTTAGGAACAACATCTCTATCAACAATTCAGTCAAGAGAAATGACTTTCACCAGGATGCATTCACACTGGCACTGTTTGGTTTGCTTTAAGCAAACCCTGGTTCGCTTCCATGGATACTCCGGTGCATTTGGAGCAGTGTGAACGGGCATTCGGACTCTGGTGCAGACCAAGAAGCAAACTCTGGTCTGCTTGAAACCTAGGTGTCTTGCAACATGTCAGATATCTCACCGCCTCTCCTGCTGTTCATACAGGACATACTGGGAGGTGCAAACTGCATTAGGTTTAATTGCCAAAATGAAAACAGAAACCCCAAGAATTAAAGAAATTTCTTGTTGACGTGATCAAGCCTTTTTCAGCCCTGGCCAATCAGTGAGCCATATTTTCTTCTTCTTTCTTCATAGTCAACGGTCATTACAAGAAATACCTCCCCCTAGTTGGTCTGCTTGAGTAAAGTGCAGTGTGACAGCAAACTAAACAAATCGAGGTGCAGAAATTTTCTGAAAATTACCACCTAACTGAACAGAATTTCCCTGACTATCCTTGTGTGAATGCACCCAATGACAATCCAGAAAGTACTGGACCCAAAGGTAGTATATTATAAGAGGCCACACTCGCTCCTAAATACCCTTTCGTCTTTATGTAAACAACCAGGATCTTTGTAATTCATTTCAAACCAATCCAGTGAAAAAGGAGTAGGCTTAAGCAGTGATTTTGTCCAGCTGTAACTTCTGACCACAAAACAGTTAGACACACTTAATGATTCTTTGAAGTTTTTGTGGGTTTAATTTAGTCTTGTTTGCATGACAGTACTCGGTATAGGCTTTTAGCAAAGGTTATCCAAGTCATTTTGGCAGACTACACGGTAGGATTAGTGTCTCTTAGGGTGTGAATAGATCATCTGTAGTGCATCTCATGCAGCCCCGTTTACGGGCTCTTTTGAAAAAGCGGTTTAAAACAATGAAGACAATGAGCCAACATTGTACTAGTGGGGAGGTGGTGGTGGACATGGATAGGAGGGCACTGGCTCAAAATGTTAAGGACCAATGCCTTATCCAGGCTGTATAATGAGGTGGTGGTAGTATCATGGTTTGAGATTGCTAAGCTGCATCTGGGCCAGGATGGCTATCATTATGGAAAATTATATAAGATAGATGAAGGATAATTAAAACAACAAAATAGACAACAGAAGTAAACATTAGATCCTGTTCTAAGTTTCTAAGCAGCAGTGTTACGCTAGTTGACTGGCTAGCACAATGCCAACACTTACAGATTCTGATTTAACACATGCCGACATACTGAACAAAAACTGAGGAATGACAGGTGGGTCTTTACTTTCCCAAGGCAGTCTACTAGCAAAGATCCTCAACCACTCCCCGCTCCCCAAAACAGAAAAGACCAGCAAATTAAAAATGTCAATCTTTCCTTTACATCTTCAAACTAGCATTTGAATCAGGGGTTTTAATATGGTCTCCAGTAACAACATAAACAGCAGTAATACAGAGAAGAGTCTGTATGGTGTCTGGACAAGGACAAAAGAGACAAAGCCAACTCTGTTTGACTTTTTTCATCCTCTTTACTCAAGTCAGTAAGTCAATATGAAGTGACTGAGACACAATGGATGTGAGATTGAGACCGGTGTCTGTGTGCGTTGCTCATCTTTGGTTTCATTACAAACCACTGGGTGCTCTGAAGCACTTAAGAGGGTATGGTAGCCCAGAAAGATATAAGATATGGTGACCAGAGCAACCACAATGAATGAGGGAGAGAGTATGTGTGTGTGCGTACAGAGGCCTCTCTATGGATAAAATAAGACAGAAAGACAGGCAGTGAGGGTCATGAACCCCCTGGGAGAGCGCAAGGCTGAAGAGAAGAAAAAAAGACTTAAGAGGAGAGGATGCCTTTAAAACAAAGGCAACCACACAACAGAATAAGAACTCTCCCACGTCCTTATCTTTTCCCACTCTTCATTTTCTTTCAATGTCACTGCAAATCCAACACATTAGCATAGAAACCCACACAAACACATGGTTACCTCTCACCACAAATCAACAGTAAGATCAGATTTGAAGATAGGATCACGATAGCGCATGTGACACATTCTGTAGGTTATTTAAAAGGCTCTTTTGAAGGCTGGATACCAACCAGCTTTGATCTTTTTTGGGTAACAGAGCTAAAAGATATTCTACGTTTAAGTAAATGACACATGGAGCTTAGGCAATGCAACAAAGCATTAAGCATCAAGGCCCAGACATTTAGAAATTGATCCATTTATCACCAGGCTACAATAATTATACTGTATATAATGCTAATTAATAAAAAGAAGTCTAGCTCAGGAAACCAACGGTTCAAATCTTCATTGCAGTCAATTAGCTTGAAGTTTTACAGAAATTTTCAAAGGGCTTCATTAAAAGCATACCCTTAGGTCTGAATGGTTTGGGTCTTAAAAAGGCAAGCTTATGGTCATGCACTTAACAGATGCATCATGCACCAAATATCCTAACTCATTTTCATAATCTGTTGCCTACAATTAGCACAACGCAGCTCCACTGCCAACATTTAGAATAAGCACCTTGGGCGCCAAGCAGAGATGAGGAAGAGGCTACAGATGGCTGCTGAGCTCACCTTTCTAACCATTTTCTTGTTATTCAAACCAAACTGGTGACTTCTAATAAAAACCACCAAATCTCACATGCTACTATTTGTGCTGAAGCCACAGTGTAAACATGGTTTTAATTAACCGCCATGTGCTCAAGTGTTCAGCAAATTAAGTCACTAAATGTATAATTATATGGTTTAGTAGAAATGTGGATCAATGAGCATTAGTGGGGTGAAAGTCCTAAATCTTAAGGCTGAAGGCTGATGTAAGTGGGCAGTTTGAAGATGAAGACGTGTACAGTTTTAACTGCCTTGATGTCTTTTCCAAATTCAAGTCCCTGAACGTTTTTTGTGCCTTTAATTGTGCATTATTGTATTCAGCCTAAGAAAAATCCAAGAACATGAGCTAAAGAGCTGAAGGCAGCTTGTTTAAAAAGAAATCTGCAGCCATGCTAACAGCTCTGTTAGAGCTGCCTTAATCTAAATGATAATATGAGAATGCCAACAGGCACACAGCTACAATCCAAACAGATGTTCCCTAAATACAATGTTTCCCCTGGCCATCATTTTAGTTTGATGTGCTAGCATGCTACCAATTAGCACACTGCATAAAGTACAATGGAGACTAATAGGAATGGATGGCTATGATGTAAACAAACGAGGATCAGCAAATTTAAAACGATTCATCCTAAGAGGATCATAAATGTCTGATGAATTTCATGGCAATCTATTTAATGTTTGTTGAAGCAAGACACTGCCACTGGTTTATTAATTTGGACAAAAGAAGTGGTGCTTACTCTAAGCTGACATAGTTATGCTTCTGGTGGGCGGCTCATCTTACCTGTAGGTGTGACAGCAACAGTTCCCAACTCTTTTGTACTCTCCACGATTTTTACCCACTTCCCTCCAGTTTCATGCGTCCATTCTGTTCCGTTGCATTCATAAATCCCTTCATCTGACGTCATCACTCTAGAAATCACAAGTTCAAAGAGTCCATTCGTGCCGGGTACCAATCGGATGCCGCCGTCTGCATAACGACGGGCGAACTTTGTGCCAGTAACCACCTCTCCCTGAGGACCAAATGTCAAAATTTGCTCCGATGTTGCGCCCTTCTTCACCGACCAGGTGACAGACAGGTAGGTGGGGTGGGTGAGTTCCCGGGTGACGTTGCAGGACAGCGTGATATCACTTCCCTCCGGGACCACAGGAGGCAGCGCCTTGGGCGAGACCTTGAGCGTGTTTGGGATAACTGGCAAGAAAACAGACACTACATTAGTCATACTGTAACAATCTTAAAAATATAAACAGAGAAAAGACACACTGAATACTTGTGCAGCCATCTTTTGAGTTTCACACCCCTACAGAGCGCTGAGCTCTTTTTAAATGTAGAACTATAATCCTTTTAACCCTTTACAACCCTTGTGTCAAATACACATTTCTTTAAATACCATAACACAGACTATTTACAATATTGACGTAATTCCAACGAATTCTGAAAGCTGAGAAGCGCAGCTTTCCGCCGATAACCCGAACAAAAATGAGAAAAGTTTCAGGCTTTCATATCCCTTTGGAATGATGCACCTGTAATTCTAAACCTCTATAATATCACCGTATATGTGGACATTATCTCTGCAGAAGCAAACTGATAAAGTTAAACAGGACTAAATTAAAAGGTTTTAGTACAGATAGTTCAGAAGACTCCAAAATAGCCATTTTGGCACCATCTCCTTCAGGTTTTAAACATTTTCCCAAATATATGCTGCCCTGTTTTCTTCCTTTTAGTGAGAAAAATGCACAGAAGAAATTAAATAAATCCCCCAACAAGTTCTAGGTAAGGACTTTTCCCTGTGCAGCCTGGATTCAACACCTGCCTTCTGTTTTTTCATGCTAGGCTACTAGCCGTTATCAAACATTCCTCTCTGGCTCATTTGTTAAGTAAATACTTCAAAAGGCAGCACCAAGTTAAAACTGAAAGGTTAATGACTCAACAGTCAGCCGTTAGGACATACGTATTAACTGGGTGGGTTGACACAATCAATGAATGAGGATCACTTCACACTTAAGTTGCCTCCAGGTGATTAACCTGTCATATTAAGGCTGAGCTCACAGTTTGGGTAAGGTGGGGGTAACTTTTGAGGTTCTGACGTAAGCCAGAACTCTTGTCAAGGCCACGGGTGAAACCAGAAGTGAATGAGCAAACAGCTCCATATAAAGGTGTAAATTTGTGATTGCATGTGTAGTGTGTGAGCACGAAACACACCCAGGGGAGTGGTTAGGTAACCCAGCAAACTCTTATTCACTCTCAGACAACAGCTTTACCTCTGCTCTTTCATCCCGAGCTGCTTTTGTTCTAAAAATGCATCTTAACGTCGCATTCAAGTGTACAAGCAGGTTTTGTTTTTTTGTTTTTTTCCAAACAAAGCGACCACAGACTGCTTTCTTTCTTCTCTTTATATATATTAAAAAAAGACCGCTGGTTGCTCTTTTTTTTTTTTTAGAAATCTAGGAACTCATGACTTTTGGATGTCCTGTTGGGAATGGGACTGCTTTCAAATGCAGCCATGGAAAAAGAAATGTAAACAAAAAGCAATAAATATGTTTTTACTTCATGCAAAGTGGAAAAAAAGACAGATGCTTTGAGGAGTTGCATGGAAGCAGTGAAGCCACAGGGGGTTAATAACAATGTTCAGCAGCAATCTAAGAGTGGGGTTTGAATGTCTGCAACACAGGCTCTGCTTGATTCTGATCTTATGCTCAAAATGTCATAAAAACAGGAGTGGGAGCTTGGATGTGCCCTAATAAACTCAAAGGGATTTCTTTCTTATCAGTTTTCACACTACTCTCCCAAATTGCCAGAGAGAAATTGTTTTTCTGATAATGATGAGATATTTTAGTTTTATTTCTAAGAAATCAGTAAAAGCACTCAGAAACTTCACCTAGTGTTTGTTTAAAGCATCATTTCCTTTTTCATGGCTACTCATGAATGTTTATCCTGTTCTTTATGGATTAGGTGTTCCAGAAAAGCCCATTTCAGGACTCTAAAACGATCATCTACTGGACAGCATTTTCCAAAACCTAAAGCAGTCTTGGTAAAATGTAAATCTTTTCTCTGGATCTTGTTTTTACTCGGGATTGCTCTTCATTTTTATTCAGGATTGCTCTTCATTTTCATTCTTTTATCTTTTAATCTGTTCCGATTACTCTCCCAGTCCCTGCCTCAGCATGATGCTGTCATTACCATGATTGACTGGAGGGATGGCATTAGAAACAAGCCCATTTTCGCAAACTGGAGGGTTCTTCTAAAGAAGCATATATGAAAAGTTCTTTATAAATAAAGTCTGACTGAGTGACTATCGCCACTAGTGGTTAGGGATAGGAGTTTTAAGTGACTTTTGAAGTTGACTAACCAAGTCAATAAAATCAGTTATCTGATTAGTAATGACGCCATTAATTTATGCTCGCTTACTTTCAGACATGCAATTCTCATAACACTGTAAACATTAGCTCCACCTCTCTGAATAGAGAAACATAACTCTCCTCTTGCCCCAAAAAAAAATCCGTTGCATCTTAAAAGCGGTAGTCAACTATGTGTGTCGTTCTAAATAACTGCGTAGTCATGTACATCCCTACCTACTCTCTACAGTTTGGTTAAAAGATCTTTGTCTTTTTGGGCTTCTCAAGAATGTTTCTCCCATTCTTCTCAAGTCAGATGTTCCAGAAAATCCCACTGCAGGATCCTAAAGGTCCGTTTAGACTCGACACATAAGACGGATAAACATAAGACAGTTTCGTCCGTCAGTTGCGCGTGTGGTCTAGTCCGTTTTCACAGAGCTTAGCGATCCACGTTTAGGACGTGTTGGGCAGTTGGACACAACTTTATAGCGATGCATTACAGCCGCTAACCGGTGTCTGAGACTGATTTCAGATCGAACTCACCACTGCCCACTAGTGAAGAATTGACTTAGCCTGTGCATGTGGCAAATATGTGCTCAAACAGGTAAATCTGAGATCTTGCCCTTTGTGACCTCACAAAAGGGAAATAACTACTCCCCCGGTAGTGGATACTGCCATTGACCCAGCCCCCGGCTAGTTGAGCCTACCCTGTAAAATCACAGAGCGGGCACCAGTGAAAGCCGGATCCTCTCCCAGAGAGGGGCGAGACAGGCACCACTCATGAACATTTAAAGGTTCAGACACAGAAACAGCCTGTTCTCATTACAGTTCACAAGAGCTACTTTTGGAATGACTGACATTAAGGACCAAGGTTGAATTTGGGGTAATACACTTTGAAAACAATGTTGTTGGACCTCTGACACCCATATAAAATTGTTAAAAAAAACAAGGTATAATATGGAACCTTTAATAAAAAAATTAATCTGTTTAAAGGCAAGTCTGAAACATTAAATCATATTATAGTGTATTGATCCTAGCATTTAAAGTCAAAAGCAGCTTTTCATTGGAGATTCATTTGTCCATTGTGGGAGCCAATTCTAGTCATGTTTCTAATGAATCCAAGAAGTGGCAGATGGCTCGGAATAAAAAGTACGTAGCCATGAATTATGGGAGTTACAATGACGCCACATTTACATCCCTGCAGACAGACTGCTTTGTATGCGTTTAAAGAGATGAGAAAACAGCTCAGCTCATCTTTATATTGTAAATGCACTTGATAATGACAAACATGTCTTCATGTAGACTATTTCAAAGGAGAAATGTAGCTAGCATCCCTCTTCTGGCCTGGTTACCTAAAGAATCTTGTTGTAAAATGGTCATGGGGTCAAGATTCTTTAATTATTAAAAGTACAACTTTCCAATAAATAAATAATGATAACTGCTAATGATAATACAAGAGAATAAACACTATTTTAGCAGGTTTTACTGTCTTGACAGTATTCGCATGGACTGCCATGGAATCCAAAACATCAACTCTTGTGCTGTGTAATAACATTTGACCAATGTGAGCCTACAGCTTCAGCAAAATGTGTGAGCAGTTGTGTTAAATTTGGCAGGGAAAAAGCTTAAGGGAATCCAACCACTAACCAAATCCTTGGAACCTCACTTTGAGGTCAGGAGCCTAAAACTGAAGAAGGCCCTGGAGGAGCTGGAGGAGGAGGATGAAAAAATATCAAATTTCTGGCTGAGGCTCATAAGTAGGACAAAATTGGGGAAAGTAAAGGCTTCTTACGCCAAGTCAGTGTGTAGAGATGCCCTGACATTGTCATGTGTCTTTTCAGAGTAAGAGGAATCAGTTCTACAGTTCCCATCTTGCTTTAAAATGTAAAACATAACCTCGGCAAGTCTTTGCAACCAACTCTCAAAGAATTTTATTAAAGCATTAAATACACAAGAGAAAGGGGCTTAATTTGAATCCTTAAGGTATTTCTACATTGAAAATTAATTCTGAACATGGGTATGACCACAGTTTTTTTTACACTGATCCACAAAGGCAGTACAAATAACCCACTCTTCTTATATCAATTAGTCTGTAGTTTCCCACCCCTCAGCAACCTATCCTTTACTTGTTTCTTACATAACAAAAACAACCTCAGTGGAGGAAGCGTGTATGCGTAACATCAGTCTAATAAATGTGGTGTACAAGCCTCGACTGTTAAAAATCTAACTCATCCACCCTTAATGACGTCTCCGCTGCAGACATTTTCTCATACATATCCTGAAAAATGCTGCACTTGCTAATACATATGCTCTACAAGTACACCACAATCTCTCTCGCATATAAACAGTACTGCCTAGTTAATTCAGGTCTAAATTTAACAAGGTGTCTGGGGAGCCAGGCTGGGAAGCAGAGAGCAGCTGAACATGATGATGCATTATGGAGCCAACTAACCTGCTGTCTGACATCACTGTCACTTCTTCTCTTAAATTTGTGAGTTTCTCAGCTTTAAATCTTCCTCAGCCTCAGCTGAAACCCTGCCCCCTGATAATGGGCTAAATGGTTTTAGAGGTCATAGGTTAAAATCCAAGTTCAAAGCAAAATGTTTGTTTAACAACTACAAAACTGTATAAAAGAAAATCCAATTAAAAATCAAAGGAAAATGCTGAATATATATTTCCTGGTCAGAAAATAGCAAAAACAAAGTGAACACGGGAAACTTTGAAAACGATCTGAGTAACTAGAAACATGTATACAGACTTTATGTTAGGAGGTATAGTTTAATACTCTAGAAAAAACCTATTAGAACTGCCAGACATATGAGGAAGGTGGTTCATGTGTTTTTGGAAAGTGGATGAGTTAACACAGCAGCAACCAGCAAATAAAGTTAAATACAAACATTTTAACCAGACTGTATATCATTTGCCTTGAAAACTCCAATAATTTTTTTTTTGCCCTCTTATGGCCAATAAGGTGCTTTCCAGAGTATTTGTATCTTTCCATCCATTATCAACACCCACTTATTCCAATGCAAGGACCCTGCTACTTCTAGGCCAGAAGCAGGGTATACCCTGGACAGGTAGCACTCCATCGCAGGGCCAACACAAAAAATAACTACAAACGCTCTCACTCCCTCCAGAGGAGAATTGAGGGGAGACTGATCTCCCTTAAACAAACCCTGGTCCACTTCCACAGACGGTTCGTTTAAAGCAGAGTGAACATGCATTCACACCCTGGCGCGAACCAAAGAAGTGAACTCTGGTCCGTTTGAAATTCGGAGGTCTCAGTTCAGATCACTTGCAAACGAACCCTGGTGCCGTGAATCAACAAGAGGAGGTTGCGTAGGACGTGTCACCGACTCTCCTGCTGCTCATACTGGACAGATTCTGGTGAAAACCATAATAGGTTTAAACACCAAAGTAAAAAGAGAGATTACTTCATTATTTACTTGCACTGAACAAGCCATTTTTGGTCCTGGCCAATCCATGAACCCGATTTTCTTCTTCTTTCTTGTGTTATTGGTTGTGTTGAGGGACATTACCCCAGCGATCCGTTGATGTAACTGTGTGACCCTGTTTAGGTGGTTTGGTCCACTAGAGTCAAGTGCAGGGTGAAACCAAACCAAAGTGTGAAATTTTTCTGAATTTCCCACCCAATCGAAGAGCCCCCAACACTATCCTGGTGTGAATGTGCCCTTAGGGAAACCAAACAAGCATGATTTTGGACTGTGGGAGGAAGCCGGTGTACATAGCTCAGGCCAATGGAGCCAACCAATCAGAACCAGCTGTGCTTTGTTGTCACAGAATATGTTTAAATATGTTGAAAGACAGTTATCCATTTTATGGGATGTTTATTGACTGTACATTTAACAATCTTATCTCAATTATCTTTGAATGTGACATCACTGAAATCCATTTGTAAGTTACTACTTAGAATAGAATAGAAATACTTTATTAATCCCTTTGGAGAGTCCTCAGGGAAATTTGGGAAACTTGTGTAGCCTGCTGGTTTTCCTATCGGACGTCAATCTTTCTGCTGAAAGACGCATTCATACACTCATTTGCAAGTGTGTTTGCATTTCAACATCACAAGAAAAAGACTTTTAATGAATTTATACTACAAGTACCTCATATTTTAAGTTTTCTGTAAGATAATGCCCAGTCATGATAACTAAACTACATTAGATTTACTATATTAGAAACATTTTGTTATAAGGAGGAAATGCGGTTGTGTGGACACAAAGCACTTCAACATACTGTAAGAGCAGAAGAGGAAGAAGTATATCTGATCTGACGGACCACACAGGGTACAATCATATCTCCATTCAGATTTATGTTTGACTTGCAAAACTTGTCCAGTCAGTTAGAATACTTTAAAATCAGAAGCATTTTTGGAAAGTAGTTCTTTATTTTAATACTTCCTCCCTGCTACTGTGCTCAAGTGTTCTGAGATTTAAACAATGTAAGGTTAATCTTGTGTAATATGTTAAAAGATTATTTTCTCCATCAAGCTCGAGCAGGCTATGATGTCTATAATTTCAACTGTTTTTGACTTCTACTTCCTATAGTATCAGAAAATATGTATAAAAAATAAATAAACCATCTCAAAAAGCAACTTCTTTATGTCAATTCCTCTTTTTGTGTTTCTCCTATCAACTGGAAAAGGGTGGAGTGTCCTCTCCGGGTCAGGAATGAGATCCTGCCCCAGGTGGAGGGGTTCAAGTATCTCGGAGTCTTGTTCATGAGTGAAGGATGGAGCAGCAGGTGGATCAGTGATGTGGGCTCTGCATCGGTCTGTCGTGCTGAAAAAGGTTTACGGGTTGATCTATGTTCCTACCCTCACCCATGGTCAGGTTATCAGCTGTGGTAAGTGACTAAAAGATCAAGATCATGGATACAGGTGGGCAAAATTAAGTGTCTGGACTCTCCCTCAGAGAAAGTAGGAAGCTCAGTCATTCGGGAGGGGCTCAGAGTAGAGCTGCTGCATCAAGAGGAGCGAGATGAGGTGGCTCTGGGATCTGCTTAGGCTGCCTCCCTGGTGATGTACTCCAGGCAGGTCCCATGAGCCCCAAAGAAGACTCAGAACTACATTTCTCAGCTGGCCTGGAATAGCCTCTGGATCCCACTGGACTAGCAGGAAAAAGTGCCAAGGAGAGGGAAGTCTGGGCTTCCCTGCTCAAGCTGTTGCCCCTGCAACCCAACCTTGGATAAGTGGTAGGAAATAGATGGATATTTCTTTTATTTTCAGGCTCTATTAAAATGCTTCACATGATTACAGTTTAAATAACATAGACACTCCCCCTTGCCTTGAAAGCACACTTTCTTCTAATTGGCAGGCTTACTTAGAAACTTCTCAAAGCAAACTAAACTTTGTGAGTAATATTTTTTTTCTGTATTTGCTCTGTCAATGGTCGTATATGTAGAAAATATAACATAACGCTTGCAGAAGTGGAAGATATTTGCAGCCTGGAAACACCAATTTAATTCATGGAGATAATTTTAGACATGCTTCCCTCATTATCTGAAAGTTTGACATCCAACATTTGGACATTGTGCATAAATCACAGCTTTTCAGGCAAAGCATAACCAACTTTCTGTAAGATAAATCATTCTGCTGCTTCAAATGCTTCAATGTCTGTGATTCAACATGTCTCCCATACAAGAGGAGTTATATTATATCCAAATCTCCATATCCCTAGCCCTCATTTGAATCAGGCCAAGTACTCCCACCTGACATCTGCTCCCATCCACGAATGTGTTGAGGTGTGTTGTATGTCTGTGTGAAAGCCAAATGATGAGCCAGTAATTGTCTAAAACCAGCAGGGATGTGTGTGTGTGTGTGTGTGTAGGAGGATATATACATGATCAGCAGAGCATTAGTAAGTCATGAGGATAGCTGTTAAATGAACCAACAAAGGCTGCCATGCTCACACACAGTAAAACAAAGCTACAGTAGGTCATAGTGTTTCAGTGACTGGACCTAAAACCTAAAAAATGTCACATAAACATTATTTCATACCAGTGAGTTGGACCTGAGCCACATAGTTGCCGCTGATGACCAAGTCGGTGCTCGGCGTGTGACACCAGTAGAAACCAGCGTCCTGAGACTTCACCTCCGCGATTTTCAGCTCCGCCTCGTTGTCTTTGAGCCGCACCACCGAGATGTCGCCAGACGCGATGCGCTTGCTGAGCGTAGAGTCTGAATAACTGGCATCGAAGGTGGAGATTATTTTTATCTTTGGCCCATTCATCTCCCTGGACATCTCCCACTCAAAATCCTGCAGGACAGAGTGGGAGGATGACTGCTCCAACCAGTTTTCTATTCACTTTGTGTTGCATTCATGGTCTTCAGAGGATGAATCTGGTCTTTGTTCTTTTACAACCACCAAATGTAAATTACTATAATATTCTACAGCTATATACTAATGGCAAAGTTTTATATTCAACCTCTTCAATGGATGTACCATTTTTGGCTAAACAGGCTTTTTCATGAAAATAATCTCCAAGAAAAGCAGCAACTAATCCTGTGTGAGTAATCTACTGTTGAGAAAAACATCCACCCTAACGAACAAAAACAGAAAATCACAGGTCATGTACCTGCTCACGAGGTCCTCCGTAGTCTCGAACATCACATTTTATGGAGACTGGTTGACTCTCTACTCTGATCAACGGACCAGGAGACACTCTCACCACCCGGGCCGAACACTCACCTAAATGAACAGAGAAAAAGGGATTAAAAACAAAACAAAAGCCCCTCTGATCCTGACAACGCACACAAATCAATGTGCATGCTCAGCAGTAGCTTAAGAACCATAAAATACAATTTACAAAAACTATTTGCCATATTTAGACATATTTACTAAGGATGAACTGCAAGCATGGTGACAAGTAAACAAAGCGAGCACTTTAGCAGCCTGCTACATGACTCATGAAGTTTTGCAAATTAGAGGCTGACAGATGATTTTTTTCTTTTTTAAACGGAGACCAACACTGTCGGCCATGTTCTAACAAGCATAACAGAAAGTAAGATACAGGTGGAGGGCTTGTTGCAACTTGAGGGGAAGTTTGATGATACTAATAATGAGGATGATGTGCAAAACCCATGAACTGTAGTTTACTTTTGTGTTTGGCAGCTTGTTTGGTTTCATGTGTGTGAGCATACCGAGTATGGGTTCTTTTTCTGCCTTCTAACAAGACACAAATCTGCTATACACTCCAGTTTACCATCTCTTTCAGGCTCCATACAATTAAATCCAAAGATACTGAATGTTGGTCATGCTGGTGTGTAAGGAAACAGACTGGCTACGGTTTGTTCACACAGTGAGTAAACTGAATCATGAAACATTTGGTGGGTATGGCAAAACTGGTTAAACTGATTCAATACATCAAAATGATAAAACAAAGGAAATCAAATAAAGCAAATCCACTTTGAAGCAGCTCAGCAACCAAACAACTTGCGCAAGGTTTTCTGCTTTTCTTTCAGTTTGGTGTGTGGTAGTCTGAGCTCAGTTTACTGTGTGTGCTTGCGTGAGCTCTCACACTAAGAATATATCATAGGGTATGACAGGTTTCAAGCTTCATCTAGTATCATTTGTGATCACATTTACATTTGCATGGCCAATAGCTGTAGAAAAGATTTCAAGCCTATGGAAGAAAGAAGAAGAGTAAAGTTGCTCACTATGAAAAGAGATGCAAATTTATGGTTTAAATTAGAAGTGTTGTGCTGTCTCTCAGTGGTATTTTGATCAAGTTATTCATTAAGACATTATAAGAAATTATGAAAAAATAGTCAAATTATCACAACTTCACATTTATAAAACCTATCCTTAGCATTTTAAAACAAAGTAATACTGATGTAGACTACCTCTATCTGTATGCATATGTAGGATAAGGGGTGATGGGGCCTCTTCCTACTAAAATTAAGCACTGCTGAGATCTATGTTCTTCAGTCTCAGTTTCCAGGCTGACTGTTTGTTTAGTTTACAGCCAGCAACAAGGTGTGATGTTCAACTGCGAAATCTGAAAACATATCTGGGGAAATGGGGCATCTTTGTCAAAACAGCTGCACGATTGGATATGTCTGGGAAAAATAAGGGCTGTGACTTGAATCGCATCTTCCTCTTTGCTTTTGTGAGACACATTCAAGTAAATTTCGTTGGCCTTCAACTTGAGAAATAGTGAGATTTGTTTTCTAGATGTTTTGAAGAACATTTTTGCCATGTTGGCCTGGATTAACAGTTATCTTGATCAATTAAATCATTAATTAAAGTGGTTTTCATTTGGCTTTAAGCACATACTACACATTAGGTTTGATTATTTTTAACTAAACCATGTCTACAATTACTGATATTCAGTTTCTTTCTTAAATTTCAATCACCAAGTTCTGCCAAGTCAATCCACTTTTTTTTTTTTTTTTAAACAACTTTTCCTTAAAGAACTGTGCTGCTATTCAGTGAACCTCACCGTAAGCAGCCCCATTGGTCTGAGTCGAAGGTCATAAAATAAACATAAGTTGGGACATAATATTTAACCATCCACATAATGAAGCACAAAAACTAAATCTAGCTTTTAGTCCCTCAGCTGTTCTAACACAAGGACTGTGCAGGTTTACAGGTTAAAAATTAGCTCATATTAGTCCAAACAAGGAGAGCAAACACCTTGTCATCTGAACTGATAGATGGCAGAACAACAGTCGGTATGATGGTGGTACCAGCAGAAAATATTTGTTTATTTTTTTTTTATTTGTTGGATGCAAAAAATGCATGACTTTTTGGTTCCACTAATATATAGTTTCGTTGTTAATGAAAAGAGAACTAAAAACATGGAAGTGAAATCAAATGAAAAGTCTAATCAGGGTTCTACCTCTTGCGAGTCTGAATGTGTGTGTGCAATAAATAGGCAATCACAGGTTAAAGACCATCTCAGGCCTCAGAGCAGATTAAAATTATATTCAGTCTGACCTGAACAGTGCATGTTATGTGACCTTAGTTTAATATGGAGCAGGACTATTAAACACAGTGAAAGGACGGCTACTTTCCCTTTCGCAGCATTACATACACACACGTCTGCGGAAATACACACCGCATGAGTGCTGGTGATATTTGATCATCTTGCACAGCACTAATTTAAGCCAAGTCCCTCTCGGACTCATGTGAGAACTCCTATGGCACTCACTGCTGTGATCATAAACATATGGCAAGTTCGGTGCTCAGGTAGGGCAGTGAACAAGCTCTGGTTTGTCCCTGTGGGGAAAACTGGTTTAACGACTGGCCTCAAACCAGTCTGATGGTAAAAGTCTGGGTGAATATAAGCAAATGAGACTGTAAATCATTGATGGTCAGGCTAGTTTGACTTACAGGCAGCTAATTGGGCCTTGTCACCCCATATTGGCTGAATTGGTCTTAAGGGAAGGGCTGTCCTCCAGGCTAATAAGAGGTTTAACAGGACTGAGAATGAAAAGAAAGTCCAAAAACACTGAGCTATAACAATGATTTATGACTCATAGTTGACTGCATGAGACAAGGAAGAAAGAATACAAATATGTTGTTTTGTTAAAAGGGAGTTTGGAAATGTAACTTTAAACTGGAAGAATAAAACTGTGACAATTTTCCTTTTAAATTAGCCGTTTTACCAGGCAGAAACAGGCAGTAACGTTCAGCCAATGTAACAGAGTAATTTAACTGGTTTAATCATTTGACTTAAGGTTAAATCAAGCAAAAATCACACTTTTCTAGCATTTAATGAATGAACCTGAATTTATTCATAAAGATGGTAAATGACAATGACAGTGAAGGAAAAATAGTTTCACATGAGTCTGTTCCTTCATCAGTTTCTACACAGACAGTCCATTTAACGGGGAACTGGGAACCTTTCGCCCTCACTGGGACTGGTTAACGTACAAAGTTCCATTAAAAAGCTATGTATTCGTATTTTTTTACTTCGTCATTACATATAACCGACTAGCACATTATTTGTCAACTTATTTACAGTGTTTTGGATTTAATCTTCAAGTCGGCTTAGTGTCGTGCAGCTTCAAAAACCTGTGATACACTTAAAACTAAACTAACTTGTTTTATCTGCCCGCTCCTGCTATCGCGAACTTCTTCCTTTCAAATCTGTACAGGGTGGGAAAAGTTTAAAATGCATTAAAACAAAACCCGGCTTTGTGAATTAAAATATGCCGAAATGGCAAGTAGATGTTAACGATACCGAAAATGTTTTAACCGAACACGAACACAGCATGTCCGTGTGTTTATTATCAAAGAAACCTTAAATTATAAGCTTTCCTAACAGGGTTCCACATTGAAATCTTGATCCACGAGAATGCCATCTATTTGAGTTAATTAGCAATCAGGCGACAAGCAAAAATGCGCGTCTCTTACCGAGTATTAAAAGACCAAAGGCGAAGGTGAAAAGATTGATATCCATGTTTACTCTTCTCTTGCTCCACACGTATCCCTTTTCGTTAATTTCCCTTGGTCCTTTTGTCCAGCATTGGGGGTAAGACCAGTCCTCTCCCGCCGCTGCTGCGGGACAATCCAATAAAACTCTCCGATGTGAGCAGTCAGCCCGCACCACACACCGGGCGGAGCCGCAAAGCCAAACGGATGCACACCGCAATTCCTAATCCAACGAAACGAGGTCCCGGTGGGAGCGTTTACATGGTCCGCATGACGGAACCGCTTTCAATGAGGACCGTGTGTGCGGGAACGACTTGAAGACGTTTAATGACTGGGGGAGAGGCTGATTGACGAGCACGAGAGAGAGAGAGTGAGAGAGAGAGAGAGGCCGGAAATTAGGTGACGGTCTGGAGGAGGAGTGGAGGAAACAGGGAGGTCCCAGGTGGAGGCAGAGGGAGAGATTCCCATGTCATCCCCCTGCTGTGCCACAAGTTGTCTGCTGCAGACATTAGTCTTCATTACATGTGCCATATTATCCAATGATGATGTGATGGATTCCTCCTTCACAAGGTCTGAATAAGCATTCCTCAGCTTTAGGATACATTTCTTGGAGGTTAAGAATCAAACAAGAGCAACAAAAGCTTACAAACTTGTTTAGAGCCAAAACTATTGCAGCATGTCACAACTAGAAAAAGTATGTGTACTGCAGTAGACAGTAACCTTTTTATGTAGTTATTTATTCTTCTTTAAAAAAAAGTCATGTCCAGCATCACTGCAAGCACATCAATGATCTGGCTGCCATGTTGTCCTAAACAAATGAGCTTTACCAAGCGGGAGCTAAATGGAAATCAAATCAAATCAAACTTCATTTATAAAGTATATGGAAGGATATAAAGAGAATGAAGCGTTGTGCATATGAAGCTCTTCTTGCCACCTGAGTATTGCTCTTTATTTTTCTAATTTGGTTAGGGTAATCCATCCATCCATCCATCCATTTTCTGTGCTGCTTAGTCCAATTCAGGGTTGCAGGGTAACTGAAGCCCATCCCAACAATACACACACACACACACACACACACACACACACACACACACACACACACACACATATATATATATATATATGTATGGAATTATTAAAAAAAAGAGAGAAAAAGGAAGAAAAAATAAAACAACAACGTTGCATATGTACTGCTTTGAGTGTCACATTGTCACATTTTCAAGCTCAGATCTTCGTTGTCTTCATTTTCCCTGCAGGCTTCCTTCTTCTCAACGCTGACGCAGTCGTGTTGTCAGTTACAGCTCTGTGGTCCAGCCCATGCTGTGAGTTTACACAAAGCCGCCACACAGGCCAAAGTTCACAGCCCAGTCAGCCTCTCTGTAGGCGGAGAAAGAGGAGCAGGAGCTGGAGAGGAGGGAAGAAGTTTGGGTTTGCAACCTCAGGGTCAAAGGCTGCTTTCCTATTTATAAGATGTGTGTGTGTGTGAGAGGATTGAGGGGTGTGCGTGCAGACTGTATGCGGTCTCAACACCTTAGCATCTGTTGTCACACAGCATCTGTTCAAACTAGCACACACACCAAACAGCCTTATCTTACTGCTTCACTCCCCTATCAGTTATTAACTAGGTCATGCATTCTTAGTACCATATATGGTTTTAATGGACTTTTTATTCCCAGCAATGATGGATATTACTCAATAAATCAGAGTAAACTTGGAGTCTCTTTCCTGCTTGAAACTCTTCTATTTACAGTAAGAAAGTAGATATAAAAAACTACTTAACAGTCAAATATGCTAAACGAATTCACCTGACACACCTGGCTAACAGTTGACAGCTAAACCCCAGAGTCAGGATTGTCTGCACAAGTAGTCGCTTTATAAAAACAGGAAAATATGGAGATAGGTCGCCACCTTCTGGCTGCAATAATCACCATTCCAGTCACAGCTTGCACATTTTTGGAGTTAGGTCCTGCACAAACATGAACACACTTAGCTTAATTATAAAGATTTGCTCAGCATTGACTGATTTCTGCCATCAAGGCAAAGCAAGGCTGCAGGTCTCTGCTGAAGGTGAAGCGACTTTAATCTGCTTCCATCAAGCTGAAGGTTTTACCCCATTAGAGGCACGGATGCACTTTTCAACACAACTACAAACAATACAGATTTGTTTTCAGTCTCTTTGCGGTTGTTCTGTGTGTGTGTGCGTGTCGTGGTTTTATTGCTATTTGTGTTCTTTTAGCATCTAATCTTATTGGGGGTCACCTCTGTGTGGCCGTTCTGCATCTCTGCGCCATCATTTTTCATCTCTGACATAAATGTGTGTCTCATTGTTGTCTTGTGTCTCTTTGGGAGTCTTTTTTCCATCTTTTTTTGTGGTGATTTGTGTCAATTTAGGATTGTTTTGTGCTCATTGTTGGTCTCTGTGTGGCTTCATGGCCATGTTGTGTCTCTTTGTAATATTCTGTGAATCTCTCATGTCATTTATCATTTTTTGGAGAGCAAATTTTTAAGTTAAGCTCATATTTTTCTTCATGGTGCATTTGCTCTTCCAGTGGAAGAATTTTATTTGTCTCTGCAGTATCTCTATTTTTGGACATTTTGTAAATCTTTGGTTATAAAAAAAAAATAAAGATTTTGTTTGTCTTTTGCTAGCTTGAATCTCTTTTTGGTAAGTTTATGCATTTCTGTGATAATAGTCTTTTTTTCTGATTTTGTCTCTCACTGATAAGACTTTATTGTCGTTAAATACTCATGTACAACAAAGTTTAAGGTGATCAGAACAATAAAATATGCAAAGGACAAACAAAAATAAATACCATTACATGAATTAAAAATGTAATCTAAGTATATTCTAAATCAGGGGTGTCGAACTCATCTTAGTTCAGGGGCCACATACATCGCAATTTGATCTTTAGTGGGCCGGACCAATAAAATAACAGTATAATAACCTATTATTTTATTTTGATTAATGAGTTTATATATTTTATTTATTTTACATGCATAACTTTTCAAACGCTAAATGTACCCAAGTGCACATTTCCATGTCTGCGTAGCTATCCTGACCACCTGAACTAATTAATTAGGAATTGCTGTAACTTGCATTAAAAAAAATGCAGTTAATTTCTTCTATGCCATTTTCACACTTAAGAAATTCATCCTGAGGGCCAGACTGGACCCTCTGGCAGGTTGTTGTTTTTTTTTTTTGTTGCTCCCAGGCCATATGTTTGACACCCCTGTTCTAAGTATATATGTTTAAGAACATTAAACTAGACATGCTGCAAATAACATCAACAAAGTGCATTGAACTGAGCTTGTAGGACTTTAAATGTATTATTGCACAGTATTGGGATTCTCAGTGTGTATGTTTGTGTGTGTGTTCAGGAGGGATGGTGGATAGAGGGTGGGGGGGTTTGTTAGCATCCATGTTTGTTTGCAGTCCCTATGCCTCAAGGGAAAACACTAAATCTTATAGTGTGAGATTTGATTGACCTGTGGTCTAGAGGGCAACAGATCAAACAGGTGGCTGGCTGGATGGCAGGGATCTGCTGTGATGGTTTAGATCCTGTTTAGGCAGCAGGACATGGTAATCTCATCTAAGGAGGACAGACAGCTGATGATCTTTTTTGCTGTGGATATCATTCACTGGAGAGTCTTTCTGTTCTCCACTGTGGAGTCAGCATACCACACAGGAAGTGGGAACTCTCTCCACAGTGGAGCGATGGTAGGCCAGCAGCAGTTCCTTTCCTCTAAGTTGCACCCACTCAGGACTTGGAGGAAGTGTAACACTGATCTGATATTTATATTTTGTGAGAAGTCAGGGGAGATGTAGGTGCTCAGAAAATGAACCCTTTGATGCCTGACCCAAGACATAATGGAAAATTCAAATGTTTTATTTAATATAGGTTGTTTACTGAACACCATGCTGGGATTCCTCACATCGTTTCTGTATGCAGACCTGTCTCTATTAATGATGAGCCATCTGCAAACTTTATGATGCCATCATGTGGCTGGGATTTAGAGCAGCCATGTGTGTATAGTACATATGGAAAGGGGCTCAACACACAGCCCTATGGGGAGCCAGTGCTGAGAGAGTGAGGATGGAGGATAGATGGGAGGCAAGTTTAACACACTGTGACCAGTTTGAAAGAAAGTCCTTGATCCAGCTGGAAGTGGGGAGAAGGATCTGGAGGTTAAACAGTTTCCTGATGAGTATGTCTGAGATGAAACGCTCAGCTGAAGTCCACTTGGAGAATAGCTCCTCTGGTACTCCAAGTGGTTCACTGCTGGGTGAAGCGTGATGGCTTCCGCATCCTCTCTAGATCGATTTGCTTTACAAAGATTTATTTTATTTTTTATTTTTTAGGGGGGAGGTAAAGAAAAAAGGACATCCACCTGTCCCTGGTGAGACACCAATCTCTCAGATCAGTTCATGATTGTGGATGTTATTTTTGTGGATGGAAATGATGGTGGCAGACTTCAGGCAAGGTGGACTGGCGGCACATGACAGGCACAGGTTGAGTGAGGATCCCTGCTGGTTGGCTTTTTGCCACCTAATAGGATGCCAACTGGTCCTGAAGCTTTCATTGGATTCCCTACCCTCAGTAGTGTGTAGGTGTAGGGGCTGGAGGCAGGGGCAGTGTGGGTGGTGATTCAAAGTGGAAAATAAGTTGTCTAAAATCCTTTGCCAGAATGCACTGTTGTTGTTATCCTAATTTTTTAGGACAAAAAAAAAAAAAAACATTAAGTCACATTATTCCCACATTTTTAAAAGTCTAATTGCTATAACAATATCTAATTGTAATATTTTGTGTTTAATAGCTTTTAATAAGCCTGGGTTTAATTGTTTTAGATAAATAGTCAAAAATGTCATTTCTATTGTTCACAGCCCCCAAAAACAGCCCCAATATCATCCTATGCATAAGCAAAATTAACAAAATGAAAATTTGTGATAAGAAACTTTTTTTTTTTTTTTTTTGTGCAAAACACACTAAAGTATATAAAATTATGGTCAGATTGAGAGGAAGAACTTTCCTGACAAAAAAGTCCATAATGATACAACATGTGTAATGCTTTCATAATGTTGTTCACACATAATTCCAGATACAGATCAATGATAGTTGCACCACAGCAGCAGCATCACAACATACATTGGTCACTTTTTAGGTGCACCTTGCTAGTGTCAGGTTGGACCCCCTTCTGTCTTCAAATCTACCTTAATTCTTTGTGGCATAGATTTAACAAGGTGTTGGAAACATTCCTCGGAGATTTTCCTCCATATTGACATGACAGCATCACACAGTTGCTGCAGATGTATTTGGCTGCACATCCACGAATCTCCTGTTCCACCATTGGGACCTGGTGACTACTGAGGCCATTTGTCATGTTTAAATAACCAGTTGGATATGATGTGAGCTTTTGTGACATGGTGCATTATCATGCATACTGGAAGTAGCCATCAGAAGGTGCTACACTGTGGTTATAAACAGATGGACATGTTCAGCAGCGGAGACGGTATTCTATATACTTTGGTTTTAACCAGGTGTTATTTGAGTTACCGTTGCCTTTCTACTGCTCTGCCTATTCTCCTCCAACCTCTGACATCAAGAAAGCTTTTCCATCCTGAAAACAGATGCTAACTGGTTATGTTTTCAGCAGCAGATGGTTGTGTGTGAAAATCCCAGTAGATCAGCACTTTCTAAGATACTCAGACCAGTCCCCTTCCTTCCCCATTCGGATGCTTTGAAGTTTGAACTTTAGCAAGTTAGTGTTGACCTACATGCCTAAATGCAGGTGCTGCCATGTGACTGGCTTGTGGCTTGGTTTGCGGTAACAGTTTAACAGGTGCATCTAATAGAGTGACTAGTGAGTGTATGTAGGCTTAAAGATTGAAGACATAGACTTTTGCAGAGCCCTAAAGAGATCAGATATTTTTCATATTAATAAGAAAAAAAAAGAACAGGATTTGAGTCATTTTAGACAGTTAAAGAGCACACAGCCTACGTGGGTCAGAAGTAGGAGGGAAAGATAATGTCGGACCAAAAAAAAAAAAAAAAAGAAAAGAAAATTAAACAATAAATCCTGATAGAAAACATAAATGCACACTTGCATCTTGTAAAAACCAGGGAGCAGTGACAATGACCCAGTCTGAAATATCTAACAGTGTAGATGACAAAAAACTAAACAAAAACATGTTTGTTTACAATAAGGGGAGAATTTGCACATCAGTGTCAATCATGTAGAAATGAATCATTTTGGAAAATCATTCTATTGAATTTTCTAAGATTAATTGTGCAAAATTAATATGTTTGACTTTTTTGTATTTTGTATTTATGTCAACAGAAAACTTTCTGTGCGTCAAACAAGTACACTCTTGATTAAAATGAACCAAAACCAGTCCGTTGGTTTCATCACATGGTGAGATGATATGACTAATATAGGTGTGAGTGAATGTTGGTTGTCTTTGGTTCACAACATTCTGACTCTTTTACACTTCATGTCTGTTTGATTTAGATTAGAGATCCTGGAGAGAGATTTGTATACAGAGGAGTGTGTACAAATGCGATCACATAATTTTCTCCTGCTTCTTTTGGCAACTGAAATCAATATTAGAAATATGCTAAATGGTTAAACTCAGATTCATGTGATGGACTGAAATCAGGAATGTAAAAAACAAAACTTACTCAATAGTCCAGATTGTATTAGTTGGGTCATTTGGTCAGTGAACCATGAAATAATAAAGTAAGAAAAGTTTAACCCATAAGAGCTCAACGTGACATATTTGTTACATACAGTTTCTGATACATTTTGCTTCAATTTATGGTACAAACTTTGGTCAAAATCCTGTTGAACACAATCTGGTACTTGTCTTCTGTCCCCTAATAGATACCCAGAAGCAGAAAACCACATTATAATATTTTTAAAAGCCTTTTCTTACCGTTTTTTTATGGGTCGGGCCTTTGAGGGTTAAGGGATGTCATGTCCAAACATGTCTACCTTTCTGTCCTCTTGTGAGCCCCACATTGATTGAGTCTGTAGTTTGGAGCAGGAACCACCAATTTTTTAAACTTTAATTAATTTTAAAATTAGAATAGTTTTTTAGTTCTTGCCACTGAAAGATTAAAATGAGCCTCTACTGAAAATCTTAATCTGAAGCAGTCATTACAAGCAATGAAAGCCAACTTAAACATTTACTTGAATCTAGAATTACTAATTAATGATATTATGTACTTTATTGTCCTCATCGGGAAATGTGACTTGGACTCAAGTGCTGTTATGTTAGTTTCCTTGACAACATTAACACACCACACTAAGATTGCACAATATCAGGAAAACATGCAATTAAATAATTGAAAATGTTGACAAAACTGGGGACAAATGAACTCTTTAAATGATTCAGCACATGTTTAGTATGTATACATAGTAAACAGATCCACTGAGGATGCTATCAATGTAGCGCTTCATTCTGCTCTAACACATCTGGAGCAGGGGGCACATGTGTCAGAATGCAGCTTCATGGCTTCAGCAACTATCAGAGCTTATAGATAAATAACTTTCTCTTCAATTGTCCAAAGACAGAGAGCCTTGGACATTACAACTCTCAAAGCCTCGCCCTTAGTACTGGTATACCACAAGACCCTGTGCTTAGACCCACTTACTGAAATGGAATAAAATAGGGTTGAAAATTTAAACTAACAAATTGTGTAATTGTCACACAGTCCTAAAGAAATCAGATATGAGTTGCATTAATAGAAGAAAAAAAACAACCAAAACCCAAACATTAAATATGAACAGTTGTATTTACACTTGTACCTTTTGAAAATCAGTAAGCAGTGACAATAATCCAGATTTTTTTTTCTGAGAAAACATAAGAGACTGTCTGTAGCTTACTGGCTGGACTGTGAGCCTGTGCTAGTGTGAGAAAATCTAATCCCATAATTTTGTCATTGTAGTGACAATAAATTGCAAATAATAAAGCAACCTAAAGTTTAAATATGTCTGGTTTTCTGTCCTGTTGTGAGACCCAGATTGCCTGACTCTGCGTTGGGTTATTTCCCTGCAGTTTTGATCAGGAACCACCGGTAGGTGCTGCTGGATTGTCATCCTCAGAGCAAAACAAGGTTTCTGCATGACTGAAGAGCTGCAGTCTCTGTTAAGCAATAATTATGGTTAGTGTTAAAACACATGACAAAGTTATCTTCTCTCACAATAAACAATATTTTTATGAGTAATACTTTGTAAAAGTACAAAATAAACAAATCTAGCTGCTGTGAAAAATTAGGATTTTATAATTAGGTAAATTATCCTGAAATTGTCCCACAGTCTGTCACAGATTGTGCAGACTGATTTATGCCTGGCTGTCATTATTACCGCTTAGTTTTCCACCCTGTTGTTGCTTCTGCCAAACATTCAAAATGAGCCAGTATTTTTCATGAAATAGTAAAATGTCTAAAAACATTGGACACATTTTCTGTTTTAAAGTGAATAAAATCTTGGTTTGACATATGCAAATCTTACACAGTGTTCCAATTTCTTTGTAGATGGACTAAAATGGAGTTTGTAGACGTTTTAGCATTACACAAAGAATAAAAACTGACCAAAGGTAAAATTTAAGGAATCTTGTATGAAGAAAAAATAAATGTGACAAGAATTCTTAAGATGAGAATAAAGTTTTTTAAATGTTCAGAATCAGGCAGAAAATCTTACACTTAAGCACTGGTATTGCAAGAAATGACAACCCAGAAAATACACATTTACTCAAATTTAGAATTTTGTTTTTTGGGCAAACTAATTTAAGAATGGTTACTACAATCTTAGAATTAATAAGTAAATATTACATCAAAATAGGTCTTCCCAAAAAGAGTATTTACAATCTAAAACTGCTTCAGAATTCAGTGGCACGCGTTCAGACGAGGACCAGAGGGCGGGAACGCTTCACACCAGGTTTGAAATTGTATGTTTTTGGCTTAGCTTTTAATTGAAACTTTATTGTAGTTATTTATTTGTGCTTTATTATTTTTTTTATTTATGTAGTTATTTTATCAATTCATTTCTGTTTTAGTTTCTTTTAATTTTGCTCTACTTCAGTTTATTAATTTTATGTATTTTTTAAACTTCTGCTTTTGTCTGTTATTGTTTTTATTATTATTATTTTATTTTATTTTTCTTTTAACTTCTTAACATTTTTAACTCCAGTGTTTTCTTCATGGAGATCCACCACACTGGAAGCTCTGCTCGGTCTGCAGGGTTGCTGTTGCAGTGTTCCATCTGTCTGGATGGCTGGAGGTCCTGCACTGCAGCCCTATGGCTGTGGTGGGGACCCTGGCCAAATGTGAATGGGGTGGTTCTTGTGATGGGTGGGCTCTGGGTGTGGATGGATCCTCAAAATATTGTTTTCTTGCAGCAGTCTCAAGCCACATGCTTATTTTATTAGCATGTCTTGATTAATAGAAAAAAAACGGTTAGAGTTGTAGTTTGGGCAGAATAGAGAGGGATACAGGCACACATATTTTTAAATTGCTTTGTCATACTTTGTTGCGTAAAGGCTTGTTTTATTTTATTATGCATATATTGTTATTATGTAAAGCATTTTGTGTTGTTTTTTGGCATGAATAAAATTTGATTTGATTTCACAATTTCCTCCAACAAAAATTGAATCGAGTGATTTGTAAGACACCAAAACATACCAATTTAATTTTCAAGCTTTATAAACATTGGCTAATTGAACATTTATCCATAATCACCTTTTCTTGTCATGAAGACCAAAAGGAATCAACATCTGTCAGTTTGAGATGCCGTGTTGATGAGATTCTACAGCGGGACACATCTGTAACAACAGCAGCAGACACCCACACAGTTGGGGGATTGGTAGGAGCTAATTTAGTTATTAATCATGGTGCATCACCATGGAAACCTGGAATCTAATAAGTAAACATTGGTATGAGCCTCAGGAGTCTGTTGGTCTCTGTGTGTGTCATTGTGGGACAAATATGACACACAGATCAGGCTATGAAGATTATGAATCTGAGGACTGACCTATCACAATACATCTGCAAAATAACCACAAATAACTTTTTATACATAGAATTTATTCAAGGTAAATACAGTGATTATTAATCCATGATACATTAAAAGAAATACTATTGATACAATAATCACCCTTGTAGGTATGAAGGGGGATTTGTGAGATTGTGTTAATGGATATAAACTGAAGAAGATAATTAGACAAAAAAAAAAAAGGTTCACAAGATGAGAACTGTGACATTCCAAGATGGCTGCTATTACTGTGACCGGTGAACATGTGAAGCCAATAGCAGTGGTTCTCAAACTGGGGGGCGGGATATGTACATATATATTTATAGGCAGTGGTTTGAGAACCACTGCCTATCGGGACCTGTGGTTCCTTGTCTGTGTAGTCACATGTGCTTACACATGTGTGCAAGCCACACCACACCAAAGGTGCCAGGTTCAACAAAAATGTTTGGCATCCAAGAGTAAATCTTAAATATAAACTTGTTAGTTAACCTTACTAATTAAACAAAACTACACAAGAGAAAAATCATTAAAATGTATTGACAAGCTAAGCTGTGTTTGGCTAATGCTAGCACTGGTGCTAATGCTGAAGCTGCAGCTGTGTTGATCATCTGTGTTGGCAGCTTGGTCTTTGAAGACAAGGGCTGGAAATGGTCCTGGGTCCAGCTAAAATCAATCATATCTAGTTGTGTCCCTCGTGCCAAATTTTGTGCACTCTTTAGAAGAAGGATACCAGTTTTTGCTCAGGACTAGTAGCCAGGCTAACCATCTAATTGTTTCTCTTGTTTACAAGGGGATGTCATGCAGGTTCTTTATTGCTGCTGCAAAAGGAAGGACAGAAAGAGAGAGAAATCAGTGACTTCTGGTAAGCAGATTCTGGAAGTTTAGTTGAGCAACCTGAAGTTAGCGAGTCTTCTCTTCTAGGGAATCTGGAGAGAGAGCACGTGTTAGCTGGAGGAGGAACGGTGTGATACCCATTCCTATCTGAGTCTGGGAGTATAACTCAAGGTTAACCTTGCAATGTGGTACACGCACCTGATATTTATTTGAATAGGAGTTTTAAAGACTTTATTTAAATGTCAGACCCATGTAGTGGCAGTTACACCTTATTATTATGAGCATGCTGCATTTATTAAACTAATGTTATAATAAATTACCTGACGGACGTCTGTGCTTTTGTCGTCTGGCTCTAATGCAGCAAACAGTGATGATGATAATAATCAAAAGAACAATACCTGATGAGGATGAAAACGTGGAATTACACACACAAACCAAAATTATACTTTTCATTCATATGATTACTTAAACATCTATTTCAGTGCTTTTCAGTATCACCTCATCCAAAATTTTGTGAAGAGATGTACAGAGAAAGTTATAAAGGTGCATTACTTCAAAAAGTTGATTCAGAGCAAACATACCTCCTCCGCCACCAATGAAAACCCAGATACTAATTCCAAACAGTTCTTTTGGGAAACCTGAAAAGGAAAGTAAACATAAGAAATTAGTATCATTAAAAGGAGGTGCCAAGTGTCATTAACTGTGTCTCCCTTGAACCCCAGGGCAGTATTTTTATATATATATAACTTTTAAAAATTACACACACTGAAAACAGTTTTCATGTGGCTTAAAGAAGCTTTGACAGAATAATTTGACTGATGTATTTTTTTGGGAAGAAGAAAAATCAGATTTAAGTTTCCAATAAAAGCAACAGTCTTTTCCAGCTTATCTGTGATAAAAGCTTTGATAAAATAATGTTTCTGCTGCGTGGTTCATCTCACCTGCAGGAGTGATAGTAACATTTCCAAACTCTTTTGTACTCTCCCAAATTTTTATTTTCTTCCATCTACTGTCATACAGCCATTCGTTTCCGTTGCATTCATAAATCCCTTCATCAGACTTCGTCACTTTGGAAATCACTAGTTTGAACACTTCATTGCTGCTGGGAGCCAATCGAATGCTTCCATTTTTATAATGATGGGCAAACTTTGTGCCAGTAATCACACCTCCCTGTGGACTAAATGTCAAAATTTCCTCCTTTCCTCCTTCCTTTTTCACCAACCAGGTGATAGACAGGTTGGTGGGGTGAGTGAGTTCTCGGGTGACATTGCAAGACAGAGTGATGTCACTTCCTTCTAGGACCACAGGAGGCAGGGCCTCGGGTAAGACCTTGAGGGTGTTTGGGATGACTGGTTGGAAAACAGACGGACTTTAATAAATGCATTAGTCATACTCAACAGTCTGAAAGACATAATTTTCTGACTAGAAGCAGCACCACATCCTGTTTTTATATTAATGTGAAAGATATGACATTGTGGAAATCACCATAATTACTCACTGGACTTAAGGCATGTTTCTGTAGAGGGAATTAGCACGGATTCGCTGTTCTCAAAGCTGACTTGGTTGGAAACTTTGCAAAAGAAGCTGTCTGATTTGACCTCTTTGGCTGTTTTTATCAGACTGAAATCTTTCTCTTTTGTCAATGGTTCATCATTTTGATACCACTGATATGATACACCTTGCTAGAAGAAAAGAGAAAAGACAGAGTGATTAAACAGTCACCACAGCAATACTTATCAGGACAAACTTACAAAACAACAATAGGCAGACTTCAAACTCATTCAGATAATGGCATTTTCTCAGATTTTGATGATACACACACAGGGAGGAGTTTTGGTGATTCTGCCACCGTTGTTTATTATCATCCTTACTCATCCTCATAGAACTGCTGTTTTAGGAGTCAGAAACCACAGCGTTTCTAAAACGGTTCCAAAGGTCAAAAGTTCTGCAAATGCCATCCTTTTCTAATCCGTGTGTACAACGTAGACACATTTTTTGTACAACTCGATGATACAATTGTCCCAGAGCCTTTTTTTTGGCACACTGCCTGTCAATGTTCAAACAAGTGTTGTGTTCATGCTGTGTTTCAATAAAGGTAAAAAAAAACAAAACAAAACAAACAAAAAAAAAAAACCAGACCAGTTAATCGATGAGTTTCAGAAAGCAAAAAAAGATATAGCGCAACAGAAAAAAGACTTGTGCAAAAGTGGATGTGGTGTTACACGTCCATCCTTCCAGCTGCATCATTACATTGCCAGGCAACCACTTAAAATTTCTCTAGCCAGTTTATGTGAGGTGCTTGTTCACATCCTAACATCTGAATGTAGCATATTGTTTATTTTTTGGAAACTATACTTCAATTCTTTTCTTTTTTAGTTTTAGTTTTTTATTATGCTCTTTTCAATGTTTCTTTTTCACTTTGATGTAATGCTTTTAATTTTTTATGTAAAGTGCTTTGAGTTGTCTTGTACATGAAATTTAATATACAAATAACCCTGCCTTGCAATTTAATGGAGGTTGACGACTTTCAAGACCAAATTCCCAAGATGTTTGGTTAAAGTCGGTCTGGTTTGGTTCTGGTTAAACTGGTGTGAATGTGGGCCAGTTCACCAGAAAGCACCAAGGTTCTGAGACTTGAGAATGGAGTCAGCGCCAAAACCACAACCAGAACTGAATCTGAAGAGACCTCCCTCTTCTTCTTTTTCTGCTTCTTTATTGCTGGTGGTTTGCACCTGCACATGCTCCACTTTCTCTGTTTTGGGTGTATTTCTGTGGCAGTGTTGCAGCGCCACCTACAGGACTGGAATTGTTTGGACACACAACTTTCTAGAAAAGCTTCTGCCTGTATGAGAAGCTATTTTTTAAAAACAAAATTGTTTTGTCTCTGTTTTGATATATGTCCTTAGTGTGCAACAGATGATGTTGGAAAATACAATACTTTTGCACA
The DNA here is from genome assembly GCF_017639745.1 of Melanotaenia boesemani. Classification (NCBI taxonomy): domain Eukaryota; kingdom Metazoa; phylum Chordata; class Actinopteri; order Atheriniformes; family Melanotaeniidae; genus Melanotaenia; species Melanotaenia boesemani. The sequence goes on from NC_055705.1 coordinate 15,222,599, forward strand.
TTTAGCATTTAAAGCAGTTTTTCTGTGAGGTGGTTTTGTGGAGACTCCCTAATCAGTGCCAAAACTATTTAAAGATATAAAACCAAATAATCTCAGACTCATCATGATGGGTCACAGCACCGTATGGCCATGTACAATCTTAGAATGTCCTTTCATTAAAGTGATGTTCTCACCTGATCAACAGTGCAGGTAAAGTTGACATTTTCTTCAAAGCACTCAATCGTCACTGTAGGCTTCATTACAGGGTCTGCAGATATTTGATTAGCATTACATGAGCTCATGCTGAATTTAACTTAAAAAAATACTGTGAATAAACTCACTCAATAAACAATACAGAAACTTTTAAATGCAGTTTTCTGTTGGTTTAACCGTTTCTGCTGCATCAATACACTTAAAAAATATGCACATTCAGCTTTCATAAATATATTTGAATGTAATCAGCAAGATTTTGACATCTTCATTGAACAAATCAAGTAACAGAGAAGGCTGACGCTTATTACTCACTTGAGGATTATAAAAGCATACAGAGTAAACTAAAAGAAATGAAAACTGCTGTTACTTACCCAAGATACATAAAAGCTTCTGTGTTGTATGTCTGTTGTATCGTCCATTTTGATCATAAACCTCAGGAATGTATTGTCCTGCATCACTCTTCTTCAGATTTTTCAGGATGAGGGATCCATTCGCAGTAATGTCACAAGATTTGTTAATGGCTATCTTACCGCTGATTCTATAAAAGATTACCTCGTTCTCTAACTTCCATTTCAGTTTTTCCATGGATCCACTTGTTTGGTCCAGAGGCACAATAACATTGTCACCAATTTTAGCGTATATGTCACAATTATCCAGAGAACCTTTGGATCAGAAAGAAAAATGAAGAGACATTAAGAGGAACATAATGATATGATTGTTGAAGTAGGCCCTAAGCAATCAACTTTTCTCAAAAGATTAAGACATGTTTTATTACACAAAATCATGGAAAAGATTAATGATGCTGTGGTGGGTTAAATAAAATTAAGTGACGAGTCAGCCTACATAGAGAAGATCCATAAAAACTGTCATAATGTTGCTCCGTTATCAGCGCTGGTAGAAGGATTACCTTTATTTAGTTTTGCTGGATCAGGAAGCGATTCTCTTTCACAACACAAGAAAAAGCTATTGACAACATTCTGTTTAAATTGTTGTGGGCAACTGGCTACCAGAAGTAAGAGTCAATGGTCAAGAAAAGCATCAACATGACTCAGTTCCAGATTTCTGAATATTTTTAACCATTCAAATAATGAACGTTGCTACAGTGAAATAACAGACTGTGCTTGTGTGCAGTTATATCTTAGATCAATGGGACGATAGCATCATGCTAAGTTGCTGTTCAAAGGACTTCTTGTAAGGAATGCTTTGCCATTAACTCTGAACTTAACATTATACCCAGGCTAGCTTTTGTTTTGTTTGAATAAAAGTGGTCAAACCTGGTGGAAAAGATCAAAATAGAGAAAAGTCAATTTTAGGAGAAGCTGAATCATGCTACTAAATCTGATCATTAACATGCAGTATTGTGCCTAAATTGAAATTTCTGCAAAATGAAACCCTGTCATTGGTTTCTATTTTTACCACAAAAGCCAGCAACTGTGAAGCAATACATTTTTTTTCAATACGTAATTTCACCTTGGTGAATGGAAAGTTTTAGTGGTGTTGCGGTGTAGGAAGGAAAAATCAACATCTCATATATTTGTTTTTGAAATGTTATTTTTGTGAACTGGTTACTAAATGAGTCAACATGAATATTTTCCTGTATTAGTGGAGACAAAGTTAAGAAGAAAAGAAAAAAAAAAAAAAAACTTATAAACTTATAAAACATAAAAAAAATTGTTTTTCAAAATATAGAGACTGCACACATTAACCTGCAATTCTAAAGACTTAAAAGATAGAGATGAGATTCAGATTCACTTTTTTAAGTTGGTAAACTGTTCTCAAATGCTCTTTTAAGTGGTAAATACTTTAACGTGACACAGTCTTTTGTGGTTTTTTACCAACACATATCAGTTCCTTCAACCCCTTAACATCTAAATTTATTTATAATTATATAAAAGCTTAATGAGAAAAGAAAACACAAAAAGAAAAAGAAATAAACTATTAAATAGAAAACAAGAAGTTAATAATATAGAAACAAATACATAAGTAAAAGTAAATAAATAAAAAATGTTTAAATCAATACAATAGTATGAAAATATAAATTTTTCCCTTTCAGTTGGCTTGATCATCATGTAAGTATTGGAGAAAGTATTGGTGGACACCACCAGTGAGGGATGCGATCAAGTGAGATTACCGCCACGACAGGCACCGATGACCTTACGGTCACAGCCTCAGTAATAGAGGCATGGAACACAGCCCACTCAGACTCCATGTCTTCAACCATATTCTCGCCTGGAACATGGTTGAAGCTCTGCTGGAGATGGGAGTTGAAACTATTTCTGACAGACGTTCCCAGCAGAACCTCACAACACGTTGTCCAAGACATGCAGTCCGATGATAGGACTATAAAGTTGATCATCGAACTGTGGTCTACGGTGTCCTGGTGCCAAGTGCACATGTGGACACTCTTCTGCTTGAACAAGGTGTTCATTATGGACAATTCATGATGAGTGCAGACGTCCAATAACAAAACACCACTCAGATTCAGATCTGGGGGGCCATTCCTCCCAATCACACCCCTCCAGGTCTCCCTGTCATTGTCCATTGAAGCATTGAAGTCCTCCAGCAGAACTAGGGAGTCCCTCACACAAACACAAGCACAAACAACAGTTAGGACCCGTCCCCCTACCTGAAGGAGGAGGGAGGCTACCCTCTCATGCACTGGGGTAAACCCCAACGTACAGGCGCCAAGTTGGGGGGCAATGAGTATGCCCACATCTGCTTGGCGCCTCACACTAGGATGGAAGAGGGTCCAGCCCTTCTCAAAGACAGTGGTTCCAGAGCCCAAGCTGTGCGTTGAGGTGAGTCCAACTATATCTAGCAGGAACCGCTCAACCTCGCGCACCAGCTTAGGCTCCTTCACTGCCAGACAGGTGACATACCGCGTCCCTAGAGCTAGCTTCTGCAGCTAAGGATCAGACCGCCAGGGTCCCCGCCTTCAGCCACTGCCCAGCTCACACTGCACCCCACTCCTATGCCCCTTCCCGCAGGTGGTGAGCCCACTGGAGGAGGTCCCATATCACCCTTTCGAGCTGAGCCTGACCGGGTCCCATGGGCAAAGCCTGGCCACCAGGCAGTCGCCCCACCTCCAGGCATGGCTCCAGAGGGCGTACCGGTCATCCATGTCCAGGCAAGGGAAACCTGGATCCATCGTTTTTAGTAATTATAGGGGTCAATTGAGCTGTGCTTTGTCTGGTCCCTCCCTCAGAGACCTGTTTGCCAGGGGTGACCCTACCAGGGACATAAAGCCCCCGACAACATAGCTAATAGGATCATCAGGGCACGCAAACTCCTCCACCACAGGAGTCTTTTCACTATGTGAACTTTTGTGTTAATTCCTTGTTATTTCTTGTGTTGAAATCTTGCTAGTAGTCTGTAGGTTTACTGATTTAGCACTGCTTCCTGTTTGTCCTCTGCAATGCCACCACATCAGCACTGATCATTTCCTGGATGAATTTCTTTTGTGTTACTCTGATGTCTTGTTGGCTCGGAAATCACAAACACACTTTTTCTTTAAAAGCAGCTAAAGTAAATGGAAGTAAGCAAGACCTTGGTATAAGAAAATGAATATGAATAAAGACCATATATATATAATACAGATAACAATATAGATAGGCTCTTTTACATTCAGCCTCACTGAGAACCTAATCCTCATCTCTGTACTGCCCAGCTTCACAGTACCTCCAGCTAGATTGGTGTTTTTTGTTTTTGTTTCCCCTTTCTTGTAGATTTTAATTTTCATTCATCTAATTTGGAGCTACTTGCTTTAGATAAGATATTTGTTAAAAAAGCTGTCTCAGAAAAACAAATTACGGTGTTTTTGCATGTTTTTGTTCATTAACTCAAACTTTTATAATGTATACGTTGGATACATTTTCATTAATCTAAACTGGCAGATTTCTGACGGCAACGTGAAACAGAAAAACCCTACACAAGTGATATTACACTAACATGACAAAATTCTGCAGCTGAAAGCAAAAATTAATAAGCTTAAACTAATATTATCAACTGTGAAATCTGATTCTAATGCAGGTGTAAAAAAAAAAAAAAAAAAGCATGATATATACAAATTGGTCTTGTATTAAAATGCCTATAATTCATCCTAACAGTGACAGGTAAGTGTAAAGTTAAAAAATTATATTATTAAACATTTCTGTACCTTGGGAGGCAATGACGGAGCAGCAGAGCAGAAACACAGTGATGGTGAGGAGAGAAGCCATCTTCATCACTGCTTTCAAAACAGAAAGAAGATTTTCTTCTTTTATCAAAGTCATTTCCTGTCAGAGTGCATGCTTCATGTAAGTCTGTGGGTCACTTCTGTGTGTGTTACTGTATGCGTGTTTGTAGTATTCATAAAGAATATTTGCATCAAAACGCAACATTTTTTAATTTAAATGTATTTTAGTGGATTACTGAATCAAATATTAGACACAGACGTTAATATTGTAAACTCAAGCTCTAGCAATGTCTGGAAAAATGCATTGAATTGCAATTTAAATTTAAAAGAGTAGAAAATAAATAAATAAATTGCAGAGTTCTCTAACTAAGAGTTTACAGCTTGTTACACCACAAAGAAAAGACAAAGACTTTACAAAGTTGTTCTAAGAATTTGATTGCAGACAGTAAGTTTTACTTTTAAAATGTTTCTTTTTTTACATTTTCTCTCAATTTCTTAATTTTTGTTTGACATTCTGAGTCTTTCTTGATCCTTTTGGCACAAATCTAATCCCATAGAGTTTTCTTTTACCCACGTCGGTTAACAATAAACTAATGTAAAGTGTCTGGTCCTGGGGCGCAATAAGGTTAAACCACTGCATTTTAGTAAAAACATTGTCTTTACACATCTTTCATATAAACTAATTTATTCACACATACATTACATTATATATTATATACAGTACATTACATTATATACATGATAAATTCACACATACATGCTATTACATACCATTGTAGTCAGTAGTATTTTATTATTGCAGGACGCACTTTATTATTATTGTATTATATCCGATTCTACATTGCAACATACTCTTCATATGCCATGTTTCACATTTAAAAAAATAAAACTGGAACTTGACAAGGAGGAGTTTTCTGTATATCTGCTAATTATTCTTTCTAAAAACCTGAATGCATAAAACTAATGTTAAAAAAAAAGGTTTCACCAATTTGAAAATAACTGTTCAGATCACCCTGCAGCTGAAATTGTAATCATAAAAAAGTAAAATCAAGAATATTTAATTTAAAAAAAAAAAGAAGTCTTTTTTTGTTTGTTTGTTTTGCATTATGTTTCCTGTGTTGAAATCTTGCTAGTTTCTGCAAGTCACCCCCACTGTACTGCGTTTGCACTCCTTCCTGTTTGTCCTCTGCAGCTACACCACTGTGCATAACCCATGTGGAGGGCTTTTTGTAACTTGAGTATAAATTTGATGACGATGCTAAAGCAGATGGTGTTTCAGGTGTAAAACACGAACAACAATTTCCAAGCATGTATTTTTTTCTGTGTAAATTATGGACCAAATAACAAGTCCACTTAGTAGCACTATGTAACTTTCTGACCTTTGAAAGCATCTGTTTCTGACTTGTTTTGATAGTATTCCGACATTCAATATGAAACTTACTAGAGCCCTTGTTACCCTGCAGTGTTCCTAGCCTCTTAACAACCCATTATTTGAGTCAGGTGTGCTGCAGTATGGACACATTGAAAACCTGCAGGACACTGGCTCAAGAGGTCCCCAAGTTGGTGATGCCTGCTCTGTGGTAATTCAGACACACACTCGCACCGTCTTCTTTGCAGGCAGGTGGCGTACCGTGTTGCTCATAACTATCCCGCGTTTCTGTGTGTACAACAATAAACCAGAGTAGAACCGATATGTTTCTGCTTGATGGGCATATTTTACCATAAAATGTATTTTGCTCCATTATGGTTCGCAACAACATCTACATACAGTACAGGCTATGTTCTTACAATAAACTTATCACGTACGTTTCAATGTTTTTACAAAAAACTATCCCATTATAATGTGACATGGTCCCTTTTTTTATTTGGGTGGCAGCTCCATGCTTCCGTACATGACAACAAATAGTCCTATAGTAGATATTTAACAAAAATAATAAACTGTCTTTTTTCCAAAAATCTTGTAACATTAAAGGAGTATTTTATTTAGCTGGACTGAGGGAAAAATGGCTCTTTGGATTGGAAAGGCTGCAGACCCCTGCACTAAACACATAAACAGGTTTAGCAGCAGTTTTCTCTTTAAACAGCAACAGTCAAAATATTTCTTCATATATATTTATAAAATCAAATATTTATGAGAAAGAAGGATGAAATGTTCAGGATTTACTAACTAAAATCTCACAGCTTCTAGATGGTGAGAAGCAGTGGCGGAGCCAGAACATGACTAATGGGTGGGCCTGAAAAAATCAGGATGGGCCTTAATTTGTGGGGAGTAGTGATTTAGCACCAGGCTCTCCACAAACATGCTGTGCGCATCGGGAGAGCGGCGACCATCCTCCGGCCGCGCCCCAGCCCCGTCACGAACGGCTCTCCGCACCGGCCGGAGCCGGCTATCCGAGACCAACCGAAGCTCCGTGGCACTTCGGTATTGTTACGTCTAGGCGGGATTCTGACTTAGAGGCGTTCAGTCATAATCCCACAGATGGTAGCGTCGCACCATTGGCTCCTCAGCCAAGCACATACACCAAATGTCTGAACCTGCGGTGTTAGCGTAAGCGAAGTTGACAGTTTAAAGTTAACAGTTTAAACTTTCTCCCTTAAGGATGGGTAATGATTTGCGGTCTCACCCACCCTGCAGAGGACAGGATGTGGTGGTCACAGCTCTGTGTGATAAGGGTCATAAAGTGTTGTATGCTAATGTGTTTCCCTGTTTGAAGGTTCTCGGTCTCACCCACCCTGCAGAGGACAGGATGTGGTGGTCACAGCTCTGTGTGATAAGGGTCATAAAGTGTTGTATGCTAATGTGTTTCCCTGTTTGAAGTTTGCGAGAACTTTGCTTGCTCTTCTGAAGTGTGATAGCTGCTCAATAAAAAGGGTGCACTGGGGTTGAGACTTCGGAGTTGACACCAGACACTCTCTGAGTGCTGAACCACTGTCTCTCCCCATCGCGATGAAGCTGACTTCACTCTGAGTTCTTTGTGTCTTATTCTATGATGGAAAAATACCCATCATTTTTGGTGCCGTGACCCGGATCCCAACATACCCATTCGTTGACAGGAGGAGGCCTGAACACCGAAACCCGCGCGGGCAGCCATCATCAGGACGGCTGAGAGGAAAGACCTGACGACTGAATTGTCCAACAGGCCGGTGATTTACTTCATGCTCATCCTGCCAGCGGTGGATTGACGGGATCCGTGACTGAGGAGGACACCGAACTCGGAGTGAGTATAAGCAAGAGAGTGACGCTAGGGAAAGAAATAATAGACGCCAGGTTAAACCTGGGAGCAGTCTTTGTTATAACACGCCAGATTAAATCTGGGGCAGTGTTGGTAAAACACGCCAAGTGGTTCCTGGGAGCAGTGCTATAGACGCCAAGTTTTTTCTTGGGAGCAGTCACTTAGTGCGCCAGACTAAGTCTGGGAGCAGCACTATAGAACACGCCAGAAATTTTCTGGGAGCAGTGTAAATACGCACGCCAGAGAACCCTTGGGAGCAGTGTTAAAGGTAAAGCGTCTGAAAGAAGTCACAGGGACAGAGCCTAGGCAGAAGTGTGTGTGAGTGAGTGACTGTGAGAGTGAGTGCTCGAAGTAGATTTGACTGAAGCATCGCACTGGTGGAAACCTGACGGTGATAACACAAGCCAGTGGTCTGGTGAAGTAGGTCAATTTACCTCTCGAGATTAAGGTCATAATTTCATAACACAACGCAGACCCAATATGGGAAACAGTGAATCTTCAGTTGCCGTAGAGGGCGATGTGAAGTACATGAATCAGAGGAATCCGGATAACGTCAAGTTTCTGGAAAAATGGGTCCCCAAATATGGGGTGACAGGGAAGTTGAAGGTAGATGAGTGGCAGACAGTAGTAGATAAGCTGGAAGCAAGTGTAAGTGGTAAGACTGGTAAGAAGGCAGATAAGAAAAAGAAGGAGCTGGAGTGTGCGCACAGGTGGTTAGAGGAGTCTAAGATTCGCAGGGATAATATTAGAAAGTCTAAAGAAAGAAAGAAGGGCGAAGAGGCTGCTATGGCAGCTTTTGTAAGACCTGGTGATAACGAGACCGGTCCCGTCTACCCAAGGAGACGGGACCAACCTGTTCAGCCCGCACCAGGCCCCTCGGGTGGAGCTGCTTCGGCCACCCAGGGTACTCCCAGAAGAGGCAGAATACCACCTACTCTGACCCCGACCTCGTCCCCGCTTGCATCTCTTACTGCTCCACCAGTAACAGATTCACCTAAACCAGGCCCGACAGCCCCGTTATGTCCGTTGCTGCCACCTGCATATGACTTAAGACCGTCAGATAGTGTGCGCCCACCAGCCAGATACACAGAGACTTTCCCCATGATTCAGGTTGCTAATCCTAATCCTGAGACAGCTGACAGACACATGTATGTGTTCAGACCATGGACTCTTGAAGAAGCTGCCAAAGCAGTAGCAGGTGTGACTCCTCCTCGTGAGAATCCTGATGACTGGGTCCAGGACATAACTGACATTATACATTCCTACAGACTGAATGCTCACGAGGCAGGAGAAGCTATGATGTCCTCTTTGGGGAAAGACTGGGGCAGAGTGAGAGGAGATTATACAGGCAGAGATGCGGTAGGAGCAGTTAGCCCCTACCCAGCAGATGGTGACATAACTGGAGCCTATAAAACTCAGCTAGATGCACTTTTTGACCATGTGCGTGTTGCCTTTAAGAAAATGGCTAATTACAGCCACCTTGCAGCTGTAAAACAGAAGCCAAATGAAGAAGTGGATGATTTCCGCATACAGTTTGAGAAAGAATTTAAAATACACAGAGGCATTCCCTATCAAATCAAATCAAACTTTATTTATATAGCACCTTTCATACATAAAAATAGCAACTCAAGGTGCTTTACAGATAGTAAAATCCCCCAGAACCCCAACCCAATAGCAGCAAGCCCCAACCCCCCTTCCCATCAAACACACACACACATCACAGAGGATAAAAGCAAGTTAAAAGGACCAAGGAAACGCTGTCGTAAATTCTGGGGTCTAGTGGTGTGGGGACACACTGAGATAAAACATTGTAAAACCAAATCTAAAACAATCTAAAAACCAACCTGGGTATAAAAGTAATAGTAATATTGCTAAGACCCATAAAATAAGAGAACCCGTGAAATAAGAGAATTAATAATATAAATAGAAGCTGAATACAGCCTGTGTGTTAAGAATAAAGAAATGAATAAATACAATAGTAATAATAAAAGTAATGATTAAAATGCTAAACTAAAAAGGTGGGTCTTGAGTCTGTTTTTAAAAATATCCACACTAGGTGCTCCCCTCACGTCCTCAGGCAGACTGTTCCACATACTAGGGCCGTAGAAATAAAAGGAGGACTCGCCGTGGGTTTTTGTTTTTTGATATGATACTGACAAAAAAGGCCTGTATCAGCAACAGCTTAAAACAGCCCTGTTGGACAAGATGACGTATCAACAGGAAACAGGTTTGCAGATGCAACTGCGAAGCAAGCAGCAGCAGGGCAATTTGGGGTCAATGATCTCTACTCTGCTAAGGAGCAGCAGGGGGTCTTTATTGACCACACGGTGTTGGGCGACATGCAGGAAGCAGCGTCTAAGACAGAGAAACAACTCTGGCTTACTAAAGGAGCAGCTACAAGTCAGATAACAGGACTTTATGAACTTAATGGTAAACCTGTTCTCCCAAAATCTTTATTTAAAGCAGCAGCATTGGTGACACATGGTGTATGTCATGTGTCAACAGGAGGGATGAGTGACATTATAGAGAAGCAGTTCACAGCCTTTGGATTAAAATCTTACTTAAAAAACTTTTGTAAATCCTGCGTGATCTGTATTAAACATAACCCACAAGGCAACATGAGACCACACAGGGGCAGGTTCCCTGAACCAAAATATCCTTTTCAGACACTCCACATGGACTTTATTGAACTAAACCAGAGCGGACCACATAAATACTGTCTGGTAATGATTGATGCTTATTCTAAATGGGTTGAAATAGTCCCAGCTAAACATGCTGATGCACTGACTGTGGCAAAAGCTATTTGTAAACACATTATACCTAACCATGGTATTCCAGAAATAATTTATAGTGACAATGGACCACACTTTGTGAACAAACTAATCTCAGACATGGCAGAACACCTCAAAATGACTTTGAAAAACCACTGTGCATACCATCCTCAAAGTGCCGGATTAATAGAACGGACAAACGGGACAGTTAAATCCAGACTGAAAAAGTGTATGGAAGAAACTAAAAGCCCTTGGCCAGAATGTTTGGATTTAGTAAAGCTATACATGAGAATAACCCCTTCTGACAAAGGATTAACTCCTTTTGAGATCATTCATGGCAGACCTTACAGACTACCAGTGTTTTCTAAAGACCTACAGCATGCTAATGATGAAAACACTTTCGCAGATTACATGAGGAAAGTTCTGCAGCAAAGAGATGTAATCAGTGCAAGTTTACTGCCCTCCGATTGTATTCCCTTACAGGACCTTCCTGAGCTGGTGAAACCAGGAGACTGGATCTTCATTAAAGTCATCAAGCGCAAAACCTGGTCCAGCCCACGGTGGAAGGGGCCCTACCAAGTGCTGCTGACAACGCCTACGGCAGTCAAGATAGCGGAAAGACCCAGCTGGATACATCTCAGTCACTGCAAACTTCTGAGTGCAAAGTAAGGCTGCTGTGAGTGGGGGAAGGAGGGCTGTGATTAAAACCCACAGCCTCTGGCTACAAATAGGGATTATCTTTTAGTGATAATTCGTATCAACGCCAGTGAAGAAACCAACGGATCCCATTTCACCTTAAGCAGCACCTTTAACTCAGAAACCAGCACAAATGGAGGATCTGGAGCAGAGACGTAGACGAAGGCGTCACTGCTGCTGGACCTACGCGTGCGCTGTGACTGTAGCATGTCTCACCACCTTGTCCTTTGCATTATTCTTGCTGTGCCCAACAATCTACAGATGGTTCTACCCTGCACCGCTACCGGAAACAATGATCAAGAGGTATGTGCACCATCATGCACACCTGTGGAAAGACCATAACCCCTTGGAGCTACAGGACGTCAACCTCTGGTATGCGTATGCCAAAATGTTGGCCGCCTTGAAGAACCAGACCGACTGCTATGTTTGCTCAGTCATACCAAAGTCATCCAGCCAACCTGATCTTTATGCACGAGCCATGACCTACTGTGATGCCATATGTTTTGCTTATCTCACAAGCAGAGGGTACAACCCGTACCGTTTGGGGGATGTGACTGCCTCAAGACACAGTTTAACATCTCTCACCTCTAAATCTTTGTGGCCCGCAGAGGCCGCCTTCCTCAGGGTGAAATACCATCTGCTGTATCTACATTCCTGATGAAGTTAATGGAGATGTGGCGCAGGCAATAGCTGGCCTGCAGAATCTGCCAGTGCCCATCCAGGCCCACCCATAGCTCCGCCCCTGGTGAGAAGAGAGAAATATTCACAATATGCACAATAACCTCCATCCATGCACCTTCAGTGCTTCATTATCCAGATTTCTGGCCTATAAATTCTCTAACTTTGTATTCTTAGCTTGACTGTTTAGCTTCACCTCTTGCACCTACACCTTCCGCTACCGGGAGTTAAGGGTGTTACGTCAGGTAAATGTAACTATAAACATGTGTGGTATCCACAGAAGTCTAGAATCTCAGCTAACAGCTAAGAGAAACCATTTCTATGACCACCTAACACAGTTAAGCCAACAAACAAAAGATCAGAGGGGTATTCCACGCAGCTGGATTAAGGGAAAGCCTGGCTTATCTTGATAGGTCCGGCTCATTTATGAGACAGTTGCATTCCATCAATGTGGCTTATCTGAATAACCGCTTAGGTAACTATGGTAACCTATGCACCAGAACTAGCCTGCTCGGGACAGGCTAGCATTCAAGCTTTGCTTAGCTGTGTGTCAGAGGTTGAATGGGCTGTCACAGATCCTCATTTCCCAGATTTGAGTATTTCCCACTCAAATACACAAAAATCCTGGGTGAGGCAGTGGCGAGCTGTGCCTCATCTCTGACTGCACGATCCAGTAAAACTGGGTTGCATGATGCATACTCGTTTCTGTTCCTCAGCATATCATTACACTACATTACATTACATTACATTACATTACATTACATTACATTACATTACAGTCATTAAGCTGACGCTTTTATCCAAAGCGACTTACAATGGTTAGGTAGTGGCATTAAGGGTCTTGCCTAAGGACCCAACTAGAAGGTGTTACATTCATTCCCTGGGGAATAATGCCAATATGAACTGTACAGAAATATTTGTTATACAACATGACTCTCTACAGTCTGTGTAATGTCTTTAATGTATGTGTGAGAGAATTATTTCTGCTGATCATACAATAAAGTGCAGAGAAAAATCAGCAGGTGAGCTACCGGTTAGCTACCGTTAGCTCCGGATTAGTGTTCTAGAATGCGCCGCTAGGTGGCAGCAGCAATTGTAGTAGCTCTGTTTTTAACTCGTGATTTTTTGCAATATAGCCGTCTTTTTTAAGACATCAGCTGTCAATCTGTGTCTGTTCGGGTTGATTTTTCACGCTGGTCAGAGGCTGTGCTATACGGGAGATTTTTCTGAATATTTTTCTGTTTTTGCAAGACTTGTTATTGTGAGTCTCCATGGCAACGAGACTTGTTTACCATCGGGATCAACTGATAAAACTCTCCAAACTCAAGATTATCAGTGAAACAACACTTCAAATCCCAACGGAGTTGAAAAGAAAGAGAAGAGGATGCAGGGCAGGAGCGAGGCAGAGAGAAAAACGGTGGCGATTCAAACCGTTTCTTCCAACGGTTGTTATGGGAAACGTGAGATCGCTAGCTAACAAAATTGATGAACTTCAGGTGCTAACCAGGTCTCTTAAAGAATACAGAGAGTGCAGCATTATGTGCTTCACCGAGACATGGCTGCATGAACACATCCCAGACTGTAATGCGTCTGTACACGGCTTCAGGACGGTCCGTGCAGACCGCAATAAACAACTCAGCGGGAAGCTGAAGGGAGGTGGAATTGCGGTGCTGGTAAACCAGCGCTGGTGTCATCCTGAACATGTCACTGTTAAAGAGAAGATCTGCACAAGAGACATTGAACTGCTAGCTGTGAGTCTCCGCCCGTATTATTTACCCAGAGAGTTCACATGCGTTATTCTGGTAGCGGTATATATAGTACCTGGTACCGCTCCAGACGCAGCCTGTGATGTCATTAACTCTGTAGTGGCCAGGCTTCAAACACAACATCCAAACGCATTTGTGGCGATCTCTGGAGATTTTAACAACATCTCCCTCTCTGCAACTCTACCAACTTTCCAACAGTTTGTCAGCTGCTCCACCAGAGAAAACAAAACGTTGGACTTATTTTATGCAAATATTAAAAATGCATACAGCTCCTTTGCCCTGCCACCTTTAGGAAGATCAGACCATAACCTAGTTCTTCTCTCCTCCTCCTACAAGCCCATCGTTCAGCAACAACCAGTCATTAGAAAGGCTATTAGAACCTGGTCTAATGAAGCTGAAGATGCTCTGAGAGGATGCTTCGAGGCTACAGACTGGAACGTCCTATGTGAACCTCATGGAGATGACATCAACGCCTTGACTGAGTGTGTGACAGATTATATTAACTTCTGTGTGGACAGCACCGTTCCAACAAGAACAGTGAGGTGCTTCCCCAATAACAAACCCTGGATCACCAGTGACCTGAAAAAGCTGCTGAACATCAAAAAGAAAGCTTTTAGGGATGGAGACAGGGAGTTATTGAAGTCCACACAAAAACAACTTAAAACACAAATGAAGAAGTGCAAGGAGGACTACAGGAAGAAGTTGGAAAGTAAGCTTCAGAAAAACAATGTGAGGGATGTGTGGTCAGGAATGAAGAAGATCACTGGCTTCGGGATAAAGGAGGATCAGACTGATGGAGGTCTGGACAGAGTGAATGAACTGAACATGTTCTTCAATAGGTTTAGCTCATCTCCTGCTTCAACCCCAACTAGCCACACACCCTCCATGAGCCCACAGCTTTCCTGTCACACCTCCACTCTGTCACCCTGCAGCTCAGTCAAGGACCTGGACACAACCTCATCTCCCTCCACATCAGGACTTCCTGAAACCTCCTCTGCCTCCACCTCCACTCTGTCTGTCTCCTGTAACCAAGTCATGCAACAACTGGTGAAAGTGAACCAGAACAAGGCTGCAGGTCCAGATGGTGTCAGTCCCAGAGTTCTCAAGACCTGCTCAAAACAGCTATGTCCGATTCTCCAGCACCTGTTCAACACCAGCCTGAGTCAGAGAAGAATCCCGGTGCTGTGGAAAACATCCTGCCTTGTTCCAGTGCCTAAAAAACCACAACCAGCTGAACCAAAAGACTACAGACCAGTCGCCCTGACATCTCACGTCATGAAAGTCCTGGAGAGACTCTTACTGGCTCACCTCAGCAAGCAGGTGAACACCTTTCAGGACCCATTACAGTTTGCATACCGTAATGGGCTTGGGGTTGAAGATGCCATCATATACCTGCTTCAGAGAGCCCACTCTCATCTGGACCAGTCAGGCAGCACTTTGAGGGTCATGTTCTTTGATTTCTCAAGTGCTTTTAATACGATTCAGCCTGCTCTGCTGTGTGAGAAGCTGCAGAAATTCCAGGTGGATCCCTCCACAACCACCTGGATTTACGAATACCTCACAAACAGACCACAGTTTGTGAGACTGAAAGGTTGTGTGTCTGAGATGGTGGTCAGCAGCACTGGAACACCACAAGGGACTGTACTTTCACCATTTCTATTCACGCTGTACACCTCAGACTTCCAGTACAACTCTGAGTTCTGTCATCTGCAGAAATACTCTGATGACTCAGCAGTTGTTGGGTGTATTAGTGATGGACAAGAAGCAGAGTACAGAGAACTGGTCGGTCAGTTTGTGAAATGGTGCGGTGACAATCATCTCATCTTGAATACCAAGAAAACAAAGGAGATGATTGTTGACTTCAGGAGGAACAAGAACACACATAGAAGTGTTTCCATCATGGGAGAGGAGGTGGAGGTGGTGGAGGAATACAAGTACCTTGGAGTTCAGCTGGACAACAGACTTGAGTGGAAAAGCAACACTGAGTACATTTACAAGAAAGGTCAGAGCAGACTCTACTTCTTAAGGAAGCTGAGATCTTTTAACGTCTGCACCAAAATGTTGCAAATGTTCTACAGGTCTGTTGTTGAAAGTGCAATCAGCTTTGCAGCAATCTGCTGGGGCAGCGGCATCAGAACCAGAGACTTGAAAAGAATTAACAAACTGATCAAGAAAGCTGGTTCTGTGCTTGGAGTAACTCTGGAGCCGCTGGAGTTGATCATCAAAAAAAGAATTCTGTACAAGCTGACGAAGATAATGGAAGATCCCTCACACCCTCTACACAACGCCGTGACGAAACAACAGAGTGTGTTCAGTGGGAGGCTTGTTCAAGTCCGATGCAAGACAGAGAGATACAGAAGATCCTTCCTTCCAGCAGCTATCAGGCTGAAGAACAAAGCCCTTAATTAATTAATGTGATTGTTTAAAAAAAAAAAAAAAAAAAAAAAAAAAAAAAAAAAATTACTACTACTACAATATTGAATTTCCCTTTGGGATTAATAAAGTACTTTTCATTTCATTTCATTTCATTAGCTCGGTTAGCTACTGGCAGCTTGGAGTTTGATGGGTGTCAATCATCCACCCCCACCTTCACAGTCCCCCTCAGCTCCACCTCTTTGCCCATTTTTGAATTTCTGCATGTGGCCAGTGAGCAAGAAGTTAAAAAAAAAAAAAAAAACCTGGGTTAACCTGCAATAAAAAAAATTAACGCTTTTAATTCCTAATATCTGGAAGCATTTTGGCAACTGACAGCCACTGTTCATTCACAACTGTACTTGAATTCGAAGTAATATCTATGCCCATCTTTACAACTAGATGTCAGTAATTGTCATACACTGTACCTTTAAGTTGCGTTACAGGGTTACTATTATTTAATAAAACCATCTCTGTGTACAGGATGAAGGTCTCAACATCTTAACATCTGTTCTCACAGCAGCTGTTCAAACTAGCACAAACACTGAAACACAGCCATATCTAGCTGCTCCTCTCACTCAGTCATTATTAGGTCATGTATTCTTAGCACTGTGTATGGTTTAAGTGGAAGGCCATTTGATCATGTTTTCCAAGACTAATGGTGTAAAACCATATTTGCACTTTTTATGTCAACAAACACAGTGTTGTTAGTCAAGCTTCGGTATTTCTGAGAATAACCACCAGATTCCCTGCAGTCATAGTTAAACCCAACCATACCCGCTTGTTGGTTTCATCAAATGGATACAAAGGAAATGAGTATGAGTCGATTTAGGTTGTTTTCAGTTCAAAACATTCTCACGCTTTATGTAAATTTCCTGTCGGTTCAGTTTGGATATGATGTTGTAGAAGATTAAAAGGAACGTTAACAACCACACTGAAGGAGGTGGATGGGTATATATCAAAAGCAGAAAAACTTCTTGACAATAGTGTTTCAGATTCAGACAGAGAACAGTCCGAACCCACGCGATCATATCATGTTCTGCTCTTTTAAGATAAGGTACAAGACTAAAATGAAAATGAGAATATGCAGAATATTGATGCTTCATTGGGTTGTGTACCTGCAGTTTGAAGCAGAGGCCACCAGGGGAGGCTAGTTTTCATCCTCAGAACACTATGGGTTTCTGCAATATTGAAGGACTGCAGCCTGAGAACCCTCATTTTTAGCAGTAGTAAAAATACAGGCAAAGTTTTCCTTCTCTCACAGTACATAATGCATGTACCTCTGGTACTGCAGATATCCCTGTACCTCCCCAGAGACCACCTCCATCAGGATTAAAATGTTGTGGGCCCAAATCATGAGTGCTAGATGCCAAAAAATCTCAACCCACCCCCTCAGATCCTCTTATTGTAAAGGTTTAATTTGCCACTCATAGGAAGCTGGGAACTCACATCAAATTTAAACAAAGAATATTTTATAAACTTGAATTTATGTGGTTTCTGTTATGTAAAACTGCCCCTTAGAAGGATAGCACATAACAAAGTCACAGGCCATAGACAGAAAAAAAGCATCCATCATTAAAACAACTGTGTTTCTATTGGTATCCAGTCACTTTACTAAAATAAGTGTTATGTTTCTCTTAGAATAAGCCACTTGTATCTTGTTGTGTGGGTCCACATACATGGCAGTGACCATATTTGTGCCATCATTTTTATGATGGTGTCTCCGAATGGACAAAAAACTAGGTGTGTGAAATGAGAATCCTTTGAGCTTTAAAACTGCAGTACTTTGTTGGACTGGAGTTAGAGCACCTTTTGGGATAAGTACACTTTAAAAGGCACAAAAATGAAGAAGTAGTTACCTGTGGTGCAGTCTTCTCTGCACCCAAGGCCACTGGATCCACTACTAGACATAAAACATGTTTATGTTTGGAAGAATGTTGGCCACTGATGGCCACCGTCCATTCACACCTGTATTTGGTATTTGAAGTCTATGCCCAGCTTTACCACTAGATGTCAGTCATTTTTACACACTGTGCTTTTAAGTCAGTTATTCAAAGAAAAAAGTTGGTAAACTGAAAGCATAACACACGAAAAGCCAGTTACCATAATGAAATACAACAAACTACAAATGAAATTATGTGAAGTATTTTCTTTTGTTTTCAATTTTACAAGTATAACTATGTATAACAAAGGAAAAGCATTTTATAATGGATAAAAAGGAATGAAAATAAGTGAATGTACCATTGTGTGGGTGTGCAGTCACACAGGACATCAAGATCAACATATTAATACCTGATGCTCCAAGTTTGACTGTTAAGATGTGAGCGTCAAATGAGAAAAAAAAAGCAGCAAATCTAATTTTCTGTTGGTGTCAAGCTGCAAGTGCAGGAAAACCTCCCACGCTCAATCAGATAGTCATCTTGTGCTGAGCTCCTACAACAAACGCACACACATACAAAACCACAAACACATTTTCAGCAAAAATACACAGGATATGTGACCGACACACAGACATCATCTGTCAGTATTGTGCTGTGCATTGCTGCAGAAGTGAAAATGAGGCAGTCAAAAAGTTGCTTTAAGTTATATTTATTTAGACTCCACTGCTTACAGACTACACAAGATTTTCACATTGAAATTACATGCATTTGTAACAGTAGTAACAAGTAAAAGTTTTTGCATTGTTATTAAACTACTCTAATGTCTGCTTTTTCTTTGGCATGGTGTCAAAACAAATTGTCTACAGTCTGCATAAAAAGAAGTAAATGAATAGAAAATAAAGACATGTTTTAGTATGATCATCTGGAAAACAATGATATCTGAAGCTAAATAAAAGTATTTCTGTGCAACCATGAAAGGCATATATGCCACTGCTACCATAAAAACTCAGTTAAATATTAATGTATGTAGTATATGTATGTAATATATACGTATTTAATAAAATATGCACTCTCCATCTGAAAGATGTCTTAACTTAGTTTGTTGAAACAACATGTCAGTCTCACAGATGGGGTTTAGCTGGTTGCTTTGGTTACATATAAACAGCAATTTATTACCATAATATTGTCATTTTGTAATACATCAATTAATTATCTTAAACTTAGATACATAGATGTCATTTTTACAATTTGCTTGAAGTGCTTTCACTACCTCTAGAGATCGGATATTATCTTTTTAATGCCGCAGGTAACATATTTGATACCTAAGATTTCTGAGACCTTTTGTATCACTTTATGGCAAAAACTTTGCTCAAAACCCTGTTCTATACAAACTGATACTTGCCCCCACGTGGAAACCATTTGCACTACAATAGTTCTTACACAGTAATACACAGCACATATATGCAAAGTGTTTTTTGTATTTTTTGCTAACTGCTCAAAATAAAATTTCAAATAAAAGAAAATAGAAATTTCTACCCCTTCTTCCTCGGGTCAGACTTTATATGTTTAAAAGCTATTTTAAGGTGTATTCATGCTCTACGCTAAAGCCGGACACAGAGCTATCAGTCCGTCTTCTGCTTCCTTTATAATTTGGTCTGTTTCCAGAGTTCTTCCAGATGCGTCCCCAAAAGAAGCAACAAACAAAGCAGTAACTCCGATAACCACAAGGACAGTGCTGAGCAGCATAGCCGACATCCGACTAGCAAAAGAAACAATGAAGAAGAAGAAGCTGCCATGTTTTAAAGGGCGCACAGAAAGCCACTGTTTGTTGTGCTGCCTCCTTTAGTCTTTAACCTAAATGGGCAAATTTAGGATGGATTTAGGATTATTTATGGACATTGGTTTTAAAAGCTAGATGAGAAAATTAAGCCTATGTGGACATAAGATCTCTCAAATGGCCAACAGGGGGAGATTTTATTTTATTTTTTAAATATTTTTTTTCTTTTTTTTTTTTAATAAAGAGAAGTTTGACTGTTTGGAAGTCTACAGGTTTGGTTTAGAAAAACAAACAAACAAAAAAAAAAACAAGACAGTGCCAAAAGTATAGAAGCCATAATACCTAAAGTCAGCTACAGACAACAAAACAATTTCTGCTATCTAACTTGGTTAAATACAAACAGCTCATCTAGGTTATTTTTGCACCTTACAGTCAACTGGATAGTATGATTGTGGACTTGATTGTGGACTTGGTTCAGTTGGGGGTTGCGACAATATACCAGCCCTTCTGATCCGAATCCTAGTGTATATGCTCAAAAAGTCTGGTTTGTTTGTAAAGGTGTGAAAAGGTTTCAGTTGACTTCAAGTGAACCAGATCCAGGAATAAGACAACACCATGAAATGAAACTTTACTTTATTTAACCAAGAGGGAAATTAAAAATAGTTTGTTTGACTTAGAGCAGTGTGAAAGCAAACTCAGAACAGCCGATTGTTGCAACCCCCAATCATACCAAGTCTACTTATTTTTAGAAATATATTTTTATAAAGAACCTTCATGTGTTCGCTGATCCATAACTTAGTCAAGTATAAACAGAACTGACTACTAGCTATATGTATATACATAAAAAGTTGATATTATTGTTTTGTCATTCTTAAAAAAAGTTAAATCAGGGCATCAAAGTAAAAGGAAGACAACATAATTTACACATGATGTAATACTACAAAGTTAAAGTTTGATATAAATCAGAAAAGTTTGATTTGAGCATTTTTAATTTCGCTTTGAGGATTTTAAATGTTCGAGTTTGTTTCCTGGCTGAGTTTGAATGAACTGACACAAAAAAATGTGAGAAAAAAAAAAAAAGTGACAGCTGCTCATGCTGTCTGAACATAACGGTATCACGCTCATAGTGCTCAGGGACGCTTCTTCCTGGGTTGAGGAAGAGGGGGCGGCTGCTCTTCATCAGCGTTATTAACAGGTTTGGGGACCTAAAGGGAAGTAAAAACAATCAGACCACAAACCGCATCCATATCTGGTCTGCATTGCAACACTTTTCCATCTTTTGATTCTTTCCATCAAACACTGTCATGTTAAAAACAGAATGACTGCTTTATGTGCACAAATCAAGAGCTAGTATATGAAGAGAAATCAAAATGATCTTACCTGGGCAGCTCGTCGTGGGCTGGGCTGAGGCTGATTGGTGGGGAGATCGGGGCCAGTGGGGCGCTGCTGTTTGGGACGGCTTTGACGTGGGCCAGTGTGGCCAGCTTTGCCCGCATGGCAGGCGTGGTCGGCTTGCTGCTGTTGCTGCCTCCGCCGCTGCTCGTAGGGAGGGTGTTGTTCCGGTGGAGTAGGAAGACTGCGTTGAAAGCGTTTCTGATCTGGATTGCTCCACTCCAAACGAAGCTCCTGTTCATCTGTTAAAGTCGATGACAATGAGTCAAACTAGGCGAATCACATTTATCTGGACCAAGAAAATAAAATCTAGTAACAGGAAAAGAATGTTGCTGTGTGCTGGTGGTTTAAGTGGCTCATTTAACACTGCTGTTAATATTCACGGTTAGACAATAAGCTGTTAGGTCCTCTAAACTTTTCCAACTAGTTATTGAGGATTACCTATGAATCTCTCTTTTCCTTTACAATTAAATACACAGTATGATTATCAACAGAGAAAAGCAACAGCAGCTCCTGTATTTCAGAGTATTTCATGGCACAGTGGTCTGTGTAGTTTCTGGCAGCGCTCCTGAACCCATCCAGTGATTTCGAAGACAAAGAAGCCGGCCCAAAGAAGTTGGTAACCAAGACTTTCAGCCGTGTGCTTACATGTATAGATGTCTTCAAATTCTCCGAATGTTTTGGTGATATTAAGAGCTGTAGATAACGTAAGGTCTTGACAGTTTTACATTATCATGAAATTGCAATCTTCCAACTTTTTGGATTTGGGCTTGTGGACCTAAACAGGAACTTGGAGACTAGTAGGAGCTACAGTATTCGGATGGTTGAAACCAGCTCTAACTGCTTTTAAGCGTTAACATAGATAAAGAAAAAAGTAAATACTTTACCCATCAGACGCATATGTTTCTTCCGTCTGGCTCGAACGCAGCAAAAAATGACAATAATAATCAGCACAAGGACAATACCTGATGAGGATGATAACGGGGTATTAGACACACAGATCACAAAATTATTTTGATTTTGTGATGAGATAAACATCCTGATTCAGACCAAGCATACCTCCTCCACCACCAATGAAAATCCAGATGCTAATTCCAAAAAGTTTTTCTGGAAAACTGAAGCCAGCTTTAAAAGAAAACATAAGAAATCTGTATTATTTCTCAGATCTGTCACTGTCATTCACTTTTGAGATTTTTTTCTTTTTTAAATAGACACCTGATAAATGTGTCTCTTTTTAACCCCTCTGCTGTAGTTACTCTAAAAAAGTAATTAGTTACTAGTTACTCATTACTTCTGTAAATTGTAATGAAATTACTTTACTCGTTACTGCATTTGAAAAGTAACATCACTACTTATTGCTTTACCATTTCTTAATTCACCGTGTGGACATTGTAAACAAAATGGCTTTAAAACCATAAGAACAACGTCCCTGTCTGTGGGAAGAAATGGCCACACTTGTCTCATCATCATTTTATTTAGTATTTTTCTAAACCTGGGCGATTCAATAATCGACAGGGGGCGCATGTCTCCTACAATGAACCCTGCAACTAGCTTGTTCATTTCTGTCTGTGTTAACGGCTGCTGCTCTCCAGGAAATGTTGAAAAATGCTTAGTTTGTTTAGGCGGGTTGGCTGCTTGTTTAGGCGGGTCGGCTGCTTGTTAAGGCGGGTCGGCTGCTGAACGACTCCTTCCGCTGACTGGCAGGCAGGATCTTTCGCCACAAGTTTGGACTGAAACTGGACTGAACCACTGTTGCCAACTCTTCAGTAAGAAAAGTAGCTATTGGCTGTCCTAAAAGTCGCTACAAGTCGCTAAATGATGTCATTGTCTAATTTGCATAATCAGGCAACGTTTGTACGTCTTTATGTCTGAAAACCGCAAAAAAGATTAATATGGTCATTACTTGTTACGTCTAAAAACCACGAATAGAGGTGAATAAGCAGGCTATGTTTGTAATGAAGGCTGCCATGGAGGGGAATGTCATGGGAAAGGCAAAAACTGATGGAAAGACAACTTAAAAATGCAAAAAAAAAAAAAAAAAAGGTCAATATTTTCTTTGATTTTTAGTTGTTTTTTTGTTTGTTTGTTTTTTTATTAAGTGTAACACTTAAATTTTTGAATGTTTTCATCCACACTCCAGCTGCAGCTTTGCACGTTTTATTTTCAGCCTGGTCATAGAGGAGAGGTGATCGATCGTCTGCTCTGAATGCAGCTGGGAACTGCTGTCATTGTCTGAGGACCAAGTCTCTTCTGAGTGAGGGACTGGTCTGCGCAGCTCCCACTCGCCATTGAGAAAAGTAATCTACGTTTATTTACATCAGTCTCCAGAAGTCTCTAATAACACCAGAAAAAGTCGCTAGATTTGTCGCTACGCTAGTCACTTTTTTTGAAGAAAAGTTGCTTGAGGGGTCTGAAAAGTCACTAAATATAATAAAATCGCCAAGTTGGCAACACTTGAAACTGAAAATAATGCGAATATCGCCACTGACCAAAAGCCCCTGACTCCGTCTCCAGCAACTTTTTCTTTCTCCTTGGTTGGCGCACAATCAGCTACGTCACGCAAATCGATCTCTATGGCAACGTGCCCAGGCGAGCGCACACACAGGCAGCAGCATAAACAGATCCGAACTTTACACATAGGCAAACACGGCTCAAGTAACGTAGGAAAACACGTTACTATAGTCCAGTAAAGTCATTTTGTTACAGATATTTTAAGTGTAATGCACTACTTTACTTCTTTACCCAAAAAAGTAATATTGTTACTGTAACACATTACAAAGTAACGCGTTACTTCCAACGCCGAATACAACATAGATATATAATTGAGGTACCCACCATACTTACTGTGCTTGATGCAGTCTTTTATTAAAGAAATTTTCACGCTGTCGCTGACATCAGAGCTGACTTTGTTGGACACATTGCAGAAGAAACTGTCTGACTGGACCTTTTTGGCTTCTTCTGTCAGTGTTTTTTTCTCATTTTTCAAGGGCAGGCCGTTTTTATACCACTGATGTGAAGCCTCTTTCTGCAAGAAAAAAGAAAATACAGATTAATTAGAAGGTAACCATGGGAATGCTTGTCAGGAGGATCTTGGTTTTGGGGATACCCCCTCATTAATGCCTAAACATTCAAGTTTTTAGTAGAAAACATTTTATTAAGAAAAGAAATGACATTTTTAGGACATCTCAGCCTTTTCATGATGGGGTTGAGTTTGCATAGATCTCTGCTAAAATATGAGTAAAGAAAGAAAATTAAGAAAAAGCACAAATCAACCTAATGATGTATTTTTATTACATGATACAGAAAGGTGCAGTAATTAAAACATGCTCTCACCTCATTAAAGATGCAGGTTAATGTGACGGTTTCGTTCCTGCAGTTCATGTTTACTTTAGGCTTTCTTACAGGGTCTGAGGATATTTGATTAGATCAACATTACATGAGCTCATGCTGAATAAATCTTTCAAAAACACTTTAAATATTCAAATACTCAACAAAACAGCAAACTTTAGCACAGTAAGCTAATAGAAATAAAAACTTTACTTACCAAACACACATAAACGCTTGATGCTCACAGCTTTTGATATTCCATTGTCATCGTTGATCTCTGATTTGTATTCTCCCTCATCTTTCTTCTGCACATCTTTTAGTTTGAGGTATCCATCTGTAGTAACACTACTTTTTTTCCCAGCAATTACTTCACTTGCTGATTCACGAAAGATGATATGTTTGTTGAAAATCCATTTCACTGTATCCGTGGGCTCCAGTTTTTCTTTCACTGGCACAATAATGCTTCCGCCAGTCACAGCGTTTATGTCACAACCTTTGGATCAGAAAGAAAGATAATAAAATATAAAAAAGAATAAGGTGATAAATCTAGAATTTGGTCTTAAAATCCAACATTTTTGTACTTCATCATAACTTCTCAGTCTTTTGGTAACATTTATATAAAAACCTGGAAAAGATGAATGCAACAAATGGGAAATGTGGACAAGAGATAATGGCAGGTGAACATAAGAATGGCTCATAGGAAAGAAAATGTGCTGAACAGTGTGTTTGGAGCCATTTGGAGGGAATTTAACGTTTATATTCTCTGAACATATCACAGATGTATTCTGGGCCTAAACCGTTCCGATTAGAAGGGTTTTAAAATCTATTCTGTGACTGACTGGAAACCAGTGTGAAGATTTCAAAACTGGTGTGATGTGTTCAGATCTCTTGGTTAAAACTCCAGCACCAGCATCTGGATGAGCTGCAGATGTTTAATGCTCTTTTTAGGAAGTCCTGTTAAAAAGACCATTACAGTAATCCAGCCTACTGGAGATGGATGCATAGAGGAGTTTCTCCTGGTCTTTCTGGGAGACTAAACTTTTACTTCTGCTGATGTTTCTGAGCTGGTAAAAAGCTTCTTAGTGACAGCTTAGATGTGGCTGCTAAAAGTCAGGTCTGAGTCTAACCATACTCCAGGTTCTCCTCATTTGCTCCAAACACAGCAAGTCTATTGGGCTGCAGTCTCTAGTGACAAAGACCAGAAGTGTAACATGGAATTCGGAGCCCTATGTACAAACCATTTTGGTGAGCCCCTACATAGATGTGACCAATAGTTCTCATGCATACTTTTCCCATGGTATAAGGCAAACATAATAAATATATATATATTTTTTTAACTCTGGTCATATTCCTGGTTCATCTAGCAGACACTCCTCTGCATCACTCCGCCTCTCACTGTCTTCCTCTGCTTTCTTCTCCTTAACCTCCTTGCTACATTCACTAACCTGTTCTACTAAGATTCTTTTATTTGAATCAGCTGCAGATGATTATTTGTAAACTAAATAACTTGATAGACTGAAGATGATGATGGACCTGCTGCTGTGTCTGAAACTGAGGACCTGATGTAAACTTTGCTAATACTGATGTTACAATGATAAAGTGGTGCTGAAAGGTTAAATATTTATTATTGCTATGCAGGTAACCATTTTCTAGGCTACACATGAGTCATGTTTAGTTCTGAACCTTCTGTCTGACTGTAAACTTCTTCTACTCTGTATCTTATAACAACTGGACAACTGGCTGGACAGTTTCGGATTTGTGTCCCTTTCACTGAATAAGTAATGAAAGTAATACAGCAATATAAGTTTAGTTTAGTTTAGCCACACTGGGAGGAAGAAAAAACAGTTGCAAGGAACTCAAAGTGCATTGTCACATTTAACAGACAAAACAAACAACCACAAGCCTTAGAATACAACACATAAACACATCCTAAAACACATAATACTAAGAACAATAAAAACACTAAATCAGCCCTTTTTCCAGGTCAGATATTTTTACAAGGTTTAACTCAAGGACTCAAGAGCACCAACAGTTATAAGAATTAGACTGACTCATTCATCAGTCATTATGGCCTCAAACCTGGAACATTCTCCTCTTAAAAATGATAGTAGACCATTTGTTATCACCATTACAGACTTTGGGCTCTGGTGCATTCAGTTGTTCAGATAATGTGATGCTAGTGGCATCTTCACAATCCTTAAATTACAAGGAATAAGCTGATACCAAATACGACATGACATGACTGATTGCTGAGCGATGACTAAAAAAGGAAGTGGAACTGTTTTTTATTGTAAGGTCCATAAAGTCAAAAGATTGTCGGAAACAACTCAGATGAATTTGTGATCGTAATTAATCTGTGCTGTCCTTAAAATGAAACCTAACGTGTTGCCTACACTGCTGCTACTCAACGCACTTCTCTAAGAAATTAAAAAGAAGCTGCTGCCCTTCTCTTCATCTTCTTTAAAAAAAAAAAGATCTGGACCGCAGGAGGACTAGTCTTCACTTTGGTGGTGAGTAATAGGGATCCATAAACTAAACTAAACTTACTGGCTGTGATCTGTATGTAGCTAGCTTGAACCAACCAGTGTGGACTAAACCATTTTGCATAATTTTAGAGGGGTGAAAGGATCCTGAAAGAACATTCATCATTATTGTTAATGCAGAATTCATGATCTCTGCATCTTCATTCAGGCAAACTGATGTCAGCTTTGATATTAAATAATTAGAAGTTTTAAAAGTGAAACACAAAACTACTATTGATTCCAGGATTTTCAAGGCCCCCACCCTGCAGCGGGCCCTGGATAGTACAGTTTACCCCCCACCATTCTGACGCCCCTGACAAAGACACATAACGTTGTGTATCATGTGAATAACTCTAATAATTGTTAAAATTCTGTAATATTTGGCCCATTATATCGTCCTGTTGTGTCTGTTCTCATAGATGATAAATAAACCTGATAAATTTTATGTACAGCATGAAGAATTTCCTGTATGTTATAACTATTCTCTATTTAAAACAGTAAATATATCTTCATTTTTGGTCAGTGGGCTCCTCTACCTCCAAAAGCATGAGACAAAAAGTGGAGGCAAACAGAAACCTCAGTCAAATATTACTTTAAGCTTTAATCTAAAAACCTGCTGCAGAGCTTAATTCTCAATCTAAAAAAATTTAAAGCAGAAAGATGAAATTCACAGCATCTAAAAGACGAAGGCGAGCAACAGCTTCATCTCTCTAAGATAATAACAAGCTTTGAGTGAGGCTGTCGAGTCTACTTTCATCTATAATATTACCTCTCAGGATGTAAGTCTTTTATGCGGTAAGTACCGAAATGTAACCCCAGACCTTCGTGCCTCTTCACAGACAAAAATCTATTTCTCAGAATCATTTCTTTTAGGGTTTGTTAGTAAATAAATGTTCCAGAACAATTAGCGTTACTTTACTCAAAACAGAGATAAACAACTATAATAGCACATTTCAAAAATATAACATTTTAGTCAGTTTACAATATGGCCTTTTTTAACTGCAATGCATTAAATTTAAACTCTTTATTATCAAAGGAATCCATTATTACACAGAATTAAATTATAATGTTCAATTTATCCACAATCTAACCTCACATAGCCTTCTCAACAATAACATTTAAAAATTTAGAGAAAGTCCTTTATTAGTTAATAAAAGTAGCTGAACTGCATGATTACAATGCACAAAATTAAGGTTAAAAATTAAACAATTACATTTGAAAGCAGCTTTGTACATAAATATTTTATAAAATCTTTTCATCTTGGCTAGTTGAAAAGCTATTAAAAGTAAAACCCTGTATGTCTTTGAAAATTCTTCATTATTTCCTGTGTAGAAATCTAGTTACTGCATCTGCAGGTCACCTCCACTTTACTGCTGTTGCACTGCTTCCTGTTTGTCCTCTGCAGCCTCTCATTTCAGACCAACGCCACCACATCAGGAAGACTTTTGGTCGGCAGTGAGCATTTCTGGACGATTGTTTTCATCTGATTCTGATATATTTTTGGCTCAGAAATCACACACTTTCTGTAAAAGTAGCAGCTACAGTAAATGGATGCAAATAAAACAAGTAAAATCTAGATATGAGAAGGTGAATATTAACATAGACTTTTAAAAAATTTGTTAATAAACCTCACTGGGAAGTGAATCCTCATCTTTGCTCCTGCCCAGCCTTACAGTAACTCCAGCCACATGGCTGTTTTATTGCTTCCCCTTTTTTTTGTAAATTTAACTTTTAACTTCAATCTAATCTGGATCTCCTTGCTTAAGAAATTAGATTTTTTTGTTGTTGAAGTCAGATTTAGAAAGAAAAAAAAAGATTATTACAGTGTTTTTTGCTCATCATGATATATATTTAGGATACATATTCCCTTATTTTGTTGGACACCTTTCTGACTGCAACCGAAAACAGAAAATTTGTGGAAATATAAAATCCTACAACTAACATTTAACAAGTAATATTTCCCAAATGTAACACGACAAACATTTGCTGATGAAAGTATTACTGAATTAGAGTAAACGAACATTATTACATGTGGGGTTTAGGTATAATGTAGCACTCAAACACATATTTCATACATATCTATTTGTATAAAAAAAAAACATAATACATCCTAACAGTGACAGGTTCAAACCAAACAGCAAAAAAATAATTTTAATAAACATTTCAGTACCTTTGATGACGTGGAAGCAGAGCAGAGACATGGTGATGATGAGGAGAGAAGCCATCTTCATCGCTGTTCTCATCACATTGAGCTGAAAAAAAGAACTTTCCATTGTCAAAGTTATTTCCTGTCAGAGCACTTTTTTTTTATGTGCGAGTGCATGTGTGCCACTGTGCACTTGTGTGTGTGCATGTGTTTGAGCTCATGCTTTTGAAAGGAAGTGATCCAAGAGGCCCCATCTACTTTCAAAGTCGAAGAACAAAGCCCAGCAGAGTGAATGTCCTATTTAGAACATAGCTATCGTGTTGTTGCCTTTGTTTCTAAATATACATTTAATCAGTTATATTCAATTAAAAATCCTTAGAAATATAACCAATTACAAAAATCTATAAATAAATAAAGCAAAGTGGTCACCAGCTTACATTTGAGACATTAAAACATAAATTTACATCTAATTTGTTTAGGTTTGGATCAGGCTATATACTGTATAAGTGGAGGATCAATACAAAAACTAACATTCAGACAAATTTTTCTTGTAACTAACTTGTTTGTGCCAAATGCTTAAAAACAAAGAACCATTTCAGCCTGAACTCACATCAGCAGCTTTTTTCTCGCTTGGAAAGAAAGTGACCTGATTGTAAAAGTCAAAGAAAACCCTTATAAATAAAAAAAAAAGAGCAGCAACCTAAACTTTTATGGCCTTGTCTGAAAGTTTAAACCGGTCAAACGGACCATTTAACATCTTACCTCTGACAGTTCAACGAGACGAGCATCAAAACACCACCATCACTACGTTCCCACTACTGAGCCAAAGTGTGTCACTTCTTGTGTATAAATGTCAGGTGTGTGCCCTTGTTTATGCCTGAATGCAGAATTGCCTAAAAAGGATCAGCTCGCTTCTGTGTCATTTCCTGTAATTCCTCAGAAACTCCAAGTGGCTCCATTGTGTAGAAGTATTATTTTAAAGAGAAGTAGAAATAAATTCTACAGTCAGCATATTATATTTATAGCAATCCTGTGGCAATCATCCTACAAAAACATGCAGTAGCTTTTAAGCAATTTCAGTCTGATTAGTTCTTAAAGCTAAAGTGCATTAAAAACTAACACTAAATATTCAAAACAATCCGGCATCTAACAGCTAACAAAGTAGCCGGCATAGTGTGCAGATCTGGGCCAGGCGCCGGAAACACCTCCCCAAGTGGTGGAGATTGAGAAATCTAAAATCCTGAAGGACTTCCAGATACAGGATGACAAAAAAATCTTGATTAATCACATAACATTTGCCCCCAAAAGCAATATTTTTTTTAATTTAAAAGATTTTAGTGGACAACTGAATCGAATA
The DNA here is from genome assembly GCF_017639745.1 of Melanotaenia boesemani. Classification (NCBI taxonomy): domain Eukaryota; kingdom Metazoa; phylum Chordata; class Actinopteri; order Atheriniformes; family Melanotaeniidae; genus Melanotaenia; species Melanotaenia boesemani. Next base: position 15,252,922 of record NC_055705.1, read on the forward strand.
ACAGACATAGAAATTAATATAAAGTCTAGAAAAATGCATTTAGTTTAATATAAAATAAAGACCCTTGGCCAAAATTGAACATACAACTTTTAATTAGAGAATCTTGTATACTAGATAATCCAACCTTAATAAGATTAGAACTTTGCATAACTAATAATCCTCTTCAACCTTCTTTTTAACAAGATCTCCGTGCTTTTTTGAATTTGGTGATCAGATAATTTGAGTGCATTATAAATGACCCGTTAGATACAAACTCGATTGTAATAATACAACAGTCTGCTGGCTCAATGGAAACAAACACACAAACTTTGCGTAGAATTCTTAATAAGACAAGGGCACTGAGATATTGCACCACTTCTCCTTTCTGGTCTAACATGTAACTGCAAATGCATGATTAGATGGAGGAACTAAAAACAAACCCACCAAAAAAAACCAGATAACGTAGAGAATATTTATTTTCTAAACGTGTTACTTTCTTTTACATCTTCTTTTATTTTTGTATTACTTCTGTAAACGTGTTCTTTCTTGGTACAGTACAGCATTCAGAGACAAAGAACAACAAAATGTTTTGTTAGGATGTGCAGGTAATGACACGCATGCAGGTGCCCTCCTGCAGCATAAGAATGTGTTGTGATTACTATGGCTAGATTAACTTGGACTTAGCCACCAGCGGCTTGAAGAGAATTGGCTCTTGCATGGCAGCTCAACCAGCCACACAGCAGCGGTGTAGTTTTATTCAACTATTATTATTCAACGGCGATCCTCAAATGTATCAGATGGTAAATGAAAATTAACGTCTCAGCTATGTTTATTAATTAAAGGAAGAGCATTTTCATGTGCATGTTTTGAAGGGAACCTAAAGGATTGGGACTAAACAGCTGTGTTGCCTTGTTACTTGTCAGAATCAGGAAAAACAGGTTCCAGTTTGCTAATAAGCATAAAGATTAGACTGGAGCAATGAAGAGGTGCTATAGTTTGATGAGTGACTGTATTCTTTTGGACGGGCATGGTGTCAAAACAAGGACATGGTGCAGTTTCAACCTACACTCAGTCTGAGTTTGTAAAGCAACCTTGTGGAGAAACCGGATTTAGCACTGAAGAAACTATTAAAGTATGCAATACTTTCCACTTGTTGGAGTCTGTTTTGCCTTTTTCAGAGCAAATTAAATTTGGTGCTGATATGTTGGTGTTAGACATTAAAATGAGTGTTTTTAGAGTTTTGAAAGTGTGTTTGCATTCACTACTTGAAAGTAACTGTGTCCCTGAGGTTGCAAGTTGATTGCGTTTCCTTCATCCTGGTAATGATTTCATCGGTTGACATCGTTTTTTCCTCCACCTGAGATCAGTGACGTTCCCTCTTATGTTCTCACCACCAAGCCCCCCTGCTTCTTACTGTGTTTCCTGTGTGAAATTTACGAGCATGTAGGCGCATAAGATGGGTGAAATGACTGATTTGTCAGATTAATTTATGGTTACATTAGGTGAAAATGTTTCCATTTTAAGGTTAATCATTTCTGAGAAGCAAAGATGTGTGATAGAGATCTGAACTGGTTCCAAAACAAGCTGAGTTGACAGGAAAATACTGATCAAATTTATCCTTTACCACTTGTCTTTCCTCTGCAGTAGCCACTGAAGAAAGCAAGCAGCTGTTGTACTTGACTAAAAATAAAGTTTTGATGAGGCACAAGTCCGCAGATTCAGATGACTTGTGATGTGATCAGGTGGCAGAGTACCCACATCAGGTACTTAGCCTTCTACATGATATTAGCTTAAATGGGAGTCTTGGAGTTTAAATGAATGATGAACAAACCATTGAAAGTTCTGATGTCAAATGTAGTGATTGTATCACATGTGCCAAATTGTAGGAAAGCCCAACAAACCTAGTCATCAGGCGGCCCTTTAAATTCAGGAACACTTTGAAAGTGTTTTGTTAAATTACTTGAAACCTTTACCAAAACCTAAATAGGGGCCTCAATCAGATATGTATTATGTGTGTTGTAACTTGCTTTCCAGAACCACTGTGAAAGCCCTGGCTATAGTTTTCTCAAAATTCAGACTAAACAAGACCTATATGGAGGTATTTTTCTATCTTTAATCTTTAATTGTTTGCTTTGAGAGAAAGATTTCTGGTTTTCACGCTCAAATATCATCTTACTCTCTCTTAAAACTCTGCTATCACACTCAGAAAGTCCCTCTTGCTTTCAAATATATTGTTTTTCCTTTCCAAACTGCTCTCAGACTTTGTCTGTTTTCCTCACACTGAGACACATTCTCTGCTCTCAAAACTTCTGCTCTTGGATATTTTTTCCTCTCTCTTGGGTTGCTGAAAGAGCTGTCTGTCAATCCTCCTCCAGCCAATAGAATACGAGATAATTTGAGCAAAAAAAAAAAAAATTGTATATAAAAAGAATGGCTCACAAATGAACGACTCACAGCTGTGAATCGGTTCCCATCGTTCATTTAAAAGAGTCGTTCAAAAGAATCGATTTGTTCATGAACGTCACATCTCTACTACTAGAGCTTTAAATAAATTTATCTAAGTGAACTGAAAAAGTCCTAAAAACACATCTGTGTTGATAGCAGTGTAGTAGAGACTGGTAGTGAATTTACTGTAAAATAAATGATCTTTTATTGCAGTTTTATGGATAGAACATGATCTAGTAAGAATACAGGAAAATTAAAGCACATACCAACAAGTCAGTAGAGCCACGGAGTGATGCCCAGGTCGCGGTCCAGCTGAACGATAATGAAATTACTTTTCAACCGCATTTCCTCCTGATGGGAAACTCTTCGTCATCCAGGATCTCTCTCAGATATTGGTCGTTTACTCCGAAGTTTGCGGCCCTGGTTCTTCACCTGCTCCTTTTGTTTGAAGCTGACGAACTTTCACTATGGGTCGATCATGTTTGAACATGCAAGAGCCGTTTTTCAATACATACTTGTCTGCATAGATACCTACGCTTGTCTGTACTTGTGTACTAGCCTTTGTGCTGGGTTGGCGTGGCCCACGGTGGCTTTGCCTGTGGCAGTCAGGCTCTGTCAGGTTCCTGGGCGGGGTTCTGCTGGGGGTGATGGGTGGCCCTTGGACCTGTGTCGCGCCAGGGTGCTCCAGTCTGGGGGCCCCTCTGCTCTGGTCTGAGTGGGCCGCTGCTCTGTCGGCTTTGGCTGTCCTGGGCTTGGTGCTCTGTGGACCTGCTGGGCCTTTGGGGCCTCAGGCTTCTGGGTGCGGCGCGATCACGGCCCCCTTTGCAAGCACACATTTCCTCCTTGTTGCATGGCCTCACACGCACAATCACACGTGCATGCTCACAAACGTGCTCGTCTCTCCATCTGCTTCTGACTAAATGTTGCTGATGTTTGTGTGTACGTTTCTCTGCAGGTACGTTTGATGTCTACTGTACTTTTTCATATCATCATTATGTACTGTGGTAGTTTTAATTGTTTTTTGTGGTGTGTTTTAGGCAGCCTAGACAACTGTTATTTCCACATTTTAATCCTGTCCTTTTCTCCTTTTTCCCCCCTCTTCCTTTATCTCCCTGTCAGGTTTGGCACTGACATATAAAGACCAAAGAAAATAAGATTACAATAAAAATAATAAAAATATCAAAGGCAGCCATGTATATATCATGTCTCCCTTGATAGAGCAAATCTGTCAAGCAAAATATGGCACACAGACCACCGTTCTGTATGTTAGGATGCTGGACAGGACAGGGTTTAAAAAAAAAAAAATTAGACCAAAAATTAGACACATGAACACATTGAAAAGATTTGAAAAAAGATTGTTATGTTCAGATTGTAATTCATTAATTGATTATCATCTTAGGAGATTGTAATTCCTAAATATTTTACCATTTTTATAAAATTCAGAGGTTAAGTCATCATTACTGGATGATTTATAGTTTTTTTTTTGCTCTTTGATGTTTGTAAAAACATTTTCTGCAATCATTTTTGCTGCTTTTGGTTCTTTAATTGTTTCTAAAATGTTAGAGTTTTTGGTAGGGGTTAGAAAGTTGATAAAGTTTTGCATAAAAGTCTTTAAAGTATTTCGTTATGAGGTTATTGTCTTTGCAAAATGTGTCATTTATTTTCTATTTGGTTATACTGCTTATATCAGCATTCCTTTTTTTCTAAACTAAAAAAAGTATTTAGTATTTCTTTCTCCTTCCTCTAACCATTTGTCCAAGAGCAAATAAAAGCTCCCTTAGCCCTCTCTGGACTTCATTGTTTAGGTTCTGAACTGAGGTAAGCTCAGATATGTCTTTAATTAATTGGTTGATTCTAGATTATTTCACCAAAACCTTTTTTTAAAAAAAATAGTTTTCTAAGTTCAGAGTGCTTTCCATATTCTTTTCTTACAAAAGCATTCTGCCAGAACTTTTTAATAAGACTGTCCATATTTGACATCAGCTCGTTATCATTAAGATGAGAGTTGTTTAAATTCCTTCTGTTCTCTAGAATGTTAAGTTTTAGTTTCATCATTTTGTGATCAGTCATGATAGAAGGGTAGATTTCAACTTCACAGATGTGTGGCTCAAGTTCTGTTGAGATTAGCCAAAAATAAGTCTTCGATTGTGATGTAAAGCTTTTCTTTGCCCAAGTGGACTGTATATTTGTTTTGTTCTGGTGCCTCTAGATATCTAAAAATTGCAGGCGATTGCAGAAATGAACTAGTTTATTTTAAGCATTTGTGGTTTGAGGTGGGTGTCTGTCGCAGGAGTTAGCCCAGACCATGTTAAAAAACACCTTCAACAATTTTGGCCAAAGGGAATTTCTGTAATAGAGTTGTGGTTGTTTCCTCTAATTCTTCAAGCATTAATAAGTTATATGTGAAAGAGTTATAACCAATATACTGCCCAATTAAATATTTTCTCACTTCATTACCTGCATCGCGTCATGTTTAATCAGGCTGCGCAGTACATAAGTTGTCCACAAGGTGGCAGTGTTTTACTGTGTACATGTTGAAATAATTTCTGACATTGGCCTTCATAATGAGTAATTAGGGTTTTCTATCCTATCAACAACACATTCAGTGTGATGCAGAAGTGTCACAGCACTGCAGAGGTTCTGCAGTGTTTATGGGGAAGTAATGTCATAAATCAGCCTTTAATAGTTTCTGATTTCAATCAGAAATCTTGGACTTTTGGCTTGAGATGCGACTTTGTGCCAGTTTTTCTTTTTCCTTACAGAACCTAAGTTGAGTGAATAAATAAATTAACTGGAAAGTGTTATTTTAAGTTGTTAAATGTATGACTGTTATTTTTAGAATAAATTATCTGACACTGTCTGCAGAACTATGGCTGTTTAGATGAAATGATAGTAAATCTAGTAGGATAGTAAAATGGCTTTTCTGTGATTATGTGCAGAAGTAAGGCATTTGGTTTTTAGTCCAGATGGAGTAGATTGTGGCAGACCTGCTGTGTTCCACTGAGGGCCACACATGACCCTTTTCTGTTAAATGGGCCTTTATAAATAGATGAGATATGTTTCCATTGCTCTGATCCAACTTGTATGTACACCAGTTGAAGCCCTTCGGACACCCCAGCATCCAATCATTTTCTTTTATACTGCCTTTAGCGCCCAATCGGAGCCCTTTGGATTACTTCATCATCATATCAGACTGCTCTAAATAACTACAGCAAATCAGATGCGTGATGAGGGTTGCGTCATACCCGATGGTTCTTGCTCCTGGATCAGCTGGTGAATGTGATGAGTAGAGGGGCTGCCCTTGACCTAGACAACTTTGAAACTGCAATGGTTCAGTTCTAACATGATGATTATTTGCTGTCTTGACAGCAGATTTTAGTGTGGCCGATCAAAAGCCCATCTGCTCTCTTTTAAGCAGCGGAGATTTGAGGAGAGATCATTTTTTAATTGTTTCACCAGAGCTTTATGGCAGCACAAGACACAGCTACTACAAAGAATTAAAGCTAAAGCCACCACCAAGATTCTCTCGCTCAGCTCAAAAGCTAATCAAGATCATGGTAAATCCAAATTCCCGTCACACTGGCTGTATGAGGCTTTACAGTTCAGTGAGTGATTGAGAGGGACGGAAATTGAGTCCACATGTTCTCTAATAGTCTGCCACAGAGTGAAGTCACTAATTCAACAGGATTCCATGCACCATGCACAACTTCATTAACATTAAATAATGGAAAAAAAACACTGCAACATATCAGTGACATGAGTGTCTTGTCACAATTCAGTCCAGCTTGTTATACTTTTAAAGTTGCCTTTGTGAAAAGGGAATCTTTTTATAGGTTTAGTGTGAAGACAGTTCTGCATCAATGGAAAGAATGCCCACTGTGCTCTACTGAAGGCCACTGATAAGAGCCTTCAGCTATGCGTTTAGTAGCCTGGACTATCTGCAACATACTTCATGTAATCCTCTTTGGACTTTACACCAGGAACAGAGTTACTAATTCACTGACACTGTGTAATTATACTTTGATTCATTCACCAAATGAACTTTGAACAAAGAGAGGTAGTCACAGCTGCAAGCAGGGTGCAAGTTGAACATTTTCTACTTGTTCCTTATAGTCAAGTACTAAAAACTAATAGAAGAGCACACAGATCTAGTTCATGATGTTGACAATCTTTCATAAAAAGACAAACTACTCACACAAAATGCCCTATTCCTTTAACATTTGGATGTCTAAACTGGTTTATCAAATTCAATGTTTTTTTTCCATATACTATAAAAAATGCTCTGTAAAACTAGTTTTACTATACACAACAGGAAGCAAAAGATGTTTAGAAAGTTATAGCAGACTATGGACTGGTTGGACACTGATCTATTGCAGCATCACATGAAAATCACAGATCACATGGGCTGACAACAGGGGTGCCTCAGGGCTCGGTGCTTGGCCCTCTTATTTTTCATTATACACCTCCTCACTCGGTGCAATCATTAGCTCTCATGGCTTCTCCTACCACTGCTATGTAGATGACAGCCTTTCCTTTCACACCTGGTGACACAACAGTCTCAATGTGAATATCAGCATGCCTTGCTGATATCGCCGCATGAATGAAGGATCGCCACCTTCAGCTAAATCTGTCCAAGACCGAGCTTATTGTCTTTCCAGCCAATCCTTCCTCACTGCCACAGATAAGCGTGCATCTTGACTCTATCATGCTTGTGCCTACGTCTTCTACCAGGAATAAAATCAGCTGACCTTTAAGGACCATGTTGCCTCGGTTGCGCGATCTTGCTGATTTGATCTCTACAACATCAGGAGGATCAGACCCTACCTGGCTGAACACATGGCCCAGCTCCTTGTCCAGGCTTTGGTCATTTCACGCATTGACTACTGCAACTCCTTACTGGCTGGCCTGCCTGCATGCTCAGTTAAACCTCTGCAGATGATCCAGAACGCAGCAGCATGTCTGGTCTTCAACCAGCCCAAAAGAGCTCATGTCACTCCGCTGCTAATCGCTCTTTACTAGCTTCCAGTTGCAGCGCATCAGATTCAAAGCTCTGCTTCTGGCTTACAAAACAATAACCCAAACAGCTCCGGTTTACCTCCACACCTTAATCCAGAGCTACACTCCCTCTCCACAGTTACACTCTGCCAGTGAAAAACGCCCAGTGCTCCCACCACAAGGTGGCGCCACAACAGTAGATAGATTCTTTTCCTCTGTTGTGCCCCGGTGGTGGAACGATCTACCAAACTCCATCCGATCCGCAGAGTCCTTATCAATAAAAAAATAAAATACAAATTCCAAAGTAAAAGTTCTGGGCCCATAAAAGAGGTCAACTAAACAGAAAAACAACATAAAGAACTGAAAACTAACTAACCTAACAAAGTGACACACAAGGGAAACTATATACACTGGCTGATCAAACCATTTTGATACAGGAGGGAAAAACACAACTATCTTCAACTAACTTAATAAACTTAACTAATTCCCGACAGAACTTAAACAATTTAGACTCTTAACTCATTAGGGAAACAGAAATCTAAATAATCATAATTCTGCATAAAGAATAAACAAAGTAATACAAAACAATATAATATCTAAACCCCTCTCCCACTATCTTGTTGTGAGATGGATGAGTCCAATTAGGCTGCAGCCTGGTCAAAGGAGATCCAACTCAGCTGGGACTCTCTTAGCAGGCTTGGGCCTCCCACACAGCAACTTCCCCAGGAACTGGTAAATCAAAGAAAATGAATATTAACTGAAAATAAACCAAATTAACAAGGTGACAAGAATGAGTCAACTAAAAGTGTGCACCCAATTAGTTTACCACCCCAGCCAAGCCTGCTAATACAAATGTGAAATATAAAAGAAATGGTAAGTAATACAAATAAAGTGTGTATTGAATTAACTTAAATAAAGAAAAAAGGTTGCAAGACCGGGTTTAATGTGTGTGGCTGCCTAGGCGGCCATCACAGCACTTTTCATACACAAGTATCTCAAAGTCCTTTACATAATAAAATGCACACAAAAATACTGTTTGCAAATGAAAAAAGAAATAGAAAAGAGCAAATAAAAATCCACAGCTACTCTTTCTCTCTCTCAAACACACACAAACTCCAAACTCTCAGAGCCACCCTACATGCAAAAATAGCTTTCCAAAATGACAGTGACAAACTGGTTAATTTATTTTTCAGCACAATGTGCTTTATGGCATAAAAAAGTGAATACAGGGATGTTGTGGATTTTGTTTTGGATTAAGAAAATACATAATGGCTTAGTGTGCAAAGGCTTTAAAGTAGCACTGTGTAACCTTCTGACATCAAAAATATGCGTTTTGACCTGTTATCATTGCAGAGAATCACGTTACAGCTGAGTTTCGTTTTCGTGCTTCGTCACACGTCAGCAACTGGATATCAACACATTTTGAACATGCACCATGGCTGATTCATCAGAGAAACGAAAGAGGGAATTATTGAAGAGAAGAAATAGAGAAAGTGACAGGGCATGAGTTAAGACAAGAGTCAACATTGGACTGATTTTTACCAACTTGATAGAGTTCAGAGAAGAAACAGGATGCAAGATGGAGGCTGAATCAGATGTTAGGGAAAGCCTCACTGAGGAAAGCAATGCAACTTTACTGTCCTACTCTTAAGCACGATGGTAGAAGGTATCATAAAGGTATCATAAAAGGGGAAGGGTAAGAAGGTTCATTTACATCACAGAAAACTATGGAGGCAAACATCACACAATCTTTAAAGAGGGTGTTCCTAAGTAATGGCCTTGCATTGTATCCAAACTTTTATCATTGTTTTTAATTTTATTTTCAAGTTAGAAATTTGTTAAGATTCCTTAAAAAAATATTTAAACTTTAATCTTTGGTGCTTGTTTATCTGTTGTCATACATACTGTCCACTAACACACGTACACTCTTATAGAAAACTGACACAGACAACAAGCATATGTAAATATCAGATAATAGTTCCCAGTTGATTTGGATTTCCATTTCAGAGGAATAACAAGGATGACAAAAAAAAAACAAACATTGGACTGTCTTTGTGTTATTTTTAGATGCATGACTCTCCAAGGGCATTCCAAATTCAAGTGATCATAGCTGGTATCTCCAGGGAATGCTGTCCTTCAGAGCTGGATTTAAAGGGTTATTACACACGGAGAACAAACACTGATGAGGAGCTGTAGCTTTGAGTGGCTTTATTTTGGGATGCCCAGCAGCATTTGCTTTATGTAATTTTGGAATAGATTCATGTTACAAAAGGAAAATAGTTTGTTTGCTTTCAGCATTGTGGTGCATCAGCAAATAGCCCTTGTTTAGAAGCTATCCAAGTTATCTTAACATGACTGTTGGATTTGTGGTTTTATTTTTAATAGGTTGGATGTGTTTGGTTTATATTAGTGGGTCAGATGAGGTGTGGTTATTTTAGGAGCTCTGACATGTGGATACTGTTGAATGTGTTACATCTTTGACATGAGATCAAAAGCACAGATGATGGATGCTGTGCTTTAGAGATTTAGATTGGGGTCTATACTGAGTGCTGCCGTGGTTGGGTCACTGCTCTGTAGATGAGGACAATTTCTTTTATTTATTTAGCTCCTCAGGGGGGTGGGGGGAAATATTTATTGTTCTTGGTAGCGCAGTGCAGTGTCCCTACAGCTAGAAAGGATTCAGTGTCTTGGTCGATGATGCCTCAGCAGGAATGATGCAAAAAGTTCTCAGATTAAATTAGGATGGCTCCATGAGGAATAATAAAATTAATCCAAAGGTTTACGATGCTCTACACCCTGAAAAAGCTTCTCTGAAGAATAAAAAATGAAGGAGCCCTTGGTTTTATGTTTAAATCAATTGATTTTTAGTTATAAAACATGGAATCTGCTAGATTTAAATGCACCACATAGGTTTAAGGTTATGTTGGGTAGATGCCCATTTTGTTTGCGTCCTCAGTTCCAATAAAGATGAGAGACAAAGTAAGTGAGGGAAAACCATTTGTTACTACATTTTTTTTTTAAACTAGTGCAGCAGTCCTAAATTAACCATACTTGTATGACTTGATTTAACAATGTTAGCTGCATCTTATTTAGTGGTCAGCAGACACAGATAATAATGAGTTTGTCTGTGATTTGCCTTTTATTATTGTGCAGCTAATACAGCATAAATAAACATCTGTTTAAATTAAGCTTAAGAGCAGTCTTAATACATTTAATCCTGTTTATTGCTTTAAACAGTTTGTTAATTATTCATTTAACCTTATTTTGTGAAGATGACCCAAGGTTATTTAGGTGCTGGCCTTTGTCTAAGAAAGGCCATGTGAGTGTAGTTGGGCGTACGTGAAATTAACTTCATCTGATTTCAGTTATGTTTTCATTGAGTTAATTGTTCAGTCACATCAGTTTTCTTCATTGCAACATGCACATTAGTAAAATAAACACTCCATAGGAAGTGTTACATAGGAAGCTCTGCCTTCTTTTTGTTTAGTTTCAGTAGATATAAAGAAGGCACTAATTTACATTTCTTTATGAAACTGAAAGCATTTGTGCAAAAAATTGTGGAGTCAAGACTCATCGTGCTCAGTGATTTTAGTAGCTATTCTTTTCTACTACTTTCCTGCTTAAGACATTGCTCTGTCACCTACAGATGGATAGGATGAGATGTAAAATGCATGTTAAGAATTAGAACTAATGTAAATTTTTGGGTCTACATGTTACAAAAATGGTCATATAGTTACATAAATTTACATAATCATGGCTTTTACAAAGTGTTTTGTGTCATGTTAGATCAACACTGGCTGGCAGTAAAAAACAGCCTAGGCAAATCAACATCTCACGATTCACAAAAATGGATTGTGACTCTACAATGTTTAAGACACATGGACAAATATATGTTTTAAACCTTTTCTTTTGTGCCTGGGTTGAATGATAAGCAAGTACTCGTAACTGTTAGGGTAGGAAATTAGAAGCTGTCCACTCATTACATGGCTATTATGGCAAGGCTAGCTAGCTACTATCATTGTTAGCATGTCATGGCTAGTATCTAGCAAACCACTTGATTAGTACCACCTTGGCAGCCACAGAATTGGCTTCTTCTTTTCTAAATTCTCATCTGATTGGAACTATATGCAACACGATTTCGTCCCATATCCGGTACATTTCTGTCCAAATGCATAGTGTCACAAAGCACCACACACATATTAGCCTTTATCAGATCTTTGAACAGCTTGGAGAGCAAATGAAAACATTAAAATTAATTGTCTGTGGGTACTTTAGAGTCTTGCTTTACTGCTGATAAGCAAATAATAATTTGAGTGAAATTACTGTACATATCTGATGCATTAACACCTGGAATTAGTGAAAAACCTCCATTCCAAAAATCAATCTCTCCTCAGATAATGAATGACTGAATTCCCCGCATGTCTTCAGATTAAAGTGGTCTGTTAAACTGCAGGATTCCAGCAATCATGTTAGATTAAGAGCAATTTTGTTCAAACGGATGCAGTCAAAACCGTGGCAGAAATATCAGGGCTGATAAAGTAAGGATTAATTTTCACTGAGCTAAAACCTGATAAACGCAATCAGTTCAACATTTAAAAGTTGACCGTGTTTTAAGAAGTAAAATGTTTACCATTCAGTACTTCTATCTCTGTTTAGCGGAAGAACATGTCACAAAGTTAACATCAATACCCTGGGTGTTCAATAAATAAACTGGAAGCTTTAACCCATGTGAGTTCTGAAATTAGATTTTCTTAAATTCAATCTTTATGAAATTCTATTCAGAGTCACTTAAATGACATTAGAGCGAGTTTCAGTAGCAAACTGATGTTTTTTAGGTTGGTACTGTGCCTGAAAATCCATATCAGATAAACACTGCTCTTAGACATTAGCCTCTGGGGAAAAGCTAGTCCGAGGCTTTGCCACATAGCTGGCTATATCTGGAGAAGAAAGTAGGAGCAGAGAAAAGAGTGAAAGAGAGAATGTGTGTGAAGCTGCCAACAGCAGCAGAAGGGCCTCCAAAGTAAATGCAGCCGTTGGGGTAAATCCTTCCTTCATCCCTTTTCACTCCTAAAATGCTCCCCCTCCTCCTCATCTGTCTGCCTGTCTTACAACGAATACACATCTTTGAAATAATTAGAATTATACCAACAAAATAACAGGCTCCAAAACATTAGAATTGCTGGTAACGTCTTCTTTAAGGTAATCAATTATTATGGAATATTAGACCTCTTTGGAGGTTGACAGGAAGATGGCAGCCTGCTGTCTTTCTGTTTAGTAACAAGTGACACACAGAGACAAATATGTTTGTCATATTTGAAATATTCTGTAGACTGATTATACTCTGCTTTCTCCTGTATGAAGACATTTGGCAGCTGCATGCAGAAACCCAGTGTAGTATAAACTGAATCATGTAACATGCCCTGATGTCTGTAGGGGTTCGCACTTAAAGGCACTTCACAGTTTCCACAGCTATAAATAATGTCACCACCCAGAGACCCGGGGTCAGCTGGGTCCAGCCCAAATATATATGCAACTGCATAAACTGGGTGCAACTGGAACAACTTCCACTCAGAAAACATAGCAGACAAGGATTATGAGAACGCTTGTTTTGAAGAGACTTTGCAGGGGAATCCCTGTACAATGTACTGCAGATTGATTACATGCCTGCATCCATGGAAAGCTCCATTAAGGCTTCATTTATTAACAGGCTGTTGGTTAGCTAAAGTTCTACTTGGCACCATTTTTTCACATAGTCAATAATGAGATCTTTTTAAATACTCTGTGAGATCCTAAACTGGTTTTCTTTATGTATCTGGCAGGAACTTGAGTGTGATTTCAAATCACATCATATCTGAGTATAGAGCTGTCATGTTGAGTTCCTCAGGGCTTCCCTTTGGGACCTTTTTTTATTTCCCTTATATGTTCTTTATTTAGGTTAGATAATTCAGCAATTCAATGATGTTTCTTTTATGCTGATGATATTCAGCTCTATTCATTTAAACCATTTATGGTCCACACATTGTCCCCCTAAGTAAACTGCCTGACAAGCATTAAGCAGTAGTTGAACAACAACTTTCTTCAGTTAAATTTTGGCAAAAAAACAAAACCTTTATTTGTTGCACCAGACAGCATCATCTCTGAGATTAAATAGCAACTGGGTGATAGTTTAGTTTTCATTCCTAGAAGGTAAATTTACTAAAAAAAAAAAAAAGGCAACTCTATCAAGGTCTACAGTACAGAAAGCTTTAGTGCTAATTCTCAAAAATACTTTCATCCTTTTTTTTTTGTTTGTTTGTTTTGGCTGCTGACCTCCCTTTAGGACTGCATATGTCTACAAACCTTATTCCATTTTGCAAACAAGCACTCAGTCTATTGTGTGTGTGCAAAACCAATACTTTAAATAGACAGGGAATACAATGTGAAGTTTGTACATGCACACACACATGTGAAAACAGTGGCTTGAGGGTGCAAAATGGGAGTTCAGATGTTCCCCAAAATAATGAGTTATTCTTTGGGGTCTGCGAACAAAAACTACAAGTTTTAGGACAACAACAAAACAATTGTAAAGTTTCTGATTCTCTGTTGCTCTGTTTGCTCTGTACTTACATTTGCAGTCATTAAACAACAAACTCCTGACTTTTGATAGACATCATCTGCATTATTTTTTTTTTCTTTTTTTTTTTTTTGGCCAGCTTTGTTTTTTTACCCAATTTATTTCTTAAATCAGTCAAGTTTCTTCCCTCCCTCTGCAGCTTCCTCTTTTTCTTGCCTAGTCGGAGCTGTGTGGTATTTAACCATGTAAGGCTACAAAGCTCAACCACTCCGGGGATAAAAAAAAAAAAAAAAAAGGGAAAAGAAGAAAAAAGAGGGAAACTATTTTCTTGTTTAAACTGTTTTTCTCATTATCTTGTAACTAGATAAAAAGGCCGTGCTTTCTCAAGAAAGAAAATGTCATTTTGAAAGGAATTTTTTCTTTTAACAAGTTTATGATCACCTGTGAATGACTTTATTATTTTAAACCTCTGATGAAAGCAACAGCTTTAGTTTCAGGAGTGCAGCGTTTACGCTTCCACATCTGGAGGCCGTCCAGTACAGCCCCAGCCTGATGTGACCACTGAGCTCCTCAGATGAACCCCAGAGCTGGTAATGACTTTAAATTTGCCTAACTAGATTTATCTGGCCAGTCTTACTATGACATTACCCATCAGTCACATGCATACTTCTCTAACCCTGTATCATCCACAGTGCTGATAAGCTAAAATGATATGATTTATGTATAAAGAGGAAGGACAGGCTGAAGGCTGTGTTACACCTCAATTTGTCATAGAACCAAGTTCAAGCTGGTCCTCACCCAGTATCCTGCTTTGCTGTTGGGTTAGTGTTGGGCATAAAAACTATGATTAACATTAGATAATAATAAACGCAAGGATAAACTTAAATAAACAGTGTATGAGGTTACAGGCCTGAATGCTACACTTTAAATAAGATACTTCTGTATATAACACATGACCATAATTCTGCATTTTGGGCCTGTGGACGAAGAACTTCTTAAGAGCCCCAGTCAGCTCTAACTAAGGACATTTTCAGTCCAGAACTTTACAAAAAAAATGCAAAGTTCTGAGTTTTTCATTCATCCTTTAGTACATTTTTGCTTTTTTTTTTAGATCAAAACAAATTTGTACTAGTGGACATTGAGAGGTGGTTCACTTTCTAGAACTTAAATTTGAATTGCCCAAACAAAAGATGGCAGTCATGAAACCAAAACTTTGATGGTGGCTCTAACACAATGGTCTTCCATCGCAATGTGAGAGTTTTAAAGACGGCCGTTGAAATGGTTTTGCAACACAAGACAGATGGAAAAAAAAAAATCTCAACAACCTGATCTGTGTGACTGTTTTTCCACAACCCGAGTCAACTTAGAAAGGCTGAGAAAACATCTTCCACATCATTACACCGCCACCACCAGTCTGAAGAGTTGATACAAGACAGGACGGGTCCATGCTTTCTATTTCCTGGAAATCTAAATAAAGTATATCAGGAAGTAAAATGGCTTAAATAAGGTAACTCAGTCAATTCTGTAACAAATCTTTTATTCATTCTATGTGTCTGTGTTGTACACAGAACATTTTTCTTTCATCTCAGCAGATATGCTTATTTTATTCAACTGCTAATAATATATAATAAATTATGTCAAATCATACTCTACAAATTTTCTTGAACCATCTGGATTGTCTCCGAGAGGAAGGGCAAAAGCTTTATCTTATCTTTGGAAAACAACTGTTGTCATTAAAAAAAATCTGTCCTGTGAGCTCAGACTGTTTTAAGTGTGTATCCAAGACACAGGAGCGGTTAGCAATAACAATAGAACTGACCGGCCTGTACGTGACTGACAGCATGTTTACATCCTGATCCTCCATATAAGGCAGATGTGATGCTTTCTGGGCCTCATTAGGGGGGTTATTTTTACTTTTTCCAGACTTTTTTTTAACTCTTTCTCTCTTCTTTTCCCTCGTAGTGATGGATGCTGACCAGGACTTCTCACACATCCAAATGCATGCACAAAGCAAACTCAAACGCCACATTTTCAATCTAAAGTCAAACAATTTGGGGGGAAAAAAATTAGATATGATAGATTTCACAAGCATTACTGTGATACACATTTAGATAACAAAGCAGCTTAAATTAATTCATTTTGTCCTTGCTGCCTCAAGAGTATCTGTATCCCAAAGGATCAATTTCCAGGCTATTCATTGGTGGGATCACAGTCAAACTGTATATTTAGAAGTGCCATCAGCTGTTCGTAGGTAACGTGCTCGCTCTGTGTGTCCATCAGGCTGCCAGGATGATGAAGACAATGGAGCGGTCCAGCTGTGATATTTGATTGTGGGCCAGATTGCAAGCGATCTCTGTGATACGTAAGCTCTCTCAGCTAGCACGTCATAAACGCTTTGAACAAAGGATGAAGAATCTCAACATAGTGACCCACTCAGTAAGATTGCAGCATTGGAGGAAATAAAGAGAAAGGGATGAAAGCAAAACTGCTTTTTTGTTGTTGAATTTGATGCTTTCCTGTCCCAGCTAGCCAAGCTCCTGAAGCCCATTTAATGTTTCTGTCTGTCCTGAAAAATGTCTAAAGAATATTATGTTTAAAGCAAAATATAAAGTTCCACCACAAGCTCTGGATGTTTATCTGTCATATATGTTGGTTTCTTCATTATTTTCTCCAGTAAAGTTTGTCACCATGCTTTCCCTCATACTTATTTCTACATGCAAGCTCATATACAAGAAGTTCATTTCTTCCTGAATCCTGTGCAAAACGGCAACTTCTGTTATTTTTCTCTCTGGAATTTGTCTCAAATATGTTTAAAAATGCTATATTTTCTGCTGGATTTCAGAGAAAGACCATACTCTGTGTCAGGACGTAGAATGAGCCTAATAGCTTGCAGGCTAACATACCTCTAGCCTTACAAGCTAATCGCTAAGTTTTTAACACTTTCAAGTGAAATCTTTACGACTGAATGTAGCTAACACTAATATCCAAAGGATGAGAATCAGACAAAGTGTATTCAAAGTGGTTTGTGCATCTTTTCTTTCACAAATATGGTTAGCAAACAACTGACCTTGTTTTAGCTTGCATCTCATTCTGTTTTATTAGTATTATGTCCAACTAATCATATGCAAAGATTATTTAAAACTAGGAAAATTAGCCTCTCTCACTGCTGCAGCCAGGTTTCTTTGTAAACTTTGTAAATCAGCATGTGGTTCAATTTATAAGAGTATTTGGGGAAGCTACACCGAAGCTATGCACACATGACCATGTATTTGATTTACAGTAGTTTGCAGAGGTTTGGAGATTCTCCTTCCAAGTCTCCTGAAAAGAAACATCCATGTTGTTTTTCTGCTTTTATCTGTTGTTTTTGTGAATGAGATCCAGATGCACATGAAGTAAGCTGCACTTGCTGGTGGATTCTTACAGATTCAGGAGGCACAGGCCTCTCACATAAGGACACATGCAAACCAAATAATAGCCGCTGAAGGTCTTCATTAACAGCAGTATCAGATCGTTTAATCTGGGACTTAAACCTGCATAAAATCTTTCAGTTTTACCAGCTTATATGTGGTCTGTTTTCAATTCAAAGTTTAGGATTTTGCAAACATCAAATACACTTTTTTGTCATATGTGGTATGAATTTTAAGTTGAGGCTGCATATATAATTCAGCAGATCAGATACAAACTCGGTATCCCCATTCTCCTAAAATCTTTGCTGGGATGTCCTGCCTCTTTCCCTCCTCCTCTCTCCCTCTCACAGTGCGTTTACAGCCTCAGAGAGCACTGCATATCTGACATTTCTCTCTCAAACTCCAACCAGCTCTCTGCTCATCTGCAAGGTAAGAATCAGCATCTTCTACACACTAATCTGCTCCCTGATTGTGTTTTCATGCTAGAAAAGCTGATTAAGAGATCAAAAAATGTTTACAGATGGCAAACACAAGATAGAAATGCTTAAATCTTACAGTCAGATCAGTACACTGATGATAGATTAATTAGAAAATGTGAATTTTGCTGAAATTACGCAACCACTGTGAGACATCTATCCTTGATGGTAAAAAGAGACTCTGCCTAATGTTTAGAAGTTGGGGAGAAGTGTATGAATTACTGCTCTTATAAAAAAGTCATTGTTCACATACAGTAAACACAACTCTGAAGAGGAGCAGGGGGGAATGGAAACAGGACTAAACCTCCCAGAGGGATAAACACTCACTTCTTACATTCCCTTCCCAAGCACATGATTTTATTTTGTTGTTTAAGTGCTGAGGAACCAAATCAGCTGAATCTAATCACTGATTTCGTAATAAGATTTCACAGCAGTAAATGTGAGTGAATTATATTGGCCTTTATGACTGTGGACAACATCGTTCTAATTTAGTATAAACTAGATGTGACTTTTAATGATAGAAGTAGTTGTAAAGGGAACAAAACGTGGAAAAATGCTGGAATAAGAAGGATCATTGAGCTTTAGTATACTAAACAAAGCAAAGAAAATTGCTTAAAATTTTTCATGTCATTAACTTAGCAAGACGTTTTAACACTAACAATCTTTATGATTTAAACTGTACAGAAAAAGCCCCATGTTATAGTTTTTGTTAAATACAAGATTATTTATGTTTATATCAGAGGTTATATCATGAAAACCATCTTAAAATAGTTGGATTATGACTTTTACACCAAAATTTAGTTTTTTTTTTTTTTTTCTTTTTTTTTTTTTTTAGTTTAATACATGTGTTTTCTGATCCATTTTTTAATTCTGGTGTGAAGAACTGGCTCACAACAGCTTTAATAACATGTGTGGTTGGCAGTGAACGTGCCCCAATTTAAATAATAGGTCAGAATCAGCATCCAAAGTATCTGTTCAACCTACATTTCACTGCTGCATGTCACAAGGGTGTGCTAAAGTTACTTATTTGGACAAAGTTCTAGAGGCGTCAGACTGGAAGAATACATGTTTTAAATGTTTAAATAAGTGTGTATAGACTAATTCTAAGATAACAGCTACTGATTAAAGTCCCACCTGTTGAATGACAGGCCTTTTAAAGTCATCAGATCACTCCAAACAAACCATCCATCCATCTCTGCTGCCATCGGGTTAGAGGGTCACACCCTGGACGAGTTGCCACTTTTTGGACTGAGGAATGAAGCTGGAGAACACACATGAACAGAAAGAATATACAAATCACAGAGAAAGGCCAAGATTCAAAGCAGGAACTTTCTTACAGTGAGTCAACAGTGAGCCACCAAATCTCTCCAAAGCATTTGGTATAAAAGTATTTTAGGATTACACCTAAATAATGTGAAACTTTGCTGTGAGGAACGCTCATATCTAATCACATGACCCTATTCAGCTCCCATATCTTAATGAATTGTCTCAAATATTTGAAAAATGACACATCAAGTGGGATTACAGCTATCACATTAAAATTAGAAAATAGAGAAACTAATTAAGAGAAAATTAAAGACTGCAACAGTGTGTACTTCTCGTTTCCCAGTAATCTCACTGACCTTCGTGATAATCAGCTGGTTTTCAGTTCCTTCTCTTAACATGGCCCCATTGCTTTTAAAGGTGAGGCTCATTTTAGAGAAATGAAAACAGAGAATGAGACGAGATTATGTGTGAGGTGTGAAATTAAAACTATAGAAAATCATGAAAAAAAAAAAAAAAAAAAACAGAATTAAAACACTCCCTTAACCCTTTACGGTACTGTTCAACTGTTTGGTAGAAATTTTAATCAATGCATCTCAGTAAAGGAAAAAAAATTTGTAAAATTCTAATGGAAAGCTTGAAAATATTCAGTTTTGTTATAAAACATAAATTAACCTTTACTATAGCCTTTGGACTTAAACCCTGGCTTATACTGTACATTCCCTTGGCTTTTCAGAGCCTAAATGTAATGCACCCTAATTTTTACCTTCCCAACATGGAAGCTAGACCCAACATGGCTACCCAGCATGACACAGTGACCTCTAAGCCCCCTAACCTCTGCAGTTGCTGCTATTTGTCCACTAACCAAGCACTGCTTGGCTCTGACAGAACATTGTGTTTGGTCCTGCGAGATGTGAGACGTACAAACAGAGGAGCAAGTGAAGACAAGGAAATTGTTTGTTGAAAAATGAAAATAGCTGCTCTAGTGCAAGGGGCATACAATTGACAGATGTAAGCAACATGTGTTATGGACTCATGAATTTCAAAAATCCAACTAGATGGAGAAAAGCCTCAGCATGTTTACTATCAACAAATAAATTTTTCACTCATTGCTTCTTGTAGAAATGAGAGTTAATTGCACATCAGGCTGTTTTCTAGCATTACACGGCTGTCAGTCAGCACTCTGCATGGATTGATGCAAAGGAACAAAGCTGGCCAAAGTCTCACAAAAAGCCGGCACTAATTGACATTTATTGCTTTAGATCTCGTTTGATCTGACGAGGCCAATAAATTAAATACTCTTCTTATGTGACTCTGGGGTTTATTGTTTTTGTATAAGCCAACACAGCTGAGTGGGGAAGCCTCTTCTCCTCTGCCTTTCACTGCTATTACTCACATGGCCACCAGATGGCGACAGTGCAAACTCCAAAATGAAAATGACTGAACTTGCAGGACTTCCCACATGAAAATATGTGTAAGACAGGTGGCTTTAAAGATCAACAATAATTGAAGGGCATTTAAAGCTATGGATCAAACCAGCTAGACTGAATCACAGCAGTTATGTTGTGAGTCAGGGATTCAGAGGACATCCTCTGCCAAGGCAGATGCTATATTTTGCAACTGAACCTTTTTGCGCCCTCTGCCCCAGTTTTTAGGCCCCTGCTCAAAAACTGCATACTCGTAATGAAATGACTTTATCTCTGCAACCACAAGGTCTATTTGAATAATTCAGAGTCATAGTAAAGGGAACCCTTTTGATATTTGTTATGATGTGTAAATATCAGTATGTGTTAGTGGTGAAGAATAAATGAAGATGGCACATAGCACAAAGGAAAAAAGTTTAAGGCTTGCCTAAAAAAACCAAAATAAACAAACTCTTTGAGGATCCCCAACTGACTGTAGTTGAGGTTTTAAACGGTTAAACAACATCTATCAGGATCTCCATCAACTTTAACAGGCTTCTTTTAATTCTTCAGTGACTTCTGTAAAATTTGGCTTGATAGATGTAATTGAATCGTGCTTAAAGATGAATAAATGAAAGGACATATTAGACACGCAGACCTTGCTGAGTCAAGAACTATGCATCCTGGATCCACACCTGTATTTGGCAGTCCTTAGATGCACCTGTGGTGTGAAGAATAAAAATGTAATTAAAATCAAACAGTCCTTCCCGAAAACAAAGTTTTCATTGTGACTGAATTTGCA
This sequence comes from Melanotaenia boesemani, assembly GCF_017639745.1. NCBI lineage: Eukaryota > Metazoa > Chordata > Actinopteri > Atheriniformes > Melanotaeniidae > Melanotaenia > Melanotaenia boesemani. The sequence goes on from NC_055705.1 coordinate 15,274,245, forward strand.
GCCTGTCTTTACAGCCTGTTTTTAGGATGTATCACTTTACTCCAGTTCATTAACCCTGTAGTTAGCATACCGGTGCTCACACAGAGTAAATGAACTATCCCATGGGCTACAAGCATGTGTGTGTGTTAGAGGTGTTAACATGTCAGGTGATAATGGGTGACTCAGAGGCAGATTAGGGGTGGAGGAAAATGAGAGGGAAATGATAAAAATAGATGTGCTGAAAAGTGAGTAGAAGGCAGTGGGTTGTAGGTATGGCTGCCTTTATCTTTACTGAACCCACATGGAAGCCAGGAAACAAGACTTGAAAAGGGGCAGACTCAACCAGCTCTAACCAGTCTGCAAATTCTTCAACCCGTTTGTTTGTCAGGTTGTAATGAAAAATGAAAAGTCTGCTGGCATGACTTTCAGTCTTGTTAAAAATAGTAAAGTGTTTTGGCAAAAAGACTAATGCAAAAGTGTGGTAACCTTGTCAGTCTGATCCCAGGTAAGCCCCCAGATCAAATGACAAAAGGGATTTAACCAACTGTCGAGATTTGGCAGCAGCACACTGATGCTCTTATAATATCCTGATTACACTGGTGAAAACACTTGATCATCTATTCCTTTAACTCCTGAAGCAGCTATCATTTTCTCCCTCTAAATATCTGTTCCACAACAAAGCTCCTACACATTGTGGTTTTGACATTTGTGCTGCTGCCACTCCGGCTAGAGTCGAGCTTAACACATCATCAGACCTCAGCTGGCGCCTCTGAGCAGCTCTGTTATCATCACACCATGTACTGTGATATAGAAAGGTCACAAATCTCAACCTGGAGTCATCAGTGTAGGTGTGTGTGTGTGTGCTGTTTACTTGTCATTTGAAAATATGAGAGAAAAATGATTTAACAGGGAATTTTGTTGTTTTCTTTTCCCGAATCTACAGAAGTGAAGAAGAGGAGTGAGAAGAAGAAAAGAGATTGTTACCTGTGACGTCATTGCTCATCTCCAATCGACAGCAATTTGACTCTCGGCTCCCAGTTTCAGTCCATCAAAATCTAACCAGCAGCTGCCTCCATGGAGCGCGTTCAGCACATGACCAAGTCGGCCATCCGCCGAGCGTCTCAGATAGAGGTGACTCCACAAGCCAAGAGGAACCTGCAGGAGTTGTTTGTCAACTTCACCCTCATCCTCATCTGCCTTCTTCTCATCTACATCATTGTCCTGCTGAGCAGTTGAGGGCAGCAGAGTCACATGGAGGGAAAGTTTGGCCTGGCTGTTCGGTTTTACTGATATTTTAGAAAGCAATAACATCATCCACCCCCATGTATCAGTGTAACCCTGTTTGCAAGCAGCCATGAAGAAGCTGGATGGAGCTCAAAGGCCAAACGCTTTCAATTCATGCAGATTTCAAGCACAACAGTGTTTTGTTTTTTTTTTTCTTTTTCTTTGTACGCGGATCAGGGATCGGCTTCCCTGCCACTCTTTCTCAAGGGAATGATCAAAAGTGACCCTCCTTCTGCTGTTTAAACATCACTGATATGCTATATGTACGTGTATTTCTCCTTGTAAGCATTTCTAAATTTAATGTGATACTAAAACCAGTGCATCACTGTTTTGTTTAACTTCAATTTCCCATGAGCCATGTTGCTTCCTGCAGCCAACACACCCACAGCAAAAACATTAAACACACTGGAAATGATCTTTTTTTTTCATCCTATTAGTTCTTTTACTCCCGTTTTAGTCCACTACAGTCATAAAACCTCATACAGTCACATCAGGCTTTTTTAAACTCCAGTGCTGCTATCTTGTTGGTTATTAGTGTGAGAATTCATCAAAAGGAAATAAGGACAGGAAAGCAGTTAACACTGTGGTTGGAAGTAAACGGTAGTAAGAGGCCCCAAAATACACCATTTCTGCCTTAGCTGCCCTTAAAAAGCAAACCTTTATACTTTTCTAATGATACAATATATAACTTACAGCTGGACACGATCTTTAGCACTGATGTACATTAATGACCCTTTTCCACCATTATCTACTCGCCTTCACTCGACTCTGTATTTAGGAGTTCCCATTAGGCAGAAGCACCTGGTACCAGGTACTTTTTTGGTACTTACTCGGTCAGGTAATAGTCGAGTTAAGCTGAGCAGACTCACAAAAAACTCACATTTCTTCCATTTTGTCTTATTTAACCTACAGCATACAATAAATATAAAACATTAAATTTAATTTAGGTACTTAAAGTTTTTTTTTTCATTCAGAGATCAAACTGTTTGAGGATGTTGAGGGCAGACAAGGAGCTTTGAATACACATTTCTGTTATTTGCCTGACATACTGTGGAATCTGACATCTGCAGTATGGATTGTGAATTAAAGCTCAGTTTTGCATGTTGTGAGGTCACCATAATTTTTACTTAAGCCATTTAAGATACTTGATAGCAAATATGAAGCTTATGCATCGTGTTTTGTGTTATATATTGCAAGCACATCTTTAGGCAACACTGGCAAAGAAAATAAAATTTTAGTCCACAAGAATTAGACTGAAATCAGATTTTTTTAGAAGATTTTAACAACTTTGAATGCTGTGTCTGTTACTGTGTATGATTTTGTGAAAATAGAAAGTATATCTACATATATCCTTACTCAAAGAAGTATTTAAACGTGTGTTCCTTATAAGTTTGAAAGATTGTACCAACTCATTTTCAAACTGTCCAATACCAAATAAACTGCATGTAAATACATTTGCAGTTGCTTCTCCTTTTTCTTTGCATTGCACTTTGTCTTGATACACTCTAGCTTTGCATATTTTAAACAATAAATCTGTATTAAATGCACATATGCAGGCCATGACTGTAATATCCTGTTTGATCAGTCAGTGCTATGCAGTGTTATTTAGCTGATGCCATTTTTTTAAATCAGCACAACAGCATCTCCTCTCCGGTAGAGGAAAAATCTACCATCAGTAACATGCTGAGGGCACTTCTATTACCAATATAAGCTTTTATGTAAGAATTCCGTCTTTATACAAGAATTATCCACCATAAAGGGCTGAATATTAGAAGTCTTTACAATTTTAATATGAAGAACAGTGGTGATCTTCCTCTGTGAGAGACTCTGCCTCCCTATGGTGCTCTCTTTATGTCCAATAGTGTTACTGACCTGTTCTCAATTGGCCTAATTAGATCAATGTTTCAACAACAGCCAAATGTGCAGCTGTTTACAGCTGTTTTCTCTCGACTTGCTGGTATGGCTCATCACCAGTATTTTTCTTTTTTAACTTTAGCTTCCTCGTGTTAGCTACCACAATGTTTCCCATGTCATGTTTAACGACTGCAGTGGTTTTTTAAAGCCCTTAACGCTTTCATTAATTTACAATTAAATAAAATAAAATAAATATAGGAAAATATAAAGAAAAAGAATGAAGAGAAAAAGAATAAAATAAAATACATTTAAATATTAAACAAATTAATAACAAATGATGCAATAAATTAATAATATAAAAGTAAATTAAAGAGTTTGTTGCTGTACAAGCATGGTTATAAAGGAGGGGGTGCATGTTACCTGAATATATTATGTGCTGCATTGAGTTGTACTTGGGAATCTGAGGTTCATGTAAGTAAATATCAGTTTAAACTAAACTTAGTGGCACCTTGAAGGGTAGTTGGATAGTAGTGCAGGAAAGTTTCCTGTGTAGGCAGAACTTAGCGGGAGACAGGAGGGCCTCGTTCTGCTTATCGTCTACCTATTATTCCCAACTGCTGGCACACTCCTCACACTCCTTACTGCAGCATGCAGAATGAGGTGGGTCGGTTAGGGGTGGGACCACCCCCAACAGATGTGGTTAAATAAATGAAAATAGGCTGAGACAAATATCTGCATCTGCTGGATGACTTGAACAACGAATACAAATCTATAAAACTATGGAAGCCTTTATTTAAGACAACTTCAACACAAATATGTGCATAGATAAGATTTAAATATGACTTTAAACATGATGTACGCACTGTCGCCTTATAAAAAATAAACTTTATTACCATGAACTGAATATCACCTTTAACTCTGTAGTACTCAATTAACATTATGTCTTTATAAATGATGATTTCTTAAGTTTACATTAATTGACTACACCAGAGAAGGCTGTAACAAAATTGAACTATTTCCATAATTTCTCTTCAGTGAACTGGTGCAACGAAGGGCAGCAGTGCGTTGAGTCCTGTTGCCAATCAGGTTAATCTGTATTTTTGGCCTGTTTCATCTCAATGCTGCTTTTTAATCACAAAACTCTTACTTTTATTTCGTTGAAGATCAGCCCACGTGCTGCAGGAAGACTTATTAGAGTCGTGCAAGCTCTTTTGCATGTTTCCAAAGAAAGAAGCACACCAGTAAGTTTTTATCTCACAATCAGAATTTTATTGTTCCATAACATACAACAGAAATGATATAAATATAAATATCATTATCGTTATAACCATTATATGTGTTTACTTCAAAAAGGACAAGACAGAGATCATCAAATGATAAGTCATAATGTTACAACGGATCATTTTCAGTTTAGATAATTAAACACTGCAACACATCTGTTGCATGGATTTATTTTTGTACTGATGCCAAAATCTTCTGTTTTTCTGCAGGTTTTTGAAAAGAAAGAAAGAAAGAAAGAATTACAACGTAAAAAAAAAATAACATATACAAAAGTTTTTATATAAAGCAAAGAATTAATTAGTAATGAAAAGAAGACAATTTCTTCTATTTCAAATCAGATGATAAATAAATAAATAAATAACTTAAATTCTGATCTGATATGAAAGACTGGATGGAAAAACATTAAAACATGATTAATTTTGAGTGTAAAAACACTGGAATGGTCCTTTAACTATCACCGCTGGACAGAACAGTCTAACAGGATGTGCATCTTTCTTTTTCCAGCTTGGCTAGTATTTTTAGACAAAAATGAGCTGTTTGAAATCTCAGCAAAACAAAAGATGATTAAGTAAAATTTTTATGATTGTGAGAAAATATATTTATACAAAAAGATAAATAAAGATATCTGCATTGTGTGCAGACATCTAAGCTAAAATGTCATTACTTCATATAGTTGTTAAATAAATCTAAACGTCACAGTGTGCATGGAGGAATGAACCAGCAGTGGTTCGGTGTATCCGGACTGCAATGCCTTAGAGGTTAATGACATTTTTTTTTATTAGTCGTTTTGTACAGGTCAGTATTTACAGTTAGGCCATTTCATTTTCTAAGTGACATTCAGCACAACTTCAGCTTCAGTGTCATGATGCTGTGTTCATGTCGTACGGGACGGCCGCTCCATCCTCAGTGACCACATCAGATTACAGACCCCTTGGTCCTGTGGAATATTTACAGGTTTCCTTTTTTTGATGGGTTCACTTTTACTTTCCCGCATGCGACAAACACACAAACATGTTTGGAAGATTTCTCAACCTGGTTTCAGGAAGTGCTTTAGTCTTCACTGAGTGAGGCGGCTTAGTTCTTAGGAGAGATATAATTCATTGTCGTCTTATCCACAATCAAATGAGAAGTTTCATCATTACACCTCAGTTCACACACCAGGGTCAACATCTAGTATATTCATTTATGTCTAATGTAAACCATAATATTACAATATCTGGAATTTTGACAGATGATCAAATCAACTGTAATAGTTTGTGGGCTCTTTTTTTTTTTTAATAAGCTGTAAACATGATCTCCTAAAGATCAGGAAGTATAAAGGAAACAAATAAATTTCCTCTCATAGTTAGGTTCATTATGAGTTACAACCATTGTTTGATTGTTGATGAGCAGCACTTTGGAGACTTGTCTTTGTTTTTAAAATGTGCCTTATAAATAAAGTGGACTGGACTGGATACAACCAGGAAGCAATTGCCTTGCTGTTACTATATTGTAGCCAATAGAGACTATCAATATACTGAACCAATCCAGCAAAGGTTGTGTGAGCAAAAGTGCTTACACTAAACTACGTGAATTTCCGACCGTAAAACTCTGTGTTTCTTATTCGCTTTGATGGCACACTGACAATTATTATGTACATTCCTGCAGCGTCATCAAGGTGAGAAAGCACGCAAATACTTTCTCCAACCTGTGGCATCACCAAGCGGCAACCTCCGGCGGTGAAATGTCAAGCCTATGGGGAAGTGCAAAAAATTGCAGTTCACCCCTCATCCACTAGGGGCTGGCTCCAAAAAAGAGCAAATCCCCATGTTAAAAAGGCCAACTTCACAGCAGAAATAAACATGTTTAAAGCCTGGTACAAAAATCTATTTTAGGATTAATAGGTCAAGTTTACCTTCATGACAACTGCGAGGGGGGTGAACCTTTTTCTAACTCATCCGTTTGGATGTTATTTAATCTTTAAATTCGGCATAATTAGGGGCGTGTCCTTTTGATTGCAGGTATCGAATATCCACAGCAAGAAGGGAGAGTGTAGCACAACCGCAGTTTTAAGCTAACAGCGCGCCTTAGCTTTAACCTGCCTATCTCCGTTAGGTGGTTAGCTACCGTTAGCCACCCTTAGCTCTGGGTTAGCTCGGTTAGCTCTTAGCTACAGGCAGCTCAGAGTTTGATGGGTGTCAATCATCCACCCCCACCTTCACAGTCCCCCTCTCAGCTCCACCTCTTTGCCCAATTTTGGATTTTCCAGGAAAGACAACATGTGTAATGATGCCAGGATGGCGCCCAATGCGCCTTAATTCAGCTCTTCAGAAACCGTCACAGAGCCTCCGTCCATCTTTTAGATACAGTCTATGGGCATCACGTAACAGCTGTTTAGCATATCAACACATTGGCTATTTTGAACGCAGATTCAGCAAAGCGACGCAATAGGAAGCAAGAAAAAGAGGGAAAGCGGCAGTAAGAATCAACATCGGACTGACTTTTACTGGCTAGAGAGAAGAGAAGAGACAGGGTGCAAGAGGGATGCTGACTTATCTTTGTAAGCGCAAAGACTGGACAAAGTTCAGTGAGGCTTTAATACATGTTAAAAAAATACCAGGTAACTTAAATAAAATAAATTTTTTATTTTTTTTTAACTGTCACTGTTTTATGACAGCAATAAATAAAACAGACAAAAATCAGGTGACGATGCTCTGCAATTTAAAAACAAATCCAGATTGACGTGATAAATTATAATGATAAAAAGTTCTGAACTGGATCTAAATACTTATTGTTTACAGTCTACTCCATGGTATGAAAAGGAATTAATACTAAATGCTTATGTGATGTAAAGTGTGTAAAAGTTTATTTACTGATGAGGCGTAACTTCTCATTTGGCTCTAGATAAGAGAACAAAGATGCATTAAGTAAATGCAACACAGGATTCAACAGTTTCTGGAACAAAACAAATTCTGGTTTCCAAGTCAAAACATGAACCTAAGATCATTTTTTAAAAATATCTACAAGGACTGGATGAAAAAATAACAATATACTAGGGCCTAAAAAATCAATACAACAGTTCACCAACAAAGTATTTCATATTTGTTAAGGAGTGAATCTCCAAAATGACATTGTATGAGATTATACTGTAAGTAGCTGTTTGAAATATTGCAAGCAGTGAAAGAACAAAACAAACACTTCCTGAGCCACTGAAGCTTCAGTCGATTCTGTTAGGAAGACGAGTATTCATCATGCTGAACTGAAATGTGCGTGTTGTTAAATGGACCCTGGAGGTGTCAGACGGAGAGGAAGTAAACTCTTAAATGCAGAGAGATGTAGCAGAAGAGTTCGGTCCCACACATCAACTCCTAGTTTGCTGTAAAATTAATTTTAATTAAAAAATAAATAAATAAAAGGAAAAAAGGCTAGGAGTCAATAAATGTCTTAGCATCACCGACAGAACTCTTCGTCTTTATGTCTCTGGTCCAGTGGCATCAAAAACAGACCACAGAAAAACAGTAGTAGTTTTTTTTACACTAAAAATAGTGGAATAATACAAATCTGAGTGGTGCTTGATTTCTTTTATCTTGACGTTTATCCTCCTGAGACTGTTGAGGTGTCTGAAACAGCAAATCAAGCACCTCTCGGCTAACTTAGATTGAGATTTGAAAATGACTTTCTAACACATGGTGTATGTACACAGTCAAAGCACTGGGACAGTAAGCTAAAGTTGGTCTTTTTTGCTGGTGTCCATGTTGTTATTTACTGTAGTTTATCACACTGCAACCCCAAACAAAATCTACAACATTTTTCTGAATGACAAATACATATGTAACCTACAGATGGATCCACAACATGAAAGTATAAAGGTGAGTATCAAGGCATCGATCACTGGGTTCACTCGCAGTCAGATTTCAGCTTTAAGACACATACTGATGAAGAAAGTAAAACTCTATACAGTATAGCAGTATTTTCTTTCACCTGCAATACTGCAGTTTGTTAATATTTGCAAAAATTATTTACAAACTAATTCTTAACATTTTATTGAACAGCGCAATTACTAACCCACCGAATCTAACACATACAGTATCTCACAGAAGTGAGTACACCCCTCTCATTTTTGCTAATATTTCATTATATCTTTTCATGGGACAACACTACATCAATGAAACTTTGACATACAGAATATCAAAGTTCAGTTTTTATAGTTTGGTGTCCTGTATATCAAAGTAGCATTTCTATGGTGTTGTCCCATGAAAAGATATAATGAAATATTAGCAAAAATGTGAGGGGTGTACTCACTTCTGTGAGATGCTGTATCATCTTAGTGACTTCATGTATTTGGTAATTCTGTGCTTTATAACCTGGGATATATCTTCATTTGTATTAGGGCGTAAATTCTTGATAGGCATAACATGTAACAGCAGTGTAAAAACAGAGTAATAACCAGCTTGTTTTTGTTATTAAATAACTGACGGCATGATGGAAAAGATTTCTACTTAAGTCTTTTTGGTAGGAGAGGCCGTGGCATCTTTCTGGACATCCTTCTGTTTCCCCGCCACGTGCTTTCTCAGGACGGGGGATTGAATAAACTGGATTATTGCAGATGTAATTGGAATATAATTGGACTACAATATATTGCACTGTATAGGACTATGTCAGTGAAACAAAATGAGAAGAATTTGAGAAAGTGAATTAGTTGATTATTGCTTCACTTTAGTAATATCAGTTGGTGTTGTATTATACATCTTTGGAAAGCCTGACTAGTCACCTTTACAAGAAGGTATAACTTGCAATGATCATGCTTCTTTGGAATAAGCAATACAGCAAAACCTGTAGGCTCATGCCTACCAAAAATATGCCAAAATCCTCAGCAGTATTTTCCTGTTGATATTCACATAATCCTTAAAAGTTATATCTTGTTGTAAAGCTGACTAATCAGGCTTTCCAATGATGCGTTTTACAACACAAACTGGTGTTATCAAAGCAGAAAAATAATCAAGCAAATACAAATTTCCTTACTCTTTGTTCTAACTTTAGATGACTTTAGATGGTTTGTGTTTATGCCTTTTTAAAACTGTACTACAATGTCGAGACATGTCTTATGATGCTTAAGCAGATTACCTTGATATGACCTGAACCTGCTAAAGTTATGTTACAATAACTCCATCTTAACCATAAAATCTGAAGAAGACACAAAAGTGGGTGGACTTATTTCAGGAGATGATGAATCAGCCTACAGAGACGAGATCCAGAGGTTTGACAACGTGGTGCTCTGTAAACAATCTGACACTGACCACAAAGAAAATGAAAGAAATCATCTTAGACTGCAGGATGTGCAGAGCAGATCCCCCTCCCTCTCTCTCTCTCTTCTTCATGTGTGGAAAGAGTTCACAGCTTTAAATTCCAGGAAACGTCCTCTAACTTCACAGCTGTTGTACAAAAGGCACAGCAGTGTCTGCACTTCTGAGAGTAATAAGGAACAACATGGTTGAAAAGCTACTGGTGGCCTTTTACTGCTCTGCATTTGATGCATCCTGACTTACTGGTTATGTCGGCAGCTCAGCAGCTGACATGGAAGCACTACAGGAGGTCCTCAAAAAAATCATTAACTGGTCTCACCCTCACTGCAGGACATCAAAAACTCCCAGTAATGGTCTCACCACAACAACCACCTGTTTAACATTCTGCCCTCAGGGAGGCGCTACAGGTTAATTTAAAGTCATGCAGGCTCATGAACATTATTTACAATAACTAATTTGCCTAATCAGCCAGTGTCAGTTTACCTTGAAAGTAACAGCAAGTTTAAGCTGATAGAGCCCATAAAAATGTCACGCTTTGCAGACTTGCATAAGGTCTCAACGATGAGACAATTACCATCTGCTCACCACTCACACTTTCACAATGACGCACTAACAAGACACACTATTCATCAAACTCACCATGTATGGAAGCCCTAAAGTCCCATTGCAATCTCAATGCATGATGGGAGTACTGTGATTAGGACTGGATGTTTGAAACCCATCTGCATCCATCACATAACTCTCTAATCCTACAGTTTGATTGCTGTCCAACTTTAGCTCTCTGTCCCATTAAAACATGTTTTTGACAGAATTGGGGTGTTATTTTTTGCCGGTCAGAAAGAGAAGTACTTGGAGTACTGCTCCTCTTCTTTTGTAATATATTCTCTGCTTTTTCCCGCCTCCGTCCCCCTCGGGTTTGGTGGTGTTACAGTGTTGGCTTCAGGAAGGCTGAGGAAAGGAAGAAAAATCTGTTAAAATGATGGAGAGGGAGGGACGGGGAGACAGAGAAATACTGAGGCTCGGGAGCATGAAAGAGCAGAAAATAACAGTGATTGCTTTGAATGCTGTAATCGCGGGCAGCGCCAGTGCCTGATGAAAGGGATGCAGTGAGAGCTTGTGATGGCCAAAAAAGGCCAAAATAGCAGAAAGCAGTTCAGCCTTTATGAGCAAAAACCCAAAGAACTGAAACCAATTCCTCGGTTTAGCTGCAGTTTACACCCTCCAGCGGCAAACCTCCCAGTGATTCTAATCAGTGGCTGTAGCAAACATCAGTCCTTCTGTCTGGGTCCAATGCTTTTTGTTGAAGATACAAATATTACCAATTTCTCTTTCAAATTATGCACCTTTCTACCTTTTCCTGAAGGTTTTAGTACTGTAGAGACTGATATGTAACATTTCAAGGTTTTCTTTTTATTGGTAACTGAAAGTAGATGGCGGTGATGATGAGGATGTGCAGGAATTTAAGAAGGCTGTCTGTGTAAAATGGTGGAAAAAATGGAAGATGTGATGTTAAGGCATAATTGATCCAAAAGGGGGATTACATGTTCATTATTTTTGAGTACTGACCCTGATCTAATGGAGTCAGACTGCAGCGTTGAGTGAAATGAGAAGATTGGTATTGGGCTTGGTGATTGCTTCAGGGCTAAATTAAAATTCCAGTTTAAATCTTATGTGGCTCACAGGCTCCAGTTTCGAGACACACTTTGTCACTGTGTCTGATCAGAACAAAAACCTAAGTTTTAAATACTTTAAATCAACTCTACAACTACGATTCTGATACTTTTCTTGGATTTTATGAGATGATTAGTGGGTGACTTGAACATTGCAACTAACTTTACTTTTTTAGTCTTCATTCCAGAAAAGCAGACAAACAGGAGGCCAGAATGAGAGGCTGAGGAAATACAGGTGGCGAGATAAGAGATACAGCCAGTGGGGGCAGCAAAGGTCACATGCTTTGTTCCCAGTACTTGTGAAGAGAAGGTGAACTGTGGGCAGCAGTGGCACAAACTCACATTCATTCTCACCTCCTAAAGCTTTGTAGGCACTGATGCTGCACAAATGGATCCTGAGGAGCATGAGGAGGAGCAAGGCTTGGCATGGGAGGATGTGGAGGATGAGGAGAAGAAAGAGGAGGAGGAGGATGCTGAGGAAGAGGAGAAGGAGGAAGAGGGCTGAGCAGCTGTAGGGGTTTCTTAAGTCGAGGGAGGGACCTCTGGAGGGGGGAGTGTGGAGGCACAAAGCGGCCTCCTGGTCCTACCTCCTCCACCTCCGGTCCCTCCTCTTCCTGGCCTTCATGACTGACGATGGGAGGGCTGACGAATCGGAGAGCTGACTGGCTAGGAAAGCTGTTGAGGCGGTGATCTGATTGGCCGCCTGTTTTTGACTATAGACACACACAAAAAGGTGAGATGTGAGTGCTAGCTGTCTCCCGCTAACTTGGATCACACTATACCTAAAGCTACTTGAATTTTTCTGGATGAGTTTCATCAGGTAATTTATCAATAAAACAATGTTTGTTTAAACAGTCACACTGAAATCTGATCCACTGGTAGACAAGGTGAATTTGTGGTAGTGACATGGGAATAAAGTGGCCTGGGTTCAGGGTGTAAACTCGTTGAATGACTGACCTTCATTCTCCCTATGCTTCTTTGGCCAACATTATTCAAACAAGTTGCTCTACTCTGAAAAAAACACAATTTTTGGAAGTAAGTTTGGAAGTTTTTCTAATGTATCTCAGCTAGGAAAGGCAAGACAAATGACCATTATATTCCATTTATTCTTTTCCCTCCATGAATGAATAAAAATAAAGTTTATATACTGATATTAGTATTGGTATGGTCATTTATCTTGCTACTGCATTAAAACATACTGAGATCAAACTTCTGGAAGTGTTCCGGTGTGGGTTTAAAGTGTATCAAAGTGCTGAATATGCTCTATTAAGTCTTTTTTAATTGCCATATTTATAGTGATGGATTCTGGGGACTGTGTTTTACTTGTGCTCTTGGATTAAAAGTAACACTACGTAACTTTCCTGCCTTAAAACTCCGTAATTCTGACTCATTTTGATGGTACACTGGCATTAATTATGTACATTCCTGGAACTGTCTTCACCCTGCAGCATCTTGTGGTTGAGAAAATGCACTTCACAGCTTTTGTTTCCATCCCAGTGCATCACATTACAGCTGTATTTCACTTTACAACTGCATCACACCTCAGCAACTGGATACCAGCGCACTGGCCATTTTGAAAGCACACTGTGGCTTTTTCAGCAAACAAACACAGGAGGACATTATCAGAGGAAACGAGGAATAGAAAGAGAGAAAGTGACAGAGCAAGAGTCAGTATTGGACTGAGTTTTACTGGCCTGAAAGAGCTCAGAGAAGAGACAGGATGCAAGGTGGAGGCAGAACTAACTGTCATAAAGGGGTACCACAGTGTGAAAATAGGAGGTGATTTTGACACAAAGGACCTTAACATTTTCTCCCCCGTGCTAGAGCAGTGGGTAGGGACATCACTGGCTCATACCCCCCCCCCCCCCCATTGCTGTGAGTCATGACAGCTGTCAGTGATCAGCTGATTGGCTTTTATGCTGCAAGTACCATTTCTCTTGTTGTGTTTGCTTATCACGCAGCTGAGAAGGAGGAAACTACCATTTCATGGTTCACACCGACACATATCCCAAAGTATTGTTTTTAGATGAACTAGAAATAGTAAGCAACATTTATCAGTCTTACATCAATCAGATCCATAACTTTTCAGTAAATGAGGTTTGCTAGTGACACAGCTGTAAAATCTACTAGTCAGAAGTCAGCCATGCACACATCTATGAAGATAGATCAGTTTCCGATATCTAGTGAGATTGAAACAGTAAAAGGAAGCGAGGAGACGTCTTTCTCTAAATCATTGGTGCTGTGCAGATGTTGGAGACACAGGTTTGATCATTTAGGGGCCATGAATGTTTTAAGAGAAATTCTAAACAGGCTCTAAAATAAAATTTAGGGCAGGACTCTTCTCTAACAAAGTAGCTGACAGGTGTTAAAAAGGATTTAGATATGCAGGGGCGGGTCTAGTAATTTTTGTTGATGGGGGTCCAGGCAGGGGCACTGACCAGAAAAAGGGGGGCATAAAGGAGAATTCTTTTTTTTTTTTAAAAGTCTAAATAATGTGAAATATCACACCAAACAAGAGTTCATTCACAGGCAAAAGTACTACATTAAAAATGATAATGAAATAAAATGAACGATGTGCCATTGGGTCTTGCATAAAACCTTAGCTTCTTTCTGTAAGTAACAACTCACTGTTGTTCGATGCAGGGCTCCAGACTGCGACCAAATGGTCGCATTTTGCGACTAAAATGTGAAACTGCGCGAGTGAATTTTTAATCTACTCGCGCAATGGTGACCAATACATTTGCCGGCCTTTTTCTTGCAGTAATTTATTTGGTCGCTTACAAACTGTTGCTCCCCTCTTCTGCCCAGTAGTTCACTGAAATGTGCAAACTAGCTGCTGGTTTGCCGACTCAAACTAACTTTAATACGAGAAAAGGAGATGAACACCAACGAAGAAGACGACAGCCATGTAAGCGGGGATGAACGACCACTGTGATTGGCTTATGTGTGAAAAGAGGCGGGTCTTAGGGGAATTTATTACCAATTTAGCGACTTTGTCGCCATATTTAGCGAGTTTTCAGACCCCTCTAGTGATTTTTTTTTTAAACAGCAACTAACGACAAATCTTTTTCTGGTTTTATTGGAGACTTTCGGAGACTGACGTGAATGAACGTAGTTTACTCTTCCCAATGAGGAGCGGGTGCTGTGCAGACCCCTCTCATACGAGGCTTGGTCTTCTCTCTTAGTCTTCAGCTGTATTCAGAGCAGACGACGTTCACCTCTGTTTCATGACCAGGCTGAAAATGAAACGTACAAAGCTGCTGCTGGAGGATCCTGCGCTGGTTTACTGTCTGTTAATGAAGAGTGTGGACAAAAATATTTAAAAGTTAAAAGTGTTGTGAAATGTGAAATGTGAAAGACTCCTAATTAAAAAACAAAATACACTTGAAAAAACTGAACTAAAAAAATAATGAAAATATTGACAGCATTATTATTTTATTTTTTTAGCTGTTCTAAACATTTTTAGGTTGTCTTTTTTTTTTTTTTTATCAATTTTTGCCTTTCCCACAACATCCCTCTCTATGGCAGCATCCATTACAACTATATGTACTAGACTGATTATGCTAATTAGAGCCAATAGCTACTTTTCTTACTGAAGAGTTGGGAACAGCGGCTGAAGAGGAGGATCAGTACCTGAAGCTGTTTATTGCCAGGAACTACATGGACCAGTCATACCATGCCCTAGGGGGAATGATGGTGACAAAGTTGTCGTTCAGCATCGACTACAAAGTGAATCAAATCAAATCATCAAATCTGATTTGATTTGACAAGTTCTATGTCTACTTGTTTTGCATTAGTGCGACCAGTAAGATGTGTGTGTGTGTTTTTATGTTATGTCAACTGCAAAAAAAAAAAAAACATTGTAATTTCTGATTTTATTGTTCAAGTTTTTATCACTAACACAGTGCAAATGAGAGGAAATATTTGCTATGCAAGGCGATTTCAGTGTGCACCCCTAAATCTTCTACTTGCACTTCTAAAAATTTAAATTAGGGGCCACTTTGCTCCTCGTAAAAACAGTTAGTCTGGAGCCCTGAGATGACTTTTCATGAACACAGCTCTTTTGCTTTGTGACCTTGACAGTAGCTGGACAGGAAAAGACAAAGCAGGGAATGACATGAAGCAAGAGGCTGTAGGCCGGGACTCGAACTTGGGACAGTTGCACTGAGAAGTTGTAGCCTCTTCACATACGGGGAGTGCTCAACCAGTTGTACACATCACCCTACGACTGCGCTTTACAGAAAGTTAAACCATTTAACCCACTGTCCACATTTATTGTCTGATTTGGTTATGAAATTGCAAAAAAAAGAAAAAAAAAAAAGTTATTTCTTTCCACAGCCCAACACTCACAATCTCATAAAAAATGTGTTTAAATACTAATTAAATAAGAAAAATTAGGCTTCATGTGCAAATTTGCCAAGAACAAACTCTCATTGCTTCTTTAGGGCAGATGTTGGACGTCCCTCTTGATTTCCACAAGCTGCCACTGTCAAGTATTTTCTGATCCTTCTCATTCAGCACAGAGGTGTAATTAAGGGAAAGAAGGATGAAAATGTTATCTAATATGAGCTATTCACAGTGAGCAACACGACTATGAGGAGGAGGAGGATGGAAAATGAGAAGATGATGAGCCGACACTGAGAAGCGTTATTGTTTTTGAATGACATTAGCTGTGACAGCTGTGTACACACATGAAGGATGATAAGCAGCTCTGTTTGCAGATATCAGTCTTCATGACAGACTTGGTGTGTGAGTGTGTGCAGAACTGTAGTGAGTCATAGCACTCAAAGAATAAACTAGAAAAAGGATCTGAAGCATAAAAATTAGGGATTATGCTAAATCAAAAAGTTAAATTCAGGAATTTTTTTTTGATCCGTCTGCAGATCAATTTTAAAATAAAACAGACACAAAGTCAGTACAGACAAAATCATTATGCTGGTACTTCTTACCTGCACCAGTGATAAATGGTGGAGAAAGCTAAAGATGACGTGCTGACTGAGAGAGCGCTGAAGAGTTTTTAAATAAAGAAGTCTGCCTTCATTTATGTTCAGGTCAAAACTTTAATTAAGATTAAAGAATTAAGAATTGTTATCCAACAACATGAAATTATGTTTGCAACTAAAGCTGCAAAAACACATGCTTTGGTTTTATATCATCTTGTGTATAGGGCCAAAAAACAGCTCAGAGCGTGCATTAATTGTAAGTAAAGTCCTTAAATGGCAACTTGCAGGTTGTGCAGTAATGTGACAGTAATGTAATGTGTGTTTGAAAAGTTACTGACTTAATGTTTATTATCTCTGATTCAGTACTGAGAAGTGTAGGCGATAAAGAGCTTTCGTAGCTGTGATGAAGTCAATAATTTTTTATCATGTTCATCATTAGGAGTATTTTTTTGCAACATCTCCAACCTTTCAGCTGGCTCTCCTGCCAGTGTGCTTTTTGTGCAGGTAAGGGCTTTTTTCTCCAAGTCCCAATACCTTCGGACAGACTATTTGTCTATTTATTGCAGTCTGTATGTCAGATATCCAAAATATGTGATTATTTTGGCTCATTTGCTAAGTGTAGGGCCTTAAACACCATAATCAGGCCCCGAACGGTGCAAGCCACATTACTGCATAAAAACTCTAATAGTAAAACAACTCTAAAGGTTATTGTAATATTTATATATAGACATGTTTTTAAAAAACAATCTACACTCGAAGCAAGTTGGAACCTGCAAGTTGCTTTTCTAAGGTAGACCAACAAAAAGCATTCATGACAGTCACTTTCATTCTTCTGAGACAATGTGTGGCAGGTGTGATATTTGTGAGGTTTTGGTGTGTTAAGGCATCGATAACATCCTGGCCATTCATGCCCCTGACTCAGGGCTTCTGGGTAAAAACACTCACCTTGATGAGAGGGTTAATGACACCAACGTTGGCACTGGAATTAAAGACCTTGTTGAAGCCCGTCTCTCGGTTGACCAACTCCAACTGGTAGAACTTCTTATCATCCTATAAAAGCAACATGTCTAAGTGATAATCCCCCCAAAAACTTCTAAACTTATGAAATGGCACATCTAAAATGAGCATTTTAAAATACAAAACTGCAAAAGTTAACTGTCTTTTATCTGTGTTGTAACTGTGCTAAGATATTATCCTGATACGCCATGATACTGCACAGTCTACTCACCACCAGCTTTTTGACCAGAGCTTCTCTCTCGGTGACCATCTCTCTGAGTTCTGCTATAAGATGTAGGTCTTCTGGTCGGCTTTCTCTATTTCTTAACTTCTCCTCCGTCCCCTCCAACCTGGACACAGAGAATTACATAATGTTATTACCAAGTTACAAAGCCTGACCAAGAAGAGACTTAACACATATTTCTGTCACTTACAGTATTTGTAGAGCAGTAATCTTGTCTTTGAGAACCTCCTGAGCCTTGTTGAAATCAGCCAAGATGATCTGTGTTTCTCTGTGATGAATTGCATGTAGCTCCCCCAGGTCCCTCTCATGCCTCTTTGCAAGGTCTTGTTCGTGGGCTCTGTGGCAGAGGAGATTTAGAGGTTTTTAGACTTCTTTGATATCCTGGTTGGAAACCATCACAGTGATACCACATCCTATTAAATTATAGAGGACTTCAGCAAAATGTGCAACTGCAAACTGAGCTCAGCTGGGTCATGGAGCAGAGCTGGGACAGAGTTAAAATACATGGTATCCATGGCTACTGCATCAGTACCAGGTTATTAATGCTGCATGTCTCCTATCTAAGTCAAAGAAAGTGATGAAAAGGTTTATAGCAGACTGTTTTTTTTCTCTGCAGCAGGATTAGGAGCCCTAATGTCAAATGATGTTTTTAGTAATTCTGTAGGATCAGTGGGTAGAGTGGTCGTCCTGTAACCCAACGGGTTGCCGGTTCGATACCGGCCCGGAGAGCTCATGTCGAGGTGTGCCTGAGCAAGACAGCGAACCCCTACTTGCTCCTGATGGGTCGTGGCTGAGAGCCTTGCATGGCAGCTTCCGCCATCAGTGTGTGAATTGGTGTGTGAATGGGTGAATGTGACGTATATGTAAAAGCGCTTTGGATAAAAGCGCTATATAAGTACAGACCATTTACCATTTACCATATCACCCCAAGGGTGTGGAAGGTCTTGAATCACCTACAAGTTGATTCAGTGTAAAAGAAATATTTATGGGAGAAAACAAAAACATCCAGAAAGGTACAACACACTACCTAATGCCTTTCAGCACCTTTTAACACTACAGTATGTTCCTGCCAGATACTGCCTGTAATAGGCTTGTGACATTAGAAACATAAGATGGTATAAGGTTTTCACCTGGCAAGAATAACTGAAATAGGATTATCAGCATAGTTTTTTCTTTATGGATTGTTTTCTGGTTTAAACATAATATAGAATTTGTTATTAGGAGACAGAATTTAGTCCCCACTGTGGCTTAAAAAATCCTTTTTGGTAATAAATTGGCTTGTATTTTTATGCCATGGTCAGACACAACGGTTGCTGCATTTGTTTGTGTGGAGGGACAGAGTGTTTGCTCTATTATTGGATCGACTGAAATGTGTACTGCTTATTACAGAGACTGACGTAAATTTCAATCTACCTTTGAGATTGTTTTGTTGCTCAGCCTTACGAACAGCTCATCCCTGAAAGAGGAAAAGCATGACTGCTTTTTCTGAAAAAGCATGCCAGGAAAGGCTTGGAGATTACATGTTTTAGTTGGTGGGTATATTCTTTTATTTATGTGTTATACCTGCAGGAACATCTCATTCAGTCCTCAAATTTAAAAGCATGATGCTGCTTTTAATCATAAACACAGTTCAGATGGTTATTAATATGAAAGTCATGGCTTAGTTCTGCCTCTCCTATAACAATAACAGAAATGGGAATGTTTCACATGAGATATATTACACCTTTCATAGATGACTGCAAGAACTGAAGCGTAGCCTTTAATAGTGAAATCGATGTTAAGCTGTCGACTGAGCTCCTTTGGTGCTCATACCTTATCTGATGGTTGGCTTCACTGCGAACCCGAAGCACTTCTTTGCCCTTCAGTTCCAGCTCTCTGGTTAGAGTGTCAATAGTTTCATTAAGGGAGTGGATCTCATGGTCCAGATCAGTGATGCGGTTGCTACGGGAGCACACCTCCGTTTCTAGGTCAGAGATTCGAACCAGGAGTTCTTGTTCCTTAAAAATATTAACACAAAGTGTACATATTAATAAACTAACAGGCTTAAGGACAACACAGAGAAAATATAAGACTTAAGAAAAAAAAAGAAGTCCCAGTTACCTGTTGGTGGCAATGCTCCAGGGCTTTTTCCAGCTCCCGTTTGGCTGAAGTGTGTTCTTTAATGTGGATCTGTTTGAGATGCTCTATAGCTGCGGCATGAAGGTGGTTCAGCTCAGCACGAAGAGAAGCTGCCAGACAAAGACGCCACAGGTAAAGTGAAAGTAAGTGATAATAATAAATACCACATGCTCTTTTTAGAGCTACAGATTTATTTGTTCCTAAAATGAAAGCTCCTCACAGCTACACACAAATCTGTGTGCTGTTAAAGCTGAAAGATATTACTTTCAGCTGCAGACTCTGTCAGATATTATAACGTAAAGTTCACTTGGCATCATGTACCTGTTCACTGATCACAGAGAGTTGAGATGTTACTTCTTTATAAACACAGCTAGATCTGCTGATTTAATCCTTTCACCCTGCAGAGTTTTCTGAAGGCTATTACACTTCAAACTTTAATGAGCATTTGCTCACAGCTGGTTGCTATTCTTCTATTCAGCCACAGTAACAGTCCAGAGATGGAGAATAAAAGGGATTCTCCGGTAATCACTGCAAGCATACAGTGAAAAAGGATGTAAGCCCTCTTTCAAGTTCAATGTTTTAATAACCAAGGCGTGGTAACAAAGATTATTCACAAGTAGAAAATATTTAAGATTCATCCCAGCAGGTTTACCTCAAGATCAGAAGGGGAAAAACCCAAGGGCTACATCTCAGATTCTACAGGCCTTAGCAGGTTAAATGTTTATGTTTCTTACTGTACAATCAGAAAGGGAAAAGGGTCAGACTTAGGAATACTCTTATGAACATTTGAGTGCTGACATTTTTATAAAAGTCAGTATTTGTTTTGTTTTCTGTTGTTCAGGTCATTAAAATACAATAATAAAACTACAGTAATGTTTTTGTCTGATTTTTAAAATAATTTGTTATTTTGTCAAGGTATTGCAGATCATGTCCTAACATATTTTTCCTCAGGAGAAAAATGTAACTATTTTTTTTATTAATTTAAGTAAAAGTTGCAGTCAAGAGGTGATTTAATTCTGTTGCTGGTCTTCCGAACACCTTCAGTGCAATAGACTGCGCACACAAGCATTAAAGCATCCTTCCCAGATCCATTTCCTCAGGCACAAGCAATATCTCTCCAAAAGTGTCCACCTACTGACTGTGGTCTTTAATAACTAAAATGTACAACAGTGGCTTTATATTGTTATGATTAGTTTTATTAGGAGATGGACATTATGTCCTGGCCCCGTGGTTAATAACACCACTGACCAGGATTTAGACTCACCTGGAGGTTTAATTTTATCTAACAGATGCACTCGCTTCATCAGCACACTGCATTTTAAAAGGGTGCTGGATGTGTTTGGACACTGCAGGAGGTAATTTGCTTTACAAGCCATAGAAGTACGTAAAGAGAGATGAACATTTATTATATGGTGTACTGCTTCCCTTTTTAGCCACGACACCACACGGATGTTTGTCTGATGAGCTCATGGGACCAGACTGCAGGCTGCTGTCCAAGTTCAGGAGTAATTAATTACCTTTTTGTATATAAAACTGCTTTTATATCATTTGAATCGCATCATGTTATTATTTATGATCAAGTGTATCACTTTGAAATGAGGACAAATCGGTTTCAGTACACATATTTTATATTTGTCCTTGTCTGTATCTGCACATGGTTCGCTAGTCTCATGCTCTGTATTGGTATATTCAGGCCTTAACCTACGCAAAGTAAGGCAAGCTGGTACGTTCAATTTACTGAGATTAGTATTTATCTTCCCTCTTGGATTGATAGTAGTAATTGTGTAGATCCTCACATTGACAAACATAATGCCATAAAGAAAAATGTCCATTACCACTTACCCAGCTTTGCTTTCCCCTCATCCTCCAGCTCAAATCGCAGAGTCTGCAGCTCCTGATCTGACTGCTGCCTGAGGATTTCTAAGGTCCTCCTGTGGGCCTCCTTCAGAGCATGAACCTCCTCCCTCTGCTCCTGCTTCAGACGCTCCTCAAGGGCCTAGAAGAGGACAGTGGATGAGTTCAGAGAGGCAAGCGAAGGACGGAGAATGTGGGGAAACAAAATGTAGTGACACAGTTGTGAATAGCCCACGTTTTAAATCCCTCCGTGGTACTCACATTGTGTTTGAGGCATTTGTAGTTCTGTAAATTCCTGCTTTCACAGAATCCTTGAATGCACCACCAGTGCAGCACTGTTCTCTCTAACTATAGTTCCTTGAGTTGTGCAAATAAAACACACAACACATTTTTATTCCCACTAGCATCAGATCTCCTGAACTTTTTCATCTTTGTGAAGGAGCAATGAGAGTTCCACAACCTCCCAGAAGAGGAGCCAAGACATCACCTGACACGTCCCCTCATACTGTTAGTTACTTTGCTCAGTGGAGCGGTAAAAACTGAGTATCTGCCTGCAGAGTAATTACAAAAAAACTTCAACCATAAACTTAATAAACCATTATCCTGACTCATTTTTATATCATTTAGAGAGTGGACTGTGTGAAATTAAAGCAGCAGAACGAACGAAATAGCTCAGTATACCAGAACTTTTTAAAGTAATTTGATTACTTACAGATTTGTTGAGTCAAATTGCAGCAGAAATAAGTTAATTTCATTAAAATTAACAACATAAAAACAAATGAAATACTTATTTCACTCACTGAAGCTCACTAGTCTAATTTAACTGGAAAAAGAAAATTCCAATTGTAACATCGACTTTTACACTTTTACACCCTCTGTAAGAAGTGCTAATTTCCTCTCAGGAGGAAATTAGGATTCAGGATAAAGTCATTAACTTGAGAATCTCAAACAAACAAAGTTACATGCCAGGAAATAGTTTTTTTCCGTTAGAGTGCTCTTTTCCCGTCACCTGACCTCTGCTTGACACAGACTGTGATGTATAAAAGATACAGAGACAAAACTATAATATGCATATGTTAGAATTAATCCATTATCATCTCAAGATGAAATATTTATTTAGGTCACTGCCCACACTGAAGTTTAGTCATCCAATCTTTTTCATTTTTTGCCAAACATCTCAATTGTATAATTTTCTAACTCAAAATCAGCTGTTTCTTATTTGGATTTTTTTCAATAAAAAGGTAATGCTACTGGAAGTTACACCCCGGTTAGTGAAATGCTGATAAGCAGCTAAATTACCTCTTAAGAAGAGACAGTTTGGGATATGAGAACATACTTTATAAAAACTGGTTTGTATGTTGTTTGTTAATCTTCTTCTTTTCCATTTCAGCTGTCCCCTTTAGGGTTTGCCACAACAAATTATCTACCTCCATCTAACCCATCTAACATTTCAGTTTCTGCCACCTCCAGTTCCGCCTCCTGTCTTTTCCTCAGGGTTTTCTGTCTCCAACATCGCTGGTCTAAATGCCATCTTGCACAATGCGGCCAGATTCAGCTATCTCTGTCTGTTATTAGTCATGTGTTTGACACAAGACGGCTGGCTTTTAAATGTGTTGGCACATTTAGAATCAAATCCTTTTTAAGTATGGGGCTGTGCAGACCTAATTTGGTCTGGATTGTTACTGCAGGTGTTGAACTAACTGAGCCACAGCAGATGTTTACAAATGACAACTGCTTTGTAATGACAGGAAACATGAATTATGTAGGATTTGTGTTTCATTGCAATCACAGAAAGGAAGTGGTCTCTGTACTTGCTATTGGATTATCTTGATTCTCTTCCTGCACTAATGAGTCTATGTCTTATCCTCTTTTCTAGCATTTACAGATACAAGAAAGGTTCAGTTATGTTTTAAATGAAAAAGCTATTATATGACACCTTGATGCTCCAACTGAAAGATGGGGTTTGAGTGTATTTGTGCATCTACATGCACACAGAAGTGTGTGTAATAGTATCATACTCTTATCTGGTGCTGTCTGGCTTCCTCCATGGTGCTGAGGGCACAGCAGTGAGCCTCCTGTAACCGATGCTCCCTCCTCTGATGTTCTCTCTGCATCTCTGCAAACGCAAACACAAAATGTGAACGTGTACGCTGCGACACATCAAAAGCTGACATGCTTCCATTGTCTTTAACAAGACAGATGATGATCTGTTCCAGTCTCACAACGACAGGAAACTGAACAGAAATGCCACAACAAAATGCTTGAACACACGAGGCTGGAAACCAGAATTATGAATGTCACTTTTGTTTTGTAGATAAATTAGCTCTAGCCTCAGTAACACATTACACTTCTTATGGTTAATTTCAGTGACATGCACTCATGAGTTTCTGGTTAAATGTTTTAAAAGTAGTAAAAAATAAAATGTTTAAATCTTTAATAATCCTCAACAGAGATGATGAGGAAGTGTTTAATCGACTGCTGGGAATCCAAATAATTAATAGCAATGAGAAAGTTACTTTATTGTAGCTGCCATTGCCTGTCGAGCTTACCTTTAAGTTGTTGGCTCAGCAGCTCTCTCTCTTGGTTGAATTGAGACTGCAGCTGCTGGAGAGCGGACTGAGACTGAGACAACTGCAGCTCCAGGGACTGTTTCAGCAGAGAGATCTGGGCAGAGAGAAGACACCAAACAGACACAATGAGGCTCTTTTCATGCACAGAACAGAATGAACAGATGCTGAGAGGAAAACATGGACAGGTCAGTGCATCTGTGCTGCAGATTTGTCAGCAAATTATGCATCAAGCTCACACTGGATTTCTTCTTTACAGCAAACGGCTTCTGTTTTTAAAAGGAATAGATACCTTCAGGAAAGAAGTGACTCGCTCAAATGGCTGCTCTCATTAATTAGGTCAACATTATCGCTTATTTTGTTCTTCCTCCTGGATGTCTTTCACTGTAAATCTCCCCATTTTTTAACACACAGAATTTTAAACAGTGTAGTTTTTTTTTCTTTTTTGGTTATGATGTCAACACACTTTCTTCACCGCTTTGGAGTCGACAGCCAAATAACCAAACACTGACTGGCATAAGCCCGTCAGAACAAAAAAACTGTTTGTTTCTGGGATATATTAGTGGCTATGAGTGACAGAACTCTCTCAGAGAGTCGGCTCTGGTCCATCACCCGCCACTCTTCCTCTGGCTCCCACAGTTTAATCCCCTGCAGGATTTAGTGCAACATTAAAAGCTGAAAAGGTAAGATGGATTTAAAAGTGGGAGGATGAGGAGCAACGCTGGGATGAAGTTTGTGAGCTTCTTCTTTGGATGTGGTTTAAAAGACGGACAGTTGACCTGCTTCGTTTATCCTCCTTTCATTTCTGCTCCTGCAGCTGAATAATATGATGCGCAAAATCAAGAAAATACCTTGGGCAACCTTGAATGTGTTAATTAACCGCACTCTCAAGCACAGACACCGACGCGCGCAATCAACTGCCTGGGGTTTGAATCATGTAATGAAAATATCTTAATGAAAAAGAAGTCATTATAGATAAGGAAGGCCCATCTGCCTGCATGCACAGCAGGGACACCTCAGTGCCTTTATATCCAGTAAAAGATTCCTTTTCCACTTAAACATGACGTGGAGCCATACCCTATCATTTAAAAGTGAATCTCTGAGTCCTCATTTTGGTGTAAATACTAGCAAATTGTGGCTCAAAAGTCAAACATAGCAAGCAGGCATTTGAAGCTGCTGGTTTCTACAGAATCTCAGGACTATTCAAAGGCTTGCAGTTGTGCAGAACGCTGAATTTCCTACATACTTCATGTAGAAATACACTAAAACTAATTTTCAAACAGTTGTATTCATTGATGTATGCCGTGTTAAAGATGGATGGAGTTCTGGATGGTCACCATGTCCCACTAAGGTAGTGGAGATGCTTTGTGCTTGAATAATAGAGACTAAGATGAAAGGACCCTTTAGGGTGCCTGCAGGCATCAAAATAACCAACAGTTTCTAATTGACTATTTCCTGCCATGGTATAAAAGGAAAAACTGTGCCTTCTGCAGTAAAGACAATGCACCATCCCATGCTGCAGAAATACCATTTAATCTTTGGCTGCTCTGGGTATAAAGGGAGGAAAACTCATGCATCATCATCCCCTGACCTCAGTCCTATTGAGAACCTGTGGAGGATCCTTAAAAGGAAGATCTACAACTTTGGGGTATCCTCAAATGAGATAGAGGCAGAAACTATCCAAGGACTTCCAAGTTCAATGGATGAGAGCGCTATTAAGGTGATATAAAAAAAAGGCCTTTTATGTGAAAATGTTTTTAGAAAAATGGTCTCCTACCTAAAAAATACAGCATATGTACATTTTCAGTTTTTTACAACCTATTTTAATGTTTTGAACCTGTTCAGAAGAATAATTTGGAACACAGGATTTTGAGTGATTGTTTTTATTAGTAGTTTTGATCAATAAAATCCAGATTATGTAACCTAATATAATAAAAAATGTATTTACTGTCATTTGCACTGATCATGGAGGAGAAATGTACAAAAACAGCATATGCATAATAATTTGGAACATAATGCACATCTATCTTATACCTGCCTTTAACACTTTTACGTATGTTTCCCATC
Organism: Melanotaenia boesemani; assembly: GCF_017639745.1. Taxonomy (NCBI): domain Eukaryota; kingdom Metazoa; phylum Chordata; class Actinopteri; order Atheriniformes; family Melanotaeniidae; genus Melanotaenia; species Melanotaenia boesemani. Next base: position 15,300,384 of record NC_055705.1, read on the forward strand.
AGAAGCTTGTCAGGCAACCAGTTACTTTTGCAATATGAGCTTCTGGAGGGCTTTTATAGTGTTTGGGTAGATCATGTCAACACTGATAAAATGACAAATTAGCTGCCACTCATATTAATGATTAATAATAGTAGTTGTGGATGAAGTTCTCTGGCTAGGATAGTCTGTGATACTGTGAAAACACACATTAACTTGAATTTATGTGAATACAATAATGTAGACAATGTAAGACTGACAGCATTAAAAACAGCTAAAAACGATGCAGAATGACGAGCTTATTTTTCAATATGACTGATAGTGAAATTTACAGTAATAAGATTATTAAGTTGAAGAGGGCTGTAAGTTTCCCTTTGCTTTGAGAAATCTCCCAAGTCTGCAGTTTTGTCAGTGTTTCAGCAGAGCTCTAAGTAGGTCAATACAGTGAAGATCGCTGTACTAATACCTGCATGCAATATGCATGCAATATCTATATTCTGCACATAAATACAAGGTACAGTATGTGGGAATGCTTCTGGTTCAGTCAAGATAAGAGCTTCTGGGCTTTTTCTTCCCCATGAGAGGAATGTCGGACATTTTTATCTAACCCTGACATTCAAAGGAGACATATCCTAAGCTTTTTAAAAAAAAATTTAAGTTGACACAATTTCAAGAGATTTAAATGTCTGTGAACTGTTTTGGACAAAATAACACCGAAATATCAAGAGTACAACAGTTTATTTTTCAGTCGTGAACTGACACCTTTCAGTCCACTCAACCCCTCTTTTCCAGGGAGTCTGCCTATTTTTTTGTTATTAAACTTTTTATTTGGAAAAGAACAGGTTGTACATTTTGCACACTTTGACTCGTCCAACTATCAAATCAGATATTAAGAGATTATATAGAAATGAGGATACTTATAAAACAAAAACACCCAGTATCCATATTCATGTACAGCTAAATATCTATACACACAACCTCACATACAAGAAAAGGTGGAAGTAGATCTATAAAAAGCTTTAACATTAACTGCAACCTCTACTGTGGAGCTTCTGTAGAGGTACAATACCAACATCCTTTCAGTAAGCATTACTAGGGGGAGTAAAATTAAGAAATAGGCGTAAGGAAATAAGGAAATTAGTGAAATACATACAAGATGGGTATGACCACAGATGTTGGTAAACAAATAATGCTGCCATAAACAATTTATCTGTCCCTTGTTCACTTTTCTTTGACCTTTGAACTTTACAATAAGGTGCTAGAAAAATGGCAAAAGAAGTGGAAAACCCAAATATTGATGTTACTGACAGAATGGACAGTAATTACCTGCTTTGTGCATACATGTATAACTCAGAGTGGAAATAGTAAACTGGGAACAAAAAAAGGTAAATAAGAAAAAGGAAAAAAGAGGTAAGAACTGGTATAAGAATGAAATAAAAGGAACCTGGTTAGTGGGGTCTGAACTAGGAGGTTTGGTCATTTTACACAGTATCCTGACTATATGTTGACAAGTACTTAGTCCACAAAACCCACAACCTTTCGAACTTAGCTTGATCAAACCTTAAGATAAACGTAAGCTTGTCCATTACAAAAATATCTTTAATCACCTTAATACAATCCTTGATTGTCGAGGAATTCTTGACAACCATGTCCTTGTGATTGCTTTCTTGCTAGTTAATAGTAGGAGTCTAGCGATTTTAAGATCAGAATTAGTCAACACCTCTTTCAGCATGTTATTATGTGTGAACTAAGAGTTTGATTTAGAATTCTAAATGTGAAAGGCAAAGACTAAAATATTTCCCCACATATTCAACAGGCATAAATATGTAAAGAAAAAAAAGTCATATTTTAAACTGCTTCCCAAGTCTGCCCTTCTTTGATCAGGGTCTTGTTGTGGTTTAACAGTAATGAGGGCAGTGCTGTCTGAGGCTAAATGGTCCTGGCAGGGTCCAGCATGGAGCTCAACCACCACAGCTAGAAGTGGGCCTGTTTTTCCAAGCTGACTGATTCAGACATGAATTCCTGAGTCTGAATGTTGTTTTATGATTATTCCAATAGTAAAACATAAAGTTAACAGATATAACGAGCTATTGTGGATAAAAAATTATGAAAAGACAGGAATAAAATAGTGTTTCAGTCTGGAGGTTCAGGGTAATATCAAATATGCTATTTCCAAACCAGAGCTGTTTTCAGGGGTGAAATCTCTTCTCAAGAACTTTGTTTGGCTCTTGGTTCCTGAGATGGGAATAAAATGAGCTGAGGATAAAAGACTAGTTCCAGGCAAAGGTTAATGCAGTTTCAGATTTTACAACAAAAATTGGCTCATGGTCTCAGCGATGTCAACAACAAAGTTAAAAATCACCAGGAAGCCTGAAATGCTGTGAAAGCAGGAGTGGCCTGATTGAAACCAAGGTGCTGAGTTTCTGTTGGACTGCTGTGACAAACATGCCCCGCCCACAACATAGACGCTCCCACAGTGTATTTAATCATGGTGGGCCAGTAGTCAGTGATTTGCCTTGCAGTCATTTAACCTGATATGATGCATTATGCTCTGGACTCAAGGGTGGCAAAGCGGCAGATTGTTAAACTGATCATCATCTGGTCTGTGAGTTGGATAAAATATCAGGGGAGGTGTGAGAGACCTAAACAGCCCAAAGGAATCTCTGAAATCTGCTAGCAGAGGATTATCCAGCATGATTTTAATTTCCCACTTCCATAAGTACATCTCCCTCATCCCAGAAGAGTTAGGGGGTGTAGACTCCAAGAGATGACATTTTCTACATGGCCTGGGAAAGAATGAGGAAAAGCAGGATCACAACCATCACAACCCTGAATTTGACCAAGTGATTTCCCACATCCTGGTCTCAAAAGGCTACACAAATAAGGACATGAGTGTATAAAAAAAGAATAATAATAATTATATTTTAATTATAATTTATAATATTTACTGCTGACTTGTGTGTATAATTCGGAGGGTTGTGTTCATGTTTCTTACAAAATAAAACAAGAAAGCACAACGGACAAAACCACTTTGAAGAGACAAAACATGCACCGTTCATAGGCCCGAACACACGATCATGCTTCTGCATACAGCGTGTAAGCTCCTCAGGTATTCTCCCGTGACCCTGTTTGATGTTTATTTTCAGGCTCTGCATAGTTGGTTTAAAATGCAGCATTTTGTATTGTGACATGCATAAACACTGCTCCTGCAACATTAAAGCATGATAGCAGCTTCAGTCGTTTTCAGTTTGATTCATCAACTAAGGATTTTTTATTTTCTCATTAGTCAAGAAAACTTTCTGTCGAGGGGACTGCGTGTATAAGAAACTAAAGGTTTAGTGTAAAAGCCAAGAACAAATCCAGATAAGATGTCACTTTTGAACAAACATTACGATAAAAATAACCAAATCTGGCTTAAAATGATTCTCTTGTTTGCTTTGTATATCCTCAAAATGTCAGGTTGCTTATTAACTTTGCAGTGAGTCATTGATTCGGTTGGGAGGCTATCTGCAAAGTTGCCAAGCCGGCAGCGGTGGTTGCTGACTCCATCTTCTCAGAAAATATTTATCTGAGGCCACCAGAGTCCTGGCAAAATCAGGACGATCCTCTTTGAGGTTTCTGTCATGACTCAGAGGAGCTGTGAAGTCCCCAGAGGCAGGACGCTCAGTACGAACAGCTTCAACAGTGTCTGAGCTTTCAGTCAAACATTTCTCTGTGTTGCTGCAGAGCTTTTCTTCTGACCTGAGCAGCTCTGATAATTCCCATTCCCGTTAGAAACAACTCCAGAAGCTGTAGCCGCTGTGAGAAGAAAAACTAATACACTATCAATTTCAAACACACACACTCTTTAGATCTTCTTCGGTTTATGTACAAAGTGCCTATGTTCGTCATGCATATGGATATAAGGTCACTGAGAAATACAGCTCAGGGAAAAACTAATTAAAACCAGCAAGCTTTCATTTTCTTTTTTTGTCTGCTTTGCTGTTGGCAAAGAACAGAAAACTGGACAAAAATAACAGCGACTGAAGTTAAATCCTTCAGTCTTTTTCTACAATGTGTTTGTTGTGGGAATGAAGTGAATTGTAAAGCAGGTGCAGTAACTGTTTATGGCATTGCTTTTAATTAGCTTAACACAGCCATTAACAGAGGACGAAGCCTGAGATAGTGAGTGTGAGATGTGCTACTTGCATCTCTCCATGGACAGGCTATTTTTTGCCTCTTAGAGCAGAGCTGACACTCAGAGAAGTTCTCACAGTGGAAGCGGGGGTAAAGGCCATCACCTTGTGTCCTCAAAGCCACATAAGGGATAAAAAAAACTGATCTGGTTTTAAAAAAAGGCTTTTCCTCAATTTAAAGTTAAACAGTTGTGAAATAATGATCACTTCCCATCAAAGTGACTGTAAAGCAATCCTGAAGAATATATATGCATCAACACAAATTAACATTAACCATAGACAAGGTAAAGATTTTAACAGACACATTGGTCAAAATTAGGCCAAAGAAGTCCAGACTTTCACAATTAACATCAAGCTAGCCTTTCCAGGGCTGTGCTGTAACATAAGAAGATAGCAGCCTGGATCTACAGGAACACAAGCTGGACAGACAGCATCCCGACCCATGCAGAGGCCCAGAAACATGTAAAACACCTGAAGGCGTTTTAAGGATGGTTGCTACCCAGACTGGACCTTTGTTAAAATTGTAGCAGGATTCAGGAACACCGCCAACACAGAGAAAAAGGGACGAAAAAAGGGAAAAGGAAGGCCTTGTCATTCCTTATCTGTCCTGAGCACCTGACTGCACACTCTCAAAAAAAGCAACTTCACGTATGCATTTAAGAGCAGTGACGACTACAACGAGCTTTATACTGAGGAAACCAAGCAACCATTCAACAAATCAATGGGCCAAAGCAGGAGAACCAACTCATCAGGCCAGGACTCACATCTTTTGACGACCACAATGTTAAATGTTGGACAGAGAAGACAAGAGGGTGTGAGCAGGGAGTAAAAGAGGCCTTCTATGTCAAAGAAGAGAAGTCTTCACTTAACAGAGAAGGAGGACTAAGGTATCACCTCACCTCACCTTAATCAAAGTAGCATCCTTTTAGCTACTAACTGAAATGAGAGCAAAATGTCTACATGAAACTTCACCCAGTCCACATGACTTGACTGTTGGACACAATGAGCTGGATAAATGATATCCTTCACACATATTTTGACTGACTGGCTCTCAAAGCCTTCATTTCTCTGTTTCTTAGAGTTGCACCAGCTTCGTAGAGAGCTGTGTGGGTCTGAAAGAGTACATGGGCTTCAAGGTCGCCATGTTTTCTGCAGGAGCTCATCATACTTGTTTATGCCTGTGCGCTGCATTCCCATAGGGAATGCCTTTTTCTTTCAAACTTCATGATCCCGTTAGATGTTTTCAGCTCCGTACATGAGGTATTTTGTTGTGTTTCAAATCAAACATGTTCTCAAATCTGTCCTTAATATTTCTAACATTCCTGACTAAAACATCTTCTCATAGAGTACCCTAAATAAACTAAGAGCTATTCTAGGACCACTTGGACTAAATTATTGATTTTGGCCTCTTTGGAAAGCTATAACTCAGTCCCCTCTCCCACCCCACCCCTAAATCAGTCAGATTTACTCCAGGTGTTCTTCAGGATTCACATGGACACAACGTGTTAGGATCATTATCCCCGTAAATGGTTTCATTTGTGAGGTATGAGATGGAAAAACATTCTTACACCACATGAATAAACAAATCATAGTCCAAATTTGATTAAAAGAATGTTTTACACTAGTGCTGCAAAGATTAGTTGACACTGTCAACAATAGTTGACAATAAAAATGGTCAACAATGAATTTACCTGTCGACTATTGTCGGCAAAAACAAAAGAAAACTAAAAAAAAACATACAGAGTGAGACATCGTCTTCTTCCCTATTTCTGCTGAGAGCTGCACAATGCACATCCACAAAAATAAATAAATAAATAAAACTACAGAGTGAAACATCGTCTTCTTTTTTGTTATCTCTGCTGAGATTTGCACATGTGCAATAAAGTCCGCCAGGGGAAAAATATGGCAGTGGACCAGGGAGCAACACGGTGGCAGAGGACGTCAAAAGTCTGGGATAACTTCACGTTATACTTACAAAATAAATTAAATACATGTGTGATTTGTAAAGCAGACCTTGCGTACCACGGAAGTACGTCTGCAATGCTCGAACATTTAAAGAGGAGGAACGTCGGACTTACTTAACAACCTCATGTAAGATTTCAAAGCTGAAAATTAAATAAAAGCCATTTATAATAATAATGAGACACATAATCCGAATGGTCGACTAGTCGTTTTAATAGTCGGTGACTAATCAACCATCAGAATAGTCATTAGTTGCAGCCCTATTTTACACAACAGGACTTGCTTTGCTGTAATCAGGTCTTTCTTTTTAAGTTAAATATGCAAACGGCATTTTATCATATCAGAATTTACTGGCTATTTGATTTTTAAAGTCCTCAGCAAGCTCATTTACAACTTGCAAAGTGTTCACAAGGCAGAAGAAGGTGACGCCAACATTTGTTGGCTAATGTTCATCGTACTTGTTTTCAAGTTACGGTACTTAATTAATAAATGTTCATTGCGATTTAGAAAGCTAAAGTCATCAACTTTGCATTTTTTAACTACATAAAGATTTGACTGAGCAGACAGTAGTGCAGAGTCAAACGGTGACATGATGTAGTCTTTGAAAATGAAACGAGGTATCAGATTGTAGTCTGTGCTGTACCTGTTCCAGCAGGTCTTCCACCTTCCTCTGCCAGCCCTCTCTTGCCGCCATCATCTCCAGCTCCTTCTGCTGGGAGAGCTGAGTCAGCGCTGCCTGTTTGTCTGCTTCATACTCCTCATTCAGCTCCTCCTTCAACAAGCGCACTTCTTCCCTGCAGAAAGAACAGCACAGTTGGATAAAATGGATTATATTCACTGTTTAAATTAGTCTTGCTGAAGGATATCTGTAAATATTGTATGACTGTAAATTTAGTCCAACTGTGTTCATTTCCTTTTTTGTTCTCATTAATATCCATAACTCTGACTTGTTCTGATAAAAATGAGGGTACTGTGAAGGGCAGGTGAGACATTTTAAAGCAACAAAAAAGGAAACAAATAGAGAAGACTGACAGGGTGACCGAGATGAGAAATTGGTTTTCTTTATCTACCGGAGTGCATCTCTCCATTTTTGATCCAAGTCATCTGCCATCTTGTCCATCTTCTGTTTCTCCTCCGTTCTGATGGACATCACTCTGGCCTCATGCTGCTGCTTCTGGGTCTCAATTTCCTCCTAAAACAAACAAACAAACAAAAAAATAGTTTAAATACTTAAATACGTGGTTAAAAGTAAAAAAAAAATCAAGTGTTAGGCGTTACAACATATGTTTAGGTGCAAGAGTCCAGACTCAAATTCAAAGCTGCATCTCTGTCCACAAGGCACATTTCAGTAGCTGAAGCAGGGTGACTCAGCCTGTCATGTCCACCTACACATCTATTCATAAAGCAGCAGCTACAGGGCATTTATAAAGTGCTAGTTGTGCCATTTCCAGCTGCTGTAGCAGCTCCAGGGCTTATGTGCTGATGAGCTCATTAAAAGACCTAAACCCTCTGATTTTTAGCTGTAAGGAGAGGCTTTTAGGAGCCAGACTCAACTGCTTAGGACCACAGAAGTAATGTCAACATTGTGTGTAACATTTACATTTCTGTGTATCTAAACCTGTTTTAAAGAATTACAGATGCAAGAAAAGAGGGATGGGAGCTGTATTTCCACATTCAAAGCTATCACTACTTGCTTTTAAGCTGTTATAGGGATGATGCACAGGTTGAAAGTGAGCATGATAAACCTCATGTTGCTTCAGTAAGACACACTGGATTCCTCGGATAAGGTAACAAATATTCTCATCACCATTGGGGGACAAAAAAAAAAAAGCACACACATGACAATTAGACCAATTTCATTGTAGTGTTATCTAATAACATTTCCAGATTTTTTCATCAGTCAAATGATTCTGTATAACGTGAGTGAAAGAAGTGCTAATGTGCTTTAATATAGGTAAAAAACTGTCACTGTGTTTAAGATATTCAGACAGAATAAAGGGATGAGTTAAAAGAGTTATATACTGCAGTATTTTGTTGTTGCAACCCATTTAGTTTAAGTCTTAACTCAGGTTTTTCCAAAGTGTGGCTGAATAAATCTTAAGGGTCTTGGGATTATACAAGAGTTACAAAGAAAACCTCCTGCTGAGTTTAGGGGAGAATTACTGATTTGTAAAAAGTGCTTCATTCTTCAAACGACTCTGACTCAAAAAAAGTTGGGACGCTGTGAAAAATGTACAAGAAAATAAACTTAGTACAAAAGGTAAGGAAATTTGTGCTGGAAAAGCGAGTGGTACTACTTAGTATTTACTAACCATGACCAAACTCTGGCTAGTTGACCTGAGAGTCGGAGTGAAGGAGCATGTATTTAGCAAATCTAAAATGTGCTGAGGAGCTAGCCCGTGTAGCCCTAAAGGTTTATACCAAGACTTCAAGATTAATTATAAAATATTTCAGGTAATTAATGAAGAGACTGGACTGGAAACAGGACTTCTGTGCTGTTCTTCTGGACTGGCAGCATCTTTGGAAAAGTTTCTAATTCTAAAATATTCATCAAGTGGAAAAAGCTATTTAGAACCAGCACGTGGAGCCACATTCTGCAGACACTGGCTGGTCAAAGAAAACCTAAAAGTCTCAGGCTTGCCTGGACAAGAGAACCTAAAGAGGCATTTTGCTGCCAGATATGTGATATGCTGTCAGAGACAATAATAACCACACATTTTGTTGATGCATTGTGGGAGTGAGTTCCAAAGGGTGGGGGCAACAATAGAAAAAGCCCTTTCCCTTACGTTCGGTGTGATCATTGTAAGTGTTAATTATTGGAGACTGGGCCAGTTAGATTTGACTATCATTTCACAGCAGTTTTTCTTTGTTATATACTTGGTTAGCTATTGTTTTGCAGGTAGTTTAGTCGGGTAGTTTTTGTTTCTTTAATTGGAAAAGCACCTCCCGCCCATTCCTCCTATTTGTTTTATTTATATTATTCTTCATTTCCATCTGGGACATTAAAGTCTCTACTGCTCTATCTTCCATCTGTCCATCATTATTTTATGTTACTTCCTCCTTCTCTAGCCGAGCCAGGTTGTTGTTAGATGAACAATGCAGAGTCTAGAACCGAGTCCTGGAGGATGCCACATCATGATCAGAACAGAAAATAAAGATATGAACCTTTCTAACCTCTTATATCCAGAATTCCAGACAAGCATATTAATATAGGGCCAGCCCAAACAGATGGAGAAGAGTACTTTACTACAAAACAACAAAACTCCCTTAACTTCTAAGACTTCTTCTTCACTGTTTTTTCTGCTTTTTTATTTTAGAAAAGTATGAAGGTTCATTTCCTGCTTAACAATAGCTGGTCTAAATTTACTGAGAAGCTGGCCTCAACCGGTTCTGTGCAATGAGCTCAGTGTGAATAAAAGGTACAATCCCATGTTCAGCTCAGCTTTTTTTACCCTGAAAATCCCTTTCTTTATATAGAACACTGGAGGCAAAGCAAATCGGACGAGTGCAATTTTATCTAATTACCTCCTTTTATTCAGTCTCTCTCTCATAGTTTGTGCTCACTGTTCACTTTCCTTCCACTTCTGCTATGCCTCTCATTTATCCAGAATTTATTCATAACAGTATAATAAAGCAGATCATTTCCATGCAAACATAAGTCTTATTAATAGTATGGACGATCAGAATTTGGTAAAAATTTCTCATTTCGTCTTTACTTTTGCACACAAACTCTTCTCTAGGGTTCCTTTCAAACACTGGGCCGCTCACTCATAACAGTCTCATCATCATCATCATCAACATCATGTCACAGCTGGCCATCAGAGCTGTGCTCGTTCCTCTCATTTCCTGCTCTCCTGCTTTCAAAATGTTCTTCAGTGCCCCCATTTCACCACCCTCCCATTTTCCTCTCACACTTCTGGGAGAAGTCGATAAATCCTCTACAAACGCAGCAAACTTATCTTGATCTTAGATGATGACAGCCCACCAAATGAAATGCTAAGAGCATGGATAAAAGGGAAATCAAAGAGAAGACAGCAAGTGACTGAAGGAAACTATTTTAAAGCTATTAAGAATAAACAGACGGCTGGTTTTTGAAGGTTTGAAGTCTAATTTCAGACAGTTAAGAAGTGTTTTTAATAGCTCTCAGGCTACATGTTCTTCATTGTGTTCTAGACAGGGCTCGACTTTTAAAGACAAGATGATCAGCAACATAACAACATTGAAATTAAAAAAAAGAAAATTCATATCTAAAAAGTTATGAAAGAAAAATAAACATTATAATTGCAGAAAAATTACTAAAAACATAACGTAACACATCAAAAACTGAAAAGCTGCACATACTAATTGTATCCTATGAAATATGTCCTTCTTCAACTCCCAGAAACTCGACTACAGGATGATGAAACCCTGTGTTAACCTCCTTTGGATTGCCAAAGGGTTATGTCACATCAACTTTGCACCAATCACATCCCAGCTGATGTCTGCTGAAGTTCCGAACATTTCTCAGACGTTTCTCTTCTCCTCCTGCTAACTCTGAATGACTGCAGTGGTGTGACAGCTGCAGTCTGGAGCTCAGTTTATCAAAGATTACAGAGAAGCTGAAAAACTTTCACATGCTCATCATTTGACGGAGGTTAAACAGAAACAAAGGCTGGGTAAGAAAGGTTTCTGGAGCTACTTTTTAGGTGTGATAACTATTTATTTACAAAAATAAAGGCAGCTTTGTGCAATGGGAAAAAGGTTCAACCACAGTTCAGTCAATAAGTGGCAAAAGCACAAAAGCCTGTTATCAGAGCTCCTGCAAAAACACAGTGTTGGAATATTAGCTGTTGAAGCAAAGAAAATTTATTCAGCCTTTGAAGCTCAGCCCATACTCTTAATTCTGTCATCTTGTTGCAGCCTTTATGCAGTTCTGGCAGAAAAATTAGTGCCACCTGCAATATATCTCAATAAAGTAGCTCCCATAATAAGAAACTAAGGGGGTGTAGTCTGGTCTGATTGGTCAGCTCTGTTTGCGCTGCTCTGATTAGTCAACTCCAGATCAGAGGCCTGTGCTATGAAGCATTCTGAGCACTTCCTTAATGTCGTTCCTTTCCTTTATATTTTCCATCGAGTTCTTTTGAGGCTCAGCACCCTGTTTAACCTCATTATTTCAGATGCAACCCTAGTGGAGTTAAACAGACTTAGGAACAAGTCAAGAACAAGAACAAAAATATATCTCAAAGCAGTCAGTGACAAGGCTTTATTTCTTCACACTGTCTCTGTTGTACGGATAAATGTAGGGCAGTGTATGACAATCTGTACCCTTCGTATAGACATCATCAAAAGGATGAATCTATCCCTAAAAACAGGATCTTCTAAGAGATCTGATTGGTCAGGAGGTGGTGCTTTTATACTCACTGATCTCTTATCCAATACATAGCCATTCATCTTAAGTTACCATGGTGATTTACCTCAGTAAGAAGTGAACCAGCGTCATAGTATGGAAAACCTAGGCTTAACCTTGAAGTTACCTCGATAATAGAAAATGTAGCTTCGTAGTACAGGCCTCAGGCTCTGCCTACCATAGTTTTAAATGAGAAAAAAACAAATAAAAGATAAACATAGACATTTCATCAGCTGTTATCCTGAGTGCTGGATAAGTCATTTTTCAACCATTCTCAGGAAATTACCAACTCCAATATACCATTAACGTATGAGCTTGATGATTTTTGTTATTTATTTATTTTTTGTCATCATTTTTGGGCTAAATATCAGTGTACAGGAAACTTAGAGCACAAGATTTTCGCCTGGAAACATCTGAGACAATAGCATAAAGGTAGACCAAAAAGTTATTCATTTGCTTCAAATATTGTGAAACGTTACCTAAATTTGGCAAACATTTATATAGAAAGCCAGCGCCAATCTTTCTTAACAGCTGTCCAATCTAAGCAGGAACAGTCTCGTGTTTTTGACATTAACTGTCTGGGGTGTCCTTTAACTCAGTGGTTCCCAACCTATTTTCCTCCACTTAATGCATTAAAAGCCATGGACCTCCTGCCCCACCCCGTAGTAAAGCCATCCTTGGTTTTATACTTTCAAAAGTGAGATTCTCACTATAAATACTGTATTCTGACTGAATCCCGTCCTTCAATAAAGCCACACTTAAATTAAGTTAATTAAATTAACATAGAGGCTTACATTTTTTTCTTAAAATAGGGATGATGTGTGGACATTAATCACAATGGCTCTTAATGTTCAAAGCCTCAGGGACCCCCCGTGCTTTTTGGGGGACCCCCTTGTGGGTCCCGAACCCCAGGTTGAGAACCACTGCTTTAACTGATAATAAATGAGTGCAGGTGAGACAGAGTGTAAATATGAAGGTAAAATACTGTGTAAGCATAAGCAGCTTTCTGTTTTCATCCTCACCTGCAGGTCAGTCAGCAGGTTGCTGGTCTCTCGGACCCGGGCTCTGGTGGCGTCCAACTCTATCCTGAGTTTCTCCTGAGTTTCCTTCAGACAGGTGATCTGTGTCTGAGCTGAGCTCAGGTTCTGCTCTCCTTCTCTCACAAGCTCCTGGAGGTGGGACACCTGAGAAGACGATCAGATGGTTGCCATATCCTAAGTGAAAAATGTGAAATGAATTAAAAGACCATGCAATAATTTCATACTTCCTGATTTGCTATGTTGAGTTTGGCCGAGAGCTCCTCTTTCAAGTTGTCCAGTTGCTGCTGGAGACGGTTTCTCTGCTCCTCTAATGACAGACGTTTAATTTCAAACTCCTGACTCAGTTTCTAGAGAGGGAAGAGAAGAAAAAGATGTGAGGAACAAAGATGAGAAGATGCTGAAAAGATGAAGACGACAAGACAAAAATTGAGAGAGCTGATTTGTGTGAGTAGACTATAAAAAGAGTTTTAATCACCGTTATGACACATGAAGTGATCAGTATGTGCATACACTGTGAAAGCCTGGTGGTCCCTTTTCCTCTGAAATATACAAAATATAATCTCTACAAAAAGAAGCAGGCGATTTAAGAAAGCACTGTCCTGTCAATCCCATTTGTGTCGTAATATGAAGTCATGGTAACTGCTGAGTGTGGCACAGGGCCACTGAATAAAGAGCGGACACGTGAATTGTCATTTACACTTGAAAGGCCATCTTGTCAAACCGACTGCTTTCTATAATCCTTCAAACCAGAGCATCAAATCCTTTCTGGGCCACTTTGATTTTCTCTGAGGAAAATCTCTTTTTCCTTCTTTGGTCATCTTCTCTGCTTCTAAGCATTTTATTCATTTCTGACATCTCCACCATAAATGCTACTTTATATTACACAAAACATTATTGTGCTTTGTTGATATTGCAGCAGTTATTCTGGTTTCTGATCACACGGAGTTCATTCTTTGCAGATACTATTAAATTTACTGTGAGGGTGGCTTTCAAATTTTTATTTCTACATGTTTTACCTCCACATGACCACTTGTGTTTTGAAAATGTGAATAAAGCTTTCCTGTTCTTCCTGCTGTATCTGCCTCTTTAATGCAAATGGTTGCATACGTTTATTACAGGCAATGGTGGAAGCATGCAAAGGACAGATTTGTTGTAATGTTACATTTCCAGAACCCACTGGCTTTGATGCACATTGGTTTTCATTTTAATAAGCTCTTCAAAAACAAGACATTTCTAAAACATTTCACTATTGTGCTTCGAGGAATTTTGCAACGTTTAAAGCATGACTATTGATTCAATGTGTAATTTACAATCATTTATTATACCCTAGAGTTCTTGAAGTAATGAAACATACATTCTTCTTTTGTAGATAATGCAAATAAACTATATAGTAACTTGTTACGTTATATTTTAAAAAGAGTCATGAAGAAATCTGTGTGCAGCATAGGATCAAAATGAAACAGATTATATTGTTGCAGCCTTTTATGACAAACACATTTGTTTGGTAATGATAAACAAATGCTGTCATGGTTACTTGATTTTAAAATGAATCCCTGTATTAAATGCCATGATTAATTAATTGTAGAGATTCCTCAAAATCATCACTTTATATAATTAGTAATAAATAAATAAATACAGATTTAATAAATATATAATTATGGTTGCTATGAACAACGTTTCTTTATTTTGAAAGTGTTCTTTTGTTTTGAAACTTCTTGGCTTTCTATTGGTTGTCAAAGTCACATGGGCAAGGTCACAGGTCAGACCGGCCATCTTTCATTATGGGACATGAACGCTGTGTCCGAATGTCCACCCTACTCCCTACATAGTGCCCTAAATAGGGGTCACGCCATTTTTTCAGAGTGTCCGAATGTCCAGAGAGAAAAAAGTAGGGCACTTAAAATTACCCACAATGCATCTTGAAAAGTAGTGAGCATCGATGGTCACTATAGACCAATATAGACCACACTGCATTGCGGGCAGAAGCTCAACGTGGAGCAAGGAGGTGAAAAAATTGAGCTGCGCAAAATTACCTATAAGCAAATAAAATAGAATAACATACAACATAAGGAATAAAAATTAAAAATATTTACACACAACTTTGGATTGGATTTAGAATGACATCTTGACATGGGTTGTGGTTGCCATGGTGACGGCAGTAGTCACATCGTTTGTGGCGAGAAAAAAATAGGCAGCTTCGTGTCCGAATCGCAAAGAGAATGAGTCACTATGTAGTGTGCTATGTAGCGCAGCCCTATGTAGTGAACGAGGGGTTAGGGAGTAGGGTGGACATTCGGAAACAGACGAAAATGTGCTCCAGAGTATCTGTCTTTAATCTGGTCCATCCACCACCGTTGAGCTCTGGAGAAGCTTTGTTTGTTTTTTTTTACTGTTTATAGTTGTGGATATTGGTGGCTTATTGTATACCATTTAGCTTATGGTAAATGTCCCATTTGTTGTATGTAGCATTTAGCTTATATTTTGTGCTACACTGTGATTTACCATTTCATTTATAAAATACACATTCTTCTATTCACATTTTAGTTTCACAGGAAAGTCTGGCTTTGTAAAGCAAGTGATGAAGACAAACAGTAAAACCTCAGTTTACTTCCAGGTTTGAGTCATCCTTTTCTCCTTTTCAACGCCAAACCAAGTGTTCTGTTACTCCGTGCAGAGTCACCCACGGGCAGTGGACAGAATAATGATTATGTCCTAACCTTATAGTGCATGTAACAAAAGCAAAGTTGTACAACATCCAGGTAGAAATATGTTGAATATGTTATCAGGATATCCACCCGGCTATGTACGCTAAAGTAATGTTAAATGCGCAGTAACTGGGTTAAATTAAGTTAATGTCATCCTAAAGGCACTCAAATTAAACATCATCATCAGCTGCTTTGTAATTTTGGTTGGGCTTACAGTGCATTCACGTCATGTTACATCACACAAAGGAGAAAAACCTTCAGCTTTTTTGACGCATAGTTTTGCATGCAAGAGGCCAACGCCTTTTTTTGTCTTCAGTGTGCAACGGCCTGTAGCAGAAACCACATTTAACTTCAGATATATGGTCTTACTTTTGTTACTGTTTCCGTATTATTTATGTTTCCAACAGTAGCTACACCGCTAACAGGCAGCCATAAATCAAAAGCTAGCATCTTTTTTCCTGTTTCTAAATTTTCTATTCAGCTTAAAAAGAAATGTTCAAAACATTTTCATAATGTACTTCACATAAAAAAAGCTTCACAAGTCCTGTAGCGTTTTAATCTGTTTTCTCTCAGAGAAATCCAGAGTATAGTGTGTGCAGAATTATTAGGCAAATGAGTATTTTGATCACATCATCCTCTTTATGCATGTTGTTGTACTCCAACCGGTACAGGCTTGAAAGCCTACTACCAATTAAGCATATCAGGTGATGTGCATCTCTGTAATGAGAAGGGGTGTGTTCTAATGACATCAACACCCTATATCAGGTGTGCATAATTATTAGGCAACTTCCATTCCTTTGGCAAAATGGGTCAGAAGAGAGATTTGACGGACTCTGAAAAGTCAAAAATAGTGAGATGTCTTGCAGAGGGATGCACCACTCTTAAAATTGCCAAGCTTTTGAGGCGTGATCATCGAACAATCAAGCGTTTCATTCAAAATAGTCAACAGGGTCGCAAGAAGCGTGTTAAAAAAACAAGGCGCAAAGTAACTGCCCATGAACTGAGGAAAATCAAGCGTGAAGCTGCCAAGATGCCATTGGCCACCAGTTTTGCCATATTTCAGAGCTGCAACATCACTGGAGTGCCAAGAAGCACAAGGTCTGCAATACTCAGGGACATGGCCAAGGTAAGGAAGGCTGAAAAACGACCACCACTGTACAAGACACACAAGATAAAACGTCAAGACTGGGCCAAGAAATATCATAAGACTGATTTTTCTAAGGTTTTATGGACTGATGAAATGAGAGTGAGTCTTGATGGGCCAGATGGATGGGCCCGTGGCTGGATCAGTACAGGGCAGAGAGCTCCACTCCGACTCAGACGCCAGCAAGGTGGAGGTGGGATACTGGTATGGGCTGGTATCATCAAAGATGAGCTTGTGGGACCTTTTCGGGTTGAGGATGGAGTCAAGCTCAACTCCCAGTCCTACTGCCAGTTTCTGGAAGACACCTTCTTCAAGCAGTGGTACAGGAAGAAGTCAGCATCGTTCAAGAAAAACATGATTTTCATGCAGGACAATGCTCCATCACACGCATCCAAGTACTCCACTGCGTGGCTGGCCAGAAAAGGTCTAAAGAAGAAAAAATAATGACATGGCCTCCTTGTTCACCTGATCTTAACCCCATAGAGAACCTGTGGTCCCTCATCAAATGTGAGATCTACAGGGAGGGAAAACAGTCCACCTCTCTGAACAGTGTCTGGGAGGCTGTGGTTGCTGCTGCACGCAATGTTGATCGTGAACAGATCAAGACACTGACAGAATCTATGGATGGCAGGCTTTTGAGTGTCGTCGCAAAGAAAGGTGGTTATATTGGTCACTGATTTGTTTTTGTTTTGTTTTTGAATGCCAGAAATGTATATTTGTAAATTTTGAGTTGTTATATTGGTTTCCCTGGTGAAAATAAATAAGTGAAATGGGTATATATTTGGTTTTTGTTAAGTTGCCTAATAATTATGCACAGTAATAGTCACCTGCACACACAGATATCCTCCTAAGATACTAAAACTAAAAAAGCCCCACTCCAACTTCCAAACATATTCAGCTTTGATATTTATGAGTCTTTTTTGTTCATTGCGAACATAGTTGTTGTTCAATAATAAAATTAATACTCAAAAATACAACTTGCCTAATAATTCTGCACACCCTGTAAATATGCAGGATTTATTTATTGTTTACAGGAGAGGGGACTTGGCTGGAATGAGACTTCTTGGCTACTTTACTTGTTTCTAAATTGTTTTGTTATGTTGGCACCAAATAATAGAAATAAATAAAACTTAAAGACCTAAAAGGAGGGTTCATGTGATTTTACCCATCTATTATATTGTGAAATTAAGTAATGCATAATAATCCGGATTATTTCTTTGATAATAATCGTACCAAGAAAATCTGTACCTATGTAATATTTTGACGGTCCTAGTCTCTAAAATGTAATAATGTAAAGATTTGTTTAACTTGCTTTGCAATAAATTGAACAAATTATAAAATAAATAAGGGTATCTGATGGTTGGATTCACAAAAACTGGGGAATTTTCTAATAAAAGACTAAATGCTTAATTCAGAGAAACACAAAAATAAATAATAAACAAAATGTTAATTTGCATTTAAAGAATAAAATCACTGTGAATCCACAGCAGTTTGACGAGTTATGGAGAGATTAGGAATATAAATAAAACCCTTTTATTCTACCACTGTCTCCTTTCACCTTGCGTATAAGGTGGTGAATTATGAATTAATACATCATAGGCAATTTGCAGAATTAGTCATTTCATTGCTTTGGTTGAGGAACTCATTAATATCTTGCTGATAGACATGAAGTAATAAGTGGAAGATGCTTAAGATTAAATCAGCTATTTAAAAAAATGTCCAGGTCGGACCTCCTGCTTCCTCTGAGATTTCACTCTGAATAAAACAGACGTTCATTTCAGCATGATGAGGCAAGGCACAGCTTTGACTTACATAATAATAATAATTTTCTTCCTCATCATTTCTCTCTCCCATTTTCTCTTTCAGGGAATCTATAAACACACACCCACATGCTCACACAGGGCTCTCGCTTGGCTTGGAGGCAGGATTTAATGTCAGTGAAAATCAACCAATTAGCAGTCAGCTTCAAACAGCATCGCAAGTATGAGCTCATATTTTTCCCTTATGAAAGGGGAGAATATGGAAAGAGACAGAGAGAGAACACCAAGTTCAATATTGCTAAAGATTTAGAAAGTCTTATGTCATTTCAGAGGCAAAAATATGTTTTCATTTATAGCAAGCTTTGAGCCCAAGCGTTTTGTTTCTCTCTGTAGCTGTTACCATGCCGCCTTCAAGTCTTTGAGCTAATTTGCTCAGACTGGATTCCAGCAGTATGAACGAGACTCTTGAACTAGGTTGCCGCATGTAGCTGGAGCCACATGCGAGTGAATACAGAGGGTGAAATGTACTGGAGACAAAGAATTCAAGAGAAAAATATGCCTTCGACCTCTTGTGCCACTCTAGAGGACATTAAGATTCACCGATCAATTAACGAGCTTCTCTTTGGTGCTAAAACTAAGACAAAGAATTTTTTCTGCTTTTAGATGCTGAGCACATACTACTGCAGTGTGTCTTAGTGCTGTCATTGTCACCAATATGGCTGTGGGTAGTGACCAAAAGACCAAGATTGTAGATACATGAGGCCACCACAGGATGCCTGGGTTCTCCATTAGAGAAAGGGAGAGAAGCTCCGTCCCCCCCGACAGGACTCAGAATAGAACAGATGATTTTCTGCTTTAAAAGGCGCCAAAGAAGCTGGCTAGGTCATCTGATTACGATGTCTCCTGGACTCCTCCTTCCTCTTGAGGTTTTCTGGGCAAGTCCCATTGGAAGGAGGCCTCGGGAAAGACCTAGGACACGTTGGAGGGACAATGTCTCTCTGTTGGCCTGGAACACCTCAGGATCTGCCCAGATGAGCAGAATGGGAAGTTTCCCTGCTAAAGTTTCTGCCCCAGCAACCCAACCTCAGAAGAAGCAAGGATGGGTGAATTCCCAATAAATAGCAGCTATAGCGTGGGCTATTTAAAAGATGGATGTATGAGAAGTGAATATGATGCTGAAGCTAATTACCTTCTGTTGATGAGTGTGCAGGTGGTCCTTTGGAAAAAATGACCCCACAGTTTCTAGCTCTTGAAGAGAGTTTTGTCAGTCAAATCTGAAACTTGCTCATTTGTGTTTCGCGGGTAAAACTTCACCTACAACAAAGTGATTTTCTGTTTCTGGAGCTGCTCACCTCAGCCTCACACCCTGCTGTCTCTCTGAAAAGCTTGTAAAAACTTCATGGTGCATTTCTGCTGCATAACTAAAAATGTTTGCATGTAAGACTTAAAACTTAAATGCTCCTCCCTGTTGTCAAATGTGGTCATTTCTGGCTTCAAAATGATGATGATAAAATTTTCATCAAGAAAGAAAAACCACCGTCTGACAATAGTGGGTACATCTATCTTTTATTGCCAATCTCTGGCTGGAACTGAAGGAATGGCTGAGTATCAGGTACTATAAATCATTCAGAGGACAATTTATACCTATTTATCCCTGTCAAAGTCCAAAATGTATTTCCGGTAAATAAAGGAAAGGCCTGGGCTGGACCACCCCAACCACAGCTACTAAACCTCCCACACTCCTCAGGAGCCTCCTTTTCTATTTTAGTAGTAGGGCTGCAACGCTTAGTTGACGTTGTCCACAACAGTCGGCAATAAAAATAGTTGACAATGAATTTCGACTATTGCCTGCAAAAAAAAAAAAAAAAAAAAAAAAAAAAAACCTACAGAGTGAGACATCCCATGTATCCGAATGTCCACCCGACTCCCTAACCCCTCGTTCACAACATAGGGCTGCGCAACATGGCACACTACATAGTGACTCATTCTCTTGGCGATTCAGACACGAAGCTGCCTATTTTTTTCTTGCCACAAACCACGTGACTACTGCCATCACCACGGCAACCGCAACCCGCGTCAAGATGTCATTCCAAATCCAATCCAAAGTTGTGTGTAAATATTTTTATTTTTATTCCTTATGTTGTATTTTATTCTTTATTTGTTTGCTTATAGGTAATTTTGCGCAGCTTGATTTTTTCACCTCCTTGCGCCACGTTGAGCTTCTGCCCGCAATGCATTGTGGTCTATATTGACCCGTCTAGTGACTATTGATTCTCACGACGTTTCAAGATGCATTGTGGGTAATTTTAAGTGCCCTACTTTTTTCTCTCTGGACATTCGGACACTCCGACAAAATGGCGGGACCCCTATATGGGCACTATGTAGGGAGTAGGGTGGACATTCGGACACAGCCATCATCTTCTTTCCTATCTCTGCTGAGATTTGCACAATGCACATGCACAAAACAAAAAACAAACAAAAAAAAAAAACTACAGAGTGAGACATCGCCTTCTTTTCTTATCACTGCTGAGAGTATGTGCAATAAAGTCCACCAGGGGATAATATGGTGGCGGACCAGGGAGCAAAACGGTGGCAGAGGACGTCAAAAGTCTGGGATAACTTCACGTTAAACTTACAAAGTAAATTAAATACATGTGAGATTTCTAAAGCGGACCTTGCGTACCACGGAAGAATGTCCGCAATGCTCGAATAATTAAAGAGGAGGAACGTCGGACTTACATAACAACCTCATGCAAGATTTCAAAGCTGAAAGTGAAATAAGAGCCATTTATAATAATCATGAGATACATAATCCAATTGGTTGACTAGTCGTTTTAATAGTCGTGACTAAACGACCATGAGAATAGTCATTAGCTGCAGCCCTATTTAGAAGCTATCAGACTAAAAAGAAAAGGTACACATGCAGCTGCTTTAAAGGATCTGTGTTAAAGTGATACTGTTAAGGTAAATAGATGGTTTAGATTGATTTAATCTCTTTAATGTGATCACTTGTCACTTGTAGTGGCTGCTTTAAACTCTGAGACAGAGAAGAAGAATGAGGAGGTGAAAAAAGACAAATTGGAGATAAAGAAAGAAACAAAGATAGACTGAAAGATGCAAAGGGAAACAAAGAGGGGGATGTTGTTTTTTAAGTAAAAAAAAAAAGATAGATACACACCCTGAGAGCAACGCTTGGCTTTATATCTTTTAATTATTGCTTTTATTTCTTAAATGGTGACTTATTAGTTCTGGTTCTCCTTAAAATTTTTTGATAGAAGTTATAAACATTACGAGCAAAAACAATCTCCTTTAAATAGATTTAACTGTGTTTGAATTATTAAAAAAAGTGAAAATCTGACTATTAACCCTCTGAATGTTAAAATTGAACGTACCGTAATGAGAAGTTTCTTCTCTTCCTCTTTCTCCTGCTGGGCTTCCTCCCTCATGGCCTGGTGCTTTTCCTCCAGCTCATCCAGTGCTCTGACCTGTGCCTCCCTAAAGCGATGTGTCTCTTCCTCATAATGTGCTCTCAACCTGGAGAGCTCCTTCTCATAGCCCTGGTGC
Organism: Melanotaenia boesemani; assembly: GCF_017639745.1. Classification (NCBI taxonomy): domain Eukaryota; kingdom Metazoa; phylum Chordata; class Actinopteri; order Atheriniformes; family Melanotaeniidae; genus Melanotaenia; species Melanotaenia boesemani. The sequence continues at coordinate 15,322,096 of NC_055705.1, forward strand.
TCCTCACGCAGAGACTGAAGCAGACGGTACAAAAGACAAGAAAAAAATGGCTGATATGACTGTTGATTTGTGTCTCCCCCACACTACACCCACAAATAACTCAAGTACCTGCTCTAGCTTGAGCACTTGTTGTTTGTGCTGTTCGTTGGATGCCTGGTTCTGATTGAGCAGTGCCTCCCTCTCCTCCTCCAGCCTGCTGATCTTTTCCTTGAGGCGGCTCTGTTCCTGGTCCAGGTTCCTAATGGTGGCCTCATGAGCCATCTGAGTGGCCTGCAAGGAACCAATCTGACCTAAAACAATCCAATCAAAACCAGCAGTTTTTCAAACAGGCCCCACAGAAAGATCTGGTCAAATGCAACCAGTTAAACATAATAAATTCACCTCTTCTGCTATATGCAAACTTAAGAACTCAATAGAGCATTTGTGGAGTTCCTCAAGGGTCTATTTAGGTTCCTCTTTTATTTACTTTGTAAATATTACTTCTGGGTAAAATCATGCTTAGCCGGTGGGAATGGCACTCATTTCAAAGCATGGCGCAATGGAAGAATCCTGTATTATGTCCTGCTTCACTGAAACAGAGGACTAAAAGTGCATCTGTAGACCTTTTCCTCCTTTACACCTTATGTACATGTGTTTTCTGTGCAATGTTACCCTGATATAAAAGAAAAAAGCTACAGAGCTTGCTCAGAGTTACAGTGATTTTATTTTTTTCACAATTTGTGTCACATCATTAATTTTCTCATTATACTCAGTTTCGTATTATTATCTACAATAATTTGGGGTGATATAAATAACTGTAGCCCATGCGTTTGTGTAATGGCTGTGAAAAGATCTTTCAATAATGAGATCTTATAAAGAACATGAATCTTTAAAGGTCATTCAGACTGACTGGCACATGATTGACACACAGGCTTCTGGTCTTTTTAAAATTTAATTTCTTTTTATCTTATTGATTTAATTATTTAATGTATTTTTATTTATTTACTGGTATTTATTAATTTATTTGTATATTTTTATTTATTATCTATTCCTATGTCTTTATTGTTAATAATTTATGGGCTAGGGGAGAAAAACAGGTAATGTCCACATATCCACACGTACAAATCAACATTAATGAAATGCTCCTTGAACAGCACAGAAGGGTGCCAATTATCACAAGATGCTTCCAGTAAGCAATGGATTTCGGATGTAAATAATTTATTGCCTGATACTATTATTATTTTTATTATCATCAACATCATAACTATTATTATTATTACTGCAAAGTTCAATTTAAAGTGATGTATGGTACACTATAGCTATGTCCCAATCATAGACTGTATATAAAAGAAGGGCGGAGCCTCCGTGACGTCACCCGTAGGTTTCTGAATTGAAGCTCATTGGGTACTTCACACAGTCGCCATCTTGACAGCGTCACGCGTGTCGTCATTACTGGAGGATTGACTCTGTTTTTGAGCCAGCCCCTAGTGGACGAGGGGTGAACTGCAACTTTTTGCACTTCCACATAGGCTTCACATTTTACCGCCGAGGTTGGGACACAGCTTTTATTATCTAGTAATTAATAAATGAATGGGGCCATGGTATGCACAGTAACAATGATTTTTCTTTTGTTGTTATTGTTGCTACTGCTAGTATTATTATTATTATATATCGGTACTACTGTCATTATTATCATTCCATCATTATTACTGTATAGTTTCATTATAATATGATGTATTGAAGATTATGGTTACTAATAATAAATTTGACTGTGGTGTGTATGGTGACGATGATAATGATGGTATTGTAATATTTCATTGGGTTATGGAGTACAGGTGGGATAAAGCAAGCATTGGCTTTTGCCCTGTCCTTTGAAACACGGCATTTTTCTTATGTTTTTCTTCCTATTTTAGCCTTCATGTTTGTCTAAACTCTCTCAAATCAAATTTGAAAACATTATTCAATATTTAATTGTAGTTCTTTTAATTCCAGTTTTACTTTTTGCCAATTCTTGCTTATTATTTACTATATTTGTTTTTATATAGCTCTAAATATATTCACGACATTAAGGGGTGAAACTACATATAGTTTTATGCAACTGCTCGAGTTTAGTACACTATTGTATAGAAGTTCATGTAGAAGCACATCTTACTGGCTTTGTGGAGGATTTCCGTAGCTTGCTGCTGAACCCGTTCCCTGCTGCCTTCCAGTTCATACTCCGTATCCTTCAGCTGCATCACCCAGATCTCGCCATCCTGGATGGCTTCCTCCAGCTGCTTGTGCAGGTTCTGCAGCACACATAAAAACACACATGTTGCACAGCTACAGTGCAGCAATGAAACATTTCTGTATTTAAAGTTTCCTCCTGTAAAGATCTGCCTGCAGGTCTTTCAGCTCACACTACATTACCTTTCCCATCACACCAAGCTCCTTAAAAACAGATTTAACCCTGGGGCTTTTCTTTTTGTTTTTGTTCTCAGTAAATCTTTTCCATTTAATTTAACCCGCTGTCAACCCAACCTGAACTAAAGGAAGACTCATACTATTAGTGAATACTGTAAATAACAACAATTAGCACCTGTTATGGAGCAGTTTTCAAGTTGTGTATATCTGGTTTCTTAAATGCTTAATTCAAGCCTAAATCTCTGTTTATTACACCTTAATGGTTCCCTCAGCATTGGCCAGCGATGTCTGCAGTCTGTTGGTCTTGTCTCGATTCTCCCGGGCCTCCTCCTGGGCTTTCTGAAGCTCACTCCTCAGCTTGGATAGTGAACGCTGCAGCGCCGCTTCCTGAGCCTGGAATTCCTTCCGGAGCTCAACCTTAACATGAGGACATACAGAAGATCATCACTACAATGTTTAATCTACTAGAACTTGTGAATCTTTCTTTCTTTGCTTTCTCATGTTTTACCTCCGTCCTCTTCCAGGCCAGCAGGTTCTCGGTGGTGAGCTGGTGTGTCCGCCTCATGGCCTCCAGCTCTCTCTCATAATATTCCTGAGCCTTGGCCAGCTTGGCCTCATATTCTTCCACCAAACGGACTTTATCCTTTGAAAATTCTTCAACTCTCTCCATCAGAGACTCCACCTGCACAGACATGGATACATGGACATCAAGTATTGTGGCTCAGAACTGCAAAAATATTTAGGAATTTTTGGAAGAAACCATTAATTGGTTATTTTATGCTAATTTACTATTTTATGTTTTGTTTTCTTTTAAAGATTTTTTTTAAGTTAGGCTTTGAAAAATGTATTAAATTAGACCGGTAAAAGTTGAGAGGAAATAAAAATGACAGAAAAATAAGGGGATGACATGCAAGAAAGGTCTATGGCAACATTTTCTTTCATTTTTATATAAAAAAATCCTCCAAAACAGCAATTACCCCACAGAGTAACTTGCTCTATGAACTTTCCACAAAAGCCCTAAAACACATAAGTCAAACGAAACTAAAATCTAGCTCCGTAACAGCACGGCTATCGTCCTGTCTCTCGTGCTCGTAGCCCACCTCTTGTCTATGAAGCTCAGCCAGTTTCTCCTGGTCTTCAGTGGAGGAGGCGCTCTGGTTCTGCTGGTTGTTGCGCAGTTCCTCCACCTCCTGCCGGTGGGTGGCCCTCAGCTCCTCCAGCGCTCGCCGTTTATCTGCCTCAAACTGGGCCTGAGTCTGGCTGAACGCTCGCAGCTTCTCCTCAAAATCCCGACGCATCTCTTCCACCTATTGAAACCACGAAACATAATCTATTCTGTTTGGATGCTCATGATGGGACACCCCGATTTCTAACTGCAAAGTTGCATTCTGTGACAGGAGTTTAAATCTTGTGATTTTTCTCTTGCGTCATAACAAAAACGTGCAACTTCTCCTTGATTCTGTGCAAACGGCAGCAACAAAGTTTCCAGGTGCATCAGGAGAGCTGAGAGTATGAAAAAAATATGTAAACATGTAGTGTGATGTGATGCCATGTGATGCCTGTGAGCTCATTCGGGTTGCTGAGGAAGGAATTTCTTGAAACAAGCTGGAAAGAGAAGCCATTGGAGGCACTGGGTAAGTGGAAAATGAGGGACAAGACCAACACCAAAATACACCGATCCCAACATAGATAAAGTAAAAAAGATGAGCTTATTCAGCCACATCTGAAGAAAGTACAGATGTTCTTTCTGTCCATCTGTAGTCAGACAAAAGAAAGTAGGATTGCGCCATATGACATGATGCATGATATGATATGAAAGGTATTATTTTTACATTTTATTTACAGTCTTTTAGGTCTTTAGGTTTTGTGTAAATAAACAATCTACCACACTTTTGTCATAAAATAATGTAATTGTATTATGCAGCATTTCACTTTCAGGGCAGGCCTGCTGTTTTACTGCTTTCTAGCTCTTAATTTTGACTTAAAATGTGTCAGTGGGGATTATGTAATTAGGAATTAGTACTTTATATGCATTTTATTTATACAGTGGGTGCAGTAAATTGTGGAAATATGTATAAAAATGAATGGAAATACAGCATATAAGGCAAGAAAATACTTTGTGCAGTTCTGATGATGGCTTTACAGAAGATGGATCAACTGAAGGTGCATTTTTATATGTTTCCATGTCCTATTTAATAAGGACATCACTTTGAGATACTGTTCATCTGAAGTGCACTTTTTTTCTTCGGTCTGAGACTTCATTTGAAAAATTACGTGTCTTTGCAACAGGCATGAAGACACAATTTAAAATGGCTTCCTTGTTAAGTTGTCTGATATCTGTAGACACAACACTTGTTCTTCCCTTGAGTTAGATGCCTTTTTAATTGAGTCACAGATAAGCCTCAAGCATGATTATAATAAAAAACAATCCTCCAAAAATGGTCAGGTACAAAGACTGGACGGAAAATTTGTGATAAGAATGCCAAAAGAAAGTCTAAAGAAAACTTTGGAAGACCTGAAAAAGCAGCATGTAATTGCTAACTGTCGCCATGCTGCTGCTGAGTGACACTTCACCCCAGTGGTAATATGTGAAAGTGGTAAGATTTCATTGCTTCATTGCAGGACAACAACAACCTAGGCAGCTGTCCCTGATGTAATTATCAGCTTGTACTCGAGAAAGCTGTAAAAGCAGCTGCATAGCACAAAGAAGGGAAATATGAGTGGAAGACAAGTGGTATGAGTCATGTATTCAGCAGTGTGCCACATATATTGCACATACCACTTATAAGAAGTATTGACATAATGCTGGTGGAACCATGTTGCGTGTTGAATGTGGTTTGTGTTCATCTGTGCTTTTTCCTTCAGTACAACTGAGTAAATTGTGCATGGACAGAATGACACAAATATTCTTCAAGCATGCAAGTCCTCAGTGGAGTAGTGTTTCTAAATGTTTATGTAAAGCCTCACCTCTCTGCTCATAGAAACCACTCTCTGTGTGTGCTGGGCCTCGGTGCAGAGCTGCGAGTCCTCCATTCTCTGTCTGTACATCTCGAACTCTGCTAAAGCCTGAAAGTAACAAAATATCTTCTGCATTATAACAGTAATTTCATGCAGCTACTGCTACAATACATAGCAAGACGAATAAATTCATTCTAAAAAAGCTTGAGACTTGTGACAGACCATGACGTGTAGATAAAAAAAAAAGAAAACTATGCCAGTTAAATGCATATACATGTGAAGCTCTGTGACTGTACTAAGCAAAGCGTCACTAAACACGACCAACAGCTACATGAAGTCTCTGTGGTGCCCGGCGGCAGCGAGCGACCTGTCTCTTCATGTGCTCGTGGAGTTCGACAGATTCCTCCAGACTGGCCAACCGTCGCCTCAGGTCCGCCTCGTCCGCCATTTTGCTCTTGTACTGCATGATCTTGTCTCTGGTTTCTGTCACAATGTGTTGGACCTGAACAAGAGGAAACAAACCAGCCAATATCTTAAAAATGGCAGATATAATTTAACACAGTAAGGTGATTTCTGAGAATTTGACTTTGGCTTGGTCGGCTAGTTTATATTACAATGTACTGCAACAGAAAAAGCTCTTTACAGAATGGTTTTAGTTATTTTGTTCGCCTCAGAAGTAAAACTGGGAATTAGAGTAACTGCTGCCTCCAGGAAATGTTGACAGGAAAGAAACATCTCACTTTGCAAAGGTAGCACTTGAACAAAGGACTAATTAAATTAACATATTTCATGGTATCTGAATTCTTTTCTTAAGTGTTTTTTTTTTTAATTAACTGGCAGTTTTATTTAATAGAGTCCTAAGGTTTCATGGACCTGGTTTAAATGAAGTCACATTTTTTCCTTTTTTTCAAAGAAAAAAATTCAGATACCATGAAATATGTTAATTTAATTAGTCCTTTGTTCAATACATAAATGCATATGATTCAGTATGTACAGTATGTGTATGTAAGTCTAATCATATGTATTACTGGTGGGTGGATCGCTCTGCTTTCTCCACAATAACATTGAGACATTTCAGTCAGTGATGTGCACAATCTGGCAGCACTTCTAAAGAGATAATAAATGTTCTTGCTGCTGCTGTGTGGTTTTGAACAGATTTCAGTTGCTGCAGCATTGTTGTGTTTGACCAAGATTTATTTGAAGTACTAAGCAATGAGCTGATTCACCACACTTTGCTGTTGTTTATCATCTAAATTACAGACTGCAGATGGAGCACATGCTTACCTGTGACTAATACTAGACAAACAAGCTGAATAATGCATGCATACTGTTCTATATGCATTCCAATAGTACAGAGAAATAAATGAAATTCTGCTTCCTTCACATCAGTATCACAGCAATGGGCTCTCAACATAATTTGGATGAATGCTCATTTATAGTAAAGATCTGTAGTTTAGAAAACTGCCACGTCCACTTTTAACTAGTGGTGGGAATATCGATACCAGCACAGTCGATAGTAGTGTTATAATGTCCTCACTTTAATGTAAGGCTTGAAAACTATCAGAATATTAAATGAAGAGGATCATGTGTTTTTTTTTGGTGGATTCAGTTCGTGCTGTGACACGGCACCTGCATGCTCAAAATCAGCTTCTCTTGCCAAGATAATGTCAAATTCAGATTTTTAATGGTAACAACTTTTTTGTTTATGTGTTAAAAAATGAATGCATTCATTTCACTGATTAATCTCTTTATTTACTTAATTTACTTTAGTTTAAATTTCGTAGTATTGCACAATCCGATTTTTAACTGGCTTAAAAATGGGCTAAAATGACAGGGCTTTACACCTAGACTGTGTAGACATTACAAAACCTTACGGTGAAGAAATCTGCTCCCACACAGACCTAACTAAAATTGGTCCATGTGGGAGCAGATGTTGAAGTAAATTCAGCTCTGACGGCAAAATCCCACTTTGCCACTATCCTGACCCCATCTTTCCACAGCATCACATATGTTCAAGGGAAACTTAAACAGGCAAATGAAAATGTGGCTTCTTGCTAAGTGTTTGTGTTTATGTGTTTTATTAATCCAGGCTAGGGTTGCATGATGTAGGGAAAACATACAATATAACATTGTTAAATATTGTGATGATGCAATATATAAAACATGACGCTCAAGTGTATTATTACACCCATATGACTAGTGGCAAATTACTTGCAACTGGCCTTTTTCAAGTGCAAAAATGCATCTGCAATATGTGATAAAAACTTTTCTATATATTCTGCAGCTTTGATTTTAATCTTATGTCAACTACACAGCATTTGTCTCCAAATAATCATAGCTTTAGGGGCTTTGCCAGTACCTCGTCCTCATGGGCTTCTTTCAGAGACTCAATTTCCTCCTCGTGCTCGTCGTTCTTGGTGTTGAGAGCATAAATTACCTGGGGACAGGAGGAGATGACAGAATGAAGATGGGAATGAAAGCTCATATTAACTGTTTCAACATAAGATCGATAGCTTTATAGCAGAAAGAAAAATTAGCTCTGCATTCGGAGTGCTGCAAAATCAATACCAATAACATCAGGAAAGGAAAGAAAAATAATTCACACTCTGATTAAAGGCGGACAAAGCTTTGTAATACAGCAGCTGCTATAAAATATGTCCACCTGATTTTCCTCGACTCTTCTGTCTGTCTGAATGAAAAATTGAATAAGAAAAGCTGGACTTGATGTGGTTGAACAAAATAAACTGAGTCAGAACTGCGCCACAAACAAAGCCGACAGAAACCTGACATCACACACAACAAAGGTATTTGGAGGTTAAATTAAAAATAAATAAAGTACCTGCAAAGGAGAGATTCTCTATAAATATAGATCATATTTTCTTTCAATCCTGCATGAACCCCAAATAGGAATATATGAATATCAATATGAATAAATATTCCTCTTCTGGCTTCGGCAGTCTCCACATACAAACCTAAGTGAATAACATCTTGTCCGTTGTGCCTCTGCTGCTCTTCTGGGAATATAAGCAGGTTTTATAAGTGCTGGAGGTAAATGATATGCAGGAGCTTTGAAAAACTTAAGCTTCTGCAGGTCAAAACTCCTTCTGAGCAGCTAATATTCAGCCATGATCACCTGAATTAAAGACCTGCTGAGATCAGAACAGTTTCAAGCTTAGATTCACTTAAAAGTGAGGTGACAGGGTTACACCCATACACCTCTTTTATATAAAGATACATGGGTTTAATCATGCCTCGCTGACATTTGACAACAACTTGAACAAACACCTACAATAAGTAAAAATCACTGAAGGGTTTTACTATTTCATTAAAGCAAACTTGCTCCTATAAAACCCCTATAATATATTGTACTTTAATTGCTATAAGATATACAAGATCGTTACAAAAAGCAAACATTCAGGACAATGTGATGGTAGAGGAAAATAAATCCAGGCAACATGCATTATCTTGTGGACTAAACGTGGGTTTGCAAACAATACCAAGTCTCTACTGCAGAGACTCAGACAGGCAGGAACACAGAGATGTGTCTGATATGAACCCTTCTTGGACTAAAAGGAAAACAATTAATAATCACACAAAACTTTAGGTTACTTGCGTAACCCTGGTTCTCTGAGTAGCATGAGTAAGTGTTTTATTATGGGAGAAGCTCTGGCTCTGGCTCCTATTGCACTACTCCAGTCAGGATTGCCTGGAGTATGTCTGTCAGTGCCAGGGAAGGTGAAGACCCTTCCCCTATAAAAGGGGATGGCACTCGGCAAGCAGGTCATTCGAAAACGCCTCTCTTCCTCGCTACGAATGAGCAAGGAGGGTGGCCTGGTCAGACACTTACTCATGCTACTTACAGAACCACGCTCTTTCATAGCATTCGTTTCGTGTCTCACTATGGAAAATACTGACTCCTGGATTGCATGAGCAGAAGGCAATAGATAACTTGCTTGGAGACCAGCCTACCCAACTGGGCTTTAGCCCATGACACAAAAAGTTGGCCACTTTTCCTGATGGTTTTAGTTCTATCCATATAAACATGCAGAGCTCACACCAGGCAAAGCATATGTAAACACTGCTGCTCCTCAGACAGGAAAGGCAGCGGATTGAAGAACACCAAGTCAGTTGGGGAACATGGCCCAAACACTAGGCAAGAAAGCAGGGTTACGGAGCAAGTTCACCCTTTCATCTCCTGCAGAGAACTTTGTGCATGCTGGATGTACTGGGAAGCATGGATCTCACCCACAGGCTTGGCTGCAGCAAGAGTCTTTAGAGTTGCCACCTTCAGATGCACCTGTTTCAGCGGCTCAAAAGAAGGATCAGCGAGAGCATCTAACACCAAGGGGAGGTCAAATGGTGAGGCCAAGGGCTTCGAGATAGGGAGCTCCCCTCATGAACCGACCAAGAGGAGCACTGTGTTGTCTCAAAGTGCTCCTTTCAAAACCAGTGTGGCAAGTTGAGACTGCTGCTTGAGAGAAAGCTTCCCTTGGTCCACCAGATCCTGGAGGAAAAGCTAAAATCACAGCCATGGAGCACTGAAATGGCACTTCCTGCCGATCAGAGCACCATTTTTCAAAAATTGGCCATTTGCATCGAGACCTTGTGGAAGGTGCTCTTGCACTCTGGATTGTCTCAATAACATTTTGAAGTAGTCCAACGGAATTTAGGTTGAACCACTTACGGACCAGGCCCATAGAGCTAACCTCTCCAGGTGGGGGTGAAAAATGTCCTCACGAGCCTGAGATAACAGGTCTCTGTGCTCTGGTAGAGCCCAGGGCTCCTCCCATAAGAGCTGGGTTAACTCCATTAACCAGTGTTTTGATGGCCAGTAGGGTCCAATGAGAATCATTTCCCAAAAGGCAGTGTTTCTCAATCCTGCTCCTCCGGGATCACATCCCTGGATGTTTTAGTTCTCTCCAACTCCAGTACACCTGAGTCAGATTAATTGAACTGCTTGCCAAGTTCTTTGCAGGCCTGCTAACGAGCCATTCATTTGAGTCAGGTGTGTTAAAGATGGACACCTCTAAAACATGCAGGGCAGTGGTCCCCGAGGACCCGGATTGAGAAACACTGCCATGAGGTGACATGAAATGAATGCTTTTAAAGAGGACATCTTGCATCAACTTCCTCACGCCTTTTATAAATAATTTATGTCACACACTTTATGTGAATTCTAACCTTCAAAAGTCACTGTAAACAACAGATATGTTAAAGGTTAAAAGGTTAAAGTAAGCTTACATAAACAACTACTTGTTCAAGGTTTGCTGCCTTAGCCATATTTAGTATCCAAACTGACTGAGAGCCACTTTATAAGATGAGGCCACATTTAAGTTGATATCTGACATCCAGCTGTTCCGTAAAGCGATATGGTCCTCTTCTCCAAGGACATTTCTGTCAGACGACAATTCTCTTTGTTTATATGGAGAACTGGAACTGCCAAATTAATGCAAAAAATATAAATGCTTCAATAAATAAATTGATATGCCAATAAACGTAAATAAACCACAAAATCTATGCAACAGCTAACATATAAATGTGAAATTAACATCTTTCATTTGATTTCTAATAGTATTAATTTCAATACTACTAACGTGCATTTGTCTTCCTTTGACATTTATTTTTCCATTTTCACATTCCTGCATCTGCATATATACAGAGAAAGCTTTGTCTCTCACACCGTTTCGTGGTCTCAGCTTCTCACCTTTTGATTGATTACTGAGATCCTATTTCTCAAAATTTCAGTAGCTCCTGTCAGGCAGCAATAATACAACAGCTTGTGACAACTTGGGTTATCTCAGTCACTAACTGATCTGCTTAAAGTAAAGTTGCTCTTTACTGAGTCAGAACAAAAAGCTGCACCACATGACCGCCTGCTAGTGCTATTAGCATTCCTCTACTTCGGTCTCTGTTTCTATGGCCACCTATTGTAACCATTTGTCTACACCTCAAATGCATTAACTGGAATTTTTATACACGTGCTGGTTTCATTTACCTGGTAAAGGACCAACACTTTATTTAAGTCATGTTGCCAGAAATGAGATCCAGTCAGTGGAACCAGGAGACGAGGACACCTTTGCAGCTAACTGCTGCATGAAGAGAACACAGCTGAAAAATTAGGTTACAGCTAAATTGAATTGGATTTTAAACAAAGGAAAAAACTCGCCTGCTAATCAACATGGATGATAATCACTATTTGTATGATTTGATTGATGCTCATTGGACGGGGTGTCAGTGTTTCAGGTGGTAATATTGAGAGGAAAGTAGACAATAGGCTCCTGCTCTCTGAGTGCGTGCTTCAATTTCCAGCCTTAAGTCAGCCATGTTCCTTCAATTATACATGATTATTTTAATGACGCTGGCGTGCCTGCTGCTTTCATCTGTCTCTACACTTTCCCTTTGCTTTCATCCTTTAATCTCTCCTCCCTTTTAGTTTTTCATCTAATCTTCTCTCCAGTTTCTCTTTCTACTTTGAAGGGAGCTACCTCGCATGACTATTTAGGGTAAAGCTGACTTTCGGTAAATAATCTTTCACAATGCATTTGTTTTGTAATCCAGCAACGACTGAATTCTACAAATAATGAATGTTTTTATGGAAATCAAACAGTTTTATAAACCTGGATAGTTAATGTTTGAAAAAAAACCATTAGCTGCAGCAAAGCTGTCAAACATTTGCTGAGTTTAAAGCTTTCAACTAAATGTTTAACACTTAGCGCAGTGCAGACCCTTGTCCAATAAATATGACCTTAATGAAGACTGTTGGTCTTCATTAAACTCCACTTTAAAGAAATCACAGCCTGAGTAAATACTTAATCTTGTGGAATAAGTTTTCCTAAGTGTCCGCTTAAATTTGAGTTGCAGCTGTTTTAAATGTATAAAAATGAAAATATGGTGTGAAATGTGTCGGTTCCACTGCAGTGAGGCCAGATTGGATTCAACAGACTTTATTGGCATCTGTCAGGCAGACAGGTGCAACCTGACAAGCTGTGACAAGCTGATTAACATTCATAGTAGCAGAAAACAGCACAACCGTCCAGTTATAATGACTGCGGTGGGTTTTGTGGCAGCTCACTAAGACTGAAACAAAACAACTATATTCGGTGGCTGTGTGTCTCTGATGTGCCCATGGGACGGTTGCTTGGTAGCTACAATATGAATGTGTGCAACAGTGTTTGTTTCCCATGCAATTCTTTTTATTTTTGCCTTTTTTTAGTATCAATTTCACAAAGCTCATTCCCAGAGAGATGGACATGAAAGTGAAACAGGGTGTGTACACGTCTGTGCCAGATACAGCTAATTTTGTGCTGAAAAAAAAAAAAAAAAGTTCACAAAGTGACAATAAAATCTTGTCAAGGAACATTTATAGTCTGAGGCTCCAAACCAAAACAAGCCTAAAGGCAACAACAGCCTGCAGCTACAACGGTTGCACTTAGCTATTCAGTGCTGGAGAAATAATAGTAAGACTCCATGGATCTCTGGTGCTGCTGGTTTTTAGAGAACTCCGAGAGGAACATCAGACTCACTGCGTTTTTCTTTTGTCTGTATGTCTTTTAGAGATCAATCAATATGTTTCTATTTCTCATGCAGATCTTTAGTGGCTGATATATGATGCTGTTTTTTTTATGTTTTTTGGTTATTGCAATGTCATTTATAGAATATTTAGTTAAATAGGTTGTAATGGCCACACCTACAGCTATGCAACCACAAAGTCAGTACCCCCATGCACCAACATTTGCAGTTATACATATATATATATATTTACTTTTATAAACTGAACACACATTATGACACAATTTTTATTTATGCATTTATTTAGCATCAGTTTTATTAGTAAACATTCATATTTGGTTACCGTCTTTGATTTGAGCTGTTTGTCTACGTAGTCTTATTTTATTACTATTACTTTTAAGAAATTGTTGGGTTTTTGTCTTTTTTTTGGATTAGCCTTTTTTTGTTTGTTTTTTTTTGTGTATCAGTTCATTTTTCAGGTCTGAAACCACCACTGTGTCCTCATGTTTACCGACTCAGACCATTCCATATGTACACATTAAAGATTCATCCTTTCTGAAGAAAAGGAGAAGAAAGGAGGAAAGCAGATGGAGAGAAACAAAGTAGATTAAAATAAATACAATATAACATGAAAAAGGTCAGAAAATGTTTTCTTGCTAATCAGAGTATTAAGGTAAGTGCATGTTCATAAACTGGGTGTTGTGTAAGAAGATATGATTAATTGTTTTTTGTGGGTTTTTAAAATTTATGTATTATGGTGTCTAAAAAGTAGAACTTTCTATTGTTTAGGTTTGGACCTAAAGACTGTATAGAAGTGCACCTGATAATTCAATGAAAGCAGGGAAAATATTAAATGATAATGAACAACTTTTCTTGTCCTCCTCTCAGCAGCTTCTGCTGACCCACAAAGATGTTTATGTGACTGAATATTGCTTGTATGTGACAGTTCATTCTAACACGACTCCATTTAGCATATTAGTATTCACATCTTGACAGTTTAATGAAGCAGGAAGAATGCTGCTAAACACACATTGGTCTAAATAAGCAATGGCATGAGCAGTCTCATGTGTTTTATGCTAATTTTACTTTATGCTTCTAGAGGAAAACCACTGTTTGTTAATCTGCTTAGTAAACTAAAGCACTGGTCAATGAAGATCACTATAAAAAATAAATAAAAAAGCAAAATATGTTGTAAACCCATAAAATCAGCATGGTGCAGATCAGTTCTAGTCATTTAATCAATCCAACTAGTCTGCATTTATCAGAGGAGGGTGAAGGGTTGGCCAAAAGCTAATTTTCCTTTAAAGGCCAATTATAAGCCAGATTCATATAAGTCCTTTTATCACCATGATGTCAAATGGAGAGGTACTCTGTGCAAGCTGGAGGAAACAATGGGAAAAATTACAATAAGGCACCCAAGAGGGGCATTTCTGAGAAGGAAGTCGATCACTATTGATCCGACCCCCAGAAAAAAGGCCAGTAATGACTGGAGCAGAACAACTGCAGCAACTGGCTCTAACAAAACTCTGCTGCTCCACTCTCATCATTTTCCAAGGATTACCATCATATTCGGTAATTAAAGGATTAATAAAAGTCTCACTCTCAGAGGTGCTGTAGTCTTAATGGGATCCCTTGAAATTTGAGCTTTTAGTTCAGTGTTTTCCTTCATCAGACATGACATGAGGTGTGGCGTCTGCTACCAATTAGCAAAAGCACGCACCATGGTGTCCTCTTCAAAAAGCACTTTGCATATGTCCCGTTTGTCGCTGATGCTCCAAGGACGGTCAGAGCACACACCTTCCATCACATAAAGAAACACATAAAGTGAAAACAAGGGCGCCCGGAGAGCGTGAAATTCATGAGATGTGCAATCTAAAAACAAGTCTCTTGATTTGGAGCAACTGGCTCATTTTTAGTCAATTCTATCTGAATTAAATGCTTTCAAGTCACACACAACAGCCTTTATTTCAGTTCTTGACTTGATTTGTTGCCTTTTAAAGATTTAAAATGTTATTTTTGACTCATGATGTAGCCTCAATCAGTGTCGGCAATCTGGATGCTGAACAGAGTTGTTCCCCTTCATGTGAGCAAAACCCAGTGGGGAAATTATGAACTTGTAATAAGTCATCAGTATATCACAATAATGTTTCAGAGATCTGAGACTTTAAAATCTGCATAAGACTCAGAAAGCAATGGAACAGCAGACTTGTTTAATAGGAGACAAAATATCTCTGTCAACATCACAAACATGGACTCTCTGTTTTCTCAAGCTTCCAACAGCAGAAATGCAGTGCAGTGCACCATAAATCCTAAAATAATGATAAAAAAATACAGTTTTTGCTGTGGTTTGCCTAAAAATGTGTCACTGGATAAACTATGATATTCAGTAGCAGAGTTTAAGGAAACAATATGTGATTATTGCATGATGTCCTGGTGTCATTACTGTTAAGATCTGATTATTAGCCTCACGTTGACTGAAGGTATATTTTATTATCAAGTTTCTCCTTTTTTAAAATCACAGCCACAGCAGAGGTAGTATAGGTGTCTAAACTGCAGACATAACTGATCCATTTGTCTCTTGAGGTTATGACAGCTATGCAGTAAAGCATCCTTTTTACTTTAGTATGTTTTAGTATTTTAATCAGTATTAGTATTTTTAGTTTAAGCTTCATTGTGTTAAAGCCAAAGTCGTCTGACTTTAATGTCCTACAGACCTATGTGCACATATGCCAAACAGCCACAAAGTTAAAACTGCTGACATTAAAATGAGTAAAACTGACCACCTTGGTAATTTGGCTCCTGGTGAACTTGGATGTAACTTCCACTTTTCAGCACAAAGAATGTGACCCTGCTCCTCAACTGAAAGAATTAAACCTACAGATTAGGCCTGGGCGATATGAACGATATATATCTTAATATATTTTTGTCAAGTAAGCAAAGAGACAGCTCTAATTTACAGCCTTCGGTGCTAAATACACTTTTATTGAAGGATCAGCAGTGCAGGTGCATTAAAACAGCTGACTGAAATTAAAGTAGCTTTATATTAAAATAAATGCTCCTAAAACAAAATTAATGAAAAATACTTTTCAATGACCATAACAAAAATACAGCTGTGCAAAATGCAAAAGAAAAGATGCTTTTCTAAACAAGCTATCACGATATAAATAGTATTACCTCATTCTATATCACTTCTGATAAAGTCTCGACATATTTGAAAATCTCGACATATTTCCCAGCCCTACTACAGATTCTGCTGCATTTAGCTGGCGAGGAGTAGCATGCAAATTCAGCCAGTGATTAAACAATTATAATCAACAAAAAACAAAGAATGTTACATTAATTTGGATCAGTGTTTAATTTTTTTAAAGCCAAATTTATGTGATCTAATCACTTTTAAAATATTAAACCTGAAAAAAAGAAATATGCAAGACAATCTTCTTTATTATTAACAAATGCTGATATTAAACAGTTCAACATCAGCTTATGTTGAAACTGTCATGCATTTCTTTCTACAATGTCATGAATCCATTACACAGCTAAACTGGTAAACTCACAAAATATCCACAAACCAAATTATTTGTTTTAATGTTTAATTTAATCCACACAGCTACGTAACTAGTGCTACATATGATTCAAATGGACGATTACCACTGACACAACATGTTTAAGCTTGATGTGGGAGGCTCGATTTAAAAGCATGGTTGAGGAAAATGGGGAACTGCTACCTGCTCTTTGGGCAAATTGTGGCTGAATTCCGATAAAATGTCACCAGAGAGGGTAGAAATATTCTTAGCGATGACTGATATCATAACACAGACTTTGTCAAATAGAAGTAAGTAGTATATATACCAAAATATAAACCAAGTAGTGGTGTTTCAGATCATTTCATTTTGGGACATGTTTTTTTTTCCAGCTTCAAATTCACTGGTTCCATGTGGACTAAATGTCCAAATGATGGAAACACTTTGTGGACATACCTATGCTTGTCTCCATGTGGACATCTGGCATTTAAATGCACATACAGGTTTAGTTCTTTTGAAAGATGTATGCAGTCTAACAATCACATTTGCTGCATTTTCTGAAAGAAAACTAGTGAGTGCTTCATTTGAAAGGAGCCTCATTTTTTTCTCTACTGAATCTTTATTATTGCTCTCTCATTTAGCAAAACAATTCCGTATCCAGTCAGTCAATGGTAGAATCATCCATCCATCCATCCATCATCTTGACCGCTCATTCCATGTCGGGTCGCGGGTGAGCTGGAGCCTATCCCAGCATTTTAACAGGTGAGAGGCAGGGTACACCCTGGACAGGTCACCAGTCTGTCGCAATGGTAGAATCAATAGAACTAAATTACCAAAATGCAGCCGTTTTCATGTGCTTCTTTAGTAAATGTCCAAAGCATGGAAGGTTCCTACAGATGTTCCAGCCAGAAACATTTAATATCCTGATTTTCTGCTCTAACTAAACTCTCAGCTGTGTGAAAACCACTGAAGTGAGCAATGTGTGAATTTAATAAGAGGGCACAAGGTGAGAAACTGACAGGAGTGAAGATGCTTATGTAAATGAAAACAAAAAACTGAAAGCTTCCCTGAGAGCTTACGTCCATTTATACCAAAATTAAGACCCTGACAGAAAAATCCAGAGACGCAGCGATATCTGATTCACTTGTTTGGAAAAAAAGAAAAGAAAGAAAAAGCCTCCTGCAAATGTTTTTTCAGGAAAAGCTACATATGCACAACATCAAGCAGGACTAGTAAACAGATAGTTGTAGCTTGAAGATACACACACTCAAGCAAAACACAGACAAGACTGCAGTAACATTTTCAATTTTTAAAAAGCTAAGACATCTGGATGCAGAGCACTAGGAAGTGCTATTTGCTCTCGAGAGTAAGGAATATGGTACAATACAAGCAAATTCCTGAAATAACCTGTAAGATCCATCTTTACATTGATTTTTATGACCACAAACCTATCTAAAACCTAGATAGCAGATAAGATCACTTACGGCTGTGAAGTGTTGGCCTGAAGTGGACCACATGTCAGTTGCCTGCCTGGCTTGGATTATAGAAGTCTCCTGTGGGCCACATATGGTGGTCATGTGGCTAGCTTTGAGAGTCACACTCACATTTAGTCAACGCTGTAATTCAAGGCCAGATTTGGGCCAAAAAAACAATGCACATTTGGGCCATATTTGGGCCAAGCATTTCTTGCTATCTGGAAACTGACTCAATAGCTGCAACCATAGTGTTTTTTTTTTTATGCACAAAGGTAAATAATGTAAGTATATATAAATGCTGGCAGCAGATATAGTTTTTCTGCACATTTTCTTGAAAAGTGGCCAAAGTTTCATGGACTACAGACAGATTAAGAAATTTTCTCAGCTTTCGATCTTAAAAACAACTTTAACTTTTGACATAAAACATCTGAATCAACTTGTGATTGACAGCAGATTCCAAGCCTGTTTGAAGTTTAGTGGTGAAGCAGATCTTAGTTTTTATTTCAATCAATCATTCTGGCATCCAGCCACCTCAGGTATCCCAAATGGTTTGTTCCCATGACAACCTGAAGACATGTCTAGCAGAGGTGAAGAATGAATATTAATGATTATATACTGAACTGAACTTCTTGCCCAAATTTAGTTGAAGGGTCATGACCAGAGCTAAATCTAGGAACCAAAGCCGACTTAATGTTAGGGCGCATTCACACTGGTACTGTTTGATCCACTTTAAATGAACCGTGTTCTGCTTCCACAGATAATTTGGTTCGTTTGAAGCTCATTCAGACTCTGGTGCAGACCAAAGAGCAAACTCTGGTCTGCTTGGAAGTGAACCCAGATGTGGTTCATTCACAGTGTGAAAGCAAACTGACCAGCCAGTGAACCAATGAGAGGAAGTGATGTAGGACGCATCGTAGCACAACATGTCGGATAGCTCATGCCCTGTTGCTCATACTGGACAGATTCTTGTGAAAACTGTATTAGGCTTGAACACTTAAATAAAAACAGAAACCCCATGACTGCAGAAATTTGTTTTATTTTTCTTTCCTCATATTCAGCAGACATTGGACGTAAAAGTTTTGGAACTTCCCCACCTAATTGAACCAAGTCCTACGAACAATCCTGGTGTAAATGCGCCTTACATGTACGTACGATAAGAAAGTAGCTGAAGATGCTGACATTATTTCTCAATCAACTAACTCTACACCTAATTTTTCTGTTGAGTGTTCAGCATTTGGAGTTCTCTCAATCCGCCTGAAAACACATCAAATCATAAGCAAGACATATAAAGCTTGAACAAAAAGTTCCAGTGAACTTATTTAGGTTCACACACATGCTTGATTTTTCATCAGTGCTCTATTTTTTTCCTTTTCTAACCTTTATTCTAGCACCACACTCCCTACAATGCAATTATTTAATTAATTAACAACAGAAAGACAGTGCACTAATCCTGGATGTCCACATTATCAATCTACTTTTGATTCAGTGGGTATAAATACAGCTGATATTAATTTTGCACTGGGATAATATCACAAGTGTTATGTAAAATCCTGTTTTCCCCTCCTGCTTTTCTCCCTCCGTGCACAGCATGACTGCACTGTACAAGCTGCCTTATTTTCATTTAATCCACCACAGAACTATGAGAAAAGCCAAAATGCTATAGATGGAGCTGCCACCTTAAATCTTTTACTACTCCACAACGCGCTTTAGTATCGACATGTCCTACCCTGGTGTCAGGTAGACTGCAAAGAGAAGCAGCGCAGCCAAAACCCGTGCATCCCTCTAAGATTACATAATTCCTCTTGGTCCTTGTGGCTGAGGCTGCCAAGCAATGGCAGAGAACCATAGGCAGGTTAAACAGTAGCGTGGCATTAAAAACAAATTCTCCAGGCATCTGAAAAGCCCTCTGGCATTGGTGACATCACTCATGAAAGGCAGCCTGGTCACAGTTTTTGTAAAGCATGAGTAAGGTATACTACCAGCAAGCGTTGGAGTATCACAGGAGGGAACTACTCTTTCTGAGCAACCTTAAAAAACTGCCTCTGCATATCTAATTATCATAACCAAATCTAGCACGGGTAATTAACAGTGACCTTTGAACCTTACAATGATGCTAAGTGAAAAATAATTAAATCAAAAACGTCAATACGTCTGATAGTACTATCAGACCTTAGAATGTCATGAGATAACACGTTTATAAACAACATTCCCTCCTGCATTATAGCACAAGCATAATCCTACACAGTACCACTCTATCTACATGCCAACCTGCTCTTAATGACTTAACCACAACGCCATACTCATTCATTCATGTCCACGGACCTTGGTAAGCTGTGCTATCTTCTTGCTCATCTTCAAATGCAGGTCTTGAGTGTATTCCAGCGTCAAACTCCCGTCGTAAAACATGCTTGACGTTGGAGAGGTGGTATATTTGGTGTTGCTCGACGAGGTGTTGTACGGAGGCTGCCAGCCTGCCCCCGTCGCCATTTTTTACCGGGAATAAACCCAAACGCGGCGCTACAAATTCAGATAAAATGGAGCGGGGGCGGCTAGGCGTTAATTCCCCCCATGGTTGTGTCTGTGGTAAATCTTCGGTGAGGCAGAAATACTGAGAGGGGAGATGGGACAGCCAGCGAGGCGCGCGAGACCGTTCCGTCTCACGCATCCACGGCAAGCGGGCGCGAGCGGCTGGAATGAAGAGATGAGAGAGGCGGAGACGCGCGCCAGATGCTCATCCAGCAGCGCGCGCTCAAGTCCAGTTGGTTTACGTTTTGATGCAGCTTTCAATGACTGCGCGTCACTATCTATCTATCTATCTATCTATCTATCTATCTATCTATCTATCTATCTATCTATCTATCTATCTATCTATCTATCTATCTATTGAATAATAAATGTTAACTTGACTTGAAACTTTTCTTAAATATATATTTGTTTTATTATGACAGTGAGTTTTATATTGATTTATTTTTATTTTATTTGTTGTTATCATTATTGTTGTTTTTAGTTTCATTTAAGGTTCCAGCACAGCATAACTAGACTACTTAAAATAAGAACTTTTAAAATTAGAAGCTTTATTTTTCCCTTTTCCAAATTTCTCAGTATTCCCTTAGTTGCACGTTTGGTAGTTATACAGAAATGGACTAATCCTGCACTGCCATCTAGTGGTGATATGCTGGAAATTCAACATCTTGTTACTAAAAACCGTTTGTATAAAGATACAGTAGTTCCAGGCTCTTCTGGGGCACAGGCCCTCCATTACTCAAGTCATTTTTTTATTATTATTATTTCTTTTGAATCATAAAGATCTGCTATGCTTATGAAAACAGCACGTTTTTAATCTGCTTCTATTTGCCAAGCCTTTTGTCTCTGCTACCACCAAACAACTACAGCTGAAACTGAAGCAAAAACTGAACAGAATCATTTAAACATAGTACCACAAACATTTTGAATATGAACTTTTCAGGCATAAAATTAAATGTCTACAGGTGCAAAAACAAGTGAAAGTCCAAACTTAATGATAGCACATTTAACATTTTCTTCATTCCAAATGAAAATATATGATTTGATGCATTATAGCCAACTCTTTATACATCTTCTCACCTGCTCTATTTTCCTGTACTTCACTCCATTCTCCTCCCTGTCAACCAAAAGTGAAACATAAAAACAGGAGAATTGATCATCTAATGCACCCAGGAACAGATGAATACATTTCTATTAGGGCAATTGCTGCTTAAATAAAGTCAAATCACTTTCTTTCTGTATCCTACAAAGGATTTACTTCAGAACATGGTGGTAGCTAAACATAGGTCTCAGTTTCCATCACTGGGATTATTTCAATCAGTCTGATCAATTAAGACTTGTACCTCACCCAAAATAAACTAAAAAAAAAAAATAAATAAAAATCTGAACTGAATGTAGTAACACATGCAACTATTTAAAATGTCCATTGGGCAGTCTAATTTAGTTCTTTACAGGGTTTATGGTGCAAAGATTGTTGCATTGTTCTCAGTCCCATTACCAAAGCTCGTTCGACATTTTAAAGGCATGTTTAAAAGTATGTCATCAAATTCTTTTGTTTTCTCATCAAGAAAGTTTTCCATGTTAAAGAAATGTTTGGTAATATGTTGAAATACATTTTCTGACAAAAAAAAGGCTTGTATATACAAACTACACTGCTCAAAAAATAAAGGAAACACTTAAACAACACAATGTAACTCCAAGTCAATCACACTTCTGTGAAATCAAACTGTCCACTTAGGAAGCAACACTGACTGAGAATCAATTTCACAAGCTGTTGTGTAAATGGAATAGACAACAGGTGGAAATTATAGGCAATTAGCAAGACACCCCCAATAAAGGAGTGGTTCTGCATGTGGTGACCACAGACCACTTCTCAGTTCCTGTTTTCTGGCTGATGTTTTGGTCACTTTTGAGTGCTGGCGGTGCTTTCACTCTAGTGGTAGCATGAGACGGAGTCTACAACCCACACAAGTGGCTCAGGTAGTGCAGCTCATGCAGGATGGCACATCAATGCGAGCTGTGACAAGAAGGTTTGCTGTGTCTGTCAGCGTAGTGTCCAGAGCATGGAGGTGCTACCAGGAGACAGGCCAGTACATCAGGAGACGTGGAGGAGGTCGTAGGAGGGCAACAACCCAGCAGCAGGTCCAATACCGCCGCCTTTGTACCAAGATTGGTAAATGCGCCACAGGTGCCCTGTGCTCTTCACAGATGAAGGTGTGGGGTGGCATATCTTTGGGGGGGCCGCACAGCCCTCCATGTGCTCGCCAGAGGTAGCCTGACTGCCATTAGCTACCGAGATGAGATCCTCAGACCCCTTGTGAGACCATATGCTGGTGCAGTTGGCCCTGGGTTCCTTCTAATGCAAGACAAGGCTAGACCTCATGTGGCTGGAGTGTGTCAGCAGTTCCTGCAAGACGAAGGCATTGATGGTATGGACTGGCCCGCCCCTTCATCGGACCTGAATCCAATTAAGCACATCTAGGACATCATGTCTCGCTCCAGCCACCACAGGCTGTCCAGGAATTGGCGGATGCTTTAGTCCAGGTCTGGGAGGAGATCCCTCAGGAGACCATCTGCCACCTCATCAGGAGCATGCCCAGGCGTTGTAGAAAGGTCATACAGGCACGTGGAGGCCAAACACACTACTGAGCCTCATTTTGACTTGTACATCAAAGTTGTATCAGCCTGTAGTGTGTTTTTCCACTTTAATTTTGAGTGTGACTCCAAATCCAGACCTCCATGAGTTAATAAATTTAATTTCCATTGATAATTTTTGTGTGATTTTGTGGTCAGCACATTTAACTATGTAAAGAACAAAGTGTTTAATAAGAATATTTCATTCATTCAGATCAAGGATGTTATTTTAGTGTTCCCTTTATTTTGTTGAGCAGTTTATTATTATTATTATTTTTTTAATCTAAAGTAATTTTTACTTTTTTTTTCTTTAGAAAAATAAAACTGTAGAAATGGTAGGAATGAACATTAGGTTAGAGGAACATGTGCCATGTGTAAGTATTGTATTCTCATTGAGAAAGTAGTCTTAAATCTAAACAGAAAGTCTTTCAGCTGTAAAACTTAATGATATAATAAAATATATTAAAACATAGATGAATATGAAGTCAAACAATAAAATTAAAATGATTTCTGAATGATTTTAATAGCTGTATTTCATGATAAAGTGGGATGTTGGGACAGGCAGCCAAGGCTGTTTTTCAGAGTTCTACTTTCTTTGAAATCAGATCACTGTGCAGGGCACTTTGCCAAATAAGAGAACATTTTATGGTTCATTTTCATGCACTTTAATACATCTCCTGACTACAGAAACTGCACCTGGAAAATACACCAAAGGTAGAATGAAGATCAGGAGCAAAGCTTTATCTCCATGTGGTGGAAGAGGTTCTGTTTGCACCCGAAATCTACTGAATGCTCAAACCGTTCACATTTACCACACTTTTTTTGGCTGAATAAACCATTTTTGAACATAATTTGAAAAGCTCACCTTGTAAATGTCAACATTTTAGTTTTGATTTAACAAACAGTTTAACAAATAGTTTTACGAATCCATCTCAACTAAATCCCTTAACTTGAACCAGTTAAGTACTAATGTGGAAGAGATGTCAGTGTGTGCATATTTGTTTATTTATTCTTTATTAACATGGCAGCATATGCATAAAAATAGGCACGGTACGAATTGACAACCCAGTTTTAGCACTTTGAGTTTAACACAAGCAGATATGCTGCTGATGAAATTGTTACCACGTTTAACTCGATAAAATTCAGTGGTGATGGCGTAAGAAAAGAGCTAAATGGAGATGGTGAGATGGCAAACTTAAGAGCAAAGCAGGATAATTGGGTCCATCTAGTGGTTAAGACTAATATAACGAGAACTGTAATAAAATTAATAAGGGAACAAATAACTCTAACGTAGGAGAACAGAGAACTAAGAGAGCTGTGCAAACTAATGCCTGCAAATTTAAATTAATTGGGCTAATTTATGAACCACAGTGAATAGTCACTTTATTATATAGGGTTATTATTTTAACTCAAAGGAGTCTGGAGGGTGATGTTTCTATCTGCCTTTATTGAATCGTATCTGTCTTAAAACATGGGCTTGCATTTAAAATAACTGATATTACAGAAGGGATGCTGGGTATTGCGTTTGCTGGAGGGCGTATCAAGTTCTGTTAATCCGGTGACGTCTGACTTGACTCCAGCTGCATTTAGGTTGGAGACAAAATTGTCAGGAGTGATTGAAGACCAAGACCAAGGGCTGCAGGGTGAACCCACTCACACTAAAACAAACCGCCTCATCACTCTTAGTGATTCTGCAGCTTTGACTCAAGGATCCACAATTGACATGTTTTGATTTCTGCTTCAGTTATAATATTGTTGGGGTTTTTTATGGTTAGCTTGGCAGCATAGCCACAAAATGAATTGGGTATCTGAATGATGTCATATGTAATTTTCCTACTTTAGCCAGAGGAGTCTTTCTCTATAGCCAGGACAAACAGAATGAGGTAAACAAACAATATGGCAAACATTGGATGTGGACATTTTTACTGTACCTTTGCATGCATTTGTAGAATTCATGTAGTCTATGTTTTGGGTAAATTTCAGATGCCCAAGTGTAAGTGAATGCAGCATATAATGCATTTTTATTTCTTAATATTTTTGTAAATGATGTTCTGCATCAACACCACCATGTTCTGGATCACAATGCAGCATTTACACTGCATCATCTCACCAACTACTTACCTGGGTGATAATGTTTGTCCATCAAAACTGAAGAAGTACACCTAAAAACAACACTGGATGTGACAGCTGAGCAATGCTGAAGAAACACTGATCATTATTTGGTTAAAAGTTTTTCTCGTTATCAATTCAATATAAATCTTTGTACAACACTGATAAAAGTCTTACAATGCAGGATAATTTTAATTACAGAAGTGTTGAAAATATATAATTGACTGTTTGCTTTTACAGGATTACCTTTGTTTTAATCATTAGATAATCATTTTTAAGCCTGCGGCTGCCATCCCTGACCCCCTGGAGCCTGAGCCTCATGGCTGCAAGGCGCTCTGGCCGGAGCCTTCCTCTTCACTTTTCTCGGTGGATTCGTGATTGTCCATGTGGAGGGCTGGCTGGGACTGGTGCTCTGAGGTGGCGACCAGTTTCCTGGTTCCCTGGTCCAGTCGCATCTGCATGATCACACTCATCACTGAATACTATTCATACCTATTTTGCCCCCGCATTTTACTGTGGGCATAATCACCATCAACTACAGTTATGTTCATGTTTTTTCTTCATGTTGCTGATGTTTTTGTTGTTGTATGATTGTTTTTTCAGCTTGTCTGTCTTTTTATATGTGCTCCTAATGATTGTCTGCTTTGTTCTTTTGCAAATGTAGCAGCCGGTTGTCTGGTTTTTCTGGTTTAAATGCTGTTGCTTTCTATCTTGTGTATCCTTGTCTCCTTGTCACTGTTTATGCTCTCCTTTCTTTTGGCCCCACCCTCTTTGTCAGGTCCAGCATTAACATGAAAATTCAGCAATAGAGTAATTGAAAAAATAAAGAATAACACTTAAATATAAAGAGGGGCTTTATATCCATAAAGCTCCTTTTCACAAAGCAAATTTATTCGGCACAACACAGCAGCCAGACCATCATTGAACTTGCTACAATGCTGGACAGAACAAGTTAAAAGGAAAAAAATTTAAAAGATGACCACTTTAGTTTTAATAATTAGTTGTTTCCTAAAGTTCAGACCTTCTTTTCCCCCCTTTACTTTCTTATGTATCTTAAGATCTTGTTTACATGGGCCACTCTTATTCTGAGCTGTGCCCCTTCATGGCCACTATATTAAGAATTTCTAGACCCGCCCCTGCTGTGAGCTGATATAGACAAAAGTTGGTTCATTTTTAATGTCAGTAGCTCATGTAAAATGAGAATGGAGCACCCTCAATTGCTCACCCCTCGCTTTCTCAGCTACTCTGTATGTGATATCTGGTATTTCATAGCAGAAAAAAATACAAAGGAGTTTTGTCATTTTAAATGCTATAAATATTGTGAGAGAGGTTTATTGCCCATTATGTAGCACCAGTTTATATGCCCAGTGTATGTGCCAGGGCTCAGCTCACTACACTACAGCTCCAGCTCAATTTAAGCCCTGGTTGTAACTCCTCCCAGGAGTGGTCCGCTGAGGAAAATTCCCCAATTGCTTACAAACAGTAGAAGGTTGTTAGACAAATGTTTTGATGCATTAGGTTTAGGACATTACATTCCAGTACAAGAATCATATTATATCTCATAAACACGGTGGTAGTAGTATTATGGTTTGGGTCTCTTGCAGTCATTGATTGAAGTGTTTGATTCAAAATTCTGACCTAAATGTGGTAGAAATGTTGCATAAGCATGTAAAGTGAGTAGTTCATGCTTCACTTGGTTCTTTGTCCCATAGTCCATAAGGTATGACCAAGGTTGGAAAACAGTAAATTGTGACTAAATAGAGACAAAGCAAATGCCATGGCATTTAAATCTGGACATTTAAATCCTGCAGATGACCATTCCTTGTTGAATTTGTCATCTAGAATTGTATTGAGGATAATAATTCTAATATACGGCGTCAAAATCTTGAAGATGTCAAGAAAACCACATAATTTATGGCTGACATAAATTGTGCTTCCTCTAGATGGCACTATCATCTTGCAGATATCACTCATTGTCTTTTTGAATAGTACAGAATAGTAACAGTGTGGTCATGGTTTACTCAACCAAAATGCTGGACTCCATTTTATTAGAATTGGCTACCAGTCACTACGTCCTAACTCCACCGCAGCCATCAACCTCCACTTTCTCTTCCTCTTACATCCCCTCTTTTGATTGACATGTCCCTCTGCAGCAGTGCATAGAGGAGCTCCCCTCAAAGCTCTGATTGTAACTGTGTGCCAGTATTTCCTCTTTCTTTAGTCTTGCAGCAGCTTCAGATTGTGACTGGTGGGGACAGTTTCTTTACCATCTGTAGACTCTTGCTCTGGGCTTTTATTTATTTATTTATTTATTTTTTGTCCTATTCTGAGTCCTGCCTTGTTAGAAGCAGTGACATTCAGTAACATGAAACACTTGACCCCACTGCATTGTTTTCTTTCTTAAAATACTATTTGGATAAAAGAACAAAAATAATGATGAGTTTTGAGAAAAAAAAAATGTTCTTATATCAATTTTTTTCAACTTATTCAGTGTTTGGATATTGTGTCACTCAAGCACACACGTGTTTGTCACAGGGTGGGATATTCCATGTTTAGCCAAGCAAAGGTTTCCATCTTCATAAGACATCCTTAATGTCTGAACAGATTATGATGCTGTTAATCAAATTATGTCCTAAGTTATTGACCAAGTTTTCACTGACTGATATTCACTGACTCCATTTCTAAGGGTGTGGCCAAAGAGGTGGCCTGGGGGGCACAGCACACCTCCTAAAATCTAATCCCCAGGTGCCAACCATACACAAATGAACTGTAACAAATATTTAGTGTAAACTGACCTTTATCTGAGTAAACCTCAGATGCTTAAGTGCAAATAATGCACCATGTAATGTACTATTTTATGAAGAAGATCTAAAAGTCATACAACTACCAGATGTGATGGCTGTGCAAGGATAAACAAGCAAGAATGATGAAGAAACACTGATCCAACTTGTGATGTGGTTCAACGTAGGTTTTTCTTCTATGCATGTTATCTAGTATACGTCTGTGCAGCAATGATTAAAGGAATGCAGGTAAACAATTGTGGTATTGCCACTGAGATGACAGTGGCTGAGATGGTAGAGTGGGTAGTCCGGTGACTAGGTTGGCAGTTTGAAGCCTGCTCCCCAAGTCAATTTGTCATTGGGCAAGACATAAAGAGTTTATACTGGTGAGAAGAAATATAGCAAATATTTTTCAACTTTCAAAAATATAGTCAGAAGTTTGAAGATCTATTAAAATTTTTTTCAAAATAAATTAATCAAATAACTTAAAAGTTATCCCTTTTTACATGGTTAAAAAAAACCTATAACAATTCTCACCATTTCTTTTTTTTTAAATGAAACATTAAATTAAAAGTTTAGGGGAGTCATTGACAGGATAACCTATTTTAGTAGATCCATTTTAATTTATCAATCCTTTATAGACATCTTTTACCTTTAAAAAATGAGTTAGCTTTATGAATTTATAACTAAAAAAAACACTACCTAGTGTTTAAACATCTTGAAAATTATGTAAATATGTAAACAAAAATTATATGGAAACAAGTGATAAAATCAGATTCAGCCATAAAACAAAAAACAGTTGATATAATTAACTTAGTATGTAATGTGGTGCATAAGGCAGCAACAGGTATAATAATAATAAATTGGTGCTGGACCATCAAGAACTTTATGTGATCAGACCAAGAAAAAGTAGTTGCCTATGTTTCCTTTACATGCATGTGCACCTGGAAGCCAGTTTCAGGGAAGAAGCTGCAGAACTAAATGTGGAATTTTACCAAATTAACTGTTGTGTTATAATAATAAAGTTTTGTATTATACATAGTTGGAAAGCCTGATTAGTCATCTTTACAGTGACATATAACTTGTAAGGATCAAGCTTTGGTGGAATTAGCAACACAGCTAAACATAGTGCCCCCAAAATCCCCTGCAATATCCTCCTATTAGTTTTCACTCTTGTTTGGGGATTCAAGTGCAGCCAGGTGTGTGTCAGTCACATATAGACAGATATTTTAGAATAAGATGACAGTAGAATAAGTGACAATATCTCCAGAATCTGGAACTTCATCATCCAGGATGACAACACTCTCCCCCTACAGAGGCAGGATCATCACTGAGTACTTGTAGAATTTGGGAGCGGAGAGGATGTAATGGCCTGCTGTGGGTCCAGACCTCAACCTTACTGAACACTTGTGATCGGCTTAGGTATGCTGCACATGATGAAAACAACCATATGTTGACCTTTAACAACGCTTGTTTGAGGAATGAGATGCCATCCCACTGAAAAATGAGACCAAAATGAGGAAGAGGTACCAAGCTGTTGTAGCCTTGAATGGATCTTCCACATGCTACTGAAGTCCATGACAGTATGAATAAATAATTTGTAAAAAAAAAAAGAAAAAGTGTGAGTGTGTGTGTGTTTTATTACTGTGGGAGAGTGCAAGAAACCCAAGTAGGCCTAACTCAAAACAAGCGTAGGCCACAAAGAATAAATATTGCAAGAGATTTTGGCTCATTTTTTAAGGGCACATTAATGTTGCTTATTTCAGATAATCCTGACGAGTTACATCTCATTATAAACTAATCAGGTTTTCCAGTAATGTATAATATAACACCATCCATCCATCAATTATCTGTACCGTTTCATAAAGGTCGTGGGGAAGCTGGAGCCTAACCCAGCATTTAGCAGGTGAGAGGCAGGGTGCACCTGGGTCACCAGTCCACTGCTGATATAACACCATCCATATTAACAAGGAAACAGAAATTTCTTTACTTTTTTTAAGCTTAAGTTTATATTGTAGTTATTTTAGATCAGTTGTGGATGGACTAATTATCATATGGGGAGTGAAATTGCTATATTCTTGCCCATTCTGACAAAACTGTTCATTTTGTTCTTGGAGTCATAAATTTAGCAGCTTAAGTGTGAAACATGACAGTCAGCATTGGCAATAATTTATTAATTAATTGTCTTAGTAATACTCTCCTAAAGGAAAATGACGCTTTCATTTGTCTGCTGTAAACAGGCATTTGTCAGAACATGAGAGGACGAGAGCGGAAGAGAAACTGATAGAATTTCAAAGAGATGGGGAGAAAAAAGAGGGTTGCCTACACCTCTAAAGACGGACAATATGCGGAGTAAAAAGTGTTTGTTGTGTAAGAGGAGAAGAGAGAAAAAGAGTAGAGGAAAAGGGGGAGGAGAGAGGGATTGCATTGGAGCACATCCGTGCGTAAATCTAACCATCCTCGCCGTGCTCCTTCCATCCCTCGCCACTGTTGCCTCCAACGGGTCCCCGCTCTTCCTCTAAGCCGGGATCACCTGCAGGTGGTCTAGTTTTTGCACCGTGGAGTCTCGATTGTCTCGACTCGGTGGCCTCCTCCAGGGGTTAGGAGGAGCACCGGGGAGCTCCTCCAGATTTCTGCCGGGTTTCGTGTCCACTGCCGGGGAAAGTCATGGCTCTGAGCGCCGGGAGAGACGCGGCTCGACCCGCTCTCGGATGCCGGTGATGCGGGGTCTGATCGCGCCTCAAAACACCTTCTTGGATACCATTGCCACGCGGTTCGATGGGACCCGTGAGTACATGTCTCAGATTTTTTAAAATATATATATATATATGTATAAATTAATTTTCTGGCGCGCATCAGTTCTTTGACGCTCCTGAAATCACTCGTTTATGAGTCCAAAACAGAACAATATTTGAACTCTGTACTGTTCTGTACTGTGTGCCCCCCCCCATAGATCTGCAAAGTGTCAACAAGAGCTTGCAGATAGTCTGATGAATGAATTCTGGTGAATGAAAGCACAGACTAGCATTTTAAGTATTCATGAGGCGCCTGCCAAAGGATGAACAGACATCACAGAGCCTGAAGCAAAAATGAATGAGGAAGCTTTAATTTTATATATATATATATATATATATATATATATATATATGTGGCAAGATTATGTAGACCTAGGTATATAGGTATATATGAGACTCAAAGGTCCCGGGTATTATTCCCAAAAAACTGCCAAGTATGCAAACGAAATGTGCTAAGTGTAGTTGTAAATAAATATATGTTAAATGAAGGAATGAAAAACAACAAGAAACATAAGTAATGTAAAAAACATTACCCTAAATGAACATAAGAGATGCAAATCAGCAGACAAACGTAAAGCTGTCATCATGAGAAACTCTATGATACATATGAGGCATAAAGTGAAGAAACAAAATAGTAATTATCACCAAGAAGTGATGTGAAATACCCCAAATTGCACTTTGAATGAGTAAAAATTACACATAAAAATGATATGAAATGTGATATAAAATTAAAAAATAAAAGAAATGGGACAAAAAGGGCATGGGCTTACTACAGAGAGGATCAAATTTATCAAACCTACAAAAATGAGACTTAAAAAAACATTCTATATATTTTTTGTATTTCTTTGTTTTTTTCACTCTTTGTAACTTAGAACAATTTTAGTCCTTTTCGATGTCTGTGTGTGCCCAGGCGCCTGCTGTTTCATAAGCAACGTACACAGATTTGTTGACTCAGTCATTAAATTTAAATTAAAAGAAAAATTAGAAAATACAAGAATAATAATAAAATAACCCAAAGTGTTTATTTTGGGTTTAGGAACATTAGTTTAATTATTCTCACTTTGCCAATATGTGGTTTCCCAACAGTAGATAAATTGTCAGGTTATTGAATAATTTACTGATTCCTCATTAGTGAACAGCGTTAATGAATGCAATGTGTCAGTGCATTAATCATTCAAAGGTATTACTCTTAGCTGCCAAGTGGCATCTAATGACAGCCAATCAATTCAAAAACTCATGCTTCAATATGCCACAGCCTTTACTCTAAATTCAATCGTGTGAATCGGTCACTTGTCATGGCAGGATTAGGGTGAGGAAATGTAATTAAGCTCGCTGCAAGGCTTCCAATAACACCTTGATTGTTCCCTCTTTTACTGCAGTGGGTTTTCCTAAGATGGGATGCTACCTTGATTTTATTCAATGCTACATATCAATTTATAAGCAGAAAACCTACAATAAAGGTCCTACCCCTCTTTTACACAAAGCTTTAGGATCAAATAATAAACCAAGGCTCACATTTAAGCCCTTATTTTGACCATTAATTGCATGGTTTAATGTTCCCCAAAACACATTTTCAGTTAAAGTTATGCACATGGTGAATGTAGCTATGGCACCTTGTACTCTGCCTCTGTAGTATTAAGTATGAAGACGTCTGCTTATTTTAAGCTATAGCAGCTCTGTGAAGAACACGTTTCAAACAGTTACATCAGCTGCAGATAAAAAAGTAGCACCTGAAAACCTCTAAAACACTGGCGTTAATTTTTTATTACAATGTAAACATCAAAGTAGTTTTTACATGAAGAAAGGAAAGATTTAAGTTGGACAAAGTGCCAGCATCTTCACATCATTCAGTGGAAAATAAAAACATAATAATAGTAATAATAGTAACCATCCACATCAGTCTATGCATTGAACCCCCATTCTGTAAACCTGCAGAGAAATGGTTGTCAGTCATGCAAACTGTTATTATTATAGCTTAAGACGGTTACATAACGTAGTCCTGAAGGCGCACATTAACGGAGCCACTGTCAATGCAATCAGTGTGAGATACAGCTATTTTCTGAAACCGAGCTTTACATTACAGTAAATAAATAAGATAAACATCACTTGTGTGGGTTCCATTTCCCCTTCCTGCTACAAAATGCTTTGAAATAATCAGTAATCTTATAATACTGTTATTTTTCTGTTTTTTTCTTAAGAGAGGAAACTTTATGAAATAAAATTTTCATTTACCGTCAAAAGCAATTATCTTTACTCAAAGTTGAGAACACAGATAGAAAGCACTCGAACGTGAATTATGATCGACTGCTGGCCTGAGAAGAAATATGCACTGTCTGAAGATCTATTTGGTGCCGGAGTGTTTGGATAAGCCCACATCACACCTGAAGAGCTGCTTTTCCTGTGATCCAAATATGATATTAAATCTCAGCTTTCATAGGAACTCCCTCTCAAAGGGCAGTTTCTCTGCCAGGGCCACGGATGACTCCTGTTCTTTGTTCCTTTCTTTTCCAGCTGATTGCCGGTTTAGATCACAGAAGAATTATAAGACCTAGGGCAATATTCTTCACACATAATGCCCACAACAAGATGCCTCCAGGTATATGCACTGGACAGAAGAAAATAAGCTCTCCCACAAGAGCTAGTTTGAATAACTAACTACATATATGGCAAGATAAGCTGTCCTCCCATTCAAGTATACATAATGCAAGTCGTCCTTCCCTTACATGCTATAGATACTTCCTCCCCTCTTACACAGAAAACGCCAGTAAATTAGCAATTTATTAAATTGCCTTTTTTATCATTCACCCTTGCTATCATTAACTCTTAAGAGGCTTTATCTCTTATTAGCTCTTCTTCCAGTGGCGCAGAATGGTTCCCACTGCTGCGATGAAGCATGTCAGTGCCAAGCTGAATTCTGCTTTTGATATTCCTGGTGGTGATTCTGACCTGTCTCCCAATAAGAAATTTCTGGTAGATGTTTTCCAGGCCATTCTCCCACTTTTCCAGTAACATCTTTCCAGAAAGGAAAAACAAAAGAGCATTCCCACATTGAGTGTAAGAAGGTCTCTGTCTCTGTATTACCCTTCCAACATAAGTTGTTCTGAACCAAGCATTTTCTACAGAGCTTTACTAGCATGATGGAACCTGTAAATAATTTATAATGTTGGACCACTCAGTATTTGTTAATATGTTTGCATCCATGATGAGAATCACCTGTTCCATCACATCCCAAAGGTGCTCTATTGGATTGAGAACATGGTTACCTAATAAAGTGGCCGGTGGGTGTATGTGTAAATTTTGCCTTATTGTTCACAAGTGAAACACCATTTGCTCCACTACTACTGAACCACTCATTACACAAATGGACCTGGTTTAGGTTTGGAAATCATAGTTAAGCCCTGAATAGTATATACAAATATACAGTTTATTGCAACAATACCTTTTCCACATTCCCATGACAACAATCCCACAGCAGTCACATTGCCAGCTTAGGAAACTCTGCACATCCGAAAGTGATTATGTGAGTACCTTCTGCAATAAAAATCAACAGTATGGGTTCCTGAGCAAGTATCAGTGTGTGACAAGTAAGGAGCAAAAAGCCAGTGAAAACAATTTGTATACTATATATCAGCCAATAACCCAACAATATCCTGAGCCATCAGGATCTACCATAAAGGTATATTTAAATCCTAAGTGCTTAATGAGAAGGCACTGGTTTCTTCTTGGTTTTTAAAGATGTTTCACCTCTCATCCAAGGGCTTCTTCAGCTAGAGGAGCTGTTCTTCCTCCATCGGGGGTCAGTCAAGTTCAAGACCTCCCAATGGTTGTCCCTATTTGCCTGACTTTAATCCCCAGTCAACAGCAATACATCCTCTGAGAACAGCCTGGGCCTTTCTGAACCTTATGACTGCTGCAGAATAATATTTATCTTCAAGGCCTCCACATGTTCCTTTTCTTCCTTTTTGCCTCAGAAGACTATGGGCTGATCTTTGTTGGGGTCCTGAATCTGCACTGGAGGCGACTCCGGCTACTCTTACTGAGTGGTGCCTGCTCTAAAATGTCTCACATCACAGCGAGGATATCGGTGCGAGACTTTAAAAAGCCCTGACTAAACATTTCAGCCTAGATAGTTTAAGATTAGTTCCTCTGTGAATGAATAGATATAGAGATGAATGAAGGCGGCTGATAAGAAGCAGTCTGACACTTTAGCTCTGGACTCCTAGCCAGCATTAAAAAGAAAAAAAGAAAAACACAGCAGGGGAATTCTAATGAGGGGCTTCGCCAACCTTACATAATAATATAACTGAACAATCCTGCACATGGAAGGCTGCCAAGAAAACAACAGAATTTTAAAAATGTGACTTAAATTAATCAAAGCAATACCAGAAAACAACCGTGTAATTTTAGAAAGACGCCTCTCTGACCAAAGCATTGTTTGCTCCACACACTTTCCATGTATATTTTTGATTACCCTGTTCACTGTAAAAGGTAGTAATTTTTTAAAATACTATTACAAGCGGAGTAGAACTATTTTTTCAGGTCAAATACAATGTTCTCCCATCTTTGCGTTACAACATTAATGCAGCAAGATGACCAAAAAGACTCCAGGGAATCCCTATAATAGAAAGCTTACCCTGGACCCCTAATGTAACCCAGTCCATGTCCTAAATATTAATAAGAAAAAACAGATTTCAGTGAAATAATACTAAAATATAATAATATCTGCTGTTAGGTTAACTTTTAGTGTCCCTGTAATTTGTTTAAAAGTGATTTTGCTTGCCATTTTTCATTTTTAAAGCAGTATTTTATTTATTTAGTGCCTGGTAGGAGGTAAAAAAAACAGCTGCTCCATCATCATGTGCTGGTTTATAAATGACCTCTGTTTCCCTCTTGTGCTGTTTGTTCTGTGTGTGTTTACTATGTTTGATGCTATGACAGCATCTGTTTGTTTAAAACAATGGGATATAAATTGGATGTTAGCATGCATGAATGATCGTGTATGGCTTTGTGGGTGTAAATGCAAAAGAAAAGCAAACAGAAGAGCTAATGTGTCAGGCTCAGCTAAGAGTAAGTAGTCTGTACTGTGTGATGGTATTCTTATTAAAAGATGCTGTTTTAGCAGTTGGATGGTTATCATCTAGTTGTCAAGTAATGGTACTCAGACACCAGACACACAACTAACAGCTAAAGACCTTAGCTGGTTAACCATAAAAAATGGCTCACAAAGTCATAAAACATATTTGATATTTTGGCAATAAAATGTGGATCCTTCATCCTAAAATAATTTGGTTGTTTAGCATTGCTAACTACTTAAGGCTGCTCAAGCGTCGTAATGTTCTGCTTTTAGTTGTCCTCAGTGCAAAATTAAAGCACTTTTATTCCCAGCTTCTCTACATTCCTAAGTTTGGACACATTTTCTCATTAGATTCAGTGGGAAATTGTGTCCTCCATGTTTTCTGCAAAGAAATCTATTAACACCCACCCCTTTTTATGACCTCCATCTACCTCCGCCTTGTCTGTCTGTCTGTTAGTAATGGACAGATTTTAATGACATTTTCAGGAAAACCCCAAAATGGAACAAGTGATTAGATTTGGGGGGTGATCCGGATCACCACCTGGATCCAGGAATCATTTGAAGGATTGTTTAAAGACGCAAATATTCGGGAACGTCGGTGAAGTTTGTCACATGCAGATCTTTTACCGGTGAAAAGAAAACGTTGCTTCAGCGTCAATCCTTATACATGTTTCTTTGATTTTCGCAGAATTTCCTTTAAATATGCCAAAAAGTTGTGTTGTGGTTGGCTGCCATAAACAGAGATGCTCCACAGATAACAAAAGATGGTTCTTCAAGCTACCGAAAAGACACAAAAGCCCAGAAAGATGTAATACACTTTGGAGTCCTTCGAAGTATTCGATAATTTTTTCAGATCATTTTGTGACTGGTGACTAAAACAGTTATTGGGATATCACTGTGTCACATTTATGTTTTTTTTTATATATATATATGGATGCCAAATTACCATGAAACGGCTGGCCACAGCAACAATAACAAACGTCTGTTGGTGGTTTTTGTGAAGTTCTCAATGTTTCTTGTTAGCAGCTCGTTCACAGTGTGATGGTGGATAGACGTACGGCCATTCATTCAGTCCTACAGCCAATATATTTGCTTCATATCTATTTCTAGCCTTGACACTGAGCTTATCAGCATAATTTTCTGTCAAAAATCAATGGAGAAAACTATAAGAACAATTTGCACACTTCAACACAGATGCTGGTATGATGTGGAATTTGTTTTCACCAGCAAGCTGTTAATGGTCACATGACCACCAGGCTTAACATAGGTTTGTGCCTGCCCATGAGGAGATAGGGATAATTTTGCCATTAGAGCTGCCCACAATCGTTGGCTGAAAACAAAAAAGAAATTAAAATGTCTTGGCGGAGGTCTGCCCTCTGAGTGCTTCTAGTTCTTCACCTAAACTGGGAGTCTCATACAGAATGAAGCTAAAATAAAGGCCAACTAAATGTACAAGTAAATGAAAAACTGCATTGTCAAGGTTGGTCCTGAACATGCTTGGATCCCCCACTTACTCTCCAAACAGCTTATTGTACAATCTGTGTTAGTTGATAGGCAAACACTACAGAAAGACATTTTTGTGCAACTTTCTGCTGCAGGAGTGGAATCATGCAACTGGAGAGCAGATCTCAGTGCATTAAAAACTGACACAGCAAGAGTTTAACACGAATGAATTGCTTCACAAGATGACTTGAGGAAGGTTATTACTCCCTGATTGGTTTTCCCGAATATCCTGGAGTGTATCATATGCTATAGTTTTGAAATATTGTAAAATGGACATGTTTGAAATTACATAGGGGATCATGATCAGAAAGGATTTTTAAACTCAAGTAGCTAGTTATAACTAACGTATAACCATTTACTGGAACATAAAGGAGATAGATGGTGTAGATGCATGGGTTAGATGTCAAGATGACAAGATGATAGTATCAGGTTGAAAGTATGTGTGTATTACTTCTATGTACAAATAAAAATGTGAAAACAAAGAATCCTTCTAACTTAGCACCAAAGGTAAAGAAATGTGTATTTGGTGGATTATTTTATTGTTGCTTCTTGGCAATAAATCTTATACCACTGGAAATGAAGCTGTCTGATATTGGCAGTGAAGATTAGGAAAGTTTTTCATAGGAGCAACCCACAAACTGTTTAATAACTTACCTGATGAAGGGTTGAGATGATGTAAAGATATTAACAAATGCCCATAGTAATGTCTGTCTATTGCTTTGCCAATCATTTTTAAATTACAAAGGAATTCATACTTAACTGGATCCTTTTCTCTTGAATTTGACAGTATTTTTGTATTTGCTGGTGGTCACATAGTATTTGAGTCCTTGCAATTGTGAAAAACAAGAGGATGAGACAGATGAGAAGCTTCAGAGCAACAGAGTTGTGTCAGTGTGTGTCAGGGGACGAAAGCTTTGGGCTATAACATTTTGAGGCTGATCGGGAATGAAAATGTGTTTTCAGGAAACACCTCAGAGAGCCACTCTTGTTGCAGAAATCAACTGGCTGTCAGTGTTAATTTCTTTATTGTTTTTATGATTTGTATTTGTTTTTGTTTTTTTTTTGGTCCAGACTCTTACAGTCAGTCGTAATGTAATGGTACAAAAGATTAGCATAACACAATAATTTGACCTCACAGTTTTAAATTATGCCACTAAAGTGTAAATTTTTTATGTCTGAAAAGGATGACAGCGAGTTATTGCCTCCCAGATGATTATCAAATGCTGTGTTCTTAAAATGTTTAACTTAGATTGTGTATGGATGTGTTGTGGCAGGTTGTCGCTGTCGGTGTTATCGGTAACAGGACTTATCGGAGTTCCCTAAGCTGCTTAGGGGCTGAACCTGAGTGGTTCTGCAGCTCAGATCACATGCTGTTGCACCTGGAATGGAGTGTGGATGTGACAGAACTGCTTAGTGCCTTGGGGGAATGTGCAGACACTAAATAAAACAAAGGAAAATATGATGGTGGCATAAAGCCTGCAGGAAAATGATACAGCATAGGAACTCTGACCAGATCGCGGCTCTGTGGGAAAATGGCCATGTAACTATGAGGGCGATCACTGTATGTGTGCTGAAGCAGAAAATATTACACATTCAAGTGCAAAGATGTGATTCAGGCCTTTATCTTTTATATTTTTATGATATTTCGAGCAGCCAAGCTTGGGCTTGGCTCAATGCAGCCATCATATAAAGAAACTGTGTTATAAGAGAATGGTGATTTTAGCCACACAGTTTGGGAACATAAGTCTGGGGCCTGTTTTATGGCATGCATTAAGCTCCTTTGTTCCATTTAATAAAAACTTAGAAGGAAGATTCTTTCACTGGAGAACAACAAAGCTGAACAATGAATTGAAAGTGGAATTAAGGTTTAACATGTCATGTAACAAACCAGCAAACTTTCCACTTCCATAACATTCCAATGCAGACACATTGCTACAAAAACACACACGGATTATGTTGGGTTTGCATTTCATTAATTTTGTATAATGCTAAAGACACCCTGTGGAGTTTGTGACCACTAATAATTCAATGGCTTAGTGTTGCTATGAGTATATTTGTGTGTATTTCATGCACATGTACAAGGATTCACATGCGTGAGTGTACACTTGATGAGCATTCCTGCTGACAAGGAGCTCCACTGATTCACATTTATTTGAGTAAAAGGAAGGAAAAGGATTATGTAAGAATGAGTCAAGAAGTCTTTTTTTTTAATGGGTAAACTAACCTGCTCCTTACTGCTGCTTTTGCACAAGATGATGTTTGGTTGTCTGAATTATAGAGACAAAACAAAACACCAGAACTTCAATCCATGGATAAATGAGCTAAGATGAACATGTTGTCATCAAGTTACTAACATGTTTTCAATTCTAAGGCAACAAATTTCAATGTTTTTTCAAAATCCTGGGTATTTATTAGGGCTGTGCATCCTCACTGGTCTCACGGTTCGATCGATTACAATTATTGTCAATATCAATAGTATGCACAAGTTGCTCGACTTTAGTTAGTGTAGTTATTAAGTAAGTAATTTCTTTATTTTTGTAGCACCTTTAAGCACAACTACACCTCAAATTGCTTCACACAAAGAAAAACATCATCCATCCTATGAAAGAATCCTCCGCTATAGCTTACACTCTCACCTTCAAATAACACTATTCAGTTGGGTTTTTTTCCCCAAACAAGGTGTTTTGAAATACTATTTCATTAACTTTAATTTGATTGACAATTTGATAGAAACACAGCTATTGTGACACTCAGAGACTTAGCATCCCCAAAGTTGTTTTAATGCCTCTGGCATCCAGTCTTAATCAGCACTGCCCAGCTTTGAGAGTTAAACCAAGCCATCTGATTTTGGATTAAACATTTAGTGCTGATGCTTATTCTCCAAGTCCTCCTTTTCAGAATGAAAAGAAACTTTCTCTTTTCTCTGTTGAAAGTCCAATTCCATTAAAAATAAGGAAACATCTTTAACAATCAGATTTGAGCCCAAATATGTGGCTTCTTCTGCTGAAAAGCATAAATGTTGCTGTTTTATTTGACATTTGCTACCTTTTATGCCTTAAATGAATGTTTTTACATTGATCTTTTGAAACAAGTAGGCTTACTGCACTCTAAAATGTATAAATTCATTTATTCTGCATGTAAATTATCTCAAAAGTGCAAGGCTGTTTTTTTTTTCCTCTGGAAAAGTGATTCATCAAATCCTTTTATACGCTGCCACACTCCTTGAAGTTGTCTGTGTTATACTAATGCTCAAAAACATGGAGCGCTTCCCTTTCCTGCTGCACCATTTAGCAGCCTGAGCAATCAGGTGTTGTTTTAGCCATGTCTACATCTCCTTAGCACACCTGGTAAAGATGACAGCTAGGAGATGACACCATGGTTGCTGTTGTCAGAACAAATTCATCAGGTTATATACGAGTAGCACAGCTTCACATTTGTGCTGCTTATAGCTTGTAGCTGTATATCTGGATGCCTTTAGTATTTGTATCTTAATCTTAAAACCACAGAAAAATTATGCAAGTTATAGATTTACATTGATGGTTTCTTTAACTGACTTTATTGATCATCTATTGTGTTTAAACATGAAAAAAACACCAGGCAATATATCATAGATGTTATGTGTGGCCAGATAACTAAAATCTCTCCTACTTTTTTATCTACCTAACTGGATTTAATAAAGACAGAAAATGTAAGCAAATAAAAATTAAACAAGAAAGAAACAAAAATGAAGCAGTGAATGTGGCAACCAATGGACACCCAGACTCACCATACTGACCAGTCCTAATCGCAGTGGGAGCAAAGACCCTTAGAGGAACTCCAACCTCTAGCTTCTCTCTTCAACTGAGAGACAGAAGTCTGTGCTAGTCATAAGTTTTATTAAAAAAAATCCTTATTTAAACACTAACTTTTAGCTAAAAATGTTTATGTATAAATCAGTCCCCGCATTTGGTTCCATCTCCAACTTTTCCATATGAATTTCAAGCACAATTTCTTACTATGTCTTTAACATGGTTAAAGCTAGTGTTTTTTCCAAGTGTGGCTTGTAGAAGCAATCCAGAGGTTTATGCACTCCCCTTCTCTTTCTTTATGATTTATTTATTGCTTTGAACACAACAGTAATATTATTTTGTCAGTTGTTGATGCTATTTTACATTCTCTCACCTCAGAGGATATACAGTATGAAACTGGTGTTTTGATGAAACCTGGCATAAACATATACACTCAACATCCTTTATTAATGCAAAAATCATGGAATTTCATTGTCCCCATTTAATTTTCATGCCAACTCACTTCTCAGTGTCTCTGTTAATCTCTCCCACTCAGTCTTTCCCTCTTATTCAATCATTTCTTGCCTGTTCTCTTGTCCTTTATTGCTCACATTCTTCAAAGTGAGTGCTCCAGCCCTCCAGATTCATTTATGCACAGACTTTAATAATCTCATTGGACGGACTGTCTTGGCTGTATGAATAACTTATCATATCAGACTCAATGCTATTATAACTTAATTGAGATTTTTCATTTAACTTATCCAATCAAACTATTTGTCAGCTCTCCAGCACATTTCCATGCCTTACAATCAGCTTCTTTCTGCTTACATGCTTGTTGTCTTTCAATTTTGGCTCATCAAATTTATTGATAAATTTAATAATGTAATTAATATCACATGTAAAGTTTGTGAGATTCTAACAAAGCAGTAAAGGGGTCCAGCTGCAAATCTCTCCAATGATTGTAGTCATGTCTGATTGCTATATATAACTTAGACACAAATCTTCTTAAGTTTTCTAAATCTCTGGCTTCAATAGTTTCCCTTTTGAAAGTCACAGACCCCTCTCCTGAAATAGCTCATGAAAACTGTCACTCAACTAACTGTCA
The DNA here is from genome assembly GCF_017639745.1 of Melanotaenia boesemani. Taxonomy (NCBI): domain Eukaryota; kingdom Metazoa; phylum Chordata; class Actinopteri; order Atheriniformes; family Melanotaeniidae; genus Melanotaenia; species Melanotaenia boesemani. The sequence goes on from NC_055705.1 coordinate 15,364,231, forward strand.
TTGGGTAGATTCAGTGAAGACTGAAAAAAAAAACTATTCTATAATTAAATATTTATTTGATCTCAAAGATACATGCACAGTTAGACAAAGTTTGATGGTCCAGCACCACCCTTTGATCTGAATGTAATTACTACTGGTTATAAAGAGGCCAGTATAGCAGCATCGAGCCATCAATCAGTGTTATAACTATCAAGGGTCACAGAAAATGTCTAAATTTAGTGCTTCAAAACGACACGCCTTTGCCTACTCTATGTATAATCTGCAAATATTTTGTTGACTATGTCCTGTGCTGAAATATAGTTTTTTTTTTTAATTATTAGTGGAGAAACTGAAGAAAGATTCCCTTCCAGTTTAACTCTAATTAAATGAGCTCATTTTATCAACTGGTTTACAATCTGCTAATATAACAGCAAGTTGTGAGGTTTGTAGTTTATACTTATTGGTCCAGTCTTAATAATGACGAGTGTTGTCATAGAAATAATAATAAAAAAAAAGGTCTGAACCAGAATTAAGATAGATAAATAGTACTTTCATTGAAATGTGAAAATATGGGTGCAAAATTATGGGTGAGGCAAGTCAAAGAATGACTAAAGTTAACATGCAAAATAATGGACAAAAGATACAAATACATACAACTCAACAAAAGATATGATGTATAATAACATAAGAAATAAAAATACCTGTAAAGTGTAGAATTTTGAAAGTATTGTGCAGGTGTACCAGGGGGATGTGCAAAAACAATGAAATGTACGAGCAACAGTTTGCAAACCCCAAACAAAATAAAATAAAATAAATAGGCAATATAAACAGCAATATAAAGCAAATATTAAAGGCAGCAGACAAAGTTCATTGTCCATCTTGGCTGGTCCCTGTCTGCTAGAGGTGAATTATTAAACAATGTGGTGGCATGTGGCAGGAAACAGTTCTTGTATCTGTCTGTACTCCAGTGGAGCGTATGTCTCAGTCTCAGAAAAGGTGCTCTGTTATCCACAATGACCTCCTCTTCACAATAGTTTAAAAATTGTCAGGTTTTCCCCCATATGACATAGCCAGCCTTCTTTTTCAGTTTGTTTGTCTGTTTGTGTTGCTTGTTGGTATCAATTAATTTGATAAATCATCAGTGCTAGCATGATTTAGGCTAGCAAGCAATTTAGCAGCTAGCTAACTAGCGGGATAACAGCAACTGCTCGGATAACGCCTAAACCTAGCTCAGCAATCTGAAGTGACCTTTCTTGTTTTTTACTTCCTATTTCTTATTAACTAAAGAAGACATGGCCAAAACATACCTGACATCTAAGCTGTGCAAAGACTGATTGAATTAGGTTCTAAGAATAGTGTTTAAGATGCTATAAGTAGCCTCATGATGAAAAACAGCACGGTTTTATTTATTTATAAAAATCTTGGCAACAACATTTATTTTTCAAGTCTATCTATGCACATGCTGACATGACTTTTTATCTATATAAACCCCATATAAAAAGTATCTGTGTAGTTAACATCTTCCTGGTTTTTATTTATTTCGTTTTTCTCTTCTTTTGTTATGCTGTTATAGATTAAGTTTTTTTTTTTTTTTTAAAGGAGGGGGGGCAGGGGCAAAAAGAAATAGGAAAGACGTTTAAAAAGAAATACTGTAATTAAAAAAGAACAGATGGAAATTAAAAACAATGGGGTACATGAAGAAGCATAAGTTTGAATTAGCATGAGATTATGGGGGAACTGTAAGTCATAACACCTTGGTTGAATAAAGGCACAGTTTATGTGCATTGTGGCCTTTTTGACAACAAGGATGCAGGCATCTCTTTTAAAGAGAACTTGTGATTATTTTTTTCATGCTCCATCTCTGTTTCTTGTGTCTTTCCTTCTTTACCTTCCCGTCTTTCCCCCTCACAGATAGCAACTTTGTCCTCGGGAATGCTCAGGTCCAGTCTCTGTACCCAATAGTCTACTGCTCCGATGGTTTCTGTGAGCTGACGGGCTTTGCCCGTGGCGAGCTGATGCAGAAAAGCTGCATGTGCCACTTCTTGTATGGCAGCGAGACCAGCGACCGCCTCACCTCACAAATGCAAAAAGCTCTGGATGAACGCAGTGAATTCAAGACTGAGATCATTTTGTACAAGAAGAGTGGTAAGACTGGATTGCTGCAGGTCACTGTCAAACTTAATCATATTCATTGCATGAGTAATCTTTTTGCAAAACATGACATGTTTGTATTGTAATCTCTCTGAAAAGGCTCCAAGTTCTGGTGTCTGTTGGACATAGTTCCCATCAAGAATGAGAAGAGTGAGGTGGTTCTGTTCCTGGTGTCACATAAGGATATTACAGAAAATAAGGATTTAGACCGCAGCAATGAATCTGACACCGGTGAGAAAAATTGCTCTATAATTCACATGAAATGATTCAGTGGATGCTTTGCAGCTGACATATAAATATGAAGGGAATTTGGTTGCAGTAAACAAAAAAGACCCCACTATCTCTCACTTTCTTTTTTTTTTTCATTCTATTGCTGCAAAACTGGTGGCAGGGACCAGCTGTCATGCATTTCAAGGCTGTTTTTTTCTGTCCTTCCAGATCAGTGATTAATCATCATAGCATCAATGAAACAATAAGCAGCTTTGTGTTAAGCTGCAAATTGTCACTCTGTCAAAGATTTTTATGTATTTTTGTAGTAAATATGGTTCTCATTTGGAATTTGTAGCAAGTATTAGCTTTATTGTGCTTTTTCTTATTTTTCTTGCAGTATAAACTAAGTGAATGCTGTCCTTAATGGATGGCTAAATTATGAATGGGTACATCATCAGATGTCTGTTTCTTTAAATAAATGAAAATGCTTATGTGTTAGCACTAAATGTTTTAACCCTGGCTCTACCAGTTATATTGTAGGAGTTCATTTTAATTAGCCTCAATCTATAGGTTTAGATTAGCTGCAAGGAACAACAGCAACACACTGCAAATCTGCATAGAAAAGTCTGATTACATGTTCTATTACAAAGAATAGCTAAGTAATCAGCATTTCAAGCAAAATCAGTTAATTTATTTTGTTTGGTAAAGTTTTCCCTTTGCAGTATGTTTGGGCATGGTGTCACTAACTTGCTAAGGCTATTCCACAGTCCTTGTTCAAGCTTTTGTTAATACTCTGACTCATCAAACTTAGTTCTGTGTTACTCCAAGTAGCTGCATAGTAATTTGACAATTAAACTAATTAATCCCCATCAAGCCGTGGGCTACGGGAAGACAGCAGTACAATTCCACGTTTGCTGTTTGCTATGTTTGCAGTGAAAAAACACAGAAAAAAGGAACCTCACATGGATTTAACAGACTCTGGAGAGGTTGTGCATACTTAGGCTCTGTGCTGCAGGCAGTGGCACAGAAAACCTTTTACTTGTAGAGGGAAAGATGGAGGAATTTTCTTGCTTTTGAAAGATAGATAGCTTTTTTTCTGTTTTGGAAATCCAGACATTTAAAAAAGCATGTATCCATTAAAAGTAACAGCACTTCTAACTTTTGCATTCCAGTCCAAGTTTGTCACTTAAAGATTTACACTTTGTAATATGGTTTCTGTCACCTGCCTGCATTTTTCCAATATTAGGTGCATTTGTTTTCAGATGAGGAAACCGGTCTGGAGATCCACCAGGTCAGTCGGCCTACAGGGTGCAATATGGAGAGGCGGCGCAGTCGGGCCGTCCTCTACCAGTTATCTGGACATCTGCAGAAACAGGATAAGACCAAGAGCAAGCTGAAGATCAACAATGTGAGACATTTTATTTGGGGGTTCTAAAAAGAGATCTTTGTCTGTACTTAAGATTTAGTTTTCATAGTCTAATATCACAGCTACACAACCTACACTATTAATAAAATATTTGTACATTTATCATGGCTGGTGGAGATCTCCTCAACTTAAAGAGCTCCCCAAATTAATGAGGTAAATGTATAAATCTGATCTAGTTTACACATTTTCAATATTAATGCTTCTGTGTTTCAAGAGTGTTCTTGGAGCCAACGCTAACCCGGTCCCAGAATATAAAGTGGCTGACGTCCAAAAGTCTCGTTTCATCCTCCTTCACTATGGTGCGTTCAAGGCTGGCTGGGATTGGCTGATTTTGTTGGCCACCTTCTACGTGGCTATCACTGTTCCCTACAATGTCTGCTTCACGGCTGTGGAGATAAGAGAAGATGGCGGCTCTGCGGCTCGGAATCCACCAAGTGTCAGTGATATTTTGGTGGAGATACTTTTTATCATCGGTGAGGCTGTTTCCATTTACATTTATTGCTTTTTTTTTTTTTTTTTCTTCCTGTTACTCCTTGCTCGCTCCTTGCTAATATCTTCTCAATTTAGAAACAACTCCCTCCTGGTCCACATATTCCATTCAAGTCGGCTTAGAACAAGCTATCACTCCTTTTCTGTTAATTGGCTCCACAAACTGCACTGTATTCCATATTTCCCTCTAGCTAAAACCTAACAATCATCACTTTTCCTCTATGTGTACTGGCTCTAAACCCTGTCCACTAATCCCATTTACAGCCAGAAGGCTTATTAAAGGAAATGTTTTCAAAGCATGGTTCTTGCTATCATAGTGCTGGTATGACTCTAGGTTCACCTATCAGGACCCTTGGTTTGTATAAGACCTGCTTCACATAAATAAGGCCAGCATAAGCCTTAAAACTGTTGCTTTAAGATTTTTTAATACTGTATATCCTTGTTGAAAAGGTCTGGTGCAGGAGGTCATTACTGTTTCTTTTTCTTCTTAATATTCTATTTAAACTTTATTTTTCCTTTTAGTTTGTAGGGGATTTTTCCCAACAAATTATTATACCGCAAAAAATATAATTACCCTTTGGGGATAAACATATATATATATAAAAAAACTATTATTCAGTTCAATTCAATTCAAAAAGGATTTTTTTTTAATAAAAAGGCCGTTTGACTGTCCATGTGAGTGACTTATTTCCCAGTACAATTGTACTAACAGGGTCAAGCTCACATCCCATCTGGACTAAACTACAGGCCGGGATGGAGGCAGCTTCACCCTGTGCTTGTACATAGGTAATCTAGGTCAAACTAAAGTGTGGAGCATCCAAAAGTGGGATTAGTTTAAAAAGAAAGAGGAGTTCATACTGGCCATTTATGCTGAATGCTGCACAATTAACTTTTTATAATTTGTAAACCTTCAGATTAGCCACCTCCCGTTATTCCCAGTACACATGCTGTGTCATGCTATCTGACAGCCAGCTGTAACCTCATAGTCATCAGACAAGAAAATTCAGTCATTCAATTCTTGAGCAAAAACAAACAAAACTTTAATCCCCCAATGGATTAAGAAATTAGCCAAACTATTGCCAAATGTACTTGTGTTCTAGACATCGTACTGAACTTCCGAACAACCTATGTGAGCACGTCTGGTCAGGTGGTCTACGACGCTCGCTGCATTTGCATTCACTATGTCACCTCCTGGCTATTTGTGGATCTGATCGCTGCCTTGCCCTTTGACCTGCTGTACGCCTTCAATATCAGTGTGGTAAGTCTGATACACACCCCACACAATACATAGATGCTGCACTGTATACATATCTGAAAAACTCTGTACATGTTTGACTTAGCCTACTTTTTTTTCCGTATGAGATGTTATTTATGTATTGGTGATGGCTTATTGTAGGCCAGATAATAATTTATCAATAAGTTCTTTGATCCTTCATAGGCAATGATTTAAGATTTAACACTCTCGTATACATACAAATGGACATCTAATGACCGTTTACTGTATATTTAATTGAAATCTGTCTATTTTTGAGCCCCTAATTGACTGTAGGAGCTATAAGAAAGGAAACCAGAGTTTCAGCTTCATCTAGTAACTCATTATTAGCTAACTGGTCATTAGGTTGAGACGACAAATTACAGTTTGAAACAAGCAGATTAGCCAGATGATGTTGAGTGCAGAGCCTGGCAGCTGTTGATGCACACGAGCGTCATCAGATCTTAAGAAAGCTCTGTTTGCTGAGGAGCTGTAGAAAATAGATTTTCCATCATCTACCATTTGCTCATGTAGTTCTGTAATCTTTTTACTGTGAGAAGCTGTTCATTGCATCAGTTGGAGTTAAATAATTTGTTGCAAGCTGAAAGATAATCGCCCATGCAGTGATTATCTAACTAAGACTCAAACCTATTTGCTTAGTTAAAGCGGCTCTGGTATGCTCATTTCAGGCTAATTTATTTTAACATGTCAGTCCACAAGGGCAGGAATTAATCAAGCATTTTTCACAAACCCCTTTATTTAATTTATATCGATCCCCTCAGATCAGCCTGTGCCAGAAACAATCAGAATGAGACTCTTCCAGCCTAAGCCCCGCCTCCCCCTGATGCGGACTGCCTCTGATTGGTCAACTGCTGGGAGTAGTTGTTGGGAGCGGCACATCAACTGTTTTCATCATAGAAACACCAGCAGAACTTGTAAACAAACTGAAGTAATATAAATACTCAGTAAACAATGTCAACACAAAACATTAATCCGTACATGTTCGAGCCCGAATCGGACCCCGAAAACGAGAGTGAACAATCAGCAAGCTGCAGAAGCTCAGTAGTGCAAGTCAGCTTCTCAAACGTACACTTAACACAACAGTCTCCTTAAGCAGGTAATCCGTGGCGCCATCCACAAGTCATATGCTTAACAGCTATAGTCTGATTTAACGTTGTTTGCCGTCCTTCACTTGCCTTATATATTTGTACATGCCCCTGTTAATAGGTGTACATGTGGCAAATGTACCACAATGCCAACAGAGGTGAAAAATGTTTGTTGCCAAGAAATAGATACTGCACTTTGGTACATTGTTACATTACTGTTAGCTGTATTTCTACCTACTCTTGCTAAGCTAATCTCTCGGGCTAGAGAATGGGCTAGCCTGGTCATTAAGTTTGTAGCATCCCCCTATGTACATTTGTTGTTTCGTGAAAGTTACAAAACATTAATATGAAATATGTTACACTGCAGAGCATTTATCAAATGCCATAGTTTCAATGAAAGGCATTACAGTTATTTCCATCTACAGTGTTGATCGCTAACTTTCTGGTCATCATTACGTGTGTGTTACCTACTGGTAGTGATCATTGAAAGTAAGTTTGGGTCAGTTCCTTTTGTTTGCTCACACACTATTGGATACGTAATCCTGGCTGCAAGCCTTGTTGCAAATCCCCCCGTTGTACCGGACCTTATTCATCCAGCAATCTTCAGTGAAGTGCTAGCTCTATCCATGCTGTCTAGCCATTGTTTACTTCGGAAATTTGAAGAAATGTTGCTTTCCCACACAGCTGAAGAAGCATGTCTTGTTTTTAAACTGAAAACGTTACAGTGTCCAATGCAGGTTTAACCTCTTCCACCTTAAGGTGGATTTTTACTCGTGCAGCGTCTGCATGCTGTCTTGTGTTTCTGAATGCCAACCTGCACTGCACATTAATGCTGCATTCTTGAGTTTGGTTCTCGTTCTGTTTTGTGGGTCTGTTTGCTGTTTTTTGTTCATTTGTGCAATATAAGATTTTTGTTGAAATCGTGAACAAAGGTAAGTGGTTTTGTATCAGAATAAATGCACAGAAGGAGGCAAATATAGTGCTTCTCGTAAAAATGCTGAACACAAAAGGGTTTTCAAAACACAGTTCATTCATTTTTGAGAAGTAAAGGTGAATTATGCTGCTAAAAAGGATGCTAAATTAAGAACTGTTCAGGAGCCAAAAGAGCCGGCTCTTCTTTGGGAGCCGAGCCAAAAGAGCCGGCTCTCTGAAAAGAGCCTAACATCCCTTCATTACAGGGGCGGTATCGGCTGGTAAACTCACCAGGTTGATGATTCACTTCAGTTCTGGTACGTATTTTTTAAAACAACAGTGAAGACCAGTATAGTTCAGTGTCTTTATTAGCTTGTGGAAGAAAACAAAGAAGTAATTCGATCAGCCTCTCATCAACTTGATCCACTGGGTGTTGTTTTTAAAAATGGCGTTAACTACACAAATTCAGCGAGAAGATCCAGAAATCCGGAAACTCGTAATCCCAAATTGACCAATCATAAGAGAGTACTTTTTCATAACCGTCTACGTAAGGTTCTTGTGAACATGCACAACCTGGAGAAGATGATCAGTAACTCAGTCCCCCCGGGATGTCACTAAAATATCAAAGTAGAAAAAACTCTAAAACCGATTGTTTTCAGTGCCATGGAAACTGAGTGTGAAGACACACTGAAAAAAAAGCTCAAACATGCGTTTATGTGATAAAAAAAAAAAAAACCTATATATATATACACGCACACACACACACACACACACACACACAAAGCTGCAGTTTCAATATGTCAGTATACAATTGCTAAACTCCTCTTACTTCAAGAGGTGTTCAAATTGATCGGTTCTAACCAAATTCACAGGAAATAATCAGCTCTACCTGACATAAATGGTAACTAACCCCATCATTTTCAACTTAGAAGTGTTTATTCTGTGTTTCCATCCATTCCAGAACTTCGGGGTTCACCTATTGAAGACAGTGCGCCTCCTCCGTCTCCTGCGCCTCCTGCAGAAGTTGGATCGGTACTCCCAGTACAGCGCTGTGGTGCTCACACTGCTCATGTCCACATTCGCCCTGCTTGCCCACTGGATGGCTTGTGTCTGGTACTTCATCGGGCGCAGTGAGATTGAGAGTAACAACCCTGCCTCCTGGGATATAGGTTTGTGTTTTGATTTAAATGTCTAAATGGGTTTGTTTAAATTGGACCTGGTACAATAACTTCCACTCATTTCATTCCAAGAAAGAACCTGTATTTTAGTTTTGCATCCATCATAACAACATTTAGGTTGTAATTATTGCAGAACAAGAAGAACAAAGGATGTATGCTGGTTAAGTGTCTTTTGACTGGTTGAATTGGTGAGTGGGTGAGCTAAGGGGGCGATTATAAATCATGACTGCGCACTACTGGTCTGGAAAATCACTACAGGTGGTAAACAAACTGAATACCTTTGATAAACACAATGTTTACAAGCACAACATCACCTTCAAATACTGCAGGAAATGTTAGCGTCAGTATTCCATCCAGAATATGAAGGTGAACAGCACAATGAACCACCACAACAAAAATCACAGCAGGATATTTCTGGTAAATATGATTGTTTCCTGTGATTCTGCAACATCATGTCATCTTTCAGGCAGAAAATGTCTGCATTCAAGATCTAGATCTCACTTTATCCACTCAGGATGAAGTGAGGGGCAAGTACAAGGTGCTGGGAGAGATTAGCTTGGGCTCTTGCAGTTGACCAGGTGGGAGGTGGCATTCATACAATTTCAGAGCTGCTGTGAGTTGCTTTCTCACTTAGCCCTGGCGCTAACAGCTAGCACCTGCTAACGCCTGAGGAACTTCAGGTCAAGTAGACCTGAACCCCAATGGTTGCTGGCATTTGCTAATTTGCCTGTTTAGTTGAATTTTGGCAAGCACCTACTCATCCTGGAGGATTTAGTCCTGGTGGCTAACAGGAAGTTGCTGCTGTCCCCTGAAAGATGTCTTCTTGTGGCTTTTGCTAGCTTTTCATTTCAACCACTCATCACAGCATATTACGCTAAATTAGCCAACAAGTAGCCACCCTGCTATAGCCAGGATTAGTTCAGTGAGGTGCAAAAATGTCCGCTTTTAAAATGGTCATAATGGTTCATTTGCAAGCCCTACTCAGTGTGCAGAGCCTGGAGAATTTGACCATCAAATGAAATCTGGGAACTATGACAAGATAGTAGCTATGTTGCTGAAAAGTATTGAAAGCAAAGGTTTGATACTACTGGATGAATTGAGTTCCTTTGTGCATAAAAATACTTAAACTTTTTTGGGCTTTAGGTAAAGTTTAAGGTGATAACGCATTATTTTAGTACTGCTTATAAGCCAGAAAATATGGGGAACTGCAGCACGGGCCTTTTAAAGCAAAATCTGAGAGGCAGGACTATTAACGACTATGATGGTTGTAACATGGTGTAGCATGCTCTGAATGTAGCATGTTTTCATAGCTATCAGATATCAAAAATATCTGTTTCCTCATCAATTTTATGTCCGATGCTGTGGATTTTCTCACAATGTTTGTGAATGCTCATCCAACCAGTTTAATTTACATTTGTGATAGGACCAAAAAACAGACTATTTGTGACATTTATACTTCTCCACAACAAAGTATAAAGACATGTTTTCATGTGTGACGTGTGTGCTTGTCTTTTTACTGAGAAAACAGTTCTAATTATGGTGATCTGTTGTCCCCGCCTGCTGTGCACACCGGTGCCAAACAACAATACTGTGAGGTGCATGTGAGGCTCGTGGTTACCCTGTTCAAGTGATTTAAATCAGAAAGGTTGGAATGAAAGCTGAAAATGCTCGAAAGGGAGCATAAAAGGTCTCCACTGGTGCATGGATGCACATGGATGTGACCATACACAGCGGGTGGCTGTGGTGCAGGTGGGTAAGCAAGTCAGGTATTAATCGTAGGTTTGGTAACTGAGCAAAAGCAAACTGCTAGTGATGACATAGAGCTGTGTTCTGCGGTTTGTTTGAATGTGTGTGCATGGTTTTTAAAAGATCAGTCATACTCAGCCTGATGTGCTTTGCATATTGATGCTGATTTTTTGCTACAGATGAAGTGCTACTCTTCATCTGCTTTCCTATTTTCCCCTGAAGGTGATTCAAAATAAAAACTCACCAAACAGAAAAGTGTCACACTGCAGAGAACGACAAATATGAGACATAAAGAGTTAACGTCACAGGATAGAGACGGGAAATAGCGCCATTATGTGTGAGTGCTTAATGAATAGGGAAAAGCAGGCTTTAGAGAGCAGCATATACTGTATGAGCTGTGACCTTTACTCAAAAAACCAAATATGATAGAAAACTCAATACATGTCAAACTGGGGCAGAACTCTGAAAATAGTAGGAGTAATTGGTTGGATAAATGTTTGAATGAAAAAAAATAGAAATATGTAAACAAAACAATCTAAATATATATAGATTAAATAAACCCACATGGACATTTCACACTGATATTAGCCTTGTGCCTTTATATGAAAACTGTAGTTTAAAGCATTTTGGCACATTTATTACAGTTTATAAGATTAAATACTGAAAAGAACATCTAATTAAATTAATGTAATTATTAAATAACTGATTCATATCTTTGTGTGTAGAGCTTGATGATGTCATGTTACTTTGATTATTACAGCATATTCCCAGAATCTTTTATTTACCCTATCACTTATCAGTATTCTCCCACTGTACCAGAGCACAATTTGAGATAAAATCCAATTTTCTACAATCAATAACGAATCTAAGAGACCTAGTCTGTGACAGACATTTGCTAGTTTGTACAGCTACTGTCTAGTCTAATGAAACCATCTACTTACTGAATTCCTGCTGCATGGCACCTAGAAACATCACAGAATCTGTGACCCACCCTTACCCAGCAGAATGCATCAGAAAAGACAGAAAACAACAATTTGGAGGAGTAGAGGAAAAAAATAAAAGAGTAAATCAAGAAAATAGCGGAGGAAAAGATACAAACTGAGAGAGAAAAAGCATTGCTGCAGTAAGAGAGAGCAGCAGATAAAGCAGCTAGAAGAAGACAAGAAGAGATCTGCAGGAAAAGAAAATGGAAATGGAGGATGCTCTTTATCTTCCTCTTTCCACCCTCCTCTAAGACCCATCTGAATTCCCTGTGCCTGAACAACAGACATCCCCTCTCTCTCCTCTGACCCTTCCTGTGTCTCCTTTGATACTCCCACCTCCCTGGAGTATTCCTCAGAATATTGAATATGCTGGAACTGATCCCCACTCACCCTCAGACAATTCTTACACCTTTGCCTGGCATCTCTTTCAAGAATATCCCCCTGACTTGGAAGTAGTTCAGAGCCATTTATCTGCCAGCCAGATGAGCATTCGTGTGTCTTCTATACTTCCACTAAGACTTCCCTGTTGTCAATCATTCCCTCTTACATATCTGCCTTTCCACCATCCTTTAACGTCCTTCTCAAACGCATGCAGATTATTCTGATCCATTCCTCTGCCTCTCCCAGGATTCATCTTCTTATCGTTTCTATACATCTCCACCTTACCTTGAGTGTTCACTATACTTTTCTCTGGGCGATACAGAACCATCCTTCCCTCCCTTTTTTTATAATAATAATAATGGATTAGATTTATATAGCACTTTTCAAGGCACCCAGCTCTCTTTACATTGAATCCATTATTCATTCACTCCTCATTCATATTTAATGGTAAACTACATGTGGGACAGACTTATGGAAATGTGGTAGCCCAGGGTGTGGCCAACATCGGTCCTCGAGAGCCACAACCCTGCAGGTTTTCCAAATTTCCCTGCTCCAGCACACTTGACTCAAATTAAGTGGATCCAACAGCCTATAAGGATCTGCACAATGACTCATTAGTTTAAGTCAGGTGTGTTGGAGCAGGGAAACCTGGACTACCCGTGCCAACAGCCTCTCCAACCACCACCAAACATTCATCCACATTCATCACCTTAATACACCAGCAATGCTGGAGGCAGCAACAAGTGTGAAGTGTCTCGCCTAAGGACACAATGACAGATTGACTGGAGGAGTGGGATTCAAACGGCCAACCTTCTGGCCATTGGTGGAGAAGGTTGTCCAGTCATTGGATGACCTTTTCCACCTGAGCCACTGCTACCCTGTTTTATTGATTGATTGAGTGATTTCTGGAATCCAAGGATAAAAAGGCATTTCAACTTGGGCTCTAAAACACGGGATATAAACTGGAAAAGGTTTGCACAAATGCTAAATGATCTTACAGCTGATCAGGTTCACTGGCAGAGACTCTGAGACTGACTGATGATCATTTGGTTATTAAACGACCAGAAAAGATGGATAATGATAAAAAAAAATAAAAAATAAAAAAAAAAGTTGTTGAAAACCTAATATTTGTTGTTAGTAGCTGAGTTAAACTTTGTGGGTTTACTATCATTTAGAAGGTACTTTGATTGCATAGCTTCATGCCATTAATCTAAGCACAAGAGCTGCACATAATACAGTATAATCTAATTTGAATTTAATTGAATTATTATTATTATTGAATAAATAAATTATTAAAATACATTCCACTTTTATTTACATACAGTATTTACATCTGCAGAGATGTACAGTGATGCTTTATTTTTAATCTTATTTGACATTTTTAGTTAATTCTCTTTTTATCTATTCTATTTAAATATTTCTGAAATTATATGTTGTCATATTTATACAATATAAATATTCAAAGGAATGTTACTTTATCATTTTCTCATCCTGTTTATCACTGAGGCAAACTTAGTAATTACAAAGTAGATATATATACAAAATTTTATAAAATATTTATTCATTCTTCAGTGAGTGGCAGTGTGTTAGATGACTCACGCATGTCAGATGAAGTGGCTAATTTGCAAATGTAGCATCCAGACCCATGGATATACTGGAAAACAGCCTTTAGAAAGGTTTCCACTCCAGTGAACACTGTGCATCAACGGGTTAACAACAGTCCATAAACACTTGGAAGCTGAGGAAACCAGAGGTTGGACCTTTTGGAGAGAAACATTGTCTCTTTCTAACCTGATGTAGGATTTTAGTCGCTTAATTGTTCCAGATCATCTTTGCTGTATTTTGATGTTTCCAAATGTTTTAATTGGTGAAAGTCTAGTCCATCTCCTGGACTCTCTTACTATAAACACACGATGTCATTATAGATACAGTTTGTAGATTAGGATAGTTTTCCTGAAATTTATGAGAACCTGTGCTGATCCAAAACCTGCGTGTACCTTCTAGCATTGATGGTTCCTTTCTAGCTCTGCAAGAGGTGCCTTAAACCCATTCACTATGTCATTTTTTGCCTGGGAGAAAAGATATTACAGAGAACCCAGACACACCGCCTCTTCAACACCTGAGCCACCCATAGATATGGATAAGACGGTGTCAGGAGCCTACTGTCATTAAAATTCTTAAACAGATGCACTATTTTAGTATATTCGTGGCACTAAATGAAAATCAAAGAACTCCAACAACAAATAACAAAAAGTAGATGTGCTTTAGCTACCTTAAGTTTGATCTAAAGCTTCATTAGAATCCTACTGCCATGCTTTATACAGACATTAACAAAATGTGTTCACCAATTTTGTTTACATATTCCATATATTAAGTCATTATTTCTTAGCATGAGAACACAGGTAAATGGCATCTTCATGTAGAAATACAGCAGTTAAACATCATCACATGTTTTGGCTTGTATATTATAATTTAAGCTGCATCTTCGTAAAGACAAAAGAAAATTTAATGCACTTTGAACCAACATAGCTATTACACATTCTACCCTAAGATCGGGTTGATTTTGGTGGTACATTTCTTTGTATGAATTAGGTTGTGCTACAGCAGAGATCAGAAAACTATTCAGCAGTGATGTAACACACCATGCATTCACACAGAAGAAGCTTTTCAAAGCTATCTTTTCCCATTCATATCAAAAACTCTCAATCTAAGCCAAAACTTCTTCTCATCTGCTCTGATGAAATTACAGGTCACCACAAGTACTATTGCTTTGGTCAAAAGATGGAGTTTTTTTCCTCTCTCAAAGTTTGTGGAAAAAACCATTGCGGTAAAGCTTCCTTTCCGCAGGCAAACCTGAGTTTTTATGATCATCCATCCCAAAAAAATACACTCATTTTTGGAGATGGTCCCTTTAAGATAAAAACAAATGAGTTTCTAAGCCATGCAACCTATTCTAAAAAGATAACCAGTTTTAAATATGAATACATTCATTCATTCTCTGTACCGCTTAGTCCATTAAGGGTCGCGGGTAAGCTGGAGCCTACCCCAGCATTAACAAGTGAGAGGCAGGGTACACCCTGGACAGGTCACCAGTCCATCTCAGGGCCAACACATAGGGGACAAACAACCATTTACACTCCTAGGGAGAATTTAGAGTCATCAATTAGCCTAACATGCATGTCTTTGGACGGTGGGAGGAAGCCGGAGTACCCAGAGAGAACCCACGCATACACAGGGAGAACATGCAAACTCCACACACCGCCCTCAAGGTTTAAACCTCCCACCAGCCGAGATACGAACCAGCAACCTTCTTGCTGTGAGGCTGGGGTGCTAACCACCGCACCACTGTGCAGCCCATTAAATTATAAATAAATTCATTTGAAAAGTATTGATGCAAAAAATATTAAATATAGCCAAATCAATCAGCAAATTAGAAATAGTAATAACTTAAATGTTAGGGTAAATTCTGTGTCTAACCTTCTCCAATACTGCAGTTATTACTTTGCTCTACTTCAGCTAATAAAACCTTCTACCATCATATAACAATATATAGGTGTGTTCTCATAAAGCTGACTAACTTATTCCCCCACCAGGCTGGCTCCATGAACTGGCCAAACGCTTGGGAACTCCATATTTCCTGACACCGTTGACTTCTCTGCTGGGAGTCTCTGAGTCCCCTCAAGGCGCCGTGGCAGCAGGGCTGGCCAACTACAGCCAGTGGAACGGCTCGAGCTTGGAGTCGCTGAATGGGAGCGGTTTAATGAGCTCAAGTCAGTGGAACAGCAGCAGAACAAGATCAAGGAGTCTGAACGGCTCAGGGATGACGCTAAACGGAGGGCCGTCCGTCAGGAGCTCCTATGTGACATCGCTGTACTTCGCTTTGAGCAGTCTGACCAGCGTGGGCTTCGGCAACGTTTCAGCCAACACGGACTCTGAGAAGATCTTCTCCATTTGTACCATGCTGATCGGAGGTGGGCAAAATCTTTACATTCAAGCAGTTTTTGCAACCATTGCCCAATCTTATTGTTGGTTTCTGTATACATTAACATCCCGGAAACTCACCAAGTCCCTGAACTTGAAAACTCTGTATCTTTGTTTTTCTCCCCTTTGTAGCATTAATGCATGCTGTAGTTTTTGGTAACGTGACTGCCATCATCCAGAGGATGTACTCACGCCGTTCCCTCTACCACACCCGCACCAAAGACCTGAAGGACTTCATCCGTGTGCACCGGTTACCCAAAGCTCTGGAGCAGCGTATGATGGAGTGTTTCCAAACGACCTGGTCCGTCAACAACGGTATCGATGTCAGCGAGGTGGGAGGGATTGACTGTAGTTTTGTTATTTACTAATTTACCTTGCCAGGTTGACAGTCTTAATTGAGAAATAGTGAATTTTTTTTAAATGTCACCACTTTCTGAAATTTCTAGCTCATTTAACTTCTATAGTTTAGATTGAACATGCTGGTTTGAATGGGATGAGTTTGGTTCAAAGTACAAATCTGGCACCTTGCCTTCCAGGCAGCCTGGAGCAACGTCACTGAGAGGATTTGGGTTTTGTTTTGAGTTCTGTCATGCTAGAGCAGCTGACTTAATTTAACAGATTAATGACCTGATAAACACTGAATTCTCTCTTGGTTGTCACTCTTGAAGATAACATGATGGTAGACAGACACTAATACCATAAAGTAATAACCCTCAACTTTTACTTGCAGAGCTTTCCTTTAGCTTACACTAGTTTGTCTGCAGAGCTTTTGCTATTGGTGTAAATGTGTGAAAATCATGTAATTGAAACCTTTAAAACTGTTTGATTTGCATGTATGAGTTGGTTGTGATTATGTGGGAAGGTGAAAGGTTTTATTGTGCTGTCACCTTCCTACACAGCCACATTCAGATATTGAAAGAAGAAAGGAAAGGATTTACAGCAACAGTTGCAGTTTTACTTTCCTTTCTTTTTTCAGCTGCTGAAGGACTTCCCAGACGAGCTGAGAGCTGACATAGCAATGCACCTGAATAACGAGCTGCTGCAGCTTCCGCTGTTCGAATCAGCCAGCAGGGGGTGTCTGCGTTCCCTCTCCTTAATCATCAAGACGTCCTTTTGCGCTCCAGGAGAGTTCCTCATCCGGCAGGGTGATGCTCTCCAGGCTATCTACTTTGTATGCTCCGGCTCCATGGAAGTGCTGAAGGACAGCACTGTGCTTGCCATTTTGGGTAAAGAAAATGTTCAGCTGGCTCTCTGTATTAATTTTGATTAGAACATGATAGTTTTCAGAAACCCACAATGGGTCATTTCTAATGACTCGTAAACAAAAACTGAGCTTCAGCACCATGGACAGCACCCATTTCACCCAAGTTTTAAAAACCAAGCGCATCAGTTTTGTTTTCCCAAGGGAAGCAAACAGGATCAAGCCTCTTTATGGACCCGCAGCTTAAGCGAGTCATTTTTCTACCTGAATCTTGAAGGTCTTCTCTGTTGTGGACGCTAAATCAAAGAAGCCCTCCTAGATTTTGGCAGAAAAGTGACTCAAAAAACAACACTATTGCCAAATGTAATAAGATGAAGCTCGAATGTGCTTCTGTCAGAATGGATAAAGGTGCACAGCAAGGGAAAAAAAAAGAGCAATCATTCTGTGTGGTGTCAGATATCCGTCCTAAGAGGTTACAGCTGAAGCTCAGTCATCAAAACCTCCTTAAACTGCAAAATCAGAAATAAAGTTTAGCTTCTGTTTAAGTTGAGCCCCTGCTTCAAGAAGATGGTTCAGATGGTCCAGATGTGGCAAAGGGGATCCAGCTTGATTTGAAATGTACATGTTTGTGTAATCCCTGAACTCATCGTTTACTTTGAGGGATATATAACTTAAAACAGAAAGGATCTACACCAGCTGTTAAGTAGGCATATAGGTAGGTTTAACTAAATAATCCTGAAAAGTATTGTAATCTAAGGAAAAAGTACCACGCCCCATATAACATTAGGGAAGATGTAGCCAAATGTACAAATTAAGCTAAGTAATGAATATTAAATCAAGGCAAATTTACTACCTATATGAAAAGAAATACATGCTAGATACATTTCTTAAAGGAAAGTGGTACTTGTAAATGTATGTGAAGGTGCCTGATATTCACTAATTATTACCAAAATATGACAAAATTTATTAAAAACAGGTGGGAAATCAACAATAAAATAAAAAAGTAAAGGTTGCAAGATCTAAGGGAAGCTAAAGACATTTAACCCTGATGAAGTTATTAGAAATCCAACATTTAATAGAGGACCAGATAAGACCATAATAAAAAAAAAAGGCCCAGAGCTCACCGAACTGCAATCATCTCTAGATTAAACTGCTCCTGTGGATAAACACCCCATCAGGAATTGATAAGACAGTTAAACACAAATGAAAAATCCACAATTATTACAAACGCATGAATGAAAGGACTGAGTCATTATGTTTTTGGGTAAGCTGGACACATGGTGGAATTTTTGTTATGTTCCCTAACAATGTAATAACTTTTACAAACATCCAGCTGACAAACAGAGGAATATTTTCATCCTGCCATCATATGAAGCTGCTGCAAGCTAGAAAACCAAAACAAAAAGATGAACGAAGCTAAAAGCCTTAAACTTAAACCAACAACCAAAGGCGTTTCTTGTCACAATTATGCACATATCTGCAATTTCATCCTCTAACTTGAACTGGCAGGCTGATCAGCCAGCTGGAACCACAAACCTGTGTCAACATCGTTCACCAGAGAGTGGACCTCTCCAGAGTCATGTCCCACTACCCATACACTGACATTCCTTCAGTTCAGCACAACACGGATAAAACAGACTGCAGAAAGAGGCTCACATCAGCCCTGGATTCGTTTCAGGTCTGTATAAAGCTGAGGCAGCAAATTAGCAACACTGTTTTTCATATCAATGAGCCAACTAAATAATGAAATAACTGCTTCCCGCCGAGGATAGATGCTGAACTCATTAGCATGTTGGTTGTGCACATGCGTGTGAATACTGAAACAAGGAGAAGCACATGCACTCTCTTCTTCTCCTCCTGTGCTTTCCCAGAAACATAGTTATGCACACATGCAACTACAAACACATTTTTCCTATAGGCATCACTCTGGATTTCATTCACGTGCATAAACACAGAAATATAAAACACGTATGGGTTATCTTTTTTGTTATAATTTTTCCCGCCTGTCTCTTCACACATGTGTGCACATGCAAAAGCTAAATTGTTTTGGCATTGCCAATTTCGATTTACAAGCACTGGTGGAAGCGGTAAGATAGAAATTTCAGGCCTGCAATTAAGCTCCAGCGTTACATTTGAAAAACTCAATTTAAACTGCAAAATTCCAATGAAATTGTCTAGCAATGAATGCCCTCCTTTCAGCTCAAACAGATGTTGTATGAATCCTGTCCACCTGTTACTGATCAAAGCACTGAATTTTTTAAAATTCTGTATCACTGCATATCATAATCTGGGGAGATGTGCTCTTTAAATAAGTGAAATGTACCTTAAAAGTGTTGGCTATGTAGCAGAATATCCTCTCTGTTTCAGATGTTCTTCAACTTCTTGCATCTCTGCTTTTTAGGACGGGGTGACCTGATCGGCTCTGACTGTCTGACCCAGGAGGAAGTGATAAAGACCAATGCCTGCGTGAAGGCTCTTACTTACTGTGACCTTCAGTACATCAGCCTCAAAGGGCTCCGTGAGGTTCTCTGCCTCTATCCTGACTACGCCCAGAAGTTCATTACTGAGATCCAACATGACCTGACGTACAACCTCCGAGAAGGACACAACGCTGAGGTACAGCAATGGTTGACTTAACTCAGGTGATAAAATGGGAGTTGATGTCAAGTAAAGGGCCAGTCTATATGATTAAGAGTTGCTACTAGTCAGTAGATGTAATAAATTGTGTTTATTATAGGTTAATAGTCAAGAAAAAGAAATCCATGATTGGGTAAAAGAAAGGACAAATTAAGCCTATAACATGGAAGGAGCCTGAGTAAAGTAGTTTAAACTTGCATCCTTTTCTCCAGCAACATTATCCATTTCCTTCAGGGGAATACCAACATGTTCACTGCCAGATGGGAAGGCATGTTCTTGGCTTGCTCAGGGGTCCTCTCCCAGTCAAACATGCTCTGAGGCATCCCAATCAGATGCACAAATAACATCAGCTGCTTCTAAGACATACAGAGGAGACTAATTTTGAACCACTATGCAAAGCTCATGAGCACACGTGGCCGTTGGAGAGATTTATCATTAACCTCAACTCCATCTTCACAACATTCCGGTGCAACACTGATATTAGTTTCCATGTGCATCCAAGCCACCTGTTAATGTCAGGAGCTTCAACAGCTCACACACATTGAGCATGATCAATCAGCCAAAAAAGCAAATTAGTGAAATAACTGCTAATGATTGAAATCATGTGTTGTGCCTGTATACAGCTGCTTAGGGGTCTAAGTGGGATTATGAATGATATCACTTCTACTGGAGATGAATCATCATCTTCTGAATACCCACTCAATGAGTTGTCTGTGTTTGTAGACTTGTCTCAGTGTTTTGACCTCCTCTTCCCCAAATTTTTACGCAATGGCTTTGCACATGGGAAGGATTAGCCATCTGGACTGGGTGAAGAAGAATCGTCTGCTTCTGCTTGAGATTCAGCCAACAGATAAAGACACGAGCTGGGCGCTGGCGATTCACATGCCAGGGATTTACAGATGGATCTCAGCTGTAGTGTACACATGAATAACCAGCTTATGTGGAAAATAGCTAAGTCACATTTTCTCTGTGAGTAAGCTTGTTAATTAGAGCAGTATTCAAAGAGTTGCATCATAAAAAAAAGAAATTAAAATAAATCCTGGCTTGTGCATTTAAAAAAAAATCCATTTCTCTTTCACTGACCAGTAAACTCTGAAAGAACACAGACATTGGTAAGTACAATATTAGAAACCTGTATGTTTCCAGTTGCTTTTATATAGCAGTTACATTATACTGCTTGAAACTCTCAAAAACAAAACATTACACATAAAAATAACAAAAACACTGAATTTAAACTTAACCAGCTGGTGGATAAATGTGCCACATGTGGTGCTTTTGAACAATAAAAGCTAAACTATTATGCTGATAGTCATGTATGTTAAATTATACAAGATTAAACTAAAAAGAAAGTGGTGTTGAAATCAGGTGAATATGACCTCTGTTGATGAGTAGCACATAACATATTACCAAAATAAAAAAGCAGTGAGTGAAAATCACCCAGTGATTCAGTAACTCAGACCTTGAAATAATCATTCTCTCTGCTACGTTTATCTGGGCCTCACATCATTGAGGAGGAATTTTTGCCCACTTTACAACTTTTAGTTCATTGAGGTTTGGCGCAGTGGCATATCCAGAATATTTTAATGGGGTGGCCAAGATAAGACACAAGTTCATGTACAACACATCAGCAGATATCACTGACTAATGTCCAGAAGGTTCATTCTTAAATGTGGTTAGAATTAATGTGCGAAATTCAGGGATATTTGTGTGTCTGGAAACCATTAAATGCAGCCCTATTCACCAGCTTGCCACCTTAGGTCAGCTGATAAGCTGCTCCTGATTCAGAGGAATCACACTTTCTCTGTTGCAGCATCAAATCTGTGGAATGATGTCCCCTCCACATTAGACAGGCCTCTACATTGTTGGACTTTAAAGCTTAAGACCCATCTTCTGGCTTTTAGCACCGTGTAAGATGTTGATCTTAGTTATTTATAATTTGTTTTTGTTTTTTTTATATAGTTTTATTTGTAATATAGTGCTGTTTTGATAGTGTTTTAACTTTTATTTCATGGCGTATGTTTGCTATTATGACTGTTTGCGGCTTTTATTTAAATTTTCTGTTACATAACTTTGGTCTAGTGTGGTTGTTCTTTATTTACTGTATTTATGAATAAATAACATCTTCGAGCCAAATCCAATGTCAAAAACAATTGTTTTTGCAGAATTTCTAAGTTTTAATCATAGTCTCAATTTAAAAAAATAGAAATAGAAATACTACAGTCAAAGCATCTGTGGCATTTAAATGCACACCACCACTGGATTCTTAAAGAATATTAACAAACAGTAACTTTGGGAAAAGAAGCTAATTGATACAAATGCAAAGTCCTTTATCGCACATAAAATTTATTTTTCACACACCGATTAGTCATGTCATGTTACATTGGTTCTATTGAACAAATACATCTGTAATGCTTGTCGTCACCTTGTTGTTTATTAAAAAATACAGATTTAGGTTATATTCAACTCAACTCAACTTTATTTCTTCAGGCCTTTATTTAATGCATGAGAGCAACCCAAACTGTTTTACAGAGCAAAAAAGAACATGAAATGAAACAATTAAAACAGAATAATTGAAAACAATATTAAACACTGACAATAATAAAAGCAAGATGATAGGGGCTTATTTTGACTCCCATGCTAATAAACCTGCTCTCTTACAGTCTTTCACATTTTAAAAATATTGAAGGTCTTTAACTCGATCATTGCAACACCTTAATTCTTCCCTTCTTCAGTCATTCTTTTGTAGATTTGTAGCTGTTTTCGGGATAATTGCTCTGTTGTTTCACTCATTTTGGGTCATGACCTGGTAAGGACCAGATGATTTTTATTATGTCAGAAACTTAAAAGTGTTCTTTTTTCCACATAATTTTATTGTTTTGCTATAAACCTCAAGCGTAAGCCCCAACCAGGTTGAAATGGACTAATTTCTGCCTGGATGCTCTTTCTGCTCTATACCCATTTCATGCCAGCTGAGCTGGTCTCCTAGCTTCACTTTCACATCTACCAGTGAGTGCTATCGGTCTTCTGGTCTGGATCCATCTGTGTACAGGAGCTTACTCAAACAAAAAAAAATCTAGTTTCACTTTTTTAAGTTAAATCTCTTCAATGTGCAGCACATGAAGTTGAGGCAGAACAATCAGAAGCTGTAAAGAAAAGCAGACTTTGCAGCTTTGAATCTGCAATAATTTCGAAAAATCGAGTAAATCCTGGTTTGCATGTTTATCTTGACATGTTAAAAAACAACATATGCATGCACATGCAGCAAAGACAGTTGTGAATCCTTAACCAACAGCAGCGAGGGACTAAAAATAGGGCTGTCAGCCGGTGGGGGAGGGGCAGGGTCATCCCTAACTGGATAAAAATAGAGCAACAACCAGATGGAGATGAGATGAGCAAACATCAAGTTGAAGGAAAGTGGCAGGGGAAGTAAGAGGAACAACCTCACTAATATTTGCATTCACGTGCCAACACTCACTCATGCTTTCTTCAGGTCTAAAGACATGAGATTCTTTTCCTGGAGACTACCCAGAAATTTGATACACTATGACTGTGCATGCAGATTCACTGGAGATCCCTACAGACGTTCACACATGCATCGTCACACTCCCATCAAATATATTTGTCCTTGCTGAAAGATGTAGAGTTCACCCTGGACATACAGGACAGTACTGCTGCTGGCCATGCTCCAACCAACCCACACATGCACGGTGTCCATATGTCAACAAGCTTTATGTCTCTCAGGGAATACATGCATCTACACCTGCAAACACAACACACATAACTGCTTAAAGCTGCATATCGAGATGGCACGTGCTGCAGTCAAAACACACATAAATACAGAGACACAATTCCAAACAGTTCCTTCTCCGCTCTGTTCCCTCCAGGCAAACCTCTGCTAAAATTAAACCACTGTGATCTAAAAATATCACCCGGGCACGTGAGCTAAAGACTGGATGGAGAAGACAACAAACAGAGGGGAAGGGTGGTGGTGAAGGGGGGTAAAAGATGAGAAGAACGGAAGAATGAGGCATTTTAATCAGCTTTGAGAAAAAATGTGCAAAAAAACACAACCAACAACCTTCCAAAATTAAAAAAATCATTTCAAATAAAAGCATGTGTAGCCACTGCTTGCAACATGCCGGCTGCAGGAATTGAACTTGTAAACATTTATTTGATGCAACTTTTGTGTGTGTGTGTGTGTGAGTTGGAAACATGAAAAAAGACCATTCTTTCTTCAGGAAGAGTGACAATCAGTGATTTCAATGCTTGCTTGCTTTTGAATGAGAATGCTCCTTTGCAGTTCTGTTGATAAACTGAATGGACATCAGCGCTAATGCAGCTGTGAATGGCCACTGTTCCCTCAAGTTAATCAGCAGTGCCCCCATCTGGTCATAAAGCAAAGTGGCAGCATCCACAAAAGCTCACATTGCTGATTCTGTTCACTCAAGTGGTTTGACATGCAAAAAACCCCAACCGTATAATATAAAATAGACTAAATGAAGGCTAAAAAAATAAAAATAAAAAGCTAAATATCCTCTAAATGATATTTACTCACATGCAATACCAGTAAATCATGCTGCATGATGTTTCATGCAATGATAAAGAATCTCTTCCGTCCTCAAATGTGCATTCATGTGCAAAGAGACATTTAATTATCATTATAAATCCTTCAAATTTGTTGACTTTACTAGTAAACTACAAAGGAGAACCCAAAGAAGGAAGGCTAGTTGCAGGCAAGATGTAAGAGTTGAGCTGGCTCTGGGTCCAGTGGCAGATGTGTAGGAGGGAGAATCCAAGTAAGAAGAGGTTTGGAGGTGGAGCAGCAAATCTGCAACAGAACCCAGAGTGAATGAGGGTTGCAGGCTAGTGAACTGGATGCTGGATAGCAGACAGCTATTTGTTCCAGTTAGTTTGGCTGGAAAGTGGGGAAACTGACAGTCTGTAAACTGGCAGAGTAGAAGTGAGTGTTTAAAGAGGTTGCAGCTGGTGGGACTTTCCTCCACTCCAGAATGACTGGCTGCACTCATGTAATCAAGCACAAACACACACACACACAGCAGATGGACACTGAAACAGACACTAGAATGAAATAAAATTGATGTTTTCCTTTTTTGATGTTGTGTTTAACATCTTAAAGTCACAGTAGTTTGCATTTAAGCCAGTGTTTCTCTGTCATAAAAAAAAAAAAATGTCATGTGATCATTTCTATTCTTCAGGCAGACTGTGAGAGCAATGGAGGAATCATGAAGAAACTTCCCTCCATTAAGGAGGACGAGGAGGGATCGGGCTCAGACGGGGAACACTCTCCTCTCCCCAAGATACCTTCCCTGGGAAGGCTAGGCCGAGGTCTGCGCTCCCCCCTGCGCTCCCCTCTACGCTCCCCGCTCTTGCCACCGAGACCTTTCAGACCGAGTGATCACACCCGGCCCACCAGCCTGCAGATCCCTGTGGTGAGCTTCAGCTGCCTGCAGACGGACCTCAGCCCTCGGTAGGGAGCTATTTACTGGGTACTCAGTGATAGCTACGCCTGGAAGAGCTTATTAAGTGATAAGCCATCCTCAGTGAGAATTCAACATTAATTCCTTTTGACTTCTGACACTGTTCATAAATGCATCTACCAGCTAATCTGCATGAAGTCCCTGGAGACATGGTAGCGTCGGTTTATTTTTGTACAGCCATGCAAGGGTGCAAATAGACTGTGTTTTTGTGATGGGGGGAAAAAGAGGCGCACACCAACAGGTCTTCACTCTTTCACAATAAAATCTAGGATCTTAGTGAGTCTTCTTAAAGTGGGGTTTAATTGGGTTTAACTTCCTCTTGCCTACATACACATTTACATGATTCACTTCCTCTCAATTTTGTTTTACAATTTTATTTAAATCTGGATTTTAAATAACAATAATAAAAAAAATCACATTAACCTCTTAAAACTCATCAGTTGTATCACGACTGGCTTAAAGCCTTACTTTCCTGTGTGTGCAGGTGGGAGTGTGTATGAGAAGTTGCAGTCATTTACAGATGTGTGTGAATGAGGCTGCTGATTGTTATGCAGGTGTGTGCAGCTCCTCTCCAACAGCCCATCATCTGCTGTCTCTGAGCACGACCTTTAACCTGCTGCCTGTGGACAGCTGGGTTGCACTTCCACCATCTCTGTAATGATGAATTTGAAGGCAGGTGCAAGAAGTCTGTCACATGTTTCTGCACTTTCTTAGTCTGAGTTCAGTAGAAAATAGACAAAAAATCCTTTTTTACTGTGCTAAAATATTTTGATTTACCTGGGTCGTGGGTTTTCTATAGCAATGCATTACCATTAACATAAGTCCAAAGTCAACACCAAAGGGAGATAGTTAGTTATTTACTCCCACGCCGAAAATGTGTTAAATGCCTCATTTGCTCTTTTTTT
This sequence comes from Melanotaenia boesemani, assembly GCF_017639745.1. NCBI lineage: Eukaryota > Metazoa > Chordata > Actinopteri > Atheriniformes > Melanotaeniidae > Melanotaenia > Melanotaenia boesemani. The sequence continues at coordinate 15,390,266 of NC_055705.1, forward strand.
TTTAAAACTATGTAACACGTTTTCATTAGCTTAGTACACTTCAGTTGCAACCCTTATTCAATTTCCTACCTAATTCTTCCCTTCAGGTCTTAGGTCATTTATCAGGGATGCTGAAAAGTCTTCCCCAAAAGATACTCTGTTGTGTTGGGGGTAAACAACATAAACCTCATGTCTGAATCTGTGATGCTGCATCAGGCTCAAACATATCAAAAATAGTCAGTAGAAAATCAAAGTCTGGAGTCAAAAACTTTAACTGAAGACAGCGAGGTGCAAGCAGGGTGCATTTATTGAGGCAGCATAAAAAGTGCAGGCAACAAATGCATGAATCAGGACACGGGTCAAGCCTTGCTTTGCATCTGTCCCAGATTACATTACACCAGTATCTTCCAAAACTACCACTTTAATCGTGTAATAAAATCTTACTCAGCATTTTTAAGAGGGTTACTATCCCCTGGGTGGTATCCAGGGCTGGACTAGCCCTTGGTCAAATCCCACAGAGATGCCCACAACATGTGGCATTACCATACATTCATACATGGGCACATCACCCTTCTAACTACATCATACAAGGTACATGCAGACATGAATTACCATTGATTATATATATATATATATATATATATATATATATTGATTGATTGTCAGTCATTTTAACACTTATCATTGATACATACAGTGATTATATATTCAGACATGATGTAATCTAAGGTGGATGACTGAATGAGTGTCATCTCTGAAGGAGAATGATTCAAAGATTGTCATCAGTGAAAAAGGAAGAGAGAGCTCTTCATCTTGGAGCTTTTATCAGAGAGAAGTCTCTGACTAGGGATTTTCACCACTATATTAACATAATACAGCTCAGTATATTTACAAACCCACACATTAGGATAACAAAAAGTTATCCTAATAAATATAGTAAGAAATAACTGTTCTTTCAGGGTTTTCTAAAATATTACACTACAGCTGCATCCTCAATTTTAGCACCTGTGACAACTCACTTCTATTTTCATCTTCTCTTTCTACAAGTGCATTTAAATAGTTTAGACATCCTTCTAAATATTTGACTGTAAAGAGGAGAAGAGGGACAAATTATACAAATGCAATACATACTGTTAAATGAATGTACAAATATGTCCCATTAACTTTAAACTGGCCAAAATGCAAACATATTTGCTTTCAACTTCTTCTTAATCACCAATAACTGCAAGTGATTACAGTTTTGCAGCACATTAAACATGTCACATGTAAGCAGTTTCTCTGATCCCAGTGTTGCGCCATCATCTGTGCAATCTGTTACTTACTCAAACTGAAAATAATACAGTTTGAACATGATATTTACTGAGCATCCAGCCTCAGATGAACTTTTGTTGTAACTCCACCATGATAACAGGCTGTTCGGTCCCACTGCTGACAAGGCTGGGTGTGTAAATTTAGATGAGACAGCAGTGTAGTGCTATATTAGGTCTTTAGTAAGAAACTTTAAAGTGCTTCTTGCAATTAGCTTATTATTACAGTACATTTACAGTAGTTTACTTTTTCTAATCCAATTTAAGCTTGTGTGCATATATACTGTAGAGTGTCATGGGGCATGTGTGCTCCTATATGTGTGCTCCTATATTTGGCTTGGGTGTCTATAATTTGCACAACAGAGTGAATATTTCGTTACTGTGTGCTATAGGGTAGATCTATCTTTTATAGTCTGCTGCCACCTGGTGGATCTTCTCTCATAATGCCTCAGTGAAGAGAGTCTGGGAGCATTTCAGGGAGTCATTGTTCAGATACTACATCATGGTACCCTGACAAACAATGATCTAACATTTGAGAAGTAAAACTATCACTTTCTGTAGATATTCTAACAAAACTGACTTAATTCAGAATAAATTTCCCTCCTGCTGTCTGTCCTCAGGTTTGTTGACGGGATCGAGACAGAAAACCACAACGGTTCGGCTCAGAGGTTTGATTTTTCTCCCAGTCCAACTCAAACCTTTCTACCCAGCCCTGACTCCGCCACCTCAGGTGAACGCACATGCAAACACATAAGTATTCCTTGTAAAAGAATACATTCAGTTCAGACAGTAGTTTGTGTTGTTGCCAAACTTCTTTCCTGCTTTTTTTTATGTTCATCACACAGGAGTCCATGATGATGTTGACACCATGAAGACAATTGCAAAGCTAAAACATGAGGTAAATCTGTCTACAATAGTATAGTGTATAAACAATACTATTGTACGCTATAAATGACAGAAGGTTTCTTAATTGTATGTGAAACATTTGTTTAACTACGAGGTAATAATAAAGCATGCAATAACTAAATAAGTGCACACACAGACAGTGATTTTGACTTATCCATTCATCTTACCCCCCAGATGTGTGTTCTGTCCCGTCAAGTAACCGCTGTGAGTCAGGAGCTGCAGGAAATGATGCGTCTTTTCAAACCTCTATTTCACAACCCCTCCGCACTGCTCATGCCCTACGCTGTGACTCCACCTCTCAGCATATCCTCGCACAGCTGCTCACCAGCTCCACCAATCCAAACCCACCACCTACACGTGGGCTGTTCAGACGAGCCAAACCCTCTGTCTGTCCTCATACCTGACCCATCGTCTCCTCAGCTGAGCAAGAGCAATGAGTTACAAGGAGAGTTTGATCCAATTTATGATAACCAACCCACCACCCATCAGATCAATCCTGCTCTGCCGATCTCGCATCGCTCAGCTCCACCTTCACTTAACAGCTCTCCTCCTGAATACACAGCGGTGCCAGATCCCTGCTCTTACTCCTCCATCCCCTCTCTTTCCACATCAAGCCACCAATCATGCAGCACCCCCCTCCTGGTGGACTTATCAGAACCTGGCAGAGAGTCACAAATACATCCTCAATCACATCTCCCAGTATCCTCCCAGCCCCAGTTCACAGCCTATTCTTATTCCCATTCCCTTCCACAGTCTCACATCCAGCCCTGTCCCCTTCCCCAAACCTCCAGCATGGCTTCAAACTCCCAAATGCCCCTCCTGAACCTGCAGGAGGGAGAATGGGGGGAGCACAGCACCCAGCTAAGCTTCATCAATGAAGGACAGCCGTCGGTGTGAACAGACGTGAAGACAAACGGACACTGAGACAGGACTGACAGATGGACCAGCATGCCACACGACTTACTGCATGATGAACATTTGCCCAAAGTTTGGCATGACAGCTCCAGTGTAAATATGTTTTTAAACTGTTATCAAGATCACCATCAAGAACATCTGAGAATAAAGTTCTTTAACAGTTTCATTTGATATTTTAAAATATTTTTAATAGTAATGAATTAAATGCTCAGAGTTTTGGAACACATGCACATATTTTTGTCAAATGTGTAAAATTTGGTCATTTTAAACGGAAAACAGAAAAACATTAGCATCTGCTCTCAGAGATTTCCACCACTCATCTATTGTAGATTGTAAACACACAATCAGACTCTCACACACAGTAATGAAACATTCCTGCAGTTCCTTGTCATTCAGTTTTATTGAGAGTTCTTACAGCTGTACCTCTCAGATGCGCAATGTGAGCTGAGCAGTAGCCAACAAAACTGAAAAAAGGGGGAAGTAGCTACTCTCTTATCCGTCTAAACGACTGCACTGTGGAGCAGGCGGCACCCCATACCGCAGGACTGGCGAACTCGCCTTTCCCCAGCAGGCGCTGGAGACCTTTGTAGTTGGATTGCTCGTAAAAGACCCACCAGCCTCCCAGGACTTTGCAGGAGTGCACCTCTCTCCAGTGAAGCCTCTCCAACACAGAGGGGCAATCCTCACTTGTCTCAAACATCTGACCTGAAAAGTCCACTTTGTCATAGAGCTGGATCCTATCAGGATCCTCTGAGGTCTGAATGAAGAAAACAGGAGGCAGAGAGATGTTAAATTTGGCTGTTAGTAAAAGGATGTTGGTTTGAAAAAGAAATTTAGCTCTGGGACAACAAGGTGATGGAGAAAATGAAGGAATTACTGTTGCAGAGTTTCAGAAGACAGCATGAGAACCTTTCATAAAAACAGTCCTAAGGTGCAAAAAAAAAAAAAAAAAAAGAAGAAAAATCACATTTAACAAGACACAACAAACCCAGAAGCACACAACAATAAACATGCGTGAGTTTCAGATAAAAAGAAATATCTCTCAAAACAAAACAAAAAAAAGAAAAGTACCCTATTCTCTCTTACACACCAGCATCTGTCCCAATAAATGCAGAAGAAGCCACAGAAACATGTTGATGATGCATCCTTCTCCTCTGGTCTATGCTAATTTTGTGTCCCATTAAATGTAAATTTGAATTTTGAATGTCTGCAAAGCCAATGCAGGGGACAGTGGGTGGTACATGCTCAGGCCATTAGAGCTAACCAATCAGAGCAAAGCTGGCTTTTCAGCTTCTGTTTTTAAAGAAACACTTAAACATGTAGAATCAATCAAGACTCTCCTAATCACTTCATATCAATTTAAATCTCTTGTAGTCGAACTCTGCAGCAAAGCTTGACTACTCTAACACCAAAATATGATTTGAAATGGAAATCTGCTAGCTAATCTTTGATATGTGACTAGGAACTTGTCGGATGGCTTACAAAGTGAATCATCTTGCAGGAGCTGACTCTGTCGTTGAGGCCACTCCAGCTCTGGTAGTTGGGGTACTCCCCTTTGGTCAGGACGTACTGGTAGCCCAGGTAGTTTGGCCTCTCATAGATAACCCAGGTCCCACTCTCCACCCGCACCGAATTGCAGCAGCTCAGGTAAGAGTGGAAGTTGGTGCAGTCGCTGTCACACTCATACCTGCGACCCTGGTAGTTCTTGTACTCGTAGAAGATGATCTGGTGGTTGGCATGTGAGTCAAAATCTAGAAAAGATGTTGCTTGAAAGTTGTACTTTATGCTTTCCTCTGTTGGTTGCACATCTAAGCTTATGTTAAACATTATAACATCTCTTAAAAAAAGGTTAATCAAGGCTTATTAATAGGATTAAAAATGCAACGTTTGGCTTGTTAAGGATGGATAAACATATGCAACATAGAAACTAAAATAAATCAATCAAGCATATGTATGTGAGGCGTTTCTTTCACCATGTTTTCCACATATACAAATTAAATGACGACTCAGCATATTGTGTAAAAATGAAAAGTAAACTTTCCCAGGCCAATGTTTGTTCCTCACTCTACTGAGCTGACTTAAAATTTTTCATCAAACAGGCTTATATCGACATCAAACTACCCTTTAATTCAATGTGAACACATTTTAAACACTGCAGTTCCTGATGCTGAGAAACTTAAGATTGTATTTATACTCACCCTGCCCATCTTGGGATTGGCTGTGGTCAACCGTGCGGTCTCCCTTTATATGTGTATATTTGTTATGTAATGCAAATGCTATCTATGTGTGCGTACGTGTGAGTAAGTGCTCATTTAGCTCTCTTTTATACCTGCTCAGCCCCCTATAATTGAGACAATTGCTTTGTCATGAGAACTAGATCCAAAATTTGACTCAGTGGTTCCATTGCTATTCATGTTTTCCAGAAAGTGGCTGTGGGATTACTCTGCATAAAGCTCACCAACTCTTTACAGAAATCTGTAAACACGCTGCACAACGGACACACATGCACACGCACACAAAGACATAAATACAAATGCAACTCTATTTGATGATTGTATACACTTTTAAATGAATCAGTTGTTTGATTTGGTGGTTTAAAACTTCTCATGTAATGAGGGAGGGAAACAGCCCTGTCAGCTCTCCGTCTGCACCAGCTAACTTTAAACACCAGCCGCCCAACAGAGCAGCTTTGTTCAACCAGTGCAACAAATATTTGAAACATTTAACTGCAACGCATTCGCCCAGTTCATCCTCCTGTAACTGATACACTCATTGCTGCAGGAAAAAGATGTTCAACTCTGCACTAAATGCTTCCTTCAAGAAAAAACCTGAGATTCAGCTCACACGTCGCTCCATGTCGAACTGTAGAAACCATCAGCAGATAGGAACAAGTTTTAATATTAGTAATATATAAATAATATATAAATATGTAAGACTCCTGCACATGTAAAACAGATAAAATAGACTTAGAACAAAAATACAGAAATCTTTGTTTGGTTTATTATTATTACTCCTCTTTAATCATAACAATTGGGACCATATTATACATCGTTTGAAAGTCTGATTAGTCATCTTTACAATGAGGTATATGTTGTAAGGATCATGCATTTGTGGAATGAGCAACACAGCTAAACATGTGGGTAGTGCTCAACCAAAAATGTGCCAAAATCCACTGCAAAATTGTCCTGTTGGTATTCATTCTTGTTTTGAGCATCAAGTGCTGCCAGGTGTGTGTCAGCCACAGATCTATGACTGGCACATGACTGATAGGCACATATCAGAGAGGTTCTGTAGGCAGTGGTAATACCATATCTCCAAAATGACAACATTCTCCCCCACATAACCAGGATCATCATAGACCCTCCAGAATTTGGCTCTGGAGAAGATGGATTGGCCTGACGTGAGTCCAGACCTCAACCCGACTGAACAGCTCGGGCATGCTATACGTGGCCAACACAACCATGTTGGTTGATTTTCATCAACTCCTGGTTAAGGAATGAGATGCTATCCCACAGCTAAATGTGACCAGGCTGGTGACCAGCATGAGGAGGAGGTGCCAAACAGTTGTAGCTATGTATGAATCTTCCACACACTACTACGGTACCTGACAGTGCGAATAAAGTGTAAAAATGGCCAATATGTTGTTTCCTTCTTCATTACTGTTCATTGAATGCAATCATCCAATCCACCAAGCAACTCTAAACAAAAGTGAATACCAACAGGAGAATATTAAAGGGGATTTTGGGGGACACTACCCACATGTTTAGATGTGTTTAGCACAATCCTTACAAGTTATAACTCATTGTAAAGGTGGCTAATCAAGCTTTCCAACAATATATAATACAACACAGATAATAAACCAAACCCTACTTTTTGCGCTAAGTATAATTAAATTCACTTAAAAAGGGGAGAAATGTACTATAATGAGACTTTGGTAAAGAATTTCCTCGTGAGATAATTGAGCTCTTGTACTATCAATCGTTGGGTACATGTCATAACCGTAATGGCACCACAGTGAGGCAGCATTTCCACAATGAATAAACAATAAGTGGCTTCTTTCTCCTCCAATTTTAGGTTATCATGCAGGAAAGACAACATAAAGACTTTTTCTGATGTGGCAGATGAGCTTCTTGTCTCTTCATTAGTGATAAATACTGCAGTAACAGCATAAAGCTGCAAGCGCTTCAGTTTCAGTTTTACCTTAATAATAAAGATTTTGGATTATTGACACAACAAAAATGCATAATTGAAATGTGTTATAAAGCTCCTTGTGACAGACTTAGACCAAAACAGCATGCATAACCTCAATATTTAGTGAGTAAGAGCTGGCTTATCTTCATTGAATCTTTGTGAAGTCACTCATTTACTGCCACACATGCCATCACACATGCACACCTCATGGTGAGCAGCTTGTGGTGAGCTGTCAAAGATATTTAAGATGATGCAAGACAGACAAGTGTTGGCAGCGCACGCACACACTTAAACACACAGAAACCACAGAGGAGGAGGGCCAGACAGGTTGAGTTATAATGATAGGTGACTATTCTTCCATCTAAAATAATTCACAAAATGCTGACCACACTGTTGGTGAGTCTGCTATGTGGACAAACAAACAGTAATGGATGGACTGTGAAGTAAGTGATTAGGTGTAGTTGCTTTTACTTCTGTCTTTGAATGCAAATATATTATATATTTTCTTAGTTATTAGCTGAGTAAATCAACTCACTCATCATAATACTCCCTAAGCTTGTCAAACTGAAATAAGTATTCACAGTGATCATTAACTGGTTTGTTTGGTGATTTTTTTAACCATTAGGAAGCAGAGAATCTTACTTTGTCAGGTCTAAGGTTAAGAAACTTAAAATGTGTACATTTTTTAAAGCACAGTGTGTCATTGTGGCAGTTCAAGCATCTTTAATCAGATGTGTCCATCTACCTCTATTCATATAGCATTTATAATGTGACTTTACTACCACAATGGACTTCTGGCATTAATCACCTTTCTCTATACTCTTTCCACTTTTTCATCCTCCTTCTGTTCTCTGCTATCATAGCATCTGGGACATTAATTAACCTTTCTAATTCTGTCATCACATTATTCATTTACAGAAGTAAAGAAGTAGCTCATTTTATCCCAGTTTCTTCCAAACTTGTGCTCAACTTGATGTGAAATAGTGTATTCACTTTATATTAGTTAAGATTAAAGGCTGTTTTATTGATTGCATGAGAATCTGTCTTCAGGTTTCCCTCGCTTCCACCCTCTTCTTCCTCCCTCCTTCCTTCTCTCTCTCTCTCTCTCTCTCTCTCTCTGGATGTGTCATTCTGCTGCTCCTTACTCAGCCAGCAGCAGCAGTCTGTCATCATCACTCCTCGTCTGTATACGTCTCCCTGCTTGTTCGACTGTACAGTTCTTGTCAGAAAGGGAAACGTTGGGAAATTCACATTCTCTCAGGCTGGATTCACTCGTTTTCACCAATGGATGGAGTTTATACCCCACCGCGCACAGTGACTTCTTGAAAAGTGAGTGAGCATTTACTGAAAAGTTTCTCCTGCAGGTATGCAGTGAATGACGCATGGTATTGAGGCAGCACTGCAAGATAATGTGTTATTATGGGAAATAAATTATTTTTAAAAATATATTGTCATGTAACTGATGTGCTGCTTTTGATACAACAACTGATCCTTTGGAGTCCAACGGAGAGGTTTTCTTACAGTTTAGGATGCGCAAGTCCTAAATTTGTCCAAAATTGATTTAGAAAAGATAAAAGCTTTTTTAAATGATATTGCATGTTAATACTTCACATGCCAATGTTGTTTTCTGTTGTTTAAAAAAAGATTTCTTTGATAAAATTAGAATAAGTGATGGAAGCTTGAATTTAACTCAGAAAAATGCAAAGCCTTTCTATTACCACTATTAAAAAAAAAAAAAAAAAATCTTTTACACACACACACACACACACACACACATATATATATGTTTGAATATATATATATATATATATATATATATATATATATATATATATATATAACATATATTAAGTCTACGTTCATTTTTATAGCTTACTCTAATAAAGATGATAGTTTTGATGGGGGGAAAAAAACCCAAAGGATGTTTTGTGACTTAGTTAAGAGTAATGACTGAGGGGGATATAGTATACAGTAGCCTTTGTCTCTACTTTTCTAATAGCGGTTTAGCAAAAGAAAACTTGACTAAACTTAACTTACTGAAGCGTCTATTAGTTTACAGCTGCAGTGTGGCGCAAGCTGTGTTCCCTTTAAGCCTAACTCCATTCAAAAATTCCTAGATATTATATTTTATTATATCATATGAACTTTTTGAAACCAGCATACTTCAGTTTGGCGCATGCCACCAATTATTTTGATGCGGTTTAGTTTAGCTGACCCTTTTCACAGACGTGTAATTGGTTAAACACAGCTGCGGCTAATAAAATTAATAATACGTCTGATTAAGTGCGCATTGGAGCATAAACAAGTCTGTTTTTGTCTGCTTTCATTGACTTTAAAGCCTGTTTAGTGGTTCATTTGGCACACCTGGATCAAACGGAGCCATTATTAGCTATAACTTTATTAGCCGCAGCTGTGCCTGAGCTGCCCTAGCAAAGACCCGCAAAAGCATTGGGTAACAGATCCGTGACGGCCATACGGTTACCTTATATATGTAAGACGAATTTACCATAACATCTTAAGGTTTTAGACAGCATTGAAAGTATTGTCGTTTTCTTTATAAGTAACTGCGAATAATGAAGATATTACTAAAGTTGGAGGTATTTGAATGGGATTCGTTGCGCGTTAAAGAGGGGTTCCTCCAGCTGCAGCTGCAGCTGCCACCGAATAACAACATAACGTTAAATATATATCATATAAAGATGAGACAAAGTTAACTTCTTTTAGAGGATTGTTTTAAGCTTTTTTATCACAGCAACATGTTAATATGGCTGTGTCTACTGGGAAAAGCATGAAAAACACAAGGAAATAGATTCTTAATGGTGAAAAAGGAAGGGTTGGTATTTTGAAAGAAATCAAATCGCTACTTTAAATCTAAAAATGACTAATTAAAAATAATAGATTTATTCATATTGACAGTATAATGAATAACCTAGACAGTTGTTTGCTATTTGAAATAAGAATAATAATAATAATAATAGATGTAGACGTTCTAAGAAAAAAATTAAGCCTTAAATGTTGAAATGTTTGGATTTTGTTGTAGTTTTACCTCCTGTGGCTTTAAGACCACATTATTTAGTCTTACTTGCATGCTTCCCAAAAAGAGAAATTATGGTTTTGGATGACTTCACATTATTAATATGACATTATTCATATTTTACCTTATTGAGTGTCAAAGACAAAGAGTACTCCTTAGACCCTGTGAACCCTTCCAACAAATGTTTAGGTGTCAACAGATCCCAAACAATATACTAAACTAAGTTACAATAAAACCCTACAAGTCACAACTATGTCTCGAGTTCTGGTAGCTCGCTCAGGGATTCCTTCAAAAACCCACAGGACGCTTTGAAGTTCCTCTTTAATATCCCTACCCTCAAAAATTCAGTTTACTTTAAAGTGCTTTTAAAGACACTCGAAGACCCCCCAGACATTTTAAATTAGACCCTGCCAAGATTAATCTGCCATTTCGTAGACAGTGTGTGTTTCTGTGTGATCTGTCAGTTGGACGCTACTGAGTGTGACATTTGGCCTCCATGTGCGCTTGTAAAGAGAGCAGTCTGTGCTGGGAGCGAGTGGTCTCTTAGCTCTACACCCACTGAATGTGTTGCTTCAAGTGGGTTTTGTGTATGTGTATTTAGGAAAGTAGTACCCAATGTGGCCAGGTATTTTTCATTTGTTTATTTTTCCTTTCTTTTACAGTTTTGATATGAAAGCAGCACATTTTGGATAAATAGTTGCAGTTTTGATAAATGATGTTTGGTTAAAATACGAAGTCAAAATAGAGAAATTATTTTGTGAAGCAGAATAATGCAAAGTATCTATACAAGACACAAGTGGAAGGACGTAGGATGTTTGCCTTGCTGCATATTTATTTATTTTCTAGTTTGTGTTGGTCATGCCAATGCGTAAAAAGACATCCCCAAATTCTGCAGCCTTTGCAGTCAGAACACACGAAGGTGTTAGCTGCCTAAAACAACCTGTTAACATCTGTGTTGGAGAATGACCTATTGCCCTAAAAGTGGACCTCTTAAAGGCTGCAAATCCTGCATTTTATCCTCTGTTGTGCTAAATCAATTAATCAAGAATTGCAAGATTTTTACAAACCTATGTCATGCAATCTAATTAAATATTCCATTTTACTTTTTTGGTTGAAGGGGTGTCATTTTATGAAGTGTGTTTATGGCATTAAGAGCTAACAGCTGTGATTTATACCACTATGAAAAACTTTTTGCAAGTTTAAACTTCTAGAAAAGTTTTATAGCAACATAACTTGCAAGAAAATCCTTACTTTGTGAGGACTTGACATTATATACATTGTTTAGCTAAACTAACTCTACATCCTTCACCATGTTTTCTGTTTTTCCTTTTCCACATTTTATGTATACTCATTAATGGCTTGATAATTGGTCTGGTTAGAAGGAAAAATATGAGGGAGGGAAAGGGGGGTTGATTATAATACCCCAAATATTCCAAAAATGTGTTTATTAGAAACAGACCAGACACATGCTGAGAGCTTGGTTTTGCAAAGTTTACATGTAGAATAATAGCACACATTCATTTTGTCATTAGTCTGAATCACATTTAAGTTGTATTTGAGAAGAAAAGCATTTTACTGGCATGGTGGAGATTTCTTTTCTTGGTTTTGCTCCTGCAAGTCAAGACAAACGGGTTTCTCAGGACGTTTCAGATTGTTTTTCATCTTGGTGGACTGGATCATTAAATCTGTTATCTGATAATGGATTGATGGGCGAATTAGTCAAGGCAGCGTGGGTTGGACAGCTGCACCCAGAGGAACACTGATGGGAGGGCATCGCCAACATCTCTTAGTTAAATGCAGACTAACTGTCCTACCCAAAAAGATGTGTCATTTCACTGCAATCTATTAATTAAGCATCTTTTAAACTCATTTTTCTTCTGTGTATCACCTTAACATAAAGGGCCAGTATTTCCTGACCACCTTATTAGGTAACTGGTTTGGATCATCCTGCTCTTGTGATGGAGGGGGCTTGTTTTGGTTGTAATAGATGGTAACAGAAGAAGAGTTGACTTTGATCAGCATCAGCAAGATGTTGAGGTTTTTTGTGCATGTTATTCTTTTGCAGTGTACTAATAATGCTGGCATACATAATTGGTACACTGCAAAAAATAACGTGATTTTTAAATCGGTGCAAACATTAAAAGGCATTTCAATCAAATACATCTATGAAGCACAGACTGAAATTAACATTTTTCCTTTTGTCTTAAGTAATATTCCACTCTGCTATTCTCTATTTTTCCTTGTTTGTGCTGGAAAACCTTTTAAATGGCAGCTATTAATTTTGTCTGCGAGTTTTATTATGATCATGTTTAGCTTTTGGATGCAGATTCATGTGTTTTTTACAGACACGCCACTGGAAACCACAGTGTGAAGAAAATGCTAAGCTGAGAGTAGAAGCCTGTATAATGAAGCTATTGAATATAATGCTCAAAGCAACTGTGACGTTACACAGCAGAACTTATTGTTACAGCATTAGGATGCACTCTGTCCTGCTTTTTGTCTAGTATTATTCACTCTCTCACTTCTTGTTTATTTCTGTAGCATCAGTCTACAACAAAATGTATGGATTGGTGGAACATGCTGCATAAGTTTGACACTTTTATGTGTGCAGTAGGAAATAATGTAACTAAAATATTTAAATAATAAGAGAATTCAGATTAAAAATGGGTATATTAATTGGAAATGATACATGGGTGTGTAATTACTGCATCATACAAAACCTTTTTATTAACCAGTTTTATGCTTTTTGTTTATTTGAATCTATAACCTGACCACATAGTGCACTGTGACAATATTCGATAAACACCCTAAACACCTTCACGTCTTTCATTATAACCTGTTGTGTATTTGTGATTGTCTAAACAGAGGATAACTAACAGGTCTGTATTTAGTCTGGTGTGGCTGTCCGTGCCTCTTTTCTGTGTAAATAACAGAGAAATGTGTTGGCTGTGGAGGGAACGAACAAAGTCAGAGTTGTTGATGGAGCAGGGTGTAATGGCTCCACATTGTCAACAACTGCACAGTAAGAAAGATGATATACCATATGAACGTAAACTGAAGACCAGTTTCATGCAAAGATTGTTGGAAGTTAAGAAAACATTTTCATGTTATAGAAGTGATTGCAGTTGCATAAAGCAACCAGGGCTGTAACGAATGGTTTTAGTATTGCAAACAACACAAGATGCTCTCAATTCAGCATACTATCCATTTTCTAGCAATTGTACTATGGTGAATTCTTTTTCATTTTGCCAGCTCCTCATACTGTGCTGGGTGCTTCACTGAGAGTTTGTCAAGGGATGGAGCAGCGTGGAGGTGCAGGAGGGGGAACGGAGAGCCCCAGACTTCAGGACAGTGCCAGCCCAGAGGAGAGAGGGGAGAACGGGGAAAGTCCAGCCTCCAGCGGCCCATCACACTGCAAGATAAACCATCTGGAGGTGAATGGCAGCCCAACAAACCTCCGAATCCGACAGAATGGCACACCGCTGAGACCACTAGGAGGTGGGATGTCGGCACATGTGACACGTAAATAAACACTACTTAAATACAAAATATTTGGTTTATTCCTTGATGCTGGTTGCAGCCGCTAGAGGCTAGTAAATAGTTATAGAGAGATAATCAAGATCAGCTGTGTTTTTTTTTAATCAATTAAAAATAAATAAGTGTAACAATTTGGCACTTATGTTTATAGTTTAGAATATCTTTGGGTGTCTAATTGATGATAAATGTGTAGTGTGATTCCTAGAACATAAAAAAATATAAATTGGAGAAAAAAAAATGCAGATTAACTGATAATAAAAACCATTTCTAGCTGCAGCCTTGTCATTTATCACACTTGTTCCACATCTCTTCCTGTTTCCTGTTAGTTTGTCCTAAAAACTGTAATCTCAACTTCACACTCCGTTAATACTCACCAGATGTGAAGATGTGCAAAGAAAATTTTAATTATTTAATAAAAAAAAACCTGATCTTCATGCAAATATTTCACCCCATCCCACTAACACAGGATTATAATTTGTAATGAGACAATAATTTTATATGTTGTGAATTACTGTAAGCAGAGGACACCATCCCACCATCTGCCAGGGACAGGTTCACTATAGTGTGTACACACACACACACACACACTGTCTGTATTTTGCGCTAATATTAATAGAGCAGCATGTATACAAAAAACACAAAACATTCATGCAGCGATGCCCATTATTCTCTCATGCTGAAAACATCATCATGCATCATCACACAAACATTGTAACAGTACACACACATTCTGCTGCGGTGCCTCGCTCCACCCTTCCACCGAGCGGTTGGATTATTGGCCGATGGCGTGACTGGTGCTGCTGTGGTTTGGCTCTGGCTGATCCATCCTGGCCTCTTCAGGAGAAAGATTGATGGCTTTCTAATTAACAGCTCCTGTGGGACAAACCGGTGGACTCGATGGGTGTGAATGGTTCTACACTTGAAGGGAACTCTCAGTATTTCCCCCGATAACGAGCCCAGGCCAGTGTGTAGGACCAGATTTGCCACTGGAGTCATGGCATTTCTCCTGAGTGCTGCTCCGCTTTAATGGCTCTTTTGGAAACGAGTCTTATCCAATGTGGGTTTTAAAATGTGGTTCAAACACAAATGCAGTTGTACAATCTTACAACGACTTACATGCACACTGGCAGCTGCCCAGTTTAACCAAAGTCACACAAGACGACCACCAGGCAGTTACACAGCAGCTAGACTGTGTGTCAGTCAGAGAAAAAATCCTCCAGAAGTCAATAGTCAACGTTCAAAAATCCTCAAACATACCATATTTGTTATACAGAGAAAAGATATCCTCTCATTTTGGGAAAGAGGTGCTTTATGTAACATAAGTTTCTAAAAGAGGTCAAATCCCAAATTTATTTTCTCCTCCCACTTTTTCCAAACTGATCTGGATAATTAAATTTGATCTACTTCAGTCACAAGGCTGGTCCTCTAACAAGTGGACTCTCATCATGCCCTACAAAAAGGCCAAGCATGAGACAATGTGACCTCAACTCTCATATGATGTTACCCTCTGTAAATCACTGAACTTCTAAGGTGGCAGTTTTTAATTTTATTTACAGCTGTAAAAATTGAAAATTCATTACTAAATAATCTGATAAAATAATTTTGATTAGTCTGGTGGGACCCGGTCTACATCACCATGTCTACTTCAATGACTTGGACTCTGTTGTAATGCCAGGTTTGATGATCCCAGTCTTCTGTGTGGTCGAGCATGCAGACGCAGCTGGCGACTGTGAGGGACGGAGTGATCGTCACGCTGAGTTTGTGTTGGTTCGTAAAGATGTTCTCTTCACACAACTGGTAGAGACAGCACTGGTTGCTCTCGGATACTCACACAGCTCTGCTGTGCAGGCACGGGGTGAGTAGTGTGTAGTCATTTTTTCTTTTTTAGTGTAACACATTCATTCAGATATAAAAGCAAAACATTTTAATTGTGTAAAAAAGACATGTAGCATACTGAATAATAGATTTAGTTTTATTTAAGCTAGTGGACTTTCCCAAAAACTCTCATTTTCTTCTCTGTCTCAATTACATAAGACTATTGGTGATGGTGGCTGTGTAGGATGCAGTCTGACAGCTTCTTTAGCAAACTGTTCTCACCTCTGGAGCATTTTCATTTCACATAGGAAAGGAAAAATCCCAGATGCATGCAGACTAGTTATTCAGATTTGACACAACTCTTCTGGTATCTTTCTGCAACATTGAGCATCAGGGCTCCACCAAGAGCCCATGAAGGTGTAAAGACAGGTGTTGTGATGCATGTTTGTTTGATTCTCTGGTTTAAGTTAAGGTATCAGACTTTTTCACTATTGCACGCAAAGGGACATAATATTTTTTTCCTTTCCTTTCTCCCTCCTTTGTTATAATTGAGTAATTATTTACTGCAGCAGATGAATAGAATGACTGGTTCCCAGATGTGTGGGCTTTGTTACATGGGTACAGTGAGTCCTCAGACAACTGCAGGGAAGGTATTTTAAAGATAACCCTGTCTCTGTTCTGCACCTCTTATCTCCCCCGTGTGACTCATTCCACCCAACACGCAGCAGGATGGTTAAACCATCCAAGTTGATATCTGACCATCTCAGGCCAACAACAAAACTTTTTCTCATCAGTCTGAGATCAGAACTGGAAGCAAACATCATGCAGTCCAAGACGAACAACAGCCTTTACAGGCACGTGTGTCTGTGTGTGTATGCATGCACATAAAGTAGGGCAGTTTGACATTCCTGGTGTGTCCCGTAAACACAGGGCAGTCTAACCAAGTGGCCACCGCCCTGCGACCCCCCTTGCCTCACCCAAATAGCTAGGTTTTGTTCTGAGAAATAAGCCTTTTCTTTTCAAATAAATAATTTTTGGCTGGAGTCATGCATTTTTTCCTCCAGTGTGGTCACAACCAAAATTATACAGAGTCGCTTCTATTTTCTTCTGTGATTGAATTGCATCTTGCATAGCTTAGACTGGATGTGTATTTTTAAGTTCGAAACTGGCTTTCATAGGACTTTTTCTTTGATTGCACATTATGGCTGATTAAAAAGCTGCTATCTGCCGTTGGAATATATTGTTAATGCTTTGGATTTGAATTGTTGAGCTAAATTTAACTTGAAGCCTTGTTTTGTTATTTATCTTAGTCACTTTAAAATAATCATTTAGCCTATTTTTAGAACTTGACCACCACCTGTGCATCCTAGATTTTTGTTTTATTTTAACTGAATGAAGTTTGATGGCTGGTTTCAAATTACCTGGTTTTTCTTTTTTATTTGAGGATTAGCTCAGGATTTTTTTAATTTATGCCATTAAAATATGCATTATTTGAAAAACATTCCCTTAAGATTAGTCCTGTAAAAGATTGTTGCTGGTGTAATGTACACAAAATGGTTTCTCTGTGTTCTTAGGTCAAACAATATTAAAGACAGTCCATTGGTAACTGCATTCGGTAATTCTAAAATGTCTTAATTGTCAGCACACTCTTTAATTTCTTTCCTCTTCAAATACTTGGAAAAAAACTTCTGCTGTCTGCATAGTTGAATCAGTTGATAACAAGTTATAGTGTTAAAAGTAATTTCTGAACCAAACTGGCTGTATGACGTACAATAAATGCCAGTTTGGAGGAGAAAATACGCTGCTGTAAGACAGAACGATGACCTCAGTGTTTCTCCAGTACATCAGCATCAAACAGCACTTGCAAACAAAGTCTGCATCAGTTTAATGCTGAGTTGATTTTACATTTCTCTTCCTATTAATCAACTATAGAGTCCAAAAAGAGCAGTCTTTGTTCTTTTGCCCCTATCACCATCATCCTCATGCAACAAAGCCACACACACACTCACACATGATTGGGGCAAGCAGGCAAAGGCTAGACAGTCTGAGTTTGATTTAGAAGATCATAATGTGATTAAGTCTGTTTAGATTTGCACTTCCAGTCAAGGGTCGCATGAAGGCCAAGGCCAGGAGTGTTACTCAGGTTTAGGATGGTACTCCAAGGCCAAAGAAATTAATCTGGCAACACAAACATGCTAAGCTTACGTTAACTAGAAAACACGGGAACAGAAAACATAAATGTCTTTATTTAAATCCAGACTGATGATGCCCTTGTATCTTCTACAGGGATCATTAAAATTGGACGATGGAAACCGATGCCCATCCATTACCTGACGGATGCTCCGGAGGCAACAGTGGCCGACATGCTGCTGGATGTTTACCACATGGTCACGTTGCGGATCCTTCTGCACAGGTTAGCTTTGAGCGTGTGTGTGTGTGTGGCAAATTATTTATTAAGAAGAATTCTGAGTCCCACTCTTAAGGCCCACTTATGCTCCCTTACTGTTTCAAACATTGTCATGCGTTGTTGTCCTCATACTTCCATGCATCTTTTACATTGCTATGGTTGTTTAGTCAATTCCTCCACTAGTGTGCGGTGCTGCGTTCAGAGTTCGGCGTCGGTTTCAGATCGGTGGCAGTAATGCTCCGCTTTGAAGTCGTTGCTAACTACTCAACACACTCGCATAGCTTTTTCTTTTGTTTTTTTTTCTCCAAAAACTTGCGCAATTTCCACAGTTGTTGGCCGCGTCTTCATTCTTCTTCAGCTTTTTTTTCCTTCCTGTGCCACATTATCCTCTCTGGTTTGTTTCTTTCGCTGGTTGCATGTCAGCTATTCTGCTCAGCAGTGCCCAATTTTTTCTATACGGGAAAATCACTCTAATGTAAACCTTTGAATGACATTTAAAAACATAAAAGGTTAAATCTTCTATGAAATTATAAAAGACAAAGCCAGAGAAGTCCTGAGATATTCATAATGTTCAAAAGTTCATAACTTTTTAGAGATCAACCTAATTGTGTGATTTATAGCAGGTTTGTTGGTTACTTTGAGAGTTTTCTTGTCATCCTCATTTGTAGAGATGAATACATTTTTAATTTTATGCAGCTTTGCCCATCTGGAGGAGCTGCCATCTGAGCAGTGGACTCATGCAACAGTGAGAAATGCCCTGAAAGAGCTGCTGAGAGACACCAACCAGAGCGCTCTGGCAAAGGAGTGTCCGCTCTCTCAGGTAACTGCACCAAACATTGCATGGCCACATTGTCCAGAAGACATTGTCCACATTGAAGAAGTTTTTAATTAAATCAGCTGTCAAACCTGTAATAACATCTTCTGAAGGGAGAATCTTTAGATTTCCATGCAAATAGAAAGTGTTTGAGTTTGATTCTGTTTCTGTCCATGCACACAAATATGCACACATAGATAGCAGAGATGCAGCTAAGTATTTTCTATAAACACATGTTTCATCATCAGTTCACCACACACTTAGTGCAGTGTGTAATCTGGCTCACTCACACGCACAAATATTGATACCATCCCATGGGAAAGGATACGAGCATGCACACCTCAATTATCCTGCTCACACACCCTGCAGTCATTAGACTCAAGTGTGTCATTTCGACTTGTGATTTATACACAAGACTTAGTCATGATGTAATTAGTGATTAGGGGAAGTGTGTGGGTGGTGTGCATTTGCAGACTGACTCATGTGAGTTTTCATCCTCAGCGTTTCCCATGTTGAGTTTGCATCTCCTGCTCCGAAGTGACCACAGTTTATGTTAGGAATGGATGGCTGTGTTGAGTTTCAATAAATCAGTGTTGTTCGGGTCAGTTTAAGAGAACTTAGTTTCTGTTTATCATCCAGTCTTACAGCACTACTGGTCATCTTATGTGAAAGATTAGTTTTTAAAAATCTAGAGGGTAAAAATTGTTTTCTCAATATTTGGTCATCTGACACAAATTGTACAAAGAATATCCTGTTTTTTATCTTTTTTTTTTTTTTACCTTGAGTCTTTAAATTTTCCAACACTTTCTCTTTAGAGTATGATCTCAGCAATAGTGAATAGTTCCTACTACGCCAACGTCTCCACCTCAAAATGCCAGGAGTTTGGACGCTGGTACAAGAGGTACAAACGCTTCAAAGGTAATTTTACACTTTTATTATCTCACAGCTGAATAGGTCTAAAGAAAACAAGTTAAGTTAGGTTAGAGGAGCAGGTGATGCTTTTTGTGACACTCTTTAATTTCTAAGGGGAGGCTGATCCGTGGGAAACAAGTCCATATTTTCAGGATTACGGAATATCGTTGCATATTTGTTGGCTGTCAGACAACAGCATGCGAAGTCTTATCAGACCAGTGTTGTTAATTAGCTGCAGTATGTGTGAGCTTGTACTAAAATGCCATCTAAATTCCTGCCTGAATTACGGTCTGAAGCTGTTTTCAGTTTTGGATTTGTTTCTGACTTGCTTATAATGCTAATGTAATAACTAGCATCGTGCAGTATTATTGCTTCCAAAGTTCTACATTTCCATGCACAGCTTGCGTCTTTGTGTTTGGAGATAACATTATGTTGCATTTTAACATTTTATTTGCTCCAGTCTTGGGGTACAAAATCAGTCAACATTACACTAATGAGTTTTATGTTGTTATTACAAAGATGTAGACACAACCTCACAAGTATTAGTACTCACAACAATAATAGTCACTAATTTAGGCTCTAAAAACTCACTCAGTGATGAAGTGAAACTTCCAAATATTTTGGGCTTTGTCAGACATGATGCTAATGACTTTATTGATTGCTTTATCAATTACATCCTTAATGTAGTTGAGGCCATGTAAGTTTCTACTGTTAGGAAGTGTCAATATGTCTGCTGTGAAAAGTAAAATGCTTAAGCTTTAAGATGATAAGATTTAATCAGACAGGAGCACAGAGTTTAAAGTTATTATTTTTATATATAAGAACTTGGTGGGACAACATTTGTACTCTGTCCCAGATACTACTTCTTTTTGCAGGATTTTATTTAAGTCTGTACATTTGTGGTACTCAGAAACCCTCATGTTAAATGTCCCAATCCTGCCAAATCTTTACAGTTTGTGAGACCAGCTTTCTGATCTTCAACCACCAACTTTTCCGCTGTGAATCCTGTATTTGTTTACTTTGAAGTGAAAGCATTCATGCACTTTTTAGACACTTACTTCTAGTCACATCTCATGTTAATGACTCACCTGCCCAACGTCCTTCAGTTTGTGATGCTTTTTCGTCCTGCTGTCCACCCCCGAGTATGTGTGCAAACACGTGTGTCAGCCTTTGTGTCTAATCTGCTGCATGAGATGTTGAGTGACTGCTCTCTGTAGGAAGGAACTGTCACACATGGTTCACATTAACGTCATCCTTAATACACATGACAAAACTAAATGCTCTTACTGTAACTCCTAATGGAAAACAGCAGTAACTCCAAGACGTATGCCACCAAGATCCAGAAATAAGGGATCCTCTTACACTTACTATACACGCACATGCAGGGAAGGTAAAAATCCAAAGCCCTGCCAAACCACACTAATAATAGAAAATGTGCTTCTTGACCAAATAACGTAATAAAAAGGTTTCTATGTGGAGAAAAGCAGACAGGCTGTTCAAGGCAGTGATCAATTGATTATCTTATACAGAGGGTATAAAGAAGTGAAACTAGAGGAAAATTTTAACCAATTACTTTGTGGTAAAGGACTTGTGCCTCAAACATTTGATCCACCCCAAAGTTTTTTTTTTGTTTGTTTTTTTTTTTTTGTTTTTGTTTTGTTTTATTTTATTTTTATCTTTTACAGGCTTTAATATAATATAAGCCATTTGATTTGGCCAATTAGGTGACTTCTGGATATAATTTGAATGATTTACGAAATATACTTACCACATGCAAAATTAAAAGTACACACAGTAGTTGGGTCTATTTATGGAGGAATAAATGACTGCCGTGTCCCTCAGGTGAATACACTGAGAAGATGTGGACATCGCAGGAGAAGTCTGTCATAAAAGGTATCCACATCTTTTCTTATTGTTTGTCAAACTTCTGTTTGAAAGCTGTGCTGTGGCTTTAATTAACCAAATTTAGGCTCATTTAGACATATTTCATTTGGCATGCAGCCTGAAATTTTAGAACAGTTAAACTTTTATTGTTGGATATGATCTGAAATGGATGAAAAGACCTTTTAAATGTAACAAGACAAACCTGTATGTGTGTGTTGATGCAGTGGAAAGGGATTTGGACCTCAGCATCCTCAACCATCGCCCTCCATCTCTCTTGCCTTCCCCCAGTCATTTGGGTACCATAGGTGGCCCTGGAGCCCTTCCTATTAAGAACAGCCTTGGGGACACTCAGAACCCCGCTCAGCCTCACGGTCTGCCTCATCCCGTCAGCCAGAACCACCCAAGTCCTCCTCTGCATCCACAGGCTTCACCTCTCCTGGGCCACAGCGGACTCCTGTCTCCCCAGCTCTCCCCACAGCTCGTCCGTCAACAGCTCGCCATGGCCCACCTCATCAACCAGCAGCTGGCAGTAAGCCGCCTGCTCACCCACCAGCACGCACAGGGAGTCAACCAGCAGTTCCTCAACCATCCCCCCATCTCACGGACATGTAAGGTTTCTGGGGCGGCTACTGAGCCCAGCCTCAACTGCTCAGGTGCTGAAGTTTCCCCTGATATTTACCAGCAAGTCCGGAACGAACTGAAAAGGGCCAGCGTTTCACAAGCAGTGTTTGCTCGAGTGGCTTTCAACCGGACACAGGTAAATTTAGTTCAAATTTCCAATCTGAAGACAATTAAATATGTCCGTCTTCAAATGTAACACTGAGTGTTCTGCAGGGTTTGCTGTCAGAGATCCTTCGTAAAGAGGAGGACCCACGCTCGGCTTCTCAGTCACTGCTGGTCAACCTGAAGGCCATGCAAAACTTCCTCAACCTACCTGAATCTGAACGAGACCGCATTTACCAGGAGGAGAGAGAGCGAAGCACCAGCAACAATCACAACCACTCCACCCAGCAAATCTCCAGCACCAACACGCACAGACACACACAGGTAGCCTTTCAAACCCTGCTCAAGATTAGTTTTTATTTGTGTGTCCACCAGCTAGTTTTCCTTATAATACTAAAGTAAAATGCTAACAAAATCCTTGTATGAGAAAACATTTTTAAGGCTTTATTTGAACAAATAAAGAGAAATTGTACTAAACCCCTGCAGCACTAAAGCAAAGGCCTAGAAGCTAATTTTGTCTTTATAACAATCTGCAGTAAACTGTTGCAGATGATATATATGGTAACGTATTCATCATTATTTTTTAACATCATTGAGCTCATGTTTTGTCACATCCTGTGCAGACAAAATGCAGCATGCCTGGTCCAGAGCTGCAGCTGAAGCTCGACTCTTTGGTGAACATCACATCAGGGATCTATGAGGAGATCCAACAGGAGATGAAGAGGGCGAAGGTCTCCCAGGCTCTCTTCGCTAAGGTGGCTGCAAATAAGAGTCAGGTCAGTCACAACAATAAGCTGTTTTAAGGATGTTGATGTTATTATGGCAACCTAATCACAGTCAAAACCTACACTGGATGTGTCTCTACAGCTTACTGTTGATGGGCCACGTGGCTTTGAGTGTAATGAAAATAAAGCTCAAGCCTAAACTTGCATCCAGAGTGGAGATAATACAACAAATTTCCTGCTGATGCAGACACTCAAGATAAAAACGTTTTGTTTCTAACAGAAGCAAAGATTTCAGTACTAAAAATGTAAAGTTTCTTTTGACGCACCTAAAAAACATGTTTACACACATTAATCCCTCCATTATACCCTCATGTACATACTCACACACAACTTCTAGATGAGTTGATAATGTTTGAAGGAGCTGATGAGGTGTGTGTGTGGGTGTGTGGGCTATCTGATTACCCACTGTGGCATGCCATCATGACTCCATCCTCAGACAAACAATGCGGGTGATCGTGATCAAAGCAGTCTTGGTCTAGAGAAGGAGAGCAAAATGCAAGTAAAAGTAACAAAAAATAGTTCCATGAAGTTAGAAAAAAGTTAAGAGTTAGAGAAAGTGTAAAGCAAGAGAAAAGAAAATGGAAATGAGAAGGTGCTGAATGGCAAAGGATGAGGACGCAGAATGGAAGGATGCAAGATGGGAGAAAAGATAGACAGGATGATAGAGAAATGATCACATTATTACCATTCATTTCCAGGCTGAAGGCTGTGTATAAACAACAGCTGGTGGCAGATCTTGGGTCAGCCTACCAGAGATAATGCAATCTTCACACACACACATACACTCACTGCTCAGCTCTGATTTTCCTTCTGTTCATCTCTCCATATGGGGAATAACTTTATCTAATTGTGTTCAGAGCATGTATGAATATTTATTTGTAGATTAGAGTACATGGTTTATGCTGTAGAGCTGACATGTGTGTTTGTGTTCAAATGAAAAACAGCATCAGTTTTACAGAAGTCATAAAAGTAGATGATGGGTGTAAATGGTGAATTTCTCAACAACTAAAGGCCGCTTTTCCAAGTTAATGTTCCGAGTTGATGTTAACGAGTCCAACATCAGGAGAATAGTGGTGTGAATGGGAGCTCTACAAGGGTAAAACCACTGCACTCGCTGTCGCAGTGTGCTAAGCAACAAGATAAAAATCTCTTAGAAAATGGTTTGTGGATAGCTAAAACTAAAATGTAAATTAAGAAAGAGAAATGTTTGGATAAATAACTTCTTATTTCCATCACAAGAGTCTTTACCCTTGTCCTATCCTATCCTAGTTGTATTGTTGTGACTGGACCTGGGTGGCTTGTCAAAAGTGTTTGGAATAAAGAAACCTAAGCTATGACAGAACTAGAAAGGAAAATGTCAGGATTTGTTTATGAACTCAATATCAGCAACAAGTTGGTCATCCACTGGGCCAGCAATCCAAACTTCACAAATTATTCAAAGAATAGGTAAATGTTTCATCTTTTCAGCTGTTTGCTCATGTGTCTCCACTGTGAATCATCTGCCTCTATCTAACACTCTCTTTCCTTACACAAGCTAACCTCATGCCCTCTTGTGCTACATCTTTAGATCTCTTCCTTGTTGGTCTTCTTCTTGGCCTCCTGCTTGGTAGCTCCAACTTCAGCATCCTTCTGTTGATATATTGACTATCCCTCTTCTGTACATACCTTCCTGATTCCCTCCATCTTTGTCATTCTCAAAAAGAACGTTAACATTTTAATCTATACTACCTCCAGCCCTTCCTCCTGTCTTTTCTTCAGGGCCTCTGTCACCAAAACAAACATCACTGGTCTCACCACCATTTTCTACCCCTTTTTTTTCATTCTTGCTGTTACTTTTTTCCATTCTCTCTGCTGTGCTGAACTTTTGACCATAATTACACAAAATCTTCCACCATTCTTTATCTCAACTTCCTGTAATCTCCCTGAACCACTTTGGTCCCTCTAATTTCCATACTTGTATTCCATTGAATAAAATTGATATAAAAAAAAATCCAAAATTTGTTTCACAGATACTAATCACAAGGGTTCTTTTCAGAGCTTTTGGCTTTCACAGAACTGTTGCAATGGATGCGTCTCCTTAAAATTAGATATGCATTTGTTCTAACTGGGTTCTCTCTAGCTACTTTTAGAACTTGTGTGCAAATCAGATTATTTTTCGTGTTTCTGTTTTTGTAAAAATGCATAAATGTATAATTTATATGTCTAAAAAAGCTTGTTTTCCCCTCTGGGAATTTTCTTTTAATTTCAAATTAGTTCACAAGATTTTAACCACCAATGCAGTCTCTTAAACAAATGTTGAAGCATTTGTTTGTATCAAACATAAGTTTGTATCAAAGCCAGATAATTGCAGAACAACGCCACTCCACATAGTATTGTACCATCTCGTTGTAATATGATGAAACCCAAAAAAAGAGCTGACTCCTCTGCAGCCAGTATATTGTAATGGTTTTGGTTCAGAGTGTTCTTTTTTTCTCCTGTGGTAGCTGTCGTTGTCTACTAGCTGGGTTAGCCTTGGCTGTTTGGTATGAATAAACTCTACCTCTGTGCATGTTCCAGGGTTGGTTGTGTGAGCTGCTCAGGTGGAAAGAGAGCCCGAACCCTGAGAACCGCACACTGTGGGAGAACTTGTGCACCATCCGACGGTTCCTGGCTTTGCCACAAGCTGATAGAGACCAGGTCTATGAGGAAGAGTCGCGGCAGCAGCACAGCGACAGGCTTCACACTGTCCTGCACATCCCAGACCAGCAGGTAAATACGCAGCAAGCAGCTGCAGTTTAATGTCTCGATAGATTATCCCCACAGGTTTGTTTTAAGTCTCTGTGCAGTGGTAGAAATTCAGCAGAAAAAATAAATATCTGTGAATATCTTTTTAAAAATACAACCCCTCTCAACCACAGAGCAGCCATGTGCAAGCAAAATACACAAATCAAAGCATTTTACGAGTGAGAAAATAGTAAAACCAGCATGTGAGTGCAGAGTAGAAAATGTTCCTCTGTCTGTCAGTCTCTGTCTGAATCCACCACCTGCTCCTCTTTGCCGCCCTCCTCTTTTGTCATGTTTGTGTCCCATAAGTCATTGAAAATAGAAGTGGTAAATGACCAGCCCACACATTTCCTGCTAACACTCCTCCATCCCACCCTCTTCCCAAAACCAAAATGCACTCCAGTCTGGCCCTAACCTCAATATTATTCAGAACATACCCTGTAATTATTGAAGCAAAGAAAAAAGGATTTGCCATTATCTTTATTTAGGTCCTTTAATTTTGATGGACCACAGATTTATAGTGTTGGATTCCTGTGTTTGGGAGTGCTGGCCACCCCACCCTGTTAATAAGCTCTAGTAGCGTTTGTTTGTATGATGACTTGGGGAGTTTAGCTTGCATGTTGATGGGTGATGGAAGCTGGTCAATCACGCTTCCACTTGTTCATTTTCTTTGACTCTGCAGAGCAGCTCTGACAGACAAGCTAAATGATGCACTTGCTAGAGGGCTGATGGAGAACTTGACATTTTTTAGCATCTAGTCTTCACATGAGAGATTTTCATAAATGAACAAAGGATGTAAAATATGGCCGCCATGAACTGATGTGCAGCATTGCATATAATTTTGATAATAACTCCGCATGAAATTTAATTGTGCGCTTATGTTGATATGTTCACTTATTTGACTTTTTTTTCAACAAACATGCACAGAAAACTAACTAAAGGTTGCTTTTCAGTCAAAGATGAGTTTATAATATACTAATTTCTACTTTTACTTTTCCCTCTGACGTGTTAAAAATAGTGTCTTAAAAAGGTATACGTAAATATCAACTAATTTAATTTCATTAAGTCATTTGTCATTTTATTAGCGACCAAACTGCCTCCCTGACCAACGAGCATCTCATAATCTAATTTTGTTGCCAGTTAACATGTCCCTTGCATAGTTATTAGTATTTAGAACAGGGGTGCCCAAAGTCTGTCCTCAAGTGCCGCTGTTTCCTGCTACAACACACCTGACTCAACTGAAATAGATCCAATAGCCTATTAATCATCAAATTGATGAGTCAGTTGGTTTTGGAGCAGGGACACATCAAAAACCTGCAGGATTGTGGCCCTTAAGGACCGGAGCTGGGCACCCTTGATTTAGAACTTTTATCAAGAATTAAACATAACAAGGAAAACTCATTTTATTAACATCAATATTAAGACACACAACCACCTCAAGAAAACTGCCATCTGCTCAACAGAGATATGGATAGCATCAATGGCTAATAAACATATCTTTGCACTAGGTTCTCACATTTCTGCACAGGGGTGGGATTTGTTGCACAAAAAAATTACATTTATGCCTAAAGTAAACAAATGATTGCTGACTACTCAAGGTCCAAGGCTTTACAGTAGCAGCTGATCTTTTGTATAGAGCTGGCTCAGCAGTCATCTGAAAACAGATGTGTACATACCGGGTAAAAGGCCTGTAATAAACGGCAACTCAAGACATTTTAATCTGAATCAAACCTCCTCTGATCAGATAATATAGGTGTCCTGTAGAAAACCAGCCATACAAGTGGGATGAAGGAAATTATTATTATTATATATATATATATATATATATAAATTACATTTGTTTTGCAGTGCAATAGTTATGTTTATGTGCATATCTTTTTATAATTCATATGCATTCATCCTCACGACCAAAACACTAAAAATACCTGTAGTCACGACTGAAGAAATTGCTTCTGGACCTTTAAGGGTCTTTTGTGTACATTGATAAATTTTAAAATGGTTAGTGGTATCTTTTACTAACAAAATGTATAACTTTTAAATTACTGTTTGATTTTCTAAACAGAGCCTCCACAGGCAGCCCCTACCCCCTCTTAGTGCTCCATCACCAGCTCGTGAAGACCCACAGCCAGTTCCCCTGCTGCCAGTTCTGCAAGGCTCAGAGGAAAGGCCGCAGTGTGGTCCAAGTCCTGGCCTTGGAAGTGGAGGAACAAAAAAGGCTAGATCCCGGACAAGGATTTCTCTGGAAGCCTTAGGCATCTTGCAGAGCTTCATTGGAGATGTGGGACTCTACCCAGACCAGGAGGCTATCCACACCTTGTCAGCCCAGCTGGACCTGCCCAAACACACTATTGTAAAGTTCTTCCAGAACCAGCGTTACAATGTCAAGCACCACAACCAAGCCAGAGAGTCCGTCCCCGAGGAGGACGATCGGGAGAGCTCAAGTCCCAGTGAAAGAGGCATCTGTGGCATGGAGAGCAGAGGAGAGGAGGCTCTCTCTGTGTTTGAGGAGTCGAGTGAGGATGGCAGAGGTTCTGTGGAGGTATTCAGAACAGCGGAAGATGGAGGAGAAGGTGAGGTGGAAATGGAGGTAGAGACGGAAGAAGTGGAGGAAGGAAAAGCGTCGGGACCAGCAACTTCCTCTCTGTCTCCTTACAGCAGTGTGGACAGCCCCCGATCGACAGAACAGCAGAGATAACAGCAGAGAAACAAAGGAGTTGAGGACATTATTAAACTGTGAGGATCCCACACAGATCCAGTCTTATCATCGTCACCACAACCTTTACCAGAGCTGACCCTCAGAGCTCGTTAATATCTGAAGAACTGTGGAAAAATATTTATGTACGTATGTATGTATGAAGGTATAGCTCAGCTATCTTCATATGTTACCAGTGTTTTTTAGTTGGTTGCTGCCTGCAAAATATTTGGGACATTATTAAGATAAAAAGGAAAATAAATCCCCTATATATATATATATATATATATTAGTCTTGTTACTTTGTTTCATCTGCCCTATGACCACCAGACAATCCTTTTGAAATTAATTCATTCTTTGACTTTATTTAACTTTAAACAACCAGTTAAATCTACAACAAAAAAGAGCTCACTCCAGTTTTTAATAAAGCCCTTCTTTCTTTTCTGAAACTGCTCCTAAAGCACAGCCCATTTACCTGCTGTCTAAATAGGTTTCCAACAGTTTGGACAGTGTCATTATAAATACTCAGTATTTTTAGATATGCAGTATTTGGATGAAATGGCACATAATGATTGTATGCATGTTGTCACCCCGAACTCCAAACACCACTCAGACATGCTAATGATCAGTGATTTAGAAATAACTGCATATGAATAGGCTATTTATTCGTGTCTGAGATTAAAATACTCATCTTCCCTCAGGTGACCTATAGTTTTATTGGAGACTGAGGATAACCAGCTGACACTGGGCTATAGTAGCTCATGTGAAATGTATTAATTTAAAATATAAGCATACAGGGAAACCTCTGTTTAGTCTCAAGTCATTTAGATTTTATTCCTTTTTATTTATGTTTCATTATTAGTGTCCTTCCTTCGGTGCTTTGAGAGGTCTCTGCATTGACTCATCTGTATGTGAAACTCTGTCACATAAGCCTTTTGTTGATAATAAAACATTTCCACACTATTCAACTACTAATATTCATTACTAGCCTTTATATTTATTTAAATCTATCAATTCTTATTAATTATAATTAATTTTTATAACTGTCTTTATGTTAGTGAAAGCGGGACAAGACAACTTTTTAAAATGTCAGTTTCAATTTAAGCTTTAATATTTATATAGTCTTAGGTTTCTTTTAGATGCTATTTATGTGCGGTATCATTTACAGTTCATTTATCATATCCAGATGCACCTGCTGTCACTTTACTGTTGTTAGTGACCTGTAGCACAAAGGGTATGAGGACAATTTTTAACTCTATTTCAGCTTGACAATTTCAGCTTTCCCGATTTGTTCCAATTGGATGTTTTTAATTGCTCTATGATCAAGAATTCCTATTGATGCTGGGAACGGTTCTGTCTCAATTCACTTGTTCCCAAAGGAGATGACCAACTCAACATGGTGACTATTTTCCTCATTTCCTATCACTGGCACTTTTATGTACATATTACAAAATCCCAGACAATAAGCTAGATAGTTGAAATTAAAAGGGGAAATGCACAGAATATACAGGTTAAAAAGGTGACAACAAAATGGTTGTCACTGCACATTCATTCCATTGCTAATGACAACAAAAACATCTGTAAAATGTAAACATGCACAGTCTTTAACAACCCAACCACAGACACATGAATGTAAAATTAGCTCTTTTATGCAACAAAATATAAAGAGTACAATGCAGTCAGATGGGTGGAGGCACAAATTCTTTACGGTCTTTTTAAACTCGCATTAAACTAACTTTAACTTCTGCAACCTACACAAAACTAAATTTTAGATGTTAAATGACACTAGGTGATCACCCCGGGCACTTGTCCATTAAATGATTGCTGTTTTCTCACAAAAACAACCCACATATGGAATATTTTAATTAAAACTGGTGAAACGCCTGGTGTTTTATTGGTACAATTTACTAATCTTACTATCTGTATTCTAATGAAAATGTTCCAGTATATCTCAATGATAAATTAGTAATAAATCTGTAATAATTTTAACTACCTCACATCCATGACATCTCCTGCTATGTGTGCAGATGTCTGTGCTGAATTATTGACTCTGGGAATCATTAGAAGAAGATTAATTTATGAGCTGTGTTAACTTTGTGCAGCTTCATGTCTTCTTCACTTGCCAGGACTCCTGCTAACAATTTAAATCAACTGAGCATGTGCAAAAAGAATCAAGCCTCATCGATAGAGAAAGCCCAAGTTACTTGGGGTTAACAGTTTGTCATCAAATGAAGTATTACACGTTACCCTTCTCGACTGTCTTGTCTCGATTGTCTTGTCTTGTCAACCTCAGCTCTCACTTACTGGTTTATTACTGGAAAACAGAATGGAAATAAGTGAGAAACAGAATGTGCTTGGGAAAAGTCAATGTCCATGAGCCCTAAAGTACTAAAAAGATCTGCCTGAAGTATCATGTGTGTTTAATGCAGCTTTTTTGTGTTCATCAGCTGTTTGAAGTGGGATAAAAACTAATTAGAGATCACAGTTAACTCGCATCTAATATTACAACTGCATCAGTGAATGTTGGTAAGGTCCACCGCTTTTCTGCTCACACAGCTGGCTATTAGAGCAGTATGGCAGGCTGATACAGGG
This sequence comes from Melanotaenia boesemani, assembly GCF_017639745.1. Taxonomy (NCBI): domain Eukaryota; kingdom Metazoa; phylum Chordata; class Actinopteri; order Atheriniformes; family Melanotaeniidae; genus Melanotaenia; species Melanotaenia boesemani. Next base: position 15,421,522 of record NC_055705.1, read on the forward strand.
GCATTAGAGGTGTGTGTGTGTGTGTGACCCATGTGACAGGGACGCAGGTGCTCCATGGGCTGATATTACCCAGGATGCCCAAGGTGGGGGCATAGGGGTTATACGGGGAAGGAGGCTCTCTGTGGAGTTTGCAATCACACCTGTGATCTCCCACTAACATATTAACACACTCAAACACACACATACGTATTCTGTCCCCCTCGCTGCAGCACGTTAATACACACTCTGATAAACAGGCTAATACTCGCAGCAGAAGCTTTTTACACACCATTGAACGCAACACGTGGTAATCAGTGAAGCTAACACGTTAGGAAGCATGTTCGTGTAATATTTAAGGGAAGTTTCATATATCCAAGTCCGCCTGCTTATTTTGCAGAATAGATTAATTTTCTTTTAGATTCTTTTCAAAGTCCTAAAACCGTGTAAATGTGGTGCTGATGTTCCAAAAGACTAAGTATTTCCTGGTTTGTGAAACCTGTGCTGAAGTACAACTTCACGAAATTTTAATAATGTGCCTCTTCTAAAAGAACTGGTTAAAATATTACTTTATTCTGGTAAAATTATGACTCTTTTGGATAGTTTTTGCCTGCAGAAATGCAAAACAGTGTGTATTGTACTGAGCTGGACCCCCTGGTGGAAATAGGGTTTAACAGGACCAGCACAAAGAAGCCAACAGAGCCTATATGAGAGTCATTTGTAACTTTAAGTAATGCAGCTCCAGTACTGCAGCATAATCTAAATTCAGACTAAAACAGTTATTCTGCAAATCACTGATCATCTGATTCAAAACCACTTCTTCTGGGATCTTGGAGATAAAAATGAAGGTATGGATGTAGGTCTGTAATTGACAAAAGCACTGGGATCAACAATGGTTTAATGACAGCAAGCTTAAATATTTTTAAAATGTAGCCATTTGATGAAGAATCTTGTTAAATTCAAAGATGTACTTTTTTTTTTTAGCATCTGATGCCAATGACAAAAATCCAGTACAATAAACTTATACTGGATTTACAAGAAAATCATGCTGTATTTTATCATAAAAATCAATTCTATCCACCCATTTATGTAAACTAACTGTTAATACTGTAATGGTTTCCAGTGGAGGAAGAGCACGGACCCAGGCAGAATGGTGCAGATGATGAGTGATTTATTCAAAACTCAAAACAAGACTTGACATGACACGATTTAATTTAGACTCAAAACTGTGCCCTCCTCCCTGAACCGCCACCTTATCGTGGTGGAGGAGTTTGTGCGTCCTAACGATCCTAGCGGCTTTGTTGTCGGGGGCTCATGCCCCTGGTAGGGTCACCATGGCAAACAGGTTTCTAGGTGAGGGACCAGATGAAGTGCAGCTCAAATCACCCCTATGATGATGACAAAGCAAGGACCAGGGGTTCCTTTGCCCGGACGTGGGTCACCAGGGCCCCCCTCTGGAGCCAGGTCTGGAGGTGGGGCACGGAGGCGAGCACTTGGTGGCTGGGCCTTTGCCCATGGGGCCCGGTCGGGCTCTGTCCGAAAGGGTGACATGGGCCTCCCCTCCCGTGGGCTCACCACCTGCAGGAGGGACCATAGGGGTCGGGTGCAGTGTGAGCTGGGCGGCTGCCAGAGGCAGGGCCACGCTGGACGGACTACGTCTCTCGGCTGCCCTGGGAACGCCTCGGGATCCCTCTGGATGAGCTGGTGAATGTGGCCGGGGAGAGGGAAGTTTGGGTTTCCCTGCTTAGGCAGCTGACCCTGTGACCCGACTCAGGATAAGGGGCAGAAAATGGATGGATAGAAACTGTGCCAAAAAACCCTGACAAACGGTGACACTCAGGATGAAACCATATTGAAACTAAGAGGACCTGACAAAGAATGACACAAACCCAGGAGTATGTATACAAACACAAACAGGTGAAAGGAATCGGCAATCAGCCCAGGTGTCCTAATGAACCTGGAGCCTGAACAGACACCCATGACCTACATACTAATTAAAAACAGTAACCCGAGTAACACAAATTCTTAACTTTACTTAAACCTAGAACAAGAACCTAAAACATGATGCTGACAATAACTTAACATAACAAAACCTGCCTACACCACAAGAACCTTAACATGACATGACATTATAAACCAAGAACCCTAAAGCCATAATATAAACAACAGCCTAATACACCCCATGATCCCAAAGCAAGGTCTTAACTAAATTGAACATAATAAGAGCCATGATCATGATGGACTAGACATCATGACAAATACGGTCATGTAAGCAATAGCACACCTTCCTTATGTCAAGTAGGGCCTCTCACACTTGGACGGGATTTACATATGCACATTTATGGCATCCACTCCTCGCTGTATGATCACTTTTTTGTCAAATTTTCTCTGCTTTGTAAGCATAACTGGTGGCAGAAAGTTGAGAATAATTAATCAAATCACCTCACCAACCACACGTCCGATGTCAAGACTGAAAAGCACATTATGTAGCTACAAAACTTAAAGAAGGGCATCTTTGTTAGCTAATTATTACTTTCATTACGTGCTTATTGTGTCAAACCATGGGTTCAGTCTTTGCCATACAATCATAAAGACTAAGCTTTACAGCTTTTGGTCCACACATGCACACACACACACAGCAACACACAGCAACACACAGATGGTGGAAACACCCCTGAAAACAGCCAAAGATGAAACAAGTCAGAAAACAACCACATCACATCTCCTTCAAAAAACAAACATTTAATTATGGCAGCTCTGCTGCATTAGTGGCCGACAAGCGGGTTTTGATGTGTGCCTCTAAATAGCGTTACTTTGAGCCAGTAACATTTTTACGCCCACAGAAAGACACTCAAAGCAAATCTCTTTAAGAGGAAAATGAAAAACAATTCAAGATTAATAAGGCTTTAACTTCTAAAAGTCTGGAATCTGATAATTTAATGTTCCATTTCATGTAATAAAAAGCTACATTTCTTGTAAATATAAAAACCTGCCGGCAATAATTTAAAAGCTGAATTAGGGGTGTTCGCTCCCTACTTTGGAACAGCTTTGAGAAAGTGTATATTATTTTTGGATCACTCATTGATGCATGTGGTTACTTGCTCTTTACAGCTTATCATTTTGTTGAGCTCAGCATCAAGAGGGAAACTTTTTGTCTTATACACACACAAGTTTACTAAAAATCACTTTTACCACAGTTCAGACTTTTGTAATGAAACGTCAGGTTCATCTATGTAACATGGGCCTACAATAATGACTGGATTCGGTTTAGCTTCTTAAGAAGCTGTCCTAAATGTGTTCTCAGAAGCTCTAAATTTTTACCTCCTGTGTAGCTATTGAGAAGTTGGCATGTAGGGTCTCACATAGGAGTTTCTTGTTCCCTTGTATTGTTTAAAAAGCATGCAAATGATGCGGAATCTGCTTGTGGTGATGAATCATAAAGCCAGAATTTATAATCAAGAACAAGAAAGTGGAGTATGTTCTCTGTGCACGTTTATTCACTCGACAAAGCCATGTGGCACATCTGCAACCAACATATCATCCTGTCTGATGTTGTTTAAAGCGGCACTGATAAAACAACACAAGGGTGTGATCCATCGTTTCCAGGAATATAGCTTGCTGTAAGTAGTTATTTAGGATTTAAGTAGTTATTTATGTTTGTATTCTACCTTTAACTGCAATCTTAAAGTTTTCAGTGTTAATTTTATTTACTGCTGGATTAATCTACTTCAGGTAGATTAGTTGTTTATAGCATTTTCTGATTTATGCAGAGTTCAGAAAACTTAGAAGTTGTTTTCGCATATGCTAATAAAGACTGTCACATACCCAAATAAATACCAAGAAAGAAGAGAGCTGATTTCAGTAGAAAAAACCCTCTGACCTGTCTTAAGCCTTGTACACACGTACACGTTTTTAATATTATGAGATTTTTTATAGGTTTGAGACCTCACACATGAAGATAAAAAAATCAGGCATTAAACAGTTTGTATCATAATGTGTGGTGTGCACCAATAATCTAATCACAGAACAACACACACATGATGATGCTGTCCCGCAACTCGTCTACAATCTAGTCCTCCAAGCCGGACAAACATTGAAACGTAGAAGAAGAACCATAGCAACAACCGGCAAAAAACGAAGAAGAAACATAGTAACAACCGGAAAAAATAACACACAAAATGGAAGAGGATATATAGGACGAAGGAATGATGGTGGTCTTGGGACTATTGTTAACAGAAAAAGCCAGAACTGAAAAAAATAACAGACTGGAGACGGCGAGAACACAGACTTTATTTACTTCCTTGTTCCCCACCCAGCGAGTCGTCAGCGTTCCTCAGAAATCGGCTCTGAAATATTGAACATGTTAAATGTTCCCAATTGTCGTCTACGACCCATTTTGGAGCGGATTATCGGGACAGATCGGCTCGTAACACACCTCAGACCAAATGATGATTGGACAGGGAATCTCACAATGAAGAGACAAAATCGGGACAAAAACAGCCCATAAATTGTTATGTGTGTACCAGGCTTTAGTTTTTGGCTGCACTTTGATGACCAGATAAAAACAGCACATGCTTTGAAATGCTGTAGTTCTAATAACTGAAAAATCAGAAAATGTTATGGGGATTCGGAAAGTTTATAAATGATAGCAGTGGTCAGATTTGAGATAGTTGAGCCAGAGATGGCTCACACCAGGGCCAAGGTTATACAATCCAACCCTGTCTGATGGCAAACCATGTCAATTCATGTTACTCATGTCAACTTCATCTGTTGGTTTGCTTCTTCAGACTTTTTTTTTTTGTTGCTTTTTCTTGCTGTAGGAACTACAGAGCACCTCAGTGTCACAGCATTTAGTCAAATAGTCACAGATTAAGTTTCTTCAAACAAAATAGGTGAAAAAGTGCGCACTTGGAAGAACAAAGCTGTAACAGTATGGATCTCCACCAGTAAGCATTGGGTCCTATAAGCCTTATCAGTTTGCTTATTGTTATAGCAAACTAATTCAGCTTGAACTTCTGTGTGAGAAGTTCCAGAAAATTCAGGTGAACACCTCTACAACCATTCAGGGATTCCAAATACAACAGATTTTTTTATTTAATTTATTTTCAAACCAGGTGTCTCATTGAAATATACACGATTAAAATCATACTAAGTGGCACAAACAAAATAGGGAGCTAATCTTCATTAGCACTTTTACTGTTTCATGGCTATTTTAGCCATGTGGCTGTGCTGTATGATCTCACAACGCCTCAATACCTTTGTAATTAAGTCCAGTTACAATTAGTACGTAACATGGCAGTACCTCTCAAGTTTTCACTAAAATTAATTGTGTGGTCTGTAATCAGTTTAATTAACACAATACTTTGAACAGACATACTCCACGTGGAGTGGTGTTGCATAGGTAAATGTAAGTTAATTGTGCCCACATTGCACTTGTCTGGGTTTTTACCAGTACCTCTTTGCCGATATGGAAGGGTTTGGGTTAGTTCACAGACATTTATGAGTCTCGGCTGCCAGTGTTGCCGCATTGGTACTGCAGCCAGACATCTGCCAACCTTTTCACTTTTTAAAGCATCTGTTGCTTTCTTTTTATTTTTTCCCCCTCATCTTTCTCCTTTTGTTTTCTCAAGCAAAAAGTACAACAAAGCAAAATGTTTGAGTGGGGATGAACCACAGAGCTGGGTGAGCTGATGGCTGTGAGAAAGACAGCTTTTCTTAGCTTAACGTTCAAATGCTGAGTCCACCTTTGAGCTGAAACATTAATGTGCAGATCGGGATATCTCAGAGTGTCAGAAATGGATTTATGTGGGACTTGCATCAAATTATTCCAACTCCTCAAGCAGATTCTTGATCAGACTGACTTATGTAGCTTGGATGCTGAGAAACTGCTGTTTCTGAGGTTTCTCTGCAATGTGTTGCAGGACATATCATCCTACCGAGAAGGAACAGAACACTTTACTAAAATGAGATGAACGATATTTACTTCACTTTTCAGTTGTCAGCTTCACTGTTGAGGCTAATTTGTATAAACATTTGCTTTACTGCATCCCTGAGCTTCAACCACAGCTAAGGCAGTCAGAGGTTATGTAAAGCGAAAGTGGCTTAATTCACGCTCTGTAGATATACGTGTCATTACACAATTAAATCACTTCAGCAACCTGGATGTCCACCACTGCCAGCTTTGGTGACTTTAACAAAAACAGGGAAACCATGTATTTGAATTTAATTTGAATCATGGGCAAAAGCTAACTTACAAACTATTTGGGCTATAAGTATCAGAAAATGCAATAAAAATCGTTAAATTCTCAAAGTAGCAGTGGGACAATACCTCAGCAAACTTCAGTGTGGCACTGACCGGACCACAGCTGAATTTTTTAACCCTCTAACTATGTATTGGTTTTAGTTCAGTGGAAGCCAGAGGAGCCGACGGGGAAGCACAGCTGGCCGGGTGTCTGTGGGCTCTCGACACCAGCTGCAGACTCTTGTGCAGAAAAAGCCACCAGGTGTCTGGGATTTCACGCTCCTTCCCTCCTCCACTGGTTCCCACTGCAGCCTGCTGAACCGTTACTGGGTTGGATTAGCACCGGCTGTTTCTCCACAAGGCTGCCACTGGCCCACAGCTCAGCATGCTTTGCTGCCCGTCTCCCTCTCACGAGACAGAACAAAATATGTTTGCTTTCATTTTCAAGTTAAGACAATGATTTTTATGTATATTTTTGTGAAGGGCCACAGCTGTTTGCAAAGGAGAAAAAAAACTTTCTTTTTACTCTATGAGTTCTTTTATCATTCAAGCAAAGGTGTTATTTTTCTTTTTTATCTTACCTGTTTTAGGTCTAAGTTACACTGCATATGGAATGAGACTTAAAGTTAGAAAAGACTAAGGGCTGTCATACAACAAACTGATGTCTTAAACCAGCAAAGCAACAAAACGCCCCCCTAATAAGTTGTCTAGCATTGGCAACATCTCTACAAAAAAAGCACCTGAATGTAACACAAAGCCCACATCTAGGACTGACCACTGTCAGGCACATTACTTTACTGAAGTAATAACAAAAGTAATCCCAAAAAGAGTTAGTAAGTAAGTTACAGCATTTTTAAAAGTAACTAATTGTCTCGGGAAGCAATTGCAATATATATATATATATATATATATATATATATATATATATATTTAAATATATATTTTCCTTTAAATAATCAAATATTTCTCTTTAGTGAAACTTTAAATTTAACTGCATGTTCAATTTATTTAACATAAAACTTCATGTTAGATATGAATAATAAATGTACGAAACCTAATAGAATAAATTACCCACAGATGGATTGTACACTAATCTGCACTATTTCAATGTAGCTGTGGGACAACAATGTGGGACAATGTGTGACAAGACACCTGTCCATATATATCATTTCTATACCGCTTATTCCACTACAGGGCCGGGTGGCTGGAGTCTGTCCCAGCAGCTACTGGGTGAAAGGCAGGGTCCATCCTGGAAAGATCACAAGTCCATCACAGGGCCAACACAGAGACACAAACAACCGCTCACACTCACTCCTAAGGAGAATGTGTATTTGTCAGTTAAGCTGACATGCCTGTCTTTGGGAGGAAGCTGTTATACCTGGAAAGAACACACACATACGTGGGGAGAACATAAAAAACTCGTACACAAAAGCCTGGCACAAAACCCAGTTGAGGCTCGAACTTTGTTGTTGTGAGTCGACAGCTTTAATCACCACACCATGGTGCCATGCTAGTGCTACATATATTTGTAGAGCTGAAATATCAAGCTTGGGCTGTTTGAACAGAGTGGCTTAATCAGCTTCTTTATTAGTGGAGCTTACATTAGCCACACCTCGACTGTGGATGCTTCCACTTTAAAAATTTGGACTCACCATTGCTGTGGTGGATCAACTCTTGGTTACTGCACACTCCGTTTGGCTTACCGTGACATTTTACTCTTCCTTTGCCAATCATTAACACTTATGCAGTTGATTTACCCCCTAAACCCCTGTTCAGATGAAGACAGCTGCAGTTTAGTGATGGTGAACTTGATTCTTTTTACTGACTCAAGTTTAAATGAGTCATTCACCAAAGAGAAAGAGATTTTTTAAATCCATATATGGACATATGTTCCCAGTTCTGACTCACACTGCTAAACCACAGATTTGAAACAGGAAAATGGTTCATTTAATAGTGGAAAAAAAGACTGAAAGATCAGCCATTCTAATAGTACTGTATATTGTTAGTATTAGAATAATTAATGTTATAATATAATAAAATATAATATAATATAATATAATATGTTTTTCCCCTCTCTCTAACACACACAACAAAGCAAAATTTCAACAAAGACATTTTAACTATGTAACATTAGAAAAAAAAATAACTATGTACAATATAGTAAATGTAACCCATCTTTAAAATTAACCCTACTGACCAATAACAATGATTGCAAATAGTCAAACTATAGTGTAAACAAAAATCACTGGATTGTTATGTCTTTTTTTTCTGATCGTTCCCAGCTCATAGCAGGTAGGGAAATAGTGACTGTTCACCAGGGAAGTGGGGAATTCAGCTAAAACAAGAAACAAAAGCTTTTGTTTCTCCCACAAATACAACAATTAACTCAATATAGTTTTACAAGTGCTGTTAGGATCGCAGTTTTACAATAGTTTAATGTGGTTTGGTCTTTTCTGTTAGCTAGCTAATGATAGCAGAGATGACTCAGTAAATGAGTCAGTGAGGACAAGGAATCATGAGTCAGTAAAGTAATTCCTGAGTACTGAACGATCTGGGTCATGACTCGCACAACACTACTGCAGTGTGCTTAATTATAATGTCACATTTTATTGTTATTAACGGTAACAAAGTTGATTAAAGGAAACACTAATTAGTTAGATAATCCATTAATAAAAATAAAATGCTGTTAAGAACATAATTTATTTTAACACTTTTATCCCCATCAGTCTATTGTTGTAGCTTAAAGTGACAGTACTGAACTGCACTTTGGCAGCCCATAAAGAAGCTAATTCAGCATCCATCTTGCATCCTGTCCACTGTTGTTTTTGGCAGACATCTCAGTCTAGTTTTAGTTTTCAGGACGAAAATGCTTATTAGTTTTAGTCACATTTTAGTCATTTCTAAGTTTGATAGTTTTAGTCTAGTTTTAGTCGACGAAAACTCAAAAAGGTTTTAGTCTAGTTTTAGTCAAATAAGAAAAAGTATTAGTCTTTTAACAAATTCATTTAGGTCAATAATACGTATTAAAATGTGGATTCAAGGTTGACAGGTTATAACAAGTATTGCAATTCATAAAACAAGTTAAGCTTAATGCTTTTGCTTAATAAACAGATCCTTTACCAAACTGATAGCTTTAGCCGAGACTTTCCCATCAACAGGGATGCAACGCTGCTGTGCTATACTTAACTGCTGTTGGGCAGAAACCTTTTATTTCTATATTTCAGCTTTTTTCATTAATTGATGCCCTACTTCATCATACAAAAATGTCACTCGAGAAAATATCAGATCTATGAGTTCACCATAGAGCAACACATTGTGAGCTTGTTTGGTTATTTTCATCAATAATTACAAAATTAAAAGAAATGCTTTTAGGCTTAGAAGGTTTCCAACCAACAGCAGATACTTTCTGAGCTACTTAGGGTTATGCATTGCACAGATAAAGTGCTAACTGTGGAATCAGTTACTCATCCTTACTTTGGTAACTGTGGCTTTATTTCTGAGAATTTTCTGAAGTGCAATACTCCACCCTGAACAAACACATGCCCAAAATATGAGCAATGGATGAGGAACACATGCTTAACTTGACCTGGTCTGCCAGTGAAATTATGATGCATTATAGTTAAAATATGTCCATATATCGTTTAGTCACTTCCACCAAACCCCTTCGTGGACACTGCCGCCACGATTCATCTATGAATGAATAAACTCTGTCTGTGTCTTGTCTGTGTGCGCTACACGTCTGGTGGTGGGCGTGGCCAAAGCATCACTGACAGATTGCGCTCACAATAGGCAGAAATGTCGTACATTTATATTGTCAAACAATCAGCCCTTGAACATTTTCGTCTCGTCAACGAAATCTCATAAACGTCTCGTCATGTTTTCGCCATCAGAGAGCCATTTTTAGCTCGTCACTGCCTCGTTATTGTCATGAGAAAAAGGTTTGTCAACTAAATAAATTCGTCATCGTCATCGCTGACGAAAACAACACTGATCCTGTCTCTTCTCTGAGCTCTCGCCATCGATGAAAAGTCAGTTGTCTTGTCTCTTGCTCTGTCACTTTGTCTCTTTCTTTTCCTCACTTCCTCCGGTTATGTCATCTTGCATTTCTTTCATGAATCAGCCACAGTGTGTTCAAAATGCCCCAGTGTGTTGATACCTAGTTGCTGCAATGCGGAAAGTTATGTGGTATTGCTTCATTTTCTGGACTTTGATGTTTCCTTTTCTGGACAGATACTGTTGTAAAACCAAAAATTTTGCATTTAATGGTTTTGTTAAGTGCCTCTAAACTCTGAACCAACTATACACTGCGGTAGTTGGTGTGTACATAAAGTGCTGCGTTGTGGCTACATATTTGTACTCACCTCAGCAACCTTTCTGTTATAGTTAAAAAAAAGAAAGAAAAAAAACTGCTGAATAATTCTTAGCATAGTGTGCCTCTAGAAATGGTCAGATATGTAGAGTTTTGGACAATTGGTGGCTAAAAAAGGGCAGAAATAAAATAACCTGAAAATTAATCACAATCATCACCATTAATATCATGCATGTAGTTTTTTTATGCATATAACATGTTGCCTACACACTGAAAAGAAAGTGAAAGGAGTAGTGTTGTTCATATGGTCATCATGATCACCAACAAGGTTTTTACTGTGGTTTTTTTACTTAGAAGTGTTTTCCACTTAGTGTTCATGAGTTTCATTTTTATGGAAACAAGCTGAGAACAGATTTTTATGTTGCTCGTGTTGCTTCAAATTAGCATGGAGTTCACAAGATTATCGAAGAAAATTGACACTTGGTCACCACCTCATTGCATAATTTTGGTCCGACCAGGCCTAAATTCAACTATGAATTAAGTTTACATGGTAAATGCTTGAGTGTATTTAAATAGCTATGTAAAAATTGTTCCTAAAAAGCTAACATTTTTAAATGCTAACAGCTCACATCAAAACAAATGCAGCAGCTAAAATTAGCCTACATTTTTTTACTCTCCCATCATCTTCTCCCATCATCTTTACCTCATTATTTCCACCACCCTGCTTTACTCTTCTCTCTTTTCTATTTAATTAAGAGTGTGTGACGGTACAGCATGAAAAGACAGAGGGCACATTTGCTTTACGTCTGCAAAAAACATCAGTACATATGCACAGACACCCACCTATGCAAACATAAATAGTTTAGGTATATCTGCAAAGAAACAATACAGCAATGTAAATATGCACTAACACATATGATTGGAAGCATGTTCACATAAATACACACAGTCTGCAGCCCAGGCAGCTCAAACAACTGCTAACAATTACAACAATTAGTGGTTTTGGAATTGCCAGCCAGCCACACTGCCTGTTTATAATGTGATGGAGCACAAATGTCATAACAGTGAAGTTTTGAGACAAACAAGATGCACTATCAATATGATACCCAAAAACTCTGGATTGTATTCAACAAGTGGAAGGAGAGCTGAGGATGCAGGTATGTAATCAAATTGTGAAAATGGGGAATTATTACTTCTCTGCAAGTTAAACCCATGTCGAAAGCCCATGAAAGCCCAACATCTGTATCAAATGACTATAGATAGAATATTTGGCCCAACATCTAATATCATGAAAGTCCTTGTGAGATTTATTGGTTCACCTTAATGATCACTTTTCAGGCCCCATTTCATGACATCATCACCTACCAGCTTCAGTGTACCCACTCTCATCTTGACCAATTGATGCAGCATTCAGGGGATCATGTTTAATTGTCAAGAAGGCCCGGACCGGCCCACGGGAGAAGCGGAACAATACTCGGTGACCTGGATTCAAAAGTGGCCAGACTGGCCTGCTTTTAAAAAAATATGAAATCATGGCGCATTACATCTGTGTGTCTGATTTGTCTGCTTGGTTCTGACATGTTTGCACAGACAAAATCAGCTGTGCTAGTCAGTTGTCACTGATTATGGTGATTGCTCAAAATGACAGTAATATATGTTTTTTTAATGATCAACATAAGCAAAGAGACGGAACAGCTGAGATGCAGAGAAACGTGGTAGCGAAATGGACGCAGAATAAAAAGATAAAAGGGGAGGAGAGTTGAGGACAAGTGTCACGTGAGTTCACTGTTTCTGTTGCTAATGTCTCCGTGGTTTGTTGATGTACTGTCTCTCAATCTCTCATCAGCCCAAACATAAAAAGTTCTGGTCATTTCAACCGTTGTAATATATATATATATATATATATATATATATATATATATATATATATATATATATATATATATAAACATTCAGATTCAGAGTTTTTTTTTTGTTTTTTTTTTTTATAGTGCACATAAAATGTCCTCACATCCAAGTGGAATAAAGATCGACTGCATCAGGACACAGCAGGAGAGTTTTAATGGCTGCTGATGGATTGAGCTCCTCTAACTGAATTACTGGAAGAAGAGCTTGAAAGTGACTAAAATAAGGTTAGTGGACATGATTAGGAGCTAGTGTGTGTACTTATGTCGTGGGGCATTAATTTGCTTACACAGTCGCATCATGAGGACCCATCTCCTTTTTGAGCAATATATAAGCCCCTCATCCCAAACATCATTACATTTCACTTCAAGACTTGATATACAAGTCAGTGTATTGTACTTTGAAGGGAGGCAAATAGAAAAGTATCCTCAAAGGCGCTGGCTACTTGCTTTCTATTATTAATTCAAAGATGCATACAGATACAAACATTTTGGCAAGATACAGTCAGAAGACTCCAGGTGCAACCCATAAAAATTGGATTTAAGTCAAAATAACTTTAGTAAAAGTCTGAGCTGCTGCTTTGTTGGACTTTATGAGGTTTAGTCTTCTCACATTTTCCAGATGTGTTCAGGTTGGTGACAGGAGACATTCAAGTCTGGGACTTTAGCTGATTAATATCATGTAATCTGTGCAAAACAATGGTAAATATTTAATCCAAAAAGTACCAAATTATTTATTCAGCTATCAATATTTTATATGCATCTGTACGTGAATAGCATGACAATTTAATCTAATACAACAGTCCTTTTGGGCATTCCTGTGTTACTTGTGGTAACACAGGAAACTCCAGGTGTACTGGTACCTTTAAAGCCATAAGACACAAACATGAAGAGATTTTCAAATCTTTACATAATTCTGTTATATTTTTTAAAAAAAAGAAAAACTTTTTTTTAAATATAGCATTGCAACATCTGGTTAGTATTTGGTGAAGCAATGATTCAAAGTTTAAAAATGTGTCTCAATACTATAGAAAGTATTTGTTTCTACTATATTGAAGAATAGTAATAGATTTTGTCTGTTCTGATGCTTTGTGATGGTTTGTGTGGTAAGGTTTAGCCACCAAACTCCTTTGTTAGGTTGGGGAAAAATTATAGTTTAGGCAGCAACGTGTCACCATTAAAATAAACTTTTGCTGATATCCTAATGAAGTGTGGCTAAAATCTCTTTCACCTTTTTTTCCACAGAAGCCGCAGTATCATCACCACCTCTTGGGATAACAGTTGTCGTCCTGGAAACTAAATTAAAGGAGAAAAGTGATGCTGCTATCTGTGTCGTCATGTAATTTGAACACATTTTGCACCCCCATCCTGCAACTATCTGCCTGTTTGATGAGATACCATGAAAGTGTAGTATTAGGTCATTACCACTGAGATCCTACTTTAAAATGAAAGAAAACTGATGAGATCCTAAATACCGTGACCTTACAGTGTATTGACACATATAATCCAACTGTATCTGTCTGGTTTTGTCTGTCTCCTGAATCTCTCCAGTTGTCTGTCTTCCAGGCAGGCAGTTGTCTATCCTACACTGGGACCAAAGTCTCCTCAACAGACAGCAGCCCTAATTTCATTAATTATAAACCAATATGCTGCTGGCAGTCCCTCCGGAGAGGACTTTACCCAGCGCTGGCATCTGTTCAGCACAAACACAGCAAGGGATGAAGGGATGGAAGGAGGACAAAACAAGGGCATCTCTGATTCCCACCATAGGTGAAGCACGATGCTGTACAAAAGGGAGGAAGGAGGACGGGCAGGTTTCAAAAGGATGCAAAGAAGTGATCAAAAACATTTTTTTTTCTTCCAACTGTAGAGGGAGTTGTAGGCGGGTAATCATGTACTGTAGGCAGTGTTACATCACAAGAAAAAGGAACAAACTTTACTGAGGAAGTCTTATAACCCAAAGTTGATTAATTTTCAGTTTTTCTTTGGATTTAACTTCATATCTTTAGAAGAATCTGTAAGCTGGGCATTCCACTATCCATTTGTTTGTATTGTTTTGCTGTAAGAATAACTGACCAAGCACTGATTATCTTAAAGAGCGTAAATAACACAAGCTTTTTCAATCTTCTGAAAGAGTCAGAACCTTTGCTTTCCTTTTGCCTCCCCTTGACGTTTATGTTTATTAAAGCAAAGCAGAAATAGTAAAAAAGGAACATTTAAATTTATAATTCTTAAAGAGACACGATATTACTGTAAGGATGGTAATTCCAGTAGACAATCATGTTTAATGTGTGTGAGTGGATTTTATTGTGTGATGTTTTGATATTGTTTGTTTATTTGTTTGTTTGTTTATTATTGATTGATATTGTATGGATCTGTCTGTACACGTAATTTACCATAGTGGACAATACAAATATTTCAACTTGATGATATGATACTGCTTCCAAAAATCTTAAAACATTGTCTGGAGTGACAATAAAATAGAATTTGGTGATTTGCACTTCATTAAAGTATATATATATATATATATATATATATATATATATATATATATATATATATACAGCATGGCTGTGGAATCCAGTTACTAAACGGCCTGCTTGCAGTCCAGACCTGGCACCCACTGAAACTATTTGGAAATAAACAATACAACATCTAAGTCAAAAGGGAAATTATTTTACTCTCAACTACAGCAGGTGATGTCTATAATTCCCAAAGAAAAAAAATAGTTTACAGAGGTAACTGCAAGTTTTGCAGGCATCAGATTTAAATTGAGGATAAATATTCTTTTGTACAAACATGCATGAATGCAAGAATAACATTTTACAAATTATTGATTTCTTATTAACTTTTTCATAGTAAATATTACCAAATACCAGGTAGTAGACATAGCCAAAATCAACTAAAAATATTTAAATAAACCATCAAAAAACAAAACAAAAACAAACCTATAAACTGGCTGTTAATTCAGAACTGCACACATTTACACATGTGTATTTAAAGTGCAAAATCGTGTCACCAGAGTGGAAGCTGTTTACTCCCTTAACATTAATAAATTATACACGTAAACACACATGCACAAGATCACAGACAAAGGTGCTGTAATTTTATTTGTAAGTTGAATTTGTGACAAATATTAGGGTAAAAAAGAATTGTAGCCTTTGAAAGTTAACTTTAAACTCCATCACGGGAATTTACTCATCAAAAATTGTATTTATTTGCACTGGTTTGGTAAATAGGATAAATAATGTGCAGAATATACTGAAGTTAGAAAAGAATTTAGGTCTATATAAGGTAATTTTAATTCCTGAAACTTGCATTTAATTCTACTAGTTCTGTAATTATTTTATCCAGTTGATGTGGATGTAAGGAATCCATACGTTGTTGGGGAAAGGTGAGTTACTTCCTGTATCACAGAGCAGCTTTAATGTAATTTTCAGCTCTAATTAGAGTTAAGTCGCTTAGTGTGTTGTAATGATGTTTGGCTCACAGAGCAGCAGACGCCGTCCATCAGCCAAATGAAATATTAAACTGACCTACCGCTGGATTGTGTGTATGTGTGTGTAGGTGTGTGTATATGTGCATGTGATTTATATTTGTAGATGCTTCAAGAGAACTCTGTAGAACACTGTGTGTCCATTACAACACACACGAACACACATACATGCACAAATTCCTGACCTACATTCATTATACACAAACAACAGGGTGTCAGGAGGGGAAGGCTTGTGTGTGTGTTGGGACTGAAAATCTGCAGGTGCACTGGGCCGTGAATCTAATGCAAAATTAGTGTTATCTTCCTGCCAAATAATTCATGATCCTGTATCCACAATGATTGCAGAAGGACTTGACTTGTCATCCCTTCTGTCTTTGTCACTCTCCCCCATGAATGATGTTTTATTTAAAATGTCACATGGAGCAGAAACTAGTAAATAAGTGCAGCTACAATTAGCAATTGTTAGATTTGATCCCAGGTAGCGTTTAGGCCTGACTTGACCTGTAAATGCAATACAAAGGGGAAATGGCATCATTTTAGCTTATGTTTAACTTTTTCTGTACTTTCCCAGGACAAACAAGTCAAGTTTATTCTCTTTGAAGACAAAGGAAGCCACTAAGCCCTTTTTTTTTAAAGGTTGGACACTATCATAAAGGACATTCACCAGGGAAACTATGGTGTGTGTCCCATCTGGTAATGTTTTTTTGTTTGTTTGTTTGTTGTTTGATTGTCTGTTAGGATATATTTAGATTGCAAAAATTGCTGTAAAATGACCATTGTTTACATGTAAATTCAACCCGCTAAGGTCATGATATTTTCAGAAGGGTGATCTAGCCAAAAAGTCAGCAACTCAGGTCAACATAAAAACAGTAAACAGCAAAACTGAATCTCTGTTTGATACATAAACATTAACAATTAACTGACTAGAGTAACAAGTTAAAAACACAAGTGCTTCCGTATTGTTTCATATTGTTTGATATTTAAAATGGCTTTAAGCTTTAATGTTTTTTTTAAATACAACATTTTATGAAGTTCCTTATGTGTATTTTTTTTATTGCTGCTCTTATTTGTTCTTATTGTTTCTTAAGGTTATTTAATCTTTGTTGGGGGTTTTACCTGCTCGGTCTGAGGGTTGTTGCCACGGTGATTGCCCTTGTCTGGGTAACTGGGGTCCTGCACTCCAGTTTTATGGTAGATCCCAACCTGCCCTGATGGTAATGATGGGAGCTGCTTTGTTTGTGTGTATGCATGTGTGTGCGTGTAACTGTGTGTGAAAGTGACTTTAACGCGTGTTGTTGTTTTGTTTTGTTTTTTTTTATTTGCCATGTTATCTATTTTGATGTCTGTAAAGGCTTGTTTTATTTTTAATATGCATGAATTGCTTTTTTATCATGTAAAGAACTTTGTGTTGCCTTCGGCATGAAAAGCGCTTTATAAATAAAGTTTGATTTGATTTGAAGTGAAATCAGTTCAGACACCTCCAAGTCATTTTGTAATCTGTTCCGTGCTGATGGGATGACAAAATTAATGCTCTTTTCCAAAGCTCAATGCACACATGATGGACAGTCAAACTGTAAAAATCTCAAGAGAATGAGGCATACTGACTTTGAGTCCTTTTAAAATAGATTTCTAAGTATGGAGGAGCCAGTCTAAGAACAGCTTTGTAGATCAAAGTCAGCCAGTGTCTTTCCCTGCATCCCAATTTTGACATACCGATAATAGTGGTGAGTTAGGATGTTGCAACCTGTTATGAACCTCAAAGTACAGTGATACATAGAGTTTGGAGATTGTAGATAATGGAGATACATGGAGAAGCTGCATTCAGCTTCTATTCTCCACATGTCTGGAACAAACTCCCAGAAAGCCTCAGATCAGCTGAAACACTCTAAATAACACTTTAAATCAAGGTTAAAGACCCACCTGTTCTCTGCTGCATTTCACTAGTTTTTATTTAGACTTTAAAATCTATATCTGGTTCTTTGAAGCTGGAATCATGTTTTAATATTATCTTTAATTTTATTTCTTGCATTTTATCTATTTTATTTAGCATCTTCCTTCAACTTTTATTTCATTAATTGCATTTCTTTTAATCTTTTTTATGCACTTGTATTGCTTTCTGCACCCTGCTGTAATGTTTTATGTAAAGCACTTTGAATTGTCTTGTACATGAAATGTGCTATACAAATAAATTTGCATTGCCTTGCCTTACTGTTTGAGTCCTACTATAAAGCGCTTCACAGCAATCAAGAAGAGGCAAAAAGGTTGCAGACATCAGATGCTGTAACACTAACAAAGAAACAGGATCTATTTCTGAAATAGAAATCTTTCAATCTGAGTTTAGATGCCCGGTTTAGATGTGTAAATGACTGATTTGGATCAGTAAGAAAACCATAGGTACTTGTAGCCTATACCTCTCTGCAGGTGTGATCTGCTTGAGGAAGATCACACCTGGCAGAAAACAACATGAATGTAGATTTATCTGCATTCAGCACCAGTTCTAGTTTCTGCAGAGACTGTACAACATCAACAAACTGTAAATGTCTGTCTAACAAATCTGGCACAGCTATAAATAATATCCTTTGCATAGATATGTTGGTAGGCTTAATGCAAATAGTTCTTAGAAATGATCCTGTGGAGGAAATTATTTGTTATTACCAAAAAAGCCAAACTGTGTAATTAAGTGTGTCAATCAGGGAGTCCCAAGACTCACCCTTGAGGCACACCCTTAGACAGACCAAGCTGAACGCTGTGTAAAGATGTAAGCTACACATTAAAAATAAATAAAGCCAAAAAAAATTAAGACATCTCAATTTTAAATACCTTAGCATAGCATAATGTTTTACTCTGTGGAACAATGCAGCATTTCACTTTTTATTGCAAGACATATTTGATGGTGAGAAGATTAAATATGATGCATATCAACTAGATTATTTCCTTATACAATGCAGTAATTTTTAAATGTGGCATCACTGCTAT
The DNA here is from genome assembly GCF_017639745.1 of Melanotaenia boesemani. Classification (NCBI taxonomy): domain Eukaryota; kingdom Metazoa; phylum Chordata; class Actinopteri; order Atheriniformes; family Melanotaeniidae; genus Melanotaenia; species Melanotaenia boesemani. The sequence continues at coordinate 15,440,424 of NC_055705.1, forward strand.
CACTGCTAGTGTACCCTGTATGTGACTGCTTTCAGCTTCCAAGCAGAAGAGGTCAGTGAAACATTGTTTTCCATTTTGTGTCACTGTAAATCTGTCCTCTGCCACCCAGGGTGATAGTGAGTTTGGGATTGTGGTTAATGACAAAGTCCGATTCAGCTGGATTGACTTTACGTCATTAAACCGCACTTGATGTGCAGATTCCCAGAATTGTGCAATTATTTACCTGCTACATCCATTAAAAGAATTAAGACAGGGAAAAAACAACAGTGGGGAGACTTGGCTTTACTTTTAGTTCACTGGCCAGAGCTCACTTGACTTTATTATAGGTCAGCGTGTGCACACCCACTAACTATAGCCAGTGCCTCGGCATATAAAACCCTAAATAATATGTCTACATTTAGAGAAATTATCGGGTGTTGCTGTGGAATGCAACACCATCGTGGTGAAGCATTTTCACAAAAGAGCAAACAACCACTGGAAAAAGCCAGAAAAGGGACACGATCCTTGTGTGGATATGATACAACATGATTGACACTTTTCCTTTTAGGGACTTTTTGGCCGTCATGAAGCAGATGCTTAAATATCCACACTGGCTCTAAATGTTTTTAACAAGGATCATAATTCATGCTACAACATCATTAGTAGGAATATTGCATGTGTAATTGATAAAAATAATTCCTCATTGAGATTATTAATAGCACAAATTCTTGATCTTTTTTGATGCTTTAAATGTGTGCTCTGAAAAAGGCTAATTATATCATTTTTCTCTTTATTTTTGTACATTTCTGACGTGCAGTAAATGGTGTTTATCTGCTTCCACAAATACATTATGAACTTTCATTACATGTGTGAGCTGAAGTAACATATCAGGCACTATTAAGATCAATGTTTTTCTTTCAGGACTACAAACAGAATAAAAATGATCCTGGAAATGTTTAATTAAAGGACTCAGGAACTTAACTGTACAAGGAAATAATGCACTGACTAAACTGAACATATAGTAGATGTTAAGTTACACTTTCTAACGGGATTTTTCTATATCTATAATACAAAAGTTAGATATCCTGTTATTCCAAACATAAGTCCCAAAATAAGAGCACATACAGTTCAATGTTTCATATCTTTATTGAAACCGAGATCACTCACTGTCAAATCTGGAAGAACTACTACTCTGACCTATTTTCCCAAAAATTATGTTAATTTGTTGACGTCCCCCCTTTATCACTATTCTCAATCAGGGTTTTTCTCATAGAGGACAAATGAATAGTGATTTATATACTGTTGTCTCATATCATCTCTGCAAGATGCAGTGTGACAGCAAGTCTGGATTTGCTATTTGTAGGCACTTATAATGGATTGTTAAACATCCAGCTCTTCATAAACACATTTTAAACCTTCTTCACGTTGGTGTATCTCAAATCTTCTAATGTTTTGTGAAAGCTGCCGCAGCGGAGACATGGTTTACACCAGTCTTTTTTGAGAAGAACAGGCTTTGACAGTAACCAGACTTTGTATTTAAACACAGGACAGCTCACATTAGCCATGAAAAGTAAAACCACGTCTAAAACCGCTAAATACACTTCCAACAAAACATAGTTGTCTCACAATTCTAGTAAAAATTACAAGATGGCAAATGCAGGTTTGTCTGGCAGGGTCTTTGTGACACAATGGAAACTATTACCCATGACTAATAAAATCTTTCACCCCTAAACATGTATATTTTTCTAACTATAGCCATTCACCAGTATAAGTGAGGTACAAATGTAATTGCCACTTGGTATAAATTAATATATATCAAGACAGCAACTTCTGTGCTGCAACGGATGTTGCTTTTATGTGCAATCTGTGTTGGGCATGAGGCTAGATTTTGTAGCATTTTGCTGCCACTTGGGGGCAATCAAATATCTCAGGAATGAGCCGCTCCTTATTGTCTTTGTACCGTTCCATTAAGTTTGCTCTGCTTCGGAAAAAAAGAGTTCAAAGTGGACAAAAATCTACTTTGTCTAGTGAAACTAAGTGTTGAATAGTGAAGCTTTGTCACCTGTGCTTCTCTGTTTTCAAACTTTGGACCATTTTGAGATAAAAAATCTGGGGATGCAGATGCATACCTTCATAAATACATAAATTGTATAAAAAGAAGTACCATAAACTAGAATGGTTTAGATAAATTAAAAAAAAAACATATTTGAAACTATACTTGTCTCTCCAAGCAGTTGAGAAATACTGTAACAGTACCAGGGCTGAACACAGACAACTAATTACATAGATTTACATCAACATTTGCTTTCAGCCTGTTTAATCAGTCTAAATATTTAACTAGAGATATACTTAAACACCAACACTGCAAAGCAGTTTTAAAGCTTCTACTCATTCATTTACCAGTTTTCATGTAATCAATATGTGTGGAATAAACTGGATGTGGGTATATATATACTGTATATATACCACGTATGCTAAATTTGATCTTTGATCTCTTCCATACACAAAATTTGACAAGAAACACAATCAACAAGGAAGCCTTGCTTCCCCGACAACCTAAAAACAGGGTATGTAAAGACACACATATGATTAGACTTATTCTCACTCAAAGCCACATGTTTTTGTTGATCATATTTGCCAGTGAAGCTATATGATTAAAGCATAAACAAAAAGGAGCACAAAGCGGGCGGTCTGGGCCCTGTAGTCACCTGAGTGTTTGCAGACCTGAGGGTGCGTGTTTTTACTTTTTCTCATAAGATCACACAAAACAAAACAAAAAGCTAAACTCTGCCATGCTGCAAAGTGATGTCAGCCAAGCTCTTTTATTGAACCAGCACATCTAACTCACCACCGCCCCCCTTCGCCTCCCCCCGCGAACCCGCTGCCATTTAGAATAACAGATGAATAAATGGACGTGGGGGGAAAAACAGTAGACTTAAACCACAGTGGAACTCAGCGATGGTCAGCCAGGCCCACCACGCCTCAGCAAATGTTTGTCCAAACCTGTTATTTCTGGCATTGTACTGTCTCAAAGAGATCATTTTATTCTCCAAGAGGAATGCAGAAGCTATAAATAGTCTGAAGATGAAGGAGGGGAAATCAGAGATTTGTAGAGTAATTACAGAGCCAGACTTGAACCCTTCTGTTATGGCTCATTTTTCATCAAACTCTGTCTCCATGACTGTCTGACTAGCTGACCAACTGAGGTAAAATGGACATTTTCTCATTGGGACATGCGTGTCTGACCTGATATTTGACCTCCTTCCTTTCTTTGTCTGTAATTTACTCTTTGAGTCTCAGCACTGATTGCATTCATCCTTCCCATAAAACACAAACAGCCAACAAGTTTGGCCTGACAGCTGCTATTTCTTATCTTTGAGGGAAAACAAAAAGACTTGCGACTCTTAAAATCGATCAAATTTGCTAAGATCTGCATTTAAAATAAACTGTGAATGGTAACTCAGTTGAGAGTGAGCAATCTGAAGAAAGTTGGTGGAAGATGCTCGAGACAGGATGTTGTGAGCTTTCTGTTGAAACAGAAGAATTTAAACATTGTTTGTGGGTTTATTCACATTGGAAATGAAAAAAAAAGTTAATCCTACTGCTTTTGTAGTGTGATGTTCATTTCTTGTATTGCTGACTTTAAAACAAGACTTTAAAACTTGCAGCTGAAGACCCTCTGCACGCTATGTACAGTGTTCTTGATGTGGTGTGAGGGAAAACAGGGAGTATGTGAGTATTTGTCACAAATCCCTGAAAAATTATGGCTTCTGCAGGTTTGAATCCAACATTGTAGGTGCTCCTAAATGGAAATCGGACATGTGTTGATGACATGACCTCTTTATATGAATCAGACTCTGCCATTCCTGCCATGATTTGTGCAATAATCATAAACCCAGAGTGAATGGTCACTTATGGTGTTTCCAAATGTGGCAGGAAAAGTAAAATTTAAAACACACGTTTTAAAACATGTACATTTGAGTTGAAAGCATGCATTTTATATATTAAAATAATAATAAAAAACATGATTCACAGTTTTTTCCAGGATGTAAAATTCGTTTATTTATTTAAAAGCAGGAAGATTTTATTTTTCAGAGAAATGGCGCCCCTCTGTGGTGTTATTGTGGTACTGCAGCAATGTGTCACACTGAACAAGAGTTTGAGTTTCCTCAGGATGAAAATCAAACCACAAGTAGGCTTCATTTTCTAAGACACTGAATTGGAATAAACGGTACAGAAAATGAATGAATGAATGAATGAATGAATTATATCAAGAGGGATCTGTATATCATTTGTTCATTTAATACTTAATTCAAAATTAGAAATAAAAAAAGACATAATCAGCTTGTTTTTTATTATTTTCTTAGAAATCTAAAATTAAAAAAACAATAAAAGTGGCTGTTTTTGCACTTTAGATTTGAAGTTAATGTTGTAAATAAAGTAAGCCAATAAAAAAGACGGATGGACAGAAAGAGACTTTTATATTTAAATTTTATGTTTGATTTGTTAACTCTGTGATCCAGAAGTCCCTGTTTGCTTCTTGTGTTGACCAAGTGGCATTATAACATTGCATGGGTTCAGTGAGGTAGCGCAGTGGTTTCCAAACTTTTGAGCCATAACCCCCAACATAACATACATCGGTGTTCAACAGGTTTTTCGGATTCTTCCATCACGCCCTGTCACAGTCAGTCTTTATGTTGATCAGTGGTTCCCAACATGCTAAAATGCTTTCAAAAATTTGCTTCTCGCCATAAATAATGTATTCTGGTTGAGTCCTGTCCTTTGATAAAGCCAAAGGTAAATGAACAACATATAGCCTTACTTTTATTTATTAAATTGGGGACAATTTGTGGACATTAATCACAATGGCTCTAATCTTCAAACCCTCAGGGACGCCTTGTGCAGGACCCCAGGTTGGGAACCACTGATGTAGACAATAAATAAAATGACTATTTCCTCTTGTTGTTTTCTTGGCGGTGGGCATGCTGTGATGTGGTGCATTACCGCCACCAACTGGTAAGGAGTGTGGACCAGAATGACAGAAGCGACCACTGAGTGGTTAATAGTGTGATATATCAGACGGGTCATCCTGCAGCCATCCTCTAAATGTAAGGCATGAAAGCCTTCAGAAGCTTCAAAAATAAGGAGGGTAAAGTGGGTTTTGGTGGATTCGGTTCAATACTGTGACAAGGCACCCAAAATCAGTTCCTCATGCTGAAATAATGCCAAATTCAAACCATGAAAATGGGATTAGTAAGAACTTTTTTGTTGATTCGTTAAAAAACGAAGGCGTTAAGTTCACAGATTAATCTCTTTGCAACAGCCCCAGTAAAAAGCTCCCTTTTATTATAAATGTGGCCCATATTGTTTTACAATGATCTGGCGACCCTTTGAAATTACCTTGGGACTCCCAGTTTGAGAAAGACTGTAGCTATATGGCTCATTCAGGGTCAGTTGGTCATTCAGGGAGAAAGGCGTTAGGATCCAACATAGTGACTCTCCTGAAGCAGCAACAAAATCCAAGCGCCACCGATGTACTGACTGCTGTGCATGGAGGTCAGCTGGGAGAGTGCGAGCAACCCCAACTCCAAAAGCAACAGTTCTAGTTTGCAGAAAGAGAATCTGCAGCCGCTTTCGGGTCACAGAAATCTAGTTTAATTTCTTCTAACCTTAACTTTAAATCAAAAATAATAAAAAAAACAGCCTGATTTTAGTTTTTTGTTTTGGACTCATAAAAGAACATTGAAAAACAAGCTGATATTGTAATAATTTTTTGTTCAGAGTTCAGAGTATTGAGCTGCCACCACCTTCGTTAATCCCGGTCTGGTCCGGTTTCAGAGGGAATAGATATGTTAATGATAGGTTAATTGGTTATTCTAAAATTCTCCCTAGGAGAGAGTGTGTGTGTGAATGGTTGTTTGTCTATCTGTGTTGGCCCTGCGACAGACTGGTGACCTGTCCAGGGTGTACCCTGCCTCTCACCTGCTAAAATGCTGGGGATAGGCTCCAGCTCACCCGCGACCCATAAGGCAAGGCAAGGCAAGGCAGTTTATTTGTATAGCACATTTCATGTACAGGACAATTCAAAGTGCTTTACATAAAACAAAGATATTACAGATATTTAGAATAGTAAAAGGCATCAACACATAATCAACACATAATCACAATAAAATAATAAATTACATTAAAATGATTAAAAGCAAGATAAGTTAAAAAAAAAAAAAAGTTACCGTGCAGATTTCATGCATAAAGCACATGAGAAAAGAAATGTTTTTAACCTAGATTTAAAAATGTCTACATTTGGGGAAAGTTTAATCTCCACTGGCAGTTTGTTCCACTTGTTTGCAGTATAACAGCTAAATGCTGCTTCTCCATGTTTAGTCTGGACTCTGGCCTGGACTAGTTGACCAGAGTCTTTGGATCTAAGAGCTCTGCTAGGTTTATATTCTCTGAACATATCACAGATGTATTCTGGGCCTAAACCATTCTGGGATTTGTAAACAAGCAGAAGGGTTTTAAAATCTATTCTGTGACTGACTGGAAGCCAGTGTTAAGATTTCAAAACTGGTGTGATGTGTTCAGATCTCTTAGTCCTGGTTAAAACTCTAGCAGCAGCGTTTTGGATGAGCTGCAGATGTTTAATGCTCTTTTTAGGGAGTCCTGTTAAAGAACATTACAGTAATCCAGCCTACTGGAGATGAATGCATGGATGAGTTTCTCTTGGTCTTTCTGGGAAACTAAACTTTTAATTCTGTTGATGTTTCTGAGCTGGTAAAAAGCTGTCTTAGTGACAGCTTTGATGTGGCTGCTGAAAGTCAGATCTGAGTCTATCAACACTCCCAGGTTACAAACTTGGTTGGTGATTTTAAAAGCCCGAGTCTCCAGGTGTTTGCCAATGCTGACCCTCTTCTCTTTGCTACCAAACAGAATAATCTCAGTTTTGTCTTCATTTAATTGTAGAAAATTCTCCCTCATCCAGGTGTTTATTTGCTCCAGACACTGACACATTAAGTCTATTGGACTGCAGTCATCTGGTGACAGAGACACATAAAGTTGTGTATCATCTGCATAACTTTGATAATTAATGCTATAGTTCTGTAATATTTGACCCAAAGGGAGCATATACAAGTTGAACAGAAGAGGTCCAAGGACTGAATAATGGAATGGAATAAGCGGTCAAGATAATGGATGGATGGAAGATGTTTGGGAAAGCAGGCCAGAAAGGGCACTCCAGCAGGCTTGGCAGCTACTTCACCATCCTGCACACCAACACAGCAAACAAAAAGAAAATCATACACCCTAAAAGAGGCACAGCACACAAGACTACACACTGCACATTGGGGGATTCAGTCTTACACCACCCCTTTAAGGACCACAGCCGTAGGCAAGTTGGGACCCACGTTTGTCATTAGGAGGAAGCAGAGTGCTGTAGGATGTATTCACACACTTCTTTGGCACATATTTTACGCCGGGTGCCCTTCCTGACGCAACCCTCTGCATCTATCCGGGCTTGGGACCGGCCCTCAGGGAAGACTGGCATGCATCCACCTCGGATTGGGATTGAACCCATGAGCTCATACATGCAAAGAAGGAGCTCTACCACTGAGCCACATCCCCAGCTATTTATATACATGAACATGAATATAAATAAAATCGTTTCACCTATCCTGCCCCGGTCTGACGACAAGACTCCCCCAACTTTAACCGGATCTGCTCTAACCCTATCAGCTCAAACAACATGACCCAGGTACCGCACCTGAGAAGAAAAAAAAACTGCATTTAGATTGTTTAACCTTCAGATTTGCCTGGTGTGACCTGAGCAACACTTCATCCAAACATGATACATACTCTGAAAATGAAAATCTAAATAGACCAAACAAGTGGTCCACTGCTGGTCAGCCAGCACCACATCCATGAGTCTCTGAAATGTGCTGGAGCATTGCACAATCCGAAACTAAGCTAATTAAATACAAGCAACCCCTGCCAAGTTATAAATGCATATGATTATGATCATTATAATATGAATATGTATTCAAATTTCCAGTCACTCTTTGTCCGTGTATCAATTGGTCATTTAAGATTGTAGTGTGGGTGTGTTGTGCTGAAACTATCTATCTATCTATCTATCTATCTATCTATCTATCTATCTATCTATCTATCTATCTATCTATACATACATACATATATTTTAAGTCAAGAAAATAAGTTTTTCCAATGTCTTGGCAGTGATTGCGTTTTTTTAATGCAAGTTCTCCTGCTTTAGAGAACAGCTGCTCACATGGCACTGATGAGGCTGGTGTGCATAAAACCTGTAGGGAAAGCCAGGAGGGGTTTGGGTTTGGTGTTACCAGTATTTTAAAGGATCCTGGAATCTTGCAATGTTTCTCTCTGCTAGGTATCTCTGGACTTCAATAATTGAATTGGTTGTGGCGTTTGTGGTTTGGCTGCCAACGTGTTCATTCAGCTGCTGCAACAGGTTATCTAAAAAACAACAAATTGGCATTTTAGTTTTCAGTCATCAGTTACAAATCAAGACTTCACTTTATGGGCTCCACACATGCACTGATGCATCAGTGTTGGTTCTCTGTATGTCCCGTCTCAACATACAAGAGAACAGTCGAATTATTAGATTACACAACAGTAAGGAGGGGAGGCTAGATGTCTCTTTTAGGTAGCTAGGGACTGGGGATTAGTGAGCGCCATGCCTGCACATCTTCAAATTCCTTTGTTTATCCTAGTGACTGCAGCCACAGGAAAACCCATCCAGCCTGTACAGCTGATAAGTCCTGCTTTCCATGGTTCATCTGGACAAGCTTGTGACGTTTTCCTGTCCTGTTGGTGATTCCAATACCTAGACCCCACAGGGGGGCGCTGCTCCAGTGGTTCTTGTGAGGATAAAGGATGGAGGCCTGTAGTTCTGTGTTGATTACTGGAGGCTGAATGATCTTACTTGAAATGATGCCTACCCTCTCCCCAGAGGTGACTCTCTTGATAGCTTGCTGGTTTTCTACTCTTTACTCTAGTGGTTACTGGCAAGTTGAAATTGACAAAAATAAATAAATAAATAAAATAAAATAAAAAATAAAAAAGTAAGTAATTGTGATTTTAAAAACGTCTTTTGAAAATCATCTATAATTTTTAGTGACTGAATAAGAAAAAATCTCATTTTCAACTTTTTCTCATTTAACTACTTATTGTAGCGCCACCTTGCGGATACTGCGTTTAATCAATTAATTCTCTTTAACCGGTGTAAAAAAAAATTAATGGCAATAATAATAACAACTATAACTATATTTCTCTCTCTCTCTCTCTCTCTCTCTCTCTCTCTCTCTCTCTCTCTCTCTCTCTTCTTTTTCTTTTTATTCGTTTTATTTTTTACTTCAAGTTTCCGTTGAACCCTTACTACGGGACTAGTCTGCGGCACGACGGTAAGAGTCAGACCGTTGGAGACGACCAATGAAGCAGTGTAACCAAACCTTAAGTGGCCATGTTTAATCTTAGACAATAAGTTTATAGAAACGGAAATTAACAAGATTAATGTGGCCATGGAAGTGGAAAACCAAAACACGGTGAGTAAACTGTTCTGGACACTTTGCTAGCCTGTTAGCCGGCTAGCAAAGTGCTAAACTTGAGTTACTTCACACCGTCTTGTTATTTTACCCTGAATAGTTAAACGTAACTGGTCTTAGTGTCAATATAATTTATAACATGTTCATGAAGACGTTGTAGTTTGGGTAAACTGGTGCTTTTGGAGCAAAACATATTAACAGTTGTCACAGCTGGATTTCGGATAAAACTACCAAATTAGTTTTTAATGTGCAGATGCCGACGATTAAAAACAAAACCTACTATATATATATATATATATATATATATATATATATATATATAATTCGAAATATGGACAAAAATATGAATATTTAGTGGTACTTCAATTGCTTTTTTTCATCTCAAAGTAAGCTAACTGTGTTTGCTGTTTTGTTTTTTCTGCAGGTTGCAGGTGTGTCAGTTTTCTCTTACTTAAAAGACTAAAACATTTTCTGTTTATGTTTTATTGGATTTAAATTTGCTTTGAAAGCTTTTCAACTGTTTAACTTTGGATTGGGGGAAAAAAAATACATAAAGATCAAACATATCTCTCAATCTGTGCTTTGTGGTTTGTGTGCCAGACAGATAAATGAAGTTAAATTCTTTGTATACATGTTGAAAATGAATACAGCGGCAAGTTTCATCACATGTTGTAAGAAAAAAACAAAAACTCCATAATTAAAAACCTTTGTGAGGAAAGTCCAGTACATTGATGTTGGAGCTGTCTAGCCTTTAAATCCTAACTTACACCATGATTCTTTGTCTTCCTTCAAGTTCTCATCCTACCATTCATCTCACAATGGCAGCAGCTCCTCCACCCCTGATGTTTTACCTTCAGAAAATCACGCTGACCGTCTGACCCGACCACCTTTTGGCACTGTTATCCCTAACAGAATTTTTGTTGGGGGAATCGACTATAAGGTGAGATCTGCAAAGATGTTCGGTCTCACATGTGCGTTGTGCAGAATATTGGATAATAGAGAAATAAGTTGAAATGTAATGAAAATAGGACCCAGAACATGTTTCACATATGCCCTCTGCTGGTTGTTGGTACAAAACCACTGCTTCTTTCTGTGATCTTCAGCGATCTCTAGCCTCTGATACCTATGTGTGTTTTAAGGTTAATGAGAGTGACCTGGAGCGTGTCTTCTCACAGTATGGTGCCGTAAAAGAGGTAAAGATTGTCATTGATCGCTCTGGAATGTCAAAGAGGTAAGTTTACCATCCTTCCTTTGTCTATCTTTCAACTTCAAGTTTGTTAGGGGTTTTTTGTTTTATTTTTAGCCACTTAAAACATAATTTTTCTCAATTCTGCCTGTTTGAACAGATATGGGTTTGTTACATTTGAAACTCAAGAAGACGTACTGAAAATTCTCAGTAATGTAAGTACAACACCAAATAATAGCATCTTGTAACTACAGAACATATAAAATGTAGTTTATTTAACCAGATTTTGTTTAATGGGACATTTGTTTTGTTCACTCCTTCATTAAAGGCTAATGGGATTTGTTTTGAAGATAAGAAACTCTGCATTGGCCAAGCTGTCCGAAAGCATCAAACTGCAGGTATTGTTCCAAATTTTACAGATTAATCCACTCACTAATTGTGATGATCTTTATAAATGATTTTTTTCTAAGATTAAAGTTCAACTCAGAAGATGATCCAAATATATATATATATATATATATATATATATATATATATATATATATATATATATATATTAAGTTTCATAGTTTTATGGTTTCCCTCTATTTCCAGTTAAAATTGCCCCACTGGCCCACCCTGAACCTACAAGACCTTATCAGATGTCCTGTGGGACTTTTTACCTGACCACATCCACAGGTTATCCCTACACCTACCATAATGGAGTGGCCTACTTCCACTGCCCCAACATGAACCCTCAGGCCCACCACTGGTCTGTAAGTACTTACTGATAATACTCTCATGTACACATATTTGTCATTTTAAAAACATGTCTGTTTCATATGTTGAGATCGTGTAATCCAGATTGTTTATAAGACTAATGCTCATTTTTTTAAAAACATAAACTTGTATTTTTTTTTTGTCTGATTAAATGTTTTCTTGTAGCCTGCACCCCAGTTAGTGGCCTCTCAGTCTTATCAGCCAGTTCACCAGCAGCCAGCATATCACCACTACCAGGTCAGCTCGGCCTTGTAGCGATTCAGAAGTGTCTCAACATGTCACTAATTATTTATCCACACAGACAGGGTTTGAACCAGAGTAAAAAAGGTTGCTGTTTTCTGCCTCACCTTCTCCACAGAGTGTTCCAAACCAGTGTCAGTGGAATGCAGTTCAGGTCAGTAAGATACAGATACGCACTTTGTTTGACATTAGGTCCTTTTTTCATGAACTGATGCAACATGATTTACAGTTAAAGATAGGTAGAGAGGGTGGACATTTTCTAAATCCACTGTAGGCATTCACTAATTGAGATATGTGGTCCTAATATGTCCCCTATAACACACTTTCTATTTTTTCTTTCCAGGTGCCGATACCATCCAGTGCAGTCGCGTACTCTCACCAGTCAGAGTATCTGTATCAGGCTGCTGATGGAGACTCTTTCCAGCCTCCTGTGCCTAGAATGAAGGACACAGCATTAGAGGTACAGATCCTTAAAAAATTAACATGAGAGTTAAATTAAGATAAAAGTTCAGCTTCTTTTTGTGGAAGATTCCTGTTTTGCTGGACTTGATTTCTGAAACATTTCCAGATTCTGCAGGGTTTATTAGTGTTTAAGGAGGATTATTGTTTTGAATCAGCACTCACTTATTCTTTTAAAGTTTGTAGACGCGGCAGTGCCTCAGGTTTACCCGGGAATGGCGCCCATCATTCTGCAACATGACCCTACCAAGGTAAACAAACATTTCTATAGATCCAAGCTGCACTAAAGGGAGACAAAAGATCCATTATGTTCACTGGATTCTTCTTTACTGACTCATATTATGACTTTTCCTCTACAGAACCTGATGTTCCCTCCTCCACAAGTCCATCTGAAGTCAAAGTACTACAGCTACATGCCCAAAAAGAACCACCACTATGTGCCAGATACGACTGTGTTTCACACCATCCCAGCAACTCATGTAGGCTAAACTTTTGACAAGGTTGACATGTCACACAATCTAGCAGCTGATAACTCTGTGCCTCACATTGAAGGCCTCGTGGTTAGACGGTAATGCAGCAGACTGATGTTTACTCTGCTTTATGTTCTGCCTTAGAGTTAAAATGGTTGTTTTACATCAATTTTGTTCCACATCAACTCATGAAAAACAGAAGAGGGCTCAATGTGCCTTCATTAAATCCAATATTGAATCTGATAACTTCATAAACTACAGAGAACAGCTTCAGTTCCCTAAATATATGCAGATTTACAGCTTGTATATTAATAGAACTCAATAAATGCAAAAAATTTATGGCAGAAATCTGCTACATCAGCGTCATGTCATGCCCCCATCATGTTTCCTTTTTCCTGAAACTTTACATTTTCATGGGAAAAGCTTAATTTGAATGTAAAGCATCACCAAATTGGCTTTTGATAAAACTTAGTTGTATTCAAACCTTTCAAATGTCCATCCAAGACGTTTCAGTTTTATTTTGTTTTTTTAAATTCTTCTGTTTTTGGAACAGCAGAAATCTCTCAGCCAAAGCGCCACAGCCACTGAATCCATGTTTTTGTATTTCCTCCCATGCCAGCTCTGTTTTTTATGTACATGCAGAACCATGGATTCAGTTTATAGAGAAGGATCTGAAATGATTCACCACATTATAGTTGTTGTGTTTGAATGAACGGCTGCATCTTGTTGTCACTTACCTGTTTTATCAGTGATTCAATCTTTCAGCTTTAAATGCTCTTAAAATGGTCTTGATCCAGCTACTTTTAAAGCATAGTTTTAATACATTTTCTACCATTTTTTCAAGCTGAACCTGGACTTTAATGGTAATAATACAGAACAAAAAATAGAAAACTATTGCTGAAGCATCGCAGATCACATAGCAACTTGACCATTTAGTGTCTTGTGAGTCAACTGATTACTTGGAGAGTTTTTGGATCTAGATTTTGTCTGAAAACATGTTATATTTGAACATGTACGGGGCAGAGCAGTGATGAGTCTTTTTAAACTCATGGGGGAGCCCTTTTCCTCCAGCACCCTGCTTTAACAGCCGCTTAGCCTGGTCGTGTTTTTGACCTGAAAGTGAACCATCATCCTGTTAAAACACCATCAGAGTTCACAGGTCGGTCAGATTTTTGAGCAGATAAATGTGTAAAAGTTATTATAAAAGTTTATTAAAGTTGGATTTCTTTGTTTATAGTAGTTTTATGATGTAACAAATAATCCTTTTATAGGTGATGTTTCTCTGAAAATAGTGCTCTGCTCATGTTTAGGATTTTTATATTTTAGGGTTAAATCGACATTTCCCAAATAATACTGTCTTGAAATTAGATTTTTTTATTTCATTATTTGTTGTTACAGTACTCAACACTAAAATGGTAAGGATAATTATTTAACGTCAGTGTTCCTTTCTGCCATTGCTATTTGTCATATTGCATTGTTTTACATTTGTTTTGCATTTCATTGAAGTTAAAAATAAAAAAAAAGTGTTTTTCTACCATTTAAGCACAAAGTAAACTGTATACACCAAAATAACCATCAAGAATTGTTTGGTGATTGTTTATATTCCTTCAGGACTTCTACTGCATATTAGCTCTGTGATACTGTTTGCTTTGTTTCAACATTGATTTAGTTAAAAATAATTGAAAATGAATGTTAGTGCATGTTTTACCTCATTGTGCAGCAACTCTGAGTGACTCTTGTTTTATGTTAATAAATGGAACACGTTTAAATATCTGAAATCTTTTGGCTCGTGATGCAGAAATCTTGAACACAGTTTCTATAATTCAGTTTGATTGCATCTCTGATAAAACTGCTGTGTACTATTTACAGCATCTACCCTCAAAAACAAAATTAAAAGAAGTCTGTGGGGATGCTATGATATAGCAGTGTGATCGACAATGTGCCAGTTAGGCCCTTGGCACTGATGAATCAGGGTTTTTATCTGTATGAAGGGGATAAAGAACTTGGCACAGGAGCAAAAACACCAACTGCAAGCTTATTAAAATAACAAAAGACTGAGTCTCGTGACCTTAGATCGAAGTTTATAAAGCAACTGTTTGTCTCTGTCAGCCGCTTTGTAGCTTTTTATAGACACTTTTAAGCCTTTAATAGATGCTTGAATTAAACAATTTAATGTGCAAAAGTTCAAAAACATTGCAAATATTCAGATTTAGACTATAAAGCAAGAAAAACAAAAACATGCTACATGAACACTTTCTAATGTGCACTATATCAACTTGATTCAGTCGTTATTCATGTCCTTGGAAATACTGATTTTTATCTAAAAGTCCCATTTAAGGCCAACAAACAAGCCACTGTGTCCTATTCAGTGGCCCTTTTTGAAGATGAAAGAACTGTGTCAGTAACTTAAGATCGGTTGCGAATGTGTTTACAGAAAATGCCAAATGATGCGTTTCTTGTTTCAGGGATTTTCAGGTTGATATTCATTGAGGAGGGTGTTCATAAGCAACAGGTTTCCAAGCTTAAAGTGGTTGTAAATGGTAGCAAACTTACAGCAGAAAAGTGTTTCTTATGATCCCTCCAAAGCTTATTATGAATGCAGAGCAGTGATCAGATGTATGCAGATGTGCACTGGTAGAGTAGCATGAAGTAATGCAAGGCCATGCTTGTTTTATATTAACACAAACATAAAACTTTTGGTTCTTTTAAAGGACGAATTACTGCGTTTAGAGGTTGTTCAGCTTGTTTTTGTGAGTGATACTCGTAGAGTCTTTGTCGTGCCTGCAGCAGAGCCAACATGCTGATCCAAATGTCAGTGCAGACAGTGTTAAGTCAGTGTACCTTCTTAGTTAAGCTAACTCGTGTGCATCCTATTTGTAATGCTAAATGTAGTGATTTACATTTAGTAATGAATCAGTTTTAAATAGATTTCTGTAACACATCCGTCTGGATCACAGTGGTTGATTGCATCTATCACAGCCAGCATGGAAACCAAGAAATACAATCCATCTCTCAGTTTATATTTATAACTCATGCACACTCAGCCTGGGGTGTAAAGAAAGCAGATTTACCATTACAGTTATAACAAAAAATAACTGCTGTTGTTTTGCTTTCAGTGAACAGTGACCTCTGGACCACCAGCACTGTTGTGTTTTAATCAATAGTGATGAACATGTGAAAACTGGACAACAAAAAGTCATCATCACACCGCGGTGTGTCGCTATACATAACCAGATTTGTGTTATAAAACCTATTTGGATGACAATGCTTTATGCTGTGCCATCAAAGAGCTACTTTATATAAAAGGACAGCGGTGCAGAGAGCGTCTGTTGAGTGTCAGTCTGGCCCCCACAAATATCACGATGGGAAAGGTAAGTTTATTTATGTGTTGCCATTTTTATGTTTTAACACGTAGGGAGGTAATAATTTATCACCTCTGTGGCAAACCTTTTGCAGATCATATTCTACGAAGACAGAAATTTCCAGGGTCGGCACCATGAGTGCATGAGTGACTGTGCCGACCTGCACCCTTACTTTAACCGCTGCAACTCCATCCGGGTGGAGAGCGGCTGTTTCATGGTGTATGAGAGACCTCACTATCTGGGCCACCAGTACTTCCTGCGCAGGGGGGAGTACTCTGACAACCAGCGTATGATTGGCATCAATGACTGCATTCGCTCCTGCCGCATGATTCCCACGGTAAGCCTCAGATTGGCTTAAAAAGGCTTTTTTTTTTTTAAATTCTTAACATATTCGCCTATGATGTGTTGTTTGCTGCACAAAAGCTACAAAACATAATTCAAACTAACTTTAGGAAGCACATGAGGTAAAATTAGGAAGAAGAAGGGGTAGAGAAAGCTAAGGAAGAGGGGTTTTTCTTTAAAACTCCAAAGATTTTATCCCTCAGACCTGTAATAAAACCCCAGTCCCCTTATACTAAAAAAGCCTAAGTCAAAATTATGATACTAACAAGTTAAAAGAACTTTGTTTTATAGTCTTAAGGACTACTTCTAGAAGATAAATTAGGATCTTCTCCTAACTGATGACTGAGACACTGCTGGTTAAACTCCTTGTGGCATAAAAAAAGTTTGTTTGATGAAGGTCTTTATATAAGAAGGCTTTTGTCAGTCAGTCTTGGTGTATCCTGAAAATATAGTAGACTAGTTTGTTTGCTCATAGTCAGAAAAATACAACTTCTCCAAGCCTAAAAGTGGCACAAAAACCAAAAACTGACTGAATTTGTCTCTCTGCAGCACCGTGGTTCGTACAAAATCAGGTTGTATGAGCGTCCAGACATGGGCGGCCAAATGCAGGAAGTCAGCGACGATTGCCCCAACGTCCAGGATCGCTTCCGTATGTCTGACATAAACTCGTGCAACGTGGTCGACGGCCACTGGCTGCTCTATGACCAGCCCAACTACAGGGGGAGGACCTACTACCTGAGACCTGGCGAGTACCGCAGATACAGCGACTGGGGAGGCGCCAGTCCAAGGATCGGCTCGCTCAGGCGAATCACCGACTTTAACTAATTATCTGAACCTTGTTCTTCTTGTCTGTTCTCAATAAACACGCTGGGCTTAAAATGAGTTTGTATGTGTGTTTGTGTCCAAATGATGTTTTCTTTTTATCCTGTATGCAACTTGAGTTGTTCTCTCTTTCCTGTATTCAAAGAGTAGTCTTTAATCTGATCCCGTACATCCAATGTTTTAAACACACCTATCAGAATTTGATCGAACAGATAAAGGGACAGTTGATAGTACACTGTTTTTCAGCTAGATTTATTGACTTTATTGATGGAACTTCACATAGATAGCACACAGACATCAGTTTTCTCACAAGGTGATGCGTTTGATGGATCCCACCCTGGTATTCATGCTTCCCCACTCATGGAACCGCCTGTATTCACCAGGACGCATCAGGTACTGGCGCCCACTGTAGTTGGGATGCTCATAGAAGATCCAGTGGCCGTCCATCACATTGCAGGAGTGGATGTCATTGAAATGGAAGCGTTCATACAGGGAAGGGCAGTCATCAGTGAGCTCCATCATCTGGCCCCTGAACTCTGGGCGCTCATAGATCACCATTTTGTGAGAGCCTTGGTGCTGCAGAGAAGTTGAAGTATAATTAACCTCTTGAAAGTGAAACATTAAATATGTTTTAACCTGTCAGACTGAGGGTTACCATGGGGATCATACGGCAGGATCGCACACAGTCATTGAATCCCATCCAACGCTGGTAATCTGCGTAGTCGCCCTTCCTTAAGAAATACTGGTAGCCCATATAGTTGGGTCTCTCATAGACCATCCAGTCACCACTGTCCACTCTGATTGAGTTGCAGCGGCTGAAGTGGGAGTGCAGATCAGAGCATTCGCTGCTGCACTCATAGGAGCGACCCTCGAAGTTCCTGTCCTCATAGAAAATGATCTGCAGGAGCACCAGTGAAGGGTTTTAAAACATACATATAAAAATGTACATACTTTACAACATGTAATAAATGCCTCAGTTTCATCAATTCCATCTGAATAATCCAAGCATGTATGCAGAAGCACAAACAAGACCCTGCAAAAACAGACAGCCTTACCTTGCCCATTGTGCCGGCTAACTTTTGTCACACTGTAGCAGGGCTGCCTTTATAACCCACCAGTGACCTATGTCATTGTGAGACAGAACAATGACTGGTCTGGTCAGCTTTTTCTCATAGAAAACTATTTTGTTTTGTTTTGTGTGTTGTACAATGCCTATCAGCTATTTCCTTTGATCTGCAGCTCAGTTGCATTTGTTTGATGACGGCACATAAAATCTACAGAGAACTAATAAATATAAATAAAGAATGAACACATCTCCAAATATAAAGCTTTACTAAAATGAAATGATACAAAAAGCTGTGGAAAACTGCAAGAGCTCATAATTTATTTTCCCAACACCAATTTACATACAAATTTATCTTTGAACACCAGAGAACAGTTTTACACATTTAAGTTAATGCAGATAAATACTCATATATTAATAAAGCTTTACTGATTCTACTATGGCTCCATTTTAAAAGCTAACATGTAATATAACTGCAGCACATTTTGGAGTTGAAGACAGTCAAAAGCTGCGGTGAGTCTTAAACCTAATGTTACGATCCAAATTTCTTGGAGCAACTGCCTCTGTGCACAGCAGTAGCCACCTTTTATAACCCTAACAATTAACAGAATGATATTCTCTTCATGCCAGCATGTCAACAACTTGTTTCAGACAACCTCCACTTTGTTCGTTTGCAATCCCCACATTGTCATATTCTCAATGGGCTAAGCTCCAGAAGGTAATTTCAATTCAATCTGCATGTGACAGATTTAATGCAGAAAAACAAAGCAGTGGCATCACAAGGTATAAACTACACACCTGTGCATATAAAAATAAAACTCAAATGCACAAATATGCATTGTATTTGGTAATTAAAATCACTACTAATTATTGTCATGCAGCCTGTGCAGAAGTAATGCCTCATTTTATTCTCATGCATGCACAGACCCATGCATCTGACATATAGTGCCAACATAGTCACTGCTGTAAACTCTTCCATGAAGACATCTAAGTATCTCAATACTGGACTGGTTTTCCAGGATTTGTTGTTTTTTGACAGACAAGAAAGGAAGATAAATTAGAATCAAGCCTCTTTAATATTATGTATTGACAGAAATGTAATACAAATATCGAGTAAATTTGACAAGGAAGCATATTTGGTTGTTAAAAGTGAGTGGCAGTGGTAGTTGTCTTCATATAAACTTTGCCCACCTTAAAACAACCTTCTTATCTGAGGTTAATAATTATTAATTCATGTCAGGCTGTAATTAATATCAGACTATTGACTATTTTTGTTTGATTATCATCTGCATGTGAATTTTCTGTGCAATCTTATTATTTCTGATGCATATATTCAGACATTTGGATCAGGTTGTGCATGTATGTTTGTATCCCTGACTGGGCCAAGTTCTCATTTATCAAAGTTTGGTTAGAAAATAAAAAACACCAGTGTGCAGCCAGTCAATTTATTGTGCGCATCGCAAAGTGTAAGAGGTAAATTCACACTGAATTGTACATCACAACTGAAACTACATGCAAACAATCCACACATCACAGTTTCAGGATAAAAAGGCTCCTCTTTTTTGCTTTCCACTTGGACAAGTTATTAAACTAATCATCTGCAAAACTTATTGACTACAGAAAAAGTCATGAAACAGTTAAGACTCTGTGATGCGCCTGATCGAGTTAACTTTCCCGTTATCTCTGCAGACTTCTCTGAGGTTTCTGTACTCTCCAGGCCGGAGATAAAACATCCTGCCTTCGAAGTTTCCATGCTCAAACATCAACCAGTATCCATCCATCACATTACAGGACTGCATGTCCGACATGTGATAGCTGTCCTGGATGGAGGTGCAGTCATTGGTCAGTTCGTGCATCTGACCTTCAAAGTTCGCTTTCTCATAGATCCTCATCTTGAAGGGTCCCTGGTGCTGTTGAAGTGCAACATAGGAAATCATAGAATCAGTGGTTGATGCAAGTATTTTTTTCTGAGAGCTGAGGTTGACCATCAACTTTGGATCCAGTTTATAAAACCTTCACCCAAAACCTTGATAATATATTTACCGCAGGGACAAGACGGCAGGACTGAATGCAGGCACTGAAGCCGATGGCTTGCTGATACTCGGGGTAATCTCCCCGGGTCAGGAGGTACTGCTGGCCCATGAAGTTTGGCTGGTCGTAGACCATGAAGGATCCACTTTCCACCCTGCAGGAGCTGCATCGGCTCAGGTGAGAGGCAATCTCTGAGCAGTCACTGATGCACTCATACGAGCTGCCTTGGAAGTTTCTCTCCTCGAAGAAGGTGATCTGAAGAGAAACAGAGATTGTGTAACATTTTTAAAAGTTAAATGGTAAACTAGTTCTGTAGTTGTTTGAAGGAAGCACACAAAGCTCACTGTGTTACATGGACAGTATGTGCTGCAACATTTAGAAACATTCAGTATAAAATCAGAACTGATTCTGATGTTCTGTGTGAATCACATAGGATTGGCTGCAGCATAGATCTGTGCCCTACATTACCTTTCCACTCATGATTTCTGTTGTTCTTTCCACTGGCGCGCTGCCTTTTATGCATCATGTGACATCAAAAGAATCTGCCTCTCGATTGTATAAAATACTTGAGTCAGCGCATCATGGAAGTCCCTACTATCCTGTACTGTACATCAAAGCTGTGAACACTGCAGGCATTCGGATTAAACTGTAGAAGGGCAGATTCCATTACAAAGCAAACTGGATTTATAGCCTGCATCATTTTAATTCTAGCACAATGTAAGGCTATTTTAAGGTTTCATATACTTTTGGTAAATTATGTGACTTTTAATAGGAGAAATAAGACTGTCCATTCATGAATGGGAAGTACCATGCCCAATAACAACACCCTTGAAAAGTTCAACAGACTCTAGGCAAGCCTTTCCCAAACTGGGGGTCACCAGAGCCAGAAAAAAAACAAAAAAAAAAAAAAATATATATATATATATATATATATATATATATATATATATAGAGAGAGAGAGAGAGAGAGAGAGAGAGAGAGAGAAGCAAAGTTATTAAAAAATAAGAGCTACTAAATAAATAATAAATGAGTAAACATAATCCACTGAAAGCCACTTCTGACAGTTTTCAAGTCTTACATTTAACCCAAGCTTTATCATTATCTTCTCCTGATTATCCCTGAGGCAAACTTGGTAATTGTATGTATATATAAAATACATTTATATATAATACATTTTATTATATATTTATTCTTCTGTGAGTGTATTGGATGACTCACTAATGTCCACTGAAGTGTTTAATTTGCAAATACACCGCCCACACCCATGCATATACTAGAAAACAGCTTTTAAATAGATGTCCACTGTAGTAGAAGCACTATGCATCAAAGGGTTAAAGGATGGCTGAGGTTGCAAACACCAAAAATTTGTTATCTCGGGGGTCGTGGCTCAACAAGTTTAACAACTGCCCACAGATATTTTTAGCAACATCATCATCTCAAACTTCTCATTTCGCACTACCCTCAAATCATACTCTGCACTTTGTGTTCTTTCTGCAGCTGAGACTTAAAAGATTACGTTGTAGGATCTTTGTTATTATCTTGCTAGAGTAATAACTATATTATAGTCTAGTATAAACTAGTATAAAATTCTACCATTATTAAATAAAAAAATACTTTTCTCACTTTTAAATTGTCACACTTAATTGAGATCCCTTCATGTGTTTTTTTTTTAAAGTTTATCTCTAAGATGTCAAAAGTTAAACGATCTAATGATTTGGCTTCTTAATGTCTTAAAAAGTTGTGTCAATGTCACAGCATCTGGTCAAATAGTCATGTATCCACTGCTGCAGTCAACATTTAGAGGTTAGAGAGGTTGGAAATTCTTTGCTGTTTTTACAAATGAAAAACTACTAAGATGAAGTTAGGTTTTAAAAACATGAGCTGGTTAAAGTTAGAACAAAAATATGGCTTGCATTAACACAGACAATCCCCTCTAATGAATTCTCACAAACAGCCGAACACACAACATGTTGGACAGATATGCAGACCAAAGTTTTCTGTTACACATGCTGATTGTTGTTAGAATGCAGGTAAGTATTGCAAAGAAAATGAAAAAAGCTTTAAAACATCAGCAAAACATATAATATTTTATTGGTCAGCATCTCTAATTTAGCTGAAGTGTTGTGCATCTTTTTCTCTTTGAATGATTGTTTATGTGCATGCAATCAAAATCCACTATATAATATTAATTTTCTGCATATCCAAGAAGATTGTGACCTAAAACTTATCATCAACAATCATTTCCTCACAAATACAGTCTCCACAGATCCACAGTTAAAGAAATCAAAAGAGATACTTCAAAATATGTTTTTATTTTTGTTCTAAAGTTTTTTCTGAATGGAATGGCAGTCAGCACATGTCCATAATGCGTCTGATGGAGCTTATTCTCATCATGTTGCTCACTCCCATCTCTCTGAGGTTCCTGTGCTCTCCAGGCCTCAAGTAAATCATGCGTCCTCTGTAGCTGTTCTGCTCGAACATCAGCCAGTGGCCATCCATCACGTTGCAGGACTGGCAGTCAGACATGTAAAATCGATCCTGGAGAGATTCGCAGTCATCCATCAGCTCATGCATCTGACCTCCGAAGTTCTCTCTTTCATAGATCCTCATCCTGAACTGTCCTCTGTGCTGTTGGAGGAAGAGAAGACAAGATGGCATCCCATTGATTTTGGAGCTTGAGTGCTTTGGGCCTTTGGGCTCACCAAGCTTGCACAGGTCATTTAATAAATTTTAAGCTTTCAGAACAACGGTGTCTAAAGGTACCTGCAAGATGGTTAAAAACACACAAAAACACAGGAATAAAAACATGAAACTACCACCAAAATGTCTCACCATGGGGATCATGCGACAGGACCGGATGGTATCCATCATCGCCATACCCATCATGCCCATCGTGCTTCCCATGCGCTGAAAATCAGGATACTCACCTCTCCGCAAAAAGACCTGGTTCCCCATGAAGTTGGGGCGGTCATACACCACGAAGCACCCACTATCAACCCTGCAGGAGTTGCAGCGGTTCAGATGCATGTGGATGTCGGAGCAGTCGCTGCTGCACTCAAAGGAGCGACCCTGGAAGTTCCTTTCCTCGTAGAAAATGATCTGCAGCAAGAAAACATGAGAAACTAGTGAGTTGCTGCTATTTTGGCACAGGAGGATTTACCATTTGCATGGATCAGAAATCTTTGCAACAGTTTACATAAATATATATAGAGATATATACATATATATATGTAATATATAGTACCCTGCCCATGGTGACGGTTTTAGTTTCAGATGATGCCAACCAATGCCACTTTTATATAGAGCATCAGTCACAGACCACCTTACACACCTTTGTTTCAAACATCATGACTCATCATGAGGTTCACGTGTCTGCAGTGATTTTTTTTTTTTTTTTTTTACAGTTCACCTGAGTAGTTATTATTGTATGTTGAATGTAGTTCAGGAAGGTCATGCCAAGTCATAACAGAAGGAAAATTTTCTAATGACTTGTTATTTACCACAATTTCTTTTTCAAATGACTCAAGGCTGAAGGATTGTTGCTCTGTTGTTCTTCCAGTTTGCTTCTTTATGTCGAATACTGTTAAAGCTTACTCTCATCTCTGCATCGAAAGTCCACGCTAGATTTGTGCAGAAAGACATGAATTAAATAGTTGACATTGCTGAATGCAAGAATAAAACCCAATATTCAATTCAAAGTAGCAACTGTATTGCAGATTCTGACATACAGTAAAATCTGCCATCCTATAGTACTGCTCCGTGCCACAATATAGAGTGATGACTCAAAGGTTTCAGCACAAGCCATGTGGAAATACAACGGTGTGCAATGTATAAAAAGGGAAAAGGGTCGATGTTGATGCTGTACATCTGAGATTAGCTCACAAATATCATGGCCATGGGGAGGGTAAGTGAAATTTATCAAAACACTCAAGAAATGGTACATTATGAAGCTTTAATATTGCAAACATTAAAACAGCTGTGGAATATTTTAAGGTGCAGTTTCTCATTCTTTCCTGTCCGTTTTTTTTTTTTTTTTTTTTTTTGCAGATCATATTCTACGAGGAAAGGAACTTCCAGGGTCGCTCCTATGAGACCAGCAGCGACTGCCCGGAGCTCACTTCCTACCTGAGCAGGTGTAACTCCTGCAGAGTGGAGAGCGGCCTCTTCATGGTCTACGAGAAGCCCAACTTTATTGGCCACCAGATGCTGGTGAGGAGGGGCGAGTATCCAGACAACCAGCGTCTGATGGGGATGAGCACGAGCGACTGCATCAGGTCTTGTCGCATGATCCCCATGGTAGGTGGAGGAACTTTATTTGAATTTTAGTTGTTTAATCTGAACCTTAAACACATAAAAAAAAACATTTTGCAAATGAGAAGCTGCATAAGTTATCCAAAGAATCAGCAGTCCTAACAAAACTTAGAGTCCACTCAGTTTCATTTTCATAGCTATGCTCAGCTGAGTTTCCTACATTTGCAGGGGAAGGCTGTAAGATACTGAAATTGAACATGGAATATTTACACCCAAATTTCCACAAGTTGAAGATGCACTGATGCTGAGTTTGGTGCAATTTTTTTAACTGTCATGCTGCAAGAAATACAAAGAAGTGAGATGAAGTCAGATGCAAAACTTCATTAAAGAAATGGACATAAAATGGAAATATCATCACCTCATTTTAATCCCTTCTTAAAGTCTTTAAGAATACCCAACAGTAAGGAGCTGTAGTTATTGCCACTCATAATACTAATGGCATAGCCAGTGACTCACCATCCACGCACCGAATGTGTATATGTTTCTGTTTAATATTTATTTTCATGTTCATGACTTCAATATTTCTCCCTCCAAAGCACCGCGGACCCTTCAGACTGAGGATCTATGAGAGGGAGAACTTCGGAGGGCAGATGCACGAGTTGATGGATGACTGCGACAACATGATGGACCGCTTCCGTATGTCTGAATGCCAGTCGTGTAACGTGATGGAAGGCCACTGGCTGATGTTCGAGCAGCCCAACTACAGAGGCAGGATGCTGTACCTGAGGCCTGGAGAGTACAGGAACCTTAGAGAGATGGGGATGGACAACATAATGAGGTTCAGCTCTATCAGGCGCATCATGGACACCTGTTAGCTCAAAGTCTGAATGTACCAGGCTGAAAAATAAAGCAAACTATAATTCAACCAATGATTGTCATACCTGCTTTTCATTCTTGTGTAAACTGTTTCCTCCATGCTGGAACGTTCGCAGATGATTTAATGCTACAGATTTGGAAAGAAAGAAGGTCATATCTTTCATTAAAAATGTTTAGCTGCTGACTTTTTGCACTCAAATGAGTTTAACACAAGCATCTGGACACACTTGGAAGTAACAGCAACTGATCTATGACATTTCTCTCCAAGTGCTCAACATAGCAGAGCTGTTTTAAAGGAAAGGAAAAATTTTGATATTCACTGGACTTTTAGTGGCTGGCATGCAAGCTATCCCCATGTCCAACTGTTCATGGCCAAAAGCATGGAAATCTTGCAAGTTGATGAGCTGGAAACTAAAGTGGAGCAAGAAGTAGGACACTAAAATGAATAAATATACTCTGAAGAGGATTTAAAAGTACCTCACACGCTCTTTTGAATGAAAATCTGATCCACAAACTGCACAATGAATGAATGTGTCTGAAACAGCCAAGTCCTTTAGTAATGAAGAAGAGCATGCTGCTTTTTCTTTTCATTAATATATGAGCCTCAGTGGTGACTTTATGGTGCATGTGTTGCCTAAAATAGCACTTTGAGGAGCAAATAAACATTTTCTACCTTTATAAACACACATTCCTCTTGTATTAATGTTCATAAAGGGATTTATTTATCATCTGATCAGTAGCCCTCTTACTTTTTTTAAACAGACCTCACAACTAACACATAAACTAGAATTATCTTATTTGAGAAATTAAAGCATACATTAGCATCACAACTCTTTGGGGAGTAAACTAATTTTAACTAATTTAAAACTACACAAAAAAAAATATATTAAATGCTGAATTATTTCTATTTTGTGCATTTGCACATTTAACTGACCACTTTGCATCTGTACTTTTATTCATCCAAACCAGAATAAAGTGTCAGAGTTTCAAGCAGATTAGACACAATCACAGCTGAAACAATGAAATACTTGAATGTGATTCAGTGAAATGATCATTCAGGTCACTGGAGCTGACACCGAACCTCTGCCTTCACTGTTCCAGCATGTGTTTGATACAGAGTTATCATCAGGCCGGAACAAAGGCAAATCAAACAGCTCCAAGCCATTTTGCTGATATGTAAATCTACTTCATTTGGGTATCAAAGACTTGCCACACTCTGCACATTTTGTTTATCAATAAATACTTTGAGGGGGCTGCAGCAAAAAATTAGGTCTACAGTGCATCCAAATGGGGAAGGTAAGACAAAACCTTTAACTACCAGCATGGATTTCAAAGAACTTTAAAAAGCTTCTGAGGTTTATGCATTGATCGAACATGTTTTTTACAGATCACTTTTTTTGAGGAGAAGAAATTTCAGGGTCGCTGCTACAACTGCAGCAGCGACTGTGCCGACCTGCACACATACTTCACTCGCTGCAACTCCATCCGGGTGGATAGCGGCGTGTGGGTGATCTATGAGAGGCCCAACTTCAAGGGTTTCCAGTATGTTCTCAGCCCTGGGGAGTACACTGACAACCAGCAATGGATGGCCTTCAGCGACAGCGTCAAATCCTGCCGTGCTGTAAAGAATGTAAGAGTTGCTCATGCAGTCATGAAGTAAAAAACTCTTCGTTGGATGTGTCAGGAAATGTGTTTGCAGCAGGACAGCAATTCAAACAGGCACTGTTTGTTAAGTCAGAACACTAAACAAGCAGAGAAAGGGGAGCACATTTGCAGCATTTTCCAAAAAAAAAAAAAAATCATGCAGACAAATCTACAGAAAATCTGGTCAAATGGATGCAAAATGACTGCAGAAGCTGAAGTTTCACAATTCTGCAGAACAATTTAGCATCTTTTAGCTTCTTGTTTTGCTTTTTGGCACGCAAGTGACCGGAAACGTGATTTAAAAATGTCTCAGAAAAGAAGTTTTACCATAATTATACTCATGGGTAGTTCTTTAGAAGTTCCAGGAACCTAGTAAAGTGATAAGTCAAAATGGTCTTAGGATAAAAGAAAACTGATGCATGAGTAAAAATATTAATTATTTATAATAACGATGCATAATAAATGCACTTAACATCGCTGGGTTAAAGGGATTAGGGTTGTGACTTGGTCTTGCAGGTTTACAGCAGTGCTTGGAAGCTGCGGCTATATGAGAGGCCAGACTTTGGAGGGCAGATGGTGGAGTGCTCTGATGACTGCCCTTCAGTCTATGACACCTATAAGATGCGTGAGGCCTACTCCTGCGTGGTGACAGACGGCGCCTGGGTTTTCTTTGACCTCCCCAACTACAGGGGGCACCAGTATCTGGTGGAGCGAGGCGAATACCGGCAGCACAACGACTGGGGGGCATCCTCGCCTGGTGTTGGCTCCTTCCGCAGGATCACAGAGTTTTAATTTAAAAAGACCATCTCTAAACTCTTGCACTTCACAATAAATAAAATAATAAAGAAGACGCAAACAATTCCTTCTGTCCTTGTGGAGTTTCTGAAATATCTGTCATGGTTCACCACTGATTTGCAGAAAAGACTGTACTGGAAATATCTAATATCTAATTTCCTTGTTTGCTGAGCTGAGTTCTTTCACTTTATCTTATTCATTTTCCTAAATACATATAATACAGCTGTTCTCTCAGGCTGGGTAATACTTCTAAAAACAACAAATTCCCACATAGAAATCAATGGAATTAAATGTTACATGTTTCCTTTCTTGGCAAAAATAAAATAGGAGAACCAAGCAAAAACATGTGAAAGACATATTGTGGGAATAGTCCTTCTAAAAAAGCAGTGTGTCGGGTTTATTGACATTTTTTCCTCAGACAAGCTACAGATTTCAACCAGTTCTATAACTCACTTCACCTTCTCCCTTTCAAATGCATCTAATAAAGTATAGTGGATGTGAAAAATGTATAAAACACTTCACACACTGCAGAGACAGAGCATGGTTTGTCCATTCTGAACTACTGTAGAAACGTGGCAGTACAGCATGACAGAAAGCGATGTAATGGAGGAATGATGGTTAAATCAGTGTTAGTTACCTTAACAAAAACAACAATTATATGATGCCCTTACATTCAGACCTGCAAGAGAATTACTGCACTTTTCTCATACTTGAAATTAAATGTTTCTCTGCAAATCTGCAGGTGCACTGAGGTGTTATATCGGCAGTTCAGATTCTACAAAATATACAATTAGACCTACATAGTAACAGCTAACACTTTTTACAATTCATTGGTTGCAAAAGCCTTCATGTCACATAAATACTCCTAATAGGAAAACAACAGCCTGGAGACACATTAGCATTTCAGTATTTACAACAGTCGATTGCTCCTCCCAGGAGCATAAAAGCCACACTACTGAACTGTGGGAGATACACCCCCTATCAACGACTAATTCAACATCCATCTCCCATCCTGTCTCTTCTCTGAGCTCTCTCCAGCCAGTAAAACTTACTCCAATGTCTTATTTCTTGCTCTTTAGCTTTCTCTCTCTGTTTTCTCTTTTTTCTTCAATAATGTACTCTTGCATTCCTTTGATAAATCAGCCACAATGTGCATTCAATATGGCCAGTGTGTTGATATCCAGTTGCTAGAATGTAACATGGTACCATAAATGAAATTCTGCTACAAAGTAATGCAGTGTCACAGATAAAACAAAAAAACTTTACATAGGGCTACTTTAATGTGCTCAGTGGACACAGCAGTAATCTCCTTGTTATGGTTTTATATAATTCTATCGAGTACAAATGGAAACGTCCTGATGTTGGCACTAGCGAAAAGGTGAAACGGTCACAAAGAATTAGGACTGAACAGATGGAAAATTCCGTCCTTTTATTCATGAAAATTACCCATTTTATTTTAGGATTCTTAATTTAGTGGAACTTTACAATTTATATATCTACAGTAGCAAACAATCAGCCAAAGTGCTAATTCCAGTGACAAATTTAACATTGTTTGAAGTAAAGAGGGTAAAATTGTTGCATATTATCTGTGAAGCCTCTAGTGCCTTCCTGCCTTCCTGCTGTGTCACTGACTCAGCTGTGAGCGCTTCATTTCAACCCAAATGTCCTGCAGTGCCCTTGTTTTTGTCAGCACGCTCTGCTGCATCCAGTAGCTTTTTGGTGCTTTGCACTTTGCATTTGCATTGTTTAGGAAAACAGGAGTCACTGCTTCAGAACAATGTGATCAGCCTGGATAAATATTTGAATCGCTCTTTGAATAATCCAATTCACACAAAGCAAACCATGTGCTTAGTTATGTTGTTCTAGTTCTGTATAAAGAGAATATTGGAAGTGGCTGCTTTAAACTCATATTTAACACAGCAAAACTATTGATCTTAACTATGGAGAAGGTACTGTATGTTTCACTTTGACATGTTTTACTCTAATCTAGTTCACAGATTTATCAAAATGTGTCTATTTCCAGATCATCTTTTATGAGGACAGAAACTTCGGGGGTCGATTCCACGAGTGCGATAATGACTCCAGCGAGCTGCATACTTACATCACCCACTGCAACTCCATCAAGGTGGAGGGGGGATTCTGGGTTGTGTACGAGAGACCAAACTACATGGGTTACCAATATGTGCTGAGCCCAGGACAGTATCCAGACTACCAGTACTGGCTGGGCATCAACGAAGCCGTCAGGTCTTGTCGTATTATTAGGCATGTAAGTTAAAAGAAAACAGTGTTTTACCCGATATTTTATAAACTGTTTGTTCATCAATGTTTCCAAAACATAAAATCAGCTTGTGGCAACCCAAATAAATATCATAACAGACTTTATAGGTTACATGTCAGATTCAAAGCTTAGTTAGAATTTTTACATTTTGGGGGGCACACTTTGCTCCTTCTCCATCCTTTAATCACCACAGATTTTCTATTTTCTTTTGTTTCGTTTATTTTAATCGTTCATTTCTTGCTTCCAGTTGGGGAATTCATGGAGGATGAAGGTTTGGGAAAAGCCCAATTTTGAGGGTGAGTCGATGGAACTGGCAGACAACATGCCCAACTTCCGTGAGCGCTGGCAGAACCGTGACGTCCACTCTTGCAAAGTGTTTGAAGGGGCCTGGATCTTCTACGAGCACCCCAACTACAGGGGGCGCCAGTACCTGCTGGAGAAGGGTGAATACAGACGCTATTCTGCGTGGGGGGGCATGCAGCCCAGTGTTGGATCTATCCGTCGGGTTAGGAATTAGTAAGAACAAAATTTATAAATGCTCAACGTGCAGCTTTAAAAAAATAAATAAATACACGAAATAAAATTCAACTTGGTTGCTTATCATTTATTACACATTTATTACACTTTTCACAAACCATGCAGAAATTATTTTTAATATAAAGTTCTGATTAAGCATCATAGATACAGAATATAAACTGAAGGGCAAAGCAGCTGGTTTCACATCCATATAAATTAAAGATTGAAAAACAGTCATATGCAACACAATTAGCATATACAT
Organism: Melanotaenia boesemani; assembly: GCF_017639745.1. NCBI lineage: Eukaryota > Metazoa > Chordata > Actinopteri > Atheriniformes > Melanotaeniidae > Melanotaenia > Melanotaenia boesemani. The sequence continues at coordinate 15,471,329 of NC_055705.1, forward strand.
CAATGCTGGAAAAATAAACAAATCAAATTAAGCATAATCATTTAATGCATCCTAACTAAAAATGGTCTAGGGTTTATGCAACATTCAGTCCAAATTTTTGCATCACCACTTATAAAAGAAATAAAGAAGGGACATGCTGAAACAATTGCAGAATCAGCTAATGTATTAATGGAGAGCTCATCTAAATGACAATAACTGTGCTGGTGATGCATTTCATCTGCCTTTATATAAAAGTGAACCATCAGGGATGCAGTGTGACTGCAGAGGCTTGGATTTGATTGGCTGAGGAGGAACATTTGATGACAATGGAGCGCACAGGAAAGGTTGGTAATGTGGCTCTAATATATGACAAAATAAGTATGGGATTGTTGCTTACAGCTCACTTTCTCTGAGATGTGTTTACCTTTAGCTCGTAGATCCCTATTCTTTTTTGGGCTAAATCATTCAGTCAAATATTGAATTATTTTCATTATTCCTCAAAGGGCTTGTATACATTTTAATCCCTGGATTACAAAAGGTTAATGGGAACTGAAAAAGCTGGTATAATGGAAAGAATCAAAAGAATAGACATTCTGAAGTTCTCTATTTTTTGTATAAAACCCAGGCAACTGGTTTCCAGTTAGCCCTGTTTAGATTGTTTATTACACACATTTATTTTGCAGACTATATCATATCAAATCAAATCAATTTAACTTCATTTATAAAGCACTTTTCATGATGAAGGCAACACAAAGTGCTTTACATGATAAAAAAAAAAGCCACTCATGCATATTGAAAGTAAAACAAGCCATTACACACATCCGCTTATACCCCCACCATAGATTATCTGCTAAAAATAATACATTTAAAAATGTAATTTTGCCTCAAAATGATTTGAGGGCGGTAATTAAAACCCCGCAAAAAAAAATCAAAGCAGAGAATTTTCTTTTTTGGTCACTAGGAGGCGACAAAGCAGACTATGTTTCAGCTGACACATAACACTAGGATTTATTATGAGTATTTTAGAACAGAAGTTGAACTGTACAACTAACATGACTTTTCAGCCTTTTAAAATCTGAGGTCCCCTAAATGGGGGACTTTGAGGATAGGTGTAGCCAAAACATAGCAAAATGGCCATTTTGGAGACCTCCTGTTAACTGTTTACTAAAAACCTCTCTAAATTTGTGTTTTACTTTACCAGACTTTGCAGAGATAATGTTCACAATGTACTATGATCTGATAGGCATCATTCCAAAGGGATGTTATTCAGATTAATCCTGTGTTTGTTTTTGGGCAAACCTTTAATTTTTTTCATTTGTGCTATGTGCCATCTTCTTTTATTCTTCACCAGTAACACATATTGATATTTACACATCTTAACAAATCTCAAAAGTATTCCTTTTTGATGTGACCCTAAAAGTACTTAAATACACCCTGTGGTTGTGGAGATACACTTATTTCAATATGGGTAAGCAATTTTGGAGCTGAGGGTTAATCTTGTCTCTCACCTGTAGATCTTCTTTTATGAGGACAAGAACTTCCAGGGTCACTACTACGAATGCAGCAGCGACTGTCCTGAGCTCAGCTCACACTTCAGTCGCTGTAACTCCATCCGTGTGGAGGGTGGGGCCTGGGTCATCTATGAGAGACCCCAGTATATGGGCTACCAGTACATCCTCATGAAAGGGGAGTATCCAAATTACCAGAGCTGGAATGGCTTCAATGAAACCATTCGCTCCTGTCGTCTTATCAGACAGGTAAGTTCTCCAGTCAAGAATATATTTATCATATGAAAAATCTGAGCAATAACATAATTTATTCGTCTGTCATTCCAGTCTCTCAGTTTGAAGTTATTTATTTCTTCTCGGTTACTTTATCATGATGTTGAAAATGGTGCTGGATCCATAACATTTTATCTTAAGTTGGCACAAATACTAAAGAAAACTCCAAATCAGCATATTTATTACTAACATGTATCTTTATTCTTCAATGTTTAAGCCATCCAGCAGGTACAGGATCCGCATCTATGAACGTCCAGACTTCAGTGGCCAGATGATGGAGTTAAGTCAGGACCTGCCCAACCTGCAGGACCGTTGGCGCTACCGTGACATCCACTCAGCCAATGTTCAGGATGGAATCTGGGTCTTCTATGAGAATCCAAATTACAGGGGGCGTCAGTACCTGCTAGAAAAAGGTGAATACAGACGTCACTCTGAGTGGGGGGCTCTGCACTCCACTGTGGGCTCCATTAGACATGTTGTTGACATTTAATCACAATAAGAACAACTCACTTCCCTGTTTCTCACTTTTCCAAGTGAACTCTCCTGCAAATAAACCCACAAGTGTAGACAAACTGCAGCTGAATGGGTGTGTTTTAATTCATTTTTATTATGAAACTAAACTAAAAGAAAAGGAATAACTTTTCTTGTATGTGAAAACAAAATAAGATGAATTTTATTATCCTAAGAGAGAAATGTGCCAGTGGGTAGCCAACGGTAAAGCCTAGAAACAATAAGACTGAAACTGTCCACTGATGATTCAGAGGGATTTACAGAGGGATGCCAGCAGATTTTATTTTGTAAAAGACAGCCTGTGCCAGAAACTGTGGGAAAAAATACAACCCAGCCGATATGTAGGCACAACAACAAAAAGTTAGACAACTTAACTGTATGCAAAAAAGATACAGAAAAGTTCTGCATCTTTTAGAGAAGAAGAAGAGGATCAGGAAGGGGAAAAAAGCAGAAGAAGAATGATGAACACTAAATCTGTAGAAATTGCTCAAGCTTTTGAAGTAAGACTATATGTGAGTGTTTAGTGTGTTTTGGGTGGTTGGAAACGTTGGCTCGCAGGAGTGAACTTTGAACTTAGCACTACCCACTAAGGCTGGCCAGATCGATCCAAATATCAATATTATCTATACCAAGGTGAGTATCGTGTCGATCAATACCAGCGTGATAAGATCAATATTTTTTACAGAGTGCTTTGGGAGCAAAAAGCCAAAGAATGTGATTGAAAGCCAACCAAAATAGCTTTTGTTATTTTATTTTTATTTATTTTTTTTTTTAGCTAATTTGCACTTGACTTTATTTTTCTTAAACAATTGTGTGATAAACAGGAATAACAGTTATTTTATTTTGTTACATTATTGATGTTGTTTTTTTATATTCTTTACAAGTAATTACAAAAAAAGCTTAAATTTAAAATGTTCAGTTCTGCCATTCAGTTTGGCAATAAAAAATGTTTTATTTGACAATAATCTCTACACTGTGTTTGATTCTAATAATAATAATCGACAATGATAAAAGACAAAATTATTAAGGGCCGGTTGTTCAAAAAATCAATCTGGATAAAGGCTATCCGGATTTGGGAATCCCATTTTTCAGAACAGCAGATTACGTAATCCATATTACTTTTACCCCAGTTGTTCAAAGCAACATTGGATTGCACCACCCTGATCCAGAGTCCCAGTTTTCAGGATCACCAAATTCGGATTTCCAGCATGTATGTGGACTTCCGGCTATGTGAAGAACAACAGGTAGAAGAGATTGTATGAGGTTACTTTAAGTACTTTTCCCTTTGCCACAACACACAGGAAATCATGAACATCCACTTCTATGTATAATTTTATGACTTCTCATCGGAGCCACAACAAATATAAAACTATACCGTTAACAACTACATTGCGAATACTCCGGGAACGTCTCTGTGACAATGTTAAGACGCACCTGAGCCCCGTAGTGAGGTACCGGCCCAACCTCTGGCTTTCTGTCAGAATGAGTGTTACGGCCCCAGGCCTTGTGGGCCGAGCATACAGAGCATGCAAAGTATGCAGAACTGATGTGCCGCAGCACTCCCAGGATTGGCTGCTGACCTCCTCCAAGTTCCCTCCCTCCGGCGGCCGGATTGGACGACGATGCTACCCGGAAGACCGCCCAGATGGACTACTCACCCATAAAAGCTGGTCATTGTCAACCTGTCGGGGCGGCTGTGTGGTTGGGTAACACCAGTGCGCCAAGGGTGGCTTTGGTCTGAGATAGAAACTGTGTGAATTGGATGGTAAAGTTGTTAGATGGTGAAATTGGATACTGAGCTTTCTGGTTTGTCTGTAAGTGGTGAAAAGACTCTCTCAGTTAAATTTGTGTTTTTGAATGAACTTTTGCTTTTGACAAACATTTATGTTTAACTGTTTGATTATCTGAATCTCGTTAAAGAGACGCCCTGAGTTTATTAGCTGTGTGTGTGTTTTTTTTTTTTTGTTTTCTTAGTGTATGACTCCCAGGGTTTCTGGTTGATTTTTGTTGGGTTACTGTTTAAATATAAAACCTGAAAAAGGACACTTTTCGTTTGTTTATTTAAAAACTGTAGATATTTCCGGGTTTTTTCTTTCATAGGATCTTTTCTGTTATCTTTAACGCTCCCGGTGTGTTTTGTGACTGGATTTTGGATTTGTGTTGTGTAGAAATAAAATACCTGTTTTTCCTTTTATATCGGATCTTTATTGTTTTGCTGCGTTTTCCCTGATCCCTAGCGGGGGGGACGTAACAATGAGGGACGGGCGAGACGTGTAGTGAGGGATGCAGCCGTTTGACATTATTTTTGACAGGTTCTTTTCTGATTATGTAGTGATGGCTGATAAAAAGATTGATTTATTGTTTGTGTGTTTGTTATAGATTTTGTTTGGGGATGTATTTCCATGGAGACAAGATGATGTTGTGTTTTATTCTTGCTTTACTCTGCTGAAAGGCTTAGTAGGAGCCTATGCCTTATTTTAACCACTTTATCACTGTAATGGTTGAACAAGTAAGGTGCAAAATACAATATAAGCATATTCACAGAATAAAAAGTTCTATGATTTGATTAACATTTAGGTTGTACCTACCCTCTGTTGGGATCAGGATAATCCTGTCTTTTTATTCTGGATCCTACTCAAAAGTTTTGAACAATCTAAACTGAGGGTTTAATCTGGATAACAACCGGGATTGGATTACATGAGCCAAGCCAATTTTGGAATCTGGATTTCCCTTTTAAACAACCCATTTTCAATATTTGATCCCATCCGATAACCGAAGTCCTAAATGATTGTGAAATTTTAAGCAAAAAGTGTCGGTACTGGTATCATTATTGGTATCAGTAATGGTGATACTAACCCTGGATTAATTGCAAATTTTGGTATCGGATCAAAACCAAAGTTTGCAGTATCGCCCAGCATTTTGTTTTTCCCTTTTAATTTTGTGTTCTATGTATGTATATATTTATCTATTTAACCTCACTGGTTACTTTATAAAGTACACCTGATTAATTGCTTGTTTAACACAAATAGCTAATCAGCCAATCACATGGCAGCAACTCAAAACATTTAGTCATGTAGACATGGTGAAGACGACTTGCTCAAGTTCAAACCAAGCATCAGAATGGAAAAAAAAGAGGATTTATTTCCCCTCTCTAAATATTTCAGAAACATCTGATCTACTGGGTTTTTCCACACACAACCATCTCTAGGGTTCACAGAAAACAGTCTGGAAAAGAGGAAATATCCAATGAGCAGCAGTTACCTGGATGAAAATCTTTGGTTGATATCAGAGGACAAAGGCAACAGTTACTCAAATGAGCACTCATTACTACCAAGGTATGTAGGATATTGTCTCTGAATGTTCAGCACGTCCAACTTGGAAGCAGATGGGCTACAGCAGCAGAAGACCACAGGCCCTTCCTGTCAATTAAGAACAGGAGTCTGAAGTTACAATTCACAAAATTTAACAATAAAAGATATGAAAAACTTTATGACCATTTGTACCAACTGAACAAGGTATAAACACCACAGCCTATATGAGTATTGTTATCCATGTCCATCCTTCGATGATTACTTCCAGCATGTCACAAGGCTTAAATCAGTCACCAGATCTCAGACCAATAGAGAACCTTTGAGATGTGGGATGTATATTTATATTCATTCATTCATTCTCTGTATCAGCACACACAACAAATAATTAAATCTTTGCTGTTTGATAATTACTTAAAATCTCAATGATGAAAAATATTGTATTACGATTTATTTAGTATGGTCCACATTCAGTTCCTCTCTAGGACTAATCACCTTGTCTAGGGCAAGGGTTCTTAACCTTTTTTACACTGGGGCCCAACTTTTCCAGTACAAAACTGTCCAGGGGCCATTCACACATTAAGAATGTTTTGTTTGATCTCACTCTTGGTTTCATTTGTATTTAGTAATTAAACCAAATTCACAACAACTAAAACCTTGTGAAATATCACATGATGAAAAAAATACAATGATTTTCACAAAGACATTTATATATAATTTTTTATGAAACTGCTCACATAACAAGACGCCCAATAGAATCATAATTAATTGAGCAAAACCAGGCCCCCACAAGAACAAATTTAAAATCTCACATTAGGCTTACAAACATAAATATAAGGTCTTAACAGCAAATAAACAAAAGCAAATAAAAAAAAATGCCGGAACTTAAAAAAGATGGAAATTTCATTAATAAAATGATGCAATGATAAAATGTATTTAAAATAAAAGGTTAAAATGAAATAAACTTTCATTAAATAAATTATAAATTTATAATAAAAATATATAAAATAAAAAACATTTAATTAAACTATTTATTAAATAACTTCTTTTAAGAGCTGCCAGACATGACAGATGTGTTCTGCATCTGTAGCCCCAGCGTCCCACTAACCTTTTTATTTTTTATTTGTTTATTTTTCTTTGTTAAAAATAACCGGCTTTTTTAGAGTGTTTATGTTTGGTTGCTAAATGTCAGACTTGACCTAACTAGCAGACACGCCCCCCACGCACCATTTTGGATGTATATAAACAACAAAGACAGGAGGAGCAGAAGTTTAGTTAGTAGTATGTTTAAAAAAAACTCACATATTAACATGCTTGACACTTGATGGTGGTGTCACTTGAGAAACTTATATTTATGATTTATAAGTGTGCTATGTTTTAATTCTTGCTTTTATCTCTGTCCAGCACTTTGATCGAAATAGCCATTAAACATGGGGAGTCATATGAACCATATAAAACTTATAACCAGCTCATCCACTTTTATTGTTTTCCCTTGTTATTATATTTGACCACCCAAAACATGTGATAATTTAAAAAAAAAATCATTTCTGCATCATTTGAGTGGAAGATTGTGGCGTGTTTTTTAACCCATCACGGACAAATTTTACCTAAGTGACTGAAATGCTGCCAAAAACACTGTGGACAGAAAAAGGTTACACTTTTTAAATGAGCTAAAGAAGTTAATAAAGGATGTTTTACCCAGTGGGGTAGCTCTAAATATTACTAAAGTACAGCTCTCAAATAATATATTGCCATAAAAAAACAATAAAAAACATTGATTCTAGATGTGAAATGTCTTAGAAATGATTACAATGACACGAGTAGATTTTACTTGCTTAGTTGCATGCGTTCATGCGATGGGCATGCGAATCTTGGCAGACATGCTGTTCTTGACATAACACCGGTCCCAGACGACTGCACATGTATGGCTGGGATGGCGGAGACATGCACACATGCTGCGGTTATGCTGTTTAAGCTGGAGGCAGTTGGCAGTGTTTTTATTTATATTACGTGGCATGCACATATTTCGTATTTTCTTTTATTGCTATTGTATCTGTTTACTGTTGTGCTGCTACTGTTTTTTCTGACTAAATTTCAATAAAAACTACATATATTAATAGGTAAAACAGTTCATTTGGTTAACAACCATATTTCCTATTCAGTATCTCCACAAGATTTTTAATGTAATCAGTGATGTAGAGTAATTTTCATTATCAAAACTGACACTGGTTATTTATGTGCTTAAGAGAGGCAATGAAGAGTCAAGAAGACAACATAAATGCCATTGACATACTTAATTATTTATGTTTAAGTCATGTACAAAAACATAAAAGACTTGCACATTTTTGCACAAAGAAATATAAAATTAAAACTTCCAAGTGTCTAACTTTACACGTACATCATCATCATGTGTCTCATCCTCTGTGATCAGCTGATCACCTTCTTCTCCAGCCTTATGTGTCTCCTCTCTGGTCTGTAGCTGACCGCTTTCCTCTCCAGCATCAGATGTTCCTCCTCACCCAGTTGCTGACTGCTTTTTTCACCAGCATCAGGTGTCCTTTTCATGGTCTGTAGCTCTCCAGTGTCTGCATCCTGGTGGACTCCATCTCTGCTGCTTGCAGTGTCTCTTTCCTCAGCTGATCCCGTCTTCTTCGTTTGTGGTTGTAACAGATGTGTGTCCCAGATGCAGGGATGGTACCCAGTCCAGTTCAGCCTCCATCATTTCATAAGCTGGTTGACCTGCAGTCACGTGTTTGGTTTATTGAAAAAGCTAGTTAACACTGAATGCTTCCATTACATTTCACAATCTTAACCAGTTAACCATCCCATCAGATCTCTCAGGGCACAAGAGAAAATCTCATGCACTGATATATATTTGTGTTATTATGCATTCTTGTTGTTTACCTGTATAATCATTCACTCTGTGATGTTTTGATATAAGAGGATTAAATAAAATAAACATTGATCTAACACCAACAGATTAACCCATTACTATTTCCCTCCCTCTTTGCCTGTAGTTTACAAGTGAAGTTAGTGAAGTTATAAGGCAGTTTATTTGTATAGTACATTTCATGTACAGGACAATTCAATGTGAATATAGCAACTTTAGAGAGCAAAAAATAGCATATTCATTAACATTACTCAAACAAAAACAACTTGCCTTAATAAACATCACTGAAAACATTTTCATTCTTCAATCTACTAGGACCAATATGCTTTGCCAAGTTCTCCCACTCGTTTAAAGGCCAGACTCAGTGACGCTTTGGCTAGAGCGGCGAGTCTAGAGTGGGAGAAGCTGAATGCAAAAGCCCGAGAACGGAGAGCGAAGGAGACTGTTAAGAGTCTTCTGGAGGATCTGAAAGAAAAGAACCTAATAAATGAGGAGTTGAAAGAAAGACTTCCACTCAGATAAAATAAATTGATAATACCAATTTGAATTTTTTATGTTTACTCTCTTTGTCAGACTTTATGAAGGTAGTATTTTGAGGGAACTTGTTAATTAGTTTGTATTAACTGAATTCCAGATCTTCAGATAGACCTCTTTTCAAAGCAGGGACATGAATACACGAGGGAGCACAGGAGTTTGCCTTTACACTGCACCTGAGAGATTTTCTGCATCTTCCCCTGCCACATCCACATACATTACCATACATTGCAAAGGTGTAGCACAATTTTTTTTTTTTTTTTTTAATACTTAAAACAATTGAGCCCATCATCAACATCCTATGATGTACAACCAACAGGGAACTATTTTAAAGTTTTGAGCTTGCGTGTGCTATTTTTTTCTTTTCTGAAAGTCTTGGAAAAAAATCAATCTTAGAAAAAAATAAAAGAAAGAAAAAGTGCCCAAAATAGGGATCCAAGGGTTGAAGCTCTTAAATAGCTTTTTTTTTTTTTTGTGGCAGCATCACATTGCAAAATGAACTACCCTGGAGTTACAGAGTGCCAGCCATAGACTGTATGGAGCAAGAAGCTGTGCATATTAAATACTTCATCATAACTTTCGCTACAGGCTATCGGCTAGCTGAGTCTTCTTCTGTTTATTGGAGTTTGTTGAACACCCAACACTAAGGGGCGGGAATGGGTCAGTTAGGTGTTCAGGTAGGTGTCCCGCCACCAAGTGGCGGGAATGTAACTGAACTTCTGACCTTATGGTAAAAACATATCTTGTGTTGACATGACGGTTACTACAACAACGGTTTAGTTTAAGTATAACAGTCAAAGTGCCTTGACTATTAAAGCTTGCAAATCTATTCTAGTAGACTCACATAATAAATTCATAAACTTGTCAATGAGCATGAAATGGACACTTGAAGACTTATAACGGCTTTCACTGGTCTCTACAGCTTTAGTAAATTATTTTTTAATCAAACCTAGTTTCTTCATAGTTTGAAGAAATATCATTTTAGAGTACAAAAATATCAAATGTCTTGAGCTAAGAGTGAGTAAAAAAGCAGACATATCAAACCAATTGGTGTCACAGAGTCATAGGGTGTTGGATTTCGTGGGAGTACAGAAGTCATCCGACCACTAGGATGTAGATTTGAGAGCCATCCAGTGGTCTAAGAGTTGCATTATATGACAGGAATCCTGAACTGTTATTCTTTCATTTCAAAATAGACAAAATGACTCAGTGAAAAGTGAAGAATTAGGTCAAAAATTGTAAGATATAAATTTAAAATAAATATAAGATAGAATAAAATATATTTAGACTTTCAATTTTTCCTTTTTATTTTTTTATGGTACTTTGCTTATCAGTAGTCATTGTTACAAAGCAGATCTGATTTGTAGAGGAAAATGTGGTCACAATGTTTACTTAGTTTGCATCCTGATGCCCTAATTATGTGGATTATAAGACACTTCCTGAACACTGAAAGTCAGACCTGCAAACTAATTCATGTCAATTTTTGCACCTTCTCCCTTTTATTTGTTTTAGATAAAAATATATAGAGAAAGAGTTTGCAGACTTATAATAAGGAGCAAATAAACTTTTAACACACACTGCAGACACAGATAAGAAGCTAAGACTGCAAATTGTAATTTCCTGTTACAGGATGTGTTCTTATATATCATGCTTGTGGATCTGCCAAAACGGAAGAATAAAAATCAGTGATGTGGTATTAGAAGACATGTGGTGAAAGGGTAAACATGAGATGTCGCAAATCAGTTACAGAGCTGCTGAGCTAAGCTCATGTTTGAACTGGAACTTTTATCACTCGCAGATCCGTTCTGGCATCTCCCGACGCTGATCAAGCAATTTCGAAGAAGAGCACAAACAATCGCTGCAACCCTCAAGAAAGAAAGTCCACCTCTACAGGTCAATCAATGTGGAGTCACAAGACAGAGTCAGGGAACTTTTTTAAAACTATCCATTTTCAGTGATAAAAATATCAACATGAACACTTTCCATTCTTTTACAAATTGCTGGTCTTTACATCCATTCTGGGGAATTTGCACATGCAACTATTCTGGAAATGTAAAACACCCTGCAGCTTCAAAAGAGTAAAATAACTGTGGGTTTATGTTTACACGTGCTTCAGGATATTCTTGAGTCTGCATGTACCACGTTTTTTGGTTCAATTTAATTTAAAAAATGTGTTTAATTTTGTATATACATTAAAAAAAACAGGACGCTGATTGCATGATTAAACCTGTATTCATTTGGTTATGCATTTTGCAGGATCTTCTCAAGCCGTTGCTGGAATAGGTTTATGAACATTCCCATTCCTTGATTAATAATAGGAAGTGATGATGCTCTGACATTGCATTAGTCAGAAAGGAACATTGAATTGAATTGTATGTGAGCTGCTGCTGACTTTTAATCTTCTTATCAGCATATTTGGATTAAAGTCTTAATTACTGAATTCCTTGATTTGTGCAGTTTTTGTATGACATCCATTGTGCGTAGCCATCAGTCATAGAGGAGATGCTTTATGAATTTTATCAATTTTTCACTGAGTGACCTCTGCCACAGCTGGTAATGAAGCAAAAAAAAAAGATCAAAGTGGAGTTAAAGAGGAGAAACTGTCATCTGTGGTGTCTGATTAACTTATAAAACCTTTAAAAGTTGCAATCAGTGATTGATTTTATTTTTAAATCCCTCTGAATTTTCTCTAAAATGTAAACATTGTGAAACAAATTCCAGTTTAGTTTACTGGTATATTTGTTTTTAACTAGATTTTAGTAGTTTTGGTCAAGAGGTCAAAATCAACTAAATAAATGTATACAGTTAAAACAGTGCAAACCACCCATATGATCATCTAAAAAGCTATTTTCATTGTTATGACTGTGGTTGTTATAATAAAGGTAATTGCAACAGACACATCCTTTAATATGTATATCATAACTGCTTTTAGAGTTTACTCAGTGATGCAGTAGTTTTCAACATGTCATAATGACAACTCATATTCACAAATACATGTTAAGGTGATGTAGCTAGGTATAGCTGTAAGAAAGATGTCATCATGTATAGACAAATATTTATATTATACATTATTTCCGTCATAGTCCATAAAGATTAAAGTAGATTAATAGACTCAGCTGAGCAAGTTGTAATAAATTAGCCCAAACATTTCTGTTGTTTATTCCTATTTTTAACATTATTTACATTTGTTCGTGTAGATTTAGAATAACAAGGTTAATTTTATGTCACTATTTTTCTTTTTTTTAATCTGATCGGTGACTCTGGCCCTTTAAGAGAGTCTTGGATCCATGAATGAAACGCAGCCATTCATAAAAACAACAAGAGATGGACGTCAGAGTAGTCTGGAAATCGATTGGTTCTTACTTTGACTGACGTTGTCTTCTAGCCAATGAGAAGGCCGCACACTGGTCCGTTTAGCTCTTGCTCTCGGAGAGCTTTTCATTGACAAAAATCCACAGCCGTGCGTTTATTCGAGGAGCTGCAGGGGATGTAGGGGAGGAACTCTGCGTCGACTTGTTTTATTCACCGTATCAAGGAATTTTGCTTCGCAGGGTAAGTTCTGCACTGTTATGCTATATTTTCAACTAAAGCGATCAGTATACGCTTGGTTGGCTAACAAAAAGCAAACCTCAGCGTCGTGGTTTGCTTCTGGCTGCGAAGGGGGGAGCAGATGGGGGGGCTTAGAGGCGAACGCCATTTTCTGATAATCAAACATCGCGTCCATTTCCGCGCATCTGTCAACCTTGCAAGGCGATGTTTCAGTTTGCAGCAGCTTTATTTTTTAAACTCTGTTAACTTGGTGAATATTTCTCTGCTCTCTGTGGCATATTTCTTAATGGTGAGCTGAGCCCCCCTTTTTTTCCCCTCCTCCTCCTCCTGCGAGGATCAAGTTTCACTTCATTGAGAAAAACAAGGAGGTCCCACAAGCAGCGCTTTTCTTTACTGCGCGTCACGCCAAACTCAATTTTAAAAACTATAGATTTAATGTTCGGCTTTTAGTTAACCTATTGGAAAAGTATAAAGTCATTTACATTGGTTTTAAAAGTAAGTGGCGTTGTTACGGCCAATAAATAAAACGTAAATAAATCCTTTTTTGTTAATAACACAAGTCTTCAAATTGCATTGCTGAGAGGCTTAGGCACTGAAGACTACTAAAGAAATGAAGACACTTTAGTAGAATCTAGTTTAACTGTAACTTTAGTGTTGGCCTAACATGGGTTCACTCCAAAATGATAAAAAGATATGGCTTCACAAAGTTTAAACTAAGGATGTTATAGAAAGCCTTATTGATTAGTGTCCTTCAAAATTAATATACAAAATAATAATATTCAAATATGCAAACTTTACTCAGCTTGCATACTTCAAATGAATTGTTTGATATTAGAAATCCACTCATCAGTGGTTTGATCTTTTGTCTTTGGCCACTGGTGGAGAGCAACACTGTGCAGTCAAAAGAAAAGACGTCACATTTTATTGCTTTTTTGTTTATCACCCACTCAAGCGTCTCTAAACAGCAATTCCTGCTGACGCTCATAAGTCACATCACCTACTGCAGGTGGCAAAACACTTGCATTGTCATCAGGACTGTTACAGCCACCGTAAAACCTCCTGTGAGGTCATGGAGTTTAGAAAATCAAGACCCATGGAAGGAATGATTGTTCACAACATTTCCCTAATTTATCCCATGTTCTTTTCGTCCAGGGTAAAAAAAAAAAAAGTGCTGCAGCATGGATGGGTTTTATGACCAGCAGGTTCCTTTTGTGGTGCCTGAAAGGGTGAGTTTGAAATGTGCTGATTAAATTTAATTATTGTTTTCTTTACAAACAGGGCGAGAAATTGATTGGTTACAATCATACTGAGTTATTTATTTTTTATTTTTTTTTGCACCTGTTATGGTAGAAATGTCATACAGAGGTGGCAGAGAGATGTCACAGCGACAGACGGAGGAAGTTTTTGGACACAGAACTGGATCAGGACACAGAAGGTACAGTATAAAAGCTCAAAGTTTCATTGTGTCTCGGTGTGCTATTTAAGCTGTTTCATATTTCAGTGCGCACAAGGACATATAATGATAAAAGACAAGGAAGAAGACTTACAGTTACTGTTTGGAAAACCAAAGCTCTGTATCACAGAATTTATTTAACTGTCTTGCAGAGCTTTTTCAAGATCTGAGCCAGCTCCAAGAAATCTGGATCGCAGAAGGTGAGATGGGCAAGCATGGTTAAAAATGCCAACATGTAAAAAGCTATAAAACATCAAACATTTAAGGCTGAATATTTAACATGACATGGCTCAACATCCTTTCTTCTCCCCTCTGACAGCTCAGGTTCCTGATGACGAGCAGTTTGTCCCAGATTTCCAGTCCAATAACTGTGAGTGACTGCTTCTTCTCCCATATTTATAGATTGCATCCAAAGTGCTAAAATAAGATGGGAATATTTTGTAGATTCATACACACTGCTTAATAATGCATTGTGATAAAAATATTCTCTCATCATGGCAAACATAAGAGCTGTCACTCATGTCAACACCCACACTGCAAATGGATTTATGCAAAGCTAAAAGACCGATCTGGCTCATTTTCTTTAGAAAACCAGCTAGCTTTATAGAAAATGAGAGTTTAAAAAAAGTCAAAATACTCATTGAAGATGCTAAATTACTCCAATGAGATGTGAATACAGTAAAAAGGGATTTATTATTTATAGGAATTTAATACAAAGACATAAAAAATACTAATACAAGAAATAAATAAATGATTATAACAAGAAAGAAGAGACAAAACAGTTATCCTTACTACAAACACAAGTATAAAGACTTTATTGTGAACAAAAAAGTAATACATCTCACAAAAAAGCTATTTTCTAACTTTAAAAATATGAATTTTGCGTGTTAAATGCTCATTTTTGGGGGGTTTAAAATGGAATACAAAAACACCAAAATATAATCAGCTCAAAGACATTGAGCAAATTAATTGATTGTCCAAAATGTTGACACATGATGACCAAAGGGGTGAAAGTTATTCTTATTATTTTAATAAGAGCCATATTGTACATTGATGAACATGAGTGGAAAAAAAATGTAAATTTGTGCCGAGTTAGCATTACTGCTAGCTTTTGTCTGTAGTCCTTTAGCAGGTCACAAATAAACCTCAACAGTTCATATCTAATAAAATGCAGACATAAAAAGTAAAGTGTAAACCTGTTGTAAATATTGTGTAAAGTGTAGTTTTTAGAGTGTAGTTTTAAAAATACAATATAAAACAAATATAATTAAATTAAAACACAGTTATAATTCAATCACATAGAATAAGTACACGCATGTAAACATACATATGTAAACATGTCCCGTAAATAACAAAATATAAAAGAGCTTACTCTGGTAGATCAATAATGAGCCCATGGATAAACCCAGCTGACTTGTCAGAAGCTGCTCTCCATTATCACACCCGTGTTTACAGTGATCACACTGGCTGCTGTTCCATCATATGACCCTGAAATCAACACATATCGCTTTTCCAAATAAGTGATAATAGTCACCTGGAGAGGAAATGGGAGCTATAAAATGATTCAATCGCCCGTGCGTTTACGTTTTAAATAGATTCCACAGATAAGCTATGACATGAAATGGTACATGCAGTCCTGCAGCCAAACACGTATTTATTGCTGGTATCGGGGCTGCTGCTTTGCCATAACAACTCCGAGCCCAGACCATAAAGCTGGCAGTGAAGGTGTCACAGATGGAAACATTAGTGGTGCTCTTTCCTGGAACGGTGATATGTCAGTTCAGATAGGAGTTTTTTTTTTTATTATTATTATTTGTCTACACAACTGCAAAGAGACAAGGACCCAATGAAAGCAACGATGTTAAAAGAATGCTTGTATTGAATACACAACTTCATTAAGCTGGATGTTACTGGATGAAAGTGTCTGATCTGTCGTGTTTTTGGTAATATGTTCAAACCTGAGCAAACAAAGGTAACTTTTTAGTACCGGATACTGGGTAATTGGTCTAAATGTTGTGCATTTGTAACAGTCGAACATAAAAATTAACCTTTAAAAAAACGTATAAAAATTAAGATGTAAAATTAAGTGTTTGTATGATTAAGTTTTAAATCAAATAGAAAAAGTTGTGCATTAAATTGTCAATTTTGGAAGTATAACATGAAACTGCAGCATTTAACTTAAAGCTTGTTGAGCTGATATTTTGTGAAATAAAAATTTAGGTTGTATACCATACCAAATAAGTAGAATAAGAGGAAAATTGCATAATTAGACACATTTCATTGTTTAATTGGGGCATAGATCCATAAATGTTTCTTGTTTTGAGGGAAAATTGAATATTCTGGCTGTACAGGTTTAAAAGAAAAGGTTTACATGACAAGTATGATGTGTCATTTTTAGGTACCAAGTTAATTCTTTTAATAGTGTTTAATATTTATGTCTGCAGTGATGTTTCCTGGACCACCTGTCTGCAAAGTGAAGCGAGAATCCAGTCCATCCAAAGACCTGTCTCCCTGCAGAACGCCTCAGACTGACATGTGCCTTTACAGCTACAGGTACCAGATAAATGTTTTAAGCCAAGCAATATGATAATGTTAGCTCTGATACAGCGATGGGTGACCATTAAATCACCACTTCATCATGTTATTTTGTCTCTTCAGTGCCTGTGACCACAAGCCTGGTCCAACTCCAGCCTCCACACCTGCGACACAATGTGGCTCCATCCACCCTGCTGGGCCTCCACCCTTACAGAGGCAGCTACATCCTCCCCCTCTCCAGCTGGCCAGTAACTGCTCCCCAAGCCATGCTTCAGCCCCTAGCCCCTCCCACCGACACAACCTTCCACAGGCGGACCAAAATCGGTTTGCTCTGCCGCATCCTGCCATCGGCTGCTCCGGAGCAACTTTCAACACAGAACAAAGGTGAGTTCTGGTTATGACTTAAATAATTAAAAAAAAACAAACAAACAATCAAGGCAGTCCTCAGAGCGATCCCTTTTCCCTCCACACGGCAGGTTCCAGCGGCAGCTGTCGGATCCCTGCTTGCCATTTCTGCCTCCAGAGAAAACCCCAAACGCACCGTACCACCCCGCAGCCTGCGACAGCCGGCCACTGTACCAGCGCCATCTCTCGGAGCCTCTTGTCCCCCACACTGCCCGAGGTTTCAAACAGGAGTTAGTGGACCCTCGATATCCAGATCCGGGGTCTGCTGGTCCAAGTTTGGCTCAGCCCCATTCCACCTTCAGCCATGTCATGATCAAACAAGAGCCAAGAGACTTTGGCTTTGACCCAGGTGTGTGGATTATACTTTGAGTCATAATAGAGTTGTAGTTGAGGTGACTTGTTTTAAAAAGAGTAAGAAAACTCTGAGGGAGGCATAACTGGTGCGTTTGTCTTTTAGAGGTTCAAACATGCCAGTCGTCATATGGGAAGAATTCACCTTTGTTTCCAAAACGCGGTCATGGTGAGTTCAATTACTGCAACTAAAGAGAGCGTTGCTGTGAAGTGAATAAATTAAATAATCAATTGAATAAAATTTAAATACAATGAATTAATTGAATTTGATCAATAAAAAACAGTGAAATTAAATTAAAACAAAAGAAAATTAAATTAAAATTTAACTTGTTAAAAGAATAAAAGGGAATTCAAATAAAAAAATGTAATCAAATTTAAAATGAAATAAAACAAAGATTGAAAAACAGAAAATGAAAGTAAAATAAAAGAAAGCTTTGCTGTCATCTGATTTGATATTTTCATTTTTGCCCTACAGGATTTGCTTTTGACAGAGACCCTCTTTTGTACTTTGATGACACTTGTGTTGTACCAGAAAGAATGGAAGGTAAGACGCTGATATCCACCACTGAATATGAGCTGGTGACAGTCAATGAGAAGAAGACCCATATGTGACGGTGTGGCTCTGTAAGCAGGTAAAGTGAAGCAGGAGGGGTTGCCGTACCAGCGCCGCGGCTCCTTGCAGCTCTGGCAGTTCCTGCTCACGCTGCTGGACAACCCAGCTAACGGACACCTGATCGTATGGACAGGACGCAACATGGAGTTCAAGCTGATCGATCCCGAAGAGGTGGGACTTAAAAAAACAAAAAAAACTTTTCTTTTATTTTGAAATATTCTTTAGTAAATGATGTGACACACAGGCAGGATGTGTGATGGAACATGTGCTGTGTCCAGGTGGCTCGTCTGTGGGGGATCCAGAAAAATCGACCAGCCATGAACTACGACAAGCTGAGCCGCTCACTGCGGTACTACTATGAAAAGGGCATCATGCAAAAGGTAAAGCAGAGTTTCAGATTATTTATAAAGTATTGCTGGGATTTGTATCACCTCTGACTGCTTCCTCCCATAGGTGGCTGGGGAAAGGTATGTCTACAAATTTGTCTGCAACCCCGACGCACTTTTCTCCATGGCATTCCCAGAGAACCAGAGGCCTAGTCTGAAGGCCGATCTGGAGGCCAGCCACTTCCCCAGCGAGGAGGAAGGCCTCCCCCTGCCCAGCTATGAAGAGGAGGGGCCATATCTGGTTGAAGGAGCTGAGCAGTGCATCCAGGGATTGGCTTTCCCTGACAGCTACCCATACTAGACCCCGCAGCCTGGCAGCTGGAAGAAAAATAACTGAGATGCATCATCTGTCTCAAAACAGAAGAATTTTGTTTGTAGAACTTTGACTCAGCCAGAGGCTAAAAATCAGCGACTCTCTAAGACTGTTAAACTTTCTCTGTCTGAGAAAATGCAATTCTTAGTCCAAAACCTACGATGGGTTGATGGTCCAACAAACAGGTGTCAAAGATCAACTTTAAATATTCACGAGGAAGTTGCAGTTTTAGAAGAAAAAGCTTCAAGATTTAATGTAAACTTGTGCAAACAGCAGAGAAAATCTAGTCAGTATTTGGGGAAAATCATTACTCTTATATAGAGAACATTATTCAGTATATTACTAGTTTTTAAATGTAACTGTACAAAAATATTAAACACTTCTAATTATGAGATGTTTCATAATGTATTAAAAGTAGTAAAATGATAAAAATACCTGTGTGCAGGTATTAAAAAAAGAATACAAAAATATTTGGCTTTACTCAAACAATTTCTATGAAAATAATTCGGCTTCTTCTTTTAAAATTGCAATAATACTCATTTATATTGATTAGGGCCATCATATCTCTGGAACTGTTGAACTTCAGCTGGGAAATGTTCAGCTTTCTTTGGACAGTTTAAACTGGTCTTTGTGGTCTTTCCAGTATTTTGTAGCATGGTGTTGCTGTAGTCCTCCCATTTGTCAACTCTGGGATCTGTTTTGTAACCAAAAAGTATCTCAAAGCCATGACACTCCTTTTACTAATTTACTTATGGTAGTTTTTGGAGTAAAACTTGGACTGCTTCAAAGGGACTCCCTTGTGTTTTCCAGACCTTATATTCCTAAAATATTCATGATGAAATGTCTTTTGTGAACTCTTTTTTTTTCTTGGTTATAAAGCTAATATTTTTGCCATTATATGGACTTGTACTTTTTTCCTATAACAGTTTATGACAAAGGTACTGCTTCTATTTTTTATTCTGCAATACTGCCACTCAGATGCTAACAGCAAGCATGGACTATCTTCCAAATTGTTCACCAGTTAATGTTCCGATCCAGTTTTCTGTGTTTTGTATAGCTGGTTTGCTTCAGTGTGTAGAGAAAGTATATAATTATATATGGATATATTTTTGCTAAAGGCTGTGTGCTTGTTAATGTGTTGCATCAATTCCCCAAGGATGCATGACGCTCCTGAGTCCTGCAGATAGAAGATGGATGTAATGTTATATTTTACTATATGATCACATGGTTGATACTGACACTGGTGTGACTTCTACCCTCAGATACTGTATGTGTGCCTTCTGTTGATCTTTACTGATACAATAAACTATTTTACTCTTTTCTTTTGCTTGCAGATCACTACAAATTGTTTGGCTCATAACCCCTTTACCTCTCCAGCACACACCGTGCCCACCACAGTGGGAAAAGTAGCCCTTTTCAGTCTTCATTTTTGGTTCTGGACCTCAAAATGAATTTAGTCTTAAGTTTCAACCCCTTTTCCTCCAGATTACAAAGCAGCATCTTGACAGCCTGAGCTACTCAATCAGACATGCTTTGGTGTTTTCTCTTTGTTGTGATTGCTGGCCTTCAAAAGTTACAATAAGCTCATTTTATTTAGTCTAATTCTTCATGTTCCATACACCCACAAGGAACTGATGCCTGTAAGTCCAACTAACAGCCTAACACCTAGAGCTGCTTTTCTAGACAGCAGCTTTACACACTTTTCATGCATTTTTAAATATTGGACCGGAATCAGTTTAATTTTAAAAATGCACTTTTTTGCTCTGCCATGATAATCAAACCAAACTTTCTTTGTAGATAAATAAATTGAAATAGCATAATCTAATACTTATGCTATACTCATCAAAAGTTAATAAACCGTTTCATACCCTCAGTACCACAGATATCTCTGTATTTGTGAGCTTTTACACTTCTCTGTTCGAGCTGCAGAGGGCACTGCTGCTCAGTCTGTCTAGAAAAAGCTCTGAATACTCATCCATAAGTAGGTACCTATAAGTTAATTCAGCTTATTTCTAATGGTGTTAATTTCAGGCAATATTTCACTGGCAAAAAAAGAAAGAGTATGGTCATTCACTACCTAAGAATGCAAAGTAGTATACTGTTACCTAATTTCTGTAGAAAATGCTTTGTTTAGGCATCATATGTCATCTGCCATTTTAATAGGTACACCTTGCTGTTACCAGGCTGGACCCATTTTTGCCTTCAAAACTATCTTAATTCTCAACGGTATATATTTAACAAGATGTTAGAAACCTTCCTCAGAGGTTTTACTCCATATGACATGACAGCATCACACAGTTGCTGCAGGTTTGTCGGCTGCATCCATGGTGAGAATCTCTCGTTCCACCACATCCCAAAGCTGCTCTACTGCAGTGGTTCCCAGCCTTTTTTCCTCTGGGACCCTCTTCATGCATATACTAAAATGCCATGGACCCCCTGCTCCACCCTGTGCCGGAACCATGCTGGTTTTAGGCTTTCAAAAGTGAGTTTCTCACCGTATATAATGTATTCTGGCTGAGTCCTATCCTTTGATAAAGCCAAAGTTAAATGAACAACATGCAGCCTTACTTTTATTCCTTAAAATTGGGACAATGTAAGCTGAAATGTAAGCAGACAAAAATGGCTGTAAACAGAAGTAATGGGACAGCCTTCTTTACAAGATGGCGCACCGTCTCAGCATGCAACCCGGCGTGATGCTGCCACATCAATGCTACGCATCACTGCAGCGAAATTAAAGGGAATCTTTAGAAAATCTTAGAAATCTTGAATCACAGTAAAACAAAACAACGCATACAACTTTAGAACGACTTGTTTATTTGGAATAGAAACATTTGAAGTCACTTGTAGCTTTGCCTGAAACACAATCACCTCCAATTCCATGTATTTTTTCCTCCTTTCAGTCCTTTTTTTTTTTTTTTTTAAATAAATTAAAATGCTAAATTTTGCATGCAATACCGCATTAGCCGCATAAGTATTCATCTTCCACAAAAAAGAAAGATCAACACAAAAATCCCTCAGAAGTTCAGATGAAGCTGCTTGGAAAAGGGTGGTTGGAGAAGCCATAGCATGAAGCGATGTACACAGTTTGCGGTTGCATAGTACAGTACATGAAGTTCCTCATTTTAAAACAGCATGCCGTTTTTTGTATTGCACGTTACTGAAACTTTGTATTCTGAATCTTAACGTTGTCCCAAATGTCCCACATGGGTCTTGGTTACATCTCAGCACATGTACACAGCAAATAGCATCTCTCAGAGACATTATGTACATTTATTTGTTATAAAAATAATCGCCAGCAAATATTCATCTATTACTTTTCTACTGGAATAAATGTTTGCTCTTTTTTTTTTTTTTTTAATATCATCATTTTTTTTCTTAATTTACATTTTACCAAAGAAAATCCTCCCTATATGTTCAGTAATTTGTTACCTCAAGATTTAATCAGTAAAAATTCTTTTTCTTAGACAAAGTATGGCCACAGATAAAAGCAAAGCAAATGAAGTAAAGCAAAGCTTGGACTGATAGTTTTTTTTGTTTGTTTGTTTGTTTTTTGTTGGGATGTTATTTTGCTCTGGTCCATTCTATTAGTGAACATCAGCAAATATTTCTCATGACTTCTAGAGAGATGACAGGGGCGCTGGCCTGGAAATCCCTTCTGATTGTCTCAAGCAGCCTGGCTCAACATTGGTTGGTGTGATTTTCGATTGGTAAATGGCTCCCTGTCTGACCAACCAATGGAATTTGGATGCTATGGGGGCACGATGAGACAGCTGCTATCAACAGTATCATTGTTTTCATTCGGAGTTTCCAACAGTGTACAACAAATACATAAAAAGGAAAAAAAAATTGCCCTAAATTCACTTTTTGTGCTATACATGCGTTCCAAAATTGTTTTTTCCAGATCTATAAAAGTGATCCGTTACATATCATTTTGGACTTGTAAATATTTGCATTGATTGCTGCTTAAAATCAGGGAAAATTCAAGCATTTTGTCAGGTCAAGCTTCAGGATGTAAGGGAAGGAAAAGAAGGAGGAGTGGGGCATTCAGCCATCTAAACCTCTTATGAAAGTTTATCTAACTTGGGCTGGCAAATTAGCAGGACTTAAAACTGTGTCAGGCTGAAAAATTCTGAGACAGTCAAATATCTCTTATATAGGACATAATTATGTCATCTTTGTGAAGATTAAATCAGGACCTCTTTTATTTTTTTAACTAGAGAGATATTAAAAGATAACCCCTTTTTTACAAAGCTACTCCAGACCATCTAAAGTAGATTTTATCAATATTAAAAGCCTAAATTTGGGAAATCAGTATTCTATGAGCATTTTAAAGGTACAAACACTCAAATAAAATATGGATTTTTGGTAAAAATGTTGTCATTAAGTAGTGTAATTATTCTTTTTTGATAATTAATTCAGTTTGAAGGCTAACTTAGTCCCTGAATTACTTATTTTTTCCTAACTCTGCAACAATAATGTCATGGTGAACTGAGCTCATTTGAACTGTTTTTACATGCTTTATTCACAACGTGTGCAGCCGCTACACCACAGCTGGACAAACCTGAACTTCATTTTAAACCAATGAATTTACGCTTCATATGACATTAGAACGTGAAATTTCCTGACTTGTTAGTTTACATCTTCTAAGGGAGGGTGCTTCTCAGGTCAGATTTAGGTTATTTTTCATTTTCAGCCTTTACACAGCTGATAAACAAACGGATGAGAGAGACATGGCTGCCTCTAGGTTTGTTATGTTGTCTGGTCAGCTTTTTTTTACAGCTCCCTGAAAGCAGCAGCTACTACTTATCTTTCCTTCTTGTTTGAAGAAGTTTCTGATTATTTAAACTGTATTAGTCTTGAAAACACTTTGTATAGATCTGATAAAAAAGATTTTACCTTTTTAATTAGTCTGAATGTCTTAGCATGCTAAAAGACAGTTTCATACAGTACATGTGTCATCACTTATTTACCTTGAAAACACATTTAATTTGCAGCTCGTCTGCTGTGAGAAGGGGGACAAAACTTAGCCAGTTACCGGTTTGAGTGACTTTTTAAGTGATTTCTAAAGATTTAAACCACTTAAAGTGCACTTTCATCATCACATTTTTAAATTCTTACTAAATAAATACGTGTTAGCTGAGTTAATAGTAACTATACAATCAATTTAAATCTGAACCGATTTCAAACTCTCAGTATTTGGTCCTCTTCAGTTATTTGTATTGCCAATAAAGATTAGCCTCATCTTGCCTGTTGTCAAGATATCTTGTCAGACGGGTGGTCGTGAGGCCTCAGGTTTGTCCGTCACCCTTTCAGGTGATTTGCAACAAAATGTTTCTGTGGCAAACAGACAGACGACTAATTAAAGATAAACTCAGCAAAACATGTCTGAATTAGAAAATAGACAAATCCTTTAAAGAAATTCAACAATTACGTCATAATAACTGGATGACAGATGATCTTAAAACAATAAGATATGTACAGTAAATTATAAAAAGACTTTCAACATCATCAGCAACTGCAGCAGCTTCCTATTTTCATACAAAGCACCACAAGGTTCGGTAAACTCGGGCTGTATACGATGTTTTAGTGCACTTACTATACAACATAACCATGAACTCATAGAAACTCATAAGTAAGGTGGCTCAACTTCTACATCATGCAGTGTCATCTGATCAAACATGTACTGATTTCTAATACAACACCTGAAACCTCTGAGGTCGGGAAATATCATTCATCTGCAGTTTGGGATATTATTTTCTATTGTTTTCTTTTTAAAAATATTTTTTTTTTAGTTTGTTTTGCTTTTTTTTCTTATTATTTTAAGAGGTGCCCCACATTTCTACAAACATCAAGTTGAGTACAGCGGGGTTCTACTTTATGTTTGAAGGGAGCATGCTCTGCAGTCAGGACAACATGCCAGCTACACAGATGAACGTGATGCAACCAATCCTGTCATGTCGCATTCTTACCATTTTAATCCTCTAAAACCACCTCATAAATTTCGACAATGATTAACCAAAGGCATGATATTCTGGCAATCAACATCGGTATCTTTGAGAAACATCTACATGACTTTGATTTCAATGCAAATAAATACAAAACAACTTGGAGATGCTCTTTTACATCTATCAAACATACAAGCAAAACAAAACAACGGCTCCCAATCTGGTTATTTTACCGTAGATGTGGCAAAAATATCAGAACATCCCACTCTGACTGGCTGGTTTTAAACCAGCTGTCGAATCAGAAACATCAAACGCATCTCAAGTAATATTTTGCTATCGACAGACTCACAAGCAGTATTGCCTTCCCAAACAGTGTAGCTCAGATCTGATTCCAGCACCTATGAACATGAGGCTCTTCACTCGAATGAGATGCTAAAGCTATGCTACAGAAAAGCTGGCCTTGCTCAAAGTGACTTTCAAAACAGCAAAATAGTTTGGCAATGTGAAGCACCAGTTTTCAAAACTATCTGAAAACCAACCCAAAAACCCTACCGTGACCTGCTGATTCACAACTGGGTGATTTAGAAAAAATTGGACCTCTTTGCCTACACCTCATCACAGACACTCCAGTATGCTAAGTACAAAATATCACTTAAGTGGATGCGGAGCTTGGTCATCTATCAGCATGCAATAAGCTAAATGGTGAGAGGATTTATACACGGCCCAGGGTAGGGGCAGCAGCCTTCAGCAGTCTGTGTACAGCAGACTTCCCTCTGACCTGGTGCGATGCTCCAGGCACACAGAAGCTTGTACATCATCACCAACTGACCATTTTCCATAATTAGCTTGTTGACAGAGGCAACAAGCACAATTTGTGCTGCACATCTGCTGAGTATTGTGTTAGTACAATCCCAGAAGGTCCCAGAAACATACTTTAAAGTAATTAATTTTATAGTATTAGTTTATGTTGGCATCCTGAATCTCCTGACTCCTCATGCTGTCAGGAGTTGCCCTGACAGCTTGCTTAAAAAGAAATACCTGAAGATTATTCTGTTTGACTTCAAATAGAAAAATAGCCAGGTAGACTAAGAAAAAAAAAAGAAAAAAAGATACAATTTGGGACCATCTCGGCTCTTATGCAGCGTTTATTTTCAGTGGAATCTGGGTCATTAGGCCCTGGTGGTGATTGGAGTGGGCTCAGAGCCGGTGCCGGGAGTCATGGCTGTAGCTGCCCGGTGAACTACGATTGCGATGTGGCTTGTATGCATCCTGATAGGGGTCCTGGTAGTCCTGATAGGGGTCCTGCTGTTCCCGGCTATGCTGCGAGCCTGAGGACATGCGGTTGCGTCCCTTATGTGCTCGATCGTTGTGGTAATTTTCATCTGTTGTCATCAGGTTGCGTCGCTCGTTAGGGGTTGAATGGTCTCCTGTGTGGTTGCTCTGTCGCATTCTTTGGCTCTGCTAAAGAACACAGAGGACGTGGGTAAGGAACAGCAGCACAAGCGGAGTAGACATCAAAACCAAAATCCTTTCCCATAAAGTAGCCTGGGATAAGTGGATATATATACCTGCAGACCAGAGATGCTGGTGGGGTATGGGGTGAGCGTGGTGGGGCCCAGATTACGTCCCAGCAGAGGATTTAGAGGCGTCGCCATCGAGGTATGGGTTGCTTTCCAGTAGGCCTCGAGGTATTCAGCGAGGTGCTCACACGCATCTTCCAGCTGGTTCTCATCCAAAATGATGTCAAACATTTCCTGTTAGCAGCAGATAACAACAAGGACAGAAATTAAGTCCTTTTCGACATGAAGGCAAAAACATCTTTGGCTTTCATTTTTCTAAGTGCAAAAATCTATTTGTGATACATTTCTGGAGATAAAAAAAAAAGAATAAAAAATTTTGCCTTTGAGTATGCCACTTACTGGTGGACACTGGGCTAATTTGTCCGCTGCCACAAGTTGAACATTCAGGTGTTTGCTCTGGGACTTTCCTCTAGACTTGACTAACCTCTGCAGAACCTGGATGGCAGAGAGAGACATCACACAACCTTTGAACACAAACACAGACACTGTGGTTCATAGTGGATAAATAAGTTTTCCTGCAAAGATCTTACAACATTGTCAAACGTCTGTCAGAATAAATTATGTCCATCATAATAGCATCACATGTTTTTGTAGAATAGAGACATTTTCACATCAAAACAAACAACTAAATGCTGTTGTGTTGCAGTCTGGTCTCACTGGTTCAACCAGTAAGAGTTTCACTCCTGTCTGAACATTTGTTGTTGGTATTTAGAAGTTTAAACAAACTTTTATGCCTGCAAATAGAAATAACATTCATTCATTCCTCCTTCCTGTTTTATCTAAACAGCTGTTTTGCATGCTATAGGAGAGTGTAGTGTAAAAATGTGTTCAAGCGTCACCTGACTAGCATGTGACCATTCTAAAGAAATGAGCGGTTTCAGTTGAGGAAGGCAAAACTGTGAAATATTGTGCAAACATTCATCCACCCTCTGTGCAACAGATGTACTTTTTCATGCAAACGTGATAGGGTGCAGGCTAATCGGTGCAGATTTAAAGCCAAACTTGATTTCAGATGTTAAATCATAAATCCTTGTATGTTTAGAGACTTTAAAGTCCAGCACTTCATGCTAGCTGTGGAGTTGTGATGTGCTGCTTGAATCTTGGGGGCAAAATATCAACCGGTTACCTTTCAAAATATTTAGGTGCTGTTTCCGTTTCTTTTGGATTTTAGCTGTGGAAATCATATTACATTATTCAGGCTTTGTCCATGACACTCATAAAACAGAGTTTAAACTCATCCTGCTGCAGAGAAATGTTCTCCAAACATGTAGTACCTTTGGCGAGGAGACTTTAACATGGACAATGATGGGGGCCAGCGAGGTCTTGAGGAGCTGGGCTGGGTGGTTGATGGTGTCGGCGTCCAGTACCACCAGCTGAAGGGAGCGAGCTAGCTCAAAGATCCTTTCAATCTCACTTTGTACCTCAGCTGTGGTGACAAAATGTAATTGCAATAAAGAGCAGCACTTTTAAGCAATAATATACATTAGAAAATCAGCTCTAGCACATACAAAACCTCTGTAAGTTTTGGTGGTAACTGTGCAGTTTTCTCACCTAAGCTGGAGCGAGTGTTGGACCTTTCAATAATAGCCCGCTTACTGGGGTTGTTGAGGACCGACCTCTTGGCCAATGATATATCTGCTGTGACTCGTGTTATAGTTATCCTGAAAAAAGAGGCATATTGCTGAACAAGAAAACAAAATTGCTCAAATGTTTGCTTTAAGACGCTCTTTGGACAAAAAAAAACATTCAACATTGATGACCTCCACCAAGGCTATGAGCTTTGTTCAGTTTGCTTGTTGGTTAGAAAGATTAGTTAAGTTATGTGTGGATTTACATAAAGGTTTTTTACCAGACATGGTGAACAATGATCTGCTTTTGATCCCGATGTGGCTTCATTTCATTAAGTCTTGGCAGAGGTTTGTAATCTATGCTTGTTTTTGTTCGAACAGTGAGAGAATAAATGTTTCTGGATATTATTCAGGCTTATGCTGAAAACTAGTAAGGAGATGGAGATTTTCTCCAGCTTCATTTATCTACTCGACTAGTCTCTTTTTCTTACCTGCCATCAAATCTGTGCTTGAGGAAGTCAAATAGTGCTTTCTGCATCATGTCTGTTACCTACGTGAAAAAGACAAAATGTTTGCAGCAATTTTTATATCACTAGTCACAAAGGAAAGCTTGTATTCATGTTCATCTGTCAAATTAATAAATGGGCAAAATGTGCTCCTGGATATATGAACTGTTAAAGCAACAACAGCAACATCCTGGTAGTTTTTTTTGTTTTTGCATTTTGCAGGCAGAATCTGTCATAAACCCCTAAAAAAAGTAGGTGTGGTGAGGTAATGCCCCAGCAACCACAACCTTTCATTTTACAGTTATCTGTCTTTGTCTTATAACTAATGAAAAGTAATTTCATTGCTGTATATTTTTGGTAGCACACACAAATCTCATTGAGAATTTCCTAGCTAATTAAAAACTTACAGTTTATATTTGTTATAATTTTTAAGCTTTAGCTGCAGTTTCTATCTAGTTATTAATAGCAGAAGAATTTTCAAGGCTTTGACACATCATGTTTTGATTTATATTTATTGTTTGGATTGTTCCTTTAGCTCTCATTAAAGTGTCCAGCAGCGGAAAGCGGCTCAAATAATAAAAATTGTCTGTATACTACAGAATCTGTGCATAGCAAAACAACTGGGGTATTCTGTGCAGTCTTTGTGTGCAGAATATCTATGGAGAATAGCGGAGGCAGCAAGGTTGTTAAAAGGAGGATGCTCATCACAGGAAAGGCAAACTCTGCCAACTACTCAACATATTTCCATCTGACCTTTCAGTCTCCTCGTTAGTCTGCCTGAAACCGTGATGTTTTGTGGGAAATTACACACTGAAAATTAATCGCACTAACAGCGAGCTGTATTTGGGGACACAAGAGCGTCAAGGTTGATCTGCTTTCTGCAGTTGTGTCCTTTAAACATTGTTTAGACAGAAAAAAATACATCTTGATTTAACCATATGTACACCATCCTCACCTCGTAACCCTTGAGCGAGGGTCCCACCAGCACCACGGGCCTCATGGAGGGAACCACATCATATGGAGGAATGTGCTCCGTCTGTTAACACAAAGCAGCAGACTCATCACAATATGGACACAGACCCGAAACAAAACTTTACAGAACACTAAACACAACTGGCAGCTGTGATGGACTACAGTCACCTGACACCGACTCACAATCATGTATTAAATGAGAAGCATTTTGCCATGTCGAGCTATGTAGCAAATGATAAGTTTTATCATTTGCAAGATAGATAGATGGATATAGTTTTCTGTTGTACAAATTGCAGAATAGTCCATTAATAAAAAGCTGCAACAGTAACTGACTGAAGTGGAAACACCAGATATAATGTAGTGATGTAAACCAGTCCACTTAGAGATGACAAACAAAGGATAATTACATTCTTAGAAATATAAAAAGGTAATCATGTACTCGAATTTTCCTTTATTTAAAAAATTATACTTAATATCAGTTTTTTTATTAGTTGATAAATTAGGAAATTTGGAGCACTTCTTTGTACATCTCTAGTTTTTACTTGTAATTTCAAATAACCTGTATGGAATATTTTGCTATATTTAACTTTGAAAGTCTGCCTTAAGTGAGTTTTTTTCTAGTTACCATGGAGATATTTGGCTCACAGGCAGTTTAGTCAACATAATTTGTTATCTAAATTACACATCAACAAATTCCACTTAAAGAGGATGACTAAAAGATGCATCTGGAAGCTCCGAGAAAGGCTGTTAGTTTAGTTTTTAGTAACTGTTCCTGAGGTACAAAGTCGTAGTTCTTCATTTAGATGATCAACAGAATTTCAGATGGATTTATTTTCTCTGACAAGTTTTTAGACAAGTTCCCAAGTTCACATAAACAATTAAAAATAACATTTTGGAACTGCTCAGTTTGATGTTATGTATAGTAATACATAACAGAGAAAAGAAAAAAATAAATAAAACGGTGTGTGTTCAGTCAGAGGCTTCTTCAGGTCTGCTGGACAGAAGAGTACAGGAAGTCATTCTTGCCAGTAACCATCAACCTCTGGAACAAGAGCTTAAATGAATCAATTTCACTAATAAATATTTATATTCCTAAAAAAGAAACAAACAACAATACAACAATATTATAATTTCCCTTCAAGAATTAATTGTTTTTATTTTCACTTTTTCCCCCCATAATCTGTAAATAAATGCATGGCATTTAAATTATAACATTAAATAATCAGCTTTGGTTTAATTTTACAATGCAGTTAAAAAGACACAATAAGGTAAATAATTATCGATTATGAATGAGAGGCTAACTATGTTGATTATTTGTAAGACTACTGAACATTAAGCTTTGTTTTTCTTTTATTTGACTGTTTTTTTTTCTGATTTTATTTCAGATGTTTAATAAAATTGTTTGCGAACACACTTCCTCCACCTTAAGTTTAATTATTTGAGCTTTAAACCCCCATTTTCTTTTTTACAACACCACTGTAACATTAGCTAATTATATCTTCATATTAGCATAGGCACAAAGCTAGTGGCCCATCTTTTCTTTTAACTCTTAACTACAATCTACCTCCCCAAAATCTAAGAAAATGATATCTGAATGTACTTTGGTTTCTCAGGGTAATGATAATTTGTCTCAGTATGCTTCAGTCTGGCTGAAGTATTTTACAGCATGAGGCTGTAACTTCCTGACATTGCTGCTAGTTCTTGTTATTTTATGATGGTACCAACAAGAGTCGAATGGATGGTGAATTAGTGGGTTTTACTGTCACCAACTTACCACTTTCTGTTTCTGCTTTCCTGTAGGAGGGGAGAGAACACAGTAACAGTGTCATCAGTAGCTGCAACTACAGGAAACATCACCACAATATCTCAAAAACACTTGAACATGCTTCATTTATTTTACTTTTCATCTTTTTTTAATAACAAATGAAACCTAACAAGGATAAAAAAGAATAATAATTCTATCATCCTAAGGTCATATTCACAATATCACATGAGTGCAGTTCAGTGGGGGGGCTCATAGCCTTGTCGTTGGGTTCACACTTTGGTTAGCCCCAGTTTCAGAGCGCCTGCAGTCCTCAACTGGAGGAAGAGGAGGATCATGGGATAATGTACCAGCAATTCTATGCAGTGAACTTATACTCTATGTGGAGACATGGGAAGGCTTTAGAGTCTTTTACTATCTATGCTGCTGCTGTTCAGGAAGTTTGGCTCTAAGCTGGCAGGCTGGCTGCTAACAGCCCTCTCCCCCTCTCCAAAGTCCTCACCTGCTGAGGATATGAGTGGTCGGATAGAGGCAGAAACCTCATCCTCTACACTGGAAGAGGAGTTCCCTCCAGACTTACTGGAAAAGACAAGAGGGGATATACAGAAGAACAGACAGAAAACAAAGTGGCATTAATGCAGAAAAAAAATCATTCTTGAACCCTAAAAATCTGTTCAGAGCAGATCAAAGTTGACAATATTTAACAATACCCTTTTCCTCTTTTTATTTTTTAGCTTGCAAGGGTTTTACTATCACAAAGCAGCATTTTTCTAGTCCCAGAACACAATCTAATCACATTTACCAAGAAAAGACTACTCCAGAATACAGATAAAAAAAAGAAAAATTATGAAAAAACCTGTAGCTTAAATCAACTATGCTATAGTTGATTAGAGCTATGATACACTGACTCATAGGTAGGGTAAATAATGAGCACTGTTTTCACTTCAGTCTGCTGGAGGCAGAAACAGTTGTACATCTTACTCATCATACCATCCACTCAATTATCATTTAACAAATCTACTCATATATACTTACTTACATACTTATATCTAAATAGATTTAATAAGCATAAACCTGGCAGGAATAAAATGGCAGTAGACAGTGATGAAAATGTAAATTAATCATATTAAAAATAGATAAAAACCAAAATATATGGAGCTTATATTTGATAAAGACTATTTTAAATTATATTTAAACCACATTTACATTGCATGTCATATATATCTACATAATCTCAATATGACACGATAACAGATGCTCTAGTTTTCAGAATTCAGTCACACATTTTTACAATTTAAGTTCCTGGAGTTTGCTTGGAGTTGGTAAAAGATTCAAGATTATTAGGCTTTGAATAAATGTTATCCTGCATAGTGTGTGTGCATTTGTGGCTGATACCTGCACTGAGCAGCACACACACACATTAAGTCAGTTAATCCAGATACGAGATATTTTCATTGTGATCATTTAAAGTTAGTTTAATGTAAGTTAACTCAAAACTGAATAGATCAACTAAGGACAGTACTGATGTCAATGACAGAACCTCAGTCAGTAACTTTGTCCTCAAATACAGAGGAAACCTGAAAGTGGAGGACAAAAGATGAGGAGTCAGGCTGAATGAATGAATGAAATCAGAAAGCGATGTCCTTAAAAAATAAAAAGCAGCAAAGACCTGACACAGCTTGATTGCTGAAACCTCATCTGAAATGGTCCCTATGACTTGATGGCTGTCCAGAAGCCATTCTCAATGAAGGGAAACGGGGAGGAAAAGGCTGAGGTATGCCAAATGACTCAAGAACTGGACTGAAAATCAGCAGGAACAGCTTTGATGGAGTGATGCCTCCTTCCCAGAGAACAGACCTCAACATTACTGAAGCAGAGTTGGATCATCTTGACAGAAAACAGAACAAAAGGCAAAAACATCCAAAGAAGAGCTTTGAAATGCCTGGAGAACTATTCCCGAAGACTACTTAAAGAAATTACACGAAATATGTCTAAGAGTACTCGTGGTTAATGGGGTTGTTGTGTCTCTCCTCATCTGCGAGGCTTGGTGACTAAAAGCCACCATAGTAAGAGGAGCACTGAAGCACTGCAGTCTAGTAACATTAGTATTAACCTCCATGGCAAGGCTTGAGGAGGTGCAAGAAAGTTAATAGCACAAACTCTAGATGACAGAACATTCAAGACTCATTATACACACAAGAAAACTAGTCAGGGCGATAGGTGTGCTAATTACAGCTCTGAAAGCGTTTGGTACAGTCAGTGTGAGTAGAAGGAATAAGGTAAAGAGGTATGAGTCACTGGCAGACTTGGGTCAAAGCAGGCTTCGAAAGAAATTATTGAGCTACACGTCATAGTTAAAGGCATTATAAACAGTTTAAAAGAGGAGTTATCGGACAGCATCTATGTTATTGGATTAGTTGAAAGTTAACACTTTAGGCTGACACATATTGTCTTTGTGCTCAAGTTGTTATCTATTTCCTAAGTCAGTCATCTACTTTAATAAAACCCTATATCAATAAAATCTAGGTCTCAAATTAATATCATAAAGCATCACCTGCTTTAGAGTTAAGACCAAACACACACCCAAAGAAAAAAGTTATAAAAATGTGATATATAAAAACCTACCCATACTGCTCTAATTACTACTTTTGAAAATTTGGAGAAATTATCTCCAAATTTTTTTGTTTAATTTGATGAAAAACCATAACCAATCCAAAATATTTTGCTTTCTTTAAAACAAAGAAAACCAACAGGTTTAAATCATCATTTTGCTTGAAATTATAACTGAAATTATAATTAAAAAAAAAGCCACAATTTTATCTACAACACTTTTTAACATTAATCTCAGCTATTTTTATTGTACTATTTATAACTAACACAATAAATCAAAATAAACCCCCCACTAAAATTTATCATGGCCTCATTAAATGATGAGTTTGGTAAACATGACTATTTTCTGGATAATAGCATTTAACACACCGCCTACAGATTTGAGCAAAGCTTCTTGGCTTTGTTGATTTTCTGATTTTTTTTTTTTTTTTTCCAAAAAAGCTGCCAAAAATAAATTTAATGAAAGGAAATCGAAGTGTCTGTTATGTGACTTTCTATGATCAGTGTGTGAAATAAACAGTGAGACGAGAGTTTTTCTGACACTTACCCTTGGACTCGTCCTCTCTTTTGCTCCTGTTGGAGCCGGATGTTCTCGAGCTTCAGAGGACTGGGAATAAAACCGATCTCGCATCCCTCTTTCACTAACCGACCGATCCACCAGTCATTGTTGAATTTCTGAACATAAAAAATAATAATAAAAAAAACACACAAACTGAGATCTCCAAATTTGCAGCAACAAACATTTAAATGTTGTGTACATACGATCATATTTAATGTTTAAGTACACATGTACCTCCTTTATGTGGAGAAAGTCCTTGGCATCAAAGGAGATGGCTGTGGCTGGAACTGGAACATCCTCATCCAGTGCACCACAGTAACTGACATTGGTCCTTACAGCAAAAGCCACCGGTTTAGTCTGGAGGGAAGAAACTTAGTGAGTAACACATATAATACCAATATAAAACTCTATTTTAATGTTCTTTTATTAAAAACTATGAACATAATATATAAGTTATTTAAATGTATATGTGGTTGGTTTTAATCAGGCTGTGCCACAGGTTTATTGCCTTGGCTCTTTCCAGTTGAACGGCAGCCTGTTGCTCCCTTTCCTGACGGCTCTGTCCCGGTCCTTGGCTCTGGCTTGGGCTCTGGCTCTGGACCTGGGCTTGCACCTCCCGCTCCTCCTCCAGAGATACATCTGAATCTGATGGTCTGCTAGTATAAGAATCAGCTGAGCCCTAAAAACAAAAATAACACTGTGGGTTATTGATACAGTCCAGGCTGGAGACATGACAAGTAGTTTGAACATCAAAGTTTGAAACAATGAGAAAAAGACCTCTGAACTACAAACGCTTTAGTGTTGCTGTTAAAAGTGAGGACAGATGCAGCTGAATAACTTAAACTGCCCAGAGGTTCATACAGTCACATGGTTCTACACAACCCTTTTAAAAAAAGCAAGGGCATACTATAACATAGACATAACAAGGTTAAAAACCCTTATGGGATCATTTACTGAGGTTTTGGGATTTACATCTATTTCCAGACTGCCAAGTCCAGAGTGGTGGCTTGGCATTCTGAATGCAGAAGAGGTGAATAAGTGATGGAGAAAAGAGCCGACTGCCAGGAGCATCTCAGACAAAAAGGAATTTTCAGCCCTCTGCTGTCAGCATTTTGTGTGATCAGACGCTTATTCATTACATATTCTGGATAATGATGAGTACAGTGGCTGCTCCCAGAAAGAGGAAGGCAGATTTAGCTTTTTTATTTATTTGTTTTTTTTTTTGTTTCAGTCTTCTTTGAGTTATTTAAAGCAATCATTCTATACGATCATGACTAGTGGGCTTGAGTTGCTTTGCTTTAAATTCCTTTAATTTCAACACTGTTTTGTTTTTCTTGGTTTTTTTTTGTTTTTTTTTTGCTGGGACATGCTTGGATCAAGTGCTTCCCTCTGCTGTTTTAATCTAAACAATCAGCCACTAATGATGATTCAATTAAGAAGGGCCATTAGTTACGAGATGATCAATCAAGTTAGTCATCACAGCTAAGCACTTTTCCATTTCTTTTACAGCAAGCAAGCGCCAGCAAAGCCTGACTTCAGCACACTGCTCATCTGGACTGTGCATCCCATCTCGGAGACTTGCTGGGCATATGCAGGATTTCCAAGTTTCTGCTTGCTGTTCAAGATTTTTCACTTCTGTTAAAATTGTTAGTCTTGCAGATCTCACACATCTGTTCAGTTTAAGTGCGATTAAATTGTATAATGTGATCAGTGGCTCTGGAGGTGATCTCAGCTTGAGCTTTGAGACTTCAAAATTAGAAAATAAAGCCTGAAGTATATTATTTTTTTAAGATACATGCAAACACCAGATCGGGAGGGCCTAGAAAGATGCAAATAAGTTGCATTATCTCATGTAAGCAGTCTTTCTGGACACCCACAAATACACAAACTATGTTCACATCTATTGTGTGTAAATGCAGTTAATCAAATTTATGTATTTCACCATACTTTGAACATTTAGAAGTCATCATGTCATAAATAAATCTGTGTAAAAGCTTTGAGGGTGCATTGTGGCATCTGTAGCATGAAGTATTATCCAATGGAGTAGCTTCAGCATGTGACTCATCAACATCAGAATTCACTTAATGACATCACGTTGCATGTTCCTCCGAGCCTCGTCAGAGTCTGTACACCACGCAGTCGCAGGGCCGGATGAGGAATACTCAGCTGGGTATTTGCAAGAAAGTGATAAATGCTACAAAATGTGACACATGCTTTGCCATTTTAGTGACGGCCTTAAGGGGAGATCTTGGTTATTTTCATCTTTAAATTTCCTTTGTGAATCAAATCTTGGTTCATCTCTGTGAGGTGCAGAGTGCATCGAAGACTAAATGGCTCCTCCTGGCTCTGGTGGGTTCCTGACGACTATTCTTTCAGCCTTCCAGGCAGATTGCAGCCACATATACAACACACATGCAAATAAAAGGCAAAACTGATTCAGAATCGTGTGAATGTCACACATCAGAAGCCATCCACCTAATGTACACCCACCCCCCCCTTTACAAACCCACCCAACCCCCTTCCAGTCATAGCCCTGGATCCCGCTACGCTGTACCGTTGGCTTACCCATCAAAGGCCTCTTATGCATATGTGTGTGTATATGTGTGTCTGGTGTGCGTGTGCCGTTAGCTACTTCAATAAATACACAGCAAAAGAGCACAAAAGCAGATTCACACAGTCAACCACACACTCACCGCCTCCGAGTCTTCAAATCCATGCAGGTACAAATTGTCATACATGGAGGTTTGATATTCCAACAAGCACCTCTAGAAGAATGAGGAGGAAAAAAAAAAGAAAAAGAGAGAGTGGAGGCGGAGGAGAAAGGAGGGGGCACCAGAGGAAAAAAAAAAAGGACAGATGGGGGGGATGACGACAATCCTTTCTCTCCACAGCAGAAAACAATATTTTTAAAAAAAAATGTATCTCTCCGTCCCGTTGGATCACGCCTGGTCCTCCGGAGGCACGTTGCTAGATGGATGCAGCTTCTCCCAGATCCCGGAGTGCTGCTGGCTGCCTCACATTATAGGATGGAGATGCTCTCCCTGGAGGTAGCCCAATCCTGGCATTTCATTTTTATTCAGCTTCCACGCGCACAAAACCCACACAGACACAGTGAGAGCAGCAGAGGCAGCAGCAGCAGAAGAAGAGCAGTGGAACCTTCCTCAATATCCAAGCCTGATGACAGCGCTAGTGTGCAAGGAGCTGATTGGCTGGCTGGCTGTCCACTCAGCCCGGATGAACGCTCAGGGCTTTTTTTTTTTTTTTTTTTTTTCCCCCAGTGCAGTGAGGTAGAAGAAATCGGGGGAGGGGGATGAAGGTGTAAAAGAGGGTAGCATCGTCCTCAATGTTTCCATTACCTTTCATCCTCAATCTGCTTATCTATTCTCCACGGAGCAGAAAATTTAATTAGATTTAGATCGAATAATACAGAGTGGCACACTGAATGTGTGAATATGATTAATGCATTTAAAAGGAAGAGTATTTCATTTCCTATTAAGAATAAAACAAAAATAAATACAGATATATTGAGATCACAAAGCAGACTTTTGTTCTGTATTTGGGCACTTTTTAAAATTTGATATTAGTATTCAGTTATAATTTTGGAAATTGCTGAAAGGAGGACGAGGGGATAAGAAAAAAAATCCTGAAAAGAGGGCTTCTTCATGCTGGTTGGAATGCAATCTAATATGAGAGAGTCTCAGCTGTTTAAATATTTTGATATTAAAGTGCTTTTGGGTTTTGGACTCTAAACTCTAAAAAATTAATGTATAATTTTTTTAAGAGTTATTTCTCATACCATATTAAAAATTTGAATTTGGCATTATCTCAGTAAGAGAAGCTGATTCTGGTCACAGCTGTGAACATGAGCCACCAAAAACCACTTTATCTACTTATTTATGAAGATTCTGACAGTTTTCAGGCCTTACATTTGGAGGATGACCCATTTAATATATCACACATTTAACCAGTTGGTGGCGGTGGAGGGGTTGGCTCAAAATGTTCAGGAACAACTGATTTAAAACAACATAGATGTAGCTCTACACCCTTCTCTAAAGTGAAATGTGCAGAACTGTGAATATTAAACTGCCTCTTTCTACCCCCACTCATCAGATTGCAGCTGCACACTCGACTCAGCTCAAACACTCTTGACTCTCCAGCTTGACTATATTAGCAAACAGCTAATAATGGCAACTTATGTTAGATGAGTCTTGTTTCTGATCACCAGAGCGCTGATCAGCCCAAAGATCTGCTTTATTATTAATTTGTTATGTATTCAACCATGTTCATTTGAGATTATCTTAGCATTTTTCCAAAATGGAAATTAGAGTG
Source organism: Melanotaenia boesemani (assembly GCF_017639745.1). Lineage (NCBI taxonomy): Eukaryota > Metazoa > Chordata > Actinopteri > Atheriniformes > Melanotaeniidae > Melanotaenia > Melanotaenia boesemani. The sequence goes on from NC_055705.1 coordinate 15,509,767, forward strand.
ACTGATTTATTAGTGTGTAATCCACATTAACCTCTCACCTCTGAATTTTAAAGTCTAATTACAGTTTTTCTCAGCTGCTAAAACACTAAACCCTGTTCTCTGAAGCAAATTCTCAGAGCTCTAAACTCTTCTCTAAATTAAACACTCCTCAAACACTGTTCAAGTACTTAGACACAACTTGCAAAACTCATCTGCTCTTTTTTGTAAAACCTTAAACACATTCTTAGTCTCTAAACACTTTTCACACTGTGCTGCAAAACTGTAAATGCAGACCACAAAATGTGAATACAACTACTAATTTTTTTTTTTTAATCTATTTTTAAAGTAACTGGCCAGGCCCTTACAATGAATATTTTACATGCCCTGGATGCTGTGTCCTAAATTATTTTATGCAGTGTCTAATAAATTTTGGATTTGTTTTTAAGGTTTGAGAAAAAGGGCAGACATTTCAAGGAATATCGTTTAGAAAATGTGAAAATTGTAACTAATAAACTACTTTAATAACTAATATCGGCTCATACCTGACAGTGTCAATACTTGGAGACACTTAAAATTAACAACCTGTCAAAAATAGCTAGTAGTTTAATTACCACCTGCTGCATGCATTTAAACATTTAAAAATAAAAAGAAACAATCTGCTTAACAACTTTTCAACCTTCACTCCAGCAGCAACACATTTGAGTATTAATAACTGTTAGTACCGTCGTATTTAAGAGTACAAGGTTTTGTATATTGCAAATTTTGTACAGTGTCACAACGATGAGAAGATTCTGTGTAGGGCCTGAGCAGCAGAAATAAAGCAGCTGAAAAATTAACAAAAGCAACACAACACCACCTCCTCGCCATGGATGGAAAATTTGCAAAATGACAATGTTTCAGTCCGACTCAAATCTTCATGTGGTCACATTTTGAAAAAAGGCAGCCGATCCTGTGTTGGCATTTTATGCAACCAATAATAAACTAGCTTCATGTTGGTAGCCAAAGCCCTCAGAGTGATACTAAACACATTGGAAATTGCACAACATATAGAATATTTACAATACACAATAAAAAAAACGTCTCCTTTAGTCATGCTGAACATATGTTTCAGATGTCAAAACATGGCTTAATCGTGCTTTGTTTCATCTGTAAGAGGTTGAATTCTCGTGTACTCTGCAAACTTTTACCAGCAGCTGTATGTCGCCCCCTGCAGTCTGTGATGATGTGTGCAACATCAAACTAGAGTCAGCAATGCAACTGCAAAACATCCATGCTGCAGCACTAACAAACTCCACAAGATGACTTCAAGGTTAAAAAATTAAGAAAAAAAAATGTTCTAATTTAGTATATTATGCATAAAATAATCCTGAAAGCAGACTGGAGCTTAGAGCTGTCATGATGAACACATGAAAATGAACTCCTTTCAGTAGAAAAGGCCACAGTGAACAATAGTGTTTACTTATTTAGGCTACAATTTATTATTTAAGAAAATAAAGGTCAATTTAACATCCCCAGCATTCAATGCATCATCATAATAATACATTTTAATAAGTTATGTAGTTATTTGCTTTAAAAATCTGTATTAAACATGTGGGAATGTCTATGTTGAGCCCATTTCCAAACAGCCACAGCCTCCTATTTTTATATGCAAGGCTTTCCCACGGCTGCTTAGTACCTGTCTGAGGATGAAGCTGGTGGAGGTGGTGCTTCCATCTGACCTCTTGAGACGGCTCCTCCTGGAATAAGTCCCTCGGTTCACCTGTGTGAAAAAAAAGCAAGATTTTAGCCTACTCAACTTTTTTTTTTTACCAAATCAGGCTAACATAAACACGTCAGACAGCTGGAAAATGCTCTTTTCCTAAACAGCTCACATGACATAATCAGGGCAACTTACCAGCAGAAAGTAAGCAGACAGTAGCAGCTGCAGCAACCGTATGATGTGTACAGGGAACACAAACAAATAAGACGTCTACTCTAGGTTTTTATGTTTCTCTTGCAAAGTTACTTTTCTTATCTCTGGACATCTTTCCCCCAAAAAGATCTAAATATACCAACAGAGCTCATCTCCAGAGAGCTAAATTAATTATCTGCCAGTTATTCGCCCCATTTTTGTTCAAGTCTCCAGAGTTAATGACAATGTCACTGTTAAAAAGTCAGAACCTACTTCCCTGAATTTACAAAACAGGGCCATTAATCTGGGTCACCATCTTTCTTCTGCTTCTCAAGTCAAGCAAGCAGCAAAAAACCAAGAAGTGATATGAAGGACCCAGTCTGTTACTATTTGACTACCCTCCAATAATCAGTTATGTTAGGAAGGAAAAGTACTAGTTTATTATATATACAGAGGAGCTCAAAAAGGTTGTAATTTTAACACGTTATAGCCCCAGTAGGTGGGGAGTCTCATTTACTCAACTGCTGGAAAAATAAGCGCATATTTAAAAAAAAATGAAATGACAGAAACTGCATGATTTAGTGTGAAACATAGTAGGACTTCATTAGCGAGTGTTAAATTCAAAGATTATTTTATGACTAACATGCATTTTCTAAAGTCAAAATGCTTCATTACAGTCATTTATAAATTATTTCATGATATAATTTACTCAAAAATTAACAGATTGCATGACTGCACACTTTAGTCTGCATGTGCAAGAAGCTAAGTCAATAACACAATAAGACAAACAGTAAAGACTTATCCAAACTCCCTAGAGTCTAATTGAAATAAATACTTATGGAAACAAAATTACCTTAAATGACTTACTTACTTTTAGGTGGTTTCTTTAGAAATATTTCACTTAATCTTATTAATGTTTCTGCTTTCAAACATAATGTCATTTATGAAACTTGGCCTTTAGTGGCTAAACTGCAACTGTAATGCTTATTACAAGCAAACCTGCTAGAGAAAGGTGAGACTTGACCACCTTTATCTTTAACAACCAGGTAAAACTATATTAGAAGTGTTGCTGTAGCTATTTTTGTCTGACCAGCTTGGAGTGACCTATTGAATCTTTGGCTTATAATAACTCCTATATAAATTACACAAATAAATTAAATTCTTGGGTAAAAATGTAAAAAGCAAACTGTTTTCAGAAATTCATGCTTTTTTGATGTACCTGCTGGTCAAAGTAAGCTGACCTACCTGAAAAATGGGCGCTTGGATCCCCTCGCCTATCTTGTTCCGTATGTAGATGTGTCGGGACATTTCTGCCAGGACATCGGTCCAGAGGGCTGGCTGTTCCGGTCCAGCCCAGCGAAGGGGTGGCGGGTTCCGGGCTGCGTGCTCCAGCTTCACGCCACACAGAAGAACATGAGCGCTCCCGAGCCGATGCTTTCTCAACTGTGTCCGCCACGAGACAGGTGTTCCCGTTGGTTTCTGCTGCGCGCGCCGGGAGGTACGTCAGACACACTGCTGCCGTCTGCGCCACTCAAAACCAGATGCGTCCCGTTGATGGACGGAACTATTTTAAAAACAGAGGAGGGGTTCTCACCCTTTGAGTCCCTCCGGGAATTAGCTAATTTAGTTTAAGCAATGAGGTATTTTAGGCTCAAATCAGCTACAAGGAAAAGATTTCTACAGTTTAAAATGAGAAAAATAAACCAATAAAACTAAAATTTTACGCCTAATATCAGGCTTCAACCACTGTCCTTGCCTTATTAAAGTGTTTGTTGTGAGGCCTAAAGTTAGTTATTTATTTATAAAAGCTATAAGACATGTAACATTATATTGTAAATAACAAAGATGGGCTTAAAGAATTAAGTCTAAAATGTTTTACTCTCTCTTTCAGTCGTACAGCATGCTTGTCTTGCCAGATTAAAAGAAAAATGACATTGAAGATTTGGCATAGCATTAAGGTACTTGACATTATCCCCAGTTTTTCAACCAAAGTTAGTTTCTTCTTCAAGCCAAATAAAACTGTTTTACGACTTCTCTCCTTTACAAAGTCTTATCATTTAATTCCTAAGTGTGGTCCATGATGGTCTTCAACATGTTGGTCATAAAGCTGCTGTGTCCCACCCACATGGATGACTTGCAGAATCCATTCTACTGCTTACCTATGCAGATATTCTTGTGCCTTTGGTTGACATGCAAAGCATCATATTAGATCTACATCAAGCTTAGAAGCTGCCAGGAAGCTGTTTTAATTAAAGGCCTAATTCAAATCCTAATTCCCCAATTATCCCCAATAATAGTTTCAGCTGTTACATGATCAGTCCACAGCACTTTCAAACACTTTTGGCTTATTTTAAGTGTTGTATTGCAGGTATTTTTCTTTATTCTGAGATCACAAGCAGAACTGCAACTTCTCTGCAAGACCAAACTGTTTTGTGTGTTGTTGTTCTCAAAAGATGGGCAGTTGCAATGTGAGGATAATTACTATTAATTCTGTTGCACTTTTCCTTAAAGTTATTCCAAAAGTTTGTTATAACTCAAAGGCTGGTTTCTTAAATAAATTCAGAAATTATTTTGTAACATTTTACCACAGTGGCCAATGGTAAAGTGAAGATGCTGCAAATTCTATTTTTTTCTTTGGCAATTCCATGTTCTGCCACTTTTTACCCAGCAGATGGCAGCATGATCAAAAATAACAGGAATATTTGTAGGCTAACAGAGGATAGGGTTAGATGGAAGCAGTAGTGACCCCTAAAGGGAAAAGCCGAAAGGAAAGAAGATTTGTTGGCTAACAGCGTTTTCAGTGCTGCAAATCTTTGCCTAGGCCGCAGAGATAAATTAAATTATGCATCCTATTAAGCGTCACCACTACACCACAGTTTAATAAACAAAACTCCCTAAAAAATCTGCAATCCTATGTGTATTTTGGGGGGTCTTTAAGGGACAATGCCAGAAAAATTCCATATCAAAATATTTTACATAATTTTAGTGTTAAGTTGGGTTAATACATCACAAACTAAGCTGATGAGAAAACTGCTCAATACGGTGATGTTCTGCTGTTGCAGTGTTTTTTGGCCTTTAATGTACAATTGAAGTCATTTGATTATGTAAGACATTGGGTGGAAATGTGCTATTTTCTGACAGAGAGATTGTAGTGTTCATTTTTAATACTTGGGGTATTCTGCAGCCATTGCTTTTTACTTTTAAACATTTTGCTTGGGGATAAAATAACTGGTGGCTGATCAGGCGAGCTTCTCTGTTAGCTGAGTGGTCCTTACCTGTGGTTTACCTGACCAACACCGCAGTTATATCAGTCAGCCTTGAAATATTTTAGTCTCTGAGCTTTAAATAACCATATCCTCCTTCATGCAATCAAGGAGAAACAGAACACATATAAACCACTTTGTTGCTCAACACTGCATGAATCCATTAAGAAAACTCCACGGATGTAAACATCTTGCTCCACTGGCACGGATAACAAAGAGAAGCAGAAACTTTATTTTTGGCTCAAACAGGGGAAGCACGTGATGTACGGTATCCCTGAGGTTCTCTAAGTGTCTGAGCACTTTCAAATCAACTGAGCAAATGAGAAGGAGACTTACGTCTGCACATGTTAAGATGCACTTTGATCAAATAAAAAATCTAACAAGTGAATGAGATGGATTATGCAACTTGAAAATGGGAGGATTAAGTTGTTTTGGACTGGAACGGTTACACCCTGGTAGTTACACCTAAAGCTGATGTTTTTTGCCTTGAATTTGACCTGTCAACACTTAAATATGCTTGGATTGTATAGGCAAGCCATTTTGTGTTTTTACTTCAACACATAAATAACAGAGTAAAAAAATAAGAATTTGAATTAAAGAATATTCAAAAACCATAACATTCATGTGCATGAACGAAGCAACTTTCATGAAAGGGGTGAATCTCCCACATTCTGTTTAATATTTATGGGCTCAATGCTCCAGTAAGAAATTCACAGGAATAAATAAATTAATAAAGGGGCCATTTTGGCGAGGCAGTGGTTTTAACAGCAGATTAGACTATCAGACAGCAGAGCAGGGCTGCTCACTCAGCTGTGAACAATAAACACTGCAGTGCTGTCTGTTCAGAACAAGGATGTGAGAACTAAACCATCTGGGAGGAGACGACTGGACACTGGTCTTATATTAGAAATCAGGGAGTGCAGTAAGGCTTTCTTAAAATGATCTAATCCAAAATTGGGATTGAAAAGTAAAGTCACAAGTCTAGAGTTATAAGTATGTGTTGTGTACTTTCTGGTAGTGTGGCCTGGAGTTTCTAACAGGGACTGGCTATTACTGCTTTGATCGGGCTGCACTGCTCAACCCCTCCACCAGCATCAATGGGAAACTCAAACAGGATTAAAACTGGGATTTCCAAGAACTCAGCCTCTCAGTGCCTTTTATCTCACGGAAGCAATAATCCCACCAGCAGTAAAAGGCTGCAGTAAATTAACACAGACCTGATTGAAGCTTGTAGCCTGAGATTATTGCAATACTTCCTGCAGAAACATGTTCTGTAACACACTATGCATGTCCATCTTCTCCATGAGTGTGCTGATAAAAGCTGCAAGCAGAGTTCTCTCATTCACAGGTACTTTCCCTCCTCAGGGGCTTCCATTGCTTCTATTATTCATCAGTTAAGCACTTTTAATCTGATGTCACAAAAAATAGAAACACAATCACCATGAAGTATGGGACAAAAAAAGTAGTTTACCTGTGTGCCTCACGTCTGTCATGCAAGCTAAATTATTGAAGATGGAGCCTAAAGAAAGAGGAGGGGGGTAAGTCACTTAAAGATGACTACCTTGTGACCCTTGTCTTCCTGCTTGTGCGCGTATTGTTGGAGTGATATTATTAGGAAGTGGGCTGAATAGGTCGACAGTCCACCACAGTACCAACAGAGACATGCTCACTCTTTAATTATAAATTGAACTGACATTCGTGTCTGTAAAAAGATAAATAAATAAGATTCTATATGTAGAGATTTCTTGCTACTGCATCTCATCTCTAAGAAAGAAAATAAATCAATACGGATGCTGTTTATTGGACTTTTGCTCACTTCATCATCAGCACCAATCAGTCTAACTGCAGGACATGTCCCCACTTTCTCACCACAAAGGGCCCTTTTAATCGGCCAAATGTATCAGTGAGATCAGTGCAGCAACAATACACAAATATTTTGCCAAAATGATAGAAGAAGTGCTTACAAAGCAATATTAAGACGGCACTTTTCAGCATTTGGCTTTGCGCCTTGACTGCAGCACCTCAGCTTTAACGATTAACATTTAAGGCTGCAGAGACAACAGTACGACAAGAAAGAAGTCTGACTTATGTTTAAGTGATGCAACATACCTGTTGCACCACAATAAACTAAGTTTCTCACCCAGTTTTAAAAGTAAATTACATAGAGGCAAGTTTAATTTGCAGCAGGAATGATTAGCTGATAAATCAATAAATAGACAAACAGAAATAAACAAAATTAATTAATAAAAATACATTAAATAAAAATAAATTATATATATTAATAAAATATAGATAACATAAATATATGAATCTGAATATAAATATGAATAAAGTATTATATTTTATAGAATACTAATAAAAATTTCAAACTAAGCCTTCTTAATGGGGAAACCAAAATATAGACATCAAAACTGATTTATTCATCTTGATTTTTTTTGTTTTCAGTGTACAATATACAAAAATATATGTATGAGAGTATGAAAAGTTTACAGTGTCGAAAAGACAGTGTTCAATCATAGTCACATCAAACAAGTGTTTTTTTGGGAGCAAAAAACAAAACATTTACGGATCCTTGGACAAACTGAGGATATTTATATAAGATGTTCAGGTTTCACAGCACAGAGGCCTTTCAGTAAAAACTCGTACTCCCCCTTTAAACACTTCCAACATCTTTTTCAAATACATACACACATACAGTGTTTGTGCAATTTACAAAACATGGACAGTGCATGCAGAATTTGTACACAAAAAGCCCCGATGTAAACACATGCATGCATTTACACTATGGTTGTTTGCTTCATGCAACATGACAGAACGGTGGTGAGAAACATTTGAATTCATTCAATAATATTTAATATTAACATACAATTTTCAAACATAAGCAAAAGATCTTGTGAGAAAAGTTTTATTTAAATGCCAGATTCATAGATTTTTGTTCTGAATATAGAGTAAAGCCTCAAGCTATCCTGACTGTGTATAGTTTATTTTTATTTTTATATAAATGTAATTAATCTTAGAAGGTTGGGCATGTGCTGTATTTTAGCTAATGTCCATTGAAGTCAACTAAATCTTAAAAATTCTTTAAAAAGAAAAAAAAGTGGCCCTAATAACACACATCACTGGTCTAGTAACCTGATTTTTTAACAGGTTACTGGTAAAGAACAGCACAATTTGGCAGTACATTAAAAAAGGAATTAAAACAAGTGTTTTCAAATGGTAAATGTTCCAGTTCACTCATTTCATTTAACTGCCTTTCAGTCATCAAAAGTGCATAAATGTAAACGTTTTCCATAGTTAACAAAATATGTTTACAGTTAATTAGCTACACCCAGATGAAATAAATGCATACTAATACAAGAGTCCTGCAACCACTTAAGACTTTTAATACAGTTTTTATGTAAAGGAGATTTGATGAGCTGCAGATTTGCATATTCATAAGAAAATGAATATATCTGCAACCACAAAGTCTATCTGAATACTTCTGGAGTCGCAGTAAAGGAAATACTTATATTTGTCAAGATGTGTAAATATCAGTATATGTGTTACAGCTGAATAATAAATGAAGATGGCACATAGCACAAATGAAAAATTTTCAGGCTTGCCAAAAAAAAATAAAAAATACTGTCAGTATTAAGATGAATAACATCCCTTTGGAATGATGCAGCTGTAGCTACACATCTCTATCAAATCATAGTAAAATATGTGATAATCTCTGCAAAAATCTGCTCTAATAAAGTGAAGCAGAACAAAATTTTAGTACGGACAGTTCAGATGAGGTATCAAAAATGGCCATTTTGGCAGTAAAAAAAGTAATATCTGCCTTTGAGTTTTAAATTTGTTTTTAATCAGATTACAAAAAAACTAATGTCACAGTTTAAAAACATGTCACATGTTGGAATAAGTGACTAGAATATACAGTACACAGACGGTTGGTTTGAATTTGGTGATTTTTGAACAGCAAACATGATGTGAATGTTTAAAAAGTTCCAAATACTAAAGCAGATGGAGATATCTGCTAAAAGAAAAGTCAGCAAACATCTTTAATAATATACAGTACAGAGCAAGCGTGTCTTTTCCTCTTTTAATTGTGAACTTTACATGAAAATTAAAGCAAGTAAGCCATGAATTTACAAGTCTCTATTCATCTTTTACTTCTATCCAGTGTGTGTGTGTTTATTACCATGCATCATAGCAGTCTGAAGGATCAGTGAATTCACTAAGCTTACTGGCCAAAAATGTACAAAGTCCCCCAAAAAACAGTGTGTGGTTCTCCTTTGATTGCAGTCAGTCCAGGAATGTACAAATTCTGCAGTCGAAGGTGTGAGGGCTGTTTTCACTGCCCTGAGCAAACTCAAAGCACCTTAGGGTGGATGAAGGAAAAGAAGCAGGGAAAAGCAATTATTTTTTAGAAAAAAAAAAAAGTCCTCCTTGTGCATGTAAAAACTGCTGCACTTGTGCATCTTTTGTGTCTTGCATGCATCTGCTTGTTTGTGCAACCAGAAAACCAGTCCTTAATTTGGAGAATATTCCCCTTTTATACTCATCAAGCTCATCAAGCTTATGGGATTTCGTCTGATCAACATTTTTTTTCTGAGCCTGAGCAACAAATTTTGACAGAAATTTCACCTTCCAGCACCCGACTTACAAAAGTGAAAACTTGATGTTCAAGATTTAGCAGTTTTATAATGAAAACTGCAAATATTGGGATTATTTTACTTAAGTGGAAGAACTTTTTACTAAAGAAATGATCCACTTGCCTTCAGGTCTGTGTATTAAACAGCATTTTAAAAAAGTCTCTAAAAAAAAGAAGATGCTGCTTATTTTTAAAACAGTTATTCTCAGTTTTTATAAGCAAGCAAAATTTCAGATGAAGTGTATTTCAGGCAATCTCACCAGTAACCCACCTAAAAATTAGACTGGCAAATGAATGATTTTGGTGTTTACTTTCAGACCATTTAAAACCTTCGCTGAATTCAGAAACGCTCCATGTAGGTGACGAGAAGAAAAAGGCTCAGTTTGAGTCGGAATCCAGTCTCTTCTCAGCTGTGCATGTAGCAGGGGGAGTCGGGACGGAAATCGTATTTGCTCACACAGGGTGGGTAATAGGTGGTGGTGAACATGTTGCTGGATGGCAGCGGGGAGGAGAAGTGGTTGCACGTCTCGTCGTTCACGTGAAGATTGTTTTTGTTTAGCGTCTAGAAAATAGAGAAATGTTTAAAGACCAATCAAAGCTAGAGGAGAAAGGAAGAAGACCAACTTAAGTAACGTTAGTGTTGCAGTAGCCCACCTTAAACTCCATGGGGATGTACTTTTCATTCTTTGGTGTGGCTTTGCCTTGCTTGGTGTATGTGAGGTGGTTGGGTGTGCTGGGGTGGATCACTGCTGACTCCACTGATGGTCGGTTCATGTTGTGGCAGTATGAGTAAGCCAGTCCTGACAGCAGGGCTGCTGCAAAGAAGCTGGCTGCACCCACAGCTACCAACTGGAACAAAGTAAAGGCTAAAAAATAGAGGGATGGGAGGTAAATAAAGGAAGAAATAAGGCACTATGAACCAGTGAGACCAAGAAATGTGGGCTTGAATACTAATAACATCAGCATTCAGAAGATTAAGAAGACCACATAAGGTTGTCTGTTCCTATGTCCCCTGGAGCACTAGCATCTTTCATCTTGAGCAGTTCTCATCACTGCCCCACTACCCCACTGCCCATGCTGCAGGACACAGAGGAGAAAGATGGCTTTTGTTCCCAAGGTCCACCACTTAAATTTGACCGGCCCCCCAGGTGCCAGCCCAAGAACAGACAAATCAAATTTGAACAAGTATTCAGTGTAAACTCACCTTTACCTTGACAAACCTCAGATGCCCAAGTGCAAGTGAATGCAACATGTTTTGTACTTCTTTATGTTGTTCTACATCACCTCTACCATCATAATGTAGCATCCATACAGCATCAATCACCAGCTGCTTATATAGTAATATTTGTCCAAACGGTTTACATTTTATGAAGAGTAAAAGTAATAAAAACCACCAGTTATGATGATTGAAGTTAAACAGCTATAATGCTGAAGAAACTCAGATAAAACTTGTGTTAAAGCTTCAAGCATCTTTTTCTTGCCATCAGTTAGGTATAAGTGTTTGTGCAGCAGTGATTAAAGCCATAAAATACAGAAATGCTCTAAGTAAACCATTGTTGATGGAAAAATATCATTGGCTGTTTCCTTTTACACATTTTGCTTCCGTTTTTGCACAAGATGACCAATTTAGCTCTAATAGTCAGTTATTTACTAAAATCTAGATTTTTTTTTAAAGGTCCCCATAAAAAATTTCCTAGATCCACCCGTTTATGATGCCTTTGCCTAAACCCATCCAGGAAGTTAGAGAACTTCATTTAGACATGAAGCAGGTGAGAGGCAGGATACACCCTGGACAGGTCACCAGTCCATCGCAGGGCCAACATAGAGACAAACAGCCATTCACACTCACACTAACTCCTAGAAAGAATTTAGAGTCACCAGTTAACCTAATATGCTTGTCTTTGGACGATGGGAGAAAACCGAAGTAACTGGAGAGAACCCACGCATACACGGGAAGAGCATGCAAACTCTGCACAAAAAGGCGACCGCCCCCCAGGTTCAAACCTCCGCCCAGCCAAGGTTCGAAACAGCGACCTTCTTGCTGTGAGGCCTAACCACCACACCACTGTGCAGCTCCAGTCAGTTTTCCAGGGGGGATAAAATGGGATCCTTTGTTATGAGAGTATAAATACTAGCATGAAAACAATAACCAGTGTAGAAAAAATAAAAAGAAATTTAGAACATCAGGTCTTTTCTTTGAGAACATTCAATGAGCAGAACATTATTTGAAAGAGAATTTGGCTTTTTGTTTCTGAACTGCTCTGAAGACCAGGGAAAGTGCATTTGTGGATAGGCACAGCAATCTAAAGTTGGTTTAACCCTGCAACACTGAGGTGATGCATGAATGCTTTGAAGAAGGGAGATCTGACCACTGCTGGCTCTGGACAGAAATCTAGGGGCTTAAAGGTTCACTGGGTCCACACTGCTCTGGGGACAATAACAACACTAAAAATCACTACAATCAGCCCTGTGCATGTCATCACATATTATTTGGACCATGTTTAGAGTGCATCCTCATCCTGACTCTCTTCTCTTCAAGGAAAAGCAAAGAAGGGAGTTTCATCAAACTGAAAGTTGATGTCAGCAGTTTGCTTTTATCAAAGACCGAAAATCAATTCCCTGTGTTGCCTCTGCTACACGTTACAGACAAAACTAGTCTCTTGATGGCATGAATGAACAGAAAAATACTTTGCTGGAATTAAATTGTGAAGAAACCATGTGTGACTGTGTGAATGCAATAGACAGAGAGAACAATGCACTGTTATTTGGGGAGAGCAAGCACTTGCTTTAACTTACTTCCACAGCTCTGCTCCTCTTGTCCGTGTAAAATGACTGAAGAAGGAGAAAAACACATCAGTAGAGTGAGGAAAAGTTGGTACATCTCAAAAAGATAAAAATAAAAAAAAACAGCTAATTTGTCTCCTTGTTCTAGATAGGCTCATTGCAGACATCTTAATTAACTCCTTTATATTTCCATGAATGCATGAACGAGTCAGCATTTGTTGGGGTCTGATTACACTCTGGTGCAAGATTCTTCAGCTTACATCAGCAGAAACTTCCTGCATACCTTGGTTCAGCAATTTAAAGCATGCCCTTACCTGGCACCTCATGAGGCTGGCATGGCCTGGACTGGGTGAGGTTGCCTTGGCAAAGGTTGACCTCCTGGTCTTCACCACATCGATGTGTGCGATGTTGCAAGCCCTCCTCATCACAATCCCCCCAGTCCGTCCATTCACCCCAACCTGCCCGTAAAGAGACAGACAGCATACAGAAGAAAGCTAAGACATTAATTTGTATAAAGCATTCTTTTCCATAGAGATGATTTACACCATATAATAATGCATGAACATCCAAGTATAAGAAATCTATATATCTTGGCTAAAATATGTTAATTATTTTATTTTTTAATATAAATTATCTCAGAAAACATGTCAATTTCACTGTGCTTTTAATTTGACATCAGCAAATGTTGCTTTCATTTATATTTTCAGTGCCTAAAATTTGAGGTTACCATTTTTTTGTCCATTTCCTGACTTTCAGCACACACATGCTGGATTAGGCTCCAACAGCCACATTGTTTGCTTCTCAGTGCAAATATTGATTTTTTTACACTGGGTGGAGATTATCCGTCAGAGTCCACACAAGCCCCAACATTTATTCTAGACAGACTCACTGTCCATCCATCCATCCATCCATCCATCCATCCATCCATCACAGTGAGTTCCAAAGCCGGGTGTCTCAATCAGGTGGTCGCCAGTCCATCACCACACTAAATGTCAGGATGAATTCATTGTGTGACAGTATTGATGAAATGCAATAAACTCTGTTTAGGATTCTTTCTTTTAAATCTATGTTTAAATGGCAAATATTCAGTTCAGTTGGATGTCTTAATTAAAAAATATGCATATGTTTCTGTGCACAATCCCTTTTTTGTTGTTTTTTGTTTTGTTTTTTTAGCCTAATGAATACTAATTGATATAAAAGAAAACATTTTTTCCTTTTACTAAAATGAAAATCAGATTTTAAATAATAGTTTTACATCTGGCACATTTAGACTTAATTTTAAAGTCCCCCTCTGGTAAAAATGAACTTTTTGACATTGTTAACACACCTTCTATATGATGTTTTTTATATGTTAGAAGACATATCACAAGCAAAACAACAGAGCTTTTCATTTATTTAAGCTTAAACATCTTATCCAAAGGTGTTAACCAATGACAGAAGTCAGGGTGTTACACATTTTAGCCTTTTATCTGAGTCTGATAAATCTCTTTCTTTTCATCTTAAGACACGGGGGCAGGTCCTGACATTTTGTTTCTGTGCTGCTAAACCATTAGACTATGGTACCTCAGAGCTGGCTGCCACATTCATAACATAATGAGCAAATAGTAATAAAATAATAATAGTGGCCAATTTCACTCACTTGGAGCCAAAATCACAAGTTTTTCTATTTCCAGGCAGCAACTGCTACCAGATTTATCAGGTCACGTATTTATGAAAACTGACGTTATTCCAGCTGATTACCCTGGAGCTAGTGTGAGAATAAGAGGGCATGCCTACATTTTTTTTTAACCTAGTGTGTTTTCCCTTTGTCCCACTCTCATTTGCAATGTACGCTGCCGGGAAAAAGCCACTAACTGTAATTCTAGGCCAATCCCCTTTAATCTTGGAACATCAACTTTTAACTTCAGTCTCCCTGCAAAGCCAGTGTCATCATTTCTTCATAAGAAGTGAAGTGAACAAATCAAAACATTTTAAAAAACAAACCTAGATTGCTAAAAATTTATTGAACGGGGTTAAACTGCCCTTGCAAACAAAAACAAGGTATTTGGGGGATATCTCAGAAGCAAAACAACATGGCATTCTTTGAGAAGTAGTGGTGGAGCACTAGCTCCTTGCTGAAAAAAAAAAAACTTTAGCTTTTGGTAACGTGCATTCTCTAGCTACACTATAAGAAAATCTGGGAACTATGACACAACTGTGGCCAGGTTGCTAAAGAAAATCTCATAAGCAAGTGTTCCAGACCACCAGATAAATTGAATTCCTTCTGAAGGAAATGCTAAAACACGTGCATGCCTCTTTTTCTGAGCTAAGTGATGTCTACAGTGATATGACACTGTTTTAACAGCAGATAACTTCACAAATTTTCAAGACTTTTTAAACCTTAACAAAGAAAAAAATGAATTTATTGATCTGTGACCTGCAGAACGCCACTGACCATCTGTTTCTACTACAAAAAACATCACATATGCTTTTATACCTTCACAGATGTGTGTATTACAGAGGGCTTCTTCAGTATGCAGGCCTATACAGATGTCTCCTCCATTTGCAGGGGGTGGGCTGTTGCATGTCCGGGTCCGGTGATAGTGCCCGCCACCACAGCTGGACGAGCACTGGGACCAGGAGGACCAGCAAGACCAGACTCCACTCACTGCAGTGCACATGCATAATAAAACTGTCAGTGTACTTTACAGCAAAACTGCAATGCCAGTAAGAGTCTTTGTTACCTGGACAGGGCTGAATGTTGCAGTCCTGATACTCCACTGGGGATCCTACACAGGCTCCCGGGTTAGTCCGTCCCTCGGACGTAGAGCAGCTACGCTTCCGGGTTCTGAACCCTCCAGAACACTGCTGGGAACAGCTGGACCACGTTTCCCAGGATCCCCATCGGGCACCTTGAGGCTGGGAAAAAGTTCGGCTGCTAGTCTTTGCTAAATCTTCAACTAGAGCTGGAGATGGAGGGAAAACACTTTTTATTTGCTTTGTTAGAATCCAAAGTTATAATTTATTTGTCCGTTCAATTGTAAGAAATGCACAAGAAAAATTCAGCTATTTGAATTATTAACGCTGATGCAAACATAAGACATAGCCTGTTAAATGAATAAACTGCTTATAAAACATAACTTTCCACAGAGTTGTGTGTTTTTTGTTGCCAAACTTAGCAAGCAGTGTGCCATAAAACATTAATTAGCCAAGTGCAATGTGAGTCAGACTAAAAAAACAGAAAGTGGATTTCCCTGAGAGCCCACTTACACACACACACACAGACAATCAGAAATTATTTACATATGAATCAGGAGCACTTCCTGCGGCTTTCAAATAAGGCTAACAAAAACGTGTCATTAAGGACTGTAGACATTTTCGCCCTGCCAGCTTTTTTGATTTTGGAGAAATGGTAACAAGATTCATAAATCAATCTCCCACTTTTCATCCTGACCACATGAAAAGCAATCAGTCTGGTTGTCCAGTGTTCACAGACATAAAACCAGCTGTGTTTCTTGACTGGGAGCAGTGCTACAAACAGCGCAGCATAAAGACCAAGCAGTTATAGATACTGTTTGGACTCATTTGTGGAGTTCAATTAAAATAACAGATTGATTTAAATGTAACAAAAAAAAAAAAGAAAATCACACCCAATTATCCCCCTGTAGTTAAACTCGGATCTGGAAACACCCGAATCCAAGGCTCCAGCTGTGTTTCCACGGTAACAATCAAAGAATACATGCTGACAACTTCTAGCAATTTTTTGGTGGGATTGTTTCCTCTCGAATCAAGGACTTACAGTCAGTCTGGCAAGATCCAGAGCCATCATTGGGGCAGAAACGGGTCTCCAGCTTCTTCCTGCCCAGCTGGAGCTGCTGGGGGTCATGCAGCAGCGCCCGACAGGTGTACCTGAACCTTTGCTCTTGCCTTGACCCATCTTGACTGACATTTACTGGCATCCACGGGGTCCAGGGTGTGTTGCGACGAACCTCAGGGCAAGCCTCCAGGTTACAGGCCTTGTACTCCTAGAGAACAGAATCAAGAGAGCTCATCATCACTAAATAAACAACAACTACTTTTTCTTTTTTAAAGAGCTTTATTAAGTAACAATTAACTATAGTCTGTCTATAAACAAAAAAACATTTTATCATCTTGAATAAAAACACAGCTGTACCGTTTCACATCCTGGACAGTTATTCCCATTCTCACAGTTTCTAGTTCGAGAGTGGACCCCTCCTCCGCATTCAGCACTGCAGTGAGCCCAGGGCCCCCAAGCTGTCCACAGCACAGGCAGCGGACACGGCTTTTTCTCATTGCACAGTCTGAAAGCACAAAATCACGTCATGACTGCAACACAGTCACAGTCCTGTAAGATGATTACATTTCTAGCAGCTGTTATGATTACATTCTCCCCCTTCCTTGTACAAACACATTCCTCCTCACCTTTCCTCCCGGCCCTGACCGACGCATATTCGACCGCCGTGGCGAGGCGAGGGGTTGTTGCAGGATCGCTGCCTTACCTCGAATCCGATGCCACAGCTGCTGCTGCACTGGCCCCAGGAAGACCAGGGAGTCCAGCCACCATTTCTAAGAAACAGAAGGTAATGTAAATGCTACATGAGGTGAGGATGTGTGCCAATCCGTCAGAATTTAAATGCTAGTAGTCCACTTAAAAAAGTGCAATAAGGCTGATGGTTTTTTTTCCCCAATTTCTTTACTCCTTCTCATGCAATCACCTGTGAATCTTTGTCCCATCTTTAATCACTTAATGAAGTTCTTTCATACAGCTTGATGAGCTCTTTTGCTACAGCTATTACAGAATTTATAAGGTGCAGTTTCACAGCAGCTTAGGCTAATTACTCTGTCTGGTTTGGTTGATGTTTTAAATAAATAGCATTGAGATTCTGAACGTGTCCATCAGAGGAACATACCTTGAACAGTTTGCCACCTGGATGGTCGGGCCTCTGCATTCAGCCCCACCACATCTGGCCACTGGTCCATCACAGAAGCGAGACCGACACAGGCAGCTACTGAAAAAGCCCTCGCCATCATCGTGGTTACAAGGTTGCCACGGTGCCCACGGACCAAAACCGCCATCCTGTGTCAGGTTTCTCACCTCCAGAGAAGATTGAAGAGGGTGTTTGACTTTATCACATTCCTTTAGAGGCACAAATATTACTACGATATCCACAGCTTGCTCTTACTGGGCATTCGGTGATGTTTTGGGTCCACTGGTTCATGTTGGAGCTCTCCTCGATGGTGGTGCAGCGCTTCTGTTTTAGATCCCAGCCACAATAAGGGTCCCGAGCCCCCATGCATTCACTAAGAGGAAAACAGTTAACAAAAGTTTGTTTAAGACACATGGACTATCTTCAACAGGTTTTCTCAATATATAAGGACATAAAAGAGCTGCTGGGACTAAGAACTAATGTACAGTTTATCAGAATATTTGAGAAGTTCATTTATCATCAAGCAATTCATTATGTAAAGTCTGTTTTCCGCCATGCCAAAATATGGCCCAAACGTTCAAATGCGGCCTCTTTACAGTGGAAGTAAACAATGCTTTTAGCTTAATCACCTCTGTCAGCGTTTGTTATGTTCCTTACAGACTTGGATACCCACAAGAGTGTGTCTTTTTTAATGGCACCTCATTTATTCATCACTTTAGTACTAACCTGAGTCAATGGATTTACACATTTACCATCAGCACAAAAAAAAAAGAAAAGAAAAGAAAACACACAATTATACACTAAATTAAAGATGACAGCTTTTGAATTTGATTCCTAACACCGAGTCCTGAAATTGTTGACAGCTGGCTCATACCGTTCGGTTGGATAGGTGGAGCAGCGCTCTAATGGGATCTTCACCAGTCTGTCATTGAGCCCCACAAACAAGGATCTGTCGTTGTAAAGGATTTGCAGACTCTTTATCGTCCCCACTTGCCCCTCTGGGAGGATCCTGAGCTCCTCCAGGTAGCAGCCATGAAGGCTTTTATTGGTTGTGGCAAGAGCTTTCAGGATGGTGCCATATTCTGACGGAATGAGAAGAAAAGCACAGCAATAAATGAGTTGAAATATTTAAATATAAACATTACTGTTATTTGCAGATCAGCCTTTTCTTGCTCACCAGTGCCAATATACATGACGTGGTAGAGAGCGTCTCGGCCCTGCACGATGTCCACCACCAGCTTGGAGAAGCGCAGGTTGTCCTGGGTGAGCAGGGGGTTGATGGTGACTGGTTGAACCACGTCGCTCATGAGGAAGAGTCGCTGGGCATCCTGGAGGTTGCGCTCAGTCAGGTTTCGCCCTGGGCCGTCCTCCTCTAGCGTGCCACACTGACAAGTCAGAAAGGAGGGATCAGTCTGACGGGTATCAGTACCACACATTTAGTTTTTGTTCTTATAATATGCAACAGCAGCTTCATGATTATTATTGCTGCTGCTGTATGTGTGGACTTTCTTGTTTGCTGCTTCATACAGCAGAATTCCTGACAATGAGAATCTGCTGAATGAGTTTCCTAAAAATAAAGAATTTAAAATTAATTATGTTGTTGTCTCAAAATCTGTTTACTCTTATGAATTTCTGTTAATTTTATTCCAGTCTTTATGTCACACCTGCTATGTGTTAAGTTTTCTGTTTCTATTAGTTCTACTTGCCTCAGTGTTTACACTCCTTGGTTTCTTATGACTTCTTAGTGTCAAACATACTAGTTTTGAAATTGGCAATGTTATTTTGTTCCTTACATGAATGACGGCTTATAAAACTGATTGGCTTATACACTAGTTACACATGTTTCACACTTACAGCATAAATGATCATTTTTTTTCTTTTTTTAGGCAATTTTATGGCTGTTTCATAGTTAACCCAATTTCATTTGATTGTCCTTTTTTATATTTTCATCATGTCTTCCATTTTGAGTAAGAAAAATGAGAAAATATTTTTGTTTAAGTAAATATTTATTCAACAGGGATTAAATGCAAAGCTAAATAAAACAGCAAATCTTCACTACTAAGTCCCTGAAGTTTGAATTAAATAGTAGTTTACTGGACAACTTGCCAAGCATTTATTTTAAGAGGTATGCTAGAGATCTAGAGATCTGCACTCTTTATCTATGTACTGTAAAGCTTTAAATTCCATAAAATAAAATTAAATGCATGCTAGTTTTTTTAAAGGTTGCTTACAAACTTTGCAGGGTGGCTTACACATTCTTATGTCTACCAACAAGTTGTCAATAGAAAAGCATTGCTGCATCTGTGGATGCAGTGTGGAATGTTTGCTTGGTTTGATCTGTGAGTTACCTGAAAATTGGGTATGGGGTTTGGGGTGGAGAGCCAAGCAGTGCGAGGATTCTCCTGGTAGCGAAAAGGTCCGTTGAAAGCCAGGGTGATGGCGCTCAGATTGAAGGCACACACAGCAGAAGCTGATATACTGTTCCTGAACGAGGAGAGGGTGTTAATCAGGGTCAGATCTCTATTTAATGTGATAGAAAATAAGAAACATACTTTGGATTAGAACATTAGTGGCATTTCAGGTGCTGTGCTTGTCTGTTCTTTTCTTTGTTTAATAAATATGAAAATCTGAAAACAAAAATTTTACTGAGAACATATGATGAAAGAAATATATGTACAAAATCAATAAATAAAATAAAAATAAAAATAAATTAATAAAGTAAAATAAAGTCTGAAAGGGAGTAAGAAAAAGTATATAAATACTTGTCAATCCCTACCATCAATTTTTCTTTACAGTTTTTTAAATATCTACATACAATTATCTACATATCGTTCTGGAAATCACAAACAAGACAACAAATATACAAGTATGATTGTCATATATATATATAAACCAGTCAATTCTCTATTGACATTTTTGTGAAGGGTGATTTCTAAAGTCTTCAAATATACACCTACAAATTGACCATTATCAAACAAGAGAGTGTTCAGTCAGAGGCTACTTCATATCCAGCTGTGCCATATACAATACAGCAACAGTTTTATTCATTGACACCTTACAAATGTTTATAATGACTGTTTGTTCTAGTTCTTTTTATTAATTTATACATATGTAAAGCCCCACTACTGAATCTGGCAGATTTTCTCACTGAGGTGCCCCCTGATGACGGCCAAATTAGCATCCGTTTTGCATACTGTCGCTACTCTGAGATCTCACCAGCGAGTAAAAGTCAGTCGTATGTTGACTCTTGTCTTATGTCTTGCTCTGTCACTTTCTCTCTTTCTTTTCCTGACTTTCTTGTAGGTTTCTTTGCTGAATAACCATGGTGTGCATTCAAAATGGCCGACGTGGTGTCATCTAGTTGTGTCGCAGTGCCAAAAAGTGAAATACTTCTGTACAGTGAAACGCCGGGATGAAAAAAATCTGTGAAGTGTTGTTTCTCAGACTCAAGAAACTGCTGGGCATCGATGGCTTCACAACTATACGTAAAAAAAATGTCACTGTTCCATAAAATTGAGTCAGAAGCACAGAGTTTTAATTTATGTAGTGCTTTAACCTTTGCATCTTCCTTTTTAACTGCAACAATATCCTGCCATTTCCATTTGGAGATTAATCAAGTAATCTTTTCTCTATTCTTTAAGAGTTTTCACAAAAGAACAACCCAAGAAACCATGATTTTCATGATAATTCCCTCATTTGTAAACTCATTTTGTCTCCTTTTATGATGCTGTTAATGAATATACTCACACATTAGTGGTGAAGACTCCATAAATCAGGTCTTGCTCTGGTAAGTAGAAGGTGCTCTGCAGCTCATTGAAGTAAAAGGGGATCTCTCCGGAGCGAGAGCAGTTAAGGCGGGCCTTCATAAAGGTGGTCCAGGTGTCTTCTAAAAGAAAACGTCCGCCTATGTCGTTCTTACAGACCCGCGCCACTCGAGAGAACACCATCTTCCCACAGTCATTTTCAACCGCGGTTTCTCTCAGGAAGAAGTAGGCGAACCGGCCGATCTCATAAGCAGAGACAAAATGAGGCTCTAGAGGGGATGAGAGGAGAGGAAAAAAACAGTTCAGAGACATGGATCAACACAAAGTTGAGGAAAGACACAAACTGGGCTGTGCGTTGGTCACCGTTGAGCCATTTAGAGTTGTACTGGGCAGTGCGCAGTGGCGGCATGTTCCCCAGGCTCCTGTAGATGACAGGGTCACGCCCAGAGAAATCAATCACAGTGGCAGCATACAACTCGCCCTTCTCTGTCATCATGGCGGTGGAGTTATGCCGCGGGTCGTAGGGACAGCGGGCAACACCGTTCACTGTGTCCAGCACCTGACTGATGTTAGAAATCTGGCAACAAAAAGGGGGAAAAAAAATCATCTCATTCATATTCAACAAATACCAAAACGCACAAATGAAAAAAATCAGTAAACCTTATCTAAAGAAAGGCTGAAGAAATGCTGTTCCCATGTTATTTTTTTGTCGGTTTTACATAAAAACAAGATGCCACAGTGGGATATGGCAGCCTGTGGTACCAACCTGCCTGGTTATGCAGACAGGTGTGAAAGCGTTGGTCCCACATGTGAAGAGCGTTCTCCGGTTTATCAGCAAAACACGGATATAGTTTTGACATTCATCCTGCAGAAAAACGCAACACAACTGCTGTCACTTCCACGTGACAGACTGTTTGTTAGTCAGAGTAAAAAGATGATGCATTCGACCTGATTTTGTGACAGAGCACACTACCTCAGATTTGCCCTTGCTCTGACATGAACGCCTAGTGTCTTCACTGGGTGCCCAGGCTGTTGCCTGAGAAAAGAAATTAGATTTGGTTAGGAGAATTAGAAATTATTTTCTTGTACTTGTAATTATAACAACATATAGCTGTGTTAATTGTGCCAGCATAGTTGTTTTCCTTTATTACAAAAATAATAACACATAT
Organism: Melanotaenia boesemani; assembly: GCF_017639745.1. Lineage (NCBI taxonomy): Eukaryota > Metazoa > Chordata > Actinopteri > Atheriniformes > Melanotaeniidae > Melanotaenia > Melanotaenia boesemani. The sequence goes on from NC_055705.1 coordinate 15,532,178, forward strand.
TATTATTACATATACAATTATTTAACAAAATCATGTAACTTTTACATATAAATTAGATGGAAAGTGAGATCATAAAACCATAAGATAAACATCATATCCTCTTAGGTCACATGAAACTGATTTAACTTTATTCAGCAAGATGATTTATTTTTCCTTTGCAGTGATTTTGATGTTGACTCCATGCAAAGGGAACATCATATTTAAATGTATTTTATAGATATTGGGAAAACTGTTCTTAGTAGTAAAGAAACTCTGGTTATCACCATATATTAGACTTTACCTGCATTAGGGAGACGTTGCTTAAACTCAGCCGGAAAAGGAAGTTTCTGCAAAAGACATTTTTCCCGAGGTTAAACAGCAGAGTGCAAACAGCAGAAATACATTGTTTGTAAATGATAAATAAATATCTGCTGTATATTAGAACTGAATTCTAGTCATTTATGGTATGTTGACTGGCTGTTTGAGCTGTGGGTCAGAGGCCTTGCTTTGAATTTAAGCATAAGATTTATCAGTGTTTCTTCAGCATTACTGGCTGTTTAACGATGTAAAGTTGTCCCATCTGGTGGTTTTATGACTTTTACATCCTCTTTGTAAAATGCTAACAGCTTAGACAGATAAAAATTGTCACCCATGTAGGTAGTTGGCGAGATGATGCTGTATGAATGCTGCATTATGGTCGAGAACATGGTAGTGTTGATGTGGAACAGCATATAGGATAAATAGAAGTACATTTAGGTTTACAGTAAATGAATGAATGAATGAATGAAAAATACTTTATTAATCCCTTTGCAGGGAAATTCATAACAAATGTTGTTTCTGGTCACCTTGCTCCTACAATGAGCTGGTTTCTGCTCAGGTCCATGGCCAGCTGTGAGAAGTCCTTTGCTCCTGGATGAGAAAACTCAGAAACCCATGACCTCAGTGCTGAAGATGCGGGGGGGGGGGGGGGGGGGGGGGTTAATGGATGAAAAGAAGAGGTAGATGGAGAAGAAAAGAAAAAAGAGAGGAGAAGAGAAAGAAACATGACACACTGTTCTTCAACAGCTGAAGAGGAACATTTAATGAGCCAAAACTGCAGACAATCTTTACATCTATTTATTTAATTTGAATTATTATATTAAAGTATTGAGAGTATTACTCATATTGTGTATCAGCACAAGAGTAAACACCAGCAGATAGATGTAGATTAATACCAGCTGATGTGGTCTTTGTAAAAGTTTATGTTAATTAATCTCACATAAATTGTGAAGTAACACTTTGAAAGGTTATGAGCAACCACTGTGTCAATATGCCTATTAGTAACAACAGTGAACATCATTCTTTTCTGCTTTCAGCATTTTGAGTCCTGATGGAGAAAAACAGCCATCACTTGCACAGCAGAATCCATGCACACGAACATGTTCAAAACACTAATCCTGCAGCTCAGATGGAGAAATAGTTTGTTTGTTGGAGCAGACTGGTTCTAACCCCCCTGTCTCTGACAACCTCAGTTAACAACATACTATTAGAAAGTTAGACTCCACTGCATTCATGTATAAAACATACTCCTGTGTGCGTATTAATGCCCTGTAATTTCATCCACCCTGTATTCTATATGCTATATGTTGGAAAATTTCTATAGCTGACATGCACTCTGCTGCTTATTGTATCAGTCGTGTCTGCCTGATGTAGTTTGCTGTTGTTGGCCTTTTTTAGTATGTTGCTGAGGAAAGGATATACATTTTCACTTGTAGAGTCCAGTGTACATATTGTGTCTGCTTTTTATACAAACTTTTTGGGGGTTTTTTGTGCTTCTTTTCAGTTTTAGTTAACTTTCAACCACATTTTTTAGTGTCATATCCAAGCTGCTAATCTTCACAATTCTTCATCATGCACAAAGTAAGAGCAATGCAATTTGATACCTATTTAATCCAGAGCTGCCACTGGTGTCAGCCACACCTGCAGCCATTCCCAGAGGGGGTGGACATTGGTGATGCTCTGAAAATGTCATTGGAGGCCTAGTGGTCAGGAGTCAGACTGGACCTCATGATGAATAACTAATCTATTTTTATTTTTATTGCTGCAGGACCTCTAAAGGCACACCAGAAATCACTATTGAGCACAAGAGATCCACTAGACTAAATGGTTAAGTGTCTTTCTGTCTACTCTTTTTATTATTGTTACACCATTTTTGTGTTATTTTAGTTTACATGATTCTTGCATTTTTGATGTGCTAAAATGTAATATGATGAATGCAAGCCAAGCAGAAAACCATTACATATAAGGCTTTAAACACTTATGGGTAAAGTTAAATGCACTTGGTACATCACAAAAATGCACGCTAGTATCGACCTTAGTGTCCAAAAGGAATTATTCCTTATGATGAATTGCCTGGTCAGCAAGGATTCATGTATGAGTGAGTGATTTTTGACAAAGATTATTTTAACAGCTAGTTAAGTTGTCACCAACCTGAACCGGTGCACTGAGATCATTAATGGTTAGTGCTTTAGTTGAGAAAAAATAGTTCCTACATAAAGTTAAATAAGCCTAAAAAAATAAAAGCAGCGCTGTTAAAATAAAAATAGAATGAAAATATTTATTTAGAGTGTTAGAGTTTATTTAGAGCTCCATTACAACTGAGAAAGGGCAAACTTCCCAAGAGCCAAAATACCGATACAATATCCGGAGAGGCCATCTGTCCTTTGTGCTTGCTCTTCTTTCACTTGTTTAACATCCATGGTTTGCAACTTCACCCCCTTTGTGTTAATGGTGCATATTGTATTTAATGTTAGCTGAAACTGAACATAGCAAATGTGATGCTTCGCATCATCAGTGTCCCTCCTTCAATATAGATGTCAAAAATCATAAGATAAGACAGCTGATACTGATGCTCTCACCTTGGTAGGAGGCAACAGGATGTTCTTTTCTGCTGCACTCTGCAGGTTTGATTTGTGGCTGCTCGGACAGACATGTAGACCAACAGATGACCAGGACGAGACCACAGGAGGACAGGGCCAATGCCCCCCACCCTGAAGTAACCATAGTTACAACATTCAGTCTTCTATCAGGTTCTCAAGAATCACCTGTGGGAGCAAAGAGGAATATCTGTCAATTCAAACACAGATGAACAAATCAATCTTGTCAGCAGTCAACAAAAATGTAATTTTAAATTTTATGTTAGACTGAGCTTAGGCTTGAACACCCTCCCTTGTCTCTGTCCCCCCCCCCCCCCCCTTTCCATCCATCAAAATCAGTTTTGCCAGTCCAGCACCCCACTGTCCCTGTTCTGCCTCTTGTCTGTCTGCTCTGGGTGTTCAGCTCCTCATTGTCAGCAGGACTCAGTCATGGCTAATTCGCCTCAAAAGGCTGGGGCTGCCAATCTCCCCAAAGGCGACTCTCAAACCAAGGGTGCCATCAACAGAGCTCTTTCTGACTGAGAGGACCTATTCAGAATGATCCTGGGCTCACAGCCAAACAGAGGGCGTGAACTCTGAACTGAGCCACATGAGCAGTTTTGTATCAGCATCAAAATCCATTTAGTACATCAAATCTGCTCAAAGATGATGATCTGGTGTACAGGAATCATGCTTTAGCAAAGATTTACACATAAATAAGCCTGCTAATATCAGCCATACCTAATTGCAGCACAAAAAGAGATTAAAAGGGAGCAAAGCTGCATAAACCAACATAGGTTTTAGTATTTTATTCAGCTGATAGTTGTAACTTGGACTCTGTTCCTGTGCAGTATGCTTTGATTTAGAGAAACCTGAGACATGAAAGCAGTTCAAATGACTGATGGAGCACTACAAGCTGCTATGCTGTCACCTGTGGTCTGTTCAGAGGACAAAAGGTTGGACGCTGAGTACTTTTGATGATGAAATACTTGAAGCTGAGCATTAAACCTTTTTAACAGAGTCTACTCTTGTTAGCATGCAGGGAATTGTCAGTTTGATGCTTCTGTGGGCTACAAGATTCAAAACAGTGAATGTCTGTGTGTCTGCTGCTCTCTGGGAGAACTGAATATGTGCAGGCAGAAGTTTTCCAACCTGCTGGGTTTTACATTGCTGCTTAATGAAGCGACAGGAACAGAGCTAGCACTACTGGCCCTTTGTTATGGGCCTGTGCTCCTCTCGCCTTGCAAAGGCCGGCTAGTGAGAGGCCTAATGTTCTGGGATTTGTCTATTCAGTACAATGAAGGGGAGAAGGAGCAGACATCAGTCTGATTCCTCAGTGGTGCTCTGAAATGTATACACATGCAGACTCTCACACTGTCTTGGATAAAAGCAAAGACTCTCATCATCAGATAGGTTGTGAACTAACTAGTGTTTTCAGATCTGCCAGTCGTTGCAGTGTGACAATGAGAGGTCACATATCAGCACTTCTGTTACCTTGTTTATAAATAAATGAGCTGCAAATATACCGTGTAAGTCAGGCTAAGCTAATCTGGATAATTGAAAATCAGCTTTCCTGCAGCCACAAGCTTATTAGAACATTCACACATTCATGCAGCAGTCCGGGTTGGAAAAACACCACAAAGCCATAAAAACTTATGAGGAGATTAGACATACAGTCTCAGATTCATGTGACCTGTGTATGTTTGGATTGTGTGTGTGTGTGTGTGTGTGTGTGTGTGTGTGTGGTTGGGGAGGGGGGGACCACAGGAACACGAAGCAAAACATGTGACCTCCCACAGGAGGAGCCCTGCCAAGATGTGCCAAGATGTGGTGTGACTCACAGCATGCATTGATACAGAAATGTGGGACAGGTGTATCTGTTAGCTTCTGTTACAGTTCTATTTACCTGGAGGTTTCTCTCTGGACTAAACCCCCTCTCTTCCTGCCTATACGTCCTCTAGGAGAATTAAACTCAGTCAAATGGAGAAAAGAGACTCTGCATAGCTTGCTTCACACTACATACCATAGTGTCTAAAATAGCATTTATTGCATCATAAGGATGAAAACCATGTAACAAAACAAGCTTACACTGATCCTGATGAGACGCCCTGGTGACCACTATGAACCACTACATGTATCTTCGTCTTGAGAGAGGGGTCTGTTGTCCATCATCTCCTAGGATGTAAACAAATTCTTACAATAGGAACAGCGGTGCTCCCCTCCTCTTTAACCTTATATAGACATTTCACCTGCAATTTTATTCTGCCTTGACATTTATTACTGGCACTTCATTTGTTCCTCAAATACTTTCCACTTTATAGTAAAATTATAAACTCTTCCCTTTGGATTTATTTCAAATGGTACTCTCTTTGTGTGTCTTGTAAGGTCATTTGTAGCTTCTACAAAGCCCATGAAGATACTATATGATGTCATTCTGGGAGCTCCTCAATCCCCATTACCCTCAGAGAGATCCTGGAACTTCTTGATCCAAAACCACTAACAACACCATATCATTTCAACTCCACTGATACAGCATTAAAAAAATTACGCTGTCCTTTCATCTCTCTACTGCTGGCTGCCACATAAGTTCAAAGCATGATCAATCCGCCTTCATGCTTTACCAGTGGAGAGGGCAGCTCTGCACACTGTTGCCAATACACACATTAAAAAAATGTTTTTTTAATCTTCAGCAAATATTTGGTTTCCAAAATTCCATCGTGTGTGTTTAGATGTTTTTTGCAAACTCCAAAATTCACCGTGTACATGTGGTGCATCACCACCCCAGTCTGATCCTCTTTGACATGTTGCACATGTCAAAAACAGGATCTGATTTTTATTTCTTATCATATACAAACTCCAACGTTCAGAAAGATTTCTTGCTCTTCCTGCAAGCTTCCATTTCTTTTCAAACTAAGAAAACAGCAAGCTGAAAACACTTTGCTTTCCTCTGCTTTGTGGGCATTAATTATCTTCATTATGTGCTCCAAGGACTCATCTAGGCACCTACTTCTGAGAAAAGTGTGACTCATTGCCATTTGATGCATTAAGTCTAGATGCTGACTGCTTTTTTACTCCTCAGATTATTTAATTTGAATAATTTTTGAGTAGTGATTCATGAAAATAAATGTTTTATTTAGTTCTTATGATCTATTAACAGCTCCACCCCACAAATGCTTAAGTTAATAAGAGTCTCCAGACTTTTTCCTTCAGTTCTGCATCTCAGCAGAAGTGTTGTGACATATTAACAAGTGTTTGGAGAGAGTAAAAGTGCTCCTGCAAAACTTTGTCACAGCTGAATAAACTTTACTTAGAGCTGAAGTTTTGTCCAACTCTCAGTTACTGGATCATGCCTAGAAGATTTTTTTTTTCCATGTGCCATTTTTAACAACTGCTTTAATTCAAATATCAGACATGGATCAACACTGACATGCATGAAGCTGAATTTGGTCTGGATGTGGCTAATTTCAGTATTGTTGCCAGGAGCGGATTAGCCAAGCTTGTTAAGGATGACATGTAGTTATGCATTTAAAATGGTATATAAAGGTTAATACAGCATATTATAAGTTTAGCTTATGACATTTCTCTACAGGAGAGGTTTGATGATTTTTTATCTGCACTGACAATTGCAATTGATTAAAATTAGGGGACAAATATTGCCATATCGGATACTGTGAAAATTCCAGTATGAGAATAATTATATTTCTCAGCTTCAAAATTGGCCTAATTATCTTTCTATGTGGCCCTGCGATAGACTGGTGACCTGTCCGGGGTCTAGCCTGTCTCTTGCCTGCTAAATGCTGGGATAAGCTCCAGCCCCCACGACCCAGAATTGGACTATGCGGTATAAAGAATGAATGAATGCCTTTCTATATATTTAGTTATTTATTTACTAAATATGGGATTTCATCTTTTAAAACCCAAGGTCTTCCAGTTGGAGGAATTTGAGAACAGATGACCAAACTGTGCCAAAATGGCCTGAACTGTCTAAACTAAACTCTCTCAAATTTTGTTTATTTGTGCCATTTTCAATTATTCTTCACCAGTAGCACATATGCTCATATTTGCAAATTTTAACAAATCTCCCAAATGTTCTCTTTACTGTGACTCGGAAAGTATTTAGCTGCAAAGATACATTTATGTAAATTTTTGAGCAGGGGCCTTAAAGTAGGCACAGGGCTCAAAGGGTTCAATGCTTTGCAAATCTTTAAATTCTCTTCTTATGTGTATTTTCCACTGTATTGTAACGTCTTAAGAAATACTTTTGTATATCAGGTTAAAACCACCTTTTCTATCACAGCTCTTGTAAAACAGTAAATTGTTCAGAAGAAAGAAACAGATCCAGAGATAATTCTGTCTTTTGACAAACCCAAAGGATTGCCCTCCTATGGTGTGTCTCACTTAAACCCATACTCCTTCCTCTTTATGAATGAGTTGATTTGATGAAGGTGTAAGTGAAACTCTTTACAGAGAAGGTGCAGTTATTTTCCTGTCAGCTTGAGCCAGCCCATAATTTCTTTGGTAAAGTTGTTTACGTCACAGTCTGAGTGCAGAACATGGGTTACTTTTTATGAAGGCTTTGAAAATGCTTTGTAGTACTTCCACAAAACTACACAGGCAGCAAAACAAGCCTCTTGAAACTTCATTAAAATCCAGACAAATCCTCTTTAGTGAGGCGATGTATGACAGGGGAAATGATTACAAGTAATTAATTGTTCATTCAGAAGCCCTGTAATTTGTTCCTCCCTGGCGTCAAAAATAAAAGGAGGGGTCCAGCATCTGACCCTTGTACATCAGCCTCTTGTTTAAACTCTGTCCACCCAAGTACTTGGTCTAAGTCCAAATATCATGAAAGGAAACAGTGAATCCTTCACCTTCCTAAACCCATAAACCCAGGATTCCAAACTCCAGATTCCTCCTTAAATTAAAAAAAAGCTCAATGCATACCAGCAGATTCCTGAAATTCTCTTTCTGTTGCTGCTCCAACTTTACAGTAAACAAATCCACAACTATAAGAAACAGTACTATTAATCTCCAGAGAAGTTAGTTCATGGAGATTTGTTGGAGCAAACAGACGCTAAGAGGACACCCAAAGTCTCTCCATCAAAATATTCAGAGAGGACCATTTCCGAGGCAGCGTTCTCAGCTCCTTCCTACCGAGGTGAATGGCCTCTCTGTGCAACCTGCCAACTATCTGCCAATGGCTGCTCTCTTTTACAAGTGAATAGACTGAGTTTAGCCACAGTTAAAAAGAAACACTAACGTGCCATGGCTGTCCCAACAATGGCCGCTCGGGTGGTGTGCCAAACCTAATGATGCCGGTTTGGCCCCGGAGAGAGGAGGTAGAGAGGAGGAATCTTAAAGAGGTACACAGCTGCACTGATCCTTCTCATCCTATCTCCCTCCACTCCATCCCACCATCCTTTTATCATTAACTCTGTTTCTTTTGATTTCTCGAATAAATGGCACAAGTAGGATGTTAAACCAGTTGCAGGAATCTCTCCCAGTTGATGCTGTTTAATTTGAAGGAAAGTTCTTGATTCCAAATGAATGTCCTGTTAGTTCAATCCAAGCAACATAAATATCAAATGAAACTGAATTTAAAGAGCATGAGGTAAATCTTTTTCACATTCACACTGGCACTGGTTTCATCTGCTATACACTAACCCTGGTCCACTTCTATGAATAGCCTGGTTCGTTTGGACTAGTGCAAATGCCCATTCACACTATGGCGTGGACCAAAGAAAACTCTGGTCCGCTTGAAAACTGAGGCTTGGTTCACTTACAAGTGAACCCTGGTGCAGTTTGCTTACAGTGTAAAAAGCAAACAGACCAAAACCAAAGAGAGGAAGTGATGCAGGACACTGTATGAGCCATCTTCAGACCTGACCAGTTGATGAGCCGGTCTTTCTTGGTCAATCGCTATAACTACATGACGCTGTCTGGTTTGCTTGAGTAAAGTGTGAAAGTGTCCCCCGAACTATCCTGATACAAATGCACCCGAAAGGCTCATTTATGCTCCCTTTATGTACACCACTGCCCTTGTTCTTTCATGTGCCCCTTACGTTGACATGGTTGTTAACCAATACATCCATCTAGTGTAGAGTTCAGAGTTCACCTCCGAGTTCTGGCATCAGTTTCAGACAACAGCAAACATAGCGCCAGTTAAGGAAATCATGATATTGTACATTCTCAGAAAGAGACATTAAAAGAGGCAGCAAAGTAGACGGTGGTGGTATGGTCATTAATTACATCCGGGCTTCTTTTCGTCTATTCCACATGTGTCACGGTCTCCGGTGGCCCATTTGCTCCATCAGTGTATTCATCTGCAAGGTCCCCAAAAGCAGACCAAATCACACATGTAAATGATGCAGAAGATGGATAAAATGCTCCGGATCTGTCTTTAGCACAGAGCAGGGATAACCGTCTCTGGACCTCCTAGGCCAGTGTCCTGGAGGTATTAGATGTTTTCCTGCTGCAAATCACCTGATTCAGATGCAAAGGTTCTCCAACCGCTTGTGTCGTATTCTGCACATGCCTCCTAACCTATTAATTTGAACCATGTTTGTTGCAGCAGGGAAACATCTAAAATCTGCAGCACACTGGCTCAACAGGTCCAGAGTTGGTGATCCCTGGTGTAGAACACAAATGGGCCGTTAGATAGTGATGAGGGGAATGCAGCAACAGTAAAAAAAATTTTAATGCCAGTAGGAAAAACCAACAAGCTAGCCTTATAAATAAATACCTGAACCCAACAAAGTAGCTTTAATGACTAAACAAGAGTAAGAGACAATGAAAGCAAGCAGAGAGAATTAAAGTTTAAACAGAAGAAACTCTACTCACCTTAAAACAAAACACCCTTGCATCTTTTTTCATCCATGTACAAAAAAAAAAAAAAAAAAAAAAAGTATCATCCTACTGTCATACTGTGTCACCTGTACCCAAACTATGGCAATCAGACAGGAGGAGAGCCAGTTTTTGTTTTTGGTTTAGTATTTAGCTCATTTAGGTTGAAGTCTTCACAAATCAGTGCAGCTCCAAAGATAGCTCCAATCAAATGCCTGTAGTGATCCAACATTTAGTAAGCAATAATTGCTTTTCACTCTTTGGAAAGAATGATAATCAAGAAATCCGTCTCAATTCAACTATTCCCTTGAGTTGATGGGATTGTCTGAATAATATATAATATTTTTTGGAGATAGAGAAAGGATTGTTTATATGTGGCATCACTTACTGAACATCATTCCTCTGAAAGGTACATGCATTTTATACAGCTGTTACATAATAGAGCATACCTATTAACCTGTATTTACTACTACTTTGCATACTGAACAGACATCGGTGGACAAAAAGCAGACATCAATAGCAGTCAGGACCATCTCTGAACCATTTAAAACAACCTGACATCACATGACTGCTTCCTGTTTAGGTCATGTGATGATGTCTGTGACAACTGAGAAAACCCAAACGATTCAGGAGGATCACTAGAAAGAAAAGATTGTTGTTTTATATCTATTTTAAAAATAATTCAATAATAAAGTCCTACAGCCATGCAAATGTGCAATAATATTAAAGCAAAAATTTGCTTATTTTACTGCGTTTGGATTTTTTTTACTCTTGTATTGCAGGATTAAAAGTGTAGGTTCATATGAAAGAATTTGTCTCTCTGATTTTGAATATGTTGGATGAGTAATAGTCTAATCGTTTCTATTACTAATCCACTGTAACTAATTGATGCTAGTGTCATGGAAGAAGATATAATAAAATCTGCTCTTTATTACTCACCAAATCATATTAAAGGTTATTGAATTTCTCATTTTCCTGTCATGAGAAAATTCCAAAAATGGCACTCATTAAATGAGAAATTAAAACACATAAATAGACTGATCAACAGCTAGTCCTCATATTGACAAAGAGAGGCAACAATCTGCATTTTTAGGAGTAGAAATAAACTAAAAGGAATTTTTATAAGCAAATTTCCAGATAGAAGCTGCTGCTGCTCAAAAGAATGTTCTCCAAAGCAAAATGAAAAACTTCAGCCATCAGCCACTGCAACATGTGTCTATAGCCTGGCAAAAGTTTTACTAGAGATAATCAAAGCTGAAGAGACTGATCTGGGATATGCTGTAAATGTAAGAAAAATGAGGGTAAAAAAGAGGCAGGTAAGATGAAGGGTCCTACCAAAGTAGGAAAGAGCCAACAGAAAAGGAAACAAACTTGCAGACAAAAAGTATAAAGACTGAAAGATCAACACAACAGAATAAGTAAATGCACCAACACAGCCAACCTTTGCACAGACACGTGCATGCTTCCACACACTGCTCCTTTATACCAGAAAAACTAAATAAAATACTTGCTCACCATCACCACCAGAGCAGAATGGGCAGAAAAACAAGCGTCCCAGATCCTCACGCTTCACATGGCGGGAGAGGAAAAGAGTTATGAGAAACATAAGAGAAAGAGAGAACTTGTTACACATCCACTCACAGTAGCACGCTGACCCGAGTGTGTGCAGGGAGGCGGGGGGATGTAAAGGGGTATATGTGTGTGTGTGTGATGGGGGAGATGGAGGGGAAAATGAGGGCAGAGCATTTCTGTTTGTGCACAGCAAACTGCTAACTCTCCCAACACAGAGGGATGTTCTGCCCTGTGTGGGATCCAGTTTTAAATTCAGTTAAAAATTAGGTCACATTAAGGTGGTAACCAGCTCAAGCGTTTCAACCAGTAATGTTTTGTTCCCATTTGGTCACATAGGCTAAGCATTGTGCTGTTTTCCACTGCATTTACTTCAGAGAACTTTAAAATCTCTCCTATCTCTGCAAGTTATTACCCCTTTAAAGTGGCTTATCACTAGCTAATAGCAAGCTAGTTAATCAAGCAGCTCCTGGTGAATGAACCAAAAAGTCTTCTACCAGTTCTCTGCTAAACTTCTGGTAGAGCTTTGATAGATCATTTTCTTTTGGCAAGTTACTGGATGACTCGTCCATCTATCCCAGCTGAACTTCGACCAACCAGACCCATTGAGTGGAATTGCTGAATCAAACCCCGGTCAAAAGCCATAAATAGAGAGACAAGATCCTATTTCATTCTTTACCCCCTTTTTTAATGAAAAAAAAATATCTTGAACTCTGATGATTTTGATGCGGTAGCAGCATCTACGATGACCTCACGAGAAGTCACCAGTGATAACTGTTGTTGCACCTTCTCCTCATTCATTTATACTACACGCTTCAAAAAGTTTGAATCTTTTAATAATAAATGTGTGTTCATTTTCAGACAGAACTAGATTTGAAAAGGGATTCAAGATGGTTATTGTAGGATTTGCTATTAGAAGCCACATAAAAACCCCCCTTTTTTTTGTTTATGTGTTGAATCAAGGACTTGTGTAGATTATTTATCATTATCAGAGCATCCAGCCTCTTATGTATGGGGAGGCACAAAGTCAAACAAGAACGTCAGAGACTTAAGGTTCATTTTAAATTATTTAGATATGAAATGAGGCTTAAGTTCAGTTGAATACATCTGCAGTATCACTGGGATCATAAAACAACATTAAAGCCACGGATAGTAGCTTTTTCTGTGCATGTCTTGACTTATTCAAATCCCCCGCAACACATTCTTTTCCTCATTCCTGAGAGGTTTTGGGTTTGTTATACATCTGTGATGTTTGCTTAAGCAACACAATTGCAAGCGAGCTGATAGGATGGTGGAAACAAATACTATTAAGATACCAGCTGTATTGAAGTGATTGCCAGATGTTGTTCAACTTAACAAAGCACTGCAATGGAGAGTAACCCCTAAGTTTGAAAAGGAGTAAATTGATGCATTTTTGCACCTAAACAGTATTGTAGCTTAGGGTGGATGTACTTTATCAACCTGTCTATGTCAACAAGGAGGAAACATGACATGCTGTCATCCGAGACACCAGTCAGGACTAGCTTTAGAAGTGACTGCCAGTCTGATAAGGTGAATGACTGACCTGCCATTCAGAAAGTAATAGCAGCAATAAATCATGCACACTGACAAACGACAGGCTCATTTAGCGTTCCATGTGTCCAGCAGAGCATAAGAGACAAATAACACTTCCCGGCCTCATCCCCTGCTTTTACAGCGTAGGATATTCATCTTTCTAAGCCTCAGTCTCACCACAGCAGAGTACCAAACCCCCCTGAGACGATGAATGGCTCGTTCCTGTGCAAACTTCTCGATGACCTCCTCGGGCTCTGTTTTTACAGCCCTCCTGTCACTGCAGCAGCTGAAAGATTGCAGGCACTGTGAGATGCAGGGGAGAGCTGAATGAAAGCCAAACCAGGACCAGTGAAAGATTGTCGGCTTTGCAGAGGACGATGGGCTTCAGGGATGTAATACATCCAACAAGCTGTCACCTTTACAAGTGGAAATGACACTAATTTCTATAATCTTAGAAGATTCTAAAAATATATCAATACTGGTTGAGAGCTCTTTTAATCACTTGTGCTTTCTAACTTTATAGTGTCAAGAAGATTATGTTAAAACCAAGAAGCTGTTGTGTCACCTGTTTAATATTATTACTCCATCTGCACTGAATTCATGACAAGTTCTTCTTCTATGCACCTCTGCATCACGTTTATTTGTATAGCACCTTTCACTAACGGTCACCACCAAGTGCTTCACAGAGAAAGCAGTCGATAAAATTCACAACCAAATAAAATATATAAGTATGAAATGTAAAATCAGTCATAATAACCCAAATTTAACTAAAAACGTGTTGGAATTGTTCAATAATTTTTGCAATATCTTGCTAACAACCAGCAAAACAATGCAAAAAGCTTTTCCTTTGCTCTCAATGTGCTATCCAACTAGATAACTGCCTGAAACTCCTTGTTCATAGTCCTGACTTTTCTTCCTTTGGGTAATGACATTACTATGTAACACATCTGTATGCTGCTTGTCAGATGTGTGGCTGTTTAGATGTGGTATTATCATCCGATCACAACTGGATAGCTCTGATTTCGTGTGTCTACACGGGTTAAAATGAATCCTCACATGTATCTTAAAAGACCGTTTGTAATCAGATGTCAGATACCCACTCTCTATGCACACAAACATATAACCTACATCATGCAATCAGCTGTCAGTAGGTTGTGTTTCTGAAAAATTACAAATACATTTAGCGAAATATTGGACTTTCAGTGTTACCCAGGACACATTTCTGAACGGACTATTTTGCCAGGATTTAAGTCGCATATCTTTGGCTCATGTACTTTTAGTGAGAGTTGTGGACAAACCATAGACAATATATAAAAGATGGATGGAGCCTCTGTGACGTCACTTGTAGGTTTCCGAAGAGCTTACCTGAAGCTCACTAGGCAGTTCCCACTGTCGCCATCTTGGCAGTGTCACATATGTAGTCATTCCAGAAAAAATGCAGAAAATCCAAAAATGGCAAAGAGGTGGAGCTGAGAGGGGGACTGTAAAGGTGGGGATGGATGATTAACACCCATCAAACTCCGAGCTGTCTATAGCTAAGGGCTAACCGAGCTAACCCGGAGCTAACGGTAGCTAACCAGCTAATGGATGTAGGCGTGCTAAAGCTAAAGCGGTCTGTCAGCCGGCTAAGAACCACAGTTGTGCTGCACTCTCCCTTCTTGCCACAGATATTCCATACCTGTTAATCTAAAGGACACGCCCCAAATTATGCCGAATTTCAAGTTCAAATAACATCTAAACGGATGAGTTATAAAAAAGTTCACCCCCCTAACAGTTGTCATTAAGGTAAACTTGACCTATTAATCCTAAAATAGGTTTTGGTACCAGGCTTTAAACATGTTTATTTCTGCTGTGAAGTTGGTCTTTTTTACATGGGAGTCTATAGGGATTTGCTCTTTTTTGGAGCCAGCCCCTAGCGGATGAAGCATGAACTGCAATTTTTTTGCCCTTCCGCATAGACTTTATCTTTTACTGCTTGGGACAAACACACCAAAATGGCTAATATTGTCCAAGGAAGGTGCAAGGCCTTGTCCGAGTATTTTCATAATTTAGATGTGGTTTTACACGGCATACCTTAAAAAGATTTAGCTATTTAGCTGTGACGACATGCACCCTTATGCATTATTCAAGAAACGTTTACACTTTGAATTGGAGAAATGTCGGTCAATCCAGCTCCCTGACATGTTAAACTATCTGGTGCTTCAGTTCAGACGATAAAAACATGGAACGAACTGGAACTGGTGAACGAAGCAAATACATTAGCTCTAGTTGAAGTTAAGCCGAAAATAAATCATGGCTGCCTTTAGCATTTGAAGAGTTGTTTGTGCACATCCTCAATAATTAACCCCACCTGTTCACAGGCTGCAGTATGTGAATAACCTCTAGGGGTAGGAACAGTTTGACCAGAGGTGAGTTATCAACAGCGGGGAAAATGATGGAAAGTTTGAAAGAAAAGACACAACAGGCTTGTTTTAGAGGCTTTATATACCATCTACACCAGTGGTTCCCAGCCTTCTTTCCTCTGGGACCCCCTTCATGCATATACTAAAATGCCATGGACCCCCTGCTTCACCCTGTGCTGGAACTATGCTGGTTTTAGACTTTCAAAAGTGAGATTCTCACCATATATAATGTATTCTGGCTGAGTCCCGTCCTCTGATAAAGCCAAAGTTAAATGAACAACATACAGCCTTACTTTTTGTTTATCCATTAAAATAGGGACAATTTGTGGACATTAATCACAATGGCTCTAATGTTCAAAGCCTCAGGGACCCCTGTGCTCTATGGGGGACCCCTTGGGGGGTCCCAGACCCCAGGTTTGGAACTACTGATCTACACTAATGCTGCTGTCATTTTTTTCCACCATGTTCTCAAAATTAACAAAATGGTAACTTCCTCTACTGTTTACATATTTGCTTGTTTTGTTTACTATAAATTCAGCAACTCTATAGTTCTGAGCGCTTTAAGGTGCCCCCTAGTGGAACCCTTTGGTAACAAGCGTAATCCACAAGCAAGTATGAGGACAACTGCACTCACAAGAGGTTAAAACACAAGTATATTTTTAGTCTTAGCTCGACTCACGTGATGATGCAGCAGTAATTTACCGTTTAAGAAAATTATTGCATTTTTTAAGCATTAATTAACTTAAATATTGTCTAGCAGACAACCATAATAAAATCATGAACCTGTACATGAGTGTTGTTTAAGTTCTTTAAATTTTTTAAGGCGTGTATCAGTTTCTAAGAGCTTTTGCATCACTTTATGGTAAAAACTTTGCTCAAAACCCTCTTCAATTCAACACTTCTGGTGGATACCTGTTGATATATCACACAGTAATAAACATTAAATATATACAAATTATTTTTACTTATTATTTTAAAGGACCAAATAAAGATCTCAGATTAATAAAATTTTAATTTCCCTCCTATTTTTTTCTTGGGTCAGGCTCTAAAGGGTTATAAACTCTTCAATTCAATTTTGTTCAAGGAAATATTCTCTGTATAGACTCATAGCCCCACTGGTTTTTATTAATACACTGTAAATGCTCATCATTCTCAAATGGTGCCCATTAATCTCTGGACGAGCAGCAAACGAGACCTGCAGTGGTTACCCAACAACTCTTAACCCACAAAACCAGCACCTCCACCTCCTGCCCCCCACCTCACAGCCTTCAATAGATGCCTTGTGCTGCACATAGAGCTCCACTGTGAAACAGGTCGATGTGTCAGGAAGAAATATTGACTTTTAATTCTTAAAACATGCAGCTTGCTCCATTTTAAAGACTGACTGTGTTGATCTTTGAAAACCCAGCAGTCACTGAGGTTCACCTTTCTACTGGAGCAGTAAAAACCTGCTTACAGGAGTCTCTCTCTCTCTCTCACACACACACACACACACTAGCTGCTTACACACATTAGAGGTTAAAGAAGCAGAGCTGTGATACTTATGGTGAATCACGAATTTAACTGTATGGCGTTCACAAGATTTAGCTAGGTTAAAAAAATGACAAAAAAGGTGCTCTTATGACATATTGGACACATCTAGATTAGCCAGCTTAACACGAGACTGTCAAAGGGGAAAAATACACCAAAAAGTCTTATTTACATTTCATAGTTTGCCTGTTTACTTATTTAGAAATAGAAATGTAACATTGTGAGACTGTGGTTCAGATAGACTTTAAGTTATTTCTTTACCAAGGTTTATGGTTAGCATGACGCACAGCATCCTCAATCTTTTTCTCGTAGATGTTATTCATGCTTTTGCTGCTTTCTCAACTTTTTTTGTGTAACCAGAGAAAACTAAACACCCAACTACCTGTCCATCATGTCAGAACTAAGCTTTCTCTTTTCTCCTTTCCCACTTGAGCCTACTTCAGGTCAAACAGGCCCCTATTTAATGACTTAATACCACTTCCATTTAGAGGGTTATACATCAACGAAAGCAGAGCTGTTGCATGCAGTAAAGACTCTCCACAGCTGTTTCTGTTTCACACTGAGCAGATCTCTGATTATTTGAATATTCTGTGAATAATAACATAACCATCTAAAATAGCAGCACATATGTTCACTGTGATATATTACCATGTAAGTGAAATCTCTTAACAATAATTACATTTGTAAACCAACACATCTTAAAATTATGTTTTTAATTTAATAAATATTTGCTAATGTTTACTAGATTTGGGAGTATTATTGGTTATATGTCATAAATGAGACAGAAGCATCCTCCAGCAACGATGGTGACCACAAGGAAGAGTGATATTAGCATTATTTAAAATAAAAATGCAATATTCTGCATTTAAATCCAAAAATATGTTGGTTTATTGTGTTTTAGCATGGAATATACTATTAGATACAGTTGAGCCAGTAATTATTTGCACATTTTTTTTAATTTACCATACAATGACTTTATATTTAACCATTAATTTGAGACATGAGGATAATGTGCATTCAAATTATGTACTTTTTGTTTTGTTTAACTGCTTACTTGACTGTCCTACAAAGTGATGAGTGAAAAAAAATATATATTTATAAATGAATTTATATACTTTGAGATGCACAAGACCACATCTGTCTCTCCTTCCACATAGAAAAACACAGAAGGTCTTACAGCATGATTGTCAATTATTCAGTGTCAGGATGTCTCTTATCAAAACATTGGTATTTATTTCTGCTATAAATACGTGTTGTTGTTTTTTATCAATCTGTGAAGTAAAAAAGAAAACAACACTTAAATGATTTTCTGTCAACATGTCTTTTCTTCATGTAAAGACTAATAAATAGACTGTAGGTATTATGAGTTAAAATTAAGGAAGATCTCGATAGTTGACACATTCCTTGAAAAAATAAATAATAATAAAAACATAGTGCATGTATGGAAAGATCTTTTGCCCACAGTTAAAAGTTTTCCTCTTTGAAAGGAAAAACTATTAAATGGTGGTAGATTTATTGAGTTCTGCGTTAAATCATTTCACGCTAAAAGCAGGAAAAATGACGATTCTGCGGGTGATTTTCTTAAATTCTCCCGTGAAATACAATTAAAAGCATACACATAAAAAATATGACTACTTATGAAGTATGTGGAGCTTACCTTTCAGTTTTAGTTCATCCCGGTGATTGAGCTTGTCTGCAGATTCACATCAGTCCGCTGTGAGTGTGTAACTCTCGTTACAGCAGCTCTGTGGCGGTAGTGCTGATATCCAGCGTTCAGCCTGAGAAACAAAACCATAAGAAAACTTTCTCATTACAAAAGAAAACATTTACTTCTCAATTAAGACAGGGGTGTTGATTAAATAGAAGAAGATATGTGCCTGTTTATTTGGTCAATCATACTTATTGGCACATTTCTGCTATTTCTTATTTGCAGTTATTTCACCGGCAGCTTAATGAAGAAAAATTAAATTTGGTGCTTTGCTGCCATCTAGTGGCAAAAACTCTCCATATCCTCAAATGTTTGAGCTGCACAAATTAGAATTTTATCAGACGTGTAAACAGTGTTGGTTTGTACTAAAACCTGCAGTTCTAAGTTAGGAATAAATAAATAAATAAATATTTTTATGTGAGGTATACAAAAAAAAAAAAAAAAAAAAAAAAAAAAAACAGGAATCCCTGGAAGAGGCTGCTTTTTAAGCCCATATTCTTTATGTGATTATAACTTGAAGTAGCTGTGGCAAACAGATGAAATAACAAATATTACACAAATATTTGATAAATTTATGACCTAAATATATTCCCCAGAATAAAGCTTGTAATAATGGAATTATACTCATCATTTTAGCTTCAGATTAATTATAACACTGCTCACATTGCTTATATTGCTGCTTAGAATTTCAATGTGATGGGTATTGTTTTCATTCAGCGTAAAAATACAATTTTATAATTTAAGATTATGAAGTATTTCAAGTTTAAACTAAGAAAACCAAGAAAAAATATATACTTAATATTTTTTCTGTTCCTTTGGACGTTGATAATAATCAACACATGGTTGAGATGACAGGTAATGATACAGTAAATTAGATTTACTAATGACATACCAAAATACTTTAGGCATTACTTACCCATACTAGATGGTAGAGATTGCTTGGGTAGGTTTATTTCCACATATTTTAAAATAAAATTCATTCATTATGAAAAAAATAGCTCTACTAAATAGCACAATAAGGTGTTACAGGGTTAAGCTACAAGCAATGTATGTGTGCATATATATATATATATATATATATATATATATATATATATATATATATATATATATATATATATATATATATATATATATATATATATTGTAGTTCAACACCCTGTTGAACTACCTCCACACTTAAAGAGAGCAGTCATGACTTCATTAGGAGGACATTTAACAGGGAACTGAAATGTTTTCTCTGTATTTCTGTTCCTACTCTACTTCATTTCTGGCATGAGGGGTTCCACAGGACTCTAAATTAGGCACCCCTGTTCTTTTCCCTGTGCACCATGCCCAAAATACTATTATCACCAACAAACCATCTTAGCGATTGTAAAATAAATACACATGTCCACAGAAAAACATGCAACAAATTCATAATACAGGTTTATAAGTTGCAAAATGTCCACATTTTCCTTCAGTCGGTTCTTTACTAAAACAGAGCTCTAGACTTCCACTGATGGAAGTGTCCAAGTACCAAAACATTACATACTGTTTGGGCCGGCCCAAGGCAAAAGCAAACTAACAAGCCGATTGAGGCCTCCTGCCAACCAGTGGTGAAGTGTTAAGATATCTTGATTAAGTAAATAAATAAATACACAAATAAAAGTGACCATAAACACAAAAACTTTATTTTAATGCTATTTCTGTGGCTTTTTTCGTGTTCCAACCATGAAAATGTTCTTTTATCACAAAAAAATCACTAATAAATTCCTGCTATGGGCTGCTACCTCTGCCATACAGTGCATGCACAAAAACAAGTTTAGCACACTCATAGATAACTAACATTTTTCTGTATTTGCTACCACAGTAACCTTAAAAACCACATGACACAGGTATGATGTAAGCCAACTACAAATAATGCAAATGAATGGGTGTGTTACTTTACGTGCTATAAAACTATCATTGGTATGCTGACGTGGTGGAGGCTCGGACCTGCTCTACATACAGCTGATAATATGACCACAAAAAAAAAGCCTTGCATTTTACCACAGCGGCATCGAACTGCTGTTTCTATTTTCTTAGCAGTGGTGTAATAAACTCCCGCGCTTTAGTAATTTACTAGTAGCTAATAGAAAGAAAGCGTTCACTTTCCTTATATCAATTCCATCCAATAGGCTCAGAGAATTATTTTTAGCCAATGGCGTTCGTTTTCTGCTCCCCTGTGTTCCAATGAACGCTAAGTAGAGTTGATAAAGCAAGCCAATGATAGCGAAGCAGCATTGTGTGACCGAAGCAGGGTCTGCCGGGTTCATTTCGCCGCTTCTCCACCCGGCTGGTCTTTTTGGATCTCACTGCAATGGCGGAACAACAGCAGTTCTACCTCTTGCTGGGTAATCTCATGAGTTCTGACAACAATGTCAGGAAACAATCAGAGGTAAGAAAAGACGTTGTTTTCGTGACTGACAAGTTGGATGACTGTTATGGTCAGGTTAGCAAAAAGCTAACCGCCTAGCGCTCTGGTCTGGCCGCGCGCTGCGATCTCTCACGTCAGACTGGATAGCCCACGTGCGATATGAAGCCTAGTATAAGTCAGCTAACGCTAACTACGACCTCGTTGCGTAGTTTAGTGGACATAATGTAGATGTTACAGAAACGGACCATGGCATGACACTGTGTAGACGTGTGCGCGCGAGTGTCCGTGTGGCGCTCAGGTTGTTTGATAATAAGTGAAATGATCCGTTTGTCGGGTCCTAATCTCAAATCTCCAGCTGACAGGGAAGCTAGTCTTCAAGCTACTGGAATACAGGAAGTAGCGTGGAGCTAAGTAGCTACGACAGTGTTGCTAGGTTTGCAGGCTAGCAAGTTAGCAATGAGTACACTGGCATGCTAAAAGCTTAAACATGAGGGTTTGGAATAGAAGTACGAAGCTACATGTTAGAATCCTATCACAGCTATACGCCACAAACCAGCAAAATTGAGTGTAAATATGACTTCATTTAAATGGAGAGAAAGGCTGGCAGTACTTTTGAAATGGCCTTATGTGGTTTCATATGAAAGTCCGTATACCCTCCCTGTTTTAGACATGCTGCCCTTTTCATAATTTGTTTAATGTTTAATCTTAAATCTGATGATTACGTTTACGTCCCTCGTTTCTGGTCATCCACTTTCTCTGGATTAGTTTCAATGAGGATTTGTTTGGGCTGCGTCTAGCTGGCCTTTTCACTCTTTCCCACCACGATTAGCCTCTTGCCGCCGCGGCAAAGCTTTGTTACCAGTTTCCCTCTTCAGCATCCTACGTTTGGATGAGGTGGTTGAATCTTATCATTTACTCCCCCATCACGAGCAGTCAGCGTTTTTCTTTACAAAGCACAGACTGTCTGTCGCGATGCTAAGCTCATTGGAATTCATCCTCTATAGAAACTCACCCCTTCTGACTCACACTCATAAAAGGAATTGATCCACCTATAAAAGACCCCAACTCATTTAAAAAGGAAATTTAGTTGCCCTAACTGTTTGCCCAATCTTAGATATTTTGGGATCAGCAAGCCAAAAGGGGCAGTGTTGGTCTTGAGGCAGTCTAGACTAGTTGAAGTGATTTGAACGTAGTCCACTGATGGGATCAGTCATACCATACTACCTAACATAATTAAATCAGTGTGAAATAAATCCTAATTTAGATTAAGCAGTTTTGTATGACTTCTATTTTATTAACTAAGCCATCCTACCATCTAAATCAGCTCTGTAACCATGACCATTAATCAGGTTTGTGCAGAAGTTGCTGATTGTGTTTTACATGCACTGTTTTACTTACTCAGTGCTAACACCTTGTCATTCAGATTCATTTGCTTTATCTGTAATCTTATTTCAACACAGCATTAGCATTGCCACACCGATGCACCTCCCAAACTTGTTGTTTGTTATGCAGAAATACTCACTCGGCAACACCCATGATGTTCAAGGATCTTGCTGTTTAAAGCAGTTGTGGCTCTGAAAAGAAATCTTTTAATTTTTCAAACAGTTTAAAAAAGTTTTTGTTTTTGTTTTGTTTGTTTACCATTGACGCTACCTCCACATGAGTGTCTGTCCTCAGAGTGCACACCCTATAATTGCAACAACATCCCCGACACAAGTGTATTTGCATTTCTTGTTTGTCAGTGGAAACCATACCAGATGGGAATAATTTCAAGTTTCATCCTTCAAAAAACACTTTGGATAATAATAATAATAATAATAATAACTGTATTCCCTTCTTTGCAGGAGACCTATGACACTATCCCAGGCCAGAGCAAGATTACGTTCCTGCTGCAGGCCATCAGAGATGCATCTGCTGCAGAGGAGGTTTGTACACTCAGTGCTTGCATATCTTTGGCATGACACGTTAGATTCTTCCAGCTTGAAGTGGAGGAAATCTTAAAATTGTTGTCTCTTAACACTATACTGTATAAACTATTTTGGGTGCCATTTTAAAGGAAAAAAAGTAATAAAACTTTACTGATTCATCATCAATAGAAATTCAGCCTGTCTAACAACATAGATGGCATTTTAAGAATCGAGTTATCACACATCTGCCGTCACCGCAGCCTGGAAAAGAAGGTTGTTCATGACTCATAGTTTTGCCATTCGGTCAGTTAAGTTAGCGGTTACTCCACCAGCTGCTTGGTCCCTCGTGTTTCCTCCCCTTTACCTCACACTGGATATTTTTAGAGTCCTGAAATGGGAGCAGGCAGAGAGGTGCTTGTCCCACAGGGAGTGACTCCCTTTTCTAAGATGCTGCAAGTTTTTATCAGTGTAGTTATTTTTTTTTTACCTGTGAAATCTTCGTACATCCTCCACGTTAGTATCAACAGTCATATTGTTTGTTAGATACATAAGGAAATTGTGGCTTTTCTACCTTTTTACAAGTTCTGAATTCATTCTTTTGTCTGATCGTCATTGATTTGCTCAGACCCAGGACATGTCCAAACCTCGTTTTGTGTGCTCAGGTCAAACAGATGGCGGCAGTGCTGCTGCGGCGGCTGTTGTCATCTTCCTTCGAGGAAATCTACCCGGGGCTAACCGTGGAGATGCAGACGGCCATTAAGACAGAGCTGCTGACCAGCATCCAGCACGAGACCTCGCCAAACATCCGCAAGAAGGTCTGCGACATCGCAGCTGAGCTGTCCCGCAACCTCATCGGTAAAATAAGTTTTTTACTTTTAAAATTAAAATTTTAAAAACTTTTTCTATTTTATGACTTAAAGTATTTAATGTATTTTTGACAGCTTAAGTAGTAAATATAAAAGGATAAAACTGCCTTTATATGTTGACTAACTTGCTGCTGGCTGTTTTAGATCATTTTAGAAATTTAGATGGTAATTATTCAAATTTCCATCATTAGTCTTTTTCTTCTAATTTAGATGACGATGGGAATAACCAGTGGCCAGAGGTGCTCAAGTTTCTGTTTGACTCTGTGAACTCGGACAATGTCAGCCTGCGAGAAGCTGCCCTGCACATATTCTGGTGAGCTCCAGTTACACCATCGGCTTGATGTAGATCTCTGTTCAGGCAGATGTCCTGCAGCTGACTGACAGGTGTGTGTCTTGCCTTTGATTTAGGAACTTTCCAGGAATCTTTGGGAACCAGCAGCAGCACTATATGGAGGTTATCAAGCGCATGCTTGTCCAGTGCATGCAGGACCAGGCAAACCCACAAGTAAAACCTAAAACATGTTGCACATTCAGTGTCATAATTAGCTTTGTCATCAGTGGTGTCAAGGGTGCATTAAATGCTTGCAGATTCGTACTCTGGCGGCTCGGGCTGCAGCATCCTTTGTTCTGTCCAATGAAAGCAACACAGCTTTGCTGAAGCACTTTGCTGACCTGCTGCCGGGCATCCTGCAGGTAAGATGTCAAAACCACTGGAATATTTTTAATGAAAGTTGCCTTATTGCTTCTATTCTTTTGCCTGATGATGCTTTTGCAGAAGTAATGGCTTCAGATAGTAAAAATTGCTACATGCTTTGTTTAAAGCCCGTTTATGAAAGCTTAATAATTGATACGCTCATGCTGTGCTTCTGTGTGCCTCTTTCATCTGCCTTAATGTTCATGAAAACCAAACCAGTAAAAAAGAAACTGAAGCAATGGCTCTGAAAATGGAGGGTAGAACAGGAAAGTTTGAGCTGCAATGGTTACTTGTGCTGTCCTCTTGTTGTTGTGCACCTATGAGTCACTCATCAGGCTTAGTAGTGATTAGTCCTTGCTCTGAAGAGAGAAAACATTGAAACCAAATGCATATATACATTAGAAGAACAAAACTATCTACAGGATAAAGATATTAGGAAATATTTCAACCTCATCTTGTTAATTACTGCAGTCTTTCCGGTGTTGCAGTGGTGTTTTGTGTGTGACTCATCGTCAGATTGTAGCTGTGGGATTAATACAAACTGGGGCGTTTGCATCACTAACATGACTTTTTTTTTGACAGGCTGTGAATGAGTCATGCTATCAGGGAGATGACTCTGTGCTCAAGTCTTTAGTGGAAATTGCAGACACAGCACCCAAATACCTGAGACCCAACCTGGAGGCCACGCTGCAGCTCTGTCTGAAGGTACGTTGCATCATTTTAATGTAAAAATCTCTTTGAACTCTTAAGCACTGTTAAGTGAGGCATTGGCTAAGCAAGTGTCCCGCCTCCTCAGCTGTGCGCTGACACAAACCTGACAAACATGCAGCGGCAGTTGGCATTGGAAGTCATCGTCACATTATCAGAGACTGCAGCGGCCATGCTGAGGAAACACCAGGCTATCGTAGCGCAGAGTGGTGAGGATTTGGTTCAGAATCTGCTGGGGGGAGGTGGTGATCATTATCAGAATTGGTTAGGTGGTAGCATTTGTCTCCTCAGTGCCCCAGATGTTGACCATGATGGTGGACTTGGAGGATGATGACGAGTGGGCCATGGCTGACGAGCTGGAGGACGATGACTTTGACAGGTAAAAGGGTAAAACTGGTTGTATAGAGTACAGGGTTTTCCATTTAAGGGTTAGTTTTTTTTTTTGTTTTTTTTTTTTGTTTGTTTTTACAACAGTAATATAAAAAGCTTTTTAATGAAAGTTTTAAAGCTTTGTTTCTTTGTCTTCTCTTGCTTCGACAGTAATGCTGTAGCTGGTGAGAGCGCTCTGGACAGAATAGCCTGCGGTCTGGGAGGAAAGATTATTTTGCCCATGATAAAACAACACATCATGCAGATGCTGCAGAACCGTAAGTGAACCTACTAATTGTAAAGATTTAAACCGCATGAATTTACTTCCAGTGAAGCCTTGCTCAGGGAATTAATCATTTGACACATGGAACGTTAAAGCCTAACCCTTCTTCCTTTTTATTCATTTATTTTTTTAAACATTATTAATGGTTGAATTACTGGGGATTCACTTTGTAATGTTTTTCTTGTTTCGTAGCTGACTGGAAGTACCGCCATGCTGGGCTGATGGCTCTGTCAGCCATCGGTGAGGGTTGCCATCAGCAGATGGAGGCCATCCTCCAAGAGATCGTCAGCTTTGTCCTCCTGTTCTGCTCTGATCCTGTAAGAAGCCAAACGGATATAGATGAGTTTGATCAGTGTTAACATGTGTTTTTGTTTGCAACATTGACTTTTTCCTCTTTTCCCCCCTCCTCCTTCTGTAGCATCCAAGGGTACGTTATGCTGCCTGCAATGCCATTGGTCAGATGGCCACAGACTTCGCCCCAACCTTTCAGAAGAAATTCCATGATAAGGTACATGAAGTTTTAAGTTAGTTAAAGTATTTTTTAAAGGATTTATGTTTTCCTGGTAGCTGGTTATTTTGTTCACATTAGTTGCTATGATTGTTTACTGTGCCTTCCTACTTTTTAAAGAATAAAATCAAACATTAATTTCCAGTTCATTTATTCTTACAGTCTAATATAGTAAACATGGAGGCTATTTGCTACAAACTGACGGTGCCTCCATTTCTTTCAGGTGATCTCGGCCCTGCTTCAGACTATGGAAGACCAGAGTAACCCTCGGGTGCAGGCGCATGCTGCTGCCGCCCTCATCAACTTCACAGAGGACTGTCCCAAATCACTGCTCATCCCTTATCTGGACAGCTTGGTGCAGCATCTTCACGTCATCATGGTTGCCAAGCTGCAGGAGGTACAGAAGGTTTACATGTTTTTTGTTTTTTTCTGGGCTAATCTACAGGTTTGACTCTCAGCAGTCTCATGTTTTTATTCTACCAGCTGATACAGAAAGGTACCAAACTAGTCCTGGAGCAGGTGGTGACATCTATTGCATCTGTGGCTGACACAGCGGAGGAGAAGTTTGTGCCATATTACGACCTCTTCATGCCCTCCCTCAAACACATCGTAGAGAACGCTGTGCAGAAGGAGCTCCGGCTGCTTCGCGGCAAAACCATTGAATGCATCAGTCTCATCGGCCTGGCTGTCGGCAAGGAGAAGGTATGATTAGACACAATGGGATTAAACTATTTGTAAAGGAAGCAGTTTGTCTTCATGATCAACATCTCTTCTGTTACTAGTTCATGCCAGATGCCTCTGCCGTCATGCAGCTGCTCCTTAAAACCCAGACGGACTTCAATGACTTGGAGGATGACGATCCTCAGGTAGAAAGACTTGAACATAATTTGGATCTACTCATTTAATAACATTTAGTCTCAACAGTCTGTCTGCCATGTTTTATTTGTGGTTTAGATCTCATACATGATATCAGCCTGGGCCAGGATGTGCAAGATTCTGGGGAAGGAGTTTCAACAGTATCTCCCTGTGGTGATGGGCCCACTTATGAAGACTGCATCCATCAAGCCTGAGGTGGCACTCCTTGACAGTAAGTAAAGATTTTAATCACTTTATATAATTTAATTGAATCCAAACAAGTTTGAGAGAAAATTAAAAAGAATTCTCTTACAGCCCAGGACATGGAGAACATATCTGAGGATGATGGTTGGGAGTTTGTTAACCTGGGAGACCAGCAGAGTTTTGGGATCAAGACTGCCGGACTGGAGGAGAAAGCCACTGCCTGCCAGATGTTGGTGAGCAGAAAATCACGATGTTCTAAAAAATAAAATATTCACTGCTAGTCCTCCAAGTAACATGATGTTTTTTTTTCTTTTTTATTCCTTTAGGTGTGTTATGCCAAAGAACTGAAAGAAGGCTTTGTGGAGTACACTGAGCAGGTGGTGAAGCTGATGGTTCCTCTGCTGAAGTTCTACTTTCACGATGATATCCTTTTATTTTTAAACTACAGTACAAAACTTGCATCTAAAACCAGTTGAATTAGATCCAAACATTTTGCTAAAACCTGGAATTATACTCCACCATTCATCATTTAAATTGATGTAAAGTCAGAGAAAATGAGAAATATACATGCAATTCAAATATTTGATGGTACAAAAGCTGGCTTGAAGATGGGGTTCGGTTTTTCCTTGACGGCTTCACGTGTGCGAGTGGCAGCAGCTGAGTCCATGCCCCTGCTGCTGGAGTGCGCCCGAGTTCGAGGACAAGAGTACCTCACCCAAATGTGGCACTTCATGTGCGACGCCCTCATCAAGGCCATTGGCACGGAGCCCGACTCAGACGTCCTGTCAGAAATCATGCATTCTTTCGCCAAGGTAATCCCTCCCTGATACTACCACTCCGGGAACTTGAAGCAAAACCAGCTCGTCCAGCCAGAGCGGGGAAAAGATGCTGGCATAAACCAGACTGCTTTAAATAGCTTTTTCTACAGATGTCGTGATAACAAGCTCCCATGTATTTTTGGATCCAACTGAAGTGTTTTTTTTATTTTAGTGCATCGAGCTGATGGGAGACGGCTGTTTGAACAACGAGCATTTTGAAGAACTGGGTGGCATCCTGAAAGGAAAGCTGGAGGAGCATTTTAAGAACCAGGAGCTCAGACAGGGTGAGGGCTCACCACAATCAGAAGACACACTAACATGTTTTTCTTAGGCGTTTGCCCTCCTCAGGCATTTTTCCTAACCTTGTTACAGCTTGTGGCATCTTTTTTATAGTCTTTTTCTCATATTTTTTTTCATACTCTGATTCACCCGATGAATACGTTCATGCCAAAAATGCATGCGCACACTCAAAACAAGTAAATCACTTCAATTTATTTTATTTTTTCCCTCCTTCTGTTTTCATAAATCACTTAAATGGCTTCAGGCCAGCTTAAAATGACTAAGCATTCAATCCTGTTCAGGTTTTTAACCATTTTAATGCCTGTTTATTAATTTAAATGATTATTGGTTGTATTAAGTTTTAGTGGTGATTAGTCTGTTTTTTTATGTAGTGTCAGATGCTCCCTTTGGACACAGTCCTGGCCAAAATTCCCTAGTTAACTTCCATTAAAACATTATTTTTTATTTACCTCACTGCCATTGCATGCCATGATGTCAAATGGATTTTTTTTATGGTTTTTATAATTAATAAAGGAATTATTGAAGTAATTAAACTAGCTTTTAAAAGATTAAAATCCTGAAAATGATTGAATCTGCAGTAGTTTTGAGCTGGTCTGTTTTTAAGTGATTTCAAAGCATTTTGGGCAGAAGGGATTGTAGTAAATGTGTTATAGAAATAAACATGAAATTGATTTTATGCAAGAAAAAAAAGCAGAATAAATATTAATGTATGAAGATTTAATAGAAAATTTTTGAGTGCGCTTTTGCCATGAAGGTGTCCAAAGGGTAGTAAAGTTGAGAGCTTTGCCTTGTGTTTAATACAACGTTGGTGTCTGGTTTTCCCTCACAGCCAAAAGGCAGGATGAAGACTATGATGAGCAGGTAGAAGAAACGCTACAGGATGAGGTAAATATTTTCACTTCACTGATATAAGTAACTCCGTCAGGCGTTACCGGCCCTCCAGATGGTTTTCCTTCTCGCTTTTTTGTTTCTATCAGGATGAGAACGACGTGTACATCCTGACCAAAGTGTCGGACATCCTGCACTCCGTGTTCAGCAGTTACAAAGAGAAGGTGCTGCCTTGGTTTGAACAGTTGCTGCAGCTCATCGTCCAGCTTATAGTAAGTGTTTCATACGTCTGGGTGTGCGGCCAATGATTCAGTGACCTGCTGGGGAATTGGTTTTTAACCAAATGAAAGCTACAGCTTGATTAGTTATCAATCTTTTTGCATTCAGTGTCCCAACAGGCCGTGGGCTGACAGACAGTGGGGTCTGTGCATCTTTGACGACGTGGTGGAGCACTGCAGCCCCTCCTCCTTTAAATATGCAGAGTATTTCCTTCGGCCGATGTTGCAGTCACTGTGTGACTCAAGCCCCGAGGTTCGGCAGGCAGCCGCCTACGGCGTCGGAGTCATGGCTCAGTTTGGCGGGGAGAACTATCGCCCGTTCTGCACAGGTGTGTTTCCAGCAGCGGATCTTTGCTGGTCGTCAGATTATTGCTTTTAGTTGACAAGTGGGGTGACACTTTGTTTTCTTGCTCCAGAGGCCCTCCCTATGCTGGTTGGAGTCATCCAGGCAGCAGATTCCCGCTCAAAGGAGAACGTCAACGCCACGGAGAACTGCATCTCTGCTGTCGGAAAGCTAATGAGATTTCGACCAGAGTGCGTCAACGTTAATGAGGTTCTTCCTCACTGGCTCAGCTGGCTACCTCTCAACGAAGACAAAGAGGAAGCAGTCCACACATTTGACTTTCTGTGCGACCTCATCGAGAGGTACAGTCTGATCAACTGACCCCGCTTCCCTCCCGACATTAATGTAGCTACTCCTACTAACTCGGCTTCTCTCCACAGCAACAACCCCATCGTCCTCGGGCCAGACAACTCCAACCTTCCTAAAATTTTCCTCATCATAGCCGACGGGGTTGCAAATGAATCTATTAAAAGCGAAGATGCATGCAGCAAAAGACTCGCAAATGTCATCCGTCAAGTACAGGTGAGCTCAGATTTCAGAATTAAAACCCAATTTAGTAAACAGATTAAAAGAAACCAGCTTTTTTTTCTCTCCTTCCATCCAGGTGTCTGCAGGACTATGGACACAGTGTGTATCAACGCTGAATGAGACGCAGCAGAAAGCCATACAGGACCTACTGAATACTGCCTGAGCCTAAATCCCACCACCCCCCCCAGTCATCTTCCCACTTTCTAAAAAGCCCATGAAGAAAAGTTGAGCTCCTGGATCTCCTCCGTACACTCCCTCTCCTTCCTCCTGCTCTGATCTGTAGTGTATGGATGCTGGCTTTACCCCCATCACCTCCCCAACGCGTTATAATAGAACTCCACCAACATCCAGCCGACTTGGGGGAGGTTGGATATTAATGACAATGGAGGACATTGGCCATCTGCCTCAGACTTCACCCTTTCCACAGAAGTGGAAATCAAAGTAAAAGCTTCTAGCAGCCATCCCCCATCTGATCAGCATTACATGTCTATCTGGACGTTTTGTTTCCAACCATTCCTCAATGTGTGACTTGTCTCGCTGTGCCCAGAAAGACTCATTCACGAAGTCATCCAATTCATTGGACTGTCAGGCTCAAAGGGGCCATAGAGGGGGAAGTGAGGGAGCAGGACATTCTTCTGGACTGAGCTGCTAAAAGAGGTGGAAATGCACACTGGGCAATCACTGCCTGTCTCCTGTGAAATTTCTTTTTATTTTATTTTTTGTATTTTTATTTTCTTTTTTTCATGTTCCCAGTGTTACCTGGGGGGAAATGGCCTCACAGCTCAGAGGGTATGTTCCAAACGTAACGGCATGTTTGTCAAGTGACTAACATAGAAAATATTACATAGTTAGAAATTTGCATCATCGTTGTCTGGGAGAGTCGACGTTGTTCCTAGCAGCTTTCCCTTCATAGCCTTCCAGACAGCTGTTCACAGGAAATACAATGTCTGAGTGGTTCACAGCACCGTGTAGGTAGCAGCTTGTGGACGAGTTCTCTAAAGAACGGTGTAATGGTCTGATTGATCACAGCCTCGACGCATGTGATGAGTTGAAGGAACGTTATTGTAGAGCATTTGTTAAAAAAAGAGTGCCGTTGTACGCTCAACTTGATGGTTTCAACCCTTTTGAAGTCCTGCAGGTATGAAATGAATTCCAGAAACTACCAACAATAAAATTTGACAATTCTGATTGATTTTCCTTTAACCATAGAGAACTATTATTTCTATTTGTTGCAGAGTCAACTTTATCGCATGTGTTTATGGTTACCTATGAAAACATTGAACGCCTCACACTGGCAGTTTCCCCACATTTAATATTTAAACTTAAGCCAATAACTGGCAGGTGTTAAGACCCTGAAATCATTTGCTTTATCCAAGCAGGAAAAGAGTAACTGACCTTACCGTTTTCTCCACTTGGGTGGAGATGTAAACAAAACTGAGCAGTCTGTCAATACCCAGCTTTAGTTTTTAACTTGAGAGAAGGTTTTTATAAAGTTCAGAAAAAATCTCCATGACTGAATACGACAGGCAGGAAACAGAGCAGCCATGCTTTATTAGGACATCTACACAAACAGGATGATTTAATTTAAAGCTTCCAACCTAACTCAGCCATAAACTGGAAATTTTTACCCCACTTTTACAAATTCCCAAATGTGCACAAGCATGTTGAATGCAATCCCCTCGGTAGTCTAAAACTAATGCAGTTGGATGTAACTATCCAGCTTTAAACCTTGAACTCTTGCAGATCTCAGGTCACTGGGTAACAGTCCTATCCCAAAAACTGATAGAGAAACATTGCACATTTTTTCGCCTCAAAGTTTTTTTATCAACTTCACTCCTAATCAAACCTCCAAATATGTAATTACTCCAATTATTTTAACCCTTTAAATTCCAATTTAATCGTCACTGCTTATAAAAAAAAAAATGAAGACAAAATGAATTTTCCATGTTATGGGGATGGGGTTTTTATTTGAAAGATCAAAATCTGTTTTTACTCATTGTTGTGGTACATTGAGACCATTGCAAAAGAAAAAAATCCCCAAGCTCCCAAACATGCATTTTCATGAGAATTAACTTTATCAAGGTGCTAAATGTACTAAAAATAATACTTTCTTTTGGACATAAATACCACAGCCTTCAAATTGTAATTTAAATGGTTTAAATAATTTGAATATTTACATTTTTGGTCATTTTGATTAACAGTAAAGTTTATAGTGATTTAAAAAAAAATTGGTAAAATATTTAAACCAATTTTATAGCAATTTCTGGGAGAGGACCTTTAGAAAAATTAAGAGCTGGACTTTTAAGTTCTTGCAAAGATCCTAAATGGGGTAACATAACCATAACAGCCAAAAATGACCTGAAAGAACAAAAGTCGTTAATGACAAACAGGTGTGATTTAAAATGGAGCGGTTACCATGACGGCTGTACCGTTTTATCTTTTAACCTGTATCCTCGGTATGAATGTGTCAATAGTCTGTACATAGAGAGGTGGGGGGGTAACTTTAAATTCCTCTGGGACCATTTAACATTGAATTTATCTGTTTTTAAATTCCCAGACCAGCTGGGAGCACCAGGCTTGGGACAATGAATCTTTAGACCACCACTGCACTGAACACAAGATGAATATTCTCTATAAAGCTATGTGCAATTTCAATGTTCATTTCTGGAGGAAGTGCCTTTCCCTCATTTGTAAAGTCACATTCTTGAGCTCTCAATGCAAAAAAAAAAAAAACCCCTTCAAAGGCAAGTAGTTCATTAAGAGGATCATTTACAATGGGCAGTTTTACTAATAGAGTATCGGCAGTCTGTTTGGGTATTTGCATGGCTGACTGAAGTGACTGAGAACCCCGTGATCACCTTACCTTACTACAGGAGCAGATTTGTACCACACAGAAATCTAATTGTCAGTTTAACACGTGCTGCACCGTCATCGTGCCTCAGCAGACCAGGCATGAATGTGACGAAAGATGAAACGGCGTTTACAGTGAATAAGACTATCTGTAAGCTGTACAAGTGACAAACAGGAAGGAGGAGAAATTTTCTGACATTGTGAGCTTAATGAAAGTTGATTCAGTCCAAGTAATTCTCACAGGAAAAACGTCATTATTCTGTCTTTAGTCACAGGTAGTCCATTCATCCTACTGCAGCATGTCCACAAAAGCATCAAACTCGTCAATGTTTTTCTCGTAGACGCGCAGTTTCTCTGGCAGAGAGTCCTGCAGACACAACAAATCACTCTTAATGTTTATGCTAAATGATCAAGGACTTGGGAGGTTTGTGTATTTAAAAAAAAAATGTATTTACCAGATCATCAGCCATGGACTGGGAACTGATGTGAAGTGAGAGGCTGGCTAGCTGTGGAGGATTCTGAAACTCTCTGTAGAAGGTGCCCAGATCCATCGGCAACAAATCATCCTTAGAGAAAGCTGGACGCTGCATACAGAAAGAGACAGACCGACAGTTATAATCATAAACAAGCTGATTTATTTGAATGTGAAAGATGGAAGCCAAATGAGACTTTGCTTGAATGTGGAGTGCAATGCAGTTTTAATATTTGTTGGTTATATAGATAGATAGATAGATACTTTATTGATCCCGAGGGAAATTCAAGCATCCTGTAGCATATACATACATTAAAGGTTAGTACTTGACATTAGGGGTTAGTACTTAAGCATAACTAGACTAATTTAAAATTAAATAGAGGCAACGGTAGATAAAGAAGACCATTATTATGGTCTATGTACATATATACTGTACAGGTGATCAAGTATGTACATATGTTGACGGTGGTAGCCAAACAAGGTGCATGAGTGAAAAAGTGCAGGATGTGCAAAAACTGCTGAGACAGTGTTAACAGAATGGGATAAGAGCAAATGTGCTTCCAAATGAGAAAAAGGCACATGTCCATAAAAACTATTCAGACTATGGTTGTGGTTGTGACCCCTGCGCCCTCAGCGAGATGTTGTACAGCCGGATGGCCCGGGGTACGAAAGAGTTTTTGAGTCTGTTGGTGGAGCAGGTCAGGGACAGTAGTCTGGGGCTGAACACACTCCTCTGCCTGCTCAGAGTTCTATGCAGAGGGTGAGAGGAGGAGTCCAGGATGGTCAGGATCTTGTCCAAGGTCCTTTTTTCTGCCACTGAGACCAAAGAGTCCAGCTCTGTGCCCACCACAGATCCTGCCCTTCGGATCACTCTATCCAGCCGTGCTGCGTCCCTTTTCTTTATGCTGCCTCCCCAACACACCACAGCATAGAAAAGGACACTGGCCACCACAGTCTGGTAGAACATCAGCAGCAGTTTCTTGCAGATGTTGAAGGACCTCAGCCTCCTTAGAAAGTACAGACGGCTCTGTCCTTTCTTGTGGATGGCGTTGATGGTCTCTGACCAGTCCAGTCTGTCATCAAGCTGCAGTCCCAGGTACTTATATGAACTGACCGACTCCACCTCCACACCCTCTATGGAGACGGGCCTCAGGTCTGATCTGTTCCTCCTGAAGTCCACCACCAGCTCCTTGGTTTTGGAAGTGTTCAGCTTCAGGTGGTTCGCCCTGCACCAGCCAACAAAGTCTTCCACCAAACTCCTGTACTCCTCCTCCTGTCCATCCTTAATACATCCAACTATGGCGGTGTCGTCTGAGTACTTCTGTACCCCTCTCTCCCAACCCGCCCACCACCTATCATCATCAGCCAGCAGGAGGACACAGGCAGCGCCACAGCACCCATCACCATCACGGGTCAGCAAGTCAGCAGAGAGATGAAGCGGCTTCGCCCTGGTAAGGCAGCAGGTCCGGACAAGGTGTGCCCGAGATTACTCAAGGCCTGTGCTGCTGAGCTGGGGGATCCCCTCCAGCGGGTCTTCAACATGAGCATCAGTCTGGGGAAAGTTCCAACCCTGTGGAAGACATCCTGTCTCGTCCCAGTCCCCAAGAAGCCACACGCGAGTCAACCAGAAGACTTCAGGCCGGTGGCTCTAACATCACATGTGATGAAGACCCTGGAACGGCTGATGCTCCACCACCTCAGACCCCAGGTTCAACACGCCCAGGACCCCCTGCAGTTTGCCTACCAGGCAAAGGTGGGGGTGGATGACGCCATCCTGTACCTCCTTCACCGGGCACACACTCACTTGGACAGTGGCAGCGGCGCTGTGAGGGTCATGTTCTTCGACTTCTCCAGCGCCTTCAACACCTTCCAGCCCACTCTTCTGAGAGACAAGCTGCATAACATGGGAGCGGACTCACATCTGGTCTCCTGGATTGTGGACTACCTCTCAGAGAGACCACAGTACGTTAGGCTGGGTGGCTGCACATCTGACACTGTGGTCAGCAGCACCGGAGCACCACAGGGCACTGTGCTCTCCCCTGTCCTGTTCACAATCTACACATCAGACTTCCAGTATGAGTCTGAGCTCTGCCACATGCAGAAGTACTTGCAAAATAATGGATACAGAAGTAAATATGAGAGGCAAATCTGACTGAATCTCATTTAAATCCTATTACAATGCTTCAATAGAACCACAATTTTCTTTTAAACTAAGTTGATTAATTAAAAAAAATCCAGGGGGGGAAAAGTATACCATACATGCCAAAATTCAGCAATTCAGATTAAAAACTAAGCTTTTATAGCAGCATTTTGTGCACACTTACATGGTTTCACTTACACATAATGTGCTATATGGAGAACACAGACAGAAAAACAACGGTAAACACTTACAAAGTCGACCATGACAAAGTCGTCCTGCTGCCCTGATCCCTCTGAGCCCTGAGAATGAAGGCTGGCCTGCAGGGGCGACTGGCAGGGAGAGTCTGGAGGCTGAACCTGCTCCCAAACACACCACAATAACTTCTACTGAAGCCTGTTTCAATTATTAATCTGCATGAAAAGAGTCATTTTAGGGTAATGTCTTTGTTTGCAGTTACCATAGGATCATTATCCTCTGAGTCCAAGCCTCGAGGTGCAAATGCAGCAAATGGCAAGTCTAGACTGGCAGCTGTTAACTGCAGAAACACACAGAGCTACTTTCAGTGTACAGGGTAAAAAAAAAAGAGAGAAAAATAGCTCAGAAAGACTGTTATTAATTACCTTTGTGCTGGGTTTATTAACAAAGGCTCCAACTTTCCTTGTGAATGTATTAAGAGACTCCACCGGGTCAGAGGGAGAGACACTCCTCCCTTCATCCCTCCTTCCTTCACAGCTGTGTGACAGACCATCATCATCATCCCCACTGAGAAGAAGGATCATGACATACCGTTACAGGTTTTCCTCTTAAAACATTGAGTAGAAATGTTTCTCATATGAGGAACAAGACAGAGAGGAGGCTGTTTTAAGTTAAGTTAAAAAAACAGATATGCAGATGCTGGATACCTGCTGCTGGGTGTGTTGGGGGCGTGCTCTACTGTCAGATGGATGTCAGCTCCGTGAGGAGGCTGAGAAGGAACCAAAACAACCCCACCTTCTTTCCCAGCATGCAATACCTGAAGCAGAAGAACTTCATTAGATTAAAACTCACACAGGGAATGATGGATTAAAAGAGGAAATAAGCTTTGATGGAAGAGGAGAAGTCTGAGTTTGGATCTGCGATGGTGGAGGACCGGTGTAATACCTGGTGTGTATTGACTGCATGGTGACAGAGCTCAGCAGCTCCTACGGGAGCTGTAGGCTGGTAGGATAATCTGGAAGCAGACAGCTGGAGAGCAAGAGAGAGACACAAGAGGAATTATCAACCACATAGCAAACAGAGTGACATTTGTGACTCGTGCTGGGCTGTAAGAATGTGAGATAGGTGGCTCAATCATTAACGGAGTTTACTACTGTGATACTGGTGATAAAAAGGAAAAGAAAAATGAAAAAAAAGGTGCAGTTAAAGCAGTAAGCTGATGTTACAGCAAGTAGAAATTCTAACATGAGGGATGGGAAAAAGAACTGATGAACTAACACCCTAAAGATAATGTTAAAAGTCTATGAATGAAGTTTCTAGGTGTCTTACACACAATCACACACTGTACCAGTATAGACTCACATTGTGAGTGACAAGTCCAGGAGCCAATGGCAGCTGCAGACTGTCCAGAGGGAGGGGCTTGGACATTTTAGAAGGAGACGGACTCAGTGTACACACACACTGCGACCACGTAAGCCCATGCACGCACGCATACACACAAACATTAAATAAGAACAGATAAAGAGAGACAAGAGAGAGCGAAACGATAAACAGGTGTGAAAATGAAGAGAAGCTACAGGATAAGACAGAGCCAGTGAAGAAGGGTGGGGGGAGGGGTCTTGCCTGAGAGGGAGGGGATGTGGAGAAGGAGGTGGTGCAAACCTCCTGTGAGTCCTGAACTCCTGGAAATGCTCCTCCATCCTCGTCTTCTGGGGCTCTGCTCACAAAGAAAAGCTGGAATTTAATGCAAGTCTTTTTGCATCCCAGAAAACAAGTCAAGTACTATAACCTGGAAGAGAAGCTGTTTTCCCATTATTTACATCTTTACTTCCATTTCCAGAGCTTTCAAAGCTACCTGTAGTTGCAGGGATGTCCCATGTTTGCTGGACGCTGGCTGCTGCAGGGAGGATCCACAAAGTGGTCCACGATGATCCCCATGATTGGAGCCGACCTTTCAAACTGCCTGTAAAGGAGCACATGTCCACAGCGGAGCTGTTATGCTAACTTGACAAATCAAGACTGCTGAGTAAACGAAGCAAAATATAAACATCTTCATTAATTTTTATTATCGAGTTCGCTGGTCACCTGTTAGACATGAATGCCAGGTTGGTGCGATAGGCACATGAAAGCGTCACTGTGCCGACGGGTGTGCCAACTACACCGACACGCACAGTCTGGAAACCTACAAAAACGAAAGAGTAATCTTAACTGGAAATCTATTACTTCTCCACTAAAATAGAACAAAGAAATAAAACGGACTCAAAATAATCATGGTAATCTCTAAAGACATGTCCATGACAGAGCAGAGCTACAGTTACCTTCGCCTAATCCACTCAGCTGCACCTCCCCAAAGTAGATCCTAAAGAAAACAAAGTCAGAATTAAGAGAAAACTTATATTTTTAAAGGACTAAGCTAGATATTCAGTGTCAGCACAGGACAGATCACCTGTATAATATGACGTAGTCATGGCCCTGCTTTCTGGACAGCTTATAGGCCGGTGTTACTCTGGTAATTGCCAGTAGAGACTTCAGAAGGACAGACAGACGGTTATAAACCGTGTATGACACCTTGATGTCTTTATCACACCTGCAACAGAGACAGAAATCTTATTAATAGTGACTAATTACAATACAGGAACTTAGTGTTACCTGAAATATTAGGGTTATTGCTTTTGTGGACTTGTTATTCATTTATTCCCAGCATATCTGAAGCAGCGGATTCACTCCAGCATCTAAAAGAGCTACAACGTGCCAAAGCAACTGATCCATTTACTACAGATAAAGGATTTGTCATCCTGCAGGGTATTTCTGTACAGCCTAATAGAGGCACAGAGAATCTCTTGATTTTCTTGAACATTACTTAAAATTTTGGCCACCAGACTGAAGAAAAATTAAAAAGTGAATCGACTCACTTCTCATTCATCTCCAGGCACCAAGTCTCCAACTCCATAGAGTCACCCTGTATGGTTAAGACAAAGAAGAATCATTGTAATGATAATAAAATAAACTACAATAACTTCTAATCATATATCTTTTTTTGTGAGTGGTTTACTGTTAAACAAAAGTATAGCAACAGCTAAATCGCTCTATGTTTTGAAATGAAAAAGCACACCGTTGTTAATTATTTACCTCTGACGTCTTCAGAGAGATTTCCACACACATGGAGCGCCCAATGCCTGGAAGCTGCCCGGCCAGCGCCTTCTTGGCTTCATGAGTGACCTCTGGAATATCTTTAATGGCCAAGTTAAACTAGAAAAAATACAACAAATCTAAATTATCCTAATTTACAAAATAAAACTAATAATTAGCATTGGGTACAGATATATAAAGATTTAAAGTGAACTTTAAAAGCAAATGGACTAAGCTTTACCCAGTCCGAGCCAGTAGGTGATGAAGAAGAGCGAGTGCAGATCTTCTCTCCGAGGCGAGCTTGTACTATCACCTGGACAGTCTACAAAAGTAAATAACTTATCAAATTACTTGTAATGAATAACTTTCCATCAGAAACGTCTATTTCATGTATGTATATATGTTTTTTTTTTATTATTAATGATGACTTTGAGCACCAATAATGAACCAATACCATCTATCTATATTAAGTTAAACAAAATAAAATCCACGTTTAAAAGTGTCCATTAAGAAATGTGCAATCACAAATAATAACTGTATTCCTGTTTCTTACCTTTAAGGCAAAGAACTTAATGAATTTGTCCAAGTCTTTTTTATCCTGCGGACTCAAGTCACTGTCCATGTTACAACCCTGAAATCACGAGACAACTCATTAGGATTATTTTAACCACTACCTTCAGAAAACAACATAAAAGGCCTGGATATTCATTCTTTTAAATGTGTTTATGCATGAGCTCGTACACACAAAAAAAATATCAAAAAGGTGACAGCATGTCAATATATTTAGACATTTACAGTTTACTTGTTTTAACACACGAGTCAAACTTGACCCAAATATTTTCATTGCGGATGTTTAGATTTTATTTATATTAAGTTATCAGTCTCTAATTGGAATGAATTGATATCATAATGAGAATCATAATCTCGACAATAACAGCAAAATCTTACATTAATCACTACTGTTTAAAGTCTATGCGCAACTATTGCTAGCTTACAAATTGGGCCTCCTCGCTAATATGATACTCTGTGAAATAAATTAGGGAGAAATTTCATATATTAGAAATGACAGCTTTGTACTTGTTTTCCTACACCAGTCAGTTTTGTTATTAGGTTAAAGTAACATTTTTTGGGGACATTTACTGCAGGTTTAAGGCTCGATGTAGAGGTAATGGATAGTGACACACTGGTCAACTAGCGTTAGCCTGTAGCTAATTTAAGCTAACAAGCAGAATAACGTGCACGTTAACTCCGTTCAAAAACGGTAAAACTTACATTAGCTGTTCCCTACACGGGCAATGCTCAGCGAACCACAAATCAATCTAATAAAGACGGCATGCAGCGGCGTGCTTCACAAACATTCAAACGTCAGTTGTACAGATACACAACGTCAACAACGACTGTGCTACTTTTCTGTTTATCTTCTCCATGTCGACGTGTTTGTATAGCAGCGCTTTCCTACCGGCAGATTCGTTACATCTATTCATAGATGTTAAAAAAGAAAGAAGGGAAAAAAGACAATACAAGAAAAATTGTTTTAAAATATTTTTTTTAACCAATTAAGATATTTTTTTAAAATAAAAATAAGTGAGAATTTTAAAACGTCAACCATTTGTGTCGAATCTGCGAACATGCACCACAACCCTTTCATGAGATGTTCCTGTGACTTGTTTTGGTTGACAAAAGCAGCATTATTAAGTTAAAGGTACGAGTGGTCTCCGCAATTTTGCTAATTAAATGGGGTTTTCTGTCAGTGTGACTTGCAGTTATTTGTTTTAATCAGTCAGCATAGTTTGTTCCAGAAGCAGGCAAAGTTATACTTCTATTGATCCGGTCCAATGGTGAAGCTAGCTAGTTAGCTTGTTGTTTTTGGTAGCTAACCTTATTTTTTGCTGGTTGTTTAATTTATATTTGTTGTTTTTCACCATGTTTCACTTAAGTTGTTTTGTGACACATTTTAGCTTTGTTTTTTGTCACTTATTTAATCTGGCAATGGTCGCTACTGGTAAAATTTTGAAATGAAAAAATAAACAAGGTCTTTAGTGCATGCATTTATGATGTGCATATCTGCTGTATTTAACTTAA
The DNA here is from genome assembly GCF_017639745.1 of Melanotaenia boesemani. Classification (NCBI taxonomy): domain Eukaryota; kingdom Metazoa; phylum Chordata; class Actinopteri; order Atheriniformes; family Melanotaeniidae; genus Melanotaenia; species Melanotaenia boesemani. The sequence continues at coordinate 15,573,412 of NC_055705.1, forward strand.
TTTCTTACCACAGTATGGCAATCCCTATAGCCATCTTAGACTGCGATCTTCTATTATATGGTCGAGGGCACAAGACGCTGGACCGCTTTGACCTGGATTTGGTCTCAGACAACTTCCTCCTCACAAATTTTGGCTTCCCCAAAGACTTCATCCTTTATCTGGTGGAATTACTCAGAGAGGTGTGCATGGACTCATCTTCATTTTGAAATAAGCTGCCAATGATTCTGTTTAGTTTGTCTTTATGAAAACTAAATGTGCCATTTCATTATGCTCGCTCTTTTTTTTTTTCATCAGGCTCTATGCAGACGAACCCAGAGGTCCAGAGCCATCAGTCCTGAGGTTCAGGTCTTGGCTGCATTAGGCTTCTACACATCTGGCTCATTCCAGACCTCTATGGGGGATACGATAGGGATCAGCCAGGCGTCAATGTCAAGATGTGTGTCCAATGTGACCAGAGCTTTGGTGGAAAAAGCTCCCCAGTTCATTACCTTCAATAGGTATGATGCCGCTTACCAGGATTTTAAATAAAACCTTTGTTTTAGACAGTGATGGTGAAAATATAGCAGTGATTAACAATACTTTCCAAATAGAGATCCAGCTATTAGAGAGCAGTCCTTCCAGGAGTTTCAGAGGGTTGCAGGATTTCCCGGTGTTTTCGGAGTGCTGGACTGCGTTCAGGTAAAATAATTAAGCGGCATTAACACTTTGGTTATAATGCACATGTGATTATTACTGAATACAAGAGGTAAATAATCTGTTTTTCTTTTTCTTCTCAAATCTTCATCTCCAGGTTGCCATCAAAGCTCCAAACAGTGAAGACACGTCATATGTAAATAAGAAGGGGTTTCATTCTGTGGCCTGTCAGCTAGTTTGTGACGCCCGAGGGTTGTTACTCAGTGCAGAAACACACTGGCCGGGTGGACTGCAAGACATGGTGGTTCTTGAAAGATCAGCTCTCTACAAACAGCTGCAGGACACAGAGGAAGGCTGGCTGCTCGGTGAGATGGGATATCATTACTAGTTATCTGTGGCGTAGAGGTCAGAGGTTAATTTTTTGTTTGTTTCCAAGGGGATGGACGTTATCCTCTAAGAAAGTGGCTGATGACCCCAGTCGAGTGCCCCGAATCCCCTGCAGAGTTTCGGTATAATCTGGCCCATCTAGCTACACATGAGATAGTGGACAGGACATTCAGAGCCATCCAGACCAGATTCAGATGTTTAGATGGCAGCAAAGGATATCTACAGGTATCTTTTATTAACTAATAGTTGAACACATAATTTTAAAATCAGCTCAAGTACAAAAAATGTCACTTTAAAGAAATTAATTTACTTCATCATCTCTTTTCCGTCCCGGTGCAGTATTCTCCAGAGAGGAGTTCATCTATTCTGCTTGCCTGCTGTGTTCTCCACAATGCTTCCCTTCAGTCTGGATTAGACGCCTGGACTCTGGAGAGGACGGAGCCTCTTGAGCAACCCAAGACCCTCAAACAGAAACCAGAGGACCGTGACAGCCAAGCAGAGGAGCTCAGAAAACAGCTCATACTTAAACATTTCAGCTAAAGGGGACAAAGACCAAGTGAAGACTGGGACAAGTGCATTTTTTTTATCTAAATAATAAATACCAGAGTTTCTAAAAAAAAAAAAAGTCCATAGACACTTGGTTGCTGATGCAGTTTTTTAATATTTTGCTTGTTTCTACTCTACTAACTATACTAAGATAACAATTGTATAAGGAGGAACATGCAGGACGCTATACAACAAACCAAAACAACAACATATCTGAACACATTTCAAACAACTTCTCTCCCCGGGAAGCGCTTGATTATTCTCCTGGGACATTCAAATAGTTTCAACAATTTCATAAAGAGAGTTTTAAATAATCAAGCACCTCAAGAAGTTTTTCAACCATTCAAACTGTGTGCAGCTGCTGTGTCATCTGGGTTTCTTTATCAACCCCACCCACCCTCTTTTTTTCTCCACCTAATTATTCATATATTTATTCATTTTTATTCCCACCCCACTTTACCCAAATAAAAAAAAAACTTTTTTTCCCCACCTTCCTTATTCCATGTTTTTCCACAGGTTAAAATCTTTGATTATGCCACAATAAAAAAAAATCAAGGCCCTTATTTACAACATCTGCACATGAAATGGTCATTATTTATGTACATTGGTGTGTTAAGACTTGTGGGACAGAATGGCGTGGTGTTTGTGAAGTGAAGTTTGTGCAGTCACATGATGTTTTTGTGTACATGTGGTTAAACAAAACGGTGATAAAATCAACTGAATACAGACATGAGTGATAAAAGCAGAAAACCCATGATAACTTTTATGTTTTGGGGGTTTTATAGATGCATTTTTTGAAGGAATACCATGACGTTTAAGAGCTTTTTTTTTTTTGCTCGTTTTTTTTTTTTTTTTTCCAAGGTGGGGACATTGTTCTTTTCTTATGCCAGAATAGTGGTAATGAAATCAAGACTTTAAATGTCGTAGTGTTCAATCAAACTATAATAACGGAGATAGTGGTGTTTCTTCCTGGAAAGTCTCAGTCCCCTGATTGGCTTCATCAATATATACACACTTTCTACAAACAATGAATAAATACAACACACGCTGCTGTCGCATGAGCATATTTAGTATCAATGCTGATGTCATTTCTCTGTTGCTTAGTTACAGGTTAAATTCTGATTTAATGACAGAAAATCAAACCTGCTGTTTTAACTATTCAACTGAATTAGATTTTCTTTTTAAATTCCCTTTTTTTTAAGTTTGAAAGCGTGTACAGATTTTCATAGATTTAACTGTTTAAATTGCTGATTTTTTTTATGCAACAGCAGTGAAACATCAACACTATTACAGTTAAGACACATCATATTAAAAGCTTTACTTTGATGAATCAGAATATAAACTACTCACCATCGTGTAAAACTTCACATCAACCTAAATGCCAAAACAAGTCTTTTTTTTTTTGTTGCATAAAATAAATATGCTCTTTTCTGGATGCTCAAGAATATATTAAACATTTTTTGTTTGGTTTTTAACATTATTTAAAAAACTGAAACAATAAGATAAACTAACTTTGAACATTTTTTTTTGGTTGCATAAATTATTTATGCTATTTTTTGATGCTGCAAATATATTACATATACAATTTATATTTCCATAAAAATATTTTGTCATGTTTCTCAACCTCCAAATGGTCCTGTCCTATGAAAATATGGCACCTAAAACACAAAACAAATGTCAGATTTTGGCAGAATTTGAAGTAAAGTACTATTTTAAGCTTGAGAGGTGGATTAAAAAAATAAAACACTTGTGTTTTTATTAGTTTATTTTAAGGACATTTTCATCGGGAATCACAAACTTTGCATTAAAGCTGTCACTGCTCTGCCTCTAAATATATTAATCAGCATTTGAAAGGTTCACTTGATTTAAATATTCTGGTTTAATGTCCAGTAAAGTTGCATTGGGTGTAAGGCTAAGTTGGTCATACTGGACTTGTGTGTGGAAGGCACTTTAAAAAAAATGGCACAGCTTCTTTATGTAAAGCATATTTTCAACACATATGCATGTTGTCTTGGTCAGACATGTCGTTCCCGCCATTTTATTCTTCATAATTTTAAAACGGAACACTATTAGGTCTTGTATAGTTGTCAGATATCAATATTTATGGGCCCTTTTTTCACTTTTTTATGATGATTTGTATCAACAAATTAAAAATAATTAATAAAAATTAATCTAGTGATACCAAAATAAGTAAAAAAACAGCCCTTTGTTCATAGGTGGTGTATTTGGTTTAAAATAAAAAGCACTGATCTCATTAAGAGAAATACGAAAACTAGAATAGCACAGTGGAGGTCTGTTAAATTTCCACATAGATGCAATCATATTTATAAGTTCCTGAAAAAGATGCATCGCATCATACTTTTTGGACTTGCTGTTGGAAAAAATCTGATTCTTTCTCTAAGAATTTGGACATTTTAAGATAATATTTTTATATGATCATAACTTAACTGGTTCATATTCGCCTCTCTTTTGGGGAAAAAAGTTTAGTCTTACTTTCACAGAAATGCATCAAATATGCAAGCTGTTGTTTTTTAAATTAAAGCTATCTTTAAAATTTAGCCAGCTTGAGAGTTTTAACCCAGAGTCATGTCTTTCAACAAAATATGGGAGGAATTAGTTGGACTGATTTAATTATATTTTTAGTGCATAAAAATGGAAATTCCAACAAGAAGGTCCATTAAAAAAACAAAAAAACAAGAGTATTCAAGTATAACAGAGTTTTTTTTAAAGCAGAGAAGGATGCCAGATATGGAGATTGGGAGCACTGCAGTACCTGAAGCGTCGTTCAATGCTCACCAGATAAGATTATTTAAATACAGGCAGGTTTAGGTCCAGATAAATGTGGACTTGAAACCAGCTGATTACGGCAATTTGAAGCTTTCGGGGTTTCTTTGTGGGTTGGAGGTGAGAAGTTATGAGAGTCAGAAAATCTCTGAGACTCCGCCTGGTTTGGTTTCTCTGAGGAGAAGCGAGAGGCAGCAGGTTAATGTCTGACATGCAGCAATTAGAGACCAGAGCATCAGTTGGACATGGTCTGTACCTTTGGTCTAACTTGGAGCCAGCTGTCTGGTTGCTGTGGCCGTCAGCTGTGTGGTGGCGCGTCTGGATGTGGGAGAGGCCTTCTGACGCCACCAAACTTTCCTCCAACGGAGCCTGTTCATCGTAAAAGAGCAGGCTGCGGGAACGGACTACAAGACACAGACACACTGCTTTTCATTCTTGTGTAATTTTGCCAGATGTGACTTGTCATATTCACCAGTTTTAAGTAAAGTCTTAGTATGAACTGTATGTCAGATACAAATGTAGCCAAATATTTGGCATTTCCAGCCTTTTCAACATGAAGATTTTACTGTAGGTTTTCATGAATATCATACAATCTAGAAGTTAAAGTGCATTTAAGCTATAAATAATTAGCTTTCTTCCCTCCCCAGAAAACTGAAAGGCAGTATGTAGCCATCTAAAACTGACCGGTCTATCAGAGGATGGAAGAAGGGAGTGGTACTCAACATGATGGCAGCTTAAACATCTGGTTTCAGTAGGGGTTTCCCTGGGGTGAGTGGTTAAAGAAAGTGAATTTATAGGGAAGTGGAATGCAGCAAGGAATTAGAGTCAAAACTTGTGTCCACTTCTAAGGCTTCCTTTGAGAGAGGGAACTTTAAGATGAGCCTTTAATTGCAAGACAGATGTCTTTCCTGTAAAGGCCTCTTTTCTGAAATGTAACGTCCGTTTGCGCCTGGTATAAATATTGTTTATGTCCACAAGAGCCTCCTCTTCAAAGGCTGTAGAACATGACAAACTATTCACATTTAACTGGACAAGACGCTGGAAATATTGCTATACCTACCCTGACTGGTTGTGTAGAGGTCCGTTGATAGAGGAGGATGGGAGGAAGGGGAGGATTGGGAGGAAGAGGAGGACAAAGATGAGGTGTGAGAGAGCAAGGAGAGGGAAGAGAGGCAAGGAGAGAAGGAGCCCAACACCAGAACAAAACACAGGGCCATCATCTGCAAGGAGAGGGGAGCAAAACACCCTCATTAACAATAATCTGAGCTTAGCTCTAAATTTCTTAAACAACTGAAACCACATTTAATTCACAGCTGCAAAAGGAAAAGAGGGATGATAGGTTTTTGAGAGGACCTGTCTTTTACAAAGTTTTTGAATTTGCAGAGACAATAAAAAAGAAAAAATAATTTTATCAGCCTTCAAAGTTTCAAAGGTTTGGCCCTGGGCAACATGAATCGGTGGTAGGCTACTTTCATATGCACTTCCAGTTCTTTGTTCCAAAAAATATATTTGATTTATTTTTGTCCGAAAAAGATGAACCAAATTTAATAAATTTCAGACAAAGTTTCAAATAATAGAAAATTAACAAACATACTTTTTGCACAGCCAAAATTGGTAAAAACTTCTATCATGTAGCTAAACTCTGGGAAACAAGTGGGAAGGACTGAATATGAGGTGAGGCTAACTCCCTTTATTGTATCTTTGTGCAATTAAAAGAAAAACAAGGCAAAATAATACAACAGAAATAGTAATATTTTACCATGAGGCATGTTCCTGTTTGAGTTGAGGCCATTTTACAGGAACGAGGGATGACTTTCCCTGAAATCAGTGACTGAAGCTTCTGTAGCTGCTGTAGGAGAGATCTAAAGAGATACAAGGAGAGAAATTAAAGAGGGGGATGAGTCTAACAACCACATTACAAATCACCCTCAAACATTTGCTCTATTTTACTTCAACATCTCCTTAGTGCTTATTGGGTTTACCATATTTTAAACTAAACTTTAACCACCTGATTTACTCTTTGGTCAATCTGCCAAAGCAAGAAAAGAAGACAGCAAAGCTGGATTGAGTTCATTAAGTAAAAACCACTAGAAAAGTACGTTAGTTGGATCTGGAGAGCAGGGCTCTGATGGTATGAGCTGTCGGTAGCTGTGAGGACACAATACAACCACTAGGTGGAGACAGAGAACCAGCTTCTGCCAAACAAATGCTGGAACCAGCATTTAAAAAGAAACTAAACTAGACTTTACACTGATGTAGCACTCAGTCAGGTGGAACACTAAAAATATAAATCCGTGCGTTGCTACATCTAATATTTCAAATTTCCATACCGAAGCCTTTGACATGCTCAAGAACGTAGAGAAGCTGCCAGCTGTAATAAACTCACATGGGGTAATACTGAGCAGGATAACTCAACTGAGTCTTTGAAATTCGACCACAGTGATTTACAGCTGAAGTTATAACTCCTTAAAATATACTGCAACTAAAGAAAAATCACACAGGTTTACTGAAAGTAAGTAAATATTCAGCTTAAGAATGTTAAATTTGAATTATTGCCTCACATGATTTAATTAGCTTAAAATAGGTTTACGGTTGCTGGAGTTAAGCTAGCAACTAAAGCTAAACTTATTCAGAATGTGTACACAAATATAAATTTATTAACAACCTGAGATATGTGGGAATATATCATTCTAGAGTCTTGTGCAACTAATGAAGTAGCAGAGTTAACCCAGAGTTGACATGCAGCTCAAAAAACCTGCATGGAGAACAAAATGACCACTAATAGCTGCATTTGGGACATTTGTAGGAACTCAAGCTTAAATTTAGTTCACTCGTTTCAACCTTTTTTTAGACCTTCACACACTTTGGACTTTAATGTTGTGCACTGACTCACGTTTCCCCACTTAGTGCCAACTCATTGTTCTGTGTGTGGTGGTTTAACATATTCATCAGTGTGTTAGTGGGAAGGGAGGGGGTTGCTTTCCATGATGAAAGCTACTGTTAACTTGCCAATTTAATGACAGGCCAAGGCTCCCGCAGGCAGACAGAGACAGACCCTCTGCCACTCCACACCCACCCACCCATCCAACCACCCACCTCAAGATAATAGCAGATTGGTTTCATATTGTTATAATGACAGAGGAGACAGCAGCCTCATGGTGAGTCTATACTTTGCTTAGGGAGTAGATCAATTTCAGTTTGTGCTCATATAAATCTCTCAATGACACACTCTGCATTAAAGAACACTGTATGTTCTGAAAGGGTTTATATACACAACTAGTGTGTATAAAGCTGCAGCATGGTTCATTTCTCCAGGAGATCAGCAAAAACACAAATTCACCAGCTCTGAATTAATTGGTGTGTATTCTTTGCTAATATGTTGCAGCTTTTAGGGCTAATCCTCATGACACTCGTATTTAGGGCCAACAAAAAGCAAGTCCGCCTGCTGAGAGAAAGCTGGAGGACAATGTCCATGTGTATCTGTGTTTGTAAAGCTCACCTGTTGGCTGTCTCCAGGTTTTCTACTTTTCTCCACAGGTCGCTGTTTTCTGATGTGTAACTGTCCACCCTGGTAGACGCACACAGACAGACTCTTGTATTATTTCTGCACATAGGTTTGCTTACTCTTGCTCTACAGAACAATGATGATGTTACAGCATAACGAAAGGAGGCGACAGCTTTCAAAAAGCCAGAGGAATTGAATTTTTCTGCTTATCTTTTTCGTATTTTCTCTTTTGTGTTGTAAATAGGAAACTAAATGAAATCTGATCCAGGAAGCAGGTTGGTTTCTGGGTCACTCGGAGTGTGATGAAGCCATCTGTACCCTGTGAGGCTGTAAATGTCACCCTTTCTAATCCTGACCATCGTGATAATCTTTCATCATGTCCAAGTAACTTAAGCTTAAAGATTCAATTTCAGTGAGTGGGAATAACAGTAAGGATTGTTGTGTGTAAGCATGAATAGATTTAATTAATGCTTTTTATTCTATTTTGATTGCTTTGATTTGATTACTTGTAACTGTTTGATTGGACTAGCTTGAATGGAGCATATTAGCATATTAATATCAGATTGGTTGTTGATCATTTCAGGAAAAGGAGATTTAAGTAGTTCTTGGAACAGAATACACCTATATCAAACATTTGGGGCATGTTTAAGAAACTCGGACTTTACCCCTTTTGTCATCTCTACACAGTAATCTGTGATAATCAGAAAGCATCATGGCTTTATCTCATTTCTTCAGATGGTTTATGTTAACTGAAGTGATGGTTTTTACTCACTTTTAATAACGTTAAGTGTGTGTGTGTGTGAAATTATTCTACTTTATTTGTTCATTGCTTCCGTGTTATGTGTTTGTGTTTAAATAAACTGACTGTACTAACATTGCTTGCTAAAACTTGCTAAATAGCTGGATCTTTTCACAAACTACTCAAACAAAGTCACACACATCCACATGTAGAGCTGTTAAAATGTAAACCAGCTGGCTATTTCTCAAGGAAAGCCTTATCAAACTACAAAAACAAAGCTGCTCTAATGCTGAAATGAAGCCAAATCATTGCTTGGAGCTTATCATCCAGACTTTTTAGTTTCCCTTCTTAATGCAAGTCTATAAAAACTGGAAAACGTAAGAACTTTGACACTATTTTGATATTTGTTTTTAATTTGCTATTCGATCAGTGCTGTATGAAATATTTAGAGAGGGACACAAAGTTGAAGAATAAAATCAGAGCATGTTTTTCAAACGGGGGTAAAGGAAAAGAAAACAAAGGGGACGATAACTTGTTCTATCTTTGTTCCTCTCTTACTTAATAGATCTAACTTCTGTTTATATTACGAGGCAGTCAAGATTACTACACACATTTGGAAATGTACACGTATGTACGCTAAAAACAACGTCTACAGTTTAAACATCTACTCTAATTGTAAAAATGAACATGTATGTTTCATTTCCAGACAGCTGTGATGAAATGTTCTGTGATTTTGTAGATCCATTGTGATGTCCAATAAAAAAAAAATCCAATAAAAAATAAATAAATAAAATATGTAAATAAGTAAAATAAAAATATGTTGTCAAAGTTGAAAAATAATTGTGACAAAACTATGTGACAACATATATGTTATCACATAGTTTGTTACATACATTTAGTTACATATATAAAATATATGTAAAATAAATATTTTTAAAATTGACATATCTGACATAATGTTTTCTCAAAGGATAGTTCAGTAAATGCAAACATTTTGATAATGTACTTGTACTTCTTAGCACTAAATCAAAAGGAGAAATTATTATTGCTATTATTTTACTGGTCCGGCCCACTGGAGATCAAATTGCACTGAATGTGGCCTCTTAACTAAACTAAGTTGGCACCGCAGGATTAGGGGTCACTAGGCTGAAAAAAAATGGAAGACATGTCTTTTTGATCTGTTTCTCCTTATCAGCCTACTGGTGTTCTAATCTCTTTCAGCTATAATCCTCTTACTCTCTGTCTCTTACTCCATTTGAATGTGACTCATTTATTCATTCATTCACTGATTTCTGCTGTTTTCTTTCTGGGGAGTCATCCAATAATCTTTTTTTTAATCCAAAAAGGGAAAAATGACTATACAGAGGATAACAAGTAGACAGAATTCTGTTTTTACTTCTCTCATATCTTTTTGTGAGGCTGATTTAATTAAGAAAAAGATGAACAATGACAAGACTCCTGCCTTATCCTGATGGGATTAATAGGACATTTTGTCACCATCTGAAAGAACCTCTTGGTTACTTGTGATGAAAACCATGTGAAAACAAATCCAGATTTCCATCTCCGTGTGACAGGAGAGTCAGTGAATCTGGTCCATGTGCTCAGCAGGTTGCTGGAGTTCTGCCATTACAAGGAATGTCCACAACAAGAGGGAAGAGCTTTCTGTTGCTGCTCTTTAATGAATAACAATAAGTAAAGAGGAGATGACTGATGAAATCAGCATCTGTGACCCCACAAGGACCTGAGGTTGCCTCCAGTTAAATCCCCAGTAGAGCTCTTATGTCTAACTCAGCTCCACAGCAGTTGGGAAAACCTCTAAATACAAAAACTGGCCCCTAACTGAACAGCTACTGCCAAGCTCACTTAGGCATTACACAACTCTATCCCTGCCAGTTGAATTTGAGTTTTTTCTAGTCATAAGCAAGCACGGGGTTGTGTAAAGGAAAAAAACTATGGTTAGTCAACTGAGGGAAAACCTCAGTATCTAAGAAGGCTGCTTTCTGGATTAAAGTCAAAACTTTTAAATACAGATCAGACATGCAGGAAGGAGTTATGTATCCATTTCATTGATGTGTGCCTGTGATATGGGCTGCAACAGCAAGGAAAAGGAAACAGATTTTGACACCTTTAGGTGTGAATACACAACAGTTCTGATTTTACAGCTCCATATGGACGCTTCTAAATAATAAAAATGCTGATTTACAAGAGGCATAATTTGAGGGAGCTGTGAGAACAAAAGGGTGACACACTGATTGAACTGCAAACCAAAATGAGTGGAAAAGAAATGGAAAACGTACTTTTTTTCCAGACATTCCACATACTCTTTCTTCTTCCTCCGGCTCTCCTGAGCTGAAATCTGAACAAAAAGATTTTTTTAGGACTGTCAGTCACTATATGCATCATTTTTAATTTCTTGAAGCAGTCCTGTTAGCACAGAAAGCTTACCTTATTTTTAATCTTTCTTCGGACTCTCTTCAGTGCTTTCTCTTCACTCTTAGTAAGGGGAAGTTTGTTTGGTACTGGGTAACCCTCTGCAACCAGGGTCCTTTTCTCTTCCTCTGTCAACATCAGGGGTCCTGAACCCTGCAGCTTCTGCACAATGAAATGAAATGAAAAGACTTCAGTTTTCACTTTTCCACAACAGTATGTTAAAGTACACTTATCTAAGAAAAAAAATGTAATAAAATTATGACAGAAACAAAAACAACAAGGTCAAATTTGTGCTCCGTTTCCATTATTTCAGTACTTCTTGCTTAATTTCTGATGACTAATGGAGCCAAAAACAAAACAAAACAAAAGTAGTGCATGAAAATGAGATGTACATGAACTCACATGTGGTGCAGTGAGGAGAGGTGAGGAGGAAATGGCTGAAGAGGAGGAGGAGGAAGAGGCACGACCTCCTGGCCTCTGCTGTGGTTGTGGGGAAGACGGTGGCAGGGGGAGGTGGGGGGAGGAGGGTGGGAGCGAGCCGTCACTGTCGCTGTGGTTACTGCTGGGAGGGGTGGGCGGAAGCTGGAGGGCATCGTCTAGAAGTGTGGAAAGAGGGCTTAAATGTGAAGACAGATAGAGGAAATGCTATAAATAAGACACACTGATATGCTGCCAGGAGGTTGGGTGTTTACTGGATTTGAGTGGCAATGTTAGAATTGTTAGAAAAATTTGTGGGGAAACCCTTGAAGGCTTAAGTCTCCCTCATATTCTAAAGTTATTTCACATTTATTTAGGTTTTGCTTTGCATAGCATTACAAACCTTTAAATATTTTGCAGAAAATTGCACTTATTGGATAGTTAAATTAGATATTTTATCTTCTAAAAATGTTTCTTGAAATCAATGCAGAGATAAAAAAAAAGAACTCTTCAGAGACTAAACTGCTCATTTGAGCAATCTGACACATGTAAGTGTGTTATGTGTCTGTCTGTGTCGTGGTGTGTACCGCTGGGCAGGCTGAGGTACTGTCCAATCTCTCTGGGTTCATCCTTTATAGCCACCGGCTTCACGTCATCTTGACTGTGCTCCTACAGGAACAAGAAACAGGAACAATTACAATACTGTAATATTAACAGTGAACATCAACAACATGTTTTAAGTCCACTTCTTAAATGGATGCTTACTGTGCGTTTCCATGGTGATCCTCTGTGTGGAGGGGCAGGGCTTAATATAAGAGGTGGACCTTCCAGAGGCTGACGATCTAACCTTTGACTCACATCAGGCTCCTCCTCTTTTACTAAGATGCCTGACAGGTCCTGGCTGAAGTTCCACTCAAACTCTGAAGAAACATCAGAACACAATAAACCTCTCATGAACAACTTTTTTTTTTTTTTAGTAAAAGTTGTTTCGTAAAGTTGTCATTTCATCTCAGTTACCTGTAGGGATAACTATTAACCCCTTAATGCTTATTGTTGCAACCTTTCAACGAACTGCTTTAAATATTTAATTTCTTTTTAATTCATTGTTATAAATGTATTTAAAATTTAATTGTAGTACATTTTATTCCAGCCTTTTTCTTTTCGTTTTCTTCCACTTATTTATTTTTATATAATTTTCAATAAATTAGCTACTGCAGCTAATTCAGTCTGATTTTCTTTTATCAAAAGACAAGCGGGAGCTCTACCTGTTGCTCACAATTACAAAAAAACAGTTCCAACTCGAGGGCCACTCACTTATATTTTTTGATTTGTAAATGTGCTGCAACTCTTTCACAGAGTTTTAAAGGATTATGTCCATTTTAGCCAAGAAAAGCTTCCTCTTCTCGTCTCACCAAAACATAAATTGAACGCCCAAGTCTCTCAGGGACTTCAACAAAGTTCACCACATCTCTCTTCGGTGAGGCATTGCTGTAGGTCTGCCAATAAGAAATAACCAGTAGCTTATAAAATCCCACTTTAAAGGAGCTTCCCCAGAATATTTGAGCACTTCCTGACAAGGCTGATTATTACCGACTACTGGACAACGTCACTTTGGCAACTGAGCTGCATAATTTGTCTCCAGTGAGTGTGTATGAGCCCTGAAATAAAAGGCAGGCTGGACTCGTCTTCATTTTCCTTCCTGAGAAAAGAAACAGTTGCAGTCTCTAAACACTGTAAAATATGCATAATCAAGTGAACCAGCTATTTAAAAAGAAGGCATTTTGCTAGGAGCATCTCAAAGATACTTTATTGTTTAGTCTACTGAGAACTTCAGGAGATATTTTAGAGACCTAAGTGTCACTGTAGGCCTACAAAAAAAGAAGCTAGCTGGCACTCTCTGGACATCCAAAAAGCCAAAGCTTAAAAGCAAAGATGCTAATTGTGGCTAACTCCCACACACTGCACAGTAACCCGCATGTCTTGCAAACACACTTCTGACTTTACAGGACATCATTCTGTTTCTGCAAAAAGGACTGAAGAAAATCCATTTGGCAGGAGACAGCACCATATCTCCTGAGGCCTTTCTTATGAAGAAAAAATAAAAGATAACCAGGCTAGCTTTGTAACAGCACAGAATAAGACCAAGAACAGTTGTATTTCACTTCACTCTTCAGATTTGGTTGTGTCTGGAGTTTCCAGGGCATGGTATCCTCTAACTTAATTCATCTTTAAGAGTACTACAATCAAGAATCATTAATATAATCCAAAGTGAAAAGACTAGGGAGGCCCTTCTCTTTAAGCTCAGCTCGGATCTTTACATTAGCTTTCTCATTAGGCAGCTTTAAAAAACCATGCCATCAATTTTAGTTATTTAAAAGCCTTTGAGGAAGGGTGTGTAAGCAGCTCTTGGTGAGGTGACTCTTTTGCTTAGATTTGAGTTTTTTAATGATTAAACTGCATTATGGGGATTGCATTATACTCATAGCAATGGACAAACCAATGGCTTTAGCAGAGTAGGTGGTTAACCACATCTGCTTTGAATTAAGGTCCTTTAAAAAAGGTGAGCTGCTCCAAAGGAACCTCATTAGGAAAAACTTGTACATAAAAACTTTTTAACTTCACCTTTAAAAAGTGAAAATGTGACATAACTTTTAAAGAGTTAGAAAGCAAGTAAAAGGTAACTCCAGGTAGAGGAGTATGTTTCATCAAGTCAGCATTTAAAACATGGACACACACAAACACACAACCAAAAGGTGAGGTGCACTGAAAGGAAGCAGTCACTGTGTGTATGTGTGTGTGTTTGAAGTTAATCACCTCCTGGTTTCCCAGCAACATTGTGCTGGTAAAATGCTCGCAAGTTTACAAGCTGTGTGTGTGTGTGTGTGTGTTGGATGAAAACAGAAGGGGGTGGAGGTGTGTGCCCATAAGAGAGCGAGTAGATTGTCTCGTTACTCTGTCCATCACTATAGCAGGGATTAGCGCAGCAAGAAGCCATCTTAAAAACAAGTCCCTGCGGTTTCTTACTGCTTCCTAAGGACCTGAAGTCAGTGGCAGCGAGCTCCACATTTCAATGTCAACATCAGAAATAAACTTTGTCTTTGAGCCTGCCAAAAAAATAGCTTGATTTGCAAGATGAACACTGCAGCCAATTAAGCATCAGCTGCATTAGTTCCACATCTGTTGTTCGTTTAATTCCCGCAGTTCACCAAGACTGCAGCGGAGACAAATGTGGCAGGTCATGTGTTGTTAAAATAAAAAAAAAGATTTGGACTCAAGTGAAATCTTGATTGAAATGTTCCCAAAAATATTTGCTCAGGGGTGTGTATTTTAGGTCCAGATTAATAGTAAGTATGTTACTCCATACCAGTCACTGTATTATATAGTTCTTTCTTACAGGCACATAAAGGTACAGAGTGTGATGACGTGCTTTACCATGAGTTTGTGCAACAGCAAATCCTTAATAAAATTAAACAGCATGCAGCCTCCAGCAGGAGCAAGCCCAGAGCCATTCACGAAATTCAGTCATCTAGTAATCATAATTTAACCTTTGAAGTCGCTCCAATCCTTACGTTTACCTGTTTTTTCTGCTTCTCTTACATATCACATAATCATTACACATAGTCTTTGGGTCTAACTTATCATGGTTTTAATGTTGTGTCTGATTTGTGGATAGTAAATCTGATTGCTTATGAATCTGACTGACAAAACCTTGAGATGAAAAGTTTAACAATCACTATTTTAGCACTGATTTATTAACTATACCCCTAATTGAACACTGATTTATTCCTTTATAAAATAATTAATAATTTTGAAAAATGTTAGTTTAAATTTCCCAAAGCATAGGATGACAACTTAAGAGATCAAACACAAAAAAAAAAACACTCTAAGTGGAAACTCAATAACTTAACTACTCAGCGTTTAGAGAAAAATTAAGGATATAACCAATTAAAACATCTAAAATGTAAAAAAAATCATTAGCTTTTGATTATTATCAGTAAATACTGTCATAGCAAAACACCCAAACAAACCTTCACTCATACTGCACAGGCTACTGATGCATTAACTCCAAGCAGCTCATCAGTAGCAGTCATCTCCACACCCGAGCCCCAACGACTGCTTGATGCCACATTCATTACAGCGACTTATCTCTATAAATGTCATTTGTCATGAATGTCAGTGATTAGCATAGCCTGAGATCTTTCGGGAGAATCAATGAGTGCAGAAAAGACATTATTAGTACCACAGAAATTTTGTTTGGCATAGATCCATTATTTACCTATTCCCCACATCCTTTGTTCCAGACAGCGCCTCAGAAACCTCTCTTAATGAGGCCAGCCCTGCTGCTACTTCGAGCCTTGTTAAGCCCCCTGCTCTTATTAAGCCATGGCTTGATTGGAGGCCCACTACCAGCATTTTTAATGAATGCCAGAAGCTTTTAGCTACTACTGCAGAAGACGACTGTGTGGCTTCTCTATGTGTCATTTATAAATATTTAAACAATTTCTCCGCAGTTGTGTCCAGTGTTAGTCAGTATAGAAGATGCTGTTATTGAAATTGAAAAAGGCAAAGCTTCACCCTCTCTCTCATCTTGCTTTATGGCATATCTTTAGATGTTCTTAATAAAAGGGGTCTTTCCTGTTTAGGTGAAATGCTGTAGGCGCAAGTCAGAAGACCTATGTTAATGAGCGAAGCTCCAAGCAGTCATCAGGGGGGGGTTAATGGATGGGAGGTGGTGGCTGTGTTTGATCTCAGCTGGGCATCAGCAGTATTAAACCATTAGATGGATCAGCACAGGAGGAGCTGCTGTAAAACACACAGCTTCTCTTTGACAGCAGCAACAACAACAAAGACCACAGGCTGAGAGGGAAGTATCTATAATACAAATGTCACATCATATGTCAAATATGGATGACATTTACACCTCCTATAAAGTGTTATCTAAATAAGTAGAGTTCTGTTGTCCTGTAATGGCTATGACTAATGATGCATTGTAATGGAAAATTTATTCATATACCCTTATAGTTGTAGGTTACACTTTGTATGTCTGTGTATTTAGATAAGAACTCCTTCTCACACCTTCCCCCCTCTCTCATCCCCTCAACAGATGTTGAGAGTTTAATGAGCTTCCTCCTTTGCACCCTTCACTCCGTAACATTTGTTAACAGCTATGTGAGAAATTTAAAACAATGACCTCCTACTGTGATGTTATCAGCTCATGCCTGGTATATTAACCAAGCTCACTTGTATCTGGCAGACTCTCGCAGACAAACTCCTTTGACTGTGTGACTCTCATTGCCGGCCGGCTCTTAATAAAACTACTTTGTTCGATTCTCACTTAGTGTGTGATCTTTGATAACTAAAAATTCCACAACAATTCTTGGCGTTGTCGGCAGGATATCTTGAGTGACTGACCGGAGGACCAGAACCCGTGATTGATCATCCTGAAGGATACTTCAGCCCCTGGGTCAGCCTTAACCATCAGGGGACGGCGGAGGAACTCCGTTCAGACACCACTGATATCCAGAACGAAGTCTGCGTGTGGAGCAGCATCCAGAATCACACACGGTGAGAAGTTTTCATATCAGACTCCCATTTACTGCTCCTTTTCGCAGGGTCCCGCTATCTTGTGAGGCAAGGTAGATTACTATTCTATTGCGGTAGAGTAGAGTTAGTCCGGCACTGAGGTGAAAACTTCGGTGGTAATAATAGGCGTTTTAGTCAATTTTTGTGCCTGGGTTTGGGCGACCCGAAAACCGAGAGAAAATCCAGCAAGGAGACGTCCTAGCTGAAAATGGGAAACACAGCTGTGACGGGGAAGGAGAGTAAATGAGACTCCCAAATTTTAAGAGATATGAAAAAGAAATATGGACCTGACTACACGGACTGCATGACTTACTGGACAAAGAAACATGGTTTTCCAGAGAACGGGAGTTTGAGTAAGAAGGAATTAGATAAGCTGAATGAGGCAGCACAGAAGGACTGGGATGAGAAAAAGAAAAAAAAGAAAATCAAGGCAACGGATGTAGAGAAGTGGGAACGGCATACTAAATGCATTGAAATGTGGAAAAATGAGAGTGAATGTAGGGTTAGGAAAGCTAATACTAAAGAAATGGGTGGGGGATTAGATATGACTGGAGATATAGGAAACAGGAGGGATAATGCATCCCTGCCTAGTGCACCTCCACCATATAATAATAATTTAGGACATTCACAACCCTCTCCATATCGTTCACTGCAGGAACGATTACAGGCGCTGAAGGTGGATCCAGATCTGGACTCCTGTCCCCCGGTGTTACAACAGCCCCAGCAGCCTCAGCAGCGTCATCCAGAGGACCGACGGAGAGATGAGACATCGGGTCCCGCTGACTCCAACCATGGCCAAGCTACAGGGGGAACCGAAAGACCGTCAGCAGACATGACCAGCCCTTCACGTACCAAGTCCGGGAAGATCTACGGACCGGAGGTGTCAGCAACCTCCCCTTTCTACAAATTTGGACAGACTGCAAAGGGCCTATTTTTGGGACAAAATACTGCTGAAGATGAAGACACTGAGGTTTTTAGTGCCCCCATGGTGGAAGTATCAGGACCCACCGGCCCCATATTGGTTTATCGCCCTTGGTCCCCCTCTGAAATCATGGAACATGCTAAAAATCTTCCTGACCCCACTGAAGATGGTGAGAAAGCTAGCGAGGAGTGGAGAGCTTTCTGCCGTGAACACCGCCCCACTGGACTTGAACTGAGAAAAATTCTTGCTAAAATGCTCACTGCTAGTGGCCTGGCAAAGATCCGTCCCCACCTCCCTCCTGATGACACCGGCCTGAAAAATCCAAACTGGGACGATGAGCCGAACCGACCTTACAGAGAAGCCATCACCACACTCTGTGATGGCATAAAGACTGTGTTCCCTAATCGAGGAAGCCTGGCTGCCCTGAGAAATCTGATACAGGGCCCAGATGAGCGCATGGAGGCTTTTCTACACCGCTGTGAAACTGTTTTCACCAGACACTCTGGCTTGGAGCGCCCTGCAGGAGAACTGGGGAACACTCCAGGACCATGGGAACGCCTTCTCTGTCAGACCATCATTGAAGGTATGAACAGAGATGTGTTGGAAGTGGTGAAGAGACAGTATGTGGGGATGAGACATGAGACCAGACTGGCTAAGCTCCAATGTCAAGCTAAACATGCACAAGATGTCATGGATGAAAACAAGAAAAAAGCTGAATCCAAGAAAGACAAACAGATGTCAACAGCCCTGACTCTGTTCACCTCCCAAAATCAGCCACAATCCAATAGAGATAGGAGAGGCAGAGGAAGGGGCAGAGGAAGACGAGAGAGGGGCGGCAACCAACAACAGCGTGGGGCATGTTATCGCTGTGACAAATATGGACACTGGAAGGATAACTGCCCACAACGACATGGGCCGTGTCATCGCTGTGGCCAATATGGACACTGGAAGGATAACTGCCCTCAGGATAATGGGCCCACCCACCAGAAGGAATACCAGCAGGCTGACTGAGGGGCGGACCCGGGAGACAGGACTCCAGAGGAGCCTTTTTCTCCACCTACCACAGTTTTCGCTGCAGCAACTGTTGAGGGAAGTGAAATGCACACACACACATACACACACACATACACTCATTTAGCTGCTATAGCTTATAAACGTTTTCCTTTGTTTACATTGTCTGTAAATAATCAACCAGTTTCTTTTATGGTTGACAGTGGTGCAACTCACTCAGTTCTTAAGACAGGCACCCTAAATCCCACTCCACCACTCAGTGGTAAGACTGTTATTTCTGTGTCTGCTGGAGGCCATCATGACAAAGAAAAATTCACGGTACCTTTAACCTGCTCAGTACAAGGTGAGCATCCATTTACCCATTCCTTTCTTTTGTCCAAAGTTTGTCCTGTAAATTTACTGGGCCGTGATCTGATGTGCAAACTGGGAATTCAGATTTCCTCTGGGTCTCAGGGGCTGACCATATCATGTTCATCTTCTGACACTGAGGAAAAAGATTTAATGATGGTTAAATATAACCCAAGAGCTCCCTGCTATGCTTATCAGTGGAAAATGGGAAGCTCCCCTCTTTCTTCACACTGGCTGTCCCTCTGCAGAGCCAGAGTCTCCCCTGGGGCAGAGGTGATGGGGGAGAGGGAATTACATTGCACATCCTACATCTGTCCTGATGGGCCAGATCAGCAGTATGAAAAAATCTTTTTTAGGGACTGCTCTGACAAACTGACTGTGACATGTATGTTTTGGAATGAAAGTATGTGTGTTTTGTCTGTCTCACTAACCTCTGACCAACAGAAGTTGTTTAAACTTCACACACACCCACACGTGTCTCTTTCCAAGTCCCACTCGACTGAGTGGAAGGATTTGGGCCCCTTTGTTGCTACTGCTCTCAGAGAGTCTCGGTGGCAATCCACTCATGACTCAGCAGTTTTGTTTTCTCCAAGGCTGGGTGTGTTTAAGCAGAGCATGCTCTCTGTGATTCATTGCCAGAAAAGTGTTCAGTTGGTAGATGAGGATTTTCTGACATGTTTATCTGCTGACTCACCCTTGCCACCTGTTCCCCCAGCCCTCTCTCAGGTTCCCTCTGATTTGTGGGCTACCTCTCCCCATGATGTGGGCCTGGTTAAGAACTGCCCCCCAGTAGTCATCACTCCGAAATCTGACTACCGCCCCTGCCAGAAGCAATATCCTCTCAAACCTGAAGCTTTGGAGGGTATTACACCTGTCTTTAATTCACATCTTAGGAGTGGTATTGTTGTTTCTTGTCCAAATTCACCTGTTCGCACTCCTATTTTCCCAATCATGAAACCACGTAAACCACCAGCCAAACCTGACTGGCGTTTTGTCCAAGATCTCCAAGCTGTCAATAAAGCAGTTATTTCACGGGCCCCTATGATGCCCAACCCCCACACCATCGTGTCGCAGATTCCTCCTACTGCTACACATTTCTCCGTGGTAGATCTGGCAAATGCTTTTACGTCTGTTCCTGTTCATCCAGACAGCCAATTCTGGTTCGCTTTTGAGTTCAATGGGAAACCATACACTTGGACCCGGCTTCCCCAGGGGTACTGTGAGTCCCCCACAATCTACAATGAGGTACTAAGAGATTCTCTTTCTTCTTTGCAGCTTCCACAGGGCGTAGTTTTATTAACTTACGTTGATGACCTTCTGCTCTGCTGTCCTTCTGCCTCCTTGTGTGAGGAGGCCACACTGGCCCTCCTCCTCCATCTTCATTCTGAGGGTCATAAAGCCAGTCTGCGTAAACTACAGTTCTGCCAGCCTCAAGTCATCTTTCTAGGGCATCACATTTCTGCCACCACCAAGGCCCTGACCTCTAAACGGATCGAGGCCATTCAGAAAGCACCAAAACCTGTTACCAAGAAACAGCTGATGTCATTTCTAGGTATGGTAGGGTTTTGTCGGGCCTTTATTCCACATTTTTCTGAACTTGAGGCCCCCCTGACTTCCTGTATACATGGTAAGAATCTATCTGCTCATGACCATTTCTTCTGGACCCCGGAGGCTGAGCAGGCTTTCCTGTCTGTGAAACAAGCGCTGTGTTCTGCTCCAGCCCTGGCTCTGCCAGACCCAGCCAAACCTTTCTTTCAGTTTGTTGATGAAAAACATGGGTTCATGTCTTCTGTTCTCCTTCAACAGCACGGCTCTCACAAGCGCCCAGTGGCCTATTACTCTTCCAAGCTCGACTCTGTTGCTGCGGGGCTTCCTGGCTGTCTGAGAGCTGTGGCTGCATGTGAGAAGGCTGTACTTGCATCACGTGACATTGTGGGATACAGTGAGCTAACTGTTTTTGTTCCTCATTCTGTATCCATTATTTTGCTCGAACAAAAGACTTCTCATCTGTCTGCAGCTAGATGGCTGAGATACACCACAGTTCTTCTCGATATGCCTAACATCACTACGAAACGGTGTACATCACTTAACCCTGCCACTCTTCTTCCTACCGCAGAAGATGGTGTTCATCACTGTTGTGAGACTGTTCTGTCTGAAATCTGCACTCCGAGACCAGATTTATCTGATGAGCCTCTTCTTAACTCTGATCTCATTCTTTTTTGTGATGGCTCCTCCTTCAGAGACCATTCTGGTAAGAACAGAGTGGGTTTTGCTGTCTGTGATGAGCATCAAGTTCTCCTCTCTGGCTCCCTCCCTTCACAATTCTCTGCTCAGACAGCTGAACTTGTTGCTCTCACTGAGGCCTGTAAATTCGCACAAGGTAAGTCCCTGACTGTATATACCGATTCACGTTACGCCTTTGGTGTAGTTCATGACTTTGGTGCGTTGTGGCGTCACCGAAATTTTTTGAAATCTGATGGTAAGCCTATTTTGAACTCCACACAGGTTGCGGCTCTCCTTGACGCTATTCTTCTTCCTTCAGATGTCGCTGTAGTGAAATGTCAAGCTCACACTAAAGACACTTCCTCTGTTGCCCGTGGCAACGCCTTGGCCGACCAGGCTGCTAAGCAGGCAGCTCTGTCAGCCTCTCCGCACATTCTCACCTCTTCTCCTCTCACAGAAGAGGATCACTCTCCTCCCTGTTCTCTGCAGGACATCCAGTCTTTTTCTACTCCAGAGGAACGCTCTGTCTGGAAGGCTAACTCCTGCACCCCTGATTCTGCAGGTGTATGGCACTCTGTTGATGAAAAACCTTGCCTTCCTCGCCATTTCTTCCCCTGGTTTGCTAAGTTGTCACATGGGTTGGACCATGTGTCAAAAGGGGGGATGGTATCTTCCACAACATCTCTTTGGTTCACAAAAGGCTTCACTGTGGTGGCTGAAAATTACTGCAAAAAAATGTTTGATCTGTGCAGGCTATAACACCGCCCGCCCTCTTGCCTGCCCTCCAGCTGGTCATACACCACCTAATCAGCCTTTTGATCATTTGATGATGGATTTCATTGAGTTAACACCTGCAGAAGGTAAGAAATATTGTCTAGTTATGGTAGACATGTGGTCAAAGTGGGTTGAAGCTTTTCCAGCAAAGCATGCCACAAGTTCAGTCGTGGCTAAGGCTCTGGTGACCGAAATCATTCCAAGATGGGGGATTCCAGTTAAGGTCTCATCTGACAATGGTTCACACTTTGTAAATGCGGCCCTGAAAGAGGTAAGTGGACTATTGGGGTTCCAGCTTAAGACTCATTGTGCTTATCACCCGCAATCAGGCGGAGCAATTGAAAGAGAGAACGCCACTTTAAAAGGTAAGTTGGCTAAATGTTGTGAAGAAACAGGACTGTCTTGGCCAAAAGCCCTCCCACTCATTCTTATGCACATGAGAATGAGGAAACGTGCCCGGACAAATCTTAGTCCATTTGAGATTCTGTTTGGCAGACCTCCCTACACTGGTCTGGATCCTCCAGGACTCTCCGTGTCTACCACATACTGTGAAAGTAACATGCTTGCTTATTGTCAAAATCTGTCCAAAGTTCTCTCACAGGTGCAGAGTGTGGTGAAAGAGGCCCTGCCACGCCCAGCATCAGATCTGCTTCACTCCTTGGTTCCGGGAGATTGGATCTTGGTTCGAGAGACGAGGAGAAAGCACTGGCGGTCTAAAAGGTGGCTGGGTCCCTTCCAGGTCCTGTTGGTCACTCATACAGCCGTGAAGGTCGCTGAAAGGTCCACGTGGATTCACGCGTCCCACTGTAGAAGGTTTCAAAGTACCCCAACTCCAGCTGACCTCTCAACCACAGGGCAGAATAATCCCTGAGGTCAGCCCCGTGCGAGATGGTCCATTCTCCACGGGACAACATGAAGTACACCCAGACTGCCGTGAGGGGATGGTCGTGCGTCATCCTCTTCATCCTTATCACCTCCCTCCTCTGGTACCTGGATCCAACCGGACCTCACCTGACACAACGCACCCCAGCTTCGTCCCAACCCGCCAGACGACTGCAGGGGACAGAAGCACCCTCCTTCAGGAGGCACCGCCGAGATAACCACATCCTTCAGCATCATGATCACACTGAGAATCTTTGGTGGCAAGTTGCCAATATGTCTGCTCATAAATTGACAAATGACAGTTGCTATGTTGTGGACTGGTGCCGCATGCCACACCCACTCAATCAGTTTTTATTCCATATCCAGTCCCTTTGAATACCACTTTGTGGACTCTGATCATGGGTAATAGATTACACCCTAGGAACATTACTTGGCCACACCAGCGCCCTCCCCTCTCCTGGAGGAGACCAGCTGAGTTTTCCAGCAACACAAACTCCACTTGTGTTTCATCCAGAACTGTCTTCCGCTTAAGGGATCGTACAAATCCATATTCTTCTCCACCTCTTTGTTTTCAGCGAAATGGGACAGATGCACTATTCTTTTTAGGACACACTCTAGGTTGTCAGCGTATCATTTCAGCCTCATGTATATCCTCACCTTGCCCCAAACGCTCTGACCCGTTCACTTTAAATCCTCGTGATTTATTCCCTGATAGTTCTCCCTCTACAGAGTGGGCCTCAGGAGTTGTTGTGTTTAACCTTACAGCTCTCTTACCTTTTCCTGACCTTCCTATGTACAATAATTCTGTTCTTAACACCATTTGGTCTTATATCCCATCAGATATCGGCTTTGGATGTCCTCAGAACATGGTTTGGACATGTGGCAGACACTCTTATATTTACCTTCCTGTCAATTGGTCTGGAACATGTTATCTGGCTTATCTGCTCCCTGATGTCTCTGCGTTTACTCTAACCCCAAATGGTACATTGCGGCCTTTTCCTGAACCCTTTCATCACCCCCATCGTGTTAAACGCGGTATCTTCTCTCCACAGATGAAAGGATTTAGGATGGCTTTGCCCTGGTGGGGGTTGGGGAACTAGCATGGACTGTGGAAGATCTATCAATCTCTTTGGAAAATTTAACCTCTTTATGTGTGATTAATATGTTGCATTTTAATCAAAGGGGTGGATTGTAATGGAAAATTTATTCATATACCCTTATAGTTGTAGGTTACACTTTGTATGTCTGTGTATTTAGATAAGAACTCCTTCTCACACCTTCCCCCCTCTCTCATCCCCTCAACAGATGTTGAGAGTTTAATGAGCTTCCTCCTTTGCACCCTTCACTCCGTAACATTTGTTAACAGCTATGTGAGAAATTTAAAACAATGACCTCCTACTGTGATGTTATCAGCTCATGCCTGGTATATTAACCAAGCTCACTTGTATCTGGCAGACTCTCGCAGACAAACTCCTTTGACTGTGTGACTCTCATTGCCGGCCGGCTCTTAATAAAACTACTTTGTTCGATTCTCACTTAGTGTGTGATCTTTGATAACTAAAAATTCCACAACAGCATGCAACACCATCTTTTCTTAATGCGTTCTATCATTAAGATTAAAAATTAGTTTAGGAGTAAAAACAAAGCTGAGGAGGCTTAAGATCCCAGGCTCTCAGACCTCCAGGAACAACAACAAAAGAAAATGCACAAAGCTTCTTTAGACGTTATAGTGGCTTGCTGATCATTTGATTGCTTAAAGAATAAATAAAATGACCAGAAAATGGACAAATACTAAGTCATCCGAGTCTTCAATTGTTACTCAACCTATTGTTGTTCTTGTTGTGATGTTACAGTGTTGTATTCATCTTTTACCTTTACTACTTCTGTCTTTATTGTGTACAAAAGGCCCATTTCACTAAATAAAGCTGTGTTTTATTTGATCACTACAAACTGACATGCTACTTTTAATTTAGATGTAAAATTCACTTAATTTGATCCTATGTGGGTGATTTGATGGTCACATCAAATCAGTAAAGACACATAAGAAAGCTACCAAAAAGCAAGTACACCTAAACATAATGGGCATTCAGCTAATATTTTAATTTATGAGACAAAAGTTAGGGCACACTGTGAGATCCATAAAATCCTTCAATCAGAGCAGACCGAGTTCCTCAAAGGTCTGGCACTTCTAACATCTGTAGGTGTCTAATTAATCTGACTCATTTCCACAAATAAGCAGCAGCTCCTACGGTCATGCTCTTATTGGATGGTGAGAGTGCTTCTGAAAAGGCAGCGTGCACAAGAACCCTTAACTTTTTTGCACTGAGCATCACCATCTGATTCAGAGTTTTATATGAGAAATCCCAACACCTGTATTTATGCTTTCAGAGAAAAAAGGCTCATATTTACCTTTTAGTATGTGCGTTTGAGATCATGTGTTATAAATGGCATATGTTTTTCATTTTAACTGAGCAGTGTCACACAGCTTTGGAACCATTCAAAATCAGAGGGTGAAAACTATGCAGCATATGGCTTTTTCAGACATGCAGTTCTTCCATCTGTGAAACCAACCATGCAGCTGAATTCAACAGGTGGATCCCCCTGGAGGAGATTTAAAAGTCAGACAGCTAATTCTCCTTTAAACCAAGACACAACATGTAACAATGGCATCATGCAAGTAAGATTTCCTTCTGCAAGCTCTGCAAGCTGAACTTTTTTCTTTGTCCAAAAAGAAATTATCTGGAAAAGAGTTGAGTACTATATTATGTGTATTTGTAAATTAACATCTGCAGCTGACTGTCATGCAACTGCAGACAGAAACAATGAACAAGAGGAAAAAAGATTTTTTACCTTAATATATAAGCTTATTATTATTATTATTATTATCATCATTATTATTATAAGGTAATATAAAGTTGATGTTTGGCATCAGTGTGCAGACTTTTATTCAGTCTAACATGATTATTATCTCAAAAATATTTTAATAATTGTTCTGCTCATATGGAAAATGTTTGAAAAATGAAAACACAGTTGTTGTTTTTTTTGTTTGTTTTAAGAAGCCACTTTCATTGTGTTTTTTGAAAGATAGGTAATTGATACTCATACCAAAAAAGTGGATTAAAGAAGACAAAGAAGCAGATAGAAATCAGGAGTTGACGAGGGAGAGATAACCTGACAGGGGAGAGCAAGAGTTTCCGCTGGCTTTGGCTGAAGCTGTAGACTTGAAACCATATGCTTGTCATAGCGTTGTGTGGGTCTGTGTGTGTTTATGAGTGTGTGTGTCTTAGGTGGGCAGGGCTTAGCTGGAGGAAAACTGCTTAGAGAGGGATCCCGCTGCTCAGACTGCAGGATCCCCAGGACAAACGGAGAAACAGACAGACAGACAGACAGAGGGTGGAGACGCCGACAGGGAGTATGACAGGAGGGGAGGATGAGGATGGCTTGTCGGAAATAGCATGAAAGACAGGCGAAGGCGAACTAAAGAGGACTTGATCTGGACTATTTTGATAGACTTGCTTCTTACAGGCACAACTTTATTTTCCTATGATATATTTGAAAAAAGATAAGACTAATCTTCCACATATTTCACCATACTTTAGAACCAGTGGGACAGCCACCAGCAGCAGTTATGTTTGGCTGTTCACCATTTTCAAAGATGTATAAGCTAAGAAATTCTGAAAATAAAGTTAATGACCCACCAGAGTCTTGGTCCATTTTGATTGACAGGGCGGGGCTCTGAGGGGCGGAGTCTTCGCTCAATGAGTAGCTGTGTTCTGCTTGAATATCTGTGAGATTAAAAAGCCCTTCTCAGAAGGATGGAAAATTTTACATTTCTGGCTTCACCTATCTATAGTAATGAGGATTTAGTTAAGATAAGGTTCTGATGTGCTTGTTTTGGCTTATTGGAATCACTGGCAACAGCCAAACATATTAATGCCTGTTCGCAGAACATATAACCTGATGCTGCCACTGTTACAGCTCTTAAAGTTACTAAAATGCCAAATGTTAAATCTTCTGCCTTCATATTCATACATGCATTCATGCAGTTGGCATGAAAAATGATCATTTTAGATATATTCATCACAGAGTTAATGATTAGGCTAAAAAAATGCACATTTAAATTCCTTTCTATGCAAACTTGACCTCATTGGCTGTGGCCTTCATGTTAATTTAGCAGCATTCGATCCTGACTTCTGTAATTAATTTGTTCCAGAAATATCCCCATGCCCAATCTAGTAAGAGGGTTTTTGAGGAGTTTTATGTAAAAAGTGACTCAGACGCATGAGAGTAACAAAATATACAGTTTATTTTTTCCCCCTCTTCTTCAGTCATTTTGCTGTCTTTGTGACCATGGCAACACCTGACAGGGACACTGATTTGAAGTGATGAGCCTGGCACGAAGTGCAGCGAGATGACGACAGATTCAATAGACTGAGCGAGCCTGCGGTGCACCAACTCTCAGGAGAGATTTACCAAGATCCAGTAACAAGTGAGTCTAATGCATTTCCTGGTGGTGCAGAGGCAGAAGTTTAGATGTCACAAACTTGGCGAAAGAAGCTGTCTCTTATATCATGACTTCTCTGATGTGGAAGGAGCTAGTGTTGATGTATGCTGGGAGTAACATTGTGATACAGATAGCCACAACGCTTTCAAATTTAAAACAAGTGATGATAATCTGGGATATTTTTTTAACCAAATGTTGGCGATGGAGTGAAACAACAAGCTGCTTCACTAGCCAAAGAAACAAATGTGAATTTCAAACAGATTAAGAGATGTAGCGAAGAAAACCCTTGTGATCCAACCTTGATACACTTGTCTTGCATTGACGTGTTACTTTCCATACATATAAGGTTACATAAAGCTTTTAACTCCAAAACCATGTGGAGCTGTGTGGAGTGTGGCATACGTGTTTTCGTCATAATTAAGCTGAACTCACCTGGGCTGCTGTCCATGTCAAGGTGAAGGAGTGAGGGCCTGTCTGGCAGTAGGGGTCGCTCTAATAGATGGTCATCAAAGAAACTGTTGAATAATTCGCTGCTGAAGTCGTCCATCTGGTCACTTGAAAAAGGCTGAAACACATAAATAGAAACATGAAAACAGTTATTTACATGGCATGACTTCATCACATCTAATAACAAAAACACCTTGATGTCCACAGCAGACAACTGTAGTGAATGCAGAATCCCTCCTGTGGTAAAATAAAAGCTCTTCATAACAGCCAGCCAAGAGTAGACCACTATCCAGGGTGTTGGCATATCACTATCCAAGACTGCCAGAAAGAAAAGACTTTACAAGAGCAAATACAGATGTTTCACCACAAGGTGCAAACCATTCATAGGTCTCAAGAACAGGAATAGCACGTCAGATTTGCCTTGAAGCCAAAACCGTTCTAGAGCAACATTACTTGAAAATATGAAACAAAGACCAATCTAAAGCAAAATGACAAGACAAAACAGAGATATACCATCAGCTCATCAACAAATGGTTGCAGCTTCATGATAATGGCATGCATGTCTTCAAACTGGAGCACTAGTGTTTATCGATAAGGCAGTGGACTGAACTATGAAATGTATAGGGATAAAATCTGGCTCTCAGAATCAGCCAAATACTCAAACCTTCAATTTAATTACCAAAAGAAGAAAAAAAAGCTCCACCAACAAACACCTAAAGATAGCTGTAGTAAAGCAAAAGAAAGGAGGAAAACTGATGCCTATGTGTTCAAAATCTTTAAGTAGTGACTGTCTGCAAAGCTTCTTTAAGTATCAAAAATGAACACTTTATTTGTAGTAATGTCAAATTATATTATATCTACCTTTAAGACAGGACTCTACATATTAAAAAGCTGTAAATCCTAAACAATTCCCTTCAAACTAAAGATGAGAATCTGCATTTTAAGCCTATATTTAGTAGAAACTGTGATCTAAATGTGTCTGGACTTGACTTCATATGTGTACAATTTTTTGCAAGTTTTTGCAAGAATTTTGTTTATTTGTATGAATTATTATGACCTTTTTTTATTAACTGATGAGCTGTTTGAAAAGAGAGATAAAAATTTTGTTTAGTCAACCAAAAGTCAGAAATTAAAGTTATTACATTAAGAGAGGGAAAACAGGAAATCCTCATGCTACAGAAGCTGGAACAGGAAGATAGCTGAGACATGACACAAACTGTTTTCTCTAAATGAAATGATAAATAATCAACATATAGTTTCAACTCAACAAGAGATTATCTCTCAGTCCCAGAAACGAGGCACTTTAAACCGCGTTGATGGCATAAAGAGTCAATCAATGGGAAACAACATCAACAGATTAATCCTCAGTCTCCATGAATGAGTCACTGAGCCGAGAGATGTTCTGGAAGCCTAGGACAACATGGTGCTCTGGCTTACACACATACGAATATACGCACACACAATATGAGTCACCCTGGTCTAGATAAAACATGCAGAGATTAGAACAAAAGCACATACACATGGTTGGAACCCAAATACACTCAGCTTGGAGACAGACAGTGACAGAAATAACTTGATTTAATTAGCAACATGCACAAAAAAAAGTCACATGTTTTATTCCTGGAAATTATCCGATACTTTCCACCAGAACTGTCACAGCAGATAAAGATTAATCCAGGATTAGCAACAATAAAGACATGACGGAGATCATAAATACAGTTATCTTTGATAGCAACAATAGATTACATGTGTAGACTGGAGGTTTTTGCTTGTAATGACAAACCACCCTCTGCAGGTCCTCTCAGCTCTGAGGTGTGTTTTAGCCTCGTTTAGTTTGTTGTTTTGAATAATGAGTTAAAAGAGGCAGAAGCAGGGAGTTTGAATAAACCAAGTGCACACCACAGGTAAAAATGAGGACTTTTTATAGTCAGCTAAAGGCTTTTATGAGGCTCTTTATTGTATGAATACACTCAAGCTGGTAGCAGCATCCAAGATAGCAGACAGATTTAAGATGTAATGAGACCATATGTTCTGTATGAGTCATGGAAATCCCTAGTAGTGTGTAGGTTTAGACAAGTCCAATTGACAACATTTACACATGTATTATCTCAGAGCGTGTACCTCGATATTAGTGACTATGCATGAGAGGTCAAGTGTCTGTGGGGAAACTCTGGGACATATGCAGCTGCTCAACGAAAACATGCAGAACCGGCACACATACACCCACATATACACTCACAGTGGGAGAATAAACACAGATGCTCAACAAAATAACCAAAACATGACAGAAATAACTATCAACTGGAGAATGTGAACACAGAGGAAGGTTCAGGATTCTGTTTGTATGCATTTTCATTTGTATTAGCAAAACAATTTCAGGAGTAACTTTAGGTGGAGATAGAGAATAATTTGCTTTTTCTACCAAACTGATTCAACAAACTTAAAGTCATTCAAAGCCGCTATTTAAAAATATGTGTGGCTAGTCGCTTTCACACACACACACACACACACACACACACACACACACACACACACACACACACACACACACACACACACACACACACACACACACACACAGGTGAATACTTGTTCATCCAGGAATAGAGCATTTATCCTAACTGAGCAGCTTTATTCAGCTTCCTGTTGCACTTAATGTTAGAACAATATCTAATCTCGACACCACCCCATTTAAATGTGCTCTACTGGGAATATAGCTCACATTTAAACTGGGCTGTTCCAAAACACATTTCATAATTGGTGTCATAAGAGGAGAAATGGGGAAAAAGAAAAAGGCAGGGAAAAATTTCATAATTGAAACAATTATGTCTGATCTAAAATTAGCTTTAAAGGCTGCATTAGTCCAGCAGTTTTAGCCTACGTGCAGCTCTCTAGTGGCAGAACCAACACTATAATAATATATTGCACTCAAATCTTGCAGTTTCTGCCATTTTGCTACATTTACAGAGCTGGCTCTCAGTTCTGTTATTCACTGACTTACTTCTAACACATCTGGAAGCTATGATGCAGCTTTCACCTACTATTGCACGCTCATCTTTTTCTTATCCATCACCTGGCATAGTGCTTTTTCCTTCAACCTGCATGTTCAGGTACACTTGTAGATACAATCGCCTCTCAGGCCTGGACATGAATAAAATGTTTCACTAACATCTCCTGCTCCTGTTGGTTGAAATTATTAACCAAATAGAGATTCTGTTATTTCTTATCTCTGTAGCTAAGGGCAGAAAACCTGGAAGTTGGTGTCACATGGGTCAGGAGGCCCTGGATAAAAAAGCAGGTTAAAAAAAAAAGAGAGAAAAGAAAGGTGGATGGACTATGTATCCTACAGAAAGACTGACAAGTGTCTTTACAGTTTGTCTTGTGGCAAACAAAACCGTGCACAGTCACAGTCCAGTAAAGCAATCATTAAAATAATCAAAGGCTTCCAGCATTCCTTATATCTTATAATTAGCAAAGCAGCAGCAGAGACCTCCTCTGCAGTTGTTGGTGCAGCATGTGTAGTAACATGGCATCATGCAAAGAGTTTTCTTAGTGTAAATAGTTTACAATTTCAGAAGATTTTCTCATTAAAATAGAAACAAAAGATTTTTAAGGAAAAAGATTTTATAAGGAAAATGAGATAATCTTCATATCTTATGCAGCTGACATTCACCAAGTGCACAAATGATCGAGGACTGACTGAGTGTGAATATCTACTAAGACTATAAGTTGTTCCTTTATAATATGCAGGGTTAATTTTTCAAGTATATGCAAGTTAAGTACACTAAGCAGATAATACAATGTCACTAAGTCCCGCCAAGCCATTATTCAGACAAAAGATCAACATTCAGTAGCTTCATTTCCCGGATTGAATAAAATGCTGAAACTAACCTGTGTCACACCTGCACTACCTGACATTCACTGCTGGCAACTGGAAGTTTTTATTTTCCACTTAATGTCTTCCTTGTAAGTGTTTACTTATTAGTCCTGTGAATCGTCCTGTAGCTCAGCTTTGAGACAGAGAAACTGAGGTTAAAACAGCATGAGTGGGTATTCTTAATACCAGTATGGTTGATGCTAGAACAGCTGCAGCCATTGTGAGCAGAAGAAAAAAAAAAAAGAGAAAAACCAGACCTGTTATCACCTGAAACGCTTCCCTCTTTGCTGGGAAAAGTCTGATTGATGGAGGAAAACAGTGTCAAAAAGCAGTTGTCAGTTTTTGTATCTTATTTCAGTGCTGGGGTGTCATTAAGGGGGACGGATCTGAGATGTAAGCCACACAAAGTGAGCTGGGAAAGACAGATGCAAGGGGTAATTATAATTGTAGAATGACTTTTTTTTGTGCCTGTAATTAACCGTGTTGAGCCTTCACTCATCTCTCTCCTCTCTCCTTTTATTTGGCTGCTTTTTACTAGCTCAGGTGAAGGAGGCAGGAAAATAAGTGTGAAGTTTGATGTCATGTGAATAATCAGCCTCCTGCATCTGAACAATAATACAATAAATAAATCCATGTGCTCATAGACTTCAGAGGAATATTTACTGTCCCCTTGAAAGAAAGAACATGGATTAACTGTATTACCCAGAGCCTAGACACAACTGTGTGACATTATGGAAGGAATATTACTGTGGAAACAATCGTAAAATCTTCAGAACATCATGTAAATGCCAAAGAAAAAGCCTTGTAAGAAAAAAAGCCACACAATCTCACATTTGGCCTTCAAGACTGTTTCTGACAATCACTTGGATTTGTACAAACAAATGTTGACAGCAGATTTATGCTGCCATAAGTAATATGTGGCTTGTGTTGTATAAACTAAATAAATTGAAACTAAATTAAATTTATGCTTTGTCTCTCCATTAAAAAAAAAACTTTACATTTCATTATTTTTGTCCCAGCATTTGCCGAACAACAAGTAACAGAACTATAAATGGGAGACACCAAACCGGCTATTTTATTATGCTAGGCTTGGTGTAACAACAAATATTAGCCAAACTTTCTTGCTCTTTAGAACTGCTTTCTCGAAGTTGTAATACTCTGTTGAATCATTCTTTTCTTAGTCAAACATTTTCACTACGTTTTTTGCAAATTCATCAACACTGTACTAAACAGAAAAAAATTCAACTAATAATAACAAAGGAAAAGCTGATGGGTTACCCCTTTTGGTTGACCCAAGTTGGTCAAACGAATGTCCATATTCAATCTATACACACATAAGGATCAATAAGGAATCCACAAACATCAAAAAGAGGTTTATCATCAGCTCATTAATACCAAAATACAAATGCTGGCTGGACTGATAGCTTTTAACCTGCATAGATATTAGGTTAGTTATGATGCATCCCATATGCAAATCTGTTTAAATCAACTTTACTTAAGGCTGTTTTATCCTTGGGACACTTATGGTCAACACTTCAAGCAAAATCTAATACATTCTTAATATTGTTTTAAATACAAGAATTCATATAATATTCACCCATTTAAAATGTTTTTGAGTACAAACAAATAAATAAATAAAATTTAACCATCCATCCATCCATCCATCCATTTTCTGACGCTTATCCGGGGTCGGGTCGAGGGGGCAGCTGCCTAAGCATGGAAACCCAGACTTCCCTCTCCCCGGCCACATTCACCAGCTTGTCTGGAGGGATCCCAGGTGTTCCCAGGCCAGCCGAGAGACGTAGTCGTTCCAGCATGTCCTGGGTCTCACCCGGGGCCTCCCCCAATGGGACGTGCCTGGAACACCTCACCAGGGAGGCGTCCAGGAAGCATCTTGACCAGATGCCCGAGCCACCTCATCTAGCTCCTCTCGATGCGGAGGAGCAGGGACTCTGTTCTGATCTCCTCTCGGATCACTGAGCTTCTCACCCTATCTCTAAGGGAGAGCCTGTATTTGTGATCTTGTTTTTTCTGTCACTACCCACAGCTCGTGACCATAGGTGAGGATAGGATCTTCCCAATCATGCCCCTCCAGGTCTCACTGTCATTGCCCATAATAATAATAATAATAATAAGGGTGGGTACTCTGAACTGCTGTTCGGTGCATAAGCACAAACAACAGTCAGGACCCGTCCCCCTACCTTAAGGAGGAGGGAGGCTACCCTCTCGTCCACTGGGGTAAACCCCAACATACAGGCGCCAAGTCGGGGGGCAATAAGTATGCCCACACCTGCTTGGTGCCTCTCACCGAGAGCAACTCCAGAATGGAAGAGGGTCCAACCCTTTTTCAATGACAGTGGTTCCAGACCCTAAGCTGCGCATCGAGGTGAGTCCAACTATATGTAGCCAGAACCGGTCAACCTCGTGTACCAGCCTAGGCTCCTTCCCCGCCATGGAGGTGACGTTCCACGTCCCTAGAGCTAGCTTCTGCAGCCGAAGATCAGACTGCCAGGGTCCCCACCTTCAGCCGCTCCCCAGCTCACACCGCACCCTATGGCCCCTCCTGCAGGTGGTGAGCCCATGGGAGGGGTGGCTCGTGTCATCCTTTCAGGCTAAGCCCGACTGGGCCCCATGGGCAAAGGCCACCAGGCACTCGCCTCCGTGCACCATCTCCAGGCATGACTCCACAGGGGGCCCCCGGTGACCAACATCCGAGCAAGGGAAACCTGGAACCACTCATTTGACTCATCATAGGGGTCTGTTGAGTGGCACTTTGTCTGGTCCCTCCCCTAGAGACCTGTTTGCCATGGGTGACCCAATCAGGGCCATAAAGCCCCCGACAACATAGCTCCTAGGACCATCAGGGTGCGCAAACTCTTCCACCATGGGAAGATGGCGGCCCAGGGAAGAGAAATAAAATTAAAAAAATATACAAATAAGAAAATTATTAATAAATTTAAATAAAATAAAATAACATAACAATAACAATATTTTTTTACAGTATAACAAAGAAACTGCACTTTTGGAAAAGCTGGAAAAGTCATGTCACTATCCTGTAATCCTGGCTGCCACAGATAAGAAAAACACAATGTTTTTGTCTGTATTTGTCCTCATGTGGTGGTGTGTGGCTGTAGTGGGTTGGCAGGATTTGCCTTTACTTGAACTACATTTGAGAGTGAGAGCAGGGAGCTGAGGTCGTTACTGTGTGTGTGTGTGTGTGCGTGTGTGTGTGTGTGTGTGTGGGAGGGAGACAGAAGTAAACCAAGTTATAGTTCCCAATAAAACAGTAGAGGAGAATTTTTCCTTCTTGCACACACTGCTGCATGCCTTTATGCATTCCTTATGGCAGCTGAGGAGCCAATAAGCAACAAGCATGTAAATGAGATGGGTGTGGCTTTTTCAAAGCTGGAGTACAGGGTCTGAATGGAGAGTAGAACTGAATAAAATTGAATTAAGTAGAGATAGAGACTAAGAGCAAAAGAAAATAGCAGGATCAATCTAAATTTTGGAGATAAGAAAAAAACATGAAAAGATGTCTATCAGTGAAAACATACCTGATATTCATTTATTTTCATTTTATATTATTTTTCTGAATATATGCATATTTTTTGTCAATAATACCCTTATTGGAATTAATAAATTATTATTCAACTGTATTTAATTAAGGCCCTTTTTATTTAAACTTTAAGAATACTTAAACCATAAAAGTTAAAAGAAAATCTAATGTTAGCTTCTGAAATAGCAGCATTTGCTGCTTTCCTTATAAAAATGAGTGAATTTTAGGAATACATATGAATTTTGAGGCTGGTCACACAAAACAGGGTAAGACTTCACTTGTATTTGGTTCAGGGGTTTGCTAAAGAGCACAAAATTTTAAATGCATATCTTTCTATTCATACGCAATGTGTGTGAGACTGGCTGTTCAGCCTGAACTTCACAAATTAATAAAAAAGGACCAATGTTGTTACCAGGGTTACATTGGCTTTTGTCCCTACAAATGTCACCTTAGATGCCGCGATAAGACCTGATCCAACATGTGAGTATTGCAGTTTCTATGCCTAGAGGGTCCACTGGATCTAAATAGGCTAATAAACTAAACGAATGACATTATAATAGGTTAAGAAAACATCATCTGTGGCAGCCCTATTCTAATTTTATTGAGGCTTTATAGGAGAATGGCATGCAGATCTGCAGCAGCTCCTAGCAGGTAATAACTTGTGTTGTTTAGGTGTGATCCATGATATAATCATCAGACAGTCCAGTAGTTGTGCCAGCAGTCATTAACCGGATTAAGAGCCAAGCTTGCGTTAAATTGCCAAGCTTTTATGCACCTGCGGGTGTTATTAGCCCTTACTGAACTTTCTGTAAGATTCCTGACTGGGATTCAGAGATGCTTTGCATAACAAGTAAAGAGAAAAGTCACTGCCCAGTTTTTTCTGCATGTAAATTTGTGTTTTGCAGATTTCATAGATTTTTGTAGATCTAGTTTGTAGATTTAACATGTAATGTTAATTTTGAAGCAACAAAATTACATGTTAATAACCTGTCATTTCTTTAAACAGAGGTTTTTTTTTTTTCTTTCTAGAAGATGACTTACTCTCAATTATCTGATTGATAATGACTCAAAGTTACCTTAATCAGCTCCGTGCAGCCCTATTTTTTATTCCCTCTGGGTAACAACGGGGTACACTCTGTACTGAAAGATGTAAGCAAAATACAGAGCAGGAAGTTTGCAACTCCCAGCTGCAATGTCTCACAAAGTGGCCTTTATAAAAATCAATGAGCTGGAACCGTTTCTTTTACCTGAAAATTGTATGTACTGTTAAAAGGCTTGTCATTATGGACACAAGTTAATAACAAGAGACAAACCTAGAATCATTAATAATGTCAATTCATAAAAAGTTAATTAGCTAAAGAAAACAATAAATCTTCAGATTCACCCCTGTTTCGAGGTAAGAGTCATGTAGAAACACAAAACCATTTATGCTGCAACTTACGGAGGTGATTCTCATGTTGCCTTATGTGTTGTTTGAATTGCTGAAACTACAATTACTATGACACCTCTCACACATGCAATGTGTCCCATTAACGTCAGTGTCATGTAGGAATGAGTCCCCTGGTGCTTTTCAGTAACATAATGAGATGAAAATCTGACATGGCTGGACAAAGTAACATATGAATCATGTTCATTGCTGCAATTAGACGGATAATCATCTGATCAGAGGAATCAATAAATTAACAACACTGTCAAAACGTCCTTATTTGTGGTTTTATTTACAGTAATTATGCTAGCTAGCACCCAGTTATTTTCCACTCAGTATCTGAGTCAAATGAATGAAGAAAAAGTGTCTAAGATGTAGTTGAAGCTTCTGCCATATATCCATATTTTTGACTACTCCCATCTATTTCTGATTGCTAGATGGATATGAATCCTGACAAAACATTAACTCTAGAAGAGCTGACAGTTTTGTGTGATGTTGCAGCTTCTCTTCTGACAAACAGCAGGGGCTTCCATCCACTCAGATATGGCAATATGACATGCTGTTGAGAGAATATTCTGACTGTGCATTAAATTATGCTGCATTTCACTTCTTGCAAAAATGGAAAATTAACATGCACACAGTGGCTCTTTCCTTTACATTTACAGACATAGCTCAATGAATGGCCTTACTTTAACAGACTGATGATGCCAGTGATGTTGCATAGCTGCTGTGTGAAAAGCATTTATGAATCTGTGCACAAAACCACCACCTAGAACTTTGCCTCTTTTCTCCTGAGTAAAGAACCTGAACAGTATTTGGAGACAATCATGTCTAAGAGAAGAGCTACAGGGCTAAGCTATACAGGTATTCACAAGCACAACTAAATATATGACCATATGACTTAATCAAAATTCATGAAGAGAATTGTAATTAAAATATGGATATGGTTATGCATTGCAATCTCAGCCCAGGATTCCCTTTCATACACTACAATGTGTTTTGATACCATGCACTTTTTTCCTTAGGTAACGCTATAATTTAACTTTGTTTGCTGTGTGTACTGACTATTTTTTTCATTAAAAGATATTTTAAAATATACTTAAAGGATAACCAAATGAACAAATATACAAAGAATCCACAAGGTAATACAATATTTGTATGTGATGCACTGTTAACTTATGCATAATCACTTGCAATATCATCATTACAAAACACTGTTTAAATCTTTAAATATCATTTATATTGTCAATTGCTTCACACTTTTTGCTTTAAGTTGCATTTTATAAGCCTGTCATGTCATACATCACATTTTTAAATGTCCTTGTGTGAGAATAATTAATAATTTATGTTGATTTATACTGTGAACTTCTTCTTTAATGCTCTTTTTTGTGGCAGTGCATACAAAATGTATAACATATTAAACGAACAAAGCATTTGAACACTGATTTTGATGTCAATTACCATGGAAACTATCTGAATCATTCAAACATTTGAGTCTGCTCTAAATGCTACCCAAAAAGAAGGATGGGGATGTAGTTATTACATAGCATCATGTCCACATATGGTGTCCACTACTGAGGCAGAGAGACACAGACATCCAAATGACCCTCCTGTTCCCTCATCAGAACTGTATAATAAGCACTTTACATTATAGAGATGTATGCAAAGTTGGAGGCAGAAAAACAAAAATCTGTTCAAATCACACGGGTTATAGACTGAAATTTGGTTAATTCACAGGACCGAAGCATCTGATAATCAGCCATCCTTTCCCATGCCCTCAGTGGTACAGCCCCACTTAGTGGCTTCATAAGAGAGTGGACTACTTTATTTAGAACAGAGACAGGGGAGGTTTAAACCACAAGCAGACTGCACGGCTGACTCACTGACTAGAATAGAGGTCTGCTTGAAAAACCTGCACAGTTTAAAAAAGGAAAAACGACAGGGATAGTAGGATGTGGAAAAAAGAGAAAGTATGAGACAAGAGGAGACATTCCTGTTGACATTAACCTCCCAGTGTGCAGTAGTTCTCAATCTTTCCACTTTGTCATTAACTCGGTGTAAATCTCATTCAGGCATGACATGCACCCTTGGAATTGGATGGAGTGTGGTTAAACGTATGACTTTAGTGGGATGAAACCAGTCCTGTTATTCAAGTTTGATCTGTGTTTACCTGCAACTGTGTCATTATGCTGAAAACCATTGATGAAAGAATCACTGTCTCAAAGCTTGTCACTGTCTGTATAGTTCAGAGCTTCCTTAACCATCATGTGATGATGATATTGATTAACAAACATGATTCCGCACCATCACATCCTGTTGTTTATTACAGTCACAGCTCTCTGAGAAGTTAACTTTAAGATAAGGTATAAAAGATGGTGATATGAAAAGTCACAAGGAGCATTCAACAGGTGGGGTTTGAAGCAACTATGATGTAGAAAGATAAATTTGATTAATCAATTCTTTTATAAATAAACATCACCAACTAATCATCCTTCAGCCATTAGTATATTAGAGATGTGATTAGAAAATATTATTTGATGTGATTTGAAAATATTCTTTTTGATAGTTTTATTTTTGAAAACAACTTAAGAAGAAACTGAAAAGTGGTCTAAAGCCAAATTAAACCTCTCAAACCTCCAGACGACATATTCATGACCAGGTGTGCTGATGAACACACAGGTTAACCAGTAACTTGAAAGCATGTGTCGGTGTTTCCAGTCTCACGTATTAGTTCACACAATTAAACACACACACATACACATACACACAGGGTATCAGCCCCGGATGCGTGTCAGGATCTAATAACTCCACCGCCCTCCTAAGGTCCGGCTCCGGGCGGAACAGTCAGTGGGGGGTGCGTTTGATTAAAATGCAGACAGCAAATTTCCAGCAGGAAGATACAGAATAGTTTATTTAATGAAAATATGAAAGTAATAAGCAGTTAATGAGCGCGAGGACTCACCACGTTTGTGAGGAAATCACCGTCGCTGAGTTCCTCCAGGTCCAACAGGTTGTTTCCTCCGGACGGATAGAGTTTATCTGCTGATAAACTGTCTAAAATAGACTCCATCATGACTGTCTGTGTCTGTAGCTTTTTGTTTGTTTGTTTGTTTGTTTTTTAGACAGATGGACAGTAGCTCTCTAGGCTGGTCGCGAGAGCAAGTCTTCAAATCAACTCATTAAAATGAGTCAGCTCGAGCCTGACCGTTGCTCACACCTCCTGAATGTAAACCCGCTGAGCCCTGGAGATATTTTCTTTTTGGTATCAAACGTAAAATCTTACGGAATCACACATCCTCCTCCGTCTCTCTGTCGCGGAGACGATGCTGTTCATCTGCACTCTGCTCCGCTCGCGTGCACTGTCAGCCACGCGCCAATGAATATTCAATAAGCCCCGCCCAGTGACGTGAAAACCAACCGCAAATCACAAAGTTTTCTCCCTTTAATCACACCATTCCAACAAAACTGATTACAAAACAAGGTGAAGTGATTTAATCAACACAACCAGGCTGAAAATAGACCTTTTAAATACTTTTTACATTATCACTTTCAAAGGGGGGATTATCCTAGCTGTACTCTAATACATGACCCATTAGCTCATAAATATTAATCCAGCTCAGGCACACAATTAGCATAAAAAATTTTATTTTTATTTCTTTGTAGTCATATGAATTGAATAATCAATGCAAATGGCGAATACTAACAAACATAAGTGGGTGGGTGAACACAAAAATAATTAATTTCAGTTCAGTTTGTTTGTATAGTGCCAATTTACAACACAGTCATCTCAAGGAACTTTTAAAAGACACACTGCAAGTCATTGCATTCCAGCCATAATCCATTGAAACAAGTTCATTATATGATCCATATTAATCAATTTATAATAACTGGGTTGTTATATCAGTCCAGGGGACTTAAAAGTGGGTCATCTAGCCTCAAGTGCCCCTAAAGAGGGCTAAATGGAGGGAAGGGCTCAGTTTATAATGGAACATTGCACAACAACCAAGGCCTAGAGCAGCATAACAAAAGGGATGGATGAGGGTCACTCAAGGCAGTCCTAACTGTTGGAAAATTTTTTAGTTAAAAGCAAATATGAAAGCATGCATTTGATTTAAAAAAGCATAATTTAATAATGTTAAAGGCTGAATAATTAGGATTTTTTTCTGTAAAAATTATTTAAAATATTCTCATTTGTTGCAAGGGATAAAAGGAAGCTTCCCTATAAACAGTCTGTCTCCTACATCAACAATGTATGTCTTTGTCAAGATTTTCTCCTTCAAAATAAGAGTTCTATGGCGGAATAACTTCGGTGCACTGTGTAGCTCTTTCTTACTTCCTGGTTCCTTATCCAATCATATGCGACTCCCCACGGTTGCCTAACAACAGCAAGCGTTTGGTATTTTAAGTCAGCAAAAGAGCAGCAGCGTGCAGAAATGGTAGCTAGCAAAGGAAGCGGACCAGAAATAGTTTAAGAAAAACCTAAAAAGTCTCGCCATCCTGCTAAAAAAAGCAAACGACCAAAAACGGAATAAAACGAGGATCAATATTGGAGAATCTTTTGCAAGGTGGAGAAGTCTGAGCTGGCAAAGTTTCTCCTCAACAGGTAAACACCGGAATTTTGCTTAAATTAACCGAAAAATTTATCTTGATTTACAAAGATTTTAGTCTAATTTATTTCTCAGCACTCATTAAATTAATTTGTGTGACTGTATGGATGTATTAGTGGAGTAAATTGGTGGCCTGTTAGTTTACAACAACAAATGTAATGATGTGTAGGCCAAGTTAATGGTGTGTTTGTCTTTATAAACTTATGAAATTACTATCAAATTAATTTATTAAGTGAGACTAAAGGAAAACTGCAGCTGCGTGGCATTTGTTGATTAATGTAGCTTTTGTTTACACTCTATTTTATGCTAATGTAAATTAGCGTGTGAAATTAGCACTAGCATTGCAAAGTATAGCAACTTACTGTATGTGTGAATCATCTTCGCTCGTCATCATGATGTTTGCTGGCGCTATGTTCTCCGTCCTTCATAGACTGTATATAAAAGAGCCGTCTTCTCACAAACCAGCAACTTGTTCCGAGGGGGAGGGAGGAAGAACTCTCTCCTGGTTTTCTCTTTTGACTGCAGTTCTGATTTGAAACACTAGGTGTCAATACTACTTATTTTGCCTTTAAGTTTAAAACAAGTTTGAGTTTGGGCTTCAGTGAAATAATAATATGTCACTGTGATGCTGCAGATGAGGCTTAATTAGTCAAATTTAAGCCAGAGATGTTGGAAGCGACATAGCTTTTGACTGTGTGACTGTACATTTTTGATTTCTTATTAAATCTTTTAATTGAAGAATTCTTCTCACTCTCATGTTAAATACTAGTTATTAGACTGACTTAAAAACTGTGGTACAGAATACAAACCAAAAAGAGTTCCACTAACTATAAGCTGTATTAAAAAGGAAAGTTTTAAGTCAAATCAAGATAGCAAAGGGTGCCTGCTTCCTGAACCAAAAATGAATTATAAGATAAGGGCCTTGACAACTGAAGGATCTGCCTCCCATTCAATAAATAGAAAAACATGATTAGCTTCTTACATCAAAACGTCCAGGTTTGCTCATCCCACATTATTCAGTCATTACGAATAACCTAATAACACCATTATTTGAATTGAATTTGTGGATTAAATGCATCTTACAATATAAAAAACTTGACTGCTGAATGTAATAGCTAAAGTTTAAAAAGTAGTTGACAGTACCTGCCAAGATGCAGTCATTTGAGGCCATGTTCAGTAATTTTGTGTGCTTTTACTTTTCATTGCTATTTGTCTTACTAGTCTAGATTATAAACAAAAATGTAATTAAGCCCATGTTAAGGTTATTCGTTCTACCTGGGCTTTTCTTGGTGGGACAAATCCAGATGTTAAAAAGCAGCAATATTGTACTCTACTGTGGATTCGGACCTTCACTCCTTATTGTTATGATCTGCAAGCTTTTGGTTTGATCCTACCTTGGTACTAACGTTTGTCCGTGAATATTAAGTCTTTGTCAAATCAACCCACCTGTCTCCAGCCTGTAGTCCTGCATTTGGGTCCTTCCTCCTTGCATTGATCCATAGATTATGAAACAAACTAAAACTAATAAGAATATTCCTCTGTATTTCAAAGAAAAGTTTTTTGTTCAGCTTACTAGTACATGTGAAAAAAAAAGCTCAGAAGAAAACATGCTATTCTTTTACATATCAGTCTTATTAACACTGCTGAAATGACCTGTTTATTACTGTACTCTTTTATTTTTTCTCTTTTAATGTACTTTTTTAAAAAAAAAAAAAAAAAACTCTGTATTCATTCACAATTCTCCTAAAAGGAAAAGTGATGTATCCAAGAAATTAAGATCAAATAAGTCAGTGAAATGAATAAATAAATGGCAGAATTTACAGTCTATGATCTGTCTATCTCTGGGCCTGAAATAATCTATTTAATGAAGAGTATGAATTTGTGCTTAGAAAGAAAATCATGTTTTTTTTAAAGAAAGTGGAAGTGAATCAGATATTTTTTCTCTTCCATGATCACTCAGCCTCCCCTATCTCTTTCACCTTCCTGCCACTCTGTCCCAGATTGTTTCTCCTGTGGGATACAGAGTGATTTTGCAATACAGCAGGCCAGGGTGATCGAAACCTTGCTCACTGTTTTGCAAGAAGTATATTTGTTTTTTGAGCTTAGTATTTAAAAGGGACCTTTCTAAGCATTGAACATGCATTCAAGGAAGTGTCCAAACTTTTAGATTTTGACAATATTGTTTATATTATGATCAGCACTGAGAGTGTGGTGGAGGTGAAGTGACAGAGCTCTTTATCATAAAGGATTATCATCAGGTGCTTGTGTGCACACTTTAGGGTACAAGAGTTTTTTATGTAATAATCTCCTGTTACTCTCCAAGCTTTTCCTCTTGGCTTCTTATTTCTTCTTTTCTTTATCAATCATTTTATCCATCTCTGATTCCACCTCTTTTGAGTCTTCTTTCTGCCTCTAAATATCACTTTACCGGAGGTGTCTCGCCCCAGAGGATAAGTTGTCCCTTTTTTTTCTCACACAGGTGGGTGTTATATAACTTTAGTGACCTTTCATTGTCTGCAGTAATTCCTACCAAGACCTTATAAATTCTAAAGAAAGACCGGTTATTGTGAAGCAAGTACAGCAAGTTATTTTTTATTTTTTATTTAAATCATGATCTTTCTCTTCAGACCTTCTTTATTTTATTTTATTTTCAATTTAATTTAGTTTAATGAAGTATTTCTTTATTCATT
This sequence comes from Melanotaenia boesemani, assembly GCF_017639745.1. Lineage (NCBI taxonomy): Eukaryota > Metazoa > Chordata > Actinopteri > Atheriniformes > Melanotaeniidae > Melanotaenia > Melanotaenia boesemani. Next base: position 15,617,703 of record NC_055705.1, read on the forward strand.
TTATTTTATTTAGTTTAGTTTGGTTTGGTTTAGTTATTTTGTTAGATTTTATTTAAATCAGTTTCATTTTATTTTATTTATTTGTTTATTTTATTTTTTTGGTGGGGTTGTTGGTTGTGAAGGTTTTGGGTTTTTCTTTTCTTTTTTCTCTGCTAAAGAAAGCCTCTGCTGAGGTCATTCCCTCTCTGGTTTAAATCAACTTCTCAGCCAATCAGCAATGGATCTCATAACTAAATCACCATAACAAACATGGTAAACTGTTTGGTTGTTGGAGGAAAAAACACAACCCAGTTTCCAGAGTTTATGCATTGGTGAAATTATTCACTCCACATACCCACAGAAATACATAACATTGTAAAATTTTAAAATGGGCTTCCAGAATTTGACCAATCAGAAGACAGTGAGCTGGGTCTTAAAGAGACAGGAGCTAAAACAGTTTGTTTGAGATAAAGAATGAATTAAAGAGCTCCTTAAATGTTTCATATAAGATAAATAAGTTTTGCTTTGTTTGCTTTTTTTTTTGTTTGTTTGTTTTGTTTTTGTGTGTGTGTGTTTGTGTGTGTGTGTGTGCTACCACAATTCCAAAATGTCGCAACACCGTGTAAAATGTAAATAAAAACAGAATGCAATGGTTAACAAGTCTCAAAAACCAACATTTATATTTACATTGGAACGTAGAAAAAATAAAATGTAGTAATTGGTATACTTTTTCAAAAAAATATATACTAGCGCATATAAACGGTGTATCATGAGACTGAAAATGTAAGTGGTGCTAAAAGAGAAAAGTTGCAGAAGCAAAAAATTGCAACCAATAAAGGTTAGAAGACACCCAAACACTTTAAATTAAGAGCTGAGAAGAACTATAGGGGAGTTGTTGTTTGTATTCACATCCCTTTAAGCCAAAGAAAGTAGAGCTAATGGAATAATTGAAGTCAGTTGGTCTGCTTTCATGAAAAGCAGGCATTCATTTTTTAGGCACAACTCAGAGCAAAGAAATTCACAAAATATATTATTTTTACATATTTAACATTCATATATCATTCCAGGTTTTGCTTTGCAGACACAGTTAACTTTGAGCCTTCAGTTGGGCTTAAAGAAGTGTATTTAATGTGTTTATAGTTCTATGAAATCCACAGCCTTTTGTGTGTTTGAATGCAATAGCTCCAGGATTGGCTGTACATCTGCTGATGCATGTCCTGACTGTCAGAGTCTGATTGGCTATTGCTGCTGTGATGCAGGTATGACTCATTTTCTATTCTGAGCCAAAAAGCTGACATGGGGTCCTGACCTTTTGTCTCCTTGGTGACCGCTGTGATGTCATCACCTCCACTTGATCAACATCATCCTCTTCTGCCTCCCTCTATCAGTCTTTCTAATCCACTTGGGTTTTTTAGTATCACAGGCGAGAGGAGCAGTAAAATCAAAGCTCGGAGGTGGAGGACACTCTGTTTATGCTCGTCCGAATCAATAAAGGGATTTCTCCCCACTGCACCATCACTACCAAACAGTTACTGTTAGCTGTCGCAGCTTTGCTCTTTCACACTCACTGAGTTTAACTGACTTGAATGGATTCACCACTGCACACACTCATGTTGGTGAATATCAATTTATACTTTGATATTAATCACTTTTTCCAATCATTCCTTTCACATTAATGAGCTCATGGGAGGTACAAGCAGGTTTGATAGAAAGAAAATCTAACAAAAACTTTAAAATCTGCTTACTTCATCATCTAAGCGGAAGATTATGAAGCTCTATAGTTGGTAAATGGCAACACAATGGAGTTTATGTACATATAATAAATGGCCATGATGATGGACCGAGTGGAGGGACAGTGAGTAAGTGCACATCCAGTTTTCCATAATGTCTTTACAAATGGCTGCAAAATTGCAGCTCATATTCCTATTTCTCTTCTGATTTCAGACTATTAAGATGCCAGAGAAGTTCCAGTGTTTTCCTCTCCCTGTTAGTGTCTTTCCTGTCTCTTTTTGGAGACAAATGTCATTGATCATAAAGTTAAAAAGTTCAAAGAAAAGTGAGAAGCATGTGGCGAGAAGCAGGGACACGGCCGAAAAATGCCAAGACTGTAATGAAAGCCAGCTTCCTTCTTTACACACAGTTACATCATGCACACCCTGCAGCATCGACCTTAGACGTTTAATTCCCAAACTGACTGGTGCTGTTGATTTATTTAAATAGAAAGATATCACATAAACCCAAAATGTGATCCTTGATCGTCTAACTGCCTGACATAGCTTTCCCCTCTTATGAGCACGTTTTCCAAGGGGTTCAGGTCAGGCCAGTGAACTCCCTCCACAACTGAACAGTTCAAAGGCCCAACTGGTGTATTGCCAGGTTGAGACTGTCTGAATAAGGTGAGTGTGCTGCCCTCTATTGGAAGATAAATGGCTTAACAGCCAGTACGCAAACATCCATTCATGTGAAGTATATCCAAGAAACATAATATGGCTATGTACTTATGTCTTAGGAATATCTTGAAGTGTCACTGGGTGAATTTGTGTGGAAGGAGATACTTTCTGAAGCAAAGTATGTATGAAAGGCTTTCGGAGAATTTTATAAAAAATTTCATATTTCTGAATTTATGATATACATGGAAAGGTTCTTTTTGAACACCCTTCTCCTGACTGAACAAATGATTTTGTGTTCTAATGGTTAAATATCTTGAATAATGTGGAAGTTTTGTCTAAAAACTGTATGAAGTCAGAATTAGGATCTCAGTAAGTGTGAATGATCATGCAGAATGAACATTTACATTGATACATTTCCCCAAAATTACATGGATGTACCTCAAATATAACTTAAAAAGGGATGAATCCAGACTTATTTTAAGAGATAAAAAAAACTTTGTGATGGCCTAACATAAAAATAGTCACTTTATAGCTTCTTTGATGTTACACTGTAACCCATTCCATATAGACATTCATTCATTCAGCTGGAGGAAAAAGCAAAAGAAGAAAGAAATCAGAAAAAAAAAAATCAAATAAGTAAGAATCTTACAGAATTATCCTTTAACTATATTGGACCCTTTCTAATTTTATCCTTTTTTATTTTTAGACCTGCAATTCAACTGTGCAGTAAGAAATTACTTCAAGCTAAATTTCTGTGGTATCGTAGCTACAGTTTGAGGAACACAGTCATATTCTCTGTACTGTCTATTTCAACAGCACTTCTGGCACTTTTTCATACACATTGCAAATATTTATTGTGTCATTTAAAGTTGATAACATAGCTAAATAGTTAAGGTTAGAGTAAAAGTACAGAGCAGGGTTGTAATTCTCTCACAGTACATAGCATAAACTCTTTATCGCTGTTATGTTAGTAATTCATACTCTTATGAATGAGCGAAAAATGAGGGTTCTGATATTGCAGTCCTGAAGTAGCAGACTCCAGTACTGGTGATATGTCTCACTCATCATACTGGACATCCTTGTTCATAATTATCTTGTTAATTTAGAAAAACAGTTTTTTTTCTGCTTTCTGCTGAGGGATGCAGCTACTAGCGCCTCAGGAATCACCTTATTTAACCAAGCATGCTATTTTAATAGATATAAATAGATGTATAAATAGATGTAACTGAAGAAATGGGAACAGTTTATGTGTTATTGTGACCGGCTGCTAGTAATGAAGTGCCCAAAGATATCATTTAAAAACTATTTTTTGTAAATTGTCTGTTATGTGTAGACACAACACCGATTTATGCTTAAAAAATTCATATGTTCAATGATTCGCACAAGGGTGGTTAGTACCTTTGCCTCACAGCTCACAGAAAGTGCCTCAGCTGGGTCCAAAGACATGCATGTTAGGTTAATTTGTCACATGTGAGCTTGAGTGGTTCTTTGTCTTTCTGTGTTGGCCACAGACGGACTGGCAACGGGGTGTTCCCTGCCACCCCATGACCCTGCATTAGAATAAGCAAGTACAGAAAAAGGAGGGATGATTCTTCATATGTCGGTTTTAAGTGTGTAACAAAAAACAAAATTAAATAAAAGTCCAGGTACAAGAACTTGACTGAAAATGAGTAAAAACAGTCACATTCTTGACAGCAAATTATTAACAAATAAGGGGTTGCTAAAGATAGTTACACATTACTGTAGCTTTATTAGCAAGGATTAACTAAAATACTTTAAAACATAAAAATTTTATTTCTGTTCCATGATAAAAAAACAAACTGCATTTAACTGTTTTTCGCTGGGTCACCACTGCATGGTCTTTGATCGGGTCAGTTTCCTGGTCAGAGCATGGCGGACAGTCAGCATGTAGGAGCGACGGTCTGGCAGGGAGCGCTGCTGATCCAACACCAGCCTGTCACACACCAGACAATACATCAACAAACCAGTGTGCAGGTTTAGACAGAACCGTACAAACTGAAAGAACTCCTGTAGGGGAGATGAAGACAAGTGTATTAGCATGCAGACAGTATCTCAGATGTGTCATTAAACATCTTAGTTCATCAGAAACAAACCTAATGAGCTGAAACACAGCTGCTTCCACTGCTAAAACTGCTTCTGCCACTGAAAGCTCTGTGAAACCACACCTACACACACAACACAGAAAGAAAACACCATTTATAAACTGTTTAAAGTGGAAAAAATTATATACCTGCAGCTTAACTACAGTAGTTGCACAGACAAGAACATACAAACCTTAAGTCTTTAGCAAGTCTCTGTCCTTCCTCTGTTGTCACCTCCCTGCCAATTTCCAGATCTGCTTTATTGGCAACCAGCACTGTAGGAGCAACTGACACACAAACACACACATCCACAGTCGAACAGTGAAATGATAATAAAGCAACAAGATGATCTTGTGGCATGCAGCTTGGAGAGGCTACCTACGGTGCACAGGGTGGGCTACCAAACAAGGAATTATGCCAGCTCCATTTGTGGATGTGTGATGGTAACAATAGATAGATGTCAAACAGGGAACAGGGTCTGACTGAATGAGTAAAACCAGTGAACACACTGTTCCTGTGGGGTTCAGTGGGTCAGCAGCTGGTGTACTGGGTAGCTGTCTAAGGGTCTTTACAGACTCTATATAGGTTCCAAGTTCCAACTGATGAAAAAATACAAATTTCCTTTGTAAAGATTAGCAAAAAGTTGCGAAATCAAATGTTTTTATTTTCTTCATTGGTGTTACATAAAAGGCATCAAAGCCCCATATATTGAAGAAATATTAACACCTCTTTGTGGTGGTGGTGGGGGTTCATTCTTGCTCTGATAAAAAGTAAAGTATCAGCCTACCGAGACTGTGTTTGGTCTTGTCTATGAGTGTCTTGAGTCGAGGAACCTCTAGGAAGCTGAGGCGTTGTGTGATGGAGTAAATTAAAAGAAAACCATCAGCCCAGCAGATGGAGGACTCCAGGGAAGCCACTGAGTTCTCCTAATTTAATGACATGTAAAAGAAATTGTATTAAATGGATGCTTATTTGGTTTCAGTAAAGATAGCAGTAATTTTCATAGCTAAACATGAAGCTATAGAGGGCACTTAGCTTACAATAAAGGATACACAACAAGGGGTGAAAACCCCCCTTCAAATTGACTGTTAATTTTCCTTTATTGTGTTTTAACGCATCAGTGTGTGAATAAGATTTTGAAATATAGAAATAACCATGTTTTTGAACTTTAAAGGACAACTACTGTTTTTGAGTTAAGTTTAACTGAGCTAACTATGGCCTAATAGTTCGCATACACTCACTGGCCAATTTATTAGGTTCACCTGTTCAATTGCTTGTTAACACAAACAGCTAACCAACCAATCACACGGCAGCAACTCAATGCATTTAGGCATGTAGACGACATGTAGAAGTTTAAAGCGTGCATCAGAATGAGGAAGAAATGTGACTGAAGTGACTTTGAAAGTGGCATAGTTGTTTCCAAAGTGGCTGGACGGATTATTTCAGACATTGCTAATCCACTGGGATTTTCACACACATCCATCTCTGTGAGTGGCATTTATCTGGATGAAAATGCCTTGTTGAGCTCAGATGAGGATGGGAAGACTGGTAAAAGATTATAGAAAGGTAAGAGCAACTCAAATACAACCAAGGTATGCAGAATGACATTTCTGAATGTACACTTCCAACCTTGAAGCAGATGGGCTACTGCAGCAGAAGACCACACCGGGTGCCTCCTGTCAGCTAAGAACAGGAAACTGAGGCTACAGTTCACAGAGAATCACCAACACTGGACAATAGAAGATGGAGAAACATTGTCTGGTCTGGTGAGTCTCCATTTCAGCTGCAACATTTAAATGGTAGGGTAAGAATTTGGTGTAAACATCATGAAACATGGCTCCATCCTGCCTTGTATCTATGGTTCAGGCTGCTGGTGGTGTTATGGCATGGGGGATATTTTCTAGGCCCATTTTGGGGCCCCTTGGTACTAATTAGGCATGGTTTAAACACCACAGCCTTCCAGAGTATTGTTGCTGACCATGTCCATCTCTTTATGACCACAGTGGAGCATCTTCTGATGCTACTTCCAGCAGGATAATGCACCATGTCTCAAAGCTCAAATCAGATCAAACTGGTTTCTTGAACATGGCAATGAGTTCACTGTACTCCAATGGCCTCCACAGCCACCAGATCTCAATCCAAAAGAGCAGCTTTGGAGTGTAGTGGAACGGGAGAATCTGCAGCAATCTATACCATTAAATCGTTGAATCCATACCATTAAAGAATTCAAGCAGTTCCAACCTGGTTCTAAGGTGAACCTAATAAAGTGACCAGTAATTGTTGTACAAGTCGTAATCTAAAAATCAGGCTACATAGACCGAGGAATACTAATGGCTAAAACTACTGTCATGTCATTCATGGGTTTGTGGATGCCACTTTTGAATCCTAAAAAAGTAATTTTGCTGTCCCCATCTGGTTTCTTTTAAAGCATGTTGCGAGCTAATAGTAGATCTGACTGGGTACTGTTGCAAAGATTCAATACCACAAAAAAGTGACTTCTCTGTGCCAAAGTAGTTTTTTTTCTTAGCAGTAAGCTTCATTTTGTGTCTATTTTAGACTATATTGGAGCATAATTACAAAAAGTGTTCATCAATAAGTAATTCAACCAAAGACCTTAATGCAGCCTGACATCTTTTTGCAACTATAGCATCACATTTCTTTCCAGACAGTAAAAGTTTAATGCAAAATTAATCACATTTTAGTGTTGATGACATACAGACATTATTCAGTTTCCTGTTATTTATACAAAACATAAATAGAAACCGAAATTTACCTTACAAGGTAAGTCCAAAATCTCCACATCAACGGTCTCCAGGTCTACCATCCGGTTACATCTGTATGTCACCTCTATGGAGAGATCTTACCTATTATATGCAGCCAGTTGGAGATGTAGGTTTATAAGGCAGGGTTTGATTACTTTACCATGCCAGCTCTGAAGTCTCACCCTTTTTATGGTCGTATTCGCCTATAAAGCGTTTGGTTATGAAACGAACACACAGTGCTGGAGACAAAACAGACATGTCAACTGGGGGGTGGAGAGCCTGAAACAAAACACATGCTGACAAATATATTCTAATATAGCAAATTCACACACATGATGTTTGATTAACATGTTTGCATCTGATCTGCACCCTGCAGCAAGTGATTTCTTTGTGTCTGCAGTTTAAGGACTCACTGTATTTCAGTGGGGGTTCAGGTTGCTGATAATTCTAATATTGTGTAGAAACAATGTGCCCTGAAATCTCCATTGGCATCCTACAGAGTAAATGAATGAGACTTCATGTTATCTACTGCATAATTCCTTCATTTTATGACAGGCAGAGCAACCCGAGACAGAGCTGTCACACTCAAAATTTCACCTTGATGCAGTTAAGTAGCCACGGGTGGAAAGTTTTTTTGTTAGGTTTCTGTTACAGGAAAAGAAGCTCAAAAGCTTATTTCTGACTATGTAAAAATAATCACAACCATAAAAACATTAAAAATATATAAAAAAATAAATCAACAAAAAAGCTATGAAATAATTAACCCCCCAAAATGCCAGTTTAATGCAAAACCAGAGCTTAACAAAAAATCATTAAATGTAACATGACTGCAAACAGTTATGAGACTACAGATAAAGAAATGCATAAAATAGAACACAACTCAATGTTGACTGAGATAAATCCACTAAGACACACAAAAAAAATGTTGTGGAGGTACACTAATACATGAAACATACTGCATCTATCTAGCTAGCTAGCTAGCTAGGGAGCTATCTAGCTATCTATCTCCATCCATCTATCTTATAATTCATAAAGACATCTTAATTATTGACATAATTGATTTAAAAACACCTCTACAGGACCATCTATAGATAATGAAATGAAAACACAAAACAACTTTTAAAATAAGCAAAATAGATACAAACAGGTGTAAAATAACCCAAAAGACCCCAAACAAATTATTTTTAAGGCTTCATCTGGATGTCTTGCTCCTATGTAGGACGAGTGGAGACCCGTTGATTTATAATCCATCATTTCACCTCTCTAATCTAACTGTGAGACACTTATGGAGACATGTAGTTGGATGTTAAACTTAACAGAATAGGTCATGTAGGTGGGCTTTAACATTTCCACATCATTAAGTTTAGATTTATACAAAGTGTCTATATTTAGCAGAACTGTGCCCAACAATTAACTTCACTTTTTATTATCTCGTTAATATCAGAATATCTCCTTTTTTGCTTGTGTCTCAGCTAGCCTCCTCAGGTCTTTAGTTTACCTGTTTTCCCAGTGTTCTGAGTTCCCAGTATGAGGAGTTTAACTGGAACCATTTTACTGCTGGAGCCAAAGTTTGTTCACTGCCCTTCCCCTCATGAAAGCCCTACAGTGGAGAGCAGAGTCAACAAAAACCAAAACATGTATAGAAATACAAAACTACACGCTACCTTACAGGAGTTAGAAGCACCCCGAGTATTAACATTTACGGAATAGTTATGGAAAGATTACTGAAAACAAAACTTCCTTATAATACTAACCTTGAAGCAGAGGAAAATCCAGATATCCAGAGGAGTGAAAGAGTCCGCTCACTGTCCAGTTTCAGACACTAAGCAGACAGAGAATGAAGAGATGGGACTTTCTTCTCTGCTCTTATGTCTGTGTGACTCTCTGCTTGTGTTTGGTTATAAGAACTCTCTTTCTTTGGGAACACTATATGACAAGAGCCATTCATCTTGAGGAATAGGGTCCAAGTCCATGCACAAATCCTACTTTGGATCCATTCAGGACAGATTTTTTCAATTACTTTGAATCATCCCACAGATTTGCATCCAGTCTTTAACTCAAGTGGATTGTACTTAAAATTTTTACTTATGGCTAGTCAAGCAACACTAAGAAGCTCCTCTCTTGTTTTTGTATTAGTTTTTATAGTCAAATCATAAAAGAAAATACACATTTCCTTTTAAAGTATAACTTCTTTTTAAAGTATTACATAACATTCTTATATTGTAGTATTATGTATGAATAATGAAAAAATATTTTATCACTTTGAAAGTGTTTAGATGGATGTTTAAGACCCAGAAGTAGTCTGAAGTGTAGCTATTTTGTATGAAAAATGGAGATTAATTTTCTTTAAGAAATGTGCCATTAAGATTCTTTTAAACACTGAGTTCATGAGAACTACAGGCTGAGGCGAGACAGCTATGTTGTTCCTGTCTTTGCTCAAAAGTTTCAGCAGTGGCCTTGACATTATATCTCAACTGACCTCTTAAGTATTCTGCACTGTAGCAGCCTTGTGACTGGACTGTTTGCAAGAGCTCCCTGGAAAGTCTGCAAATCATATATTTAATGTTTGAGATATAACAGTTTATTTCAGTTTTTATTTCATTAATTTTATTTAAGACAAATTGGTGGTGATGGACTATAAAAAGGGGTAGTAAAACAGTGGAAAATGGAAATAACTACAGAGTTGTTTTAAAAATCTGCATTTTGATGCGCAAAGAACAAAACAGGAGTGTGTAGTCAGAACTGCTGGCAACCTTGAATTTCACATACATGCTGTAATTTGAAATTATCTTTTGAAGTAAATGTAAATAAACATGCTTTAATCATCAGAATGAACAATGAAATAAAAAAAACAGGTGTCTTATTTACCATGGTGTAGCTTTAGCCCATTTAATGCATCTACCTTAGACCTTAGAGAAGGTGCGCTTGATTTACATACCCAGCTGTCCAAGAATATTAATATCATTAATTAGTATTTCGTGCCCACATTATATCTATTTCATGGCCACAAATTATTTATTTTGATCATGACATCAGAGGGGCTCCATAGAAAACAGAAAACAGAGACTATTGCGGGTTTTTCTTTCAATAACATATGGAAATAATTTGTTCATGCTTGTATATGTTTTAAATGCAGAGAAGCTAATTTCATTGCAAGAGAGCACATATTTCTCAGCTTTGTTATTATACAGGCAAAGTGTTCCAGTTTGATTGCTCTGAACTGGAAACATTATGTAGGGCCTTCAATAAGAATTTGGATTAAGTTCAGCTTCTCTTGACTTTTGGTGTTGGCATGGCTACCAGTTATATGGAGAAAAACTGTTGGGGAAAAAACAAAATCTATTGAGACATTTATAATTCTTGTCTCACAACAGCAACGGTCTATTTTAAGTTTAAAATATGCAGTGCAGGTTTCATGTATAGGCATATGAAAGAAATGTTTTTAGCTTGGATTTAAAGGTGTTTAAATTTAATGAAAGTTTAATCTCCACTGGACAAACGTCTCACTTTTTTGCAGCATAACAGCTAAAGCTGCTTCATTTAAACAACATATAGTAGAATAAAATTGAGGTTGAAAGTAAAGGTAATATCTATATTTAAAGCTAAATGGTCTTTCTGTGGAACATATCTTGTATATTATTTTGTGTAGCCTTTAATTGCTTTAAATATGTCTGTGTTTATACTTTTGTTTTTTGTACTATTGATTTGATTTATTATAGAAATGGATTTTTTTGTGATGACATCTGATATGAAGTTATTGACAAGGACTCCGAACTTCGTAAAACCCATGTGCTTCACACAAAGACAAACGAAGAGAGAACTTTGCTCAGTCAACAAGTTTTCTGATTAGAAAAGAGCTGTCAAAGCTATGGCTCGTCTTAAGCGTCATGCTAAGCAGATCAAGGGTCTCAAGCTTCAGAAAAGTGAAGCCACAAGCATTAAGGAAAGGAAAGAAACAGCACTTCATAATCAGATTGGTCCAAGAGGAAGCTTTCAGAGGCCACATCCAGAATGTCAAATGACACAAGGAAGTAAAAAACAAGGACAAGACAAATAGGCTTCACAAACTAAGCCCATTCATTGATGAGTGAGGTATACTCTTCGTTTGACAAAATCTGGTCTTCACCCACATGTCAAACATCTTGCTATTCTGCCAAAAGCAAGCCTTGTGTCCTCTGTACTGATCAAGTATTATCATGAGAAAGGGCATCATCAAGAAAGAGGAATAACTGTAAATGAGCTGAGATCCAATGGAATTTGGGTCCTAGGATGCAGTAGTGCAGTTGCTTCACACATTCATAAATGTACCAAATGCAGGAAATATAGAGAGAACACACAAGATCCAAAGATGGCAGACCTGCCAGAAGAAAAAACGGAAATGACACCTCCATTCACACACTGTGGCATAGACTGAACCATTTTATGTACAGGAGGCAAGAAAGGAACTGAAATGGTATGGTCTCCTTTTCACCTGTGTGCTCACAAGCCATACATATAGAAATGCTTGATGATCTTACAACAAATGCTTTCATTAACACTCTGCATGCGTTCATTGCAATAAGGGGAAAGGACAGAGTTGAGGTGTGATCAAGGCACAAACATTTGTGGGTGCGAAAGGAGAATTCACAAATGCAATGAAGGACTTAACCCTGAGAAGCTGAAAGAACATGGATGTGAGTTCATAATGAACATCCCATCATCAAGCCATTTGGGTGGTATCAGTTCTTCACTAAGAACCTTTCTGTATGAAGTGATGGCTAATGTTAGCAGCAGACCACTGACGACAGAACATTTGAATGATCCAACAAGCCTTGAACCTTGGTGACAGGTGCAGGTAGATGGAGTATCTCCTCAATCTTCAGCAAAGACAAATATAGCAAAAGGACAGGAGAAATACCAGGGGGAATGACACTGTCATCCTTCGAGATGAAAGTTTCCCACCGTACCAGTGGAGATTAGCAGAAGTGAGTGAGTTTGTTCCCAGTTCTGATGGAATAGTGAGAAAGGTGAAGTTGCTGATGTATGATTACAAACCTTGTTAGACCTTTGCATAAAACTATTTTACTGATTAAAGCAGAGTTAAGTGAATTTGTGACCTAATTTAAGGCTCATTTATGACATTTGAGTAAAGCTGTGAGTGTAAAGTGAACTGAAATCCCCCGTTTGTGGTTGGGTGGGAGCCTAAATGCTGTAAATGTCAGTGTTTATGCTTCTGGTTCTTTGTATTATTGGTCTGATTTATTATGGAAATGGATTTTTTTTTTGTGATGACATCTGGTAGGAACCAAACTAATGTTCCTTGTTGTACGTTGACCCTTTTTTTGTTTTGTTCTACTGCTCTCTAAAAGTATGAGGCAGAAGAGGATTTTTCCATGCTGAAGGAAGATGTGCACCGTCATATAATTTCCCTTTTCTTTTTTGACCTGCTTCATTCCCTCTTAGTTGGTGATATATTGGTATTGGAGGCACATCACTATTCTACTGATAACAATGCAATGGGTTGCAACATGCAGTATATTTAATAAAAAAAAGGAACAGTATTTAACATATTCAGAGGCGTTGGCGCTAGTTTGAATTTGACTTTTCCAGGTGAATCTTGCTTTCTTTAGCGACTTCCCTGGTTTGCTCCTGACACTCAGCCACTGCTTTGTTCAAACTTTTTTTTTTTTTAATCTCTATTGTCATTACATAATGTGAAAGACTTTGTTGTCAACATTTGACTTTGATCAGCATATTAATTATACAAACCTGAAAAATAAGCATTTATTTCTAAAGATGCAGAAAATTCAATTTAAAATTCTGAGTAGCCAATAATTCAGACAAAAAAGAAAGCATAATCTATTTTATTTTTCTTTTGAAGATGCTTTACCTGTTATAAGCTGAGCTACAATCGCACATCTGAAGAAGCTTTTAACACATACTTAAATACTGGATGTCAGATTGTGGGATGCGTGGGGTGAAGACAACTTGTGATGTTTTAGTTTTATGCAACAAAAAAATGCAATAATAATTCAAAAGAATGAATGAAAACCACTTAAACTGGAGTAAATACTTAGGATTTCATTTTTATTCTAGTATGTTTCTCAGCATTTTTCAACAAAGCTGAATCCAAGTGAAAATGATTTCAATGTACACAACAAGCAACAAGGAAAGTTTTAAATTATGGAGCAACACTGAGTTTGTTCAGAGAAGCATGTTATGTTTAGGAATAAACGAGACAACTGCTATATTTATCTGAGGTCTTATCAGGTGATCAGCAAACAGACGGCTCATCGACAGCGTCAGCTCCCTCCGTGAGTGCTTTGACACACTTTGCCATCGTCTGGGATGCCCTGCTGATAGAGTCTGAACACAGAAAAAAAACATGTTAAAATGACCATCTTATACATATTTCTGTTTCTATTTTTACTTGTTGATGTTTATAGGAAATCGCATAATTACCTGTCATGTAAAAGTCCTTTGCAGTGACCTGAGGTGGAACCAAAGGAGCTGCTATGAGCTCCTGGTTCACAGCCTGACAGGAACAAAGTAAGAAAGTATTTGAAACCAGGTCCTCAGGAAGAAGGGACGAAGAGTCAAAAGGAATGGGATGATTGTGTTCATACCTTTGAAAGTTCATTAGCCTGTTTGAAGTAGTTTGCCTCCTCTACATCATCGTAACGAACCAGGTTAGGCGAGACTTCAGCTAGCCTGGATCGGACCTCATCCAGTGAATCGTAGGGCAGCGTCACCCCAGCAAGCTGCAAACACATGAAAACATTACTTTCACTCATAGTAAGAGAAGTGCAAAAGCATGTGAATGCCTTCTTCCTGACCTCAGATATCGCTCTGATGATCTTCCAGTCTTCTCTTGCTATCCCAGGCGGAGTGACAGCCACCTTGGTGTGCTGGCTCCTGCCTTCAGTGTTGACGTAGGTGGCATTTTTCTCTGTGTATGCAGCACCAGGAAGGATGATGTCTGCCATTGGTGCGCCTACGTCACCATGATGACCTGGAGGCGTTCAAAGCGATGTTAACATATGCTTAGAAATTAACAGCTGAGCATTTTGTAGTCCTATAGAATTTAGCATTTGCTGCTCTTGTATCTTTATGTATACCCTGGTAGATGATGAGGCTGTCTTTAGGAAGGTCCGCTCTGGTGATGCAACCGGCATCAGCTCCGAGCAAGAAGAGGACTTTGGGTGGATTCTTCCTGATGGCGTCGATGCCCGGTTTGTAGCCCAGATCCAATGCAGCCACCTGGCTGGCCACTCTGGGAATCAGAATCAGAAATACTTTAATAATCCCAGAGGGAAACTGCTACGTTGCAGTGCTCCTTAAAATAACGACATACAGTGAGAGAAAAGGATATAGAAAATAGAAAAATAAGAGTCCAAGTGAAATTAGCGTTAAAGTAAAAAGAAAAATTAAGGTGGTAAAATAAAAAAAAATAAAATAAAATCAAACATAATAAAATAAGAAAAATAAAATAGAATATAAAATATAAATAAAACAAATACAATGACAAATAGATAAATATTTACAGTATTTACAATATTTACAAGAGGTTATGACTCGGACTTCTGGTCCAGTGCAGAGTTATGGAGTTTAATGTCCACAGGCAGGATTTATTTCCTGTGGTGTTCCGTATTGCAGCGAGGTGGAATTAGTCTGGCGCTGAATGTGCTCGAGGTCATTCAGCATGTTGTGGAGAGGGTGGGAAGGGATGTCTAGTATAGCTTTTAGCTTGGACAGCATCCTCCTCTCTGACGCCACCCCTCAGAGAATCCAGCTCCACACCAACAACACAGCCAGCCGCACGGGTCATTTTACTGAGTATGTTGGTGTCCACCGCCTTTAGGCTGTTGCCCCAGCACACAACAGCATAAAGAAGGGCAATGGCCACCACAGACTCCTGAGCATCGTCTAGCACATGTTGAAGGACCTCAGCTGAAAGCAAAGGTGGCTGTGTCATTTCCTGTAGTGTTTTTAATGAAGTCCAGTTTATTGTCAATGACCACTTCATTGTATTTGTAATCCTCCACAGTGTCCACATTCACATCACCGATGGAAAGGGGGGTCATTGGTGGTCTTGAACTCTGCATGTCTACAACCAGTTATTTTAGCTTCTGCCACGTTAAGCTGCAGATGGTTCTGCTCGCACCACATGACACTGTTGGCCAGCACAGCTCTGTACTCCTCATCATCATCTTCAGTGATGCATCCAACCACTGCAGAGTCAGAAAATTTCTGAAGGTTGCAGGTTACTGAGCAGTAGTTGAAGAGGAAGAGGAAGGGAGATGGGACATCCCATAGACAAACAAATATGAGCAAATATGAGCGTAGACATCCTTCCATAAGGCTGCTTTCGAATATGTTTATGTAGCCCAGCTATAAAATACATAATTATTTCTCCCTCTTTCTGCCATCGAGTTCCCATTACCATAGTGACACCAAATCTCACAACACTTGCATTAGCCATGCGGCAGTTAGCGCCAACGCGTGGTTAAAGATGGTGGACATGTGCCGGCGGGTAGATGGGTGGGATGCTAGGACGGATAACGGCTGCAGACGCCAACCGCTGTGACCGAGCCACACTGTTACTGCTCATTCAACACCCTAACTCAGTGCGCTTGGATATCCAACTCAGCTACAAACTTAGCTTTCCTGTTCTATTACTTTCCTCCAGTTAACTGGGCTCTCAAGCTCTTTGTGCACTTGTGGAATTCTGAATGAACTGTTGAACCATAAACTTTGGATTGTGTGCCCTCAAAAAGATCAGTCAACCTATGAACTCACTATTGTACATATTGTATATAATTTTTTTTTTCTTGCCACAGTACAAGGTCTATGGTCATATCATTTTTAGTCTGGTTATTAAGCACAGTTTCTTTATCCTCTAAGCTGAACAGGATCTTCTTAGACCAGCTACTAATTTACATCCATGGTAACCTAAACTTACATCTAGGACATTGAAATTTTGTACCTGTGTAGGACATTGAGGACCTTCCAGCCATCCTCCACTCCACTGCTTGTTCTGGCGTTCTGAGCAATAGTTGAGACAGCGCTCAAGATGCCTGCTCCGTCTTCTCTCTGAAGAGAGCTGCTGCCAACAACCACCACTGGACGCTTTGCACCTGCAAGAACCTGAAATGAAGAGAAAAAAAAAAACTTGGAATATCAACAAGCAGAAAATAATCCAATACTGCAAAGCGATCACTCAATGTGTGTGTCCTTAACCTGGCAGAAAGGATGAGTGCCATTAGCCAGCTCCTTTAGTACTGAAGTCTCCTCTCCCAGGTGGTCATATGTGTAACTAAGGTCGACATTGTGACCAACCATAGCAACACGCAGGTCATTGTGAAGCCAGCTGGTAGAGGAAGAGGAAGACGGGAAGGTACGCATTCAGTTATAGACAGATGAAATGAAAACAAAAAAAAAAAAACAAACAAGTGTGCACATTATTGTAACACAACTGCAAAAACAGCAATTTAGAGTTTTTAGTAGGATGTTTGAATCACCTCTTGCGGATTCTGGCGTTGAACAACGGAGCTTCATAACGTGGGTTTGTTCCTACGAGCAGCAGCAGATCACAGCCCTCGATGCCGGCAATGCCGGTGTTCAGCAGATAGTTGGAGCGCAGGTCAGTGCTGAGGAGGAAGCCACAAGAAAAGTGTCAGCTGACAAAAAAGCAAAACTAAAAGAAAGACAGAGGCAAGAGCTTTCCTTACCCTGCCCCTGCCATAGGGAAGAGCTCTTCTGTGCACAAGTTCTCTGAGTCGAGTCTGTTAAGGAGATCTTTTAGGGACACCAAAGCTTCAGCGTCTGCCAATCCTCCAGCTATGGCTGCTACCTCACTGCCCCGCACGCTCTGAAGCTGCACACACACAAACACATTCAGCACCTCAATATGATGGCACCAATAAACCCTTAAACTTCATTTTTCGACTGCATCTTTTTTTTTTTTAATAACATAAAAACATGTTGAGGCTCAACCCTTTTAAGCACAGTCAACATACAGACATTTTTTCAGGACAGCCTCAGTTGTCAGATTATGAGGCTAAAATGAAGTTAAAATAATGTATCAATTGATATAGAACCATAAAGGCCAATCTAAAAATACTAAACAGAATTCATTACTTAGAATTCTTTATTTTTTTGGCTTTTGGGAGAAATATTTTTGGCATTGAAACAAAGACACAACAGAAACTATTTACATATTTACACTTTTCTGTTTTCTGCTATTTACAGTTATTTATATTACATTGCTATTATTACCTTATTACCTTTCGGCGCCACCGTGTGTCATTATTTTTCAGACATACAGTACATATAACTTTCTTGGTGATCATTGGCTGTAATTTAAGCAATCTGATTGGTCAGTTTGACAGAAAGTTGCTTAATCATCATTTTCAGGTCAAAAAAGAGGTCTCTTAGCAACATCATGGTAAAAGCAATCTTTTTTATTATGAAAACGTGATAAATAATGGTGTTAGCATGGATCACTCATTGGGGATTTGCCATACAGAGTGTCTAAATAAAAACTTCATTTTGTGGCTGGATTGTAGACCTCCTGGACAGGATATAATTGCCTGGAAAACTTCCAAAGATCACATAAAGGGTAAGCTATCCATCACAAATTACCTGGCAGAGTAACACACTTCCTGAGAAATTGTTGACAATATAAGCGATAGCGCTCCATGGCGCTTGTGATCTAGGGAACTAGAGTTTTAGGAGTTTAACAGTCTCTGCAAATGGACAACAGCACAATAACTAAAACACTGAGATAAGATTGGATTTTTAGTCTTCTTTTATTCATCCCAAGCAGGGAAATTCTAATGCAATAGCAGTAGAGATCCAGTAAAGAAACAAACACTTACTGCTCCCGCAACACGAGTTAAAGCATCTTCCCACGTGGTCGGACTCAGCTGACCTGAGTCATCCTTTACCATTGGCTGGGTCAGCCTCTGCCTCTTTAGACCGTCATATGCAAACCTGTGAATGCACATATAAGTCAAGTGCAAAACCTGCTCATGACTGAATCAGGTATTTATTTGGTTTCTGGCTTAGATGTATTTATGAATTACCTGGTTTTATCAGAGATCCATTCTTCGTTGATGTCTTCGTGCAGCCTGGGCATTATTCTCATAACCTCTCCTCCTCTTGTGCTCACCACAATATTGCTGCCAACTGCATCTAACACATCAATTGATTCTGTTTTTCTGCAAAGACAGTAGAAGACAAAGCTAAAGAGAACAATAGGCCACATAAAGTAACTTTTATTGCCATGTCTACTTTCTTATTTTACTTCAAGAAGTAAAAAAAAAAAACAATAACAATGTATTTACTTGGTAATGGTGACAGACAAGAATAAACTTTCTCCTACCTGGTCTCCCATGGTCGTGCAGTGAAAGCGTAGGGTTTGGAGGTGAGCGCTCCAACAGGACAGACGTCGATGATATTGCCCGACAGCTCTGACATGAACATCTTCTCCACGTACAACCCAATCTGCAGGTTGTTTCCTCTTCCTGTCGTTCCCAAGTCTTCAACTCCAGCAATCTCGCTGGCAAAACTGTAAAACACACACATTGGCACATTAATTTTAAATCAAAGCAAACAAGACTCTGACGTCATTGCTAGCTGTTGCTCACCGGACACATCGTGTGCACTGGATACATCGGGTCATGATGGTTTTGATGAGAGGGCCAATGTTTTTGTCCTCTACTGCTCTCTTTCCTTCTGTGAAGCGACTGCGGTCAGATCCAAATTGCATGGACTGATCCTAAAAAAAGAATTTAAAATAATAATAACAATAACAAATTGTGTTTGGTGGAGTATCTAAGAGCTTAATTTACAGCAGCCTATCTGTGTACAGGTCCAAAGTTACCTGCAGGTCACACTCTCCTCCCTGATCACAAATTGGGCAGTCCAGAGGATGGTTTGCCAGCAGAAACTCCATCACTCCCTCTCTGAGGATGAAGAAATTCAGCAACAGAGTGCGCTACAGTTTCAATTAGCTGTTTCTGAAGCATTAAAGCTTGAATTATATTCAAACAAAAACCGCAGAGTAAACAATAAATAGGTCACCTGGCTTTGCGAGTTTTCTCTGAATTGGTGAGGATGTTCCAGCCTTTCATGACGGGCATGGCACAGGCTGCTACTGGCTGCAGAGCACACATATAAATCACATGGACATCTGCAACAATTTCAGTCCTAAAGCATCCTATCAAGTTTTAATGTAGTCAGGTCTACAGCCTGATGAGAAATACCTTTGGAGCCTTCTCAATCTCCACAAGACACATACGGCAGTTTCCTGCCACTGAGAGACGCTCATGGTAACAGAACCTGGGGATCTGAATTCCTGCTTTCTCACAGGCCTGAAGGAGAAAGGAAACAATTTAATTATAAATAATGAAAACTTGGCACACAACACACCTCCAAAACATGAGCGAATGATACCTATCAGAGTGCTTGAGTGAAGATAAGATTTAACTGTGTATGTATATCAACTAAGACATTTCAACTGTTGACTTTTCCCAATAGCAGCAAGACTTTTACTATGGTCTTGATGTGTAAAACTCAAAAACAAACCATAAATACAAATGAAAGCAACATGACACACAGATTTTTTAGCTTGCAGGGGGAAAAAATAGCTCTTTACCTGCAACACTGTAGTTCCAGGCTCCACCTCCACTGGTTTCCCATCAACAAACACTTCCACCATGTTGCTGGCAGCACGCACCGGAGTGCGTACTGGAAAAGCAAATTGAAAATAAATAATGACCAAAATGGCCAAATTCAGTCTATATAAAAAACCCATGAACATCTAGTTTTAGCAAAAACTTATATTAAAAATAGTTGGAATTTCCCAGTGAGACATTCACATTTACTTGTTACAACTAAAACTGTCAAGAGTATAATAGCAATAAAATACATGCCAAATTCCAAATAATGTTCTCCTAAAATACATGTACAAGGGGCCTGCCAAATAATGCTGAAACAAAATGACTGCAGTTGATTAACTTGACCTTAACAAACACAAACATCCATGGATCTTACCAGGAGTGGAAGGAGCCAGGCTGCCTTTGGCAGCTCCGGCTAGAGCTCGGCCAACTGTCGGCAGTCGCAACATGATGCTGTGACATATAACAGAAAAGTTATTATTTGCTACTATGTGCAAAACTCTATTCATAAATCTGCTATCTGTGTTAGCGCAAGGAAATCTAAATGATTTAATGCAAATGCAATTCAACATACAAGAGATTACATTACTTAAAATCAATCATTTCACAAGCAAATTCTTTATTAAAATGTCTTTTTAAATGGCTTTTATAACACATTTTAAGTAGCCCTTGAGTTATGTGACTATTATTTGTTATTAATAAGAACAATCATTTATTTTATTTTAAAGGGACTTGGTCGGTGGTTATGGCACAACTGAATGTACATCAAATAAGTCTGAAGTTAATATGTACAACTTATAGTTGTTTTAATCACGCATGACCACAAAATAAGCTGAAATACAATCAGTTTTTAAATTCTTCTCCTTTGACATAAAAATACATAACGTCTCATCCAATCACACAACTATGACATCGCTAGTTTATTTTTTAATACAGACACAAACTCACAACAATGGACAACAATTCATGTAAGCCTTGGTAGCTAACTGTCAACAATAACAAGTGCTGAAGCCACTCAGCCAAATTAACATTAGCTGAAGCCAAATTAACATTTCACAAATATCTGAAGAAAACTAACATTAAATATAAATATTCAGACATCGTAGTTTTACATAAGTTTATATGCAGTTTTTAGTCAATGCGGACATGAGAGGCAGCACAAACCTTCAAGTAGGAGTCCTTGCTTGAAGGCTAATAATGTTAGCTAACAGTAGTAGTCAAGGACACAGACGGTGCATGTTGTCAGAAGGCAACTGGAGTCACGCGGACCAGTACCTAATTTTTCAATTGTCTTGCAATGTGATAATACTTATGTCTGGCCCGTGTTTGTGCATAATATGATGCTGGTTCTTACCTTTTGCTATTTGGCCTTCTTGACCAGAACAGCTCTATTCTTAGTTACACCACCAGTGAAACTACGATGCCGTTACCGGATATGGCGTTAGGTTATACTTCCGTTTGAAGATGGGACTATGGTTTGTGTCTTATGTACATACTTTTCAGAAAGAAAATATCAAATCAATATTAAATTAATTATTTCTTTCTTTCTTAAAATAAACTAACAAGTACTATTATTGAAATTTACATTTTTATTTGGTGTATTACGTAAAACATAACATACCTTTAGGTTTATGACACGAATGGAATATACTGACTACATTTCCCAGAACTCACTCGGTCTTTACCGGAAGTATCTACGTGGGCACTTTCGCGATAACTCAGGAAGATTCTGCAAAGAGCTACAGAAACGAGCAAGAGTTTTTACTCTCTGATGTGAATTACTACAACAAACAGAGGTAAATATATATATTTTTTCAGAATTCCTAGATCAAGCTGATTATTTAATAAACTACTAATGTGTCGGCTATGTCATGGCGGTTGTTGATAAAACTGAACTCGCCCTCTCTTGTTAGATTTGTTAGCAACAAGCTAACTGCTTACTAGCAAACAACGTCAACTAACAAGGAAATTAAATATATCACTATTTATAGGAGGTGTAACCTGTATGGGTCATCACATAACTCGTTTAACTATTGTATGTAAAATAACGTTTAATGGATATATGGTCTTAGATGTAATTTTAAATGATGGCATAGATTCGCAATGTTAATCTTAGTATGTTGTAGTAAAGAAGTCTTTATGGAATAAAGTTAAAAATGTTAAAGACTCACAGTTGATAGCATGCCACAGGACTTGTCTTGCATAAATAAAGGGTTGTATTGTAAGCAGCTCTTTGACAGACTGTAAACATGTTTACCTAATATAGAATTTAATCAAACTAGCTAAGCTTTTGGGCTTGAGTGTGGGCTGATTACAAGCATTATGTCTGGGAGATGTTTGTATTTCCTTTATTGTGTGTGTGTGTGTGTTTTTTTTTTTTATTAACTTAACTGTAAATATGTCCTCTATGTTAGCACCATGCTGATTTTATCAAACTCTATAATAAATATTATCTAAATTCAATTACAAATCAAATGCATAATATCAAACATATCAGATACTTTAAAACTAAGACGTTTTTTGCAATGTTATGCCTAGTTCTAATATTTTACTATATGCCAACTAAATAAAAAATTTGATTATTACATTAGATGCTTAAACCGATCAAATATAAGCCCCAAATAACATATGATATACCTTATTGTATTTATGAGAATTGTTTTATGAAGTTTTCTGCATTTTGGTTATTAATTTGATTTTCTAAATTGATTTTCAGCACCATGTTGCCAACCACCTCACCACAGAGCAATGGATCCCTTAGTTCAAGGGATGCAGCACGCCACACGGCAGGAGCTAAACGGTACAAGTACCTACGGCGGCTGCTACATTTCAGACAGATGGACTTTGAATTTGCCTTGTGGCAGATGCTTTTCTTGTTTACATCACCGCAGAGGGTCTACCGTAATTTCCACTACAGGAAACAGACCAAGGATCAGTGGGCAAGGGACGATCCTGCATTTTTAGTCCTGCTCAGCATTTGGCTGTGTGGTAAATCTGATTTTTTTATTTATTTATTTTTTTGTGAATAAATCAATTGAAAATGTAAAAAAAAAACAAAACTCACTTTGTTGACTCTTGATTATGAATTTCATATATTAATTTGTATGTGCACTTTGTTTTGATTTACAATGCAGTGTCAACAATAGGCTTTGGCCTTGTGCTGGAGATGGGAGTGTTGGAGACTCTGAAACTGCTCCTGTGGGTGGTGTTTGTTGACTGCATAGGAGTCGGTCTGCTTATATCAACTCTAATGTGGTGAGTTGTAGGTTTGTCTTGATGATTGTATGAATAAAATGAAAGGAAGGACTAACAAACTTTTGTCCTTTTCCAGGTTGATTAGCAACAAATATCTGCTGAAACATCCCAGCGGAAACTTCGATGTGGAGTGGGGCTATGCGTTTGATGTTCATCTTAATGCTTTCTATCCACTTCTAGTCATCCTGCACTTCCTGCAGCTTTTCT
Organism: Melanotaenia boesemani; assembly: GCF_017639745.1. NCBI lineage: Eukaryota > Metazoa > Chordata > Actinopteri > Atheriniformes > Melanotaeniidae > Melanotaenia > Melanotaenia boesemani. The sequence goes on from NC_055705.1 coordinate 15,641,060, forward strand.
TTATTAACCGTGAGTAGCGAGCATCTCTTTTATGTTTTATCCATGCATCTAAAATTCTTTAACTGAGGTTACTTTTTGTTTGTTTTAGATTTTTTTCTCCCTCAAAGTGTCATGTGAAGTATTATTAAGTTATCTAAGTTAAGTTATGTTTGGAGAACTAGACAAAGACACTGACAAATGAGCCATGCTAAAGGATATTTGGAAGGGGAACCTAAGAAGAGGAGATTATTACACTATTATAAACTAGAAAATACCAAAGCGCTTAGAACAAATGTTTCATTGTGTATTTCTACAAACATCACTTCGGCATCCAACAGTTACATGGAAAAGGTTCTGTTGCCTCATAGTTTTAAAGCTTCTACAGGAAGTCGACTCCACTGCAACATGGACATTTTGCAAATGAGGAAAAAAAGTTTTTTTTTTTTTTTGGCTTTTACATAAGGTTATGTTTTTTATTCTCAATACTTAGTGTTCGGACTGCTGTCCAGTCTGACTACAACCTCTCTTATAACACACAAAGTTATCAAGAGATTTTAAAAAATAAAAAAAGGTGTTTATCAGCACAGATCAACAGTTGATTCACTGGTGTTTGTTTTGTGTGTTTCAGACCTTGTGGTGATAAATTCACAATGGTTCCTGGGATGCTTTGTTGGGAACACTTTGTGGCTGATTGCCATTGGTTATTATCTTTACATAACCTTCTTAGGCTACAATGGTAAGTCTCTTTCACATTATACTGCAACGTTATAATCCCCCCCCTTGCATAAAAAGAAATGTTTCTCAGGTTTATTATTTATGGAAAGTTCCTGATGTAGAATAAATTCAGAGCTGTGTCAGTTAAAAAGACAAGAATTTAATTTATGTACTTTTCTTTCTCTTGGGATCCCAGTCTTGATTTGTCATAGTAATCTATTTGAGGACACCGGTTTTAGCAGACAGATTAAGCCTTATCCATTAGAGTCCCCCCCTTTTTTTAACTATTTGTCTACTAAACTCTGGCACACTACACCTCTAGCACACATTTTATCTGACCAAACTCAGTTTATCCTTTCTGGTTAAGCTCTGTGTAACTTTAAGGCAAAATGATACATACAAATAATACTTTATTATTTTTTTAATTGCAAAATGCAATTGGTAGATTGATATTTAGCCCTAAATATTAAATTATATTTAATTGCACATGAGAATAATGTTGCAGGAGCTTGTTTTTGGATTTGAAGGTGCTATTTCACTTTCCCAGTCTACACTGGCTATTATCTTGGTTTTCATTTTGTCTAGTGGTCAAAAACATCCACTAATGAAAAAATAAAAGTATGTTTTGAGACAAGTATGGCAGAATCTAAGTGACAAATGCAGAGATTAGTTGGCAGAACAGTTAGAAATAAACTGGATATAAAGTGGTTAAATTATCTGCATTAAGTAACCAGTCTTTACTTTTTAATCCTCACAGCTCTCCCCTTCCTGTCGAACACCGTGGTGCTGCTCTACCCATTTGCTCTGCTCGGCCTCATTTACATCCTCTCTGTCTCACTGGGATGGAACTTCACCAGAGGTCTCTGCTTGTTTTACAAATACAGAGTCCAGTAAAACAAGGTTGACGTTCAGGTTGACTCTAGCTGGCTGCAGGCCAGACTCAAAACCTGCCCTCAACTTGTATCTGTGTGGCAATGAATCCATTTCCAGCTGCTTTTGGTCGATATCTGGATGACAGGGACTTCTGGTTGACTGTCAGTGAACTGGGACTCTGGGTTGATTGATGCTGAGCAGGTAGACAGTTGCTCAACTTTCCCTTTATTTTCTGTTTGGCTCTCATGTTGAGCTGGAGCTCCACAGTCAGTATGAGTATGCAGAAACAAGGAGACAGAGGAGACGCCGCTTTTTATTGTTTGAGTTGTAAATAGTACTCTCGCAGGTTGTATAATACACACAGAAGATTGTTCCTGAGGTGGAAGAGTTTGCTTTCTTTAAGTTTTCTTTAAAAAAAAAAAGACTGAGAAAATAATCAAATCCTGTTTATCGAAGAGAAAAAGTGAAGAAACATGGGATGCTGACTTTTCTTTCCCTTCTTTTTTTTCTTAACGTGTACATTCCAAAGCACTTTCAATAAAGGGTTTTATTAACAAACACTCCCTCAATGTTGATGTCTTTAAAATAAACATCCAAACCACGCTTACCTGCCATCCAGCAGTGTTTCTGGGGCAATTGTTTTTTGTATCAGAACATGCTTCAGTCTCATAGTATTCATGCAGATGTTTCACTTACACTGTTCCCATTAACACTTTTGAAAATATTCATGGTATGATTGATATGATTGATAAAGTGAGATTTTTTGCAACTCTTTTTAAAACACCCTTATAAAGATATATGGTGGTAAGATTATCTAAAAAAAAAAGGTGCAAAGCAACTCGGACATCAAGCCGACTTGCTGAAGTTCAAACAGCATCAGAATGAGGAAGAGGAGGACTAAAGTGACAGAATGTGCTATGGTTGTTGGTGGTTATTAAAAACTGCTGATTTACTTTTTTCCACACATAACCATCTCTAGGGTTTACAGAGAATGGTCCAAAAAGAAAATATCCAGTTGTCTGGATTTGTCTTGTTGATTTCAGATGTCAACAGGAACTCAAACAACCAAGATATGCAAATCTCTGAACACAGAATTTGCCATTGAAATTTTCAGTTTTCAGTTTCTGTCTGAGATAAATTAAGTATTTTTCCATTTTATTTATTTTTCATTTTATTAAAAATCCAACTTTGAAGCAGATGGGCTACAGCAGCAGACGACACACCGGGTTCCTCCTGTCAGCTAAGAACAGGAAACTGAGGCTACAATTCACACAGACTCACCACCGCTGGACAATAGAAGATGGAAAAACATCTGGTCTAATGAGTCTCCAATTCAGCTGCTACATTAAGAGGGTGGGCTCAGAATTAGGTGGAAATAACATGAAAACACGGATCCATCCTGCCCCATATCAATGGTCCAAGCTGCAGCTGGTGTAATGTTGTGGAGGATATTTTCTTTCTTCTGATGGCAACTTCCAGCAGGATAATGCACCATGTCACAAAGACCATGTCATCTCCAACTTCCTTCATGAACACAATGAGTTCACTGGACTCCAACGGCCTCCACAGTCACCAGATCTCAAATCTGCAACCATGTGATACTTTGCTCCACTTTTGATTTTCTCCAAAAAGATTAAACTAGGGATGTGCTATACCAAGAATGCCTATCTCGAAAAGGTACAGATACAGGATGTCGCATTTTACAGTGTCAAAAGCTACAGAGTGGTTTGGCAGCATGAGAATTAAGTACCGTGTTGTTGCTCTAGCTGTCTTCGTTTGTCACAGACAGTAGAACTTTCTCTGTGGATTGGACACTTTAAAAGCCAGACTGATAGATGACATAAAATGAAACAGTCTGCTCTGTGGAGAGCAGAATGTTCACATTGATCCATTTTTACTGTAAAAAGATGTAAGATCATGCTTTGTAAGACAGACTAATGTTTGCATATCACCAGATTCACAGTCTTGTGTTGATTTATAGTTCTCTCTCTCTTACTCTCTCTCTCTCTATATATAAAAAGTTTGTTATATATAAATGAAAGTTTCAAAAAATTTTTTTTAATAGTTTTCAGTTAACAATATTCATGAATGATGGCACTCAGGATTCTGCCTGCAGAAATTAGACTTCAAAAGGAGCTTAAATGCATTTATAATAAAGGCATATTTTAGGACAGACAAATAAGAAAATAGAAGGTGCAAATTATGAGACTGCATGATAATAAAAATAAAGAATAAACAGTATAAAAAAATATTACTTGTATGGCCTAAAGTCAAGTTTTTGTTCGTTGTGACTTAACATGAGTCATTTGTTCACAAACGTAAAACGGTTTCCAGAGCAGAAGCAGAACAACCTCAGCATGTCACAAAGAAACAAACTCCTATTTCATGCCTTATTTTCTTCATTCTCTCAGATCCTCATCTTGTGAGTCAGGTTTGGGCTTGGCCAGGTTGGCCCTGACTCGAGCCTGATCCACGGCATCCAGCAGGTTTTTGGAGTCGAGCGCCAGAGTGTGGGCGGCTGCCAGCATCTGCCGCTGACACTCTTCTTTCAGTGATGTTATTGAGTTCTGCTGGGCCAGTCGCATCTTGTTGATCAGCTCGCCCAAATCCTTGTTCAGCAACTTTTTGGTCCCCTCGATCTGAGATGGGTTGGAGATCTTAATGTCACTGCATTATTTATCACCATCATCAGAAAAATAAGGGCAGGCTGTGTCTTAAGCTCACCTCTGTGGTGACAGAGTTGTGCAGAGAGGGCAGGATCTCATCTACACTTTGAATCAGGTTGCGGAGAGTGACACCCACTGCCTGAAGATGCAGGACAAACAGGGTCGGGAGGTGAGGGGGTGGCAAATAAAGGAAAAGAGTAGAAAATATTTGGAAGATTATTTGAAAAAAGTCAAATATGGAGAGTCGTTTCATTCACTATTAATTAAATGAATAAATACTGAAATGAATAAACATTTAATTAAATAAATAAAGATGCCAGTAAATGAATAAAAATGTAAACTTATTGATAATTTATTTTATTACATTATTAAAATGTATTAAATACATTTAAATTTAAGTAATTAATTTTATTTGTATGTTTTCATTCATTATTTGTTAATTTCAGTATTTATTTAGCAGCACCTTCAGATGTAAGCCATAGTGATGGAGCTACCTTGACAGCGTTGGGATACTCAGAAGGAGGCAGTGTGTTGACGTCATTCTTCAGCTGAACAACCTGCTTCACCATCGCCATGACGCCCGTGTACACCTCATCGCCTGAGCGGTCCATCTCAGCGGTGGGTCGGGACTACAACAGCAAGACACATCACTTTGTCTTTCTTCCAGAACCAGATATTCTCACTTCTCAAATACTTTTAGTTTTTTTTTCCCTGATTAAAAAAAACACGAAATGTAGTTTTTTACCTGCGCAACTGAGGAAGGCATTGGAGGTTTCTTTGGAGGACCTGAAACATAAATAAACTGACATTTAGTCAACTCCTGTGATTAAATATAGTCCATATACGGTACACAGTGGTCACAATCTGCCAACAGAAGAAAGTGAACTCACCATTTTCTGGGGTTTTTTCAGTAGGCTGAAAACAGCAGAGATAAAAGCGAAGACATCTGTTAGTTTATTAGTTTCAGCAGTTGTAACTGTGGTCAGGCAGCAAATAATAATCTTTTGTCATCTTAAAATGATATTTTCTCATCTAAATTAAAACCCGAAATTCAATCATTTTGAACTTGTTCACTGAGATTTTATGAATTATGCTGATTTGGTAATTAAACGTATTTGTGTGGAGAGGATCAGACTTTTTTTTTATGGAAAAAGCCCCCAAAACAAATGTCTATGCATTTTTCTGAGTAGCTGATAAACCAAACCACACATATTTAGAGGATGTCACATCTAGTCACATACAGTTTTCTGCACTCTATTTTAAAAATACTTCATTTGCAAAAAAAATGTGAAAACAAGAAATGAAACATGTACCTTTTTTTGTGTGTCCAGTTGCACAAAAGGGTCCTACAACAAGCATAATGTCAGATGAGTAACAGTGAAAGCTTCAATGAGAAGTAGATGTGTGTGATTCATGTGCAAAAAGTTGTCTGGCTTCTATGTCTTTTATCACACCCATGAAACCATAAACCTTTATGAATGATTTACACGATCTCTCACCAGCTGTCTCTCCTCCTGCTCCAGCCACTGTTTATCCATCAGCATCTCTCTTCTTTGTCTTTGTAATACGTCTTCCATTTTTTCTTTCTCCCACACTTGCCTACTATCTCTGTCTGTTGCCTTAACAAACAAACAAGAAAAGGGCAAACAAGCTTGTAGAGTCATCCTCAACAGAAGATTATATTGATTTCCATTTCCTATTGACTTCTTAACTAGAACACAAGAAACGTCATTCTGCCTTAACTTAAAAAAAGGAACACGCATTCAACTCAGACAGGTTATTTTAATCATACTTGATTATTTAAAACCTTGTGTGTGTTTTTGCAGCTCTTGCTCAGTTTCTATGAAATCAATTTGCATGAAATTAGACTTTTTTTTCCATGTTGTGGTTTAAGCATCTGAACATGGTAAGAAAGTTTTGCAGCACCTTTTTGTGTGTGACCCGAGGAAGGGTTTTTCCTTGTAATCTGCATGGCTGGTAAAAAAAAAAAAGACAGAAAATATACAGTTTATTTAAGGTCTGTCAGGTAAAAAAAAATTAGTGTTCATTCTTTTTCTGACAGGATTTGGAGCATAAATGAACAGATCCAAACTAAATGTGAACCACAGAAAATCACAAGACAAATTTCAACATTTTGCCGTGATGCTGCAGCCTCACCGACGGTACCAAAGTCGAAAAGTTTGCTATGCAAAAAGCAGAAAACTGAAGATTATTTAACATCTTTATTACCCTGTAAGTAGAAGCTGGGAAACCAATCAAACCTGAGTTACAGTAAACAGTTTGCATCAAGCTGAAATTCATCTGAACATACTGCATGTGTATAGCACCTTGGGTGGAGGATCTGTTAAGCAGGTATCAATGGATGAGATTGAAGGGAGTCTGTCTCGCTTTGCACCAGTCTCCACCTCCACCTCTGTCCTGTGGATATCACTATCAAACACAAAGGTAATGGCGTCCTTGTAACTGTGTGTCTGAATACAGTTAATAGATTACGCAAACATTAGAAAATCCATTACACATCTAGGCGAGATAGAGTGTGTGTGTTTGATTGTAAACCTGAAGGAGCAGACGAGCTGGCTGAAGGTGGGCCGGCCATGCGGCTCGTAAGTCCAGCAGCGGGTCAGCAGGCTGTAGATGATGGGAGGGCAAAGTTGTGGTTTGTGGAGACGGATTCCAGACTCCAGCTGGTTGATCACCTGTCCGTTCTCCAGCCAAAAGAATGGCTGCTGGGCTAATGAGAAGATCTCCCACACACACACACCTGGTTGAACACATATGGCCAGTTAAGCAACTGTTTACTGATAGATCAACAAATAAAATTACCACGTCCAGTAGTGAAACAAGACAGACTTATCAAATCTGAAAATGCTTCTCATTGTGCTCACTGTATTTAAATAGAAAGACTGCATGTGTTTGCATGAACATAAGTCATTTTCTCACCAAACATCCAGACATCACTGGCCGAGGTGAAACGTCTAAAGTTGATGGATTCTGGTGCCATCCATTTGATTGGCAATCGAGTCAATGAGGCTGCACAAAGAGGAGATCTAAGTCATGGCATATTTCTTCACTTTTACAAAAACCTTTTGAAAATCCAAATGCGATTTGAGATGCAATTACACATAAAAGAAACAAGCATGTGTGTGTCCACGTGTACCTTTATAATACTCTTCCTCATCAATGTAGCGAGACAGGCCAAAGTCGCCAAGTTTAACACATTCTGGAGATGCCACCAGGACGTTTCTCACAGCTATATCTCTGCAGCACAAAGTGGAAAAAACTCAATCATGATGTATAAAAAGGTTCTAAATTGATCTTTGCTGATTTTCTACACTAAAATTCACTGGAGTTGGAAACATCCTGTTTTAAGTAAATGTATGGAAACACATGAAAGTGTGTTACCTGTGCACCATGCTCAGTCCCTCCAGGTAAGCCAAGGCCTTGCAGAGTTGTAAACAGTACAGTGTTAATGTTGCTGCAGACAGGATGTACTGCTGCTCCACAAGATATTTTCCCAGCTTTCAGAGAAACAAAAACGAGACACAAACACACATGGGTACAATAGAACCAGATCATTTAATATTGTTTATTACGGCTTTACACAGACCTCTCCATGTTCATAGAGCTCCATTACAATCCAGACCGGATCCACTTCAATGACTCCGATAAGACGCACAATGTGAGGATGATCGAGATGCTTCATCAGACCTGCAGCAGGTAAAGCAGCACATTTTTTTTTTATCACAAAAAATGGTTGAATATTTGTGGCATTTTAGTTTCTATGAACAGAAAGACTGGGGCCAGAACACAATACAAAATTCTGCTTCCATGAAATCTGCTCCACACTCCCTCTAATGGTGACACAAATATTTCCTTTACAAGTCCTCTTAAAATTTTAGGATCCTCTTAAGTTTTGTGTATACAAACCTCAGAGACTCTGCAGGGGAACTTTCATGCTCTGTTTGTTCTCGAAAGGTCCAACAAAATAAGGAAGAAAGGAAAAGGAAGAATTTCCCCTAAAGATTTCCTGAAGAAGACTTTTACAGAATGCTCCTTTACTGTACGCTTCCTATTACAATTTTAAAGTTTTATTTAATTATCTTCAGGAACTGTTAGACAATGTTCCTCAAAAGATGCCACAATCCTTAATCCTTAGGAAAATTTGCAATAATATCTCCATCAGGCTCCCAGCAGGCTTCTTTGAGATTGATTTAAAAATAATAATTAAGAAAACAAACAAACAAACAAAAAGCCTTCAGGGAACATTTAGAAAAAGTTCCCAGCTGATACATTTAGGGGATGTGGGGCAATCTAGTCACTGTATTTCAGTTTGTTATTTATTCTCATTTGATTCCTGATTATAGTTTCATTTTTTATACGCCTTAAAAAGTTAGCATTCTCCTTATATCTAAAACTAACCATACACTTAAAGGGTCAAATTGAGTTATTTATAGTTAGTATGTATATTTTACTTTTACTGGTTGTTTGTTTGTCTTGTCATAAGGAATAATAATGATGACAATCATTTTTTAAAAAAGCTATAAGCAGAACAAACACTATATTATATTGTTACGAACATGTTTTGTGGATGATTCAAACAGAGCCCAACAGGGAAATAATGAGGAAAATAATAAACTTTGATCAGTTAAACTTAAACAGGCGTTGCTGCCCTAAGAAGAAAATCCAGATCCCAAAATGCCCAAAACATCAGCAGAATGAGGAGGGGAAAACTGCACTAAACACACCGCATGAAACAAGACAAGAATCAAAGGAAATCTGGAATTTCCCTTCATTTCATTTCAGTAAGAAGATTATGAGCAGTGCCTGTGTTTTGATTGTTTCAGACCCCGTTATAAATTCTTAATTAGGTTTAAATGTATTGGTAATGTATTGATTGTTAATTTATGGTCTTTTTATCTTTGAATCTGTATTCTAAGACGTGCTGCTGACCTCTTGAGCAGGTCGCCCTTGGAGCTTGATCTCAATGGGAATTTTAACTTGGTTAAATAAAGTTTTAATAAAATAAAATAAAATAAAGTCATGTAGCTACTGAGGGGTTAATGGCAAATAAAACACATCTAATTCCTGATATGAATGAAGAACTGAAAGGAAAACAACCTAAAAAGCAGAAAGCAAAACTAAAAGTACAGATCATGAATGTAAACAAAAAGGTAAAACAAAAAGCATGTCAGATCATTACATAATCCCATTTATAATCAGTACTTTACTTTAGGTGGCATTTTTCAACATTGTTTTGCATCATGAATGCCGTGACCTCCAGACCACCACAGTTTCCAGTTCTCACAGCTCCAGTCTGTTGCACAAAACCACAAACAAGCAACAGGAAGTGGACTGCACCCGTCTTCTGATTGAAACATGCCAAAACTCAATACACTTCATCTTCCTGTCATTTTCTGTTCCATATTGATGTAACAGTAACTTCTATTTCGAATGATACGTAACCAGTAAAGGGTATGGTACTAACAAAGCTTTATCGAGAAAGATCTCTGCACCCACCAGCCTCACTGAGAAACTTCTCTTTTACATCAGCTGAGCATTCCTTACAGGTTTTGATGGCCACGTGGATCCTTTCCCCGCTCTGCAAGCATACACGCATTCATTTACCAGCACATTTTTATGCATTTGCAGTTAGGCTGAGTCAGTCTTAAGATTTTAGCACAAACAATTTAATGACAGATAAACTCACTGGGCTTTTATAAACTCCCTCGTGAACCTCTCCGAAGAATCCCTCCCCCAGGATTCGACCCACAACAACATCATTTCTGGAGATCCTGTGTTTATCTACAGAGATACAGATTAAAAAAATTAACAAATCTAATGAAACTTCATAAAGAAAACCAACCAGTGACATTAAAGGTCTATCCTTCTACAAAGAAAAGAAAGAAAAATATCATACATTTTAAAATATTATAACTAGGGGTCCTTTTTATGCACATTCACAGCAACATATATTAAATATTCACTACCATTCATTTTACTTTTAAATCAATTTACACTGATGCAGAGCTCACCAGTATAGTCTTCAGTCCTCTCTGGAATCTCAGCATAGATATCAGAACCTGAAGTTCAGGAAAATTACAGGATGTTGTTGTTTGAATTTGGTGTGCGACATTGAAAAAGTACATGAAAATGGGTCATAAGTGATAATACTTACTTGAACCTCTAACAGAACCACGGGGAGCAACACTGGAAGAAAATAAGATAAAATGACAATTTTAGGCTTTTAAAGGAGTTAGTGGCATAGCAAATACTGTGCACTGCGATTTTGCTGGAAGCAATGTATAAAAATCTGGTTTTGTTCAAACAGAACCCACAAATTAAAAGAAAAATGTCCAAAAACCAAACCATAATAATGAAAAGCTAGCTTCACCCACACAGTTTCAGCTTCAACCCACTATGGAAATAAGTTTGACGTGTCATATTTGATTTTTTTAGAAGCATGAACTTTCAATATGACTCACGATTTTGGGATGTCAGGAAGTTTCGTCCTTGTGTCTCTTCCTGCAAGAATCAAATGTTTGATTAAATGAACATTTCAGACCTTTATATACTTGGTTGCTTCCTGTTTATCCTGCTTTTAAAGATTCAGGAGAAAAAAAAGCCACTCCAAGTAAAGTCCAGCTTAAATTGATTGTTTCAACTGCTTATTTTAAATTACGAATGCACTAAAATCTGTTAAAATTGTTGTTCAATAAAACTGTAATGCAAGAGTACAAAAGTAAATATTGTTGCTTAATAATACAAGATTATTATAAGAAGAATCTTTAAGTTCTTGCATTGTGTTATTACATTGTGACTTCTCAAAAGGGCCATTTTTCTCGTGTTGATCCATCCTTGTTGTTGTACCTTTGTTGGGCCTGATAATGAGCGAACTCTTGGCACTTCCTGTCAGTCGACAGTAGCCATCAATCAGGTCGGCCATGTTTTCCGCTACAGCCAGAGAAGAAGTATTCACTGAGAGTGGCTGGAAGGTTGAAGATACAATATAATCAGTGTCCACTGAACTGCTTCAACTCTAACCTTAAATAAAAATGCAGCTAAGACTCCACAGCTCAGTTCAAAAGCAAGCCGGCTTAAACAGGAAGAAATGCTTCGTGCAACCAGTCCTACAGAACAATCCAGAAAAACACAACCAGCGCAAAAAGTACTTCCAAAAACTAGTATTTTTTGTAATTAACTTTTTGTTTTCTTTAGAGGTTCTTAATATTTATGATTAAACACAACCTACCATCTTTATGAGTGACTATGGAACTTTAACCACCCTGAACCCTTGACTATATTCGTAGGCATTTGCACATAGTGAAGTGAATACATCTCTGCAACCACAAAATCTATCTGAAAACGTTTGCAGTCAGAGTAAAGAGAACCTTTGTAAGACTTGTTAAAGTGTAAATATCAGTATATAGTTACTGGTGACGAGTAAAGGAAGATGACACATAGCAGAAATAAAAAACGTTTGCTCTAAATGCTCTAAACTTCTATCGAATCATGGAACAATATGTAGACATTATCCCTGCAAAGGCCAACTCGGATAAAGTCAAGTAAAACAAAATTAAAGAGGTTTTATTGCAGCCAGTTCGAGCGAGGTCTCCAATATGGGCATTTTTGCACAGTTTGGTATTTTCTGTTCTCAAAGTTGCCTAAATGGGGGACGTCAGGTTTTAAAAGGCTAAAAGAAGAAGTTGTACAGATGCAGAAATACTGTGCTTTATTTCTCTTGCATCAAATTCAGCGCAAGAAAAGAAAGAACATTTTTAAAACAAGCTTGTTTGTTAGATCATAAAGCTGTTATTTACTATTCAAGATTTGTTCTAATTCAATATTAAGACTAAGTCTTTTGAATGTATCCTATCCACTGTACTCAAGATTGTTTACTTTGGTCTAACAGATACGAAGCTCATGTTATTTCATTGGCATTAAAGACATTATGTTATTACCTCACTCTGCACACTAATGATCCACCTCTTATCAAACCTCAAAGAGCTCTCCTTTATCTAAAGTCTCTTTTTAATCTGCCTTTTGTGAGATTTTCTTTCTCCAAATTTAACTGTTCTTTCTCATTTCTTCACCCCTCAAATTGAAAGTTGTTCAGAATACAATCGTATAGCACAGGGCTCTTTAACTCCGGTTCTGGAGGACCACTGTCCTGCAAATGTTTAGATGTTTTCCTTAAACATGACTCAAATTAATGAGTCATTGTGCAGAACTTGGCAAGCTGGAGCCATTTAATTTGAATCAGGTCATCAGGGAAGTATCTAAAACCTGCAGGATGGTGGTTGTTGAAGATGAGTTTTAGAGCTAGGTGGTACAGGGTGGGACGTGTTCTTATTAATACTTATTTTATTGCTTTTTTTGTGCATTTGAACTCTTTACAGCACCTAACTTTACATGGTGCATGGTAGCAGGCATTAATTGAGCATGATAACTAAAAGGAATCCAAGTCTCAATTTCGAATAAGGCATTTCAGAAAATTTATCTTCTTCATTATCTGGCAGTGTAACTTTTGTAAAGTCAGAGGGGAAATCCAAAAAGCATAATAATAATGCTTACAAGTGAATATTATTTTTCTTTTTTTTAATCAAACTCCCAACAAGAAGTAAATGAACACAATGTCAAATCAGGAAGTTTAGTTTTACCTCTTTGGCTCCTTCTATGTCCATCGTGAGAAGGGCTCGACCGTTGCTTTCCACAGTGCTGGAGATACTTTGCACCTGAGAGAACTTAGCCAGACAGATGGGCTGCAAAAGAGACAGCAGCTTTAACATAAAAACACCAGGTATAACTCTCCTTGTTTCCTGCAATATAACCAAGAGTTAAGGTCTAAAATGAGAGTTCAGGCTCACTGTTGAGTTATCAGTTTGTTGACTGATTCCATCAGCACCGATGACCAAGTCTATGGCGAGATTCCAGCCATGCTGTAGATGAAGGAAAGATTCATTTACACACAAACACAAAAGATAAAGGTAGTTATTATAAAAGAATTAGAGGTGTTTTTGACCTAACTGACTGAGTGTCATGAGAATGCTCACCACCATTTGGCAGGCGTATCTCTCCTGTGTGATGCTGTAGCACTGAGAAAGAGTGGTGAAGAACTTGACCATGCACTGGTCCTGCCCCAAAGTGGAGTAGCCCTGGAACGTCTGCTGGATCAGCCGACGCAGCTGCTTGGGCTGATACGCAGACAAAGAATGAACAATGGTTTTGTTTCAAGTCATTCTGTAGCTAAAAGTAAAAATTGTTTTTGGCTCTCTACCTTCATGCTGTCTATAAGCTCTTTGGGAAAGAACAGATCTAGCCCCACGTCCTTTCTAATGGAGGAATAAAGAAAAGTAAACCCTTCTTAATGCAACACAACAAAGCTCATCTTCACCTCCTGGAGTGTTAGGCAGGTTTTGGTTAGACTGTATCTGATCAGATGTGGGTTTCCTGTGGAGAGTGCTTGACTTACTCCAGCAACTCAAAGTTGGACTTTTTCTCTAATCCATTCGGATTCATGTCTTTGTAGAATCTCCTGCAGACAAATATACCAGGTTCCAGTTTTTATATATATAAAAAACAAAACAAAACTTGGACAACTATCACGGCTTTCTCCTCTGTTAAATGCCTCCATGAATCTGTAGTTGTACATTACCTAATTTCCAGACAACCAAGCTGTAAAGCCATTCCATCACTGACTTTGGAGGCATATTGTTGCATGTAATCACTTCGGATCTGAGGAAAAGCAGATTCCATTGATTATCCAGCGATCTAAACCTCATCCCAGTTGTAAAACAACTCCTTACCATATAACACACCCATAGAAAAAAGCCACTGTGGCTCTTTACAAACCTGCTGGTAAAAGTAGAGCATGGTGGTTCGGTCATCTTGGAATGCTTCCATGAAGTCTGACGGGATGTATCTGATCCTCAGGTCATATCTAGACAAACAAATTAATAAGTTTATGAGGTAGCTATACAAGATTCCCAACCAAAGATGGTGAACTCTGTGAACTTGAAGACAAGTTCTCATGCTACGCACCTCCATTCAGCCTCAAGGTGCTGCTGCTCGTAGCGTTGGGTGAGTTCAGCCACAGTCAGATCCGGGTGCAGCCAGTGCATCTCTGAAGATTTGAGGTGGTTGAGGAGGAGGCCGTAGCAGAGACCATGTCTTATGTCTGGACCAACGCAGCCACTGGACAGCACCGTGTTGATGACATTCTAGAGAAGGAATAATGCAACTCCATAGAATCAATATAAATTGGTAAAAACCAGCCAATCAGCACTCTCAATATCAAAATATTTTGACTCTGCTCAGTAAAAGCACCATGTATAGTACAGTTTCTCAATAATGTATGGACATGATCCTCATCAGCATTCTGTGGTCTTAAAACCTAAAGCACACTTTGTTATCTTCTTATTGTCATAGAATGATGTGCAAACAAAGATTCAGATAAACAAACATGCAGCTATTTGTGAGGCTCTGCAAAGAACACTGTTGCATGCCAGTTGTACTGACACACATGAGTGTTGCAAATAAAAACAGTATAATGATGCGCAAACATTCAAACTCAACATTTAAATAGAAAAAAAGCAAAAAGGCATCATGCCACATGTTGAAATTGATTGGTGTTACATCCCCTTTTATTTCACCAACACTGTAATTTCTTTCTTTATGTAGGATTTGTGTCTTTGTGTGGTTGTCCTCCTCCCAAATGTGCCAGATCATGCAGACTGAAACTGCTTTTGAGTGATGTCGACAGACCTTAAATTCTGACTTCATGATCATAATAATATGCTCAAATGTTAGGATCAGCTTCTAAAATTAAATCTCTGTTCATTTTTACTGAACATAGCAGTCCAATACACTTTAAATGAGTTTCAATACTAAAAACATTCTTCATCAATATACTCACTCATAAAATCAGTGACTTGTGACTCAAGTTATTTTTTTGTGAGATTTTACTACATTGTTTGTTATGTCTAAATACAACTCTGACTCATATTTCAAATCCTGTGACTTTTTCCTTTTTTCTTTCTTTATTTTTTACTTGGTTCATAGATCAGTGTTTACTTGTGTGAGCCTACAATAACACTCAGGACACTCTTTGCAAGTTCCTCCTATAGCTTTATCATTAAATCTAATCCATCATGCCACAAAGTGACATCCATTCAACATCCTTGATCAGTCAACACTGTGTGACTTTGTGTTGCCATGACATCATGTCCAAAATTCATGGTAAGCCTGGAGAGCACCAGTGGAAAAACTAGCTAACTTTTAAATGCTAACAAATTAAGGTCAGTTTGAATGGACGTAAAGATTATTCAGGTAAAGACCCTGAGATTAACACTGATGCATTTCTCTGGCAGTCAAACCAGGGGCAAAGCCTCTGAAATCAGATTGCACACCCCAGTTGTCACTTGAAGTGGTTAGCAGGTCACTGAAGGAGGAGGACAGGAAGGTCTTTGCATAGAACATTAGTGTCACTACACCTCTTTGAATTTTAAAGTGGTTTCTGATATGATAATCCAATAAAAATATTGACATTTGGCTGCATATTTGTTGATTTTGTCTCTGTGCAAGTACAACTATTAATGTTATGAGAGGCTTGAGGATGTCTTTCAGATATAATGCTGCAGATTTGATATAGAAAGCTAAGGGAAGGCTTTACCACATCAGTTTCCTCTCTGACATTCATGCTCACCACAGGCCCTAATGATTCCATGATTCAAAGTAAATAAATAAATAAATGGATCAAAGTATCTAGAGGAGCCTTACCCATAAGGCCTCCCCTTGGCAGAGCAAGTTAGCGTGAAGCTACGTAGCAGTCAGTTACATGCTAGTAGCACTAGCATGTAGCAGATTAGTTTTAAGACAGAATGTGGAAACCAAGTCATATTTAGTTTTCATTAATTGTATTAAGGAACTACACATCAAACCAGTTAATAAAAATGTTCATACTAGAGCTGAAAGTAAATTATAAAGATGCTCCAAGAGCACCTCAGTATTTAGTACTGACTAAGCTAGATCTACATGGTCCAGTTTAACAGGAGGCTAGCAAAGATGCTATTGAGCTATGGCATGAAAATGTGAAGAAATATAGCCTGTAACCTGTCTGGTTTTATATAGGAAGATATAAAAACAAAGAAAAAAGGAGATATATCTGACTTTTTTTGTAAAAAGAAAGGAGAACCCTTTGAAACACCTTACTGCATATGCACCCCTTTACACTTTCCTGGAGGATTTCAGAAAGTTCATCACAGCAGAGATGCTAAATTTACTTACAGAACAACTTTGTACAATGTTTAAAAATCAGAACACAATTAAAGATATGGCAGTGGGAATACTGCTTGGCTTTGAACTGTGCATGTATCATTGCTATTTGACAGGAAATTTTGGGTAAATGAAATCAGGTGCCCTATGGCGGCTGACAACATGTAATGTAATTATTTTCAGACCATGCTGGTATTTCTATCACCATTGATTAAACAGCCCCAGTAAGCAACATTCAAAGGGCAGACCTCACTTTAAAATCCCCTGTGATTTTAAACTGATAGTTTTCAGCAACAGATCTGCACATTTTCCACTGCAGTCACTTCAAAGAGAGAAAAGTCTTGCCAAAAGAAGCAGGGGATCCGTTAAAGCCAGGATGATGGACAATTATCTGGTCATCGTCAAATTGCATGACAACAAATCTGTTACACTAATTTCATCCTGCTGGAGAAATAAAACAAAGCATTTGTGGAGAATTTGTGAAAGAATACATCATTTTGATGGGTAATAGACCTCTTTTGTGCGTGCATATATAAAATAACCACAAACCATTGGTGCATGATCTGCTGCTGTCCAAAGTGACTGAAACAAGCGTGCTTCCTGGCAGAGGCCACTGACCTGATATGTTTGCATGCACAAAGGTTTCTCTCATCTTTCAATGGCTCATCACTGTCACCACCAACCAACAGAGTTTGCGTTGGCGTTTCGCACTAACAAGGTTGCAAAGTGTCTATGAAATGTGTGGATTACGCAGCCAAAAGTGAAAAACAGATGTGAAACCTATAAAAGTGTTATATATAAAATAAACACTTTCCTTTTCATTGTCTTTTGTTATAAAGCAAAATAATTTTTTTGCATTACAGCAATAAAACTAAATCAAATACTGAATTCACCACACTTACACATATAAAAATACTTTCCATGGTGTTTTTGTGAATATGCATTAAATATGTGCATGTAAAACCTATCTAATCATTTCTTGCTTTTATTACACATAAATTAAACTAATAATAATTACATTATTGAACTTTTTTTGTAAAATCTAAGCAAATAAACTTTATGTAAAAACATTTTTTAAAATGTTAAACAACAAATTTGCAATTTTTTCTTCATAATTGTCTTTTACACTATTGTCCAAGATGCTTTGGTAACTGATGGGAGAAAAAAAAGTCTCTTTGTTGAGTCAATTAATCGAAAATACTCAAAATATCATTAAAATAAAGTGTCTAGTGCAGTCAGGGCATATGTCAGTATCTAGGCCAGTAGGAGCACATTGTCCTGAGAGTACCGTCATAATCTGTCTGCAAATAGTAATCATATTACTTTGAGTTGATTTTTTATTTATTTTATTTTTTTTCTTTCCAGTATAAGGAATTTATATGCAGTTTAAGTTTCCATTTATTCTTCATAGAAATTTATAGTTTACAACATTGGACTTTTAGTGATTTCTTTGCTCATGCTTCTTCTTTTTTTTTTTAAGAAGGATGGTTGCACAAAAAAATATTTAATAGAAAAAAGACTAGTTTATATAAACTAGAAAAGAAACAGGTTTTAAAAATTTAATATTAAAGCACAACTATTTGTTTGCAAGCAGCATTAACAAGCTTCAAAAAGACATGGACTGAATCATTAAATCTGGTCTGTAAATTTATCATTGCTGTCTAACTTCAACACCAAATTGCTGTGATCTTCAAGTTATGCCGGCTGCCTTCAATAAAAAAAACTCCAGTTTATTGCAAACACTACATAACAGTTGATATTTGTAATCAACAACGGTTAAATGTTTGGTTTGTTTTCTGTCCTCTGATTAGCACACAATGCACATGAACAGCTGTCCTTGTGTCAAACTTCAAGATGCCCCATAATCCCTGACTGGTAGCTCCAGGAGAGATCATAATTCCTTCATTTTGGCCAGTCTTGGACTCCCCATGAAGTTTGTAATTTATAATCCTTACCACATATGACGTTTTTATTGGCACTGCTCCATTTTATATATTCATTGTTTATAGATCCCTACAACTACTCCATCTTCCCAATACAAAAAAGCCCTGAATTCTGATATCAAGTTACTGTTTCTATGCTAAAAATGTGCATAGAAACATATTAAATCTCATTTGTAATCCTCAAAGCCAGATGTTAAACAAATATATCCACTAAATGTATGAAAAAAAAAAAAAAAGATTTAAGAAGGTTGTATTGAACAAAGAACATATTAACCATGATCATTTTCTAATCGTAGCCAAATGAGGCTTTTGGCTAAACCAAACCAGGAAATTAGGACATTTTATTTTGATGAAATGTGTTTAACTGTAACTAGAGCAACAAGCAAAACAGCATCTACGAGGGAATGGTTGCAATGTTAAAAGAATATATTTAGTCTTAATCAAGATTGTTTTGTCACGTATACCAAGTAGTTTTGATTTCTGTTTAGCTACGAGGTGAAAGGCGTTTTATTTAAGTGTTGTTGAGCTATCAACCAAATAAAAATCTGATGTAAAAATCCACTTGTTCCATGTTGGTTTTGAACAAATAACACTGGAGCATTTATACTAAAGTGGAAACATGCATTAGAGTTGTATTTCTTTTCTACTGCCTTCAGATAGCGATAATTTACAAAACATTATGTGCTGAATTTAAAGCAACAGTACAAAAGTTTCCACCTATAAGACTGTGCTTCTGCATTGTTTCGATGGTTCACTGACATGCATTGTTCACATTCCTGGGGCCATCATTGCCCTGCAGCATCCTGAAACTGAGAAAGTGTACTTCAAAATTTTGTGTTCCAGCCAGAAGCATCAGGTGACAGCTGCATTTTTTTTTTTTTTTTTTACAGCACCATGTCACATACTGTGCCAGCAAGTGGATATTAATACGCTGGCCATTTTGAATGCTCACAGCAAAGAAACACAGGACATTATCGAACGGAGCGAGGAAAAAAAAGAGAGAAAGCGACAGAGCAAGAAATAAGACGAGTTAACATCGGACAGATTTTTACCAGCTGGAGAGAGATCAGAGAAGAGACAGGATTCATAACAGTAGCAAAATTAGCTTTTTTAGGGAGCGTCAAAATGCTAAAATCAGCCTAATGTCGCTTTAAGAGCATGTGCAATCATATCACATTGTTTTGCTGAAATAAGGATTATTTTACCTGCATATCTTGTTCCAAAAACCTGCTAATATCATTCATTATTAATGGTGTTTTCAGACATGTACAGGTAACTTATTCCCTTTAACCTAAGAGATTATTTTTACTTTTCTAAACATAACCATCTGTGTAGCTGTAGTATCTGCAGAATGAAGGATTCTGGGAAAGTTGACCAAACTTTTAAGTAATCGTTTTTACATTGTGTACTTTCTCTGCAAAAGCTAATAAGTTTTTTCCCTGTCAAAGCAAAAACCAACAACTGGAAAAGCAAAACTGAGAAGACATCAGTGTTCAAAGTGGTTTCATTTTTAAGCACTGTTGCCGCAGTGCAGTGGAAAACTAAAACAGGTTGTCATACGATGGTGGGAGCTGTCCATAAAGACTACCCAGAGGTATGATCAATGCTTTATTGTACACACCACATGTGCTGGCTTTTGAGATGTGAACCATTTACAAGCAGGAAGGTTCCTTCGCTTCACTCAGCCAATTATAAAAACAGCAGGACTAAGCTCAAAGGTGGAGATGCAGTATTAGCCTTTGAAGATACATTTGTTTAAATGTAAAAATGAATTGTAGTTTGTTATAAGAGGAGTGTGTGCAACAGGATTGAGTGCACATTGGTATAAACAGTAGAGTACAGTAGAGTTTACCTTGACTGTCCAACCCTCTTCACAGCGGACCAGTTTGAAGTTCTTTCCCAGGTTGGAACTGTTGCTAAGGAAACACACTTTGATGATTTTCACTGTGTAGATGTTTTGCCTGCTGACATTCGTTGTGGGCGACATATCCGAGGACTCCGACTGGCTGGTGGACGACATGCTCCTCCAGTACAGAGTCTTGGTGTCACCAGACATCTCACACATGGCAAGACACACACAGCTCGTACACTACTGCATGAAGACGTATTGACTGTCACCGGGTCATTCCTTCTCCGTCATACAGAAAACCTGAAGGGGTGAAAGCCGAAAACACACCAGAGTTCAACCAAACAGACATAATAAGAACAAGCTGTAAGATTCAAAGAACATTCACATGACAGTGAATCAATTCAAATTCTGCTGATTTCTGTTTGTACTCACCAGCCTTGCAAAAGCTCAGAAATGTTCTACCAACTTTTAAAACTGAACACAACTCAGCACCAGGCTGCCTTCACATCATCTTGTAAAATGCAGATTTGTATTGTTTCCTTGAAATCAACAGAGAAGACCCATCTGAAGCAGCACGCTAAATATTATCAGTTGCCTAAAGAGGAAATGGTACTAACAGAGTGAATAAGGAAGTCGAAAAGCAGCTATAGAACAACTAACACGACTGACGAAACCGCTGTGTCACCCTCTATTTCACATGCACTGGCAGAGTCAAACGCCAAGCATATAACGGCATGGCCCACGCTATATTCACTTCCTCTTGCAAGCGGGGCTGGAGTGGAACCAATTGTCAGCCATGGAGTTTTTAGAAACCAGCCCACCTCTTTTTGATGTGAAACCTCTGTTTACTACTTACTATCCTGTCATTTTTATTATTAACAAGAGTACAACTGTAGTTTTTTATTGTAAAAATGAAGACATAAAAAGCCTGTAATTTCCTGTAGTAATGCACCAGATTATAAAAACACTAGCTAAACAAATTTGTTTCTATGCTTTTATTGTGAAAGGACCCTCACTTGCAGCAGTTGCATCTCCAGAGACCAAAATGAAGACCAAATTTGATCTAAAATGGAAGCAATTTACGTTTCATAGTGAGACTGTAATTCTGCTCTGTTTTTGATGTTAAATGGAGCCTATAGATAACTCTGGAATAACTAAACACATGGGTCAGTTTTGTGTTTTGAACAAAGGGACGCGCACCTAAGCATCTATTTATGCCTACACTTTAAAATATTCAGTTAACCATCATTCAAAATAAATGAGACTTACAGTACTGATGTTATTCTCCATCTTGTCTCTGATTTTTTTCAGTAATTTCTTCTTTTAAAAGGTCACATTTTTATTTCCAGTACTGAATAGTTTAATGACACCTGTCCTCCTTTCTTCTTTAGGTTGCATCATTATAACCTCATCGCCATTGCTTCTGTGTTATGATTGATTCTCCAATGTTTGTGGTCTTAACACACACGTCAACCTGTGCATCGTTGCTGTTGCCAGACAGAGCATTGAGCTTAAGATGTGACTCTCATGAACGAATCAATTTTTTTGAATGGCTCTTTTAAATGAACGATGGGAACTGAGTTGCAGCTGTGAGCCGTTCATTTGTGAGTCATTCGTTTTATAAACAAATTCTCTTGGCTGCCTTCATGCGACATGTGTGTGCTATCATAGGAGTCTGACGTCCAACACGCTCCATTCATGTGATGCATCTACGGGCTGAAAGTATAGTCCAGAAACAAATACTGTGAGTTTTATCCAGTCAGATTGTGTCCACTGGCTCTCTTCATTGTAATGGTGCTCTCAGTGTTGATCTGGCAGAGTTCCAGACCAACTTGGTGCCGTATCCCCCTATCCACTTACGTGTGGCTATCTCTGCCCCTGTCATCTCTGCTGAGAAGGCTTACCGTGAGCAGTTGGCCGTAGCTGAGATCACTGATGCCTGCTTTCACCCAACTAATCAGATGGTGAAATATGACCCTTGACATGGCAAGCACATGGCTTGGTGCCTCTTGTACTGTGCTGATGTTGTGCCTAAAGATGTCAATGCTGCTACTGCCACCATCAAAGCCAAACACACCATCCAGTTTGTGGACTGGTGTCCTACTGGTTTCAAGGTTAGTATAAACTACTAGCCGCCCACTGTAATACCTGGTGGGGACCTGGCCAAGGTCCAGAGGCCTGTGTGCATGCTGAGCAACACCACAGCTATTGCAGAGTCTTGGGCTTGGCTCCACCACAGGTTTGATCTAATGCATGCTAAGGGTGCCTTTGTGCACTGGTATGGAGGAGGGAGAGTTCTCTGAGGCACGAGAATACATGGCAACTCTGGAGTAGGATTATGAAGAGGCTGGCACTGATAGCATGGGTGATAAAGATGAGGGAGAGGAATATTAAACAGGCAGCTTTTTATAAACAATCTGTGTCTTGTGTTTGTTGTTCAGTTGGACGTTATTTCATGTAAACAAAGTGTGCTTTATGTATGTTATTAACAAGGCAGTTATTTCATGTTCACAACCTGTTCCTTAATTATGAAATAGGAACTTACTTGTGCGTTGTTACTTCATTAAATAAAGTCTCCTTTATCAGCATGACTGTGTTTCAGCTTTTTAATGCACATGATGTTTGCTAAGTTAAGGAGATCACCATGTCTTAGTAGCTGCATTAGATAAGATAAGAGATACTTTATTCCTCTCCAACAGGTGTCCAGCAGTATACAAGTATGCCTTATTTAATCAAGCCCTCTCACTACAATAAAAACTACAACATGACAACAGTAAATACAATAAGTTAAAAGCTACTATCAATAGTAATAAAGTAATAAAGTGCACATTGATAACATTTATTGTGGATCTATCTACCAAACTTCTTAGTCCTGCAGCGTATGGAGAGGAATCGGTCACTGCAGCTGCTTCTCTGGGTGACCACAGTGTCATGCAGGGGGGGGGATTACTGTTCCTGGGGAATGGCCTGCATCTTCATCCAAATGCTCTTCTCCACCAGTTATCCAACAGAGTCCGCCCCCTCCCCAATACTCACTCACACTTCCTGGCCAGCTTGTCAAGCCGTTTGCCCTCTGGCCGTCATGCAAGCCCCAGCAAGACATACAGCACTAGGCAACAAGGTTGGGCTGAGCTCAGGCAGGGGACCCAAAAGCAGGACTTCCGAGACAAGTAAAGGTTTAACAGTTTATTCCAGTACAGGCTTGGATTCAGATCAGGTTGTCTAGCAAGAACGTCACATGGATCATGAATTAACAATCTGGCAAAGGGCTAAGGAAAACACACAGATTATATACAGACAGGAGGAAATGAATCCCAGGTGAAATCAATCAGTGAGGGACAGACACAAAGGCAGGAAGGACAAGACACCTGAAACGAGAGGAGAGTTAGAACTTCAAAATAAAAACACACAAACCAAGACCGGAAATGGACTAGACAACAGCCAACTTAACAAACTCGATGGGACACAACAGTCACAAGCATTTAACAAAATGTGATGAGCTGGTCAGATGCTTGCATTTAAATGTGAAATTACATGTCATCTGCAGCATGCATCCATCGTTGTAACCTGTTGTGCACTGGGCAAAGCCGAACCTGAACGAACCTGAGGAGTCCCACAGAGAAGGCTTAAAGCCCAGCAACTCTTCAAACAGTCATCAGACATCAGTGTGGAAGCATATATGGTTGAAGATGTAGACGGCTCCTTATTGTGGTTGGTGGCAGAAGGAGCTCCAAAATATCTCATGAGTGCCCTTAAATTTATATTAAAATACAGTTTGTATGTCACACTGAACATGTATAAACTAACTGAAAGTTAAGTTTCTGGTGTGCTTTGCTTTACCCTAACACAGATTACACCCTTGACATATGTCCGTTTAGCCCACAGCAAAAATCACCACTTGTAAATACAGTATTTACACCACAGTGTAAATACTGAAGAATTTCCTCAAGCTGTGTCTTTGTATTTATTTCTCTCCCTTTTTTTGTATTTAAATATTTATCCATTTATCAGAGGAGTTACCAGATGGTTTCAGCCAGCAGCTGCACGAGGAGAGCCAAAAGAGCTTCTCCTAGCAAAAACCTGCAGCTCAAATCCTCAAAGTATCAACAACACTCCTAAAGAGACCACCAAAGTTTGTGTGTTGGGCAATTTACATGTGGGTCAGCTAAACATGATGTGTTCTGTGAAATAACTTGTAAGTTTGTGTGTGGTGTTTGCCAGGTCGCAGAGAAGGATGAAGCTGCCAGCATGAAGGATTGGATCTTGATCTTGAGGAGGAGGAAGAAGAAATAAGAGGAAAGCCGACACAACTCAGAACTAGATAAAAAAAGTTGATCGAGTGGGGAAAACTAAAGTAACTTACAGCTGAGATATCTGACTTTCTGTGTCAGTAAAACATTTTACTAAATCAAATGTAGTAATTTGTTCCCAGAGCAGAAGGGAACTCACAATGTAGTTTTTAAATCACATAAAACTGTTGAGGCTGATCAGTTCTGCCTTTTTGTATAGAATGACAGGTATTTGATCCTTACTGCTCTTTTAACCTTCACTGGCCGATCAGTTAGAATAGAATATCTTTATGGCCATTGTAACAAGCATGAGATTTAAAAGTGCCATCCAATCAATACATCATATTGATGATTGAAGTCATTGATGACCTGTTTGGTTTCGGCAGGCGTTGAGCAGCAGCTTGTTGTTCCCACACCACACAGTCAGTCGCTCCACCTCATCCCTGAAGGTGGTCTCATCCCCGCTCAAGATGAGTGTCACCAGTGGTATCATCTGCAAATTTGATGATGGTGTTACTGTGGAGGGTGGGAGTGCAGTCGTGGGTGTAGCGGATGTAGAGCAGCACACAGCCCTGTGAGGAGCTATTGCTGCGACTGAGGACTGTGGAAGTTTTTAAAATTAAGTCAGAGTGATTTAGATTATCTATTTGAATGAAACTAAATGATCTGAATAAGTGTGGCGTAACCCTTTGATGCATAGTGTCCACTACAGCGGACTCATATGTAAAGGCTGTTTTTACATGTATGCGTGGATGTGAATCGTACATTAGAAACTTCATTGGACATTAGTGAGTCACCACTACTCTGCCACGTATAAAGAATAACTACATTTGATATAGTATATATACATAAATTGTAATTACCATGTTTGCCTCAGTGATAAACAGGACAAGAAAGGGATCCAGGTGCTTTTATAGAAAAATATTTTTATATTAGTATTACAAGATATTATTTTATGAATATTTTCATAGATCAAACAGAAAAATCAACACACCAAGTAAAAGTTAAAATAAGATTAAAAAACAGAAAAACATCAATGTGCATGTCTGTAGAAGTAAAGTATTTTATTTAAAAAAAAATGTGGTACTGTTTTGTAATAAATCATGCACCAGAGGGTTAAAACTGTCGAGTGGAAAAAACTTGATAACTGAAATTGGATAAACTTAATTCAATCACATGTTGCCAATTGAAACCATTTAAAACATCAGGCAGGAAGTAACCTTTTTATTTTAATTAATATACTTTCATTTATAATTATCTAACTATTATTTTTATACTGACACTAAATTATCAAAATTATAATCAGCTCCTGTATGTTTTCTTGTTTGTTTTTGTTTTTTGGCTGAGAAAATTTCTTGAGATATTGGGAAGTTGAGAATGTGTTCATTAAGTTGGTGCCATATTTGCTAATATGGCAGTAATGGTATATAGACTAATACCTTTGAAAATTAGACATAAGAAAGTGGTTAAACAATAACATAAAGAAAGAAACATGTGTCTGTGTCAGGTCTCACGCTGCAAGAATCAACTACCTCCAGCAGCTTAAATGTTTCCAGCTTAAAGCAGATCTTTATTTTACAGAGTAGAAGTAAGTTGCTCATAATTAATGGGATAGATTTGGTTGAGCACCAGTGTCCTTTCTCAAAAATTAACTTACATAAAGTACTTGTGTAGATTAGTTACTGAGTGTTCCACTATGCTTCCTCTTTAACAGGGATGTAGAAGCTGCTTTGAAAGGCCAAAATTCTGCTAAATGATTGTAGAATAGAATATAATAGAAGATAATTTGTCCTCTCATGAAATTTATTTGATCAATTCATTGCCCCGTCTGTTTTTATGTCCTGGCGTTGGGCTACATCTTCTCACAATTGTTGTTGATACATTCAAACAAAGTGACTGAATATTTCAACACTTGATAAAATCGAACATCCTGCTTTGCATTCGGATTCCTCTAACATCTAAGCTGTGAATGTCACCTTTTTTTTTCATAGCTGCACAGTGAGCTATTTCCAGTAAAGAGGAGCAGAAACAGCAGACACTTTCACATCATGTAACTAGAAGCTAAATATGTTTTCTTTTGTGAAAGCCATGAAACAAGGGTGGAAATGGCCAAAAGGGCTGTAGCATTGGTGGCTGCAAAAGCTAAAAGGCATGGGAAGCCAGGAAGAAGGACTTTTGGCTGGTCTCAAAGCAGTTTTAGCCACCCCATGTACAGAGGCGACTTGGTGGCTCCTTGGTGCAGGTGGCCCAGGTTTGAGTCCTGGTTTGAGGCGTTCTGCATATCAGTTCCTGTTGTCTGACTATCTTTCCTATCCAGCCACTAGAGCCCCAAAAATCCTTTTTATTAAAAAAAAAAGAAAAAAAAGTTTTAAAAAACTATACTAGGGAGCATGAATTATCCTGAGAAGCTAAAGGCTCTGGATGTTGTTGGGCTACATGGATGGCATGCCTCTTCAGTGTCTATCCAGGTCTGGGAATACACCTGTGGAGTTGTAGCCTGGGCTGGTGGTCCCTATTTTAAAAAAGGGGTATGACAGAGTATGCACCAGCTATTGGTGGATCACATTTTGCAGCCTCCCTGGGAAAGTAAGGTCATGGATTGTAGGCACTGGCTGATTGTCAAACTTCAGTTTCAGGAGGAGCAGCCTGGGTTTCATCCAGATCACAAAACAACGGCCCAGAGAATTGCTCTGGGGTCATGGGATCATGGCAATTTGACCTTCAGGTCTGAATGGATTTGGTGGACTTGGAGACTCCGGGGATTCTGTTGGAGACACTGTGGGAGTTCGGGGTGCTAGAGTTGCTGCTTGGGGGCTACTAGGTCCCTGTATGTCCAAAGCAGGAACTATGTTCACGCCTTCTGGCTTCAGGATTCCCCAAGGGGAGCTTTAGAGTGTTGCAGGGTGTGTAAGGATCTCCATCTTGAATCTGGTGTGTCCATGACCTATGACGATAATCAGAAAAAATGGATGGATAAATTTGAACTGAAGCAATCCCCTTAAATTTAATGGAAATTCATGGGACTTTACAGTGTGTCAAGCACCTAAATTGGACCATAAAATAATAATTTTTAATTTTCATAGTGATATTTTGTGCATCTTCATTTCAGTTCTGAAAGCTCTGCCCTTTCTCGGTTAACAAAGAGCTATTTGGCAACAACAAAAACTTATGAGCAAACTGTCCAACAGAGGGCGATAGTATGCAGTTTGATGGAGCTCATCAAAAGATTCATTAAGGATGTCTCATGAAGTCAGGAGTCATATAAAGGGACAGCTTTAACACGGGATTCCAGGTTCAGAGAAAAGTAACCTTATTCCTTAAGAATTTAAAGTGCACTGATGACATTTTCTGATCAGTAATACGTGACTTTAGAGCCATTACAACAATTTCAACCTCTTTTGATCAGTATTTAAGTCAAGAAAGCTGCTTCTCCTTACAAATCCTCCATAATACTTTAAGTGTTGTAAGAGTTTAATCTTTATGTTAAAATTAAATTACGCCAATGTTATTAGCTAGTAGACTTTACAGCAAAGGTTTTCTTGATTCGATCTTAGTGTTACATGAAATTTCTCTTCATAAGCCAGTCAGTTATCAACGGAATGGCTGTGCGCTGCCGTCAAGCTCCCGGAAAACAGAGGAGGATGTACCGGAAGTACTGCGGTTTACCTTCAAAATTAAAATAAAAAAAAAAACAATTTCACAGCAGATTTTTTTCTTTATCTTCAAGCAGTATTTATTTCTGATTTAACCTTTACAATGACTTTTGTGATTAAATAAAACAACTTTACTGCACCTATAGACCCTCTAATATGACTTCACTTAGATTACTTGAGGTTATGGTAATTTTTATTTCCAATTTAGTTTGTTTTTATTGATGTAGAGTGTAAATAAATAAATAATAATGACAGCTGCAGACAAAGAGAAAGACAATAACATGGACAGGTTATGGGACTAGTCAACAGGGACTCAGATCCTCTACTAAAGTGCAAGGGTCCTGCGCAGCGGTTCCTAGGTTTGCACTTTTCTGAACTTGGATGACTAATATTTTTCTGAGTTGGAGGCACTTCTCCATTGTGGGTTTTACTGCCCAGGGTGCTCTGATGACCACAGCCACTGCTGTTGCCTTCACTTTCCAAGCTTTCTCTACCTCTTCTTTGAGCCCTTGGTACTTTTCTCATGTTCTTTTTACCTGATGTTGTTGTTATTTGCGATGTCTACAATGTCTGGTTTGTTGGATTTTACCATTTTTCCTGTATCTAGCAGTCCCATCAAGTTAAGATCCCAGAAGATCTTATCTTGGTTGTTCGCCACAGCTTTGGAAGGTATTTCCTATTTTGACTTATAGGCCTCCAGTTTAATTCTGTACAGATATTCCTGTACACTGCACCAGCATGGCTATGGTTGTGCTGTCTTTTCATGCCAGTATCACACACCCTGCTATTAAGGGCTGGATTGTCTCAGTGACCTTTTTGCTCAGCTGTTAATTAAATAAGACACAGGATTACATAGGACTACAAAAAGATGCCAAAAAAGTTAAATAATCACAAAAATTATGCAAAAAAAGTCAAATAATATGGGAAATATTGTATATGTAACACAAGATTACCATGAAGAGACACATAACGGTTTCAAAGACATATAAAATGATCAAAATTAAAGAAAGATAACAATCTGATAAGAAGAAAACACACAATAAAATGAAACCTAAACATTATATCTCATACAAGCAAACATGAAATGACAAAAAAAAATCAAACGTTCATAAAATAATACAAGAATGAACAAAAAATCATATTAAAAATCTACCACGTGCAGAGCTGTAGGCAGAAAGCAGCCAATAGAGGACCAAAAGGGTTAAAGTGATTTAATTTCAGCTGCTTTCCTACTTAAAGCTTTGCGTAAAGAGCCTCGAGCTTGTGATTTGTAAACAAACAACGGAAGCCGTTTCTCACAGCAGCAGCTTGACTCAGGAGCGACCGCTACAGCTGTGCACGAGCCCAAGGTGATGTCGACATCCTCTGGCTGAGGGAGGGCAAAACTGGACAATGCGGTGCTGTTAGAGGAAGGAACAGCCTCGTTTCTCCTGTTCCGCCTCTTTTCTTCTGTGTAGGGAAACAGGCTGGGCATCGAGCCAGTTTGATTGTAATGTTTGTATGAGGAATGTTTGCAGAGCGACTTGCTTCAATTTGGATGAACCTCAAGTAGGACAGGGCTGAGGAGCGAGAGCTGCTGCTGCTTTATGACATTTTGAAATCCAAACATGAATTCAGCCGAGCAGACGGTAACGTGGCTTATTACGCTGGGGGTCTTGGAGTCTCCCAAGAAAAGCATCTCGGATCCAGAGGCTTTCCTCCAGGCGTCTCTGCGGGATGGAGCGGTGCTGTGCAAGCTGCTGGAGCGACTCAGACCCGGGACGGTGGACAAAGTGAGTGGATGGAGGGGTGGGACTATGGCAGAGAAAATAACATAATCATGGATTCAACATGTCCAATATATGGGCTAAATATAAAAAAAAGCACATAAAAACTACTTAATTTACAAAGGTCATTCCCCAAGTTGATTAAATTAGACAACACCGATGAGTTTAAGCTCCAAAAGAAGATTAAACGTTTATCAAATATGATAAAAAACTATTATAAAATTTAAAAGTAAAACACATGTGGTGCATTTGAGGAAATTTGATGTAACATTTGAATTTATGTGTATTTTTTTGTTCAATCAAGAGAGCAGAGTTGCTTGTAGATGTTGATATTGCTAAACTATTCTCATGGTAATGGATAGATGTTGAGGGACTTCAAGAGTCATGCTGTTATTTTGGCACTATAATTTCCAATACAGAAACAGAAAACAATCAAAAGAGACACGTTGAAAAGATGGAAAACAAATGACCACCCAACAATTAAAAGCCAACAAAGGAAAGCAAATTGCATAAATAAATGAAAAGTGGTTGCTAATTTGAAACAGAAATGTGCCCAAAATACCTAAAAATTTAAAGTTATTGCTTAAATTCAAGGCAAACGAAGACGCTGGGTGCACAAATGGGAATTCTGAATAGTAAACACTGAAAAATAGAGACAGAATAAGAACATGCATGCAACAGCTGAAAGTAGGGCACAATATAACTATAAAGAGTTGCAATATGAATGTAAAAAACAAGCTTTAATAGGTTTAAAATAATTAACAGTCTGTGCATTATTACATAACAAATCATGTTTCATCATGTCACCGCAGTGGAGAGACAATTAAAAATTTTACCTGCATGGTAACAATTAATTATTAGCCAGGGGCCCATTGTTTCACGAGACATCAGTGCTTCTCATTTGCTAAAACAGTGATGCTTCTGTTTATGTTTATTTCTTAGAGTAGACATCTGGAGTTGTTCAGTTATCTTCATTATGTGAAGTAAAAGCTCCCCAGTGCGTTATAGGTTATGTTTAACCTTTAATGTTGTCTAATAGAAAAAAATATGTGTATTTATTTTTATATCTGTCAGAGGAAGGATAAAAATAGAAAGATGCAACAAGTAATATGGAAATGTGACCTGTTTCCTGCCAAAAGCACATTACTCTAATAATCCCAGTGAAGTACTGCATTACAACTATTTAAAATACTGCAATGGCATATTCAGCTATGATAATACTTTGTTTTGGCCTATAGATAACCAGAGGGTGTCTGCACTGTGTTCCAAACTATTATGCATGTAGGATTTCAGTTTATTTGGGTTTTAGTTTTCCTGGAAATTTAGCTTGTGTTGTTTCTTCTGTTTGTTTAGATCACTGATAATAATTTCTGATGGGTTTAGTAATTAGTTTCCCCAGGTAAGCTTAATTTAAGGGAAACTGCTTAGGGAGGTTGTTCCACATTATTAAGGAAGTCACAGTTTCCATGCAGTATAGGGAAAAAGAAGAGTCATGTTTTGGGGAGTGAGAAGGAAGACCCCCTTTAGGGTGTCTGAGAGTGTTGAAATGACCTCTTTAAAATCTCTGCAGTTTCTAACTGACCATTTCCTGCCATGGTCTAAAAGGAAGAACCGTGCATTCTGCAATAAATTCAAGCGACAGTCAGTGAGATCCAGGCAGAAGCTATCCATGGACTTCCAAGTTCAATAGATGAGAGTTGTAATGATGATGTCAAAGAAGGGCTCCTATATTAACATGTTGATTTCAGTAAAATGATCTCCTATGTAAAGCAAACATTTTAGTGCATTTTCAGCTCTTTACAACCTATTAAATGTTTTGAAACCGTTATGGATAATATTTGTAACACTATATTTTGATTGATTGGCAAAAGTATGGCTGTTTTAGTAGTTCTGTTTAATAAAATCCAGATTATTATATATCTTAATATGTTTTTTAAAGATTACATACGCTGTAATTTGCATTTGATCTTTTTTGGGTTTATTTTAAAATCCTTTTATTTATTTTTAGGTCTTTAAATGACCTGCACATGCATGTTAATTTGGAAAACAGTGTGCTACTTTGCTGTTTTTTATGTGCTGATACTATAAGCTCCATGAGCTTTCAACATGAGTTAATTTGAATTTTTAAAAATTTAAATGTGATTGAACACCCTCCTCCAGCCACTGCCTTTATCTCCCTGCAGAACACCACGCGCACTGGATTATGTACCTGTCTACGTCACATCCGGCCCTCGGTTTATCCAGCTACTCAAGGACAGAAGACTCTTTTTAAACAAGATATGCTTTCAAGAATTATCTCGACAAATAAAAATACCATATATTGACACAATTATTTTCCACAATCCCTTGCGGCAGTTAAACGTCAAAAAAAGTTTTTTTTTTTTTAAACGAAAAATGTAATTCTAAGCACACGCGCGCTCAATTTTCGTTTTAGCTTGACAGTTGAAACCGGAAGTAGGAGTTATTAGCTTGCTTGATCCTAGAAAGTGGCAAGTAGCAGGATCGCCTGAGATAAGACTGTTTTCAAGCAGAATATTATTTCACTTCTACTTAAAGAGTCAGTTTATGCTTCAGACAAATAGTTGTAATTAAATTTGATTTTTTTTTTCATTGTAGTTTTTCCAGGAACCGAGGAGCGACCACGAGTGTCAGAGGAACATTACGGAGTTTATTAAAGGTTGTGGGGCTTTCGTTGTGGAGGTGAGTCGGTACATCATTAACGTATATCTAGTTGTGTATTTGAACAGTTGGGTAACTCGAAAACACATTGTCCATAGCGTCCATGAACACATGTATCGTCCAACCCTCCCATTAAAAAAACCTATATTTTCAACGGTTTACTAGTGACGTATTTAAGCTGTTGCGCTCCAGTTGGCAGCGCGAGACATCCACCTGCACTGTACTGAACTCGGTAGACGTGACACTGCGATTGTTTTATGATATTCATTCGTATTGAGGGAAACAAGATCAAACAAATATCCTTATATTTACTAATCGTGGTCCAGTTAATTCATTAAAAAAATTTTTGTTTAGCTAATCCTTTATAAACAATCCACCAGCACGTGCACAGTTTACCTCGATTTGATAAGGCGAACAAATGCTAGTGCGAATCACACAATACTAAAGAAACACAATTAGAGCTTTTCGGCTATATTTTTTATCTAATGACTTAAGTAATCATGTCAGGTGCTTTTGAATCTGATGCCAGGGAAAAAAAAAACAAAACAAAAAAAAAAAACAACAGGAAACTGAAAAAGATCATTTATATCCCTGTTAGCATCTCTATTCTTATAACAACAATAACTGTATGGGAAATTGCTGTAACCGAAAACAAAATATTGCCTTGAATTAGAAGACTTTTTTTTTTTTTTTTCACTATTTTAATTTCATAATGCACCCAATGTTTTCAGTGAGGATCAGGTCCTCACTGTGGGCAGGCTTTTACAGCTCTTGGACTCTTTCAGCGGGGATTTAGGCTGTTGTGATATGTGCAGTATGTTGTTTATCTTCATTTGTTGAAATAACACAATACTAGGCTTAGAGCATATGTTGCTTCAAATGTTATAGTGTTAAGCATTTATGGTGCCTTAACACATGTGCACATAGCAGCCCCAAACCATCACAGATGCTGACTTTTACATAATGTTCTAGTAATTGGCCCATTTGCCCCGCTTCTCCCTTTTTTTTTTTAAAGAAGCGCTAGAGAACGTGTCCTTGATTTCTGTAAAAGGAATTAATATAATAATGATATATGGGGCTACATTGATGTGGTGGTTAACTGGTTTGAACCTCGGCTGGGGGAGGTTCAAACAGTGACCTTTCTGTGTGGAGTTTGCATGTTCTCACTGTGTATGTGTGGGTTCTTTCTGGGTACTCTGGCTTCCTCCCATCGTTCAAAGACATGCATGTTAGGGCAGTCTAAATTTTCCTTGAGAGTAAGTGTGAAGGGTGTACCCTGCCTCTCGCCTGTTAATTGCTGGGATAGGCTCCAGCTCCCCCATGACCCTCTGTGGACTAAATGAATGAATTATTATTATTATTATTTTGTCAGATCACACTACATTTTTTCTGTCTTAACTGAGCTTGTGCATAGAGAAGATCATAATAATAATAATTATTCATTTTATTTCACATTGCCTTTCAAGACCCCAAGGACACTTTACAACATTAAAGTAATAACATTAAAAATAAGGCATAAGATGGCAGCATTTTCAGATCTTGCAGAGTTTAAACCTGCATTTCTGGATACAGTTATTTCTTTTACACAGTTGTAGGTGACCTAACTGCCGTGCCGCCTAGGAGTCTCAAAATCATGGCTATTCAGTATAGGTTTTTAGTCTTGTCCCTGCATGTACATAGATGATTCTTTTTGTACCTTTTTTGTCTTATTTTTCAGCATTATAGAACTTTTTTGGTCTATTTTTTAAATGTTACAGAACATTGTTTCACATTTTTGATTTCAAACTTTGATATTGTGCTTATGTTGTCATTTACAGTTTAATGTAGGGTTTAAATTAAATACATTTTTAATTTAATCTACTTTATTACATAGCATCACTGCGTCTGTGCAATATATTTGGCTTCATCTCAATTCCTGTATGAGGTTATGGTAAAAGAAATGTGCTGGTAACACATTTGAAATAGGCCATAGAGAGTTTATTTCTGTCTTGCTGTTCCCAAATGGTGTATTTGAGTTTACTGGGTAGCATTGCTGTCTTGCTGACTATGGTTCATTCGTAGTTATGGAAACAGGAGGCAGAGATTCGCATGGATACAATATTTGACTTGGCACCAGTACTAAATTTGTGGAACTGATGAACAATTAATTAAGACTTGTTTTTTGTTGACAATTAACGCAGCCCAGAGAATTCTTGGACAGTCTGGGTTGTGTGAGTCTGTCATTAATGCAGCAATTGTCTAAAGAATCCTTTCACTAAAGGTGCATGTGGTGTGTTATAGGTTCAAGAGGTCTGTTGTGTTTTAGGTTGTTCTTTTAAAGATTCTGTATTACTATCAGTTCAGAAGCATATCTGTGCATGTGTCTGTGTTTGTATTTAAGTGGGTCATGCCAGGTTGTGACCTGGCGCACAGTGAGGGAGAACAGAGATCTAGTGAATAATGTAGAAAATGACTCTGCTCATCAACACACAGTATTGATCTTTGCATGGAAAAAGCCATAGATTTATAATGGAAAAGAGTACATTATGCAACACCAGAGTCCTTGTGAGAGACATATAACAAGGTATTTGCTCAGGACTTGGAAAGGAATTGAGACATGAAGGATGGGCTTTTAAAAAAATCTTGCATCCCAAAGGAGCAACGGAGAACATAAAAAGATGAAATGAGGAGGAGGAGGGAAGTGGGCTGATGTAATGCAGTCTGCCAGGCAGCCAGTGGATTTTCCAATCAGGTTGATTAGAGGCACGTCAGCCATGTCGCTTGAAGCCAAGGTCTCTGTTACCAACAGTCTGTAGTAATTCTCCCAGACAGTCATCGGACAGGCAGAGGACAAGCCAGACTGAGTGTCCAACAGAGGAGGATTATAGTGGGGACGAAAAATGGCAGCATGAGTGGAGCATGAATAACGAGCTGCACAATCAGTCCGTTAACATTTACAACCACACAACTGGCTTCTGCTATTAACTGAAGTTAGTTGGGGTGATATTGATTTTGTGCATTTAGAGTTCCCTCCCTGTAACATTTAATCAGACGCACCCTATAATCCAGTAAGTAGTTTGACCAATCAGATGCATTTATTTTGAGCGTGCTTTATTTACTAATTACCTTTCACAGCTGCAGGCGTGACTGTTTCAACACGGGCATGTTTAAAGTGAACATAATTACTTTTAATATTTGGTCAGACAGTTTCTGTTAGGTTGCATGCTGAGTTTTTTTTTTTTTTTTATCAGATTCTATAAAAAAAAAGAACAGATTTTCATTCATTTTGATTTAATTAAATTCTCATTAAAACAGCTCCTTTTGCTTAACGTATTGTAAACAGGATTTGTATTTTTTCGTCTTTCTTTGTTGGAAAGGAATGAGACTGTTTCTCTTGGCTGCTGACATTCTTTATGTAGTTCATCGTGTCAGATTTCAGTATTGATTGAGTTTATTCATATATATTACCGGAAGTTGCAGCATATGCCTAAAATGTTTGCGGATGCTGATTCAACACTTGTGAGGGAGGGAAGAGGAAGTTGCACATTGTATCCTGGGTTATTGTCAGCTGGAGAGTTGAAACTATATATGAACTGTTGGCTTTATACAGCAGTGCTCTGATCACCAATTAACCTGTGAGTTTAGATCAACCTAAGTGCAATCTTCAGAGTTAGACTACACTGCAGAAAAATGTAGTTTTAACAAGTGTGTGCAGAAACTGAGAACTTGGGCTGTAAATAATAATTTTGAAATCTTAGTTCATTTTTGATAAAGTAAAAGTGACATTCATACCTCAAACAGTTCCATCTTCATGTCTATGGGATTTAAAGGTCAGTGTGTTTGTGTGTGGTGTACACAAGATTTGGAGCTTTTGACTCTGGACATATGTGATTGGGAGATTACAGGGGTCAGCTCAGACTTTTCGTAATCCTGCTCCAGACTGCAAGGATGGAAAACCCCTTTACAATCTGTGTTTCTTCTTTTATAGGCTAATGTACTGCAGTTCTTCAAATTGTGAATGTGATAAGTGATTCAAGCTTTTAACAAGTAAAATAAGTTGAAAGAGATCTTAAAACCAGACAATTACTTTCTTAAACATGTATTACCACTGTTATTGTTGCAGTGCACTTTAAGGTAACTGCTTCTACATTATTATTTGTTAACACATAATTGTGGTATCTTTAATCTAATGTCCACAAGTCTGTGGGATAATTTGTGCAAACATTTGATTTGGATTATAAAAGCAGAGCCATTTTAGAAAAGACAGCTGTGTGTTCTTGATGTGATGTTATAAAAAATGATAAATGTGAATATTTCTATTTCTATGCTTTGCCTCAAAGTCCTTTATGACATATATTATTGTTGTTCACTAAAAGATCTTTCATCTCTCTGTGGTATACTTTCCTTTAAGCCTTTCGAGGTCAATGACTTGCTGCAGGGACTGAACTTCTCCAAAGTACTGAACTCCTTGGTTGCTCTTAACAAAGCTACAGAAGGTAAGAGTCTTGTGTTTAAGGCTGAAATCCAGTTATTTTGTTGGATTTGTGTCTGTTTTGTCTTCTTCTTTTGTGTTCATTATCAATAATAATCAAGAATTCAAATAATTTTATTAAAAGTTGTGTAGTTCTGTTTGTAAATTTTTAATATTACATTATCATTAGATGACATAAATTACTGTATAATTATTTAATTGAAGCATTATGTATCTACAGATTTAGGGGTTTCTGGAGACACAGTGTGTGTGCCGCACTCCTCAACTCTGAGGATCAAGTCATTCGACTCTCTGAACACTCAGAGTCGCTCCTCAAAACTGCTGCAGCCTCAGTACCGCAGCCTGGTGAGTCACCATGACGATGACACAACCACACAACTTAAGGGTTCACAGCAGCTAAGTTTAACATGCAACCGTTTTTAAGTTTCCACCTCTTACTCTTCTCTTTCTCAGGATATGTCGGAGGGCAGTGGGTGTGGCCAGCTGCTGGTCAAAGCGCGCTTTCCCTTCCAGCAGACCAATGAGGATGAGCTCTCCTTTTTTAAGGGTGACATCATCAGCGTTAGCAGGCAGGAGGAGGGGGGCTGGTGGGAAGGCTCGCTGAACGGCAAGACTGGATGGTTCCCCAGTAACTATGTACGGGAGCTTAAAGGAAGCGGTAGGCGCTGCTTCTCACTGCTGCAGAAGTAGTGCATCCTTAATGTTACTGTTATTTTTCAGCATAGTATCTAGAGAAGAGAATTAGCTCCTTTTTTAGTATGTGTAACTTGCTATTTTGTTTTGTTTACCACCTTCAGGTAAGCCAGGCCCATTCACTTATAAAAACATGCTGTTCCATCTGATCCGAACTACAAGACAGAAGCTCTCTCTATGCTTGCTTTGTGTTAAAATACAGTAAAATAAACAATGAAGAGAAAAATAGCTTTATAGCAAACATAACAGAGAGAGATTGTTTTCTAAAGGAGTTAGAAAAGCCAATTACACAGACAGATAAACTCTACCAACGGATTTCCTGCAAGTCTGTTTTGACTGACGATAACATCTTGACCTCTTTTAGCTGCAGTATGATTTCCTAAAGACTGTGCAGATTTAATTTGATTTGTCGTCATGGATCGGAAAATTCCCCTCATTTGTCATCTTGTTTTGATTTAGTTGGCTTGACTTTTTCAAATAAAGAGGAAAGGCAGGATTTAATTCAAGGGCTTAATCCCCTAAAGCTATGGATACAATGCATTGGTTTTATATAAGTTTGGTTGTATAACCCTCTAAATCAGCAATAATTCCAACATATCTGAATTTACAAAAGTTAATTCATTTTAATGTCATGAAATGCAGTTCATGTTTTTTTCCAGAAGAAATATGAGATGTATGGCTCTGCAGCTACTGCTGTTATTCACCGTAAGAGTTGTCTGTTTGTGGCTCATATGATTGGCTTG
Organism: Melanotaenia boesemani; assembly: GCF_017639745.1. Taxonomy (NCBI): domain Eukaryota; kingdom Metazoa; phylum Chordata; class Actinopteri; order Atheriniformes; family Melanotaeniidae; genus Melanotaenia; species Melanotaenia boesemani. The sequence continues at coordinate 15,679,648 of NC_055705.1, forward strand.
GTGAGTTGTGTTACTTTTGGAGTAGAGAAGTCAGGAAGCTTCACAGGGACACAAAGACAGGAAGTTCCAAAGCTGCTGCATGAAAAGGAACTTCCTGACTTAAAGCTCACAGCAGAAAACGACGACGATGAGATGGTGAACTTACATGGAGTTGGAGTTGTTTGATGTGTCAGGCAGCAGGTTCACATAGGAGATAACAAGGCTATGAGAGCTGTGTTTTTTTATGAAATAAACAGCAGTGACTTTGTCTGTTATCTGGGTTTTCTCATGAAAATACTCCTGAAACGGATCCTTATCTGTGTTTGGATAAAGAGCTATAGGAGAATTGTTTTTCCTATGGTTTGCTTAAAAGAAATAAAAAGGGACAGTTTGGAAAGAATATTAATATGGGTAATTTAACTTTTGAGTAGTAGGTTTTTTTCTCTCCAGTCATCAAATAATTTAAAAAAGTACATTAAGGTAGTCATTATAGCATGTTGTTATAGCTTTACAGTATAAAGTCTACAAAGTCCAAGTTTTAACTGACATGTATGACTTCTATAATGGCAAACCCACTACAGGCCATACAGTGCTGTAATAACAATAGCTAAACAGTAAAAGGACAGGACATTCTGGAGTCAGTGCTTTCTAACTTTTAATCAGTGGATGTCCTACATACTGTAAAGACCACAACACTGCCCTGCAGCTGGGAAATGTTCATGCAGATAAAGACATTTTTGTGTTCTTTTGATTATTGGATGCAGCTTGATAGGAGTTGGTATCTTTCTTCAAAGACGAGACAGAGAATACAAAGCAGTGCGCTATTGATTATTTTTGTGTGGTCAGAACTGTAATTTTCTTTTATAAAGCTAGTAATCCTACTTGCTTTTTTTCTGTGCTTTTATTTAAAAACATGTAGACGTTTCATTTAGAGAAGAAAACTGTAAAGCCATGATTTAAAACTTTCTGCCTTTATATTGTTTGTTGGTGAGAATTTTGACTCTACTTCTTGACCATTAATTCTCAGATTTCTCTGTTTATAGACAAAACAGGGGACAAGCCAAAGTCTGGGACATTGAAAAGTCCACCAAAAGGCTTTGACACTACCATCATCAGTAAGACGTACTACAATGTGGTGAGCATCCTGATCTTATTAAAGTTGTGTTTGAAGAAGTGCTTTCACACATTAAATTGGGTTTTAACTTTGTCAAGATAAGAGAAATATATCTACAGGTTCTCGCTTCCACCTTTCCTATCAGTTTAGGGTTGATATTAAGTTTGTTAGAATTAAATATAGCTTAGACTTTTAATAAATGGTTTTCATAAAGATCAACTCTCCTCTGCTACAGCTATTAAATCAGACTGGTGGAGTGACCTGATATAATGGATGATTGTCACATGTGTGCCTGCTTTTGTGGACCTTCACAATCAATCATTTTTCATGCACACATTTAATTAATGATCCTGTGGCTGTGTATGTGTGTGTTTAGGCATGCAGTCATTTGTGGATTCTGCATGGCACCCCTACATGTGTCATGTGTGTGTGCCAGAGTGCGGCAAATTTAATGTAGGTTATTTATTCCATCCCAGTGGTTTCTGGGGCAGCCTTGCTCCAGGGTTGTCTCCTTCTGGTGTGAGTGTTTGTGAGGGTTTTAATAATGCAGCAAGATGTCACCATCTCTCTAGACAGTCCATCTTCGGCTGGGGCATCTGAGTTTCTCATGTACGCAGACAGATGCACATGCACACACTCAGGTAGTGCCTGAAGTCAAAGATGTTCCCAGACACAAATGCACTTATCTTCGAGACGAGTGTTTTTCCCCTTAAAAGGACATAACCCTCACAGTGTTTTGATAGAAGCCTGTGTAATTAGAAGATTCAGGCTTTGGGAGTTTTTATCTGTTTGTGAATGTTCTTAACGGCGCTGGCCTCATCTCGGTCCTCTTAGAAAGATTTTAAATTAAAGAAATGCATACTTACTGTATGATTGTAACTACTGTCAAGCACAACTTCCACCAGACCCGAGAGGAGACACGATTACTTGTCTAACATTGCACAATTCTTTATTAGAAACCTCATTCATTTGAGCTTTCTAATCTCACAGGAAGATCAGCCAATTAGCTTGTGCTGTCTTAGCTGCTCAGTCCAATATTACAGGTATCGAAGGGTCCAATAAATCTCGTCATTAGCGTCATTTAAAAATTACATTTCCAATGAGAGCTTAGTCTTTATAGACTCGTTTTAACCTGCTAGTAATCTGTTTCTTCTCATTAAAACTCTGGACTGAATTCTTGTATTAGAAAATTTTCTCCTGTGGATCCTTTTTTTAAATGAATTTTCTTGAGATTTTTTTTTTTGTATGGTAAATAATACATTACTCATATCTTTTTACAGTTTCTACATTGCTACCCCTCACTGGCAGCAGGCACTATAAATGTCTAAGTATGATGTCTCTTGTCAGGTCCTGCAGAACATCCTGGAAGCAGAGAGCGAATATTCGAGGGAGCTTCAGAGTCTATTGGGTTCATACCTTCGTTCACTTCACCCCACAGACAGGTGAATTATTTTTACACTTTTCTTTCTATTCTGCAGGGTTTAATTTAAAGACAGTGCAGCACACACACAAGCAGATCTCTTAGAGTAGCATCTTGCATATAACTCTTGTCAGAATTGCAGTTTATTAATATAGACTATACTATATTTCACATATACTAAATATATTTCATTAATCATCACATTCTTATTGAAATAATAAGGCAGTATTTTTTATTATACAGTGGTACATGTACTGAATACCACTGCAGAATGTCTGAATAGAAGTTAAATGTTATTTTAACTACAGAGTTAATCAACAAATGTAAGTTCCATCCATCCATCCATCCATTTCTTACTGCTTATTGCAGTTCAGGGTCATGGGAAAGTTGGAACTTATCCCAGCAATTAGAGGGGAAAGGCAGGATACAGCCTGGATAGGTCTCCAATCTATCGCAGGGCCAAATGGAAGTCAGCGAATGATGAACTTAACATTCCTGCTTACTTATTTTTTTCTGTTTTACAGACTCAACAGCATTGATATCAGCCATATTCAGGGAAATCTGGAGGAGATCTCAATCTTTCAACAGATGTTGGTTCAGTCTTTGGATGACCAGACCAAGTCAGTATACATTCTGTTTTTAATTGTAGCACATATGTTGGAATGCAGCGTTTAGAGACAGTCATTTTTTGTCATCACTACTTGGCTAAACATTGATTTTTTTCCTTTTTAGCAATTCAGTGTATGAGAAAATTAATGTTATAAATGAGTAAGTATAGTAAAGTAAATGGATGAGCTGATACAACCAACAAAACTTGAAGTTATCTTGGCCATTTCCTTCTTTATTTTATTTGTCTTTATATTTATTTCAGTATGTTAGTTTTGGACTGGTTTTCACATATACATACTGTACACATTTATCAAAACTTTAAATTTGGTTTCAACCTAACTTCCCATCGATAATAGAACCTGAACTATACATGCTAGCATCCTCTTTAACTAAAATGATATCCTCCCACTTCACTTAAAAACAGAGAAGTTCAAGGTGTTGTACACCTCATGGGCACATATAGCAACAGAGACATCTAGTGGTCAAGTAAAGTCTTGCAGCCAGTGTTTAGTGCAGCACAGGGCAGCAAGGGATTGAAAATTATTGTAAAAATAGCTTTGATAATTACTGCCCATGTTTAATGTAATATTTTGATTGTCATTTATGTAGACTCCCTGAGAACCAGCAGAGGATTGGAGGTTTTTTTTTAAACTTGATGCCCCAGATGAAGATCATCTATGTGGCGTACTGCTCCAATCATCCATCTGCTGTTAATGTACTCACACAACACAGGTATAGCCTGAAAAATACAGTGTGCATGAAACAAACTCACAAAGCAAAAGCATGCTTATTTGGTGTGTATTGTGATGTGTATGGTAGTGAGGAGTTGGGGGAGTACATGGCGTCAAAAGGGGCATCGAGTCCAGGGATCTTGGCACTGACCACTAGTTTGAGTAAACCCTTCACCAGACTGGAGAGATACCCTGCACTGCTGAAAGAACTGGACAGACATATGGAAGTGAGCATGAATCTGTTTAGATCATTCTTTAGTACTTAAGTTATTACGACTTATAATAACTTCAGTACTTTTTTTATTTCTTTTGAACAAGTATAATGATAGAAGACAAATATATTTTTTTCCTTGTGTTGTAATGTTTACTATATTCATGTTTTATAGGAGCAACACCCTGACAGAGCTGACCTCCATGCTGTAATGGCAGCCTTTAAAGACCTTGCAGTAAGTTACACATTCATCTATAAGATTAATCTAATGTGCGTAATATACAGTCAGCTAATATTTTTATTTTATTACTTAAGCTCATATACCTTCATTAATTCTGTGTTTTTCTATTGCTGCTTTCAGTAATATCAGTCATAGCACTTTTCGTCAGTACATCTATGCCCTTGTGTTGCTTTTATTTGTTCTTTAGGCTCAGTGTCAGGAGGTGAGGAAGAAGAAAGACCTGGAGCTGCAGATTTTAACAGAACCAATCAGAAACTGGGAGGGAGATGACATCAAAACTCTTGGCCCAGTTCTCCACATGTCCCAGGTCACAGTTCACACACAGAATTGCCAGGTACTTATCACAAAGTACACTCTGACTTTGAATACTTTCTTCATCATAAATGAGTCTAAATTAAGTTTCTAATAACTTGATTTATGTTTGTTTGCGTTGTTTTGATCTGAGCTAGTGACTAAACCACATGAACAACATTTTTTTTAGTTTAGTATAAAAGCTTTTTTTTTCAAATTATTTTAATTTCAGGAGTCAAATGAACGCCACCTAGTCCTCTTCCCTCACACTCTGCTCCTGCTGTCTGCCAGTCTGAGAATGAGTGGATTCATCTACCAGGTATATCTGCAATACACAGCCTTTTACCTTACTAACAACACTTGTACTATTATTATAAATAACATTCTTAAGCAGATATTCTTAAGTTGTTTAAGCTTTTGAACAGCACAGCACATACTTGTGAGCAGTCAGAACCAACACTGTGCTTCTGCGTATCTGTAGGGGAGGATGCCATTAACAGGAATGCTCATCTCTAGAATTGAAGATGGAGAAAACTTGCGGAACGCTTTTGAGATATCTGGTGAGCCATCACTGACTTTTTTTTCCCCACCTGTACTCATTTATATAACCTCTCATTATGTTAACTACTCTACACCAATTACCTGATGGTGCAATCATGATCAATTTACTGTCGAGCACACTTCTGTTTACTTTGTGGTTTCTTCCCTAAATTTCTGATACTGTAATAGCTGGCATGTATGTGGTCAGTTAAAACAATAGAAAAGAAGCTGAAAAAACTTTGTATTTGTGAATAATTTTAATGATGTTTTCTGCAGGAAGCCATTGTGAACGGATACAGGTAGCTTGTAACACTCAGCGCGATCTACAAGACTGGCTAGACCTTCTCACCAAACACACACACACCACACCGCTTGCTCACACACACTTGCACAAGCCTCAGTCCGTCTGCCACACAGTAAGCCTCCATCTGTTGTAAGAGAATATTTCTATTAACCTGTTGGTTGACTTTCATCAGTCTCACTTCTCTTTTGTTCTACCTTCTTTGCCCTTTACTTCTCAGCTGCCCTCCCACCCCATCACTCCATCCAGACACTCAGAATCTCGTGGGGGGAGCAGTGGAAACACTTACCACACCCTGCCTCATGCCTCTTCTTATGGGATTGGCCACAGTAGCAGTCCTATGTGGGGGCCCCTGGAGCCACCAAGCACCCCCAAACCCTGGAGCCAGAGCTGCCTTCGCCCTGCTCCTCCTCTCCGACCCGCTGCTGCTCTCTGCTTCAAAGAGGTGCTGAACACTGACCTCTTAAAATGATTAATACTTGAAATACCTTCACTTATACAAATTATTTTGTCAGAGAATGTGAGCAAATATCTGTGTTCATATATTTATGCTGAAAGTAATTTTTATTCCTCTGTATTTCATCTTTTAAAGGACATGAATAAAAGTCCTAAGAACATGAAGAAGCTGCTCCCGAAGAGGAAGCCTGAGAGGAAGCCTTCAGAGGAAGACTTCACTGTCAGAAAGAGTAAGTACAACACAGTTCAAAGAGAAAGAAAAACATTATTGTAAAAAGAAGAAAAAAGCTATCCTTGATAAACTTTATAGTATCATTGTGTAACATTTTCTAACATGTAGTGGTTAAGTTAAAGGAAGCAATCATCTCAACTGCCATCTACCCATCGTGGTGTAAGAAATTAGAAAGAAGATACCAGATCTGTGAAAAAACGTCCAAAACAAGTGACAGTATTAGTTAAAAAAGCCCAAAACAATCTGACCTTACTGACCACCTGGTCAACAACGAGAAATATATTATCGAATTAAATAAAACTCCCCCCTCCGTTGTATCAGAGTAGTCAGTGGAGAAAGAAGCTTTTAGGTCCTTGAACGCAGCAAATCCACAGTGAAAAACACTGTGACACCCCAGCAAATATACATGATGTCCTGTGTTGTTACATTGGGCGTCTTGGCATGCAACCTGCAGCATGCAGGATCTGAAATGTCTTTGTGGTCGAATCTAGTCTTTCAAAATATTTTGTTTGCACTTTACCCACTGAGTTCTCAACATTGTCATCTGTGTGAATTGAGAGAAGATGGAGGGGGTATGGGATTGTGACAAGGAAGACAAACTCAGCAATTTATGCTTGTTTAGTCAAAATACTTCTTTTGATCAATTGTAAATAAGCAAAGGGCCCAAAAATCCTGCAACCCTGTGACTTTGAGCATTTGGAACTGACTCAAACACTTTAAAAAGAAGCAGTAATGTGCAAACCTACCAATTTTCCTTGTCTTCTCAACAATACTCTTTGTCCTTGCCTTTTATGGCAGTAGTATGGCTATTCTCATGTGTACAAGGACAACAACTCAAAGTAGTTAGATGCTGATAAAAACATAATTTTAATAAAATAATCATGTAACTTTAAAATTCTTTTGTCAGGTTTTTACAAAACTGTACAAAGATTTTGCATAATGATCCATAAATTACAACTGCTTGTGTAATCTTTACCATAGGTGTTGAGAAATATACTCTTTAAACTATTTCCTGCTTGGTTATATCAAAAAGGATGAGGTGTAATGTCATAAATATGAACGTTAGAATAAAGTATTAACAAATTAAAAGGAAAAAAATGTCATGAATTGAGTTTGTGTTACAGAACATTAAAGACGGTGAGCAGCAAACAGCCCATAGAAGCATCATCAAAACTAGTTTAAGCTAATGAAAAATAATCAACTGATTATTCTTAGACAAACACGGTTAAACAGTGGTATCACATTTTGTTTTACTTGTTGTAGAAACCTTGTGAAATTACCCATGCATCTTTGTTCTTTCTTAAAACGAATCTGTTATAGTTACGTTCTTTATTCAGTCTTGTAGACAACCGTAGATTTTATTTACTAGTGGGTGGCTGCAAGTCTCCAATATTTGGGTGAGAATTTTACTTCCCTTTATCCGTTCATACCCATGTCTTCTCCTCGTGTCAGGTACAGCAGCTTTGGAGGAGGACGCTCAGATACTGAAAGTGATTGAGGCATATTGTACCAGTGCCAAGACACGACAGACTCTCAACTCAAGTGAGTTTGAACACAATAAGCCCCCAAGCTCTTCTGTCACATATGCTTCAACTCACAGCTACTGTTTGTCTTATTGCAAATCACTGTTTCTTCTGCTTTCTTCACTAACAGTGTTTTTCTCTCTTCTCTCTTTTTATGTCTTACTACCATTTATCTGCTTTCCTCAACCTCAAATTATTGTCTTATTTCTAAACCGTATTGATTTTATCATCATCATCCCTTCTATTTGTGTCTTCCTTTTATTATCCTCTATTTCCAATGATTTATCCTACACAAACCTTTTTTTTTATTATTTATTTATCCTTGCATTGTCATTATTGTCATATTTTGTGTGTGATCTATACTACCCCAACACCTGTACACCTGTACCTTACAACACTGTAAAGCCTGGCAAGGAACTGACCTCATGCACAACCACGTGCTGGCTGACACCGGGCTTACTGTGGCAGGTATCCCTGGCAACCTGCCATGTTCTGACCAGTCAGAAGACTCGGATTATGACAGTATCTGGAGTTCCCATAGTCACAGAACTGCCTCGTTTTCTCGTAAGATATTGGTGTTGCAACCCAATAATATGTAGGCAACCAATTAGTTTACTCTTAGTGACAGATGTGTGTGTATGTAAATTGGTATGTCACTTCAACCCTTTCATTTGTTGTTGTATGTCTGTCTGCTTTTGAGTGCTTTGTTGTTAATCTTTTGTGCCAGGCATGATCGTATTCAGTAAGCTTCAGTAAGCACATGTCTCTGTGTTTTAATGGCTAAGTGGGTGTTTGACTGCATGCAAACAAAGCAAGCTGACTGTGGTTGGTGAACACATTAGCCAGTTAAGTGTACAGCTGTACCACCAAAAGTGTACAAAGACATCTAATTTAATGCCAGGTTTTTACACTAAGCTTTCTTCTGATATTTTCATGATTTATTTATAGTTTGGTTTAGAATTAGAAACTTTCCAATTTGATATTACATAAGAGGAACAATAGCACAAACACTTCTCAATTTAGAGAAGTATTTTTTTTCTTAGTGAAAATGACTTAATTAAATATTACATGATGCATACATAGTGTCTTTTGCGTACTGTTTTCCTCATTGAAATAGATGTGCTTACTGCCATTTCCAGGACTTTATATTGGTTTTTAATTTGATGCTTTGTGGAAAAATAAGAAAATAAGACACTGCAATACATGGGGGACAGAAGACACACCTGATTTATGGCTAAAGAATGTTGTCAGCCTTTTCTAGCCATGTAACTCTGACAAATGTATTTAGACTCCTCTGAGAGCATAAAGGTGTTTGCTTACTTTTAGTTTGCAAGTTTTCTCTTTTCATTTATGTTTCCCAAATGAAATGGAATTTTTTTTTTTGGGAAACAACTATTAACGTTGCAATCGTTTTTTCAGGCTCCAGCAGGAAGGATGTTCAAATGTTGTTCCCAGAAGAGGAAAAGATTATTGTTGAGGAAACTCGGAGCAATGGGCAGACTGTAGTGGAGGAACGGTGAGAATTTTTTTTTTTGTGAAAGCATAACTTATCTTCATTGCATACAAATTATGTTTTGCTAAAACAGAGGATGTAGAAAATTTTAAGTCTTCTGCAGCCTATAAAGAATGCACATGTGGTGACACAGCAGCTTTCTCTGCCATTTTGGGGGCACCTGGCTACTTTTCATGCTTAAACTTTCAGGTTTCTCACAAGTAAACTGTTAAAAACGTGTCTAAAACACGCTGGAAAGAAGCATCCTTACCATGATAAGTTTGCAAGAGCTGTGAAGAGTCGTTACGATGCATACTCATCAAGCTGAAAATATGTTTATATGTTAATTATTTTTCTGACATTTTGATTTCAAAATCAAATATATTATCTGTTCATTTTTGATAACTTATGTCGTAAAAGGAAAAGACATATGTAGAAATATACAGGATTAATTCATTATGAACATCTTGTTTAAGCAAAAAAAAAAAAAAAGTAAAAATATGAAACCAGTCAAAAATGTCAATCAAAAGGATATTAATTTATTACAAGAACAATAAAATATACAAAGAATTTTACTGGATCTGATGGCAGATCTACTCTGAAACTGAAAAGATGAGCAGTTCTGAATGTTGTGAGTGATTGTGTGACGGAACAACACTGGCGGAGGAAAGTGATGTTCTCATCTGCACATGAGTGTAAGCAGATCGGTACCGCTGCATTTAAAATCACGTACTTATTGCATCTGTAGCCTGTAACCCTTTCTACATGATTTCACAGGTGTTTCACCTCATCTGCTCTCTCATTATCCTGATCATCCAGCAGACACTTTGTAAATGCAGCCACCGTTACTCCTCCTCACATAAAGCCCAAACTGTCCTTATATCCAAACCACAAGTAAAAATGTACTGTGCATATAAGATGCTCATCAGAAATCTTGAATAAGATGGAGATTAAAAAGACTAGAGCTGAACCAATGCAGAAAACACTGCAGGTAGATCCAAAACGGCAAATACTTCCACAATACTGTTCATTGATGACGTCTGTTCTCTATATGCAGAGGTGGATTTATTAAGTTAATCCTGCTTTTTGGTTTAGTGTGAGTGAAGCAAAATACAAACACATGTTTTAATAAAGCCAAGGTGATGATGAATATGCAAGTTGATGACAGTAAAATATAGATTAACAGTTTAAAATGACTTGTTAAAGTAACGATGAGTTGTTTTGTTCGTGCAGAAGTCTGGTGGACACTGTATACAGTCTCAAAGATGAAGTCCAGGAGCTCAAACAGGCAAGTTTACTTCTTTTTTTTTTTTTTTTTACAAAAAAAATGTTCTTGCTGTCATCAGTTTTCTGCTAAATATCTTTTTAAAGGTTTGAAATTAGGTTAAAAAACCCACACACTCATTATTTTTAAGGGTATTTAGACATTCTACAGGAAGGAGGCTGATGTTTTATATAATTTAGAAAAGAAAGTCATTCGTAAGACAATGTCTGCTAATAATAACATGTTTTTACAGTAGCTGCAGATTGGAGATGATGGTTAAACCTCAGTCTTAAGTAGGAAAGATATTTTGAGGTGTGAAGAACTCTTGAAAGTGATGAGCTACAGACATGGAGTCATGATTCTTGAGGGCCGTTGTCCAGGAGGTTTTAGAAGTTTCCCTGCTCCAACACACCTGACTCAAATAAATGGGTAATTAGCAGTCTCATGCAGAACTTGACATCAAGCTCTGCATAAGCCTGAATCATGTGCGTTGCAGCAGGGAAACTTGTAAAACCTCCAGGACAACAGGCCTTGAGGACCAGGATGCACTGAAATGTCATTGAGTTGGTGCCTGTATCATTTTCCCAGTTCTGTGAAGACAATTACAACATCACCTGACTTCAAAAGTGTCCATGAAAAACATACTTGTAACCAAGGAAACGCAATGTGGGAATTTGCAAACTGATGAAAGTTTAACACATATGAAGATGTCAAAATATGGTGACAACACATTGAGTTTATTATAATAGCAAGTACAGCACTTCTTCGATATTGTCACTTCTGCTTTCTTTGACTTAAATTCTTCTCTGGTCCTTCCACTCTTTTATTCAGGACAACAAGAGGATAAAGAGGACCCTGGAGGAAGAACAGCGAGCGAGAAAAGAGCTGGAGAGGATCGTCAGGAGAGTTCTGAAGAACATGAACGACCCAACCTGGGATGAGACTAACCTCTGAAATCAAGATATATCCAAACCAGGGACCAGTTCGGACTTTTAAATGACCAAAAACATTCAAGCCACGTGGACGGACGATGCAAGTAGTTCATGCTGCTTTTCGACATCCATCCATTTATTTTAGTTTAACTCTGACCGTGACCCATGTGCCAAACTGTGGACCAAGAGGTAATGCCTGCCAGCCATCGGTGAATCCATCCCAATAGACAAAAACGCTGTGAAGCCATGAAGCTGGTAAGCATGAAGACATCATTATCTGCCATAGCGTTTTCTTTTCTCTCCAAATTAGCTACATTTAGAACAATCACTACTTCCTTGTTTAATAATGCTTTTGTTACTTATTCCACTTTTTGTATGAAATCAGCTATTGTAAGGACAGTGTTTTCTTTACTGTTCTGGTGCATGAATACATGACTTATACATTTTCCAGGAAACACTCGAGCAGTATATAATTTAAATATCATTTAAATAGAAAAATGCAGATGCTTTATTTCATTAAAAACTATTTTAATGCAGTTTCAAATAGTAAATCATAGCGGCCCCACCTAAAATAAGTCACAAGCTAATTATAAAGTTGGTTGTACTGCTTCTTTAAATGAAACCTAAATTAACAGCACTTATATTCAGCCTCGTGAGATTCAGTCTAATGAAAAATTAATAAAATCTTATTATTATCTTTTGAAAACTAATGCAGCTGTGATGGAAATTTGCTCAGGATTTACTAAAGAATCAAAACAGTGAATAGACGTTTTGGAAGTTGCACTCTATTACACTAAATTAATGTTTGGAGGATTAAACCAAAACTTTTACATACTGATCTGATTCAATTAACTGAAAGGTTAGATAATATTATCCAGTTTCTCAAATCAACCCCACCCTGAAAGTGTTTCCACCAGTAACTACTTTTTCTGTCAGACGCTCTCAGGACTTAAATGATATAAGTTTCTAGCTCCAGATTAACATCCATTTAAAATTTCATAATAAATCAATGCAATATTTAGAAGTACATAAAATGTGATACTGTACGGCCTTGTAGAGTAATAAAAATCCAAGCATCTGGGCTGCTGCACTGCCTCCTGAGCAAAGTCTGTTCAATGCAGATGTAGTTAAATTTGTGAAGCCCAGGAACATCTTTTATAACTTGAAATAAAACCTGTGGAGGTTGTCTGAATGTGTGTGCTTCTGCTCTAATAAGTTAGCTCTAGCCTTTACATTCATAAGTTACCGAGTGAGAGCTTATGAAAAGTACTTTAGTTCTGCTAAACAAGACCAAAACAGATGAGCTCTAATCTAATTCTGCTGGTCATCAGTGGTCATTATAAAGGCCAATCAGGGAAATAATTTAGTTATTTTTCTCCATTATTTATTGCCTCAATATGAAGTTAAGATTATTTGTTAGTCTATTTCTTTTCAAAATACATCAGGAAATTTATATTTGTTAAACTCTAAACTGTTCCCAAATACCAGCTGTTGACTGCTATGGTTTATATGAAGTTTTAATGTAATAATACCCATTTTTGCCAAAATATGATTTGTGATACTTCTCTTCATATTATAATACTTCACAAACAACATTATTATAAAGTAAATAAGTAACGCCTCATGAGAAATTAAAAGCTTCAGATGGACCCGGTGATTAGTGATTGCTGCTGGCTGACGACCTGAAATTGCCGATTGGAGCACCCAGAAAAAAAGGGCTAAACCAGGGATGGGCAACTCCGGTCCTCAAGTCCAGTAAGTTTTAGATGTTTCCCTGCTTCCCTGCAACACACCTCATTCAAATAAAAGAGGACTCATCAACAAATATGTTGACCCATTAATCTGATTTAGGTGTGCTACAACAGGAGATATCCAAAACCTGCAGGACTGTTGTCCTTGCCTTTGCCCATCCCTGGGCTAGACCCGTCACACATCTGTGACCAGTGGCAAGGTGACAGCATGCCAGTTCAATCACTGCCTAAGTTACAGACTCACATTTTTTAGGTTTGTTTCATACACTTTTATAAAACTTGTGGCAATGCAAACTTGTTCCTCCTGTTTTCTATATTAGGATTTTCAGAAACACTTTAAAGGTTTGATTAAAACAATGCAATGAATCACATTTGAGTATTGTTGTGGCTTGAATCTATTCAGAATAAATCGCATATATACTGTAAGAGAAAAGTGACACAAACCCCACACTTGCATTCAGGGATTGCTGGTTTGTCACTTAAAATCACTCTAATTAAACCACCAAACTAACACTAAGTTGTGGACTCAAATTAATCAAAGTACTGTATAAGTTAAATTATTTCCAGATTTTGCACGTTTAAGTCGTAACATTCAGGATGAAATGGCTCAGTGCTCTTTCTTTCTTTCTTTGTCAAAACCAAAAGTCAAAGCAATACTATACTGGGACATTTGTTTTTTTATAATGTCAATGTGCAACTTCAAAATGTTTTCTTAATTTTTTTATTATGTTTTTACTGTGGTTTTCATTTGTAACACTTATTTTCTACTTGACCTGGTTGATTGATTTGTACAGCAAAACAACATAAATACATGTTTTTCTGTTGTTAGCTTTAAACTGTAAATTCGACAACACTGAAACTAGAATCGCACTAATGGAAGTTATATAAACCAGTATGTCAGTTATCGGCTTTAACGTATGTATTTATCTGAAGCTGACTGATGTAAATTTGTTACATGTTCTGATGTTAGAGTAATGAAGATGATTGCAATAGTTACTGTGACCAGAATCATCCTTCTATTTATTTCACTCATGTGTCTATTGGTGAATAAAATGTTGAATCAAACATTAATCTCTGTCTCCAGTGGATTTGGATCTTTGTAAATGAAAAGTTATGTCTGTATTGAGTAAATTTCCTGTTATTTTTCAGTTTGCTGCATTAATTTGTACAAGCCTGACCTTTGTTTGTCTATGTTTCCAAGAGTTTTATGACTTTCATAACACACACTGAACTCAAACTCACTTAAATACCCATCAAAGAAAAGCAAGCTGAGATGACAAGACTATTTTGAGGAGAGATTTGGGGGTTCCTCTGTGTGTTGGTGCAATTGTTGGTTTGCGCAACCCCATAGAAAAACCTCCTCAGTGCCAGATTTCTACAGCATGAAAGGCTGGCGCTCCATCATTCTGCAAATGGTTGCTGATGGCAACGGGATGTTCTGCACTGGCTGTTCTGATGGGGAAAATTCTGTTAGTGTTTTTATGAGTAAGTCAAACCTTTTATTGTTTGGGCCTTTTTTTCACACTGCACAAGTGGTTGAAACCCTTTCTTGACTTTTGTCAGCTGGCACGGAGTCAGAAACTGTACAATCTCGGAGCTACTGGTGCTCTTTGTGCTGTAGAAGAGGCTTTCTGTAGGCTGAAAGGCAGGTGGAAATATCTCAGTACAAGAAAGGACTGCAGTGTATTTGTTATTCCAACATAATGGAGATTTGTTGTGCACTTCACCACCTTTGCCAGTTGAACAATGAGAGATTTACACTGGAGTGGAGGGCTTATTCAAAGGTTGCTGGCACCTGCACTGCCACTAATACGATGTGAGATGTGCGAAGTGCAGTGCAGCTGCTGTTTGTACATCAGCAATAGAAACTATTCCTGTCATCAAAAATAAAGTTTTATATAGATTAAAGCTGGTGTGTTACAGTCGGGAGTAAAATTGTACTTTTAGCAACTTACCATTTTATTCTGGAAAAAAAGGAAATAAATGATTGATATAACTGCCTAAATTCCTTATTAGTTCAGAGGATGCGGCATATCTGATTAATCTAAACAGAACAGTTTTCTGCTTTGCTTCAACCCATTTTTAATGAAATTTCACACAGAAAAATTGTGATTTTGACTTGGACTTCTTGAGTTTTAAAGATCAAGGTGCAGTCTAATGGGAGTATGATTAAAAATTTGATTATTTATTATAATAAAATATATATATCCCGTTACACATGTCTTGCAACCATGACTTAAATTCTTTTAAATATTTGTAAATGTCAAAACATTTTCTTCCAGACCTCTGGAGACTGGAAAAACTAAGAAGATTCCCAGAGATTAAAGAACATATAAACATAATTATTTAACATGACAAAAGAACACAAATTTACTGACTGTTCAATGTTAATTTTTCTCTCTTGAACAGCGTTTCATCAATTTTCTCACTTCTTCTTCTGAATGTACCGACTTTTCTCAAAGGAGTGAAACAGCGCCCCCTTAAATGTTGAAGGCTGTTTAATGTTATTAAGTCATGGTGGTGAAGATGGGTATTGCAGCCTCACGAAAAAGAGACACAGGTGAAACTTGACATCCTCTGATTAAAATCAGTTTTACTTTCAAACGGTCCCGGGACATGGATACCTCGTAGGAAAATAAACTTTTAAAGTAAGTTGTAAAATCAGTTCACACACTAAACACGCTTCAAAATACAAGAAATATCAACCTGATATTTTAACAAACAGCTGTGAGAGATAGCTCACATCAGTGTTAACGTTTTTTCAGCGTTTATTATGCTGCTAACAGCTGTTGCTAATGCAGCTGTTAGCTGAAAACCAAAGCAGCGAAGACAGGACAGGACTTTAAAAGGAAGTTGGACGCCAACAGTAAATGTAAGTTAAATACACCGTTTGTTTTTCTTTGTGGTTTTGTATTTTTGCTGGTTTTCTTGTTGACATTAGAGTAACGTCAAGGTTGCGGTCAGGTCAGACAGCAGCAGCTAAGGTAAGGTGTGGTAATAGCAACGACTTATAATCAAGTCTTACTCCCCTTATTTGTTGTTTTTAAATTAAACTAAAGATTTGACTGGCTGAAGTGATGCTTTTAAAAGAATGAAAAATGACAGAAGCTTTATAATACCATCTTCATTTATAGAGCATTTAAAAAATATGCACTGTAACATTCACACTGCCCACTTTATAGGATATAATTATATTCCCTATTCTTTTATTACCATTAATAATTTGATTTTGATAGTTATTAAATCTACTGGATTAGAAACTGAATAGGGGACTAGATTAATTTTACATTTTTATAGTTATGAGTTTATTGTAGTGGGTTGTTGCTTGTTTAATGGCATTTATATTGTTTTGGTTTGACTATATTTATTTGTTTACCTGCCCTGGGATCGCAGATGGAAATTAGCTGGTGTCTAAATCTGGTACAATACACCTTTTTTCATCTGAAATTAATATTTTTTTCTACATAGTCCCCATGTTCACTTCTTAAATGCTGCCTACAGAGAGAGTGAATCATATGTAGTTCTTTTTAATTTAGTTAATTTTGTTAGATGTTTGTTTTCCTGTACAGGGATATTTAGCAGATGGCTTATGATAATTAACTACATTAGATTAACTATTAGAAGTAAATTAAGAACCAAGAAAACCCCTGATGTGATTTTATACAAAGTACACTGTATAACTGTTAAATAGTGACACCAGCAATACAATTTTTGCCAGGATGTGTGTAAAAAATGCCTCGCTTTATTGTATACAATACAGAGATAAATAAGTAGTAAGATGTGAGTTATATTTAGCTGTGATAACTAACGTTGTATGTGGAAGTAGAATGTGGAAGAATAATCTACTGTACACAGGTTTTCTGTGCAAAGCCTTGATTGATAAGGCTGTTTTGCATTTAGTCACCAAATATGCATGTGTGATGTTTCACAATGCATCAGTTTGATGGTTTCCATGGTAGAGATGTCTGTTATCAATGCAATCAATAACATCACATGGCAAGATTGCCAAGAGGTTTTGGCAGGACACCAGTGAAAAGCATTATTCCCATAACAACAGAGAAGAAAGGAGTCTTTGTGGAGTTGTCCCTACGAAATTGACAAGGCCTTTTACAGCCTTTGATACAGGCGGGCTGCCTCACACAATGGAAGGCATATAAATTTGCAGATGTCTTCTGGAAAGCTCAAATGTCAACGCTTTTCACAACAGCACCCAAGCCCTGCAAGAGGAATAATTGATTAGTTCACCTTTTGTCTCGAGCCAAATATTCATTCAGGAGGACAAAAAAAAAGAAGGTAAAGTGAGAGATGAAAGAGCATCCTCAAGTTAACAGTGAACGTGTGCCGACATGGTGCCTTTTTTCTTTTCAAAATAGGGATTTTCTGGATTTTGCCTGGAGCTCAATGCTCATATGTCTCTATATAGCCTTCAGTTTGCTACATCTACCTGTCAAAATATCTGTTAACACTTATGAAACTGCTTGTTCACTTTTAACATGCAGCGCTTGTTAAAAGTAGGTTAACTGCAATTTCATTGCCTATCATGTTTTGCTGACACACTTGTAGAGATCGCTGCGTGTGTGGCAGTTTTATCCCGGCTGTGCTGTTTTTTCCTGAAATATTTCCACCATTAATTAATTACTTTTATGTATTTTTATTTTTTTGCCTGCTTGTTGCTGGATCACAATCCTTTAATATGTATACAAAATAACACCAAAAATAAGAGAATAAAAAAATACTACATTAAATTTGTAAACGTGGACATAAGTGGCAATGAATGTATGATGCTATTTCATAACATGACAACTTTTTCATGCTGCCATTTGGTGTAACTTATCAGTTATAACTAAAAGACATTTCTTTAAAGAAATATTTAAATTACATTATAGATGGAATATCTTTTAACTGCATTGTCAACACAGTATACATAAGCAGACCTTGAGCAGTCTAATTTCTAATGTATGATTTTAATTGCCCATAAAGTTTTTCGTTTTGAAAATCAGATAAGGCAGAACTGCTAAAGGAGACGTTACTTTACTGAATAGATGTTTCTTAATTATGGCGAATAGGAAGTATCGTTAAGAGATGGAGCAGCTGAAGGATCAGCTTCATATGAAACCACCAACCTTTATTTACACTACAGTCCATGTAAAGAATGGTTTCACAGTTTTGTGCTGCTAACTGAATATGGCTTTACATTGATTAGTGATTAGTCTTACAGTCAGATTTAATTTGGCCACTTTTAACTTTCCAGTAGCTCTGTTATGTGGATGCAGTGCAGGACATAAATGGATCCTTATGTAAGCTGACTTGAAGTAAATTCAATGGGACCACAAAGAGAAAAAATGTCATATCAATGCCTTTAGTAATCTGTTTGCCAATATTGTAGCATGGTAGGTTGTTGTTTTTGGATCAAGTGAAGCTGTACCATCAAAATGTTTTGAACAGAGAAAGTGTGTTTATAGCTTATTAAAGGTGCAGCATGAAACAAAATCAATAGTCAATGACAGAAAAAATATATATTCATATATATTCTATTGGTATCTCTGCTAAAATACTAGTTTTATTGTTATTCTCTTAGAATGAGCCATTATCTACTCGTTGTGGCAGCCGCCATATTTGTGCCACCATTTTACTATGGTGTCTCTGAATGGACAAACAGCTGTGTAAGAAGTGAGAACCCTTTGAGCTTTAAAATTGGCAGTACCAGCTTTTTAAAAATAGGTGCTAGAAAACAGTTTGAGCTAAGGAACATCTTAAAAGGACCATAGAAGTTGATGGTACACATGTAGAGCAGCCATCGCTCCACCTGATGCCAGTGGATCCACTCGCAGATGAAAACATGTTCGTCTGGAAGAATTTTGGCCACTGACAGCTACCGTCCATTCACAACTGTGCTTACCATTAGGGCTGCTTGATTATGGGAAAACTGAT
Organism: Melanotaenia boesemani; assembly: GCF_017639745.1. Taxonomy (NCBI): domain Eukaryota; kingdom Metazoa; phylum Chordata; class Actinopteri; order Atheriniformes; family Melanotaeniidae; genus Melanotaenia; species Melanotaenia boesemani. Next base: position 15,698,666 of record NC_055705.1, read on the forward strand.
AATCCCAATTATTTTGATTGAAATTGAGATCTCGATTATTTAACACGATTAGAGAAAGAGAGAGAATCCAGACTAGTTTCTTTCCACCAGGTCCCCGTAGCTGTAGTTTGTCTCAGACCAGCAGCTATGGTCTGCCTGGTGTGATCTGGAAAAAATGAGTCTAGAGACATTTTGTCTTCACGTTGAAATCCACGTCAATAAAATGTAGCACGACATTTATATACGGCTCTATGATACGGCTTGACCACAGGTCCGTAGCGGGTGTGAAACATTGGACTGTAGCCACGTCCACCCTCACCACCCATCATCCAGGGCAGGAGAGACTCTCCACTAACATGGTGTCGAGATGGCAGTGATGTAGTTTGTCCAAAGTGTTGATGAGTTTCTTAAATCCCGGGTTGTTCACCGTGTTAATTGAGAAAAAGGTTCTGTTTGTTTATAACATTTGTTGTCTCTCTGTGTCTATGGGAGCTGGTGGATTATTTAGTCACGACTCCCAAAAATTTAACATTTTCTTATTTTCTTGTGTCGCCTCACAAGCCCCCGTGTGCACGTCTGCGTGAACGAGCGCAACATTTCACATGCACGAATGTTGCCCGTCGTTTGACTGGAGGAGGGTAGAGATTTTCGCCTCATCGCGCAAGTTCCACAGAAAATGATGGAGAAGGAGCGACGTCTCCTCCTGTGTGTCCAGCCCTTAACTGGCGAGGTGTTTGCAGCTCACGCTGAATAAAACCAAAGCGGCTCGGGCTGTGGGGGGAGTGTGCAGCAGTGGGAGGGGTCTGCAATGCCAGTGGCGCTCGATTTGCAACTGGAAACAGCACAAGAGGAAACTGCGAAGGACAAAAATAATCGGATCCTTTCATTTTTATGATCGTTGAAAACCCAGATCAAAACTGTGATTAAAATTCAGTTACTCACCCTATTTGCCATTTGAAGTGATTTCCGTGCCTATCTTAAGTGCTACATGTCAGTAATTCTTACACACTGTACCTTTAAACCAACTTTTTAACTGTTTATAGGAAAGTTAGATTCATCAATTAAAAATATTTGGACAGTAAAGACGATGTAAATATGTAACAGCTTAGTGCCTGACTTTTATATTGTGGTGTAGTCTGTCTGTTTTTCTGTTTGGCTTGAGCAGGCAGTTGGTTTTAGCACAAAAGAGAGTAAAATGAAGTTTAGCAAAAACCAGCTGCAACCCACCAGCTAAGTATTGGAGTTTCATGAAAAAACAAAAAAAACCAGATCAAAACAGTGATTATTGAACTTTGCATTCATTAATGAAATAATGCACCACAATCATATTTTACAGCTGATTCATAGACAGTAGGGATGCATGATATTGCAATTTTGGCCAATATCCGATATGCCAATATTTTACAACCCATTGGCCAATAAGCAATATCAGTATTGGTTGCAGAGATATCTAGTTTCTGCTGTTGTGTAATTAAAATTCAGTAATATTCTGCATACTCTTTGTCAAATTGGCCTGTTGAAATGCAGATGTAAAATAAAGCTGGATGATGTAAAATTCACTTCTTGTGATTCAACTTGTATTATGTAGAATTTGTCAAATTGAATCATGACAATTACTTTTAAACAAAGCAGGTAAGAAATGTGCATCCTATCCTATTTAAAACTGTTCTCCTAGTGCCTGTTATTTTATTGGTGGAATGGCAGACATCCGATATTTAATTTTAAAGCCAATTTCAGCCAATACCGATATATAGCATATATATATATATAATAATATCGTTATCGTTCATCTCTAATAGACTGTAAACTGTACGCACCATATTAACCTTAAATGATTAGCAGGTCTGCAGCTTTTCCAGCTGGGAAAGTAAAAAAAACGTAATTTTCAGTTTAAAGAAAATCAGTTTTTCCCCTTAAATCAGCAGAATACTTTTTTAGTAGGTGAAAGATAAATGTTAATGTCAGTTTTCTGGGGAAATTGGTAAGAAGTCAGTAAAATGTTAAAGAGCTAATGTGAAGATCAGATCTGGATCTGAGTTTTGCAGTGAACCAAACATTATTCCTGCTCTTGTCTCGTAGAGATGGCTCATGTGTACAATTGACAACCCCATTGTGAAGGAAATGATGCCCGACCAAAGGGGTTGCATTGTCTCTGGCCATGGATCCAACAGGTATCTGTTTTGTGACGGGCCACTTCCACAGCAGACATGCATTCAAACTTCTCTCAGGCTGTACAGTACTTTTGTCTCTTCACTGTGTTCAATAGCTAATGATTATTTCTATTTACTTGTATTGTTGCATTGTCTCCTTCTTCTTCCTTTCCCTCTTTCCCTTCAAAGCCTTGCCTTTCATTTTCAGCCCCTGCAATTTACTTCTCTAGTTGCAGAAAGGAGCAGAAGAAAAGGGAAAGAAAGATGACAGAGACAACACAGGTCTCCTCTCTTTCCAGGCTCTGCTATTGTACAAAATAGCCAAGCATTAATTTTTTGTCAGTGGTTTACTCCTAAAAGCCCATGTGATGTTGCTCCTGAAAAGAAAGCAATAAAGAAACCTTTTCAATGTAGCTGAAAGAGAGAAAGAAGAAGGAATGAATCCCTTTGGGACGTGGCGACCGGAGAGGCCTTTTTATTTTCTTTGCTCTGGTAATCAAATGGAGCTGAAATGAAAATGGAGTTTTCTATGAAAATAGGGGCCTTTGTTGGCTTTGGAAGGCTGGTAATTCATAAACAATAAGCTGGCTTCTTTTGTTTGGGTTATAATATATTCCTGCTGCTCTGAAAGAGGTCTCTCTCTTTACACACACACACACACACACACACACACATTGAAGCCAGGGTAAAAGCCACAGTGAGGCAGCAGGGGAAGAGAGACGGGGAGTATAAAAGGAGGCAGAGAGGCAGACTTTCATTCACCCTCCTGGGCTGCGAGATGGGAGGACGTTCAACTTCTCAGCTCTCCGTGCTTTACCTGTCTTTCTGTCAGCCTTCTCTCCGTCTGCAATCATCCCTTCATTTGCGTCACACCTTTTTGACTTTCCACTTGGAAAAGATGAACTCCACAGCAGGTTGTCGTGGTCAGCTAACACCTGATTGGATTTTGTGAAAGGGACTTTGGATTTGATATCTTCCACCTTAGATTCTGAATGCGCTGCTTAATTACGGCAGATCGGTAGAAGTGAAAAGGTGGGTGAATTAAGTGATGCTGGTTGAAATGTCACCAGCTGTCTCAAGATGGGATGACTCCAGAGTTCAGCTGAGCAAAGACAGGGCGATGTCTTAAAGTCATGGAGGATTCTGGGCATTTCAGTGCTGTAGGTTTGACAAAGCTATACTTACCTGTTCTGAAAGGAAACTCATTTATGGTGCCATCCATTGGAGTAATTATCACATATTTACTGCATATATAACCATTATCACAGCTGTGTGAAGTTGGTGTGATGGTGACTGCAGCTCCGGACACCCTCTGCCAAGGTCTTGACACAACTTTCCTGAGTAGGAAGAAGCCCAAGCAAGAAGGTACCATGCTTTCTTTTTAAATCCTTTTCTTAGCAAAAGCATGTAGCATGTTAAAGCAGTAGTTTTACATAACACATTAAATATTTTTATTTATTTGTCAGATTTTTGGTACTTTATTTTGCTCTCATTTCCCTCATTCTGTAGAACCACCAACTACTTTAGTTCAGTTCAAAGGCATGTCTGATTTATAGGAAGAATCACAAATACTCTGTCAAATGCCAAAATCATGTCAAGGCTTCTGTTCAAGTCAAATTCTAGGAAATGTGTAAGACCAGTGTTTGCACATTATTTTTACCTTTATTATGAGCATAACAGCTGATGTGGTGTAGTTCAGAAACAGCAAGAGAAAAGATAAGAGAAAAAATATGTCAAAGTAGGCTGTTTAACATTCATTGGTCTGATTGTTCAACATTAGAATTGAGCTCTTCGACTTTAAATTTACCACATAGTTTGGGAATTAAGTGTGTATACTTTGTTTTGTTTGGTTTTACTTTGTAGAACAGGTAAATTCTCCATGGTTTATGTTCCAGTAGATTTTTATTTATTTTTCTCTCCAGGAGGTGTGCCTGAATCCTCTGTGGTGAGGTTCAAGCTTAGTAGTGTTACTATAGCATTTTGATTAGTCACTTTACAAGTTGTGATAATTCTACATATTTTAGACTCTGTATCTACTGACTCCTCTGTTCCTTGACCATGTGGTAAATCAGCTGTTAGGCTAGCTTTGCTGGTAAAAGTCCATTCAGTGGAATAAGAAAACTGAGTGAAAATGAATAACTTATTTGTAAACAATAGATTATTGAACTACCCTCAGAAAACTGACATTTTCTTGCTGCAGCCTTTGAATCAAAATATGTGCTTGTGATCTGGCTTTGTGCGGAACATACCTGTTTATGGGAAAACTCAGCCTATAGCGAAGTTTTTTATATAATTTATGAAGTGCTCCGCCTCTATCCCGTTCTTATTCAACCTCTAGTTAAAAACATAAGACTTTGCCAGTTTCTTAAGCTTTATATGCACACGTCACCATGTCTATTGTGTCAAATGATTTTTCCTCCATTTAAAGCACTCAGTAACCTGGAATTCTTATTAACTTTTATAAGGTCCTGGCATAAAAAGATGGTACATTTATTGTCAGCATATGCTGGTTATCTCAATAACATGACTGAATACAGAAAGGAGTAAAGCCCAAGACTGTTTTAAGACACTTTAAGACAAGTACATTTTAATTATGCAGTAATAGCACAAACTGAATTTTCTACAATATAATGATTCAATCTGTCCTTGCCTCCTTAATGAACCCACAAAAAACATGATGGACTGATGGTGTAAAGCAAAACCGCAAATTTAATATACAAACTCAACTATCCTAAAACATACACAGGTGTTTCTTGTACAGATTGATTAGGGGAGAGACACGCCTCTGGAGAATTGTTCATGGGAAGATCTCAGAAGCGCTGCAGTCAAGATTAGGTTAGAAAAGCTTGAATTTGGCTCAGCTTCTTTACCTGCACTACTATGAATGTGGAAGTTGTGTTTATTGTGGCCATATTTCAGCTTGGAAGGAAGCATCATGTTAACCTTGCTCTTGAGCTGTTTGAGCCACATCTGGAGAACATGGAAAAAAGCTGATGGATGCTTCAAAAGTTGTGTAAAAGCAGGAAGGTTTCAGACTGGAAAACTGGAGACTGCAACAGAGTTGCAGTGAGGTCAGCCATGTTGGGATTACCATGAGCACATGACTAGTGATTACTACGCTGAAAGTTTGACTTTGGATCATGTCCATCTCATCTTTGAGATTCTTAAGCTTATTAGTCATTTATAGATGTTTTAAAAAAAGAAATACAAAATGCTATCCTGAGAAATATTGATGGATTTTGAAATTGAAAACATGCCTTTGGAGATTTGTAATTATTACTGAAGTTTCGGTAAAGTACACTATACAGCAATTACCTGTTAAAAATCTCTAGGAAGAATTAAAAATTAAACATGTTTGTTTTCTATGAGCAATTATTCTCATACAGACACGAGAAGAAAGAACGGCTTCTGAGACAACACTAACTTATTAGAAACCTTTCATCTCTTTATAATCTCGATTGTCTGTAGAAAACGGCTCAAATGTGGTTTTAGATTAATGTGAAGAGTTCACAGAATGTCAGTTGCTGATAAAGGCTGACATATTGCTGCAGTTGTGTTTTTCAACTCACCTCCTGGTTAAGATTCAGTTTTTTTTCTCACTACTGAACTTTGGGTGTCTGTAGGAGTTTAGAGACAGTGTGCTTAATCTCAAACAAGCCAGAAACTTAAATGGCACCACTTTGCTTAGAGGGTAATGATTTGACGAATGGCTCGTCTGCAGTCAGACTTTGCATTGAACCACAGAGCTATTTTTAGTTTCAAACGTTTTGAAATAAATGGGAATCAACAGCTGGTAAAATGGGGCTGAAGTTAAATTTTATGCCCTTGTTTTCTTAAAAAAACAAACAAAAAAAAAAAAACAGGTTAAAGTCAGTATATTTCTGCATTTGTGCTTCTTGTGACTTCAGATAGTTTGCTGTTGTACACGATGTACCTTTTTTTAAAGTTATGATCTTGCATATTGTACATGTACTTAAACTTCAGTTTAACATAATGATTCTGGTAATAAGAGTTTTACCCTAAAGATGTTAATCTTCTGTCTTCTCTAACTGACAATCCCAAACAGCTTTTAAACTAGTGCATATATGGTTTAGTGATAAATTTGAAACACATTTTTACAACATTAAAGCTAAATGAGAATGAAAACGTGTCTGACAGATGTAATCCCTGCTTATACCACTAGATGGCAGCACAGTCTAACAGACAGAAACCAGTCTGTCCCGCCGGTAAAGGTCACGGTTTTCCATCATTTTCACATCATTTGCCAGGCCCGTGTCTCATCTAGTCTGTTGTCTTTCATGTGCATAGTTCTCATCTAGTCAGCCTCATAGGGCACAGTATAACTAATTCACTGACTCCAGCAGTCTGTGAAGACCCTTGGTGGTTTATTTGTGATAAAAGCTGCCACCCAACCAAAGAAAATCTTAACTACCAAAGCTTATTAATGCCTTAAAATGGTTTCACACTAAAGAATACATTTTTGCCTGTATTACCATACAACTTTACCAGTATCATTGTAGTTCTATGCAAGTCTTGAGCCACCCCACATTTGTTAACATTTTGCTTCAAAGTAGTCAGACTTTCTTCCAATATTTTGAAGTGTTCTTTAGTAACTGTTCTCCAGGCTTTCTGAAGCTCTTTCAAAGTGTTTCTTTCGACATTGGCAGTGTTTGTACATAGAGAAATGTATTTTTTAAATTATTGTAAACTGGATCCTTAGGCACTTTATTAGAAGTCTGTCACATAATCTTTTCTGTCTTTATTTCAATCTAGAAAAATGGCAATAATGGTACAGGAAATGTTGTTTTTGCACCAGCAAGGAGATTCCCAAAGAGTATCTGTCTGTCTGTACTGTATATATATATATATTAAAAGCAGATCAACAGTATCTGGAAAGTGATGTCCTTTAAAAAGTAGGAAGAAAAGTCTAAAGACCTGAGAGAGATGTATCTGGACCTTCAGTTGATCCATTGACTGTTTGCTGAAACCTCATCAGAAATGGTATTCCTGGAAGGATGGCTGTCAGAGGCCATTCTTACTGGGAGAAAAGTCTGAGTTATACCAAAGGACACAAGAACTGGACTGAAAATCAGTGGCAAAAGGTCTTAGAGCCCAGACCTCAACAGTGTGGGAACAGAACAAAAGGCAAAAACATTCAAAGAAGAGCTTTGAAAAGTCCTTCAAAAAGCCTGTGAAACTATTCCTGAAGACTAACACAAGACCTGAAGACCTTAAAATTTTAGTCAACCAAAAATTTATGTGCAAATGTAAAATAATTTGCTGTTTACACAGTAGCCTAAATAGTTAATGATGCGTTCTTGTTTTAGATTTGTATTATTACAAGCAAACTTTAGAAATAGTAATAATTAAAGTGAGGTAAGAATCTAAACTGGCATGTTTGGGATTTTTATTTTTTTCAGAAATCATTTCTTTTTTCCATAATACAAAGTCACAGCTCCTCCTGAATGATTCCTGCTGAAGTTTCCCTCAGCTCTACACTGTTGCCAAAAAGCAGGTGGTGTTTGTTCAGTTTCTTTTGACAGTGACACAAAGCACATGAGCAGCAGGACCTTGTGCAAATCAAGTTAATTTTCTTTATGCGCAGTAGCCAAACACCTAAAATTATGGGTTTTTGACATGAAAATCAAACACACTCTGGTCTAGGAGCCTCGTGTTGAATAGACGTGGATGATATGCACAATTCACACATAGAAGAAAGGAACAGCACGGGGTCAAACAGACAAAAAAAGCTGTGAAAAGTGTAAAAATACTCCACTAGAGGGAGCCTAATAATCACTTTAAAACTGCATATAGGCCGACTGATAAGTGACAAAATGTTGTCGCCATCTGTATAAATGTGTGTGTTCCTGTAAACAGCTGTATTTTAGTTTATACATGCTAAAAATAGGTGACCCCATGCAGAAAAACTTAAACCCATTGAAATGCCACCCACTGCTTGTTGTTCTGCTAACAGGCTGTGAGAACTGCAGCATAATGTCTGTGACAGGAGACCATGGGAGTCAAAAGTTTCAAACTGGCTTACATTATGGATAAAAAATATTTTTTCTATGACTGTAATGGTTCACCTTTGAATTTTGGTTCTTTAAATGTTTGACTTTTTGCTCCGTTATATATTCAGGCCTTCTGATCTACGGTGACACACTTTAAAACAAATAGAAGGGATGTTTTACTTGTTATATGTTCATAAAAAAACATTTGTGAAATTCAAGACTTCTCTTAAATATTTAACTGAGAAATAGCTTAAATGACAAGAATTAGACTAGTTCTTACTCCCTCATTTATAACGTATTCAGACATTATAGGCTGAAATGCTTTTTAGTGTGAGAATAATCTTAATTTCACATTTTTATTTTTAATTATTCATGAATTAAATTAAAAGATTCTTATGGTGGAAAGATAGAAATGGGTGTAGGTTGATAGGAAATATGGCTACTTTTCATTAAAGCCATTCATTGAGCTTCTCTTTTATGGCTCAGTGCTACGATGACCAAACAAGCTTGGAAAAAAGGACCACAGACTCAACCTGTTGATGCATCATTAGCTTCATTTCTTCTGTGTGCCTGCTCAGGTGGACAGGGTTGTGTGCTTCTTGCAGAGGTGAACGTTAAGTATTGGAAAGGCCAACACCTGCAAGAAGTCTCAACAATACCTGAGGATGTTTAAAGTGGTTATTTGTTAAGTGTGCCATAACTATAATATCTGCACTTTGGGTTATTGGTACTGTCAACACATAGTATGATACTACATCTTTTTTTTTTTAATTTGTAGATGGCATTCACAGTTTTTTGTTTTTCTTTGAAATAGTTGTAAATTTATTCAAAAGTGACAAAGTTATACAAAACTGCAGAGTAAATCTGCTATTGAAGTACGATTATTGCCATAATTCGCATGTAGGCTCTGTGCATGCAATCTGTAGGGAGGGGAAGCCATGGTAATCACTGCCTGGGTTATTGTTGTAGGGAGTAATGAGGCCAGTGTATTTACCATGTTTCTATATATCATTGCTTTCTGCGTTAAAACCAGGACTGGTGCGAAATCTTATATTTAAGCAAGAACCGTTATACAGTGAAGTGTTGGTCATCAGACGCGACAGGGAGGAAAGCTCAATTAGCGTTGTTAATTGTACTTTTTTGTAGTATTATTCAACTATTTTATAGTATAAAATTTGTCATTGCTGGTTGTCAAAGCTTTAAATTGTCTTTCTCTAAAATACATGGCTGATAGTCTGGTCAGTGAGATTTGGCAGTGGTGGTTCTAATCCCTGTCAGCATTCCTCAGCCTTTACTTTCACTGGAAACATTTGTCAGAAAATAAAGTTTGTTAAATATATTTTAAATGCAGCACAAACCTGGATGTTGAAGCACCAAGCAAAGGGAAAAATCATTTTTATGTGTCTTTTAGTAATGTTCTCTCATAGTTCAGGTTATCTCTGACCTGAGATTTAAAACTGCTTTGATGTTTCAACAGGAATGATTTGTATAAAGTAAACTTTTACTGATATCTTTACCATATAAAGATACAGAAAATAACCTATTCATATGATAAGAATTTCAAACCATTAGCGGAAAATCAGGAACCAGTGGGATGCCAGAGCGTTCCCACTGGCTGAATCTTTTCAAAAGTGCCAGACTGCCATCAAACCATGTTAACGTGATATAAATCTGGCTTTTTGCATTTATTCTCCATGCAGTAAACATGTGAGCTGACAAACAGATCCTGGTGAGAGAGGGCCTCCAGCACGGAGCAGCCACTGAGGGACTCGCTGCCTTTAATGCATCAACAAATGTAGTCTGGGTTCAAATGCATTAAATGTTAAATATATGCATTTATATAAAAACCAAACACTTTTTTTTAATTCCCTCAAAGAAAGCAGATTTTTTTGTAATCAGTGTTTGTAATGGTCTATTTTGATATTCTATATTTCATTTTTACACAATGCAGTTTAATAGATTAACATTTTGTCTCTAATAGGTCAATATCTTCTTAGATTCTACATCCCAGTTTTTCATTTAGTCTTCATGTAAAGAAGGTTTTCAGCACATTTTGTAACATTTCTTTTTCTTTGGTGTTAAAAATAAATCCGGTATCTGGAATCTTCGCTTTCCTTCTTTTTCTCCACTGTGTGGATTTTGCACAGCCTTGCTGTCGCTCTGTATTTCAGGCCATCAGTGCTTGTCATGAGTGATGGAAAAGGCACTCAGCAGTCCGATTTGGATGGCCAGAGGGCTCGCCTTGACACGCATGGGGAACAAGAAAAAAAAGGTCTGATTCACAGTTGAAATCCTTACCAAATGTGGATTAGATACAATTAGCAAAAATCAGATTTCATGGGGTGTTTTACTGTTTAGACCTCCTAAAGTTAAAAAAAAAAAAAAAAAGGACTGGGGTCGGCACTCTGACCTGATGTTGACTTCTGTCTCTGAAAGATGTGAGAGCACCAACATATTAGTGTTACTAGTGAAAACAAGACTGTTGCTTGTTGGATTGGTTGTAACATTAGTGGCCTATAGTGTGTATATTCATACAGTGAAGTGTAAACTTGGTATAATTTAATCAGCATTTCTGTGTAGTCCATGCTCCAGAGATGCAAAGTGCATAAAGCTCAACCGAAATCAAGTGATTAGAACAGTAAATGTAAGAGGATGTACGAAATGATTTGCTAAGTCATTATTCGGTGCATAGTCAGGCAGAAGTTTAGGTGTGTAAAGGTGGATTCTTACTATATACAGCTACCTTTCAGAGTTCATTAGCTGTCCTTGTTGACCAGCATCGTAAGTGCAAATACATTTCTTTACCAGCGCTTTTCCTCCTTACTCAGAACCCCTCATTATAAAGAAACCATGCTGCCTTCATCATACCACTACGAGCATTACACAAGACATTCAGTTGGATTAAATGGTTCAGCCTATTACATTGATTTTAGAGGAGCTATGTTGTTTGCATTAGCAGAATAAAACGGGCTGCTTTTTTTCATGTTTTTGAGAAGTGAGGTCTCTTCAGGGCTCATAATGGATAAGCCACAAATCAGCAGGCTGATGTATCTCTTTATGACCACATATCACAACATGCATTTACACCATTAGAAAGTCGTTTTAATGTATTTATAATTACATGAACAAATATATTTTTACCTCCACCAGTGAGTGCACAAGGCTTCGCAGAGGGCTGTGTTCTTGCTTGATTGGTCATTTGGATCAAACTTGTCTTGCATGGTCCTCAATTTGTCTATTTATCAATTGTAAGTCTAACACTGTATTTTAACTATATATATATATGTACATTTTTTACTGTTAAACCAAAGCATTGTTGCAAGACTTAAAGTTTGTGAGGGCTTTAAAAAGCTCCATGGAGCTTTTTGAAAGAAGGGGTGTTTTTTTTTTTTGTTTTTTTTTTAGCATGGATTATTCTTATACACCACACCCCGGGGCCTTTTCTTTGAGCTTTAGGTAATCTTAGAATCAATTGGCTTTTATGCATTTAAAATTCAAGAGTTCTGTGGTCTTTTGGCATTAAATAACTGTACATGCAGCACAGAGAGCCAAAGACGAGGATATCGAGCTCAGCTGCTCATTTTTGCTTTTAGTGCTGCAGCTGGTTCATTCAGCCAAGTTTACAGTCTACAAAATTAGCAGAGGAGCACTGACAACTCAATAAGTTACGTAATCTGCTATTTAAAAGTATTGGATCTCCTTGTTTCTATAATGAATGCACACATTATTATTTTTTAAAGGTTAAAAATAAATTACACATTGTTAAATTGGTTTTGGAGCTGCATTGTCTTGTTATATGTTGCATATTTAAACTTGTTATTCTGCTTTTAGAAACCTGGGTAAGGTCTTACTGTGGCTTTGATTATCCAAGGCTGTAGCATGAAAATGCCTTATTTAAGTTTTGAAAGAATTTCTGATATGAAAGGTCACAAAATTATGCATTTTTACCTCTGATTACATATTTCCACTCTTTTGAATTGTGCATTGAAGCATCACTTGTTTCAGTAAATCTTCACAAGTTTTGCACCTGAAATCTCAAACAATTTTTAGATAAGAGGTCTATTGCATAAGTAATTTTGGTGCACAAGGCTGGAATTTATTATTATAAATGACAAGGAAATGAATGCTTGACATGCAGTCAGTTGCATGTTTGTGTGTGTGTGTGTGTGTGTATATATATATATATATATATATATATATATATAAATTTATTTATCAGAATTTAAATAGTACAATTTTCTTGTAATTCACACATTTTCCCTGAGTGTATGATGAGCAGTTAGCATTGTGAGTCAGTTTTTTTATTATTATTTTTTCTTAGTGTACAATTTCTGGGTCCTCATAGACTCGGTTAACACAAAACAATTTCTGGTCACAGCTTTAAATCTCCATCCACTACCTTTTGTCCAAAAACAGTCAACAGCCACTGATTATATTTGTAAATAAAACTGACAGCAAATCTTATTGTCCATAAATAAATCAAAAATATGTACAAATCCCTCTGAAGATGCAGTCATATATACACCTAAAGGAACACCAAAGAATACATAATTCATATGTCATTATTGTGGCCAAGTCAGTTCCTGCCTTTGTTTTCAGCTTTTTTCAAAATCTATAAATGCAGATGTTTGCACAGGACTGAGGGAGCCGGGGTGAGCAAAGGGATCAGGGTTCAAGGTGCTGTCAGGTTTGGGTTAACTGCTGTCACAATGAGGCTTTTTTTTGTTCTTAACTGCACTGAATCAAGTGATCTTAAAGGTTGCTGGTTTGAATCCACTCAGTAAATTGGCCTAGTATTTCCTCTGCTGGAGGATGTTTTGTATCAGCCTCCTCAGAGGATGCCATCCTTTTTCATTGCTTTAAATGAGGCAAAGGAATGCGTTTTTAGCTCTTGTTCTATAAAGAAGCATGTCTAGTTGTATATATTGCTGCTGTATGATCAAAATGCATTCAGGTCTTATAGTTGACAATAACTACAACAGAAATACCTCTCCAGCCACATATCATAGCTGTCTCACAACAAGCCTTGCCTCAAAATAATTTCTTAATCCATTAATTGGCGTGGAGCGGCATTCGGGGCCGGGCTTTTTGTTCAGTATGTTTTTCAGAGATGCATACTAATCATATAAAGTGATCCTTTGTACTCAGGTTGACAGCAACAGCAAGGGCTTTTAGATGCACGCACGCACACACACACACACACGCATACACAGCGAGGCATGTGTCTGGGAGTGCCGACGGCAGAATGAGTGTATTATTTTCCCTGAAGAGTGTTATTTTCCTGTCAAGGCTTGATGGCAACGTGCCAACAGATGTGACAGGGAGCGATCATCCCTCCTTTTATACAGTACAGAGAGAGGGAGCAAGAGAGGAGGGATGGATGAGGATGGAGAGAGTAAGACAGCCTCACGAGCTGAGTTTCTATGCAGGCATTTTTATGCAAATGATGTATCAGATTTGAAAAACATCGGAAATGGCCAATTCTAATGAATCTCCCCCCCAAAAAAGGAAAAAAAAGTTGAAAAAAGACTGAAAGTTTGATTCAAGACATTATGAATGGAGCTAATTCCTTATATTATACAAGATCTCTTAACATAGACTTGGTTTGTATATTAAAATAGATATGTTGCCATTTTTAAGGATATAGCAATATTTAAAATGTATTTCCAAAGTATCTTGATTGGGTTGCCTGTTATACTGTGATGCTGCATACTGGTTGCTATTCGGGCTTTCTTAGTCAGTTGACTTTATCCTACTACAGCACCTGTGCCTTTTTCCTTTTTATATTTCAATATAGGAAAAATGTTATTGGTGGTGTGCGATTTTTGGGATTACATGCTACTTAAAAATAACTTTTTTAAAAAAAGGCTCCACACATCCATTTGCAAAGGCCCAGCAATAAGCATTTAAACCTAAAACTTCATAAATTTAACTTTTCTCACTGTGTAAACAGTCATTAAGGCTTTTGTTTTAAAGTCTGTTCATTTAGGCATAAAATTTAATGCCTTTTGCATAAAAAAACAAACATTTTTAAACTACAGTTTTGTGCAGTTTAGGAAAGAAGGTTTGTGTTGACACCTTTAGGCTCTTAATGTAGTAGGAGCAAAGGATGCATGATAATCTAATTATAAAATGACACATGTATTGATCACAAAAAAGGAAGATTTTTATTTATTTTTTTTATGGAACAATAACCAGGTTCTACAAATCAATGGGAATCTGCTTCAAGAAATCAACTTGAATCAAGGTGAGGTGCTGCTCCTGCAGAATGCATTTGGATTTTCCTTCTTGATCCTGCCTCAGTAACCTGATCACCTGAGCCAGCTCTTCCTGAGAAGCAAACAGCCCCCCTTTTCAGAGCTACCTGATAAATAACAGTTACAGCAGATCAGATATGTGTGTGTAAATGGTGCTGTTCACTTTTGTCGTCTGGTAAAAGTGTGCAACTAAACTGATTCCTTCCATTATTTCTTTGTTTTTCCATCATCCTCAGTATCTCTGTTGTGCTCCTTTTACCCTTTTCATTTACTTTTTCTCCAACTAAAAACAAAGAAACGCAAACAAAGCAGATGAAAACAAAAGGAAAGAAAGGGGAACATGTCATTACTGGTTTTGTTTCTACAGCAGCACAATACCCTGACCACCCTCATCAAATGATGGAGAGATTGCAAGCATGCAGGCAAGTACGAGGGTACGATAGAGCCCCCATGTGACGAAAGGCAGTTTAATTTAGATAATTATCTCGCAAATTAACCACAAACTCCTTCCTTGTTAATTACCTGTCTTGAGGAGCAGTGCAGTAAAACAAAAAGTAGAACCAGGGAGGTCTTTGTTCAGATCTTCTTGGGGGGCCATAAATTGGTTACGCCCCTGCTGAAAGGCCAGATAACCCTTTGAAGGAACAACCACTAAAGCATTTGATAGGCTAATGGGGAATATTGTAAGCATCCCAGTTTGTAATTGGACGTCATAAATCTGGACCAGGTGATGGGGGAACAAAAGAGGGGTTTTGTGTGGGTGTCGAGGCCACAGCGCGACTTGTAAATCCTTCCTCCTACTGAATGCTGCTATCTGACGGCCCACATATGGCCACAACACGAGATGCACAGCTACCAGATCTCCTACATTGATTCTGAGTGCGTGGAGTGTTTGTGTATCTGTATATGTGTGCCTGTTTTTGTATGTCTGCTCCAGCAGTACTAATAAAAGACCTTTTCTTATCTCGGTGTCTGCTGAAGGTGATTCTGTCAGCTGCTATTAACCTTGCCTTTATAATGACAGCTCGCCTGATTAGTTTCAACACTTAAAGCCTTGACATTTTCAATTTTTTCCTCGTTTTTTTCCCCCTTCAGTTCTTTCTGACAGTAGGAAATGCATTTTGTTCATCTTTATCTTTTCAGTTAACGACTTATTAGTTGCGTTGTCGTTCCTCATTAAAGGCTAACATTAAAGCTTTGTTTTTACCTTTTTTTGTTAGTAAAGAGCAGCAAAGGATGTTTCCATATGTAAATAATGTGCTTAGAGGAAAATCAAAAGCTAAATTGAATGTTTTATGAGGTTCAAAAAACAAATGAAATAAACACACCTTGAAAAAAGTACAATAATTTGTCAAACCACTGAAAAAATTTGGCTTCTATTAAAAATTTGACAAGGTTAGTATATTAGCAAAAGCTCATCAGCTTAATTTCCCTTTATGTCTCTTCTTAAGTGTTAATAAAAAGAATTATCTTTATCTTTTGGCCAATGTCAGTAAGATATTTTATTATCTCCTCATTTCAGTGACTTTGGAAGTATGATAAAACCACAAAATTGAATACTATCAGAAAGGAAGATGTCTGATGTCTTTATCTCTGTGTTAGTTGGAAGGACACGATTAATGTCTTTCTCTTCTCAAAGCTTCAAAAGGCCAGTACCACTAGCAGTGTTTCCATCCAGAGAAGCAAATCTGATGCAGTGTTTTGGAGATCTGCTCAAGAAATGTGAATTGGATGGTTCCATTGACTGGTTTGAAATAATCATCTATGCTGCATGGTGTTACCAGAAGGAGGAAGCTTGGACTATTTTAGACAACTAAAATACAGAGGTAGTAGTTTTTTTTAACCAGAAACAAACCTCACTGCGACCCTGGCTCTGGTCCTTATTCAGTCATTTAAATGTGTGTTTTTGCATTTGTTTTAGCTGTAGTTTTATTTAAAGTTTGGGGCTAGAAAGCGGTTGGTTTCTTCTATCCCAACACAATTATAACTGTTGGTTTGAAGTGTTACAGTAAAGATGATTTCTGGCATAGTGAACTAACCTGATTTTCCTCTTTCTGTTAACTTTCTTCTCAGTAACCAAAATTTATTATATCCTTTTGGTATGAAAACACAGCCATTTACTGTTTCCAATGCCATGCAATAACATTGAGCATGCATGTGGAAAAACATCCATAGTTTGCCATTAATTTGGACCTGAAAGAGACTGTGTAACTCTGATGCTAAATAGCACCTCAGAGATGAGTGCGCCCCTGGTAGAAACAACTGAACTTGTGGTAATTTCTGCACCAGTCACATGTGTAAATACAACTAATGCTACTGCACCAGACAAGTTATAGACTTACAGAACATACAGCGAGGAAAAAGTGGAGTAGAAAAATAAATTTCAGACAAGAACAGAAGTGACAAAAGTGAGGCCAGCCTAAATTTGATGGATTTAATAGATAATTTTGCACAACAGAAGACAAACACCTGTAGGTGAACTTATGATTTGCCCTCGACACAGTGTCCTCACCTGTGTCATGCACTGCCATGAAGTATGATTTTTATCTGCTGTGGTGTTCCCACACCTGCTGCTCTCATTTCCTAGTTTCTGCTAGTTAATGTTTCTACTGTCCAGTGGAAAATGCTTGCATAAAGTACATTAAACACTGGGAACTACAAGATTTTGAGCAACACGATGGTCATTCATTAAATGGATAAGTTTAAAGATGAATGAATTCCTCAAATGGCTGCATGTTCCAATACTTAATAACCAAGAAGAGAAGAATAATAAAAAAGTGAGAAATGAGCATGAACTACTTTACTTTGGGACTGTGCACTTAGCTTATCTTTCTGCCAACATAGAAAGTAGTTCATACATCTTTCAAGCTCACATTACAACAAATCGATCTCCATGGCAACTGAACAAACTCCATTGATGCTGCTCATATGATGTGATAGAAAATTGTAAACAAAGTTCCTGAGATGTTCCTGAGACCAAAATCTTTGAGATTAATGTTGGAGTAGTAAACATACTCTATGTAGTCTGACATATGCATAGCTTAATATGACATCAAATCAGCTTAAAAAAAGTAATTTATTTAGAGTATCTTGGGGAAAATACTAAAAAGACAAACTAAAATAGAATCTATCCGCTGAAGATTATATATTCGTCTGTCTAACCTTTAATGATTATGATTGATAGAAATTCACACACAAAATTTCATGCACCTCCATCATTGCAAAGCTGTAGTGATGTTATCCAAACCAGGTGTGAGAAGACATGAGAGCACACACACTCTCATCCTTCACACACACACACACCATGTGCTTCGCATCAAAGCTGCACCAATATTTGTGTTTTGCTGCTGTCATGTATTTGTCCAAGTCCTTGTCACTGCTCTCCACATTTACAGCTGCAGGTGTGAACAACTCTTTTGCTGAGAGGGACGTGTTCTGTGTCACCCTGTTAGATAGAGAGAGACGAGCAGTGCACACACACACACACACACACTATCACAGTGGCTGGGGGAGGAGGGGCAGGAGCAGAGGGAGAGATCAATAGTAGTGAGTGTGGAGTTTGGATAATTACAGTTGTTAGCAGGGAGAGGAGAGCAGCTATAGTGGCCTCTCCACTCAGTCTCTTATCACTCTCTGGCCTGTCATTACAGCTTTAAATGCTGCTGTGGAAAAGTGGTGAGTGTGTGTGTGTGTGTGTGTGTTTCCTTGTGTCCTTTTTCCTTCTTTTTTCTTTTTCTCGTCTCCTTCAATGCTCTTTTTTTTTTTCTTAACATCTTCTCTCATCCTCTGCACTTTTGTTTTCTGGTGACGTCTCCTTCCCAAATATCTCCTCATCTTCATTGTTTTTGTGATGTTCTCTTTATCCTCTCAAGTCAAGTTTCAGGCTCATCTTCATAAAGCAGCTTGTCTAAAACAGTGCGAGTCTCCCATGTGGAGTAACGTAGATTCTTCACGTAGCGAGGTGAAATGAGGCTGTGGGTACAAACTTTGACATGGTGGTCTGTGTCAGGCTGATGAGCATTTGCAATGTCATGCTAACACTTTTATATCTGGTACAGTTGGAAGTCACCTTTTGGATTAATTATTATACAAGAGTTTTATTTTTCAATCAGATTGTTATGCAGTGTCTATGCCCTGAGTATGTGATTTAATAGATGATGGAAATATTGCCAGGATTATCTTTCAAAATGATCTAAACCTGTGCATTTTAAAGCTTGAAATGTAAAAAACAACAAAAAAAAAAACTATTTCTATAAATGAGCAATTGCAACATAAAATTAATTGTTCTATATTTTCAGATGAAGTAGATCTAGAACAAAAGAGATACTTGATTTATCAAAATGGTGGGTTTCTCAGTAGGAAAGACACTGATATTTGGCAGCAGAAGTGATTACTCCACTTGTCAATATCACTTAAATTACTCCTAATTGTATCACTTATTATTTGGTGGTGTTGGTTTGTCAGTCTGTTAGCAACATAACTCCAAGTTATGAGCAGATTTAGATAAGATTTTCAGAAAATCTCAGAAATGGAATAAGGAACTGGTGTTTAGATTTTGGGGGTGGTCCAGATCACTGCCTGGATCTAGAATTTTTTTAAAGAAAGTACTATTGGGATAATTTTGCCATTAGAGCTTCTGACTCAAAAATAATGCCCACAGTCATTAGCAAAAGAAAATTACAATGGCTTGCCGGAGGTCTACGCTCTCTGAGTGTGTCTAGTTTTGTACTTTTTTTTTGGTACATCAATAGGTATTTGTTTTTATTTATGAATTTTCTTTTTCTTTAAAAACCTCATACAATAACATACTGCCAGGTCAGTCTTCGCCTCCTGTTTCATCCTTCCTGTGTCATCCAGCAATGTCTCTAAGTCTTATTGCTGTCTTTTTCTCTTCCTCCTGTCTCTGTCTCTGTCTCCTGTCTTATTGTCCTTCACTCACACCATTAGTGTCCCTGAAAGAAGAATTTATGAGGACATGGGCTTTAGTTTATTAGGTTTTGACTGCCCAGCCACACAGGATTTCTTAGTTGCTGATTCTTGACACACAACACCAGAATAGGCCTGGAGAACCTGGAGTTAAATCCCATTTGGATGGCTGTTGCTGTTTTACCGTACTTGGTTGCGCGGTTTTGTTGATCTCCACTGATGTTGAGAAGCCTTGTCAGAGATGAAAATGATGGAGAGAAGGATTAGATGACTGCAAAACAACAGTGGTTTGTTCCCTCTGGGCTGTTTGTTCTGATTTAGATGAAGCAGGCTTAGCTGAGGATGAGGAGATCAGAGTGGTGTGTTTCAGAATATATGTTTGTGTGTGTGTTGAAGAGAAGTGGGCCGGGGATACATGGGTGCTTGAGGCAAAGCTGTCAGATATTCGACCGATTTATTTCCTGTTCTCTGTAGGTGGTGCAAAGTATCTCATGAAAGATGTGTACACATGGAAACGTATTCCCTGATCAAGAACTGGAAGAAATGACCCAAAACCACCAAATTCTTCTAAAATTTTATTGTCAAATTAATTTCTGTCTTGAAATGTTTGCAAAATTGATCAACAGTGAAAGTTTATTCCTTGACTTTAATACAATGTTGGGTGTAATATGTTACTGTTGACGGTTCACAGCATCAGTCTGTGTTGTGTTGCCACTAAACAAAAAAGTTACACAAGATCTTTAAAAAAATCCATATTAGTTGTTGAGCATTGAGCCCACGTTCTTGATTTTTGGGGTGGCGTGGCTCAGCAAGGTAGAGGGGTCGTTTTGTAGCCTGAGGGTTGCCGGTTCAATCCTCGGCCAAGTCGAGTTCACGTTGAGGTGTCCTTGGGCAAGACATCAAACCCCTAATTGCTCCTGATGGGTTGTGGTTGAGCTCCTTGCATTGCAGCTTCCGCCATCAGTGTGTAAATGTGTGTGTGAATGGGGGAATGTGATGTATGATGTAAAGCACTTTGGGTATCATTCCAGGTACAGTAAAGCATTTTTATGTTTTTGTAAACATACAATGGGGTAAATAATTATTGCTCCTGTGCTGAATCTGTGTGATCACCTACTAAGAAATTAAGTCTTTCATTTTTGTTTATCATGGTAACAGTTAGGAAATTGGTCAAAAATGCATAACAAACACACAATACAAAGGTTATAAAATGTTGTGCATTTTATTGAATGAACTAATTATTTGATTACCAAGCAAGACACAAGTCAGTACTTGGAGAAACTCTTGTTGGTAAGCACCGTGATGGACATTTCTTGTAGTTGGTCACCAGGTTTGCACACAGGAGGGATTTTGGTCCGCCCTTCTTTACAGAAACTCTCAGTTTGGAGGATGAAACAATCAGAATATGACCCAAAGAACACTTTACCTATAGTCAAGCATGAAGGTGGAAACATTATGTTTTGTGGCTGTTGTTCTGCAAAGGGTACGTAGTAACTTCACAGCATGGATGGGCTAATCAACAAAGCCATGTACTGTAAAATCTTGGATGAAAACCTTTCTTCAGCAAGAACACTGAAGGTGGGTCCTCAAACATGACAATGACCCAAAACATACTGCCAGGGCAACAAAGGAAGTATATTAAGGTCATGAGGTTGCAAGGTCAGTCTCCAGACCTCAACCCAACAGAAAACCTGTGGAAGGAGCTGAAGCATCAAGTTTCCATGTGGGAGCCAAGAAACCTATAGTTTCTGTTTTGCTTGGTAATCAAGTACTTATTTTACTCTATAAAATGCACAACATTTTAAAACGTTTATATTTTGTGCTTTTGACAGATATTCTTTTTCTTACCATGATCAAAAAACAACCATGAAAATTAGATGGTAATTTTTTTTTGTAAGTAAGGAAACTTTCTAATTGAGCTTGGTATCAAATAGATATTTCCCCCACTGTAAGTGATGATAAGGTGATGTAAAAGCAATAGTCTGGCAGCCTACGGGAGTGTCTACAGCCTACTTAGTTCCAGATTATACATATGATATTGATTATCCATAAAAACAGACAATAAAATGAGGTGGATCAGCCTGTAGATTCTGAGGTAAACTGACTTTATAAACAAAGTGCACAAGGAATTACTATTGGTTGTATATATCTGGTAATGCAAGCATACCAGTGCCTCTTTTTTGTCCTGAGGAAACTTAAGGCTGCTGGTCTTGGCCTTCCTAGTCTTGGGACTATTGTTAACAGAAAAAGCCAGAACTGAAAAAAATAACAGACAGCCAGCTCGCTCTCTGATTGGCTGCATTCCATATCACGTCACCCTCCATTCAGTCACAATGCACGAGTCATCGGCATTCCTCAGAAATCAGCTCTATAATATTCAACGTGTTCAATATTCCTGATTGTCGGCTATGACCCGTTTCGGAGCGGATTATCAGGACAAATCTGCTCGTAACACCTCAGACCAAATGATAATTGGACAGGAAATCTCATGATGATCGGGTGTTTGTCGTCCGAGGTCGGGAAGAGACAAAATCGGGACAAAAACAGCCCAAAAATTGTATGTGTGTACCAGGCTTAAGATGGAGCAATACCACCAGAAATCACGAGGCAGTGCTGAGCAGAATAGCTTACATTCGACCAAGGAAAGAAACAAACCAGAGAAGAAGAAGAGAATCAGGAAGGCAACAAAAAAGCAGAAACTGCGTGAGCTTTCGAAAAAAGACGTTGCAGGGGTGTGGTGGAGGGGGGCCTCAGTGGCTGCTTCTCCTGCACCCTGGTATTGTTGTGGTCTGCCTCCTTCTGTCTGGACTCATTACTGTTCCTGTGGTGGGTTGTTTCTGGTCTCTGTAGTCGCTGCTGGTTGCGCAGACCTTGGGGCCCTCTCGGTCTGCCTCTGATCCTCGGAGTAGCGCGGTTGCATTTGCATGATCACTCAGCACAACTCACTCCTAATGCTTAGTACACACACCTACATAGACACCCACACACACACACACACACACACACACACATATATTTGTTGCTGTCGTGTTTGTTACTGTTCGTAATTCTCTTCCTATTTCTCCTCTAGCCACATTTTTCCTTCTGTTTCTCCGGTCTGGTCCAGCAGTTATACGCAAAACATATTTTAAATAATAATAAAGAATAAAATTTAAGATTAAAGGGGAGCCCCTTACCTAAAAGGCTCCTCTTGGCAGAGTAAATTTATTCAGCACAATATGGCAGCCAGATCATCATTCTGCTGTCATGATGCTGGACAGGACAGGTAAAAAAAAAAAAAAAAAGAAATTGTGCGAGCTTTTGAGGGTGTGTTGGTGTGCTGCCAAACGCTGTCTGAAACTGATGTCAGCTCTCGGGAGTGAACTCTGAACTTAGCACTGGAGGAAGTGGAGGAATTGACTTACAAACCATGGCAACGTAAAACAAGCATGCAAGTATGAGGATGGCGACTTTTGACAATGTTTGAAACGGACGTTGCTATTTACAAATGTAAGGGAACACTGTCACAGGACAGGAAGGTACTGAAGAGGTGGTAAGATCACTGGGTGTAGTTTCCACCCATTGAATACATTTAAATTAGTTGCTGCAGGAGCAAAATCAGGGCCACCAGAGTTCGAATTTCAGGGAAGCTACGGGGAGCTTGGCTCACCTGAAAGGCAGAGGAGCTTCCCTAAAAAGACTCAGCTGATACTTTAGGGAGAGCCCTAAAAATCTTCCAAACGACACAGATGATCCGTTCTGTTTCCTTCAGCAAGTGCACAGCAGCATTGTTTGTCTGTTGTGTGCTGTAAGCGTCCACACAACCACCTGATGTGCCTCTTTTTGTAATTAAAGAACTCTCTGTCGCTGTTTCTGATTAAAAAAGCTCTATTCAGTAGTTTAAAAAAAAAAAAAAAAAGTAACCATATTTTTGATCGCGCTACGTACACTAATATGAATGTGCGTGCACGTGACATGTGAAGTTGCAGTGGACATGGGAAAATAAGGCTCCCCTGAAAGCCCCAGTGTAATTCGAGCCCTGAGGGCCACAACATCTCGGCCAAGGTGCATCTTTTTCCCCTAAGCTGTCAGACTATTTAATGGTTTTACAACTCACACAGACTTCTGCTGTGCTATCGATGTACAAAACGTGCTCTTATTTGTTTTATCTGTTTTTATTTTTCTACGATCTTTGGGCCTTGATTTATAGATTTTGGTCTTTCATGTTTGAAATGTGAGAATGACAAAAAAGCACCTTGAACCTCGATAGTCTAAATGTTTTTTCAGCAAATAATGCTGTGATGTAACCAGTTACTTTTTCAATGCAGTAATCTTGTATTTTAAATAGTTATCTTTTAAAAGTATTGTCTTGTTTTTAATATTTGTCTTGTGAAGTTACACTTGCCGATGATCTGAAACTGTTGAGTTTGAGTAAACGGTGTGTTATCAGAGCCACTGAGAAAATGTGGTTTGATTCTCAAGAAGTGCTAATATGGCTACTCAAATAACCAGTCAACTGTGTCTCAAATCCCACTTTGTGCATGCATGTGTGTGTTTCAAGCACTGAGTCGGGTATCACAATGAAACAGGAAATCACTGCAAGGATAAAAATTCTCCCTCGCTTTCTCTCCCCTCCTCATACAAAGCACTCACAAATAACCCGCTAATCTCTGCCTCAGCCTGCGTGCCATTCAAGGCCTCCTCCAATTAAAAAGCATCAGGGAGTCGAACCCGCCATCTTATTTATCATATTAATTAGAAACTCCCCTGACAACAAAGAGACCCACAGCTGTAGAGCAGAAGAGAGGCCTAGGAAATGAGGGATGGTTTGATTTGTTGTCTTGCTAATTTGACACCTATTATACAGGTTAGGCCTTGAATACAGAGACGCCACAACAACATATGGTAATTGTGAGTGTGCATGTGCACGCAGGTGTGTTTCATTCATGGTAAATACAAAGCATCTGGGTTGACTTAATAGTTTTTGCACATAGTTATCCACACCTTGATATTTTGTTTGGATAACGCATCAATCAAAAGTTGTCATTATCTATTATACGGTGCAAGTTAGAAACTGCTCAAGTATCACAGCGATAGCTGCTCATTTGATCAAATAGATTTAAAAATTTTTTTGAAAGATAGAAGTGGTAATTTGATCAATTCTAAGCTTTAGAAGCACTTATTGGTGTTGGACAGATGGACCCAGCACATTTTCCAATCTTTTTGGAAAGGTATGCTCGCCAACTGTTGGCTCCATCTTCATGTGGATTGAACCAGACATAAATGGTATTAATTTTTAATCCATTATTCACAAGTCAACCCAAGTCCTTTTGTAAAATGGCAACACACGGATGACTTGAACATCGTGGCAAATGTTGCTTCAGTAAAAACGGAGTAGACTCTTAGAATATAAGTTCATAATAGGAATATGAGGGGGAGAGAGAGAGCGAGAGAGGTGGTGGTAAAGGTTTGAGGAAAGCAGAACAGACTGATCATGGTGAGCAGGGGGGTTATGCACTCTGTAATCATAGGTCTATTAGCCTGCTGTCTGTATGGCAGAGATGGGGCTGGAGCGCTGCCCTATGGAAGATAAATGGCTGACAGGTGTGTACTTGTGTGTGCCTCTTGAATAGCTTGTGTGAATATCTTTGTGAATGGTATGGTGCAACACAGTTTTTCTGAGCATTTGAGCTCAGCCTTGAATAATTTTGAAATCTACTTCTTAAAACTGTGATAAAACTCGTTTTTGCTTTTTAAGAAAAAGCAGGTAAAGCTTTTAAAATGAAAATCAGTTCTGGTTAGGTCCTATAATTGACCTCTTTAGACGTTCGATGGGGCAGGATGCTGGCCATGGTGCTGAAGCTGAGACTGTCGGCTGTGAATGAACTGTCCACAGTTCTGAACTGAAGCTGTATGATTATCCACACGCTGCTGGCTGCAGACCAGCCTGCTGATGAATCGTAGAGTTCTCTTTAGTTTGTCAACTAGTTACAAGCTGGCTGTTTTATACATTTGCTTTATAAGGCTTGTTTTGTGTGTTGTCTGTAGACCTCCAGGAGTTAACGTGTACTTTCCTGAAAATCATTCTAAAGATTAGGAAATTTTCCTACCAATGTCCACTAACATAGCACTAAGGTGCACTATCAGTGTGAAATATGATAGACACAAACACTCATACCCCTCCTCACTAGAACATTTTATGTTATAGATGGTGGTTTACATTTGTTGAATTTAAAAGCATTTGAGTGGAAAGAGCAAAAATAAACCAGATTAGTTAAAGAAAATGATGCTAAAGAGAACAGAGGTTAGATGGAGATACAGGGAAGCATTTCAGTCAAGCAGAGATGATAAATGAGGTGAGGACTTTTCAGCCGTAGAACAAGCTTCAGTCTCTGGAACTACAGCTTGCCTATAGTGTTTGTATTTTCTTTTCAAGCCACCAGCAATTGAGATTTGATAGGCAGTAGTGTGTGTGTGTGTGTGTGTGTGTGTGTGTGTGTGTCTGTATGTCAGTCCAGCCATCTGGTTACCAGGGCTTTGTTTACTCTGTCACAGCTCAATGTTTGTCCATCCATCTCTCAACCCACTGCAAACCACCAGTGTGCGTGTGTGTGTGTGCACGCGTGTGTGTTTGTGTCTGTGTTGGATATTGTTATGAACTGAATTAATAACAGAATTAGTAAAAGTCCATTAGAGGTGGTGTTTAAGTCAGTTTTAGAGTAATAATAGGTCATATTCCTTAACTATTGAACCTCTGAGGTTTTGGATAGTGGACCTTTTGTCCAGCACGTTATTGTGAAGTAAACCAGTTAAATCCTTTTATATGCTTTGTCATTCAGTTGTATTGCAAGTGAAGTCCCAATAAAGCAAAGTGATTCAAACACATCTGTTGGTTTCATCTTAACACAAACAGCAATTACTGATCAGTAACTGTAAGTAAGCGACATCTCTGTAAGCTACAGTCAGTATATGAGTAAAATGACTACATTTATCAGTTACATTTATAACTTGGCTGGGGCATTTAATTGATCTATTCTCCTAATTAATGTAAATTCTGGTTAGATATGGGAAGGGAGTCTATTTCTTGACTGAAGTATGTCCAGTGATAGGGATAGGTGGTCATATGCTCCTTTTATTGTGGTTGACCTAATTTGTTACTGACCAAAACAAATGGCAAACAATTTGCTTGCTGCAAATCTCTAAAAAGTCAAATGTAAGTTGTCTGCTTTATATGTGCTGTAGAAATATGGCAAAATATGATGCGAGCTAAACGTGTTATTCTTTTATCCTGTTCTTGTTTGGGAATTAATTGACTTTTTGTTATTTTGCTGTCATCAGAATTTTTTATGCAAAGCTGTAATTAAAATGGTAAAATGTGTCAGTATACCAAAAAAATCTGGAAAAGTCAAGTTTTAGACAGACTAGTTTTTTATGTTTTTTCTTTATTATTATTTTATTTATTTATTTAGCATCCAATGCACCACATAGAGCAGCATTCACAATCACCATTTGCAGCTATATTTTAAAACAGGGTTTAAAATGAAATGAAAAATACTTTATTTATCCCAGAGGGTTGGTTGAGCATGTGTATAGTTTTGGCATCATGTAAGGCTTCAGATAAAAACTCACATTTACCTGAAGTTTCATCCACGCAACAAGCCAGCATGTTCTTTTCTGTCTGACACAGGTTCAGTAAAGGTTGAGATCAAAGTTATTTTGAGGTTAGTGATTTAGCGATGGTCCTCAGAGCAGTGGGAATACATGTGTGTTTTTGTGTGTGTGTGTGTGTGCTGGCAGTGTAGAGGCAATGCCAGGGTGTAATTTTCCATTTGGCTGCTAGACAGAGATGCATCTTGGCTAGACAATCTACTTATTGTGGTAAACACAGAAATCCACACACACATGTCAGCAGAGATCCTCACTGTTGTGTGTCTCATGGATTTGTGAGTATAAGGCACAACACAAATTTCTACTTTGACCTATCACAATGGTGGTGCACTTAACACAGGGAAGGAAAAATATCTTGGACATGACATTATTGTTTCCACAGATCTCCATCTCTGTTGTACACTTGCTCTCATGCTCCCATCTACTTTCCCTTCCTTCTCTTTGCAATATAGTGTTGCTTTTCTCTGCAACCCCTTTCTTTATGCCCCTTCTCTGATCTTCTGCTACAGTTTTAGCATCAAAGGTGGTGAAGAGGTTGGCCATCTCACCTTCTTCCCCACAGGTCCCTTCATCTTCTTCAAACAGAGGAAAATGCAAAGGCTAACAAAGGTTTTCAGACACGTCTGTTTTATCACGTTGCCTTACTTCATGTCTCGCTCTTGCTGCTGTGTCCTGGCCTCGACTGTTAGCAAAGTATCCTGAGAAAAGAGTTGTGTTTATAGAAGTGCTAGCTCCTCAGATTGAGGCTTTATGAACTTGGCTGTTGGGTTTAAATAGCTTCGATTGTTGTTTGCTAAAGTGAAAAGTGCAATATAATATATAATAATAATATAATATAAACAAAAGCAAATAAGTGAATAATAAAATTGAGTTGCCAGATTTAAGTAGCACTCAGTAAATTTATGAAAACTTTACTCTCCTTCAGCTGATTCTTTGCTCGTGAGAAAACTAGAAATGCTTTCCTGATCCCAAATAGAATGTAATGTTGTTTTTTTATTCATTTTTTTTATTCCTCTGTATATGGAGCTTTGTGCCAAATAATGCTGCTTCTATAAAACAGTAAACATCTTAATAACAATGTAATGCTTCATATTAGTAACAGCCAATATTGGATTCTAATTATCCAAAGAAAGAACTAAGACATTAGACTGATTTTGCATTTCAAAGTAATTAATTAGCATTTCTTACTCATTCTATGTGCTTAGTAGGATTGACAGTATTTATAAAAAAAATTATATTTGATTTATGTTTATGTGAGTTAAGTATACTTTCTGTCTGAGTGGTGCCAACTAGGAAGTGTTTTTGTGGGTCCTAAATGTGCTGGTGGTGAATCTTTATACGTTATGCTTATTTTGGTTTAAAGCCACGTCTTTAAAAATGTTTTTTTGTGTGACAGATACTGTTACCCAGTGAAAAGGCAGATAATCGCTGGGGTCTCAGTCGGATCCACCTTTAGAAGTTTCTTCTATATATGCAGAAAGCCAAGATGGCAACCGCCAAATGACTCATTTTAGATGTTAGAACATCACTCTACAAACCCCTTGATGGCATCACAGAGACTACTTAAAGCTGTTAAGCACAGTCTGTGTTCACAACATGGTTTAATCAAATTTTGAACTAAAAAAACGTAAAATGTAGTTAGTTGTGGGTTGTGTCAGGAAACAAAAAGGAATAACAACACTCAGCCTGAGCAGTGTGTCACTATATCCAAGATACGCAAGTGAAAGTAAACCTGCAAAGGCTGTTGGTTCCAGTAGTGATGATGTTGGCTACTCTCAGCAAGCCAAGACAGCACTGTCAGATGTAGATATCCCTTTTCTGTATTGAAGAAACAATGCTTAATTTGATCTATTTTCTACAATATTTGGCTAGTCTCAAAATCACACATGAGACTCAGATGTGTGAACGTAACAGTGTGCAAAAAGTATAGTTTTCTACATGTGGAAATATATCATGAAGGAGCATTTCTGCATCGCAAATGCACAGAACAGTGTTTTTCTGAGGAGAAAGCTTGTGAGGAAACGACCTTTTCCAAATTAACAAATACAATCTGATGAGCGCTGGTCGTTGATTTTTGTTATTTTAACAACCAACAGCCAAGATATTACCTCAACTATGTTGAACTATGTTCACTTTACATAGAAATTACTTAACAGCCAGGCTGGTGCTGAGATGTGTGAAGAGAGGTTGACAGAGTTGTGGTACTTAATTGTGGATATGGAGCAGAAATGCCACTTTGTCACATAAGATAAGACATATGTTATTCATGCCCAACTGGGAAAATTCAGGTGTCAAGCAGCATACAATGTTTGCTATAATCAACGTATGGAGAGGAGTCGGTCACTGTGGCGGCTTCTCTGTGCAACCACAGTGTCATGCAGGGGGTGACTACTGTTCCTGAGGATGGCCTGCATCTTGCTCCTAATGCTTTTCTCCACCAGTTCTTCAACAGAGTCCGCCCCATCACTGGCGCACATTTCCTGACCAGTCTGTCAAGCCGTTTGCCCTCTGGCCAGTTCCTGGCAACAACTGACTGATAGAAGAGGTACAGTATTTCATTGCAGACTTCAAAATATTTAAGCTTCCTGAGAAAGAAGAGTCTGCTCCGTCCTTTTTTGTATGCTGCATCTGCATGCACCGACCAGTCCAGCTTATGATCCAGGTGGACACCCAGATATTAATAAATCTGGACCACCTCACTGTCCTCCTCCTCAATTACCACAGGTAGGTGAGGTGCCTGCTGCTTCCCAAAATCAACCATCATCTCAATGGTTTTAGATGTATTGAGGATTAGTCCATTGCATCTGCACCAGTGTGTAAAGTCTGAGATTACCCTCCTGTATTCCCCTCGTCACCCCCCTTCATGCAAGCCACCACAGCCGTATCAGCCGAGTATTTCTGTATGTGGCATGATGGAGATCTCTAGGCAAAGTCTGTTGTATACAAGGTGAAGAGAAAAGGGATGACACACTTCCTTGTGGGGCTCCAATGTTGGTGCTCAGTCTCAGAAATTGAATTTCCCAGTTTGACATACTGTGGCTGCTCCATCAGGTTACTGATCCACTCAGTGAAGGCAGGCTCTATGTACAGATTCTCAAGTTTGCCTCTCAGGATCAGAGGCCGGATAGTATTGAAAGCACTTGAGAAATTGAAAAACATTAGCCTTACATATCCCCCAGATCTATCGAGAAAAGAGAGGGCCCGGCGAAGCATGTACAAGATGGCATCGTCCACCCCCATGTTCTCTTGAAAGGCAAACTGTAAGAGATCTAGTGCCTTCTGCAGTTGTGGTCCCAGGAGCCGGAAGAGGAGCCTTTCAAGGGTTTTCATCATCGCAGACATCAGGGCCACTGGTCTGTAATCTTCGACACCGAACGGCTTCCCAACCTTAGACACAGTGTAGGATGTCTTCCACTGGCTCAGCACCTGACCCTTATGTGTGCTCCAGTTGAAGAGCTCATGCAGAGGCACAGCCAGCTCTGCAGCACAGTCCTTCAGAAGCCTTGGTGATATTCCATCAGGTCCAGCTGACTTGCCAGGACGCACTCTTAGTTCCAGCCTCACTTCATCCACAGTGAAAAAAAAATCACCATGGGGAGCCCCGTCAGCAGAGGTGGAGCAGCTGCTGAGAGATGGCCAAGCATTCACCATGGCTGCTGAAATGTACTAATGAACCTTGTCAGAATGTGTTTGGGGACATCTTGCAGCTTGTTCTCGACCAATCAGCTGAGCAGAAATTTCTTCTTGTAGTGCTCCAAAAAGTATTGTGTGATTGGGCGGACATTTGAGGTGGGCGTGGTTAACTCTGAAAAGCGTGAAGGAGAACGTTGTCACTTTTGCATTTCTGCTGAAACAAGGTTGAATAGATCATTTTAATTAAAAGCTCATCAAGGTGATGAGAAAGAAAAAAATAAATACAACACGCGGTGAACAAGCCCGCCTTGGCGTGGATAAAGTGCATATGGGGAACAGTGTTCGCTACATATCCTCTACACCAGGGGTGCCCAAGTCCGGTCCTCAAGATCTACCATCCTGCAACTTTTAGATGCAACCCTTCTCCAACACACCTGAATCAAATGACTGACTCGTTACCAGGCCTCTGCAGCGCTGAATGACATGCAGATGACATCTGATTCAAGTGTGTTAGAGAAGGGTTGCATCTAAAAGTTGCAGGATGGTAGATCACGAGGACCGAACTTGGGCACCCCTGCTCTACACAGTATTTTTTTCTTGTCATTAATTTAAATTGCCTTGATAAATTAAATCCATTCAGTCCTCTTTTCTTAACTTTTTGAAAGCTTGGAAAAAGAAAAACGTGACTCCTTTCATGATTCTACAGTCCATTGCACAACAGCTTCTGTGTTTTCCAGCCTGTCAAACATTCAGCGGTCACTGAGCCAGCTGTCTTTTTGATGCTCAGTAGGGTGTAACCAACTAAAGCAGAGTACAATCACGTCTGATAACATCACATTTGTTTTATTTTTCTTACTTTTATTATACCTGATTAAGATGATGAAACTTCCGTTAACACTGACTTAGAAATCAGGTCCTAGGAACATCATGCACTTGTAAATCACCACTTTGGGTTTTCCTAGAGTAGAGATAAAATAGACATTTATTAGAATATATCTGAGTCATATTAGCTCATTGGGTCAATAAAATGGGGCTTCTTCATTCAATGATATAAGACAAATTATAAATATATGGTAATAATGTTCCATTAAAAATACTCTTTGTATAAAATAATTATTAAATTGACATTTAACACAAACTGTTATTTCTGACAGTATTATCATCTGGTTTGCCTCAGTCTGCACTTCAAAGAGCAAAGAGATATATAAGTTAAAGGAAATTCTTTACATTCCTGCATTTTCTTCTTAGTGTCCATCTATGTTGCTCCTTTGAGAAACCAGTTGTGAGATAGACCCTCTTGTTTTCTGTCACACCTAAAACATGTAATGACATTAGAATAAATGCTATTACTAATGGTATTGTTTTTTTTTTTCAGTAACTGGTCATCTAATTGTTGTGGCCATTGCTACAACGGTGCTGCAGTTACAGACAATTAAATAGAGCGTGTTACAATAATTAGGCACACTGAAGCTGTTATCTGATTGGGGGGTTTAGGTAATGAAATGATGCATAAGTGATAATGATTAGCTAAGGAAGAGTAAAATGTAATGGTATCCCAATAAGAAGCTCAAACACACAGGCAGTCACACACAAACAATTAAGAAACACAAGTAAAAAGGGTGAGTTTAGAGAATACAAAGGAAAGTGTTTTTAAACTGGTATCATATAAATTACATACACATTCATTAGTCATATCTGATATTCACTTTCATTATAAATTATTGAGCATACAGTTTAAATTAAAGTTGAAGGGAGCATATTTGATTGTTAAATAAAAAGTTATGCAGCTGGTATTTTACCCGTAACTAGTTATTTTTATAACTGGGGAGGCTGCAGCTCAGGTGGAAGATCAGTCATCTACCAACCGAAAGGTCAGTGGATCGATTCCTGGCTTCTTCAGATTAGATGCCGAAGTGTCCTTGGGCAAGACACTACTTTGCCTCCCCATGTCTTAACCGGGGGATGATTGTGTGTGATGGGGAAAAGCACTGAGTATAAAAATCAATAGATGTGCCTGAACTGCAGTATGAGTGTGTATGTGACTGGGTATATGCGACATAGTGTAAAAGAAATTAAAGTTCTCAACATATGACTAGAAAGGGGCTATATAAGTACTATCCATTTATAATGTGGCAACACTGTTAATGATATGTATTAGTTAATGCTGAATACATTTAAAAAATACAAATAATGACAATTTGCTATAAAACATGAAAATGCTGAAGTAATTGGATTATTTTTTTTAGTGTTTTTTATTCAGATTATCAGCCACAAATGATGAGAAGATGCTTTTCTGTTTGATGTTTGCACTGCAAGAACTGGTGCATGGAGTTGCCTCAGCCCATGTTTTAAGCTTGCTGCTTCGTCATTGGAGTGATGCTTTTTCAGGTAATTAAGCTAATTAGTCGTGTCACCTGTCTTGGCCCTCACCAATGGACAATAAAGTTTGCACATTGGACCACTTCCATATCACAGATGCCACGATGTATCATGATGTTTTTTTTTTTTTGTTCAGTTTCTGTTTCACCCTGGATTTCACGGCTTTCTTTAGCTATCTGTCTGAAGTTTCTACTCAGTTTTCTTCCACATCCATACAGAGATGTACAGTTTAAAAAATGTTTTTATACAAACAGAAACTTTTTTTTTTTTGCATTCAAACAATTCCAGTGAAAATGCTGTAGTATTGACACCAGGCCTGTAAGTGGTGCTGCAACTCTGCCACAGACATACACCAAAAACTGAGAAGAAGACATGGTACATGTGCAGATGCAAACCACCGGTAATAATGAAGCAGAAGAAGAGGGAGGTCTATGCTAGTGATTTCACAAAGCCACGGTTCTGGTTCTGGCTCTGCTCTCGAGTATCTGAACCCCATGTTCACACCAGTGTAAACAGAACCAAAGTGAGCGGATTTTACTTCTGGAAGTAAACATCATCATCTTGGAGATTTGGTCAGAAAGTTGATGGTTGTCAACCTACGGCCCCCCCACAAAAAAGAATAGACTATAATCAGATGACTGAGTACTTGGTTGGCTTCTTTAGTTCTAGCTCCTGCAGTGGTTGTAGTGGTGGTGGTTCTAAATGATAAACTGCTACAGCAGAATCGCCTAAACTCTCAGTCCTATCCACATGGAAATGCTTTTTTATTTTATTTTATTTTATTTTATTTTATTTTTTTTTTTGAGGTTAGCAACCAGCTTAGAGGTGAATTACCAGCAACTAGAGGACAGAAGAGGAGTGTGCTGACGGACATGCAGCTGGCTCTGTAGATGGATTGACTGAAAATGTCTCCTGCTTATCACTCAGATCGATGTAAATTTAATCACCGTCTGATTTTGATATTGTTTTATTGCACAGCCCTACTGAACATACACACTGCAACCTTTACCCTAAACCCATCCTTCATCTCTGCAAATGCTGACTGAGTGAATGGCCTCGCTAAAGGCTTTTTAATAGACTGCTTTGTCTGGGGAAAACTCTGGGTGATGGGAGAAGTCCCAGGAGAGCCAGGGGGAGGAGAAGCTGTGAGCCTGGCTTATTGAAAAACTGAATCACTGTTTGCTTTAGTACACTTAAAAACACCTAATTTGAATAAATATCTTAGCTCTTCTGTAACCTGTTGTGACTAAAATAACCCATTACAGTAATAATAACAAAATATGTATAAAGAGGAAGGCATCAACCAAATGGTTTGAGACCCTTCACACTTCTCTCTCACTCTATAATCACGACTATGTGAAAGCTTTTTATTTACTGATTGGTTGGTTTATGACCATGTTTGAATCAAACCCCTATTTTTTGGCAATTTGGTTTGTGTTCTCAGACATTATGCAGCATGCACAAACCCAGACAGTGTCAATAACCTCTGTGGGAAACTGAATTGAAGCACACCCACAATTGTAATAATACTATACTCTTAATGATTTTATGTACAGTGTGGTCTTCACCAAAAATTATAATAAAAAAAAAAAATGCAATGCATGCAAGGATTAGACAATATAGGAAACGAGCATATCAACTAAAAAAAATCATATTAATTGATATCAATAATTATCAAAAAATTTAAATGTAAAAGAGCAGCCCTGGCCATTTTATGCTATTGCTTAATGACCTACTTTTAATAAAGAACACACAAACACTGAATTTATATTTAACCCTTCATTCAACCATGTTTTCATGGAACCCCACAGGGTTTTCTTTTTTGGGGGGGGGGGTTACCTTGCAAAACAAAACAAAAAAAAAAAGGATGGTCCGAGAGCGCACACGGCCTGTTAAAGCTGTTTTGCTCAGTTTCTTTAGGTGTTTCTTGGCTGCATCTGTCCCTCTCAGCATCAAGTCAACATAAGCACACCTGACGATGACTACGTCCGCGTTAACAGAGGAAGTGTGTTGTTGTAATGAAGTGCTTTAACAGATTAATTACAAGTGTAGACAAAGAGGTTTGCTATTTTGGCTGCTTGTGTTTAGACTGTAAAGTGAGATTAATAGGATTTTTTTGGGGGTTATTTATTAAATAAACTCTAATTTCCATTCATTTTAATGACTGAATTATTAACTGCTACAGCTTATTATTAAGAGGAAGTTAGGCTAATTGTGTCAAAAATACATGATGCTGGCTTCTGTTGAGGATCTTCTGGCTCAAAAAGGATAATTTAATCTTCTTTAGACTATTTCGTCTGTAAATGCGTCTCTTCATTGTGGTTTGAGAGGGGCAGGGGCTCGGTGAAGGAGCATGCCTGGGTCTACTTTGGTGATTGGCTGGAAGGAAGTAATGTCTATAGTGTAAAGCTACCTGATAGGCTATGATGAAAAAGGAAGTGAAACTGTTTTTCTATTGAACTTTGTAACAACCCTTTTTTATTTTTTTTATCTCACCACACGTCTTTCATTTATTATCTGTTCCACTTTATCCATTATGGGTTGCTGAGAAGCTGGAACCTATCCCAGCATTTTAGCAGGTGAGCGGCAGGGTACATCCTGGACAGGTCACCAGTCCACTGCACGTCTATTGATCAATATATATTCTTATCGAATTATCATCCAGTCCTAATCCATGCTGCTCAAAATGTTTGTTGAGGATAACGGCCTATGTCCAAATTGATTTTGACATTCCTGTTACACATAGACAGCATTGCTTATATATGGAGCACATGAGAAATCATCTCATATAAGTAAACAGTTATGTGTGGCATGCATCACGTAAACCATTTTCTTAAATGATTCCATGACTGGTTTTGGTCTCATTGTAAAGTGTGGATTGCATCTCCTGGTTAAAATAATAGAAAAGTGTTGGCTCTATGGCCCTGTTTACACCACAAGGCTGAGACAATGAAATGCTAAAGTTTTGTTGCGTTCAGGCCCCTCGTTTACACGGTAACAGAGTTTTGGGTAAAACTGCAAAGATTTGACTTTGGCCACCAGGCATATAGGTAAAGCAAAAAGTTTTGCATGAAAACATCATGTAAACAAGCCTTAAAGGGGCTTTCACTTAGGACACGGTTGGTGAGGCACTCCTCTTCCAAACTTTCCTGTTTGTGATGCGCTCTGCACTCAAGTTAAAATTATTTCAGCTTGCACTCTGATAGCATGTCAGTGTATTAAATTGGAGCAAATCTGGCAGATCTCAAAAGTCATCCACCTCAGACAAAATTGCCAGACACTGTGTAGTGATAACTGCCTGATGCGGCTTCTCATTTTTCAGTTTGTGGGATTTTCCCCACCAGGCTGTGACAAATTGCTCCACTGGCCTGACGTATGATGTTGAATTGGTCACTGTACAGTCGCAGCTCTTAGATGATCCTAAATTCTTATGAACCCACACCCTCTTAGCTACTGCTTGTCTTCCTCCACAGTAAATGTATTGCTACACCCAATCGCCTTTACATAAATCTCTGGCAAGAAAAGTTGCAGTGGTTTGTAATTTAACAGATGAGTTTGTTACACTTTCTAAGTTAGGATGAAGTGATGATGCTGCTTGCTCGATTATCCTCTGGTGGGCAGCAAGTAGGATATTTTATGTAGAAAATAATACATGTTGTCTGGAAACATGTCAAACATGAAAAAGTTAACTTCACCATCACAGAACCAGTGCTTCTATGACTAACTATTAATGCAGACAGTGTTGGTTGGATTTCATGCTGAGCCAATTTGCGTATTCTATAAACTGCCAATGCACTTCACTGCCACCTCTCCAAGTTCAATGTTAATAATCGATTTGACAAATAGAAAGTCTTTTTTATATGTAAATCTATTAAAAAAATCTTTCACATCTTCATCTCGATGCATTCAAGATTTTAAATAATTCATAACTTACATAACTGGACATAATTGATAATGTAATCATATATAATATGAGAGCATGCAGTTTATTCATTTAGAGCTGTGGAAATGGGAAAGTTAATCATGGTTGTGTGAATGTAGACTGTGTAGAACCAACAAGGCTGAAGAATATTCATTATCATCAATAAGGAAAAGTCTTCAAGTAAAATATATAAACTCTATCCTGATCAAAACTAAATGAAAGTGTTGTGACAGCACTTCCTGAATGCAACTGCAAACATTTTGCTCAGTCCAAGACTGATGCCACAGTTTTGGGTCAAAGCAAGGTAACATCTTTGGGACGGCAGTATGTTTGCTGTTGCTGTGTATTCCTGCGTGTGAATGAAGACATTTATTACAACAGAGACACGGAGGATTAGCAGGGGGCTTAAACCATTCTCATGGTAATGCATAGAGCTGGGAGTGCACAGATAAACACAAACACTCACCTTATCAAAACACCCAGACCTGAAAGACTACTCCTTAACTGCACCGGCAGACCAGCTGAGAGACACTGACAGGAAACTTGAAACAGATGCAGAGAGAGTCTGTCACTTACTTAGCTGTGGCAGATTATTGGCTCATGCAGAAATATTGGTCGGACAATGAAATCATTCCCTTCATATTAGACTTTAATAATAAAAAAAAAGGTAGGACTCTATTGTTCAAGTTATTGCACAAAAAAAGTAAAAAAAAAAAAAAAAGCAAAACAAAACTTTTCACTTATGATTTGACTGGATGCAAAAAAACAACAAAAAAAAAACAAACAGATTTTTAAATTTTTTTTTCTTTTGGTCCTGTACAGGTAATTGCTCTAGTTTAACATCTCTAAAGTAGATTAAGAAGTTTGATTTGTTTACACTCTTGCCACTTTTATTAATTTTAACTGGTTTTTGACCCGTTAGTTCCCCATCTCCACACATTTATAATCCGTCTAATTTGAGCAGATTTTCTAATAAAGCTGCAACCCTTCTAAGTCACATCCATTATATTTCCTCCCATTAACAGTTAAACTTCTCAGTTTAACTGTTAGTGGACCAATATGACTGCTAAGTTTTCATGATTTATATAACTGACTAATCAAGGAAAGATGTCTTAAATATGTTGTGAATTATTTGAACCAGTGGAAAATGGCTGTCTGTAGTTAAACTGTCCTGATCCACTGTCATCCAACCAAATGTGTCTTGATTTACTGACTTATTCACAATCCATGTGATAAAAATAGGGTTGCACATATAAAAGGCAGAGACGGAGCAGGAGGATGGTTAGCTCTCTGCAACGATAATCCACAGTATCATCTTTGCTGCAGGCCATCCACTGATCACTTGTACCTTCTCAACATTGTAGTCAGACATCAGTCTCAGCAGCCCAATCTGTCTCTCTCTAAATCTTCTCTTCTGGCATCAGGGGTGTTTTTGGCTCCATCAAGAGAAAACAGGGAAGTAGCTAAGCTCTGTTTGTTTTTATATCCCTCTTTTCATGAGACTATTCCTCTTTGAATGTACTCCACATGACTCCAACACTCTGCCAGTTTTAGTGGAGAATGAGAGAAGAGATACTGTAAATGCAGCATATTCGCCCTCAGTATTTTTGTACAAGACACCGGTCAAAGGCCAGTCTTTTCACAAGTCTAAGTTGTTTAAGTGTTTGGTCCCTCATGTCAAGTCTTAATCCATTAACTAATTAATTCTGTATGATGCAAATTTCAAGATTTGCTCTGCAGCACAGGTTCCTTTGTTTGACTGGCCTAGGAACTGAGAAATGAAGAATTTGTGAAGAGTGAAATTAAAACAGCATAAAAAATGTTAGATGGCGACTCAATATTCAATTCTTCTTAATGGGCTGAAGGTCTAATTTGAGGAGTTCATACTGTATATATCAGAAAACTATAGATGTACTTGAAGAAAAGGAAATACTAGACAAAGTCAGTGGACGATTTGTTCTTTTTTGTGTGTGTGTTTTTTTTAAAGCAAAATTGTCATGAAACTTTATTATCACCTGACTCTGAATTGACAGCTATACCTGATGCCATTACAAACTTTCGAAGATGGCTAAGATGAATTAATACTGCAGGTGATAGTGGCTGAACGGACTCACTGCCCTAATCTTCCTTTCACATTGTTGACTGCACATACCTTTAATGATTACAAGCTGTTTTTATGGTAGGTTAATACTGTAAGAACCTTAGATAACATGTTGGAAGTCCACAATTAGGGCTGTCACAATAACCACACATTTGTAAAACTTGTAGGCGCTACAGCTGCGATAATTTTATTTTTCATGATACAATGTGCATGAACTGAATGTTAGATAAGTGCTTAACAAAAACAAAAATAGTATTGACATCAAGCTGCAAATCTTGATTTACCATCCTGTCCATAACCATGGTACACACCACAGTGCACAGCTGGCTAAACTACCATCTCATATGCCATGCAGCTAAATCTCTCCAGCTGTCTGTTGCACATCTGGGTAACCAACCCTTGCTCCTCTTCCGGTGGAAGCGTGGGGAAGATGAATCAGGCCCACAGTGTTCCATTTAGAATTACAGTAACTAAATAAACCTGTTGAACTGTAAAGGGAGATGTAGTGTTTTACAATGCTGCTGGGCATTGAAGGCTCCAGAAATGCACATAATAGATGTCACTGCCATCAAAGGAGTCCGGAATGTGGAGTTTTAAGGTCAGAAAGTTATGTAATGCGTCTTTAAAGTCTTAGTTTTGATCTACTAAGACAACTGAAGTATAACTCTTCCCCCTCGGACAGTATTAAGTGTTAAACACACTCATCATCACACTTTTAACGTGTTTTATTTCAATGCCAGAACCATGAGACTTTGTAGTTACACACAGACATATTTAATTCCTTCATCTCCTCCTCTTCCTCTCCTCCAACTGCTAGCATTCTCCACAGTGACAGAGATGTAGCTTCCAGATCTCTCCCCTGCCACCTCTGATTAAGGCCGCCATGGACAAGACACACCTGTACTGCTGATGGGAAACAATGCCGGCGCTGCTTCCTCGAGATTGATTTTCTCCATTAAAACGGCCTCTTTGTCTAAAAACCCTGCAACCTCTTTGTTATGCTAAAAAGAAGATGGAAGATTTCCAATTCAATTTGGGCTGAGCCGAGTGCCGGTCAGCTATTTGGGCCTCCATTGTCCTGGCTGAGCCCATTGGGACAAAGCTAGCGTCTCCCAAACGCCAATTAAACTGGACAGAGAGACGGACAGGGGGATAATTGACAGGCAGGAGAAAGGCTTCCTACGCTCTGTGTCTCCATTGGAAAAGGAAATCATACAAACAGTAATGGAGAGGAGGGGAAGTGAGGGATGAGTGGGAGAACAAGGAGAAGAGTAACAACCTGTAATATATAGCACAAGACATATTTGTATTGCGAACATAAATCTGCTGCACATAATGCAGAATTATTTCGAATGCTCTGATGTGACCAACACTAGTAGATTTAATGGTTTTATTTTTTATTTGTTACTTTAATAATGATAGAAATATTTTAGATACTGAGAGTGTACTGCTTGTGTGCCACAAGCTGTTTTAGGTGCTGTTGTCTTGTGGCTTAGTTGTACATTAATGTTCACTTTTTTGGCTTTTTGGGGGGATTTTTGAGTTAAGAATTTCAAGTATAGGACTAGCTTCTTTTTTTTCTTTTTTTTTTTTCTCTCAAGAAAAGGTACTAATATATCCTCTAATCTAGAGCGCCTAACGTGATTTGGACACATTTCAGAAATATTTTTCCCATGGTAAAAATATAACTGTTGATGAGCGTAAGAAACCAAGTAAATGAGTTTGATGAACCAGCTTTGTCCACAGTATCCAGTCCAAGGACTTGAACCTGGGGTCTGCAGCCCTAAGTCCACTTTTAAGTGTAATGAACTTATAAGAACTTTTATTCAAACTTTATTTTATCTGGATAAAACAAGTAACTTTCCTCACTTACTAGTGAACCTTCTAGCCACCAGGGCACACAGCTGCTCATATTCTTTGCATTCTGGCCTGTTGGCCTCAGTACAGACCTTATGAGGGTATTTTTTTTTTAGCGAATCCTAACTAAGTGGTGTGCTTGAAGTTGGTGTTGCTGCTGGTAGTGATGCCATGATATTACCACAGGAGCACTAAAATGAACACACTCATCCATTTTTCTCTGTTCATTAAAACAACTGGCTATCTGCCAGCATGCCAATTTTCAGCTGTCTCAAAACTAATCAGTGTCAAGTTTAGGGAGCGGCAGATTATGTGGGCGATAACAGGATGTGGGTATCTCATGTAAGTTATTTTGGTATGCTATAAGGAGCAATATGAAACCCAACTGGAGACTTCAATAGTGAATCTCATGCTTATAACTATTATTGGAACAAGTCATTATCTAAAAATCCTACATCTAATGTGGGATTATTCATAACAGATCTACAGCACCACAGGTCCTTTATCTTGTATTACTGATTCTACATATATGTAATTTTTACACAACATTTTATCTGGTGAGTTTCTTTCTTCCACATTTAAATGTGAGAAGGAAGGGAAGACTCCATTTCATGAGAACTGCTGTCATGTATAAACTGTGAGCTGAGGAGCTTGATTTGAGTCTGAAAAGGTTGGAAGTCTTTCTTTCAAATGATACACAAAGACATGCAATACCCGCTCTCTGATTTCAGCAGAGAGTCGAGTGAAGTTGCACAATACCTGAACCACATTAAAACTCTGCTGCAGAGCTGCTGCATTTTATTCAGATAATTTTACCCATATCTTACCTCCTGATGAATTAATAACCCAAATTTGGCTTTCATATAATTTGCTATATCTGTAGATCAAGTAAATGGGTCATTGTTTTGTTATATTTCGGAATATGGGTTTAAAGGAGAGATAAAAAAAAAAAAAAAAAAACATCTTCTACTGATGTGCAGCCCAGTCCTTCACAACTGGAAAAACTGAGCATTTTGCTGCTTGTAGTAAAAGCATCCTTTCTTTAATTTCTCATCTCCAGCCCTCTTTTTTTCTAATATTACCACTCTGTTTCTTCCTTCCTCTAATTGTAATGTCTCCTGCTTGTTCTCTCTCTTTCCCCCTCTCTCTTCTGGCTTGTGACAGACGGCCTAATAGGATTTAATAAGCCCCATTTGCATGTCAGCCTTTTAGATTTTCTGTAAGAAAGAAAGGTGATGGGAGGGATAGGGGGTGGATGGGGGAGGGAGGAAAAGAGGGATGGTGTAAAAGAGGAGAAAAAGGAAAGAACAGAAGGAGGGAG
The DNA here is from genome assembly GCF_017639745.1 of Melanotaenia boesemani. NCBI lineage: Eukaryota > Metazoa > Chordata > Actinopteri > Atheriniformes > Melanotaeniidae > Melanotaenia > Melanotaenia boesemani. Next base: position 15,740,849 of record NC_055705.1, read on the forward strand.
CATGACGATAGACGAATGGTTTGAAGACTTGTTTCTTTTTTCATTAAAGTAGAAAATTATCACCCCAAAGGGTTTAAAGAATTGCCACACTTTCTTATTAAAATATAAAACTAGGCATTCAGTCTTGTCTGTTATGATAATTATTAATTACGGTATTCTAAATCACATATAAGCAGATGGTTCATTTCACTGTGATATAGTGGTGATGATGATTCTTTCTAACCTCATTGTAGAGGTGGGGAAAATGCTAAATTCAGTGAGAACCTGCAGCTTCATGTCACTTCTACCAAGTGGCTTTTGCGCTTTTGTTTGGATTTTGTCATTTTAAAACAAAAGTAAAGAACATGTTGATGATTCGCTCGGTGTTACTTGACAATCAAATGTCCTCATTTTGGAGGAGCTTATTGTTCTCACCGTAGTCCAGTGGCCAATTGCCATTTTTTTCAATTACTTCTGCTTATAAGAGCTTTTGTTCAGATGCTGGAAATGACTCTTATCCAGCACAACTGTGTTTGGTGTTTGTCTTATTTAGGCAAAGGAAGAAGTAGTATATGTTGTTTATGCTGCATAAAGGGCCGTAGAAGAGTCTGATTTAGTACTAACTTTTGACTCCAAAGTCAGAGGAACTCTACTGAATATTGGCAGATTTTCACGCTTGACGAAGGCTAATTTGGCATCCGTCTTGCATCCTGTCTCTTCTCAGTCTGAATTTTACTCGTCTTCATCTCTTGCTTTGTCATTTTCTCTCCTTCCTTTGGAAATGTCTTGCATTTTTTTGCTGAATCAGCCATGGTGTGGGTTCATAACAACCAGTGTGCTGATAGTGTGATGATGGCATGTGATGTGGTGCAGTAAAGCAAAACACTGCTGTTACAGGATGCTCAAGGATGGATAAAGAATAATCTTTGGATGCAGGAATGTACATAATGAATGTCAGTATGCCATCAAAACGAGTCATTAACAGACGATTAAACTCAGAAGGTTATGCAGTTTTGCTTTAAAGCTTTCTACAATGCTCAGCATTGGTTTTCATAACCTTTAGGGCTTTAAAATATTCATCTCATTTGCTAAGTGTTCATTCCACTGACTGTTTTAAATCCTAGATTTTGTTATCCAAAAGTTTAATCTGTCTTTTTTGAACCAGAAGTGATTGTATTTGGACAGAAAGGTGAAGCTGTAGAGTGACATTCTTTAGATTTGACTGGGAAATGTGTGTTTCTGAGACCTACTTGAAAGAAAGGACACAGATCAGAAGGACTAAATATTTGAGGGGTATTTTTATTGACTTGGTATTTCTGTCTATTTTCAAATTCCTACAGTCACTAACAACACAGTCCGATTAACTTGGATTCTTTTAAAAGTCATATCATTGATATTTACATTGCATTGGTTACTCTGGCTCTCATGGAGATAGAAATGCAAACCACATGATGTGTTTTTATGTGTGTGACTTAAAGACTGTCGTTCTCTATGGATTATAAAAGGTCCAGCCAAAAACCATAAGTATGCACATCTACACACACACACACACACACACACTCGGTAATCCCCATGTTGGTAGCTGATGTTTATTGCCGTGTAATAGGATCAGGATGAGGCAGCGTTAGTATCAGAGCAAACATCTCACACACTCTCTGTCACACACACACTGTCACTGATCAAACATAGCCCAGGAAACACTGTGATCCAAGAGAGATGAGAGGGCTAATCCTTTTAGCCCTCTAAGAAGACTCTCCTCCTCTTCTCTCTTTCTCTTCTAGGCTCGCGTCCTCAGTCATTCGCTGTCTTTGACTATCTGCCGACTTCTTTCTTTCTCTGTCTTTGCTTGACAACATTGTTTTCCTCTGTGCTACTTCTCCTGACAAGGACAAGGCTAAGGAAGGAGGGAGATAGCTAACAGAGCTAAATATACATACCAGTGTGTATATCTATGCGTTAAGAGGTGATTGATCTGCTTGGTTTGTTGAGAGATTAGGCCTGATAAATCCTCCTTAAAACCAAACCAACCTCCCTCCTACACTCTGCATCCATCTCTCTGTGAATGCTCCTTCAGGTCTGCACACTGGTGTTAATCACATACTAAAATTTTTAGTTCAAGATGTGTAAGTGCCAGGGTTTGGGCTGATGTGTAAAGCTGTCAACTGAGCAAAGTCTCTCAGTTGGTATGTGTTGCTTGATTTTTGTGTGCCAGAGCTTCTTATGATACAGTATGTGCCCTCAGGATCTGTCATGTCCCTGCTTCCCGTTCGGGCTCTTTTCGAAGATTTGGCCATAGCATTGTTGTTGTGCTTAAAGTTAAAGTATGGGCATTCCTTTTTAATATTAACCTGAAAACTGTAGGAAAAGCTTTTGTGCTAACCGTTGCCAAATCTTGAATAAAGGCAGATTCTGCTAGTTTCTCAGCAAAGGCATTTTGTGGAGCTTCTTTCATACCGTAGCAGAATAGCCATCATAGTGATCCAGTTTAAAAACCGAAGGGTTCTGTCTGGTCAGGTGCTGCTCTTCTGCTGCCCAATTTCAGGTAAAGGATCAGTGAGGATTTAACGGTACATCGGACTACGTTGATTCAATAACAAACGATCCAACAGGACTGAAAACATTGATACAGAAATCATTTGGAAGAAAGCACCTATGGAAAAAAAACATGTGGAATTGTTTATATCTGTTCTAAATTGTGATATCGGTAAACACTGAATTGCTTTTCACTGAATCAATATATTGTTTGTGATCAATACCCCGTCAGTCACCTGATGCTACATAGTAGGATCCTTTTCAAAGGATGAAGTGTCCTGGGACAAGCACAAGGGAAGTTCAACCTGCCGTCTAACATTCCTTGTTAACAGCTACCTGTGTGTGTTGTTCCTTTCTATAACTGCTTCTAATTATTTAATTTCAGAAGTATTTAAGCTATGAGCTAGGTATGATGTGCTTTTGATGGCCTCAGAAGTAAACAAGATTTGCTGTGGACTTCTATCATCTTGAGTAACTGAAAAATGTAATCCTTGATGGATCTTAAGCTCATCTACTCTTCAGAAAAAATGACCACTTGCAACTTTAATTACAGTCATAAATCGTAACAAGATCTACAAATACTTTTTCAAATCTATTGGTTTGTAAATATGTTGCATAGTCATGGTTATTGGAATTCATGCTGGTACCCTTGGAAAATGGCAAAAAGCAAAACAAAAGACATTTCTGTCATATTTTGCCAGTCTTTGTGGTGCACACTGAAATTGCACAGCATGTAAGGGCCTTCAAGCTGCAGCTGTATCCGACCAAGATTCCCTCGTCATTCCTGCTGCCATGACTTTTTTCATGTTGTGAAAATCCAGCAAGAAACAAGACTTGACCTTTTTAAAATCTGTTTATCTCACTGCATGAACTCATTGGGGTAATTTTTCTGTGAAGGTAATATAAGAAAAGGGACTGCTTTGGAAGGAAAACTGTGCTGTGGGCCCGCTGTGAATGAATGAATGAAACAGGTACTGGGTCATTTTTCCCCCCATTTCTGATAATGTTTTAAAAAAATAAATATATCAATGTCTCTAACATTTTTTTCTAAACTTTTATTAGAATTTAGGGTCTAATTTGTTGGTCCTCTTCCTGTTATAAGTTAACCCACAACGGCCATGCTCAGTTGTGTAGCCGTGCCTCTATATATTTGACAAAATGACACTGCATATTACATTTATAGATTCATGTTAATTGGAGCACGGGGAAATAGAAAATACATGTGACTGTGTGCTTGTCTTCAAACAGAGCTGTGAGTGCTTAATGAATTTACTTTCCTCTGATTGAAAATTAATTAAAACCGCCTCAAACAGACAGCCGCCCACAGAGAACCACCGGCAACACACTGACAGACAGATTACTGCTTTGAGGAAGTCGGAAAGGAGGGAGGAAGGCAAAAGAGTTTATAACTATCTGATGCACTTCATACGACCCTGCATGCCATGGAATATAACGCAGCAACCCTACCTTCGTCACTGGTGTCATTTTGAATTCCACCCACTGTCCCAGACTAAGCTAGCTGTGGCAATAATAAAGGAGTAAATAAATGGTCTCATATCATTGAGTGTTTTTATGAAGCAAATTCTTCTAGCAGACAAATACTTAAATCCATATTTGAGTTTTCTGTGTGCAGTTTTGAGACATGAAATAAGCACTGCCTTTTGAACTTCCTAACCCTCAGTCCACTTTTTTACTGTACTAGACATAACCCTCTTCTTCTTTTAGCAAAGGACTGTGATCCCTTGGAAAATTGAACAATTACCATTAGTTTTTTTTTTTTTTTTTTTTAAGGGAATTGCTAAAGTTAACTGCCTTGTAATCTCTGTTTAGGAGCTTGGCTTTGCTAACCAGACCAGATAGAGCCAGTTTATGTCCTTGGTTTGCAGACAGCTTATTTAGATAATTAGTATTTCTATAGTAGTACAAATATCTTTTATTTGAAATGATAAAAACACTAATGGTGTAGAGTTATTTCTGAATAATTGCTGAATAAAATGCTGGTCATGTAGGATGTACAGTACATCTATGAGAAAGATGTTTAATGCATATTAAGCTGTTAATGTGACATGACTGAACAAAAGTATTTGATTAATCTATGAGGCAGCTGGAAACTGAACCAATGCCAGTGAACGATTACCTACCAGCCCCCCAGGGAATGTCTTGGGCATAAAAGGCATAGTGAAATGAAGCACATTGTGTCTTCATGGACAAACAACAGACCCATCAATAATGACAGTTATGGTATTAAGGGAATTCATCAGCAGCAAATACATGTCAGTCTCACAGACATTTTTTTTCTCCTCATTCCTATAAAACTCCAGTTTCCTGCTAGTGGTGTAATTCCACAGTTTGGCATGTTTTCAGTGGAGCAGAAAAGCAGGATAACTCTGTTAGCTTACATCCAGTTTATTCTTACTGTTGGTTTAAGTAGTCAATAATACTGAATACTGTCAACAAGAATAGACTCACCTTTTTACTTCCATGTACAAAATGAATGAACATGTCTATTAAGACAATTCCTACGAAGTAATAATAAACTTAAACAAAAAAATATTTAAAATACATGTTTTATGGCTGCATCTTTCAGCCTTTTTGTCAACACTGAAGACACAGTCATCTTATTGGAAGAAACAAATAAAGTGTTAAATCAGTTAGCAAACCAAGTGGAGGCTTGTTATTCACACCACTTTGAGCTTAACAGGGTGGGTATTCACCTGAGCTTTGAAAAGTTACCTGAAGGTCCCTAAACTCATGTAGTCTCCATAATTTCTATCCTCCTCATTAGATCAGGGTTATTGATAATAATTGGACACATCTTAAGTTGCTTTTCAATGTTTTGCATTCTCAGGAGACTATAACAACATTCTTTTTAGTTAATAAATGAAGGCAGACAAGTCTGAAATATCACTGAAACAGGCACTGCATCTTTCAAGTACTAATGTTAAAATAAACACCCTATTTCTGTACATACTGTAAGTTACATAAAAGTCAGTTACCTCTGAAGCTCACAAATAACTGGTAAATGCTTCTGGACCAGCATCACTTTCCACAGCATTGCTTTGGTTTAGCTGCAGAGTACAGCATATTTTTTATAATGTGAAGTTTGTGATGACTAATTCTTTTTAATTTGGTTTTGTTAGACAGTGTTGCTCATTATCACGGGCAACATGACAGTAGTTTCTGCTAAAATACACCAGCTTTGTTGGTACAGAAGTGTATTTTTACGTGGTTTCAGTCGCTTTCATAGTCACAGTAAACGTCAGCTTGCAGTCGTGGTAAAGCCAAACTAAAAGCCAGTGGGAAGGCTTCATAAGCTGGCTTTTACTGCGACCAATAACCGGTGCTGTGTCAAGGCCCGTTTCCCCTTCGAGATCCATTCCCCCTAAGAGAACCATTCTTCTTTCTAAACAGAGAAGAATGGTATCTGGTAGTTGGATAAGATGCAGGTTTGCAATATTTATTAAATTAAGATACCTCATTATCTTTGTAAGCACTCCATGAACTATCAGATGACATGCTTCATCTGTGTTGTCAAGGCTTTTTGAGACGTGGCGGCTCCCATTGTTGCAGTACGTGTTTGAGAAAGTGAGGCGCTAGAATGTGCTATACGTTAGAATGTGATACACAATGAACAATGTTCATTTAAGGTTGGTCATACTGCTGTCGTGGTTCCTACAGATAACTGCATGTAGGCAGGCAGATTTTCCCCACTGCATGCATCCTGTCTAGTTTATACAATCCTGTACATTCATAAAACTCAGTGTATTATCACCACAGTATTGTTAGCATAATGTTGGAGCTGCTTACTAACCTCCCTGCAGCTTTCTTCTTCTTTGCCAGAGGATTTGATGTCAATTTAAAGTCCTGCGTTTTAGATCTAGTGGAAAAAAAAAACAAAAACTTTTGCCTATTTTTCTTCTGGGCAAACAGGTACAGTACAGTAGCCATGTTTGTGTTCACAAAATTTCTTCAATCGTGTTACACTTTCAATAGAGCTGCACTGTTTACATGAGCTTGAAAAAATTATTCCGATCATGATGCGTGTTTACATTTATCATGTTTAAACGGGATGAATATTTTGACATGTCCTGGATTGTCCCACTCTGACAGCAGTAGAAAAAAAACGCTTTGTAAACAAACACCTCTGTGCATATTTATTGCCTTCTCGTGATTTTAGTTTTGCTCTCTTTATTAATTTTGAAAACTTTAAAAAACCCAAGCAATACATTTATCACATACTGATCAATTTTGTGTTGGTACTGCTATTTATTTCACTAGCTTTTCATTTTTTTAATACACTTAAAAAAAAAAACTTTGGGTTACAGCTTGTTGGCTTTACTCAAAGTGTAGGTTAAAGTAACATTCACTGACGCAACAAGCATGCGCAGTAAGGATAATTCCTTCCCGATTTTTGGAAAATGTGTTTTCATGCACGGAATAACTAATTGGTAGTGATGCGTGGTTTGATACTGAATTATTGATACTATTTGTACCAGATATTCATGTTCTGGAATCAATTTTCATATTAAAATACTGAGATTTTAGTAATTTTGGGCAAATATGTAATTAATCACTAACTGGAATACAGTGGGAATTAAACTATAATGTCAGGATCGTGTCTAAATTGTACCCAGGTGGCAGGAACTACCTTTTCTTATGTCTGTTTAGGGCTGGGCGATATGGCCTAAAAATAAAATCTCCGATTATTTATAACCAAATCCGATTTCCGATTTTAATCGATTTTTTTTCTTTTCTTTTACAAAACATAAATAAACTTATTAAAAACATTTATTTGTCGCCAACAAAAATAAAGCATATAATGTCATAGCTTTTCCACCATATAAACGACTTCATATCTTACATAGAAATATGCGACACAATGCATCCGTGATCTCTTTCCATCTGGATCGTTATCATACAGGATCCACTGCAGGAATAATTCCCCTTTTAACTAGGGTTTGTGGGTTAAGTTGATTTCTGCATCTCATAGAGAGCAGCATTTCTCACTGCACTTATACGCACAGCTAAATCCCAGGCATGAGTGAAGGGTCACTTCACTGAAAATCTGTCAGACAAACACCGTTCTGGTGTGGAGGGAGAACTAAGTCTGCTGCTAACTAACTATGGAAAAAAATCCCAATTTTCATAAAAATAAATCTCCAGAAATGGAAAATTCGATTTTATCGATTATAACCACCACTCATTTTGGTATGAAATTTTGACCAGAATGAGTGTGACCACATCTAAATCTTCCAAATGGTATGTTTGCATTAAGGATATTTATTCCAGTTGATGAATTAATATGAATTCATATGTCAATGTAAAATGGCTAATGAGTGCTAAGAAGAAACATGAACGTTAATACCGTTATGACAAGTTTAGTTGGTTGAGGAGGAAGATGTGATATTTTGACAAATTCTGAAGCAGCTGATAACAATTTGTAGATGTTCTGCAGAGAGCAAGTTGTATTCTTATAGAAGGAGCTGGACCCCAACTGTTGATGCCTTCGAGCTCTCTGGTTCAGGAAGTGTCAACAGGTCCAGCTCCCTAATGCAGATGGTGATGTTAAAGTCTAACTGATGCACATTTTAAATAAGTCCTAATTAGAGCACGGCTGGTAATAATTGGGCAGGCGGTCTGAGTACTAATTAGCGTATAAAAAAAAAAAAAAAAAAAGAAAGAAATCCATTTAGTGTGTGTGTGCTACCATGTGAATGAATGATCTCTACAGGGGGGCTGATGAAGCCCATATTTTCAAGAAGCAGAGAGCGAGAGAGTGAAGCAGAGAGAGAGAAAGGAGTAAACCTCCACCATCCTTCACTCTTTTGTTATGAAGTATGGTTTGCGGGAAGCCTTTGCTGCGTGGAGAAGACTGGGAATGAGGGCAGGTGTTTGTTTTGTGTGAGAACTGAACTTACTCCTAACAAGACTATTTGATTTCGTAGCTTCTCTTTTACCATGCTGTCTTCCCTCACACATTCCCTTTTTCTTTTTCCTGTCTGCCTCTCATTGTTTATGTTGAGAGGCGTCTAGAAAACGACAAAAGGGTTTCCCACCTGCTGCTAAGACACACAAGTAGCTAATTCAAATGACTTGTTTGCCCCTCCTGGTCTCTCCCTGCTGTTGTCTGTTCAGTGTTTACTAAGCTCTTCTTTTTTTTTTTTACTTTGATCCAAAGACCCACCTGGTTTTCATGAACAAAACTAAAATATCACTTCAATAAATGTTTGATATTTAACTGATACATCCTCTGCAATGCACAAAATATGATTTTGTGTATATTTTACAGAAATGTACAGAAAAATATGATCTTCATACTTGTCATTAGGATTTTGTTTTTCAATCAGGATCTGAATGCTGCTCCTAACATTTTCTACATATTCATAAGAACAGAGACTTGATCAGTACATCTGTACTGATATAATTGGGATGGATTAAATTTGTCTTGTCTAGTCACTAGTTCTGCAGATGTTTCATCAACTTCTAAAAGTAAGATAGTACTATGGTCAAACTTTAGGTATACAGTTTAAAGCACAAGCAGCCCATTTTTATTATTATCAAACATCAGGGTGGGATTATGTCACCTTGTATTGTCACCAAATATCAACAGCATTTTTATTTCCTAGATCAAAACGCCGCCAGATAGCTGGTTAGATACACCCAGGTATTAGCAGTGTGAGAGAGGGGACTGTTGTCTGCTAGGGATATAGCCCAGATGGTCAACAAGTGGCTCTGCAACATTGTAGAGCCAATAGTTTTTTGTAAGTTCATCATATCTAATTAATTTGTTTTCAACATAATTACATGGTGCACAATTCCAATATATTCATATTAGACTTTATCCGTTTTTGGTTGTTGTACCCAAAGAACTGGTCACTTAATAAAAATATAGTTTATTGTATGGTGCAAAAACTAAAATTATATTTTTAACTTGTGTCTAATTCATGATAATACTTTGTCTAAACAATGCCTCTGCAGGTCATTGTCTCATGTTTTATATCCGTATTTGGAAATCTGACTACTAATATGTGTTCTTTGTTTGTTCCCGGTCAGAAGTTGGACATTCTGTTTGCCCAATGGCCATTGAACACACCACTTTACTAAAATAAGCATGTAGATTTTCATTTAAAGGTCCCATATTATACACTTTATTCCCAATCTGAGACCATTCATTAATATCTAAATGAAATATTTCCGCCATGGTATGGACAAATCGACCCTCAGTTTGAGTGCAGCGGCTTCTCTTCACCTCCCTCTTTTTAGCAGCTTCAGAAATGTGCCGTTTATGGTGGGCGGAACCCTGGTGGAGCAGCTCAGCTGTTGGCTCCGCCCATCGCATCGCCCATCATGAGGTGATTGACAGGTTAATATATTTTCAAGCTATCAGACTAATAAGGCCGAAACGATAAAATAACTGCCAGCTCTTACCTCTCCAGCTGTGTCACGGACAGTTGGTATTGAACCTGGCTTCAGCTTCAAACGGTTGGCGAAGCCTGCTTTCCATGCCCCCATGTTGTGGAAACAGTCCTCTTTGAAATGCTGGCCACAGACATGCAAAACCTTTGGAAGTTTTCCGGGTACATTTCCTCCAAAAATAAAATTAATCCACTCAGTCCTCGTGGGTTCAGTGGATGGAAGTAAAAAAACGTTTTCGTGTTCATTTATGCAGCCACAAACAGAACAGTGCTTCTGTCGCTTAGCCATGCCCGCTAACGAGGGTTGCCGAAGAGGGAAAAACACTGGGCGCTAGGTGATTTTTTAGAGGGCGGGCTTTGAGAGCCGGTAGACGGGTCCATCGCTCTGGGGGGAGTGGTTATTGTCCCTTATGACGTCATAACGTACACGCTTTCAAACAAGCTCATTTCAGCGCTTACTTCCCTAGAGGTGGAGCAGGGGGGAGAGAGAGCGCCTGAAAGAGTTTCACACTTACGGGTCTCCTACACATGCGGGGGGACCAGTATGACTGTTCCAAAACCATTAAAAAGTGAATTTTGCATAATATGGGACCTTTAAAGGTAGTTCATAAAATGAACAGATCATAATGTTGTCCTCTAAAAACTTAAAATGGAGAGGAAATGACCAACTGTGATACTCAGATTACGTAGCTACATGAGTTTTTACTAGAATAAAAACCTGCAGAATGGCTGTTCATTTCCACAGTGTTGAGGTTTAAAGACGAAAAACAACATTTGCAGATTTTTGCATGTACCCCCTATCGACTGCTATCCCTTATCCAACGTAGATCCTACCTGTATTGTGAGCTCTCTCCAGACAGTAAAAGTCTTATCTTGACACTTGTCTTATCTCTTATGTCTCTTTCACTCTTTCTTTTCCTCTCTTTCTCTGTCTTCTTGCATTTCTTTCTTGAATCACACACATGTTCAAAACAGCCGATGTGTTAATATTAGCTTGCTAGTGTGTGACGTGGTGTGCAAAGTTATGTGGTGTCCTGGAAGAAAAGAAATTGTATAGGATGGTTTCTCAGCCTCCGACACCTCAGGATGACTCCAGAAATGGGCATAATAAATGACAGTGTGCCATCAAACGAGTCAGGGACGCAGAGTTTATTAAAATGATAGAGTGAATTAAGGCTGGGCCATACGGCGAAAAAATACAATATTTACAATGATCACTGGATTTTGGTGTCGATCACATTATAAACTTTGATAATGCTGCCAGTTTCAAAGACAAGGCAAGTTGCGTTTCCACGGGGTGCATGTGGGCCGCGTACCGCGGTTTTGTTTCGACCTTCATGGCACGTCAATTCACACCAGGAGCATGTCAGATGTAGAGCACCTGCAAGTGCAGTCCACCTGGCTGGATCCACAAAATCACAGGAGAAATGGAGAATGTTGTGATACTCCCCTTCCAGGATGAACATCTTGTCATCCATGAAAAAAAGAACACGTAATGTTTACATGGTTCAGCAAGCGCAAATCTGCACGGGGGCTATTATTTTGAAAATTATTAGAAGCTTTGACACTGTTAACATGTCGGATTTCCTGTTTGCTGCTATCTGAACTGCTGACCTGGACGTGTTCTAGATGTGTGTTCCATCAAAAATAGACGCACCACATATGTTGAGCGGAGAGCAGCGACAAGGCGCTTCTGACACGCACCGCTGTGCGTCCAGTATGAACCAAACCTTTGACTAAAAATGTGTGCGAATAGTTGTGGAGGCCTTGGCACAGCCGTAACGGCGTGCACACACACCCGGTGGAAATTGGGGGTCATGAAAAAGACCACTCCGTGCTTTAATTAATTAAAAGCATTTCCTCAAGGTATAAAAGATACATTAAAAGGAGAATTAAAACAAACAAAAATATGAAATAGCCACAGAATACATACAGTGAGGTAAACAGATATTAAATGGAAATATATCGTCTTCATCAAAGGAATACTAATAATGACGAGGCATCATGACAAGTCACAAATGAAAGTTTCTTTTTTGTTTGTTTAAGGCTTGCACTACCAGAACTGTTACCCTGGGTCGAATCTGTCTGCATTTTTATTCTTTCTGCGTAGTCACTGTTTTTTGGATGTTTACCAACCATTAAGTTTGTACATTACATTAATCTGATAATCATTTTTACTAAATCTGAACCAGTTTTCCTATTATTGACATAGTGTGACTTTTTTCTTTGTCAACAACAAAGAAGGCAGTTTGGGAACATAACATGAGTTCAGTTTCAGTCTTGCCTTCTCTTTCCTGGCTCTCTTCAGCTACACTTTCTATATTTCTGCTTAGTTTCCTTCTTCATTCTGCTGACAGGATTTTTCTGGGTTTTCTTGGTGGTTAGCAACCAACCTATGGGGTCCACTGACTTGTGGACGGGAGTTTGCTGAGGGAATCACAGCTACATGCTTTTCAACAACATCAATATAAATTTGATCGCAATTTTGAGATCGTTTCATGGCCAAACCCTTGTGTGAGCCATTCCACACCCTATAAGAAGCCACTGTGAATAGAGGTTTAAATTCATGGTGGAAAAAGAATTTATTTTGCAGATTAATCTGTATATTGTTTAAAAAAAAATTAAAAATCAATTCAGACAAAAGTAATCCCTCTCATTTGTAAATGACAATGTGGACCAATTAATTGACTCATTCATGCAAAGTAAGTTGTAGCCTCCTTAGGAACCAAAACTTGGGTTTTTAAGGTTCTGCCAATTTCTTCTGTATGGATCTGATTAAAACAGTGAGCTAGCAGAAACTTTTAGTATTTTGAACTGTGAACTCAGCACAGCATCCAAAGTGGCCCTAAAGCTGTGCTGTGATTTTACTCAAAGCTTTGAACTTGAAATTGTTGCCTCCTGGTTCTAGTCTCAGCAGGATTCATAACTCTGACAGATTTGTGATTGAAAATTACTTCCAATACTAATTAAAGGCACAGCAGCACCAATCTGAAATAGGCTGTCTGGATTGAACATGCCATGTACAGCTGTTAGTCTCTAATTGGAGGTTTATTAATTAAATATCCAGTGGATTAGAGGAATTATGGGCAATTGTCCCTTAACAACCCTTAATAAGGTCTTGATTATTGTCTTCAGCCATATCCTGTGGCTAAAATGATCCTTCAATTAGTGATGGAAAGCTCATGAAGAGAGAGCGTAGCATGATGGACAGCAGGGATGAGATTTTAAAGCTGTCACTTCAACAAAAGCTGAGAAAAAAATTGGAGGAAACATTAGGTCAGCAGTAACTTCAGTTGAGTTACAAGGAATGGGACGTTGGCTCTAAATTGTTTATTGTAGTTATGAAGGTATATCTGAGCAACAAAAATTGCACGCAGACTTTTTATAGGAGGTTTAAAACGAAGATAGTCACAAATATGAAAACAAAAAGCTGAGCAAGCAAATGTGCTGCCATATGAATGCAAAAAGGTGTTTGAATTCAGGCTTTTTTATAACATAACCATGTGTGTTGGAGTCCATATTTCATGACAGACAGTGACAGGGAGATTTCCCTGGCCTCTGCTGCCTTGGCAGACAGATGATGGTTGTAGATCTCCCGTCGTGTGTCCACACATACACGGGGTTTGTGCAGATAGGGAGGTGGCTGACATTTGTGGTGCCTTGGGTGAGGACATGGCCTTTTCTCCTCATTTCTTGTGGCCAATCACCCAGACTGAAAGGAGAAAGAATGATAAGGCCTTTTGTTTGGTCTGACAATGTCCCACTGATACTGCCATGGTAGACTATTCAGTGTGTGTGTGTGTGTGTGTGTGTTGGGTTCAACTCACCCGTTTAAGGCAGGGAACCCTTCAGAAGTCATTATAGTAGGGCATTTACTATCAGAGCCTGTGTTAGTCACACACATCTGATCAGAAATGACATGCTTTTTAACACGATGCTGAAGAATATTTTAATATCTTGGGAAGCTAGAAACTAATACCTCAATCAGTGATGAAATGATATCACACCCTAATTGTTTCTTCATTTGCATAATTTGTTGGGCTGTTCACCAAAGAACCTACTTTTGTGTTTTATACAGTGGCATTATTTTGTTTTGTTTATCATAAATGTAGCCGTTTTTATAGTTTAATGTGTGTTTTTTGATTGCACCGTTTTACATTGTTTTAGGATTTGCACTTGTGCCATTTCTTGCCCTGGATTTTTGCATTAAACGTTATTTGTAATTAAATGTTATTTATTTTGTGGTATTTATAATTTTGTAGCAGTTTGTTTAGTTTAGTGTTTCAGTGTGACTTTGTTTTGTTTGTTAATAAGGAGACAAGAATTTGTACATTCGTTACAAAATGTGTGCGGCAGAGCTTCAGTTTCTGTAAGCATTTTGCCACATGGGGTGGGGTGCAAAGCTCCTGTTTTGCCTAGGGCACCTGCCGGTCTAGGGCCGGCCCTACCTGTTCCCTTATATCTTTTCTTCTCTTCCTCAGATGATTAGTAACTGTATGCATTTAAATTGTCAGTGTTGAGTTCTAGGCTGGAACCCAATGTTTTTAAAAATTGTTTCTCCCCCTCAGGATGCTGCAGGATGCTTAGAGCAGAGATTCGCAAACTCTTTCAGGAGGGCCCTCTTTTTAACACCTCAAAAGGCACCAAAGTAGTTACTTGGAGTCATCGCTTCACCTGGAAGAATTTTGGCCACTAATGACCACCGTCCATTCATAACTGTGCTTGGCATTGGAAGTCAATTCTATGTCTGTCTTTACCACTAGATGTCACAAAATTCTGACACACTGTACCTTTAAGTTGTTTGTGTTTGTGTGTGTTTGTGTGTGTGCTTTTCACAATGAAAGACCATGGGCCTCTGAAAATTACGAGACATGGATTAACTTGAGGTAGACATTTCATTTTGGGTACAAGAGAAAAATGCATAGTTGACCATCGTTGCTCAGACACCATGTTACCCAGTGCCATTCCATGTGATGAGCTGAGAATATTTTAAATTCTCACCACTAAATGGTTTTCAGATAGTGTCAGGTGGGAAAGGTGGGGGGGGTGGGGGTTAATTTAAGATGATATCGTTCCCAAAGAGGAGCAGGAGCCAAATGCAAGAGGATTGGTAATTTCGTCAAATTGCCAGCACTTTGAGGTCGTGCCATCAGCTGCCGAACATCTTAAAGAACTGGTGTAATATATGAAACCATCTTCATAATGTATCAAAATTGAATGGCTGAAATGCCACTTAAGGTAGTGGTGGTGTAATTGGTACTCAAAAAAATCTTAATAGTATCCATATATCTTGAGCCGGGCTTTTAAAAGGATCTATTGTAAGATCTCGTCTTGATCTGTTTCGCTATCCCCTCCCCCCTCTTTTCTCTGTATATCTTTCACATACACACACTCCTACACACACACACAGATGATTATACATTCAAGCCATCATTTCATCTTGGAATTCCCAAGCGTATAGGGACACCATAAGTTGTAATGATCCTCTGTAAATGGGGTGGTTGGACTGCTAACTTCTGCAAATAGGGCAGGCAGAAACTAATGTAGTAACTTGTAATAGTGGGAATTATCTGCCTATTACAGTTCGACCCTCCAAGAGAGGAAGAGTAAAGAGCTGAAGAAAGAAAGTCTGTGTTTGTGTTAGAGAGAGAGAGAGAGTGTGGTGTTGGGGGGTGGTGTTAAAGATGTAAGGAAGCTGAGAAGGAATGTAACTTAAGGAGATTTTGTTATGTGTGATCAAACTTTTTTTTATGTTGACAAAACGAAAAGAATAAAATTCCTTTATTGTCCCTGGAGGGAAATTGGTTATGCAGCCAGAACTCAAACATACAGGACATACAAAACAATAATCAAAAATAAAATCAGAATCAATGACAGATGTCAAAAAAGAGATTCACACAATACAATAACAATAAATAAATAGGGTAAATAAAATCACAGCTAGGCCTGGACCATACCCTGTGTCCTGGGGCAGCAACCAGACACCAGGGCATGCACTAACCCACCCTGTGGCAGTACACCTGGGCAGCCCCAGACCCGCCTGGCACTGACCAACCCCTCCCAAAAGGGGGGCATCCCCGGGCACCTACGTCATTTAACAGCATAAGCGTCACTTACCTACTCTGCCCCGCCTCAGGACGCTTCTGGAGTTCTGACAGTTGACTAACTTCCGCCCGAGTTGCCTTTATATTTTCTTCTCACCTCCACCTCCATGGTGCCTCCTTCTTGTACTTCATATTGATGTTGTGTTTGCCAAGCATCTCCAGGATTACTGTTGCTGCACTGTATATCTATTTATTTGTATTCCGTCATGGTTGCAGTAGGGATTGTTCTTTTTGCTGCATTCACATCAGCTAGAAGAGTTTCTGGTCGTCAGGTCAGTTGTTCTTTCACCTCATTCATCATTGGGGCTTGGTACCCAATCTCTGGGGGGCGTTGATGTTCACTCCCCCTTCGGACCTATTTGCTCTTCCTTCCCATAGCATTAGCATGTGGTATCTCCTTAATCTCTAACTGTGATACGAGTTGTTTCAATGTCAGTGTAGAATGTGGGGATCAAAGTATTCATATATCCAACATTCTCTTCATGTAGCCCCACTCACTAGAGTTATTAGACAAGTAGCATTCCAACAGTGCCTTGTTAGCATTTGGTGTCCAGAGGCATCTATTTTGTGTTCCAGTAGCCTGTGTCTGTGTCGGTATGGGTGAAAAAACCACACTTGCCTCCTTTTTTTTCCATCCCAAGGCGTCACATTACAACTGTGTTTTGCTTAATAGCATCATGTCACAGCAACTGGATATCAACACATTGGCTGAACTGATTTAGAAAAAGGATATTATTGCAGGAAGCAAAGAAAAGTGGGGGAAAATGACATGGCAAGAGATGAGACAAAAGCAGGGTTTGAATTACAGGGGAGCTAAGGGGAGCTCGGCTCCCCTGAAAGGCACAGGAGCCCCCCCTAAAGACATTCAGCTGATACTATAAGGGGGATCCCTAAAAATAGTTCACTTTCAGGTTACATTTAATTTTTCAAAAAGGTTCCTGATTTGTCTTAAAAAATAGCATTAATTTGTCAGCTTTTTGTTTTATTTATTTCATTTAATTAATTAAATCCTCCAAATGTGATCCGTTCTGTTTTTCTTCAGCACCGTGGACAGCAGTGTTGTTTGTTTGTAGCATGCTGTGAGCGTCCATATAAAAAACACTTTACATACTTTCTTTTGTGGTTATTAAAATAACTTTCTGTCCCTGTTTCTGATTAAACAAACTGCATACAGCAGCATCTTTTTTTTTGTAGTAGTAGTAGTAACCACATTTTTGACCGTGGTACATGCATTAATATATATGCCCAAGCACGTGATTTGCAAAGTCATGGTGCACACCTGACAGACTCCCCCAAAAGCTCCGGTGTAATTCGAGCCCTCAAAAAAGTCAACATTGGAATGATTTTTACTGGTTGGAGAGCGCTCAGAGAAGAGACAGGATGCAAAATGGATGCTGAATTAGCTTTCGTTCAAGTGTATTAAAAAAGTTAAATAGTGGGATTTAAACCTACTATTTAATGAGATAAATTAATATGTAGCCTTAGGAACCACAATATCTTTTAAAGATTAAATAATGACATTTTGTTTTTAGTTTTGTCATATCTTGCAACTTACTCAGACTTTCATGTTCAGTCTTAAACCAAAGGATGACCCTAAATGAGGGTAAAAGGATACCCATAGGTACATTATTGATTAAACAGTTGCAAAGGGCCATTCATTATGTTTAATCTAATTTGTGTCTCATTTTAATCAAAATACTGTATTTAATGAATCTCCTTTTCAAATCTGGATTTTATTTGCTGAGAGAATTAAAGCTTTGAAACACCAGCACTGTGTTTTGTTTGGCTTGAATAAATAAATTAATTGAAAACTCTGCAGAGTTGATTGTAATGAATTCTAATTTCCCTCAGCTATCAGTAAAGCATAAACAGACAAACACTTGCATTATGTGTTCATGTGAATAGACAGTTTAGATCGCTGTTTGGTAACAATATTTGTTTGCTTACTTATTGTGTTCAAGGAGACAAACACGAGGCATGTCTTTTTATGCAGCTTCATTTCTTGTTAGTAGTTTGCTATTATGATAACAAGGATCCATTTGATGTTAGCAGGCCTTTTATCTTCAAATGAGCCATTAAAATGTCATTGTGTGTGTGCGTGTGTATGTCCATGTGAATGATCATTACACTTTCAAGGCCTGTTCAGGTCTCTTGAGTTTTGACTTACAATAATCCACTCTGAGGCTGCAGCAGTGACAATATTCTGATACATTTTACATATATATCTATATCTATCTCTCTCTCTCTCTCTCTCTCTCTCTCTCTATATATATATATATATATATATATATATATATATATATATATATATATATATATATATATATATATAGATAGATAGATAGATTTCTATATATAGATATATTTCTCTCTCTCTCTCTCTCTCTCTCTCTCTCTCTCTCTCTCTCTATATATATATATATATATATATATATATATATATATGAATTCAAGCTTTTGACGGTTTAACTGTCTTCAGTTGTTTACTGTGTAAGTAATAAACCACAGCATGATGGCACAGGAAATTAGAAACATTACTTGCTAATTTGATTGGCTGCAATTTTGAGATTTTTTTTAAAAGTTTGACATTGAGTTTCCTTCATAGGAGTTCAAAGAGTCATCCCACAGTCAAAGTATTTTCCAGTTTGCTATTATTAAGGTTGAACTGTCCAAAAATATTGCTTTCTGAAATCTGTTGATTGATATTTTCTGAAAGGTTTTCAACAGCTGGATCTTTTCAGTGTTATTGACCAAATAAATCTTTCCCATGGCCCCAAAATGACGTGAACTTGGCACTAGTACTTTAAACATATAGGCGGTACAAGCTTAACGTATGCATAGCGATGGACATACTGAGTGGGGACTGCTTGCATGTGTAACTAGCCTTTCTCCAAACAGTTTGTCAAATGTTCCAAAGTGACCTTAAGCAGTAGAGTAAATTTACAGTAATTAATTACTTTCCTGCACATTTCATTCAGTTTTGACCTGTACTGCCAGTGAGCTCAGGTTACGTGACAGAGGACTCAATCATATCAGATTTGTATCACTCAGTAAATGAGACCTGCTGCAGTGGCTTCATGTCTGTGGTATCACCGTCATAACCGACAAGAACATTGTCTTGGTATCTCTGCTGGAGTGGCAGGTAAGATGTAGGGCAGCCCCTCCAGTGCACCACTGGTAATTTAGGAAATCCTTATTGGCAGGTTGAGATGACAAGACAACCGTTTTTGTGGCAGTGCTCTGTAATTTGCTTGTTTTCCACTCTGCTATAGAGCTGACACACTGCAGGAGCAGACAAGCCAAGGAGCATTTCTTTATCTCTTTCACTCTGCCTCTCTCTTTCCCTTGCTCTCTCACCCCTTTCTCCTATTGTTGTCATTGTATTACTCAGCTCAGCGGCCTCGGAGTTAAAAAGAAAAACACAGGCTGCAACCACCACAGAAATCAGAGCCTAATGTCTAAAAATGACATGCTAAATGAGTGAAAACATGGTTTTCTGACTTTTTTTAGGACTTTGTTTAAAATGTAAACATTGAAAATACAATGAAGGATTTTAATGTACTGAATGTACTTGTGATCATATTTGGTTTTCTTCAATCTTCACTTGAATGTGACTAAAACAGCCTAAATTTAAGCTTAATAATCACATGATCTTTGTAACACATTTCTTTAGGTGTCCTGGAGCATAAATAAGAAGGACAAGGGTGGTTTTCCTAAACTGAAGTCATAAAATTAAAGAGATCCGTGACAAAGCTGTTGCTTTAATTTGAATGTTTAAATGACTAAAATGACCATTTTGCTGTCTTTGCCTCTTCCAAATGACACCACTGTTGCAGACAGTTAATACTGCTGCCTTACCCAAAGTTGTTTAACATGGAGCAAAATAAATATTAAGTTAGTATGGCACAGGTTGTCACATTGCATATTCTTGGTATCTATTGAGAAATTCATGTCTTTTTCTTTTGTTTCTACATGAGTTCATGTCCAAATGAAACAGTCAGTTTTAGTTGTAATTGTTTTAAGAACAAGCATTGGACACAAGCTGTACTATGTCTGTGCAGTACTGTGCGTGTGTCTATTCATACACACGTCGATGTCAAAATAACTTTGACAAACAGCTCTCCTGTTTACCATGGCGACGCCGGGGCCTGTGTTCTCCCGTCTCTACGGTAACCATGGCCCTGAGCTCTTATTGGCTCAGCCGCTGAACTCCCAGCTCGAGACAAAGAAGAAGGACCTGGCGCTGGTAATTTCTTATCACCAAATCCCATTAGGCTCAGGGTCTTTTTTTTTTTTCTCCCGTTTTTCTTCATTAACTCACACAAAAGTAAAATGGAAATCACCATATCCAGTCAGCTCAGCCCCTACTGTGACTCTGACTAGGCCCCCTAAAAACATCACTCCACTCTAACTCGAGCAGCATTAATACAAGCAGGACTTTCATAAAGTGCAATAATGGCCGGAAATGTAAAAAAGCTTTTTTCTTCCCTTGTTAAAATTTATTCTGAATAAGTGGAGCCATGTTAGATAAAGCAAATATCCTCCATATCACTTCAGTGATATTGCTAATTGATAATTAGTATTATGCATTGATCGTCATGTATTAATATGTACAGAAAATTATGGTATACATTTAAACAATTATTTTAAACCCAAAAAACTACAAGTAACAATAGTTTATTTAGTAGTAATCACCTGATGACATTCCAATAAAGACGCACTAATCTCAAAACCAGTTTACTAGTTTTGAGATTACATAAAAAAAGAAGAAAAAAAAAAAAACAACTGCTGTTTAACATCTCCTAAGCGCGTCCCTCATCAAGAAAATGATCTCTGCTTGAGCCATGATATCTGAAAGATGTGGTGTTTACAGGAGGGCGATGCAGAACAACATTTAAAGTTTTTCGAGGCACAATGTGTTAAACGGCTATATCGTAACCATCAAGCACAAATTGTCACACCAATGTTTTAAGCCATTTACATGACATTTTCCCAATATGTTTTTGTAAAATATAAAATAAAAGGCTTTAAAAAAAAAAAAAAAAAAAAATTAAGCACACAAATATCACCCCAGATCTAAATGTCATATACATGCTTATGTTTCAATGGCTGAGTCTTTATTAGATTCTCTCACCTCATGTTACCCATCACACTAGCTACGTTGACATGGAGCACTTTTAATCCAATCGAACATCCAATCCGAATAAAAATGTGCCATGTAAGCATGTCAGCTGATCCAATCGGTCTTGATAAGGAAAGAATTTTCAAACTGATCGAGAGTGGTTGTTTGACCATTTTCACAATTGGATCAGCAAGAAAAGATAACCATATCTGCTCATTCCCACTGTTTTGTGGTGTATGTTGTTTCTATGCATGTGAGCGTTACGTGACGTAAGATTTTCAGCAAAGACTGGAAACATCGCAGCAGCAAAACAAAACAGGACTGTGGCGGATACCTTTTTGTTAGAAACAGAACAGGTTTGGCATCATTGTGCATTTTGGCATTCAAAAGTTTCAAAAGAAAAACACTTCTTCCCAACCAGTAGGCACTGCGCATGTCAAAATGAAATTTGTCTGTCATGTAAGTACAATTGATCCTATCACTATCTAGCGCCCATGTAAACATGTCAGCAGGAAACTCTGATTAGATTGATTTAAATCGGATAGATTAAATATTTGTCCATGTTAACATAGCTACTGACACACTTTGAGGTAAAAACTTTACAGGGGATAGAGAAAAGGACATTTCAATTACAAAGACCTTACTGCATTATAATTTATTACCTTCTCTGGATCATCTGGCAGACATGTATGGTGAGAAATAGAAATGGCAGATTAATACCTACATGCTTTAAAGTTAGCTTGTCAAGTCATCATTTTAACCCAACTCAAAAAATCTTACTTTCCAACAAGCTGCATGCATGAAGGACAGCCAGATCTCCACTGGATCTGACATCTCTCAGCATACTGATAGTGCCTGATATAAGGCCATAATCACCACACAAGTGTGGCCCTGTAGGTGGTTGTTATGTGTATCTGCATGTGTATGTGTGTGCGCTCGTGTGATAAGTGCCCCTATGAAGGTGGATTGACAGACAAAGGCCTAATCACTCCTTGGCTGCAGCAGCCAAACAGCTCAGAGGAAGTATTGACCCAAAAGCACCGTAATTCTCTTCACCTAACACAGGCAGTTTCATGTAATACCTGTAATAACACGCATTCAGCTCAAAAGTAGTCATCAAAAGACCTTTAAGCATCTGATTTTGAGAGGTGAGCAGTTTGAATAAAAAGGACCCGAAGAGTATATTAGTCTGTAATAACAACATTGTCGCCCTGACTCACTTTTTTACTTCACTTTATCGCTGACTTTCTGGATGATTTTCACTCATGTTCTCTTTCTAGTTTTTAATTCTCACTGATTGGGTGTCATTTAAAAAGAAACATATGGATAAGCTGAGAACGATAATCTTTTCTAGCAGTGTTTTTCTAAAAAAAAAATGTAGTTGTGCTTGTAGTAATAAGATTTTCCCACCAAAATCACAGATGACTAAAAGTAAAGAGATGCAGTACAATTGAGATGTTTTAAGGTAACATCTAAAAACACAATTTTTTTTTTTTTAAGTTGGAGACCAACCATACATCTGGTTATCTTACCAACCAAAAGTAAATAAAAAAAAAACCTAATATTTTATATCAGTCCCTGCTTTTTAGTTTCTTTGAAAAAAAAACTTAGTTTGGAAGAGTTTAAGCACAACTCTTATATTATAAATTTTATAATTTTAAGTGTCATGTTCAGATCCCGATTGTATTTTCTTGATGGAACAACTTATTTTGAATCATTTCAGCAGAAATTAATCTGTGAAGTGAATCTGATGAGTGTGTCATGCAGTAAAATGAAAACACTAATCACAAGAGTTGCCCTTAACTGGAATAGCTAAATAATAGTGTTTATGTTATGGAATGACCAAGATTCACTGGAAATATTGTGGAAGCACAGCGAAAAAGTCATGTGAGGAAATCCTGTGTACATGGCCATTAAAATTCGATATTTGGGAGTAATCTGATCATTGTAATAACTGGAACGAACACATCTTCATGTATTTCTCTCTTTTATTCATTTTTTAAATTTTCAAAGAGAATAATCTGACAAGACCAGTGCATTGTCTCCTCCAAGTCCTGAAGAAAGTCACCAGTTGTCCTCATCATGTTTAGGTAGGTAGACAAGAATTGGTTCCCAAATAAGTGTGAATTTTCCACCTGAATTAATTCTCATAAATCTGAGTCTTTTCCTCTCTATGACAGAGGTCACATCAGTAGCCATCTCTGAAAGGAAGGGGTACAGGTAGACTTCCATTATATCAGGATAAGCCTTTTGGCAACAATAATCCCCAGCATTGTTGTAGGTGGGTTTGCTGTAGCCTTTGTGCAGCCAAGGAAGACAGGTTCAGCATCTGGTTGAAAAGTTATGTTGTAAGCTTTAAAGAACCACTCAAATTTGTCCCAGAATGCAGTCAGTAGGGGGCAGAACCTGCCACAGCATGGCGCAAAATCAGTAGCTAGACCCTTTTCCTCTGTTATTCCCCAGTGGTGAAATGATCTACCAAACTCTGTCTGATCCCTAGAGTCCTTATCTACTTTTAAGAGCAAGCTAAAGACTCACCTGTTTAAGGAGCATTTCCACACTTAGCTTAACTCTTCAACTCGTCGGAATGAGTTAGAAAGATTTGTCCAGCTCTTTGGCTCAAACTAAGCACTGAATAAGCTGTGTGCACTTACGCCTAAGATGATATTGTGTGATGAAATTGTGATCTCCCTATTTAACAAAGGACTATTGTAGGGTGGGGGACAAAATGCACTACTTCTAGCTCTACACGACAGCAGCTGTGTCCAACTGGACCCACAGCAGTCTACCACTTAATTATGACGTCCCCTCCTTTGATTTCTTGCTTTTGTTGTTCTTACTCTAAGATGTAAGTTGCATTGGAGAAATGCGTCTGCTAAATGACTGTAGAATAGAATAGAACCAAAAAGTATGAGTAATTGTGGCTTCTGCCACTCAACATTCATCACACATTGGTGAAACCGAGTGATCAATCTTGCAGCCTGAGTTTGGAATAATGAAGGTGATGTACAACCTTAAACTGAATTCATTGATGCATGCTATTAACCAAATCTATATGCACGTCTGAAATGCAATATAGTAAAAATCCTGGTCTACATTTTCAGAGTACTTCTGAGTATGACATACTTCTTTCAGAGTATGTACAAACATAATAATGTAACTTCCTGTTGTTTTCCAACCATCTGGTAGTGCAGTGGTTCCCAAATAACTCAGAGATGTTCATTTTGTCTTCTTATCTCAATGACATAAGGTTTTTTTTTTGTTTGTTTTGTTTTTTTTCTTTTGTTTGTTTTTTCTTCTATTCAGACAATAGGATGTTGTAACATACCTGACATGATTTGGATGCCACCTGCAGCCTTCTTCAGAAACGTCCACTGACAAATTGCTGATAACACGTATTATTTGACTAGACGAAGAAAAAAAAAAAAAAAAAAAAAAAAAACAGGTGACAAAGTTTTTTTTTTTTTTTTACCGCTACGTAGCAGTGTTGATGGTCTTCGTGCAAGTCGCTAATTTGGGAGTGAATAAGCTTGCAAAAAAAAAAAAAAAAAACCTACATCTGAATGCTTTACTTTATTTGCAAACTTCCTGCTGCTACACACCATCACGCTTTTCTTTTATGTTCTACTCACATTTAGATACTTCTGTCTTTTGAACAAAAGACCTTGAAAAGAAAGAAGTGATGCAGGTTTTTGCACATGCACAAAAAAAAAAATCAAATACACGAGTCTACATGAATGAAAATATTGGTGTATTGAGAAAAAATCTGAGTGGTAATCAGATTTCTCATAACCAGATAACTGACATCATCTGATAAAGCATACCACATTATTCTTTCTACATGATCCCTTTAATTATCTGATAACTCAAAGTTAAGTGTTGATCAGATTTTTGTGTGCATGTAAACAAGCTCATTGAAATGTATAAGCACACAACTTGTTTCTCTTTTTGTATGTTTTAGACCTGGTGTACAAGTGTGATGTTTTTGGCCATAATAATGCAGTGATGCAGACAATTAAAAAGAGTTCATAAACTCTAAAGTATCACTCACTTTGTTCTGAAATGCAAAAGTGCTGTTTGCATCATACATCCATACACACACGCTATCATTAACATCTCAGCTCACAATATCCCTGCCTGCATTCACTTATAGACACACACTGTTTAGCCTCTGATTTGGTATTCACGTCACAGAGATTAATCAGCCTGCTCATCCCATCTGCTGTTACACACTGATACACACACTACCTGCTTTTAGGGTAGGTGTGTGTGTGTCTGGGATGGGGGTTGGCATGTGCTTGACAGACAGGGAGAAAGGCATCCATCACCAATCTGCATATCTGCACATTAACACTGGACAATTCCTTTCATTTCCTACAGTGGCTGATAACCGTGGCCTCCTCTTGGCCTCTTTGTTATTCCTAAACGGTGCTCTGAGATTTTGTTTGAGAGAGGAAAAGGGAAAAGATCGTTGGCTGAAAAGTCACTCTTTTCTGTTGCCCAGCACATCCACTTACACATTAGGGCTGTCAGACAGACAGTGACTTTCTGCTGATTTATTCATCTATTCAATAAGTGAAACCATCAGTGAGATATTAAAAGGAATGATGGAGAAGACAAGCAGGAGGTCAAGCAAGCAGCAGATGTGTTCAGTGATAAAATAGATTTCAGAGTAGCTGTTTACTCTTGGCAGATGGACAAACTTAAGATTATTGGTGAGGCACTGAGACCACTAAGAAGTGGCAGTTTCATTCATTTCAAAATATCTACGTTCACATGCTGTATATCGTATTATAATCAGCAAGACCGGTTCTTGATGATGCTTCTCAAAGATCTCCACTGTGATCCTGATCTATGCATGATTATGTATTAGAACGCTGACTGGATGTAAGTGTCAAACTGCCATTTAAACACTTGTACTGACTGTGATAGATAAGTCAAAGTTGTCTTCTTGTTAAATGACGTTTTCATCTACACTGTTGGCCATGTACAGACGTGGACAAAATTGTTGGTACCCTTAGGTTAATGAACGAAAAACTCACAATGGTCACAGAAATAACTTGAATCTGACAAAAGTAATAAATAAAAATTCTATGAAATTTCTGACACTGGCCAGCACATTTCTCTCTAGAATCCCTTGATAGTCTTGGGATTTCATTGTACCTGCACAGATTCAAGACACCCTGTGCCAGATGCAGCAAAGCAGCCCCAAAACATAACAGAGCCTCCTCCATGTTTTACAGTAGGGACAGTGTTCTTTTTTTCATATGCTTCTTTTTTCCATCTGTAAACATAGAGCTGATGTGCCTTGGTAAAAAGTTTAATTTTTGTCTCATCTGTCCATAGGACATTCTCCCAGAAGCTTTGTGGCTTGTCAACATGTAGTTTGGCCTTTTTATGATTTGTTTTTAGCAATGGTCTCCTCCTTGGTCGTCTCCCATTAAGTCCACTTTGGCTCAAACAACGACGTATGGTGCAATCCGACACTGGTGTTCTTTAAGCTTGAAGTTCACCTTTAATCTCTTTAGAAGTTTTTCTGGGCTCTTTTGTTATCATTTGTAATTTCCGTCTCATTGATTTATCATCAATTTTCTTCCTGCGGCCACGTCCAGGGAAGTTGGCTACAGTCCCATGGATCTTAAATTTCTGAATAATATGTGCAACTGTAGTCACAGGAACATCAAGCTGCTTGGAGATGTTCTTATAGCCTTTACCTTTAACATGCTTGTCTATAATTTTCTATCCAATCTCCTGAGACAACTCTTTCCTTTGCTTCCTCTGGTCCATGTTGAGTGTGGTACACACCATGTCACCAAACTGCACAGTGACTACCTGTAGCCCTATATATAGGCCCACTGACTGATTACAAGATTGTAGACACCTGTGATGCTAATTAGTGGACACACCTTGGATTAACATGTCCCTTTGGTCACATTATTTTCAGTCTTTTCATTTTTGTCCCTTTTTCATGAGTTTATTTTTTTTAAATAATTCTGTTGAGTCATGGTTAAAAAGCAATGTCTAACTTTCATTGGTTAAATTTTATATAATTTTTATTTATTATTACTTTTGTCAGATTCAAGTTATTTCTGTGAACATTGTGAGTCTTTCCTTCATTAACCAAAGGGTACCACATCTGTACATGGTCAGGACAGGGGATTGGACTGAAGAAAAGACTGTGTGATTCAGTGGTTTCGTTAGCTTGGCAACTTTTCCATAAATTGGCGTCAAGTGAACAATTTGATATAAATGGATTTGGCAGCATGGCTCAGTGTGTAGACTGGTCGTCTTGTAGCCTGAGGGTTGTCGGTTCGATCCTCGGCCTGTCGAGCTTGTGTCAAGGTGTAACTGAACAAGACACCGAACCACAAATTACTCCTGATGGGTCTTCAGCTTTCGCCATCAGTATTGGAGTAGTAGCCTAGTGGTTACAGAGGTGGGCCAGG
The DNA here is from genome assembly GCF_017639745.1 of Melanotaenia boesemani. NCBI lineage: Eukaryota > Metazoa > Chordata > Actinopteri > Atheriniformes > Melanotaeniidae > Melanotaenia > Melanotaenia boesemani. Next base: position 15,768,447 of record NC_055705.1, read on the forward strand.
TTCTCAAGTCCCTGGGCTGGCAACTAAGGTAAACCACTGTGGGCCCCTGACCAAGGCCCTCAACCCCCCCAACTGCTCCCCGGGCGCTGGAATGTGGCAGCCCACTGCTCCTAGCAACTAGGATGGGTTCAGTGCAGAGAAATATAATAAAAAAATATAATAAAAACTTAATCGGATTGGATGAGCTCAAATTGAATGGATACTTTTTTTTTTTTAACAGTGGATATTTTTGCTCCAGCAAATGGCTACTGAATTGGTTAGTTAACAGAAAGTTAACCAGCATCTACTTGGAGAACTGATTTCTCTCTCTTTATGAAACTTCTGGGAAAAGTACATTTTCTGCTTTAACTATGACAGTTTAGTCTTATTTGTCTTGATAATGACTGCAATTTTGCCATTTCATTTTGGTTTTACAAAACAGGGTATGTAAAAAATGCCCCTTTCCCTCTTAAAAGTTCTTGTAATTCAGGAACACATTCAGAAGTACATCGAGTGTGTCCTCCTAACAAATACCCTGCCCCATTTAGTTTTAAACTGATCTGATATGTGTCAGCATCAAAACGTAACTGGTTGTAACTCTGTTTATGTTTCACATCTCGAACAGAAATCTCAATCTTAGTGACATGACATTAAAACATACCTTAACTGATACTTGAGCCAGTTTAGGGTCTTTCTGATTTTGGTGATTAGATGTTTCTAAGATCCTTTAACAAGATTAATATATAACCTTTGCATAGTCTTTATGTATAGATTCATAAGTGTGTGTGTGTGTGTGTGTGTTACATGGTCACACGCATAGTATGTTTGACAGCTCCAGTTATGAGGCTTTAAATGTTTTATGTAAAGCACTTTGAATGCTCTTGTACATGAAATGTGCTACACAAATAAACTTGCCATGTCTATAATAGCTTAATTTAAATGAACTCTGGGAGGTATGGATATGTGGCCTTGCAGCTGCCAGTGTGTTTGCATGCTTGTGTGTACTGACTCACATTAAATGACAAAGAGGTGAATGCTAATCTGCCATTATTCTCTAAAACCTTAATTGAGACAAGGGGATTGTGGCAGAGACGAGGGCAGAAAAGAAGTAAAACATGGAGAGGTTAGTAGTTGGCATATTGGATTTTTCCCATCATAAATCTTTGGTATTTTTTGAAAGGAACCTGATTTGTTGTGGTACGTAAAGACATTTAAAAATATTTAACTGTTAGTGAAAAGAAAAACTAACTTGATTTATTTGAATATCAAATTGAGTGAGGTAAAACAACTTGAACAGTGTTTAGAAGCACTTTAAAGCGACAGTTTAAAACAACAGTCTGCCTTTTATTTTAACTTCATGATTAGTAAGGCTTATGGTGGAAAATGAGAAGTTTTCAAGTTGCTGTGCAAACCCTACATTAGTAAGACAAAGTTAAAGTGTGTAAAATGAGAAGTAGCTTCAGTTATTTAACCACAATTTTCTAGTTTTCCTTGAAGACACTGTATCATATACTTCCATAAGGGATGCGTTTAGTGTTTATTCATGTTCCACCAAGGTGTATCTCACAATTTACTAAAGTTTTCTTATCAGGAAGTTGTTGCACCTTTTTTTTGTTGCCTGCATGGAAAACTTTGAATCTTAACTCTCCATTCAACAGACTGATTTGGCAGGCTTTGTGATGTCAACCAACCATTTCTCAAGAGGAAAAGGATCAGGCCACTAAGCTGAAAAAAAAACAACTAATGATTAGCTAGAAATGGCTACACAATGTACCCCTTACCTGTAAGGTTTCACAAGGTTTATTCTTGGGTCCATTATCATTTTCCTTCTACACGCCTCCTTTTGCTGGCATCATTCAAACTAATGACGTTTCTTACTATTTCTATGCTGATGACATTCAGCTGTATTAGTCTTTTAAGCCTTATCAGCTGGATAGGCTGTCCACCCTAGTCCACTATCTTATATTCTAAATTCAGTCAGTCTCTTACATCTTGTTATTTAACTGCTAAGTACAGAATTTTTTTGTAAAATTTGATTTCTCTCCAGGTTTTAATTTGTATATAAAATCCGTCTTGTTCCAGTTTCATTAAAGAACATTTCTAAATTGTGAAAATATGATTCTTGCGTTAACATACAGAGCCCTAAACAGCCAGGCTCCAGAGTATCTATCTTAGCTTCTTTACAAAATATGTTGCTGCTCGCTGTCTTTGTTCAGAGGCTCAGAATTTGTTGGTTGCTTCCCGTCCACAGTTAAAGACTAGGGAGGTACGAAGCTTTTGAGTCTGTGGCACCGAGACTGTAGAACAATCTACCACTACAACTATGTTTAGTTGACTCTGTGGACTCTTAAAAAGTGGTGAAAAACATTCTTGTTTAAACAGGCTTTTTGCTGAGAATGTTATTTATAATATTTAAAGTATTGTGTCCTATTGTATTTTTTATTGGCTTATAGAACTTAATTTTCTTATTTTATTCTTTTTCTGTACAGCACTCTGTGAAAAGTGCTTAACAAATACACTTTACTTACTTTAATTGACTAGAAATCCGGTTAAATTCACACATGTGGGTATAATGCAGCAAGTTGGGGATATAAGTTAAAGTCCTGGCCCCATGGAGAACAATTAGACTGAAGTTAGCAAATCTGAAGTAAGGCGAAGTTTTAAATAATTAAATTAGAATGATTTAAAACAGATAACCATCTAGGTAAGTTAAAAGTTACCATGCAAATTTCGTGCATAAGTGCATGAGAAAAGAAATGTTTTTAACCTGGATTTAAAAGTGTCCACATGTGGTGAAAGTTTAATCTCTATTGGGAGTTTGTTCCACTTGTTCGCAGCTGCTTTTGCATGTTTAGTCTGGATTATAACTGGACTTTATTATTTTTAAAAGTGTAATTACAGATGATTCGATTCAGTTGCTTCAGCTTCTGAATGCGGGTTTTATACAGTCTTGTGACCATATATATAATACTTTGTTTGATTAAAGTATTTTTCCCCATCCTGCAGAAATAAAAAGAGTCAAAGCTCTAGTGAGCAATTTATATGATGCAGGTCCCATCAGATCTCCTTATGTGGTTTGTCCTGGTGTATCTTCATAAAAGGTGATCTACCTTTGTGGCAGTTATGTCAGAAAGAGCTGAACAATACTAGAAAAACTTGCATGAGAATATATCTTCTTCATAAGAAAATTTAGGACTTTTTTACCATGTGGCTTGAATGGCCTCATTAGGCAAAGAATGATTGATTTTACAGTGATGTGATTGTTTATTTTAAAAATACATCTCAAAAGTTCATGAAAGAAATTACTTTCTAAAGACTTTCAGTGAAAACCATTTTTACTTGATCTTAAATTCTATCAACTGCAACACAAAGCACAGTAAAAGCCAGGAATATATTTACTTCTCTCTTCATCAGGAAATATGTAAGAATTGTTGGAAAAACTGTACACCCTGCATTGGCTGGTCCATCTTTCCACAGTAGACTGGACTACTGTAATGCCTCACAGGTCTCCCTAAAAAGTCCATCAGACAGCTGCAGTTAGTCCAGAACGTTGCTGCTTGAGTCTCCACTAAGACCAAGGAAGTAGATCGTAGAACTCCAGTCCTCACTAAGACCAGGAAAGTAGATCCTAGAACTCCAGTCCTCACTAAGACCAGGAAAGTAGATCCTAGAACTCCGGTCCTCACTAAGAAAGTAGATCCTAGAACTCAGGTCCTCACTAAGACCAAGAAAGTAGATCCTAGAACTCCAGTCCTCAGATTCTTACACTAGCTTCCTGTCTGTCTAAGAACTGACTTCAAAATCCTGCCGTTAGTTTACAAAGACCTGAATGGTTTAGGTCCAAAATACATCTTCTGTTTGCATTATGAATCAATCAGATCCCTCAGGTCATCAGGGTCAGGTCTAGTTTCTGTTCCCAGATTCAGAACTAAACGTGGAGAGGCACCGGTTCAGCTTTTATGCTCCTCACATGTGGAACAAACTCCCAGAAAACTGCAGGTCTGCTAACTTAGCAGTTTTAAATCAGGGTTAAAACTTTTCTATTTTCGGACTATTATCAAAACAACCATCAATTCCTCACAATGGAACAGTTTTTTTTTTTTTTTTACAGTTTAGTTTTTATTGCACTTATTGCTTCCTGCACCCCGCTGTAATGCTTTTAACCCTTTGATGCACTGTTTTTAAATGTATGCATGGATTCACTGTAACAAATACATACAAAACATATAGCAAGCAATATCTCAGACCCCAGACACTGCAGAGCAAATAAGAACTGACCTTAAGATTTATGCTAGAAAGTTACAGAAAGAATGAATATTGTCATCTGAAAGAATTTTCTTCCTTTTGGTTTAAACCAACAAGAAGAATGAAGTAAATAATTCTGCTGTTCAAGGCGGATGGTTGACAGCAATTGAAGCGCAGACATCATTTCAACAGTGCTGTCTCTGCTTTGTGTTTCCAGTATCGATATAATGAGAAAGAATCATCTGGTCAACTTTGCAGGAAGTTCAAACTTTTTGTGCTAAAGTTGCAGGTAGAGGTTTGGTTGTGTAGCTCCACGTTGCCAAATAGTTATTACTTCTCTTGGTTTGTTTTCATTTTATTGCCCTTTTAGGCTGTATGTTACCTGAAAGTTGGTGTCCTACTATATTGTTTTGCACTCACCTGTGGACACAACTGGGTGATTAACATTAGTTTTTCTTCTCTTTTTAGGATAAAACATCATATGGTGGCCAAAGGAAGAAGTTCAGTTGTGGATGCTGAATACCCTGCAAAATGTAAGAAAGTTAGTTTCATATTGCGTAAATGTAGAATTGCTCTATAGGTGGTATCAGTTTTTTACAGGTAGATTTATAAGAGCTACAAAATGCCCTCATTCCAACTCTGTGTAAGATTTGTTCATCCAATCCTTTGCCCTGTTTATAGCAGAGATATTTGGTGTTTCAGTGCAGCTTGTTATATTATAACTGATAAAAATCATAAAAGCGGTTCCTTGGTACTTGTGACCTCCAAATCCAAAAATATATAGTTTTTCTGGTTCAACATTCTTAAGACTTGAACTGATGATGCTGTGCTGAGAAAAATCAATGTTTCATGGTGAGATCAGAGTCAATGCTTTTCTTTTAGCCTGCACATCCATAATATTAATACATTTTATTAAAGAGTGCTTTTCACGACACACAACGATGCTTTACAGCAGAAAAACAAGAATAAAAATGCAATAAAATCAAAATCACTAAAAATTCCGAGAATACCCCCTTACATAAAATCATTTTAGATAATTAAAATCATTAAAGCCAACTCTGAGAAGAAATGTCAGGTAATTTAAATTTCAGGTAAGAGCAATCACAGATGTCTATAGGTAGTGAATTCCAGAGAGTGGGGGCAGCAGTTGAGAAAGCTCCGTCCCCCAGGTTCTGTATTTGGTCATGAAGGGAACAGAAAGAAAAGTGGTACCAGAGGAGCAGATATCATGGGATGGTATATAGTGATGAAGGAGGTCAGCAAAATGGGAGGGAGCCAGGTTACTGAGGGCCTTAAATGTGAGGAGGAGAATTTTGAATTGATTTCGTTGTGGAATGGGAAGACAGTGGAGTCTCTGGAGGATGGTGGTCGTTGTGGTCATGGGAATAGGTGTGAGTGAGGAGACGAGCAGCAGAGTTTTTAATCTATTGAAACTTGTTTAAAACTGTGTGATTTACCATACGGGATGCTACTGCAGTAGTTGAGTCTGGAAATGAGAAAAGCATGGGTGAGGGTTTCAGCTGCAGAACAGGTAAGAGATGGGCGATGCTCTTCAGGTGGAAGAATGCTGTTCTGGTGATTTGGTTAATGTGTTGCACAAAGGAGGTTATTGAGGGAAAATACAGAGGTTGCAAATGTAGAGGGATGAAGGCATAGAGGAGTTATCAATACTAAGACAGCTGGTCATGGTGGAATGAGTTGAGGGGGTTAAGGATTTAGTAGATAAGAGTTGTTGTCAGCATAGCAGTAAAATTGGAGATCATGGTGACATGACGTTTCCAAGGAGGAGCAAGTAAAGTATTAAGAGTAGAAGATCAAGCACAGAACCCTGGAGGACACCATGAAAAAGTGAGGATATGGATGATGAGCAGTTGTTCATGTACACAAATTGTTGACAATGTGTGAGATAAGATTTAAGCCTGTAAGTGCTGTACCAGTGATGCTGAGTCAGTTGTCCAGAGTCAGCAGAAAGAAAGATGTCATTTCTTGCTTTAAGGAGGGCAGTTTCTGTGTTTTGCATTGAATCCAGATTCAAAATTTTCAAAAAGTCATTGGAAAGACATGGGTTTAGAGTTGGGAGAAGAAAACATTTTCCAGAATTTGACTTGAAAGGTAGATCCATGTGCAACAGGAATATTTCCAACTTTGGCCAAGAAATGCTTATAATGTGCATGAAGCATGGATGAGGTGAATTGTCAGCACCTTCAACTTCAACCTAAAACTGCTTCTAATAACTACAGACCTTTTAAATTAGACCTAAATTTCCATTTGAACAATTGAATATGTCTTTGTATTAAATTAGTTGGACACACTCATATGCAAGCTAACATTTTCATTTGATAATATACAGTATGAAAAAAATAAGTTGTAATTAGTCCTGGTAATATCCAAAAGACTATACTTGGCTCTGTATGGTGACAAAAAATTACTAAATAACTTTTGCATGAAAGCTGTTTACATAATAGTAAAGAACTGAATAAAATACCACTCTATGAATCCCCAAACAAAGATTATATAGCTGTAAATAGCTGCAGTTTAACTTAGAAGATGATTAAATATAAAAGTAAAATAATAAACAAAAAACTGAAATATTGGAAGTTGCATGTGTAGATGAATTCTCCAGAAGTTGCCATGCATTGGTGTGTTTCAGCTTCAAACAGGTCTCTCCAGCCATCTGTTAACTGTAAGATATAATTGGCTAATTATCGTGAATGCAAAGCTGATGACAACAAAATCTCTAGAAGGGCTTTGGTGGATCTCTATTAACTACATTACAATGTGGAAACAATAATGGAATTGTTTCCACAGAAATAGAAATAGGAAAGGGAAAGCAGTATTTTTCATCCTTGAGTACCTTACTATCCACCTGTCACTCATGTCACTGATCTTCTTGGTAAACCAAGAAAATTGTATTTAGGTGTTGTGTGCTGTAGAGTGTAACCACTGTGAATAAAATAGAGAACAAGGTCTGATTTCTCGGATTAACTGTTTTTATCTGTGATGCTGTGATACCTGAAGGAACTTGTTCTGTTACTATATTCAAGTAATATAAACAGCTAAAATTACGTTAACCTGTCCATTAGAACGGGCATGAAGATCCAGAAACAGAGAAGGTGAAGCAGACGTATGAAGAAAGAGAGCAAACTGATCCAGAGTTAGAAGCAACTCTTTCCAGTAATGGGTCTGATTTGGATAACAACGTTTGGTCCTTTTCTGCATTTCCATCCAAATCACCAAAAGGTAATTCTGTATTTACTCTAAAAGGGAATGTGAGGGACCCCAAACAGGATAAAGCAGGTATAGAACATGGATAAATAAACAGACCAGGCTGTTCTATTCAGATATTTGGCATTTATATCATTGTATCCAGCAGAACAGGGGTGGCCAACGTTGGTCCTCGAGAGCCACAATCCTGCAGGTTTTCCATGCATCCCTGCAACAACACACCTGACTCAAATTAAATGGATCCAACAGCCTATAAGGATTTGAACAATGACTCATTAGTATGAGTCAGGGGTGTCGGTGCAGGGATGCATGGAAAACCTGCAGGATTGTGGCTCTCGAGGATCGACGTTGATCACCCCTGCAGCAGAACTCAGCAGGAGCACGAGGTCATGGTAACCTCCCTTATGTCCCACACATCTTTGTGTCTAAAATAACATTACAGTACCTGGAGATCATTACAATAACTGCTCCAATACTGTTTTTAACCTACTTTCATCAAAATTTCCCCCCCCCAAAAAAAGCCATCCTCAAAACCTAGCGATGTCCCTGGTTGGCACCAATGTAACACAAACAAGAACCACAACAACATTGCAGCTTAATGGTTTAGTGGGTGTATGGCTTCATTCAGATGTGTCATGAACATGTATTCAGAGACACCAAAGCGGTGCCAGAACTGTGCCTTTTTGATTTCATGTCCCTAAAAGTACACTTATTTTGTCTGTCAGACTGAAAGTAGTGTAATGGACATCTCATCAGTGCAAACTGACATGTGCGGCTACATAGAATTATGCATGTGTGGCTTCCAGGAGCAGGCTGCTGGCAGCACAGTGATAACGTGTGTTCTTCATGCTGGAAACAGAAATGATAGACGGAGCTGTTTCTTTCTCTTATCCTGATCATCTGTCCAGTTTGACTTGAGCAGTGCTCCTCACTCAGTCATCTTAAATACCTACCTGACACAGAAGAAGAGTTCCCCTGGCAGGATACTAAGAGCTGTGATCATGTTTAAAAAAATGAAATAACTATTATAATTTTTATTTAAGGAACATTTTGGCCACAGCTTCTCTTTATCATGTGATGACAAATTGTATATAAAACCAACAAGGCGAGCATTTTCAAACATGTTTAAAAAGCAGCAGAATTGCTCAATGGATTGAAATGTTGTTCCGTCACTTAGACCACCCATTAATTTCCAAACTGATTGCCTCAGTGTTTCACTTTCAGCCCAAGCCAAACTCAGTTCAGAGCCATGACTCCCTCCAACCCCCTTATTCTTCTCGTTGTCCTCTTGATCGCTCCATCGCTGTCGTGTCACTGCTTTTATCTCATCACCCAAAGCAAGCTCTTCATCTTATTGTCCTGCTGCTGCTATCTGCCTCTTTGTCACTGTGATGAGGGTCACCAGGTCAGCTGGAGGGCTTGTCATTAGCTGGGAGGGAGCTTGTATATGTCCCCAGGTGTAGACAGTATAACAAGGCCTTTAATCATCGCCATGAATAGGCTGCCGTATTTAGAGCAGAAATTTAAAGGTATTAAGACAAGAGTAAGGAAACTACATTAAGGACTGAGGAGTGCAGTAAATAGCTTGAGATACTTTTAATTTTTGATCTTCATTCAGCTGAATATAATGACATATTGCATTTAAATAAGTACTGATTTTGAATCCTTGTATAGAAGTAGAGAGCTTGTGTTATTTATAGATTGTCGGGGATCCAGTTCTTGAGCATCACAAATCACTAAGAATTGGACTTGAATTGAATGAAACTTAAAAGATTTTAAACTATAATAAATTAGCATTTTATGCGTCGTGTTAAACTGTCTGGCTTTTCTCTTTCTGATACTTTCTGTGCTGACCAGTTGCTCTGTGTCCTGCTATATCTACCAATGGAACAAAAGGGGCCAATGAGAAACTGCTGATTCTGTTTGAGTTGTAGCAAACAAGCTGACTCCAGAGCCGTCTACCAGCCTCCCATTTCATCTTTCACTGCTCTGCTTAAATTTGGGCATTTATACCTATGTGCTTCTATATTTTGGGGGAAAAAAAAATTAATATATAAAGCTGAATTGATGTTAAAGTACATTGTATGTGTGTGTACTGACTGACCTGTTGGTACGGTTTACTGTGGAAAGAAACTCTCAGTGGGCTGACTCATTTGCTCTTCTGTGTGTTTGGACATCAGCTTATTGTGCTTGCTGGTAATGAGAGCTGCTTAGCGTGTGATGCTGCCACAGCTGTTTGTTTAGGTGCTACTGTTCCGTGGTTAGGTATTTGCATACATGTGTATTTGGATGTCACTATTTGTTCAGCTTCGCCTCTTCCTCAAGGTTGTCTCATCACAGCCAGGAGACAAGTACAATACTGAGTTAGTGTGTTTGCCAGGGGGAATAGAATCTAAAGTAAACACATGCTTGCGCCTCTTTCCCAGGTGGAGTTAGATGAATGAATCAAGTGGTATTGACAAGTGAGCCACTAGCTTAGGTCGGGGTGTGTATGTTACTCTAAAACATGAGAGGAAGGGAGGGGGATTGGAGTAGACAAAACAGTTTATTTTTTGCTCATTTGTCTTTTTAGCAAAGCTGTGAATGATTGATTTTTTTTTTTTTTTATTCAAATCATGACTCTAAAGGTGAATAATTCAATCTGTTTTAGTAACAAGTTTATCAACACACAACTGTAATCTGATAGTATAGCTGTGAGCACAGCAAATTTATTTATATCGCTCATCCATGTCTTTATGGACCTTGCTTTCTGCAATGGTGCACAGTCATGTTGGAACAGGAAAGGGCCATTCCCAAACTGTTCCCACAAAGTTGAGAGCATGGAGTTGTCCACAATCTCTTCATAGTGCAGGGGTGTTATGACCTCTGTGTCTAGAGATAAAAAGGTCATTAACAAACCAGGCCGGAGTCAACTTAAACGGTATAACAAAAAATTTTATTACAATAATCCAAAATCAAAATACAATTTCCTATAAACTGAAACTCAAAACGGGTTCAACTTCAAAATATTTAATATCCTACAAACAAAGAATTTACCGTTTCTGGCAATAAAATAATAAATATAACAAAAGGTGTCCTTTACGGGTATCCAATAATGATTTCTACATACAAAACAAAACAAATGCCAACCTAGACAATTAATATGCTGGGACTTCCACAATTCTACTAATAAACCAAGTTACCTCTAATAACAAAAAAACCCTCCTCCTAATGAGAGTATTGCCAATCCTAAATCCAAATCGCCTATAAACAAGATTTAATAAAACAGAACGAGGGTGTCTTTTCTCTAGACCAAAATGCTGTCACAGAAAGCTCTTACAAATTTACTCAGTCAACAACAAACCCATACAGGGTGTAGTGTGCAAAGAGATTCCAAAACCGGCGAACTGTGTGCCCACGGTACACAGCTGCCTCAAATGAAACAATAGACACAACGGGTTGTGGTCCATATATATCTGGACAGGTACAGACGAGGACCCCACATACACATCGAAGTGCTGCAGTGCCAACAGAAGGGACAGAGTTTCCGTTTCAATAGTGGAGTAGCGCAGTTGGTATCGGCTGAACTTCCGGGAATAGTAGCAGATGAGGTGATCAGTCCCATCCTCGCCGGTCTGAATAAGCACGGCACCGGCCCCCATAGCGCTGGCGTCTACTTCCAGCTTAAAGGGTTTCGCCATATCTGGGGCAGCTAACATGGGCGCGTTTTTGAGGAGCGCTTTAATACTGTCGAAGGCATGTTGACAGTCCGGAGTCCACAGGAACTCCTGCTTGGGACTCAATAGTGAGGTCAAAGGGTTTACAACTGTAGCAAAATTCCTGCAGAAATTCCGGTAGTATCCAGCCATACCTAGAAATCGTCGTAATGCTTTTCTGTTCTCGGGGGCTGGGAACAGAGTGATGGCTGTCACTTTGGCCTCTATTGGGTGCACTACCCCTTGTCCCACCTGCCGGCCTAAATACGAGATGGTCGCACGGCCAAATTCACATTTGGCCAGATTCAAAGTCAAGGAAGCACCAGCCAAACGTGAAAACACCACATCTAGAGCAGTCATGTGTTCCTCCCAAGTGTTCGTGTACACAACCACGTCGTACAGTTCGACACGTTCGAGAACAGGGTGTTCACTAATTGTTGAAACGTTGCCGGGGCATTACACAGTCTGAACGGCATTACGTCATATTGCAGGAATCTATCTGGGGTAACAAACGCAGATATCACAGAAGCTCATTCTGTGAGCGGAACTTGCCAGTATCCTTTTAATAAGTCTAACTTTGTAACAAACCGGGCTGATCCAATAGTGTCTACGAAATGTTCCACCCGGGGTATCGGAAAGGCGTCAGTAACTGTAACAGAATTAACTTTTCTATAGTCAATTATGAAATGAGGGGATCCATCCGGCTTGGTCTCTAATAAACAGGGGCTCCATGGGCTGTTACTGACCCTGGCCAAGCCGTGTTTTAACAAATAGTCAGTTTCTTGTTTAATTAATTCACTTTTTACGGGGTTACAACAGTATGGATGTTGCTTAATCGGACGGCTGTTCGTGGCTTCTATATCATGTCAGATGATGTGAGTGCGGGTCGGGATGTCATTGAACAAAATGCGGTATTTCTCAATTAATGAGAGGAGATCCAACTGCTGGGTGTCTGATAGATAGCATAATGTGGACGGGAGCGAAGCCAGCATTTCCGTGTTCGTTAACCGTGTCGCTACTATGGATTCAACTTTGAGGGAGAGGTCACTCTCATCTAACGGAGTGTCCCCCAGCGTTACAAACGCACGCTACCGTACCAAACGGTGCGTGTAACACAAGTGATGAGGCTTCCCCCTTTTGTGATTCCATGTTGGGTGACACATAAGCCTTCAGCATGTTTATGTAGCAAACACACGTTTTGCGACGGCGGTCGGGAGTAGCAGTTACATAATTTGTCTCATTTATGCGCTGTTTAACCATATAAGGTCCCGAAAACTTGGCATCCAGCGTTGTCCCGATTACGGGGAGCAAAGCCACCACTTTGTCTCCCACCGGGAACTCACGTGTCACCGCTTTCTTATCATAAAGTCTTCATTTTGGACTGAGCCAGTTTTACCGAGGCAGACGCGAATTCCCTTGAGCATCTTAATCGTTCCCGAAACTGTGAAACAAACTCAAACATTTACTTCGGGAGACGTCGGTGTCTCAAGTAACTTTTCTTTTAATACCTTTAATGGTCCACGCAGTTCATAGCCGAAAACGAGTTCTGCAGGGCTAAATCGTAAAGATTCTTGATGGGCTTCTCGGGTCGCGAATAGGAGAAACGGTAGTCCTTCATCCCACTTATTCCCTTCTGTCTGCCAGTATTTGCGTAGCATCGACTTTACTGTCTGGTGCCACCTTTCAAGTGGCCCCTGGCTTTCGGGATGGTAGGCAGTGGATGTGGCATGCTTAATGTTTAACTCAGTCAACACTTGTTTAAACATTCTTGACATGAAGTTAATTCCCTGGTCCGTCTGAATAATACGAGGTAATCTGTAAGAGAAAAACTTCAATAAAGCTGCTGTTACTGAGCGAGATGTTATCCGGCGCAACGGAATTGCTTCAGGGTAGCATGTAGCGGAACACATCAAAGTTTCCCGTCCTAGACCAGGGAAGGGGGCCCAAACAGTCTATTATTAAACGTTCAAAGGGTTCGGATACGGCAGGGATACATTGAGGAAAATAAGTATTTGAACACCCTGCTATTTTGCAAGTACTCCCACTTAGAAATCATGGAGGGGTCTGAAATTTTCATCGTAGGTGCATATCCACTGTGAGACATAATCAAAAAAAAAAAAAAATCCTGAAATCACAATGTATGATTTTTTAACAATTCATTTATATGATACAGCTGCAAATAAGTATTTGAACACCTGTCTATCAGCTAGAATTCTGACCCTCAAAGACCTGTTAGTCTGCCTTTAAAATGTCCACCTCCACTTATTATGCTAAATTATAAGCACCTGTTTGAGGTTGATAGCTGCATAAAGACACCTGTCCACCCCATACAATCAGTAAGACTCCAACTACTAACATGGCCAAGACCAAAGAGCTGTCCAAAGACACCAGAGACAAAATCGTAGACCTCCACAAGGCTGGAAAGGGCTATGGGGCAATTGCCAAGCAGCTTGGTGAAAAAAGATCCACTGTTGGAGCAATCATTAGAAAATGGAAGAAGCTAAACATGACTGTCAATCTCCCTCGGACTGGGGCGCCATGCAAGATCCTAAGAAAGGTGAGGAATCAGCCCAGAACTACACGGGAGGAGCTGGTCAATGACCTGAAAAGAGCTGGGACCACCGTTTCCAAGGTTACTGTTGGTAAAACACTAAGACATCATGGTTTCAAATCATGCATGGCACGGAAGGTTACCCTGCTTAAACCAGCACATGTCAAGGCCCGTCTTAAGTTTGCCAATGACCATTTGGATGATCCAGAGGAGTCATGGGAAAAAGTCATGTGGTCAGATGAGACCAAAATAGAACTTTTTGGTATTAATTCCACTCACCGTGTTTGGAGGAAGAAGAATGATGAGTACCATCCCAAGAACACCATCCCTACTGTGAAGCATGTGGGTAGTAGCATCATGCTTTGGGGGTGTTTTTCTGCACATGGGACAGGGCGACTGCACTGTATTAAGTAGAGGATGACCGGGGCCATGTATTGCGGGATTTTGGGGAACAATCTCCTTCCCTCAGTTAGAGCACTGAAGATGGGTCATGGCTGGGTCTTCCAACATGACAATGACCCAAAGCACACAGCCAAGATAACCAAGGAGTGGCTCCGTAAGAAGCATATCAAGGTACTGGAGTGGCCTAGCCAGTCTCCAGACCTAAACCCCATAGAAAATTTTTGGAGGGAGCTCAAACTCTGTGTTTCTCAGCAACAGCCCAGAAACCTGACTGATCTAGAGAAGATCTGTGTGGCGGAGTAGGCCAAAATCCCTCCTGCAGTGTGTGCAAACCTAGTGAAAAACTACAGGAAACGTTTGACCTCTGTAATTGCAAGCAAAGGCTACTGTACCAAATATTAACATTGATTTTCTCAGGTGTTCAAATACTTATTTGCAGCTGTATCATACAAATAGTTAAAAAATCATACGCTGTGATTTCAGGACTTTTTTTTTAGATTATGTCTCTCACAGTGGACATGCACCCACGATAAAAATTTCAGACCCCTCCATGATTTCTAAGTGGGAGTACTTGCAAAATAGCAGGCTTTTCAAATACTTATTTTCCTCACTGTGGAATGCAACGGGGCACGAGGTATTTTCTGATCCGGCTTTCCCACAATTTGACAAATGTGACAGCTGTGGACGTGTTTAACCACGTCAGCTTTCAATCTGGGCCAATAAAAATGTTAACGCCCGCCTATAGGTTTTATTTACCCCCAAATGACCTGACTAGTGGTCGTCATGGGCCAACTGTAACACATGTTGACGAAAAGGCGCCGGTATCAACAATTTGTCTCTCGATATTCCAGTCTGCTCCTGGAATCACAACTGGACACCAATGTCGCTTCAACACCCCATCTTGCACATAGAATGCTCTATCTCCAGTCATCAGTCTATCAGCACTCACCACCTCCTTAAAGCACTTGTGTAGCGTAGGATCCTCTGCCTGCGCTGCACACAGTTGCCCACGGGAAATCAACAGCCGGGAAGCAGCCGGCTAAGCTTTTATGCCAGCCACCTCCTCCGACGGCAATCCACCCTCCCCATCTGAAAAGGGTGAGAACAGAAAACTGTCAGATAATATAATATCATCCTCCACTGACTGTTTCCTGCGGGCCTGAGCATGGGTTACCACACACATCTCTCTGACGCCATCCTTCACCAGATGATCGAGAACTTCCAAAGCTGGGACAACTCTGCCTCCAGCAATGTTGTTACCTAGGAGAACAGAAATATGATGAATGGGCAACTCAAAACACACAGCCATAGGGAACACACCAGTCAATAAGTCAGTTTTCAAATGTACCAAGTGTACAGGCCGGGGCGCATACCCCATTTCCACACCCTGCAGGATTATGCTATACCCAGCATATGTGTCCTGCGAGAAGGGTAGCGTACTTGCCAAAATAAGGGACTGGGAAGCCCCTGTGTCATGAAGCACCTGTACTGGCTGTCCTTTAGTTGTACAGCCCGGAACCGACACAGTCCCATTCATCAGGAACAGCTTAAAACAGGGATCAAGGGTGTGACTAACCTGATTTGCTTCACCTGCGCCATGAACAAGACCCACATCCTTTTGTTTTGGAGGGGAGGAAGGGCTTTTCTGCTTGAGTTTCTGGCACTGGGCAATTAAATGTCCAGGCTTATGGCAGTGAAAGCATGCTCTTTCCTCCTTTGTGCGGATCTTTACAAGTCTGGGTTCAGAAGCAGTTTGCACAGCAGGCTGATACAAAGTTTTGTGTGTCAGCACATATTCATCAGCAATCACTCCAGCTGACGCCAACACAGTTACCCTCTGTTGATTCAAGTGTATAACAAGGTGTTCGGGCAGTTGTTTCTTAAATTCTTCCATCAATTCCAACTCCCGTAACACTTCGAGAGAAGTGATACCACATGATGAACACCAGCGGTCAAATAGGTTGCACTTCTCCCGAGCAAACTCCACATAGGTTTGGGATGTCTCTTTTTTTTTTATAAGCATGGAACTTCTTTCTATAAGCTTCCGGCACAAGCTCATAGGCTTTAAGTACTGTCGCTTTCACAATGTCATACCTCTGGCTGTCCAACAGAGGGAGTGCTGCCACCACTTCTTGAGCTTTCCCAGTCTGCATTGTACTAGGAGGGACCAACAATCCCGTGGCCACTGCAACGCCAGAGCGATGCGCTCAAAGGCTGGAAAATAACTGTCCACATCAAACTCCCAAATAAACGGTACAAATGGAATAGACTTGGACATATCAAAAGGGGCGAAAGACGCGGCAGACCTCTGGGATCTAGTCGGGTTCCCAGCACTCGGCTTGGCGGCAGACGTGGCCTGAGCTTCCAGCTCCAAGCGACGCAAACGGACAGCTTTGTCAGCTTCTATTTCCATCCTCCGGATGTCAAGCTGCATTTGCCGTTGTTGGGCTTTCTCTTGGGCTTCTAGCTGTAACCTGGCCAACCGTGCCCGTAATCAGGGGTCAGCTTGAGAGGCACTTGAGCCACTTCCAGAGAGGTGTGGATCAAACCGGGGCAGAGTGACAGGAGTCACGGGCCTGTCATCTCCCTCAGTGTCCTCCTCCTCAGGAGTATCAGAGCCACTCTGATCCCCACTCTCAGGTTTGCATGGCCCTGCCTCACCAGACGGACCTGCCACCACAGGCACAACCTGATCACCCACAGCACCAACCCCTGCCAGAGGCAGTACGTGCCGTTCCATCAATCCAGCCACCACCAAAGCCTTCAATTCCCTCTTGATTATCTGTGTCAGTATTGGGATGTCGTAATGGTCAGCAATTACAGCCAAGTCGTCCTTGCAACATAATTCTAATAAATCTAACGGTGGGTTCACACGGAACCTTTCAAAATCAAATTTAGCCATTACCCTACTTACCACAGCCCCCACACAATGCAGAATGGCGAACAGAAAAGACGCACACGTCCCACGCATACACAACTAGTAACAAGCTCGCGGCTGCTAACAATTACCAAATGGGACTTAAACAGACAATTGTTTGCACAATAATCTAATTAAGCTCCTGGACGAGCCCCCATTTTGTTATGACCTCTGTGTCTAGAGATGAAAAGGACATTAACAAACCGGGCCGTAGTCAACTTAAACGGTATAACAAAAATTTTTATTACAATAAACCAAAATCTAAATACAATTTCCTATAAACCGAAATACAAAACGGGTTTTACTTCAAAATACTTAATATCCAACAAACAAAGAATATACCGTTTCCGGCAATAATGGGCACAATAGGACACAGCTGTTTCAGCAATGGCCTCAGGCTGACAAGTCAGGGGCCGTAACAAGGGGTCTGCAGCCTTTCCAATCCAAAGAGGCATTTTACCCTCAGCCAGCTAAATAAAGCTCCTTTAGAGCTGCAAATGTTATGAGACCTTTCAAAAAGACAACTTAATATATATTTTTAATAAAGAGACACCATAGGACAGGGGTGCCCAAGTTCGGTCCTCGAGATCTACCATCCTGCAACTTTTAGATCCAACCCTTCTCCAACACACTTCAATCAGATGTCATCTGCATGTCATTCAGCTCTGCAGAGGCTTGGTAATGAGCCAGTCATTTGATTCAGGTGTGTTGGAGAAGGGTTGCATCTAAAAGTTGCAGGATGGTAGATCTCGAGGACCGGACTTGGGCACCCCTGCCATAGGATATTTGTTATTTTTGAAGAACCACATTTTTATTTCCATTCTTAGGTTTTAAAATAAGGAAAAACATAAAACCTTTATTTAAAAAAAGGATAGACTTTCTTTGAAGGGATGTAGATATTTGTGGAAAATTATGTAAAATGACAAGAAAGATATTTAAAAAAATATTGTAGCCACGTATTTGGAAGCATTGTGAAAGGTCCAGAGAGCCACTTGCAGCTCAAGAGTCGCAGGTTGACGACCCCTGATGTAGTGTTCGTAAACCAAAATTTACTGCATTTTCTTTATATAACCGTATGTCTTCTTTTAAAGGAAAAACATTTTGCGTGTAATGATGCAATTATTTGCGATTATTTGCAACATGTCATACAATTAATCACAATTAAAAATTTTAATAGTTGTCCATATGCATCTAGAACCCTGTGCAAACAGCTGACTACTTAGTTTTTTTTTTTTTGTTTTTTTTTTGTTCCACAAGCACAGGACCACAACAAAAAGTGCAAAGAAAAATTTCAAGTCTTTCATTCAAAAGAATAAAGGGAAGCTTCAGCCATTTCCACTGCAGATTAAATAGTGAACATCTTTATGAACCAATTTGTGAAGCATTTTGTTTGGCATATGAAGATGCTTCAGGAGGTAATTAAATCTTGTATTAACTATGTTACACCATTCTCACTAAAAAGGAATCATGAGTGTTGGATCTCTCCGTTTTCAGCCTTGAAGGCATGGAGTACTTTGCCTTTTATGATGTGCTTCTTCACCTTCAATCTGAGTGTCTAAAATTTTCAGAGAACACAAACTTTTCGAATTTCAGAGAACATGCTGTTGAACACAGACTGGCAAAACACACAGTTTCAACTTAATCTATGAGATGCCTGTCAGAGACAGTCTTCAGAACAACAAAAATAATTCCATGAATTTAAAAAACATCTTACCTACCATCTTATTACTGGTCCAGGTATATAAGTTCAAGGTGGTTGTAAATTTATTTCATGAAAGTAAAAACCATTGCTCTATGGCATGATGTTGCCCCATTTATAGCTTCAATAATGTTTATCCTCCTGAAATCATGGATCATTACTCTAGCTTTTCCCTCAACCCAGAAGTTCCTGTACAACTGACATTAATAGTCTTCTTTTGGCATAGCAATACACAACATTTTATCCCACTTATGCTCAGTGTAGCCATTTTAAACACAACGTACAAGTTCAGAACAATTGTCTGATTTTGAAATAGTAATTCCTATAAGAACAACTTATTATGCTGCACAAAGCATTTATCTGAGAGTAGGTGACTGAATAATCAGAAATGCCATTGTTACATACGTAAACACCCCCTAGAGGAGCAAAGTATATATATCATATCTTACATAGACATGTGCAACACAACTGCATCAGTGATCCCTTTCCATCTGGATCCTTCTCGTTTGAGATCCACTGGGGAAATAATTCCCCTGATGATGGTAGTCTCTTAACAAGAGTTTGTGGGCTAAAGTTGTCTTCTGCATCTCGTAGAGCGCAGCATTTCTTACTGTTATGTGCCCAGCTAAATTCCAGGCCTGACTGGCAGCTCTCTTCGCTGTATATCTGTTAGTGTTTTTAGACAAACACCATTGTGGTGCAGAGGGAGGGCTGAGTCCACTGCTAACATGGAATCCCAAGGAGAGCTATAAAAGGAGGGGGAAAAACCCAGATTTTCAGAAAAATAAATCATAAAAGGAAAAATCAATTATTTGATTTTATCAATTAATTGCCTGCCCTAGTCCCAACTGTATTTCACTCTACTGAAGAGTCAGATGACCATGAACATTTAAATCTTGCCAGAATTCTGGTTTCCTAATATAATATGTACCTCTTTTTTTTTTACAATGCCTAAAAAGCCTATAAAAACATGGATTTTCAGCCATTCTTCAAACAGGAATTTGTCATTAAAATTATGTAGTAAGGCTCTTAGTATTTTGTATATAAATAGATAAGTTCATAAATAATTTGCTTTTGTTTTTAATGTTGAATTATGCATTCTGTAAAACACTTTGAATCACCCTGTCTTTGAATTGTGCTATAGAGATAACCTTGCCTTGCCTAGCAGTTTTTCTTTAAATAAAAGCAAAAGCCATCTTTAGCTAGCTGAATTTGTGTGGTAACCACTGTTTTTAAAAACAACAACCAATGAATCAAGTTGATGAGAAGCTGATCGAATTATTACTTTGTTTTCTTCCACAAGCAAATAAATACACTGAACCATACTGGACGCCATTGTTGTTTTAAAACAGAAAATACCTACCGAACTGAAGTTAACCATCAAAAGAACTCCGACCTGTTGCGTTTACCAGCCGATACCACCCCTGCTGCCACCTTCAGGTTAGGAGAAGAAACTGCTACATAGCACCAAAACGACGCGCACCCCGTTTTGCAAGAGCAAACTCACCAGCCTCAGCTACGCTGTAACCGACCGCACGCAGATGCCACACGAGCATAAATTCACCTTAAGATGTAAACAAGGTTAAAATCAGACATTCTTTGGCTCCAACTGCACAACTTTAAAATGGACACACTAACAAGTATAGCACCCATAAATATAAACCCATAAACCAGAGTGCCATAAAACCATGTGAATTCATTCTATATGCCCCCTCCACTTGAGGCTGTCAATTAAGTCCACCTTAAGCAATCTATCCTTTTACATCTGATTATTATGGCCTCAGATTACGAAGAGCCAGTTCTTGTCCCAGCTGTTTCAAGTCAGCTGTAGACCACAGCAGTGTGTGCTGAGCTCTCACTGATGAAGCCAACCACCCTATCATCTGTAAAAAAAAAAAAAAAAAATACCTAGAAAATTAACAGAACTGGTGACAAAGGAGAGTTCAGCATCTGCTGATAACAAGTCTGAGTATATAAACTGAATTCTTGCTCCTTTGTGCAAGGATTGAATGTCCTGAATGAATAAGCTGCTATTCCACACACTGAAGCACCTTCACATTGGACCTTAGGCCTGAAATTCACCACCACATGCATGTAGCCTGGTTAAGCTTGATAGACTCAGACCTATATATTGATTAACAAATTAAGGAAATGACAAAGTCAGCCTGGTATCACCGTAAGAATATATCAAAGGTGAAAGATCTGATGTGTCAGCAGGATCAGGGAAAACTGAGAAAAAAATGGGAAGTTTTGGCTTGATTATTGTAATGGTGTTTTTACAGGTCTACCTAAAAGAATCATGTAGACAAAAGCAGCTTATAAAGAACTCTGCTGCTTGAGTCCTCACTTAGACCAAGAAAGTGGACCACATCAGTCCAGCTCTTATTCTCTTTACCCTTGCTGCCTGTCCGACAGAGTATAGGCTTTAAAGTTCTGCTGCTGGTCTATAAAGCTCTGAATGGTTTAGGACCAAAATACATCAGTGACTTCTTGACCCAGTATGAACCTACCAGACCTCTCAGATCATCTGGATCCAGACTTTTAACAATTTTCAGAGTCAGAACCAGACACGGAGAAGCTACATTCAGCTTCTGTGCTCCATATGTCTGGAACAAACTCTCAGAAAGCCTCAGATCAGGTGAAAAACTCAGTTTATTAAAATCCAGGTTAAAGACCCACCTGTTCTCTGCTGCATTTCTTATTGAGTTCTTATTTAAAAGTCTAAATCTACAGTTTGTTTTAAGCTTGAATTTATAAACTTAATGTTTCAAATACTGTTATTCTCTACTGTTCTTATTTTATCTTGTTTTTAATAGTAAATATGCTTCCTTTTTTCTGCTGTGTGATGTTGTATTGTCTCTGTACAGCACTGTGAATCACCCTGTCATTGAATTGTGCTATTAAAATAAACTTGCCCTGCCTTACTCCCAACCACTGTGCTGTATCTTTGAAAAGATAAAGAACTGGTCCAGTCTTTGTCTGCCAGGATGAAAACATTGTCCAGCCTGAATCTTGGATTCAACAAGCAGATGAACTCCTCCTTAGTGACTATTGTGAGAACTATGCTAGCTTTGCAATCTTTACCTCTATTTGTGGAGATTTAGGAAAATAAGGAATCACAAATAGTATTCAAATGGTGCACAGTGTGGCTTCCTCTGCTTTAACATAATGCTGTTATTTTTTCCCTGCTAACAACAACACTTGTGCACTGCTGGTGACATGCTGTACAAAGTATAATTTCTTTCTGTACATACAAATACATATATAGTTAGTAAATTACACTCAGTAATGAATTGTTGTGGGTATATTTTGTTCTCTTTACAGAAGCTATCAAACTCTAGCAGAGATGGAGAGAGAGCACAATGTTGCATCGAGCTGCTGTGATAATGTCTGTCACAGTATAAAAGGAAGGGGATAAAGTTTTTTTTTTTTTTTTAACCTCCCATTTCACATGCCAGGCAACTCCCAGCAGCCTCTCTGTTGACATAGCTGCCACAATGGGAACTAAAGGCCTCCCAATGCCTTCCATTATGAGCCTAACCCCAGGCCCAGTTGCTGCCCTACAGGGTTATCCAGTGCAGGCCAAACCAGCATTGGCAAAGCCCCTCTGAATATTAGCCTGAATATATAAGACCCCCCTCCCGACCATGCTGTATTGTTCAGAGTCATTTTGCTCCCACAATGGGACATCACACTTTGGAAGTAATGTTCAAAAAGGGGAAGCCAATCAAAAATAAAGGCACTTATTGTTTCTCTTTTGACACACATTGCTGAGCTGTCTGCCCCGCCCTCATCTGTCACTTTCTCTGTGTAGCCCTAAACCCTGGGGTTCATTCACATCTATTATACGGACAAATTAAATAAAACCCAGTAAGGGACAGAGGGGAAAGGAGAGCCCCACTGGCCAGCGATGGTGGCACTGGGATGGGAGGAACAACATGGACGGAAGGCAGAAAAAGGAAAACCTGAGGAGCTAATTCAGGGAAAAGCCAGAGGAGGTTTAAAGAAGCCAGGACTGGTCACATGTGCAAGGAAGTTGGAAAAGAAAGCAGAACAAGGACAGTTATTTAGAACAGACTTCAGCTACTGAAAGTTATTAGGTTTGGCTTTAGGTTCTGCTGTGGTAGACCCTAACAAGGAATGAGCTAACAATCGGTTACTGCCAGGCTGATATGTTGACCACTCTTATGGAAAAACAGCAAAAAGTTACCAGGAATAGCTGAAACATCACGTGTGGATTATATTCCTGTCATCTTTTTTTTTTCTTTTCTTTTTTTTGTGCTGATTCTCCAACACACATCTGCTTCTTAAAACTTGAACAAATGGCAGAGCTTGCCTCATCTTTAATGAACTGATGGATACAAGAAGAGAACAACAATGGATACAAGGATGCTTTTTAAAATAAGGAGAGGTATGTTAAAGTTAAAAGGGGGAAGAGCCCTTTATAGCTTGGACCTGTATGTGTTGGGTGATAATTGTTGGTAAGCTTTTTTTTTAGGCCTTGTTGTTTGTATAAGCTTCAGCTAAAAATTATTCTAATGTAATCTTTTAGCCATGACACAGAAGACCGACTTTCACTGTATGAATAGTCTGGAAAAAAACAACAACAAAAAAAACCTGCTCCAGGTCTTTTGAACATTGGCAGGAAAATAACATAATTGCATCCACTTGTAGCAGCAGGACCCTGCTACTGTACAACAGAGAGCAATGTGAGCGTTCATGTTTTTTTTTTTCTGATTCATATGCTAGAGCTGGAGACCCTTGTCAGGTTTTATGTGCATGATCTTTTTTGACATTGGGTTCACATGAACACACGTGTAGTTTAAATAGGACTCTGTTGTACAGTCTTTGTTCTAGTTTCACTCCAGATTTTTATTTATAGCCCAATAAAAATTATAATCAAGGAGCCTTTTAACCACAAAATACCAAACATTTCTAATAAACTGTGTGAATAAAACCTTGCATCCATTTGATTTTTCATATAAAAAGTTATTAAAACATAACAGTTAACAGATAAGGTACTAAAATGGATCAGACTATATTTCAACCTGAATCAGCTCTTAGCAGTACACAGTTTTTTATGTTTTCATCATAAAATTAAAAATAGTAACACAGATTGCAACTGTAAATTTACACCTTACACACAGCAGGACAGAGAAGAAGCAAGCCTAAAAGAGAAGAGGAAATCTTAGTGAAAGAAATGAAATGGGAAGAAGAAAATAAGAAAAGGTGATGGAAGGGAAAGGGCAGGTGGAGAAATGCTCTTTAGGGTCTTTGAAAGCAGCTGGTCCTGGTTTGAAGCTTGACCCTATTTAGGATGGGCGAGAGACATGGAGAAGAACAGTAAGAGAGGGAGAAAGAGACTCCTCAGCTCCACTCTTAAAGGCCCTCCACAGGAAGTCCTCATTCTTCCTCAAGCTGACACCCCCCACCAACAGCTGCAGAAAAAGCCCTCATTTAGGCTGAGTGGAGGCAGAAGACAGAAAGAGTGGACCCCCAGCCTTCACTGAGGGGGGTTCCGATATCAAAACTTCCCCTCAGCAGGCAGGACAGAAATGTCAGGAGGAAGGCCTCAGTGTCTTTCATCACTGTATTTGGAAATTGATTTATGTTTGTGTGCTTTGCAGCAGCCTGTTTGACCTTTTCTGGAATTTTTAACTTGAATTAAACATTGACAAATGTATTGTTTGCTACTAATTGATATGATAGATAAGGGAGAAAAAAGTCCTCTGCAGTTATTCTCTTAAAAGTACTAATATTTATCTCTAACATACATCAGGTTTTTCTGGTGGCAATTAAAACAAAATGCATGCATAATAACAAACATCTCTTCAACTCTGTCCTGGTTGTTACGGTTTGTGATAAAAAAAAAACACCTGTCATTGTCTGTGTGACAAAGATTAATCCTGAGACATTTATTTATCTTTAAATCCTGCCATTTCTTTTTCTAGTTTATATATTTATTTATATATATATATATATATTTATATATAAGGAGGATCTTGGATAGAAAGTCCCAGAAAAAGTTAGACAACCCTTGTGGTTGTGTACTTTGGTAAATCTCTGCCTCAGCTGACAGAACTTTCTGGTCCACAGAACGATTTTCAGATGTGTCAGTTGAACTCAGCCGTGGTGGTGATGGTGATGAATGGGATTAGCTGTTCTTGGCCAGTGACACCAGCTACACACACAGAGGCTTCTGCCCAGCATGTTGCCTGTCAGCTGTTTTTCTCTGCTGTTTTGCAAAATGACAAAATTTAGTTCTAGCTGTGTTCGTTTAGGAGACAATGAATGTCCTGGTGACCAGGCAAAAAAAAGCAGGCACGCACTCATGTAAGAATATAATTACCTGTTTCTTTTTTTGAGTTTTAAATGTTAAGAAATAAACTAACACCTTCTGGTTTACCTCATTTAATGGACTGAATTATTTCACATTTGCTAGGATTTCTCACATGCCCTCAAATAAGTGATCTTAGGTTTAGGCAGGTATAGGCTGTTAAGGCATCTAGTTGAAAACACTAGAGGATGTTGTCCTGGCTACTGGTGCTCAGATAATTTGTGTTTATGCTTTATAGTTTAAATTACAACTGTTTACTCTGTTCACTGGGATTTGTTGTGTGTTGTGGAATTATAGAACTGACTTGTAGAAAATGCACATTTGTGTGTATTCTGACAGTTATGTGCATGTTTGCATTAGCCAGACAGGTCAGACTGATGCTGATGGCTTTGATGTGTTCATTATGTGTGTGTGTGTGTGTATAAGTGTGTGTTTGGATTGACTGGGACTGACTGCTCTCAGAGGGACTATCATTGCTGGTAATCCTCTTCATGGTCGACTAATCTGTTTTTCCTGGGGTCACTCCATCTCAACCCATACTCCGTTCATTCTCCCTCTTTTTTTCCTTTTCCTCAGCAGGGTTCTTCCTTTTCTCCTTACCTTGTTCTTCAAAGGTCACTTTATTCTTTATTCTATTCTTTCCTTCCTCCTCTTAATCTGCCCTTCTCCCTTTAGTGACACTAATCTGTTGGACCAAGAATCAAAGCTTTCATGTTTACCTTCTGTCCATTTGAAAATTAAACCAATAATAAGAGGTTAAGGATATTCCTTCTCCCCTTCTATGCGCCTTCTTCCCTTCTTTATCTACCATTTTCTCAACCTCACCTTTACAATTTAAAGGCTACA
Organism: Melanotaenia boesemani; assembly: GCF_017639745.1. NCBI lineage: Eukaryota > Metazoa > Chordata > Actinopteri > Atheriniformes > Melanotaeniidae > Melanotaenia > Melanotaenia boesemani. The sequence continues at coordinate 15,794,343 of NC_055705.1, forward strand.
TGGACACAGGTACAGCTCCTATTTGAACTGATGCCAGTAACTTAATATATCAACAGCTTTTCATTTAAACAGACATTAACACCTGTATTTGTACAGCTTAAATTTTCAAAGAGGAATCAACATATATTCGTTTGTGACATTCAAACTGACAAGATGCTGCTTTTAAAGAATATTCTGTATTTGATTGTTTTTTTATTTTGACATTAAGAACCAAACTGTATCCACACTTGCATCTTTTGACTACCTATTATCCTGACTGTGTTAAATCTAAATAGACTGTCTTCCACTTGATTATGGCAGCATATTCTGCTCTTAAATAGAAGGTAAATACCCTTTATGTTCCCCTTAAAGATAGAAAAACAACCCTCAGTTTATTTTAATACATTCAGTCAAATTATATTATGTAACTCAAATTATATTTATTAAACACCAGATTGTCCTCAAGGGGCTTTACAATCTGCACACTTTAGGACAAATTAAAAAAAATGTTCTTAAAATAGATTTAACTAAAAAAGTGTGACAAAAATATCAGGAGTTTATATCCTTTTTCCTTCTATCAGCTTCCTGAACCCTTCAGCTGACCTTTGCTCTTACAACAACTTCCAACCCAAAAAAAAAAAAAAAACACACACACAAAATCAGATTTCCACTCAGCCCATATACACACACACACACACACAAACTTGAACACGTGGTCTAATCATATTTCTTCCTATCTAGAAGCAATCAGTGATAATGTTGGCTGCTCCTGAGCGCCTTGACAATACTGTCAGAGAGAAAGGACACACATGCTCTAATTAAATGTGTGTACTTGATGTGTGTGTGCTGATGTGTGTGTGCTGGGTTATGGAGAAAGGAGGGGACAAATTAAATGTAGCTGCACCATCAACACTGTTTGACCCGCCTGCAGATGGAGGAACGATTGGAAAGAAACGTTTGTTGTGAAGAGCTTAGTTAAGTGTTAAATGTTAGTGCAGGATGTTGCTCATAGCTGCTGCATTAACAGCAAGTTTTAATATCTGAAATAATTTCTGAGACCTGGAGCAGGACCTAAAGGTGTGTTTTTATAGGATGGTCAAAGCTTTGAATTTAGGAAACAGTTTTATTAAGGCCCATTATACATAATGTGTAAGAGTTAACTCCCTGAACATCACTGGACTTTAAAAAAAATAAATAAACATGGCATTTGTTTGGCTCAACTTTTAGCGCTGCAAGAACTTATTCAGAACAAGTAGTGTGGTCAGCAGTAGTGACAAAACCTGGAGATACACTGTTAAATGTCTGCAAGCCTCATTTAATGTGTAAACTAATCTGACCATGTTGTGTCAAATTTTTGTAACAAAAGAGCAGCTCAGAAGATGCACTTTTGTTTGTTAATAATACAACGAGAGTGAAATGGCTACATAAAAATGGAAAAAGAAATCCCATTGTAAACACAGACCTTTGCCTTGAGCCCTGAATGTCTGGCAGACAGGCAGAAACCCATTAACAAGTCAGCTAACCAAGATCCCAGCCATTCATTAGGCATCAATCAAAGGATGAGGTGTGATGATTAAATGATGAGTGCAAATGCTTAACAGTGTTCGGTATACCAGGCCACTTTACTCTGACACTTGAAAATGGGGCAAAATGGATGGAAGAAAGATGTTTTTCTCAGTGTAAATGGCTGGAACTGGTCGAAACTGGATGGAGGCAACTGGTTAATTATTCTAAGAAGTTATTAAAGAAAGTGACTTCTAGTTTTCAAAACTTGGGAATTCAGGGCGCTTGCTTCGACTCGCAGTAATCACTGTTAATTAACCAGTTTGGGAATTCATAGGCTCTGCCTTCTACCTCACAACTCAGAGTGAATCAGCATTTTGTAGGTTTTCACTTTGCAAAAATTAACATTTTACAAATACTAACATTTTGCTTGTAGTCAACTTATATTTCCGCTGAAAAAGTAGAATACATGTGCTTGGAATTTGTACTATCCACTCAAAAGTGAGTTATAGTTAAAAGGTACTAGGGACACATCATTAGCTGCGTTTTCATTACAGTATTTCGCAAAATAAAAGCGATATTTTTAACATTTTGACTAAGTGCTACTGTGATTTGCAGGTGTTTCCATTGAATGGTGTTTAGCGCATTAGCCGTTATTCTCGTAAAATCTCATCCCGTGAGACTCCACTTTGAGGAGGATAGAGATTTCTAAATCTTTGTAAAACTCTTGCATTTCGCCGTTGTTTGCTATCAAGGATGACGATTGTATTATTTTTCATTTAATTATTTGTGTCTCCTGCGTCTACTCAGACCACGCCATCTCTATTTTAAATGAACTGGTCACGTGACCCGCTTACGTCACGTCCGGGGAAGCGCAAACGCAAGAAAAGTGTTTCCATTGCACTTTTGCGATATACTTCTATATCTATACATCTGAAAAACCCCCTCATGAGAGTGTAAAAACTTTTTAGGAATATTTGTAAGTTTTTTCGAAATGCAGGTGTTTCCATTACCTTTTTTTTATTACGATATTTAGCTTTTGTGCAATTCTAGGGGTAATGGAAACGCACCTAGAGTTTGATTACAATTCAGATGGCTGCGATGTAATTGTAAAACAATTATACATCCATCTTGATCCGTCTCTTTTTTTTTTTTTTTTTGTTGTGACTACTTCACCTACTTGGCTACTACTACTTCCAGAGTGGAAACTTGGAACAATGGTTTCTCATTTTTATCATGACAAATAAAGAAGAAAATTCAATGTATTGGTCTCCCAGCAGATACCAAACTAGTTTTTATGAATCACTTTCTCATTATTATTATAAGATATGGCTGAAATACCTCAGTATTGTGCAGCTATATAGTTTCATCATAATGCATTTAGTTTCTGAGCACTTAACATGTCATACGTGACCTGTGATTGCAGGTGCATATTCTTTCTGTATGCATGCATGTTTATGTACCGTCTGCTCTGACTGCTGCTGAGCTCCAGTAGAGCTGACAGCTTGCTGTGACAGAGAGCCTTAAACAAATTCACCGGGTCAGCTGCTGCACAGCAGAAATGCCTTTGATTGTATTAGACCTGCGAGTGTGTTTGCGTGCCCACAGCCTCCTGGCTTAGAGATTTCAAGCCTAAAAGCAGGATGTAACACATATTCATGTCAACATGTTGTTAATCTAAGCAGGTCCAGTTTTAGTTTAGGCTATGATACTAGTGGTTGTATTTGAATAGATATAGTTAATAAAAATTAAATCCTATTTTAAGTGACCTTGTAAACACATAATTCCAAATTCCAAATGGCCATTCTGAATTAAACTTAAATCCAAAGTGGCCGGTTTATTCTGATTTTAAGTCCGAACTGAATAATTCCTCGATCATTTCTATGTTCATTCCACTTTAAATTAATTCCGTCGTTCTGCGCATGCTCGTTCCCTTGTCCTGTCGCGATGACGGTACGGTATTCTATCTCCCTTCTCCTCCTCCACTGACCAAAGTGAAGTAGTATGCTAGTGTCGAGCTGCTGTTTCAAAACTGTAATCAAAATCAAGGCGAACATGTTTCTTATGTGCACGTAAATAAGTCATATCCACCCCCTGCCAACCCTTCAGATCTAAAGCACAACTGAATAAATAATTAATCTTTAAACCGTGTAAACCTTAGCAATGGAACGTGGTGAAACTTTGTTCATCCTATCAAATACTGCAAAACACCACAGAATAATGTAATCACCTCCTACTGTAGTAGCTTAAAGAAAGGTGCCATAAGTACATGTGTAACCATCAGTGTACAGGGAGTAAATGCTATAACTGACAATGGACAACAATGTAGCTAACGTCTTTTAAACAGGACATCCAGGTTCAAAACTCTGCTGCTACATTACAGTTATGGTTTAAGAGGATAATAATTTTCTGGAGGAATACATCACGATTATTCTCCAAGAAGTGGAAGGATTCACAAACCTCTGCCCTACAGGCCATGGTTTACTACAAATTCTGATCTGCATGTCCTTTGGAGAAAATGTACGAGTGTACTCCACAAGAGTAGATCAAAACCTTCATGTAAACTGGTATGATGGATCTATTTAACTGTGCATTATGCCAGGCCTTGCAGCTTAGCCTGTAGCATGTTACCATCATAGATCATCTGCCTTTTTTTCTTCTAATTTACCTTTGATAAGACAAGAAGTTGCAAAGTGTATTATCTGAAGCATTTTTATTCAGTAAGAGTATATGCCACAATTGTACAAGTAGTGAGAGACAGAATGCACATTTTAGGAAATAAATTAAATGTAATTTGAAGCAACAATGAAAAAATTTAAAGTCTTCACATTTGTATAAAAACTAACTTTATATAAAAGCAGCGGGTGTGCATTATTCCATTTTATCTCTTATGAGCTGGTACAGCTGATAAATCCTTTTTAAATGTTTTCTGTAAAAGTCTCTCGGTCCCAAGAGTAAACCTCACTAACCCCAGCTGCAGCACAGGCAGTGTGTTTCCAGCACCATCGCATATGTCCGCTGGCTGCGCTGACACAAACAATGCTTGTCAAAGCACTCTGGGTATTTCCAGTCAGCCCAGGCCTGCTAAACAAAAATAAATATTTGTGGCAAGAACTCATTGATTCAAAATAGTTTAGACCATATTCTTGAAACAGGAAACAAATACACACTTCATTCAGAGCACACTGGTGTGTTCAGAAATGTTTGGAGTTTGAATAGGCATCCAGTCTAATGCCATTTTTAGAGTTTAAGTTGGAACTTTTGCTGTTTGGATTGTCCACTCGCAGACTCACTAGTGTGTAAAGGTAGCTAGCTGTGCTTCCTAATTATGCGTCAAATACATGGTATGTGTTGGTTGGCATGCCAGTGTAGCAGATTACAGGCTGCAGCAATTTTCTTTTTTTTAACATCTGTGTAGTTATTTCTGATAGATGGAATACTCTATTACCTACAATAACTTTAATTCTATGTTTGAATATCTGACAAAAACACAAAATATTAGTTCATACTAACATCTTACAGGCTGAAGCTGCTCTGATGGGCAGTAGGAGATGGAGAGATTACATTAGAGCAGGGCTGCTCAATTCAGTCTTAAGAGGGCTGCAATCCTGCAGGGTTTCAGTGTATTCCTGCTTCAGCACACCTGAATCAAAGTAAATGGATCTAACAGCCTATCACAAGGATTTATAGGTGTGTTGGAGCAGAGATACATGGAAAACTTGGTTACTCAATTCAGTCCTACAGGTTTTCAATGTATCCCTGCTCCAACACGTCTGATTCAAATTAAAGAGTCCTCATGCAAAACTTCATAGGTTTTTGGATCCATTTAATTTGAGTCAGGCGTGTTTGAGGAGGCAAACATTGAAAACCTGCAGGACTGCTGCCCTCATAGGACCAAACTGAGCAGCCCTGCAATAGAGTGATCATGCTAGCAGTGCAGTGTTGGCAACATTTCAACAGAATGTAGGCACAACTTCTCCAACATCGTAAACACAAGTTGCTTCATGTCAAAGAAATTAAGATGTGTAAACAGCATCCACCCCAAGACACAGCTAACATATGTTCTCTACCAGCATGCATGTTGCAGCCAGTGTGAGATTTAGTTTGCTTTTATTTGGAGAACTGGATGCATGTATCTCATTTTTTGCCAAGATGCTTTTATCCTAGATTGATAAGCTAATTCAGTTTTACAATAGTGCCAAATTTGAGACAGTTTTTAAAATTTCTCTTATTTTGCTAATTCTTTACACTCCTGGTTTCCTCCATCACACAGTCAAAGCAAGCCTGCTACAAATGTAAAGCAGCAAGGAAGCATGCTGTGACAGTTTGAATTGCCAGTATGAATAATAATTAATCATGTCGGCCCTAAAACAGGTACAAATAAAATAAACAACCTACCCCAAAATAACTCAATACTGACCACCTAACACCATCATACACCAGAGATTTGATATTTAAATAAGCCTTTTTTTAATCAGACGCAAACAGGATGCATCATGCCTATAACCTATAACACACACACACAAAAATTGTTGGTCATTGGAATGTTTTGCCATGTAGGCTCATCCTAACACACTCCTCAAAAAAAATCAACATCCATTCCACCATTCATGTGATTAGTTGGAACAGCTTGGAACTTTTAGACTTGAATTTAACATTGTGTTGTGTACTCTCCTCATACTCTCACATTTCACACTCTGCTAAGTAAAAAAATTCTGTTTTGTTTATTGCAGACATGGAAATTTCAGACCTCCAAACTTCGACTCATCCAAGATGGAGAGAGACCCTTCAAAGTTGCTGTGGCTGATGGAAACCCTGAATGGGCAGACTTGTTCTACAAAGCTATGACCAACAACCACGTTAATGCAAAAAATAAACATGTTAAAACACCTGATCTTCCCTTCCTAAAATCTCATACAGCATATGATTCTTTCAACCAAGATTACACCACACAGATGTTTTCTGTAAACCGCAGTCCCACTGTCATCCAGACAGCCAATCAGATTATTTACCTAAAATCAACATTGTCATCACCAAACCATCATCTGCTTAATACAAGAGCAAGAATTTCACATTGAAGACAGAATAAGCTGAAATTGGAGATGTATGTAAATATTAGAAACTGGACATCTCAGCCTCAAATAAGGACACTTGAATTTTCTTGATCCATCAAAGTTGTTTCTTAGAGGGGCAGTTTCAGTGTGACAATGTGTGAGAAACATTAAATTAGGACAGATTATTTAAATTCAACGTTTCCTCCTGATGTATATGTATTTATATGTGTTAACTCAGTCCCATTATAAACCTGCCTTTTTGTTGTGGATGTAAGCAATTTTTATGTTGTGTCATATACTGTAACAAGACAAGAAAAACATGTGGGAATAGCAGAAAGGAAGGAACTAGTCACATCCACATCCTACCACAGAGAGCTAGGATGTGACTCAGCTGACAGCATTCCCTCTCCCTCTTCAGATACCATAACTCCCCCCTGAGATTAATAAAGTATTTTTCATTTATCACATAAAGCCAACACACATGCACATCCCCGAGACACAAAAAAATCAATTCTCTTCATCAGCTGTCAATTGATTCCTGACAAAATACCTTCAGACTGAACAGCAGAGGTAATTCACTGGCCAGTGGGATAAACCTCTCCATCCGTTCAATAGATGAGCTGATTCATTAGTGTAAATACATCAAAAAGTGCTTTCTGATAATATATCATTACTTGGTCAATGTAAAATATTTGTCAATTCACAAGTCTGATTTCTGCCTTAGAGATGCAACAATGCCACTGTTGGACAGATTTCCACAGTGAGCACAAAACAAGCCACTTAACAGCAGTGGTACAAGAAGGAAAGAGGAAAATCCAGCCCTGCCAGCATGCCAACATGGTTTACCAGCTTGCTGAGAGGCGGGCAGCACCTGACAGATGCCACTTTGGGAACATAATCCCTTGAAGGCTGCAAAGATCCTCCACACAACAGGAAGCCAATAGAGACCGGAATTCCCTGCCTTTCCGTTCCTCCATCTCTCTATTTGTGTTGTGTATTAAAGAATGACAAACAGTTAACAAATAATAAGGGTGGCTTGATTTAGTTTCTTAAGTACTTTTTTGTTTTTGTGGTTTTTCATTCAAACTTTTTACATTCTGATGTTTGAAAAAAATAATTGACAAACTTTTCAGGAAAAATGGGATTAATAACAATGATCAAGTAGGAAATAATTATTTGCAGAAGAAGTAAAACACGATTTTGTACTACTTTGGGCCTATTAGTAGCCTACTATCAAAGAAAGAATAAACTATTATATGTGTTCGCTTAACAGGTGAATTGTCCCAGATGACGACAAACTAAAAAAATATCTGAGGAAAAACTGGCTGGCAGAATTGTCCTTGAGAGGACTGGAGCATGTTATGACCCAGGGCCTTCTGCTGCAGGTTGACAGCAGCAGCTCTTTGCCTCATCGCTTCATTACAATATGATCATTAAAAGCCTGCGTGGTTTCCAACCTTTATTAAAGGATTACTGTGGGGACTTTTTTTAAAATCCCTCTCTCTTTTTTTATATATACTTTTTTGTCCCTCTTTCTCTGTAAGCGCTGGTGAAACAAACAAAAGACGCTTTCAATGGCACGTGCTCCAGGCGTCAGTCACCTGTTTCCTAGCAACGGGCATAACAGAAAAGCACCTGTGGCTCTGAACAGAGGGTATGTGCAACCCTCAGTTTGACAAAAAGAACTACAAAAAATGGACACATTAATCAGCCACCGTTTTTTAAAGTTATTTAAAAGAGATGGATTTGTTTTAACGTCGGATTTTTTGTGTGCCAGCAACTGAAAAATCTTGTATGTAATAAAAGCTGATAGATATAATGCAGTTAGGCCTTTTTCATATCCAGTCACCTATGAGCTCCTTCAATTATAAACAGTTTTGAAATTAAATTATGGGTAATTTTTGTTCTCGTAATTATAAAGATATCGTAGGATTTTAATAATTCCGCTAATTTCCAGTGAATGTTTTTGCTGTGTGGTTCCTGTAATTTTTCCCTTGCTTTCTTAAATTAATTAATTTAATTTTTGTTTTAAATAACATTGTCTTTTTTTTTTTAATCAAACTGTTTGAGCGCACAGACTTCACTCCTTTACGCAGAAAGAAGGCGCAATTTTTTTTTGGAACTGAACTGGTTGAAATTTTGTGTATTTTCAAGCCACACACGCAAAAGCGATGACAGAGGGAGTCATTTTTATGTCTTGCGCTCCGACGTCACCAGAACCTCTAGCGCCCTGCATGCAAATCACGTCTCCGCTCGAGCCTCTCCATTGGCCGTCTCTCGCTCATTTAGCTGCTGTCAGAGCGCGCGGCCCGGGCACGCTCCGTAACTTTTCCCAGTACAGCTTTAACCAAAGTAAGCTCAAACAAGTCGTTTCTACTCTTCTCAGCGCTCGTGGATGACAGGGGAAAGGAGAAAGCGGGAAGAGCAGGACAGTTTTACTTCTGAGTGGATTTCATTCTGAGACTGACCGTCTGTTCGTCGCTGTTTAATTTACTCTTTACCTCCGTCTTTCCCGGAGGTTGAGCTGCGCGCGGGCCAGTCTGAATGTTTCTGTGTGTTTGACTGTGTCCCACCAAGACAAGGTGAATGTACAGCATTATGATGGAAACGGACTTGCATTCCCCCGTGGTGCCCCAAACCAACCCATCCAACCCGGGGGCACACGCGGGAGGAGGCGGCGGGGGGGCTGGAGGCAAAGTCCCCCAGGAGAGAATTAAGAGACCCATGAACGCCTTCATGGTCTGGTCCCGGGGCCAGCGGAGGAAAATGGCTCAGGAGAACCCCAAGATGCACAACTCTGAAATCAGCAAGCGGCTGGGCGCAGAGTGGAAGGTGATGACCGAGGCGGAGAAGAGACCTTTCATCGACGAGGCGAAGCGGCTCCGGGCCATGCACATGAAGGAACACCCGGACTACAAGTACCGGCCACGGAGGAAGACCAAGACTCTGCTGAAGAAGGACAAGTATTCGCTTGCTGGCGGACTGCTTGGCTCCTCAGCAGGTGTAGGGATGGGAGGCGGGCAGCGGCTGGACAGCCCCGGAGGGGGGCATGTTGGGGCAAATGCGGGCTACGCGACCCACGTGAACGGCTGGGCAAACGGCACGTACTCTGGCCAGGTGGCGGCTGCAGCAGCGGCGGCTCACGCCATGATGCAGGAGGCACAGCTGGCGTACACGCAACACCCTGGCACCGGGGCTCACCCGCACCACCCGCATCCGCACCATCACCCGCATCACCACCCACACAACCCGCAGCCCGTGCACAGGTACGACATGAGCGCCTTATCTTACAGCCCGATCTCAAACTCTCAGAGCTACATGAGCGCCTCGCCGCCGGGCTACGGCGGCATCACCGGCTACACTCACCAGCACCAAAGCTCCGGCGTCTCTCCGGTGTCCGGAGCCATCGGGGGGACTTTGGGCTCCCTTGTGAAATCGGAGCCTAGCGTGAGCCCACCGGTTTCCACTGCACGCGCACCGCCGCCGTGCCCCACGGGAGACCTGCGGGACATGATCAGCATGTATCTGCCCACCGGCGAGGCGGCGGGGGACTCCGTTCAGAGCAGACTGCACGTGCTCCACCCGCAGCACTACCAGAGCAGCGGCTCCACTCCGGTAAACGGGACGGTTCCTCTGACACACATTTAAATCTCTTCATGTAAGCACTACAAACCACAACCAAATATTTAAACTCTAGATGTGGGCGCCAGCTGCTGATGAAATGTAAATTATAGGCGGTTACAGCCATAAAAATGCAATCACTGAACAAACTTTTATTATTATTATTATTATTATTATCATAATTATTATTATTATTGTTATTTTTATTTTCTTTTAGTGATGGATTTTTGTGTCTGTCCGAGCTAAAGGAAAACGCATCCGATTTACTTTCGCTCTCTGGAACAGAGCATGCCAAGTTTTGACACGATTTAAATTATAACCATGAAGGCTTTTGCATTTTTAATTTTTTTCCCCCGATTTTTCTGTGGATTTTCTGGCACCAGCTGTGTGTTAAGAGGAATTGTTTTTAAAAAGAAAAAAAACTTTTAAGCAGGGGACCGTATAATAAATGGAGGGCGGTGTGGAGGATGTCAAAAAATAAAGTTAGGATGCAGTTCAAATTGATTTCCAGTTTTGATGCTTGTAAACATGTGAGTCAGTCGGTGTAATTTGTTTCTGTTGTTGTAAAATCTTGTACATTGTGAATAAATAGGCCTAATGAAAACGCTTTTATGCAACTGTACATAATTTACTAAATGCAAAGCCACATTTTTTTGGATTGAGAACTTCACAATTTTGCGCTGAGTTTAATAAATGTTCCAAGATTTGTTTCCGTCTTGGAGAAAGTGTTAGATTTGTTCGTCTTTTTTGTTTTAAATTGAAAACATTTTAACAGGCTCATGCAAACCACAAAAATAATTGCATTTAAGGCATCTTTTTAATTTACTGATGTTCGTATAATTTCACTGGGTTTAATAACGTTTCGGCAGAGAGGGAAAAAATTTAAAGGCATCATGTGCAGTTTTATAAGTCAGTCTGGAATTTAAAACGTCGTTTCTGTTATGATTAAAAAGAAAAATAGCAATTTATTTATCCTTTTTAGATAGAAAAAAGTGCGATAATTTTTAGATCAATAAAAATAAAATTGCATATTACTATGGGTCATTTTAACTAAAATGTCTGCGTGCATTGTTTACATTTTTATCTCAGGGTGATGACGTGATCTCACGTTTTGTTTTGTCATTAAACAGCTGATCCAAGTACATCATTTTGTAAATAGCAAAATAGGTTTTTTTTTCCTCATGAAGAAGAAATTACAAAAAAAAAAAAAAAAAAAGACAAAATTTGAACTATATTTTTCATTTAAAACGAGTCATTTTTCTCAACAGCTCCCATGTGTCGGTGTTCAACTGTACCAAAGCTGTTTCTTTTTTCCCCCTTTTTCACCCAGTACTAGTGAAATGTAATGTCAGGACATGTGCACAGTAAAACGTTACAGCCTTTACAGGAATATATCCTATTTTTATTAATCATTTTGTAATTATTTTTATTTTCATCCAAGTTGTGATTATCTTGCCATGCCATCATTTATCTCTTTTTTGTGTACATGAAACAGCTAGATGTTAAATTTGAGGGGTCCTGTTGTGTCATCTAATTATTTTTTACTTCTCCCCTCACTATACGCTATACATGTGCATCATTGGCTTGACCATTTAAAATCTACATCAAACTTTATATCTAAGCCACTCTAGTTGTACTGGTGTGCCGAGCGAAGCGATGTTTCTCTTTTGCTACCTGCCTGCAGGGTCATGACCTCAGCAATCTAAACCTCAAACAAAAGTAAATCCGATAACAAGAGTATCCGGTGGTCAATGAACTGCTAATTCTTCAACTGGCCTAGTGGGGACCACTTCAGCCCCACCTCCACCTGTTTCCCGCTGCCTCAACACTGAGCCCCCCCAAAAAATCTTACCCCTGTCCTGACCCCCAGCATCAAACGTCTGCATCTATGTAATTGTCATGGCTGTTAAATTATTTCCTCCTTTAAATTTGATGGCTGAATCAGTGGGGGCCTCGGGAGCAGGGAGGGAGACATGAATGAGAGGAGGAGGAGAAGGGAGAAGGCGAAGAGAGAAGGTTTTTGTGTTGAGGAGAATGGGGATTAGTCCTGGTGTAAGCCGGGGCAACCCGGGGGTCACCCCCTAACAAAAAGCCTAGCAAACAACACCCCTGGCTTTATCAGTCTAATTCCCATTCGGGTCTGAGATTGAAACAAGGGGGCAGCTTGGATGCAAATCACATCCAGTAAATCAGAACGGGATGTCAGGAGTTTAATATGAAGGCATTTCACTCACAGTTAACGTCATGTTTTTTTTTTTTACACTTAGTTGAATTAGTTGTTTTCTTTGTCACTGACTTGTCTGTGTCTTGATTTGAAACCAACCTTTGGACATTTTGAGAGATTAATCTTCACAAATTATTCGTTACCACTTTGGACCAAAAAGCCGTAAATTCAGGAAACTCAAGCTGCAACACATTTTCCCCCAGAAGCTGAAATAATGGAAGCTGGTGTGTCAAACTCACATATGAAAACATATACAGTATGCACAAAAAAAAAAAAAGAAAAAAAAAAGGACATTTATAATTTGCATTAATCTGTCCAAAAAAGGGGGTTAAATTCAACATGGCATCAAAATAAAAATTGGACAGGCAATAGAAATTTCTAAAGTATCCACATTATTTTTACTGACACTGTAGAAGTTTATAAAAGTGTCAAGACTTGATTCAGTTTAAATGTGTATAGCACAAGAGAAAGTCATCCCAGAATTCGCAGCAGAGAAGTCAGTAATTCCATTCCCAGGGCTACAAGCAGACCCAAATGAACCAGAAAAAAACACCTGTGTTCATCCTTCCCTCACTCAAACTGGTACCCAAAGCAGACAAGTTTTATTTGCACCTTTAAAACAATCACCAAAGAGCCGTACACACCAACAAACAAGCCTCAAAACAACCCTCTTTTATTTTCTTCCCCACAAAGCTACTGCTGTTGGAAACTGTCCTGTGTAAGGATCGTGTCTCTTTCTTCCATTCAGTAGTTTTTATTCCTTTTGTAAATCCAGAACCAAATCCACCATATAAAACTAAATTTCCTGTATGTCAGCTTTGAGCATCTCACTTCCACATTCTGTAAAATAACATGTTTTCTTTGCTGGTATCTGCAGCACCATGTCTAAGAACTTGGGGTTTAAAAAGCATTTGCTGGTATAAATGACAACTAACAGGAGTTTCTACACGCATCCAGAACTAAATATGGCACTGGTTTTTAGATTTATAAAAGAGGAATATCTTTTAAACCTGTGTGCACACGGATTCTGAGTTTTACACAGATTTTAGCTGGACCCGAACACACCTCAGAGCTGAGTTCAGGTTAGGGAGAAGCGTCTTCATGTAGTGTCTTTATTAAGCCAGCATCTTTTCAAAATTAGTATTTATTCTTACTTTTTTTTCCTTTTTCTTAATACTTAAAAACTGCTAAAGTTATTTCTGAAAATGCAAAATGTTGCAAAGTAAAACTCAGAAAACTGTGTGTGTAAGGATCTTAAATTTGTTTTACTAAACTGTAAAGACATTTGACCAAATTTTACAGACTGACAGTCATGAATTAGTTTTGTGCCAGTTTTATTCATATTTACACTTACACGGACCCAAAACTGATCAATCAGCTCACTGGACAGCTGTGAAATCATAATATATACAAAACGCTGCATTTCTTAAATTAATTTTGGTGTCTTAATTTAACATCTCTGCCCCTTTCTGTTAAAGAATCTCAACTTTTCAAAGTTTCTCTTAATAATTATTAAATGCCGTTTTTTGATTGAGAAGAAGTGCAGAACAGAAACGAAAAATATGGATCTGACCATTTAATTATTACTCATCAGAAACTTGTTTGTGGTGGATATTATTAATGGTTCATCGTGATAAAGCTGGCATGATTGCCTGTGAATGTGGCGCTGATTGAACTTTTTGATTGTTAATATCTTAATATGACGATTGAAAAGTGAAGACTGCCACAACAACTGAAACTAAAGGTGTGACAAGAGGTTTTCCGTCCACAAAGTGTCTGTAAAGAACAGGAGTGAAGATACTATTAGCAGAAGAAGTGTGAATTATGTGATCAGGTTTATTATCGGGTCTTGATGTGATGATGACATGATCACATTTGGCCTAAATGAAGCTCAGGTAAGATGAAATATGCACAGATGACATGAGTCTGCAGCACTTACAGTACTAATCAGAGTGAGAGGAATCTTTAGGACTGAACAAAACCTCAGTCTTACAGATGCTCCCATCATGTGGGAGGCTGAGTGCTGGACCAAACCACAGATGTGTGCGTGCAGGTTTTCATCCTCAACTTATGTTCTGCTTGGCACATGTTTGGACACCACTGCTTTGGCACTTCCCACTCCATAACCCTGTGCAGCCCGACGCCCCCCATCCCATGCGCTCCCGTTGTCCTGAACGTGGATAATCGGCGTCAGTTTATCACGCCTCCGCATATTTCCCTCCCTCTCCTCCTATAAAAACCCTCACCTCTGTCGTTGGACCCGGTTCTGTCATGGGAGATTATGGGGGACCGATTGCACAAGACTGAATGTGGTGCGAGGAGATTAGCCGGGACGCCATAGAAAATAGCAACGGGGCCAACGGATTCCTCGCGAGGGGGCCTTATCATGCAATTACACGTTGACACGTTTTAACCATTTTTCAGCCTCTTAATCCGAGGGCCCCCCTCCTCCCCTTTCCTCCCCCTTCTCTTTCCAAAAGCAGACCTATTGGTGCTGAGGGAGCCTCACTGCTCTTCATCAGCATCTCTGCTGTCTGAAAAGTCTGCCTCATTTTCTCTCCTAAGGCATCAGCCACTGTTGATATCTCCTCACATTTATGTAGAGAAAAAAATATAAAGAAATGCACCATCTCTATTTTTAAACATATTAAAGCTAATTCATACTTTAGGAAATAAAAACACATAATGGAAAAAAAAAGGATTTAATCTATAGCATATTCAGGTTTCATTTGGACAAAATGATTAAATTATAACAAGTTAAAAAAGTGAGAAAATAAATTTAAACAAATACAAAAATGACTCACTTTCATAGGCTCTGTTCATTTTCCTCAATCAGTGTCCCAACATAGATTAGGAGGTAAAGTTACATGTTGTGGAAAGTCAGTTTTTCTTAAGATATACAAAAAAAAAAAAAAAAAAAAAAAAACATTCATGTATTTGTATTAGGGCTGGATGATTAATGGATAAAATCAATAAATTCAGTTTTCAGTTTCTGAAGATCCATTTAAAGAAACTCTAGATTTCTTTTTTCCTCCTTTATATGTGCCTTAAATGCTCTCCTTGGGCTTCTGTAGTCAGCAGTGGACTCGGAACGGTGTTTGTCTGAAAGCATTAAGGTAAGGTGAGCCGTCACTCACGCCTGAACTTCAGCTGTGCACATAAATGCTGCTTTCTTCAAGGTGCAGAAGACCACTTCAGCCCTCAAACTTTCGCTAAGAGAAGACCTACATCAGGGGAATAATTTCTGTAGTGGATCCCGAATGATAAGGATCCAGATAGAAAGAGATCACGGATGCAACTGTGTTCCATAGCTCAATATGAAGCCATTTATATGGTGGAAAAGTTAAGTTATTTACTTTTTTTGCTGTCATTCATTGACATAAATAAATAAATAAATAAGGCCTACAGTTAATAAGGCCTGAAATGTCATAAATCATCTGATATGTTTCAGCATCAGCAAAACAAGACTTGATTTTCTTATGAAACATAAAATCTGTGCATAAAAACATCCTCTGAACCACCTGACAGTATCATCTGCAGTGAACATTCCTACATTGTGTTTTTGTACAGATGTGCTCTAGTTTGTGCATAAAGGAAATTTCTGTCTAGTATAATGTCCGATTCAGAGCTCTGCATCTGCTTCTTGTTTTGGTCATAATATGAACATGTCCGCCAGGTTTTAGTCAACTGTTTGTTCAGAGCTGCAGATGCGCACACATTTTTTTATGTTCTGCAGTTTTAAAAAATATAAAAACCAAACACTTCATGATCTTCATCCTCAGAATATCATTTGCAAACTTCAGTAAATCTGCTCTGATTTCATGTAAGTGTAAATCTAAATTTCACCACCTCTGTGCATCACATTTCTAAAACACTTTCATATTGGAACCAGTGCAGGCTCACACACCAACGTTGCACTTATTCTGTAGGATGGCCTTTTCTAAACCAGAGAACAAACATGCACGTGCTTCTGTTTACTGTACATACATTGTTATGTAAATTACCTCCTTTGCTTTTCCAGCTGTCTGTCAAACCAACCAGCATACTACATCTAGACTTCCTTTTTATTGCTCCCAGGCTGAACTCAGAGCTGTAAAACTAATTTTTATGTTACTTTCGCATGGAACAAGCTTTGAATATCAGCCTATTAACACCTCACTCTTTATATATTTTCAAAAGTGTTTTAAGGACTGCCCTGTAAGAAACTTATTACCATTTTATGTAGGTTTTCAAGCAAAAGAAAAATACACAACTTAGCTGATATGGCCCCTGTCTTCTTGTTATTCCTATAGTATTACCATCTGAAATGATATTTTATTTGAAATTTTCCTTCCCTGGAAGTCCCTGGAAGATGAAGTCATATCTCAATGGGAGAACATATTGTTGTTCAACTTATCTTTTCATTAGCTGTACTCATGGTAACTAGTAATCTCTCTCTTACTAAGTGAAATCCAGTCACTCCATGCCAGTTCTAGTAACTCTCCCACTACATGTCATCCTGTTTAGAGATTCCTTTTAATTCATGGGAGCTATTAGAAATCCTACAGCTTTAATGACATATTTCTACAGAAATGTTTTATGTTCGGCTATTTGAATTTATTTTCATAATTTCTCCAATTCATTATTCATTATTAGTGGCTCATTTTTCAATGAATTGTTCTGAAATTAGAACTGAGCATTTTTTGAAACTGTGATTCATTTGCAAATTGAAGTTAACCAAAACCATTTTACAGTAATCAAATTAAAAAAAAAAGAAAAAAAGAAAAAGATTAAGTGACTGAATTAAAAAGACAGAAAAAAATTAATACATTTTTGTATAATAGCACAGTTCTATTGTATTTCAGTCTTTTGGCTGTTCTTATGAAAAACTGATCGCCACTGATCTAAATGCCACGTATTAAAATATATTTTCCTGCTACTATTGATAGCAGATATCTAAAACGTTTAAAAAGGTGCTTTTTCAGTGAATGGTTTATAAAAGCCAAGTTGTATAATGATGCCAGTAAACACAAGTGGATGAAGCTCATTTAATCAACTGCAATCAAATAAAACACGTCTGTTACGTCTGAAATGACTTCCATTTAAATTATTTTTCCAGTGAGTTTGAAAAATAAGACCATGCTATCCAGATGTGGTCCCACCACACAGACAAATAGCAACTTTTAGGTATTTTTTCCCTCCAGTGAAGCTGTGCCTCTACCTTTTCCTCTGTGCGGCAGCAACAAGGTGGCTCCAGACTACTCATAACTTCACTGTAGCAAACATGGAAACTCTGTCAGCTTTTTTTTTCTATGTTTAAAGCAACTAGCCTTAACTATAGCATCAACTCTACTTTTACAAAGTTTATATTTTCAATATTCATACTGTCAAAAAAGCACTGATGACCTCCATCAAGGAAGAAGTCATTGGTTTGTCCGTCTGTACCCACAATCAACTGCAAAAACAAATTACAGTAGCTTGGAGGAGGTCTGCACACTCTTGAGTGCTTCTATTTCTACACTTAGTAAGGACATTTTTGTTTGGTTGCTTATTTCTCCTCTTTAATAATACCAGTTACTGTACTCTACATTGTTAGAAAGCCTCATTAGTCACCTTTACAATGAGGTATAACTTGTAAGGATCATCCTTCTGTGGAATATGAAACTGCCAGATGTGTGAGTCCCCCCAAAATTCTGCTGGTATTCACGCCTGTTCGGAAATTCAAGTGCTGCCAGGTGTGTGTCAGTCACAGATCTATGATTTGATAGACAAAGATATTGGAATAAGATTCTGGAGCCAGTTGCGACCCCTTAACCTCCAGAATCTGGGACTTAACTCCATCCTCCAGGATGACAACATTCTTTCCCACAGAGCCAGGACCATCACAGGGTGCCTTCAGAATTTGGGAGTGGAGATTATGGAGGGACCTGCTGTGAGTCCAGACCTCAGACTAATCCAACACCTGTGCGTCCTTTGCATGGCCAACGCAACCACACTGGTTAACCTTCAACACCTCCTGGTTGAGGAATGGAATGCCATGTGACCAGTATGAGGAGGAGGATCCAGGTTACCATGGCTGCATATGGTTACAGTGTAGAATAAATAGTGTAAAAATGGCCAGTATGTCTTGTTTTCTAACTATGGGATATTGCATTCATCCAACCCACTAAGCAACTCAAAACATGAGTTTTACAAGTTTAAATTATATTACATTTAAATTATAAGGGTTCATTTACCATGATAAGACATCAGAAGAAATTAAGAATTTTTTTGATCATTTACACAAAAGCTGAACATTAAATTAAAACCTAGTACTCCATTCAGCTACAACTGCTTAGTCATGAATTGTCAGACATATATATATATATATATATATATATATAATAAGTGATTAGTGATATATAATTAGTGAGTAATTAGTGAGTAAAACAAAAAAGAATAAATAAATGTAATTAGGCTTTTAAATTGTTAAACATTAAATGACAATAATTAAAATATGATTCTAGTTTAAAGAAAGTGAACCAACCAGAAAAGCATGTGTCATCATTTTTGCAGACTACTTGATATCTTGAAGATGTTGTTTGCAAATTAACTAAATGAATCATCATATAAAGCTTAATGTTGGTGGAAGGGTTTTTAATTTTAGAAAACAGACTGCATGTTGTCTTGTTCCCATATTCAATTAGGGCCCTGGGTCTCCCCGGGGACCTATCATTGTCTGGATGCTTCAGGGTAAAAGGGGCCTCTGGGAACCATAAGGAGACAGCTTGTGTTTTTTTTTTTTTTTTTTCCCTCAAATAATTTTTTTGACCCTCTCAGTTAAATAAAAGTCTTACCCCATAAATCTTTACATGCCGCTTTTTCCTGCATTTAAAGTTGTCTTTTGTTTGTTTTTTAAAAAAAACAAGGTTTTATTATTTGTCTTTATTGTCTTTGTTTGAATTTTTTGAGCTGGTAGAAACACCCAGATGTTTAGAGGTACTGGCAGACTACTACACTACTACTGCATGCACTGGACACTGCCAAATTCTTGGCATTCAGTTTGCTTACTTTGTTTTATACAGTATGGTTTTCATAACTAATGTATGTAGATGACTACTCTGTGTTAGCTCAGGGACAAATAAAGTTTTTTATTTGAGTGCTGCTGCTTGTTTCCTCACGCAACCAAAAGCAAGGAACATATCACTTCAGTTCTCACATCTTTACCCTGTCTTTTTGTGCGCCAAAGAACTGATTTGAAAGTTTCCATCCTATCTACAAGACTCTCAAACTTCAAAGATCATCTGGGTCAAGTTTGCTTTCCAATTTCAACTACACAAGGAAAATCTGTGTTTAGTTTTTATGTTCCAAATATCTGGAACAAACTAGGAGAAAACCTAAAGTCTGTTCCAACCCCTTAGCTTAGCTCTTATCTCTTTTAAAGTATATTAAACTTAATTAGCCTAAGCTTAGTTAAGATTGGAGGTTTCCTTGAATATACTTTCTTGCATATGACAGTGATGATAAGAGTCCCTGTATGTATTCACTTGTCTATCTTGCGCATGTAGAGCCCTTCAGGTTGCCATATGAATAAATTGTGCTGTATTTATACATTTGTCGTGCCTATATATATGACGCTATGATAATTTGATTTGAGACAACAGTTCTATTTTAATTTTTCCCTCTCGCAAGGGACAGATGTCTTTTGCCATAATTTTTTTTTATGTTGTATTCCTGCTTCAACACAACTGAATCAAATTTAATGGATCGAAAAATCATATCACAATGACTCATTAATTTGAGTCAGGTGTGTTGGAGCAGGTACACATGGAAAACCTGCTGGATTGCAGCCCTAGTAGGACCAAACTGAGTAGCCCTGAGCTAGAGCATCACTTGGGATAAGTAAAATCTTAAAAGGGCCATAGAAAAACACGTACACATCCTTGAAGTAGTTACATGTACAAGAATTTTGGCCACTGAGGGCCACCGTCCTTTCACAGCTGTGCTTGGCACTTGAAGCCATGTCTATGCTCATCTTTGACACTAGATGTCAGTAATTCTTACACACTGTACCTGTAAGCAACTTCCATATCTTGTTGGACCATGCCGACTCAGATTCCAACTTTGATGTCTTTAGTCAGTCTCTTAAGTGAGTAGCCTGACAGTCGGTAGTGTCATACAATGCTAAATGTAAGCATTTTACAATTTCCAAAGGAAAATATAGACATGTAATATTTTTAGACACTTGGAAATGTAGTTAAATCTGTTGTAAATAAATGTTAGTTTCACGTAATACAACCGTAGGCATGTTATGAGTTTTAAAAAGGCAGATGTAGCAAAGATAAAGTAGAGCTTTTACAATTTCTGTACCTTTAATTTTGGTAAAACTGCTAGATTTTGCAGTATGAACCAGTATAGCTATTCCATGATTTGTTATGGGTCTGCATTGCAGCTTTACAAAATATGGGACATTGTTTTTGTCCACCTTCTATGTGAGGATAAAAGACAATGATCAGCTAAAGCAATGGTTGCGATTGTTGGGTTTGGATCCATTTCTGGCAAGTTACAAGATAAACCTGAACTGCTGCACATGGGTCACAAAAGAAGTAAATTATTCTGTACAATTTACCAAACAATTAAATTAACCAAATTTAAATTGAATCTAAAAAGGCTTTTTCCCATACTAAAACATCTGGGATGACTAAAGTACATAAAACTTAAAAAAAAAAAAAAAACTGGACACCTTAAAGTTGTGCCTGTTCAGCTATGTGCTCAACAAGTCCAATTCTTAATATAACCCTACAAGTTATTGATAAAGGAATTAATTACAGTTTTTTTTAACACCACAACTTTTAAAGTTATATTGGTGGTTCTGATGAAGGATACAGTAAAAATGGAGCTGTCCAGGTGCTGAAATGAGCGAGTTACAACATGCTGATAGACTGCAAGTTAGCAGCTTTCATTGCACTATAATGTCTTGCTGAAAATACAAGAATACACAAAAATAAGAAAAAAATAAAAGTCTCTGAAAGTTTGGGGAAATTTGGTATGTGGCTAACAGAGTGTTTAGCAAACGTGAGAAAACCTTTACCGGGCACTCATTGAAATACTTAAAATTTAAATTATCAACTATAAAAAAGTGTTGTTATAATATTGGAGGATATTACAAGACTTTGAAAATTCTCTCTCTCTCTCTCTCTCTCTCTCTATATATATATATATATATATATATATATATATATATATATATATATATATATATATATATATATTAAATATGTTATATCGTAGTAAGTGGTCAGCAACAACAGTTTTTTTTTTTTTTTGCTGAAGACCAATCTCAGTGATTTAGCTGGGATGATCTTTGATGATTGGTGTGGAGGACTCACTGTGGTTCTATGATTTCATGGAGAAGTATGCAGTGGTATTTTCTATGTCCAATGAAGTGTAAAAATATGGTCATTTGCCCAATAAAATGTTAATTATAAATGCAACAGTAAAAGTGAGGTCTTATCAAGCCAATTACCTCAACAAAAACAGCACTTTTCCTGAAGGGTTAAAGCACTTTGTAGGAGAAAGAAAAATAAAGAGGGAGAAGAAGAAGAGATGGAGGAGAGCAGGAAATACCAACATGATTACAACTGTAGTTCAGGTTCAGGTAATCACTGCAGTAAAAGGTCTCCTGCCAGCCTGAAGCCAATAAACTGCTTGCTTCCTTTTACCTCTGCGTGGTGGTGGTGGTGGTGGGGCGAAGTCATTTGCAGACTGCAGGTGAGATCTAGTTCCCACCTCTACAATTTCCCACCAGCAAAACTACCAAAAAACATTGGCCAATTAGTGCCATTCGTAAGCAATACTGCAAGAAATATTTAGTGATGTTTGACATGGCGAGCTATTAACAGCAAGTGCTGACATATTCAGGCCTTTTAAATGGTAAATGGACTTGTACTTATATAGCGCTTTTCCAGTCAGTATGACCACTCGAAGTGCTTTACACTACTTATCACATTCACCCATTCACACACACACTCACACCCCAATAGGCACATCGGGAGGCAACGTGGGGTTCAGTGTCTTGCCCAAGGAAACTTCGGCATGTAGTCGGTGGAAGCCTGGAATCGATCCGCCTACCTTCCGGTCGAAAGACAACTGCTCTTCCTCCTGAGCTACAGCCGCTAAGATTTTATTAACGTTGCTTTTAATGTAAAAAGAAATATAGGAGTATTAACATTTAGAGGAACTCTACTAAAATCAAGTATTAGTATATATAGTTATGGTTATGGTCTCAGTACAGGTTGTTCAAAGAAGATCCTGTCTATTAATAGATTAAGCTTATTATCCATTCAACATTTCAGAAACCAATCAAGAAAGTTAGCTAGCAAAGGTCCAGTGACAAGGTAACTGAAGTAGTTTATGAAAGACTTCAAAACAACCAGCAACAGCAAAATGCTCTACACACACTTTCAGAAAAGGCTCACTATAAAAACAGCTATTAAATATATTACAAAAGCTGCTATGGGTGTGTCATAAAAGATTAAAACCAAGAACAAGGAAGTATAAAGAAAATACAACTTTATCTTGCATTGTAGATTAATTCTTAAGACATTTTAGTAACATAAATTACCCTTATCTAGACCCTCTAGTGGCACAGATACACAAAGGTATGCTAAGAGCTTATTTTGCACTCTTCTTAGTGATTTGTAAAAATTTTACAAGCAGTTTTTGTGAAAATGGGAGTGTAATTATTAAGTTAGATTAATAAGAACTTGTGAATCTCTTCAGAAAGGTATTGATGGCCCCTAAACGGCCTGGGCTCTTAGGCAGTATATGCATATATTGACATTTTGTACACTAAATTCAGCTGTTGGTTGACTTTCAGACTCGAGTTGTTAGATCATAAGGTGTCTATGGATCTCATGTCTGCTTTTTGAAGGATGGGCTCTGCACTAACGTAGTAAACTTTCATTTCTGGAAGAAAGATTTTGTCATTTATGTGCATCATTACACACACTGAACTGATTCAACTTTAATATACTACCAACAACACTGTGTAAAATGTAAATAAAAGATTAATGTTGAAACAGACATTTTACAATGTCATGGAAAATATTTGTTTATTTTGATGGCAGCAACACTTCTAAAAAAAAAAGTTTTCTTATAACAGCTGTCAGTAAACATCTGGGAAGTGAGGAGACCAGCTGCTGGAATTTTAGAAGAGGAATGCTGACCTATTCCAGTCTGATGGATTCTACCTGCTCAAAAGTCCTGGATCTTCATTGCTGCATTGTTCATTTCATAATGCTTTAAATGCTATTGGTGAAAGGTCTGGACTGCAGGCAAGCCAGTTCAGCACCCAGACTCTTCTCCTGTGGACCCATACAGGACTGATGGATGCAGTATATGGTTTAGCATTGTTTTGCTGAAATCAGCAAGGCCTTCCCTGAGACAGACATCTGGATGGGAACAAATGATGCTCAAAAATAGTTATCCTCCTGTCCATTACTCAGGTCCCCTTACTGCCCCCCACCATTAAAATAGGTTCGGCTTAGATTACATTCACACTGCAGGTCTTAAAATATGTATTACGTAACTGCTTGACCTTAAAACTCAGTGTTCCTGACTCGTTTGATAGCACAGTGACATTTATGTGTGTTTCTGGAACCGCTGACGCTCAGTTGTGTCCCAAAGCTTTTCTCCCGGGATATCGAGTGACTTTGCAGCCAAGTTTCGCTTTATACACACATGAGGAAATGTAAATGCACCTGTTGTTTTCAGTGTACAATGTAGCTGATTCAGCAAAGAAACAAAAGACATTATTGGCGGAAAAGAGGAAAAGAAAGCAAAAGAGACAGAACAAGAGATAAGACAAGAGGTTCAGGTTTTGTGCTAAGTCTGAGTATTTTTTGTTTATGTATTTATTTATTTGTGGTTGTTCATATTATAATTTAAATGTGACCTCCATCGGACTCCAGTGTGAACAGTCTATGACCCTGAAGAGACATGCATGTGTGGAAGACCTGACACCACAAACATTTACAGAATAAGCACACAGTGTTTACAGAAGTAAATGGCTACAGTGTGTATTCATTTTGAAGCAATCGGAGCAGAAAAAATTAGAATATACTTTGTAAAAACGTCCCGTCATCTCCGGTGCCGAAGTAACATCTGTCTCACTTCAGTGGCACAAAAGTTGATTAAAATGTGACAACCTGATCTGATTTATGAAATTGGTCTGGGTCTAATTTAACAAATTAGATTTGTGTTGTTTGGCAAATTAAAAAAAACAGATATGGACATATTTAGGCAAAAAAGGAGACCTCCCTGCAGAGTAAAATTAAATGTCCTCCCTTTAGGCCTAATATTGATTATTCTGTATCATAAAAAAACATCCTGCTATTAAACTAAATCCATGTGAATAGAAAATAAAAATGCATGTTTTACTATATGAAAGTCAAACTGTAAATAGGTCTTATTTACAAACGACATCACAAAGCACCCATCAAAAAGTAGTGATGATGCTTAACAATATCACTCAGTCTCTTGGTTGGATAGTTCTCCACAGGTTGCAGAAAAGTCCATTTCAGCCGTAGTACGGCATCATATCAAAGTAATTGCTGTACTTTTTAAAAATGATTCTGTAAATCTGGTGCCCTTTATTAGGCGGGGCGTGATATGCAGCTAAAAGCCAGGATTTGCCTCCTCTGTAGATGTAAGCGCCTGCCTACCATTTGAACTAAATGTGGGCCCAAGGTAGCAGTATGTGGAACGTGCCACCTGGCTTTCCAATGTTTTTTACTAACCTTAGTTAAAGTGCTTTTAGGTGAAGTTTTGTGTGGAATCACAAGCAAAAGTTGTCTTTAGTAAGTTTTGAGTACATCTGTCTGTAAAGCGCAGTGTAAACAATGTGCTGTAATAATGTTAAACATGTTAAATTACAATGAGCCACTTTTTATTAGCTTTTTAAACCAGATGGAGCAGATATCCACCTTAAAGAAACAGCACCACAGTTTAAAGTGAAATAGAAAGCAGAAACAACATGTTCCTTTGATTAAAAAAAAACAAATCAGCTGAAAACGAGTCTAGCCTCTACAACGGCATTAGAGTAGGACGGGTGTGTGCTCACTAGTAAGAGTGTGTCCAGCCTCTACAGGAAGCTAATGTACTCATTGTAATGTGTTGACCCAAGTCCTGAAAAAGGGCACAGAGCCATTAGTTGCACTACTTGGGCCGTCTGTCAACTTAATTATTATAAGAGACACAGAGCTTCATGCAGAGTGAATGAATAGCTTGCATACAAGATTCAATCCATTTAAAGGAACCCTTTTTGTAGTTTTAATAAATCACTATTGCTTATCTGTAAATCTAATGATGAAAATAACCTATAGTGCGTTTAAATTGGTAATATTCTAAAACTAAATTTCTAGCCAACTTAAAAACTGCAGTAAAATACAAACACTTGCATTTCCACAAAAGGTGCAAAATTAAACTGTTTTTTTCTTGAAGGTGATTTCTGGAAACTGCTGTTCTTTCTTGAGCAGAATGATTGTCTGGAGTACATCTTATGAAGGCACAAACATCTGAATTAATCTCTACTAAGTCAACGCATTCATCTGGGATTGAACACTGTGAGCTGAGCCCTCACTCCAACTACAGCAAAGCAAGTTTGTTGGCATGGCTACAACTCTGCATCATCTCGCAATGATCAGGTGAAGATGTCGCTATGTCTGTTAATAATTGTCAAAACCCATCCCTCACAGTTAAAGTAAAAGCAGTGTCAGGCTGAAGCTGAAAGTAATGTGTAGTAAGTCAGTTGGACAAGCAAACATCAGAAACAAGAAATCTGCTGTAAACATTTCTTTTTTTTTTTTTCTAAAAATACAACGTGACTAATGTGAATACCAGTTGAACAATAAATTTATGCATAGTAAATATTTGACTATATCTAATTACACCTGACTTCAGCGTTCAATGTAAGTGCTTTGAGTGCAGAGCAATTAAGACTATTAATCCCACTATGATGAAATTTGTGTTACTACAGCTCAAGTACAGAAAAACAGCAAGAAAAGCAGATTAAAAAAATACAAAATACAAATATTAAATATAAATACAAAAAACAAAAACTATATACCACAGTAACTGGTGTTCTATGTACAAGCATATGCATTATGGAGAAAAGTTTATGGGAAAAAAAATAATATATATATATATATATATATATATATATATATAAATATTTATTTTTTAGGGATGCACGATATATCGGCATTAATATCGGTATCGGCCGATGTTAGTCATTTTTTAACATATCGGTATCGGTCCGATAAGCAAAACTGGGCCGATATTAATAGCCGATATTTATTTTTGTATAATTGCTAATTGTGTTCGTGTGTCGGAAGGTTTGGCCATGCAGCCATGTTGCGACATGTGACAGCAATGCAGCACTACATTGTGGGATGTAACTGAAGCAAGAAGCAATTTCAGCTGTGTGGTAAAAAGAAGGTACTCGAAAAGCAGTATGCAATATCTGCAAAGTGGAAGTAATGCGAGGAGGATGCCGTGTCAACTCATTCAGCACCACAAATTTGATATGTCATCCGAAAAATTGCCATCCAGAATTTCACAAACAGTGGTGGGAAGCTAACACCCCTAATGTTTGCCTTATTTTCACTTTGTACAGAATTTGATCATCTTAAACCTTTTATAACAAAATATATATATCGACATCGGTAAATATCGGTTATCGACCTTAACAACAATATTAATATCGGATATCGGTATCGGCCAAAATTTTCACATCGGTGCATCCCTAATATATATATATCCCAAATTTCCTTGAGGGCTCTCTGAAGGGATTATTAAAAGTATTTCTATTCTATATATATGGACTAACATATACACACTGGGGCTGCAACTAATGACTATTCTGATGGTCGATTAGTCACCGACTATTAAAACGACTAGTCGACCAATCGGATTATGTATCTATTGATTATTAATAAATCTTATTTCACTTTCAGCTTTGAAATCTTGCATGAGGTTGTTAAGTAAGTCCGACGTGCCTCCTCTATGTTCGAGCATTGCAGACGTACTTCCGTGGTACACAAGGTCCGCTTTACAAATCTCACATGTATTTAATTTATTTTATAAGTTTAACGTGAAGTTATCCCAGACTTTTAACGTTCTCCGCCGCGGGTTTCCTCTCTGGCCCGCCATCATATTTTTCCCCTGGCAGACTTTATTCCACATGTGCAACTCTCAGCAGAGATAGGATTAGAAGACAATGTCTCACTCTGTAGTTTTTTTTTTTTTTTTTTTTTTTTTTTGCCGACAATAGTCGATGGCTAAATTCGTTGTCGACTATTTTTATTGTTGACTATTGTCAACAACGTCGACTAATCGTTGCAGCCCTAATACACACACATATACACATCAATCTCTATATACAAATGTAGTCTATTATTATTATTATTATTATTATTATTATAATAGTCACTTAAATCCCCTCTTTCTCATCCAGATGCTGAGTTTGAACTTTAACAAGTTATCCTCAACATGTCTCAAAATTCCTTCAAAAGAGAAGTTCAAACTGCATTAAGACTGAACTGCACTGAGGTCAGCATATAGTTCAACTGTGCAGTGACAATGCAGAAAGCATAATCAGCACTTAATCAGAAGTTAAGGCCTTGTAACAAGTTTGTTGCAAAATCATTCTGCCCTAGAAAAATCATTGAAAGCACAATTTTTCCATGACCATAATGATTCCAAACTTTAATTAAAATTTCTCCAGTGACCATGCAGACTTCAGCTTTTGCATTTCAGCTTTCAGCTTTGCAAACTCATATGCAGTAATAGTGTGTGTGTGTGTGTGTGTGTGTGTGTGTGTGTGTGTGTGTGTGTGTGTGTGTGTGTGTGTGTGTGTGTGTGTGTGCGTGTGTGTGCGTGTGTGTGTGTCAGTGTATGTATGTGTACATTTGGGTAAAACAATATGTTAATCTCTGGCGTGGAGTGGAGGGATTTGCTGTATAAAGGATAGAGAGAGAAGCATGCTTGTTAGCGATAGCCTGGCTGAAGTTTCCTACACACACCCACCTCCCTGATCCACTTATGTAGGCCTCCTGTTGTGCGTGTGTGTGTGTATAAGTGTGCATGAATGTGGGTATGTGTGAGACAGAAAATGAGTATGATCTGTCAGAATATACGTTGTCATCTATAAATGCTTTTCCTGTTTGTGTTATTTGTAGATGCTGCACATTGAATATTGATACTCCTGTGTGTTCAGTTGTGCATGTTCATAGACTATGTGTGCATGTGTGTGTGTAGGTGTGTGTGTTTGTGTGAGTGCAGGGGGATGATCTGTGCTGGCAACCAGCAGTTATGGACTCAGATTAAACATGGAGAGGGATTCAGTCTGAGGGTATTTACAGATTCTCATTATAGCCGCAGAATCTTAGTATATGCACACACACACACACACACACTAATCTTATCACCTATATAGCTTAATCTGTTTACTGCAAATAGACCAAATTTGAACATAAGATATTTTTACTTTAACCTGGTTTTCCTGCTAGTAAATAAAAGTATGGTACAAAATGACAAAATTAAGAAGGTTAAAACATACATAAAGAGTAAAATAACAATATGCTGTATGATTGGATATTTTCTCCTGCCCACCCTACTGCAAGCAAGACAAGCTGCACGACACATATAACACATAATGTTCCTTCCACCCACAGTCTATGGGCATGCACATTAGGTTAACTGGCCAATCCAATTTGCCCGCAGGTATCAAGATGTTCATGGTTGTCTGTCAATACAGCATACGCAATGCAGTTGATTGGCAATGTGCAACTCACTAGTTAACCGACCAACTCCCTTTCAGCTCACAGTTAAACTCAGGTTCTAGTCTTTGCATCTACAAACCTGACACACTACGCATTCATCATCATGGGATGCTGCCGAAAGCACATGAACACATCCAATCATACAGACAACCAGGGTAAACAGAACAACATACACACAAGTACCTTAAAGGTGTGTAGGTATGAGACATAAGGTTACCTTCTTCTCAGGTTCAAATTAAATTTGGTATATTTGACAAGGGTTTATAGAGAAAATGCACCTAATGTCACCTGGGATGTCACAGTCCTTAGGCCACGCCGCCTGATTGGCACCAAATACACGAAACTGACAGGGGGCTGTTTCACCGACTCTAAACCCAAATGGTATTTAAAAAAAAAAAAAAAAAGGTGTGTGGGTGGGGGGGGGGTTCCTTATTATTGCATTATTTTCATATGCAGTTAATACAATAATTTTGCCAACGTGTATATTATTTATGGGATTGTCAGGAGCTGTCAGTTATTCCAAATATTTAATCGCAATTAATTGCTGTTGTGTCCTGAGTTAACTCGCGATTCATTGCGTATAAATCATATTGTTTTTTTTATTATTATTCTTATCTGTACCGTAACTCGATGTCATGTTTTTAATATTCCTGTCAGCAGTTTTGTATCTGCAGGTATAGAATAAGACAGTTTGGTTACTTGCTATATCTACCCATTTTAGTTTGAATGATACACACACCATACCACTTCTGGCAGCCTCACTTTCATTCAGTAACAAACACACAGGAGTAAATTGCAAGCAGTGATCTAGTACTGTTCCCAACTTTAGTCAATCTAGATCAACTGTTGAAAGGTTGCTGCTTGTAGAAATCTCTGCTGGAAGCTATGCATCACAGACTGTCTTTAGAGAAGAGAGCTCTCTGATTTGGCTTACAGTTTGCTTACACAGCAGGTGATATTTGAGACACGACGTACTAGGCTGGTAACTCGCATCAATAGTAGATAAAAATTTACTTTAGTCTTGTCTAAAGAACCATTTTGCAGAGCTTAGGAGGTAAACTATTTGTGTAAAAGACCCATTCTATTTCAATGACCCCAATGTGATGCAGCCAGATGCGTCACATAATGGCTTCATTTTGCTTTAAGGCACAGTGCCACATGCCAGCAGTTAGATATTAACACAATGTTCATAATGGACAAGCACTGTGGCTGATTCATCTGTAATGTTTTTTTTTTCTTCACACCATAATAAACATAGGTGGCGGTTCCACGCGCTCTGCAAAGTGCCCTTTTTTTTTTAAAAAACTGAGCACCTGCCCCTCAAAATGTCTATGCAAGCCACTGTGTGTAGCTGAGGAGATTCGGAAGGGGGAAAGTCTTCCTCCTCAAAGATCGCTCTGTGGCGTAGCTGCTTTGTGAATCTCGCTTTGCATCTTGCCAGTGAGCTAAGCTGCTGTCTGTCAATTTCTGCCTGTGTCTCCCGACCCCACCCCCGACTCCCAACCCTTGCAATTTGATCCTCAAAGATAACCTTGCAGTTCTTGGCCTGTCAAACTTTATTTTTAGATGTTTAACCCCTTCATCCCTGTTAACTCTGGGAAAGAGGGCATCTGGGTGTCATCAGTTTTTGTAGGGTAATGGCTGCGTGATGCTAGCTCATTATACACAAGCTTTACATCCACGTAACCAAAATAATGTCTGCTAAAAGCTCTACAAAACAAATTTAAGGAAAACAGAAGACAATTCAAACCGCAATCACTTTAAATAGACAAATGTTGAAAACAAGCAAACATAATAAATCTTTTAATTCATGTTATTCAAAAGTTATGTAAAGCCACAAGACTAAACTGTAACACTTGATGATGTTGATTGGGTTGGAGTCATGTTGGCTGGTTGATTTTTCATTCTTCAGAAGCTAAATGTTCAATTATGTTTCAAAGAGAGTCTCCAACAGGGTCTGCCATGCAGTTTGGTGCTGAGCTTGAGGTATATAGTGGACTAAACCGCAAGTAAAGACCAAATCATGCTAAAAAACATATTTCTAGAATTAATGTAACGGCTAATAAGGACTGCTGAAAGTCAGCATGGAGGCTCAAACATTGTCAGGGGAAAACTTTACATAATGTGCCTCTTGTTTAGACACAAACTTTTCTTTATTTTTCTTTAAAGTACACAACTTGGTTTGTGGAGATGAGAAAAAAAAAATGGGGGAAGCGATGGCAAGGGATGTGGAAGGATGAGAAAAAACAGAGGGAGGGAAAAGCAGCGCTGAAACACAACGGGAGCATCCATCCTTTAACCAGTAGGGAGTTATCACCCAACGACAGAGCTTTTCCAAACGCTTTAAAAAGCACATTTGAAGATGTATTAGTGCATCCCTGGATCCACTTGCTGCCAATAGGGGGCTGCTCGCTGGGCTTTGTGCATGTCTGTGTGTTTTTTTATTTTTTTTGTTGCTCCCTTCAAATTCCCTTAGCGAGCGTTGCTAAGGTGCTTTAGGGATGGGATTAGCTGGAGGCTCATCACACATTCCATAACAGAAAAAGTATGAAAAGAAAGACAGGAAGAATTAAAGGAAAAATGTAAGGTAGTAAAAAGGGAAGAACAGTAACTGATTAAAAAAAAGAGGGAAAAAGAACTCAGAGGAAAAAAGAAAAAGGCATAACATTAATAAGAACTAGAAAAATAACTTATAAGGTAAAGAAAGAAAGTGATAAATAATGAAGGAATGAAGAAAGAAAATAGAAGACAGAAACAAGAAATGAATGTAGCTGAAAAGAAATGAGAAATTCTTTTTGAAATTTCAATTTAAGTCATTTAAATGACCAAAAGAGACAGAGGGTGAGGAAGAAGGCTTAAATTAATGAAAAAAAAATACCATGTATAAAAAGGAGAAGGAGGGATAAAGAAGCAAAAAAAAGAGATCGATGGTGCTGAGGGGGATGAAAGGAAAGTGTAGGAAGAAGGAAGGAAGGAAGAGAAGGGGAGAGAGGCAATAAGCTTACTGGCTGTTGCATCAGCATGATAACCGATGGCAACATGAGGAAAATAATATCCATAATGAAGCATGGAAGCAGCAGTAGGAATGTGTCCAGGAGGACACCTTGTCTCCACCGCTGCAACACTTAAAATCCATCAGAGCAGCAGTCTGGCTGGTTTGGTACCAGTGCCACAAAAAGCACAGAGATACGAGATAAACAGGGAGACAAAACTGCAAATCTTAAACATCCCAGTTTATTTTTAGTGTGATGTTAACACGGCATTTTTTTAAAAAAATCAATGCTTCAAAAATGTCAATGTTTGAACTCACAATGCTACCGTTTGTTGTGCATTATAGTTGACTACAGTTTAAATTTTGTCCAAGTTTATGCTCATCAGCTAAGATACCTAAATAGTAAAAAACAGGTTAAAAAAAGTCCTGACAGCTCATATCATATTGCTTTTGATTTACTCCTGTAGGGTCTAATTAATCGCATCATGTAGGTAGTATTAAGCATATTTAAATGTACTAAGCAAATTTAGGTATTAAAGTCTGTTTCCAGAAGTATCACATGTATCCGGGTAATACAATGATCTTCAGAGTACTACTATCACATGAGTTGGTAATATCAGTTAACCCTATAGGGTACAGTGTCATGTGTACTGTAATGAGGTCTGGGGGAAAACTTATAAAAAAAAAACAACACAAGCTCAGTCGTTTCATTACAAAAGAAAGTAGTTAGGATATTAACTAATACACCTTATTATGAAACAACAAATCATTATTTGTTGAATTACGCATACTCAGATTTTGTGAATTAGTAAATTATATATTAATACAAATAATGTACAATTCCAAGAACAAAGAATTACATCCTAATATCTACAAGCTGTTCAGAATGAAAGAAAACAAATAGGATTCAAGAGGTCATTTAATGTTTGAAAAACCTAAGATAACTGTTTCTGTTATGGATGTAAAACCTTGGAATAATTGTCCTGAGAATATCAAAACTTGTGATTCTTTGAAAGTGTTCAAAATGAAGTAAATAGTTATTATATGATTGTTCTTTACAATAATGCTTGAGATACATCGAGGTCATATAAGTGACTTTAGTTTAAATGGTTTATTTATTGTCCTTTTAAAATATATGATTGGAATTTTCCAGATGTGTTGATTTTCTTATGTTGAAAGGGGTGGATGTTATATAAGCTTTTGCTTCTGCCTACATCCTAGCGGTTCATTTAGTTTATCTTGTTTATTATTTTTTAAGTTTTATACTTGCCTCCATTAGAGGAGCCAATGCACTATATATTGTGTCTGTGAGATGTTTTGCTCAGCTGTGTCATTTTTTGTTTGCTGTTCTTTTGTTTGGTAAAATCAAAAAGCTGCTAAAAATTTAAGCTACACTGAGTGGAAATGTAATAAAATATGTGTTACAAATTAAATTGGCCTTTCTGTGTTGTAGTGGTATCAGTAGTAGTCATCCTGTTCTCAGACATGTTACAGCTACTTCCATCGGTTTGTGCTGATCTTATCTCATATGTTGCATTTATATGCATAATACTTCTTCATAAGTCTGTGTTAATGCATTTTCACCAACAGAGTTTGCGTAAAAGGAAATACTATATAATCATGGCCATTTAATTTGACTCCTACACAGTATGCAGAGCAGCTGTCA